>NC_136067.1:591168898-593568898 GCF_964261635.1 Lissotriton helveticus | reverse complement strand
ATAAAGGTAGAAGTAGCACTCACATACTTACCTGAGCATTGAAGCACCTCAGATGTAAAATCCTGTGTTTTAAAGGTATTTTCTTATTATGATGACTCCAGATTTAAAGGTTGACGAAGTAATGACTGACAAACCATGGGCACAAACGTAGAGAAAAGAATAAGCAAACAGATCAGAGAAGCTTAGAAAAACCTCTACATGGATATCTCTCCAGCTCATATATCTTTTAACAAGGAATTAGAAATAAAAAACACCTTTCTCTCAAGGCATGCAATGCTAAGGTACCTCTGAAATTGATGATAGAAGGGTACCTTAGACTATAATGGAGCAATACATTCCTTCTGTCTGTCCTCCTCCCATCAGTGCTGCTGCCAGAGAAGAACAAACATGTAATTATCAAATTATTTAGAATACATACATCATTTCCTTGGCATGTGTGACCTAAATGGCAAGATTCTGCTGTAACAGCTGCTTGGTGGATAAGTACTCTTTCTGTGGCCAAATCAAAAACTGTTCTAAGGGCTACCAACATATGAGCAGAGCCACGATCCATCTCTGTAGCACTCTTGAAAGCTGTTTTAGCACATTTAGGTGTGGCAAGAACTGCCCTGTCAAGCCACATTTAAACCGGATGAAAAATACACATCATTTTTCAGAGTGCGTCAAACTGTTTTATTTATACTCTTAGTGTTACTGTTTTCTGTGTATCTTGTTTGATGT
Organism: Lissotriton helveticus; assembly: GCF_964261635.1. Lineage (NCBI taxonomy): Eukaryota > Metazoa > Chordata > Amphibia > Caudata > Salamandridae > Lissotriton > Lissotriton helveticus. The sequence goes on along the minus strand of NC_136067.1, from coordinate 593,568,178 downwards.
CTGGCACCTAGAAGCCAGATGGTTCTGGCATTTGTGCATGATATTAAATAAGTACAAAGAGGAAATTCCTGTTCTTTGAAGCCAAGGAGAATACTGTTCTCATTTGAACCAAAGTCCTTGTTGGACTAAAGATATTTACTATTTACTAATGGGAGTTCTGCTCTATGGCAGTATCTCACCTGGGTAGTGCTTAAATCCCAGATGAAATGGTGGTAGTTTTTAGTTCAGAAGAGAGGGAGCATGGTAAATAGCAAATGCAATTCCTAATCATGTGCCGTTTTATTCAAAACCTGTGCTCATCCTGGTGCAGAAGGGAAAAGAAAGAATTTTCCATAAACAGGCCTAGTGTTGTGCTTGTGTTTGTCATAAGTAGGCCTGGGCGTAATTCAAATTAATGGTCCTTCATCATGCCTACATGAGTGGTGCAAAATGTCACTGTTGGCGTCACTGATCACCCTGGGAAGAACACTGACCATCACCAATCTCACTCCCATCATCAGCTCCTCCATACTTAGTGGAACCTTCCCGGATAGCTGGAAACAGAGCGCTCCTGAAGGAACCATTGACAGACCCAAGAGCAGCAGCAGCCGGCACGGATCGGGGTGGGGGAGGCAGGGGAGGAGGAAGGGGAATGTAAAAAAAAAAAACACTAATCTTATCGCTGTGTCCCGTGTCTCTGCTCCATCTCTCCTTCGTGTCGGAACAGGAACCAGGAAGCACACCCAGGCTCTCCTGATTATTCACAACGCCTCAATGCAGTGTTGTCATTAGTCTGAGCACCGCGGTTCGTCACTAAGACAGGGACCGAGACTCTGGGCATGTTCTCCACCCAGGCTGTAATGCAGCCTGGATGGAAAACATGGAAAATGTGCATGACTGTTTGGCCGGCTCCAGAGGGCCAGCCAAAGTGTCAGCGCACATCAGTGTGCCCACCACTCCTCCCCTGCTCTGAGAGCAGACAGCCCCATCTATCCGCCTTCAAAGCAGCTGAAACAAATAGAATGATAATAACTGAATGTTATTATCATTCTATTTTTCCTTTAGTCACACTGCTTAAAAGCAGTGGGGCAACACTCCTCCGCCTTAGAGGAGGAGACGACACTGCCCAAAAGAACTCAGCAACTATGTTCCCATCTCGCTCCTTGCATACCCATCCAAAGTCCTGATGAAAGAGATCAATAGGCAAGTCTCCTTCCACCTAGAACAGTACCACCTCCTGGACACCACCTAGTCAGGGTTATGCAGCAACCACAGCCTGGAAACTGAATGAATGAATGAATGAATTGTGTCTTATACCGCGCTAACTTAGCCCAATGGGCGTCAAGGCGCCTACATCACATAAAGGAAAAAACCAGGTCAGACAGCAGTATTTCATTGGTAGGCTCTGATGAAGTACCAAGTTTTAAGGGCCTTTTTAAACAGGTCGATGGAGGGAAGGGTTTTGATCTCCACCGGAAGGGAGTTCCAAAGCTGGGGAGCGGCAACAGAAAAAGCTCTCGCTCCCCATCTGGTCAGCCTAGCGCGGGGCACTACCAATTGGTGTAGCCCGGCCGATCGTAGGCATCTCGTGGGTACATAGCGGGTAAGCAGGGTACCAAGTGCGTCCGCATGACCAGCCACAAGTGCTCTATATGTAAGACATAGGAGCTTAAAGGAGATTCTAAACTGGACGGGGAGCCAGTGAAGATTTCTCCTAGCAGTGGTGGCAGATGATGCTATGGGAAGGGCCAGGACGAAGCGTGCTGCGGCGTTCTGTACAGTTTGCAGTCGATGGATAAGGCCCTTGTTGGACTCCACATAGAGAGAGTTACAATAATCAAGCCTGGAGCCAACAAGGGCAATCTCAGACTGTTTGCGCGCCTGGAAGGAGAGATAGTGGAGAATTCTTTTTAAGATCTTGATGACACCCCAGCAAGTGGCCACTGTCCTATTCACTTGGAGCGTCATGGAGAGTGAAGTGTCAAAGATGACGCCGAGATTTCTGGCCGATTGGGAGGGAGTGGGGCAGGTGCCGAGAGATGAAAGCCACCACTCGCTCGACCACACGTGTTGGTCTTTACCGAAGACCAAGACCTCTGTCTTGTCGCCATTCAGCTTTAGGGAGGTAAGGATCATCCACTCCGCCACACGCTGCATGCATGACCTAAAGCTGAATGCGGATGTACTGACAGAGTGGGCCAGCGACACCATGATCTGGGTGTCGTCGGCGTAAGACACCACCTCCATCCCCTGCGATCTTACTAGTCTAGCAAGGGGGGCCACGTAGATGTTAAATAGGGTCGGGCTCAGGGCAGACCCCTGTGGCACCCCACATTGCAGTGACTTGGCAGGGGAGAGGAAATCTCCAAGCATGACTCTCTGTTCTCTGTCATGGAGAAAGGAGTTAAGAAGACTCAGGGCCGGTCCAGTGACCCCTGCCTCCCTTAGCCGAGATGTTAAAATGGCGGGATTCAGGGTATCGAACGCAGCCGTGAGGTCCAATAGGACCAGCACTGTGGTTTGGCCAAGGTCAACTTTGCGGCGAATATTATCCACCACAACAGTGAGAGCGGATTCGGTGCTGTGATGTTTTCTGAATCCGTGCTGCGAGCTATCAAAATACTCACTAGACTCAAGGAAGGTGGAAAGATGTGTATTGAGGTGCGCTTCTAACATCTTTGCCGGGGCTGGGAGTAAAGAAATCGGCCTAAAATTTTTAAGGAGGCCCGGGTCCAGGGACGGTTTTTTAAGGAGAGGCTTCACTATAGCCTTCTTCCACACCGGCGGAAATACACCCTGGACCATAGCCCCGTTCATAATTTCAAGCAGAGACGGAAGGATGCTGTTTCTACACTCCTTTAACTTTTTTAGCGGTACAGGATCCATTGGGCAAGAGGATTTGGTCCTGTCTAGCAGGAGATTAAGTCCTTCCAGTGAGAGTGCTGGAAATTGGGTGTTGGCTATAGTGAGAGGAACATCATCGTCCAGGGAGTGGCGTTGAGCTTCTAAGAAAGTGTGGATATCTGCGATTTTACTATAGAAGAAATCCAAGATGTTATTGCAGAGATCTTGTGAGCTCACCACTGGATCTGGAAGTTGGAGAGAGCACAGCGAATCAGCAATTTTGAAGAGTTCTCTAGATGAAGTTAGAGAACTTGTAAGATTGGAGAAATACTCCTGCTTTTCCATGATCACTCTCTGTTTGTATTCCCGCAAAGCGGACTTGTGTTCCTCCCGGTCCTTCAAATCCCAAGATTTCCTCCAGCTTCTCTCCTTACTCCTACAGCTCTGCCTCAGAAGTCTCAGATGTTCAGAGAACCAGGGAGCAGTGGGCTTCTGTCTCGCCACATAGCGGAGAGAGGCGGGGGCAAGCTTCTCAACTGCAGTAATGATGGAGTCCGCGAGTTCTTGAGCTGCCTCACCAGCCTCTCTTGAGGTGGAGGGCTCTATGGCCCGAACGTAAGGGGCAAGAGCTTCGTCGGTGATGTTTCTATAATTTCTCCTGAGAGCATATGTGGTGGCGACCTGGTTAGCCGTGGCCGAGGCAGGGAGAGCAAGTTCTAGCGGCACTGACCAGACCAGCGGCAAAGGGGGGCCAGTAGATAATCTTGAGTCACTGGAAAATACCCCGTCCAGAATATGGCCAGCCTTGTGTGTTGGGCTGTTCACCATCTGAACGAGGTCACAAGCTTCAAGTGACTCAGTTAGTGTAGAGGTGTCCTTTGAACCAACTTCATCAAGGTGGAAATTGAAATCGCCCAAAATAGAGAGACGAGATTTTCCAAAATAGGGTTCAAGGATTCTAAGTAAATCTACACAAAAGCTAGCTCTAGGACCAGGCGGTCTGTATATAAGTATCCCGGTGAATGAGACAGATGGGGCACACAGAATGCAGAAGTATAATGCTTCAAAACGGTCTTGGGGCATCGATAGGGGTTTGATGGTGCAAGAGAGGGAGGATTTATAGAGGATGGCAAGTCCTCCACCTCTACGGAGCAATCTGTCCTGCCTGTGGAGAGAATAGCCATCAGGAATGGCCAGAAGTAAGTCATGACCGGAGGAGTCCGAGGCCCAGGTTTCCGTCACAAAGACCCAGTCTGGCTTTCTCTCTTCAACGAACTCGTGGAAGGCAACATTATTTTTAATGAGCGAGCGCGCATTTATTAGGAAACCCATTCTGGGAGGGATGGTAAGACGTTTTCCGAGGCGCAAATAAGGTCTTATAGGAACGGGAGCGGGGAAGCGAAGGGGAGCTCTGCAAGTGAGACAAAAATGGGAATGTAATATCCCTTCTGGAGTGAAGCAATAATGGCATGAATGTGCTGACGGTTTAAGAGCCAACAGCTCAGAAATGGAATATTGCCTAAGTACCTCAAAAAATGGAGGAGGAGTGTAAGCCGAGTCCAGCCCATCCTGCAGCGCGTCCTCAGCGCGGCCTTCCTGGCAGCAAGAGACAACATCCTTTCCATCATGGATTGAAGTGAAACTGACGCTCTCTTCCTCCTCAACTTCTCTGCGACCTTCAGCACCGTTTCCCATGGCACCCTCATTTCTAGAGTCCTGGAAACAGGGATTCAAGGGCAAGAAGAATCACCTTCTGTCTCTCCAACAGATCTCAATGATTAATTATTTTCCCATACACCTCTGAACCCAAGAATCTCAAATGTCGAGTCCCCTAGATATGCTCCCTCATCCCAAACCTTTTCAATGTTTACATGGCACCCCTCCACCGCATTATAAGAGCTTATTGCATTAACATTATCTCATATGTCAATCATTCTCAGCTCATCCTCTCCCTCACCACTTCGAACACCACCTGCCACAAACAACTGTGACAAAACAGAGGTCCTGATCTTCAGAAACAGGTGCTCCCCATGAGACTCCTCCTGGTGGCAATCCAAATTAGGTCCCACCACGACTGACCACGCCAGAAACCTCAGAGTCTTCCTATATGCCAAATTAATACTGTAACCGTATCATGCTACCTCCTTCTCAGAAGTCTTTTCAAGATTTTCAAATGGCTCCCCACACACACAAGACGGACAGTCACCCAGACCCTCACAACCATCAGACTTGACTGCGGCATTCTGCTCTATGTCGGCATCTCCACCCAGCTAATGCAAAGACCCTAAACCATCCAAAACAACGCCACCAGACTCATCCTAGATGTCCCCAGGAGAGCTCACACCACTTCCTACCTCTCTGAACTACACTGGCTGCCCATCCAGAAACCTTGAAACAGTATACCCCAACACCCAACTTTAACTCTACCATTTATCAAGACAACTACACTCCACCTCTCTCACCCTCGCATGGGTACCCCACATCTGCAGAAGCAAGTTAGGAGGGGACTCCATCTCCTTCATTGCTGGCAAGAACTGGAATGAGCTTCCCCAATTTATCAGGACAGCTCTTCACTACTCAACTTCTGCAAGAAATCGAAGACCTTGATATCCAACTAGGAGCTCCACTGGACATATGTTCATTCTCCAGCACCACCTGAATACTCTCATGGGTGATAAGCTGCACCATAAAAATCGATCGAACATAACAGGACAGGGTCCCGGGGGACTGGCATGGTTGCCTCTGCTTGTCTGGGTTCAGAAGTTCTGAACAGGCTCTGTGAGGTCTATCCCAATAGCCCCTTCTCTGATGACCAACTCGGGCTCTAAGAACCCGGACCTTGGAGTCCTTGTCCCCTGCAAGGGTAAGCACAATCCTTTTTCAAAATTCACAGTGCGACCAGATGGCTGTCCTTTGAATCTAGGCATCTGGTCGCTCCGTACCACAGACATCTGGATGCACGCCATGAGTTCCTATGGTGCACCCTGATAGCGGAGCTGCCCTGGAAGTCCTGGTGAGGGCTCATTTGAGTCTTCAAGCCCAGAAACGGCTCTATGAGGTTGGGTGCATTTCCTCAGATGGCCCCTTTTGTCACTTGGCATGCAGGAATTACAAAAATGGTGATCACCTTTCTCTGGATTAGTAGAGAGAGGGTCCCTGGAACACCCTTATTTTATGGTTGTTCTCACTCAGGTGCAGCCAGGGCTGAAGCAGAGTCTCAGGGACCCCCAAGGGGCTGAGTTTGCAGCTGCTTTCCAGCCTTGTCTGATAGGCCTATGCATAGTTAACATTCCTGTGCAAGGCAGCCTGCTCAAGGGGGAGGAGGTTGGTTTAGCTAGCACTGTACTGTGATCCTGTTGGCTGGGATGATCTAAAAGTCCTGATGATGACTCATCTGACCCTCCAGGCCCAGCCAGGGTTTTCAGGAGATCAGATGTGTTTACTCCATTGGGCCCCTTTCAATCGGTGTGCATGGATTGCAAGAAAGGTAGGTAGCTTTCCTATGGATTATTAGAGACAAGGTATGAGGAACCCCTTTGTCCTATGGTATTTCTCTTCAGTAGCTGGACTGACCTGACATGGGGTTCCAAGAGCCTGAGCCTCTGGCAGTCTTCCAGCTCTGCCTGATGGGTCTTTCCTCCGAGCCCTGCTTACCGGAGAGCAGGCAGGGATGCAAAGCCGGCACTGTGCTCTAATTGAATGGGTTCAGAAGCTCCAACTGGTCCCTGGGTCAGACATCCAGCTGGCACAGGAGTGGAAGCCCCTGACCCTGGGCTCTCATCTCTGGCCTGGTGTCACCAAGTGTGATGGGGTCCCAAAGAACCAGTGAGGTCTCCCTTGCTTGTCTGGGGTCAGAAGCTGTAACCAGGCCCTGGGTCAGAGCTTGGTAAGGCCCCTCCCAATACCCATGTACATAATTCCAAGCTCGGGCTCCGAGAACCCGGGCCTCAGAGACCCTGTGCTCTCCAAGCATGAGTGGACTCCATTTTAAAAAAAACAAGACACAGAGAAACAGATGGTCGTCCTTCGAGCACGGGCAACTGGTTTCACGTCTTGTATTCCGAAAGGGCGCCCAGATGCCTGAGCTGCCCTGGAAGTCCTTCTGCGGTCTCATTTGACTCTTTTATCCCATCCTGGGATCCAGGAGGTTGGTGAGTGTTCTCCAGCGTTCATTCCTTGTGCATGGATAACAAGAAAGGGGGTAACCTTGCTCCAGCTTAGTAGAGACAGTGTATTTGGGACCCCACAGTGGCATAGTGCTTCTCACCCAGGTGCTGCCTGGGTATGTGGCTCCCTTCCAACCCAGTCCTCTGAGCCTTGCTTACCGAGGAGCATGTACACATACGAAACTCATATATCACCCAAGGAGAGTTAAGAGGGAAATATCCCATATACGTCTTCCTAATTACAACATACTAACACACAAAGTAATTCAGTACTAAAATAGCTACATGTAGACAATATCCTATACTGAGATATGGAACAAGTCCTAACCTCAAGGCTAACCTCAAGGCTCATATACAGATATTTGAGATGACGCCTCAACCAAAATTGTCAGCTCTTAGATATTGTTTCACAGGACAAATTCCAAGGTCCAGATCATGAGTTGAAAATACCTAGGGGTATACCTAAAGAAATGTCTTTATTAGTAGATACCCTTGGTATGGGTTAAAATCAAAGCTTGTGGTATAAAGGTAGAAATTAATGTTTTATCTGGTCACTTCAAAGTGCAACATATTTCAATGTAACAAAGTGTCAAGCTGGTTAGAGGTTTTCTTCAGGGCAAATAACACCCTACTTAATTTATACATGCATTCAATGTAGAAAAAATGAGGCAAAGGCTCTCATCATATCCGTTCCTATTCCATAAATAACCTCAACGTAGGCATACATTATGGCCTGGGTGTGAAATTCCGTTCCGTTTGTGGGGGTTTTCTCACTCCACACTCTGCGTTGTGCACAGAGTCTGAAAAACTCCACTCCACGTAGCAGAATTTTTTCCTTGCTTACTTTGGTGAGAGCGAGCGAGGAAAATCTTACTCCAGACCACCTCCTGGAGGATTGCAGCTACTGCTCCCATTGAGAAACTTTCCGTTTGTGTTGAGGAAGCTGCTGCTTGAGTAGAACATATACTTGAGCAGGAGAAAATAGCGGCACCCTCTTGCACTGTGCATGGTGCACTCAACAAACATCTGGCACTAAAAATCAGTGTGAAAGGCATGACCTAACATACTCTACTTCTTGTGGAACTATGCGTAGCGCGGCAGAGTTTTTATGTCACTTCATGGAGTTCCATGTAGCAGAAATCTGTGAACTCCACCCAGGCCTAATACATTTGGCTACATAGTTTAGACTAGAGGGCATCTCCTCTGTAATCACACTTTTAGCAAAAGGTAGATGCTGTTCTTTACAGCTAATGTACCCCCACGCTGCCACATATTGAAGAGCAAATGATGTCACAGATCTAGAAAACAATCCAACTTCAAATTTCTGGGTTAGTAAGCACATGAAATTGAATGAAAACTAAGAAATAGCTGTGCTAATGCTGAGAGTAAATGTCTTATACACCAGAGAAACCATCTCCAGAGGAAGACATCAAACATTCGCAAATTGCAAATACTGTAAAGATGTACGCACAATAATTGCTCATGTATAAAGTACATGACCTAGAACAAGGGACATGAGAATAAAAAGACACAATAAAATCCTTTCTTGTCACTGATAGGATGAAAAGACGTGGTTGGATGACATATAAGGAAACCTATCACAAATAGTTAAGGTGAATTAAGGAAACCCGATCTAGTGTTTAACATGATGGTACTGTGGTGGTAACTGATATTTCAAACCGATATAAAAAAAAATCACAAAATTCCCCTGAAGAAGCATTTGTAAGTAAAGTAAACTACTACCAGGATTCATCACAAGAAATCAAAAATCTCTGTTAGTCTGTAAAATTTAATGGGTTCACTGTAGGGTGTCAGGGTATTTTGTCTCAATGTAATGATGTTGCTCCAGCTGATCTTGGACTACACATGTTTTTCCTGTTCAGGAAGAGTGTTTGCTTGACTACTTTAATGGACACTAAAAATGTGGCAAGTATTCCTAGACAACTAATTGATTAGCTTAACACTCTAATGCACACTGGATTGCTAAAACAAATTATCCAGTTATAGTTTTGATGTTAGGAGTTGAATCATAGTATTAGAAATAGGTAATGTTTATCTCATATGTATAATGACAATAGTTGCGTGTGTGAATTTAATTGAAACAATGTATTTATATACATGTACATATTTTATTTATAAGGTTTTATATAGCCCGGACTAGACCCGATGAGGGTATCAGAGCGCTTTACAGAAGTTACATCAAAAGAAAAGTTGCATGCTAGTCAAATAAAGGAGTATCTAAGATGAGATCGTATATGTTGTAAGTTCTTGTTAAAGGTCGGGATAATGTTAGTCATTCTCTTTTAGCGATCATCACGCATCTTGGTAGATGAGCAGCTTCTGGTTAGTGTCAATTTGCATCAGGGCTGGGATCAGGAGTTTTATTTATTAGAAGTAATTTGAATTCATTTTTTAAGGGGGTGGTGGCGGCGTTCATTCTGATTGCTTGGGGCAGGGCGTTCCATAGCCTAGGTGCTAGGCCAGAGAAGGTGTGTGTGTAGGTTTTCTTTTTCCTAATTGTTTGTGGTTTCAATAGCAGGGTGTTGGTGCTTCCTTGCTATTGCCTGATAGTTTGAGTTTATTGACTAGATACTTTGGCGTATTGAGGTGTGGGGCTTTGTGCGTCATTCATGCAATTTTTAGCTGTGCTCTTGCCTCATAGGGTAGCCAATTGAGCTCCTTTATATCCAGGGTGATGTGGTTGTTCTTTTGGAGCCAGTGACGATTCTTGCGGCCACGTTGAGTGAGGCTCTCAAAATTGTACTATGATGGGTGTGTCCATTTAGCATGGATTTCTCGTAATTGCATATACATACTTACTACAGATTAGATCAATGCTTGTTAATCATATGCCGGGGTGAGCCCTGTGGGGTTCTCACTAATGATTCCAAGTGACCGGCGCCTGCCAGGCACGACCCACTCAGGGAACAGTGTCAGGGGGGGAGTTTGACTGGGGGAGTACACCTGTCAAACAAAAAAGTATGTGTCCTAAGGATAGCTCAGGGAGGACAGAAACCTCCTGGATAGCAGAACGGCAAAAGCTCGATTGAAGGAGGTGTCAGAAAAGTTATGACAGGGGGCCAAACGTTCATAGCAAAGTCAATTTTTGATCCTTGGATTATGGCTCTTCCTATCATTATGAACCAGAATTCCAATTTAGCAAGAGTTGGATTGCTCACCCTCTAATAAGGTACATGAGTTGAGTTTAGACTGTCGTGAGATAGGTAGGTTTTACCCTACCGATGATGTGTGCAATAGTAATCCTGCTTTCATTCTCAAGACCGATCCAGCAAATGGACAAGTATAAGTGTGCCAACTCAAGGAACCACGTCACCAGCCCAGGCTTCCTAATTTGAATTACATGCAGGCCTACTAATAAGGAGAAGGTCACCCACCTCTCAACCAACTGACAGCTAGGAACGCTGTTCTGCTTTCATCGAAGTTAAGCCCTAACAGCAACATCAGGAGCCAAATGTGAGCCAATATAAACTGCAAATATTTCGTTAATTTTAAGCATGGGCGTAAAATCCGTTACGCTCGCGGATTTTTCGTATTTTCGGGGAATCCGCAATCCGCGAACTCTCGCGGATGCGGCGAGAATACGCAAAATCCGCGCGAAGCGGATTTTTTGTTTGTGTTCGCACTGCTCGCGCTGCTCGCGGTCCGCGGCGCAGGCAGGAACAATCTCGCACTAGCGAAAGTACAAAAATTACTTAGTAAAGGAAGTGAAGGAACCAACTTCCTGTTCCTGTCCAGCAAGCTCCTCCCATAGGGGTGGGGTGAAGGAAGTGCCCCAGTCTCCAACTTCCTGTTCCTGTTTAGCAAGCTCCTCCATTTCCTGGCCACTTTTCGATCATTCTTGACTGGGAAGGATTACTTTTTGTGGTTGCTGCTGGATATTTGGATTTGAGGCTTTTTGGATTAATTTTGGATTCGAATTTTGATTTCACAAAGAAGTAAGTTGATGTTGTTTGTTTGTGGTGATTTTTGTGTGTGTTTTTTTTTTCGACTTTTTGGGGGGAAAATCTGCAAGTTCGCGAGCTGAGGATGTTTTTGCTTGTGTTCGCACTGCTCGTGTCCCGCGCAGCAACAATCTCGCACTCGCGAAATTGTAAAAATTACAATTCTGCTGCTTATGAATTGAAAACCACCAGGCTTATTTATGGGTGCATGGATGATACAACTGTTTTGTTGAAATTATTTTTGTTAACATGATTCTGTGCTCTGATGTCATCCATTATGCCCAGGGGGGCCCAGAATCGGTCTGTTCGCGGATTTTGTGGGTTTTTGCCACGTTCGCGCCGTGAAGCAACAATCTCGCACTCGCGAAATTGTAAAAAATGCAATTTTGCACCGGAAAACCACCAGCAGGCAGCATAAGCCTTCTGAAAATGGATGGATGGCATTGGATTGTGGTGATTTGATTTGTGTTGTGTGTTTTCACTTTTTGGAGTAGGGGTTGGGTGCTGGCTATGTTGGTGGTGGCCATTTTGAGGCATGGTCCTGGCCATGTGGATGGGGGGGTCAAGCGGCCATTTTGAAGGCAGGCAGTGAGCTATGAGACATAGGCCTACACCCATTGTGCCTTGCTTTCACCCATGGTGCCCAGGCGGAGTCAGGGGTACATGAAAGCACAACCCTCTGTGTGTGTGCTCTCTTGGATCATTGTTAAATTCCTGTTTCCCAAAAATTTAGCAAATCCTAATTATGAAAATTCCATATTGTGTGGTGTGCACGTGTGTATTCATAAATGCCTACTTGCTAACTGTTTATTCAAGCGCTAGATATGCAACATTTATATTTACTGATGTTCCTCTGTCTTCATTTGCGTTTAGGTGCACAAAACTACGCATCATCGTTGAGCATCAGTGCCAGGAAGAAGTGCTGCTGTGGCCTGTTGTTAAGACATCTGAAGAAGATGGCTCCAAAAAGAGGTGCCCGTAGGTCCTCTTCCAAGAAAGATGTCTCTACTAAGGAGAAGAAGAAGCAAGTGGCACCACTTAGCAAGGCGACTGGTTGCTCAACCAAGACATTTTTTGGGCAACAACAACCAAAAAAACAAAGGCCCACCATGAGTGCTGCACAGGTAGCCTGTTTAGTTGTTGAATCACCAACGACCAGTGATGTTGGATCATCGCAAGAAAGTAGCAGCACGCCATCAACACAGGTTTTAACTCATCTCACAAGTACTATTCAACAACCAAAGCCGCAACAACAACTGCATGGGCTACTAGTACAAGCAGAAGTACATGCACAAGGAGCTGTCCGAGAAGGAGCTGTCCGAGAAGGAGCTGTCCGAGAAGGAGCTGTCCGAGAAGGAGCTGTCCGAGAAGGAGAAGGCCGAGAAGGAGAAGGCCGAGAAGGAGAAGGCCGAGAAGGAGAAGGCCGAGAAGGAGAAGGCCGAGAAGGAGAAGGCCGAGAAGGAGAAGGCCGAGAAGGAGAAGGCCGAGAAGGAGAAGGCCGAGAAGGAGAAGGCCGAGAAGGAGAAGGCCGAGAAGGAGAAGGCCGAGAAGGAGAGGTCCATGGAGACTTGCAAGTAGAGGTCAGTGAAGATGGCCATGGAGCGGTGCAAGTTCCCACAATGGTTGTTCTTCCAGAAGTAGGGGCACAGGAGGAAATTGACTTTGGAGCCGGGGTATCATGTCAGGAAGACGAAGCCACTCCTCCTGATGATTCATTTTCTCCCAGCTCCCCAGCAAGGAAAAGATCAAGGAGGATGTGTAGAAGTTCCTCTTCAAGCCCCGCTCCATCAGACGATGATCTGGATCTGGATTGGCAACCATCTCCGATGTCTGAGAGGGAGGCACACCATGAGCTGCGAAAGGTATCAAATGTTAAAAGGAAGGGCCCCGGAAAGCTTATACTTATGGATCCGAACGTCGGACTTGATGAAGTGGTGCATTCTGATGTTGTTGAAGAGGATGACAGCAATGACCTAGTCATCACACATGTCAGTCCAGCCACACCGGCCATGCAGCAGACAGACATTTACACCCTATCCCGACGTCATGCTGAGCGTGACCCTGGCGACGTGCCACTGGTAGCACCACCAACGCAGTCAAGTAGTACCACAAGTTCAACAAAACCTACAGCTCCCATATTTTCTCCCCGGAGGGGGACTCCATCCCGCTCGACTCCCTCAAGTAAGGTTGCTGCAATAATTGCACAACCCAGTAGATGTCTGCAAGGCTCATCCACCACTGCTTCATCTGGCATTGGCAGCAGTATCACCTCGTGCGGCAAAACCAGAAGTTTCCAGTCCCCAGTTTGGAACTTTTTTAGTGTCCATGAAAAATATGATAACATAGCCGTTTGTTGCATTTGTAAGACTAGAGTTAGCCGTGGTAAGACTGGTACCAACTATGGAACCGGAGGCCAGATAGGTCATCTTGAAAGAAAGCACGCTGTCGAATGGTTTCCGCACCTAGCAAAAGTCAAGGGAAAGCGATCCCAAAGGGCAAGTGGCCAAAATATACCCATAGTAGGTGTTTCATCTGAAGATGATGGGGAGGTAGAAGAAGCGTCAGACATGTGTCCGGTTGCACCCAGTACCCCTTGCAGCATCACACCCTCCGTAACACATAGCAGGCACACTGAGAGTCTGGGAGACACACCAATGCGGAAAATGTCAACACTGATCAGAAGTGGGTCGAAGAAGGCATCCGCATCATCCCGTAAATTTGTCCAGCGCACCATTTCAGGCATGTTCTCCTCAGATGCGCAATTTCAACGCAACCACCCAACTGTACGCCTCTATAACACTAAACTAGCAAAAATGCTAGCGGTGGACCTTCTCCCTTTTTCGTTTGTCGAATGTGTGGGTTTCCTTGAACTCGTGGCAACATTGGCCCCTAAATGGAAGGTTCCTAGCCGGTACTATTTTGCCAGGGTTGCTGTTCCAGCACTACACAAAGAGGTGCTTGAGTTGGTGGGGGCAGCTTTGCAGAAGAGTGCTGTTCACACTATACACCTGACAACAGACATGTGGACCAGTTGCCAAGCCCTTGATTACATGTGCATCACTGCACACTGGGTCTCTTTTTCAGGGGTTATTAAACAGATAAATGCAGGTGGTGATTTGGTCGAGATTTTTAAGGGTGCTCGTAAACATGCAACATTAGCCATGTTTGGCATGGAGAAAAGTCATACTGCAGTCAACATTTTGGCTGACTTTAACAAAAAGGTCTTGAAATGGCTGCGCCCAAGAAATTGCAAGGTTGGTTATGTTTCTACAGATAATGGCAGGAATGTAGTTAAGGCCATGGAGGACGGTTTCTATATCAGAGTGCCGTGTTTGGCGCACTGTATCAACCTTGTTGTGCAAAATTTTTTGAAAAAAGAACTTGCAGTCGACAAAACACTGACCATCTGCAGAAGAATATGCACACATTTCAACCATTCTTTTAAGGCCCGGAAGGAGCTGAGGCGCAAGCAAAATGAACGTAGAATGCCAGTGAAAGCACTTATCCAGGAGGTAGCAACACGTTGGAACTCAACCTTCTACATGCTTGAGCGTCTGCATGAGCTGTTTCCAGTAGTCAATGAGTATTTCTACAACCTGGGTGGTGATACGACAGGAATGATGCTAGCGGTGGAGCAATGGCAGCTAGTTAAAAGCCTGACAGACATGCTTCGGCCTTTTGAGGTCTTCACGCGTGACGTGAGCAGGGAGGACTGTTCTTTGAGCAAAGCTATCCCACTGTTGCTGAAGCTCGAGCACCAAGTCAAGGTGGTGTCTTCACAATTAAAGGACGTTGGAAAGAACGAAGCACATGAGTTGGCGCAGAGATTATTACAACGCCTAGTTAGCAATGAACGGCTTGTAAATATCAAGAAACAACAGCACTACATTTGTGCTACTATTCTGGATCCACGTTACAAAAAGCCATTGTTTGGCAAAGTAATAATTCCTTTTGAAACATCGGATGTTACAGAGTACAAAGGTTGGCTAGCTCAGTCAGCCATTCGTTTTGAAATAGAACGGAAGGAAACTGTAGGAGAAGACAGTACTACTAGTCAATCAGCAGGCGATCAGGCGTCCCAAAAAAGCACTTCACCATCTGTGCCTGTGGCAGAAGTGAGTGACTTTCCCTCTGAGCCGTTAACCACACCAGCAACCGTATCATCTGCACCAGGCACATGCGATATGTCTGAAGCGAGTTGGCTAACTCAGCTAGGGTTTCCTGGTCCTAGAAAGGACACAGAAGTGCAAAGTACAGGAATCCGGGAGGACATTCTTTCAATGGTGCAGGCCTATCTGGATGACTCAACAGAGGTCAATATTACTGAGGACCCATTGGCGTATTGGCATGGGAAAAGAAAAATATGGCGAGAGCTCACCAACCTGGCTATCAATTACTTGTCTTGCCCACTCGCAAGCGTGTCTTCAGAACGTGTTTTTAGTTCTGCTGGTGGCATTGTGACTTCCAAAAGGTCCCGCCTCTTGCCCGCAAATGTGGAGCGGCTCACCTTGATAAAGATGAACCAGCACTTCATACCACCAGATTACAGAGTACGAGAATGCACGCAGGAAGAAGAGGACACCGCCCTACCCGAGGAAAGTTCTCCTCAGTTACCAGAAGTAACCCCGACTGATGATTTAGCAGAGTATGAGGACGAGTTCTGCTTCCCTGACAGCGAGTTCTGAAAATGACTCAATCAATCATTCATTAATTGTAAATAGTCCTCCTTATTCACTTTTATTCCTGTATGTCTGTCTTTCTTTAGCAAGTGCTTCATCACATTCCCAACAAAACTGTAATCACCCAATCAAACAACAAGCACATCAGCAGAACTGTCTTGATTTTGATGCAGCAGCATTCCACCGGTTCACAACAGTTAGTTGACAAGAACTCAGTCCTGGTCGTCTATCCTGAGTCCTCCTCCTCCAGACTCACCCTATCCATTACCCATAATGCTGATGCCTGGATTCTGCACAATGAAGAAATGAAGAAATGAAGGAGCCAGCCCTCAAACACAAATTACAGGTAAGATAAGCTTTTGGATGGGAGGTAGTATAAAGGAGTATTCGGAGAGGCGAGAGAGTGACAGTGGTACTAGCAGCAAAGTCCTAGGGCTCTTGAATTAACAAAGTCTGTGACAGGCATTTACTTAGGAAAAAATGTGGCCTATTGCACGTGAACGTGTAGGCGTTCTATTGCTCGCTTGCCTGTCTCAGGGGTGCTGTCTCTGGGGTTTCTAGGTTTTAGGGTTGTGTCAGCACCGCTACCACATTTCTAATGTTGATTGCTTTTGATTTGCAGAAAATCCACGCCGGGAAACTCCAGTTGTGGCCCTGCTGCAGAACGCGTTAGGACTCTGTGAATTCCAGGTGGAGCCAGCCCTCAAACACAAATTACAGGTAAGATAAGCTTTTGGATGGGAGGTAGTATAATGGAGTATTCGGAGAGGCGAGAGAGTGACAGTGGTACTAGCAGCAAAGTCCTAGGGCTCTTGAATTAACAAAGTCTGTGACAGGCATTTACTTAGGAAAAAATGTGGCCTATTGCACGTGAACGTGTAGGCGTTCTATTGCTCGCTTGCCTGTCTCAGGGGTGCTGTCTCTGGGGTTTCTAGGTTTTAGGGTTGTGTCAGCACCGCTACCACATTTCTAATGTTGATTGTTTTTGATTTGCAGAAAATCCACGCCGGGAAACTCCAGTTGTGGCCCTGCTGCAGAACGCGTTAGGACTCTGTGAATTCCAGGTGGAGCCAGCCCTCAAACACAAATTACAGGTAAGATAAGCTTTTGGATGGGAGGTAGTATAATGGAGTATTCGGAGAGGCGAGAGAGTGACAGTGGTACTAGCAGCAAAGTCCTAGGGCTCTTGAATTGACAAAGTCTGTGACAGGCATTTACTTAGGAAAACATTTGGCCTATTGCACGTGAACCAACACGATGACAGTGTTCTGTTAAATGAAATTACTGCAAAACCACCACCCACCCAGCTCAAAAGTAGTAAAAAAACAGGTATGCTCAGATAAAGTTTGAAAAAGTATATTTATATCCCTAACAAAATAATCTCCCGCAAGACCCTCCCTAACCCCAACAAATAGTCCTCAAAAGTCCCCAAAAAAACCAACTCCCAATTCCCACCCCCCAACAGTCTCAAAAAAAGGGGCAAGGGACACTCTATGGATGCAAGCTGGTAAGTTTGGCCTCCAGGGCATCATGCTTTAGGGCCAGGGCATCATATTTTTCTTGGAGGATGGCTTGCTCTAGGCGGAGGCCCTCCACCACATTTTGAAATTTGTGCCATTTCTGGACCTCCGCCTCTAGGTCTGACACTCTGCGGAGTGCACGGCGCAAGCGACCTTTAACAGTGCTGCGAGGTGCAGCTTTTGCTGCCCGGCGGTGGCGTCTTCCGGCACGGCTCCGGTTCGCTGGAGCACTGTGCTTACCGGCAGAACGTGGGGTAACAGAGGAGGATGTAGACGATGTTAAGTTGGATGCACTGGAGTGCGTGTCATCCCCCTCGAGGTCCACCAGTCGCCGATACTCCGCAACAGTTGCTTCCAGCCTCCGTTGCCGGGCCAGTACAGCCAGCATACTCCTCGTTGGTTTGGAGGTTTTAGTATTGCCAACTATATGAAGAAAGAAAGACATAATCTGTAAGCAATGCTCTTTAGGAATATGATTAACACAAAATGATTCAGCAGGAAGTTGTGTCACAGTACAACTAGCAACTAGCCAGGGCAGTACAAAACTATTCAGGCCAGTATCATGGGCGTCCGCAGGGAGGGGCGCTTGAATCACCATTTCCCTTCCCACAACTCTCTTGTATCCTTGGTTTGGTGCTCTTTCATATGAAAGAGATCTGGCAGAAGTGAGTGATTTTTCCTCTGAGCCGTTAACCACACCAGCAACCGTATCATCTGCACCAGGCCCAGGCGATATGTCTGTTTCCCTCCCTCTCTCTCTCTCTCTCTCTCTCTCTCTCTCTCTCTCTCTCTCTGTCTCACTCTTTCTGTCTCCCTTTGTCTCCCTCTACCTCGCTGTCTCTCTCTCTCTGTCTCCCTCCCTCACCCTCCCTCTGGCTCCCTCCCTCTCTATCTCTCCTTCTGTCTTCCTCTCTCTCTGTCTCTGCCTCTATCTGTCTTTCGGTCCCAGCCTGCTGTAATTACCATATTGTAATTTGTCACTGGGCCACCACTGGATACACATCATATCCTATCTAAGAGTCAGATAGTACCATGATCCAGCTTACCTGTACTCGCCACCGCCACTGTCTCCTGCCTCACAGTCTGTACTTGTTCTTGGTCCGACTCCTCCCCAGACTCCGAGTCAATGATGACCACATCCGAGCTGGCCCCGCCACCAGATGTTCCACCTACAAAATAGATTTAAGAATGTTAGATTACACCACTCCACTAGTATTTGGACTATGAATGAAAAAATGTGAAAACAACTGAAAAAGTAATTGACTGTCTACTGTAGTCTAAAGTAAATGTCCCTCCTTCCAGGGAAAGCTGTTGTCTTGCTTAATTTTTTTGTCACAATTGTTGAATGCTTGCTTAATTTTTTAACACACATTATTTTTCTCTGAACAGACAGAAACTGGACTTCTAATGACAAGAGAGGAACATCAACTTGAAACCAGGTGAAAGCTCGGCTCGACCACAAGAAATGTGTACCATTCCAGAACTCATCAAATCAGCACCAAGCACTTTTCCATTTCCAACTAACTTTATTTTAATATATGTGTTTACTTAAACTTTTAATAAAGCTTTTAAACTTGAATTGACTCTGTAGTTTTTCCTCTAGAGAGTCCGGACTAGAGTGACTGAGCGAAAAGTTTTGCAATTTTTGGAAGGAGGAATCTGTGCTGCTGACACTACCAGGTTTATTTATACAGTGTGCCAAACACGCCCCTCTGAAATATTATTACTCTGGTCTTTGGTGTCCTTAGTTCGGTTTGTGGAGAATTGTCCCTGCAACAGTAGGATTATTGATTTTGCTCCTATCTAAACACTATTTCAAAACAATTAAATTAGGAATGCTTGGACAACAATAGGTCCTCTATATTTAAAAGAAAACTTACTGGGGCCAGCAAAGGAGCACTCGCCGCCCTGGCCTGCATCCTCCTCCTTTGGAGCCACTGCTGCAGCAGATTTGCCCCTGGGCGGACCTAACGTACAACATGAAAGAAATAACAGAAAACATTGATGATTGCTGCTTGCCGATGTCCTTGTCAACCAAATCAAACATTTAGAAAGAACAAGAACCTACTATTTCATCCAAAAAGAGGGCTACAAAGGAAGGACTGCACCTGAGCCTCTACTCTAGGGGCAGATTTACAAGCCCCTTGCAGCTCTTCTGCTCCATTCTTGCGTCAATTTTGTGACGCAGCGCCACAAGAGAGGCGCCATGGTGTGGCGTATATTAACACCCACCCCCCACTCCCCCCCTGCGTGGGAACGCACCCATTGAGGCGCAGGCCCAGGCATTCACGTGGCGCATCTCCTTAGATGCATCACGTTGTGCATGACTCGCAGGGATGCGCCACGTTTACGTCGCTGTGCATCAGGTAAGGCAGTGTAAACGTGGAACAAGGGGCTTGTAAATCTGCCCCTTTGTGTCTAGCAGTACGCAGTTCTGTAACATACACTCATACTCAGCCCAATTAAATGAACACAAAATAGATAACAAATAAGCAGTGGCACCGGCACAGAGAAGGAGAACAGTGCACATGAAATGCACAGAAGATTTTGAAATATTAATGAAAAAATTGCTACTACTACTCACCAAGACCGGGGACCTCCACTCCCAGCACGTCTAGCAGGTCACGCTCTCGGTCAAGGATGTCGGTCCAGCGGTGGGTGACCTGATTGTAGGTGCGCTGGACCCCCGTGATCTTAAAAAGGGCCCGGCACACCTGCGCCCACCGCTTCCGTCGCTCCTGACTGTTGGTGTAACCAGCAGCAATCCTGCCGCCTGCCGCGATGGTCCTGGGGAGACGGCGCTGCACGTAAAAAACAAGTGCGCCCACCTCCTCAGGGCTGAAAATCTCCCGAGGCACCACCATTTCCGCCCTCAATCGACCACACGGGAGCCGGGCACGGGCTGCGGTGCCCGTCTTGGGCAGCTTCACAGCTGTCTTGACCATGTTCTTGTTCTGGGCAGGTGTGAGCAGTAAAGAAGAGACAAAATGAAAAAAAATAAGAGTAGGGAAGAAGGAAAGTAAAAGTTTAAAAAAGTAGTTCAAAAGTAAACAAAAATAGCCTAAAACACAAAAATATAGATCTAGAAAAATACAGGGATAGAAAATAAGTTAAATAGATCAAAAAAATAGTAAAACAAGCAAAGGATGGCAGAGATATAGAGAGGATAGAAACACCATACCCAGACACATAGGAATGAATGAAAAACAAGATGGCGGCCCGATCACGCGCGAGTAAGTAAGTTCGCACGCGATTTCTCTCGCGAACTCGTGCGAACTTGTATTCGCAAGGCGCGAGTCGGGCGAGATTACACTTAGCGGGCGGAAACGGAAATACGTCACGCAAACAAAATGGCGGCGCCCATACTCAACCTTGAGGTAACTCGCACGAGTTCGCGGCTTCCACGGGCGAGTTCGCACTACGACGCGCCCCGCGAATAGGGCGAAATTACCGAAAAACGAGTTTTGCAAAAGCAAAACGAACGAGCAGGTGCAAAAGTTCGAGCTATTCATTTGTAACCATTTACCTGTAGTGCTTCCTGAAGGGGCCCTCCAGAATCCGGTTGCCTACTTGCAACTATTGTGTGACCCTGCTCTATCAGTCACAGAATAGTTACAAGTATGCCATTGCATCCTGTTAAAAAAAATTATTTACTTTGCATTTGCAACAAAAAGGAAAGGGAGCAGACAAGCAGGTGCCAGCCTTCATTAATGTCAGTTGGGGCAGGGCAGGTGTTGTTGTTTGCAAAACTTAAGGCACTTAGCAGGTGTTTGTTCACTCAGTGGTCAATCAGAGGGTGTTGTGATGACACTGAGGGTGGCATGGGTGTGCCAGCCAGAGGGTGGCATGGGTGAACCAGAGTGCCAGTGTGGACAGAGGATGGCAGTGCTTTGCTTTGCCCCAATAATGTACACTGGTGAACTAGAGGGTGATGTGATGACACAGAGGGTGACATGGGTGAGCCAGAGGGTGGCATGGGTGACCAAAGAGAGTGCCAGTGGTGACAGAGAGTGGCAGTGATGAAGAAAGCTTAGCAAACAGACTGGGCACGTACAAACAACAAGTTCGCTAAACTGGCGACCCGACAAGTAAGTTCGCAATTTGCGAAATAGTACAAAACCCTCGCGAACTTGCAGAAACCCGTGCGAACACACACACCCCCAAAAAATCCGCTAATCCGCGAGAATTCGTGGATTTCGCGTATTTTCGCAATCCGCGAATACGCAAATCCGCAAATTCGCGGATCGCGAATCCGCAAAATCCGCCCATGCTTAGTTAATTTATAATGAATAAAAACAGTGTGTTTCGGCCCACACTTATAATGGGTATTTTCCATTAACTTTGGAAATGGAACAAATGAATAAATAATATTGTTCAATTCTGCATTTATGATTAGTGTAAGAAACAACATACAGATTTTGCTCAATCTAACAAATGGGAAATATGGAATTAAATTTGATGCACAACAGTTTGTTTCAGTTAGTCCAGAACGCTGGCTTGGATCTGCTGCTGAGCTGTTTTGCCTGTTAGGGGCATATTTATGAAAGGGTTTTGTCACCCTTGCGCCACGCAACATGGCACAAGAGCGACACAACTCAAGCCGTGCAAGGCCACCTTGTGTGTAGTTGCATGATTTCATAAATCTAGAGTAATGCAACGCAGCACAAATTGATCTTTCCCTGTGAAGGTGTCCCTTCCTGCACAAAAACAATCCTGCTAACAATGCAGGCACCCTTGCCATTTTTGCAAGGGTGCCCGTTCCCTGTCACACAGCTTTGACCTTGCAGCACTGTGCTATGTGATTATTTGCTAAATATGCCCCTTATTTTGTAACTAAGCCTATATCTAGCTTGCTGTCGTTTCTAGCTATGTTGGCATAGCTTGGCTAGGATAACACAAGCTTAGCTGGAATTTCCATTGAGGAGCATTCCCTCGAAGCTCTTAAATGGGATGCTGCAGTCCGTTAACTGAAGAGCCAATGCTCAGACAACTGCAGAGTGTTCAGTCTGTGAAATTGGTGTGAATGGTGGAGGTACAGTCAGCCGGAGAAACGGGAAATCATCCCTTCACAAAACAAATAGCTTTTTATTGTCCTGTCTTGAGAAAACATGAATGAGGAAGTAGCAATGCACTGTTGTGACTTGTTCCTAATTGTGTGTGAGCTACTCAAGAGAAAGCTTAGAGTGGTTCCGCGTCTCTATATGTCCTAGCAGCCATAGCATTCAATTAACAATTCCTCATCTCATGTGATGAAGAGATGCCAATTTGTGGAACTAAGGCACTTAAGGCCTAGGTATGGGGGAACCTTGTCAAGCTATGTTTATAGACATAGTATGTGAAAATTACATCTCAACATGTAGATCAGAGAAAATGAGATATAATTGTGTGGATACATGCGTCAATAACTTTATTTCAGCAAAGGTAAACTATGCACATATCTTGCATTGCTGCACAAACCTCAATACCCCATTCCAATGATCTCATTTGTTTGACGGTTTCAAGATGGATTTTGATTCTAAGTTGGTTATCTTAAAGGAGGTCTGTGGCGAAAAGTCTGCACAGTCAGGGGCCACCAAATCAAAATTATATACATTAGCTCTAAGCAACGGCTGTATCGCTGTGAAGGGAAACCACATTAGGAGTAAGCAATTACATTATTGTGATAATAAAAAAACCTCAACGCACTACCACATTTTTTATATATATATCAAAGAGACTACAACACTGGACATGAAAAGTAAATTTTATTAAACATGTTTACATAACATGAGTTGGAAGTTCATTTAAAAGCACAGGGGAGTGTTAAGACAAGTGGTCAAAATAGAAAGAAACTACCGAATCATAATTAATTGAATTTTGGCCACCAAGACAGAGTAAAATCTAGTAGAAGTGCACCAGCGCCTGCGTTCTCCCTGCTCAGCAGGTCGAGCAGTGAGCTATCTTTGCCCTGTGGAAAGATGGGCAGGATTGTTTCAGCCTATTTCATAACAAGAAAGAGTTCACTTGGCGCAGGAGGTATGTCTATGAATTAAAACGTAGTTGCACACAGCTTCTACATGTGTTACAGCCCCACAGCAGGAATCTACAACAAAATATGTATCAGAAGGAATTTGGTCCGTACTACATCACGCTTTCCATAGGTTAAAAAATAAAGTCCATCAATAGACATTTGGCGTCAGATTGACAGACCTGACCTGGTTAAAACCTGCAAAATGTCTATAAGAAAAATGGATGGCTTTGATTTCTTGGTTGTTTCCTTATAATTACGAGCAAACTGTACAGGTACATGCAACATACAAGCTGGCCTATGTGGAACTAACACACATAATTTACCTCTTTTTGTTTCTTTTTACAAAACGTGCATACGGCTTTGAACAGTTCCAAGTCATGCTGCTCTATTTGTGTGATCACAAAATTGAATGGCCCATAAAAGGAGAAACAAATATCAATGCACCTGCACGACCTGCAGTTCTTTGAACATTTACAGAAAAAATCACAAAGGGTAATTTCAAGGCAAAATAAAACCCTTTAAAATTAATCAAATGCAAATTTAAATTTGAGCTATTTTCTTCAAAAAGTAAAATATTTTGCGTTAAAAAACCAAGCATTGTGCTTGCATCACTCTCAAAGAAATGTAAACTAAAATCTGATACAAACATTATTAAGTGCAGAACACTTCGACTGGAATTTCCAGTGAAATAGTGAACAGCTCATACTGCGCTGTGTCCAGTGCCGATCACTTGTCCAAAGTGACAAACGCGAGGAGCCTGGACACAGCTGAAAGTGTCATATGCTCAACCCCATCACTGGTCAATGTTTTGGGAAGTCAGATATACAATCTATTTATAAAAACATAATTATGATCCTAGGAAGAAAACTAAATATTTTAAATGTCAAAATTAAGACATAAAATGCTTGTATCAGTCCTCACCATTGGTTGCAGATAGATGTCTTCAAAACTCTTCCATGCAAAACATCATAAAACATAAAAATCATTATTTATAATGCAATCATATATGCTTTCATTTTTACAAAGAAAAAGTGGCTCTGTGATAAATCCTTTTTAGTTTTTTTAAAATATTTATACATTTTTCTAGAAATATTGTTTATTAATATTCATTCATTCTTAGTGGCTGCTTTTCACATGTAAGACGTTAGAGAACCATGACGCAGAAACAATGGTTAACCTTGTTGGCGTTTATTCTTTGTCTGGCTGTAGAACACTTGACGAATGCTCACAGGGATATGGGATCAGCCCTTAAAAATCCTAACAGAAGAAGAGCTGGATCTCTGTAAGCACCGCCATGAGGACTTGTACAAAACTGGCACAAAAAATAAAATATTTTAACAAAAACAAGTGGAAGGAACGAGTACAGACAAAAAAATATTAAAACACCATTAAAGATAATACTGCTTATGAGCTCTGTAAAAATGTAAAAAAAACATCTTTATCAGAGCAATGGTTTCCAGTTATATTTTTTTATTTAAAATACCCTCGTTTGAGCATCAGTTACGGTTGCCAGAAACCAGCGATTTTGATGCCCTGTCTTGTTCAGCCAATATAAGCTTGTTTCCAATTTTGCAGCTCTACTTGTGAAACGTTAATACAGGCAAAATAACAAGTGATTGTCTGAGTTCAACAATGCTTTTTTGTTCATGGAAACTTCTGGTTCTCGCTCTCATTTTGGGCGACAACAATGCAGTTTTCGTATCTTCCACCCTCTCCTCGTTCACTATGACCTAATTGAAGGAGGCCCTGTTGAACTTTCAAGAGATGACTGGGAAGCCCGGCGAGTGAGGGGTGTCAAAGTTGGATCCACCAATGACGAAGGTGGAAATAACTTATACCATCCTATTACCACACTGGATAGATCAAGTTCCTCCAAAAGGATCTGTGCAACACCCATGAAAGATTTGTGATCCATTCGGCCATAGTCTCCCCAAACGATCACCTGTTAAAGAATGAAAATGAAAGTGAATATACATGTATGTAAATATTTGTATATTTAAAGTAAAAAGAAAGATGAAGGCAATATTTGAAACGAATTAATACAATCTGTCTAACCATCTACCCGTACATCATTCATAAGCCACTGGCCCATCCATCCATCTATTGATTCAGACACCATACCAAACACCTACACATCAACATACATTCCATTCACCAGGTACTTGTTGCCCCTCCAATCCTTTTCTCCTTCACACATGCAAAATTACACATGCGCACACATGTTCCATGCATATAAAGACAATTGTATGTGGTTACTGGACATGCAGTCCTACTCAGAGGATACCATTTCATAATCCATGTTTATGACACTTCCACTATGCCAGGTAGATGCGGTGAAATTTGTGTTATTAACATTTTTCTTATGTGTCTTTCCCCAGCTGGAAGGAGCCACCTTGGAGAAAACCCCCTTCGCAACAACATGAAATTCAAATGTCAGCAAACTGTCACTTATTGCTGTGACTGAAGTCTTCCTTGCACTATGCCAACAGATTGAATCGTGCCATTTTAGTCTACCCTAATCCTAGCAATATTGGTGACATCAGTGAAAGGTGCATTGTGATAAGAAAGTTTCTTTAAAACTAAAAAGGGGCTTTGTTGGAACTGGCCCTTTTTGCAGACTTATCCCCAAACTTTTTGCCTTCCACCTGTAATGTTGGTTTTATGAATCTGGGCACTTTACCACTGTTGATCAGTGCTAAAGTGCATTTGCCCCCTCTTGTAAACTTGGTAAGATTGGTCTACAACTGTTTGGCATGTTGATTTTCCTGTAAGTCCTTTGTACAGTAGTATACCAAGGACCTGTCAATGCAGTCCTACTAGTGGGCCTTCAGCGCTGCTTGTGCCATCCATGAAGTAGCCTTTCAAACCTGTCTAGGACTCTGCCACTGTAGCTTCTGCCTGCTCAGTTTACTGCCACAGGGACATGGCATTTGAAGTATTTGCCACCTCTGAAACTCCCTTTTTACTACATATAGGTCAGGGTGCTCTGTAGGTTAAAAAAGTTAGGACATGTGCCTTTGTTGTTTGGCATGTCTTGGTAGTGACAAACAAGCTATTTGGTTTCTCACTGTTTTGAGGATGCTCCTCTCATATGTTTGCATTGGGGATGCTATGATATATGTTTCAGCGATCATTTCTGATACGAAAGGGCCATGTTTGGTATGTTTGGAATAGTAGCAATAAATCCTGCTAATTGGTGAAGGCAGATTTGTTATTACTATTTTAGAAATGCCACTTTTAGAAGTGGGCACTTCTGCGTGCTTATGACTCTTTCTGCCCTATCTGGTTGTGTATTCACTATCTGGTTTTTGAGTGACATGGGCTAGGGATGTGCATTCACTATATACAGTCACAAGGGGGCGTGAGGTGTGTCCTGCCTTTCCTGGGTGACTCCTTGAGGGCTGAGTAGGCCTGGTCTGCATTTAGAGTGGTGGGAGGAGTTGTCACCTGCACCTGAATAGGACTGTGCCTACCTTTTCCAATGCTGTCTCTTCCCGCGGGTAGTGTGGCTGGAGCCAGGGCTGGGGATTGAATGGGGGTGTTGTGCACTTCTGAAGTTGTTTCAAGTACCCCCAGAACAAAGGCTTTTGGAGTATAAGAACAGGTGCTGTAAACCAATGATTTTAGACACTGCGTGGGACTTGTAACCAGACACTGCTGGCTCTACATGCTACCAGAAAGACTGCTGGACTGCCAGGAGGAACCGCCTTGGGACTTGAAGACTCTGTGGAGCTGACCTGCTGCCTGTTGGGTGAAATAAGGGCTGAAACCTTCTCTGAGGATGTGTCAGTCCGGAAGACCTGTGCAGCAGAGATGCAAGATACAATGTCATCATCAAGGCTGCTGTTGACGAGAGATTTGCAATGCAGGGGCCTATCTCAGGAAAGCTTTGCCCAGGCGGCAGTTCAGATGCGGGCTGGGAGGCCAGTGGAGTTCTTTGTTTCGGGAGAACATTCGCAGCAGAGGTGATGCATTGGTTCCGAAGGCGATGCATCCAACAGCAAAGGCAGTATGCCGGTTCTGCTGGAGATGCACCACATGGCGGAGGAGATGTGGAGGTTCTGCTGGATCCACAGATGGGCTGGCAGAGAACCTTCAGACCCACTTCCAAGGGCCTGGTATCAGAGAAAATTTCATGGTGAAGCACCGACATACTGCATTTTAACTTCCAAAGTGCATAAAGTCTGCCCAGTTACAAATAAGCTCACATATGGTATTATGGCAGAGAATAAAAAGTTATTTATCTTCGGGAGCTTGGGGGTAATCTTTTTACCTGTAGAATTCTCACCTGTTGTATTATCCCAGGCATCTGTCTGGATCTAGAAACTTCAGAGCCCTTTGATGCCGGTAGAGGGTGCTGGTTCCACGTTGGGGCCAGCAGCGATGAATGATGATGACACCAAACCCATTTAGCGCCCACCCCGGTGCCACAAGATCAGTTTCTATTTTGTTGGTGGACAGATGGAGTGCTATTGATTAAATATAATGCAGTGCAAAACAGTAAGTGGGACCTTATTAAAACCTTCCCTGTACATCTATCCATCAGATGGGGAGGAGAGTGGGAATGGTGGGAAATCTTCAGGTAAACAGAGTATCCACCAGAAAGATAATTACCGAAGGTGAGAACTTTTTCTTCTGAGGAATACCTCTACCTGCATATTCCTCACCTGTTGAATAGATTCTCAAGCAATATCTCCCCTTGAGGTGGGCTGGTGGACAGCCAGCACAAACTGGCAAAGTAGCCATCCCAGCTCACCTCTGCTCCCAAACAGCAGTGCTTGGCAAATGTGTCACCACCTTGCAGTACTGTGTGAAGTGAACACATCTCGCAAGAGCAGAAGACAATGGCTTGGCCCTGGTGGAATGGGCCCTGATTCCCTAAGGTGTGTTCTTTTTTGTAAGGGCATAGCACATTTTGATGCAGATGATGACACAGGGGCATGGTTTGCTTCTGGACTGCTTTGCCCTTCCTATTGCTACTGTAGCCAACAAACAGCTTGCCGTCCTATCAGATGTCCTTGGTACAAGCGATATAGAAAGTAACTGCTTGCCAAGGATCTAGGCGATGCAGCCATTCCTCCTTCTTTGCGGTTTGGGGGAATAGAAAGAAAGAAGGGTGACGGACTGACCAGTAACCACCTTGGGAAGGAAAGCAGCTCTGGTTTGCAATATTAGTTTGTCTGGGGAAAAGGTTGGGAATATTGGACAGCACTCATCGCTAGCAACTCACTTATCCATCTCGCCAAAAGAATGGCAACTAAAAGACCATTGGTATAGTCAACAACTGCAACTGACAACTATAAAGTGACTGAAATGGAAACTCCACAAAAAAAGTGAGAAAAGAATGAAGGTCCCATTAATAAATAATAAAAGTAGTTGGGGAAGAGTACAAATTGGTCAACGCTTTTACACACCTTATCACAATAGGGAACTTGAACAAGGGAAGGTCTGCCTAGGAGTCAGAGCGACACTGACAACGCCATCAAGTGAACCGTGACAGTGTCCAACACATACCCACTCCTGCCAGAGAGAGGGTAAACTGTAGTACCTCTGACAATAAGGCATGCTAGGGATCTACATTGTTGTCAGCGCACCACGAGACAAAGCTGTTCCACCTCCTAGAATGTACATATTTTGTGGAGGGGAGGCGAGCTGACAAGATGTTGCAGCTGAAAGTAGCTTGGGTGTTCTCACTCTGCCTCCAGGCATGAAGGAACTGGGAGCGGAGATCTACTTTGAAAGGAAGACGAAATGGTGAACACAAGGCGAGGTGCAGAATGTCTGCGTACCACATTCTTCTTGGCCAATCGGGGTGAAAAGGATCACAGCGGTCCCGTGTTGCAAATCTTCCTCAGAACTTGAGGAATCAAGGATATAGGTGAAACTCGTAGTTACTCCGCAACTAAAAAGCATCCCTAAAGGCTCCCCTCAACGGCTACTGGAGGACTCAGAAATGCTGGCACTAATAATTTTCCATGAAGGTGAACAGGTCCAACTTAGGAGTGTCCCATATGGTGAAGAAGTTCATGACTAGTTCCGGTAGAAGACGCAAATCATGGTCAGCAAGATAACACCAGCACAGACTGTCAACTCTGACATTAAAAGACCCCACTAGGTGACTGGCTGTTAACCAGATCAATTTATGTTATGCCAAAGACCACAGTCTCAATGATTCTTGACAAACGAGTTGAGACCCTATACCACACCTTGCTTATTCACCTACTACATCACAGTAATTTTGTCCGTCAAGATCTAGACAGACCAACCGTCAATGGAGGGGAGGAGGAAGGTCATGAGAGCCACATGTATTGCCTGTGGCTCCAGCAGCTGAAATTAAGACCTTGTTCTTCAGATGGGCTCCCTACCTGAGAGTAGAGGCATCCATTACTACCATGACCATGGCTGAAAGGGGTCAGAAGGACATGCCTTGGAAAGGGTTCTTCTCAGTCACCCAACAGGACACACCCATCGCAACATTCCGGGAGACCCCAAGGGTGTCCTACAGATCTCTTCCAGGCTGGAACCACTGTCCACTGAGGCAGCACTACAGAGCCCTCATGTGCTATTCAGCAAACACCTTGCTACAGCCAGAACACAAATACGGAATAATCTTCCTCTTTCGTGCAAAACACATTCAACCTAAGGAGTTTCAAGTCTGAATTAAAACACTTCTTGTAAAATGTCTTTCTTCCTGAGGAGAATGTTACATCTGTCTTATCCAAGTAACAATGTTTGTTTTCTTCCCCCCCTGGGAACCAGATTGTTTTCTGGTATGTTACTTGTTATGAATAGATATACAAAAAATGGCAGTAGATGCCTTCATATTCAAATTGCAAGTCTATTTTTTTCTGAAGTGCCCAGGTTTCCAAACAGCTTTTAATCTCAGCCTTTGTTTTATGGTGAAAACAATTTTATAATTAACACTTTATTTAATCAGGAAATCAGGAAAGAGTAATTTGGGCTGAGAGTTAAGCCCAGTGTAGGATACATCAGTAACAGTGTAAAGGCTTCCCTAGAAAAAACCTGAAGTGGAGTCATTTAGGCAGAATGATGTTACAAACTGTAGTAAACTGAAGGATGCAATACCTGGATCTTCTTGCCTCCAATGAAATGCAGAAAGCTGGTTAGTTCTTCCCACTTAACAAGAGGAAGTTCTTTGTTCCCTTCTGAGGGAAAATAAAAGTTTCTGTACACATTTTACCTTTGTGAGAGCTTTTTCATTTTAGAAGTATTCTGAAATATTCATAAGTCCTCTTTGTGAATTTTCCAGAAAAACATATTTTCCAAGGCTTATATAAAATGATTTTGATGGAACTGAAAGTGAATTTTTGCTGGGTGATATTTGATCATTTACTAGTTATCCTCGTTCCGTAAATTATCTTAATTTACCAGCAAAACCTCAGTGGAGCCGATTATGATGTTCGTAAGTCATTCACTGAGTTCATTTCCCTTAGAAGGCAGACTTGGAACTTAATTTCTCCAAGAAAATGCTGGAAGGCTGGGTATTTCCTTTCAATGGGACATGAAGAATGTTTTTCTTTTGTAGTTTCTATTGCCTTTTACTGCACTTAAGAGGCCTCATTAGTTTTTAGGAAACACTCTTATCAATCTGCTTTTTAACAGATGCCCTCATTGAGATTAGACCATCCCGAAAGCGCAATTGCGGGAACTTCTTTTGATATATCTTGCTGAAATAGAAGGTATTTTGGGAGGGAAATATTTTAATATTCATTAGCTTTTCTTGGTATTGACTGATCTTTACGTCTTAGCATAACATTACCATTAATTCATTTTTAGAAAGGATTTCCTCCAGACTCCTGAAAAGATCCCTAGGAATGTTGAAACTGTTTGCCTGCCAGGGAACTCTACTTTTCTCCTGACAATTGTGGCTTGGAAAATGTCCTGTTTGCCTACAGGAGGTTCTGACCTGTTTTGGAAGTCCAGTTACTTGTGATTACTGAAATTCTAAGGGGCTCTGTACTTTTTTGTGTGGGGTGACCTGGCCCTGCGTGGCTGACTTCCTATGCTGAAATACCCTTATAAATTCCTCTAAGAGGGCAGTGTTAAAGAAGATTTATGAAAGAAAACAATTTGAATGCTTGTGATATCACAAATTAGAAACAACTGGCTTTTCCACAGCCTTTAAAGTTATTTAATACCCTTAAAATTATCTAGTAAACTTCCATAGTCCACAGCAGACCTGCAGTGTATGTTAAGGACACATATATTGATATTTATTGTGTTTGCCCTTTTGTTTTACGTTGTAAGTAACTGGCTATGGATATCTTAAAATAAAACAGAGTCATTTTATTTCAGCTTTCAGCATATATAAATCCAAATGGATTAGTGAATATTTTTATCCATGCAAGGAGCTATTCTTGTTGTTGTATATTTTCTCTACATGCAGACAGACACAACCCTCTATTGTTTTAGTCCCAAATTTGAGACAACAAAATTGTAAAAACAAACAACTCCCCCTTTTTTACATCGAGCCATAAGAAAAAACAAGTGATTAAAACAATAATCATTCCAATATCAGCAAAATTCTTTTAAACTATTAGTATAATTTACAAAATGTTTATAATTAAAAAATGCTTTATTTGATTTCATTTAAAATCG
The DNA here is from genome assembly GCF_964261635.1 of Lissotriton helveticus. NCBI lineage: Eukaryota > Metazoa > Chordata > Amphibia > Caudata > Salamandridae > Lissotriton > Lissotriton helveticus. The sequence goes on along the minus strand of NC_136067.1, from coordinate 593,536,399 downwards.
TAAAAGCACGATACAAACAACCCACTAAATGCTTTAAATCATTGACCATTAGTGCTAATTTGAATATAAGATAGCATTAAACTCATTAAAATATAGTCTAAAACTGATGATAAAACTATTTTCTTTTGATGGCATATGAACGTATAGTGTCCAGCCCTGCAGAGGAGGAATCGGGCTTCTGATATGTTTGGGTTAGTCCAATTGCGGGCTATCCATACTCAGGTCTCTGGTAGAAGTCAGCGAATGATAATTCAAGAGTAAAGAGCTGCTGCAATGATTGTGTAAACTGCAAGTTTTTGATCTAGGTAAACAAGATTACATTTGGGAAGGCGTATTTAATTCATCTGTCTCTTTTCTCTAGTTCTTTTGCCGCTAAGCTCAAAAACGTTATCGCCTTGCATGCAAGTTGGACTGTCGAGCCTCCTAAGCATTTTATAACAGCAAACTACAGGTCCTTATGTGTTCTTGCTTCAGTGTTGGCCGTTGAACGGTTTTCTGAAGAGATAGTAGCGCCGAGCAAGTGCGTAGTGGATGGAAAGGTGACTCATTACCATAACTGCAAAGGAGGCATTCCAAGTTAGGCCAGGACCATTTCCATTTTGCTATAAGGTCTTTAGATGGATAAACTCTGAGCCTCAGTAATATCAGGTTGAACTTTTTTGTACTTGAAAAGTGTTCCAGCAGATACGGTTGAGGTTTTAAGGTTAAACATGTTGGCATCACCACCCACTTGTGGGTTTTATGAATCATAGATGCTTTATCTATTAGCAGGGAATGCCGCTTAATGACTTTGTTGGTTGCTTGTTTGAACTCAGGGTAGGCTGGTATTGTGAGTCAAGCCTTCTCCAACTTTAAAGAAAAGAGTGATTGCTTTAAAACAGAATATACTGACTTATTCGACCTGGATTGTTTTTTAACCTCCAGCCGGCAGTGATGGGCTCACGAGTTTATCTCTGCTACCCTCATTCTCACGTAATAATTGACGAGAGCCCCTTGTCTTGTCAGTATCTGTTTTTTAAGCCTAATTCAAATCTTATATAGGCTTGAGATATGTGAAGTGGAATTGAAAATAGTTTCTTAAAGAGACTAGATTGTTCTGTGTTCTGTGTTTGTATTTAGCAGTTCCGATCCGTACAAAATTGAGGGCAAGGTTTTTGCTGTGACTACCTTTAACAAGTGCTTTGTTGAGAAGTTGCAAAGTTTTTTTGCAAGGTTTTAAATGTAAATAGCAGCTGTTTTGCTTTTGCGTGCTGTTATGCCAGGTATTGCATGTAATTGAGATGCTCGTCTAATAGTATCCCACAGATATTTGTATGTTTTGACCTGGTCCAAGATGTTACTGTATGCTGACAAAGTGAATTTAGGTTGTTTTTTGTGAGGACTTGAAAATTACATAACCATTAATTATTGTAAGCTAATATCAAGTTGAGCAATGGATATATATTCTACCAGCTGGGTGATCAGCTGTAGTAGACCTCGAGGCATTTTACTTAGCAGAACGATGTGTCAGTATATTGCAAGCTTGCTATTGGAGCGTTACCCAATTTCAGGGGGTCTACTTGTGTTAAGCGGAGATTGTCCTATAGATCCGCTGAATAGATGTTAAACAGGCAGGGGGCCAAGACGCACCCCTGTTTTAAGCCATTGGTGGTTGAGAGTGTATTGGTTAGACTTCGACCATCCCCTTATTTTATTTGGACACACGTTCTTGAGTAAAGGTTAATAATTGCTTCTAGCAATTTTGTGGGAGCTCCCCAAGATTTCAGTTTTTCCCATAGCTTAGTTCTGGGGACCTTATCAAAAGCGGCTTTAACCACCTCAATGAGGCACACATTTCCCCGTTATGTGGGCGAATTCCACGTGTGCACAAATAAGACGGCCCCTGGGCGTTCGACACACAAGCCCACTGTGATGTCAGATGGCCGGGGGCCGTCCGACGCATGGAAGAGGTTATGGTCTACCAAACACGCATACAGGTAGCCTGATTTACTGCGGCGCATATTTCCCCGCTGTTCGGGTGAATTCCATGCGCGCGCGAATCACACAGCCCCATGCCAACTGACGCACACGCCCACCTTGACGTCAGACGGCCGCGAGCCGTCCGACCCATGGAAGAGGTTATGGTCTTCCAAACAAGCATACAGGAAGCTTGATGTAACAATGGCTTGGTCTGCCAGGAGCGTAACTGCTGATAGATTCTTTAAGGTGCTCTTTCCTGGGCGGAATCCTGTTTGCGTTTTAGGGATTAGGCTTATGCTGTTAACTCAATCCTCTAAGTCAGTCAACAGGTTTGAAGTGTATATCTTGGCCTCAACATCGATGTGTGCTATTAGTTTATAATTGGTAGGGTCTGAATGCACCACTGTTTTGTATATTGGTTGGAGTATACTTCCTCGCCATGATGGGATGGTACATGTCTCCAAGGCATAGGTAAATTGGGGGGTTAAGTGTTTAGACCAGAAAGAAGGATCTTTTTTGAATAAGACATTGGGCAGGCCATTTTGTCCCGGTGCCCCATTGGATCTTTATTGTTTTATGGCATGCAATACCTGCTTTTGCGTGATCTGTGTGTAAAACTCCTTTGGATCGGCCCTTGATGTTACGTGTGCTCCTGGCTGCACGTTATCTTCTAACGAACTATCTTGTGCCTTGGGGGGATTTATCATTATTGGTGAGCAGACTTTAGTATCTGTTTCCAATTTATTTATGGGTAATGGGACCTTGAGGCTTGTTTTCTGGATGGAGTCCAACTGGGTCACATTCAGTGGTTCATCAATGGTTGCTGCACTAGGGTGCAACACCTTATTGTATGAGGTTGCTATGTCAGCACTCCAGGTATGTTCCGTTATATCTGAGTTGAAATATCATTTTTTACCATTTAGTAAGATGTTACATTTTGAGTTTGTTTGCTGGCTGGCATGAAGCATTTTTGCGTGGATAGTGGATTTTAATGCTTCAAGCGAGGCGATCAGTAGCTGGATTTTTTTTTCCTTATGCTTGCGGGCTGGGTGAATATAAGTGTTCAGAATTATTAAAATAGTGGAAGATAAAACTGTGAGTTTGATACATTGCATCCAGGGTGAATCTAGATCTGTTTCTTCGTATTCCCAAAGGATATCTGTTGAGATAAAAATTGATAGGCCGCCTTTTGTCCTCCCGTATTATGCTTCTTTTGTGGCTGTGTTGAAATGATCTTTGTAGCCTACAATTGGGGAATTTGTTGACTGCCAAGTTTCCTGAAAAGTCGGCGTTGTCGAACTTAGTGCCTAAACCATTCACATTCCAGGAGCAAATCTTGCAACCCTGTGCTAAAGCCCCTTTGTGCCTTTGTTCATGCTGCCCCATGTTTCGTGTTTAAATCCCTTGCATATTGCCTATCCTCAAGGTTAGGTACTTGGGGCTGTGGTATTGTGAAGGTATTTTGCCTTGTGATTTGGTCACCGACTTTGGCTATGCTAAGACTGCCAGGCCCTTTTGCTTCTTTCAGTATGCCCATGGTTTGGTTAAACCGTTGTAGTGGGCTTGGGTAGCATGGTAACTGCACCTTTATTAACTTGATGCCACATGTTGTGAAGGATTCCTTATGTAGCAAAATCTGTTCTGAAATGAGGTGATCTGCCTAGGTTACTATCATAATTTCAGACCCCAATCGATTTGGGTTGGGTTTAAACTAGCCGCGGTCCATGGAAGTAACAGTGGTGGGGCGGTGGGACTGGGTGAGGGGGGATTTCGAGGGACGATGCTGAGGGAAAATTAAAGAAATAAATATTTTTCTCTCATCATCATCCGTCTGAATCCACTCCCACCCAGCCTCACTGCCCCACCGCTGTTCACTACACGCACCATGGCTGGTTTAAACTCAATTCTTTCCAAGTCTCTAGATTTAATATGCCTCAGGTCGAAAAGAGATTTTAGTAATTTTAATATTGCACTTCTGTTGAATATGTCATGAGCTTCATTCGAGGTATAATGTGGCACCAGCTCTATCTTTTCATCACATGTGGTTAGAAGATTCGTCGGATGTGACTTGGAACGATGGATTAGTGTCTCTATTGGTGCTTCAGTGATGTCTTGGTAATGTGGAACTGCTTGTGGAAATTGTCCTTCAGGGTTTTGTAAGATGTATTTAGAATGTGTTGATGGTTGGGCCTTCAAGCCTCTTGAGGTTTGTGGTGTTGTCTCATTTTCTTTGCGATTACACATCTCTACTGTGACTTGTCTCCTGCCAATAGCTGTATCCTGATTACTGATTTCACTCACTTTTGTGATTGGTTCTTTAGGGAGTGGAATTAAGTTGGTCATTGGTACACCCTGGAATGTTGTCTTGATTGTCTTGCGCATGTCTGGAAAATTACATATATGTTTAACTTGTGGAGGTGTTTTGCTTTTTAGAGGTTTTAGGCTTCTTGAGTTGGTTGCCTCTTTCGTAGTTGTCGATGTATAGTTTATTGTGCTGGTGATTAGTCTGTCTTCCCTGATATTTTTTTCTCCTAAGTCTTTCTCGTTTTTTTCATTGTTGTTCTGAGGAGGAGTTACCTTTTGTGTCAGTGGTGAGTATAAGCTCCGTTTATTCAATTTGCTTTTCCATGCTTTCCTCAGACGTTTTCGCTACCTCTTCGTGAGAGAAATATGTGGATTTGTTGGTGTGGAGCTTTCGTCAGCTTTCCTTGTTGAATTTTGTTGTTTAGGTGAGGACGCTGACCCTCTAGATGGTTGTTCGTTCAATTGCTCGCTCTCTTTCTTTGCATTGGGTGAGATTATGCATGCGCACTGTATGTTATTAGAGATATTTGTTTTTAAGATGGTACTTTCTGCCAACTGGAGGCTACCACAGCCTTCTGCCTTTGAGTCCCAATTCCTTGCCAGTGTGGGGTTTGAATTAATTTCCTTAACGTCCCCCAGCAGCTCTGTCATTATGATTGGTACCATCGCAAGTTTTGTCGATTATTTGAGGACAATGACAATTGTGATAAGTAGTGTCCAGGTCCTGTTGGACCTTCATTATCATAGTTTTTAATATCTGCAACTTTTGTTCTATCCCCTGAATGTGGATAGCTAAAATGTTTAGTGGCTCGAGTTGAGTGTCTAGCTTCTCTGCATGGTATGGCATGGCAGTTCCAATGGATTCCATGGTATTTAGCAGATGGGGCCACACGGAAGGGGCTGGGGTGGATGGTTGCTTCTGTCGTGGGCTGTTCAAATTGATCTTTGATCATTCTTGGTTGTGCCTTTTCGCATAATTCGGTTGCAAGGGCAGCTGTGGGCCCTCTAGACTCCTGAGACTGGAGTCCGTTTGGATTTGATACATTCACATCCTGTTCTATTTGTTGTACTTTTTGGTCAGTTCGAGTGGTGAGAAGAAGATGTCGAGATATTGTTTGAAAGCTGGTAGATGCTCCTGTTGATCCTGTGGTTCTGGATCAGATGGTGAATAAGATGGTGCAAACGGGTTTAAAATATGGTCTTGCCAAAGCGCTAAATCGTCACTGGTTTCATGAGTTGGTGTTTGATTAAGCCATTGGACTGGCTGAGCCAGTTGGCTGATTAGCAGCTCCGAGCTTGACTGTGGCTGCGTATGGACTAGGGCCTCTACGAGCTGGTGACAGTGTCCTTGAGGTTTACCTTATAGATTTGAATTGCTATGTATTTGTGGATCCTGGTTGATTGCTTGCTTTATTAGATTTTCTCTTATGGTAAAGAGAAGATTGTTTTGATCAGTGAAATAGGTATCTGTGCATTTGTTGCTCTTATTACGGGGAGAATTTCCTCAGTGCCTTGGTTATAGATGTTGTTGATGTTGCCAGTCTTTGCTTCCTTGTGATTCTCACTGCGGTACACTTTTAAAAAGTCCACTTTTAAAAAGTCTGTAATGAGTGTCCGCTTGCTGGCTTTGGTACTTGGGCAGTGCATGGTCGGCTCTCTTTTCTGGACAGACAATGTCCATAACAATCTCTGACGCTGAACCCTGCGACCCGTTAGTTGTTGTTGCCGTGTCTCGTTTTCGTTGGTTTTTTTTTGCTGCACCTATGCAACAATTTTGTTTTTCACCTCTGATTTTGCCGGATCTCATGGTGGAGGTTCTTGATCCCAGATGTGGCTACTTGATACTTGAGGAGCTTTCTAGCTCTGATTCCAACTGTGTCAGTTGCTGTCACTTCATAGACCTCCTTTTTATAAATAGGCAGTATATGCAAACATCGCCCTTTGTGCATTGCAACAGAGCAATAAGCATTGTTCAATATCAAGCAGCTTGTTGCATCAAAATGCAAGCAGTGGGAGGGATCATGAAATCAAAATGCAGTCCAGCAACAACATAAGTTAAAAAAACTACTAAAAAAATGTAAACAGGTCATTTCATTTTCTGAATTGTTTAAAAGTGCACGTGAGTTATCGACAGTACCATTACAGATGAACTGCGCCTTTAAAAACTTTAAACAAGGTATGTGCATAGCAGGCCAGACAAAAACAACATGCTCAGTCTTGGATTCCCTGAGCACATAAATTACATATTCGCTCATTTCTGCGAATTTTTTCTTAAGCCCCTGTGCTACTCCTTAGAGGTTGCATTTGGAATCTGACAAGAAATATCAATTGTCGGACTTTATGTTCTATATTCCATTTCAAATATGATTGCATTCTCTTCCAGTGGCGGCTCCTCCGCTAAGCTGGAGGAGCATTCCCCTGCTGCTTTTGGCAGTGAAAAAAAGGAAAAATAAAATGATAATACCTTGCATGATCATCATTTTATTTGTTTCTGCTGTGGCGGGCGGATCTGCTCTGCTCTCAGAGCAGGGGAAGGAGCGGTGGGCACTATGTAAGTGTGCATAAATGTTTGAACGGCCCTCTTGTGACGGCCAAAAATTCATGCTCACTTTGTATATTCTCCTTGCAGGCTGCATTACAGCCTGCGTGGAGAACTTGCCCAGGCTCCCATTCTCTGGCTGAGCGCCGAACCACTGAGCTCTGACCAATTTTATTTGCTATGCTTCCACAGAAAAAGCCAGAATGAGGAAGGAAGTGGACAAAGGCGGTGGCGGCAGGAAAGTGATTTAAAAAAAAAATGTTTAACCCTCATTCATCTTCCCCCCTCCCCTCCCCACCGCTTCCGCTGATGTCTTCTTCAAGCTGCAAGTAGCACGAACTATGTTCTATCTACCGTACAAAGGGCAGGAAGCCATATCTAGTATTATGCGAAATACTGGGCTTGAATGTTTAAGAAATAGCTTAAGTATTGACATGGGCATGGAGGCTAACGTCTCTTGATTCAGCATAGAAAGGTCTAAGGAAGCATAAAAATTACTTCTAAAAATATGATCTTGCCTTTGCTCAATAAAAACGTCCCTCCAGAGTTTTGTCTTTAAAGAGTTGACATCGGACTAAAACAACCTGAGGACCCGAATGTGGAACTGCTGCCAGGCCCAACACAAAACTACTAAGAAGACCTAATTCTAATTAGAAAGCAGCTTGAAGATTAGGGTGTTTAAACTACATATTCTTCAAATACATTTTTCCTAGGTGAAGTTCATAAAGGATCAGCTATTAATTGACATAACCTCTATGGCATATAAGAGACATTAAGAAAGTTTTAAAAGATACAGTTGAATTAAAAAGAAAAATTGTCTGCAACCCCAGGAATTTTAGAACGTCTAAGCTATGCACGGCCTATTGCTTTAATATGTAAATTGGATATATGGTTTCTTTCTGATAGTTTAGAACTGAAGTTTTTCCCTAAATACGTGTTAACCACCTCTGGTTTGTCAGTCTCCAAATGACACGCGTACTTCCTTTTCTTTAATTGGTGCTTACTCTTAAAAACTAAAATGTTTAGTTTTCAAAAGTGGTCTTCATAAAAGATTTTAAGAAGGTCTAACTTTTTTGGAGTCCATTGGAAGTCAGGTCTAGTGATACTATGTCATCTGCATACAGGAGACAACTTCTTTACTCACCACAAACCTTGGGAAGGTCTCCCCCTCATGAGAAATGTATTGCTGGCAAATTAGCTACATATAAGGAGAAGAACAAGGGTGCTATAAGACAGTTTATCTTGCGTTTTTCTTACTTTTGTTTCTGCCACACACTTTTACCATTTAATGTGCTGCTTGATTTGTTATATTTTTTATGAAATTTTAATTTTTTTACTTACCTAGTCGGTAACATTAAAACTACTTATTTCTTACTATTTTATTTCCTGTTAATTTTAATTTGTTTGCACATTTTCTATAGTAATGTCTCAGAGGTGTGCCCTGTTGGTCAGGTAAAGCTATCAAAGATGAGAAGAGGGTACATCCACTGAAGTCAGTTTTTATCAATGGACTGGTCTGTGGGTCAATGTTCAGTTGGGGCTCACTGCTCGAAGCTAAAAGAGTAATCCACCATTATCTTGATGTATTTATTCAGGTGTTTTAATACTAAGGGCCTGATTTAAGTCGTGGAGGGCAGCCCAGTGTTCCGCCAGGGCGATGGAGTAAACTACTCAGTCGCCCAGGTGAAGTGACTGCCCACGACATTTATAAATGACTGCCAAGTAAGTGGTAATTTATAAAGCATTGGCAGGAACCACGTCACTGCGGTTCGTTTCAATGCATTTTCTAGTTTGGTGCAGAGCTTCAGCAGCAGGGCAGAGCCTTGTACAAAAGAGTTTTTTTTAAAAGAATATCCCAAAGTGGGATTTACCTTTTGAAAATAAACAATACAATGACCTCATGGCGAGTGAAGCTTTTAGCAGTTTTCACTGCCCCTTACCACAAGTGTTTTCCTGACAGTGAAAACTGACTTGTAATTTCTCCCATCTAAATTAGGTGGGCAGAATGGCAGGGCAGCATCCAACGGCCCTTACTCCGCAGGGCCGCCAGAGGGCATTAATCACAGCGAAGCTGGAGTAGTCTCTGCTGTGATTAATTCTAATACATTTGCAGGTGGAAAGCATTCTTGGCAGTAAAGATAATTTGCCACTGATGCAACAGAGAATCCTTATCGCCATGAATTTAATCGGGCCCCAAGTTAAGAGAATACAAATTGTACCTTTGTTTATCATATGCAACAAAATTATAGGCTAGAACTGTACAGTGTTTTCCTTGGTTAAGGAATGGTCTCAACAGCATTGACTATGTCTTCAGAAGCATAAACTTCTTGCAATGGTACACCAACTGCAGCAGTACTATTGCAAGTTGTAAATGCATCATCACTGCTTATTTTGAGCCGGTGGTTGCCGTTAGGGGCCAGGGAAACTCTTTTTTGGGACCCAGCACCTACTTTTCCACAACAGGCATCAACAAAGAGCAAGATGGGGAAAAACATGGAGCCTAAAGAAGTAGGAAGAGAAAGGCGGAAAATATATCATAAAGTTGGGAAAGCGGGTACCAACAAGAGTCAGATTAATGGGTCTCTGGTAATGGTTTAAAGAGTGATCAGGTGCTTTAAGACTACACAATCTTGGTATTACATGGGCCAACTTTTAATTGCACCACCCTCGGGATTCTCAAAAGAGCTTCAGGCACCGGCACATGTAATCTAGGGCAGTTCAAAGATTGCTTAATGTTAAGTATGATGTTCACCATTCTGTTAACATACTGAGAAAATAAGGGAAGCTATCATAACGTAACATGATATAACATAAGTTTGACATGATCCTGATATCTTAACACACTAGTGCTCATGGGAACATGGACTGTCTATAGGCTGTATTCACAAAGGTAAATTTGGTCATAAACTGAACTGTGCAGCCAAATTTAACTTTTCTCTGCCTGTCAGGAATTCTCAAAGGTATTCCTGGCAGGATTCTATTTATTTATTTGAGGAAAATCTCCACTGCAAATGCAAAGATCGCCATGTGCAGTGTTCCTTGCGGATTCCAATAGAAATTGATGAATCGGGGGGCCGGGGGTAGGGGGGGGGTTTACTACTTTTCAGTGAATAGGACTCTATCTTATATAATCATAATTAGACACATAACCGTGCCTGAAGGAACTACTTTGCTTGATTTAGGCATGATACAGATTGGGGTGAAGGTAGGAGCATGAAAGGGTTGGTTGGATAGCTTGTATATGCAGGCTGTGTGGTGAAAAATAAAAAACAATTCACACTGGCACATTACATTTTTTTGCAGGTTTAAGAATAACTAACCTACCTAAAATTTATTGAAGCAATTTGAATAGATATTAGTATGAAATAAAATAAAGGTAGTATTACAATATTGAAGACTGGTATCAGTGACATTTCTATGAGTATTACATTTTGGGTAGTCAATTTTAAGAGTATTCTAAGAATAATGAAATAATCTGTGTATTGGATTTTATACACATAACTTAATAACAAAATGTGATGTTTTCTGGATAAAAAAGATTAAACCCTTATTTAAATCTTAATCTTAATTTTGGGTTTACAAATAAGGTACATATACTTCTTTAGAATAAGGGGTGGGGCATGTTTGCACCCATGTAAAAATATTATATACCCATATTTTAATTAAGTTACCAATGCAACCTTTAAGACCTTAAAGGCAAAGTGTGTTACTTAAACCAATGGACCAACACATGCTCTTGCCCACCATAAATTCCTCAAAACAATCATTATAACCTCAAAATTATTGCTTGCCTTTGAGCGGAATACATATTTTGCATGACACCCTTAAGTATATTTACCTGAAGCACTTTGCTATGAGGACTTTCATCAAAAACCAGTGACTGCTGGTACAAGGGATCAAGGGTTTTCCTAGCAATCCTCGTTTTCTTCTTGGCAATGCAGGATCCATTCTCCAAAAGATAAACCTTGACATATGGTGCTAAGAAATAAAAATATATCATAGTAACATTTCTATTCTGCTTCTGCTGTAATGAGACATATTATCGTGAAGCTAGAAAGAATAAGTTGTAACACTTACTAACTTTTGTACTGTTTTATCATCTAATATAGGAGACAACTTCCAAATGAAGTTTTTTGAACAGAACTTTATTTACATTTGAAATAAGCAAGACAATGTGTGCCCACTCGTTATATGCTACCTATTATTAGTTGAACACAGGCACATTAATAGGGTCAGGTGTTCTAACACTATATTTAATCTCACAGAAGATTTCAGGAAAAATCCCCAGCTGCCAAGTGTTACCAGGTACAACAAACCAAACAATCAGAGAACTCTGTGTACTAGATCTCCTCTGCCCCTTTTGCTGACTGCCATAGCATTATTAACCAGTATTCATCAAGTGCCAACAAGAGACATTCCATTCCTGAAAGAGGACAGTGTCACAGAAGACCTCTCCTGATGATTAATAAAAGAAAACAATTTTGAATGCGTGTGATACAACAAACAAGAAACCTCAGCCTTTCAAGCTTGTCAACCTTAAAGTTGTCTAGAAAAACGTTTTAGTCCATGCTACTTTACTGTCATCGCAGGAAAGTTAGCATGGCAACGCAGTTGTGGAGAGGGGGGTGAAACAGGGGTCATGGGGCTTACACATGGTTCTAAATTGTCTTAGTCTAATGAGCCGAGCTTGCCCTGAGTTGTTGATAGTGGGGTTTGTGCCCAGTCTATCTTAAGCTGTGCCCATTCAGAAATGCAGCCCATTTAGAATTCATATATCTTATGCACATCTTGTGGGAATTACTCTTGTCCTCCCATGTTAGAAGGTGTTCACACCCACTTTATCTCATCTTCTGTGCTGATCAGTTCCTGCATGTTCCTGTTCCACATGCAGGCCATGCAGGGGTTACCTAACTTTTGGCTTCCATATGCAGTATCCAGGCCTCTATACTCACCCACTTCGCACCTATAACCTGTTCCTGAGGAGAAATAGGTCCCCTCAGTGACTTTCACGTCATTGCTGTTTGGGACTTAACTAACAGTAGAGGCAAATCCATAAACGTGCCACTAACCTTCTTATACTAACATCCAGATTAGTTTTATATGCTATGAATGAGGATTTCTTCCAGTTTCAAAAACAACTGTACTGGCAGGTCACAGGGACTTTGATGGACAGTACCTTTGTCCCATTCATAGCTTAACTCTACATGCACACTTTTTAGTCAAATATATTTACAAACCAGACAATCCATACTCTACCAAATTCCAAATCTGGAGGAGATACATTGATGATATACTGGTGATATGAGAAGTCTCAGCCAAATCACTTGAGAGCTTCACCGTCTGGCTTAACTCGAGGAATCCCCATCTGAGATTCACAAGTGAATTCAGTAGGACTACTCTCCCCTTTCTTGACCTTCGGCTATATCCCAAGGATGGTGGCATATGCTCAGAGTTTAACAGAAAACCTATGGCATGCAACTCCCTTCTATGTTACACCAGTTTCCACCCACATGCCCTGAGAAACAATCTACTGGTTGGACATTTCCTGAGGATACGCAGAAATTGCACCAAAACAACAAAGTACAAAGAACATGCCGACATAAGCACCCACTTGGTAGAGCGATCTTACCCAACAAATCTTATTTAAAAAGTAGCGAAAAGGGCCAAGAGCAACAACTGAGAAGTCCTACTTGAAACTTATATCAAAAGCATAATGGAGCACTTGGTATGTGTTAGCACCTACAGGTACTTGACCAACATCGTCAAGAAATCAATAAACAGAAACTTATTAATTCTTAACACACGGAACAACCAGCTTCACAAACCTCTTTTTGCCCTGAAATGCAGCAAGAACATTGGGGACATCCTTATTCACACACATCCCAAAGTACTTTCCCGAACACAGCGGGAGGCTTGCCAGAACACCCTATGGTCAGCTGTGCCTGCCAAGGGCCACTATCCCTGTGGGCTGTTCTCGGTCTGTCCGTATACTGCCTATATGTCACAGACTGACTTGGGCCTGACTACCCCTGGGGAGTTACGCATTCTAACTAACTGCAACACAGAGGGGGTCATCTACATACTATGATGCCTTTGCAATATGGTTTATGTGGGTAGGACCACACACAAGGTTGGACAGAGAATAGTGGTACATAGTAGTTCGATAAGGTGTAAGAAAAACAACACTTAACTTTCTAGACACTTTTGGGACGAAGGCCACACAGAAGATGACAACTGGTGAGGAATCATAGACAAACCTAACTGCCCCCTGATGATGGGTACACACTAGTAATTCCTGTTCCATTGAGAACAAAGATGTGTTTTCAGGCTCTGGTGTGATAGTCAGGGCCTTAACGCCAAAATTCCATGGACAAATCAGGGCGTTAGATGCATGCCCCCCTTTTTTTTGACACACTGACATTTGCCTTTTTCTTATTCTTAAGACCTCACACTGTCCACCTACAGACCAGGGGCCCGATGTAGGTAATTTAATTTTATCGGTTCTTAAATACCGAATCGGTATTTATGAATCGGAAAACCGTATGTAGCAAAAAAATCTGTAAAAAATACCGATTCGGTAACAATCGGAATCCACACTCTGTAAATACCAAATCAGTAATCTCCGAATCGGCAATCTCCCAATCTGTATCACCCATTCAACCATATGGGCCTCCAGGCCCATAGGAATGAATGAGAGATACCGAATCGGAGATTACCGAATCAGTATTTACTGAATCGGTAAAATCCGATCTCGAGAATTCGAATAGAAGACATGTGAGCCAGTGAACCAATCAGGGACACCCACCACAGCCCACAACAAAGCAACTGAGAATTCAACCAATCCGATGCAAGTACCACACCCCAGTACCTGGAGGTGGCCACACCCATGCAGGTGCAGAGCTACAGAACTGTTGAGAGAGCTGGAGGGGAGACAGAGGATCAGGCTGCACTGAGCCCAGCAGAGCATCACCATGGAGTCCCAGGGAGCCCAGAAGGATGGAGGTGACAGAAAAAGGAAGCTAAAATTCAGCACAACTGAGCTCCAGGTGCTGGTGGAGGAGGTAGTGCAGCATTACAGCCAGCTTTTTGGGAGACAGTCCCTGCAAGTAGCAGAGTCTGTTAAAAGAAACACCTGGCTGGCGATCCAGAGCAAAGTAAATGCCCTAGGGGTCACACATCGTGAAATTGAAGACATCAAAAAAAGGTGGTATGATCTGAGGATCACCATCAAAAAGAAGATTGCAACCCAGAGGAAAGAATCCTCAGTCACAGGTGAAGGGAAGAGCCGAGCACCAAGCCTCACTGAACTGGAGCAGCTGGTGGAATCCACCATTGTGCCGGAATGCATACACGGGATTGGGGATGCTGACAGCTCAGCCAGAGCTGCAAGAAAGAAAGGTAAGATGCATGGACATGAATCCCCACCCATTCCCTGGCCCCTTCCCCAATGTGGGTAACTGTATCACAATCCAGAACACATGTCAGTACTCACCTGCAATGCATCATGGTAGTCGTAGTCATAGGAACATACATCAAAGCAGCCAACACAGAATTCAGCATGCCAAGCCACACTCCCCATACACAAGCAGTTGAGGCTTAGGAAATTGTGTGATAGGAATGAGTGTAATGAAGACACACAGGTGACCATTGTCCATGTCTGCCCACAGGAGAGTCATCGCGCAGTACAGCGCAGGGAGGGGAGGCGAGTGCACCAGCAACGGCTGCGAGGGAGAAGCCTTCTGACACATCAGGACCCAGCACTGTCCCTGAGGACACTCCCACAACGCAGGCCCACAGCATTGGAGGAAGACACCACAGCACAGCCACTGTCACCCCTGCTGTTTGGGACACAGCCTCCGGAAACACCAACCTCAGGGTCCCCTATGCATGTGAGGCCAAGGAGGCAGGATGTTCCACCACTCAGGATCCTAGAAAGCTCTGATGAAGGAGAGGTGGAGCTTCACACACCTAGCAATCCACCACTGGCTAGCAACGCAGGGCAACAGGGGTCATCAGGATCTGTGCGTGCATGTGCCCATGGTCGTAGGGCACGTGAGCGAGACGAGGGGCAGAATATGCAGGGGGTCTTTGCTGGTTTGGAAACCACTATGGTGAAGATCCAGCGCATGCAGGCCAAAGGGATCATGGCTGTGCACAGACAGGTGCACATACTGAACAGCAGGATGTCAAACATTGATCGGGGGATATGCTCCATGGCCCTAGGAATGAAGTCCATGGGAAAAGGAATGGAGTCCATGGCAGCGGGGATGAGGGAAATGGGTGTGCGCATGGGTTCCCTATGTGACATGCTGGAGCGTGACCAGACAGAAAGGCGCAGGAATAGGCACAAACTCAAGCAGCTGAATAAGTCCATCAACCGTCTGGCAACTGCAACCACCCTGCTATGTCGCCGGTCAGTTAACATGCAGACTGAAATTGTGCACTGCTGCAGTGACTTGTCCAGGGGCATGGGGAGAGTGACCTCTGCTATGGAGGTACTGTTGACACAGCAGACAGCCACTGCTGGTAACACGTGTGTCGGGGACACAGAGGAGTCCACAAGCAGGAGTGGATCCAGCACGCCTGTACAGGACGTTCGTCGGAGCAGCAGGCTCCATGCAGTTGACCCTGGCACCACTGCGCAAGTTGACCCCCTGCCCCGTAGCTCCCACAACATATTGCGTAAGCGCAAACATTAACAAATAACCCTGAACACAGGATAGTGTGAAAAGTGGATTTTATTTGGTTCATGTGTTCTGGTATATGTGAAGTCCATTAGTGCATATTAAACTGAGTGCTTCAGGAACTAAACATGCCTGTGTCTCCTCACTCTATTAGAAATATCTGGTGGTGATTTCTGCGCGTCTCAGTCTCCCATCTGTTGCTGGCGCTGCTCCTGCTGCATTGTGATTGGCTTGTTCTGTCCCATCATCTATGTCCTCATGATATGTGATTTCAACCTCTGTGCCCTCCTTTGTAGCAAGATTGTGCAGCATAGCGCAGGTCGCAATAATCTTGCAACAGATCATTGGCGTGTACTGCCGTGCACCTCCACTCTTATGGAGGCACCTAAATCTGCTTTTAAGCAGTCCAAAAGTGCGTTCCACCACGCAACGTGTTCTTCTGTGTGCCACGTTGTAATAACGCCTTTCACTCCTGGTGGATGGATTCAGGTAGGGGGTGAGGACAAATGAACGCAGGGCATATGCACTGTCCCTGGGTGGAAAATAAAATAATGATTAGTCACATACTCATGATTGCTCCCTCTGCATTGACTATCAGGGTGTCTCACAGTTATTTACCTAGCAGGTATCCATCCCTAAAATCACCAGCAACAAGGCGTCTGTATATCCCACTATCCTGGAAGATGTAGGAGTCGTGGGTACTCCCTGGAAATTTGGCTACAATGTCCGTAATTATGTTGGCAGCATTGCAGATCACCTGCACATTGATTGAATGCATAGACTTCCGGTTTCTATAAATGTGTTCTGTTGCTGCAGGTGGGCATAGTGGGATGTGCGTACCATCGATACAGCCTATGATGTGCGGGAAGTGTGCGAGTTGGTAGAAATCGGTCTTGGTCTCTGCTAGTTCAGCAGGTGTGTCAGGGAACTCAATGTAGTGCCTCATCCTCTGCATCATGGCGTCCAGGAATTTTCTGAAAAAACGTGAAAGGCAGCTCTGGGACACCCCACCTACCACAGCTATCACATTCTGGTAGCTCCCAGAAGCAAGAAGGTGTAGGCAGCACAGCACCTGCACATGGGGTGGGATGGTGTGTGCTCCTGGTGGTTGGGTTTTCCAGATATGGGTGGAGGTCCCTGATCAAGTCCAGGATGGTTCTGGGGTGTAGTCTGTACCTTTGCAGGATCTCAGCTTCAGTCATTTGGAAGAGGGTAATCCTCTGCCTATACACCTGCTCCTCCCTTAGCCAGACCCTCTCTCCTGCTGCCTGTATCCGTAGCCGCCTTGTCATTATGTAGAAAGCCGCCATTGTGGTTGCACTGTTGCATTTTGGGGCCTTCTTTTATATCCTGCATCTGGTTTCCACCTGATTTCAATCCATGGTAAATACCGACTCTTAAATACCGATTTTCATGGTATTCGGTATTTTTCGGGTTTCCTACATCTCGATATGCTATTTTTACCATTTCTTATTTACGGATTCGGTAAATAAGAATTCGGTATATTCCGATTCGGAAAATACCCATTTCTTATTTTCTGACTCTGTAAATAAGAATTCGGTATATTCCGATTCGTGAAATACCGATTCGGTATTTTACCGACTGGTTTTTACCGATTCGGAAAAAAAATTTCAACATACATCTCGATACTCTTATTCCGGTCGGTAAGGGACGAAATTACTGAATTTCGGCCGTTACCGACCGGTATTTGGCTACCTACATCGGGCCCCAGATGTCTAGATAATATCAGGGATACAAAAGGGGATGATGGACGGAGCGTTTGAGCAAATCAAACACTCACCCCCAGTCAACTGATCTGGGTTTAATCCATCACCATTCTTTAGCCCACTCAGCCACCCCATTTCAGACATGGCTATATGCAAATCAGTCTGACCCTTTGCCTCATGGGAAAAGTCCAGCCCGAACTGCCAAGCCATGTCTTCCATGGACCGGAAACAAGCATCCTGGGACCGGTTTCGGATTCATAATCCTCATCAGCCAGGCTATCTTGAATCCAGTGGCCAAGTGAGCAAGGGACTCACGTCTGAGCATACCCTGCCACACTTAGGGCGAACAAAGCGATACAAAAGGGGATGATGGACGGAGCGTTTGAGCAAATCAAACACTCACCCCCAGTCAACTGATCTGGGTTTAATCCATCACCATTCTTTAGCCCACTCAGCCACCCCATTTCAGACATGGCTATATGCAAATCAGTCTGACCCTTTACCTCATGGGAAAAGTCCAGCCCGAACTGCCAAGCCATGTCTTCCATGGACCGAAAACAAGCATCCTGGGACCGGTTTCGGATTCATAATCCTCATCAGCCAGGCTATCTTGAATCCAGTGGCCAAGTGAGCAAGGGACTCACGTCTGAGCATACCCTGCCACACTTAGGGCGAACAAAGCGATACAAAAGGGGATGATGGACGGAGCGTTTGAGCAAATCAAACACTCACCCCCAGTCAACTGATCTGGGTTTAATCCATCACCATTCTTTAGCCCACTCAGCCACCCCATTTCAGACATGGCTATATGCAAATCAGTCTGACCCTTTGCCTCATGGGAAAAGTCCAGCCCGAACTGCCAAGCCATGTCTTCCATGGACCGGAAACAAGCATCCTGGGACCGGTTTCGGATTCATAATCCTCATCAGCCAGGCTATCTTGAATCCAGTGGCCAAGTGAGCAAGGGACTCACGTCTGAGCATACCCTGCCACACTTAGGGCGAACAAAGCGATACAAAAGGGGATGATGGACGGAGCGTTTGAGCAAATCAAACACTCACCCCCAGTCAACTGATCTGGGTTTAATCCATCACCATTCTTTAGCCCACTCAGCCACCCCATTTCAGACATGGCTATATGCAAATCAGTCTGACCCTTTGCCTCATGGAAAAGTCCAGCCCGAACTGCCAAGCCATGTCTTCCATGGACCGGAAACAAGCATCCTGGGACCGGTTTCGGATTCATAATCCTCATCAGCCAGGCTATCTTGAATCCAGTGGCCAAGTGAGCAAGGGACTCACGTCTGAGCATACCCTGCCACACTTAGGGCGAACAAAGCGATACAAAAGGGGATGATGGACGGATCAGTGATGGATTAAACCCAGATCAGTTGACTGGGGGTGAGTGTTTGATTTGCTCAAACGCTCCGTCCATCATCCCCTTTTGTATCACTTTGTTTGTCCTAAGTTGGCAGGGTATGCTCAGACGTGAGTCCCTTGCTCACTTGGCCACTGGATTCAAGATAGCCTGGCTGATGAGGATTATGAATCCGAAACCGGTCCCAGGATGCTTGTTTCCGGTCCAGGGAAGACATGGCTTGGCAGTTCGGGCTGGACTGTTCCCATGAGGCACAGGGTCAGACTGATTTGCATATGGCCATGTCTGAACTGGGGTGGCTGAGTGGGCTAAAGAATGGTGATGGATTAAACCCAGATCAGTTGACTGGGGGTGAGTGTTTGATTTGCTCAAACGCTCCGTCCATCATCCCCTTTTGTATCACTAGATAATATCAGGGTCACGCCATTATTAGCGCCTAGATGCACACCACCTATGCGTGCCAGTCCGCTGTCAGATATCCTTAGAAAATATAATTGTGTCCTACTCACACATACCTGCCCTTGAGTATCACACATCTCCCCCCTCCTGCATAGGGACACCACTTTCCGATTTTCTTTCCATGCAGGGCTCCTTAATAAGAAGCCTTTCTCTGCCAACCTAGGCTTGCCTTATCCTGGTTACTTCCCCGTCCTCCCACCATGCCATCCTGTCACCAGACCTTTATTTTGACTGTTTATCCTTGCATTTTAATTATAAACCATGCCTTCAGTTGGATCCATGCCATGCGCATGCTGTATAACTAGGGAACTACATGGGGGGCATGGCCTAACAAGATGGTTGAATAGTCGTTTTTCTCAGAGCTCCCTCTGACAGCCCGACAATTTGTCCGAATCCTGCAATATCCAGACCCCAAAAAATTTACCATATGAGCATAGACTGGAAGCCCGGTCCCACTGGTGCAGAGAACCAAGGGAAAGTGCCATCTGTGTGGAGAGAGACAACATACTTGAAATAGCTCCGGGGAGCAGGGTGGCAACATCTTAGCATCAGCACCGGACCTGAGATCCGGACCACAAAGGTAAAGCCTCGGAGGAAAGGGAAACAAAGGATAGAGCAATTAGGGACAAAAAGCAAAAAGAAGAGGAGTAAACTGCCGGTCCCCGAGCATTGGTACGAGCTCGGAGGACCGAGGGTGAGCCCCTGCTGCAACATCACCACACGGCCTGTGTGCCTGATGGAGGGGGGGCTGCGGCCAGGAAGCGGAGAGTGTTGCGGGACTCAAGAGATCTGTCCCAGACTCAGAAAGGTGGCCTTTGGATGTGATAAGGCTCACACAAGCTATTGTGTTATGTTCCATATGGGTACCCTAATATAGGCCCGGGTAATATCATACACCTTCACCTACATTACCTCCCTTACACTACACAGTAACAAGCCTTTTAGGATTGAACCTTTACCTAGTTCTAGTCCTGGGCGTTGAAGGAGGGTTTTTCTCTGAACAATAGTGTCCCATAACTTCATCAGTAGACTCGCACAGTATAAATGAATATTCATAAGGGTTCCTGGAAACCAGGCAGAGGCTACACCACCTGCATAATATATACGTTCAAGGTACATCCCATACTTCATTCTCAAATCCAACAATGGCTAATACAAGAAAAAAGCGACAAAGGAACCCTAGATACTTTCTGTATAAATACAGCACATCTTACTAGGGTTAGAGAGAGGAGACAGAGACTTCCCAGCCACCTCACTGACCAGAGACACTGAGGCTCCTGCATGCAGATACTCCAGCCGACAGTCGTCTAACACCTCCTTCGCTGGGTGTCCAACTCAAGACCAGGATGGGGTCCCACACTCTGTCACTTCTGGTAATAGGGTTAGACTAAATCCTAGAGGGATTCTTGGCTTCACACTTACTCACATGCTAGATACACTTAGGTACATCTTGAAAGGTATCGTACGAGTATGCACGCTCTTTTTATCATGCATTTTATATTCATGTATGTATTCATGATTATTGCAAGATGGTAGAACTGTACTATTATTTTATTTTCACTGTACTGCTAATCATATATATCTGCTACTGTCTAACGGTTGTTGCAGCACATCTATTTTACACTAGAAGAAAAACTGTGCAATAAATTCTTATTGTAACATGCCCGACTGTTCCTTCTGTATAAACTCTCTGAGACCGAATAAGTGAGCATGAGTGACTGAGCGAAAGATAGTACATTGTTTCCACAATTCTGAGGGATCAGGATTGTCATGTTCTAAGGTTGCCAGAAACTATTCTCTCCCGATAGGAGGACATTCTAGTGGCACTGTGAGCTAGCTAATGCAAACAGGTTAACATTCTCAGGGGGTGCTCGGAACCAGTCTGCCACCAGAAACACAGTTTATATTATCTGAACGTGCATATTCTGTATAGGATATATAGGAACTACATGACATGGCGCCACCAATGTTGGTTGGGTGCTTATTTAACAGTAGAATCTGAGTAGGTCAGTCATGCTAATTCTGAGAGACCCCCTACCCCCAAAAGCCAGAGACGTCTGGAGTGGGTGGGCACAAAACCCCACCACAGCTGAGTAGGCAAAATATCCTATTAATTGGCTGCTGGTTAATCAAGCATGAAGGACACTTTGTTCCTAAATTGTGCAAACACCTTATCTTCGTTCCCTTAAAAAAGTATCCTGTGTTCTAAAACACAATGATAAACAAAGAAGAAGGATTAGATGTGTTAGCACAACCAAGGCCTCACTCAGACGAGGAAGAAGATCCGAATGGAATACAATTTCATCCAAATGTTAGACAGGCACTCACCCTCAAACTACTCAGACCCTCCAGGATATCGCGATTTCGCGATTTGCCGCGAAATCGGCACTTTTTAAAAAATGCCGCGATTTTTACAAAAATGCCCGCGAAATCGGCATTTTTGTAGAAATCGCGGCATTTTTCGCTATATCCTGGGGGGTCTGCTTTATCAGCAGCATTGGAGAGGCACAGCGGGATGGCAACCCTCACACCTCCAGTCCTTGATGACCTGTTAAGAGGTGCTCGAGGGTGACTGACAGGGAGGGGCTGCAGGTTCAGGAGCAGAGACATCTATTCACATGCAAACAGCCCTGAATGTGTCATGTCTCTGCTATTTAGAGGGGGGCTCACACATTCCATTTCTACCCAGGGCCCCAAACATCCGAGACACGGCCAGATTACACCCCTGATTACACCGAGGCAGCACGTGGTTCTCTTCACAGAGCCTGCTGCAGAGATCCGTGTGAACTTACTGGTCTTTCATCGAGTTCCATCAGGGTCGGCTCTGCTTCCCCCTTCCAGAACTGGACGATAATACCTGCAAACCTTCGAGCACCGTCATCCATCCTCGCCATGACAGCAACCAATCACCCATCAGTGCTGTAATGAACCCCCTACTTAAACAGCTTAAGTGAGGGCCGCCACTCCGCCTAATTGGCTGGTGAACTGAGTCCCCCTAAATAGTGAATTAGTTGTTTATGGGCCTCTTCTGCCTGCTGGGCTGCTGACTAACTGCTCATAAATAATACTGATAGGGTCGCCAGGCTTGATTGACGAGGGTGGGAGGTGGACTGACATGCACAGCAAAGGAAACGGAGTAGGAGACATGATGGTAATTGGGGAAAATACAGACAGGGGGAAAAAAAGTCGACATGAGAGAGAGAGGTAAGAGAGGAAGTAAGGATGAGGGACAAAAGATGGGTAGATACGGAGAGAAAAGAAAAAAGGGGAAGAAAATGGAAGGGAAGGAAACGAGAAAAGAAATAAGGAAGAGAAGATGAGAGGTAGGACGGAAGGAGGAATGAATGAATGGATGGATGGAAGGGGGGCTCACACATTCCATTTCTACCCAGGGCCCCAAACATCCGAGACTCGGCCAGATTACACCCCTGATTACACAGAGGCAGCACGTGGTTCTCTTCACAGAGCGTAATTACTGTCACTAAATTGTAAGCAAACCTCGGTTCTTCAAATGATGATGAAGGGGTGGGTGAAAGGATGAATGGATGATGAGGGGAAGGATGGATGGATGATGAGGGGAAGGATGGATGGATGAAGAGTGGGTGGGTAGATGAATGGATGGATGATGAGGGAAAAGGATGGATGGATGATGAGGGAAAAGGATGGATGGGTGATGAGGGTAAGGATGGATGATGAGGGGAAGGACAGATGGATGAATGGATGGATGGATGATGGGTGGGTGAAAGGATGGATGGAAGGAAGGATGGCTAAGTGAAAGGGTCGATGGAGAGAGAAAGGGAGGATGGATGGATGACTAAAATAGTGGATGGGTGGAAGGATTAGTAAGTGAAAGGATGGCTGGATTGGTGAAAGGATAAATGGCTGAATGGATGAGTGAATGGATGGATGGGATGAAGAGTGGATGGATAACTGTACAGATGGATAGGGTGAAAGGGTGGATGGATAATGGAGATGAGTGAAAGGATGGATGAGGGGATGGATGAGGGGATGGATGAAGGGATGGATAGGTATAGCCATCATTAGTGTAGCAGGTACAGTGGCACCAAGCTCTAAGGCTATTGCAAGACACAAACTGACCTGCAATGGTACGCCTCTTCTGGCGCAGGGCTTTGCAACGTGACGCATCTGGGAGTTGCGTCACGTAGTAAATACCCTGCACCATGGTGCATCTTTTGCACCGCCGCTGCGTCACAAATGTGACGCAACGGCGGCGTAAAAGCAGCGCAAGGGGCTTGTAAATCTGCCCCAAAGTGTCTACACTGTAAAGAAACCAATTATACATAGCTTCATGTTGTTAAATAACTAAAAAAACGAAGATATCTGTGTTTGTTGTAGGAAAAATGGCCACATAAAATGCCGCAAAATTGCCGCTAAATTTCCATATTTGTGCCGCTAAATTTTCATTTTTGTGCCGCTAAATTTGCTAATCCATGCCGCTATATCCTGGGGGGTCTGACTACTTAAGTACAGTTTGACAGCCAGAGGTTGCATAGTAGCATTCGTGATAGAGGCACACGAAGATTTTCAAACATTTTATTCATGGGTTACATTCCCAGCAGCAAATGCAAGGACATATTATTTTCATTATTACACACAAGATGACATACAAGTGGAATACATTCCATATGAAGACTTTGAAATTCCACTAACGTACCAGGAACATGAATACTGGTTTAAAAGCGTCCATCCCCATACAAGAAAAAGAGTAAGTCTCGGTCCGCTAGGAAGACCAGGAGCAACATGGCCGATATTAGCAGCCTACACACCACATCCTGACATTGATACAATGCCACATGATGAATTACTCGAACAACACAAATTGTTGATAAAACTTTACAGAAATATGACGCAATTCGTCATGAGGACACTTACAGTTCAACCGGCAGGAGCTACAACAAATACAGCTCCCACACAAAATATAGCAACTAAAATTACTCCACAAACATTACACGCAGGAATAGGCAAAATGCCCACTAAATGTGAGCAAATTCCATTTTGGGTAGCTCAGAAAATAACACAGTTAGAAGCAGTATTCCCGAATACTAGCCAGTATACAAAACACAGAATGCTGACAATATGCCTGCCCATGGGGATTACACCACAAATAGAGGATTGTACTGCTTGGGGTACAAACTTCGTGGCCATCTATACCAGAACTCATCTTATACCATCCTTAGCTGTAATACCAGATGTATTAAGACAAGTACAAAATGAGTACGGGGCAAAATCTGCTCTGAACTTAAGGATGAAATTACTAGGTAATTATACCCAGGTATCAGCAATAGTATTAGCAAATATTAAAGGAGAGGCAGCATCAGTGGCAATTCGCCAACGCCTACAGGAGTTTTGTCCTTTACAACAGGAACATGAATTACCCCAAATTATAGAAACTGCATATGCAGAATGTGGCAGAGACAGCTTGGGTGGGAAAGCTCTAAAACCACAATAAGTGGGCAGTCCTGAAAAGGACAATTCCAAACAGACACCTGCTTCTCCTAAAAAGAAGTGGGATAATAATAATAATAAAAAACAAAATAACAGAGAAAAGAGTTCTCAACCCAGAGGTGGATCTCCTCCACAGGAGCCCTCCAAAAGGAGGTACAACCTCAGGAATAGGAATAAAATTAGGAAACCTGACAGGTATCAGGATACTGATACACGTTCCTTTCGTTCCTTTCAGGGCTCGACGAAAAACTCCTAGAGAGAAGGACGGTCAGAACACAAAGAAGAGCGTACAAAGTCCAGAGACAAGCAGCACGCTCAAGACTATACTTCCAATAAAAACAACCTCAAATTAAAAAGAAGAAAGTTGCAGGCCTGAAGATCAGACATGGCCAGAATTTTGAGTAACAACTTCTGAAAGGGGAATGGGCTCCGACGATGCTAGACAGTGTGGCAGAAGTAACAATAGCTCGCCAGAACCTGATGGAATTTCTGGTGACAGCAGACTTGAATGATTACACTACGGTGGAAACACCAGATATGAGGATAAGCGTCCAGCATACATTATATATAATAACACTCCCAAAGGAGAGTGACAAGCCCAGGAAATTAAAGGTCTCTTTTGTGAGAACCTGTCATTTGGTTATGACATCCAATTAGCTGAACAAGATTGGCCACCAGCATTCGTTATGGCGTGCCCTAGGGTAGAAACGATAATTTTTCCAGCCTTCTCCGACCTCGTTTCCAATCATATTATACACACATATGCACTGGAGTGGGCAGTTGCCCTAGCTCCAGCATTGTACAAAAATCATGCCGGATGGGATGAAGCTTCAACCCACCACGTGATCCCGTTAAAAGTTTCACCAAATGCACAGAGATAATATCCTATAAAACAAGAAGATAAAAAACTGGTCAGGGAGATCCTAGATTAACTTGAATATCAAGGGGTCATTGAAACATGCACCTCACCAATAAACTATCCTTTGTTTCCCGTAATAAAACCGGACAACTCATATCATCCAGTTTTAGATTACAGACATTTAAACACATGCACTAAGACATTCGCTGTCCAAAATGCACCCAGTGCCACATTAATGAATAACATTGTGCGGAAGAAATACAAAACTACACTTGATATCTCGCATAGATTTTTCTGCCAAAATATAGCGTCTGAAAACAGATATTTGACCGCATTCTCAGTGTTTGGGTCCCAGGAACAATTTTGTTGTCTCCCCTAAGGGTATAAGAACAGCCTGGGGTTATTTTCAGCAAGAGGAACTGAGTTACTCCAACATTTTGATGAGGAAGCGTTGTCCTATGTGGATGACATTTATCTAACGAACGAGGACTTAAAAGGGCACTTGACCAGAGAGAGCACCATAATGATGGGATTCACCTCTCTGAGGGTTACATATTTAATTTCAAAAAATCTAAAATCGCCCACCTCAATGTCCTGTTTTTAGGATATGAGCTTTCAAGTGAAGGGAAAAGTCTGGCAGCTAACTTTTTAGAAAGATGTGCGCTGCTCCAACCTCCAAAATCATTTAAAAATTTACAATCAATACTGGTATTCCTAGATTTCAGCAGAACATACTTTTTGGATTACGCAGAAAGAGTAAAACCTTTCTACAACTTAATAAAACCTGACTTTTCAGTTAGACAATGGACGCAGGAATACACAAACATCCTACGTTCACTACAAGAAGACATGATAGCTTCAAAACACTTACAGCGCATGTAAACGTACGCAACTTAGTGATCCGTGTAATAGTGGTTTAATGCAGGTACACTTACTTAACCTTCAATGAAAGCCAAACAGTACCTACCATGTGCTTACAAATCACACCTGTACACAAATACAGAAATGCGTTCACTTCGACAGAGAAAATACTGACAGCAGTTCAGAACGCTGTAGCAAGAGAAGGAGCACTGGCTCAGGGAAAACGCATAACTGTCGTAACCCGGGTACCAGCTTTAGACTCTGTTACAAAGGCTAGCATTCCAAAGGCAAAAGCCTTACATCCAAGATGGGTTCAATGGGCTAATTCTCGTACTGCAACAGATGTTGAATACAGATTTGATCCAAGTCTAAATACACAAGCATTCCCGCAAAACGAACAAGAATACCCTCTATCAAATGAAATCTTGCCTTTAGATCAGTATGAATATATAATTTATACTGACAGATCTGCTCAGCCAGTCATAGGGAGTAAGCAGCAATACAGTGCGGTATGCACAATCATTAAAGGTTGTATGCGGGATATAATGTTCTATCCCAGTTGCATGAAAACACACTCTCTAGGGGACTGTACGGCACAGTTGGCAGAATTAAACGCATTGTTACTGGCACCGGTGAATACGGATCAAGAATTCCCCACACTGTGTGTGATTCTTTTTACTGTCTGCAATCATACAATGAATATTTACATCATTGGGAACAGAACGTGTTCAAAGACGCAAAAGGTGGCACAATTAAGCATAAAATACTTTGAGAACAGGTAGCTGAGTTGAGAAACGAACTACCACGGGCTCACGTGATTCATACACTGAGTAATCAACGTGATGGCATTCACGTTGAAGGGAATTCATTGGCTGATGAAGCCATGAAAGGGGCTGTATATACAGCTTCCATAGCTGCAATCACTCGTTCAAAAAACGAGGATAGACAGTGAGATTATGGTTGCTAACATTGCTTCACACAAGGGTAGCTCTCTGTACCAAAGACATTTCCACTCAAGTACTCCTACAAGTTAGATGCAAACAACATTCCATATGCTCAGATTCCTGGAGTGGGGGATAGAGTAATACCAAATATGGATCGTAGACCAGGTTTGATTATTGCAGCATATGAGGGTTTGGGCTCCGCGCACACAGGTGTTACAGCGACTATTTCATTATTAGAACAGCGTTATTGGTGGCCAGGTCTAACAAGGCAAACTAAAGACTATGGGCCAGATGTAGGTAGGAAATATTTACTGATTCTTATTTACCGAATTTTACCGATTCGGTAAATAAGAATCGGTAAATAAGAAGGGGGGAGATGTAGGAACATCCAGATGTTCCTTTTACCGATTCGGTAAAAATTGGTATTTAACGATTCGGTAAATACCGACCGGTAATGCCCATTCATTCCTATGGGCTTTGAAGCCCATAGGAATGAATGGCCATTACCGGTCGGTATTTACCGAATCGGTAAATACCGATTTTGACAAGGGTGCAGGGGGTGTCACTTTGACACCCTCTAGCACCCCCAAAAAAGGTTCGGGTGCCATGTGGCAGGCAGGTCTGCCTGTCATATGGCACAGGTGTGCATGCACACATGTGCATGCACACCCGATTCGGTATTTTACCATCAAATAGAATTTGATGGTAAAATACCGATTCTTTAAGGCTTGTGGGACTCAGAAGAGTCCCACCTACATATCATATTTACCGAATCGGTAAAAATACTGATCGGTAAATTTACCGAACGGTAAATTTACCGATTCTGTAAATATCTGCCCCTACATGTCAAACTCCATTTACCGGTCGGTAACGGCCGAATTCGGCCGTTACCGACCGGTAAAACCCTACCTACATCTGGCCCTTTGTCTAGAACTGTGACATCTGTCAGCAGATGAAAGGCTCCACCATAACACGCCCGGCACAGGAACCGTTTTTAAAATCAGACAAGCCTCTCGCTTGTGTGTATCTGGACCACTGCGGCCCCTTACAATCTGATGGGGCTTACAAGTATATCTTGGTAGCAGTGGATTCATGCTCAAGATTCCTATGGGTTTGGCCTCAGCGCTCGACTGACGCTTGAACTGTTATCAAAGATTTGCGAGTCTTTATAGGGACATACCCAGTTGGCATGTTACATTCTGAAAGTGGCCTGGCGTTTAGCTCTCAGGCTTACAAAGAGGCCATGGAAAGTATGGGTGTTGCATTGCGATACTCCTCCCTGTGCCATCCTGAGGGAAATTCGGTTGTGGAAAGGAAAAACTGGGACCTAAAGCAATCTTTAACAGCCAGGATATTAGGCAATGGCGGTAGTTGGGTCAATCACCTAAATGGGGTACAGCGAGCTCTCAATAACCAGCCAAGAAGTTCCCTAGAGAGTGTCACTACCTACCAGGTCCTATTTGGGACAACAATGTGGGTACCTGATCTTTATAGTGAAGGCACAGTGGCGGATGAAAAACCTTTTGACATCCATAACCGTTTGGCTAAGTTACAAGAATTAAATGAAGCAAGAGCCTTGCAAGGTGAAACAAACAGCCACTGGGAAAGTCAAGTCAGTCACGGCAAGACCTGTCTGGATCCCAAAAGTCGGGGATCTGGGAAGAGAGAAAATAGCATATAAAAAAGAATTTGGATCACCATTCAGAAAGCCTGTAGCAGTCCTAACAATTCAAGGAACAAGAACTGTGCTTTTGCTACCTCTTGCTGGAATAAAGGAGAAATTATTTGCCTCAATCGACTTAATCAAACCACACTATGTGGCCGATACTAAGCAGTAGACCATGTGGACTCCAAAGTAGCTCAAATTTAAGAAGTTCAAACGGACAGACTCATCACGTTCGAAGAGTCACCTATACGGAATGAAGGACTATGCAACAATGCTAGTGAACTTGTTGCCCTTGAAGAAGTTCAACTTCAAAATGAAACTCAAAATAACAACCTGTTGTGTGGCGTTTTAGGCTCCGATTGAATTTTCCAGATTCATGCCCTTATATAGGTACAATTCACGTTGCCCTTATATAGGAACAGAAATAAAGCCCTTATTTAGGCATAGTCCATGCTACCCAAATACAGGCATGGCTACTTCCATCTGTTCACCAAACGTCACAAGGATTTCTTAGAAAACCAGCTTAAGCCGTTAGGGACTTCCCCTTGCTTAAATATTGATTTCTCCAAGAACTCACTTTGTTTTACAATGAACAACTATTCCCCAGGGGTTCATTCATGACGTTCATATGCCTGACTTTACGTCAACTATGGCATTCCTAAACACCTTCAAGGTATAACTATACCTTCAAATGCTATTGCAAGATACGGTGGTTCGGAGCAGTTTGAAGACCTACTTGCCCGATGCAGCTCGCTACAACAAGTGCCGAAGGAAGCTGACTCTCCAGCTGACACACTGATCAGGAAGCTGCCCTTCTCTGCTGAGAATCCAGCTCCAGTGTTTCCGGCTCCCCTTGGGGGGTGTTGGGAAATCGAGTCCCGAGACAGAGATACCAGACCTCCTTCATTCTAAAAAGGTATGGAGCTGATTAGAACCTAGAGAGACCTTTGGTATATTCTTGGCAAAAACAAAACCTTTGCTAAACAATACTTACTTATTCCCTCGTACTAGACTTAGGTTAGGTACATTGGGGTAGACGTATTTTGAGCTAGCTGGCATTCACTCTTAAGTTTAGTATATTCAATAGAGACCTATTGACTTAAGTCCTACGTCAAATCTATAGGATATAATATTTCAATGTGCATAGCCTATTGGGAATATAGGAACTACACTACAAACCAAGTTGCAATTAGACCTAATAAAGACGTTTAGTCAACATGCCTCGACAAGAGTAAAATGCGATTTCACAAATCCTGATGCAATTCCAACAATAGATCGAACTTCTTCTGGCTACTTCATAAACTTTGATATGTTTTCTTTGGATCCAAGTGAGCCAGAAACTATGCCAGCCCAACGCAAGCAGCAAATTAAGGACTTTCTGAACTTTCTCAAAAAGATTTACCTGGTATCGCCTTGGGTAGAACTCTGGGTAATCACTGGGATACTGCTCTTTCTTTTCTGGCTATTTTTAGTTATAACTTTTAACAGGCTTATTAATGGACAATACCTTCAACAAAGCTCTACAGCCCAAAAAGTTAATTTGATTCTGAAGTCGCATCAATCTTCTCATCGTGAACAAAGAGACTTGTTATCAGTGAACATTGCAGCAGTTCCTATACCAGACTGTTTAGTATGGGACAAGGTTGATTTCGACATATTCGGTCCTACTGAACTTTTAAAAATGTCTCTTGTATTTATAATTTCATTG
The DNA here is from genome assembly GCF_964261635.1 of Lissotriton helveticus. Taxonomy (NCBI): domain Eukaryota; kingdom Metazoa; phylum Chordata; class Amphibia; order Caudata; family Salamandridae; genus Lissotriton; species Lissotriton helveticus. Next base: position 593,505,846 of record NC_136067.1, on the reverse strand, counting down.
AGTGAGATCATTACCTCCTGTACACTTTCTGATGATTGGGACTCTGAAAATGTTAACATGTTGTCTGATTTAGAGAAAACTGTTGCATTTCTGAACACTGATATGCTAGAAGGTACTTCAGACTATGACACTTGAAATGTCTTTGAGTACCACCAGTGGGAACATTGCCCTACACCGCCAAAAAGCAGTTCACAAACATTTGCACAGAAATGTTCATATCTTTCAGGGTTTAACACTTCTGATCCAAAGTCATTTTATTATAAAGTCGCATCCACATCGGCATTGAAAATTATGTTGACGAACACCAAACAGATTTACTCTGCTTCCGTTATGGCCCAATTGCCTGAACAAGGTTTTGACTTATGGAAGACACAATGGACTTCAAATCAGTCTGAGGTTCTAGGGACTGGCAAGTCCAGGGAACAGAAACGCTATTTAGAGCATGCCTCATTCCACAGAAGATTATATTTCTAAATGACACTGTGCAACTAGACTAGACTGTGAAACTAGACTAGGCAACTGGACTAGCCAAGAACAAGGACCTTAACACCTCGGTTCCAACACCATCACAGATGAAGGGGTGGCAAATTTCAACTTCACAAGAAGGGGCAACAGTAAATGACATTTTACAGCACAACAGATTAGACCCTAATTGGAAAGAATGCTTGGTTTGGCCCTTAGACACAAACAGATGTCAGAAACAATTCTGGGGTATCACCGAAGAGTTCAGTATCCGTAGGCCATACCCACGCTATGTACAAAGAGAACACCCAGGAGCAGTGACATCCTACAGTGTTGGGAAGTTGTGCCTTGATTGGCTAGAACACTCAACACTTACAGAAGTGAAACAGCACTTATCCTTACTCACACAAGACATGGATCTTAGGGATTTTTTTTACTAGGTCACAGGAAACCCCTTCAGAAACGTTTCAAATATGCTGGCATGTATGCTGCCTATAATGAAATTTAGAAAATATTCCAACAAGAGGTCGCAGAAAGAATAAGGGAAATAGACCGTATTAACTTAGAAAAAGCGTTAGCTGTGGTAGGCAATGGGTTAAAAACTTTGACCTCCAGAATGTATGCTTTAGGCAACATTGTGTCTTCTGCGATAGACATACGATAACAAGATTTGGCCATATTACAACACAGGCAATCTCAGTTAGGTTCTATTATGGTATTAAGCTGGACGGTGCAATCTTTACTTGTAGGCTATGTGCCGTGGCGTTTTATCAACAGTACGTCTCTGTTTTCTGAATACAATCTAACAGATAAACAGGTAGAAATGGCACAAAGGGGAGCAAAATACACCATGCTGCATATGGAAAAACTGGATAGATGACCATTTACAGTGGCAGAATCACGATCAACAGAATGGCTAATCCATGGCCACATAACTCTACCGGTCACTACTTTTCAGTTTCAATATTGCCTTGAGGAAAGGCAGGCAGGAAAATGTAAAAAAATGGGTAAGGAATACATTAAGGAATCCTGGGAATTACCATATAGATGTAGATTCCAGAGTGGTGATCGAAAAGTATTTTTAAGCGGCCCAAACTGCAAGAACGCTTTAAGCGGTTCTCTCATGTGCCAGTACATTTCACTGCACGGAGCATGTAATGGTTCGGTAGCAAATTTGTCCTGCCATGTGAAAGGGACTCCAGAGGCTGTGATTACTACCGTGGTCAAGCTGCTGTCCAATGGGAGTTACTTGATGGTGAACAGTCAAGGTTGCTGTGGGATGTTTCCGAGCATTGCCTATGTGGTCACTGTGAACTCCAAGGTTACTTGCTCTATGCAAGTATTGTTTCCCCCAATGAATACAGTCAGGGAGGCGCCGTTATGGCCTTAATTGAATGTTTCCTTAATACAGTTTGTTACTTTGAGCAGACAAAGCCATGCTTTTACAGCAAACCGTACCCTTAACTTCCGCTCGAGAGACCTTTGATCTTCAAATTGCAAGGACCTCCACTGAGTTACAGGCACTTATACATACAAACTGCCCCTTTCATTTCGCAGAAATGGTGGGTCGTATCTTTAACATGCCTGATACGAGTGGTATTGTACACCTATTTAAGACCATAGGGTCAGGATTTCTAAGCACCTTTCAGACAATCCTCGGAGTTATTCAAAATGTTATACACTCTGTTTTTGGAGCACTTTTGGAGGTCTACCTCAAATCCTGCTCTCAATAGCAGGAATCCTGATTGTCATTTATCTGCTACACAATAGACGGCCCAATCACCAATGAGATGGCAAAAGCGCTCCCGGAGAGGAAATACTGTGAGCACATGGTACAACATCTGGGCACACCTCACCTACGGGAACTGAGCGTCTCTTGGTTCCTATTATTTAGACCGGTCTGGATGGACTGCATCTTACCTGTTCTTCGATGCGTGTTTTGCGGAGAAGAATGCGTGTTGGATCTCTGTCTGACACTTGCATCCAACTCGCCTACGGACTTGAATACCAGGCTGAAACCCTTGAGGTCTCATGTTCACCAATGTCCCCAGCGTATTCCTATACTGATGGCTGCATTCCTCGAGAATCCGCAGGTGCCTTTTGCTACAACTTGGTTGAGCATCAGTCAATCAATCAATCAATCAAGCATTTATATAGCGCACTACTCACCCGGAGGGTCTCAAGGCGCTGGGGGGAGGGGGTCCGCTACTGCTCGAACAGCCAGGTCTTGAGCTGCTTCCTGAAGGCGAGGTGGTCCTGGGTCAGGCGGAGGTGGGTCGGAAGGGAGTTCCAAGTCTTGGCAGCCAGGTGGGAGAAGGACCTTCCTCCTGTGGTGGCTCTTCGGATGCGGGGGACGGCGGCTAGGGCGTGGTTGGTCGATCGAAGCTGGCGTTTGGGAACGTAGAAGTTGAGGCGCCTGTTGAGGTATCCTGGGCCTTGGTTGTGTAGGGCTTTGTGTGCGTGGGTGAGGAGCCGGAAGGTGATTCTCTTGTTGACCGGGAGCCAGTGCAGGTCTCTCAGGTGTCCAGAGATGTGGCTGCGGCGGGGGATGTCCAGGATGAGTCGTGCTGAGGTGTTCTGGATCCGCTGGAGTCTCTTCTGGAGTTTGGCGGTGTTTCCGGCGTAGAGGGAGTTGCCGTAGTCCAGACGGCTGGTGACGAGGGCCTGGGTGACCGTCTTCCTAGTCTCGGTGGGGATCCATCGGAAGATCTTACGTAGCATGCGCAGGATGTTGAAGCACGACGAGGAGACGGCGTTGACTTGTCTGGTCATGGAGAGGGAGGAGTCCAGGATGAAGCCCAGGTTGCGTGCGTGGTCTGTGGGTTTGGGTGCGCTGCCCAGGGCGGGGGGCCACCAGGAGTCGTCCCAGGCGGAGGGTGAAGATCCCAGGATGAGGACTTCCGTCTTGTCCGAGTTCAGTTTCAGGCGACTGTTCATTATCCACTTGGCGACGTCTGTCATCCCTTCGTGTAGGTTGGCTCTGGCGGTGTCGGAGTCGTTGGTGAGGGAGAGGATCAGCTGGGTGTCGTCGGCGTAGGAGATGATGTTGAGGTTGTGCTGGCGTGCGATGGCTGCGAGGGGGCTCATGTAGACGTTGAAGAGTGTTGGGCTGAGCGAGGAGCCTTGAGGGACGCCGCAGATGACTTCGGTGGCCTTCGATCTGAACGGGGGGAGGCGGACTCTCTGTGTCCTTCCGGCGAGGAAGGAGATGATCCACTCCAGTGCCTTCTCCTGGATTCCGACGTTGCTGAGGCGCTGTACTAGGGTACGGTGGCAGACAGTGTCGAAGGCCGCGGATAGGTCCAGGAGGATGAGGGCCGCTGTTTCTCCGTTGTCGAGCAGGGCTCGGATGTCATCGGTAGCTGCGATCAGGGCGGTCTCGGTGCTGTGGTTGGCCCGGAAGCCAGACTGCGAGAGGTCGAGGGAGCCGTTCGTCTCGAGGAAGGCGGTCAGTTGCTTGTTGACGGTCTTCTCGATGACTTTTGCCGGAAACGGGAGCAGCGAGATGGGGCGGTAGTTCTTGAGGTCGGTGGGGTCGGCTGATGGCTTCTTAAGTAGGGCGCTGAGTTCGGCGTGCTTCCAGCTCTCCGGGAAGGTCGCGGTGTCGAAGGAGGTGTTGATGATGTCCCGCAGGTGGGGTGCGATGACAGCGTCGGCCTTGTTGAAGACGTGGTGAGGGCAGGGGTCTGTCGGAGATCCGGAGTGGATGGAGTTCATCGTGTGGACGGTGTCTTCGGTGCTGATCGGGGTCCAGGCACGGAGGGTGGTGGTGGGGAGCGGTGGTTCGGTCATGGCATGCGTCGGTTGAGTGCTGAAGCTGTTGTGTATGTCCGCGATCTTGTTGTGGAAGTAGGAGGCGAGGGAGTTGCAGAGGTCTTGCGAATGGGTGATGTCGTTGTTTCCGGCGTTGGGGTTGGAGAGCTCTTTCACGATGTTGAAGAGTTCCTTGCTGTTGTGTGCGTAATTGTCCAGTCGTTCCTTGAATGCGGTTTTCTTGGTGGTGTGGATCAGTTGGTGGTGTTTTCGGGTGGCGAGCTTGAGGGCAGTCATGTTGTCCGGTGTTGGGTCTCTGCGCCAGGTTTTCTCGAGTGCTCTGCAGTTCTTCTTGGAGCTCTTGAGTTCGTCGTTAAACCATGGTGCTTTCTTGCTGCTGGGTCGGCTCGGCGGGGTTTTCAGAGGGGCGAGGTAGTCTGCGCAGTCGCTGATCCATTTCGTGAGGTTGGTGGCCGCTTGGCTGGGGTTCGTTGTGCTGGTAGGAGGGTTCATGCTCAGGGAAGTGGCGAGCTGGTCTGCAGTGATCTTGTTCCAACTTCTGCGGGGAACCTGTTGCTGTTGATGGTGGGACGTGGTCCTTCTGAAGCTGAAGTGGACGCAGCTGTGATCCGTCCAGTGGAGTCCCGTGGCGTGGCTGAAGGCGATGTCTTTGCTGGAAGAGAAGACCAGGTCGAGTGTGTGTCCGGCGTAGTGGGTGGGGGTGGTCACCAGTTGCTCGAGTCCGAGGTTGGCGAGGTTGTCCAGCAGGGTGGTGGTGTTGCGGTCGTTGATGTTCTCCAGGTGGAAGTTCAGGTCCCCGAGGAGGATGTAGTCGGCGGAGAGGAGGGCGTGCGGGCTGATGAAGTCGGCGATGTCTTCGCTGAATTGTGTGCGTGGTCCCGGGGGTCTGTAGATGAGGGTGCCTCTGAGGGGGGTCTTGGGGTTGACGTGAATCTGGAAGTGCAGGTGTTCGGCGGGTGCGAGGGTATCGTCGGTGTCGGTCGTGATGCGGATGGAGTTCCTGTGGATGATGGCGATGCCTCCTCCTGTCTGGTTGACACGGTCCCTCCGGATGATCTTGTAGCCGTCCGGGATGGCGATGGCGATGTCGGGCGCTGAGGAGGCATTCATCCAGGTTTCCGTGAGGAAGGCGACGTCTGGGGCTGTGTTGTCGAGCAGGTTCCAGAGCTCGACGGCGTGTCTGTGGACGGAGCGGGTGTTGAGCAGGATGCACTTCAGGTGGGTGCTGCTGGAGTTCGGCTTGGTGGGTGCTGGTGTGGCGTGGGTCCGGTTGCAGGTGAACTTGCAGGAGTGGCAGCTGAAGGGTCCGTGGGTGCGTCTCGGTGTGGCTCGGTAGCAGCCCGGGGGTCGGCCGGTGTTGAGTGCGTTGAGTTCGGTGGCGTTGTAGGTCCGTCAGATCGGCTTCCGTCGGTAGGGGCCAGGGGTCCTGGCGCTGGGCGCGGTCCAGGCGCGGACGGGCGCAGACGGGCTTACCTTTGGCGCACCTTCGGCGCTCATTCGGTGCTCCCGCTGTGCGCGGCCGCTGCGCGGTCGCTCTGGGGGCGTCATAAGAAGGAGCCGGGAGGGCGGGTCAGCTGTGTGGCGGGAGCGGGGCGGCCAATTTACAGGAGGGGGGCGGGGTAGATGGAGGTCTGTGGCGGGAAGGGGGACTGGGGCGGCTCGGCGGCAGGGAGCGGCACCCAAGGTAGGGGGGGTGAGCAGAGGGGGGGAGCGGGGGGTAGTGGCGGCAAGGCAGGTAGAGGCAACGACAAGGCAACACAAGGTAGGGCGGCACAGGAGGCAAAGGCTGGACACACGACAGGCGGACACGGGGACAGACACAGAGGCGGCACAGGTGTCAAAGGCTGACACGGGGGGGAACACAGAGGCGGCACTGGGGTCATCAGCGAGGCAGCAGGGGGGAAGTCCCACGAGGGGGCGCGAGGCAGCAGAGCAGCGGGCAGGAGCAGCGGAGTGGGGGTGACCTCGCCTGAATCAGGCTCAGCGGTCACTCCTAGTCCCTGCGCTCGGTCCCCTTAAGAAGGAGCCGGGAGGGCGGGTCAGCTGGGTGGCGGGAGCGGGGCGGCCAATGGACAGGAGTGGGGCGGGGTAGATGGAGGTCTGTGGCGGGAAGGGGGACTGGGGCGGCTCGGCGGCAGGGAGCGGCACCCAAGGTAGGGGGGGTGAGCAGAGGGGGGAGCGGGGGGTAGTGGCGGCAAGGCAGGTAGAGGCAACGACAAGGCAACACAAGGTAGGGCAGCACAGGAGGCAAAGGCTGGACACACGACAGGCGGACACGGGGAGAGACACAGAGGCGGCACAGGTGTCAAAGGCTGACACGGGGGGAACACAGAGGCGGCACTGGGGTCAGCAGCGAGGCAGCAGGGGGGGGAAGTCCCACGAGGCGGCAGCGAGGCAGCAGAGCAGCGGGCAGGAGCAGCGGAGTGGGGGTGACCTCGCCTGAATCAGGCTCAGCGGTCACTCCTAGTCCCTGCGCTCGGTCCCCTTAAGAAGGAGCCGGGAGGGCGGTCAGCTGGGAGGCGGGAGCGGGGCGGCCAATGGACAGGAGGGGGGCGGGGTAGATGGAGGTCTGTGGCGGGAAGGGGGACTGGGGCGGCTCGGTGGCAGGGAGCGGCACCCAAGGTGGGGGGGGAGCAGAGGGGGGAGCGGGGGGTAGTGGCGGCAAGGCAGGGTAGTGGCAGCAAGGCAGCTCTTCCACTAGCACTTTTACTAGCACCACTAGCACACCCAGGTATCGACTACAGCACTAGCTGCCTCTGCACCAGCTATTGGCAGTTTTGAGAATCATCTGTGCTCCATTGACATACTCTGCAAGGTGTTACAGGGACCGTCCTCTACAGCAGCAGGCAATCGCGATGCTGTGCCTCCCAGCCAGGATAATTAATCTATACTGGGCTCATCGTGTGCTGGGAAAGAATTCAAATTTTTCCTTTTTTTGGTTTCAAAATTCAACAAAATTTGGAACATTTCCTAAAAGTGACACTTACGCTGGAAAAGTATGGCCCTCTGACGCTTGTAATGGTTCGACTTGTATAAACAAACTCAACTAGGACTTTAGCTTAAGTGACAATTCCAATGCTAACATTTCCCAAAAATGTTTTGCCCCTCTTAAGACTATTTTTAAATGATTTTAAAGACATTGTTTTACGAGGCTCACTGATAGTTTTATTCGCTGCTAACTAGTAAAGAGAGTAGTTCGCTAGCATTTTATTATTGTTGACTATTTGGAAAAGGAGTGGGTGTTATGTTCCATATACGTACCCTAATATAGGCCCGGGTAATATCATACACCTTCACCTTCATTACCTCCCTTACACTACAGAGTAACGAGCCTTTTAGAATTGAACCTTTACCTAGTTCTAGTCCTGGGCGCAGAAGGAGGGTTTTTCCCTGAACAATAGCGTCCCATAACTTCATCAATAGACTCGCACAGTATGAATGAATATTCATAAGGGCTCTTGGAAACCAGGCGGAGGCTACACCACCTGCATAATATCTACATACAAGGTTCATCCCATACGTCATCCTGAAATCTAACAATGGCTAATACAAGAAATAAGGGACAAAGGAAACCTAGATACTTTCTGTATAAGTAAGGCACATTTTACTAGGGTTAGAGAGAGGAGACCGAGACTTTCCAGCCGACACACTGACCAGAGACACTTCGGCTCCTGCATGCAGATGCTCCAGCTGACAGTGGTCTAACACATCCCCGTGGGGTGTCCAACTCGAGACCAGGACGGGGTCCCACACTCTCTTACTTCAGGTAATGGGGTTAGACTTGAGGGATTCTTGGCTTCACACCTACTCACAAGCTAGATACACTTAGGTACATCTAGACAGGCATCGTATGAGTATGCACGTTCTTTTTATCATACATTTTATATTCATGTATGTATTCATGATTACTGCAAGATGGTAGAACACTGTACTATTCTTTTATTTTCATTGTACTGCTAATCATATATATATCTGCTACTGTCTAACAGTTGTTGCAGCACATCTATTTTACACTAGAAGAACAACTGTGCAATAAACTCTTACTGTAACACGCCCAACTGTTTCTTCTGCATAAACTCTCTGAGACCGAATAAGTGAGCACGAGTGACTGAGCGAAAGGTAGTACATTGTTTCCATGATTCTGAGGGATCAGGGTTGTCATGTTCTGAGGTTGCAGACACTGTTCTCTCCCTGATAAGAGGACATTCTAGTGGAACTGTGAGCTAGCTAATGCAAACAGGTTAACATTCTCAGTGGGGGTGTTCAGAACCAGTCTACCACCAAATCCACCGTTTTCGTAATCCGAACACACAGATTCTGTATAGGATATATAGGAACTGCACAACAAAAGAGCCGGTAGGAGCCGATGATTGGGGGCCGTACGCATTGGAATGGCCAGGAACCATTTAAAAAAAAAAAAAGCAGGAAAAACAAAACAAAACCACAGGGATAACTACCATCCACCCCGGGAGAAGGGAAAAGGCCGACAAGTGCGACAACAGACGCCAGGAGACGGCCCACATCTGAGGTGCCCATACAGATCACATCAATGGTGAGTGACCCGTAATTCAGGTAGGAGGCTCAAGACCGTATACTGCAGGAACACGAATGGACCCAGAGGGGCTAGAATGAGAGCCTGTGTCAGTCTCCCGGGCCTAGGGCAGAATTGAGGGAGACAGTATCCGGAGGAATCCTAGTGAAGATACCAGGAAGCAGGAAAGTCTAGAAGTAGATACCCAAACAGCAGAGAAGTCCTAAAGAGACCACGAGGACTGTGCTCCGATTACCAATACCAGAGAAAAAGAGGAGAGGTACTAAGCTGCAATCTAGAGGTGCAGAGAAAGATACAACCTTCAACAATGGGTAAAGACAAAGTGCCGAAACCACAATCAAATCAAATATTGGAATATGCGCAAACACGACCTCAAGAGCTTATGGTAAGAAATGAGGCTGCTAATAGAAATGAGGTCCCAGAAAATCCGGGAGCGGTAGAAGCAGTCACGTTGGCAGATGTAATGCAAGTAATTCAATCGACAAGAGATTACATGGTCAACAGAATTGATGCAGTAGCCATTGATGTGAATGCACTGAGATGCGACATGTGGAAGGTAGTGGACTGAGTAACCACCACAAAGAAAAACATGGATGCAATGCAGAAAGAAATATGCAACCTTAGTGCTACGGTGTTCGATTTCAAAAAGAAAGTCATACAACTAGACAAGAAAGCGGAAGATTCCGAGGGGTGTTTGAGAAGGAACTTATAGGTTTTACGGAAAAGAAAGAGGGCCCCTCGGCGGAACTCTTCTTGGAAGACTGGATCGCCAAGGAGCTAGCTCCCAAGAGACTGTCTAAATTTTTCAATGTGGACAGAGAACATAGGGCATTGGTCCTGCCACCTTGGTCGGGCGCACCTTCCTGGGCCATTAACACCAGGTTCTTCAACTACAGGAACCAGGATGTGATCCTGCAGGCTACCCACACCAGAGGACGCTTGTTGTAGGAGGGCCACTAAATCTCTATATACCCAGACTATACCAAACAGGTCCAGGATTAAAGGAAAATGTTTATTATGGTCAAGCGGAGGCTCCGGAATCTGTACCTAAAATATAGCCTCATGTTTCCAGCAAAACTGCAAGTGGAGAGTGCAGAATGCACCATGTTCTTTCTGATGGCAAAAGAGATGAGCGAATGGCTGGACTCTAGGGGACAGATGTACAACGCTCAAAATTGTGCCTCGCAAATTGCAAGTCTTTTGCGACTCGCAAGTTGCGAGGCTCAATATGCCATGTACTACAGTGTGGAACACACTGTTTGTGATTCCCAATGGGGTCGCAAATTGTGAGGCTCATTAATATTAATGAGCCTCTCGCAATTTGCGAACCCATTGGGAATGACAGCCCCCCCCCCAGTTATGGTGGGCTGCAGGAATCAGCAGACCACTGCCTGCCCTTAAAAAATATTTCAGAGACAGTCACAAAGTCCCTTCCAAATTGCGCTGCATTACCACCCTCTTGAATTGCGGTCACAAAACATTCATACATTGGGTTGCAGACGCTATTAGGAAGGGAACTCCCTTTCCTAATAGCAACTCGCAATTCCTAAATAACGAGTTGCAAATAAATTGTGACTCGCTATTTAGGAATTGTACATGGTACAGGGCCATTTTGCATGCACAAACGGGTCGCAAACCCGTTTGCACATGCAATTTAGGGTCAGACTTTTGGCCCTAGGGGTGATACAGGGGCATGTCTGGTCCCTAGCACATGATCCACCAAAATGTCAAAGACTAGAGAACGCTCACAGAAACAAGGGAAAACCAAGCGGCAGCAACAACAAGGGAGGTTGTCCAGCCCGGGGCAGATTAGGGTTTGCCGGTATGGTACATTGCAGGCCTCAAACTTGGAGATGGTGGCGGAGTCAGTTGAAACATCACAAGAGCATGTATCAACACCCGGCCGATCAAGAAATGGACATAGTTGCTTTGGAAGTGGAAGGGCACAAGACAAAGTTCAGATAAGTGACTAAATCTGAATTCATGGGGGTGGGAAAAATAAGTGGAAGAGGGAGGAGTGGGACTGGAACCTCACTATGTGAATGAGATAATATCCTTAGATTGGAGTCAGGCTGGTGGGGGGAGGTGCCCCCACGTCAGAGGCTGGTCTTCATTTGGGGAGCTAGAGGTGCTTCCTTGCACCCCGATGGATACCAGACACTGGCACAGCACCAAAATGTAGAGGTGCCCTCTCGGGAACTTCACCTAGTTATATGGGATGAATGCAACAATCAGCAACTAAAGATGCAGACACAAGACGAAAATGTTGGAGGGGGTGGATCATGGGACGGAAGGTGCTTGACAATGTTTTGATTGCCAAAAAGGAAGCGGTTCTCGCACAACTGCCCAGGGGGAGGGGGATGGGAAGGGAATGGTTTGATGTTTTTGGTTCAAAATGTTGGGGGACGTTAATAATGTTGTGTTTAGATTTACGGTCTCAGAATCAAACCAGGAGGGAGCAAATTTGTGCTTTCTTGGGGGCGAAGGGAAGGGAGATGGTACATGATTGACAAATGGCAGCACAAATAATGAAAATCCTCACATGGAATGTAAGAGGAATAGCAGGACTAAAAAAAGACACAGGGTACATTCCTTTATGAAACGCTACAGGGCAATGATAGCCTATCTACAAGAGACAGACTTATGGGGGGCACAACTGTTAGTCTACGTAAGAGATGGAGGGGACACCTCTTTGCCACCTCATATTCTGGGTGTGCCGGGGAGGCGCTCATATGGGTGGCATCCGAGACCCCATTTCGACACCTTAATTACGTGCTAGACTCGGAGGGGCGATAAGTTATCCTACATGGAAAATGGGAAGGAAGAGAGATCTGCATTATAAATGTCTATGCCCCAAACTCGGACTGTCCCTACTTCTTTCCAGTGCTCATGAAGGCGGCAACACCCTATATGGGAGTGGAGGTCGTCTTGTCTGGGGATTTTCATTGTGTTTTTGATGCAATACTGGATAGGGAACCCAGTAGGGCTAAGACAAAACCTTGAAAGCGAACCGCGCTACTGAATATAATGAAGGTCATTCATCTACGCGATGAATGGAGGGACCGCAACCCACTGAAAAGAGTCTTCTCCTGTCATTCCCCAGCAACTAACACCTTCAGCTGCATAGATCACTGCTGTCTTACACCTGATCTGTCTGCTGCGGTAGATGGAGTGTCTTATCTACCTCGGTATTTGTCCAATCATTCATCACTTTTAGTGATCTGGAAGAGTGAGGAGGGTCACCCGGCGATACCATTGTGGATACTTAGGTCCGAAGCGCTCACTTACCCACCCTAGGCTACAGTTGTCTCAGAGGCAATAAAACACTATTTTGAGGAGAACTGAGAAACAACGTCTAGTAGATCCACAGAGTGGGAAGCCATGAAGGTGGTGGTGATACAGGGAGTGTGTATGAGGACAACATATGGGGCACGTCACCAGATAAAAAAGGGATATACAAACCAACTCAAGATGGACAGCTGCAGAAACTAGAGGAGACAGTACACACCTCGCCTCAACAAATGACCAAATGGAATAAAACCAGAGCGGACCTATTAGAATGATGGTGAAGAATAGAAAAATGTACATACACGGCCCAGAGACAACAATTACACATGGAGACAGACCGGTCCGGGGCCTTCCTTGCGAGACTAATAAGAACCGAGAATGAGGCTACGCCTTTACTTCAAATTTACTTCAAATAAAAAATTAAGACGGAGACACAGTGTGCACACAAAGGGCAATTTTAGGCAAACTAGAAAGGCACTTTACAGAGGTATGCAAGAATAAACTATCCCCACCCGAACAAGCATTACAAGATTTTTTACATAACTCAGATCTACCTAGTTTAGAGCGGAAGACTGCAGATGCCCCAGGGGCACCAATTACTAAAACTGAAATAATGACAGTTATCAATACATTCATACCAGGGAAATACCCGGTAGATGCTTGTTCCACTGCTGGCTGACCATCTAATGGGCGTATACAATGAGGCACTAGTAAGTGGGTCTTTACCAGTGACTATGCAGCAGGCAATGGTAACTAGGATTCTAAAACCAGATAGGAAACCCCTACTGCAGAACTCTTATAGACCAATATCCCTCTTGAATCTAGATGCAAAAATACTAAGTGGAATACTAGCAGCGCGACTGATGCCATGCGTGCCCCAGCTTATACACCCCGATCAAGCTGGGTTTATACCTTGGAGGAACACCACACGTAACCTACGGAGATTGCCACATGTGTGACATGCTTCAAGTTTGGAGACGGAGAGATGCGCACTGGCAATGCTGGACATGGAACAAGCGGTCGACCCTAAAGAAGATGGGGTTGGGGCAGGGGTTTATTAAATGGGTGCAACTAATCTACACTAACACAACAGCTAGGGTGAGATTATGCTGACAGGTATCTGAACAATGTAAGCTAACATGGGGTACCCGTCAAGGTTGCCCACTAACCCCACTTTTGTTTGCAATTGCTATGGAGCCCCTGCCGGCAACACTAAGGAAAAAGTTTGGGAGAACCACGTGATCTCACTATATACAGACGACACACTGGTATACATAAGAGATCCAGAGAGAGTGGTCCCGGATCTTTTGAGAGAGCTAAGGGGCTTTGGGGAGTTATCAGGGCTTAAGCTCAACCCCGAAAAATCAAAACTGTTTCCCATGGGGGAGCTTGTGGGGAAGATGGAAACTGAATTACCCAATGTGTGCCTTGGAGGGGTGCCCGATGGGGTCTGATACTTGGGAATTCGCCTAGCATACATGCCCAGCACATACTTAGAGGAAAATGTGGGGAGGGTAGTAGAGGGCATATAGAAATCTATACAATGCAGGAGTGAGCTCCCACTTTCCCTAATGGGAAGGATTGCACTAATAAAAATGATTATCCTCCCAACATCTTTATACACCCTTCAGCACTCCCAATATAGAATCCCAAATAGGTACTTTATAAAGTTGGATAGTCTCTTGGTTGCACAGCTGTGGAGACACAAGCGGAAAAGAGTAAAACTAAACACACTTCAGCGAAAATGAGAGGCGGGGGGACTGGAGATGCCACGACTAGAACTGTCCTATATGGCATCACAGCTCCAGCATGCAGTTCACTGGTTGGAAGAGAATTGTAATTGGGAGAAACTACTGCTGGCGGGTACACATGGAGAGGCCTCTCTACTGGAGCTTCTCATGCTTGGGGCTGGGGTACCCCAATGCTATCCATATATCATTCAACTTGTTGCGCGATATGGGAGCTAGCTGTCAAGAAGGTAATCCGCAATGCGCCATATGCCCCAGATATGCCACTGTGGGCAGTAAATCCCTTCAAAAATATAGCAGAAGCTATGTCTATTAAAAAATTAAAGGAAGGGAGTTGTCACACCATGGGCGACTTATATAGCAATGAACAATTTATAAAGTGAGAGGAAGAGGACAGTTCTTACAGTATGGAAAGATATCTGCGATGGCCCTCAAAGTATGTCTCTCTCTTCCACATGAACCACCCAGGACTTCAACATTGCAGGTGTTGCTTTGCATGTCTGGTGGTCCCCGATTAGTCTTGCATATTTACTGAGCATTACAGGACAACATTCCAACGGGCCCCTACCAATACAGGCAAGTTGGGACGAGGCAATAGACGAGCCATTGACAGCCTGGAAGTTGGGAAAAATACACAAGGGAGTTAAACAAGTGAGTGCCAATGCAAGATTTAAACTAATGCAGTATAATATCATACATCAGACCTACTTATCTCCACGAACCATAAGTAAAATCTACCCAGAATGCACAACCTCATGCACTAGATGCAGTCATTCAGAAGCACAGTTCCTTCACATGATCTGGGAATGCTCCACACTCACGCACTACAGGGAGAACATAGTAGACTGACTGCAAATCGTCACAGGGTGGAAAATCTCCAAAACAGTGTGAGTAGTGATCTTGGGGCTGCTCCCTATGCCCAAAACCAAAAAACTTAGCAGAATATTTTTGTTGCTGGTGATGGTACTGGCAAAGAGGCAAATAACAATCAGATGGATGAGTGCTGATACCCCGACCATGGAGAGATGGTTGACAGACCTTAGTGAATGGGCAACAGCAGAACTAGTACGAATTAAACAAATCAGAAAAGATGAAAAAAAAGATGACGATGTACAAGCATGGTCTCTTATAATGATGGAGGCTAAGAACCCTCCCCCTGCCGATGGGGAGGGATAGGTAGAGACAGATGAAGAAGGGATGGACAGAGAAGAGGAAGAAAGGGAGCACTGTGGGAAATAGATGCCCTGTGGAGAGGGAACATGATATACAAGACCAGACACGACTGGGGGACGGGGGGGAAGGGTGTTCATTTTAAAAGATTGGTTTAGGCAGAGGGACAAGTGTAGAAATTGATTAGGTTAACGTCCCAACTGAGACATGCTACAGAATTAGATCTACAAGACCAAGGCGGAGGGGAGGGAGGCGTATGATGATGATGTACTATGTGTAATAAAACCTTGTTCACAGATTGAAATGTCAATAAAAATAACAACTAGGTAACTACATTCCCTATGTTCCCTAGAGTTGTGTTTGGATGAGGCACCTCGAGCGCGTGCTTTTTCAAAATATGCAGCCGGAGCAATGTTGTGCATATGCTCCATAACCAGGGAACTACATTTCCCATGTTCCCTTGAGAAGCATCTAGATGAGACACGTTGAGCAGTTCGTTTTTCAGTGTATGTCATCCTGGCTGTTCCCTCTCCCTCTCGCCGGGACACCCACACACCAGAAGACACGGACCTCGATGCAGGTGAGCTTGGCTGCATGACCACGCTGATATTCTAGCCAGGCTGCATGCCCCGCGTAGCACGAGAGCCACCCCGCTCCCCAAGGAATCTTTTCCCCACTTAGCAGCACTTACTACTATCACTGTAAATGGGCACTCACCGACAGTTCTTACAATAGATTTAGTAGCACAGCCATTTTTCTTTTTAATATACCATTTCCAAAGAGGCACACACTCTGTTGCTACCCATGAGAGATCTGGGAGCGCGCGCCTCTTGGTCTTAACATGCCATTCCCCAAGAGGCTCACATACATGAGAGTCAGCTACTTAGCGCTCGTAGCATCTTTTAGAAACATAAAGGTTATTTTTCACATGTTTGTACTTCTTATCCAGTACATATCTGGTAAACACTAATCACTTTTAATCCCTTGTGTTTCACTTTACAATCATTAAATGCCTTATTTGCCGAGGTTTACTACATGTCATAGTCCCTTGTGTTTCCCTTTACAATCACTACATGCCATATTTGGTGAGGTTGTTCATAAGTCTTTTTTCTGCTCACTTTTCTTTTTTTCCCATTGTTCCTTTTTCTTCTCTTTAGCCGTGCAAATAGTGGGGTCACCTACAGGGCTGGAGAGTGGTTTTATACATCACCTAATAGGTAAGACCACCTACTTTGTCCTTTTAAATGTATTCCTGCTGTCATATTTGGTTTTCTTTTGATGTGGAGACTGCTCTATGTAACCAATAGGACACTTTGACACATGATTTCAGGCCTTTTTGTTTGAGTATTTCAGACCAGACGGTGGACCCAATCTCTCCCACAATTCCATGCCATCGCTCAAACCCACGGGCTACTGGATCCTGGTGGTCAGTTTATTTACTTACACTTATAATGTATTTTTTCATGCAGAGTGACTAATTAATTGGTCCTGAAGACCTACTGCAGGGGTATATTTGCTAGTAACCCCTAGTCCTCTCCCCTTTTAATCCTATCCCAGGAGATCGCAGAATAAATGTTATTTGACCTCCTGGATACAGTTTTAATCTTTGTTCTTCTTTTGCACACTACCCCTCACCACCCCTACTTTTGGTTCCTTCCTTAAAACAACTCAGCTCCTCTTCAAGGCCTGGAGAGTTGTAGCTCACACCAGAGACCTTGCAGTCCTGGTGTGAGGCGGGAACCCTATGATGAAGCATGTCACATTCAAGTGAGTGAGGGTTGTTTTCCTAAAAGTGGTCTCCTCCCTTTAAAGTGGCCTACACTGGGCCTGTCACCTTCAGCACATCATATTTGGGGATATTTATTCCCCTTCTCATTGTTTTAGGAGGTGATTTTATAATTATATACGTTTTTACTGTCATCCCTTAATTTTAAAACTCCTAAATAATTGTCTAATGTCTAAATAATTTGGGATAAATACTGCTGACTGTTAAGATGTTGTGATTTACTTGAATAATTTTTGAAAACATTGAACTCATTTTAATCACAATTATTCAACTGTTATAATTACTTTATTAATTGGTAGACATTCCTGAATATCTCCATTCACTTTTATAAAAGATGATATTGTAAATATTGGTAAAACAACAACAAACTTAAACATAATATTATCCAGATCTTGTGAAAGATATCTGTGTCACTTCTTTGTCAAAATATATAAAAGTTACTTATGTTTTTGTAATGATCTAGTACAACTTAATCAATCAAATGTCGTCATATAGCACAACTTATCAACCATGAGGCAATCCAGGGAGTGGGCTGAGTGTCTCAGTGGAAGGGCCAGATCTTGAGTCCCTTTCTGAAGGAACCCAATGAGGGTGATGTTCGATGGTGGAGGGGAAGAGCGTTCCAGGATTTGGTGGAAAGGTGGGAGAAGGATCATCCTCCAGTGCGGCAGTGGCGGATGCACAGTGTCTGTGCGAGAGGAGTGGACGTTTCTGGGTGACTGGTGAAAGTTTAGGCGGTGGTTCATGTTTGGTGGTCCTTGATTGTGGAGAGCTTTGTAGGCGTGAGTCAGAAATCTTGAAATGGCATCCATTCTGGATGGGGTGCCAGCACATATCTCTCAGGTGCTGGGAAATATTGGTCCTTTTAGGCAAACTGAAGATCAGTCTGGATGCTGCATTCTGGATTGTCTGGAGTCTTCTCATGAGTTCGCTGGTGGTGCCTGCATAAAGTGTGTTGCCATAGTACACAACGCTGGTGATGAGGGCCTACATCACTGTTTTTCTGATGTCGGTGGGTAGCCATTTAAAAATTCTGCAGAGCATGCTCAGCATGTGGAAGCTGGCTGATGAGGTGACGTTGACTTGTCTTTTCATGGAGAGTTTGCTGCCTAAGAAGAAGTTGAGGTTGCGGACATGATCTTTCGGAGTGGGGGTGGGCCCAACGGTCGTGTGGCTGCCAAAGAGCAGTTTTGTCCATGTTGAGTTTCAGGCAGTTGTCTTTCATACAGGCTGAGATGTTCTTCATGCAGTTGTGAAATTTGGTTTGCGTCATAGTGGGATCTGCTGAGAGTGATGGGATGACCTGGGTGGCATCGGCACAGAAGATGATGTGGAAGTCGTGGGCTCTAACGATGTCTGCTATTGGTGATGTTGAGTTTCAGGCAGTTGTCTTTCATCCAGGCTGAGATGTTCTTCATGTAGTTGTGAAAGTTGGTTTTCGTCATAGTGGGGTCTGCTGAGAGTGAGGGGATGAGCTGGGTGTTATCGGCATAGAAGATGATGAGGATGTTATGGACTCTAACGATGTCTGTTAGTGGTGTCATGTAGATGATGAAGAGGCTGGAACTATTAGACATGCCTTGCGGTACACTGCAGATGGCGTGTTTTGGCTGTGAGTTGAAGGGAGGTGGAAAGATCGTCTTTGTGCCCCCCAAGAGGAAGGATTCCATCCATCTAAGAGTGACATCTTTGATTCCACTCTTGTGCAGTTGGTTGATGAGTGTGTGGTGGGAGACAGTGTCTAAGGCAGCAGAGAGGTCAAGAAGGATCACGGCACCTGAGCCTCTCTGTCGAGTAGGGTGGGGATGTCGACTGTCGGGTTGATCAGGGCTGTTTCGGTGCTGTGGTTGGCTCTAAATACTGATTGGGAGGTGTCTAAAAGGTTGTTTCTCTCCAGGTATTCGATGAGTTGGAGATTAATGGACTTCTTCAGGACTTTGGTGGGAAAAGAGAGCAGCGAGATGGGACTATAGTTCTGAAGGTCCCTGTGGTCTGCGAAGGGTTTCTAGAGGAGAGGTCGGACCTCCGAGTGTTTCCAGGCATCGGAGAATGTGGCTGTGGTGAGGAATGTGTTGAGGATGGTGGTCAGATGGTAGCTGATCTCATCACTTCCGAGGTTGAAGAGTTGATGCTGGTACGGGTAGGTGGGTGCTCCTGAGTGGATGGAGTACATTAGGTCCTTGGTGTTAGCTGTGCTGAGTTGTTTCCATGTGGTGAGTGGATGATTGGGGGCCGTCTTCACAGGAGTGGGGATGCTGAGGAGGTCGGTGGCTTGAGGAACGACGTTTCTGTAATGGTGGCTATCTTGCCGTGGAAATGGTCTGTAAGAGCGTCACAGAGTTTCTGTGAGGAAGAAATCGAGTTTTCTGGGGCTGATAGGCAGGTGAGCTCTCTGGTGATGGCGAAGAGTTCCTTGGTATGGTTGGCGCTGACCTCAATATGGTGTGTCAGGGCCTTCTGTTTAGCGGATTTGAGGAGGTGGTGTTAGTTGTTGAGGGCAGACTTGACGATGTCTTAATCACTGTTGTTTCTGCTGGCGTGACATTTTCTTTCCAGTTGTTTGCATCTGTTATGTTATATTATAGGGGATTTGTAGAGCGCATGGCAGCCCAAAGGCTTCCCAGCGCTAGGCATAAAACACGGTAGAGGCAGGAGGAGAGGAGATTAGCCGAACTTGTGGAACAACCAAGTCTTCAGTTTTTTCCTGAAGGTCGCTTCTGTAGCTATGAATCTGACTTCCTGAGGAAGCGAATCCCATAGCCTGGGAGCCACGTGGTAAATGGATCTTCCCCCCATCTGTGTTTCACTGAGCTGGCTCCTTTGGTGGGTCTGTTTGTTCTGGCTGGTTCTATACTGCTTGGTTCAGGTTGGTGGAGGTGTCAGGCTGGGAGAGAAGGAAGGCGTCGGTCCATTAGTGTTGAGTGAGCTGGGTCCAGCTGTGGAAAGTGGTGCTTGTGGCAGTTAGGAGTGGTGCAAGGGGATCCAATGATGGTAAAATGTACAATGCAATGGTTGGACCAGGTGTGGTCTGTGGTGTGGGTATATCTGATTCTGTTTCTGGACACAAAGATGGGGTTCAGTATGTGTCTAGCTCTGTGTGTGGGGTCTGAAACCACCTGTATGAGGCCAATGTTGTCTATACGTTCCAGGTGGTCAGTGGAGTTGGAGTCTGTGAGGTTGTCCAGGTGAAAATTGAGGTCTTCCAGGAAGAGGAAATCTTCGGAATCAATGGCGAGCGGATGATGAATTCTGTGATGGCATTTCTGTGGCTGTTTCTTGGGGGGGTCGGTATGCGAAGGTGCCTCTGATGGGGGTTTTGTCATGGGTATAGAGCTGGAAATTCAGGTGTTACATGGTTTCATCTATGGTGGCATGGTTTCATCTATGGTGCTCATACAGATGATTGCTTTCCTATGTACAATGGCGAATGCCACCTCTGTGTCTGTTGGTGTGGTAGCTGTGTTTTATCCGATGTCTGGGGCTGACGCGGTGTGAGCCAAGTCTCGGTGATGAAGGTCACGTTAGGGGCAATGATGGTAAAGGGTGTTTGCACAGCAATCTGGTATTGATCAGGAGGCATCTGAGTTGATCCAGTGGGGTCTCAGCTGACGGGGATGGCATAGTGTGGGATCCTGTGAGGGCAGTTGGTCCTGGAGTGGAGGTGCAGTGGAGACAGGTGAATGGTCCCGCTGTGGAGCAGGTAGATGCTAGGCAGTGATTGTTGTGTGTCCGGGGTCTAGGGTATAGAGATCAGCAGTGGAGTACCTGTGGGAATCCGGAAGGCCAGGGTTCCTGGGGTTGAGCGTGGGTTAGGCACAGACGGGCTTGCTTTTAGTGCACCGAGGCCTCCATCAAGTAGGTCCATGAAAAGGCACTGGGGATGCGGGGGCAGGAGAGTGGGAAGTCGGAGAGTGGGAAAAACGGCAATCTGGGACAGCGGAAAAAAATGGGTGGCAAGGCTCCTGGGGGCACTGGAGACCTTGAGGGGATAGCAGAACTGGGCCTGAAAGGGACGCTCTTTGCCACAGACCCTACCTGCTGCTGCCATTTCATGGATTTCCTTCTGTTGCTGCCCAGGGGATGACTGCTCTGCCCAAGGGAGACCGCTGCGACGGACGCGGCTCCTTCTTGAACTACTCCCCCCGCTGAGGGACTACATTTCCCAGAACTCGCGTGGGCGCAGGATCAGCGCGTCACTGGGAGCGCCGTGAGGTGCTCAAAAACATCGGAGCCCTCACGCGGCGTGGGACGCTCTTTGCCACAGACCCTACCTGCTGCTGCCATTTGGTGGATTTCCTTCTGTTGCTGCCCAGGGGGTGACTGCTCTGCCCGAGGGAGACCACTGCGACAGACGCGGCTCCTTCTTGAACTACTCCCCCCACTGAGGGACTACATTTCCCAGAACTCGCGCAGGATCAGCGCGTCACTGGGAGCGCCGTGAGGTGCTCAAAAACATCGGAGCCCTCACACGGCGCGGGACGCTCTTTGCCACAGACCCTACCTGCTGCTGCCATTTTGTGGATTTCCTTCTGTTGTTGCCCAGGGGGTGACTGCTCTGCCCGAGGGAGACCGCTGAGACGGACGCGGCTCCTTCTTGAACTACTCCCCCCCGCTGAGGGACTACCTTTCCCAGAACTCACGTGGGCGCAGGATCAGCCGTCACTGGGAGCGCCGTGAGGTGCTCAAAAACATCGGAGCCCTCACGCGGCGCGGGACGCGTGCGGGCGGGCCCGTCCTTGAACCGTCATAGACCAGACGAGGCCGGGCTGGGCCCGGTCCCATGGTTTGACATCTTGATCATTGCCTACTTTTGTTACTAATTCCCCCTTGTTGAATTTGCAGGTCATAAAGTCAGTTAGGCAAGCGGTAGATCCGCTATTACGATGGGTAAAAGGAAATTAGCGAGCCCCAAGTTGTCTGAGGGTAACAAGCCCGTACCTGCCTCTCAACAAACACTTTTGAACTATCTAACTGGGGCGGTTGGAGCACTAGACAAGCAGATCCTATCAGTGGAGGAGTCTATTGAGGGGACTGTTTCTAGTCTACGTCAGGAGCCACTTCAGTATGAAGAAACCTCTCAACCAGAGATGGGGAAAATAGTGGGTAATCCATCTAACGGCTGTATTCAACACAATGTTGATGAATCTCTATCTATTATTAGTGACTCGGCTATACAACCCCCTCAGAAAAAGCAAACAAATTCAAGGCCCATCGATAGACAAGATAAAGACACTGCTCCAGTGGCGGTCCATTTCTCTTTTAAAAAACAAATAAAATATACTCCAAAAGGTAAAACGCAGGAAGGGAATCCTAGAGGCCAATTAAAACGCAAGGCTGAATCAGCTAGCATCCCTGCAACTGAGTTGGAGATTAAGAATCTGACTGCCCTGGTGGAGAGGTTGGATTCATATCTTAGAGTTAGGCTGGATCAGTTTTCAACTAGAATGACTAAAATCGAGGACCTCCTTACTAGTAAATGTAACCTACAGACCCAAAATCTGAAAGGCCGGGACAACGATAGTACGAAGGCCAATAGCACCATAAATAAATTACATCCTAATACAAATGTAGTTAGCACAGCTGAGATAACAGACCTGACTGTAAATACTAATCACTCAAATGGCAATGGACTTAAAGTAAATACAGATAAGAGGGCGCAATATCAGCCCGTACCATTGGCCAGCGGAAGCTTAATGACCTCACAGGTTCCTGCATCCCAGGTACCTTCGTCTTCTTTCTATCAACACCAAAAACAAGTACTCCCGATGACTCTTCCCCCTAGTGATCCACGAGTTGAAGCCACCCATTTAGATTTTCCACCAGAAGCTACTCCTTATATTATTGTTTTGAGCAATGTACCTACTAAGCATGTTGCCTTGGAGGAATCATGGGTATCTCTTAAAAACAAATCCTTACACTGGTTGAGCACAAGGGTAGGATTACATAGACAGTTATTACGGGATTTTAGGATGGTCAGACGAGTTCAATGGGTGGGATCACGTGAAAAACTTTTGCCTGGCGATTGTATTTGTATTTGTATGGGGTATTTATAGAGCGCTAACTGCCGCTCCGAAAGGAGCATCCTGGTGCTGCGGGGCATCTGAGGCAACAAACCGTGAGAGTTAGATAGCGTCCATTACATATGCATCAGAAAGATTGAAAATCCAAGTTTTTAATTGTTTTCTAAAAGAACTCTCTGGATTGAGAAGTCTGAGTTCTATGGGCATGGCATTCCAGGCTTTGGTGGCCAAGACCGTGAGGGATTTCCCCCCCTTGGTTTTGTAGCGAAACCTGGGCATTGTAATCAGGTTGCCACCTGCTGATCTCAAGACTCTGAATGGCTAGTAACAAGTAAATCTTCTTGAGAGATACCTAGGGCCGATGTTGTTAAAAGCTCGAAATGTAGTTAGAAGGATTTTAAACAGAATCCTTTTGTGCAAGGGTAACCAGTGCTGAGTCTTTAGGGCCGTGGATGCGGAGGACGTTCTGGGTAATTTAAGCACAAGTCTTGCGGCTGCATGTTGTACACTCTGTAGCTTTTTCAGAGTGGCCTTTTTTACCCCTGCCATAAGACCGTTACAGTAGTCCAAATGGGAAAGCATGAGGGCCACTGCAACCGCCTTTCTAGAATCGGTAGGAAGGAAATCAAAACATTTCTTTAGAGATTTAATAATACTAAAGCAACTGCCAGCCACATTCCTAGCATGATGGTCGAAGGACAGAGAGGAGTCAAAAAAGACCCCTAGGTTTCTGGCTACTTCTACCAAATTGGGCGGTGCTGTGGAACCTTCTGGCCACCATTTATTTGGGTTAAAGTTGACATGTTTCCCCATAGGTAATATCTCCGTCTTGTTTGCATTACATTTCAGGTGGTTATCGTCCATCCACCGAAAAACGTCCGTCAGACAATTCTGGAAATTTTGTTCTGCTCTGGTGGTGTTTTTATCTAACGAAACAATCCTTTGTGTATCATCGGCATACGAAGTCACAAATATCCCATACGATTCGATTAGGGTGATGAGAGACACCATATAGATATTAAATAACAGTGGACTCAAAATGGAGCCTTGTGTAACTCCAGATGTTACCTTGTTTTCCTTTGAGAGGAAGGAACCTAATGAGATGGTTTGTGTTCTCTGGGATAAAAAAGAGTTTAACCAATCAAGGGCAACCTCTATAATGCCATTTATTCTCAGCCTGTCAATCAGAATTTTATGTGAAATAGTATCGAACGCCGCCGATAGGTCTAATAATATCAAGACGGCGTTTTTTCCTTCATCCTGTAAGAATTTGATGGAATCGGAGAGTTCAATAAGGGCTGTTTCAGTAGAGTGCCTAGGACGGAAACCCGACTGCTGAGGATGCAGAATATTGTGCGTTTCCACAAAATTCTTCAGTTCTTGATGGACCAGGTGTTCTGTTATCTTCCCAAGAACTGGGAGAAGGGATATAGGATGCAAATTGGAGAGATCAGTAGTACTTTTATTTTGTTTCTTCATAAGCGGTTTAACTATTGCTTTTTTCCAATCCGGCGGGACGGTGCCTGAACTGAGTGAGGAGTTGACTATAACATTTATGATGGGGTTGACAACATCGATTATTTGGTGAAGTATCAGCGGGGAACAGGAGTCAGAGGGCGCTCCTGATTTACAAACCATGATGGCTTCGCGTGTTTGTAGGAGAGACACTGGGGCAAACCTACTGAGTGTATAAGCCGTTGTCCCCATCATGGCATTGGGGCCCTGCAAGGGAGGAGAGGAGATGGGCGGAAAGTCCACCTGAAGAAGTTTGATTTTCTTCTCAAAGTAATCGGCAATCTGATTACAAAGACCTTGAGACGGCGGAATGACTGATTGAAGAGCTTTAGGGTGGGTAAAAGATTTCACTATGGAGAAAACAGTTTTTTGTTTTTGTTGAGCCTCCTTGATAGCTGTAGTATAGTGATCTTTTTTAGCAGCTATGATACCCGCAAAATATGCATTCCTGTGTTCTACATAAAGAGCTCTAGCTGTCAGGTCATAAGTTTTCCTCCAATTGCGTTCACTCTTTTTACACAAAAGATGTTTGTCCGCCAGGGACTGGGTGTACCAGGGGGCACTGATCTTTTTCCTTTTCTCCATTGAGGAGGAAGGCTTAGGGGGAACAGAGTCCTTGATAGCGTGTCGCAGCCATGTATGAAAGGTTTTCGAGTCTTGGACCACTTCACCAGACAGGCTAGGGGACTGCGACTGCAGGAGAGGTTTAAGCTTAATGCTGGCGGCGACAGCCTTCCAATTGGGATTAGATGAAGGTTGCTGGGTTACTCTTGCCCCTTTCCCAGAATGGGGCACGCTGATGTTGAGGGGGATAAAACAGTGGTCAGTCCATATTTGCGGAATGGGCAAATATGTAGCCAGTAAATGGAAGTTAGAACAAACCCCATCGAGAGTGTGACCTGCACGATGAGTAGCCTGGGGCACTTGTTGGTGGAGTCCGAAAATGTCAAGTGTCTAATAAAAATTGATGACTTGGGCATCAATTTTAGACTCTAATTGAAGGTTGAAGTCGCCCATGAGTGTGAAGGTAGGATATCGCAATAACAGTTGACCAAGGGATTCTCCCAGGGACTCCAAAAACATGGTAGCACTACCAGGGGGACGATATATCAAGCCTCCAGTGAAGGATGAAGCCGCATTGAGCCTGATGGAAAAACCCATGCCTTCGGCACCTTTAAGGGGGCCTAGATCAAATGTATGGCATTTCAGTGAGCTTCTAATGACTATGGCTATTCCACCACCTCTCCCGCTTGACCTGTCCAATTTAAAGATGGTAAAGCCAGGCAGAAGAGCAATTGCCAGGTCGGGGTTACTGGAGTCACGTCTCGGTTAAAAGAAAGAAAATCTAAATGATGGTCAAGGATTAGTTTCTTGACATCTTGACTATGGCAGCACATGGACCGTGCATTAATAAGCCCCCCTTTAAAGTTAGGAAAGCTGGTAGGGATGGTCTCTCGCTGAGGACGACAATCAGGTCCGGACCAAGGCGAGGACCATCTACAGGTTCGACATGAGAAGGGACCCCATACTTGATCCATAGGGATGTTGCACATACATTTATTAAGAAGATTGAGCCTGTAGAGGTCGCCAGAAAGATAGGACAGTTTAGGCAAAATTTGTGCAGCATGGCCTGCGCCTGTCGGGGACGGGCGCAGACGGGCTTGCCTTTGGCGCGCCGGCAGCGCGCCGCCGGTACGACCGCTGCGCGTTCGCCACATCCGTGCCTAAGTAGGCGGCAGGAAGTGGAGGGGGGGAGCCAGCAAAGTGCAACAGCCTGAACGACTAAAGCGCTAATCTTCAGGCGGGTCAGGGAAAGTTCCTGTCCCCACGTTAGCGCTCCAGAAGTCACAGCTAAGGGTCGAAAGGAAACGCTGTGCAAGTGAGGTAGGCAGTGAACAAAGTATTTAAAAATCGAAGTCCTTTGAATTATGGCGCATCAAAATTAAAAGAAATAACAAGATTGTGTAGTAATGACTTTCGGTTCACCAATGCTAGTGAATGAAATCCTGAGGCAAGGTGTAAATCATACTCTAGATGCCCTTGGGATAAACATCCTACCATTAGGGTTTTTCTATCCGCCTAGACGAACTAATCAGTTTTCCTTTAATTAGAGACATCCCTTTATCATCCAAGGTCAAGCACAACCTGTACCCCTCTGTAATAGATTTAATGTCCTCTCGGGGTTGGATGACAACGAATGACTGAAAACGGTAGACACTATACCAGGGAAACCACAAATGGTGAATCCCAGTTTGATTTCTAGCCAACCCGAAATTCAAGCACCAGGGAGTTGCTTTGATAGTTTCCTCGTCAATAAAACCCCTACAGTACCAGCAATCTATATCCTCCCAAAAATACACAAACATGCCACAACACCACCAGGGAGACCGATAGTCTCGGGGTGTAATTCTATTCTGAAACCCCTCGCCCAATATTCAGATTTCTTTATTAGACCGTTTGTGTATGAATCTGAAATGTACATCAAAGACACTACTTCAGTGATTAATAGACTGGAAAATCATCCTTTTAATCCGGAAGAAGAATATCTAGTAACGATGGATATCACAAGCCTGTACACAAATATCCCTCAAGATGATGTTCTAGTAATATTATCGGATATACTAAAGAGTCGTGTAAGGCCACATTCTGTACCCACTGAATTTATTGTAGAATGCATCCGTCTTTCGATGTGTGAAAACTTCTTTCTTTTCGAAAAAGATTATTACCAACAGCTAAAAGGCGTTGCTATGGGGGCTGTTTACGCCCCCAATATAGCGAACATCTATGTGTCTAACTTTGAACAGAATTTCATCTATCATCATTTGAACCCATATCTAGCCAACATTTCAAATTGGCTTAGATACATAGATGACGTGTTTTTAATTTGGAAAGGGAACATCAATCTTCTAAAACAGTTTCATGAATGGATTAATAGTCTTAATCCACATTTACAATTCACTCTGGACTACAACTCCAGTGAGAAGAATTTTCTTGACATTACAGTGAAAGTGGATAATGACAATACGATCTACACTTCTCTGTATACGAAACCAACGGCGAGAAATACTCTCTTAAATATGATAGCCATCACCCCAGAGCATTGCGTGATGGTCTACCATTTGGCCAATTTCTTCGAATTCGAAGAAACTGCACAAAAAAGTCAGACTACTTTCAAGAAGCAAAAATTCTAAAAATAAAACTGTTAGAAAGAGGATATCCCAATAAACTTTTGAAAAATTCGTTAAAACGCGCATGGTATAACAACCGCGCCGCCTTACTAGAAACAAAACCGAAAAAGACAGAAGTGCCTTTAGTATGTATTACAACATTTGGTACTATGAGCCAACAGATTAAAAAAACAGTTGTGAAACATTGGCCTCTTCTGCATGATCTGCCTGAGCTAAAAGAAAGACCTTTATTTGCTTTTAAACGAGGACCGAATCTTAAAGATCGGTTGGTCCATGCCTATGAAAAACAGGAATCCAATATTGTGGACAACATGAGACAATTGACACCAATACAGGGTCACTTCAAATACAACAATTGCATAGCGTGCAACACAACCAACAATATCAAATCATTTGAGATCAATGGTAGACAGATGTTGATTAAACATTTTCTAATTGCAGAACAAGCAATGTAATTTATTGCATTTGTTGCCCCTGTAATCAACTTTACATCGGCAAAACCACACAAATGGTCAAACAAAGGATCTTACAGCACCAGTCCCGCATACGATGCAGGGTTGAGAATGCTCCTCTTGTAGACCACTATTCACAATTCCCACACAATGAAAAAGAAATGACTTGGTGGGTCATCGAATTGGTCAAACCCACGATCCGACATAAAAATGTAGATAATATTCTGACCTTAAAAGAAAACCGTTGGATCGAAATCGCTGACAGCATTAAGAATGGTATGAATTCATCCACTGAATGGCACTCTTTAGCGTGCCTTAGGTGATAAGTACATAATCTCTAATGTATTTCAGGTGATATTCACTTAATTTCTAGGTAACCCAGGTTCCCAGAAATGCAACCTATCGTCTGTAAAAAAGCCAACAGATAAATCACAGTTATTGTTCTTGAGGCAAAGCACTGATGTAAATGATTTTTTAATAAACATGTCATATAAATATACTGTGACATTTTAAAATTGTCATTTCTTGATTTTCTGTAGAATCACCAAGATTGTGCGCGCAGCTTGTCTGTGACAGGCATGCCCCTCAAGTAACATATTTATTATCAGGAGATATTTCTGAAATTGATGTCTGTTTTATAATGTTTATGTTGATACGGAGATTAACCACAAAAAATGATAAACAATATTTGTATAAGTTTACTATCTCACTTTTGTGATAAACCGTTTTTTTTAAAAACGGTTTCGCTTTAAACAGATTGACATATTGCGAACCTCCTTTTTGTCCAATCCATACGAAAGTACTTGTACAGACTTTCCTAACGAAAATTTGCATGTTTTAATTATGCCGCCAAAGTCGGCTTTTCAACAAATACTTGCCTGTCCAAATATGGCCGCCAAAATCTTTTTGCTCAAACATGCAAATCTCACGAGATTTATTTTTTGGCGCCACTTTGTAGCAACATAAAACTAAGGCAAAAGTAACTGGAAGGTATCAGCTATTTCGTCTGAATATGCTGCCACGGCCGATCGAATAATTGATATTTTTTTCAGCGCACGATTATCCAAGTCAGTCAAAGGGGCTCTATACCCTGCGTATCGGTCTGAGTATTACCTTTAATTTTGAGCAATAGCCAAGCTACCTGATTAGAAAATGTATAATATTTTCCGAGCTGGTTAGTCCCTAATGTCAATCAATACGGAATAATTTTTGAAAGTTCTTTATCTTTGCATGTTCTGGAGCACGGTAGCTATTGTTGACTAATACTCTAAACGGATGGCAAATTACGCTATCGTATGTAGCATAGAGTCTCCTACTGTGACTTAAACAAGGAGATAGCGACCAGCCCAGTAGTCGAAATGGGTTTGTAGTCACTCAAATTCCATACGTATTAAAGAAGTCTAAGATGTCTTTTTGCTCTTAGGTAGATCAGAACTCTAATTTATCACTGCCTTCTTCACAGTAAAACGTGACGATATAACGAGCGCCACTATTCGAACTGTAAACGTTTCACCAACGTCTTTTCATCAAGATTTAAAGGTAATTTTTATTGATAAAAAAATATTATGGTTTAAACAACAAATCAAATAAGTGTGACTGGAACCAGCTACTATGTACCATGCAGCGTAGGTTGAAATATAGCTGCAGTCGCTTAACTTCGATCAAGGGGAAGTAATATTCGTAATCCTATGCGACCCGATCATAAAACTTACAATTTTTTTCTAAGCCCGTGAGTTCCTAATGGTAAATAATACGGAATAATTGTTGGATGTTTTATCTGTGCATGTTCTTAAACCAGGCACTACTAACACTGAAAACCGAAGGTAAAATATGCTTTTGTTAGCCGCTTAAATTAGAGAGTCTATCATCACGACCTAAACAAAGAGTTGATGCCGTGATGGCCTTGGACTCACCTAGTAATTAAGTTCGGCATGTAGCATAGAAGCCTAAGATGTTTTTGACTCGTAGTTAGACCAGAGTCTTAAGTTGTTTACTGCCTTCTTCACAGAAAAAACGTGACGACACACTGTGTGCTACTATCCGAACTGTAAACGTCTCACCCACGTCTTTCTCTCATCAAAATTTAAAGGTAATTTTCATTGTCAGAAAATGTTACGGTTCAAACAAGAAGCAAATAATTGTGACTGAAACCAGCTATATTTTGTTCTACAGCGTAGGTTGAAAGATAGCTACAGTTACTTATCCTCGACTAAGGGTCTGAATCATTCATAACCCCTCAACCAGCAAGACTGATTAAGAAGTACTTGTTTTTGACTCTGAGTAAGTGTGATTTACAATGGTCGTTTTTATAACACACTTAGATGGAGCAGTCATTTTTAAATTAGCAGCAAGTCGCCACACCGACTTACACAATCTGTTTGAGTAACTAAAAGCCTAATTTAAAATCAAAATTGAACAGTAATTTTTAATATGTTGAATGCTGCTTTGATTAACAAATTGTTAAACGAATGTAAGTGACATGACCAGGTTATAATAATTTGTAATTACATTTTTTTGTTATTGTGTTACATTATTTCAGAGGGTCCACATCCAAATGTAATAAAGTTTATGTCCTGATGATGGTCTTATGAAAGCACAACACGAAGACCGAAACGTCGACAACTTTGTCTAACTCTGCATGAGATTTATTCAATATTGATTTCTATTTACTTGTTGATTTGGAATCTTTATGTTTAATCCATTAGCAGTCTAGACTTTTGTGTGATATACTTGTGGAATATTTATTATACGCCCTGTATATCTTCAATGCATTCTTTTTGTACCCCATTTGTGATATATGATGAATTTCTATGTCATTAAGTAAACAAAAAAACTTTTTTTCAAAATCCTGGTTCATGTATCATTAGCTTTAATAATGTTAGTGTGGTAACATTATTTGTCTGTTTTATAATTAATTTACTTCAGCCACTAATATAGAATAGTGTGAGTGCTCAATTTAATCCAAGTCTCATATTGGCTGAACTGTAACAATACAAACGAAATCCCTTGCTGGCCCAATTCTACAATAGTATATCTGCCCAAGCCCGCAAGGGTATATTGGGTTGCTCACCTCTCCCCCTTTGATAGTGTTAAATCGGTTAATTCCTCGAATCCACCTCTGAATAGTTTAGTACTAGAAGCATCGTTTGAGGGTGGAGGGTCTCATTTAACTGCAGGGGAAAATGAAATTGAGCTGATGACCTCCTTCCCAAACACAGATTTATTTGTCCATACTCCAACATTAAAATCTTAACCGAGGGGCCTGAAATTTGATATTATTTTCTGGAATGTAGCGGGCCGCAAGCAAAAAGTACAAACGACATCTGGTTGGATTTGGTGCGGTCTCATAATATTATTTGTGTACAAGAGACCTGGTTATGCTCCCCAATTCATTTAGAAGGGTACAAAAAACCTACTTTTCCAAGGCTTTGCCTTCTATGTCGGGAAAACCGAAGGGGGGCTTAATAACATATATCTCAAATACCCTTATTATTCAGGAAATAGTCATATTGAAATTGGAAAGTAACTACCCGATAATCATGTTAAATGTAAACAGGGCATCCATCTATTTCCTGGTTAATTTGTATAATAACCTCAATCAAACTGATCTAAATATTGTTTTAAATGAGATTTTAATTTTGTTACAAGAACTGCGATCAAAGTATATTAATAAATCATTTACGTTGATCTGGGGTGGTGATTTTAACTTGTCATTGTGTAGAAAGAATAATTCTAATAACTGTGGTATTGAGGATGAGGGTGGGAATAACTTAACGCACTTTTGCCATACAGTTTCAGGCAACCGTATGAATGAGATACTGTTTGTAATGGAACTAGGATTTGCCAATGAATTAGTTGTACCACCAGTTACATTTTCCCCCACATTTAATGAGAGGGGCCTTTCAAGTACAATTGATTTTATACTTACTTCATACAGTATTGCACCTGTCATGAAAAAGTTTAATACAGTTAGAAATGCAGTTAGTGATCACTTTCCTAACACCCTCTCATTGTTTTTATCAACGGTATCGGTAGAACCAGAACATCTGAGTCTTCTTGACCAACAATCTTTGAAATTAGATAGACTCAATGGCTTTTCTATAAAATGGGGGGAAATTGATCAAGCAACGTTAACAGCCTCAGTGGTCAAGCAAGCCCTCCCGTCCCTTGAAATCTGTCTTAATACTAATTCTTCTTGCGAAGAAATATTAGATATTAAATCATTACCAAAATTATACAAGAAGAATTACGAAAAAAAAGCCAAAAAATGGGAACATTAAAAGGGGGTGGTTCAACACTGATTGCACAAAAGCCCACTCCCTATTAAAACTGGCACTTAATAAAAGTGATCGGGACAAGGAAGAAATCATTAGACTCCGAAAGGCCTACAACTTAGCCCTAAAAATTCGAAAAACAGAGGTGAAAAATAGTCTTTGGGACCTATTACATGAGAGTTGTTCCACGAATGATAGTGCAAACTTTTGTAGAGTGGTCAATTCACCCTTCCTTTCTGGTACCAATGATTCCCCCAAGATAGACGCTGCTGTATATAATAAGACATGGGTTAACCACTTCTCCCAAATATTTAGTCTGCCCCTGCATGCAAGCTTGGAGCTCCTAGAGGGAGAGGGGAGGGAAGTTTCCCCTATCAAGTCAATATATCCAATTAAATTGACTTTTACACACACGGAGGTGACAAATGCCCAAATGGCCTCCAAATCTGGTAAAGCACCTGGCCCCGACGGGGTCCCGGTGGACCTTTTTAAATATAATTTGGATCTTTGGTCTCCAGTTTTGACAAGAGTTCTCGAAGCTGCAAACACCATAGGTTTAGTTGAATCTTGGTCCACATCAATTTTAGTACCGATTTTTAAAAAGGGTGATCGACACAGTCCAACATGTTATCGACCCATATCCCTTTTAGACTCCCTTGGCAAGGTCGCTGGCCGCATCCTTTTAAATCGACTACAGGAGTGGGCCACCGACCATAAAATAATTTCTGATCTCCTGTACGGGTTCCGAGAGGGACTGGGTCCTGTGGATCAGGCCTTGAATCTTTCACTCTTAATAGGGAAATATGCTAGTGCTAAAGGGGTTTTTTGCACATGGTCTATGTTGATCTGACTGCAGCCTTCCACTGCGTCAGTCACACAAAACTGTGGTCGATTATTTTAGCAATGGGTGTGGTTTCACCGCTGGTAAATTTCCTCCGTGAACTCTACTCGGGCGCAACAGCAAGAGTCAGATATGGACTCGGGGGAGAACTGACTGAGTCATTCCTGGTGGAGAGGGGGGTGAGGCAAGGTTGTGTCCTGGCCCCCTTCTTATTCACCCTTTATACAAATGGGTTGGAATCAGCAATGCTGGAAGGGAGCCAGGACCTGCCCACCATTCGTCGTCGACCAATACCGGCATTATTATATGCCGACGACGCTGTGATTATAGCAAGAACACCCTTACAGCTCCAGCGGGTTTTAGATAAGTATTGTAGTTTTATGAAAGGTTTGGACCTTATGGTGAACATAAAGAAGACATTTGTAATGCATGCAGGCTCTGGACCAAAAAAGACAAAAGAGATTTTCATAAATAATATTAAGTTGGAGCGGACAACTTCTTATCCTTATTTAGGAATTTTAATTGATAATAAGTCTTCATGGACTAAGGCAATTAACGCGAGGAAATTGTTATTTCTCAGGGCTGTTATAGCCCTGGTGGTTTTTGCCCAGAAGTTAGGTAAAAGGTCCCCCCTAGAAATGATAAAAATGTATCAAGCTAAATGTGTCAGTGTAGCAACTTATGGTGCAGGGGTGTGGGGCCACACTAAGGTGGAAGCGCTACAGAAGATCGAGAACACCTTTTTGAGATACCTACTTGCAGTTCCCCAGAGCACGTCGACATATTGTTGCCATACAGAGGTGGGGCTGGACTACATAACGGATATTGTGAGTATCCAGCCAATCATGTTATGGCATCGTGTCTGGACAACAGAGGAGTGTGAATTGACACGACGTCTTATCCTGGACTGTCTCCTCCTTGATAAAATACAAAAGATTAGATGGCTAGTTTTTGTGAAAACATTCTTCGCTGATTTAGGTTTTCCGAGATATTTTAGCCATCCATTAACCATAGCTGAAATCTCGAGGAAAGAACTAAAAAAGATATGCCTGTTGCATTTGGGGCAGCTGCGTCTTTCGTATGAGATAGGAAAAAGCTCAGTGCAGCACAGTCTAGCTATTCAGTCTACTTTTACCATGAAGCCTTATTTAATGTAAAATTTGAATTCACATGAAAAATTCCTATTGACTCGCCTTAGATTCAACATTTTCCACCGCTTAATAACTTCCCCCAACAGAATGATTGGTCCATGATTTTACGAGTGTGTCCGTGTGATGATATCTCTCCACAAACTTCAATTCACATAGTTTTGTTTTGTAGATTTTATGTTATTCCTCGAAATAGATGGATAGTCCCTATACTGAGAGCTATGGGACTGCGATCATGTCGTCCAGCCTTTTTAGCTCTTCAATTCCTGGAATATGAACCATATGCTAAATCTATAGCTAGTTTTTTGAAGTATTGTGTTAACCATCGTCTGAATCTTGGTTAATCCCACAGGTCTATTTTTCATGAATTACTTGGTTTTAACTATTAAAATTTTTAATGGAATACTGATTTTGTAATGTATTGATGCAATGAATGATTGATTGTACTGGTTTTACTTAATCTTTTGACAATGTTTTTTACTTGTACCTTTTATGGTTTTTCTACAAATTATGGAAACCGAATAAAGGAATTTTGAATTTGAATTTGACTGTTTTACCAGCACTTATTGCTACTGGCTGGCTGTCAGGTCAGGGCAGGTGTCCGGCAGCAGTGAGGAGGAGACGACTGAGCCCGAAGGAGCTGGTCTGGACGTATTCAAGTAATGGAAAAAAAAATCTAAATGCTGTTTTATTTGCCATAAATTGAACATGTTATTGTTAACTTTTCAAAAGGACAATACCAAAAGCTAAACAATTTATGTAGGAGTTTTAACAAGAAAGGCCATTTACCTTTAAACAGCTAAACAACATTTGCACTAATTATATGTCAACAGATAGGCTTGCATGTTATAAATTATTGTTTTATATTTTTTCCATCAGTAACATTTTGACATACCGTGTCATTGCTCACGACTTAACATAATAAATGCTAAGTCATTAATGAACACAATACACAATGTTTACAAAAACATAAGATGCAGCTACATCATGTACAAAATGTAAGACTGCCATATCCATACCTTTGCACATGCAAAGTATCTCACTGAAATTCTACATTGGCCTAAGCCTGTACCAACATCAGTCATGCATGGTTTATTTCAGTATACAATGAAGATTCATGATGTGAAGTGTAAAGGAGAGTTTCAAGGTGAAGAGGAGTGGTTTTATAACAATCACATTGTACAGCATTTACAAATACTGCTTAAACATTTATTGTTTTTCTGAATAGAAAGACCATGTTTTTCACTAAGCCATATAACACACCCCTTATTGCAAGAGTAGGAGAAGGCACTAACCTTGATCTTGAGTGAACTAATACGTTTCCTTTAGGAGACAGTGGTTACAAAATGTATTGTACATGCCTTGTAGATCAGTTATAGCAACTATGTGATGAGCAAATGTTGCCTTGGAAAAGTACATGTGCACACAATTATTTGCAGTTTATCAGAGTTTGTATTTGTTGAAGTTTCACTGCCACAGACATTGTCCAATGACATGTGTCTAATATTCATGCATGCTGCCCACACCTGTGCTGTTTTGAGATATTGTCCGCAACTTTGATAAAGATGGTACTTACCGGGAGTTGATTTGGACCCTGGTTTTTGGATGAGACCACGAGCTCTTATTACTTCCACTTCTAGTTGACCTTTTTTATCTACCATTCCAATTTGAATGTCACCTATAAAGAAAAGAAAAATGATGTATCCAATCCACTTAGCTACATTTCTTTTAGCAGTAATACATGATTATTTTGATAAAGGAAATAGTTGTGTCCCCTTGATATACCTCTGTGAAAAAATTGTTGTCCAGGGATTTTCATTTTTGATTTCTGTTTTTGTATCATTAGTGAAGAAATTTAGCTTGAGCAGACATTGCTAACCCAGGGCAATTTTTTCTGTCCGACATTTAAAAAAAATGACAGATGAGATGTGTTGCAGTGATGATGTAATATTTCAGGAACAATGAGACCAATATACTTCATTTTGGTGTGAAAACATAGGTTTAATGGGTCAAGTAGTCGTATAGAGACAGAAAATAACTCCACAGAGCAATTCTTCCATCATTTTCCAAAATGGTGGCTTTATAATGATGTCTTTTAGTTATCATATTTATTTATTTTTTTATTTCTAAAGCGCACAAATACCTTACGGTGTCTCGGCGCATATTGGTAATTTAATATTGTTTTTGTTTCAGGTTTTCCATTGATTCAAATTCATAAACCTGAGCGACCCAGGTGGTAGCAGAGGATCTTTACCTCCTGACAAAGTATTGCCAACTACAAAATCGGAGGACTCCTTCAACAATGAAAAATGTGTTAAAGCTAACAACAACAGCGGCTGTCCAGAAGCGAGTTTGAAATGCTGCAGAAATACGGCAAGACGAAGTTCACAAAAGATTGAAACTGATGGGTGAAGAGTATCACATTTTATATCATTGTAACAACAAGTGCTACAAGTCGTATACCATGGAAAAGAAACTGAAAAATGTCAACAAATAGCAGAAACTAGTGAATCACAACAAGAATACTAGTCTTCTAAGAAAGCAACGACTCCCAAACCCAATACCCATCCAATTAGAAGATCGATGGCTACCCCTCGTCCACCTCCAACAAATGATCAGAGAGCAGAGGGTCTTCAATGTGTTATCAGTGGTTTACCCAGTACAAGGACCAAAGGAATTGACAAAAGAAAAAAGTACAGAGTATTTGAGTCTCAAAGAGCAAACATGCTTTTATCTGCAGCTAGTTTCTTCCAAGATTAAGTTGCCAGTCGAGCAGCTGATCTATACAGCAAGGTGAATGTATTTGCAGTTAATGTGTATGCCCATTTGAACTGCATGCAAGCATACATTATAAAATATGAATGTACAAAGAGAACCCAGCAGCAACGTAACGGCCAGTCTTCAGTTATGTTTCCACTCTTTGAAAAAGCAAATAAAGTTTTAAAGCCACTCTTGAGTGCTGCCTACAGGTTTACACTCATTGAGATTAGAGAAATAATCGTCAACATTGATGAAACTGCATTGATCCACAATAATGAAATTAAGGGTAAACATCACTTACAACAAAACTTTTACAACGCACTACCATTACAGCGCGGTCATTACAATGCAAACCATTACAACGCATTGCGCTGGGGGCGCTCTAGGATAGGGAATACGTTTAATTTACTATCCAACACCTTCCCTAGTGTCCACGGGGACTGGAGTTGAAATAGTAAATTAAACTATTCACTATCCAGCACCTAAAAGCGCTATGCGTTGTAATGGTATGCGATGTAAAAACCGTGTTGTAAAGGCAGGCGTTGTAATAGCCTGCGTTGTAACGTCATACATCCGAAATTAAGATGTTTCTGGTTAGAATGTACAATGCCAGAATTCATTTTGTCAGTCTAACAAAAAGAATGAGCCACTTATGGTGTTGTCAGCTGATTTGACCCCTGAAGTTCCAGCTGCCAAAATAAGATCATAGGATGTAGTAAAATCACCAGGTACCCTTTTAATAAATGTCCTGAAAGATTTAGATTTTGGACCTAATCATATATTTTATAATGCCCCAGACCTCCACAAATCATGGGAGTCAACAAGAATGCATGATGTTGTTTGATATCAGCAAAGCAAAACTATTACAATGTAAATTTCTTGAGTTTGGAACAGAAGCCGAAAACATTGATGGTGGCTTTGAAGATATAAGAGGAGTGAAAGACAATCCCATGAACCGACAGGCTTATACTGTGCAAATGTACTGTAGTTTCCAAATCATGTTTTATGAATTACATCAAAGCAAAGAGAAAACTCTGCTACACATGATGACTGCCAATGCAATCAATGGCTAGTGTAAAAGTAGGGAGCTAATCAATGAATAGGATTGGTGTATCAACAAGTTAAAATGACATAGTACAGAGCAGGAACTTGTTAGCAGCTCAAGCTGTAAAATATTGCAAACCCAATAGCAGACTACTTCAAAGTCACTTTACCAAGAAAGGATTTACAATTGCTGCTCCTGATAATTTTGATTTTGAAAACAGCTCTTCTTTGGCTGGAAGATCCAGCACACATGATACTGCCATGGTGCTTTTTCAAGACTGTTCCAGTAAGGTAGCTGCTGGAAAACAATTGGTGTCATCTGTTGGCATAAACAAACACTGTTGCTTCAGTTTGCAACGCTGATTGAACTAAATTTATTATATTGCTAATTCGGTGCGGACTGAAGGATGAAGAAAAGTCAGTTCCACTGTGGGCTGAAATTCATGCTCTGATCTCCCAGAATACCGTCTCACTAAAGAAGGTTGGGTTTGTACCTGCAAAATCATCTTCAGTCACAAATTGCACAACAGTATACACAGCTGCCCTACAAAATTCCCAAAATGTGCATGCTCAGCTTGGAGACCAGCCTATCCTGCCAATTTTCTGTGATAGAGGTGTTTTACTTATTGTAGCTGACATTTTTATGAGCAATCCAGGAGAATTTGATGATTTATATCTAATGATGGGCATTTTCCACATGACAAAAGTTGCGGTGTACAGGAAGTTATCTTAGTGTATATGGCATAGACGGTGCACCTATTGAAGCTGAAATCTTTGGAAGCAAAACTGTCAAGTCCGTATTGAGGGGAACTCATTATGTTTGTTTATTACAAGGTATGCTCATCAAATTTGAAGCTATAGAACATTGCATTGGAATGCTTTCTGGAACAAGAATGAATTATTGGTCAGACAAGTAAAAGTGATTGTGTTGCCCAATGGCAGCTAGTTTACCATGAAGTCATTTCTATTTGCACTGTTTTCAGAGTGATGACAAATTTAAAATGAATGGACCATCGAGAAACTGTTCCTCACCCCGAACTTGTGGGAAAGAGAGGGGAACAATCTAATAAAAATGTTGAAAGCCTTCTTCATTTCATGCATCAACAAAGAAACCCCTTTGAAATGACTGAGTCTGTGCAAGTACACAACTATGTGACCAAACAATATGTAGATAAGGATATAAAAGCACCTCTACCCGATGTCTTGGAACATGGATCAAAACTATACGCAGAACTGAAGCAGGAGAGATTTGTATTGAAAGAGAAAAAGCTGTTTGGCATAATCACTAAAGTTATACTTCCAAACTTTAATTAACATAGTAAGAGTTTCTTCCAACCAGCCACTACAAAACAGGTTACAAAAAACAACTTTGCAAGCACATAAAGAGATGGATGTAGCAAAAGAAAGGGGTGAATTTATCAATGACATTCTGTTGCGTGAACTTCTTCAGACAAAAGCATTATTTGGTGGAGATGCTGCAACCAAACCAGTGAAGCACAAACTCATACAACAGCTCGAAAAGAAAACTTTCACCTAAAAAATTTCAATTTGAAAAAGTGTCCTCATTGAAAACTGCTGTTATCGAGGGCTATATGCCACAATTACGTATGGTTAAGATTTCATCCATGGAGAACTTTGAAGAGGTCATGCAGACCTTGTAAAAACTGCACATTGTCTTTAACAATTATCTTGAACTATCTGTCAAAGAATGTGGGAGAATCAGGCGAATGTCTAACAATTGACCTTGCCTGCATCAAAAGTGTGACACTGATACTTGATGAATTCTGGTCATCAACATTGAACAAGATGAACTTGGAGATGTTAACTCGCCAAAACATTGCTGATGCTTCAGTGAACACTGATTTTCCAATTATTGTAAGTGGAATGATTGTCAATGGGGAGCTGGTGCCTGCATATATATATTCAAAAGGTACAAGCCATATTGTTCAAGAACTTAACAGCAAATTGGAGGAAGCTGACCTTCGTGTTGTGCCACATGTTGAGTGGGCTGTTCGAAATGATTCCAATCAAGTCATTGTACTGCAAATGACCCAGATGCTATTGTGCTACTTAGGTTTAGACATAAGTCAAAGGTTGTCTAAGTTATGGATACATAATGGAACAGGCAAGAAAAGCCAGTTAATCCCACTTCATATTCTGAACAAGAAACTTGAATCAGAGTTGACCAGTGTTCTTATCGAGGCACATATTCTTAAGGTGATGACAATATGAGCAATATTGGAACAATGCTTGGAGCTTAAACTGCTGAACCTGTGAAGTTTCTCAAAGGATTTGCTGAGACAAATGACTAATTTGACGTTAAAGACGCAGAAAAATACATTGTGGATGTGTGAAAATTAGTTCAGACTGTCACATATTTGATGATCCTTGGTACAGTGAGTTCAAGAGATCAGTCCCGCTAAGTGACTTCAACCCACGTTATATTCAGTGCATGGACAAATTAAACGAGCATTCTACTTGAACAGCAGTTATGAAATGTTTTGGATCATGCATATGTAGAGAAAGATCTATGTGAATTTGGTTGGGAAGATATTGATGGGGTGCTAAAACCTATCAAATTTCTAAAGACTACCCACAGAACTTACAAGTACATGTACTTGCAAAACCTGTGCTACATGCTCTTCACAAATGTTCAAAATTCTGCAAATGTACCACGAACGAATGCTGAAACAAATAAATAAAGTGAACCATGAAAATTTGTCTAAAACAGGAGTGATAAACATTATGTCTGTTCATATTCAGATCATAAACATTGTTAGGTGTTTACATAAAAGGATTAAAAACGATTATTATTTGTTAAATTTCTATATATGTCTCTTCTTCCTCTATTATAGCTGCCATTTTGGAAAATGGTAGAAGTGTTGATCTGAGGAGTTATTTTCTGTCTCTATAAGACTACTTAAACCCCTAAACCTATGTTTTGAAACAAAAATAAAGTATATAGGCCTCATGGTTCCCGAAATATTACATTATCACTGCAACACATCTTACATTTTTTAAAATATTGTCCAGAAATATTTGGCCCTGACCAGCAATGTTTACCCAAGCCAAATTATTACTCTAATGATCCAAAAACACAAATCAAAAATGAAAATGTCTGGATAACAATTTTTTTATGGAGGTATATCAGGGGGGCGGGAATAAAACAAGAAATGTATAGGATTAGAGTCCCCAGGAGGATTAGCCTTCAATAGGTATTTTAGCTAAAATTAACTTCACATTATCACGTTTAAGACTAAATAATCAGAATAGTCTTCAATTAATTTCAGAATGTTTGTCACAACTTAAAACTGAAAGTAAAAATTACTTATCTTCGGTAACGCTATATTTGGTAGAGACACAGTCAAGCCGCAGATTCCTTGACTTTGAATTCTCCCCAGGTGCCAGACTGGATCCGGAGATTTTTCAGCAGTACCTCTGCATGCCAGGGGACAGCGTCGTACGGCTCCTTAGTGACGTCGTCTCCGGATATGAAATGAAATTAAATGAAAGAAATTTTTGATTAAGCGCGAACAACTGCCCTGAGGCAGTCAGAGCCATACAAGTCCTGTACGGCGCGTGGACGTCAATTTCTTCTATGAAACCTTCATGCCAGAACACAGAGCCACTATAGAAACAGGTGTGGAAACAGTGTGCCAAAAAAGTTTTACAAATCTTTGAAACATTAATAAAAAAGATACATCAAATGGTATGCTAATACCAGGCATGGATTTTAAAGAAACCTTCAAATAAAATCAACGATACACAGGGGTACATGAAACCCTGAACCCTGGTGAACACCTTCCATATGAGGGAAGAGACCATACACTCTACAGACCATTCAACAATTGTAATAAACACTCTACAGGCCATTCATCAATGGTAATAAACGGTAAGTCAATAGCCAAACACAACCTACAACAACAACACCAGACTGCTTGTTGAACTACGCCATTATGTGATATATTGACAATGCAATGTCAAGGTGTGAAAACACAAACAAGACTTTCATAGAAAGAACAAATACATTAACACTGCTCACTGGTGTGTCATCCAGAGTTAAATAGAAAACACCCCCCCCACTCTATCAACCACCCACATTGAGAAATGGATCGTTTTGTAACATCTAAACAAAAACTAAGTGGCCAGACCAAACGGTTTGTCTAGCCCCAACATACATTGAGATAGTAATCACTGGTATATAAACCCAGTACTGAAAATATATAACTATTGCCTCATAGGTCATTCGCAGAGCGGGAAGGATGGGCAGGGCGTTAAGAAATCTGCGGCTAGACTGTGTCTATAATATATGGCGTTATTGAAGGTAAGTAACTTTTACATATAATAGAGACATCTAGCCACAAATTCCTCACTTTGAATTAAATACCATAGCTATACCCAACTGGAGGAGGGTCTGCGAACTAATCCTACAAAAGCTCTCAAAGAGAACTAGCCGGTTAAAACTAACAACCGACCAAATGTATGTAGGAATAGCAGAACAAGAGTTTGGCTCTTAATAGGTTCTATGATCACTGTCACAGAACATTTGAATAAAAAGCAACCTTACACTTCTGAGAAAATCGGCCCTTGAAGGAAAAGGGTTGAAAACCCCTGAAGAACCATCTGTCAGGAGACATAAATTAACCCCTGTCCCCAAAAGGGGCAAGAAACTTGATGACCAAAAAGGGCAAAAACATGATAAACGTCATATAATCTGTATTGTTCATAACCATAAAGAATCAAAAAAGAACTGTCCTAATAAAATCTAAAATAGGACTTTCAGAACTCATTTTCCCAAGGTAAAAATGAATGACAATACCTCCTTGTTTAAATAGTTTAGTATGGACAAAATGAATATTCATATTTATCCTATGCAACAATTGCAAACATCTTACCACAAAGATTCTTATATAGACACAAATATATATACAACTTAAATGTGTCACCAGATACTCAGATTGACCGAGCAATTCACAGAATTACACTGACCAATAACTACTGCCAGAACGCATCTTTGATTAAAATCTTTTTCTTTTCGCCCCCTTTTTTTTAGAAACAAATATAAGTAACACTTATAATACAGTCATGTATGCCCTGTATACATAAGAACTAATTAGAACTGAGAAACCATTGCCAAAAAGTGTTTTACAATAATACTGAAAAAGGTAACACCCCCAAAAGTGCAATTCCTAATATCTTATCAAATAAATCCATGTCAACAGGTACATAAGACATCTGTAATACAAGACAATATATGAAACACAGCAGCACTTGTTATCCTGTATACACCGTATACCCAAAGACCACTCTGAAAAGAGAGGTCTGGCAAAATTACCCAACCTAGAGAGAAAAAGATGTAATACGTCTCCAATACAACACCGTAGGTGATTTGCCGTAAGAAAATGTTATCTGTCAAATGGTGGCACCACAAGAAACAACAGTCACGCTCACAAGATGAGAAAGGCTGAAACCAACAAATACATTCTCTCCAGAGGACAGGCAATGTGGATCAGACAGACCCAGATATATCAAGATCATAAGAAAACAAAAATCCAATTATAAAATAGTCTCCAAGACTTACATGGAGGACCAAATAAATGTAGGTCTTGCAACAAGTTGGATCAACCCATGCATCACAAACCTTTGGCTGCCAACTTACCACACCACAAAGTGGCGCTGGGATAGGGATTTCCTGCATTTGAGGAAATATTCATGTCTACACTAGCCACTGTTATTTTACCCTAAAGGAAGAACTCACAAGCCAATAGCATCCAAAAGCATGTTAAGTATATACTTTGAACTAGAGCAACATTCCAACTTGCCCAATCTCTTCAAAGAATTGAAGTACTTTAATAAATACGTAGTCCACCCAAGAAGGGAAAACAAACTGCACTAAATACACTGGATAATTTAACAGAACTCCCTGAGAGGGTATTACAAGAGGAAAAAAGTGGTTATTAGCTCACTACCACTGTCCTTAAGAGAACCTAAAATGAAGTCCAAGAAGGACGAAACTGTATATCAGAGAAATCCATAGTATAGAAATAGACTACCAAAGTAGTATTTCTGAAGAGCTATACAATAGCAAACCAATCCTCCACTTAGAGTAAGCCACATACCTCTTGAGACAAGGCTCTTTATTAGAGTAAAACGAAAGAATAATCCAGCTACATGGCTGTAAATACCATCCAGAGATTAAAAAAGACAAATCCCAAAAAGCAGTGCTTAACACTTCAACACTACAAGACATAGAAGAGGGTGAGATAACCCTTAAACATAAGAACCACAGCCATGGATAGATAAGAAATAAACAAAAGACCTGATAAGGTCAAAATACAAATGGTCAGCAATGAGGCATTGTACCATGGAATCAGCATGGCTGTCAAATAAACAGGCTCCATCAAAGGGCAAGTCTTTCAAACTCTCCCGAACATTATCAGGAAATCTCGACTCACGCAACCAAGTGTGTCTAAAGAGAGCAATTGTTCGAGCCATAGCTCTGCCAATAGAATCTGTTGTGTCCATCACCGATTTAATACTAAACGTTGCCATCTTACGGCCATCTTGCACAAACTGGGAGATTTCAGCACTGACCCCTTCAGGAAGGGAAGGAAGAAGTTGGATGACACAGTCCCACAAAGTATGGGAAGCCCTTGCTAAGACACAAGACGTGCTCAACGACCTCAAGGCCCAATTAGTCGACGCAAAGATATTCCGGCCACGTGTCTCCAAACACCTAGACTCTCGACCTGGCGGAAGCAAAGGAGAAGCCTCCAAACTTGTTGAAGCTGTAGCAGTTTGCACAACAAATACTTTAGCAGC
This sequence comes from Lissotriton helveticus, assembly GCF_964261635.1. NCBI lineage: Eukaryota > Metazoa > Chordata > Amphibia > Caudata > Salamandridae > Lissotriton > Lissotriton helveticus. Next base: position 593,461,002 of record NC_136067.1, on the reverse strand, counting down.
AGGGAGTCAAGAAAGACAAGCAGGGTAGTCCAGAGCAGGACAATGATGATGTGAAACTGCACGATCAACAGAGATACCTGACATTGGCCTTGCCGAAGCACCCAGGAGAATATCATACAGAGACTTTCCATAAGGTAATAAAGCTTTAACACCTGTGCAACCCTTATGAAGCAGATCAAATAATGGATCAGATGACAAGGTCACTGACGGAAGCTGCAAATTTAGTATTCCAGCAGCTCTCTTAATACCCTCAGCAAAAGCTGCACTAGCCTCCATCGCAATTTGTGACAGAGAAAGCAGATCATAATTAGGAGACGGTTGCAGACTACTATCTCCACAAAATGTCGCAAAAGAACCTCCTACCTGAGGATGATCCAGACCAACCATACAGTCTCTGTCACCAGTATCTGCAGAGTCTTCTTGCAATACTAGAGAAATGGCAACATAGCCAGTTTCATTCTCAATTTGTACAGGAGAAGGTGCAGGAACTGCAGTGGCTATAAGCAACATTTCCGGCACCGATCGACGTCGGGCGTCGTCGTATCAATGTGAACCACGAATGGTGTCTCCGACATTGAGCGGCGTACAGGCGGCGTCGTGACCACCTTACCCGACGCCACCATGGGAAGCCGCACCAGGTTGTGTCCCGATGTCATAATGTCTCCAGGTACGGAGTCAGGGTCCTCGACCGGCACCGAAGGCGAACCCGCCAGCGTGCTTCAAATCAGAGTCCCTTCAACCTCTTTGGGGCCCGAAGGCGCACCACGGTAAGGTGTAGACCCAAAGAAGAATTGCAGAGCAATACAATATAGCTGCATCTGAATCATAGTCGCCCCGGCTCAAGGATAAGGAGGGAGGCTTGGGGTCGACTCCTGCACTATATCGTCCCGTAAAGAACAGGAGGAACCAGCAACAACATCACAACTTTGTGAGGCCAAAGACTTCCGTGACCTCGATCCCTTCCGATGGGATTTCCGTGACTTGGATGAGCGATGTCCACAGGAACGACTCCATGAATGACCCCACGCAGGAACTTCAGAGTGGGAAAGAGATCTACATCGTCTAGACTCCGAGGGGGGAGCCGCGTGGTCTGCAACTTTATCCGCCTTTCCCGTAACTTCTTAGGCTTCAGCCTCTTACAGGCATCGCACTCCTCAGAGTCATGGTGCTCTCCTTAGTACCACATACAGATGGAATGGGGATCCATCTGTAGAGTATAGGTCTTGCACATATTAAAACAGGACGGCAAAGGCACACTGTTCCCAGACACAAAAAGGCGTCAAAGTAGGCCAAAAACAGAAGGCCTGTGGAACCTCTTCTCCGGATCTGCGTTGCAGCGTGGAAAAGAAGAAACTGACATCCATGCACCGGAGGGGACTTATATGGCTCCACTGACACCATATCTGGAGACGACATCACTGCGGAGCCATACAACGTCATCCCCGGCATGCAGAGGTACTGCTGAAAAATGTCTGGATACAGTCTGGCACCTTGGGAGAATTCAAAATTAAGAAACCTGTGGATAGATGTCTCTATCAGAACAATCACTTTTTTTCAACTGTTGTGCAAAATACGTATAATACATGTAATGTATTTAAATGTCAATTTTGCCCTAGTTAATACACCTCTTAATACTGATCATAATAAACACTGCTTGTTAGTGCAAGTGAACCGCTAGGGAGTGTTTGCTAAAATCTTGAAAAATATGATACTTTAATGAATTCTTAAAATGTATGACATTGTGGAGAATCAGCCATTATTTAAAGAAACGTTTAACCAGTTGATCTAGTGTAGGCTCAAAGTAGGGTAAATTAGCAAGGGTTTAATCTCAATGTATAAATGATTAGAAGGGCCACAGTCAAAACAAATAATTTCATAGACAACAAGGATGGCATAAACTAAAAACATCAGACTGATGGAAAATGAAGGTAAAGTTTGTGTACTCATTACATTTTTTCTTTTGTGTACCAGCAATGCTTCTGTATTCTTCATTTTTATATAACGATGTTAAAATCTGAATGACTGACCTGGATCTTCTAAAAATATGAAGGTTTTGCATCAATGACTATGTCCTTGTACTCTGCAGCCAGAGCCGGACTATTGGATTAGGAACTTAATTGGAACATTAGACATAAAGAGAAAAGTGCTACAAGACACCAGGGACCGCATTAAAGAGAGTGCCCTGGGGGTGCAACAGGCTTTTGCACCCGCTATGCGAGCTCCCAAGGCACTTTGGAATTACAGAAGGGGCCGCAGATGCTTGTGCGGACTCTTCTGTAATACCGAAAGCACTGACGCACATAAAGCGTCAGAGCTATCTGCAGTGGGCATTTCCTCATTTGAATGGGGTCGTGCCCCATGCCAATGAGGGAATCCCTTTGCCTCCCAACCTGCGCCATATTACAGGTGCCGGTGCAGAGGCAAAGAGGTTGTCAGGAGGCGCACTGCAGGTAAAGGGGGTCTCATGGACCCACCAGAAATCCCCCTGCAGGCGGGAGCAGTCATTGACTGCACCTGCATCCAAGGGGATCTCTAATCCCTCTTCAAAGTGCAGGCGGGTTGCCGTCTGCACAGTGAAACTTGGAGTGGCTGTTTCAAAGCTGCTCCGTATTTCACTTGAATGCGCTGCCCCCTGGACAGCATGAGTTTGCATCTGTCCAGGCGCAAACAGGGAAAGTGCGCCCTAAAACATAATATGGCCCCAGGGGCGTATTACAATTTAGGTGTACATTCATGATCTGTTCCATACATTGCTCCCAGTGTAGATGTAAATGCTTGCCTGCACTGGAACACATTAGAGGAATGTGGACACGTTCTTTGAAGACCAGCTTTTCTGCTTTCACTGCATTTGGCTAACCCTTCATCAGTTTTAAAGAAGGTGAGGCAGGGATCCACCTGCACACAGTGAATAAATGAATTAGAATCTCACATTCACAGTAGAGGTTCTTAATGAGAATCATGCAAAATAAAGGTAGGTATCTCTTGTCAACATCTCATGAAGAGGACCATTAACAAGGATTTTCTTTATAAACATATATTCCACTGCCTGATGGAGAGTGTCTTGTGCCTCAATGAAGCTAAAACAAAAATTCTAGATTTGAAAGCAACAAAATCCAACTCTCCATCTTTTGCCCAGTCCCATGGCCTCAGAACACCCCCATTTACCTCACTAAAACAAGAAATTCTAGGAAACATTTTCATCGTCAACTCTACTCATTGCTCAGCTAATGCCATTATAAAAGGGCTCAACATTCAGCTGTCAATCCTCCAAAATCTACTAGCTCGAGCTAACAAGAGCTTTAGTTACGGCACACTTTTTTTGTTGGATGTCCTCTACACTGGACCCCAAACATCTGGTCCACAAATTACAAAGAGTTCTAAATCGGGACGCCAGAATGAGTCTGAAACTTTACAAAAAGTCTACCACAAAGCTTACAGCTGGAAAGGAACAAGCAACTGTCCCAACTAAATACAACCATACATCTTATCTAAATGCACCTTTAAATGGCTGAAACGTCAAGAGATAATCTTGAACGCCCAAGGTCCTAAATCCTGGAAAGCTTTAGACCCACACATGGAAGGCTAAGAACCTAGTAGCACTGATTTACATGTGCTTCAGAAAATAAATGAAAACTGAGATGTTGATACTTTTCTACAACTAAACTAAACAATCAAAGGGATTGTGATGAAGACGTCAGTCAAGTTTCACCTTCTGATTAGACTCATCTCATTTACATCACAAACTCATCATTCTGATTCACAGAACTATCTTAAGAAAAAATACTAAACTTACTACCATTTTGGTATGCACAGAAGGCATTTGCTCATTTTGGTATTCACAGAAGGCACTTACTCATTTTGGTATTCTCAGAAGGCACTTACTCATTTTGGTATTCACAGAAGGCACTTACTCATTAATGAGTAAGTGCCTTCTGTGAATACCAAAATGAGTAAGTTACTCAAAATTAGTAAGTTGCTCATTTTGGTATTCACAGAAGGAGATGAGTAAGTGCCTTCTGTGAATACTGAATGAGTGAGTGCCTTCTGTGAATACCAAAATGAGTAAGTGCCTTCTGTGAATACCAAAATGAGTAAGGCATAGATGCATCAAGCGAAATTGCGATCGCAATCGCTGCGAAACAGCGATTGCGATAGCAATTTCCTCTTCCGCAATGCATCAAGTAGAAAAGCAGCAGATTGCGAATTCGCTAAACTAATCGCTAAACCCGTTGAAACCCCCATTGCGAATCCTTAAAAGCCATTTCCGACATAATTTGCAAAATCAATAGTGAATTCGCAAACAAATAGCGTAATCGCTAAGAAATCGCAATCCACATTCATCAGCAATCGCACATAGCGATAATACCATAATTCGCAAAATACGAGTCGCAATTTAAGGAGAAGCTAAACCAGGTGGTAAACATGAAGTCAAAGGGTCAACAAACAGGTGTTGGCCAAATCAAACGCACTTAAGGAGACTCAGTAGGAGCATGACCAGTCACAATGGCAGGTCTCTACATCGTGGCAAGGCGGCTGAGGCTCCAGGCTGCAGCCCAGAACCGACGCAGGATCCATGAGCGCATCTTCCGGCTGCGGATAACACTACTGGGACAGACTGAAGAGGAGATCTACTCCAAATATAGGCTCAATGGGGCAATGATTAAGAAGCTCATCAGAGACCTTGACGCCCTGATGCAGCACCCAACACGGCGGACCAATGCTGTGCCCACCCATGTCCAGGTCCTGTGCTGCCTGCACCTCCTGGCCTCCGGCAGCTTCCACTGAATAGTCGCATATGCAGGGGGTATATCCCAGAGTACACTTTCACGCTGCCTACAGAGTTTCCTGGACGCCATGCTGAGCCGGATACATCACTACATCACCTTCCCAACAACCCAACAGGACTTAATGCAAACCAAACTGGACTTCTATCATACCGCACATTTCCCCCATGTAATTGGCTGCATCGACTGCACCCACATACACATCTGTCTACCCGCAGAGACCGAATACATGTACCGGAACCGCAAGTCAGATCACTCCCTCAACATTCAGAAGGTCTGCAATGCGAAGACCGTCATTACAGACATTGTGGCACAGTACCCAGGGAGCACGCATGATTCGTTTATCTTCCGGCACAGCGGCATACATTCCTACTTGGCCAGGTGTGAATTTGGTGAGGGACATCTCCTAGGTAAGTACACATGCCCGCATCCAGTATGTCAAGACCATGTTGCCGCGCATAACAGGCACTGACCCTCTGCTCCTCCCTTCAGGTGACAGCGCCTACGCCCTCCGTGAATACCTCCTCACCCCATACCTCAACCCAGCAACACCACAGGAACGGAGGTACAATGGTACGCATATACACACCAGAAATGTAATAGAGCGGACATTCGGCATGTTAAAGAGCAGATTCTGCATCCTCCAAAAGACTGGCGGGGCCCTCAAATACCGCCCTGAGATCTGCTGCCGCACCGTGGCCGTGTGCGCCATACTTCACAATATTGCCACCAAGGGGAGGATACCTGTTGAGGTGTCTGGTAGTGAGTCGGAGGGGGACGAACTGCCACCTGCACATGTGCAACATGCACACGGGGAGATTCCTGCTGAAGGCCAAGGGCGCCGCACGCACATCACACAAAACTATTTCTAATGCATCCATACCCCTCACACAACACTGCACTCATGCAAGCCACATCAAAGATTGACATGAGGATGATTTGTTTTCAGAATAAAGCTTGTGTTTAATTCACACAGTCTCAATGTGCTTTCATCAGCAACATAAACGGGTACGGTATACAAAAATCCAAGGTCATGTGACCTGAGCTGGTGTGCATGGTTGCCTCACCACCACACAGCATGTAATGTCATGTAACTATTGCCTCCTGGCATGCGCACCCAGTCGCCTCCCACCCTCCTTGCTAGACTACTCCTGTCGGGATGCAGTGTTGGGTCGGGCATTGCGCCTCCTGTCTGGTTGCACCAGAACAGACAGGCTGCTGAGGCTAGATGCCTCTTCACTGGCATCATCCTCCCCCCCTTGCATTGCTACGGTCAGCCACCTGTTGGTGCTCCACACCGTTGGTGACCTGCTCGAGGGCCCTTGCCATGTCAGCACAACATTGGACCATCTGGATCTGCATGGCCAATGATCTCCTCAAGAGCTAGGATGTGGCATTCCTGATCAGGTGGTTTGAACGGGTGTAGGCTGACAGCCGTGTGAGCAGCTGCCTGTGGCGTCTGCGGGTGATGTCCTGCTGCGCTACCATCAGCTGGTTGCTTTCCCTCACCACTGTGGTCAGTTCCTGCACACTCTCTATGAGGAGACTGATATTGCGTGCTGTTTTGTACAGCTGCAGCTGCATTGCTGTCATGTGCTGCCCCTGTTTGCGGTGCACACGCAGTATCTGAGCCTCAATGCCCAGGACCAAGTTGTGTGCGTGTTGCTCCATGGCTGCTGTGGTGGGCACAGAGCGCAGCTGCCTTGGCCTGCTGCTGGATGGGCCCGCGCACTTGCTGTGGTTTGTGTCTGCCTCCTGGGTGGTGGTGGGGTCTGCTCCACTGCCTTATGTGCCGAAACATGCTGTTGTGCTCCGGCTGTAGCTGCAGGGGTGGCCCTGGCTGTCGGTGCAGGTGCATGCTGCCTCTCCCCCTCCGTCTCTTCAGGTGTCTCCGCAATGTGGAGGATGTCGCTGTCGGACGTGTCAGTATCCGCTGGACCTGTGATGTGAATGAGTGCATGATTACTGGTATGATTAAAGCACCTGGGATGTTGCAACATGCATGCAGGCTAGCTATTGGTTAATGCATGCATTCCATGGCTGGCTTCAGGGGTCTCTGCATCTTTACTAATCTGGCTGTGTTTGGCTATCAAGGCACCTTTACACACTACAGGTTCCACAATGCATTTGGGCGTTTGGGAGGAGAAGGGACTGGAATACTCTGCTCACAAATATGGATTGCACTGGGGGCATGGTCATTGTTAGGATACGGGGTCGCAGTAGCATGCCTCTTACCTTGAGATTGTTGTGTGGGACGGGAGGTGTCCAGTTGTGTGACGCCCACGCAGGCTTCCGGGTGGATGGTGTCCTCCATTGGGGTGTTTTTAGAGACTTTGGAGTGTCCTCCTCCCATAGCCAGTCTCTTCCACAGTCTCTCAGCAATGCGCTCCTTGGCACGGCCTCTGAGGTCATACCACCTCTTTTTTAAATCATCGATGGACCGGTGGTTGACTCCCACTGCGTTCACCTTTGCCTTGATGCACACCCAGATGCGCCTCTTGGTTGCCTCAGGCACCTTCCGGGACAGCTTCCCAAACAGTTGGTCATGGTCCCTGCTCACTCCTTCAATGAGGTACTCCAGTTGCTTCTCACTGAATTTTATATTCCTCTTGCGTGCTTACTCACTTGGTCCTGCATCTTCCTTGGACATTGTAGATGGATTTGCACTCCTGTATGGGCACTGCAGGGTGTGGCTCCTGGAGCTCAGTTCTCTGCCTCCTCCTGTATCCAGCTCTGTGCTCTGAATGATGCTTGGAGCAGGCTACTTCCTGGTAGTGATGTCATCATTGTGCTCCAAATGCGACTTAACGTTTTTGCGATCTCGCAATGTGCGAGATCGCTATTTTGTGATTTCGGTATTTGCGAATTCGCTATTTGTGGGTTGACAACAGCCGATTTTGCGATTTTTTAAGTATTTTTCCGAAATCGGATTTGACGATTGCGGCAAGGTGCGACTCGCTATTTATTAGAAAACCCAGTGATTATCTCTGTAAAATATGTATGTGATATAATTAAAAGTTGATCGCTGGCAAATCCTAGATTTCTATGCGAAATCGGGCCATAGTCTTGCTCTTAGAGAAGGCTGTATATTTTCCAGAACAAACTTAGAGTTTTTTAAAAGGTTTTTTTCTGCAGATTTATATAGCGCGAACTCCACCCGAAGGTATTGTAGCGCTTTACATGACCAGCGGTTAGGTTACACAAGGACACATTATCATATCAAGACCCACTGGTAGCAAAAGAGACTGAATAGAGCGTAGTGTAATGGTGTAGCAGTGAGGAGCTGATGAACTGAGATTACAAATAAAAGAAAGTGGATTTTCAGCCTCAGAACAATGTTTATGCCTGTACATTGATGGGATTTCTGAACATTTTATGAGGCTTGTTAATGGTGTTCCAAAGTTCATACTGCTTGGAAACAATCAGTGCATTGCTAGACAGCTTTAAGGATGCACGTTCTTGAAGCAGATTTGGAGCATCTTGAGTGGGTGTAAAGCTAGGAGCTTTTTGTCTGAGTTAAGAAAGAGAAAGTTTATACTAGACTGGATTAATTGTTCACGCTATTTAAAAAGTATGTAGCCAGACGTGCTATTCACAATTTCCTGGAGTGGGTGGGCTATGGCTTTTTACAATCTGAACTTGAAAAGTCAGAGTGTCGTAGGAGAGATGCTAAAAAGTTAGAAAAAACAATGTCATGCATCTGAAGAGGATTTTGGGAGAGGAGGCATAATCAGTTTGTTAAGGAATGGGAACATTCACGGAGAAACGTTTTATGAATTACTGACCCAAAAAAAGTGAATGTCGGTGAGCATTGTGACATTAACATTCCTCCATAAAATGTAATTTAATAGGGAACATGCCAAGAGAGTGACTGTCAGGAGAAGTGAAAATATTACAGAAGACGAAAGGGGAGTAAGAGTAATGAAGTTGCGTCAAAGGTTGAAATCAATAAAATGGCGACCTGCATGGATGAAATAGCCAACATCAAAGGAAATTTGGAACACCTCAGGGAAGGCTATAGGAGTCATGAATATTGTCAAGTCACAGTTGAAAGGCAAGCAGAGGAGAAAGAAGAAGGCTTACAAAGACTGTGTGTGTGTCAGTATTTTGAGACCAGGAGCGAAAAATATAGCAAGGCTATAAAAATACACAGATACTCGATGTATGCTCCAACAAACCACTGTTCTGAATACAATCTATTTTGCATATAAAAATAATGAAACCTTACCCATCGCAGGAGTTGCCAGTGTTTGGCGACCTACTAGTTGTGCAGGGCCCAGTCCATCCAGGAAATCGCTGAACTGACTGTCAGCTCCTAATCTCACCCCCGGAAATATTAAACTAAAATGGAAAAAAGAGAGACAGGTTCAAGAGCAATGATTTGCTGTGGATTAATCATTATCATGTGATCGTATCTTGATGCTTGGTAGTCATAAAGCACTGGTATAAAAAAAACCAGACTCAACCCTTATTGCAGTGGTATAGCAGTTGATTGATCATAAATAACCCAACGCAAACAAGGAGACAATCAAGACACCATTCGGTCTTGCACCACAGGTTGGCCTTGCACTAATGCTGTGTTTATCAAAAGTTCTAACACTGAGGAGAAAAACATTTTTACGACTCAAGCATGCTAATCTCTGACAAATCACATTACTTTCTTTCCATTTTATACTGTGTACCGCATTAACAGTAACTTCATTGGGTCACAAATGATTTCATTTGTTCATGTCAATTGAGACTCTGGTCTGGTGCTGGTATTCTTAATAACATGTTTGCTGGTCGGGGGATGACTATTGATCTCTGATGGTTTCCCTTACAGACTGGTGTATGGACTTGCAGACCAATGTTATCCTGGCCCTATGGAAGTGACTCTCTTTTCTAAAAAACTCATCGGATCTGATATTTTAATCACAATTCAGAATAGAATAGAATACAGTTCAACACAATTTCCAAGAAAACATCCTTCCCAGTGGAAAGTTTGCCGCCTATTATCCAGGTACACCCCATTGGGCGAGGGAGACTCTAAATAAAGTGAAGCTTGGAGAACCCCACTCCCATTTTCCACAATTCAACAGCTCAAAGAACTCTACACACACAAACACACCCGCAGGCACGCACACACACACTATCTATCTATCTACCTTTCTATGTACACATATATTATATAATAAACAGCAATTGTGTCATGTCAATAGACTGCCTATGCACGCAAATCTATAAATGATATTTTTCAACCTGCCACTTTTTTCTATGGCTGTATTGAACACCTTTTTAATTCTTGTCTCAGATGTGTTTAAGCATTACCAGCATGGTTTTATTGGGCCATTTACACATAGAATGGTGGTCAACATAATAGTACTTGCCCTCGCACACTACCTTTACTTTCTTATTAGGTTCTTGTAGAAACGATTCGACCATGTATCAGAGGTGTGGGACGAAGTAAAAAAGTTTGAATACCTCTACAAAACTATTTTTGCCTGCCGTTGGGTGATCTTCCTACCAAGAAAAAACGACTTTTTTTTGGATTTTCAAAAACCTTTATTAAACAAAATTGCATAGCAAGGTTACATACTTATATCGATTCAGAGCACCATGGATATGCATACCATTGAATCCGACAACATACACCATATTTGCCTTATGTATGAAAATCCACATATCAAGTCCGATAGTTGGCGAGTCTCTTAACCATGGCGAGGATACTGAAGTGCGCTTTATCCGCCACTTGTCCAGTTACCGTGTCCGTAAAAGATATATTGGACAACATAGGAACTCTTCATTCCCCCCCCCCAACCCCCAACTCCTCCCCAAGCTCCCCCCCCGGAAAAAACGACTTAAAGGGAAGAGAACTGTTGTCCACAAAACAAGGATGTAGTTATTGTTTGTGCTGCTGAAGAATTGAGGAGTCAAGAGGAAGAAACAAGCGTGTAGCCAACCGTTATAAAATGTGACCTGCAGATGCATTTAAATGACCATCAATTACACAAGGGACAGTGCTTGGCCTGTTGTCTTTCTCTATTTCAACCAGATGTCCTTTCTAAGAGTTGTTACAGAATTTTAAAAAAGCACCTCGTATATGATGTTGCAGTAAAAAGAAGATGCACCTTTGTATCTGTAGCAAGATATTGTGTTCGGATAGTGCTGGAACATCATAGCAATAATCATTTTGTCCTCAAGAATTTTTTGTGTACTTTGTTTTGCACCACAGCGAAACTCGCCGTATTCACTCCCAGTGTATTCCATGCTGTTAAAAGCTCATATCGGTGAAAAATGAATGCTTGGATGGTCCCGGGCAACGCCAAGGTACTAAGACTCAATTGAGTCAACGGGTGCCTTTCATCTCTTGTGTGCCTCGGTCGGTACTGCAGAAGCTCCAATGCGGCACTTGACTTTATGGTAGCGAGGCAAAGGACCCAATGCTCACTAAGGTGGGGGGCAGGGGGTTGGGGGGGGGGGGGGCTGTAGGCTACAAACATAAACCTCACCAGTGTCTCAAAGAACATCCAATAAATCATTGTGTTTTCTGTACAGTGTCTTAAAAAAAGGCACCTTAATAAAAAAGCAACTAATTAAACACTATGCAAAAAATTACACATATTTGCAAAGTGACAAGTTGAAATTCCAATCGTAACCGGGTCTCGCAAACTACATGGGATGCAAATCACACAACCTAATATGCTTAGCATATACTACTTGGCGGGCCTCAATCTTGGAATCATAATGTCCTGCTTAGGATTTCATTGTTGTGGCAGGGGGTGCACAACTTCAGGGAACCCAATACACTTAAGCAAAACGCAGACTGCAAGCAGCTCTTTGGAGTTAAGATAACTCTGTCTCTGCTGACAGTTTTCAATAGGGTTTTGTCCTTTATGCTCCTCGTGGCAGAATCAATCCGCTTTTGACATCAGCTAGGGATCTCCTGGCACCTAAAATTTCAAGTTATGATTCTTAATGCCTTTCTGCAGCCTCTGGCACTGCTGTTTTCTACTCTTTATTATCAGATTGGCTGTAGGGGCAAGACATGGGTTTATGCCTAGCCCGGGTAGTCTGTGGACCTGGGGTCTTCCTGTCAGAAGCATCCCAAGGTCCCCAAAAGCCTACTACTGTCTGTGCCTGCAATCAACAGCACCCAGGCTCTCTGTCACTTACAGACCATCCACGGGTCCATCCGGACCTTACAGTAACCAGTCAGGGGGCACTCCAAACAGAGCAAGTCCCCAGAAGTCCAGAAGTCCAGAGGACACCTACTTCAGGATTCTCAGCAAGTCCACCCTATACTGGCGTCTAGAGGGGTCCAGGGGGGTGGGTCATCTCCCCCTGGAGGGAATCCTCAAGTTCAGCGTACTCCAACATCTGATTGCGGTGGATAATCTCAAACTGTTCTTTGTTCATCTTTCACAGTTCCTCTTCTCAGAATATGTCAAGAGAAGTGGCTATTCGTCCGACTGCCCACCTAACCTGGTGGTGCAATGTCATCCCTCCACACCTTATTTTACTCACAGTGCCCAGCATAATGTTTGTGCCACCCTTGAGATGCACTCTGGAAATGTTACAAGATCACAATTTCAAACAAAATTGTAACTAATCTCTCACATCTACTTATGCTTTATTTCTTCAGGCTCAAAATTAAAAAAAAATAGCCGGAAGTGACTGAAGACAAATTTCTTCCTGTTCGCCTTTCCCCCCCCCATTTTGGATAATCATCTAAAGTAATCTGCAGAGAGGTGGTGCTAACAGTTATGGAGATTCGATCTAGTCCCCATCTTATACATGGAAAAGCATTATCTCCCTGGGGTAGGCTTATCGTGACAGAGTCTTTCAATCTATCAAAAATGCAGCTTGCAGTATGCATCTCATCAAAGCTGGCTCAGGGAAGCAAGCCCAAAACTTAAATATGTGAATGAACCCATGCATGACCAGATTGATCTCAGATTTGGGTTCTCTGTCCACTAATTTGGGTACAAGTCAGAGACTCTGACCTCTGTCTTGACTTGCATTCAATATCAATGAATGTAGGGTATTAATAGCGGTCAAAGACAATTACAATACAAAATCTAAAGATTATTGGCAGCACACCCAGCACCTGACAAACCAAGCATTGTAGGGTGGACAGGTTCACAGCAGGATCGGATCGAGGTTTATTGATGGTGATGAAGGAGCCAGGGTCAAGGAGTTCTTGTGCCACAACAGCGATCAGTAGAAAAATATTGGTGTTCGAGAGGTTGGCAGATTGGTGGTCCGCAGAGCGGCAGAGACGATGAAAGGACAGTGGAAACGACAGACGTACGGTATTAATAAACAGACAGATTCTCTTGTAGTAGATAGTTGTTTGTAGACAGTCCAAGAGAGTGGCTGATTGGCAAACCTGGATGATTGGTGGAGGGAAGTGGGGTAAAAAGAAGTCCTTACCATTAAGAGAGAGGCAGAGAACATACATGACTAGCAGATAGAAGGGCCGGCACGGAAGAGTGCAGGAGAGGAACACTGGTAATAGGACAGACGACTGACAATAAAAACTAGCGATAAACTTAGGGATTAGGCAGATAATTAACAGTTTGTGTTTTATAGCGCTTCCAACCACAATGCTGAATCTTCTACATGCTGTAATAACTTGGTGCTAACCCCCATGATTTGGTGCTGGATTTGTCAGCGAGTCATTTCTGGGTCATTGGATGTGCTGGTGTCAACGGGGTCGATTGCCTCATTGGGAGGCCCTCGTGCCCTCTTGGATGTAGAGGAGCATCATGGGTAAGGATAGGTGAGGAGTGAGTGTGCTCAAGGGCACCTTTGATGAGAGCCATGAGCTGGTGTAGTATGTGTCACAATGGTTGTGTGTGTCGAGGGTGGGGCAGTAGTCCTCACATGTTCACCTTCTTGCATGCCTCGGTCACTACCACACTGCGTGATACAGCGTTCTCATGCACAGTATATAGTTATAGCGCATGCTGTTCGCATGCGCACCATTTACAGTACTTCCACTTCACATGCAATCTCCAATTCTTAAAAAGTAAATAGCTCCCTAACGCATTCATTTACTTCCCTCGTGCGCATTGACAATCACCAGTGGAAACCCGCTGTCAACAACATGACAAGGAAGGCGGACGGCCTATTGTGAATGTAAATAGGGCGCGTTACGAGCGAGCACGGGCGATTACACAGCACCCAAGAGCCTAAATGTATAATAGTGTGCTAGAAAAAAATCTGTCAATTAAGCGCTATTCTCTGACCACTGGCACCAGTCATGTACTGAAAGGTTTATCAAATTAATACTTCTCCCCATCAGTACTTCCCAGTGGGGCTTTTTCAAAGGGCCCCATTGTTGCTGTTTCAATAATTAACATTGTTATTAGTAATAATATTAGCAATAAAAGAGGGTTGCTGTTCAACTGCTTGCAGGTGCATCATTGTTTTTTTAAAGGTTTATTTTTCAGTTTTATACATTCATGAACAAAATATATAGTACATTGCAGCATATAGTATTGGCATCAACAGAGATAAATACATTGTGATATGCACGATATGATACAAACCCTGGTGCAAGTGGACAATGGAACTTGGGGGAAAATCGAAGACATACCATAAGTTATTCCACAGGGTATTTGCAATACAAGGAAATATCTGCTTCCCTCAGCCCCCCCTGATACAAACAGAGCTTAAGTGTGAGTGACAGCTAATAAAAGACATTCCAACCCCATGAGTGCCTGTTGCTGTCCATGCTCCTAGCCAACCCCCTCGGGAACAATACCACTAGCCACCTGAGAGCCATGTTCAGTGCGTTTCTTAGCAATGTAAGCTTGTATGGTCCCCAAATATCCACAGGTCGCGGGAAGTTAGGAACCAATGTGGCGTATTCCTCGCAATTTATGTTGCCAAATGCAAAGCTGCCAAGCCATGATTGCAGTGAAGGGGCCCTCCTGCTACCCCATAGCAATACCACCACACGCTTCGCTAGCAGGAAACCTAGCGCTGCTAATTTCTTGACCTTCCTAGGAAAATTAACCACATACCCCAACAATGCAATCTTAGGAATTGGGTCAACGACATGGAGAATATGTACACTAATGTGACGTGTACCTGAATCCAGTATCGCTGTATTTTAGGACACGTCCAGGAGAGGTGGGCATAGTTGGCAAATGGAGCTGAGCATTTCTGGCAGTGGTGGGGTCTAGTATGGTCTATCTTGTGGGACCATGCGGGGGTGTGGTACATTCTACGGAGAAACTTAGAATGAAGCAGCTTATGCCTGCTATTCAAGGACACCTCTTAAGTTGCTCTGCAGCACTGTTCCCACTGGTCATCTGTAATAGGCCTTCCCAAACCCATCTCCCAGGCCGAGCGGGTTTTAGCTTCAGAGGACGGCCGGGACATCACACATTGTTTGTACAGTTTTGAGATCAAATGTGCGCCTGAGGGACATTCAATAATTAAGGTCAGTGGTGGGGCCGGCTCAGTAGCATCCGGGAATGAAGGGAACGTGGCCCACAGTATGGAATACATACGTTTCAGTACAAAGGTGTCCATAAAGGAGCGTTCACTGAATCGAGCCTCCTTCGACACCGAGAAAACATGATCATCTGGAAACAGGTCACCGATCGTGCGGATGTGAAATTTCTCAAGTGTGCGCTGAATCAAGACCTCACTCGTTATGGGGAGCAATGAAGGATTTGGTAGAGGCAACACCGGAGAATATAATTGGCCTAGGCCCAACAGTCTACGCAACCTGTGTCATGCCCAGCAAGTGGTGGAGACAGTCTGGATGTCCCGAGGGTGCCTGGGAATGCCCGTGGGTAGAATGGAAGAAAGTTTCTGTGGGAGTACTAGGTGAGCCTCCGGCTTCAAATAGGGAACACGTGCGTCCGGGTGGTACCAGGCATAGGCATAGCAAAATTGTGGAGTCAGGTAATACAGATACATATCTGGAACCCCAAAGCCTCCTCTTTCATACGGCAGGGTCAAGGTCTGCCAGTTCACACGTGGCCTCTTGTCACCCCAATCGAGACGCAAGAGGAGTGTACGCAGCTGAAGAAAAAAGGTCTGAGTGAGAGGAATAGGGATATTGTTAAAAAGATATGAAAACCGAGGAAGGACCACCATTTTAATTACAGCCACACTCCCGGCCATTGACAGAGGCAACCGCAACCATTTTACAATCTGCGATTTCAGGGAATTAATTGTCCTACCATAATTTAGTCTGATAATAGTGGCGGTGTCTAGGTGGATATAAACTCCGAGATACTTGACAGCGTCTTGGCACCACTCAAGTGGGAATTCCCAGTCTCAGGAAGTCGTGCTAGCAGTCAATGGGAAAATAACAGATTTGTGCCATTGGACACTGAGACCTGAAAACCTGCTGAATCGAATAATTTCCAGAATAAGGGGTTCAAGGTTAAGATGGGGCAGTTTGACATATAAGATGGTATCATCAGCGTACAGGGAAACCAGAAGAGGCCCAGTACGAAATTGTAAGCCGCGGTGTAAATGTTTTTTTTTAAAGTGTCGAACTAGTGGGTCCATTGCCAGTATGAAAAGTAATGGGGACAGGGGGCAACCCTGCCTCGCGCCGCGAGATAAGTGAAAAGGACCAGAAAGAGTACCATTCAGGCGTAATTGAGCTGTAGGTTCGGTATATAAGAGAGCAACAGTAGAGACAAAACACTTGGGCATTCCCATACGATGCATAACAGACAGAAAAAAGGGCCACTCTAGGGAGTCGAATGCATTCTCAGCATCAAGGAGCACAGCGGCGGCAGGTGTGTTGGGATCAATCCTATGCAACACTGTGAACAGAGTCCGCAAATTAAGCAATGTGGATCTGTGAGGCACGAAACCCGATTGGGTCGGAGCAATGATGGACTCCTTTAATAAAGATAACCGAATTGCGATTACCTTCGCCAATATTTTATAGTCAAGATTCAGTAGGGATAATGGCCAATAGGAGCAACAGAGTTTGGGGTCTCTACCCGGTTTGGAAAGAAGGATGATGACCGTTTCCCTGAACTTTGGAGGAAGTATACCCGCTTCTAGCGCCTCAGCATACACCTCCACCAGTCTCGGGAATAGGATGTCTTTATACGCTTTATAAAAATCTGCAGAGAATCCGTCGAGACCAGGAGCAGAGAAGCCCTGCAACGCCTCAATCGCCTAAAAAATGCTCTCCTGAGATATGGGAACAGACAAGAAATCCTGCATATACCGTTCTAGGTAAACCAGTGCAATTTCCGCAAGGTATTCCCCTTGTTCTCGCAGGTCCCCGGTGACTCTGGAAGTGTATAATGTTTTATAATAAGAAAGGAACGTGTCGCATATGTCCGGAGTGGAGTGTAATAACATGTTGTCCGGTCCTATGAGTTCAGTGATGTAGGCTTTATCCCGCGGGGGTTGAGGGGGTGTGTAAGGATCTTACCAGGTCGTTCGCCCTCCCCATATCGTCTAGCGATATGCTGTTAGTTAAGAAATAGTAGCTCTGGTTCTGCTGCTTCTCTAAATTCAAGCAGCAAAGATAAGCGTCGGGCATCCCCAGTCTCCGATGCAGTTTCCAATAAATCCCGATCCAAAGCAGCGATATCTGTCTCAATGCGGCTTAGAGTAGAACGAAGATCTCTCAGGACCCCTGCATGTTTGGCAATACATACACCTCTGATATAGGCCTTAAACCCCTCCCAGAGTACCGCCCAGGTTACCACCGACCCAGTGTTAATTTCAAAGTAATCCTCAATAGCCTCTCTAAGTTCCTCATGAAAACCCTGATCTAGAAGAGCGCTCCCAGGAAAGCGTCACTGCCTCGCATATCCTCCAGGTCTGGGAACGTTAATCTTAAGCACGACCGGAGAGTGGTCTGAAAACGTGCGTGGTAGGGTAACCAATTCACCCAGCCAGCCCGCAACCGCCGGGGAAACCAACCAGTAATCTATCCTGGTCCAGGTGTTGTGAAATCCAAAACATTTGTGTAATCTGCGAGGTGCGGGTGCAGTTTGTTTTCAATGTCTATTAAAGAGAAGTGGCCACAAGTGTCTTGAAGCGCCAGGCGTGAGCGGGGTTTAGTGACAAGTGAGGAGGAAGTGCTATTCCTTGTGGGATCTAACAATAAGTTGAAGTCCCCTCCATTTTCAGTAGGCCAGGGTCCAGTGCCAATAATCGCACCTGTAACTCATGATAGAAGTCAGGGGAATCCACATTAGGACCATAAACACAGACCAGCGAGACCTTATGTCCCATCAATAAGCCAGTCACATCAATGTCCAGCCCTCACCGTCCACCACCATCTTGTGTAGAGAGAAAGGAACTTTTCTATGTATAAATATGGCAACCCCCCTTGCATAGCTACTGTAATTGGAAAAGTATCGATGTGAACCCCAGTTCGCCGCCACAGGAGTAACTTCAGATTTGGACAAATGTGTCTCCTGCATGAAAACGATATCAATGTTATGCCTTGCAATGTAATTGAGAACTTGCCTTAGTTTCCGAGTATTGTTCAAACCCCTAACATTCCAGGAAATCAGAGAGAGCCCGGAACGGACCGGGCTGCCAGCCTAACTGTACCATTGGAGCGCAATCAAAACAAACTCACAGCAATGCAAATCAAACCTGTGCCATACACCAGCCACCTGCGCAATGGTTACTAAAGTTTCATGAAAAACAAGCAAATGTCCCCCCCCACCACCCAGCCTCACACCAACCCCTGCAAGGCAGAACCCAACTCCATTAACCAAATGACGGTGCAATGTAAACGACCACATCAGTGCAGGAAACAGGTTTACACACCACAAACTTGGCCTAATTAGTAAAGAAACCTTAGTTTTCACCATGAGGCGAAGCAATGCCACGCCGGTCGGGCATTACTGAATGTAGCAGTATCAATCAGGATAAAATTGCATTCAAAATACAAACACAGCAGCACACAAACGATAAATGCAATAACAGATCAACCAGTCCCGGGATTAGAGAAGAGTTCCATGCTGGCTTCCGACCCACTTTGAGGAGGGAAGGTGGCACGTGGGGTGGCAGTCGCTCCGTTATGAATTTTCTAAGACACTTGACAAAACTCCTGCGCTTCTGCCGGTGACTCAAAGATGCGGAATCTGCCGTCCACATCCACTTTCAACCTCGCCGGGTAAAGCATGCCGTACCTACGACCCAGATTTTTCAGGCTGGCCTTGACTCCATTAAACTTGCACCTTGCCTCCTGAACCATGATGGTGAAGTCAGGGAAGAAGGACAACTGACTCCCCTGCCACTGGACTTCCCCACGGTCCTGAGCTGAGCGAAGGGCCACGTCCCTATATCTGAAGTTCATGAGTCTGGCGATAATGGGTCTCGGAGGCTGGCCCCGTTTAGGGCAAGGGCCCAACGATCTGTGAGCATGCTCTACTACAAATCCCTGCGTGAAGGTCTTCCTCCCAAACAACTCCATTAATAGTTGCTCCACAAAAATGTCCATGCGCCCCGTGGTGGCAGTTTCCGGCACGCCAATAATACGGATGTTGTTCCGATGACTGCGAGCCTCCAAATCCTCGTTCTTAATTGCCACTTCTTTAAGAATCTTTTCCACCCTCTCCAGCCGTTTTTGTGATGACGCCACTCCGTTTTCAATATCTGAGACCCTCGCCTCCACCACATCCAACCTCCGGTCGTGCGCCTGGACTTTTGCGCCCATGTCAGCCAAGTTCTTGTCTAGCGCATCGAATCTACCGTCCAGCGCCCCGAAACCAGCTCTTATCTCTTTAAGCATAGCAGCAGTAAGGGAGACCGGGTCGTCTGTGTCGTCAGAGCCCTGTGCCCCCCTCTGCCATGTCGGAAGGATCTTCTGAGGCGGGGCCGGGGGCCCTATCGAATTGCAGCGTGCGCTGCTTAGGGTCTTTTCTTCCCATGCTGCAGGGAAAGCAAGGGCACCCCCAGACGCAGTCGGAGCCAAGCAGAGGTCGCAAAGAAGGAAGGCCAGAGGGGTGCGGGGGACCTCGCGTGAAATCACCCCTGGAGAAGAGCCTCTCAGTGCAGCATCCCAGTGGTCGCCAGCCGAGCAGAGCAAATGTAGCAGCACTGGCCAAATGGCAGAATAATGGCAAAGCCCCCAAAAGGCGAGAAACTAGCAGGGCAGGCCAGGCCGCCCACCCAGAGAAGAGTGCAAGGGAGAGCGTGGGCTGTGCGGACCAGAAGAGTAGTCACTATGGCCAACACGTAGTGAGCAGGGAGTCTTCAGCCAGCAGCAGGGTCAGTCCGTGTGTCCTAGGCCCTATCACAATGCGGCAACAGCAGTGTCTCAGTTCCAGAAGGAGTGTTATCCTTTATGGAAAATACAACTGTAATAGGAGGGTCAAGGGGACAATATTTACCGACCTCTCAAGTCCACACCCCTACTTGAATCATTAGTAACAACAAACAAGAACTTGGAGGTCTATCAAATGAAGGAGAGGTGACCACGAGAAACTGGCCCACACCTCTATCACGACTAACGGTGAGGGTCCATCAGTGATGAAAGAGTCCTATCAGCCCACCCATTTGGCGGAACATCGTCATCTAGGACCTTAACAGCAGGTGCTTATATGGCCAAGCTCCAATGTACTTGCTTGATGCCAACAGTTCCCATGCTGAAAGAAGATGAGTCCTCACTGCGAGTGGTACTGATAGGGTGCAGTGCTCAAGAGAAAGTGCGTGGTTAAAATGGCGGTCAAGGTAGAAAAAATATTTTTATTGATATCTCCCTGGACGTCAGATTAAAACAGATGTGGCAACAGTGTGACAATATCACTGTCAGGTAAGCATCTAAGAATTAGGCCAACATGTTTCTGCCTTTGGTGTATAGTTTTACAGGCATTCATCAGGGCCAAGCTGTAAAAAACGGCTACTGCAACATCTATTGTGTTCACTATATAGAAGAAATTAGAAAATTAATAACAAACTAAATGGCACGGTTGTTATGGTAAGTTGAATCATGTGGCTAAGTTAGCCACCCTACCGTATCTGGTAAATCAACCATGTAGAAATCAATCCTTTCCTACGAAAAATGAGAAGAAAAAAAAAATATTGTATACATTGTGCAAACTTTTGTATCTAAGAGGTGTGGAGGTCAAGTTCACGTGGTGTTGATACACTTCTAGCGACAGCTCAATGAGAGCCAGTCAACAACATGACTTAGATGAAGTCTAAACCAGGTAATCTGAGAAATATAATATTTGAAGAGAAGAACAACTCACCCAGCACTGTGTGGGAGTCAAGCCTCACCTCACCCGGCAACGGCTCGGATAGAGAGGCCCCGCTCTGTGAAACATACGGGGAAAGACAATTTCAGCATTTGATAAGTGTCAGCCACAGTGTATGTAATGATATCTAAGGACAATCATAAAACTTGTTTTTTAATTTGCCGGCTCCATATCCCAACCCAACGACGGCATAAAGGAGGTGGGGTCGCCCTCAACTATGGTATATGATGTTCATTACCTCGGATCATCATGCTGGTAGACAGCTACTCAAGGTAGAGTTTTGGACTTGTATAGTAAAAATTTCAAAAAGATGCTCCTGTTATGATATCAGCCAAGGGGAGGGGGGGACATGTAATGTCATGCAACCTCTACCCATTAACTGCTAGTTATATAGTATAAGAAGTCATCTATAACTACAAACAGGGTGTAGATACAGGAAATATGCCCACAAACGAGTAGAACTCCGCATAAGGAACAGAGCTACCAGGGGATGACCTTACCTGTCCGTCGGTACCTCCAAGTGTGACCGGAACCGAAGGGGAGGCGCCGACTGACAGGAAACAAGGAGCTTAAATACCCATGTTAATTGGGTAATAAGACGCTAATACGCCACACTTGCGAGACACTGACAGCGTCTGCGCAGTGCGCATCCAGCGTCACAGCGCATGGTGTAATAACTAGTATCACTTGGAGGTACCGACGGACAGGTAAGGTCATCCCCTGGTAGCTCTGTTCCTTATGCGGAGTTCTACTCGTTTGTGGGCATATTTCCTGTATCTACACCCTGTTTGTAGTTATAGATGACTTCTTATACTATATAACTAGCAGTTAATGGGTAGAGGTTGCATGACATTACATGTCCCCCCCCTCCCCTTGGCTGATATCATAACAGGAGCATCTTTTTGAAATTTTTACTATACAAGTCCAAAACTCTACCTTGAGTAGCTGTCTACCAGCATGATGATCCGAGGTAATGAACATCATATACCATAGTTGAGGGCGACCCCACCTCCTTTATGCCGTCGTTGGGTTGGGATATGGAGCCGGCAAATTAAAAACCAAGTTTTATGATTGTCCTTAGATATCATTACATACACTGTGGCTGACACTTATCAAATGCTGAAATTGTCTTTCCCCGTATGTTTCACAGAGCGGGGCCTCTCTATCCGAGCCGTTGCCGGGTGAGGTGAGGCTTGACTCCCACACAGTGCTGGGTGAGTTGTTCTTCTCTTCAAATATTATATTTCTCAGATTACCTGATTTAGACTTCATCTAAGTCATGTTGTTGACTGGCTCTCATTGAGCTGTCGCTAGAAGTGTATCAACACCACGTGAACTTGACCTCCACACCTCTTAGATACAAAAGTTTGCACAATGTATACAATTTTTTTTTTTCTCATTTTTCGTAGGAAAGGATTGATTTCTACATGGTTGATTTACCAGATACGGTAGGGTGGCTAACTTAGCCACATGATTCAACTTACCATAACAACCGTGCCATTTAGTTTGTTATTAATTTTCTAATTTCTTCTATATAGTGAACACAATAGATGTTGCAGTAGCCGTTTTTTACAGCTTGGCCCTGACGAATGCCTGTAAAACTATACACCAAAGGCAGAAACATGTTGGCCTAATTCTTAGATGCTTACCTGACAGTGATATTGTCACACTGTTGCCACATCTGTTTTAATCTGACGTCCAGGGAGATATCAATAAAAATATTTTTTCTACCTTGACCGCCATTTTAACCACGCACTTTCTCTTGAGCACTGCACCCTATCAGGACCACTCGCAGTGAGGACTCATCTTCTTTCAGCATGGGAACTGTTGGCATCAAGCAAGTACATTGGAGCTTGGCCATATAAGCACCTGCTGTTAAGGTCCTAGATGACGATGCTCCGCCAAATGGGTGAGCTGATAGGACTCTTTCATCACTGATGGACCCTCACCGTTAGTCGTGATAGAGGTGTGGGCCAGTTTCTCGTGGTCACCTCTCCTTCATTTGATAGACCTCCAAGTTCTTGTTTGTTGTTACTAGTGTTATCCTTTATGGCCGCCAGTGGGTATGGGAGGGCCAGGCACGCAGGGACCGACGGTGCCCAGAAAAGCTGCACATCCTGGGAGGCAGTCTTGGTCCACCTCGTAAGGCGGCGCTCACCACCTTCAGGTTAGTGCCCAGTAGAGGGAGGGGGAGCTGGCTCACCTGATGAGGCCCAGTGCCAACGCGGCCCCCGATCTAAGAAACAGGGCCCCCTCGCTAGCCTGCCTCACCCCCTGCCGGAACATGCACACCGAGGCCCGGCGCAGCAGCGCCCGCGAGGCCTACGGAACCCCGCGACCGCCACGCACACAGCGGGACCCAGCAAACAGCCGCAGCGGGGGGACGGGGGAGGGAAGCCAGACACGCGGGCCGGGGGGAAGCCGAAACCGGCGCCGGGCGCTCACGAGGGCCACCCTCACCGCAGATATCCAGGTCGGCTCCTCAGCCACGGAAAGGCCCCCGTGCAGGATGGAAGGTGTCTGCCGGTGCAAATTGCTCCTACATCGGGAAGGATAGGCTGTATCGGCGCCCGGCCAGCGGACTTTCAAGCACGGGCGGCCATCTTGGTCACCTGCGTGGCCATGCCCCCCTTGCATGTGCATTATTAGGTATAATCCGGGCAGTTGGAAAGGGGTGGCTGCGAGTGGATTGCAGGCGGTACTGTCTGCACTGATACTGAGGAAAGGGGTGTAGTGGAGAAGGGGAGGTGAAGGTGCTGGTGCAGAAGGCAGAGGGGAATATGTCCCCTTTTAGGGCTTCAATGAATACACTAGGTTACCAGTGCGTCATTTGCAAAGGTGATACCGGGAATAGACATCAGCACCGCACACTACATCGCCTCTCAAAGGGAGTGGCCCGGAAAGCGCCATCGCCGAGGGAAGTGTTTGTTTGTCTCTGCTGCCTTTTTTGGTGCCAGGGCTCCTTCGTCACGAGCAAGGCTATTTTATGGCTTCGCTGCTTCACAGGGCCCTTCTCCGCCTAGCGTTTGTGACTACGCTCTTTCCGTGCCGGGGACCACTGCTGTCTGCAATCCTGCCTGCTGAGTGATGGCGTCGCGAGGGACAGAAAATAGCATTCCAAACTGTCCTCCTCCACGCAGCCCAGAACAAAATAAATAAGCAAGCACCTCGTGATAAAAAACAAGCATTTGCAATGCAATAGGACTCGCATTTACGCAAGACCTATTGCATTGCAAACAGGAGTGCAGGCGGGGGCAGGGGGCGAGAAGGCACTGACAGCGGGATTGCGGGAGAGGCGAGAAGGCATGGACAACAGGAGTGCGGGGGAGGGGGAAGAAGGCACGGGCAGGTGGGAGTGGGCGAGAAGGCAAGAACAACTAGGGTGACCAACTGGCATGGGTGCAAATTCAGGACAGTGAGTGCAAAAATTCAGGACAAAGGGTCAAAATTCAGGACAAAAATTCAGGACAAAAGATCAGAATTCAGGACGGAAATTAGTGAGAAAAGGTACGTTTTGCATACATATCAGAGGAAGTCACGCAATAGTGCATAAGTAAATAGACAACCAACACAAGCACAAGTCAAAATAAGTTTATTTTAGGTTGTGAAAACCTTGCACTCACTGCATCTGTTGTGTATGCGAGTGAAACACACCTGCGTTTGCCTATTAAAAAAAAAAAGTGAAGAAAAAGATCAAAGCTGAAGGCTTCTCAGATCTTACATGCACCCTCTCCCCCACCAGATCCGAAATGCTGTCACTGGGTAGAGAGGCCCATTATCATTCTGTATGTACTAATTAGGCCAAAATACAGAATGATAATGGGCCTGATAGCAGTCTGTGCAGGATCGAGGGGGGACTGCTGCAGGCCACACATCACAGCAGGTGCGTGAGCTGGCCCCTGCAGTGAGTTACAGGCTGCTTGCAGGATGCAGCTCACGCCAATGTCTGAAATTACAAACAAAAGGCGTCCGTGGAAGAAACTCTTACAGACATCGGACAGGAGGCCCAAATTACGGGCAGTCTGTGAAATTTACGGACGGTTGGTCACCCTAAGAACAACGGGAGTGCGTACGGGGGAGGGGGTGAGAAGGCACAGAAAAAAATAGTGGTATTAATAACATATACCGTACAGTGTAACACTTGAATTAAAGGGGTCAATAGCTATGGGAGGGTACAAATGATCCATCACGTTTTTGGATGTTCGAGTCAACTTGCATCAAGGGAAAATTGAAACAGAAATGTATCGCAAAGAGACAGACAGGAACAACACCCTTCATTTCCATAGTTTTCATCACAAGTCATTAAAATTACATCTACCCACATCACAGTTGATGAGAGCTAAAACAATTACCTCAAACGAGGACAAGGTAGAAAGCACAATGAAAATCATGGGAGAAAAATTTCGCAATAGAGGTTATCCAAATAATCTTATCAAACAATCCATAGAGAAAGTGAGTCGTATACCCAGAAAAGATCTATTAAAAACACGAACTAAGGTGAAAGAAGAAAGGATGACAATCGTGTCTAAATACTCTACGGTGAGTCACAAATTCAAAAAGATTATTCGTAATCATTGGAACATTTTACGAGCGGAACCTGACTTTGAACAACCACCTATTTTTGCCTTTAAAAAAAGGCCAAAAGAGACTTGTTTTCGAGGAACAAGACCGTGCCTACAATGTGGGCACTGTAATAATATCATGAGGGGAAATACAGTGACGCATCCGATGAAAGGACACACCATCAAGTTACATGTAAACGCCACCTGTGACACAGCAAACGCGATATATATGTTAAAATGTCCCTGCGGGAAAGTATATGTGGGGAAGACCACAAGCAAGATAAAAATAAGACTCAATGAGCACAAGTCAAATATTAGGACCGGAAATGTCAAATCGACAGTAGCCATGCATTTCAAAGAAGAAAAACATAATGTGTCGCATATACAATTTTTGATTTTGGAAACAATAAATAAAACAGAAGGACGTGATAACAATTGTTTTCTCCTACAAAGGGAAAACAACTGGATGTATCTTTTGAACTCCCACAAACCATTCGGGCTTAATGATCGCACCGAATTTACTTGTTACCTTTAAACACACATGTTATCTTGAATGGTTTAAACATTGTAGTTATAAAGATGATAAAAGCACTCTGTTGCTTTAGCCTTGCCTACGCGTATGGATGTCCGTACATTTACCCAGTGGTATATTATGCATGTTTTCATTAACGCTATTATTTAGATTTTTCATACTGAATTTTCATACTGTTTTTCTTATTTGGTTCATTTTTCAAACTAACACTACAATCCTTATTGTTTTTTAATGACTTGAGATGCAGAAACTTTATTGTTGCCAAACCGAAATGCCATATTGAACAACGAGTATGGTAGCCCCCTCATTGGCCGGGTTTCCGATCATGTGACCGGACTATGGGCCAATCAGAACTTATTACCCTATTTGAGGTCACACTGCTGTTAAGAAAAGACATGCTATTGGTTAGATGCCCTGCTAATGCCGGCAACATTCGAAATGAGTAAAGGAAGACTGCTATAGGCGTTTTTCGTCTGAGATGTAAGTTTTAGATTATTGCGTTAACGTTGTCTGGCCTTTCCAAACAACACACTGCTTTAAGAATTCCTTTTAAACAGCACATTGCTTTAAGAGTGCTTGTAAAGTGCGCTGCCCGATGTCATTTTACTTTTCAGTTGTGTTTTACTCTTCAGTTGCGTGCCATTCAAGAACTGATGAACATGAGCACATGTGAGTGTCTAGTTGGCATTATTTTTTACATTCACGTTATACAGCACTTATGCACTGGGGGAATCACGTTTGAACACGATTTGTCTACACAATGTTTGTTTCGGTAGGATGTATGTAAAGACAATTTGACAATTTTATTTTACTATTGATTGACACTAGCATTATTGTACCTTGTTTCAGCTGATTGTCCCTGATGAAGGTCAACAATGACCGAAATGCATTGGACTAATGGATTGGAATTGATTATAATCTTATAGAACACAATTTGTGATTGAAAGACGAACTTTTGAAAAAAACTTATGAATAAAATAAATTCGTAAAAAGTTGAATATGGTATTTGTGAGTGAAATTTGGAGGAACTCTGGGATAGCCAGGAGGATTAAATAGCTGTGCAACAGGGGATGCTCTCACGGCTGGTGGGAAGCACGACATTGTGATTTTTAGGGTACAAATGACGCCATGGCCATAATAAGGCAGGACTAACAAGCCTCATAATAAATTAGAAGACAGAGTTTACGAAGGACAAAGACAGAAGCCAATGAAAAATATGGGCGGAGAGTGAGGGCTGCTTGTCTTCCATACTCTAGCACTGCATGTCTCGCAGAGCGAGCAGTGCATTCACGCTGCAGCTAAAGCTCAACCTAAAAAGGGGAAAGCTAGGCACTACTAAAGAGAGCTGCAAAACTGACGAACAAGAGCTGAAATCTAGACATCGAAGACATTGGACACTTTATAGCCAAAATTGAGGGTACCCCGTATCTGGAAGACAGGGAACTACTAGTGACGCTAGACCTGGAATCGCTCTATACAAACATACCTCAGAGCGGAGCCCTCCAAGTCATTGAGGAATGTTTATCCAACAGACCAGACATTAGCAATGCTCCTTTTATCATGCAATGCCTTGACGTGGTACGGCATGAAAATTATTTTGAATTCAACCATGAGTTCTTCAAACAGATCCAAGGCGTGAGCATGGGGGCCAGTTGTGCGCCCAGCGTAGCCTGTCTATACATGGGGCACTTCGAGAAAATTAACATCTATAATGAGATGGCCCCCTTCCATGAAAATGTAAGAGCATGGTCGCGATTTATCAACAACATTTTTTTCATTTGGCAGGGGGACCATGCCTCCCTTGATAAATTTGGCCTATGGCTCAACTCTGCTGATATCAACCTGAGATTTACTGTACATGCAAGCAACATCAGGATTGAATTCCTAGATATCTGGATTGAACATCAGGAGAAGGAGATAGTGGTGTCCCTTTTTACTAAACCTAAGGCACGGAACACCCTATTGCAGTATGGCAGCTTCCACCCCTGCTGCCAGAGGGACAGTATCCCCTTTAGCCAGGTCCTCCGGATTCGGAGGAACTGTTCGGATATCGAAGATTTTTTACTACAAGCCGATATCCTAAAAGAAAAACTGTCCCACTGTGGATATTCCCTTAAGATGATTAAGGAATCATTCAAACGGGCGAGATATTTCAATCGTGAATCCATGTTCCTGCCCCGAGAGCGTGAGTCTCAGGACAAATTAGTGTGTATCACTCGCCACTCCAACCTCAACCACAAGCTGAGGCAGACCATTAACTCCTGTTGGCATTTGCTGAATTTGGGCAACAATAAAGAATATCTGCCCAAACCTATTTTTGCCTTCAGGAGGAAAAGGAATTTAAAGAACTATCTGGTCAGGGGGAAATTGGGGGAATCTCATCCACCCCAACAAACCGCAATTGATGGCTTTGACCCTGTTCTTGGCAACCATCGATGCGGCAACTGCAAGGTATGCCCGAATGCAATCACTGGAGACACCATCATCACCAAAGAACGTACAATCTCGTTGGTCAACAGTGGGAAGATGACTAATTGCCGTACTTCTAATGTCATATATACCATTGTATGCCCCTGTAAACTGCCTTATGTGGGAGAAACGGGACGAGAGTGCCGCCTGAGGATAAGTGAGCATAAATCTAACATTCGCAATCTCAAAATCTCTGCCCCATCGTTTCCCATTGGCTGGATGCCAAACACACGGAGGAAGACCTTAGATGGTCCATACTGAAGAAAGTTCAGACCCCTCCTGGAAGAGACCCCGTTGTCATTCGTAAAAGTCTTTTGGATTTTTTATTTAAATTCAGTTAAAAAGGAAATTAATGAAGATTGTGTAGCATACGCAGTCTAGTGGTTGCGCGTCACGTAGGCGTGACGTGCGACGGCAGTATGAGAGGGTGCGCGCGCAGCCTAGGAGAGCGCGCAAAAGAGGAGAGAACGATCGGAAGCGCCGGCCGGCGCTCCTCTGTCACTCACCTAATTAAATAAAGTTCCTTTAGTACCAAACCTGCACTGTGCCTTCATTTACTACCCAGACAACATTACAGTGGCGACGAGGGCGGGAGGCCTCCACAGGCACCCTACAGGAAAAAAAAAAAGAAAATCGAACCACCACCTCCACGTGGCTGCAGCAGAGCAGGGACCTCCAGGCCACGGAGGACTCTGCGCAGAGAGGCGCTACTGGGCCAGCAGTGGAGAGAACAAGGGGGCACAGCTGAAACCACCGAGGAAGACAGGCAGAGGAGCGTGGCAGAGCCACAGCGACCAGAGAGGCGGCGCAGTGGCCCGAGAGGCAGCGCTGAATACCACAGAAGACTGATCACCGCGTACACCTTTCCATCGCACCGTGGAAGGTAGGGACAGCGCTGGCTGCCAAAGGGGAAGAAGGGGGGACTGGCACTAGGAGTCCCCAGGAGGACGCCGATACAGAAATAAAAGACAGCACCCCAGGGAGCCCCACCAGCAAAGCCATAAAAGCGACAGAGAGCAGGGAGGTGAAGATGAGCACACCGGCAGGCTATGCTATCGCACCGGTGCAATTCCTACCGAAACCGGGTGAACCCCTGATGAAGTGGGAGGATTGGAAGGAATATATTGATAATTTCATTGGGGTCCTGGAGGACGAAAATGAAGAGAAGTTCACCCCCCAAAGGAAAAAACGCATATTGCTGCTGAACTTGGGACCAGAGGGTCTCAGGATTTACAAGAGTCTGGTGCCCAAGAAGAGAGAGGACACCGATACGGATGTATATGCCCATGCAGTAGAAGACCTGGATGAGAGGTACCGCCCCACCATATGTGTGTCAGTGGACAGGTTCAACTTCCAGCAAAGGAAACAACGGGCTGGGGAAACCATAGAAGAATATGTAGGGGCCTTGAGGAAATTAGCAGCCCCGTGTAAATACGCACGGTGGGAGGATGAATTCATAAAAGACCAGATTGTGATGCACACTACGAGTACACAGGTCCAGGATAAGCTGTGGGCGAGCGGCGACACCACGCTCAAAGAAGTTATGGTCATCGTAAAAAGGGCCGAGCTTGCTAGGAGGTGTGCGGCAGCCACCAAGAAAGATGTGGTCACTCCGACAATGGTGAATAGGATACAAGAAGGAGGCCACCGCAAGGACCAAAGAGGAAAAGACTCAGCAGCCCAAGGAACGAGCAGGTGGCAAGGGAAACAACAAGGGAGTGACAGCAAAAAATCGTGCTACAGATGTGGCAGTTGGTCCCACGATGCCCGTGACAGAAGATGTCCTGCGTTCAGAGCCAAGTGCCTACACTGCGGAATCCTGGGCCACTATGAAAAGGTGGGTAGGAAGAAACATTCGAAGGAAACTGTGAAATGTGTTGAGCATGGTGAAGAAGATCTGGAAGAAGTAGCAGAAGAAGAGGTGATCACAGTCCTGTGCATATACGACCAAGTGATGAGCATAGAAGGGAGGAAATCCACCAAACCCATCCTGGACATGTCGATGGGAGGGATCACCATCACCGTGGTGGCGGACACCGGATCCCCCTTTACCATCATCCAACAGGCAGTATGGGAAGAAACATTTATACCCACGTTGGGACCGGAGTTGGAAAAGCTAGACATCAGACCGGTCACTTACAATGGGGACCGAATTCCCATGTTGGGGTTCCGCCGCCTACTGTTTGAATTCAGGGGCCGGTCAGCATGGTGCAAGCTGTACATCGCAGAAAAGGGACCCACGGTCCTGGGATGGCTAGACCAAGGAGACCTAGGAATCAAACTGGATCCAGGAGGGAAAGAGCAGATTTTACTGACAGAGCAAGAAGAATGGCCGAACATGAACAAATGGAAGGAGAACTACCCGAAGGTATTTGGTGGCACAGTGGGACGGATGGAAAACTTCTAACACAGGATTGTGCTCAAGGAAGGGGCCATTCCGGTAGCCCACAAGGTGAGAAATGTGCCGATTGCGGTGAGAGAAGCAGTCCAAACTGAACTCCAAGAGTTGGAAAAGAAAGGAATAATCGAGCCGATAACATGCGCAGAGTGGTTGGCGCCCCTGGTGGTCGTAATGAAGCCAAATGGGAAGGTCCGGCTCTGTGTGGACCTGAGAGAACTGAATAAGAATATCGTTGTGGAGAAATTTCCCCTCCCCAGAATCGAAGAAATGTTGACCAAGACCAGGGGGGTGCAGTGGTATTCCACCATCGACTTGACCTCGGCCTATCACCAAATTGCACTGCACCCAGACAGCAAACGACTCACGTCCTTCATCACCCCGTTTGGGTGTTACCAATTTTGTCGGATGCCTTTTGGGCTGGCCTCAGCAGCCGCTGTTTTTCAGAAAATGATGCACCAACTGTTCAGAGACTGCAAGGATGTCCAGTATTTCCAGGATGACATCTTGGTGATGGGGCGAGACCAGCAAGATCATGACCAAAAGCTGGGGAAGGTGCTGAAGACACTAGAGAACAAAGGCCTCACAGCGGAGTGGTCGAAGTGTCGTTTGGGACTGCAGTCGGTGACGTACCTAGGTCACGAGATCGGACGACAGGGTGTTACCCCCAAGTCGGAAAATGTCAAAGCCATCGCTGAAGCACCGCCGCCCAGGAACAAGGAAGAGGTCAGGTCGTTCCTGGGGATGGCGGAGTATTATAGCAAGTTTGTGGTACACTTCGCGTCCAAGACCCACAATCTGAGGCTGTTGACCAGAGACAGCACAGTGTTCCAATGGACACCGGAAGCCCAAGCAGAGTTTGAATTGATCAAAAGGGATGTCACAGGAGCTGTCCCCCTCAAGGGGTACGACCCACAAGGCACCACCATTCTGACGACAGATGCCAGTGACAAAGGCCTGGGTGCTGTACTCATGCAAGACAGAGGCAGAGGGGAGATGGAAACCATCAGCTTCGCATCCAGAGCACTGACGGATACAGAGAGCAAATACAGCGTGATCGAGAAAGAAATGCTGGCGGTCGTATGGGCCATGATGAGATTCCGGCAATTTCTGTGGGGAACACGTTTCTTACTCAGAACAGACCACAAACCGTTGGTGAAGGTGCTGACGTCGAGCGGACATGCCAGTGCCACCCCTCGGATATCCAAGATGTCTCTAAAGTTGCTTGAGTTCAGGTATGATGTCGAGTATATTCCGGGGAGCCGGAACAGAGTAGCGGACTATCTGAGCAGAGCAGCCGCCATGGAGCCAGGAGAGGATGACCCTGCCGGCAGTGGGGATTTGGTAGCTCTAATAGAGGACCAAGAGAAGTTGATCAGTCTACAAGAGTGGACAGAGTCATATGAAGAAGACACCGACATAAAGGAAGTGAAGGAGTACATAGTACATGGATGGCCGGATAAAAGGAACGTGAGAGCAAACCTCAAGCCGTACTTCGAGGTGCGGGAAGAACTGTCGATAGGAGACAGAGGGATCTTCATATACAGAGGAGATAAGGTGATTCCCCCAAGTACTCTCACCTCAAAACTGATGGACTTGCTACATGAAGGACACCTGGGCATAGGGAAGCTCAAGGCACGCGCCAAACAAAACTACTGGTGGCCAGGCATGGACATAAGGGCTGAAAGACATGTCAGAGAGTGTCCCCAATGTCAACGGGCGGACAAGACATTAAAACCATTGAGGCCAGCGATAGGAAAGTTTGACCCCCCTTCAAATCCGTGGGAAGAACTATCCATAGACATTTTGGGACCGGTCCTAGACGACCAAGGCACACAGAAATATGTGTGTGTGCTTATGGACCGATATTCAAAGTGGCCAGAACTGAGAGTAGATGAAGCCATGGACACGGAGAACATCCTTAAGTTCCTGTCTGAGACTTTTACGAGGGAAGGAATACCTAAATCAATCTTGAGTGACAATGGGCCCCAATTCACGTCTGAAAAATGGAATAAGTTCATGCACAGAAATGGCGTCACCGTCAAACACACCTCAATCTACCATCCTGCCGGAAACGGTTTAGTGGAAAGATTTAACAGGGTAGTGATGGGAGCCATACAAGCGGCCATCTCAAGTGAACAGAACTGGGAGAAGGCGCTAGAGAACATGGTATGGGCCTACAGAATAACTCCTACAGGAACGGGGTATAGTCCATTCCAAATACTGAGAGGACGTGAACCCTTTACCCACGACAACAGAATTTGGAAAGAGAAGCTCATCACCAGTGAATGGTCCCCCGCGGTGGTGCGGGCCAACCTGGAGAAAGCACAGACAATCTACAGCAACCACTACAACAAACGAAGGAATGTCAAAGGCACAGGTCTGGAGCAAGGAGAGTGGGTAAGAGTAAGATTGGCCACCCTGCAGAAGAAGGGAGACAGCAAGTACAGCAAGCCGTTGCAAGTGGTAGAAGTGTATGATCGGGCTGCCCTACTAAGTGACGGGAACGTGTGGTCCCAAGACCGCATGGCCAGGTGCAACAAAGTTTTGGGCTGGGAACAACAGAGTGCCGACTGGGAAGACAAGGAGGGCCCCGAAGTGGAGACGGATCAAGCAGCCGCGGAACAGCAAGTTGGAGAGAGAGCCGGAACGGAAAGCGGAGAAGAAGGAGAAAATGGTAGTCAAGGATTTGAATGGGACAGGCTGGAGAGAAGCATGCAGGAAGGACGAGTTGAGAATGAGGGGACAGTAAACCCTGGGACTCAGAGTCAAGAGTCCATGGGGAACCCAGTCAAGGTCACAAGGAGTGGAAGGCAGGTGGTAAGACCTTCCAGATACCGAGATTTTGAATTGGACGATGAACTGTAAGTGACTCTTTCTTGATTAATAAAAAGGGGGAGATATGTAGCATACGCAGTCTAGTGGTTGCGCGTCACGTAGGCGTGACGTGCGACGGCAGTATGAGAGGGTGCGCGCGCAGCCTAGGAGAGCGCGCAAAAGAGGAGAGAACGATCGGAAGCGCCGGCCGGCGCTCCTCTGTCACTCACCTAATTAAATAAAGTTCCTTTAGTACCAAACCTGCACTGTGCCTTCATTTACTACCCAGACAACATTACAGATTGTCCCTTGATCAATGCCATTGTCTGATCTGGATCTCCGGCCGGAGATGATTGTTCTATGATTGTCCTTCTGCACTCTCGTTCGGACCTGAAGTGTGGGCTAATTTGGAGCTCCCTTGTGTCAAATCAGTCTTGACGTGTGACTTGGTTGTTGGTTTATCTGAATGCGAACTATATTAATATGGCATTTACTTGATTAATGCCTGATTACGTTTTCTTCCTGTTTTTTGTCATTTAAATTTTTTTTTTGATTCCCTAAACGTTAGATTAGATGCCTTTGCTATCTTTGTTATTACTCAGGTCTCTGCCCCCCGCACCCCCTTTTTTGAACTGTCTATTTGCTCACCAGCTCCGTATTGAATGCGAGACTGGTACTCCTTTCCTAGATGGCCGACGCGCTTTGAATTAACCGGGGATCTTTAGTTGTCCGTTCTCCCTTTCGTGGCCCCGCCGCCGGCGTGTTTTGATTTGTGAGTTCCTATGAGCCCCGCATTTAAAATGTTCGCGGAGCCTAGCCAAGTTGGATATATGGCTGCACTCCTACCTGCCGGAAGATGCTCTCCTGATCTCAAGCTATCCGACGCTGGATACTCTCTAAAGGTAAATGAAGCCTCTACGCTGTTATCCACCTGGGTTGACGCGAGTGAGTCCCTTAATTTTACCATCGGTAGACCCACTAGCTTGTCGCCTTTCGGCGTTTGCCGAGAATAAGGAACCTCTTAGTTTGTTTTGTAACACATGTAAGTAGCCAGTTTTTGGTCCCGCTTGTTGTTGCCACCCGGGTTAATACTGTGTTTGATTCTTTTACCTTGTGTGACTCTGATTAATAAGCGGCCTTTTCTGAAAGCCTACTACCCTTGCCCTAAACGGCTCTCCGAGATTTATTTATTTTAATTTTATTTAATGCATTTTTATAAAGCGCGGACTTTACCCGAAGGTGTTAGAGCACTGTACAATAGAACCAGTTACGTTACATGAGAGAACTGCAGGAATAGAACAAACAAAAATGGCCTGAACAGAGTGTACAAGCAAAAGTAAGAATAAATATGACACATTTTACAATGACTAAAGAACTTCCAGGCGAACAATAGCAGGCCATAGAATCAAAACAACGCAGGCAAAAGGAAAACAATTTCAAACACAGCAAGCACAGGATGTACATCAAAAATATAAACATATGTGACAAATTTACAAAGACTAAAGAACTTCCTGGCAGGGTCTGAGGAGGAGGGAATTAGTTCTGAAAGTGTCTTTGCAGTGCCTCCTGTCTGTCATGCCTATCTGCCTCGTTTATTACGTTCATAATCCTGGCTCTTTAACTTGAACCTAGGGAGTGTTCAGTCCCGGTGCCTGGTCTGTTATGATTAATCTAACTATGTCTGAATATCTAGCCCGGTTAGAGCTGGGAAGATACCATACACAAATTGGACTTGAACCCCATTTTAAAATGTGTTAATCGTTCCCTTATTCGCAGACTATCATCCTACGCCTCTTAGGGGACCATTGACCTGGCGACCTCCCTAATTTGAACTGTGTATCCGTGCCGCTTACATAGAATTATTTGGCTCCAGCGCTCTGTGTTTGGAATTGCTGTGTTGACCGGCCACGCACTTGAGGAACTTCCTGACTATCCTCTGGTAAGTTGAGGTGCCTCGGTTAGGGCCCCGCCTAGGAGCATTCCTTAAAATTGACCTTTGTTTAAGAATATGCCGGAATGATTCGACTATCCTAATTGCTACTAATGTGTTGGTCATTATTTGATATCTCTGTGTACCCGTATAGATGCCTTGTCACTCGCCTGCCGATTGAACATTACAAGTTCTATTTTTGTAAAGGAGCGGAGCCTGTTTCTCCACCCTGGATCAGCAAAAAAAAAAACCTTTTGGACCTAATACATCGGGTAGGGGGTTTTGTCCTGCATGTTATCTGTGCCGGCTAGCCTTGACGACGCATTGATAAGGTCCTTTTACTTCTGATTGAATGTTGTCACAATGCATGAACCTATCCTCACACCTTGGGCCACTCAGGGATGTTTCAGTCAAATATCACCTATTCCGTACGTTCTCTAGGAACATAAATGCAAGAAGTGTCGCTTATTTTCTGGTGTGTTATGAGTGAATGATAGAGTCTGAATGCACTTACGTCCTCATATAGCCACCTTTGGTATGACTGTTTGATATAATTTGTTATATGCGTGGTGTTGGTATGCTCAGCTTATGCCAGGTCTCAATCTTGTACCCAGCTTCTTAACATGATCCCTATCATTAGGACACTGGGCTAGGAGCCCCCATAGGAGACATTAGTTATATTAACTACTCAAATTATGAACTGTGAACTATCATTTAACGGATTGACTTGTATATATTTCTCTGTCTGTTTGTATATATGTATATATATATATCCTTTCACCAAACAGTCTGTAGCCGGCGCACCAAAATAGCGGGTGCAATTTCCGAGAACAGTCCCAGTCTCGTGGAAATTTTTGAACAGCAAATTTACGAAGAAACTGCACTCCTATTTTCATAGGGACAGCGATCATCTTTTATGTTCGTTTCAAGTAAAACTTTATCAAATTTTCAATATTTCTTATTAAGAGGTATAGGTACTATACCTCTTAATAATTGCACAATAGTTCTTGGGTACTATACCGAGATTAAATTGTTATACAAACAATTGTAAACAAAGTGCACAAAATGGAGTTAAAATGCGGTGATACTCGCATGTATTGTAACATCAGTATACACGATTCAGTAACAAAAAGAATTGCTGTTGATTATAATGACAAATGCATTACAAAAACTAAATATGAGAATCAATGTACAAGCACAATAGAAAATTTGATAAAGTTTTACTTGAAACGAACAAAAAATGACAAAAAAGATGATCGCTGTCCCTATGAAAATACAAGAACCAGAATGCACTGTGGTAGCATTGTAATTGAAAAGTATAAATATTGAAAGTGAAAACTGACTCACATTACCGTGAGAGAGAACATTTTTTTGTTCGAAATGTTGGTGGGTGATGGTGGCTGTTCCATGGTTGGAATAAAAACGCTTTAAATGTGACAATTTCGTTGTCAGGAGTGCAGTTTCTTCGTAAATTTGCTGTTCATGTGTGTATATATATATATGTGTATTTTTGTACTTTCAGAACGCCTGTCCCACACCCTGTTGTACATCACCGCCCTGATGAAGGTGTAGCCCCGGTTGGGGCGTTTTTTATTTATTTATTTATTTTATGCATTTGTAGAGCGCTGCTGTTACCAAAAGGGGTGTCCTGGCGCTAAGGTACAGTGTCTACTGATGGGAGCTGGGAGAGAACTTGGACTTTGGATAGGGCCTAATATGTAAAGAGCCAGGTTTTCAAGGCCTTTCTAAAGGCCATCAGATTGGTCTGGTGTCTTAAGTGCGACGGAAGGGAGTTCCAGGCGGTGGCTGCATTGGTGATAAAGCTTCTACCGCCCCAATTGGCCTTCTTTATCCGATGGGTGACGACCAGTTTGGCCTCGGATGAGCGGAGTGTTCTTTTAGATGTATACCATTTAAAATGTTGTTTTAGGAATTTTGGTCCTATTCCATGTAGTGCCTTAAATACTAAACATAAGGCCTTGAATCTGGTCCGATTTCTCATGGGGAGCCAATGTAGGCTTTTGATTGCACCCGTAATTGATGCATATTTAGGAGTTCCTGAAAGGAGTCTCGCGGCTGAATTCTGCAAGATCTGCAGTTTATTCATTAGGCCTTCTTGTATCTTAAGGTAAAGGCTGTTACAGTGGTCCAGCTTGGCCATCACTAGTGCTGTGACTATTGTTTGTTGAGCCTCTTTGGGAATCAGGGGCATAATCTTTTTACAGGCTCTGAGGGTAAACGCAGTCGAGGATGCTACTGCGTTTACTTGATCCTTAAAACTGAGTGTCATCTAGCCAAATACCCAGGTTCTTCACTTTCCTGGTTGGAACTGGCAGCTGCCCTAGTGCATTCGGCCAGCAATTCGGTGTCCAGAAAACTGGGTTGTTCCCAAATAACCCAATCTCAGTCTTGCTGGAATTCAGTTTTAAACAATTTGCCATCCAATTCCCTGTTGCATTCATGCAGTCATGCAATTTGGCAGCCGTATCTTGCCATTCTTCCGGTTGAATAGCAACAACGATTTGGGTGTCGTCAGCGTAGGATGTTAAATTAAAGCCATATGATTCTATAAGTGGCGCAAGGGAAGAAACATATACATTAAATAAGGTCTGGTTCAGTGAAGATCCCTGCGGAACTCCACATGGCAATGAAAAGGCCTCTGCCTCATATTTGTCTAATTTGACCGCTTGAATTCTATCTGTGAGAAATGATTTTAAGAGTTTTAAGGCAGTGCCTTTTATTCCTATTTCTTCCAATCTGTCAATCATTAGTGCATGGTGTACCATATCAAATGCGGCCGATAAGTCCAGCATAATGAGGGCTGCATTTCCTCCCTGATCCAGGGTAGCTCTAATTTCCTCCGTGGACTTAATGAGGGACGTCTCGGTGCTATGGCCCTCTCTAAATCCGTGTTGAGTGGAATAGAGTGCCTGCGTCATGTTGAGAAAGTGGTTAATTTGGTAATTCATGTTTTTTCCACTAACTTAGCCGGGAGGGGGAGTCTGGATATAGGCCTAAAGTTATTTGGGTCCTCAGGGTTTAGATTGGGTTTTTTCAACAGTGGTAGTATAGAGGCCCGCTTCCACTCTCTAGGGAAATATCCTTCTTTATACAGGTTATAGTTTTAACACTTCTATCGGACAGGGGTCATTGGGGGAGCCTGATTTGGTTTTAGCCAACAGTTTGTATGTGTCCTTATTGGAGAGGACTAAAAAAAGGTGAATTCTGGTTTGGCATTTGTGTTTGGAATTGAGCTGGAACTGGTCGTTGGCTTAAGTGAGGTTTCCTTGGGTAGGTCAGAGAAAGTAGAAAAAATAATATTGACCTTGTCAAAGAAATAATTATCTATTTTGTTGCATAGATCTTGGCTTGCCGGAATCGCAGGGGCTTTGGGATGGGCCAGATCAGTCACTGTTTTGAAAAGTATT
The DNA here is from genome assembly GCF_964261635.1 of Lissotriton helveticus. Lineage (NCBI taxonomy): Eukaryota > Metazoa > Chordata > Amphibia > Caudata > Salamandridae > Lissotriton > Lissotriton helveticus. The sequence continues at coordinate 593,421,883 of NC_136067.1, read as the reverse complement.
TTGGGAGAATTTTTTACCTTGTGAATCTTGTCCGTATAATACTTTTGTTTAGTGTTTTGTAAGAGGTGTTTGTATTGTGCTTGACTTATTTTGTATTCTTTTTTATCTTTGTCGTTATATCCATGCCTCCAGATTCTTTCCAGCTGTTTACTCATGAGTTTCTGTTCTTTGAGCTCCCGTGAGTACCAGGGAGCAGATGGATGTGTTCTATGGTGGCGAACCCTTTTTAAAGGGGCTAACTTCTTACCTGCTCCGTCTAGCCACTTAAAATAAGATTTGGTGGCCTGATCCATATCAGTTGGGATAGGGGTGTCAGTGGTTGTAAGAATATTATGAAAGTCTTCCCCTCCTATATTTTTCCAAGCTCTCGCTTCAACATAGTTATTCGTTGGTTTACTAGCCAGGCGATCTGGAATGTTACGTTTAAAAAGTACTGCTGAGTGGTCTGACCATGTAAGGGGGAGTACTTTTGAAAATGCGAGTAGAGTGTTGTTTGAAAAAATCCCGTCCAAAGTATGCCCCGCTAGGTGTGTGGGTTCCTTGACCCGTTGTTCCAGGTCACCACTTGATATGAGGTTCAGAAGGTTGACTGTATCTGGGTCATTATCTACCTCTAGGTGAAAATTAAAATCACCTAAAATTGTGAAAAAGGGCATGTTGAGCCCCACTTCTAAAATCTCACCTACGTGGGCAATAAATGGTTTTCGAGGGCCTGGAGGTCTATAAATAAGGGAGCCTCTAAAGGAGTCCTGATGGGAGATCTGAAGGCTGAACTCTTGTGCTTCACATCCCTCATTTTTTAAAGGGTTAAATGATGAAATAATTGAATTATGGTGTATGACTGCTAATCCCCCTCCTTTTTTCCGCTTTCTGCTAAGGGAATAGCAGATTTAGTCCGGTGGTGTTGCTTTCACTAAGTCAGGGCCTGAGGCTTCGTCTGTCCAGGTCTCTGTGATAAAGGCTAACTTAATATCTTCATTTTCTAAGAAGGTGTCGCACTCAATGCTGTGCTTGACCAGTGATCTGGCGTTGATAAGGACACAGTTCCACGCCATGTCCTGTTTAGGAACGCCAAAATTCCTAGTCTGCCCTGCCACCTGGAGTGAGGTCAACTCAGGGATTTTAACGTCACAACCTGAGCAGATCTTTGAGATGTGATGTTTCCCATGCTCCGGTAGATAGATTTTACAATATTCCTCAGATTTCTATGGCTGTAGGGCCCTCGACTCGACACTAGAGTATGTAAGTCTAAGGCCCTTTTCTGGGGTCAACTGGACATGGTGGCAGGCACTGAGCGCGGTGCGAGCGCGGACGGGCGCAGACGGGCTTGCCTTTGGCGCGCCTTCTGCGCGCCGGCGGCACGCCCGCTGCGCGCTCGCTTCATCATCTTAAATGGGATCTTGGGCTGAAAAGACTAGCCCGCTAATCCGAATCCTCCCCCAAGATGGCGGCGAGTCCCACGAGGGATCTGCCGCGAACTGGAGTGTTGCTGTCCTTCCTAAGGTAAGATCCTAGAATTGTGCAAATGCGCTGGTTTTTAAAATTCCTACTCGAAAATAAAAACCACAAATGCCATCAAAGTAAAACAAGCCTGGGGAAAGGGATCTGTGCAAACGCGCTTTTTTAAAATCCTAAATCGATGTTTAAAAAGCCACAAATGCTTACAATTTAAAAGAGAACGGTCTAATACAATAATAGCAAGCGATGCGGAGCGTCTGTCTCTCCCGGCTGTGCCTCAGGAGGACTTTACCTGACGCGCACGCTTCTATGCCCCCCTTATGTAGGATCTTGGGCTCTAAAGACTAGCCCGCTATTCCGAATCCTCCCCCAAGATGGCGGCGAGTCCCGCGAGGGATCTGCCGCGAACTGGAGTGTTGCTGTCCTTCCTATGGTAAGATCCTAGAATTGTGCAAATGCACTGGTTTTTAAAATTCCTACTTGAAAATAAAAACCACAAATGCCATCAAAGTAAAACAAGCCTACAGAAGGGGAAAGGGGTCTGTGCAAATGGGCTATTTTTAAAATCCTAAATCGATGTTTAAAAAGCCACAAATGCTTACAATTTAAAAGAGAACAGTCTAATACAATAATAGCAAGTGATGCGGAGTGTCTGTCTCTCCCGGCTGTGCCTCAGGAGGACTTTACCCGAGGCTGTGCCTCAGGAGGACGTTACACCGAAACGCGCGTTGGAATGTGTGTGAGTTTTGAACGGTGTGTGAGGGACTGCCCCTGTCTTTGATAATGCTTTCCAATTTTTAATGAGGTTGATAATGTTTAAATTTGGTATATACCCTTGTCGCTCCATGAATTTAACTTTTAGGTCTGTGAAAAAAACAATAAAAATAATTGAATGTATCTGCGGACTTGATTTTTGTCTTCATTGATGGGTGCTCCTTTGCCTGTGCTTGAATATTAAGGATCCTCTTGTAGGACCTGATCTAAATAATTTTGGCAGGTACTTCCCTTGTTTCTATTGATTACAAATGACAACATGGCCATAATAAGGCAGGACTAACAAGCCTCATAATAAATTAGAAGTTTACGAAGGACAAAGAAAGAAGCCAATGAAAAATATGGGCGGAGAGTGAGGGCTGCTTGTCTCCCATACTCTACCACTGCATGCCTCGCAGAGCGAGCAGTGCATGCGCGCTGCAGCTAAAGCTCAACCTAAAAAGGGGAAGGCTAGGTACTACTAAAGAGAGCTGCAAAACTGATGAACATTCTGGGATTTGCATCTTAAAATAAAGAAAATGTAAATAATTATACTGGCAACGAGAGAAGTAAAAGTGGATTTGATATAAAGAATATATTATTCAGACCTCTACATAATTCTTCTGAATTTGAAACCAATACGCAGGCAAAAATGTTCAAAATTTGCAAAAAGACACTACCAGGGAGGGCCAGGACAATGGTACTAAAGTAGAATATAAAGCAAGGGATTAGATGAACTATGATCCCAGTCTTCATGCTAATGAAAATCCGAAGAGGTCTGAAATAGAAGTGGAAACAGGGAGGCATATTTATAAAGGTTTTGAATCAGGGTTGCATCACTTTTTGGCACAGCCCTATGCTAAATCCTTATTAGCATTTATTAAGCCAAGCAAAGTCACTTTGCTTGGTTTCGCATAGTTTTAGTTTAGTAAATACAAAGTAGCACAAGGCCGTGTTACCTTGTGTTGAGAAGGCGTTCCATGGGTGGAGCATGGGTGTTCCCATTCTTCTACCCATGGATTTTGGTGCATTCCCAGATTTACCGAAGCTAAAGAGCCTGAGAAGGAATCAAAATGCTACGCCTTCCCTAGTGAGATGTAACAAGACATAGAGGAATATACCTTTAAGGATTGTTTTTGTGCACCAAGGTATCCCTTCCCATACAGAAACAATCCTGCCAATAATGCAGGCACCTTTGCAACATGGTACAAAAGTGCCAGCATTGGCACTTGGCAGCCTCAAGTGTGTCAGCAAGATCAACCATATTCACAAGATGTACAAGAGAAAGTCATTTTAGAAAGGATATCAAACAGGGATCCTTAAAGGGATGATGCACTGAAACCTTATAAGGTTCTTTAAGAACAAAAAAAAGGGCATGAAGAAAATGAAATGCCAGAAGAAATTTGTACTAGGCAGGGCTATAACTGCTAGAATGATGATTACTTTCAAATGTGACAAGACAGACCTTGAGCTGATCTCATCTGTGCCTCACCAAATGGTGCCACAGTTAATCAGAGATTAGATTTCCTCAAAACGTGCATAGCAAAAATGCAGACTCCAATGAGTAAAGAAATCCAAAGAGGACTTGAATCTATGGATCTGAATTTTAATTTAATGCATGATTCCATTGTTATGTTGGGTACTAATGTAAAGGGATTCAGAATTCAATTACAGAAAATAGAAATAGGGCATACAAGATTAGAGCTTAAAAAGCAAGACACAGTATCACAAAAGAATGAGGCAGACGTAAAGTGATGAAAAGTAAGACGAAGACAGAAAATCACTCAAGAAGGAATCATTTGCATTTTTTTGTATTAATGAGGGGCAATACAGTGAAACTGACACAATTTTGTTTATAGAGGACTTTAAAAAAAACTATATATCACAAATGATGACTGTTGATTGAAAAAAATTGAATCCACACAAAGAGCACATCAGCTTCCTGCACATATCCTTCAAGGTAGAAAACAGGCAATAAGAATTTTGATATATTTTTAGTATTTTAAGGTCAACAAAATTCAATACCAGAGCGCGCACAACCATGCTTCCCCACCAGCCTGTCCTAGTGAAATTCACAGATCGTGGCACTTTAGTCAAGGTGAATTAATGGTTTCAAAAATAACAAGATGATCACCTTTTGTTATCAGTAAGTAAAGACAAACAACACTTGAAAACATAAAGAAATGTTTAGCATTTTACCACCTAAAGATATAAGATCCCATTAGATCTTACTGGTGCCTCAGAATCTTCCACCTCAATTAAAGCAGAGTAGAATTATGTTTACTCTAACAGAGTTCAAAGTTAAAGCTAGTAGAACATGGCTCAAGTGCTGTAAGTAGGACATATGAAGGAGAGGCTTCCTATCCGGAGGTAGTCGGGGGGGGGGGGACTAGAGGCTGAAATGTGGATGAGTGGATGGTATACAGGAAAGAAAGATTGAGATGTTAGGACTGCTATAGTTTTATTTCCTCAAATTCTTTTAAAAGGCAATGTAATGTTTCTTTTTACCTTCCTTAGTCAAATAGTAGCAATACAAAGGTTTAAAATTAGTCTTGAAAGGGTACATCAAGAAATGTATCTGGGATACAAATGGTTTAAGCAGTAGGAAAGATTTTGCATTATTTAGAGATTATGAACTATGTCATATGTCTACAAGTGACCCATTTTAAAATTAAAGAGGATTAATCCACAACAGATAGAAATAACACTTTTTTGCTAACCAGTACATGAGCATTAGAAGAGTAGCTTACTTAAATTGGTCCAGAGCTTGATATCAAAATCCTAGGAACATGGTAAGGCTATTAGGGCTGATGGGTGATAATTCAGCTCTCTCTTTAGGGTTCAAAATAAATACAGTGATGATCTATGGTCTACATGCTGACGATACAAATGCTATCTATTAGCATCTTTATCGTTGAGAATTAGCGGACCAGTGTCTAAAGAAGGTGTATAAATTGTCACCCGCAGTTTCATCATGACTTTAAGGTCTCAGATAGACACAGTAAAATGTGTTGGTTCTAATAGATTATCAAAATTAAGGAGAGTTGTTATATATATGATAAAAAACTTTCCAACATATGGTGCAATGTGCATTTGGGAAAAAAAAGGTTTAGGTTTGTTAATCCGGGTTAAGTGTAAACAACACTCAATATTACATTTTTATCTAATTTCAGAAGAATTGAGCAATGTTGGAAATGGCCATCTTTTGCATGGTATTCCACCAGATTTATTTTGGTTTCTTTTGCAGAATCCACTTTTGCTGGCCATAGAACTCTGCACACTGTACTCCTGCTAACCACTGGTAAAGTGTTTGGGCTCTCCCTTTTAAACTTGGTAAATTGACACATTTCATTTACTTGTAAGCCCCTAGTAGATGGTACTACCTGCACCCTAGTAGATGGTACTACCTGCACCCAGAACCTGTAAATTAAATGCTGCTGGTGGGCTTCAGCAGTCTTTGTTCCACCAATTAAAGTAGCACTGCAAAGCAGGACTCTTGGCCTACCCTGCAGCCTGGGTGTGCAGTTTCAAAACTGCCATTTCGACCTGGCAAAAACTGAACTTTTGGCAGGTGCAACCTTTCATTTTAATGCTTCTAAGTCACTCCTAAAGTAGGCCCTAAATAACCATGGCAGGTTGCATGGCATTTATAAAGCAGGGCAGGTATATTTAATGTTTTACTTGCCCTGATAGTGGAAACCCTCAAAAGTTGTACTTCACTCTGGCACGGATAGCTCTCTCATAGGAAACCATTGGGTTACACTCAAGACAAATCAGAGCATGTCCCTTTGTCTTTACATTGGGTTATACTATAACAACCTATATTGCTTTGTTTTAGTTTGGGAGCCGCTAGAAGAATGGTTCCAGTTTTTATATCTCTATTTAGAAAATTAGACTTTTATAAAATCATTTACCTGCCTAAGCCAAAATGGGCCTTTCTTTCAGTGTCCAGTGTCATCTGATTGCTGATGGCTCCCCTGTGTGAAGATGTGTATTGCTCCTAGAAAGTTGACAAAGAGTTTGGGTTTGGAGAGGTGTTTTGCTGCCTTAATCAAGATGGCCTGGGGGCTGTGTCCACCCCCTTCATGTGTTTCAAAGGATGACTACCCTGTCACTGGCAGATGTAGCTCACAACAAGGCCTGCCTCATTTTTGTCTTGCAAGTCAACTTGGCTTTGAACCCAGTGGGAAGGGAAAGCTGCCACAGAAATGGTTTGGAGTGACCACATTGAAGAGTGTGCCTATTATCACAGCCTCTTTTAGGTGGGCACATAGAGCTCTGACCAGGGTAAGAAAGGTTCTGCCATCAGGGGCACTGTGTTATAGGTCACAGTAAAACACACAGGAAGTGCTGCAAAAGTGGATAGTATCATCCCTGGGAACATTTACCCCACTGCCTAGGGAGCGGGCAGGAGTTTCCCCCACCTGCAGGATGACACTCGGCATAAATGAGGCATGCCCAGTAATATCCTCAGAACATTCCTGGACCTGTGAAGATCAGAAGAAGGACTACCCTGCTGACTGAAACTGGAAAGAAGAAAGGACATACTTACCTCAAACCAGGACTCCAGAAGGGACTCTGAGGGTCAGTTGACTAACTTCTTGTTTGAGCTACAGGGATACAACAAGCTTCCAGAGGCACTTTACCTGCAACCGCCTAGGTCACAAGTACCAACTGCTGGACGCTGCTGCTAGCCTCCAATAGAGTGAATGCTAACCCCCCCCCCAAGTGGTGTCCTACGGGTCCTAGACCCTTGGCTGTTAGTGTATTACTCTTGCCCTCAAACAGCGAGCTATGGGACTTAAAAACATGTTTCCAACCTTCTGCCTGGGAAACTGTCAGAGACTGGAACCTTCATTAAAGCAGAAGCTGTCGATTTGATGGTTTGACCTCACATTGCAGGTTTGCCCCACTTAAGGAGGTCAGACTTCCAAAAAGTTTCTAAGTTCAAACATAGAGGGCTTCACTGGAACTGATGAAGAGTGGCAGTGCCAGTGATGCTTTCCTGGGCACATGCTTTGGATTTTGTCAGCTCTGATCTTTTCCGCCTTCATCAAAAACCGCACTGGGACTCTGTGCATCAACACCCCACCATTGCTGAGATCCACTTCGGATCCAGCTTGACACGCCAATAACTCATGGATAACCACTTTTTATCCATAAAACTTTCTAATTCAGAATGTAAACTTTCCAACACAATCCTGGTTCCTGTTTCTTACATGAGCTCTATTGAGGTCACCCATATATTTCACCCGGTCTAACGTGACCAGATAATCGTGTTTGGCACTTTGCGCTTTTTGCCACTATCTTTCATTCAAACTTTAAAAAATAATATCTTCTATTTTACTTATTGGATTTTAGTTGTTTTAGTATAATTTTATGTAGCAAAATTTACTCTATTTTTCTACATTGTTTTGGGATTTTTCTCGCATTGTATTTTTACCTTAGTACTGTTTGAGTTTTGTATAAATACCCACTAAATGGTGTATAATCAGGGAAATACTGGTATTATTCAGCCAGGTCCAGTGCCGCAGGGCCTCCTGGCACAAAGCACAGGACCCAACACAGCACTGTAGATTGATTGCAATACCACATGTTACTGTGAGGAGCTGAACAAGCATTCCCTTCATGGATAATAGTAAGGCTGTGAACACCAAGCAACTGGCCTACACCTCTATCAGCTTGATGAAGAGGTGGGTCTACACGGGAGACCAGATTCCTCTGATCTACACATCTCTTGCAGAAGATCTCCCCAACCCAGTAGCGATGCATCTGTCCCACTGTAAGCTCTAAGCGGGGGTAGGAAGAGGGGTTTGCTGTTGGTTCAATTGCAGTAGAACAGCCACCCCTGAAGATTTGTTGCAGTCTCTCTGAAACAGGGATGGAATCTGCGGTTCACTTTGGTACTGGGGCCAATAAGACTTCAGATCCAATGCAAAGCCCACATAGACCACCTGGCTTGGTCGATGAGCAGGATACAGGAGGCCATTAGGCCAAGAAGCCTCAAAGGCATCTTCACTGCCCCAGGAATGAGGCTGAAACATTGGGACCATACCTCAAATGCCCTGGAGTCGTTGTTTCAGAGAGAAGGCCCAAAAGTGCACCGTCTCCAGGATAGCGTCAATGAAAGGGAGCCCCTACGGAGGAGTTTGATGTGACCTTAGCACATTTATAGTGAACTCCAATGATGCAGGGAGGTTTGCCGGCATCTGGAGGTGGTCTGAGACTGGCTGTAGTGAGCGCCTTCAACAGCCAGTCATCTAAACAGGGTAAAATTGACACCGCCGAACTCCGAAGGTATGCTGCGACCACCGACATCACCTTCATAAACACCCAAAGGGCATCAGTAAAGTTGAAAGGGAGCATGGTAAACTGGAAATGCTTGTGGGGGCGTGGCTAAGCAAGCCACAATGGCGGACGCGGTCTGCTGAGGCTCCGCAGCTGGGCGGCCGAGAAGATCATCCCATCTCGTCGACCTGGGGGGGGAAAAACACCCCCCCCGCACAGCAACCATAGCAGCACCCGTGGGTGCCCGACAATAGTGGCACTTTGCGGAACCTATGCTGATACGGCCGATGACACCTGACCCCGGGCCCGGGCTCAAAATGGCTGCCACCCGTCCCTAGCCCGGACGGACCCACAGAGTACAGCCTGGCTAGACTATCTTCGGCTGCGGGTGCACTGGACGAGCACTTGGGGCTGGGGCTGAGCCTGGTGTTGCCCCCTCATCCCCGCCCACCGTGGACTGCAACCCTGTTCCATGCCAGCAGAAGACCGAGGGAGGTTGGGGGCCGCCGGTGGCGGCCCAGCAACGGCGACATCACCGTGAAGCTGTGCGCCCTCGGCGGGGCCTGGGACCACACCATGCAGTCAGCGGGCGACAGATCCTGGGGCTAGCAACTGGGAGGCCCCTTTCTGACGACCCTGCAAGTCGCACGATTTTCGTGCCAGAGACTGCCTGACTTTGCAATGACGACCGCGGGGTGATGATGCCCGCGATCAACAGCCAGAACTCCCCAAAGACTTGAAGTGCGGCGACTCAGAGGGTGAGCGGCGCGCGACATTGCCCCCCCCCCCGCAACACTTAGTTCCCCCCCCTTGTACAGCCACATCGACTAGGGGGCCAGACCACGGCCCACCCTTGCCTGACCTCAATATGGCGGCCGGGGCACTCTGAACAGGCCGACGTTGCCGTGTTCTTTGGTGGGCCCCCAACGTGCTTGGTCAAGCGACAGCCTGAGCGGGGAACAGTGGTGACGTACGGGCACCCTCTAGGTGGCACGGGTGGCGGTGCATCGGAGCGGGCCCCGCTGGGGTGGTGGCGACCTACGGGCGCACTATGCCCCCTATCACAAAAGGGCTACAAGCAGGACGATTGACCCCCAGGGGCGCGCTACCCCAGTCTCACCCCCACGGTCGACCCCGCAGAAGGAGGGGGAGACACCTATTACCAGTAATATGGGGAAGCCAAGAGCCACCCAACAGACGTCGGTCCCTGAAACGGCGCCAGAAGATCAACCCTGCACCAGCACCCTCCCTAAACCGCCTACGACCCAGCCAGACCCAACTATCTCAGACAAACTGGACCGGGTTCTGGTGGCCATTGAACTCCCCAGAGCCTCAATGGAGGAGCACCTGGGCACTCACCACGGACATCAACCTTATCCGCGATGACCATCGGAAACTAGCCGATAAGGTGAGGGAGGGAGAGAGATCCCTCGCTGAAATACAGCCCACCCTAAGTACGAAACAGCAAACACTTCATACAGCCCTGGGACTGCACAGCTTTTTTCTCTATAGAAAGGGCCCATCGGGTCCCAGCCCGTAAACCACCACCCGGCAACGCACCTCGCCCATTGCTCGCAAAGTTCCTTCATTTTCAAGATCGCGACGCGGTGCTACGAGCCGCCAGGCGTGCAGGTCCACTACAAGTCGAAAACCAACACGTCATGGTCTTTCCTGATTACGCCAAAACATCAGAGCGTCCTTTTTGGAGGTGAAGCGACACCTGGGGGCGAATGGCATACAGTACTCTCGGTTGTTTCCAGCCCGCCTGAAAGTCATTCATGCCAGCACCACACACTTCTTCTCCACTGTAGCAGATGCCTGCAAATGGGCGGACCGCCACTGTACAAAGGGACCGGCTGCGGTCGTGCCACAAAGGCGCAGCCAAAGAGCACCGCACAACAGGAGACGCGCCTCACAACCGACGCAAACACAAGGACAACAGAACTGGAGGGAACCCACAAGACGACACGAGGTCGACTCCCCGGACCTGGAGCGGATCATACGGGAACGTCGCAAAGCCCTTCAAGCTGTTGCTGATCTAGGGGCTTCCCCTTCTGAGGAGGACATCAAAGGGTTCCCCCACCTCTTCGTCTCGGGCAGCGAAGAAGACAGCAACGGGGCCCATCCCACAGTTGACTCAATTACACTACCCCCGGTCACCCCACAAATTGCTGATGCCCTACACTGAAGGTACCGAAAGATGTCATCCGAAAGCAAGCCTCACCAAACAGCACTTGAGAAGCAGGTACTCCTAACAGGAAGTTGCCCGCATCGTACGTCACGGCACGTTTGACGCATTGCACTCTTCAACGACTAATATTACTCCTTCCAACGGCCCGGTGGGATCCCACCTCGCAGGCGCGAACTGTCACCCCTATGTATTGACTGTTCGCTCTCTGGTTTCATGAGCGTTGGTTTGGACGTATCGGGCTCGCCGATGCGCCCCAGGTATTGGGATTGTTTTCCCACCCAGTTACATGTTTTACTCACCCTGTTATCTCGCCCCTTCTACCCCACAGGAGACATGAGCATCTGGGCAGCCAGCACATCGAGATGGGGGTTTATGAGGACTATTTATAAGAACAGCGCGACCAGGTCGCTCTCAGCACCCATAAACTCAACGGTTAAGATCGCGCACCAAGGCGCGGGTAGGGTTTGTCCAGCTTCCCAATGCAGTGCGCAGATATCAGTATCCTCACCCTGAACACACGGGACCTCCACACACCGCGCAAGAGATACGCAACATACGCTTACATCAAACGCCAGCATACCCACATTGCGTTCCTGCAAGAAACGCATCTCACAGCGCCAGAGACAGACAAACTGCGGTCCCGTTGGTGGGGCACGATATGCGCCACGTCATACTCAGTGTTTGCGCGGGGCGCACTGATTTGGGTCCGCCCAGGCACCCCTTTTCAGGAAACACGCAGAGTGGTAGATAAGGAGGGTAGGTATGCACTATTAGAATGAATACTTGACGGACAACCAGTTTTACAAGGCAGCATATACGCGCCCAATATTGAACAGGATAGATTCTGGGACTCCCTCACAGGCGTGCTGGCCCAATTTACATCTCTCCCACGGATTTTAGGGGGCGACTACAATTGTGAACTCGATGTTACACTTGACAGATCCCACCCACCACCACCACACTCCCCTGCCCTTGCAGTCAGAACGCTTCCGCTGCTGGGTCAGTCACTGGGCGTTAGTGGGCGCGTGGAGAGCTCACCACCCCCACACAAGGCATTACTCGTTTCATTCCATCACCCACAACTTGCGGACCCGGTTAGACAGATTCTTATGCACCCCATCACTAATTTCCAAGGTCCAACACACTGATTATTTAGGCCGGGTAGTCTCAGACCACGATGCACACATATTGTGCGTTCAATGGAGGCCCCCTCACCCACCGGTGCCCACCTGGCGCCTCCCACGGGACTGTCTCACTGACCAGGTATCCCGGCACGATCATGCACAGAGTATCCAAGATTATTTCAATTGCAATGCAGGGTCCGCCACCTCCAGACTAGTGGAATGGGATGCTTTTAAAGTAGTGACCCGGGGGACATGCATCAAACAGGTAGTAGGGGTACGCCGCACACTAGAGCAAACCCTAGTCGATACGGAGCTGGCGACACTCACCAAGGAGGAGGATGCCAGGGCCGCAACGGTGGCCCAGGTGGCAGAGGCCAAAACGCAATACTCAACCGCCCTAGCCAACCTGCGCAAATATAACTTTCGAGCCTATGCCACCCGGGTACACAAGGAGCGGGACAAAACGGGCACGCTTCTAGCATGGTTGTCGAAACAAGACACTGACACCACACCCATTACCGAGATCTTAACCCCCCCGGGCATCCTAGTGCGCTCCCAATTAGACATTTTAAATACGTTCCGGCAACATTACGCCGCGGTTTACAGCACCCTGACAAATTCTCGTCAGGAAGCGATAAGCCGCTTCCTTGACCCGCTGCAGATCCCACATGTTACAGATGCAAATAGGGCCTCACTGGATACTAAAATATCGGAGATGGACGTCTCCTGCGCGATACGCGCGCTAGCGCGGAATAAGGCAACGGCCTAGATGGTCTCCCCCTTGGGTACTATAGTACCTTCTCGGCCCTCTTAGTCCCTCGTCTGACCGTCATGTTTGCAGACGCATTCAAAAGGAGAGAACTTCCGGGATCGTTTCGGGAATCGGTCATAGTGACCTTTCTTAAACTGCATCGAGACCAACAACAATTGTCCTCCTACCGCCCCATTACGCTCCTATCCGCTGACTGCAAGGTCTTGGGGAGAATACTGGCAACTCGATACGAGCAAATATTGTGCCCCTTGGTGCACCCGGACCAATGCGGTTTCGTCCGTGGTAGGAACACGTCCCAGAACATTAGACGGTTGTTCCATGTCCAGGATCAGGTGGGAGAGACCTTCCCCCGCGCGGCCTGCATCATCCTCGACCTTGAAAAGGCCTTTGATACTGTGACCTGGTCATACCTATTTGCTGTCCTGCGACGGACGGGAATGGGTCCAACCCTGCTACGGTACACACGGCTGCTCTACACCAATCTCACATCTCGGGTCCATGTTAGTTGAGGATTGTCCAGATTCCAACACCTCTGTGAGGATGTTAGTTCTTACCTCAACGGAAGGCAATTGTAGATCTAAGACTTTAGCTGCCTGTCTAAGGACTATGGTGAATGAAGCAGACTCCATGAGAGGACTGGGGAGAACAGCCCTGCCTCAGGGATGTGTCCAGTGGACAGGCCTCTTGTATGTTCTGGTAGAAAATCGTTATCATAATGTGGGGAGAATTCTTCCCCACCATTACCATTATCATCATAGCTGGTTGGCTCTGCTCAGAGTATGATCCAAATAGTTGTTGGGTCACTGGAGGGCAGCTCCTAGGAAAGGTTCTGTCATATTAGTCACAATGTAGGGGGCAGAGAATATAGGAACTGAACTAGAGTGTGGCTTTGGCTGAGGTCAAGTTGGATTTGGCTCAGAAACGTCAAGGCTGCCGTCAATGAGAGATACGAGGGCCTGCACCGAGGATGTGTCATACAGTGGTGGTTCTAAAAGCAATGCAGGACTTAGCAATGGGTACATTCCACTCAACAGTGGAGATGCATCGGTTCTGTTGGGGTTGTGCCACGCAGCAGAGGAGATGGGTCAGCTCTGCTGGATCCATGTAGGCTGGCAAAGCACCCTAAACCCACATCCAAGGGTCTAGAACTGGGAAGCCACGACTTGGCAGGGTAGACTCATAGCTGACAGAGTTCAGGTGCAGATCTAAGGTTGTTGGAAGCCTGTTATGTCCCTAAGGCTTCAGATCAGGAGCCCAGCCAAGTAGCCCTTGGAGTCAATCTGGGTTCAAGAGATGCAGGTCCATCCTTCACACCCGAACAGAAAAGGGCAGCAGGTTAAAACAGCAGCGCAGCAGTTTCTTCAAAGCAGCAGTCCAGCAGAGTGGCTGTCTTTTCAGCAGCACTGCAGTCCTTCCTCCTTGCAGAGTATCCACAGGCCCAGGAAAGTCCTGAAGAGGTGGTGTCTGCGATAGGGATTAATACCCAGTTGTGCCTTTGAAATAGGAATAAGCATCTAGAGGCATGCCTTTGAAGTGCACAGAAGCCCTGCCTTCCTGGCCCTGGCTCCAGACTTCCTACAGGGGGTATGCAGTCCTTCGTGTGAAGACAGGACATGGCCTGTTCAAGTGTAAGTAGGACTGTGCCCAGTTTCTTCCACTAGTCCTGCCAGTGATGGCCATCCAGTCACACCTAAGCTCCCCCTTGTGTGTGGCTGTCTAGGAGGAATACACAAAGTCCAACTGTTACCCAAATCCAGTCACGTGACCCAGAGACAGGCTGCTGGCACCAAATGGCTTAGGCAAGAAGATGTCAACTTTCTAAAAGTGCCACTTTACGAATTGTAATTTATAATCTAACCACCATAAGTTAGGATTTTAAATTGCGATTCCAGAGATACCAAACAGGACGGGGTCTACTGTTCCCATTTGGAAATTACACTTATAAAATGTAATGAGGCAACTCCAATGTTATCGTATGGGAGAGATGGGCCTTGCCATAGTGAAAAACAAATGTAGGCATTTTTCATTATCAGGACATGAAAGTCCTAAAAGTATATGTCATGCTTTTTAAATACATTGCACTCTGCCCTCTGCGTTTTCCAGGGCCTACTTTTGGGGTGATATGTGTATTAAAAAGGAAGGGTCTTGCAAGATCGAAAAGACAGTTTAAAACTGCACACACTCAGGTTGCACTGGTAGGCCTGAGACCTATCTATAGTGCTACTCAAGTGGGTGGTACAATCAGTGCCGCAGGTCTACTAGAAGCATTTAATTTACAGGCCCTGAGCACAGGTAGTACCACTTTACTAGGGACTTAAAAGTAAATTAAATATGCCAATTGGGGATAAGCCAATGTTACAATGTTTTAAAGAGTGAGCACATGCACATAAGCACTGGTTAGCAGGGGTGAAGGGCCCAGGGTCCTCAGGCCAGCAAAAAAGGGATAAGCAAAAATAAGGGGAGGAGGGAACACATTTGGGGAAAGACCACTCGAAGGCTTACAGGTCTAAACAGACAGCATCAGCATTTAAGTTGTCAAGAAGAGCACTCAATATAGATAGCATGTTTTATCCTGGTCAGGAAAAATAGATTGAAAATAATGTGGCCTTAGAAAAGGACATTGCTCTCTCCATCTGAGAAACACACTCCGTAAACAACCACGCATAACTGTGGGTCTGGGCCTTGTTTCAGGTGAAGATATCAAAATAATATGGCCCCCTCACAATGTGATGAGGGCCCCCTGAGTCTCCCATATTTTACAGATATTTATTTGCCTCAATAGGGTTCCCATTGGAGAGTTGGGGACCCCCGCTGGGTTGATGGACTCCTGTGCCGCAAGGGCCTGTGTTACACTTCTGCCTTGTTTTCTTGATAAACCCCATTGACCAATGCGTACATACAAAGCATGCGGCCCCACAACAAAATGTTGTTTTGAAAGTAAACCGTTTTATAAATTAATTTCTTCTTATGAGTATTACTTACTTTCCCTCTGAGCTGTAGCTGTTGATGCTGCCATCCGTGGACTCGCGGCTTGGCTGCCGAACCATTCGACTCCTCATTTCTGCAGCCATTCCAGTTTCTGTGCTTCTCTGTATAGTACTTTTCAACTTCTTGTGGCTAGCTACTGGAAAGAAAAGCAAACTATGAACCTCAAATTTGAATAATCTTTACTTTCCAATCCCATTTTATTACTAGATACACACTTGATCTGAAGCAATTGTTGCACAACCGAAAATAAAATCACAGGCTGCAGTAGTTAGGAAACACTCAACTTGATTTCTTGGAAAGCATATTTGCACAAATCTAAGTAATGCATGTTTTTCAATTTAGCATTACAGTATGGAAGGAATTTTAAATGACAAGATATTTCTTTGCTGTACACAATTTTGTACAACAAATGTAATGCTACTCTCAGATTTCATGTGAAAAAAATCCAGAATAGTTAAGAGCTTGATTGCTCTATAGTCACACCTTTCACATATCGCTAGCCACTGTTGCTACCAATTATAGGCACGATTTACCTATACTCATAAATTATCACAAACGTATGCCAAAATAAAGCAGCAATTTAATGCTAGGCTATTTTAAAAAATGCAAGTGAATGTAATTCTCAAAAAAGCAGATTTAAGTGCCAGATTTACGAAGGCACTTAAGTGTAGTAAAGTTACAACTGAGAAGTCTCCACACTTGTGCAAAGTTTCTCCACTCAAGGCAGAACCTCCACACTATGGGGAGAATCACTGCACTGAGAGCTGCAGTGTGGAGATTCCACCCTGAGCGTGGAGACTCTGCCACAATGCAGAGACTCTGCACCTGTAACTTTACTACATGTAATTACATGTGTGAATCGGGCCCTTAATAAGTAACTATTTAAATATATGCCGCTCTTTGATAGAGTTTATTAAAAAACAAATAAGTGGATACTCTATAGAACCTCAGATTCCTGATGTTGTGAGGCATCTCAGGTACCAGACCTACCTCCAAACATGATGACACAAAGCTTAAGATAGGCGTCAACCCTGAGCGCTGATTTCAGTTTATCTATTGGTCTTCTTGGAGGGAGGGTGGCGGAACTAAGTGGTGGTTTGATGCAGAGCTCTCCTTCCGCTGCTACGAAAAAAACATTTAGAAACACTTCTGGTCACGCCAGCTATCATCCTCATGGGGATGGAGGATCACCCTGGGAACCCAGACATGATGTTGTATTGATCTCATGGCAGCCTGCTCAAACTAGAGTCATAGTGAAAAGTTGAGGCCCATGCTGCCGAAGGCAGGCCATTGCAGCTGCAACTGTATAATCTGAGACTAGGAGTATACACTTGGTGCTATGTGTCCTCTAAAGTACAGAAGACTCATTAGACACAAGGCCTGCTACAACACCAAGATCTGTCATGTGGTGGCTCAGACGGACATCCTGGCTACCTCGAATTTTGAAAGCAGTCTGTGAGGACAGGAATGCGCTAGCAGGCAAGGGAGACTACAATGTATTAATGCGAGAACCACTGATCCGGGATGCCACATTACTGAGAAAAGAGCGAGGTGTGCATCCAAAGAGCGAGGTGTGCATCCATATGGGGCACAATGTCTTTTCAACAGTTCCCTTATTTTCACCACTTGAACCCAAGTCGGTTATGGATCTTGTGAACTCAACTCTGAGCACTTCAAGAGCATAAATTTGTTTTTTGATGAAGATTAATTGTGTTGCTGTATTAACGAATACTCAACATTGACAGATGCAGTAGAATTGATTACTCGATGCACATAACAGTAGTGATTCTTAAGATTTTTTTTTCAACAAATTAGGTATTATTGCCAGAAATTACTTTTAAAAATGTCTGTTAATGGCATATTTGTTGAAAGAACCGTTGAGAAAATTGAATTTTTTAAGTCACGCAACATGTATGAGATTTGAGTTTGTAGCATTTTCTCTAAGCTCATACATGTGCACTTAATCTGAGTTTCCAAAATGGTGCTTGAACAAGGCTGATTAACAAAACACGTCATAGCAGACTAGCTTGGTTATGAACAGTATATTCGGTGAGCAATTAACACATATATATATATATATATATGCTGTGTAAATATCAGGGCTTTAAGATTAAAGAATGCGGGGGCCGTGGACCCCCCCACGGCCACCTCCGAGGGGCTTTAATTTTAAGTAATGCTGAGGCTGCACAAACCCACCTGCAGTCCACAGGACCCCCACCTGCTTGAAGCAAATTCTAACAAAGGAGGGGGGGGTCACGCATGACCCTGGGGACTACCACCCCCTAGGGCCAACTTCTGCTATGCCTCGGACTGCCCACCCCCAGGATATAGCTGCTTGCTATGGCTTGGCGGGAGCTTTACCGCTCTCACAAGCCAAAACAAACTGTGCTCGCTTTCAGCAAGCGAGAGCACTGAAAAGGTTCTTGGTTGCTGAAAGTGGAGCACAGTTGCTTTTACAGAGAGGAAACCTGATGTAGCAGCTCCCTCTCCTTAAAAGCAATGCTGGTTCCTGCAGAAGCTGGGGAGCCGGCAGGGACCACATGGGCCTTGTGGCTCTCCCCGCAGTCCCCAACAAATTGGGATTCCTGGGTGGGACCAGGGCACCCACAATTGAAGCCAGGCCCCCGGGGGATGGGATTCCTGGGGCCGAAACTGGTCAAGGAGGGGGGCCATTCAGCCCCCTAATATTATTTATGTACATTTTAAAAAGTGGTCGGGCCCTGGGGGATTGTTGAGAGGACTTTGGAGGCCATACCCTCTTTCTCCACCACTCTGCAAATGAGGTTCCTGTTGCACTGCTGGTTGGAGGATGAAGTCCCTTTGGATGCTGAGGGTCCTTGAGGGTCAACAAGCCCACCTGTTACCGCCAGTAAGTCCCACAGAGCGCGATTGCTGAGAGCACTTCAGAGGCCACACCCCACCACTCTGCAAACACACCTCCTGATGCACAACTGGCTGGGGGATGAAGTCCCCTTGGCTCTCGAGTGTCCATGTGGGCGAACAAGCCCTGCTGTTACGTCGGGAAGTCCCACACAGCGGAATTGTTGATACGACTTTGGAGGCCATGCTTACTTTCTTCACCACTCTGCAAGTGCACTTCTGGTTGGAGGAGGAAGTTGTCTAGGCTGCAGAAGGTCCTTGGGACCAAAAAGACCTCCTGGGGGATAGATATTGTCCCGTATCTAACTTCAGCATATCCAACCCCTTTCCTGGCTTTCACTTTGAGGTCAACATCCACAAAAACCCAGGGGGCCCAAGCTCAGTGCTCAGAGGGGCGCTAGGCCAATCACCTCTGCGGGGGCCATTTCAAGGACAGACAGTCAAAACAGCTCTTGGGCAGCACCTGCCACGGGGAGTAGATCGCCTGCCTTCAGGCCGAACACTCGGACAATAACCATCTCTACAGGAAGGCAATGACGATCAACACAAAGGCATTAGGTATAGAGCAGACTCCCACCCTCTCTGCTTATGCTCATGGAATATAAACGGCTTGTCGACAAAAATCACGGATCAAAACTTCTTACACTATCTCCAATCTTTCAACATAATTATGCTGCAGGAAACATGGCTCCACTTCCGCATTCGATCCAATGCTTTTCCATTCCGGCCACAACAAGCAACAAACTTGTACACCACTCGGAAGGGCTGGCAACCTACGTCTCCACCTCGAGTCACTTAAGTGGCCCTGGTCGGCTCTCCCACATCAGCCACCTGCAAAGTAAAGATTGCCATCTCTTTTTACGGAGGGTAAGATGAGGTGGGCCTAGTAATCCCAAAATGGAAAGCCAAAGACTCAGAGAACTGAACCGACAAAGTACTTAGTCTCATAACAGAAACGGAATCCCCACATTTCTTTGTAACTGGGGATTTAAATCAACATCTTCTTGGCACATCGGGGCGAAGGGATCTTTCTCACTTCAATCTGTAAGATCCCGCCACAGAGCGCTTCATTAATTGCAAGCAAGACCCGCAAGAAAAAACGCCTCTTGGAAGATCCTGAACATCTAAACCTCAGGGCCCTCAACGGTAGATTCTTCGGGGGCTCTCCCCCCGAACCTTCATACTACACCAACTCATCCTGTTCAATTTTAGATTACACGTTTGCAACTCTCTCATTGTTCCCCTACATTCAAGGGTTCCGAATGGGGGACAAGGGGGATAGCGACCACTGCTCACAGGAAATCCTAGTGTCATCTGCCGCAACCTTCGCCATTCAACAAGAAGAATTATTGGTGCCTACCTATACCTCAAATTTAAGGAGGATCAAATGTGCATCAACAATAACGAAGTCTCTTTAAAAAAAATGCAACCAAGCTCTTTCAATCAATAGAAACAGGCGCAATTGACCAAATAACACACTGGGAATATTTTCCCGCAAAATTCTTAAGCCTCTGTGGCAAAACTCCTCCGAAGGCAGACTCTTTCCGGATAACCGGCATGAGAAAGAGGATCCCTAAAGCTCAAAGGGACCATCTAAAAACGCTTAAGAAATCAATAAACTCCACTCTAAGATGCCTGAGAAGACACCCAGGGGACTTAAGTGCCCGCAAAATCTTGCAAGATTGATGGAAGCTTCTGAAGAAATTGAACTGGGAAGTCAAGAAAAAGCAATTAGACGAAATCTGGGTAAAGCTGCTCCATGATGTTAACCACAACGACAGTGCTCGCTTTTGGAAAAAGGTAAATGCTACAATCTGCCCACAACACGAGGGAAAAAAACATACCCAAATGGACGGCTGCAATGCGATCGCCAAGGAGCAGGCTACTGGGGTTCAACATGCCAAATTCAGTAAAATCATCAGGACACAAGCCAGGCCATCCACCCCCATCGGCAATTAAGAAGCAAAATGCAAAAGGAAAAAGAGAGAGTGCTCCGGGCCCAAATGGATTCCCACAGGCCTTGTTTAAACACAAACCGGACTGGGCTAACTTTCTGAAACCCCTATTTTCACAAATCTAGTCACAAGGCAGAATACCTGAATCATGGAAAGGCTCAACGATCGCCCCGATCTACAAGAGCGGCGACCAGGCCTACCCTAGCAACTACCGCCTAGTGGCCTTGATCGATAACGAGGCAAAATACTTCGTAGGCACCGTCTTGGAGGATCTCACAGCCTGGGCAGATGCCAAAAAAATCATCCCACCAAACCAGACTGGCATCTGCAAAATGACTGGTACGACCACAAACATTCTGGCACTCTCTTCTCATCGATTCAACCAAAACAGTTAACCTGCAACTACACCTATGCTTCATTGACTTTCGTGCAGAATTCGATACTGTTGTGAGGGGGGAACTTTGGGGTAAGCTGGAATGCTGGGGAATTCCTCAGGTCATCCTAGATATAGTGCTACTTCTACACTGACACCAAGGACCCGGTGAAATTAGGTGGGGGAACGCACCTTTTTAGTAAAGTCCCTACAAACAAGAAATAACCTGCCACCCTGCGTGGTGTCTTGATGTGGAGCTCATATCTTGTCATGTATTGTTGTATTGCATCTTCTTTGAGAAAATGATCGATAAAATATTATTTTTTTTTAAAGTCCCTACAACCAAAGGCTTGAAACAAGGTTGCGTGGTGGCGCCTACTCTGTTTAATCTCTACATGGGCAATCTCCTTCAAGCTCTCAACATCTACAATGCACACGCTCCCACGCTGAGCAGTTAATCACTAACAAACCTTATGTATGCTGACGACGTGGTGCTGCTTAGTCACATACGTCTTGCTCCAACATCTACTTCATAAAACGCAGAAATATGCTGCAGAGAATAGTCTAAAAATTAATTTCAAGAAAACTCGGTGTTGGACCTTGCCCTTTTTGGCAGGTTCACCCCTAAACTTTTTGCTTTTTCCTAGCCTGTTTCTGTGACCTGGTGTTAGTGATTTTAGGTCTTGGCGCACTTTTTTACTGTGGTACAGTGTAAAGTGCGTGAGCTCTCTGTGTATGTGTTGTCGTGTATTTCTATAGGTTCTGAATCGATCCCCCTATTCCTGACCCTATTCTGGTTAAACTACCTAGCTAGTTAACTAACAGTCAGCCCATGAGGCAAGAAATCCACCATTATGCAGATACCGTTATCTGACGCAGTCACACTACGGCACAGGAACGTGTTATCTGATTAGGTCATAACGCTTGAGATCTAATTAGACAAGCGACATTCCTCCAGCCCCTGATAAGGCATACGACGTTCTCATAACAAATCAAACCTATGACAACCTGGATAATCCGTGCGGCCATTGTTTTGATTTCACAGAGAACTTTAGTAAAGAATGTGCTAACGAGCAAGTCGTATGACATCTTTATTGACGTACCTATGTCCATCCTTACGTCAATCCCGGCACCTTTAAGGTATAAATATTGCCGACCTTGCCCTATGCAAACACACGCGTGGTGACAAGACGGAGCAGCCATACTTGCCGAAGCCGAGAGCAGAAGCAGACCCCGCAGGCAGCAGCCCCGCTTTCCTGACGCGCTGAGAGACGCGCTGCTATCTCAAGCCGAGAGACCCAGCACCGGCGTTTCTGGGCAGCCCTCGCAGGCAGCCTGGAATATCGAGAGCAGAGAAAGAGATACCATTCCTCATTCATCCTAAATTCCAGGTACAGAACTGAATAACCCCTCCTAGAGAATTCTTTAGTTATTCACTTGGCAAAAACAAACTTAACTTAAACTGTAACTTTCTATTCCCGCCCACGTATTAGACTTAGGTCCGGTACACGGGGTAGGCGTATTTAGAAACACCAGTTGAGCACGTTTAGTCAAATGTATATGTGTATGTAAATATATTTTAATCATTTTAAAACATCATATGGCTCAGAAACCATATCAATGTTTTTACAGTATTATTTTATACTATTGCTTTTAATGTATGCACTTTACTTAACTATAAGTATTGCAATAATATCGATCCATTTCTCTTGTACGAGAAAAGAGACTGATCAATAAATAACACCTTTTATTGAACACGCCCGTCTCTTCCTTTTCTCTACATTCTGATGAGACTAAGAATGCACGTACTGACTGAGTAAAATAATTGCCTTGTGCTCACACGACTCTTGAGATTGACTCTTGATTAGGGGAGAGCAAAGTTGTCATGTTCTATGGTTGTCAGAAACTAAATCCCTTCTTGTCTAATCAGGGGAGTTAATCCTTCCTTGAACATTCGAGAAAGTTTCTAGCGAACTCTGAGCTTAGCTGGCAAACCCAAAAATTAAGTCTAGTATCGACAGTAGTAGACCTAGTTAACGTCTGGCCTAGGCCTTTACTGCTGTAGGTACTATTCCAATGCGCAGAGCCTATTGGGAAAATAGGAGCTACACTACATGGCGCCCAACGCGTTTGGAAAGGGCGATAAAACTAACGTAAGACATTTAGAGTAACTCAGTCGTGCTTTCTCACTCAGACCCCTTTTCCCAAATACTCCAAAGACGTCTGGAGTGGGTGAAAGGTTATAATATCCTCCAAAACCTCGCAGGAGGGAACTCCTATGTATGGTTCTTGGTCTAGTCAACGTTGAAGGATAAACAGTGTTCCAAAATATTGTGCATCTAATCTCTGTTTCCATAAAGAAACCTGATCTGCAAATAAACATAATACCATCCTGTCAGCAAAATGGACAGCGATGAAGAACGAGAGGTTACTAGATTAGCTACTGAAATAGCAGATGCTGATGCTACCATGCAAGCAGCAGACGCGGATATAATACTCATTCCGGTCGCCAAAAGGAGATCTATAACCTTAAAACTTATAGAAAATGGACTGACACCTAGAGGTGGCACAGTCATATTCGTAATCGAGGCACACGAATATCGGCAGACAGAGGTATACTATACATGGATACATTTTCCAGCAGCTAATACTATAACAAAGTACTTCCACTATTACAAAGTAGAGGAACCTCCTAATGAGTACACTCCTTTCGAGGAGGTGGAAGTACCACTCAAATTCCAAGAGCATTTGCTCTTATTTGATGGCGCCCTAAAACATAATAATCACATTACAAGGCTCGGTCCTTTAGGAAGACCAGGAGCAACGTGGCCGGTCCTAGCCGGATACACACCATATCCAGACATCGAAAGAATGCCTGCAGCAGAGCTGTTAATACAGCTAAAACAACTACTAAAAATTCACAGACAATTAGTTCAGTATGTAATGCGGACTTCAACAATTCAGCCAGCGATTAAACTACCACAGCTGACCCCTCACCAGGGGAACACAAATAAAATTACACCACAGAACATCCAATCCTGCCTAGGTAAAGTTCCAGCTAAACGGGAACAAATACCATTCTGGTTGGCACAGAAAATTACCCAAATAGAGGCGGTGTTTCCTGACACCACCCCATTAGAAAAACACAGGATTCTGACTATATGTCTCCCAATGGGAATCTCACCACACATTGAGGACTGTGACACTTGGGGTACAGTCTTTGCTTCCATCTACACAAAAACGCACGGTGTTCCATCCATTTCGGTAATACCAGATGTGCTAAAACAAATTCAAGATGAATACGGTCCAGAACCTGCTTTAACTCTTGGTATGAAATTACTAAAAGACTTCAAGCAGGTCTCGGCTATATTACTAGCCAACATAAAGGGTGAAGCAGCAAACGTGGCGATCCGCCAGAGGTTAAAAGAGACAGATATAGCAGACCAACCAGCTGAAATTGCCAGAATCATAGAAAAATCCTATGAAGAACTAGGCAGAGATAGTCTAGGTGGAATACCAGTAAAACCGCAACTGACTACAAGTCCAGAAAAAAATGTTTTTAATAATAATAATAATAATTCACCAAAAAAGAACTGGGATGGGAACAAACAATCCAATCCCAAAGAAAAGAAATTCCAGTCCAGAGGAAGGTCTCCTAGGCGAAGAGAGAAATCTCCAAACCCGAGACAAAGGTCACCCCAGAGTGAACCCTCTGGGAATAGATATAACCTTAGAAATAGGGATAATATTAAAAAACCTGATAGATATCAAGACATTGATACACGTCCCTCTCAATCTTTTCAGAATTCCTCGCAGAAATCGGAAAGAAGAGGACGATCAGAAGAGCACGCCAAGTCCAAAGACAAGGAACCTGCTCAACTGAAAAAGAAATCACAATTTCCAAAAAAGAAGGTAGCCAGTATCAAGGTAGTTAACAATGCCGAGAATACTGAGGACACAACTGAAAAACGGAGAGTGGGCTCAGACAATGCTAGACAGCGCAGCAGAGGTGAGCATAGCTCGCAAAGTCCTTATGAATCATCTGGAGACAGTGGACACGAATGAATACCTTCAAGTGGAAACTGCAGATACCAGAGTTAGCAAGCCCCACAAAATATACGAGATAACATTACGTATAGAGGGAGATAAGACTAGGAAAATAAGGGGACTATTTTGGGATAACCTCTCAAAGGGTTATGACATACTTTTAGCTGAAAAAGACTGGCCACCAGAGTTTGTCAGGGAGTGCCCTCATGGCGAAGAAGTAATTATGCCTGCCTTCTCGAATCAAATCCCGATTCATAAAAAATACACACTTGCTAGAAAGTGGGCAGTGGCCTTAGCACCTGCTTTATATAAAAATCATGTAGGATGGGATGAGGATTCTCCTCCTCACAAAGTCCAGTTAAAATCACAACCAACTGCACAAAGGCAGTACCCAATTAAGCAAGAAGCTAAAAAACAAGTAAATGAAATACTAGATCAGCTAGAATACCAGGGGGTGATTGAAACTTGCACCTCACAAATGAACAATCCTTTGTTTCCGGTCGCCAAACCAGACAACTCATATCGTCTAGTTTTGGATTACCGACACCTTAACACATGTTGCAAAACTTTTGCAGTGCAAAACTCACACAGTGCTGCACTAATGAATAACATAGTGCGCAAAAAATACAAAACTACCTTGGACATCTCCAACGGATTCTTTTGTCAAAACATAGCACCAGAGAGCAGATATTTAACAGCTTTCTCAGTAAATGGCACTCAAAAACAATTCTGTCGGTTAGCCCAGGGGTACAAGAACAGCCCGGGGGTATTCTCAGCGAGAGTAACAGAATTACTACAACAATATGATGATGAAGCATTATCTTATGTCGATGACATTTACTTAACAGATGATGACTTGGAAACTCACTTGAAAAGAGTGAACACCATAATACTTGGTTTCGCTGCAGAGGGTTACAAATTCAACTTCAAAAAGTCCAGAATTGCCCATCTGACGGTCCTATTCTTAGGATATGAGTTATCAAGTGAAGGCAAAAGCCTGGCAGACAATTTCCTAGAGAAATGTGCCGTAATCCAAGCTCCTAAAACACTAAAAAACCTACAGTCAATTCTAGGCTTCCTAAATTTCGGAAGAACTTACATTGCAAATTACGCAGAAAGGGTCAAACCCCTTTACGATCTAATTAAACCAGATTTTAAAAGATCAAGTTGGACTCAAACACACACACAGACATTTTGAGATCCTTACAAACAGACATGCTAATTAAGACAAAATTAGAAACACGTGATAATACACGCAACCTTGTGATCCGAGTCATCCCAGGGAGATGCGGATTCACATACCTGACCTCTAATGAGGGAGAAAAGGTACCAATTGCATTCAAATCACACTTGTACACTAAGGCTGAAATGAAATTTAGCCCAACGGAAAAAATTCTTACAGCAACACAGACCGCTATAGCAAAAGAACGAGCCCTGGCACAAGGTAAACGAATAATAATCGTGACACCAATACCAGCCTTAGAGGCGGTAACAAAGGCAAGCATTCCAAATGCGAAAGCACTCCATCCGAGATGGATACAATGGGCTAACTCTCTTGCTGCAACAGACGTGGTGTACGAATTTGATCCTTACTTAAAAACACAAGAATTTCTACAATATGAATTCGAATGTCCTCTGCCAACCGAAATTCTGCCTCTAGACCAATACGGCTGTATAATATATACAGACGGATCAGCACAACCCACAGTAGGGGGTAAACAAGCTTACAGTGCTGCGTGCGCGATTGTTAAAGGTCGTTGGCACGAAGGGAAATTTAAACCAACCCTAACTAAAACACAATCCCTAGGAGATTGTACAGCTCAGCGAGCTGAACTACTAGCATTCAAGATGGCGCTTGAAAATACGGATCGAGAATTCCCCACACTCATAGTGTGCGATTCATATCATTGCGTTCAATCTTACAATGAATACTTGCAGATCTGGCTTCAAAATGGTTTCAAGGATGCGAAAGGTGGCACAATCAAGCACAAAATGCTCTGGGAACAAGTAGCTCTTTTACAAAAAGAACTACCAAAGACTCACGTGATACATACACTGAGTCATCAACGTGATGGCGTTCACGTTGCAGGGAATTCATTGGCTGATGAGGCCGCGAAGGCAGCTGTGCAAACGGCTTCCGTAGCTGCCGTCACCCGGTCAAAAACAAAAATAGACAGTGAAATATTACAAGCTGTCAGCGCTTCAGAAAAGGATTCGATAGAACCACTCCCTAAAGGCTTTCCAGTAAAATACTCATACATAACTGATGCAAACAATGTTCCTTTTGCTCAAATCCCTGGAGTGGGGGATAGGGCAATTCCAAACATGGAACATAGGTTAGGACTAATAATAGCGGCACACGAAGGGCTTGCTTCTACCCATGCTGGCGTCTCAGCCACAGTATCATTATTAAAACAGAGATACTGGTGGCCACAAATGAGAAGACAAACAAGGAACTATGTTCTAGCATGTGAAATATGTCAAAAAATGAAAGTATCAACTGTGAGACGTCCAGCACAGACGCCCCTTCTAATCTCGGATAAACCATTAGCCTGTGTTTATCTAGACCACTGCGGTCCCTTACAAAGGGATGGTAACTATAAATATATCTTGGTCGCAGTGGACTCATGCACGAGATTCATATGGATGTGGCCCCAGCGAACGGCTGACGCCAGAACTGTTATAAAAGATTTGCGGGTCTTTATCGGCACATACGCAATTGGCATTCTGCATTCGGACAATGGTCCTGCTTTTAGCTCTCGGGCTTATAAGGAGGCCATGGTCAGCATGGGCGTGCAATTGCGGTACTCTTGTCCATTTCACCCTGAGGGGAACGGAATTGTTGAAAGAAAAAACCGTGACATAAAGCAATCTATAACGGCAAAGGTATTAGGTTCGGAAGCTGGGTGGGTCAAACATCTAATAAGTGTCCAACGTAGTCTAAATAACTTGCCAAGAAATTCTCTGAAGGGATTCAGTCCGTACGAATTATTATTCGGAACTAGGATGTTGATCTCTGACCTTGATAGTCAGACTTCAGTGGTAACAGAAAAAAGCTTTGATGTCAAAGACCGTTTGGCTATTTTGCAGGACTTAAACAAAACAAGAAAAGACCTGAGCAACATACAGTTGAAACAACAGCCAACAACCACTGAAGAATCACCACCTGTCCCAGCAAGACCTGTCTGGATTCCAAAAGTCGGGGATCTAGTCAGGGAGAAGATCGCGGTAAAGAAGGAATTTGGGCCTTCTTACAGAAAAGCAGTTCCTGTCTGGTCTGTCAACGGGACAAGATCAGTTGTACTACCGCCACTTGCTGGAAAAAAGGAGAACCGAGTTGTATCCATCGACCTGGTAAAACCACAACATGTGGCCGATAACAAACAGTAGGCCAAGTGGACTCCCAATAAGTAGCAGAACACCAAGGTTTGCTACCAGTACAGAGGTCCTAACAAAGAGGCTCATCACATTCGAAACGCCTACAGAAGAACAACAAGGACTATGCAACAATGCAATAGAACTTAGACCTCTGAAAACCCAAATAAAGACATTTAGCAGAGACACACCAATCTATACTGAAGTACCAAGTGAAAATGCAAAAAACAAAAATCCTGAACCAATTGGAACAATTGACAGAACTGCATCCGGTTACTTCATCAACTTCGATGATTCCTCTGAAGGCTTCAGCGAACAAAAGACACAGCCATCATCAAAATCCTTTAAAGACAAAGCGAAGGAACTTTTGAAACAACTAAAAGAAACATATCTGATTTCTCCATGGATTGAATTTTGGGTGGGTTTTGGTGCATTTATCCTCATACTTTGGCTCATCATGGTATTTACTTTGGGACGCTTCATTGAGGGAAAATATGCTAAAATGGACACAGCAAGTCAGAACATCAACTTGGTCCTCAAACCACACACATCTTCACACGTCGAGAAACGAGAACTTTCTTCAGAACTTTCTTCAGCCAACTTCACAGCAATTCCAATACCTGGTGGGGTAGCCTGGGACAACACTGACTATGAAATTTATGGTCCGGTCGAGATCCTGAAATATCCACACCAAATTAAGATCTCTTTGAGTGACTTTGCAAAACCAAACTCATTTGCTGATGATTGGGACTTTGAAAGTATAAACAATATGATGTCTGACTTAGTAATGTCTGCTAAATTTACAAAACATGATTATTTGCAAGGTTCTACAAATTATGATAGTATGTATTGCTATAACCACTATGGTAACCATTTCTTGCATAAATCTGCACAACCTAGAAATGTTTTAAATTTTAATCAATGGGAACATTGTGCTACACCTCCAAAAGGGAGCTCTAGAACCGTTTATGACAAATATTCATACTTTCAAGGTTTTAACACTAGTAATGCTGAAACATTTTATTATAAATTGTCAAACAAGACAGGGACCAAAACCATGATAACCAACACAAAATTGATTTATTCTGATTCATTCTTTGAAAAAATGAATACTTTTGGATTCGATTATTGGGACAAAAATGTTGATTTGAAAAGTGTTTGGGGTACAAAAGAATGGCAAGTACAGGGTTTAGAAGCTTTGTTTAGAGCCTGCATGATCCCAGAACAAATGATATTTTTAAATGACACTGTTCAACAAACCACCTGTCTTGGCTTAGCCAAAATCAAAGATTTAAATAACCTGTCTATTCCAAAGCCAACAATGTTTAGCAATAGCTCTGAAACAGATGAAGGAAGAGACATAAACCATATACTTAACCAAAACAGAACACATCCTGATTGGAAACAATGGTTGATCTGGCCCACAGATACAAATAACTGTCAAGATAGATTCCTGAATAAAACACAGGGTTTCAAAATGACCAGGCCAGACCCTAGATATCCCCAAAGACATCACCCAGGGATAATAACAACCTACAGTGTGGGCAAATTATGCCTTCAATGGCTACAAACTTCCACACTGCCTGAAATTAAGCAACACCTAACTTTACTTACTGATGGTGCTGACTTGCGTGATTTCATACTGGGACCACGCAAACAGCGTCAAAAGCGTTTCATAGCAGCCTCTGTATATGCAGCATACAATGAGGCCTGGAAGGTTACTCAAATTGAAACAGCAGAAAGAATACGGGAAATTGACCGTATTAATTTGGAAAAATCACTTTCTGTGGTGGACAATGGGTTAATGACTCTGTCCTCCAGAATTTTTTCATTGGACAGCATTGTGTCTTCAGCAATCGATATATTATCGCAAGACTTACTGTTATTACAACATGGTCAGTCACAATTGCGTTCTATCGTACAGCTTGGCTGGACGTTACAAAATCTGCGTTCAGGCTATGTGCCTTGGCGTTTAATCAACACAACGTCACTATTCCAAGTCTTTAACCTTACTGATAGACAAATCGGTATGGCGCAGAAGGGTGCTGATTATACAATCTTGAGCATTGAAAAACTAGAAAGATTACCAATGACAATGTCAGAACGACCTGTCAGTGAATGGATAATCCACGGAATCATAAATATTCCAATCTCAACCTTCAGGTTTCAATACTGCCAAAAATATATACAGGCTGGCATGTACGAGAAATTGGGAAAGGGGTACCTTAAAACAACTTGGAACCTGCCCTATTCACATGCATGTGTCAGTAACAAAGGACAGAAAGTGTTTCTTAGTGGCAACAATTGTGCTATGTCACTAAGCGGCACGCTTCTGTGTAACGGTATTAGTTTGCACGGAGCCTGTGAAGGGAATTCATACAACCTTTCATGTCACCAGCAAGGCGCACCTGCAACTGAAATAGAACCATTCTTTCAAAGACTCTATAATGGGAGTTACATTCTTATTGTAGACCGCAGATGTTGTAGTCTTATGCCCGGGACTCCTTATCTCGTCACTACGACGGCGAAGGTCAAGTGCTGTGGACGTTCTTTGTTCCCCAGCTCCTTTCCAGACAGGGAGGCAAGGGCATGGCCCGGTTTGAAAATTACTTCTATTCGAATAGACACTTTAAGCAGAATGAAAACAGTGCTTCTTCAGACGCCTACAAGGCTCACGTCATCTAAAGAAACTTATGATCTACAAGTCGCAAGGACGACTGCAGAGATACATACATTATTATCAACCAATTCCCCCGTACATTTCGCGGAAATCCTGAGCGAAATCTTAAATATTTCTGATACCACAGGGGTCTCAAAGGTATTTAAGACAGTATTTTCGATGGCATTAACACCATTCAAAGCCATACTGGGTATTTTTCCAGATTTCGTCCATTCGATTTTTGGCGGACTTCCCCTGATCCTAGGACTAATTACAGGAATCCTATTCCTAGTCCTTATTTTTCGATATGGCAACCCATGTCACAGATCAAACTCTCGCGACAATGGAAGATACGATCCTAGCCATTGGATACCGGGACCGGATATCAAAAATCCTGGGACTCTCCCGGCTTAGAGACCTAAACATGACTTGGTTTCTATCATTTCGACCAATGTGGCAAAGGTGTGTTTTTCCTGTACTAAGGTGTCTGCTATGCGGAGAAGAATGCGTGTTAGACACCTGTCTGACACTACAATCGGATGCGCCGGTGGATGCAGATACACTGCTGGTTCCTACCAAGGTTCACGCTTTGTGCTGCCCTCAAAGGCTGCCAATTCTGATGACGGCATTCCTGGAATCTTCACCACTGCGATTGAAGAGTAGTGAAGTTCAAGATGAAAGCAGCATCGAACAGGTACGACCTTCTGTCAGCAATGCAAATCAGAATGTCAATGCAGACAATCATGCGCATGAATGCATGGTTACCCCTATTTCCGACTTAGTGGAACTTTCCCATGAAGCTGTTGACAGTTTTTTCGAAAGCCTGAATGATATGATGTTCTCTCCGGAACAGAAATAGAGACTTTTGAGTAAACTCGCACACGGCGTTCCCTGAATCCGGCCTTCAACTTCATTTAATTCATAGCTTAAGTGCATACAATATATATGACTGCAATTTTTCAGTATATTTGAAAATTTCAAAATGCATTTATGTATTTTGGGGTGGTAAGGTATACACTATACTCTATAGTATGTTGTACTATGTTATACTATGCATAGATTAGTAGATATGACCATAGTTAGCGTGGAGTGGGTGTCGTGTATTTCTATAGGTTCTGAATCGATCCCCCTATTCCTGACCCTATTCTGGTTAAACTACCTAGCTAGTTAACTAACAGTCAGCCCATGAGGCAAGAAATCCCCCATGATGCAGATACCGTTATCTGACGCAGTCACACTACGGCACAGGAACGTGTTATCTGATTAGGTCATAACGCTTGAGATCTAATTAGACAAGCGACATTCCTCCAGCCCCTGATAAGGCATACGACGTTCTCATAACAAATCAAACCTATGACAACCTGGATAATCCGTGCGGCCATTGTTTTGATTTCACAGAGAACTTTAGTAAAGAATGTGCTAACGAGCAAGTCGTATGACATCTTTATTGACGTACCTATGTCCATCCTTACGTCAATCCCGGCACCTTTAAGGTATAAATATTGCCGACCTTGCCCTATGCAAACACACGCGTGGTGACAAGACGGAGCAGCCATACTTGCCGAAGCCGAGAGCAGAAGCAGACCCCGCAGGCAGCAGCCCCGCCTTCCTGACGCGCTGAGAGACGCGCTGCTATCTCAAGCCGAGAGACCCAGCACCGGCGTTTCTGGGCAGCCCTCGCAGGCAGCCTGGAATATCGAGAGCAGAGAAAGAGATACCATTCCTCATTCATCCTAAATTCCAGGTACAGAACTGAATAACCCCTCCTAGAGAATTCTTTAGTTATTCACTTGGCAAAAACAAACTTAACTTAAACTGTAACTTTCTATTCCCGCCCACGTATTAGACTTAGGTCAGGTACATGGGGTAGGCGTATTTAGAAACACCAGTTGAGCACGTTTAGTCAAATGTATATGTGTATGTAAATATATTTTAATCATTTTAAAACATCATATGGCTCAGAAACCATATCAATGTTTTTACAGTATTATTTTATACTATTGCTTTTAATGTATGCACTTTACTTAACTATAAGTATTGCAATAATATCGATCCATTTCTCTTGTACGAGAAAAGAGACTGATCAATAAATAACACCTTTTATTGAACACGCCCGTCTCTTCCTTTTCTCTACATTCTGATGAGACTAAGAATGCACGTACTGACTGAGTAAAATAATTGCCTTGTGCTCACACGACTCTTGAGATTGACTCTTGATTAGGGGAGAGCAAAGTTGTCATGTTCTATGGTTGTCAGAAACTAAATCCCTTCTTGTCTAATCAGGGGAGTTAATCCTTCCTTGAACATTCGAGAAAGTTTCTAGCGAACTCTGAGCTTAGCTGGCAAACCCAAAAATTAAGTCTAGTATCGACAGTAGTAGACCTAGTTAACGTCTGGCCTAGGCCTTTACTGCTGTAGGTACTATTCCAATGCGCAGAGCCTATTGGGAAAATAGGAGCTACACTACAGTGTGGTGAGTGACCTGCCCTCCCATAGGAATGAATGGGGAATATGTATGCCCATGGTAGTTCCTGATGTGTGGGGAGTGCAGGGTCGAGTTTGGTATGTGCGAACTCGTGAGATTGAATGCTGCGCAATGGGATATGCGGCATGATTGTGTCTAGTGGAGAAGTACCACTTCTAGAAGTTGGCATATATGTGTAATTTGTGCCTGGCGTGTGATTGGCTGGTGAGCCTGGCCCAAGAGTGCCTGGACCTGCTTGTGGATTGACTGTCTGGTTTGAGGGTGGCAGGTGCTGAGGAGCCCCAGGAGCTTGTCTGGGTCAGCCCGTGGATGAAAGGCTGCATCTGCTGCCAGGGAAGTGGGAGGAGATGGCACCTAGGAGTGAATAGGGCTGTGCCTGCCTGCCACAATGCTGGCTCCACCTCCTACTGGGCAACTGTCGCCTCTGCCCCTCACACTGAAAGAAGTTCCCTATAACCAGTTCTAGCTGGTTCTCACACTGCCTGCACCCTGCTAGACAAAGGAATTTACAGTATAAAAAGGGGCTGTGTCCCCTTACAATTTGTTCTTGTTTTTGGACTTGAATCCTGCCAGGGGCGTGCTGCTGCTTGGGCTCAGGGGAAGGCTTGCCTCCCTGAGCCCTGCCCAGCCCCTGGATACCTGATGGACTCTGGAGACCTTTCCCTGGGGTCCCCTGCTGGATGCTGGACCCCTCTGCTATGGGAGCGCTTCCTTTTTGCTCTAGCGCCTGGGAGCGCTGTTGATTGTCCTAAAAGCGCTTGGGAGCGCTTTGCCTTGCCCTTGGCGCCTGGGAGCCCTTTGTTTTGCTCCTAGCGCTTAAGAGCGCTTTATTTTTCTTGTGAGCGCTGTAATCAGCCCCTAGCGCTTGAAAGCGCTTTTATTTTTATATTTATGGCGAGGGTGCCCACCCCTCGTGTTGCACCCGTGTTTCACCCTTGCTGGGGCCGTGGAGACCAAGATCGAAGCAGCTGTTCCCTCATTGGCTGAGAGCGACGAGCCCCCTCAGCAACGTCGCGCTGGGATTGGTTCCCGGGCCGCCGCGTCATCGGGAAAGCCGCGCTATGAGTGGCTGCAGTTCCGGTGTCACTGGGAGCTCGCCGGCGGAGCTGCGCATCAATTGGTCGATCGCCCGTGTCTTTAGCTGAGAGACGCCGCTGCCGAGAAAAGTCGTCCTGCCGGTGCGGGGACATCACGTGGCTGCCGCCCGCCCCGAGTGTGGTGAGCCTTGTCCAGAGGAGTCCAGCGGCCCACGAGCGAGGAGAGAGGGCCGACGTCAGCCCCCAAGAGACCGGTGAGTGGGGCTCTGAGTGAGACGGTTGGGGGGTGTGTCGGGCAAGCTTTCGGTGCCGCCCCCGTGACATGGGCCCCCTTCTCCCTCCCCCGCTGAACAAGGGGACGCAGTAGCACCACGGCCCTTGCAGTTTTAAGAGTCCAACGAAGGGGCCACATTTGGATCTTGGGAGCCCGCGAGGCTCTGGGGGCAGTTTGGTGACCGAGCCCAGAGAGGCTCAGGGCCCAGATTGTGTTTAGAGCCACGGAGGCTCTAGGGGGCACATTGTTAGTTAGAGCCCAGTGAGGCTCTTGAGGGCAGTTGTATTTACGAGCTGGTGAGAGGCTCGTGGGGGCATTTCTTTGTATAGAGCCCTGAGAAGCTCCATGGGGGCGCAGGTCGGTGCCTGTGTAGGCACAGCGTCATGGAGCATATTTGTTTTGGAGCCTGTGTGGCTCCAACGTGGACATGAGTGTTCTCAGAGCCTGTGTGGCTCCAGCAGTGGGTGCAGTTTGCGCCTAAGGGTCATTGAGGACCCTGTCGCAGTTTTGTTTCCTAAGGGCTAGTGAGAGCCCTGTCGCAGTTTTGTTCTCCAGCTGCCCAGCAATTAGTGGGCAGCTGCACCGTTTACACAAGTGGGGAGAGAGTCCCTGTGTGGGACAGAGGTGGCACAGTGGTGCCAGGCCTGCTACAGCTGCGCAGCACTTAGTGCCAGCTGCAACGTTTAGGCCTTGTGGTTGTTCCCAGGTGCCCAGCAAGTAGTGGGCACCTGCAATGTTTAGGTTTTGCGCCAGTGGCGCACCCCTGACTGGCGCTGCATTGGCAGCGTGCCCTGACATTCTGGACATAGGGCTCTTTAGTCCCTTTATTAGATGGGGGGTGGCATGTGATTCTATTTAGGCGCAATGTGATTGTCTATGTGATGGTAATTGCCTAATGTGAGTTTTGTGCAATGTGATATGGCGCTAGGAAATGTAATGCATTTAATATGATTACGCACCTTGATCTTACACCTCTGAATGTTTTTGGGCATCATGTGTTTCTGCGCTATTGAGTTATGTTCTGGCACCTCTGAATGTTTTTATGCATCATGTGTCTACCTTGTTTTTACACCTCTGAATGTGTTGGTTTATGCATCATGTGTTTTTCCTTCCCTGCACCTCTGAATGTTTTTATGCATCATGTGTAATGTGTTCTTGCTTATACCCCTAAATGTATTTTATACTTGGTTGGTTGTTCTTTTTAGTACAGGTGGTCCTAGTGAGGTCCTGGTTCCCTGCGTGACATTCTCCTAAGGTGGTTAGGGTTGCATAGGTGGTACTTACCTGTTCCCAGTAGTTACTGGATGTGATCTATAATTGTTATTTTGTGCTATACTTATTCTAAGTTCTAGAAGTGCTATTTCTAAAAGTGTTGATTCTGATAGTGGCCCATGTGGCCCTGTCTTGTACATAATCCCTTGTGAATATTGCCCATGCCAGTTGGCACAATGTACATGTGTGACTTCTATCTGATGTGTTTTGACAAATACAAAAGTTATTATTATATAACCTTGTGGGAAGTTCCTTTTGTGGTGTGCCTGGATGTTGTTGCTGTTGTGTGCTGGCGCAAATGCTTTACGAGTTTAGCCTTACTGCTCGTGCCAAGCTACCAAGGGGGTGAGCAGGGATTATCTTGGCGTGTGACTCCATTGCCCTGACTAGAATGGTGGTTTCTGCCTGGCTTTGGTGTCAGCCTTAGCCTACCAGAAATAGCCAGTTCTAACACTCGGACTATGACCTTAAACAGTAAAACAGGTGGCACCTGGGAGGTGTTCTTATTGAACTCACCACTGACTACAAATATCTTGGCGTCATCATCGATGATGTAGGGTCCTTTACGTGCCAGAAAGAAGAAATCAAAAGGAAAGGCCTGGCCCTAGCTATAACATTGAAAAACCTGTCCACAAAAATGATGGGGCCTTCATTATGCCCCCTTCTGAAAGTAGCACAGGCCAAACTACTCCCTAAGCTAACTTATGGCAGCAAAGCAATGCGGGGGAGAGATGTAAGCAATTGGGCATCTCCCTGATAATGGCAGATAGAACCTTGTTTAGCATCCCAAAATACATTTCTCCAGCTCAGATAAGGCTGGAGTTCGGATTAGTGAAACAGTCGCTGGCCAGGCATGGCACCTACATCATCTGCTGGAATAAGATAAGGCTCTCTGCTGCAAACACCCTAAATCAGCTGATATGGCAAGAACTCCAGCATAGGGACACTTCTCCGGGCAGATGTTACCTACAAGAATCTCTGGAAATCACAAGACTCACTAATCTCTGGAACACCCAGCTACAACACATATCCTTAAAAAAACTGGTCTGGAAGTCAGTAAAAGAACTCTCACTGCTGGAAAACAAGGCCCTGTTCTCAGCAAGATCTCATGCCTGGACGAACCTGAACTCGTATAAAACATGATACCTTCGGGTCTAGCCAGCGCTATATAAAACTTTTCTAATAAATAAATACATCTGCTCCCCAAAAATACTTCAATCAGGGTAACCCTAAAGCTATCAAAATAAAGTTTTTAAAGCACTACCTGGGCATTTTACTGTGCGCCGAGCACCTTCCACCATGGCAGAGGGCACGCTCCCTGGTGAGATCCTGCACTTAATCTGCACATGCACCGCACTGGAGCAAGAGCGGATACAGCTGCTTAAAATCCCGCTAAAGCAGTTAGGGATCCGCACCATGCGGCAAGCAGTGTTGGCATGTTTTGACTCGGGGGCCACACAATTGAACTGCAGAGTGGTCAAATTTCTTGCAATGGCGGAACAAAAAAGAAAAAAATGTATTTGACTTAACATCATAGGAGCGGATATATAACCCCAGCATTAAGCTGACAATGAAGAGACCGAGATGCAAGTGAGAAGTTGCTCCTTTAGACTCCATGATAACGACTTAAAAAACAGCCTCCAAGATGGTAAACCCTGTTGTGCCACGTAGCAGCCAGGGGTCTCTTCGTGATATTGTTTGCACTTTCTGCAATCCACCCTGAGGCTGAATGGCACTATTGTCTTACACAATAGCTGCACACCACTGACCACATCAATTCATTATCACAACCGCTACGAAGCACCACAGCGTACACTTTTTAAGGGTTCTTGTTTTGATTGTAACATTTTAATGGCATCCATCGAATCAGCTTTTTTTACATAGGTGTATGTAAGCACCGCATAGCACTTTTAACATGTGTATTAATGCTTTTACAACAGTACCATAATGATTTTTATCATGATAGCATCCAGCTGTTCAATGTTTTTTAGTAATTGTGCATAATAAAAAATAAAAAAAATAAACTCTGATGTATATTGAAGCCCTCCAGTTACCTTTGGTAAGTCCCACACAGCAGAATTGCTGAGTGGCCTTCGGAGTTATTCACTCATTCTCAATCACTCTGCAAACGCACCTACTGGTGCACTGCTGGTTGTAGGATGAAGTCCTCATGGAGGCTGAGGGCTCTTGGGGGCCCAGAAGCCCTACTGTTACCTCCAGTAAGTCTGACACAGCAGGATTCCTGAGAGATGATCGGAAGGCCCGCCCCTTTTTCCCCACCACTCTGCAAACATGTTTACTAGTTAAAAAATCATAGAAATTCACTTAAAATGAACAAAGGCTACAAGAACGTTATAGATAGGAAATAGAATTTGAAAATCCATCTGAAATTCACTTAAACCAAAGGTTATAGGGTCATTATAGTTAGGAAATAAAATTTAAAAAATATCTTGGAAATTCACTGAAAAAAACAAAGGTTACAAGAACGTTCTAGTTAGGCTCAAATTTCACTTGTACAAAACCAGTGAAATTCAGCAGTTCTAGTTACCTGAGCTGACTAACTTACACCCCTACAATGCACTGCTTATGACTTCAAATATTGCATCACTCATGACATGGTCAGTGACATCCCTCATGACATCAAAGATGACATCTAAAATGATCACTGAGGACATCATCCAAAGAACCACTCACACCTCAATACAACCTTGTAAATGCCCACTCACACACCCACTCACAGACCTATACCAGTATTCACACACCCACTCAATCTTTCATAGAGCCACTCACACACCCACTCACTTGTACAGCCACTCACACAACCATTCACTCACCCATATATTTACTCATACAACTAGTCACTCACCCATACAGCCACACAGCCACATTCTCAATCATACAGCTTCTCACTCACCTACTTATTCACCTACAGTCACACAACCACCTACTCACCCATACAGCCTTTCTACACACTCACTCCCCCATATAAGCATTCACTCACACACTCACATACACCCACAAAATCACTTATATACCCATTCACACATCCGTACAAACACTCACACAAATGCTCACTCACCAATACAGCCATTCACACAGACACTTACTCTCCGAAACAGTCACTCACACACCAACTCACTTAACCAAACTGACTCAAACTACCACTCACTCACCCATAAGGCCAATTATACACCCAGTCACTCACTCACACAGCCATTCAGACATCCACACACTATGCAGTCACTACACACATTCACTCATTCACCAATAAAGCTACTCACACAGCATCTCACTTCTCCACACAGCTACTGACACACCCACTTAGACACCCATGCAGCCACACATACACCCATACACATAAGGATACATACAGTCACACAGCCACTGATATGATATGTTAGTAGTATTACTCAGTAGTAGTGCACCTAGTATACTAATTAAACTTTTGCGGCAGGTTAGTATATATGTTTAATATCTATAAGCTCTTAAAATACTTACACTTACTTGATTATGTCATAAGTGATGTCATCAGTGATGTAATTTGAGATGTCATCAGAGATGTCACTGACCATGTCATAACTGATGTAATACGTGCGTCCTAAGCAGTGAATTGCTGGGGACGCGAGTTATAGTTAGCTCAACTAACGATAACTGCTCAATTTAATTGGTTTCGTACGAGTGAAACCTGAGCCTAACTATAATGTTCCTGTAACCTTTGGTTTTCTCAATTAATTTCTATCTTTTTTTAATTCGATTTCTGAACTATAACGTCCCTGTAACCTTTGTTTTTTCAGTGAATATATATATATATATATATATATATATATATATATATATATTCACTGAAAAAACCATAGGTTAGAGACCATATATAGTTAGCTGGACATTTTATTGACATAAAACCAATGAAATTCCATATATAGTTAGTTGCACTAACTATATATCGCGCACCCGCAATCCACTGCTGATGATGTCACATATTACATCATTCATGACATGGTCAGTGACATCACTGATGACATCACTGATGACATCACTGATATCTCAAATGACATCACTGATGACATCACTGATGACATCATCTAGTGTCTGTGTAAAGTTTAAATATGTTTTACATATTGAAGAATGAGTGGATGTATGGAAGACTGAGTGTGTGTGTGGCTGGCTGGGAGGTGTGTGACTCTGTGCATATCAATGTGTACTTGTATCAGTGATTGTATAAGAGAGTAAGTATGTGTTAGTATATGTGTGAAAAGTATGGTGTTCTGTGTTTAACTGTATAGATGAGAAAATCGAAGTGTGATTCTTCACAGGACTGACTAGGTGTATGAGTGCATATGATAGTGTTGTAATAATGAGTGACTGTATGTATGAGTGATTGTATGGGTGAATGAGTGAATGTGTGTGTAGACGTAGGAATCAGTGAGTGCGTATGTAGTAACTGGTATTGGTGTGTCATGATGTCATCAGTGATGTCATTTGAGATGTCATCAGTGATGTCATTTGAGATGTCATCAGTGATGTCATCAGTGATGTCACTGAAGTATGGTGTTCTGTGTTTAACTGTATAGATGAGGAAATGGAAGTGTGATTGATTCTTTACAGGACTGACTAGGTGTGTGAGTAACTCCATGGATGAGTGGCAGTGTGTGAGTGTCTGCATAGGTGTATGAGTGCATATGATAGTGTTGTAATAATGAGTGACTGTATGAGTGATTGTATGGGTGAATGAGTGAATGTGTGTGTAGACGTAGGAATCAGTGAGTGCGTATGTAGTAACTGGTATTGGTGTGTCATGATGTCATTTGAGATGTCATCAGTGATGTCATCAGTGATGTCACTGACCATGTCATGAATGATGTAATATGTGACATCATCAGCAGTGGATTGCGGGTGCGCGATATATAGTTAGTGCAACTAACTATATATGGAATTTCATTGGTTTTATGTCAATAAAATGTCCAGCTAACTATATATGGTCTCTAACCTATGGTTTTTTCAGTGAATTTTCAAGGTTTTGTAAATGCAAATTCCTAACTATATATGGTCTATAACCTATGGTTTTTTCAGTGAATTTCATTGGTTTTTTAAAAGCTAATATCTATAGCTGTAAAATATATTCTTTATTACGTGACGTATCACGTAGCCACGTGAGACGCCTCATGACGCGTCGCATAACCGTGACGTATCGGCTCTGCAGCGCAAACAAAACCCGTAACGTAAGCGTGCCGGAGCACGCTTACAGATATATATATTTTTTTTTTAACCTTAATTAGACAAAATCCACACGTGCACATATCTTGAGGCCTTGCAGAGGCACATCAAACAAACTGTCCCTACAATTTTGCCAAGTTTGCTGGAAATCTATTCCCTTAATTTTTTTTTTATTGTTTCTCTTGGTTTTCCCCTTGTTACGCTTACCGGGACGCTACCCGGTACGCGAACCGGACGCTACAAAAACACAAGATGGCGGACTCCCGTTACGCTGCCGGTTAGCTGCCCGGTTCGCGTACCGGGAAGCGCCTCTACCGCGAAAAATCGCGGGGGACTCTAATATCCCCCTCATCAATCCTAGAGGGTCAGGAGGGGTTTACCTTGCCCCCTTTCCTTCATTTCCCCCTTCTTTTTTCACCACATCTTGTCTCTCGAACCTACCGAGAGACAAGATGGCGGCCGCTCCGGACTGTTTACAATGTTGACAGCTACGCTGCCCGGTTAGCTGCCCGGTGAGCTGCCCGGTGAGCTGCCCGGTTCGCGTACCGGGACGCGCCTCTACGGCGTAAAATCGCAAAAAAAAAAAAAAATTATTTTTTGCCCCGCGGGGCACTTTAATATCCCCCTCATCAATCCTAGGGGGTCAGGAATGGTCTACCTTGCCCCCTTTCCTTCATTTCCCCCTTCGTTTTTCACTACATCTTGTCTCTCGATCGTACCGAGAGACAAGATGGCGGCCGCTCCGGACTGTTTAGAATGTTGACAGACACCGGAGAGCCAATCAGCTTCGCTTCGCGAAGTTCCGTTACGCGTCAGGTACGCGAACCGGGGCGCTAACCGGAGCGCTGTCACAGATATATATATTTTTTTAAACGTTAATTTCTCAAAATCCACTGAAGCACATATATTGAGACATAGCAAAGGCACGTCGGGCAAACCATATCTACAATTTTGCCAAGTTTCATGTAAATCTATTCAGCCGTTCGAGCTAAAAGTGTGTCCAACCGCCCTATGGAAAAATGAATGGGAAAAACGCGTTTTGGGACCCCCCTTTTTTCTCGGCCCCCCCTTGACAAAACCCCCCCAAATTTTCAGGGGCTGCTCAGAAACAAAATGTGCCATTTTCCTGAAAATTTCAGCCAATTCCGTCCACAAACGCCAAAGTTATTAGACATAGAATTTTCAGAAATCCCATAGAGAAAAAATCCTAACTATATATACCCACTGGCTATCGCCAGTAGGTAATATACATATATAATCTGCATATCTATATAAATATAAATGCATGCATACATATACATATATGCATACATATGCATGTTATTTACATGAAAGTTTTAAAAACACTAATAAAAGCAAAGCTAAAAAGCCACCTCATTACAAACAGAATGGCTTTAACTTAAACGAGGGCGAGATCTATTGCATTTTCAATGCTTGTTTACTTTGGTTCTATCAAGAAGGCATTCAGATGTGTCACACATTTGCCATAAATTCTGAATGTTAGCACTCTAGTTGCTCATTGGATCACTGTAGTAAAGCTAGTGCTCACCAGGGAAGTCTGCTGCTAATCATGGTTTGCAGCCATTTTCCCGCATTTTTTATCCCGCAGACTTTCAGTCCGCATACCATTATCCCGCAAGGTCATTGACCTCGCATACCATTATCCCGCATTTTTTCAAAACGCATGTGCATTTATCGTGCATGCCTTTACAAAGAATTACGTTTTAAAGGCATGTATGGTAAATGCATTTGCGTTGTGAAAACCACGATGACGAGAGAGGTAAGTGGGTTTGTGTTAATTTTTTCGTAGGTTAGTGATTGTGTAGTGTAGTGTAGTGTTGTGTAGTGTAGTGTTGTGTTAGTGTAGTGTAGAGTTGTGGTGGTTGTTTAG
Source organism: Lissotriton helveticus (assembly GCF_964261635.1). Taxonomy (NCBI): domain Eukaryota; kingdom Metazoa; phylum Chordata; class Amphibia; order Caudata; family Salamandridae; genus Lissotriton; species Lissotriton helveticus. The sequence continues at coordinate 593,378,847 of NC_136067.1, read as the reverse complement.
TGTAGGGTCATGCTGGGGGTAGTGTTTTAGGGTTTAGGGTTGTGTTATAGTGTTTGCGTAGTGTAGGGTCATGCTGGGGGTAGTGTTTTAGGGTTTAGGGTAGTGTTGTAGTGTTTGCGTAGTGTAGGGTCATGCTGGGGGTAGTGTTTTAGGGTTTAGGGTTGTGTTGTAGTGTTTGCGTAGTGTAGGGTCATGCTGGGGCTAGTGTTTTAGGGTTTAGGGTAGTGTTGTAGTGTTTGCGTAGTGTAGGGTCATGCTGGGCGTAGTGTTTTAGGGTTTAGGATAGTGTTGTAGTGTTTGCGTAGTGTAGGGTCATGCTGGGGGTAGTGTTTTAGGGTTTTGGGTAGTGTTGTAGTGTTTGCGTAGTGTAGGGTCATGCTGGGGTGTAGTATTTTAGGGTTTTGGGTAGTGTTGTAGTGTTTGCGTAGTGTAGGGTCATGCTGGGGGTAGTGTTTTAGGGTTTTGGGTAGTGTTGTAGTGTTTGCGTAGTGTAGGGTCATGCTGGGGGTAGTGTTTTAGGGTTTTGGGTAGTGTTGTAGTGTTTGCGTAGTGTAGGGTCATGCTGGGGTGTAGTGTTTTAGGGTTTTGGGTAGTGTTGTAGTGTTTGCGTAGTGTAGGGTCATGCTGGGGTGTAGTGTTTTAGGGTTTTGGGTAGTGTTGTAGTGTTTGCGTAGTGTAGGGTCATGCTGGGGGTAGTGTTTTAGGGTTTTGGGTAGTGTTGTAGTGTTTGCGTAATGCAGGGTCATGCTGGGGGTAGTGTTATAGGGTTTTGGGTAGTGTTGTAGTGTTTGCGTAGTGTAGGGTCATGCTGGGGGATAGTGTTGTAGGGTTTTGGGTAGTGTTGTAGTGTTTGCGTAGTGTAGGGTCATGCTGGGGGTAGTGTTTTAGGGTTTTGGGTAGTGTTGTAGTGTTTGCGTAGTGTAGGGTCATGCTGGGGGTAGTGTTTTAGGGTTTAGGGTAGTGTTGTAGTGTTTGCATAGTGTAGGGTCATGCTGGGGGTAGTGTTTTAGGGTTTAGGGTAGTGTTGTAGTGTTTGCGTAGTGTAGGGTCATGCTGGGGGTAGTGTTTTAGGGTTTAGGGTAGTGTTGTAGTGTTTGCGTAGTGTAGGGTCATGCTGGGGGTAGTGTTTTAGGGTTTAGGGTAGTGTTGTAGTGTAGGGTCATGCTGGGGTGTAGTGTTTTAGGGTTTTGGGTAGTGTTGTAGTGTTTGCGTAGTGTAGGGTCATGCTGGGGGTAGTGTTTTAGGGTTTAGGGTAGTGTTGTAGTGTAGGGTCATGCTGGGGGTAGTGTTTTAGGGTTTAGGGTAGTGTTGTACTGTTTGTGTAGTGTAGGGTCATGCTGGGGGTAGTGTTTTAGGGTAGTTTAGTTGTTTAGTGTATGCTAAAGGCATATTCGTTCTAAAAGTTTTCGTTATTTTAATTTGCGGCCTAATAGTACATGCGGGATTTTTTTTGCGGACTGATGGTATGCGGGATTTCGTCATATATTCGCTAATCATACTTTCTATGGCAAAATGAACCCCCTCATTTTGTTCCTTTTTAAATTAAATGTTTTAAGAGTTACCACTTTATTCCAATCAAGATGGCTTCAGGTGTGCCATACCTTTGTAATAAGTAGGACTGTTAGCACTCTAGTTGTTCTTTAGAACACTCTGGAACATTCTGTCAATGGGCTATAGTTGGGCTACATCTGGCTGATATTTGGGCTACATTTGGTTTTTTTGTCTCTGGTGGCCATCTTTGGGCTACATTGGGCTACATTTGGGCTCCAACATATATATAGCCCAATGTAGCCCAATATATATTTTTCAAAGTTAATTTTCGTAAAAACCACTGGAGCCTATATCTTGAGACATAGCAAAGGCACATCGGGCTACCAGTCCCTACAATTTTGCCAAGTTTGGTGTAAATCCATTCAGCCGTTCAGGCTAAAAGTGAGGCCAACCGCCCTATGGAAAATTGCATGGGAAAAACACGTTTTGGGACCCCCCTTTTTTCTCGGCCCCCCCTTGACGAAACCCCCCCAAAGTTTCAGGGGCTGCTCAGAAACAAAATGTTCCATTTTCCTGAAAATTTCAGCCAATTCTGTCCTCAAACGCCAAAGTTATTCGACATAGGATTTTTTTCCTATGGGATTTTTGAAAATTCTAACTATATATACCTACTGGCTATCGCCAGTAGGTTATATATATATATATATATATATATATATATATATATATATATATATATATATATATATTTGCAAAAACACTTGGCGAACCGAAGAAAGCAGGCGCACCAGGTAGCGTGTGATCACTCTATTTCTTTATTTACAATGGATCGAGACACAGACACCTTTCAGATATCACAAGCCTTTTTCAAATTGTACATGCCTCACCACCTTGCGACAAACATTTACACTGTCTATCATGGACATAAACAACATACTTTCAATGACCTTCATTTCCCCTCCCATGTAGGAATATGAGTCCTAAGTACATTCTGAATATTCATATTAAAAAAAACAAATGAATAGGTAAATGTATCAGGACCTGGTCAGCAAATAAATTATCATATGTACAAGTGTTTCTTGGGGCATCTCCCAGTATCATCTATTATCAAATTGATACCATTTTCCATGGATGCTCCCCTATTTAGTTACCTCGTCTGAGTAACGATTTATCAACAATGTCAGCATTCATTCTATTATGCACATCATGTGCAAATACCAGCTCAGAAAATGGAGAGAGGGAAAAGAGGAAGGGAGGGGGAGAGGAAGGGGAGTCCAAGCAAGTCACTACTCCATATCACACCAATAATTGCTCATTAGCCTTCTCTGCATCGTATTGGAGGTTAAGAGTTAACAATCTCGGACCATTTCCCCATTCTTCTATGCTTGGATTATACCTCTTTTGTTCCCACTATACTAAGTAGAAACATTGACTTTATTACAGTTATGTTGAATTCACTGTAGGATAAGTTAACAATGCAATCATATAATAGTCATATATACACTCATTCCAAAGATATAGCAGCAAAAGAAAATAGCACCAAAAAAGTATAAAGCAGCAAAATCATAACCACCCTTACAGGGTATAACAGCTGCTTATTAGCAGCATCGCCCAAGAATACAGTACAAAGCCAGCAGCATCATAGTAGCAGCAATAATAAGCACTTCATTATATAAGGATAAACAATGGGAGATAAAAGGCATAAATAGTAAAATTATCATAAAAACTCTCAATAACCTAATTCCAATCTACATGTACACACCATTATATGGGCACAATGATAAGCAATAAATAATATTAAAAAACAGGTTCTTCTAATTGCAGACTCAAATGTATCCTGACAGCTGTTAAACGGATTCATATTTGTTGTCAATTTTAATGCACATGTACTTCCATTTCTTCATCCCTATTAACCTCTTCGATGCGTCGGATAGACCCTGGGCCGTCCGACAAAACGGTGGGCACAGGCGGGGGCTGTCCGACCTGCGCATGCGTCAAATTCTGCGGCACCACGGCGAATTTGCGCCCTGTCAAAGGTTAAGACCAGCTGGAAATTCTGTGTGAAGTACCAGAATATATCTTGATTCCAGGTGTTTTGGCTGCATTACTCTATTGCCCCCTCTTCGGCTCTGAGCAATACTGTCTATGGCATAGAACATAAGTCTTTACGGGTCACTATTGTGTTTATCAAAGAAATGCCTTGCTACTGGAAATGTAAAGTCTGCATTTCTTATGGCTTTTGATGCTCCAATATGCTTTTATACAAAGAAAAGTTAGTACTACCCACTCACATTATTGCACATGGGCAAACCAATGCATAAATACAACGGTCAGAGCCACTTTTAGAAAAACTATCTTTCTTCCTTATATGCACGTCTGAGGTGGTATATTCTACAGTGTTCGTAATAGTTTTGCAGATCTTACAATGCCTGCTCTTGTTGAACCCCTTTGATGTGTACAACCAGGTATCAGCTTAATCCCTCTTTGTTTGATAAATATGTGTCAGCTCATCACTCAGTCCTACCTCTTCTATATGTGAAGGGCAATCTTACGGACATATCTGGGCCTATCACTGTATCGTTCTTTACAATACTTCAATATTTACTAAGGGCATTGCTTACCTTCCCAGATAGGGAATTGAAACATTTATTTATTTTTCATTTTTTTTATTTAAGAAGTTTTATATAGCGCTGGCCTTACCCCGGGGTATCGGAGGGCTTTACATAAGATATAATGCAGATAATCACATAGATCAATAATAGGGAGGCCGGCGGCGGAGAGTTCTGCTTCGATGTCCTGCTGACATCGGGCCTGTTTCCGGGCTCCGACTGTTCCTGTCGGTTCCCTAGGGAGCAGTCGAGGAACAAGGCTTTGAGTGAATTTTACAAAGGAGGGGATAGTTCTGATGTGGGGGGGAATGGAGTTCCAGATTTTGGGCGCACTCCTTGCGAAGGATCGAGACGCAGTTTTTTGTTTTAGAGTCTTCAGTGGGATGAATAGAGAGTACAAGCTTCTGAGATTTCTGGCCTGACCGTTTTTTTTTAGTTTAGCTGACAAATATTCGGGTTTGCCCATGTTCAAGGCTTTGTGAGTGAGGCAGGCTGTTCTGAAACTAGCCCTCATTTCCACTGGGAGCCACTTGAGTTCTCTGAGTGCAGGAGAGATGTGGTCGAATTTCTTGATTCCGGTGACCATTCTGGCAGCCGCGTTGAGCATTTTTTTAGTGGAGCAAGATGTGATTTTGCTATTCCTGAGAGGACTGCATTTCCGTACTCCAGTCTTGATAATACCAATGTTTGGGTGGCCTGTTTGAGATAATTTGGCAGGATGAAAGGTTTTATTTTGTTCAGTAGTTTTATGTTCAGGAAGGCGCTTTTAGCTGAGTTCTTGATGTGTATGGACATGCCGTGTTTCGGGTCTAGCGTGATGCCTAGAGATTTGACTGAGCCAGCAGGGTGAGGTTACATTGAGCGCATCAATAGCTTGTAGCCATTCAGCAATTTGAGGGTTCTCCTCTTTGTTTGAGATGAGGAATACTTCGGTTTTGTTGGGATTTAGTTTAAGGTGCTTACTTGACAGCCATTGTTGGACATCGCTCAGTACGTCACGGAGTCGTTGAATGTCCCTTATGGAGGTAGTTTCCAAGTAGATCTGAGTATTGTCGGCATAAAGATGGAAGCGGATGTTGGCTTTTTTAAGTAGTTTGGTGTAGGGTTCCATGTAGATGTTGAAAAGTTGCGGAGAGAGCACTGAGCCTTGGGGGACTCCCTTATTGACTGGATGCAGGTCAGACTTAAAGTTCTTGATTTTGATTTTTTTTGGGTGCGGTTGTGTAAGAAAGAGGAGAACCATTGGAGGACCACCTCACCAAGACCGGCTCTTTCTTGGAGAGTTCTAATGAGACGTTTGTGGTCTACCGTGTTGAATGCTGCCGATAGGTCAAGGAGAATGGGAAGGCAGCATTGGTCAGTCGAGTGAATTGTGGATGTCGTCAATGTTAAGGATCGCCGTTTCCGTGCTGCGGCCTTTTCTGATGCCAGACTGATGGACGTTGCAGAGTTTGATATTGTCCAAGTGTTGGGTTAGTTGTTGGAGTATTCATCTTTCTGGGGTTTGGACAGAAAAGTGAGATTAGAGACCAGTCTGAAGTTATGTAGATCCTCTGTGTCGAGGCCAGGTTTTTTTCAACAGAGGCGTGACTTGCCCAACTTTAAGGCAATCTGGTACGACTCCATTTTTCAAGGAGCTGTTTATGATCATGCACCAGAGCGGTGCAAGGGAGAGCTTCATCTTTTTGGTCAGTTGGGGTGGGATGGGATGGGATGGGGTCTAGGATATGAGATGATGGTTTGGCGGTGAAGATGAGATTGATTATCTCTGTTTCCTGCATGGGGCGGAAGATTAGCCAGGGTGTGGTAGAGGGGGAGAGAGGGCGAAGTCATGTACCTCCGACGAGCTGTTCTTTGTGAGGGTGGTGATGTTGATGTCTAGTGAGAGTTCAATCTTAGTGATCTTTTCGTTGAAGAAGTTGGCGAAGTTGTTGCAAAGTTCTTTGGATGCCAGCATTGAAGAAGTAGCGGGCTTGGAGGTTTGTTGCCTGACTATGTTGTATAGCTCTTTGGGCCTGTTTTTAGCGGTATCCAGCGCGGCATGTGATTAGCGGTATCTTTTGATTGTTCCCATCCAGCTTAAAATTGGGGTAGATTGGCTGATAACTTTTTAAGGCCTCAGCTTTCCTAGCAGAGGTCTTCAGCACTTTAGATGTATAACATCTTTTTCTCAAATCTTTTTTCATTTGGAGTCCAGTTTCATAAATCCCTGTTCATGACTACAGACCTTTTTTAATCTCAAGGTCTCTCCATAAGGGATGCTCTTTACCAGATTCCTCGGATGTTGACGCTTAAAGTGCAATGTGCTATTTCCTGCTGTCTTTCCGATAGACAGATGTATGTATTCTCCATTCTTGTACTTTTAGAGCTATTGCAAGAAAAGAGATGTCCTCTGAAATCATATTAACTGTGCATTTCAAGATAAAAGTGTTATAGAATGTCATCACATATTCCAACGCTTTTTCGACAGTACCATTCCACAGTGTAAACAAATTGTCTATATAACTGGTCCGTATTAGAATATTCTATACATATTCCGCCAAGGCCACTTGGTTCTCCCACCAGCCCATCACTAAATTAACAAAGCTGAGGGCAAAGCAGGTGCCCATTGCGGTACTAGCCTTTTGACAGTAAAAGACCCCCGTCGTGAATAAAGACATACTCTATAAGACCGATTTGAATAATTTCAATCAGTACTTTGTTATGTTCTAAATAACATGCTGGTCTAGTCTTCAAAACTTTTCCGCAAGCACTCACTCCGAAAGTGTGATGTATAGACGTATAAAGGGAAACCACATCTAACATGATCATGAGGACTGAGTGCCCAAATCAAATTCTGGATTTTACATAGGAAATCACTACTATCTCTGCAGTATACAGGAAGTGATATCACAAAGGGGAAAAAGAAGGTGTCTATATAAATGGCAGCATTGTCCAAGAAGCCTTCATTCAAGGAGATGATCTGTCTCCCAGGGATTAGTAAAACACTTTTCTGCTAGGCAAAAGTTTCTTTGTAGATTTATCTTGTACTTTAAGTACAGCCTTATCGAGCCAAAAGTTCATAAAGATGCTCACAAACCTCCAGGATGCCCCAGGGTATCTTCCAGGGGCAGTCTCGAGATATATATATCCCCTACTGGTGGTTGCCAGTAGGTAGTTATAGTTATGACCTAGTTTCCATAGGAAAAGTGTTTTTTGTTTTCCCAATAACTTTGGGGCCAGTTGACAAATCTTCACGAATTTTTCAAAACTAGTGGCCCGCTATTGAAGGTTTTGGGGTGAATCGCCAAGCGGGCACCAAGAAAAAAGGGGGTTCCCAAAACGCGTTTTCCCCGTGTAATTTTCCAAAGGAAACTTTAGGCAAAGCTACAACCCGAACTGCTGAACAGAATTACACCAAATTTGGCAAAAGGGTTGCCCTTGGTTCAGAAAGAGTCCTTTTTGTTAAATGGTGTAAATATGTTCAGTAGTTCCTGAGAAATTAGAAAAAGAAAAAATATTGATATCTAGGGCAGCGGTGGGCTCGCGTACCCTCCCCACCACGAGCTTCATTCTAATTGGCTGCCAACACTCCAAACCAGGAAGTTGGCAGCCATCTTGTGACTCGGTAGAACCGACTCACAAGAAAACATTAGAAAAAAGATTAAAACACAAGAAGAGGGGGCAGAGTAGAAACACCCTGTCCCCCTGGGCTTCTCAGGGAGTCCCACAAGGCCCCCTTGGCCCAAAAAAGCATTTTTTTTAAAACAATTCGGCGGAATTCGCGCTGGGGTCACGAATCCTGCCAAAATTATTTTTAAAAATGAGGCCCCCGGGTGGGCCAGGTCCCGAGGGCATTGCGCAATTTATAATTAAAAAATTGTGGAGGACCGCAGGGGCCCCTGCAGCCCCGGGTACCGCCACCTCCCCAAGGCTATGTTAATAATATGCAGAAGGGCCCGCGGCCCTCCCGCAGCACCAGGGACAACCACCTCCCTAGGGCATCTTTTTAATTAATCTGTAGGGGGGCCTCCAGGGCCCCCCAGGGACTGCAATCCCCCAGGGCTTTTCTGAAATATTCGTGGGGTCACACTGCCCCCCGCTGCTCGGGGGACCGCCCCCCCCCCCCCCCGGGGCTTGTTTTAAATAAATAAATCTGTGTGGGAGGGGCTAACATGTTTATTGTTACCCAACTCAATGGCACTCATTTTATCGATCCCAGAGAGGATGAGACGCTAAGTGGACCCGCCAGGATTTGAACCTGTGACCATGAGGTCGAGGGCAGGGAGCATTGTATTTAAAAAGTAGGACAGGTGTACGTACATTTTAAATGCCCTGGCAGTGAAAAACTCCCAACGTTCTTTTCCACTGTTTTAAGGTCTGTCTCTCCCTTTGACTTACACTGGGATACCCTATTGCAAGTGCTAACGTTAGATTGAGAGCAGCTGAACATATACTGTTTACACTCGAATTGTAATTTAAAATTCTCTTTAATGGTAAAATTGGATTTTAAGTCACAATTTTAAAAATTTCAGTTGCCATTTTCTTGTCCCAACTAAGAGGGCATACGTGTGGACAAGATGGGCTGTCCTCGCAGGATGGCTGGTAAGGGGCTGCACCCAGCCCCACTTACACTTGAAATGGCTGTACCACCTGCACACACAAAGGAACCGGACTGCAGGCGTGCCGTGCCTTTTGTCACTCCTCCCCCGACAGTTTGGAGCCTTGACAAGGAAAGGGGAAGAATTTTCTATAACAATATGCTGGGGTAGGACAGGGAGTCCTCCCACATAACGGCTGGCACCAGATATAAATATCAGACCTCCAGAGCCACTCTTCCAAACAATCTTGGACTTGTGGAAGTACCGAAAAAGGACTGCCCTTGTGCTCGAAGGGCTGCCTTGCTGTCTGAGAAGGAAGCCTGGATCTGTTTGCCTTCACCTCAGGCTAACAAGAGTGATGCCTGTGTGACATACAAGGTCACAACAAGCTTCAGGGGTCTCCCTGCAACAGCCCAGATGACGTGCTGCAACTGGACCTGCTTGGACCAGCAACTGGACTTGTCTGCTGGAGTGTCTCCCTGATCCCCAAGAGATGCTTCCGCAGGGCTTGGACCCTTGGCTGGCATCACACTGCACTCCTGCTCAGGAATAGATGAAACTCCAGAAGTATGGGCTCCACGTGACTGCGAACAAGCCCCCTGGTGCCAAAACGTTTCTGTTCGCAATGACCACCAATGCAAGGCTCTCCGCGCCGACAACAGTCTACGGTGACTAGCAAGGCAAGACCTGCGCTTCGTGCTACAGTGATGAAAGCCAGCAGCAACCACCAATGCAAAGCTGCAGCAGTGACCGCCCATGAAGCTTGACCGGCTCTTTGCGCTACAGGGAACACCGTGCCCAAAGCCTGACCTGTTCTTCACTCTACAGCGATGGCTGTCCGTGACCCTCAGCCCCATCCTCATGGCTTTCTCCAATGCTAATGGACCTCTTCGCACAGGACTTTGAAGGTAACATTTCCGCAGGACTAACTTAACCTGGTCCCTGTTTCCTACCCACGCTTCTTTGCAGTTGGCCTGAACTTGTGACTTTCCCCTGATCTAGTGCAACCAGATGACCATGAGTGGCAATTTTTGCTTTTATGCACTATTTACACTTAAATATTTCAAATGTAATAACTCAGATTCTACTGTTTGGATTTTTGTCATTCTGGTGTCATTTCATTTATTAAAATATACTCACTTTTCTACATTGCTACGGCATTTTTCTTATGATGTGTTTTCACTTTATTGATGTTTGTGTGCTGCGTACATACTTTACACATTGCCTCAAAGTCTGACTGCTTTTGTGCCAAGCTACCTGGGGGTTAAGGACAGGTTAATTTAGTGACTTTCTGTGGGTCACCTTGACAACACTACCCAAACAGGTTATATTTTAGAGAATAAGAATTCAGAAGTCAGTGATCAGTATTCAGTATGAAATCTCAATCTAGTAAAGTGACTTGGACTTAACCAAATTTTTGTCATTGCTACAAATGGTTGGGACATAACTTGGTGGTGTGTCTGTCTCTTTAAAATATGTCTATTTTCTAATCAGTAGCAATACTAATCAAATGCATTTGTCGTTCTATGTGGGGAACTTGTATAGCAGAAACTCAATAGAGTGCTGAACCACATTGGGTACAGGAAGAGTCTCATTGGATAGTTGGGGGGCAGTGAGGATAAGCGCACATACGCGAAAATGGTTTCATACAAGGGAAAATCGATCAACTGGAGCTTGCCTACAGATAATGGGTGAAATAACGTACATAGTGACTAAATAACGTACAAAAACTCAAACTTTTAAGGTGTCCTAATTATTGTTGGAACTAACATGCATGCAACAAAGGAGTCAATACCGCAGATTACTGTATGCATCATGATAAAAAAAATGTTCTACCCGTATACTGCATCTATAATTTTACTGCTGCTTTGTATTTCTGATCTTTTTTTAAAAATTGTATGAGGTTATATGTGGACACATATTGATGTGTTTGCCAGTAATTAGAAATAGCCATAGTTCCTAAATCTAACCAGAGATATGAATAATACAGACGATACAGAGATACAGAGATAAAACAATATCGGCATTTACCTATAGGTCCTACTTATGGAGTACTTTGACCCAATTGTGTTGAAAACAAAAAATTACTGAATGTCACTATAATTTAATGGAAGATCCTGATACTGTAGTTCTTCTTCGGCGATACACTTGTCTGTGGCTGCAACTTTTCAAATACTGGAGAGGTGTTTAAGTATGAAATCAAAACATAGAGTGGGGAGATAATAGCTAAATAACTAAAAGAAAAAGAAACAAGAAAGAAGAAACACATTCAAGAATCTTTTCAGGTATCAATTAACCCTAAAAACAATTCTATTCTCTTATAAACGGCAATAACTTATGATTAGAAATATCTATGAATATGACTCCAATAACTCGTTTATTTATTTCGTCTAAACTGCATAAGAGTGCTCAAAAAATACGACCTCAATACAACCAACGTAATGCTTTGTAGAAAATAGGTTGGCAATGAGAATGTTAATTATGTAAGTCACTAGAGAGATAAAGTTGCCACGTATGCAAAAAAATATGCAGTATGTGTAAAATGTAACCTTCCGGCAGATTTCTACAGTTTCCTTCGAGGATGGAGACGACTTACTGAAAACAAAAGTGTTCAGCTCTTAAGCACAGAGAGAAGTAAATATTTATGAAGCTTGGCATTTCTGTTAGGATCGCTTCCTAAATTTGCTGTAAACCTAGTCTCGGATAGTCTGTTACCAAAGCACATACATTTTACTGGGCAAAATATAGATTGCAATGGCGTATGGTACGATTTTTTCATACAATGGCAAAACAGATACTTTTTAGAGGCTGATGATGCCTACATTTGCATTTTTAAAATACGGCAGATAATCGCAGCATTAGTGTGCAAAACGTTCAGGTCCCTTCAGTAGTCAACATTACCGACTGGGTTTACACGTGGTTAGTCCTACAGACGATTGAGTGAAAAAGCATAGACATAGGCAATATATTTGACTAATCAAAATTACATCCACAAAGAAAAATCAAATGCATGTTTAATAACTATTTTTATAGAGATCTTCATACCACGATTCTGCTATGACCAATTTCTTTAAACAGCTAGTGTTATTATCGTAAAATGTAATTATATTCAATTCATCAACATCTTAAATACTGGAGGTTGAACTAGCCGTGCCAGGATTCGAACTCGTCCTGGAAATCACTGGCAATGGCTGTGGCGAAGGTGCAACTCACAGCCATCCTGCTGACGTCAAACTTAAATGCAAACATGCAGAAAGAACATCGTATCGTCAGACAATAATGCTCACACAGCCCACCACCCAATACTGCGCACAAACAATCAAACACATGCCCACGGACTACATGACATGCAGGCATCTACAGGTGCTAGCCATGAGATGTTATGTTTGGTGTGTTGCTTGGCAGTGCTTACTGTTGCTAGAAGATGTCTGTGTGCTAGAAGTGACAGGAGAGTGAAGCGACGTTCAAAAGAGAGGTATGAGGAAGGAGTTCTTTGAAAAGAATGATCTTTCCCAAACTTGTTCGGTAGTGATTAGCCAACTTTCGTGTAGTTAGCAAAAAGGAAGCAGAAGAAGAAAATAAGTTGCAGGATAGGGAAGGAGAGAGCTGACTAAGACAGGAATTATATCCCTCAAGAAACGGCAAACAATTTACGATTTAAAACCTGAGGGAGAGAAAAGAAACGTGCACAAACCACGACATAGAGGATGACACACAAAGGCAGAATACATATGGGCACACCTCTAGGTCAAGCCATGCGAGCAAGGTACGCATGTGCACAAGCCACCATATAGAGGATGACACATAAAGGGAGAAAACATATGGGCACACCTCCAGGTCAAGCCATGGCGAGCCAGGTACGCATTTGCAAAAAACACAATATAGAGGGTGACACACAAAGACAGCAAACTCAATATAGTGGATGACACACAAAGAATGCAAACATATGGGCACACCTCCAGGTCAATCCTTGGCGAGCCAGGTACGCATGTGCAGAAACCACAAAATAGAGGGTGACACACAAAGACAGCAAACTCAATATAGAGGATGACACACAAAGAATGCAAACATATGGGCACACCTCCAGGTCAATCCATGGCGAGCCAGGTACGCATGTGCAGAAACCACAAAATAGAGGGTGACACACAAAGACAGCAAACACAATATGGAGGATGACACACAAAGAATGCAAACATATGGGCACACCTCCAGGTCAATCCATGGCGAGCCAGGTACGCATGTGCAAAAACCACGATATACAGGATGGCACACTAAGGCAGAAAACATATGGGCACACCTATGTCAAGCCATGGCGAGCCAGGTATGCATGTGCACAAACCACGATATAGAGGATGACACACAAAGACTGCAAACATATGGGCACACCTTCAGGTCAAGCCATGGCGAACCAGGTATGCATGTGCACAAGCCACGATATAGAGGATGACACACAAAGGCAGAAAACATATGGGCACACCTCTATGTCAAGCCATGGCACGCCAGGTATGCATGTGCACAAACCACAATATAGAGCGTGACACAGAGACTGTAAACATATAGGCACACCTTCAGATCTGAACAGAACAAATATGGCCAAACAGCACACCAACAAGCAGAGTCACAGAGTGACTAGCTAATGAAAAGACATACAGAGAGGTGGAGTATAGGTTTCACATCCTGTTAACCCTTAATGTGAGGTAGAGGAAATATTGCTGTAAACGCCTACTCAATTCTTGGCCTTTCCATATAGAAAACCCTTCTACTAGTTATGGACTACTTCAGTCTATATACGAATTCGAGAATTTTCTTGTTTGGAACGATCACCTGTAAGTAACGACATGAAACTGTTTGCATGGCAATCCAACCTTTTATCTTTTTGATCGTACTTGTAGAGAATGCATTTCAGTACCTTCATTTTTTAACACTAACGCGTGGCAAACGTAGTTTTACCAAATCGTTCCATCTCAACTAAACAACAAACAAGTAAACAACACATTTCCAGCCCTGGACTTTCCCTTACCAAATCACTGCTGACAGATATATTGATTAATTCAATTAAGAAATGCAATAGGCTGATAATTAAAAAAAACAGGACCAAAAACATGTGGCTAGGCATATATTAAGCAAGACAAACAAATGTTTACTGAATTGATATTCCGATTTCCGTTTTTTAACCATAAAAAACGAATATTGACATTTCAACAGAATATACAAAAGTAAAAGAATGTGCCTCACACATTCTTTTTAATTATTTCATCGTTATTATACTCACATTTATGTTTAGTACGTCTTATTGTATTGTTCCTGCTTCCAATCAAATTAAATGTTGTTGCCATTTGGTAACAATGTAGAAATAATAACAGTAACCATGCTTAGCTACTTGTATCTGCTTATTTATCTTGATGACAATTGCTTCTAAACAACAATTCTCTGAGAAAGTAGTAACACTTCGAAGCCTGTTTAGACAGGTAGGACACTGTCGTCAGCCAGCCTGTATCGAAAAGCCTCATACAACTATCACCCCAAACACCTGCATTAAATTGCTCTTTGGAAAAAGTGTGCTGTTTCTTCTATCAACCAGAGAAAACAATGACAGTTGCATTGCCAAGTGTGATAGGTGGACTTAATTACAGAGTCATGAAACTTCCATGCCTGACTTTTTGAAGCAATAACAACAATTTGCAAAATAATTATGATACTATCTTGTAATTCACACACACTAATTTAGTACAATCACAATTAGGACCCTATTAGCTCAAACCTAAAAAATGTTTTTTATGCTGTGCCTCTAGAATGATTTGGTGTGACTACAGATGATTTGAATACATGCTATTTATCTCATCGCAATTGGAATAGTTTTGTAGCAAAGACGTCTTTTCTACAAATTTGCCCCAGATTATTTGCCCTTTCTGGACTTTATTTTTGCTGGTAGTAGGACCCTGTGGCCTGCGACATTACCATCAGTGCTACAGTGTGTATGGCTTGCTCTATGATGGTATTGTCAAATTGGTTTTGTTCAAATTGGTGTGTTTTATCTTTGCACTACCGTCATTGTAAGTTGGAGAAGAAATTGCATCAGTGGGGTAGAACTGTCATACGTGGGCTGCTGTGTGTTTTACTCCACCCACATATATGACAGCAATCTGTGGTGGAAAGTTACACCATTGCACTCTGCCTGGGCTGCAGGCTAAAAGCACTTCAGTGACACTTCGCATGAAGCATATATTTGAATATATAAAAAAACAAATTCCATGTATTAGATATGTACAATTAACTACGATAATTATGCAAAAGCTGTTTTCATTGTTGAAGTAGCAAAGCTGCGTTTTTCAAAACGCTAAAGAAACCATTCAAAGTTATTATTTGCTTAGTTTCAAAAATCGAATTCAATGGTGAAAAGGGATTTTTGATCTTGAGTTGAAAAGTAACTTTGACAAAGTGCACCCTATGCCACCTGAAAGGAAACAGGTTGAGAACCAGTTTGCCTCTCAGCACTACCTCTGGGGCTCCTGTATGGGAGTTAACAACCTTGCTTCCCAAGCGCAATGGTTTGGCGTCTGAGTCCAAGAAGGCAATAACAAAGATTAACCATCCAGGGAGAAGGCAGGAGCAGTTGACAGGCAAATGACAACCCTAGCACTTCATTTGACTTAATACTGTTAAATGGGGATAGCAGGAACAGTTTCCTTTCCTTCTCAGGGCCATACTAGACTTCCTGGCTCAAACCACAGCGGGAGGAAAACACAGTTTATACCATGGCAGAAAGGAAGGCAACTCATCTTAATAGGGGAGTGGGTGGGGAAAGGCCAGAGCCCCACCAGATGGAGGATAGCTGTCTTGGATTTAGAGGGTTTGGGATTTTTTTGCAGCAAACTAAAGAGGGCGTGCTGAAAAAGTGGTGGGGACGGTGCAAGAGAATAATCAGGAATAGGTGCATGAAATTCTCCAATCCCTGGATAGTGTACAGGATATGACTGCTACCTCACTACCACCTCCTTCAGAAAATTCCTGGGTGTGAGAAGTAAAGATCTAGAAATAAAAGGACTCTGCCTGAAATGTGGGAGCCACAGGCCCACATGACTCATGATGCCTGCTTGCACCCATGGACTGGAGCTGCTGTCTAGGGGTCTAGTATGTGGCCTCCTATTTGCCTGCCCTGAGAGAAAAGAAAGAAAGACTCCTGACTACAACAAAGCTCAGCTGACCAATGAGGACTGGGCGCTGAAGGAGCAGAGGCTGGAGAAAGCCCCTGTGCACAGAAGCCTGCCCTGAGAACGTGAGGACAGTAGGAGTGGCCAGGAAGGGCGTTCTAAGCAGTTACAGAGAATTAGGGATCAGTCATGTTTTATCTACCTCTGGAGGACAGGGAGAAGGTGCAGAGGCTTTCACAGGGAGGGTGCTCTCAAGGGGGGTAAGAAAACAAGATTTGTCCCAATTGCAGCTTTTTGCCATTCTAAAAACTGGTTCGACCAAACCCTGCAGTAAACGTAAGTGACCTTTTTGAGCTCTCTCTGGCTACTGCTTCCAGCCTTGCACTCAGTGTTGAATTTTAACGAGCGAAAAAATGTGACTGAGCAAACTGTAAAGCCTAGGACTGAGGCAAGACAGCAAATGTTCTCAGCAGTGAAGTGATCGCAGCTGCTACAAAATCCAGCGTTTTCGTAAGCTGAGCTTGTGGCCTCAAAGAAAAAGATACTTACCTGCTGATCATCCAATTGGTATTCCTTGATGTGATCATGGTAGTATTTAAACACTTGTAACCAAAAAGGATACTGAGTTCCCCGGGGATCAAAAAGGAGGTATAGGAGAGTGGAGACAAAACTAAACTATAGTCAGGGAACTGGGTGTTCCCTTGTTGGAACTAAGGGACCTCACACACCCAGAAATCTAGGTGTCATGCTTCATCATTGGTCCCCTGCTCCTCGTCAGACTGGCGCTGCAATGTCTGACGGGCGCCGTAGGCGCTCTTTGTTGGAGATCTTTTGTTCCAGCCAATAGTTTGTATGCGTGTGAGGGGTCTGGTGGTGGTGTAGTCGTGAAGGGAAAGTGAGGTTTAAAAGGAGGTGAGTCAGTCCACAAGGGATTTTATTCGGGTGGCTGACTCCCTTATTAAAAGGGTGGGAGGGGAGAAAGAAACTGTTTAATTGACAGCGGACTGACTCAACCCTCTAAAAGGTCGACATGTTTCATGCCTGTCTGGCAATTCTTCAGGACCTCAAAACAGATGTACTACACAGTGAAAAATAATAAGGTAAAAAGTTAAAAGGATACAACCTCACTGGGTCAATCAGGGAGCAAGCCAACAGGTCCTACTCTAAGGGGGAACCTGGAAGAGATATATACAGGAATACCACTTTAACATTAGGTGGATACAATTCATATTAAACCTAGGATCCGAAAAAGTGCTCCATAACCCATACATCAATGGACTATGAGGTCTAAATCCCAATTACACAGTGATAGGCATGATTAAATTAGCATGTCCATTCAATGAAAATATGGCAGTGTAATGAAGGATTAAACCAATCATAATTGAATAAAAATTAAAAAGCAGAAGAAGAGGTTATCACAACAATCAGTAATGTTTGACTGGATTAGAGCTTACCCTACAATACAACCCTGGAGGGCCCCGCAGTCTGTTCCCGTGGGGCTGTTCGAGGAGGTTAATACCTGTGACAGGAAGAACAAATACAGGAACCCATAGGGTTTATTTATAGGTAGGGAATGACGTGGTTAAGTGCAGCCAGGCCAGGTTGGTAACCGGACACTGGGCCTGACTGCAAGGACTGTGATTGAGTGAAGGGGAGGGCCCGGGAGAGCCATCTCAAACCCCCATCCCTCTCGACTTTTCGGCCTGCCCTGCCAGTGGGTGGCCAAACATGAAATGCAACAGCAGGCCATGGAGGACGGCCCGCCCCGCCTCCGCGGCCGGTTGGGTCCGGACCGGTGGTCCCCGCCCGCACCCCGTCACAGAGGCCCGAGAGGGCCATGCCCCCATTGGTCCTAGTGTCTGCCGGGCACCTGACCGCCAAGTAAATATCCATTGGTCACAGAGCGGGGAGAGACCCGTGACAATGCTCTCACCGGTAAGGCCAATCACGCAAGCACCATGTCCACTGCATGCCGCTCCACAAAGGTAACACACACACACGCTCTTACCTTGGCATCAAACAGCAAAGGTGGAAAGACCTACCCCCACGCACGGCGCTCCGACCGGTAGCGCGAAACAGCTGGTCCCATCCTGGCGGGATCGGCAGGGTTATATGCTGTTAAACCGCGACTTTACCGCGTCGCGCACTGATGGTGGGCGTGGCCAAACCACCTAGGCTGCGCATGCGCAGTGGCCTGAGCGCGCGTCAGGCAACCGTAGAGGGACATGTCTTCCCTATTGTGGCGGCCATCTTATAGGGGTTAGTGTATGGACAGGAAAGGTCTGTCTCTGGCAATATATCAGTCGGGATTGGTACCAATGCCCAAGCACAGAGGCTGTGATTTCGCCGACAAGATTGCTTGGTAAACTGATCACTTGCCACGCCTTACTAATGTAACATGACATCCTTAATACAATATACTAAATTAAATTGCAGGAAGGTTGGAGAGTGGGAATATACTCCTCTGTACATAGTGATCTCATGGTCTGTGAATTAATGTGTGGAAGTATTAAAAGTTATAGACCAGTGACCTATGATGCCCTGCAATCAGTAAGGAGTTAGACCTATAAGGACGAGGACAAATGTGTCTCGAAGGAGGATAGGTTGGAAAGGGGCAGGCAAAGGGGTATCAACCTAAAGGCGTTTTATTGGATGTAGACAGGGAGAATTGCTGATTTGCCATAGGCAGCATTACTCAATGGTGCTATATTGTGACCTAGTTCACACTGGTGTTCTGTAGTGACCGTACATTATGATGTTACCCTGTCATGTTCTCATGTGTCTGGATGTTATGATGAAAGGCTTTGGAAAACCCCCCCTCCCAATCGTCACTCAGGCTGACATCCATAATGGCTATCTGTGTCAAAATGGAGAATAGCCAGTCAACCAAGGTGGGGATAAATCATTGTCAAGACAGAGAATAACTGTTGGAAGGGGAACATCTCTAGTCATGGGAAGACTCATCTCGCTAGTGATGCCCAGGGTACAGAATCATTAAGCCCCTGGGTATCTAACTGTAGACGATGTATCCAACGTTGTTCAATTCTGAATAGAGCTTGGTGAGTGATAGCATTAAATGGGTGGTCCTTGAGTCCCATACTTCTATCAGCTTGGTGGCCATGTTGCACGTAGTGTTCATACAATCTGGTATGGGTTTTGGAGCACCGGATGTTGCTCTTATGTTCCATAATTCTCAGTTTTATTTGTCTCATCGTCATGCCTATGTACTGACTGCCGCATGGGCAAGTCAGTAGATAGATGCATCGTGAGCTGTTACAATTCGTATGCTTGTTCAAGTGCCAGGTGAACGTCTCAGAAAGTTTGATCTCTTTGCATTGTGTTGTTTGTGGGCATACAACACAGCCGCCACAGGGATAATGACCAACCACCGGTGGAAGTTTCCACAAGGTAGTCTGGCTGGTGGTGGTAGTCTGTTTTTTGGGGCGTGTGTGGATAAGGGAATCTTTTAAATTTGCTGTGCGTTTGAATGCAAAGCGAGGGCGTGGTATAGCCAGATCCCCCGTGTTAATCAACCCCCAATGTTGGTTGATTGTTTTTTTCAAGGCATTTGAATTCTGTGTATAGCATGTCACACACGTGATGACGTCTTCGTACTCTTTGGGGCGTGTCTCCAATAAGGCCTCTCTGGGATTGTTTAAGGCTCTTTTGCGTGAATTGTTAACCAGTCTGGACGGATAGCCTCTGTCTTGCAATTTGTGTTGAAGCATCCTAGATTCTTTCTTGTAATCAGAGACTGAGGTACAGTTCCTTCTGATCCTCAGAAACTGTCCGAAAGGGAGGTTTTCTCGTAAGGATCTTGGATGATTGCTCCCAAAGAGCAACAAGCTATTTCTATCTGTCTCTTTCCTGTACAAGGAGGTACTCAGTCCCTCCTGAGTTAGACTGATTGTGAGATCAAGGAAGGGTATCTTATTGTCTGAGATTGTGGCTGTGAATTTGAGGAATTGATTTTGATGGTTAATCCATAAACAGAAAGCTTCACAGCTCTCTCGGTCACCATGCCATAGGACCAGGATATCGTCAATATACCTACGCCACATCGTGATGTTCTGGATGTAGGGGTTGTTAGCTGAGTAAATGTGATTACTCTCAAAGGTGGCCATGTAGATACAGGCTAGGCTGGGGGCAAAGGTCGAACCCATAGAGGTCCCCTGGATCTGATGGTAAAGTTGAGACCCATATTGGAAAAAGTTCTCTGTTAATGCAATGCTGGCACATGCCATTATGAAGGAAATGGGTGTTGGTGAGCTCCAATCCTCCAGCCGGAGAGTTTGCTCAACTGCGTCAAGGGTGTCCTGTTGTGGAATGTTTGTATATAAGGCCTCCACATCCAAAGTCAGGAGGAGGTCTACATTCCCTCTGCCCTCGATGGATTCGATGAGGCGGAGGACATCCCTAGTGTCCTGGAGGAAAGAAGGTATCTTCCTCACTATGGGTTGTAAGAATTTGTCACAGAATTTTGACAGCGGCTCAAGGAGTGATCCTATGCCAGACACTATCGGTCTCCCGGGTGTTGGAGTAGTACCCTTGTGTATTTTAGGAAGGGTATAAAAATAAGGGATGACCGGGTCCTTTGTGATCAGAAAGTCTGCCTCGTTTTTCGCGATCCATTCATTTGTTTCTCCTTCCATAACGAAACTGGTTATGGCGGTAGTCAGTCTAGGGGTGGGATCTGATGGTAGTGGTCTATAGTGGCTAGTGTTGGCAAGCTGGCGTTTACATTCAGAATCGTAGTCCGTGATGTTTTGAATCACGGTCGCTCCGCCCTTGTCTGCTTGTTTGATAACGATGGAGCAGTCATTACCTAGATTCTGTACAGCTGTCCTCTCACTTTTGCTCAAGTTGTTGAAGACTGGTATGTTAGGCTTTGTCTTCATAGATTTGAGGACTGCCTTTTCAAAAACCAGGATCTCAGGGGGAACCGTGCCATCAGTGGGGTTGAATGTGGAGGGTTTGCGTAACCCAGTGTCCAATAGGATGTTCTCAGGTCTGTCTCCAAAATAGGCTCGTAAGCGTATTTTCCTGAAAAACTGTTTAATCTCACACATTTCTGTGAAATTATCTGGGGTGGGAGTGGGGACGAATCCCAGGCCTTTTTCAAGAACCACTGTCTCAGTAGGGGTCAATGGTCTGTTGGAGAGGTTAACTATTAAACTCTTCTCCCTCGGGTTGTGCTCCTCGTCTCCACTGACGTCGATGCTGTCTGTTGGTCTTGGAATTGTACCCCTTTCTGATTGCCTCGCCTTCGCCCTCTTCCTCTGCCCCAGCCTCTGTCGTGAAAAGGGGGGTTCATGGGGAAGAACTGTGGTGGCGGACCCTGGGGATAGAACGGATATTGCCAGGGAGGTATCATTTGCGACGGCCCTTGGAACATATGGCTTTGATTGAAACCTTGGTTCCATCTCTGCTGCTGCTGGTTCTTTTTGTTATTATATGATGGGTTGCCCCCGCTGGAATCACTACCGGAGGAGCCCCTCTGGTTATTGAATTCAGAGCTTTCGTCAGAAGAGTAGCTAGTCTTTTTATTGGAATATCCTTCTCTTAGGTAGGGATAGACCTTTTCCTTATCAAATTTGGAAACATCCTTTTGGAGTTTCTTCATTTTTTGTTTGAGAAGAAACTCTTGGCTGTCGGCAATTTCTTGATTGATTTCTGCCAGTTTCGTAGTGAAGGGAGTTTTAGTTAGAGTGCCCCTGATGGCGGTTTCCAAGGCCGTAATCTTTGCTAGGAGTGCATCCGCCAGTCTCTTGGCTGTTTTAACTATTAGGAACAGAAGGTCCTTGGTGCACTTCCAGGAAACCTGGCACCAATCCCCCTTAAATTGACTATCCTCTAAGAAGAGTCTTGGTATGATGGTTACCAGGAGTCCTTGCGGAGCTATCTTAGCCCTAAGGTATTCAGTCATCATAATACCATGCACAGTTATCCTTAACCATTCTTTTTTCAATCCAGTAAGCGTGGACCAGTCATCATTAGTGGAGTGGGAGGCAGTGGCCCCTCCAACCCCAAAGGGTGGAGCGGCTGATCTTAATGCCTCGGCTATAGCCTCTTCATCAAAACTCAATCCTGGTACGTCCTCCATATTGGGAAGATCGTCTGCCCGTATGTGGGAATGACTACTGAGTTTTGAGACAGATTACAGAGATACAGTGAATAGTGGGCGGCCTTAGGAGGTAACCGGAAAATGGTTCCGCCGGCTGCTGGTCCTCTCAGTGAAAATTGTCACTGTAGGTAACCCTCAAAGTTCCATGGGTATAACCCACGCTTGAAATTTAGTACAAAGGAAGGAACCAGTGTGGACAGTTTTTTACGGGGTCCAGAGTATATGTCCAGATAACTTGTAACCAAAAAGGATACTGAGTTCCCCGGGGATCAAAAAGGAGGTATGGGAGAGTGGAGACAAAACTAAACTATAGTCAGGGAACTGGGTGTTCCCTTGTTGGAACTAAGGGACCTCACACACCCAGAAATCTAGGTGTCATGCTTCATCATTGGTCCCCTGCTCCTCGTCAGACTGGCGCTGCAATGTCTGACGGGCGCCGTAGGCGCTCTTTGTTGGAGATCTTTTGTTCCAGCCAATAGTTTGTATGCGTGTGAGGGGTCTGGTGGTGGTGTAGTCGTGAAGGGAAAGTGAGGTTTAAAAGGTGAGTCAGTCCACAAGGGATTTTATTCGGGTGGCTGACTCCCTTAGGTGCTCTGCATACCACACCCTTGTCAGACAATCCGGAGGGAGTGATGAGAATAACTTCGGCCCGGTCCTGATAATTCTTCCTCAGGTCTTGAGGAATCAAGGCTATGGGGAGAAGCACGTAATGCAGCTGAAAGCTCCACATCAACTGAAACGAGTCACCCAAAGCTCCCCTCATTTGATACTGGAGGGCACAGAACTGCAGGCATTGAGCATTTTCAGACGACACAAACAAGTCCCCCTGAAGAATGCCACCCTGGCTGAAGATATTCTGGATTACCTCAGGTAGAACACAGCCCTCGTGACTAGCAAGATGATCCCGGCTCAGACTGTTGGCTCTGATATTCAGAGATCGCGGTAGGTGATTGGTGATGAGCCATATACCTTGGCAGTGAGGCTAAGAGCACATTCTCAATGCTTACAGACAAAGGAGGTTATAGCCTACTCCTCGGTTGTTGACAAACCACTTCACTGTTGTGCAGTCCGTCAAGATCTGGATGGACCAACCGAACATGGAGAGGAGGAAGGCCTTGAGCGCCTGCCGATACAACTGCAATTCTAGCAGGTTGATGTGAAGCACCTGCTCCTCCACAGAGTAGAGGCCTCTGATCTCCAGACGAACAACATATGCGAGGGTGGCGGCATCTGTCACTACTATACCCACAGCTGGTGAAGGAGTGAAGGCCATGTTAACCTTGTTTCCCCATCACGCCACTTCTGCCACAGCTCTGGGGGAGATCACAATGGAGTCTACCAGATCTCCCCCATAATATTGCTGCTGCCTGTTGAGGCACCATTGCAAGACACTCAAGTGCCTATGTGTGCGTGTGACTAGGAGAGTTCAGGAAGCCAGCAGTCTTAGGAACTACAGGTCTCTCAGGATTGTGTTTGTTGTGCCTAGGTGAAAGGAGGCAGTAATTTCCAGGTTGTTGTGGACTCTCTGTGAAGCCGGAAAGGCATGCAGAAGGTTGGTGCCCAGTACCAAACCTATGAACAGGAGGCGCTGTGAAGGTAACAGCAGAGATGCAGATGGTGCAACTTCATCTTCAGTGAACTGGGTTTGAGGGGACAATTGTCCCGGTACGGAAAGAAGGGTATGCTCCACCATCTGATATGGGCCACCACAACTGCCAAGACTCAAGGTGCCTATGTCAGCAGTAAAGCGCAGTACCACAAATTGGTAGTGTACAGACTCTACCCCAAATCACAAGTACTTCAGATGAGATTGCAAGATGAGAATGTGGGAGTACGAATGTTGCAAGTCTAGGGACACCATCCAGTCTGCAAGCTCCAACACCAGTAGAACTTAAGCTAGGGTCAGCATCTTGAACCTTTACTTTTTCACAAAGAAGTTCAGGCTCCCAAGATCAAGGATAGTGCCTTTTTGGGCACCAGCAAGTAACGTCTGTAACAACCTTGGCTCTTTTCCTACCCCAACACTAACTTCACTGCTCCTTTGAGGAGAAGAGCTCCCACTTCCTGCTGCAGGGTGGCTAGATGACCGGGAGGGGAATGGCAGAAGGGGTGGAATTGCGGGCTGGACCTGTAGGAAGGGGAGGGAGTAACCCTTTTCTATAATTTGTGAGACCCATTGGTCCACAGTGATGGCCTCCCAGGCTTGCCGAAAATGGGACATACATCCTCTAACAGGCTTTGTCTGGGGTTGGGGAAGAGAACTACTTTGTTTTGGAGTCTGAGAGGAGGATGAGGAAGAGGAGGAGCGTTTTAGTGTAGAACCTTGATTTTTTGCCCTGACATGGCCCCATACTACCTAATAAGTGGGTTATGCTAATGTTCTTGCTGCAATAGCAATGGTGAGTACTGCTGGGGATGAAAGGAGAATCCTCTTCCTAAGCCTCGAAAATGACGAGCACTTCTGTAGTTCCTAGCAGGTGGAGGCTGCAAGCCTAAGGATCTTGAGATAGCCTTGCAGGACTTAAACCTATTGAGTGCAGAGATGGCTTTATGTCCAAAGAATTGACTACTGATGGGGATGAAAGGAGACTCCTCTTCCTAAGGCTCAAAACTGACAAAAGTTTCTGTAGTCCCTAGCAGGTGGAGGCTACAAACCTAAAGATCTTGCAGTAGGTTGCAGTACTTAAACCTCTTCAGTGCAGAGTCGGCTTTAACTCTAAAGAGTTGAATGCCAGCGAAGGAAAGAGTCAAGAGATTGGCTTGCAAATCAGAGGAGAAATTTGACATCTGAAGCCAAGCATGTTGTATTGAGATGGAGGTGCCCATCTCTCTGGCTACTGAATCTGCTGTATCCAAGCTGCATTTTATGATGTGCCACAAAGCGTTCTGGTCATCCACTATGACTTCCTGGAAGTGTTGTTTCATGTCAGGGGGTACATGAGGGAGTAACATTTGCACCATGCTCCACAAGGTATGGTTATATTGATGTGTTAAGTAGACATGAGCTTATTAGAAGTTTAAACGCCATTTTTCCTTTCTGTCGCCTTTTGCACACTGCACACATTATTAGAAATGTTTAGAGTTAGCAGAGTGGTTTGCTTCACACGAGAATAATATGTTTTTCTATATTAGTAGCCGTGCTTGGTAAGCTTTGTCTGAACAGTGAGTGCCGAGGACTTCAAGGTTATTTCAACACAGTGGTTGTTGTTCAGACTGATCAGCGCACGTTCTAGACATAACATATATGCAGCTGTGGCCACCTCTGATTTTGGCACGTTTAATAATGCACTGCATAGGCATGCTCACACACACACTTGGAGAACATTTGCATGCAGAGAGCTGTTGCAGAAACTGATGTGATCCATTTCTGCTAGGACCAGAGGTTTGGGGCTGCCCTTGTAATCCCAAGAGGCCTTCTGTAGATATAAAATAACCTACTAGCAAGGGAGGGTGAGATATAGGTGTATTCTAACCTGTTTCCATTTAGCATTGTAACATGCTTTCTCTCTTTGTATTTTATGGAATATTAACTATGCTGATAATCTATAATATGGCTGCTTGTATTAGCTAAGATACTGCGCATGAGAACACGGCATTAGAAATAAATATTTCAAACTTGCTCGTGTTTCTTTTTACTCCCTGTTTTGGACTGGTATGAGAGTATAACGAAAGAGTGTTCATGTGTTCCACATTGCCTGAGGTAATCTAAGTTCCATGTTCTGGGTTGTCTAATCATTGGGGTTATGGAAGAACCAATGAGACACTGATTGCTAGTCTGGTAGGGGATTTTGGCTACTATGGTGAGTTTTGGCACACCCTAATTCACTGAGGTTCCAAGACTCTATGCACAGTTCTGTGTAGGAGCAGAATCCCTGCTACACAGGTAATTGGCACTAAGGGATTTGAATGCCATGCTCCCGGATTAAAAAACTTCCCCTACAAGCCTCCATCCATTTTAATTCCCTGTCAGAAGCGACCATCGGAAAGGTGTCACCAGATTGTATCGCTGAGCAAGAGGCTTGTATAACAATGCCTTCTGGTGATGGATGAGAAATAAAGAAGTCTGGGTCACCAGGAGCAAAATGATACTTGTGTGCAACAAAGTGATTCACGGCTGGCAACGAGGAGATCTTCTCCCATGCTCCCAGTACTGGGTCCAACAGAGCATCATTAAATAAGAAAAGCTGAAGTCACAGAAGGAAGATGAACACCAGTGAGGACATCTGTTTTTGTGTCGGTAGTTGGCATTTTAAGGTCCAACATCTCAGCAGCCTTGCACATCACCTTGTAGAATGAGACAACCTCTGGGGTGGGTGGTTGTCAGACCTTTCATCTTTGGGGTGGTCTTCCGCCAAACTGTTTGCCCGCTTACTGTTTTTCCTGATACTTTTTGCTGGCCTTAGGACTCTGAGCACTTTACCATTGCTGACCGCTGCTAAATTGCATGTGCTTCTCCCCTAAACATGGTGAAATGTACACAATTGGCATATTTCATTTTCTTGTAAGTATGTGGTAAAGTGACATTCCATATACCCAGGGCCTGTAAACTAAATGCTACCAGTGGACCTGTAGTACTGATTGTGCCATCCACAGAAGTAGCCTTTCAAACCCGTCTTAGGCCTGCAAGGCCTTTGTGTGCAGTTTACTGCCACTTTGACATGGCATTTAAGACCCCTTGCCAAGCCATAAACTCCCCTTTTAGTATTCAAAGTCACCCCTAAGGTGGGTCCTAGGTAGCCCATAGGGCAGGGTACTCTATAAGTAAAAGGTAGTACATGTACTTTTAGGTTTTGGATGTCCTGGTAGTGATAAATACCCACATTTGTTTTTCACTACTGCGATACCTACTCCCCTCATAGGTTAGCTTTGGGGAATCCTTAATACACTCTTAAGCTGCACTTCCTGATTACAAAGGAGTAGATGTATCATGGTTCATATCTTTGGATTGGTAATGAAAAATCCTGTTTACTGGTAAAGTTGGATTTAACATTACTGTTTTAGAAATGCCACTTTTAGAATGTGACAGTTCTCTGCTCTTATTGCTCTGTGTGTCTGCAGCCTGACTCCGATACAAGTCTGGGGTGGGTGACAGCTACAATTTTGTATTCCTCTAGACAGCCACAAACACAGGAAGGTGTGCCTGACTACTCATCTGCATTCATCTGCATTCTCAAGGCTCATCCTGAGCAGTAAGGGGGGAGGGGCTGACACTCACATCTGAATAGGTTGGGCCTGAACCCACACAAAGGGCTGATTACCCCCACAGATAGTCTGGAGCCAGGGCTGAGGAAGAAAGGATACTTGTGCACTTCAAAAACCCTTCCTTGAAGTCACCTCCACTCCAAAGGCATATTTGGGTATAAGTACTGGATCTCTGATCCAACTAAATCAGACACTTCTGGACCTACAAACTGACTCTGTCAGAAGAACTGATGTGCTGCATCAATGAATGAAACTCTCCTGGGATGCTGACCTGAAAGGCTTGCTTTTCTGCTGTAGTGCCCTGCTCTTTGCTACTTTCTGACTCTGATGAGGAGAGCTGGACTCTACCTTGAAACTGAAGTGATCTCCAAGAGCTTGTTGGTTTGCCTCATGTTGCTTGAGACTCAGGGATATCAATGGCTCAACCCATGCTGCAGTGCCTGGTATACTGGAAGTGGATCCAGTTATTGGCACAAGAGAAATTGAGGCATCTCCAGTTAGCGTGTAGCAGTACTGGCGCATTGAGTTGGTGACAGGAGCAGAACCCAGTGAATCGCACTCTCAACTCCTGCACCACGTCTGGAACCACTTCTTTGGAACCAATGCATTGCCTCCACTGCATAGAGAACATCAATGCATTGCCCCTCCACCATGGATTAATTTGGCTCATCGTCTTTGGAACCACAGCACTCAGAACCGGCACTTCACTCAAACGGACTCAACGCATCACCACCACTGCGTGAAGAAAATCGGGCTGTATGACATTACAACGCATGCTTTTACCACGCATGCCTTTACAACGCGGTATTTACAACGAATACCTTTACAGCGCATAGTGCTTTGGGGCGCTGGATAGTGAATAGTTTAATTTACTATTCCAACTCCAGTCCCCGTGGATAGTAGGGAAGGTGTTGGATAGTAAATAAAATCTATTCCCTATCCTAGAGCGCCACCCACCGCAATGCGTTGTAATGGTTTGCGTTGTAAAAGTTGTGTCGTAAAGGCACTCCGTGGTAAACGTTGCGTTGTAAAGGATGTTTCCCAGAAAATCGCCACATTACCTTGACTGTGGGCCTGACACCCACGCATCGCTCATCTGCACCCCACATCTTGCTGATTGCGATCAGGATCAAGGTATTCCATTCAATGGGCCAGCGTGGCTCTTGCCCTTGGCCTATTCTCCATAGCAGTCGGCCTGAACTGCTGACTTTGCCATGGTCCAGCAAGGCCAGATAGCCCTCAATGGCACTTATTGCTTCTAAGCACTAGAACTCTTTTTATTCTTTAAAAATTAATAACACAACTTCTACTTATTGGATTTTTGTCATGAATAATTTATCAAATCATAATCCATTGTCCTAAACCAGTATCGATTCTTTTTGTGGTGTTTTCATTGCATTACTGTGTTGCACAAATACTTAACACATTGCCTCTTTAGATAAGCCTGACGTCCCTGTGCCAAGCAACCAGAGGGTGAGCACATGCTATCTTTCAGTGTGTATCTGAGTTACCCTCACTAGAGTGATGGTCCCTACTTGGACCGGGTGCATACCTCTGCCAACTAGAGACCCCATTACTAACATTAGTGATTAGCGATGAGGATAGGACTTTGTACAATACCATATTGTAACTCATTGTTCACTACAACTATGTACTAAGAACAATTAGAGCCTTGTTTAATTCTCCTTGATTGGCAGTTTTAATATTTTGCAAATCCATGTCTCTCTCTGGAGAAACAGTACCTAAGCATGCAGTAATTGATTTTGAACTGGCTAGGTTAGAGTCTTACACTGTGCCCTCAGCAGAAGGATTTCTGTAATAATGTTCAGGTGTCTAATAGGGCTTTCACCTGAAAGGTGGAGCTACAGAAGGCTCTCGAGAGCCTGGGCGGATAACCAGATAGCAGGGGATGACAACCCAGAGGAGGAGGAGCAAGATGAGCAGATTCTATAGTCTGAGATGACTCCAGAACTGCCTGTGTAAGGGGCCGATGATGGGGTAAAAGTACCTTCAAGGGATTTTAATAAACGCAGGGGGGCTTTAAATCACTTACAAGATGAAATCGTATGGGTTTAGTAATTTGGACCCACTAGTGCTAGTTATGCAACAACAGAAATGATATATGTTCAAACGCTGTTACTCATAAGTAATCAGTGAGGAGAGAGAGCAAACAAAGGTTGAGAAACGGGTGTATATAGACAAAGGATATTTAATCTTTTTTTCTTTTTCAAATCAAGTTAAAAGATCGGGTACAAGATAAACAGCAGAGATGTAAAAGGGTAAACTCATTAATTCACACAGCCCTAGTTACATCAATTGCTCGAGCTTTCTACCGTACACAAAATTAATTAAACAGTCAGTGGTAGATATAGCCACAGTCGACGTTTCGGTCTCTATTCTTTCGTGTAGGAGACCATCCTCAGGACATGGGTTTCATATCTTGAGTACCCTAAAAGATGATAACAGATTTTAAATTTTTTTTTAAAACTGTCCAAACCAATAAAAGTATAATCTACTTGGTATATCACACCCAGAGAGCTCTCAACTCCTAAACATAACTTTTAGTTGGACCACTATCAAAAAATAGTGGTGAGATAACAAATACGAAATTATTAGTTACAGCTATTCAGTTCATCATGAATGTCATTAATTCATTTCAATTCATCATGAATGTCATTCAAAGAGTCAAATTAGATCATTTACATACTGGGAAGTATTTCGCAGATATAGTTGAACAAATTAAATGAGTCATATCATAATTAAAGATTGCACTTCATGAGATGTATCAGTTCTAAGTAATCATGGAAGTTATCCGCATTGTGACCATTTCAGGCCAAGTGAAAACTTTAATTCACATTCAATATATTAGTTATCTAATGATTAAAGCAGTGATCGCAAACAATTGGGTCAGTCCTCGTATTCACACGTTGTGTTAAACATTATAGACAAGTTAATTCGAGTGTGGGCATCAAGATCACCCTAATTTTTAACACATTTTTGTACCTCAATAATGTAGTCGCATATGTCAATCATGCAAACATCCGGATCATAGACTTAATTTCATGGCGCTGATACCGATACAGGAATTATCCTATTGCACTGAAGTACCCTGTGATTGAATAGTGAAGCAAAACAAAAATTGGATTACATTGCTTCTCCTTATATTGGGTCTACTTTCGTATAGCCAAATCCGTGGTTTTTACCTTAGGGGAGCCAACAGGTGTCCCAGGTGGAAGGAATGATTTGCACCTTAGCGGGTAAAACTGCCGTGGCGGTATCTGTGTTTTTCAATCATATAGATGTATTGGTGAGCCGATAATAACCAATATGCATCTATACATTACGCCGTTTTAAACATAATTGATTCTTGCTTACACATTTGCATATATCTTTCATTTAAGGCCGAAGTCACAGAAGTTTCCTAAACCTTTCATATTGCTAGCCTTGTTATTCCAAGCACTCACTGGTGAGTGTTTGTGCACAGTTTTATTACTGACTCATAATGTTTATGCTCTATAATAGCGTTTTGGCTAATCTGATGTGGTCGTGTTTTTTTTGTTTTTTGACCTTGTATAAATCAAGAGAAAAGTGTTTAAACGTTTACTTAGTCTACCCCGGCTAATCTCAGGCTCACACATATTGATATCCATGTAGAGACATAGTATTCCCTTTACGTACATGGCCAACATTCGAATGTCCCGTGCAATTGTACATTCTATATACTGGACCTTTAACTAACAAGCACTGTCGGATTTGATTAAAGCATAGTAACCGCATTAGTCACAAAATACCTGTTGAGTCAGTTATTTCCAAAGCCACGGGTTAAGGTGTGGAAAAGTAAATTTTGCCATGTTCTGTGTCCCTACGTGTCGTCCATCATATGTTAT
Source organism: Lissotriton helveticus (assembly GCF_964261635.1). Taxonomy (NCBI): domain Eukaryota; kingdom Metazoa; phylum Chordata; class Amphibia; order Caudata; family Salamandridae; genus Lissotriton; species Lissotriton helveticus. The sequence goes on along the minus strand of NC_136067.1, from coordinate 593,347,803 downwards.
GTGTGCATGATTAAATATGCATATGTACTCCCCATGTCCGATTAATGACGCAATTACAGTTGTGTCCACCTCTAGTATGCCAGTTTCCAGTCCTCGTGAATACTACGGATATCAGGCCTATGTAAAGCTACGTTGCCACGTTTCTCAGTGTGCACGTTATTTCATTATAAAGTCCCCGTTTCTAGGCCTCAAAAGGGCCCGGACATCAGATTCAGCTCCTGTCTCCTGAAGCCTCGCTGAGGAGCGATACAGCCCCCACCTGTATCCTCGACCCTTCACTTACTTCCTGCCTCGCAGTGCCCGGTGCAGCTTGGCTCTGCCTCTGAGTCTGCCAAGACTATGTTATGATTCCAGTTATCAGTTCAGTCCTCCTTCTCTGCATTCCCAAGCTACTGAACTGCATCAGTAGTTTCCGTCATTGTCTAGCCTTCACGTCTCCACGTTAGAGAAATACTGCATTTAATGGTCATTTCATATTCCTCATCACGCACTACATGTAGAATAAATGCATGATCCAGTCTTAGAATCAAGTTAGCCTTTCCCCTCCTGACTTCTAGTTTATATCAACATGTTCTCTAAACATCAGATACTAGATACTGTTTAGGTACATGTCGCTCCGACCCTCCAGACTTCAGTCTCTGCTCCTAGCACAGAGTTCATAGCCCCCAGCTTCTCCTAGTAACACGTCATTGCCAGTTTGCGCGCACCATCAGGTTAGAGGTCCCGGCTCCTTAGGTAGCCCCCTCCAATGTTTCCGCCCCATTCATGACATATCCTGTTACGTTTGCATCACATGTCTATGTGCACACCCAGTTACACCCTCTTTAAGCCCTTATCTTTCGCGACTGCTACGCGTCACGTCTTCTGCTCCACCCACTGCTACGCCTACTGCAATGTAATGCTATGTGTTTGCGTTATGTATATATGTTCATGTATTGTTATTAAAAGTCAGCGCGCTCATCCCAGATCGAGCCCCAGCAGCTGCTGGGCCCTGTCATCCTATTCCTATGCAGGTCGTCCTGTTCCTGTCCTTATGCTGTATTAAACCTGCAAAACTCCTACTACCTCGAATCTTGACTCTTATTTATTGAGCTATCTGTTATGATATATGTCTAGTCAAAAATAGGGTATTATTTATTTATTTACCACATAATGGCGCCCGAATAGGGACTTGCCCTTTCCCCACGCGTCGGTGAAGCCACGCCGACCCCCTGACCCTCTGCAGTCGTGACGGAACTCTTCTGCGCAGTGGCAGATATTTCTGCTCAAGTATCCCTCAGGCCCACGGAGGAGACGGAGGAGGCGGTCCAGCATCCAGACGAGACGGTGGAGGAACGCGGCGAGTCCCGACCAGAGCCCAAGCCGAGAGTCCAAGGTCCGAGGTATCCGGAGGTCCACCCGTAACTGAAGTCCGAAGTCCGAAGTTCGTCGTCCGTCGTCGTAGCAGTCCAGTCCAGTCTGAGGCCTTCCGTTCTTGCTGCCCGGTGAGTACCGTTACTGGGGTGGTATCTAGACAGGGTCAATTAAATTGACTCTGGTCTGTGGGTTGGTGGTACACAGTCCCACAAACGAAGTGTCCACTTCGGTGGATGCGGGTCCTGACGTGTCTCTTTAAGAGACCGGTAAGTTTCGTACTGTTTCAGCAGTGCATCTAGTTTCTGTTCTAGTCAGTTCTGTTCTCGAGAAATTTCAAGTGTTCTGTTCGCAATATTTCCAGGTAGTATTCTGTTCGAACTGTTATTTTAAATGTTTTTCATGTATTTTAATGTCGTGGTATGAATGGGGTATAAGTATCGTGTTCATTGTGTATTGTATTGTGTCTAGATTACAGTCCAGTCATGCCCATATTTTCCAAGTTACGTCAGTTAAAAACTAGAAAGGGTCTGCTGGAAGCAGCAGTTCCCGTCCCGCCCAGGGACAGTCCAGGTCACTTTATGTATCAGAAACATGGCATAAGCGCCATATTGTATCTAGATTTATGGGTAGAGTATACCAAACAGTTAGAAGAAAAGTATAGATGGCCCGTATCAGGTACATGGGATGCCGAATGCATCATGCGAGTAGAAGAAGCATTATGGAAAAAGAAAGCCAGACAGTCACAGAAAGATGCCATCGAGTTATGGCGCAAAGAAGCTCATAAAAGAACCGAAAAAGAAATCAGAAAGTCAGAACTAAGTAGAGAATCCCAAGAACGAGCCCAAGAAAGGGAATTAATCGAGATAGGTGAACGAGTTAGAACTGAGCAATCAGACAGACAGAGGAATGCCCTCATTAAGGGTATGTATCCTCTTCTTGCCGAGGGCTTGCCAAAAGCGACCCCAGAGGCATCCAGTAATTTCCCGCCACCACTAGTTCCGACCAAGCTACGTCACAAACCGACCGCAGCTGATATTTTTATTTCGTCCTATTTGGACGACACAGTCCCTGAATATGCAAATCCTGTCCGCGCTCCGCCAGTCCCTGTAAATCAGGTAATTCCTACTCCCCCAGACACCGGGGTGCCCTTAACAGACCCCCCGGGTCAGCCCGCCATACAAGTCCAGCCCACGTTACAATTACCCACCATGCCAGGACGAAAAGCATCAGTCGACGATTCTAGTCTAGGGGCCGCAGGAGGAGGTCTTCCTCAAACCCCGCCGCCATACAAGCGTTTATCAGCACTCTAATTACATGCTCAAGCATCACAGCGTACTCCTAAAAGTAATAAGTCTGTTGCAGAAATCAGGCAAACCCTTGGCGAATGTGTCTATGACCCAGTTCCAGGCGAGTTTAATATGGTTTTATATTCCGTACGCGTAAGGAGAGTAACCGAGTATCTAGTCACCCTACCCAATATGAAAGAAGATCTAGACAGAATATATTGTTTCATCCGTACAGGGGATGATCCAGAAAGTATTAGGGATGCCATGTCTCAAAGGAAAGCTGAGATCCAGCGTATGATATTAAAGTTTTTAATTAACTGTCTAATAAGAGAACAAGATTACCCGTCTAAAGATCCGGAAGAAATGAAAACTCTGACAAAGTGGAGTGATAATATAGCCGAAGGAAAGCACAATACCATTGGTGCCATGGAAAGTATGTACAAGAAAATCCGTAGAGAGATAATAAAGATACACGAACAGCGTAAAGCAGCACAAGTAAGCGAGAAAGAAAGTACCTCTGATCCTGAAGAAGAAGACGATGAGAATACCGCCAGAATAGCGTATGTAGGAAAACCTAGATTTCCAGATCGCCATTTACGTCTAGAACACAAGCCAATTTCCGATCATTCAGCACCAGAACAAGGTTCCCTAGAACAAGTATTCCAAGCTACCGATCACATTCTGAAATCACGAATCGGTTATAGTGAGTTAAGTACTATGCATGAACAAGAAATAGTTCGGTCAGCAGTCCGATGGATTACTGATTCTACCACTTTTCCAGACGAAATAGTGGCACAAATGTTTCTGAAAATGCCCCCAGCCGAGCAGCGACTGGTGGGTATGTATATGATTCAGCACCTCATTACTCTGTATGAGGGTCAACATTCTGATCCAGGCCCGTTACATGATATCCTGAACGAGTTACTCCAGTACAGATGGAGAGGTCTAGGTACCGATTTAATTAGTGTCATTCTAGAACAACGCCATAAATATAAAATGTTCTTGAACCCGCATTTCGTTCATGTCTCACCCCCAGAAAGTAAATCATTCTACATAGACAGACAGAATCCGTTACGAGAAGTCCACCCAGTCAGAGGAGCGGGTGGCGAAATGCAACGAGTGTTTGTATACACTCCAATCACAAAGATGGAACTCCTCGAAATGAAGAAATTAATTCCCTGTCATGACAAAGATCCAGCAGGGTTCCATAGAGAATTAAAAGACATGCTCCGTATGGGAGAATACACATACCCGGATATAATTAAAATGTTAAAGGTTCTGTTGCCCGCCGGGGTGTATGAAAAGCTCAAAGAGAAAGAATGGGAGGTGGGAGAGAAAAAGATAGATTGGGCAGTCCTAGAAGCAGAAGATAAGATACGTGTACCAGGTACTGGTCTAGGAGAGAGATGTAAAGAATTACCAGAATTATTAATACAAGTTCTACCCAGATTATTGACAACTAGAAAAGAAGACTGGGATGCAATCTCAGCCTGTAAACAGAAGCAAGATGAAGATATTAGTGATTTTTATTCTAGGTTTGAAAAGTGCTTTAGTATCAACAGTGGTCTCAAGACAAGTAGTGAGTCGTACCCTCACCTCTTTGTTACTAAATTAGTCGAATTCAAGTCCACAAATTAAAAACGAGTTTTAAAAGTCGAAAGTACCTGGCAAGCTAATACTCCGTCCCAGATGCTCCAGATGCTCCAGTACCACCAGAATAGAATCAGGGAAGAGCAAGAACACGAGAGAAAACGTATAAAAGACACGAAAATGAAAGTACTAGTTGCACAATCTGTTCCTCAAGACAGTCAGAAGAGGGGTCCGAATCAAGCCAGTCATCCTGCAGCTCCCGTTAAAGGGAACTGCAATTATTGTAAACAGCCAGGTCATTTTATAAATGAGTGTGCAGTTCTGAAACACAACATAGCTACTGGTAAGACTAAAGAAAGACCACGTCCGCCTAGACAAGAGCAAGTTTCACAGACTCCTCAGTCACAGAATACACCACAGACAGTTACAACACCGCAGCCTATTGCTGCAACACAGCATGTTACATCGCAGATGTACCAGTATGCACAGTCTGAGTATCCAGAGTACCAGCAGTATTCATGAAACAGCCTAGAGAGGGAGGTAGGCTTGCCTCTCATCGAGATACCTGTAGATCAAGAAGGTCCCTATGTTCATAGTCAAGTATTAGGGAAAGACAGAAAGTTTTTGATTGATACAGGGGCAAGTAGGACCACAATTAGTCATGCCGAAGTTCCAGGGGCTCCACTCTCAGGCTCAAGAAATGTTTCCCTTGGATTTTCAGGAAAACCTATCGTAAATGAGATTTCAAAGCCAGTCACTCTAGAAGTAGGTCCATTGTCCCGCACTACTGATCTGTTACTTACTAAGTCATGTCCAGAAAACCTATTGGGCATTAAAACACTGAAAGAGTTAGGTGCAGTTATATGCTGTTCCCCAGAGGGAATACGATTGTTCCTACGTGACTTTAAGGGTCACTATGTATTATGAGATTTTGATTCAAGACTGTCTAATGTCCCGCAGCATTTATGGGCGCAAGGTCCAACTGATGTAGGTTACATGCAAATCACACCCTATCGTGTGACTCTCAAACCAGGTGTAGTGTTACCACGAATCAGACAGTACAGATTGCCACCCGAGGCTGTAGCAGCCTTATCCAAAATTATTGACGAGCTCATGGCTCAAGGAGTAGTTGTAGAAACTGACTCCAATGTATGTAATTCTCCGATCATTCCAGTCATGAAACGTACTGATCCAAATGCACCCCCAGTATATCGATTAGTGATCGACCTACGAGAGCTTAATAAATGTATTATTCCTCAGTACCCAGTTGTCCCAGACATCTCTTCCCTATTAACAGCCATTGATTCCGAAGCCACGTTCTTTACAGTAATCGACCTCAAGAATGCATTTTTTAGTGTTCCAATTCATCCAGACAGCCAGTTCCTTTTCGGATTTTGTTTAAATGGAAGGAGCTATATGTTTACACGAGCTCCTCAAGGTTTCACAGAAAGCCCTAGTATTTACAGTCAAGCACTTAAGAGACAACTAGACAATATTCACATGCCAACTGACACTGCCCTGCTCCAGTATGTCGATGATCTACTGATCACAGCCCGTTCTGAACGTGCTTGCGAGCGAGCATCCCTTACAGTTTTGTATTTCCTAGCCGAGATGGGGCACAAGGTGTCCCCTTCGAAGCTTCAATTCTGTGTCCAGCAAGTGGTATACTTAGGACACTTACTGTCCAAGAGGGGTAGACAGTTGACACCCGATCGTATCCAGTTGATAGCGAGTCTTCCTCAGCCCAGGACCCAGAAGGAGGTACGTGCTTTTATCGGCCTTACTTCTTATTGTAGACAATGGATTCCTCAGTATGCATTTCTAGCCAAACCACTGATACAGTTAACGACACAGGAGGCAGCCGTATCGACTGTCCTCCCTTGGACATCTGAACATACACTTAGTTTCAACGAGTTAAAGAAAGCTTTATGTCAAGCTCCAGTTCTAGCCACACCGAACTACAGTAAGCCTTTTACACTTTTCGTCACAGAACGCGAAGGTACAGCATTATCTGTTCTCACACAAGATCAAGCAGGACAAAACAAGCCCTGTGCTTATTTTTCTAGCACATTAGATCCTGTAGCCCAGGCTCTGCCTGCGTGCCTCAAGTCAGTTGCAGCCACAGCACTAGCTATCAGACAAAGTGATTCCATAGTCTTAGGACATACCTTGACAGTACAAGTTCCACACTCCGTGGAAGTTCTTTTAAACCGAACACAAACTCAGCACTTGACAATTGCACGTTTAACAGGTTATGAATTGACACTGTTCCAGCCACACATAGAAATCAGACGCTGCAACATTTTAAATCCTGCTACATTATTACCATCAGTTAATTCAAATCCTGACCCACATGACTGTGTGGAAGTAGTTAACATTACGACAAAGCCAAGACAAGATCTGACAGATATTCCGTTATCAGATCCCGACCTGACACTTTATGTGGATGGTTCATGTATGAGAACTAGTACAGGAGAACTAGTCGCCGCGTATGCAGTGACTACTGACACTGAAGTTATTGAGACACACCGCATTGACACTCTGTCCGCTCAAGCAGCAGAGCTAGTTGCTCTGACACAAGCCTGCATACACGCCAAGAACCTGAAAGTTAATGTTTACACAGATTCACGCTACGCATTCGGAGTTGTACACGACTTTGGAGTGCTCTGGCAGGAGAGAGGTTTCATGACTTCTCATGGAACCAAGATTCAGCATGGTCTCCTTATTCAAGCTCTGTTAGATGCAATACATTTACCGACATCCATTGCTATTATGAAATGCAAAGCACATACGAAAGTTACTGACATTATTTCCCAAGGTAATAATTTAGCAGACCGCACAGCCAAGCTTACAGCACAGACTCCAGACATTCAAGTTAATCCGACACAGACACACACTCCAGATCCGATTACATGCATGACAGTTAAGGACCCTACCCAGGATGTCATAGATATCCAGTTACATGCTACTCCCGATGAAATCAAGAAATGGTCTGAACAAGGAGGGGTCCAGACAGATCAAGGATGGGTGACGAAGGGAAGAACCACATGGTTTCTCCCCGACTCTATGGTTCAAGTCATCATTAATACCGCACATAGTCCAGCACATTTAGGAGAAAAAGCTATGTTAGACAGTATCCAGAACATTTGGTTCAACAAGCATTTACGAGCTGCAGCCAAGCAGAAAGTCCGTACCTGTATGATATGTTGTCAGTTTAATCCAGGTAAAAGTGTCCCGGTGGAACAAGGGGGATTTCAGCCTCCTGACCACCCTTTTGAAGTCCTCCAGATGGATTATATTCAGATGGAGCGATGTCGAGGTTTCAAGTATGTCCTTGTAGTTGTATGCGCTTTGTCCAGATGGACAGAAGCATATCCAGTCTCAGATTACACAGCCGCGACCACTGCCAAGCAGTTGGTTCGTGAGTTTTTCCCTCGATATGGACTCCCTAGAGTCGTATATTCTGATAACGGTCAGCCATTCTCATCTGAGTTGATGAAGCACGTTTCCCTGTTGTTAGGGTACCAGTGGAAGTTTCATTGTGTACGCCATCCTGAAGCAGCCGGTCTCGTTGAGAGACATAACCAGACCCTGAAAATCCGAATTGCCAAAGTGTGTAAAGAGAAAGGTGTGGACTGGCTAGTAGCTCTGCCAGTCGCTCTGTTTTATATGCGTATGGTCGCACATTCCAGATCAGGTCTGTCCCCGTATGAGGTCGTTTTCGGCCGCCCCCCTAACATGTGGGGTACTCCTAGACCCCGAAGTATTACTGATGTTTCATGTAATATGCTGACAGATTACCTAGCTTCCTTGATGTCTGCCCTCAACTCATGTCGTTCACAGGTTGCCGCCGCATTTCCAGACAATACCGAGGTGGCCCGGCATGAAATCGTTCCAGGTTCAATGGTCCTCGTACGTAACTTCGACAGATCAAGTCCGCTGGAGCCACGTTGGAAGGAGCCCCGTCAGGTCCTCCTCACCACCCGTACAGCCGTGAAATTGGAAGGACGCCGCGGCTGGATACACCTTTCGCACGTCAAGAAATTCTACGGATTGAAACCGGTCTCCAAGAACATTTCCCAGGATTTAAAAACTTGTCAAAACATTGTTCCTAAGGACTGTCCCGCAAATGACATTGACACAACCCCTCCCCTGTTAGAGAAAACTCCGCAGCAGGAGTATAAGCAAAAGCTACGGTCTAGTAAATTAAGTCAGCCAGTTTGATTGTCTAAGTCCTCCCCTAGGTGAAACGGTTAGACTGTTTCTGACATGTATAAAATAGACCCCCATAGTGAGAGAGTTAGTCAAAACTCAATCCGATGTATCGTTTTTCTAAGTTTCATATTATTTCTCAGCCTTTTGACTTCCTGCACCAGTTATGCATTTTACCTGTGTTTTCCAGTTCCTCATGTAAATAAGTCTGCTAATGTTACAGTAGAGCACACGTTTAGTGATCTGCCTCCTCATGAATATTCCTACCGCCTCGCTATGCGTAATAACTCCTTTATCCGTATGTTACATTACTCACACCAGACCAGCAATGCCACTAATTGTTGGGTATGTGGTCGACTCCCCCCTTTCCAGACGTCAAAGGGAGTTCTGCCACTCTTTCCTTATCCTTTTTCACATAATGGTTCGTGTGGAGCATGGTCCACGTTAACGTCATCCTCAACAGATATGTCTTTTCTTAACAGCACATGTTTCCCAGACAAGCATGGTCTCCCCCACAGAACAGGGTTAGATCTAGAAAATGAAGTGTACAATTTAGGTAACTACTCGTCGAATTTTATGGTCCTGAATGTTCAGTCTGATACTACTCCAGACTCACCTGCTATTTCAGTATTACCAGTCAAAGGCGAATTATGTGTCCGAAATAATGGTTCTGTGCATGTAGGACATAGTGATTGTACTACTATTGTCAAGTATAGTGACAGTGGGAAATCTATTTTTAAAGCTTCACGTCATTCATATTTTGTTTGTGGTCAAACTGCATATGTTCGTCTGCCCCTCGATTGGGAGGGAACCTGTTACATTGCCTTCCTACTGCCACCTGTTTTTCTAGCCCCACCTGACTACCATAGGAATTCCTACCTAGTACATACTAGACACAAGAGAAATCTCCCGATTGTCGACTATACTGAAACTGCTGCAGAGCAATTCATTGATATTGATAAAGGTGTTTTCCCTTATTTAGGTACAGTTGTAAATAGTAAGCTAATCCGTAGGTTAACAAGAACCCTTGAAGCTGTAGTAGATGAGACTGCCTCCGCTCTAGGTAACTTAACCGAAGAGCAATCCTTTATGAGAATTGTTGTGCTCCAGAATCGTCTCGTCCTTGACGTCATACTGGCCGATAGGGGCGGGGCTTGTAGACTCATCGGATCCAGTTGCTGCATTTTCATTCCAAATAACGCGCCGTCTGTTTATTCAGCTATAACCAGACTTCATAAAATTGCCCATCTGTTATACCAAGATCCAGGCACCTGGACATGGTCCGGTTGGTTCTGGAATATAATTTCCGCATGGAGATGGAACGTCTTGTCCTTTCTAGGTATCGCAGTAGCGATCATATTCAGCTGCTGCCTCTGTATACAATGTGGCCCTGCGATTTGCGGCATTTGTGCTACCTCTTGTATTCCTAGTTCCAAGTCCCGTTCTAAATCCCGTTCCAGGATAATTCGAGACGAGCAAATGATACTGTATGAAATGATAGATGGTATCATGAATATTGATGTTTCCTGACGGAAACGTAGTGACAAGGAGGGAATGTGGAAAAGTAAATTTTGCCATGTTCTGTGTCCCTACGTGTCGTCCATCATATGTTATGTGTGCATGATTAAATATGCATATGTACTCCCCATGTCCGATTAATGACGCAATTACAGTTGTGTCCACCTCTAGTATGCCAGTTTCCAGTCCTCGTGAATACTACGGATATCAGGCCTATGTAAAGCTACGTTGCCACGTTTCTCAGTGTGCACGTTATTTCATTATAAAGTCCCCGTTTCTAGGCCTCAAAAGGGCCCGGACATCAGATTCAGCTCCTGTCTCCTGAAGCCTCGCTGAGGAGCGATACAGCCCCCACCTGTATCCTCGACCCTTCACTTACTTCCTGCCTCGCAGTGCCCGGTGCAGCTTGGCTCTGCCTCTGAGTCTGCCAAGACTATGTTATGATTCCAGTTATCAGTTCAGTCCTCCTTCTCTGCATTCCCAAGCTACTGAACTGCATCAGTAGTTTCCGTCATTGTCTAGCCTTCACGTCTCCACGTTAGAGAAATACTGCATTTAATGGTCATTTCATATTCCTCATCACGCACTACATGTAGAATAAATGCATGATCCAGTCTTAGAATCAAGTTAGCCTTTCCCCTCCTGACTTCTAGTTTATATCAACATGTTCTCTAAACATCAGATACTAGATACTGTTTAGGTACATGTCGCTCCGACCCTCCAGACTTCAGTCTCTGCTCCTAGCACAGAGTTCATAGCCCCCAGCTTCTCCTAGTAACACGTCATTGCCAGTTTGCGCGCACCATCAGGTTAGAGGTCCCGGCTCCTTAGGTAGCCCCCTCCAATGTTTCCGCCCCATTCATGACATATCCTGTTACGTTTGCATCACATGTCTATGTGCACACCCAGTTACACCCTCTTTAAGCCCTTATCTTTCGCGACTGCTACGCGTCACGTCTTCTGCTCCACCCACTGCTACGCCTACTGCAATGTAATGCTATGTGTTTGCGTTATGTATATATGTTCATGTATTGTTATTAAAAGTCAGCGCGCTCATCCCAGATCGAGCCCCAGCAGCTGCTGGGCCCTGTCATCCTATTCCTATGCAGGTCGTCCTGTTCCTGTCCTTATGCTGTATTAAACCTGCAAAACTCCTACTACCTCGAATCTTGACTCTTATTTATTGAGCTATCTGTTATGATATATGTCTAGTCAAAAATAGGGTATTATTTATTTATTTACCACAAAGGGACGGAGTCCTCGTTAACTTTGAAGGATTCCCTGATTATAATTTAAAAGAGGAAGGAGTTTACATTAGATCTTTAGACGGGTTCAGATGCCAACATGCATACTTTTACGCAGAGAGTCCATACATACCTTACACATTCGAAGGTATAGTGACGCCTTCTTATAAATCTTTTTCAGTGAGGTAGTCCGTTCTAAGGATTTAAAAGGCCACCATAAGATTTAGATTTGAAACGAACAAATAGTCAAGGCAATTTGTTTATGCGACGAAATTTTGCGGGGCACCTAATTACACATACCTGGGTTCAATGTATCAAAGTCCGTCTTCACGTAGCGAATGATACAGCAGTGGATGCAAGGAGAGTATCCACAAGTTCACATGAGTTTATACTCTGTCGTTTGGAGATCGAAAGAGGACTCGATTGCTTAAAGCTCAAAGAGTCTGTTATGCAAAAGGGCGGCCATTTTGTAATGGTGCTTTCTTAAGCAAATAACTTATCGACATGCCAGAATAGTTTCTTATTACCATATGTTGCAATTGTTTTATGATCTATGGTGACCTAGTTCCTAATGTCCGGCACAAATGTGTACCTAATTATGCACCGGAGAGTTCTTTATTAAAGATATATCTTTTTGGGCACCGGAAGCCTCAAGGTATATTAATGGGGGGTGCAAAATAAAGTAGAAAGGGAGCAAATAAGTTTTTTGTATCTCTTAATTTTGTATAGCCTCTAGCGTATAGGGCCACGTTGTAAAAAGATCATTGTCAAATTTGTAACAGTGCCTTAGAGGGCAGGTTAGCATTTAAATCAAAGACTCATATAACTAACATGTCAACACTTGTGTTCAGGATCTCAAATTCAACATGTAGTGCAATTTGAAAAACCAGCATCAATGTACAGTGGAGTATCACGAACATCAGATTAACATCCAAAAAGAGATAGGTACAAAACATTCGATGCGAGTATATTATTGTTTAAATTTATGAGATTTTCTGGTAAATCAATTGGTATACATACAATGAAGATTATTATCAAGCCCTCCTGGTTGTGTCCCAGTTTACAGCTAACCTACAAATCTAAGGGGAATCCCTCCTAGTCCACAACCAGTTTACATCTAGATCAAAATACAGGGAAAGCATGCAGATTTACAAACACGCAAGTGAATGCCATTCAGTGGCGCTGTTAATACTATTGAGAAAGGGCTTAACAGCGCCACTGAATGGCATTCACTTGCCTGTTTGTAAATCTGCATGCTTTCCCTGTATTTTGATCTAGATGTAAACTGGTTGTGGACTAGGAGGGATTCCCCTTAGATTTGTAGGTTAGCTGTAAACTGGGACACAACCAGGAGGGCTTGATAACAATCTTCATTGTATGTATACCAATTGATTTACAAGAAAGTTTCATAAATTTAAACAATAATATACTCACATCGAATGTTTTGTACCTATCTCTTTTTGGATGTTAATCTGATGTTCATGATACTCCACTGTACATTGATGCTGGTATTTCAAATTGCACTACATGTTGAATTCGAGATCCTGAACACAAGTGTTGACATGTTAGTTATATGAGTCTTTGATTTAAATGCTAACCTGCGCTCTAAGGCACTGTCACAAATTTGACAATGATGTTTTTACAACGTGGCCCTATACGCTAGAGGCTATACAAAATTAAGAGATACAAAAAACTTATTGGCTCCCTTTCGACTTTATTTTGCACCCCCCATTAATATACCTTGAGGCTTCCGATGCCCAAAAAGATATATCTTTAATAAAGAACTCTCCGGTGCATAATTAGGTACACATTTTTGCCGGACATTAGGAACTAGGCCACCATAGATCATAAAACAATTGCAACATATGGTAATAAACTATTCTGGCATGTCGATAAGTTATTTGCTTAAGAAAGCACCATTACAAAATGGCCGCCCTTTTGCATAACAGACTCTTTGAGCTTTAAGCAATCGAGTCCTCTTTCGATCTCCAAACGACAGAGTATAAACTCATGTGAACCTGTGGATACTCTCCTTGCATCCACTGCTGTATCATTCGCTACGTGAAGACGGACTTTGATACATTGAACCCAGGTATGTGTAATTAGGTGCCCCGCAAAATTTCGTCGCATAAACAAATTGCCTTGACTATTTGTTTGTTTCAAATCTAAATCTTATGGTGGCCTTTTAAATCCTTAGAACTGACTACCTCACTGAAAAAGATTTATAAGAAGGCGTCACTATACCTTCAAATGTGTAAGGTATGTATGGACTCTCTGCGTAAAAGTATGCATGTTGGCATCTGAACCCGTCTAAAGATCTAATGTAAACTCCTTCCTCTTTTAAATTATAATCAGGGAATCCTTCAAAGTTAAAGAGGACTCCGTCCCTTAACCCGTGGCTTTGGAAATAACGGACTCAACAGGTATTTTGTGACTAATGCGGTTACTATGCTTTAATCAAATCCGACAGTGCTTTTTAGTTAAAGGTCCAGTATATAGAATGTACAATTGCACGGGACATTCGAATGTTGGCCGTGTACGTAAAGGGAATACTATGTCTCTACATGGATATCAATATGTGTGAACCTGAGATTAGCCGGGGTAGACTAAGTAAACGTTGAAACACTTTTCTCTTGATTTATACAAGGTCAAAAAAAACAAAAACACTACCACATCAGATTAGCCAACACGCTATTATAGAGCATAAACATTATGAGTCAGTAATAAAACTGTGCACAAACACTCACCAGTGAGTGCTTGGAATAACAAGGCTAGCAATATGAAAGGTTTAGGAAACTTCTGTGACTTCGCCCTTAAATGAAAGATATATGCAAATGTGTAAGCAAGAATCAATTATGTTTAAAACGGCGTAATGTATAGATGCATATTGGTTATTATCGGCTCACCAATACATCTATATGATTTATAAACACAGATACCGCCACGGCAGTTTTACCCGCTAAGGTGCAAATCATTCCTTCCACCTGGGACACCTGTTGGCTCCCCTAAGGTAAAAACCACAGATTTGACTATACGAAAGTAGACCCAATATAAGGAGAAGCAATGTAATCCAATTTTTGTTTTGCTTCACTATTCAATCACAGGGTACTTCAGTGCAATAGGATAATTCCTGTATCGGTATCAGCGCCAGGAAATTAACTCTATGATCCGGATATTTGCATGATTGACATATGCGACTACATTATTGAGGTACAAAAATGTGTTAAAAATGAGGATGATCTTGATGCCCACACTCGAATTAACTTGTCTATAATGTTTGACACAACATGTGAATACGAGGACTGACCCAATTGTTTGCGATCACTGCTTTAATAATTAGATAACTAATATATTGTATGTGAATTAACATTTTCCCTTGGCCTGAAATGGTCACAATGCAGATAACTTCCATGATTACTTTGCACTTCATGAGATGTATCAGTTCTATCTTTAATTATGATATGACTCATTTAATTTGTTCAACTATATCTGCGAAATACTTCCCAGTATGTAAATGATCTAATTTGACTCTTTGAATGACATTCATGATGAATTGAAATGAATTAATGACATTCATGATGAACTGAATAGCTCTAACTAATAATTTCGTATTTATTATCTCACCACTATTTTTTGATAGTGGTCCAACTAAAAGTTATTTTTAGGAGTTGAGAGCTCTCTGGGTGTGATATGTACCAAGTAGATTATACTTTTATTGGTTTGGACAGTTTTAAAAAAAATTTTTTTAATCTGTTATCATCTTTTAGGGTACTCAAGATATGAAACTCATGTCCTGAGGATGGTCTCCTACACGAAAGAATAGAGACCGAAACGTCGACTGTGGCTTTATCTACCACTGAATGTTTAATTAATTTTGTGTACGGTAGAAAGATCGAGCAATTGATGTAACTAGGGCTGTGTGAATTAATGAGTTTACCCTTTTACATCTCTGCTGTTTATCTTGTACCCGATCTTTTAACTTGATTTGAAAAAGAAAAAAAGATTAAATATCCTTTGTCTATATACACCCGTTTCTCAACCTTTGTTTGCTCACTCTTCTCACTGATTACTTATGAGTAACAGCGTTTGAACATATATCATTTCTGTTGTTGCATAACTAGCACTAGTGGGTCCAAATTACTAAACCCATACGATTTCATCTTGTAAGTGATTTATAACCCCCCTGCGTTTATTAAAATCCCTTGAAGGTACTTTTACCCCATCATACGCTTTGCCCAAACCCTCAAGGGTATACTGGGTCGCCCACTATCAATTCTCTTGTGTAAGGGGCCAACAATGTGCTGGAAGCTGTGGTGATTCCGAGAGCAGGGAGCAGTGTCTCCTTCAAGAGCCTGCTTACAGAGGAGCTGGTAGACAGGAGGATGGAAAGGAAATTAAAGCTGGAGCTCACCAAATTGAAGTTAGAGCTGAAAGAGAAACTTGCGAAAGTGAAATTTGAGAAGGAACAAGCTCTAGAGGAGAAGAGGTTGACTACAGAGGAGAGGAAATTAACCCAGCAGTTATACCTCAGAGAGCTGGATATCGGAACACTACAACTGGAGTCCATTAGTAATGGTGGCTACCTGACAACACTTTTTAATATATACGTGAGCCCCCTTGCTGAGATCGTCCGCCCCTTTCGGATAAAGATAGTCACTTATGCGGACGATACTCAGCTAGTGGTGGCTCTCAGCCACTCTCACAACACCCTCAATAGTCTGAAAGACTGTTTAGAGGCAGTAACATCCTGGATGACATCCTCTTGCCTCAAACTAAACGGAGATAAAACTGAGCTGATGCTACTAGGCCACCCCCTCACCCTCAACATCGATCACCTCTGGCCCACTTGTCTCGGACCCCCCCCGTGCCCAAAGACACCATCAAAAGCCTTGGCTTTTGGTTGGACAAGTCCTTCAATTTCAATTACCAAGCTGCAAAGCTATCAGTCACCTGCTTCGGCCTACTCAGGACCATCTGAGAAACCATGCCCCTTCTCCCATTCAACACCAGACGGATAATGATCTCTCGCCTGGACTATGGCAATGCCCTCTATTTAGGGGCCCCACAATCCACCCTGAATAAACTACAGGTTATTCAGAATTGTGCTGCTCGCACACTACTCTAGATCCCCGTCGCACATCAGTTCATTCAGAACTCAGAAAGCTTCATTGGCTCCCAGTTAAAGATAGAATTATATTCAAGGGCCTGTGCATTGCACACAGAGCATTCTGGAAATCAGGCGCCATAATCTATCACACCCTGGTCACACCTTACCAACCAAATAGACAGCTAAGGTCCACCTCCTCTCATCTGCATACAATTCCCAGAATCAAGAAAGCTAGATGTGGTGGTCGTTCCTTTTCTCACACCACGGCTAAACTCTGGATCTCCCTCCCCCCTCACCTTCGCACAGAACACAACCTGCTATCCTTCAGAAAAAAGCTAAAAACTCAGCTGACATGGTGATGGGGGAAGGGAGTGGGAGTGGGAGCAGGGAGCAGGAGTAGGGAAAAAAAGGTTTTTCTCTATATGTCCTTATAAGTATCAATGTATTTTTTTTTCTGTTTTCTGATTCAGTAGCTCGCTACAGTGATTAGTTTAAATGCACAAAGGATGTATACTATATGTTGAAGCATAAGCTTTCAAGATTTAAGAAGCGGGCCTAAAAGATTCTTACTTGGTATGATATTGGAGTAGTAGTAACAATATGATGTGGAACCACAGGGTGAGAGCCTCTTAGCGCTTATCACATCATCAATGAGAGGGACAAACCAGTCCCTTTGCCCTGATAGATTGGGGGAGGGAGAAGGGGTGGGTGGGCTCAGGTTGAGCTTGGGGTGGGCCAGCTGGGAGGGTAAAATGGGGAAAAAAAAGGGTTGCAAACAAAAACAGAAATTATCTAATGGTGTAGTTATAGGAACTTTCCTTGTTTTTTTTGTCAAATGTAGTTGTTGTCTAAGCTCTGTGAAAGGTATGAGACATATAATAAGATCTGAGATGAACTTTGAAATTTATGCTCATTAATATCATATTAATGCGGAATGTGATAGTAGGAATAGAGAAAATATATCAAATAAATGGAAAAATTGAGAATCTGTTCTTGGAATATATGCGGGATTAATAATAGAAAAAAGAGGGGAGTTGCTGCTCAGATTATACAGACGATGAAATTGGACATTCTATGCTTACAAGAGTCACATATTGCATGGAACGATAGAAAAATGTATGATGAGCTGGGGATGAAATTATTAGTATGTACTTCACAAGGTACAACAACCAAAGGAGTAGCAATTTTAATTAGAAAAGGGTTGGGGATCCTAATCAGGAATAAGGCTGATCAATATGGTAGATGGGCAATAGTAGAGATAAAAATTGATAGCAAAATCTGGACTATTTGCTCAGTATATGCCCCAAATTCAGACGACCCAGAGATTCTAAACTTCTTAAATCTAGAATTAGCTAATTGGTCTCCATTACTAATATTCTGTGGGGATCTTAACCTTCATATAGACATAAAGAAGAATGTACGTAACATCTCACATTATCAAGGGATTAAAAAAAATCATTTAAATCTCTAAATACTCTTTTAATGGATCATGGGTTGTTTGATGTTGCTTTTGAAAAAAATCTCTTGATAGCTGGATTCACATATTTCTTTTTCCCCCACAAAAAATCTGTACGTCTTGACTATTTTCTTATTAAAAAAATACTACTGTGCGATACCAAATTTGAGATCTATCCGCGAATAATCTCGGATCACAACCCGATTCTAATTGAAATTAAAATCAATCTTATGACTCCCCAGGTTAGGACATGGACTTTTGACAGAAAATTGTTAGTGGATACTGAATACGTAGATATTATGACTAAATGGGTAAAAGAATTTTTCGATATAAACAGAGGGACGGCCTCAATACAAAATGTTTGGGATGCATTTAAGGCGGGGATCAGAGGAGAATCCTTATCATATGTTATTAAAAAACAAAAAATAATACGAGAAAGGGTAGATCAAGGCTTTAAAAATGTATTATTATGGGAAAAAAAATTATCAACGGCAATTATTCAAAGTCTTCCAATTGCAGATATTGAAACGAATTTAGCAATCCATAAAGCTGCTTTATACGAATCTTTTGCTTCAAAATTGGCAGGGATAATAGCGACTCATAAATCCCAATTGTATGAGATGGCTGAGAATGCAGGGAAAATTTTGGCTAAAAGAACTAGGCAAAAAGAGGTTTACAATACAATTGATTCAATTAAAGATGAAGCAGGACATGTACATAATAATCCTGAAGAAATTCTAGAAACTTTTCGACAATTTTACGAAAAACTATATACGTATAATGATGATTCTTATTCTTCGCAAGATTGTATGAACTTCGCTAGAGCTAATACTCTACCACTTCTATCTTATGATCAAATGTTAGCTCTAGAGGCTGAAATCTCTTGGGAAGAAATTGAAAAAGCATTAAATTCTTTAGCATTAGGAAAAGCCACTGGACCTGATGGCATCCCACTGGAATTTTATAGGGTTTTTAGAAATGCTATAAGACAAGATATACTTATCACCTTCCTAGAAGCACAGAGAGGTTTTCCACCGGAGTCCTGGGCCCAGTCGCTGATAATGACATTCCTTAAAAAAGATAAAGATCCACTAAACCCGGCGTCATATAGACCGATGTCTCTAATTAATACAGACAGTAAGTTATACTCAAAAATATTAGCAACACGATTGTCAAAAATAATTGTAACAATTTTATCCCGGTAGCAACACGGGTTTATCCCAAATAGGGATACAGCAGATCATGTACGGAGGGTCGTAGCTATTATGGACTGGGCTGAGGGAACCGAGACATCAATAGGGATCACCCTATTGGATGCCGAAAAAGCATTCGATAGGGTGACATGGCCCTATCTATGGGATTTGTTAATAATAAAGGGCTTTGGTGAGGGAATCATAACTGCTTTCAAAACCTTATATAGAAATCCAATATCATCAGTTAAAATTGGGGCTATGAAATCAGAAGTATTTCCAATTCAACGTGGAACAAGTCAAGGCTGCCCATCCTCCCCACTCCTCTTTGCTATCTATATTGATATCTTTCTTAACCAACTAAACCAAGATGAATATATTGCTCCAGTGACAGTGGGGGGTATAAATTACAGAGCCCTTGCATACGCAGATGATTTAGTCATACTTACTACGGATATAGAGAGGACGTTTCCTAGAATTGAAGATCTGGCAAATAATTTCGGCTCCTTTTCAGGATACAAATTAAATTTATCTAAGACGCAAATAATCTATGTTGGTCAAGACCCTCCATCTATTGGCAATATAGTCCGTGAAGCAACATATCTGGGGATTAAATTAACTACTCCTATAATAAAAATTCCAGACCTACATTTTGCCCCGATTTTGAGGAAAGCGAACTCAACATTGGAAAGAATAGACCATTTGCATCTATCCCTATACGGCAGAAATAATGTACTAAAAATGCTAATTTTGCCAAAATGTATATATTTATTTAGAACAATTCCTTTGGAATTCCCGTTGGAGTATTTTAAACAACTTGAAAGAATGTCAGGAAGATTCTTATGGGGGTACAAGGGCATCAGAAGGGCATATAAAAAAATGATACTGCCAAGGGATAGAGGGGGATGGTCTGTTCCGCATTTGTTATTTTATTATCTTGCTACAATACTTCCGTGTATCGCACCATTAATTGTGGGCAAAAAAACTCCCATTTCAAATGCACACTCTCCTTCGATTTATGAAGTAGTTCTAGGTTTGGATTCTAATAATCAATTTCTAAGAATAATAGAACCAAGCTACTACAAAAAAACAAAATTTAAGATCATATCAGCAGCTTTTAAAGCATGGAGAATCATTAAAAAATTGGTGGGGATCTCCAAGGTTACTAGATATACTCCCCTAAATTCTCCACACTGCTTTCCCCCCATTTTTAGAGACGCAGTGATGAAAAGGTGGAATAACAGCGGTATATATTTTTTGAGTGATTTATATCTGACTAATGCAAATACTCTAATATCCTTTTCCGATTTACAACAGAAATTTAAAATTCCTTTGCAAGATTACTTTAAATATCTACAGGTATCTAGCTTTCTAAACTCATTAATGCTTAATAATTATCAAGACTTAAAATCGATCTTGTTGATAGATAGTCTGTATGTTAAAAGAAAAATAGGATACTATTACAACATTTTTATGACTTTTCTATCTGATGATCTTTCTGGGATTCAACAAAAATGGGAAGAAAAGTTGAATGTAGATAATCTGATGCTGGAGGAATCAATTATAATGGCTAATAATATTCTGATTACAGGACGATCAAGCACTCAGCACTATATGGCAATGTTTAACCTCTATCACACACCGGAAAAAATTATGAAATGGGGGGGGCACAGCAGGTATAATGTGCAACCGATGTATGCATATAGGAGCAGACTCAATACATATGTTTTTCTCATGCATCAAACTACATGGGCTTATTCAGCAATTACAACTCTATATTGAAAGAATTACAGGAAAACTGATAATTCTTACACCGGAATTGATTTTATTTGGACTTTCATCTGATACATTAATATTTGAACAACAACATTTGATTTTTATTATGTTAGCTGAATATCGAGCATGTATAACTCAGGAATGGATTAATTCAACTCCACCATCGTTTTCGATGTGGAGAGCCCGCTTTTTAGCAAAGTTTAATTTTGAATCAGCTATATATGTAACCAAGGGAAGGAAGAAGAGACAACTAGGGATGAAAATTTGGGCTCCGGTACAACAATGGATTCAAGAGGAAATAATTTAAAATAACAAAAAAATATATATTCATTTGTGTAAACTTCTAAATATGACAATGTTGTTGTGCTACGTTGATATATTTAACATGTAACTGTGTTAGTTTCTGTGTGTTTGCAACCTGAAAAAAAAACGAAAAAAAAAAAAAACTCAGCTGTTTGACAACTAGAACAGGCTCCCGATGTTCCCTCGCGTGCGTTTGTTCTGCAGTGCTAGGATGCCTCAGGGTAGCTACCGCGCTTTATAAATGTTCTTTTCATTTCATTTCACCACCCACCTGTGTACCCATGATGTGGGCACAGGGAACAACCTTCCGGTTAAGAATACATCTTACAGGTTGTTGGATAAGGTGAGGGTCAGTATTATGAGTGAAGTCTCTAAAATGCTGGAATTGGCTGTGACAGAACCCTCAAATAGACCCAGGTCCTGTCCTGTGGCTCTCGTACCAAAAACTGCTCCACCGGGCACCACACCTGAGGTTCAGTGTAGACTATAGAGAGCTCAACTCAGTTTCAAAAACAGATGTTTATCCCATTACCCAGGCTGATGAGCTGATGGACCAGTTAGGGACTGCCCAGCACTAAAGTAGCTTTGATCTTGGATTTGGGTACTGGCAGATCACCTTAACAGCGGGTGCAAAGTAGAGGTCAGAATTCTTCACTACAGAGGGCCAATATCCGTTTAGGATGAGGCCCTTTGGACTCCAGAATAACCTGCCACCTTCCAGAGGTTGGTGAACCAGGCTTTTGCTGGGTTGGAGGCCTGCAGTGCTGCCTATCTGGATGACATAGCTGTCTTCAGAAGCAGCTGGAATGATCACCTTTTCACCGCCAGGAAGTTCTTCAGGCTCTGCAGCAGGCAGGCTTGACTATCAAGGCCAGTAAGTGCCATGGGTCTGTAGTGTACTTGGGACTCCAGGTGTGCAGGGGTAAGGTGCAGCCCCTCCATGCTAAGATAGAGACTATCAAGGCCTGGGAGCCCCCAAACCCCAGACTAGTGTCAGAGCATTCTTGGGCCTCACTGGATACTACAGGTTTGTCAAGGGATATTGCACCATTATTTCCCCCCTTGCCAGAACTGACTTTTAAGAAGCAGTCCAGAAATGCGATTTGGATGGATGCATTCCAAAAAGCATTTGCCTCCCTTAAGCAGAGCATGTGCACAGCCCATGTGCTCAAGGCATCTGACTTCTCCTAGGAGTTTCTTTTTCAAACAGAAGCCCCAGAACATGGCATAGGGGCAGTTTCATCACAGCTAAACGAGGAGGGCCTAGACCAACCTGTAGCCTTCATCTTCAGGAGTTTACTCCCCTGGGAACAAAGGTGGAGTGCTATAGAAAGAAAAGCGTTTGCTGTGGTCTGGGCAATGAAGAAGCTGAGGCCATACCTATTTGGCACTCACTTCCTGATTCCGATGGACCACAGGCTCCTCCGGTAGCTCATGCAAATTAGGGGTGAAAATCCAAAACTGTTGAGGTGTTACATTTCCCTACATTATGGACGTCAGAGTGGAACATAGACCAGGGGAAGCCAATGCTGACAGTCTATCCAGGTTTTTCCAAGGCAATTAAAGGAAATCAACCTGTCTATAAATGATATAACGTGTGCCCATGAGGGTCACTCAATAATCAACAAAACTGGGCTAACATACAGAATTTTTTATAGAAAGTATATAGATTTTTATTATTAACATTCATTTAATTTATCAATTACGATAAAACAAGTGCATATAAATACGATCCCACACTCCAACATTCATAACCAACAAGCACTGCAAAATTCATACGCACTCAAACATTCAACCAGTCATCAACATAGGGATCACATAAATGCATACAATTACAATTGCAAGGTGGTACAGGATCCCATATAGGGAGCAGATCTTAACAAAAAAGGGGAAATCTCTTGTGCATTCTCTTGGTTGAAGATTGTAGCTAGATCTGGAAGCATGAGGTAGTTCAACACCAACGCACGCTTCGGTGTCTGACCCAATGTGGGTCACACCTTCATCAGGGCGACCAGATGTATATGTGGGACACAAGAGAGAAACCACCTTAGAAAGGGTACTCCATAACAGATAAGCAGAACAATCAGAAGTATATTTATTGAGGCCAGCTCTAGAAGAGATACTGTGGGGTGGAAATATACATCGACTCCTTAGGTTCCAAAAGACTGATGAAGAGCCTGGGGATAGGGTTTAAAATCCAAAGGTCAGAAGGTTCATCCACGCTTAGTTAACCTGGTTCCCCAGCTCCAAGGTTAGCAGATGTAGCCATTACGCCACCAGCTCTCTTCTGTTGGCTCATAAATATAAAGTAGTTTTCAAATGTTCACAAATTATTGCCTACAAACATAATAATATAAATATGATGCAGAATAAGAAGTAACACTATTTACACCAAACCTTCTGTCCTTTGCGGTAACTGCGGTCCAATCAATATAATAGTCTGTTTCAAACAACCCCTCTGTCCAGGCAGGTAACTGAGAATGATTCAATGTTTGTAACATGGGCGGCTTCAGGAGAAAAATGCCTAAAATAAGGCATCAAAGTTAAGCTAACAAACAGGCAAAAAGTGCTTCTCTTTTGTAATATATCTTCACTTAAAAAGGCACAGAAAAGGGCATTTTTGGACTTTGTGTTGCTATATGGCATCCCCGTTAACCTGCCTATTACCTTGCAGTATAAAAACGATAAGATTGAAATCCAGCAGAAGGCCTATTACATACCTTTAATTAGTTACACGGGGGAGATGCCATTAAATATGTGTGACATTGTGTAATTTAATATATGAAGAGGAAAATTAGTTCACGCTTGAAGTTTAAGAATTTAAATGTATATTTTATTAAATAGTGTCTTAGCGCATCTTGTGTCGCAAACTCTTCATACAACTTTACTTGGGATCGGAAATATTGCATTGGATGCGTTTTAAATGTATTTTTTTATTATTGAAGGAAACATAATCCTTTTTTTTTTTTACTGTTGCCATTTAGGTATGGCTGGTGACGAGGATAGTGGCAGTTGGAGGTTTCAGTAGCTGGGGATGGCCATTACAGGAGAGAGTATCACAAGTGAAGTGGAATTAGGGGAGGGGGCCTCACCTCTTGATTCGCAGCACGCACTGTGCTGACACCCTCTCCATTTCCCAGTCGCTGCCCACCCCACAATGGGATCCCAGAAGCTGGTGTGTGAAAGGAGCATGGCCCCTGCTGTTGGCAAGCCGCCCAGAGTAGAGATTGTGCTTTTAAGTGGCATGAGTGCAATGGTTGCATTTGGGGGCATAGGGGAAATAGTTGCAGTAGGAGGGATGCCTTGGGGCGGGATTCTGTAGTAATCCCCTGCCCACAACTCAGCTGGCAGGGAGGAAGGTGGTGTTCCCCATGCTGTCTTCCAAAACAAGTGATGCCCCTGAACTGCTGCCGAATGGAGATTGGGAGAAAGAGCAACCAGGAGGGGTGTGAATAGCGTAACGTTTGCCCGTTGTTAAAATGGCCCTGTCTTGCGAAAGCCTTGGTGATGCACAGAAATGGATGCAGTGAGTTTCTCGCTTCTATGATGGGTTCTAACTCAAACATGTTGAATTTCACTCCACCCAGCAGCCAACTGTGGATGCAGTTCCTACAAAAGCAGATGCATGCAGAAAATAAGGTGTGCGGCCTCCGAAGCCACCATCAAGCTTAGCAAGGGGGACTGGAATGGGATACAATGCTGCATGCCTCCACGGATAAAAAGAAAACAAACAGCATGACGCAGGGTAGGTGGGGAAAAAACAATGCATGACGGACATGAAGTGTGTGCAACGTTAAGCATGAGGAACACAAGAAAAGCGGATGAAGCACAGCGGACGTGAAGCACGCCCCGCGCTGAGGCAAGGAAACACAAGGAAACAAGCATTGGCCGCGCGGCCTTGAAAGTGACGTGGCCGCAAAAGTGAAAGTTATCGCGCACTGCACTTAATGAGCATGACGAGGAAAGACATATGGTGCCTCTGCTCGTAAGCACGCGCCCGCACACAACTGCAAGCTCTACGCGGGCCACGGTAGCATTTTCTGAGCCCACTTACTAAAAGTATCGCCAGCGCATGCACTGGCTCAGGCGAGACCTAAAAAAGGCCACACAGGTTCTCCAATGGCAGGCCTGGGACATGTTTAAAAGGCTACTTAAGTGGGTGGCACATTCAGGGGAAACATCATTTACAATGCATGCAGTACAACGCGTGTCATTACAACAAATGTTTTAAAACGGGAAATCCATTACAACGCACATCATTACATCGCATAATCCATTACAATACATTCCCCAAAGTAATGCCCCGGCAGAGTTAGAATAGTAATTGCGTTGTAATGGATTATGCGTTGTGATAACATGCGTTGTTATGGATTTTGAGATGTAAAACATTTGTTGTAATGACACGTGTTGTAACACGTGCATTGTAAAGTGTCATATTCCACATTAAGTGCTGCAGGCATCCAGTAGCATTTAATTTATATAGGCCCTGGGCACATGTAGTGCCAGTTTACTTGGGACTATAAGTAAATAAAAAATGCCAATCGGGGATAAGCCAATATTACCATGTTTAGAGGGGAGAGCCCAAGTACTTTAGCACTGGTTTGCACTGGTAAAGTGCACAGAGTCAGAAGGCCAGTAAAAACAAGGTAAGGAAAAATGAAGGAGGCAGGCAAAATGTCGGGGAACGACCACCCTAAGGCGACAGGTCTAACACATTTCATCTATTCGTTACTAGGACTCTGGAAGATAAGCTAGTGATGTTTCCAAAATACAAGAGAGCTTAACAGAGTCACTAACCCAGAAAACTGATGTATGTCTTGAACACTATTCAAAGTAATATAGTACAGTGCCAAATGT
Source organism: Lissotriton helveticus (assembly GCF_964261635.1). Lineage (NCBI taxonomy): Eukaryota > Metazoa > Chordata > Amphibia > Caudata > Salamandridae > Lissotriton > Lissotriton helveticus. The sequence goes on along the minus strand of NC_136067.1, from coordinate 593,321,908 downwards.
AGTAATGCTCCACAACTGCATGAACCTTAGAGATGGGTGAGTTATCGGACATGGAGCTCTGACTCTGCAGGATATAGACCTCAGAACTCCCCCCAAATCCAGGAGGTTGATAACTTTTTGTAATAAAATTTGTGTTATAATAAAATTCCAGGAGGAACTAGAAACTGAAAGTCATGTGATTTGCAGTAGGCAGGCACCAGCAGAGCAGATGATACATAAAAGGTGTCTACGCAACACCAGTCCAGCTGTAGCTGCCACTGCTCCCCATACTACCAGATACTTCTGGGTTGTTGCCTGAGATTTCTGCAGCAGGATCTTCTGATGGTTCATTATCAACTATAACACACTCTGGTAAACTCTATCTCAATTTTCTCTGCTGGCTGGCATTGCAAAATATTTAGAACGAGACAACAGAAGTAGTATGCTGTGCAACCAACCAGATCCATGTGGCAAATGCAAGTGCAAGGGGGGAAATTGTGGTTGCCTACAGAAAACCTCAGGAAGAAGTGGTTTTGAGGAGAGATGAATTTTCACTATCTTGAAATCTATCACCCCTCTAGAATCACCAGGTTTGCAGACCATTACAAGAAATGAATAGAAGCCCAGTCCTGCAGAATCATCATAATATCTGTATGTACTGAAGAGCCAGGCGTTTCAAATGATTTCCAGATAATATTTGTTGGAATCATTTCAGATACTAGAGGCCATAACTTAAAAATTGCTGCAACAACCAGCCTCAGCACTCTCATAATCCACTTGTCTGTAACTCAGAATTCTTACAATTGTCTAAATAGCTGTAATCTAATTCTCAGAAGCAGAGACATTTTGGGGAAGGAACATCACTCTGCATAGTCAGTACTTTGAGGGAGACAGAGAGGTCGATGTCTCCAAAGGCAATGCCACTGTTTTTTTCCTCTGTAACAAATGTTCTGTAGGCCAGCACAGTAGACTACCAAACTGGAGATAAACAATGTCACAGTGGCCTGAAAACAGAAATAACTTTGACTCAATGCAGCCCAACATAAAATCTTAGTTAAAGCTGCCCAATACACTAAGGTTTTTTCAAAGTATCATATACTGAACCTTGGGCATGCAGGGAGTCACAGAGCTAGATCCCATCTGTAATTGATACATTCTTAGTATATGGTCAGACTAGGCTTCAGCACTTAGGACCCAAGTAGCTGAGAGTATTTTTGTATCCAGAGAGTTATTAATTGAGAAATGTTAGGGATATCCAAATGTGGTTCCTACAACACATTAGAATTAAATAAGCATGTTGGTACTTTTAGCTTTGGGCTCCTGTTGAGCAGGATGACATGACAGTACTGATATCTGTTTGTTTTGCCAGCAGATAAAGAAATGTAGTTTTCATGACACAATGAGCATTACCAAGTGTGATGCCAGCTCTCAAAATATGGGTGTCAACTTCCACTGATAACAGGAAAGGAGAGGGTATCAATTTCTAACAAGCAGCGGATTGGGTGTATGAGCACACTGTGTTTCTGTGTAATTATATTTTACGTTTATACAAATGAAGGGTTTTAACAGAGCTGACTAAACATTTTGCATATAGTGGGCTCAGCAAGACCACATTGAAATGGAATAGGTAGGTATTTCTTTCAATAGAGCAAAGGTATACCTTATTTGGTGTGATGAACGAAGGACATTTTCTAAGCAATAGCAATGCTACAACAAAGACCAATTAACATGTGAGCAGCATTTCTATTGCACTTACTTATAATAGACAAATATGAAAATGTCTAATGACTCTAAGTACGGCAACCAACTCCAGATAAATGTAATGTAGTACATGGTACACTTTCGGAATGTGTTTAAATTCAGCATATCAAATTGTACTTCTTCAATCAGAGGTCCTTTGGTAAAGTAGTTTGTTCAAATGCATACAATAAAATAGAAGCTGAAAATGGCCCAAGGGACTTTTCTGCTGCATGAATTCTCAACTATAAAAAGTGCAGAAGCAGCCTTTAAACCTAACAAGGACAGTGTACATAATATTTGAGAACAACATGTTTTTTTCTAAGTATCATTTAACAAAGCACTGAAAAGCAACTGTTGTCATAAAAATCGAAGCACGCAAACAAATTAATGTAAAGATCAGGAGACCGAGATTACGTGCAACAATCTCCAGGACCCCTGGAATTATGCAGCAGGGGAAGGTCAAATTATGCGGCAGGGTTGAGTGACTTATGCGGAATGAAGAGGCAAATTATGCTTCATTAAGCATTCAATTTTGTGATAGTAGTACTTCATTACTTTGCCATTGTTAAGCTTGTTAACACTGTCTGGACATTATTTGTACCTCATTAGGACCAGTTTAACACCCAAATATAGCAATAAGCTACAGAAAGGTGACCAGTCAACCTTTGCAAAGGGCATTCCACTCCACAGCAACAGGTGTCACTGCGTTTTTACTAACGTTTGGACCATTTGTGCTAGAAACAAAATGTTCTTTTATTAAAATCTGCAGATGATGGATTATATGGCAACTTCGGCAAATCTACAATTATGCAAAAATCCCCGCACAATTGCATAATTCCAGTGGCCCTGATTATAAAGAACTTTTATACATAGGGATCAACAATAAGACAAAACGTGCTCTGTGAAATAAAATGATCACATAGTCAAAGACGGTGCAGTGATAAAAACAATAACATAATCAAATTACCAACAAAACCAAAGGAATTTTGAAAGGCCTTGACAACAGCCAATGAAAATTGCTGGGCGTATTCAAAGCCCACAGAGTGAATGTAGCATGTCTCGAAGACAGTGCATATACGCTGTCAGGGCTCAACCTAAAAGTGGCTCGCTGTAGTGTCCTGGACTCCACACCAGCTTGTGCTGCTGTGTATGTCTCAAGATGCATTGTATGTATGTACGTATGTATAACACACTTGTAGAGCGCTTCTGTCACCCGACGGGCATCCTGCGCTGTGATCAAATAGATCCTGAAGCACAGTCAATGCGGTATCAGCAAAAAAGACTTCCCTGACCTAGGGAACAGGTGTGTTTTTAATTCTTTTTTAAAAGAAAGAAGGTCTCCTGAGCATCTGAGCGACAGTGGCAGGTCATTCCACAACTTAGATGCCGTGAAGCCAAGAGAGCGGCCACCCATTCGCTTTCTTCGAATTTTGTTTGGAATGATGGTGTGGCTTCAGAATTCTAAGAGTGATGGTTGAACCAGCACTTCATTGGAGATCATGCGGTCAGCTGTCGATGTTCCCAGCTGCCCATGGTTGGTTTCAACTATGAATAAATCCTATTTGGCAACTACTAATGTGTCACAGTGTGTACATTACCACATCTTTTGTGTTGCGACAAGTAAACCCACCCCTAAAGAACCTACGCATACCTGCCAGTAAATCTTTTGGTGCCACTTTGCCTCATCACTGCTCCTGCTGTGCCGTCCACCACCGACTCTCTGACCGAGTTAGTTGCAGCAGTCCCACACACAGGAACTATTGCAGGTGAAGCGTGTATCGGATTAGAGGCAGGATCTCATACAGGCATTCCAGCTGCTGCATTTTAATATCATGCTGCTGTACTGCCACTGACTTTTTGCCTTTGCTGTGACAGCTGCCCAACTGTTCTTCCAATCTATCCCATACAGTGGCAATGGAACATTTTATCATTGGGTCAGTTCAGTTCAATAATACACCTTTGAAACGAAACTAGCATTTTTTTCCTGCACACTGCTGCCAACCGTAATGTACTTCTTCAGCTTCTCCTATTCTCCAGATGTTGCAGTTTTGAGCTTGTAAACACATGCTGTATCAGTGTGTTGCAAGGTATAGAAGACTGCATGGTTTTGAGCTTGGCGCAGGCAATGTTTGTTTTAATATCAGGAAAATCAACATTAAAAACAAACCCAACACATCATAAAACAGGCCCACAAACAGACATAAGATGGCTCATACACTGATATGTCAGACCAGGCATCGAGCATTGCCTGATTGTTCAATAGGCCAGTTCTACCTGGCCAACACATCTTTCACCCTACAGGGAAAAATAAGACTAGGGCTTTTTCAAGACTTAGAAAAGATTACAGATACAGAAAACAGTGAAGACAACAACAACCAACTTACATATAACACAAAAAGAAAGGAAAAAAAGAAGACTATAAAGGCATTGGTTATTAAATATGTGTCCAAAGTACTAAAAAAAAAAGAGAGACATTCTCCATGTGGCATTCTGTAAAACACTATAACTTCGCCTTGAGACAGTATTATATACAATCTTCATGCACTTGTGTGGATGTTTAGTGCAGGAAAGAGAGTGAATGATCAGGAAGAAGAGATGAAGGAAGAAAATGTCTAGTGGATAAACCGATAGAAAAAAAAGCAGGTCAGTTAGTGGACCCATATCTAATGGACAGTGATCCAGGAGTTCCTACTGGAACCACCTTTGAAATGTATTTGGCATTCCAATCAACCTAGCACCCAGCACGAAGCAGTACATTTAGTTGTAAAATCAAAACAGTTACAGCTTGAAGAGCAACAGAGCAAACTACCCTTACACGTGAACGTAGAATTTAGGAAAACAGCATTGAATATCCCCTACCACAGAAAGGTTATGGCACGTGTAACATCATTACAAGGTTTTCTCTTGCAAAACAGCAGCCATATCATAAACAAAGAAAATGCAAGCATCAGACACACAGTAAGTAAACATTTCACACAATTACTTATAAGCCTAATTTAATACAAAAAGGTCCAACATAGGAAACACTGTGACACGCTTTGCACACACAAAGAAAAAAACATAATAAATGCAGAAGCAATATAGGTTTCCATTAACTGTGAAATACGTAGTGTGAACGATTGTCCATTGCCCTGCATTAGTTGCCATTCTTTCAAAATGTTTTCGAATATTTTAGGAATGAAAGCCCAGCCACATTAGGGCAAAGAGAATACAACATTTTTAAACATTTGAAAATGAAAAAGAGGGGCATTAATGGTCGTAAGAAGAGAGAGTACTCTATAGGTGAAGGCACTGAAGTTAACAGATGTGTACAAAGAAAGAAAATTCCCCACAAAGGTGAGTTTAGTTACGGGTATTAACATCAAGACAGTTGTGTTCCAACTAGCAACATTATATACGAAGCTAAATTGCCTTGTTCACGCATTCTCTACTTCAAACAAATAGGTTTCTCTGGAGTATATTTTGGAACCAACATTTTTACAAACCCAGCCTTTTAACATCAGAGATCTAACCCCCAGATGCATCAAGCATCCATTTTGCGATTCTTTATTAGCGAAAAATAAGGATTCGCTAATAAGAAATAGCAAAATGCCATTCATGAAGAACTCGCTTAAAAAATTAGCGATTTCTTAAATTTCCTTAATTGCGAGTCGCAAATTGCGAGTCGCAATTAAGGAATACCTCCCCATTCATTCCTATGGCCCTAGAGGCCCATAGGAATGAATGGGAGGACAATCTCAATTTGCGATTCTCAATTAGAGAATCGCAAATTGAGATTGCAATTTCAAGGGTGCCAGGGTGTCAAAAGGACACCCTGTTGCACCCCTGAAATCTGCATATGGGTACATCTTGCACACACACACATGCCCTAAGGGCATGTCTGTGTGTAAAATTGAACTTTGAAAAATGCACTTTAGTGCATTTTTCAAAGTTTTTGCAAATTACCGTGAAGTTCAACTTCATGGTAATTTGCGCCCCCTATTAGCGAAATCGCTAATTTTTTTACTTTAATGCATTGAAGGAATCTCAATTTGAGATTCCTTAAATGCAATAGCAATTTAAGTAATCACAATTTTGCGATTTCTTAAATTGCGATTTTTGCATATGGGATGATGCATCCCAAATGCAAAAATACCCGTTGCAAAGGGGCAGATTTTGAGAATCTCACCCTTTGCTGGCGGTTTTTAGCTTGATGCATCTGGGCCAAAGAGTTCTATGGGTTGCAGAAAACAAAATACCTGGCAGAAAACTTAGATGCAGTTTAAGTTCTTGCAGGCGACATCTGCATGTCTTGCTCTCTTCTCAAGACAAGATGAGCGACAGCAGTATGGGACTGGATAAAACAAGGGATACTTTCTGTGGTATGGAGTACAACTTGTAACAAATGTGCCTTTACAATTTGCACACTAGACAACATCCAACACAGGAAGGCAGCAGACAGGCCACTAGGACTTCACCTTTCCAACCATATTCATCCGATACCATGAGAGAACTAACTGGCTGCAGGAATGCTTGTGCTTGGAGTGCAGTGTCATAGCAAGTGCATTGCAGGGATGCTGTGACAAGAACACCATATTCTGAAAGTAACGCAACTCAAGAACATATCATTTGTGGCATTCAGATCATAATACATTATTATCAAGAGGAGAAACCAAAACGATATAACAAACAGCAACGCCTCAAGATTTCAACGGTTGTGGGAAAACATCTAATATTTAGCAATAAAATGATACGAAATCAAGACTAATGTAAACTGTTACTATAGTGTTCCGACCTGCATGTAACTTGAGGAGATAACCAGGGCACGAGTCCTAAAAACAGTAGTGGAGGGACTAACCAAGTTAGGCAGTATACAAGTGACATCATGGAGAGTGACAACGATGACCTCACAGGAAGTGACATCACAAGAAGTAACATCAGATCTTTAGACCTCACACATATGTTTAGCAGGTTTATCATGAGTACATTTGAGTGCATTACACTATTTAACAAATGAGATTTTATGTCAGGATTGTGCCAAAAAAGTGACGCAACCCTGATGCAAAATCTAGGCCTCAACTTATAAATGTTGTTTTTTAAACACTGCCACAAAGAAATTGGCAACATGGAGAAACCTGGGAGCAAATAAATTCTGCTTAATTGGTTGCAAAGTCTGATTTTAAAATATCTTATGGAGTTAAAGCACTTGCTGCAGAGATCTTTGTGTGACAACTTCATCTCACATTCATAACATTCTCTACAGTGCTCCCACTCACGTGGACGGATCACTTAGCTGTCAAATTTACTATTTCAGCCAACTACTCCAAGAACTCGTCCGCCGGCCCTTGCTCTCCGATCCTAAGTCGAGATTGGAAAAATATTGATGTCACGGCTCTACAAAATATCTTGGAATCTACGTCACCGGCAGCATTATTCGCTCCTCAGGAGGCTGCCTTGAATTACCAACGATGGCTACATATGGCACTTGACCAGGTAGCCCCATACAAAAAATTGCAGCCAAACCGCACCAAACCCTCCGCGGCTTGGTTCTCGGAGTCACTTAGGCTCGAGAGACAACGCTGCAGAAATTTGGAGCGGCGGTGGCGTAAATACTACAACAACAATGACAGAGACACTTATAAGAGTGCCTTGCTCAGCTACAGAAAGCTGCTTACTGCTGAAAAACGCACCTTCTACAGCACACAAATAGAACGTGCTCTTAATTCGAATAAACAATTGTACCAGGTGGTAAAAGATTTAGCCAATCCTCCAGCCCCCCCCCCAATTGAACCATCCCAAATATTTTGTAACAAGGTGGCAGATTTTTTTCAGGCCAAGGTTCTGGATATTTTTAATAATTTTACTAATATAACGATCACTGACCCTACCATCCCGGAATCCCCTCTTTTGCCGTCAAATCCTAAACTTGAGGTCTTCTCTCCACCCCTGTCCATGATGGATCTCATAAGTAATGTTAAATCAGGCTCGCCACTGGACCCATGTCCCCCACGTATCCTTAAATTAGTACCCAACCTAATAGCCCCAGTACTCAGCAACATCTGTTCTTCTGTATTCCAGACAGGTGTTTTTCCCCTTGTCTGGAAAAAAGCTATTGTGACACCTCTTTTAAAAAAACCCGCTCTAAATCCTTCAGAGCCAAAAAACTACCGCCCTATCGCCTCTCTCCCTTACCCTTCCAAAATAATTGAAAAGGTCATGAACCAACAGCTGTCGACCTTTATTGACCAGAACGGTCTACTTGACAACACGCAGTTCGGTTTCAGGAAGGGCCACGGGACGGAGACTGCCTTGATAAAAGCTGCCGAGGAGGTCAGGATAATCATGGATAAGGGTGGTGCAGCCATCCTGATACTCCTAGATTTATCCGCGGCCTTCGACACGGTCGATCACACCATCTTGATCGACCGTGTCGCCGCCCTAGGCATTCAGGGCAGGGCAAGAACAACACTAGCATCTTTCCTGGCCAACCGAGTACAGTCTGTTAAGATGGGATGCTTCTGCTCTCCTGATTTCACACTCCCGTGTGGTGTTCCCCAGGGCTCCTCGCTAAGTCCGACACTTTTTAATATCTACGTGTCGGACTTGGCGAGGGTAATCAAGTCGTTCGGCATTGGTTTAACATCTTATGCCGACGACACACAGCTGGTCCTGGAGATACACAAAAACGGTGAAGCAGTGGCAGCGAACTTTCAGGAGGGCATGAAGGCCATTAGCTCATGGATGAACCGGAATTGCTTAAAGCTAAATTCCGACAAGACGGAGGTGATGGTTTTTGGCGAACTGACTCCGTCTTGGTCTCCGGTCTGGTGGCCCTCGGAGTTGGGAGCTCCCCCATCACCTGTAACCAAGGCGAAAAACTTGGGCGTGCTTTTTGATAATAAGCTTACGTTTTTAAGCCATGCCAACGCGGTGGTGTCAGCCTCCTTCTTTACCCTGAGAATGGTGAAGAAACTGCTCCCTTTTCTTCCCCCAACCGCAGGTAAAACCTTAATGTCCTCCCTGGTGTTATCTAGGGTGGATTATTGCAATGGTCTACTGCTTAACGCACAAGAGCAAGTTCTGAGCAAATTACAGCTTGTCCAGAACGCTGCTGCAAGAATTCTCACGGGTATACCTAAGCACGCTTCTATCTCTCCCACTATTCGTGAGCTCCACTGGTTACCAATAAGAAGCCGGATAAAGTTTAAGGCCATGTGTATCATTCACAAGGCCTTAAACAATAATGGACCTGATTTCTTCAAAAGAGCATTCAAACTGTACAAACCCAGTCGAACACTACGCTCTTCTTCGGCCCAACAGCTCCAAATCCCATGCACAAAAAAAGTATCTTGGGGAGACAGACGTTTTGTAGTGGCAGCATCAAAACTATGGAATCAGATCCCCTCCTCTGTTAAAAATCAATCATCATTACTCTCATTTCGCAAACACCTCAAGACCTGGCTCTTTAACCAGTAAGACGTCAGTGGAACCCCTGCAATCTGCAAACTCCAGCGCCGAGACACCGAAAGGTATTTGCGCGCTCTAGAAATTTAAAAAATAAATAAAAAATAAATAAATAAATCTCAGGGAATAATAATAATGGTAAGATAACTCTGAATGTTAATACACTTGGTTAAGAGATCTGTGGTTTGTCTAGTCCCAGTTTTGTGTCAAAGTAGCATAAAGGGTTAATATGTCTCCTGCGAAGCACATTATGTAACACACAGATGACAGATTTTATGTAAATAGCTATGTTTGTTACTGCTTTTATCACAGAGAACCTTTTGTTACTTGTAGTTCTTAAATTGTAATCCTTCTAATAAGCACTGGGCTGTGGAGTACATTTGGCTCCTACAACGTGTCACCTTCACTGTCTTATGTAGCATATCCTACACATTGATTTATACACGCATGATTTAATGTACAAGTATGAGGTAAAACACTTCTGACAGCCTGCATTGGGATGAGAATTGCTGTAGTGTTATAAAAGAAATATAACACAATAGTCGTATTTAAATTGTTGTTTGCGTAAATACTGGGACAGACCAACACATCTGACATTCTTACAGTGTTTGTATATCTCTTATATACAAGGACTCAACAAAGTCAAACGCATGCCTCTCTTAAGTACCTGTGAAGTGACAACAGGCTGTGCGCCTTTGTTTCCCCTCCATTGCCTTTCCATGTGAAGCACCCGATAGCTCCCAGCCAGGATACTCCAACAAAAGGAGGCCTGATGGCCCCTTAACCTCGGCCTTTGTAATGGACACAGATGCAATCTGATTAGCCCCTTCCCCTCCTGCACTTTGCTGCTCGGAACAAAAACAGCCAGTGTGCAGGCGCTGCTGAAAGTGTCCCGGTGACTGGAAATTACACCGGACAAGTTTAGCATATTTCTGTGGGGCCCATCCTCTTGGCAGGGTAGAGGGCGTCCAACCTGTGAAAAGAGTGGGTAGAGGCCGTCTATCCTTATATACCCCAGACTTGTGCCGGGAGATAACGTTTCATACCTTTAGAAATATCTGCATTTAATACTCTTCGGTGCTGAAAGTGCAGTAAATAACCTATTATTCAGAAGGGCGTTTGTTTGGAGGAGATGGTACTTTGCAACTAATTCTATTGGCTTTGGAACGAACCGGGTTCGACTCAACATCCTGTTATTCTGAACAAATCGCTTAATCTCTCTGTGCCTAAAAAATGTCTAACCTTTGCTTTCTTGTGAAGCGTTGTAATGTCATCAGTCAGGGACAAGTTTGCTTTGTATAGGTAACTTCAAAAGGACAGGGCACAGATCTAGAAACCAGACTACCACTTGCCTGTGGCCACTGGCCACTGACAAAGATGGTCAACACACAATTAGAAAAATGCAGCGTGAACGGGCTTCGAAGAAATACTGAGCTACTGGAGGGGGCGTTGTTTACAATTCTTCAACGAAGACAACGAATAGTCAATTTGAGAATCCGCTTAATATAAGCACAGTGTGCGTTTCTCGCAGACTGGAGAGTCAGCTCCGATAATAATGGAGACAAAAAAGGTTCCTACATGGACTCCTAAGTAGTGCCCGCGTCCGTGCGTGATGCGGCATTCTTCAAGCAGCAACCAGAGGCCCGCTACCATTGTGTGCTGCTGCAGGGCAATCGTGAATGGGAAAAAATGGAAATAAATATTTTTTTTTAAAAATACTGTACTAGAAAAGGACACACTCGCTTAGCATCACTGCCACTGAATGAAACAACTTTAATAACTGATGCGCACAAACGAAAGGCTGTCACTCTCTCATATCGTGGGAAGCCAACGACTGGAGGTGGGCTGTGTTGCGTGCAGCATGCTATGGTGTGTGTAAACAAAATGTGAATGACAATTTATCTGACCGGTGGATGAAGAATGCTGAGTGAAAGCCACTCTGCATAGGTACTTTGCATATTATTTGTAAAAAAAAAAAAAAAAGGAAAACGGCGAGACATCTAAAGGTAACTGCAAAGCCAGACCTAATCCTCAAGTGGTTTTATATAGTATCAAGGCCGGTTCTAGCATTCTGGGGGCACTGGGCAGAAGGCGAATTTGCGAAGCCCCTCTAATTTGCACAGACATTACACATTCAGGGCTGCCTGCATCTCAATTGATGCCCCTGCTCCTCTAGCTGCAGCCCCTCCCTCTCCTTAAATGCCTCTTAATAGCTCAGAAAGGGCTGGAGGTTTGAGGGTTGGTTAACTGCAGAAAGTGTTAATACTGGCAGGGAGCTAAACAGGGGGACAACAGCCCTCCCGCTGTGCCACCGCGCTTGTGGGGGGTGTAGGCCTAGTTGCTGGACACACCGGAGGAAAGTGTTCTCTTGCAACTGGGATGACCCTCTACTCCTCACCCCCCTCAGGTTCGCTTCGCTACAACAAAGGAATGAGGCCACGGGAGGGGGCCCTCTAGAGTGGAGTACTTGCAAGGTCGTCCCACCTTTAATGCCATAACCTGGCTGTGTCGCGTTGGTACGGGTCCCCAAGTTGAAGGGCTGACTACGGGGCCCTAAGCAGCTGCCCACACTGCCCATGCCTAGCGCCGACCCTGTATAGTATGAAGCAACCCGCTTACAACAAAAGGTCCTTTTGTTAACAATGGGTGGCGCTGTTTATAAGGAAGTGACAGACAAGATGGTGCTGCAGAATCTTAATTGTATTAACACGTGACCAATAAACATGCATCAACATGCCATACAATTTTAAAATGTTGCAGAAATCGCTTTATAAAGAGTTAGGAAACGGCTACTTTAGTTTCTCAAGGTAGGGCTACTTATCGACCTTGCACACGGGTAGAAGGAACGTGTACAGGAAGTTAACACGAATGCCTTATTAAATAGGCACGTTTGCCTTCCAAATTCAATTCCTGTAACTAGGACTGGCAATGGCGTGGGCAGTAGAGCAAAGCTGCAATGGGCCCCAAAGCAATCAAAGAAAATGGGCCCCACCCTCTGCTCTGGCAATAAGACAACTAGAACTGGAGAGCATGGCCCCCTCACGCCCCTGGAACTTGCGGTCACTGCACCTGCTGCACTACTGTTGGGTACGTCCTGGAGGACAAGTTCTCATTTCTCAGCATCTAATTGCTTTGTTTTGACTGATAATCTAAGAGTAATAACTATAGAATAACAATAACATAACACGATTTTATACTGCAACGTCTCGAACACATACCTACCACATAGGTAACATTTTGTACTTTAGAACCATAGTAACAGTTCCTACATTGCGATCACAATTTGCATCCCACATATATACTCGGGTGCACTGGGTACAGACACATACAACACACAGAGAGATTGTCCTACTTACGTTAGCAGACTGAAAGGTGTGTATTCTCATCTCATCTCTAAGTAGCTTTTATGCACCTTCAGACAACACACGTCTTACTCTCAAGTCGGGCACGGGTAGCACCAAGCATAGAAGGTTTCCCAACTGACTGGAGCACGGTGCAGATCTGAGCTCCTGCAGCAGCGAACTGCTGTTTGTTGAACAGCCCATATTCGGTCATCCTCCTGACGACAAGCAACGCGCTCTCAACAGTGAGCCTGCCCTGTCAGTGGCAGCGGATTCTTGGGCTCTGCTAACCAAGTCAACTAAAGAGCAGGACTCAGGAGTGCATTTCCGGACAGCCAGTCAGCGTTGCACGACAGACTTTCAGACACAAGGATTGTATGGAACAGAAAGAGACAGAAAGGGTCGCATCATTGCTTCCTATCTGACTTTATATTTGAGGACTGCCACTGGAGATTATTTCAATTCCAAAATACCAGGTCTTTAAATGGAATGAAAAAAGTGTGTGTGCGTGTGTGGTGGGTGGTGGTCTCTAAAACTGCTATGGCCTAAGACGTGTAATTAGGAACGTGACCTATGCAAAGAAAGGCGCCGCTTGAAACACATAGAGGTAGATTTTCAAACATTTTACGCTGGTTTTAACCAGCAGAAAATGTTTTTTTTAATGTACTTTCCAGTGAAAAACTGCGCTGGAAGGTACCCTAAAAATAGTGCAAAGCGTTGCATTACTTAGAGCCAAGGGGCCTTACATGGGTGGTACATGGGTGTTCACATGCAACAACCCATGCCTTTTGAAGCAAAACCCTATCTACAAACAATTGTAGACAGGGTTTAGCGCCAAAAGTTAACGCCACTTCAAAAGAGGCGCTAATAGTAGAAATGTTTTAATTTCTCCTTTCTTTTCCGACTTTGTATGTGCAGACATGCCAACCCTCCCGATTCAGGCGTGAGACTACCGATTTGAAGGCTAGTCTCCCGCCTCCCGATTCGTACAAGCAAAAACCCGATTCGGCGAGGCAGGGGCTCTCGAAGGGGTGAAAAACAAACAAAGCATCATTAACTTGGGAATCATCTTTCAAAAACCTGCAAAGTACTTAGGGGGTGGGGGGGTGGGGGGGGGGGGGGGGGTGGGGAGGGGGGAGCTGTTTCAGCCTGGGCTGCCACAGGGGGGTGGGGGGTGCATGCACTACCAACAATCTGCCAGGCCAGTGCCCAACACTTACATCGCCCTCTCTCTGCCTGCCATTGTGCTCCATGCTTCTGAAAGGTATGAAAAAAACGTTCATTTGTGTTTCAAATGCCAAATCCTGAAGCAGCCACTTCCAAAGCCCACACATGCCAGTAACCCGATTCAAAGCCCCATTCTCCCGATTAATTTTTTTAAATCTCCCACTTTGCTCTCCTGAAATGTTGGCATGTATGTATGTGTGCTGCACAGTGCAGCACATATGCAAAGTAGGAAACACTTTGGAACTTGTCAAGGCATGGTCTTCTGTACATGAAGGGTACCCTTTCTGTACAAATCCTATGCTAGACCAACACGCGCTAGTGCGTAGTGCTCAACAGCTGAAATCAACACTGGCGCTAGAGAGAAGGGGAGGAAAGAGCCATATCTCTGAAGATATGGTGCTCTCCTTCTCTCTCCCGGTCACCCAACGCAGCCCAGCCTCTTTGGGTGCTACGCTGTGTTGCGTGTATTTTTGAAAACCCATGGCGCACCACCCAACCAATATTTTGGTGCCTACAATTTCAGAGATGCGCCTAAAATGAGCCAGATCTATTGGCTTTGCCAATGCTCATTAGCAGTATCAGATACATGAGTAAAAACAATTTTGTTGTGAATAATTAATATTGAAAATGTTTATAGTCTAAAAATATGAGACTGTGATTTAAACATTGTAAGATCTGTTAAAGTGTTAGTGCCTTGATCACTCACATTCTTTCCATTACACGACCCTCCCATCCCACCCCTCAATCTCTCACTGTTTTAAATAAGTGTGCCATTTTTCGCCCCATCCTTCTGAAATCCTCAATCTGCATATCTCTCACCTAATTTCTTCCTTTAGTACTCTCTTTCCACTCATTCCTGTATGTACTTTCTTCACTTCACAATCACCACACACATCACACCCACTCACTGGCTGTTTCATCCTTCTGAAATACTCCATCTGCATATCTCACACCTCATCTCTTTCTTCTTTAGCACTCTCTTTTCACTCATTCCTGCATGTAGTTTATTAACTTCACCATCACCACACACAACACACCCACTCACTAGCTGTGTTTCCTTTATTTCAGCCCAGTCAGTATTGTGAGAGTTGTGTTCCTTTTCACACACTTTCGCATAGAATCACAAGTAGATCTGCCAAACATGACTACTGCTCCGTGAGCTCTGCAGTGAGGACAAAGATCAGACAAGTATCTGTTCCGAACATCTTTCTGACCTACTAACATGCACTGTGAGAAACTATTGTGACCATTTATAACCCCCCACCTGAAAAAAACAAACTGAACTTACACAGACGTCTAGAGGTGACCGTGTGTTCGAGGGGCGGCTTCTCCACTAGGGTGGAGGAGCGTCGTCTCACTGCTTTTTCGCAGTGCAAAAAGCAGAAACATAAAATGGTAATAACTTCCCATTATTACCATTTTATGTGTAGCTGTGGGCAGGCGGGTGGTGTGACCCTGATCCTGAGGGCGCAATGACTGTTTGATCAGCTCTCTGGGGTTTCCCAAACCAGTCATGCACACTCTGCCCTTTCTCCATGCAGCCTGCATGGAGAACATGGCCTACTCGTAAGCCCCTGGCTGGGCAGTGTCCCCAACTAGCACAATGCTGCCTTTGCCGCTTTGTCATTGGCTTAGGTGAGGGGAGGGAGGCTGCCTGCTGCCTGCTTCCTGCTCCTGCCGGAGTCAGGAGAGCAGGAGCAGGAGTCGAGAAAACGTGGGACTCAGCCGGCGAACAGGATAGTTTTCTATTTATAATTATATTAACACCCCTCCTTCCCCGCGTGACCCCCTGTACTCCCACCCGCGATTAATGCCAGCCGCCACTGATGTGTTCCTATAAAAAGTAAACACTCCTAGGGAAAGCTAGTGTATGTAGAAAGTTAAATGTCCACAGGATCTACACAGCTGACATAGATTATGCTAATGTTTTTTACAGTTTTCGTTCAGAAATGGGTCGGTGTTTTTCCTATAAAGTTGAGGACATAAATAAAGAGCCCAATAGGAACCTGTTTCAAGGTCAGGTTTAAATTGCTGACAGGCCTGAGACCCAGAGGGAACCACCCGACTAAAAGCCATGCTAAATACTTTTCTATGATTTCCATTTCCTTTGGTGATTAGTGTGGTACAGCAACGTCACTCCCTTTAGTTACTATGGTTTATTAACAGTAGATGGGTATTGCAATGTACAATAGATTCCACAAGTAGCCACGTGTGTGTGTTTGAACATGCTTTCAGCTTTTATTACTCAAGGATTTGCAGGTGTGAGTACATGTAAGAACTCTATTTATTTACATTTCATATAGCGCTAACATGGCCCAAGGGCAGTCAAATGCTTTACAGGGGGGATACTTAGAACATTTGTCAAGTACATACATATGCACTTGTCTCTTTTACGGGGTATTCAGCATTTAGCCAGCTTTGAGATGGCGCCCAACTTTGGATCTCTTTACTTATTCACACTAAATCAAGCCCAAACATGGCCTTTTGTAAGGAATAATTAAGTGAACACTGTGGTTGAATCCAACTTGGACGTCCTGAGCTGACGCCCTGAAAATAATGGTTGCTTGGGTGTTTTCTGTCTTCTCTTTCATGGGCTCTGATATTTTCTAAAGGCACATACATCATTTCTGTTTATGTATTCATGCTGCAAGTGATTTTTTGATCTGTTCAGCGGTTTTAATTTTGTTTTATTGTGGGTGTGATTCTACTTTTATTATTGTCGATTTCAATAATGTTGATCAATGATTGTGGCTCATTTCATCTGTTTGAGGTAAGCTTGCTTAGACCGGCACTGCTTGTGTTGGACACATAATTACCATGTTAGACTTGACATCCTTACCATGACTTCCCCTGACTTTTTGCCCCTAGCTCCTACATTTTTGACAGTGTGATGGATTTCGGTTTTGCTGGCTTAGATGCATTGGGCACTTTGCTACTGTTGACCAGTGTCAAAGTGCAAGTGCTTCCTGTGAAAATTGTTGCTATGATTGGTTATCCATGATTCGCATTGTTTGATTTACTGGTAAGTCCCTAGTAAAGTGCACTGAGTGTGCCAGGGCCTGTATATCAAAGGCTACTAGTGGGCCTGCAGCACCAGTTGTGCCATCCAAATGAGTAGCCCTGTAAATGCGTCTCAGACTCACCACAGTAGTGTCTGCACACGCAGTTGTAAACTGCCATGTTGACCTGACAAATGCACCCACTTGGCAGGCCCTTAACTTTCATTTTCCTTACATGTAAGGCACCCTCAGGGAGGCCCACGGTGCCCCCATGGGCAGGGAGCAGTGCACGTGAAAGGTGGGACATGTGCTGGTGTCTTTTACATGTCCTGATAGTGAAATACTGCCAATTTCGTTTTTCACTATTTAAAGGCTATCTGTACCATAGCTAGTGGCTTAGTAACATCTTACAAGCATAACTTTCCATTGGGACAAGATAAGAAATGGAGTTTAGGGTCTCCCAACCCCGAATTTAATAACACATTTTTTTAGGGCGATGGTTTTTAAATTGTCTGTTTGAAAATGCCACTTTTAGAAAGTAGGCATTGACTTGTTGAACCATTCTGTGTGCCTCTGCTGTTTGTGTATTGACTGTCTGGTTTTGGAGTGACAGGAGCTGGGGATGTGCATTCACTGTAGACAGCCACAAAGAGGTTTAAAGTGTGTCCTGCTTCTCCTGGGTGGCTCATAGCTGAATAGACCTTGACTGCATTTAGAGTGCTGAGAGTGGTTTCACCCGCACCTGAATAGGCTGTGGCTCCTTTGCACAATGCTGTCTTACCCTCCTGTGAACATGCTGCATCAGAGAGAACAGAACTGGTTTGTACTGGGCTCACAGACACTTGCCTCAAACAGAACAAAGAGAAAATGGGGTATAAGTATTGTACCTTGAAGGCCAGAGAATTGGATTACTTCTGGACTCAAGAGGAACCTCTGCCAATGAGAACAGCTGGAGAGATGTAAGGAGGATTACTGCCCCTTTGTTGTGTGTGCTTTGCTGGGGTGGCTGCCTCTGCCAAGGAGAGGACAGAGACTGTAACTTTACAGTGAACCTGCTCGAACAAGAATCTCCAAGGGCCTGCGTGTGCGTGCCTCCTGTTCTGAAGTCTCAGAGCCACAAAGACTTCACTTGCAACCCACTGACCAGCACCAGGGCTCCTCTGTGGACTCCTGCATTCAAAAGGGGCCAATTCCAGTTCCTGGGCCCTGAGAATTGTGTGGTTGGTGCTGCAAAGCAAGAAATGCAACTCTTTGACCGCATTTCCTTTTGGCGCGAGGACTGCCTTAAACTTCAGCCCGTACCTCGAGGGCGCTAGCCCTTTCCATCACTGTTCGCGACACCCGCTCCGCGGGTGCCGCTCATTTGCTTCCTGTGGCTGCCTGACCCTGGTGTGAGCGGCTCCACAATCGGTGGAGAGCACACTCGCTCCCAGGAGAGTCCGGCCCAGGTTGAGGGCACCTTTGGACATAGTGTGCGTGGAGCCTACCGGGGGACTGCGAGGACCAGCATCCTCCACTCTACACAGCTGGTGCCTCTTCCCCCGGCGGCCACGCCCCCAGCCTCCAGCGATATCTTCACCTGAGAACACCGGCACTTTGGGAGCCTCTTTGACCGCATTTCCTTTTGGCGCGAGGACTGCCTTAAACTTCAGCCCGTACCTCGAGGGCGCTAGCCCTTTCCATCACTGTTCGCGACACCCGCTCCGCGAGTGCCGCTCATTTGCTTCCTGTGGCTGCCTGACCCTGGTGTGAGCGGCTCCACAATCGGTGGAGAGCACACTCGCTCCCAGGAGAGTCCGGCCCAGGTTGAGGGCACCTTTGGACATAGTGTGCGTGGAGCCTACCGGGGGACTGCGAGGACCAGCATCCTCCACTCTACACAGCTGGTGCCTCTTCCCCCGGCGGCCACGCCCCCAGCCTCCAGCGATATCTTCACCTGAGAACACCGGCACTTTGGGAGCCTCTTTGACCGCATTTCCTTTTGGCGCGAGGACTGCCTTAACCTTCAGCCTGTACCTCGAGGGCGCTAGCCCTTTCCATCACTGTTCGCGACACCCGCTCCGCGGGTGCCGCTCATTTGCTTCCTGTGGCTGCCTGACCCTGGTGTGAGCGGCTCCACAATCGGTGGAGAGCACACTCGCTCCCAGGAGAGTCCGGCCCAGGTTGAGGGCACCTTTGGACATAGTGTGCGTGGAGCCTACCGGGGGACTGCGAGGACCAGCATCCTCCACTCTACACAGCTGGTGCCTCTTCCCCCGGCGGCCACGCCCCCAGCCTCCTCCTATTTAACAGGCGCATCCATCACCGCGACGCGGGACGCGCGCGGGACAGAGCTCGGGGCGAAGCCCGGGCAAAGGGCGGGCCGTCTGTGGCCGTCCGGGGTCGTGCGAAGACGGGACGGGCCACCCCCTTAACATCTGCAACCAACGCTCGAAGGTAGGAACTCAACACCATGGCATCAAATCGTGATAATTCCAGTACTGTGGGGACTTCCAAAAAAACACTAGAGAATTATTTTACTAGGGCCTCTGTGGACTTGGACAAGGATGATTCACTAATCGAGCGCAGGATTGAACGCCGCTGCTCTATTGAGTCTTTGAAAAATAAACCACTGATTGATCTTGCGCTTACACCCACTCTCCTGGATACTATCACTGATACCCCCAATGAAGATCCATTGTCACTGGATAAATTCCCCCTACTCCTCAGAAGTACTCCATCGCCCTCCGGCCCAGTATCTATTGACTCCTCACCTAATGTTTTGCCCTTATGTGCTCCAATTCTAGGTCCAAATGTAGAAAATGTGTCCTGTCTTCCAGCTAGGGAGTTGCCTAATAGGTCGGGCAGGTTACCCCACACGATTAAAGCTCTCGGACCACCTCCAACTAAAAAGAGGAGGGGGCTGGGTGCTCCCCAGAGGGGCAAACTTAGCCATTCCGAGTTCGGCAAATCACTGAAAATTAAGACTACTGGCCCAACTGCAATTAAGGCATCTGTACCAACTGATATAGCATCTATAACAGTACCTATCTTAGATCCAACTGTTACACTGCTTGCTACCAATGAAGGGAGGGGAACAGGGGTTGCTTCCACTCCACGCCAAGAAATCTTTTCCCTTCCTGATACTGAGCGGAACTCCGTTGACCAGTTACTTAGGTCTTTCATGCTTCCCATACTGGATATTTTAAAGAGGGTGGAGCATCGACTAGGTAATCTGGAGGCACTGTTTGCCGACAAGGATGGGACAAGCCCTCCCATTACCATCTCAAGGTCCTCCATCCTGCCGACAACTTTACCCCAGATTCCAATCGTCAATGCTCCTACCCAGACTGCCCCAAATGGTTCCAAAACTGGCAACACAGGAGCTAATAAATCCTCTGTTGACAATACATCGAGAACTGTAGATCCCCCCAAGAGCTCTAGCAAGGTCAATAATGTAACTAGTAAGCCTCCTGGTAACATTCTGCGGAAAAACCTGGCTCCCCAACAGGTCCAGGCTCCCATGGCAACAGCGACAAAATCTACAGTCCAGGCTATAAGAGAACCCCAGAAGGGTGGTGTAAATTCCAGTACTAAGAGCCACCAACCGGGAAGGGGAAGGTTGAGTTTGCACCCTAATAACAAACCGCAGGGCAATAATGTTGAACTACCCCCGAGGCCCTACCCTTTGTAGTCGTACTCACAGGTGTCCCCACTCTAGAAGCAGGCAAAGGGGCATCCCCAGCTAAAAAACAATATCCTGCACTGGCTAGGGCAATATAGACCACTCCCATATTATATCGATGGGGAGATAGTCCACGTCAGGCGTCTGCCCTGGCTAGGCAGCAGGGAAAAAAACATAGAGGGAGATATTGTTGTAATTAATTTCAGGAACCCAGAGGCAGTTAGATGTATACTAACAGGGCCATCTGGGAACCTGAATACTGCTATAGTCCCATACGACCTAACTTACTTTTACCCAAGATCGTATGCGACGCCCGCCCTCTTCCCTGGAGGGTTAGTAGACCCTCACCGTACCAGGAACGTGTATATGCCCTCCCATAATAGCCACACGAGCCATTTCCCCAGGCCTCTGCTCACTGGGAACACCTCGGGGTGGAACATAGTCCCTGTCAGTGGCCGCAGTATGCCTCCAGCGGGGCGTGACTACTCGCATGGGAACAGGAACATGGAGAACTTGATCCCTTTTACCCCACTGGAAACCTCTAACAGATATGGTGTCCTTTCTTGTTTTGATGGCTGCGATTGACTTCCCGCTTTTATTACCCCTCCTCCAACCGGTACAACGCTGGGTGGAGGGGAGCTAGGTAGGGAGGATGCTTTGAGTGGGTCAAGGTTCTCATCCACACCCTCTCATTCTGGCATCCTCCCCTCTAGCTCACACGAGGCCAATCGCCCCATATCTAGCCACAATACCTTTAAGGGACAGTCGAGCCTTGAAGTGGGCGACCCAACTATAGATTCTGTTGTATCCTCTAATCAGTTAATTGACCAACTGACCAGCAAAAATAGATATCTAGCACTCCTATCATGGAATGTGGCGGGTCTGGCTGCAAAACTAGACAGCATTGATTGGTGTGTCTTCGTGGATAACCATGGTATCTGTATATTCCAAGAAACATGGGCCATGACTGTCCACCATAGAATGGGTTTTGCTACTTATGCCGAGCTTGCAATCAAGGGACCTAGAGGTAGACCATCTGGTGGTCTGACCATATGGGTGGGTGTTCACCTCGGGTTTTCGGTTAAAAGGATTAATACTAATAACCGTGACATACTATGCATTCTTTTAGCTCGCCCAACACACACCCAAAATAGCAATCATCAATATCTACTTACGCCCTGTCCATGGGGGAGGGGTATCACAGACTCTAGAGTCCTTAACCGATTTACTGAATAACCTCCCTAGCGAGACTAAGGTGTTAATAGGGGGAGACTTCAACTGTCACTATGAGCCACTTGGGGGGGTTTCCCAGATAACAACAGACAAGGATGATGCCTGCCAGATTCCATTCCCTAATGCCTACCAAACCAAATCTTGGACACCCATGGCCATGCAGCTTACTTCACTGACGTACACTTTCTCGCTCAGAGCCTGTAATGGTCGCTTCCCGGGGGATAGCCCAGGAAAGAGTACCTATAATGGAATGGGCCATGCATCAATAATAGATTACCTCATGGCTAGCTTGTCCCTATGGCCACTGATCCGTCAATTCCATGTACATGATCGCACGGAAAGTGATCATAATCCCTTGGTAGCGGACCTGGATTTGCTACATCCCGATGGGGCGCACCAAGAGGCTGATATGGTCTCTAGTAACATCAGAATCATACAGGGTGGTAAAAGAATCCGATTGGCCTCTTAAGTCCTCGCCAGCAAATCTGGCTTCACTGTACAAAAGTGCCATCCCTCACCTCGAGCGGCTGATAGCACTACACGAGAGCGTCTCAAATTATCCCAAAGGCGCTAAAATCCTAGCCATCCACAAAGAACTAATAACGGCCCTGGCGGGCAGCTTTCACAAACCCTCTAATCAGCGCCATCGCCAGATACGGGACTCCAATCCCTGGTACAACCAGTCATGTAGGAGGGCGAAAACCACCTTAGTATCCGCCCTCAAAATAGGCAATAGAACCTCTATTATGACTGCAAGGAAGGCCTATAAGAACCTCCTTTCCCATGCAAAATCCGAATGGGAAACTGAGAGATGGTATGCAATCAAACAGGCACTAATTGCGAAAGATGCCCAAACCTTTTGGAATCTGGTCCACACTGGGAAGGCAGAGGGCAAGACAAAGATTGACCCTAACATTGCTGAGGAAGTCTGGTGTGCCTATTTTAGCGACCTTTACTCTAGTCCTGCTTCCCAAAATAAAGACTTACTAAGCTCACCCCTGAGAAGGGACCCTAGTTGGCACCCTCCTCTATTTACCTTGTCGGAAGTCACACTAGCGGTACAAGCATTGAAATCTAATAAGGCCCCAGGGCTGGATAGGATCCCTGGCGATCTTTTTAGAGATGAGTTGAAGATCTGGGTCCCCTACTTGACCGTCCTATTTAATGCCATTCTTGACGGACAAGAATTCCCTAGTACCTGGGTGGGGGCCGAAATCATCCCGATTTATAAAAAGGGCTCCCCGCTGGCCCCGTCAAATTACAGGCCAATAAGCCTCATCAATGTTACCCAAAAAATCTACGCCAGATTGCTCTTACAACGCTTGCAGGATTGGATCATAGAGAATAAGATCCTCTCCCACCTGCAAGCAGGGTTTAGAGCCAAAACATCAACTATCGACCAATTACTACGGCTTCAGGTACTTTACTGGAAGCATGTGGTATTGGAAGGGGGCAGCCTGTACCTCACATTTGTGGACCTCAAATCCGCTTTTGATATGGTGGACAGGAATCAACTGTGGAACATACTATTTACAATGGGGACTCCTCCCTACTTGTGCCACCAATTTAAAAGACTCCACGAAGGAACCTTTGCGAAGGTACGATATGGCAAATCTGGCCAGCTGACACGAGCATTTCCAATTGAGAAGGGAGTTAGGCAGGGGTGTGTACTTGCCCCTACCCTATTTTCTCTCTTCTTAAATGGTCTCGTAGATGATCTGAATAGTGTAAATAATATTGACGCACCAAATTTAGCTGGCGGTAAATTCCCTGCACTAATGTTTGCGGACGACACCCTGCTACTTTCAAAAACATCAATGGGGATGCAGCGGGTGTTAGACCAATTCTCCGAATTTTGCAAGAAAATGAATTTGGTGATCAATATAGATAAAACAAAGTACATGGTGTTTAATGCCAGCACAACTAATTGCCCTCGCCCGAAAATTAATGGTCGTCCGCTGGAAAGGGTAAATAATTTTGTCTACCTAGGTCTGACATAGAATGACAAAATGGGGTGGGAAACCCAAATGTCTAGGGCAAATTTAGGGCTCTCTCAGTCCGTGGGGGGATCCTAAAAGTGCAGAAATCTTGTGTGCATAAATTAGTGAGTCCACCGCTGGAAATAAATAAGGTTCAAGCCAGATCTTCCACTCTCTACGGGGCGGAACTCTGGGGGCACCGACCAGCGAGTGAGATTAGCATAACTGAGAACAATTTCATTAGACAGTTACTTTCTTTACCAAAAAATACACCACTAATTCCACTAAGGCTGGACTTAAACTTGAGGCCAATTGCAGAAGCAATTGCCTCACGTCCGCTTCTCTATTGGCGTAGACTGTGGAGTGTCCCGGAGCTTGAGTGCTATAGAGAAGAACTGAAGGTTGTGATGGCCTGTCCGGGCGCAGGGAGGATTAAGTGGTTATCATTCATAAGGGGGCAGGCGTCCAGGATTGGCATGGAGAACTTGTGGTCTAATCCGGAGGCCGCGTGCCAAGTTACCTCGAGGCGAACCCTGGCTGAGACCATAAAACACCATAATCTACACGAAGCTCTCCGATTAGTTAGGCCCTCCAGTCTCACCGATAGCTTTTTAGATTTTAAGAATGCTTACAGCTTTGAGAAGGAATTAGATGTGATTGAACTGGTTTTAGCAAAGAAACTGTATTTACAGCTCAGATACGGTACATTACCCCTGCACTCATATACAGATAAATGGAAAGCGGGTTCAGCCCGCCTCTGCCCGGGTTGTGAGGACCCAAATGAGACCCCAATACATGTGATTCTGTTTTGTCCTGCCTACTCCATTAGCAGAAAGAAATGGATCATACAGTTATGTCTGAACCTAGGAATCAGGAACTATTTAGAATTTTTTAGAATTTTAAAATCTGATACTAATGCACTAATAGTTACAGCTATTGCTAAATTTCTGTTTTCCATGTGGTTAACAAGACGGAGAATGATTCGGAAGCATCAAAGCTCCCTGGTTGTAGATAGATAATTTGTTCCAGGATAACTTTGGGCTTCTATTGTATTCTAAAAATTTTAATCTGTTCATATATAAATTATTGTCTTAGTATTTTAACTGTCACTCCATAACCATATGCAAACCTATTGTCTGTACACATGAAAATGAGATGTAACTTGTGTATTAGCTTAGTGTCTTAAATGTATTTTTCCTTTTTTGTTGTACTTTTATGGTTCATAAACAAACCGAAATAAAGTTTAAACGAACGAACGAGCAACTCTGATGCCGTCAGCGATGCCGCCAGTGATGCCGCAACCTGAAACGAGGCTAGGGGCACCGCATGTGAAGTGCGCGACACACTGCCCTGCCTGCACTGTAGCTCCGACACCCATTGGTGCCTGCAGTTATCAGACCTCCCGACGCCAGCGCTTGCACCGACGCCGTCACTGCCAGCACCTGCTTCCTGCTATCTTGGAGCCGATAACTGACAAGGGTGACTTCACAAACTCTTCAATGTCGCATCACCTCACCGCCAACGCCACCCAGCTTTCCTGTTCTGGACGTGACACAACACCTCCTTACGGACTCCACATCTTGTCTCCCTAATGGCAACCAGGAACCGGCTTGCCTCGGCACCGAAGCCTCACCTCCACAACGCCATGCATCGTCTACTGACTTTGTTTCAAGGTACTGTTGTTTGGGGGTCACATTTTGTACCTCAGTGCCTGATGTCGCCCACCTTAGGGTGGGTGCAGTACTTTGGATTTATGCTTGTCACAACGTCGTAATAGCCCCAAGTGGAGCTATTTTGTTTCTACAAGTTCTGTTTTTGAAATAACTGTTTTAAAAGTATATCTAGATACCTATATGTTGGATTTTTATCGTTTTGGTCTTCTTGGTTTAGATAAAGATACTTTATTTGTCTTTACTTGTGTGGTTTTTGTTTGCCTTTAGGGGCAGTATTTGTTGTTTTCAGTTTTTGAAAAATGGCAAGTTATATGATTCAGCAGCTCATCTTCGACGTGAGTACTTTGTGGCAATGTGATATATGCTTTTATGGTTTTACCTGTTTCTGATACATCTGGACTATGGTTTATCTTCCCTGGTTCCTGTTATAACCCATCCGCCCCTGAACGGGTTGTAGGTGGCTTGTTGTGTATTCGCCTTTCAGTATTTCACATCCACATTGCTGTCTGTATCTTTTTCTATTGCTAACTTTTTCGTGGCCGCCCATTTGGGTTGTAGGTGGCTTGCTGTGTATTGCTCTTCATTAAGTACTCCGCCAATAAAAACTGATTTAATTCTAAATTGGTGTGGTGTCCATTTGTGGTGTTTTTACTGTGTTACTGTGTGTTTGGGTACAAATACATTACACATTGCCTTTGGGATAAGCCTGTCTGCTTGTGTCAAGCTACCGAGGGTGTGAGCAAGGGTTATCTAAAGTGTGTAACACCCTTACCCTGACTAGAAGGAAGGGTCCCTTCTTAGACAAAGGTGCACAGCTCCGCCTCCCTGCCCCAACAAACTCCCTCCACGGGCCGCGGCTGCAATAGTCACCAATATTATGTATATATACCATCTGGCCCACACAAAATAAACATGAATGTATTATTTTGCTTTCAAGAAATTGTAGGAGGCATTAATAAGTGCTAGGTTTAGGGTAGACTTTAATGCTATGATTAGAGATCGGATAAGAGTATGTTTTAAAACAAGAGAGTAATTATCGTTAGGATCATGGATGTCATTTAGGGGTTTGCCAAGGATCGCAGCTGGGTGCAGATGCTCCCAGTCTAAATATTTACACAGATGAAAACACACTCTCTCCCTTTCTCCACCCCTATCCATTTAGAAGGTCTTTGAGAATGTTGGTTGTTTTACAAAATACTGTGTTTTCTGCAACCTAGTATCCATAACCATCCACACCCCTCTCCTGCTCCACTGCCCCATAAGTCCCCCCGCATGTCTTGCTTGGCATAGTAATGTATTTTACCTGGATATACCAGTGTGATTGTGGTAAAATCTGAAGGTTCACCCACAAATCTTTATGACCAAGATAGCCCTTTCACAAACATTCAGGCCAATACAAGAGGCCATTCCCATGTTCAACTCACTTCAAAATACTCGCTTGGTGCATTAGTTATAGCAAAATGTCATCCGTAGTCCCTCAATAGTGTTCATATTTCATGGAAGAAGATCTACCTGTAAGCATCCCCACCAAATAGAGGCCCTTCTCCTTCAGTGAAGGGAGGCACTACTTGTGGTAAGTTGTGGCTTTCGCTAAGCCACAGATTTCAGTACTGTCCAGTAACCAAAACATACCAGAAGGGAGCAGAGAGTGTAGAGTAAATAAGAAGGATGGATGTGGTGAGGACAGGGGCTGTGAGACACCAGACCAGTCACCACAGGGGGAAGCAAAAGTGTGGAAGGGGGGCTTAGTGAACAAAGGCTTTCACAATGGCTGGGAGGATGGCTAACCCCTAAAAAACCTCAAACCTCTGTTCCAAAAGATTGTAGTCAGACTCATGTTACATTTCATCAAGATAGGCTCACACAACAATTAACAATTATTATGGAGAAGAAGGGCAAGTAACAAAAAGTCACATGTTTTAAAGATAATTCAGAGATATCAAACATTCAATCAGGGGCCCTTGGGGGCCTTCTGAAGCAGCAGTCCTTCATATGCTCTAACTTAGTTAACAAGCTAACACAACTGCGACCTTTCCACTGTTACTTTGCTGCCCTACTTTTGCCATAGGTTCCTGCAAAGTATGCCTAATATTTATTTATTACATTTATTTACTCAGATATGCATATTTATATAGTGTGGACACTACCCAAAGGTGCTAGAACACTTTCCAATAAAAGACAGATCCTTATATAAGGTCCAAAATAAAAATGTATCCAATCCGTACATAAGTTTGTTACATAAAGATGCCACAAAAAGCACTTTCCAGTAAAACATAGATCGATTACAAAAGGTCAAAAAGTATTACATCTGCTGATTACAAGGGGTTGTTACATAAGGTCCAAAGTTACAAATTAGCAGGTAATAATCAAAGACACAAAATTATAAATTGTTTGAGGGCATACTATAAACTGCGGAAGTGAATAGGATGTCAACTGATAAGTAACTAAAGTCTACAGAAATGGATGTAGAACAGTTAATCTCAGGGCAATTGTCCGAGACTAACCCATAGAGGTGAGAGAGCATGTTCCCACTGGAGAGGTTAGCAGATGTCATCAACAAAAAAAGCTTTGAAACAGAAGGGCTTTCAGCTCCATTTTGGAGATCGCCAGCTGGAGGTCCTGCATAGGTTTGGAGGTGAAGAGTTGCATATTCTAGTTATGTTTCCCGAGACGGATTGTGACAAGATGTGTTCCTTTTTAAAAGTTGGAGGTTCTAGTAGAAGTCCAATGCATTTTACAATGGTCTGTACTCTCCAGATAACTTAAGTTTTTCCGTTAGGTAAAGAGGAGTAGATTTGTGTAGGGCATTATGGTTAATACAGGCCATCTTGTATATGGTCCTGACTCTAATGGGCAGCCAAAAAAGAATGGGGTGAGATGGGTCTTGGGCAGGTCAGTCAAAAGAGAGTTACAATAGTCTATTTTGGAGAGTACCAGTGATTAAACAAGAGATTTCAGATCTTGGTTTGAAATGTAGCAGGCGATTTCCCAGAGAAGACGCAGTTGAAATAGTGGTTTCTTGCCATGGTCCTAATTTGAAATTTAAGTTGAGAATTTTTTCTAGGCTTACTCCTTGGAATCTGGCACTGTCAACTATGGTGTGTTTGCTGTTAAGGATGTTGAGTGTGTCCATCTAGAATTACTCCAGAAGTGGTGATTTCGAAGAAATGAGGAGGAAATCAGTTTTGAAAGAGCTCAGTTTTAAATTGTGAGAAGTCATCCAGTCTTGAACAGAGTTTACAGTGATGGTGAGGTGCGAGATGCCATTTGGAGAGGTGACCTTCAAATAAAGTTGGATGTCATCAGCATATTGATGATAGAAGGAAAGATCCCTGCCTTTCGTAGTATGACTCCTAGAGGCTTGATAGGTTGATAAAGTTTGGCGCAAGGATAGAGCCCTGAGAGACTTCTTGATCAATAGCCATCTGTGTTGAGAAACAATCATCAATTTTTATTCTCTGTGACCTATCCTTGAGGAATGATTAAAACCACTTAAGGACCACACCCACAATATCAATGGCCATTCAATATTTAAGTATTTTCAAGAGCATAAGGTGGTGTCAAAGGCTGCTGATAAGTTGAAAAGAATTTAGGAGGCATGAATTCTCATAGTCTAGGAAACACAGAGCATTATAAACCACTTGTAGCAATGTGGTTTCAGTACTGCAGCCTTGATTGAAGCTGGATTGGTATTCATCTAGGAGATTGTTGCCTTTGACGAGTTAGGTGAGTTGCTCCACTACTCATCACTTGATGATTTTTGCAAGGAAAGGTAGGTTGGAGATAGGGGGGAAATTGCTGAGGTACTTCGCACCTTACAGCTTTTGAATTGGCTTTAAAACCATTCAAAGATGGCTGCAGCATCTATGTGGGATGTGGAGGACTAAGAGGCAGCCGGAGCCCTATAGCACCGCTTGTCCTTTTAAAAAAAAACAGCATTGACATAGCTAATAGGTCTCCCCTTTGGGACCTTAAGTGTTTAGTTGTCCAGTACAATAACCTTGGTGCAACAACATCAAATGTTGCATGGCTAAACACTTATAAGTTCCCAAAGGCGAGACCTATTGGCTATGCCAATGCTTGCTTGTTTTTCCTCTGTTTCATTGTAGTTGCCAGGTCATCTGCTGTGGAGCCTCACACAATTTCTCCCCCCCCCACCCATGGGTTTCTTTGTATATTTAAGCTCTTTGTCTTATTAGATTTTGTATGTATTTATTTAATACTTGTGCTCAATCATGTCGGAGGATGGTGATGAAGTAAAAATGCCCCCCCCCCCATCCCCCCCCGGAAAAATTTCTGCGGACGCCCCTGAAGGGCAGCCATGTTTTCAATCAGATGTCTTGCAGGACACTGCAAAATATGTAACAGACCTCGTTTGCCTGCTCATTTCACCAGAGTGGCTGCTCCTTTCATTATACTCAGGATGTCCCCAAAGTCACAGTCCAACAAAGACAGCGCAGCCTGGAATGCAGCAACAATCCTTAAGACAAATTCATTTTCAGACTCTCTGAGTTTTCAGCATTAATGTGATAAGTTCTTAAAAAGAGGGCAGATTAGGGATCTTAATTTTGTGAAGAGTACTCGAGGATATTTTTCTGATGCAGATGATTCCCCACCCATGCTAATAGTGCTTAATCTCACCTACAGCAGCAGGAGCTCTTTGAGACTGTGGTACGTATGTTGGCCACCTGACCATACCCTGACATATATCATCTTTATCTTTTAGCAAAATGACTGACTGCATGTGCTGAGTATTATGCCAAACACATAAAAGCAAACAAGTAAATTGCATTTGTAAATGGAAAATTAGGAAGATATGATTTTATCTCCGCCTCTGATCTATGAACAAGGTCCAGTAAGATCCTCCCAGAAAAACTCTGTCTTTTCCATTGTGCAACAAAACCCCATATGGTTCCAGATTGAGAGGGATCGGGCATAAAGACCTTCATGCTGTCCACCAATACCAGCCCCTTATGAGACCCAAAACTCGGTGCTCACTGCACATCCATTCCAGCTCCTCGCACTTTCCACCAGTACCTGATACCAGGACCATATCCTCACTGCCTTCCAATGGCAGCTTATCACATTATTCATCAGTGACATTTCTTTATAATATCCACTAGTATCATCTTCTTATCATGGCCAGTAGGGTCAGCTTTCCACACAGCCACTAAGTGCCAGCTTCCCACACTGCCTCCTAGTCCCATCAGTACCCACTCACCAAACTGCCCACCAGAGCCTGATCCATACTGCTCACCGGTGGCAGCTATTCATACTGCAAACCAACACTACCCTCTCATTTTTTGAATCAATATGAACTGTTCAAATTGTCCACCATTGCAGATACCTCACACTGTCAGCTTGTGCTTGCTACTCACACTTCTAACCAAGTTGAGCTCTGAATACTACTCAACAATGATGACTCTTCACAGTGGTAATCAGTGTTAACTCCTCACATAGCCCACTAATATCCATACCTCACAAAGCCCAGCTGTGTCCGCTTTTCATATTGCTCACCAGTGACATATTCTTATGCTGTTGTACAAAAGTAGTTCCTGACATTGCCCAAAAGCATTCTAACAATTGTGCATCAGTGCCAGCTTCTCATACTGCCTACAATGGCTAATTCCTTACACTTTCTATCAGTGGCAGCTCTCAGCTTCAGCATCAGCAGTGCCCGTTTATCTATCTGCTCACCAGAAACATCTCTTAAAGTGCCCACATTGGCAGCTTCTTAAAGTACCAACTACTGACAGGTACTCATGTGTCCAATAAGTGCCTCCCTACACAGCCCAGCACTGAAGGCCACTCACATTAACCACTGAAGCCGGCTCTTAATGTCCACCAGTGTTTGCTTGTTACAGCACCCACTGACAGTCCTTACAGTGCCCACCCGCCCACTCCAGACTATCTCAGGTTAAACTGCTTTGACATCATTTGCACTGGCTGCTCATAGGACAAAGTGTTCTTTTTAAGTTACTTTAAGGTAATTAGTCCTTTATAACATTGCGCATTCATTTCTAAAAAAAACACATCAAGAAACACTGCCAAGGGAGTTCCCTTCATTTTACAGAGTGAGACTGTGATCCCCAGGATTTGTAACAGCAGATCTCGTTAACTTAAAGGTTCATCGTATGCCGCCCCCAAACTCTGTAATTCACTGCCACTATTTCTTGGCCGGCTGATATTATTGTCTAAACTCAGAAAAAGTCTGAAAACTTGGCTAGTCACACATGCTTTTTTTGACAGTTTTTACTGAACCTCCTCTGCATTCATTGCAGCTAGAGACCCTTGGGTGATAATGCCGCATTAGAAATGGAAACTAACATAACATAATACCAATACTAGTGCTGTATAAACAGTCTTTCTTTGCCAGTTCCTCCGCGACGACCATCAAGCCATCTCCTCGCAATTCCTATTAGTGCCTGCTTCTTGCATGGCATACTAATGACTTCTCCTCACACTGCCTTTGTAGGTGCCCAAACTCTGCTCTGAAGGCTGACAGGGAGTTTAGACTTCATGACCAGCCAGTTTGTGGCCTCTCACCTGTGGGGGCAGCCTGTGTACTGACTGATTTTCTGTTTTTCAAGTATATACTATTTTTCCTAGCATCCATTTGTTGACAAACATTGGGCTTTCGAAAACAGGCTCTAGGGTGTGTAGAGATCAATCCATAAATTCATCAACAACTGTAGCCTAACCTGTAGGTGACTTTAAGATAAAACAAAACTGTATCATATCCAAACTTCTAACTAATGTAACTCATTATTTTGAACAAGTGGCACCAGCTTTTGTCACAGCAGGAGCGACAGTTAGAATTGCCAAGATTTTTAACATTAGTTCACAACGGTCTCCACCCTCTGTCTGGCTTTCTGAGGCAGGGTCATGGTATGGCCAAATTCACAGACTGTTACCTGGCAAGGATTACAGGATGCTACTGCTCCAAAGGGACATGCAAACACGCATCTTCTGTTAGACACTGCCACCGAGAGGAGAGATGGACATAGCTCTGGTTGTGCTTTTTCATTAAGACCAAAGAGAAAGATATATTTTTAAAGATGTATTATGTCCATTGTCTCCCATACCTGATAGCGCATCTAAATGCCACAAAAGAGATACTCCCCCAAAGCTATTCTGCTCGATTGAACAGAAACAAGTTTGTGGATTATGCATAAGCATGTTACATATTAGTACACAATTTTCAACAGATAAATTCTAGCAAAACAATTTTAGTAACTCTTTTAGCAGAAAATTACTTTTTAATAAGCAACACACTTTCACTTAATATCATTAACCATATGAAATCTCTTCTTAGGCCTGTCTTACATAAATGTCCTAAAAATAAAAGAAGAAAAAAATTTGTTGGATCAAGATGATTGCACCCCACTTTAGAAAAGAGCCTCTTCAACTCAGAATAATCAGACAGAATATTAATGGCCTATTTAAATTCTAAGCAGCAAAGAATGATCATGACTTGCAATTCTGTACTTCAAATGATCCTACTAATGCTAGGACTTGACCCAAATGCATATTTTAACTCGTGGTTCTTCAATCTGTATCCATACAGCGAGATGTAGGTACATATTACAATTAATATATTTGTAAACGCCTGAAATATCGACACAAATAGCTTTCTTTCACTGCAGCGCTAAACTTGTTTTTAGAAACAAGGAAAAGCCCTTAATGAGCTATATAGTTGTGCAAAATATTTGTACTCACCGTCCCCAGTGGATATTTTCGACTAATAATTCCACACAAAAGTATGCCAGACTCAAACCACTTTTTTTAAGCCGTCGTTAAGTTTTTGCCCTCTTTTCTTCTTTCTATACATTCTCTTTTGCTTCGGGCAGCAAATATATCAGGCTTTTAACATATTTGTAAGAAGCAGAAAGAAATGAAACCTCTAAAGACTATGATGAGATACTAGCTTCTCTCTTTACTTAGTCAAAATCATTGACCTACATTTATGAATGTTTTTCAAAGGAAATGCACTCTTCTTTATTTTTCTCTTAAAAAAAAAAAAAAAAAAAAGTAGCATCCATTCTTGCACGCAACAGAGCAGTGCCGGGCATTAAGTTGGCTGAGCGCGCTGACGGTCGCTTTCATTTTAACATTTTTTTGAACTCTAAAGATATTTTTCGTAAGTTTACCTCCAATCATGAAAACCTGGCACAGTTGAAGTACCATTATATAACCAAATAATAATCGGCTTGATTAGAGAAGCATGAAAACACACACTGTTTACGTAAATCATATTCTGTGACTTCTATGAAACTAATTGCATAAAAAAGCACATCAAAACCTGCATGATGGGGTGAGTGTATGTGTCTAGATAGCTAGATATTGCGATATAGATACAGCTAGATAGATTGATATAGATATAAAGTTACACACAGAGAGCTCAGTAGAATCATGATACCAACGAAAGGGAGGCAGCTGGTCTTAAAAGCCATATAAATACCACAGGACAATATTTTATACTAGGAGAGAGAAATGGTTCTTAAACTCTTACTTGCCTGGTACTGCACTGAGAGCCTTCAGTGAATGCCTTCTCGGTCATCACCCGTGCAGGTAGTCTGCTTCTTGCAAAGAGATGGATTACTTTCTTCACTTACCGGGTTGGCTGAGCTGGGATGTGCTTCGACTTCTGCGAGATACTATGGCTACCACTTTGGCACTCAAGCTCGACCTTCTCTTCTTCCCACCTGATCCAACTGTCCCGACGGCTGTGTCTGATTGGCTCCCATCGTTGTGTTCCAGCTTGTAAATCTCTCCACTTACACTTGTGCTCTTGGTGATGGTTCTCCCTGAAGTCCCCATCCGTCTGCTTTGCATTTTAGGGGTAAACGAACTATAGTTATGAAGTAAAAATATATATGTGCATATCAATTAGTGTTTGCAGTTCAATACCCACAGTGCTCAAGGCAGCGATTTAAAATGTAAATTTAAGGAGCATGCACATGATACATATTAGAATACCCTACTTTGTAGAGCACGTTTATAATCATCTCTTAGGGATTCGTTGTTGTTCCACTTTACAACGCATAAGTATATCCTGTTGTTGTCCAAATTATAAACACACATATAAAAATACCTAAATGTTTAACTATATCTATAAAAAACAAAACATATAAATGCATAAAAATGCACGTGCATGTTCAGATTGGACACTGCATTATACTGATATATACTAATACTGTACTAATATAAATATTGCATGTATATGTATCATTTGCTTGCCCATACACACACACACACCTTAATATACGTGCTTGATAAGCCACGTCATAAATATTAATCATAAATAAATGCATTTAAGGGACAGTAAATACTACTTATTTGAATGTTTAAAGTTGGGAAACATACTAAATATCTTGACGTGTGCACAGCACATATTCATTTATACAAAATGAACTCACGCTTCGTTATAGTATTTGTAGGTACAATTGTATGTTCGATCTTTTGGTGTGTATGGCAAGTCATGTATTTCATGAATAGCAGGGTTTGATTTTCTAGGGAAAGGGCACAGTATCTAGTGGGAGCACAGCCCACTAGTCATTGCTTTTCAGATGTCCTCATTATGACACTTGAAAACTGGCAAGGTATGCAGTATGAGCTACCATTTTCAAACAACCATGTAAAACATGCATGCAACTACAAACTAACAACAAACCATACAACAGTGCAAAAGGATTAGATAAAAGTGAACCCAAACCAAGGAGCACACCCTTACCAGTCACTAACTGACGCCCCAAAGCTACTCAAATCATATAGCTGCGTCATCTACTACCCAGAAAAAAAAGACCTCCTAAAATTAACAGAAAATAAAGAGCAGCTTACATCCATTATTTCAGAACTAAACAGAACACTCTCTCCGGCAGCAACATATCCACAATTTCTAGCTTTATTTGTCTACCAAAACCACTAAACAATAAGAACAATTCACTTACCTTTGGTAACGTTCTTTCTGGTAGATACTCTTTCTAACCACAGATTGCTTGCCTTAAGAATACCATCAGGCACCAGACTGATCTGGAGAATTTGTTTTAGCACTTTCTTTTCGCACTAGTAGGTGGTGTCTTGCAGCTTGGCATCGACTCTGTCCTGTGTACGAAGTGACCCTGGAGCCCTATGTAATCACCACCTTATAACTATCCCCCAGATTCATCATGCTCCTCTTTTGCGAGTCCTTAATAGCGATTATTAAGGAATCGCTATTAAAGACTCTCAAAACGAGATGCATGTAGAAATCGCAAAATTTATAGCGATTTCTACTGCTTCCTTAATTGGGATTCTGTCCTGTGTACGAAGTGACCCTGGAGCCCTATGTAATCACCACCTTATAAATATCCCCCAGATTCATCATGCTCCTCTTTTGCGAGTCCTTAATAGCGATTATTAAGGAATCGCTATTTAAGACTCGCAAAACGAGATGCATGTAGAAATCGCAAACTTTATAGCGATTTCTACTGCTTCCTTATTTGCGATTCGCTAATTGCTGATCGCAAATAAGGAATGACTCCCCATTCATTCCTATGGGCCAAAGGCCCAAGGCCCATAGGAATGAATAGGGAGTCATTCCTTATTTGCGATTTGCGATTCGCAATTAGCGAATCGCAAATAAGGAAGCGATTTCAAGGGTACCAGGGTATCCAAAGGACACCCTGTAGCACCCCTGAAATGGTGATTTACACTGGTGTTGCGCACACACATGTCCAAATGACATGTGTGTGTGTAACATCCAACTTAGAAAAATGCACTAAAGTGCATTTTCCTAAGTTTTCGCTATTTACCGCGGCCAAAAATTGCAAATCCGCAATTCTAAAACGGTTCATGAATTGCATTTAAGGAATCTCAAATAGAGATTCCTTAAATGCAATTCCTCGCAATTTAGCGATTTTAAAATTTGCGATTTTTGCATTTGGGATGATGAATCCCAAATGCAAAAAAAGCGCTCGCAAAGGGCCAAATTCGCAGAATCTGGCCCTTTGCGAGCCGATTTTTGCTTCATGAATCTGGCTGTATGTTTCTGATCTCTGTCCGCACGATTGGATGCAGAGCCATTGGTGGATCAGGTTTGACTGCCTGCAGATTTCTAATTTGGGACATGTTTAAGATAGAGAAAAGAGTCCATCCTACAGGTGAGGTGGGAGGGTCAGTGACTAATTTGTAATTAGATAGAGTATGCACCAGAAAGGGTGTTACTGAAGGTAAGGAACTTGTTCCTCTGATGAATATTTATAACTACAGATTCCTCGCCGTGTGCATAGACCCCAGAACATACCTCCTAAAGTAGTGGGTTTGTGGAATGGCTCAGATTAAAAAATACTGCAGGACTGAACAGGCAATATGTCCCTCCTGATGGACCAGGCTCTCAAGAAAGTAGTACTTTGTAAATGTGTGAACTGTTGCCCATGTAGCAGCCTGACAATTGTCTAGAACAGGCACTCTGCATGTCAACGCATGGATAGAAGCTTTAGCCCTAGTGGAAGGATTCATTCCGCCCTCTCTGGCGTTCTTGTTGGCCAATGCTTACCAGATTGTGATGCTTACCAGATTGTGATGCAGAAGCCAAACTTGAGGTTAAAACACTTTTTTACAAATGTAGTACCTACTTTAGAAACAGTTACATCCGACTTTGACGAAGGAGATTCTGAACTGAGAACCTTCAAACCCAAAAGCATTTTCATGTCGCCAGTATCACATAAAATTCTTGATACTTTTGAATCATTGGTACGACATGACCTGGCGAAACTCAATTTACGACCTCGAGTTACACCAAATGTGAGAAAAGATGAAATGGAAATTTTGCACAAATTGCGCATGGATGAACAAATAACCCTCCAAATGGCTGATAAGGGAGGTGCCTTGGTCATCATGGACACGAGCTTTTATGTCAACAAAGTAAATGAACACCTAGCAGACATCACAACATACATCAAATTAGATGAGGATCCCACCACCAGCTTCATGGAAACTTTGAACCAAATACTTGACAAAGCAGAACATATGTCCCGGATCACATCTTCATTACGGAATTTTCTGACTGTACAGTACCCAAGAAGACCTAAACTGTATATGCTTCCCAAGGTACACAAAAGTCTAAACAATCCACCATTTCGGCCAATAGTATCTGGCTGTGAGTCAATTTTTGCACCGGCAGGGCAACTTATTGATTACTTTCTTCAAAAATTTGTACAATCATGGCGGAGCTACGTGAAGGACACTACGCACTTTCTAAATCTATTGCAACAAGTACAGAATGATTACAATCCCAACTGGTTGATGTGTACTATTGACGTCACGTCATTATACACATCCATTCAACTGACAGAAGGAGTAGAGGCCTGTGAATGGGCTCTATTACAATTGCCAGAATTGTCAGTCAACAAAATCTTTCTATTGGAGTTGTTGATTTTTTGTCTTCAACATAGCTATCTAACATGGCAAGAAGACTTTTATTTGCAAGTTAGTGGAACGTCCATGGGTTTTTCTGGGGCTCATGCCTATGCCAATACGTTTATGGCGCAATTTGGAAATAACTACATTTACAGTCAAGAGATTTGGTCTGAGAATTTAGTATTCTACACAAGATTTATCGACGACATTTTCCTTGTATGGAAAAACTCAAAAGAAGTATTGGAACAGGCGATTCGTGAACTGAACAGCAAACACGAGCGAATTAAATTCACACATGACATCAATCAACAAAGCATACACTACCTGGATGTGCTTATCAGTCAACATAACAACAAACTTGAGACGTCCGTTTTTACAAAACCCACAGATAGAAATAATCTGCTACTACATTCTAGTTTCCATCCTCCTTCACTGATCAAGAATCTACCTTACTCCCAGATGTTGAGAGTTAAACGAATAACTTCAAACAATACCACCCTATCAGAGGTGTTAGACAGACAACAAACAAGATTCAGGGAGCGGGGTTACCCATCTAAAACTCTGGTTGAAGCACTCAGTAAGACTCAATCTAAAGAACGTGAGACACTTCTCATTACTAAGCCGAAGGTCCAATCCAATCGTCACGTTTTTGTTTCCAAGTATTCTTCCAGATCTCATGCGATCAGAAGTATCATTAAATCAAGATGGGAATTACTTAAACAGGAACCTGATTTCAAAGGTTTGTACGATGAAGAACCACTGTTCGCATATACACGCAGTAAAAATATCAAGGAAATTCTAGCATCCAAAACTGAAATTGAACAACAATTTCAAGGAATGCGCAAATGTTACAATTGCGTGCATTGTAACAATGTAATGACTGGAAACACGATACATCACCCACACTCAGGAAGAGCAATCTCATTAAGATACAGTGGGGATTGCAATAGCTCTAATGTGATTTACGTGATAAAATGCCCATATGGATTATTGTACGTCGGCAAAACTTCAAGAAAAATAAAAGTACGAATTACTGAACACAAAAGCACATTCCGTACAAAGTCCACAAAATCATTTTTTTCATCACACTGGCTCGAACACCAGCACACTAATGCACAATTGCGATTTACTATTTTGGAATCCTTAAAAGCAAGTTCTGATTACAATCACACCATACGATTAGCACAAAGAGAAGCCTGGTGGATCAAGTATTTCCAAACTTTGGCACCAGGTGGGCTCAATGACAGAATTGAACTCCAATGCTTTCTGTGACACTTGTCTATATTGCAAACAGTGTTGTATATACAGTTTTTCATGACACAGTGTTGTAAATGTGGTTATACTTAGGTCATCATCCTCACTATAAACGCACAATTCATCATTCACGGCCTAATTAATAATAAAAAAAAAAAAAATTCCTCAGTCTTGCTCATCGGACAAGCACACACCGTCACTTGGGAGTTCATTTTCACATAAATATTTCACTGGGTTGTTGGGCCTTTTCTTGTCTGTTCGATATACGAAACTCTCTCTATTTTTCAACTCGTCACGTTTTTATCGGCTTTCTTTTCTTACTGAGGTATTTAGTAGGACAGGTTAGGCTACATGCAACATTTCGCAATCATTACGTGACCACAAATAGTTTTTTAATGGTTGTTCTCACGGCTTTCTGCCCTTTGAACACAACCTTAGTCTTAGATGTATCTATTACCATTCACAATATTGTAGAGAAATAATTACTTAATGTCCATTTATTGCCCGGACACGCGGGCTATCATGATTTCGGACTACCAATAAAGCACTAGACACTAGGAATGTACACACGCAAGAAAGAGGGTACAAATAGAGTCCACTTGTACCACTCTCATTACGTTTTGACACTTTTTACCATTACAATATGGCGGATCCTTTCAGTCCGCTTTCCACGCTCAGTAGGAGACGCGTGCATATTAAACACGGGCGTGTCTTAACGCTCGTTACCGCGATTCTGGCAGGTTGCTGAGTTTTGGAGGATAACGCTTTTATGTACAACTCGGTGAGAGCTTAATAATTAGTAACAGCATCTAAGCTTATTAGGTGTCAGAATA
This sequence comes from Lissotriton helveticus, assembly GCF_964261635.1. Taxonomy (NCBI): domain Eukaryota; kingdom Metazoa; phylum Chordata; class Amphibia; order Caudata; family Salamandridae; genus Lissotriton; species Lissotriton helveticus. The sequence goes on along the minus strand of NC_136067.1, from coordinate 593,282,144 downwards.
CTAGTTGTCACGTATTTTTGATGCTCATACATTTACGGTGTCTTACACCTTTGTTGCAGACCGTAAACAGAAGCCGGTTACCGCGTCTTAATAAGGGCCTATTATTATAACGAGGTGTCCAACAGACATTAGGTTTGGTTTCTCAGAGCGTGACATTCTAAGTTAGAACAGCTCCTTTGATATTCTAGGTTCATTTTTGAACAGACATTCCCGCAGTTCTGGGTCAATTGCAGATCCAATTAGAAAGTCTCCTCAACAGAACTTGTTTTCGTAAGTTTTTCCATTAGCTTATTTCACGATAAACAGTGACTGGAGTAGTGAGTTCAGTGAGTTGAGTTGTGTTTGCCAGAGTTTATTTCCATCTTTTGTACATACAGAACGAATTGTCGCAGACTTTCTTCAAGGCTTTTATTTAACATCAGCCTCTACACGACTAAATTTCGCAGTAAGTCTTTATCTATTAGGATTATGGTGTTGTCAGTTTAGTGATTTGTATTCCATGATAACAGCACCCGTATGATATATACAAGCACTAATAATGAGCACTTCACACTTTGTTCGGTGGCTTTGGCTGGTAGCACTTACTTCTCTCCTTTCTCTTCAAACATTCTAGTTGACCTAGATATAAACATATAAGGTATTTGTTTCAGATTATTGTATCTTGTTCTCTGGAGGCCTAAAGAGCATGCATCTTGTCACCATTATGCCTGTAGTATGAATAAGTAACTATGAATTCTGGCTGTAATGTTTAGAGTTGATTATTTGTTTCATCTCTTTTTTTCCAACAGTGCCCCTGAAGAAGGGTTTTACCCGAAATGCATTGGGGCGTTTCAAATTATTTATTTTTGGTTGTGTAATTCAATACAATGTATCTATGATTTATAAACGGCAATGTGCATTTATTTTCCTGCAATAGTAGAATGATGCTAATTGTTTCATAGCACAAGCAAAATTCTTACAGTTTATCAACTGTTATCTGCATTTGCTGAACATGAAAATGAATATATGAATTGGATCAAAGTTTTTCTTATCGTAGTGCATTCTTGATGGTTTAATAGCTATTTAAATAAGCAGTTTCTTTTGTTTAATTGTCATACTTTACACTCAGCTGTGCGTTTGGTATACTGGTGGGTCCTCCACCAGATGTTGCTCTCTCCATTAGGCTGGCTGCCTGTCCACCAAACTGCACGCACACTAATTTAAGAAGTTAAATCTACTGTGTACTTATTACTTAAGAGGGTGTGCACAGGTATATTTCTCATTTGCAGAAGACAATCCCCCATGAAATGTTCCTTTTCTTGACTGCCACTAACCTTCTTTACCCACCAAACCCCACAAAGAGCTGATTATCCACCCAATGTGCGTAGGTGCAACCGATGTGAAAGCTCACAGCTCTTTTGGGATCCAAACAATGGAGTACATCTTCCTCTTTCAAGAAATGAAGAGGAGCAATGAAAGCCAGAAGGGGGATGGATAGGTTTGATATGAAAAGACCGCAAACAAGGGCCGAATTGCCAGTCTAGTCAGCAGCACCAATTTCTCTGGAAAAAGGTGGTATATGATTGTTGGACAGACAGTGCTTGCAACTCACACATGCAACGAGTTGATGTTATTGCTTTGAGAAAGACTATTTTTAGAGTCAAAGGATGCAGATGACATCTGGGCATTGGCTCAAATGGGGTAGATATCAAGTACGTGAAGCCAGCTGCTAGATGGTGCCTATAAAATATGGGCCAATATGATTTTGAGCACCACGTGACAGTTTGATTGACTGGCCTGGAAAGATAATTTCACAAAGAACATTGTATTTTGCAATGCTACGAGACTCCGGATGGTACTAACCCGTTCATAGCAACCTGGAATAGCTGTCAAAACTGAAAATAAATTCCATTGTCAATTAAAGATTTTCAAGTCTGACAAGGGACCAGAAACCTGGAGCCCTTGAAATAGTCTCCATTAGTAGACACTCCGGCATGTATGATCCCTCACACAGTGTCATCAATACCTAATCTTGCTATAAAACGAGAGAGAGGAGGCTCTTTGCTCGAGAGAGAGTCGGATGCTTACTGCTAAATGACATCTCGAGCAGAAGAAAGCCAGCAACCTCAAACAAATGCCTGGGTGGAGTTAGAGGGTAAATGAAACACTTCTTGCTGAACTGCAACATGCACATTTCTATAAGGTCAAACACCATCAACACAATACTGAGCAGAGAACAGCTCGACCACCCAGATGAACAAATCTTTTTCCTCCTTAGCGACTATTCGGATTACATGACAAAACAAACTGCATTGCATCAGAAGAAAAGTTGGGGCTTTTGGTCGACACTCCAGAAAAAATCAAATATTGTAAGTTTTACACCCATTTGCAAAGAACAATTCAAGGCAAAGTAGAAAATTAACATACATACTCCATCCTGTATTAAAGAGCACCATGGGTCAAAGCAAAATCCTCGCAAGCTGTATTAAGAGCCAGCTTTTAAAAGGCAAGATTTGCATTAATGTGTCTTGTTTGTAGAGTAATATATATTTTTTAATATTTCTATTTTTAATTATGTCTGTATATTTCTTTGTGTGAAAGGAAGCTATGGTTTGCATTGTCAGCCGTAAACACTAAAATAAATTTCAAGTTCAAGTATTTGGGAACCAAATTAAGGTACCATTAAGGGAAGATTGATATTATCAACCTCCGAAGGTGTGCTCTGGCCACCACCATCACTTTTGAGAACACTTGCAGGACAATGGTGAGGTTGAATGGGAGCACAGAAAACTGGACCTGCTAGTGGCCCACCGGGAACCAAAGGTAATGCCTGTGGTATTGCAGGACGGATATGTGGAAATAAGTGTCCTGCAAGTACACTGCTTCCATCCATTCACCTAGATCCAGTGAAGGCAGAATTTGGGCAAGCTTGAGCATCTAGAACTGATTCTCTTTGAGAAAAAGTTGAGAGGGTGAACACCTTAAATATGTCCCCCCTGAGGGCCAGACATTGCCCATTGGTCTCCTGACCTCAGAAGGTCTGTAGGTTCAGTGTGGAGGTGGACGTTGGCAATGATGTTGCTCCAAGCCTCTTCCGTAGCCTTGAAAGGGTAGAAACTGACAGGGATACTTCCACTAGGCTACAGAAAGGCCAAGGGAGTGAGCTGTGTCTTCAAGGCTGTGCCTGCCTTTTCTCCAAGAGACGGGTGCCATCAAATGACAAGTCTATTAGTGATGCCTGTAAGTTACTTATAAAATTCATGGATCTCATCCACACATTGTGCCAAAGCACCATGCTTGTATCAACTGCACAGCGCATGCAGTTGGTGGTGTCCAGTCAAGAGCAGATGACACATTTTGCTGTGTCGTAGCCACACAAAATGTGTATGGAATTCTTCAGGGATTATGGCAAGACATCACCAACCAAGTCCCATATCCCAAGCGAATAGCGTCCTAGGAAAGAACTCAGATTCAATGACCAGAGGTTGAGACTAGCTGAAGAAAACATACACTTTCCAAATGCTTCCATGCATTTGGATTCCTTTTCAGGAGGCATCATTGATTAGGAATTTGGGTTCAGCCTGCTTGCCAATGCCTGGACCTCTAGGCTTTCAAGGGTGGAAGGAAAGGTAGGTCTGGGTCATCTAAAACCCTCTCTGTTGACTGGCAGAAAATAGCGCAGCTTGACCCAAGTGCCTAATAGTCAGTAAGAGCCTTGTTAAAGGGGAGGAGTGGTTCTGGGGAAGACAGTCCAGGTTTAGGATTTCGGTGAGGACGTTGGTCTTGACGTCAACAGATAGGAGTTGGAGGTCCAAAACTTCCACATCCCTCTGTATCACCAATGCGTTTTCAGGAAGAAATTGAGAAGGTGAATATTTAAAATAGGATGAAGGCTTTCATCCTTCTTCGGACCAAGAAATAACAGGAATAACATCCAGGACCTGTATCCAATGCTGAAAGTTGTGATGACACCTTTGTCCAAAAGAGCCTTGACCTTCCGCCTTAAAATGGACAAATGGTCCTCCAACAGCTGCTCTGGTGAGGGAATATGTGGTGGATCAGAGAGGAATAGCAAGGCACAGCCTTGTTTGACTATCTAGAGCACCCATCTGTCAGATGTAATACTCTACCACTCATGGAGGTAAAACCTTACCATGCCTCCAACATGTTAGCTACTTGCCAATGGTAAACGAAAGCATTTTGCTGGTGGTAGCTGGAGAGGTCAGGGACTAAGTAGTGCACTCCCCCCAAGGGCCTGGGCACGTCGAATAGATCCTCAACCCTGACCTTGAAAGCACTGAAGGCTTGCTGCTGTGCAGGTGAGTCTTGGTGCTGTCTTCTGAATGTTCAAAAGGGGAGAGACGCTGGAACACTGCGGAATGGCCACAGAACACCAGAGAGAGCGCATGGCAGCCCTGAGTGCCTGCAGTGGTGAAGGGCAGAGTCTGCCTTAACTATGAAGAGTCGGGCGCCATCAAAGGGCATGATAATTTGTGACACCTTAAGGTCACCTGAGAGGCCCGTGAATCTCCGCAGCACATTTTGCTAAAGCACCACACTGATATCTTCTACTGCACCTTGCCGTTTCCGCTTTTGTGACCCTACCTGCATCCCTGCTGGGAGAAGCAACCGGAGTCCCTTATTCCCCTTACTGCCGCACAGCCGCCGCCTCCGCTCTCCCCCTGCCGCCTCTGCTTTTTACAAACTTAGCGCGGCCGCAGAGGGGGGGGGGGGGGGGGTGGGGCCGTGAAGGCGGGACTACAACTCCCGGCTGTCCTTGCGGCCGGAAGCCGCTTTCAGGGGAATATGCGCCAGGAGGCGCTGAAAACTGAGCTACATCCTCGGTGGAGCGGGAGCGTGCGGGAGCATCCCGGGAGAAGCCCGGGACAAGGGCGGGCCCTCTGTGGCCCTCAGGGGACCGAAGAGGACGGGACGGGCCACCCCCCTGACATTCTCTGCCACATACAACATCCAAGGTGAACTCTGTTTATTTCGCAGGATAGTTGATAATCAAGGCGTAACCTAGTACATACTACACACTATTCCAAGTAATAGGATGACTACAGTTAGGAAAACCCCTGTGGCCACGAGATCTACGATAAGAACTAAAAATGTCTCCAACACGCCACTACCATCTTTAACTGCTATCGATCTTATGATTCAGAAAACGATCGGCGTAGTGGCGGATGCCATACAAAATACAGAGAGACGCCTTTCATTAACTCCAGATTTGTGCTTTCCTGATCTTTCATTGCATACCACCGATAACATTAACATCATGGACAACACAATGAATTCCCAAGATTCCATACTAATGCAATCCTTTACGGGGCTCCCAGGTTCTCAAACCAGAGACAACACCCCATCAGATCTGTTTACACCTTCTATAGGTAACAGAAGGGATAGTAGTTCTACTCTGACCTGCAATCACGGCGATAATATATGTTTTCCGCCCACAGCCTCTCCAGTCCCAGGGGATGAACCCGTGGGGGGTTTATCGCCTATAATACAACCTGCCCCTGGAAAAAGTTATGTTACATCAAATGTAAATCGGCGCTGTGGGAAAAAATTCAAAACAAAATCATTAACGAGGAAAATGTACAGCCCAATAGTCAAACAGAAACACTCAGTCAAGGATATCTGGTCAAACTTCAGACTGGATAAACTTGCCACAAAAACAGCAATCCCGGGCCTACCACCACCTAGCCAAGGTGTAGAACCACTTATAAGCGAAAAGCGGGCCGTGCACACAAATATGGTAATACACCAGACTAGCCAGACAGACCAGTTACCGACAACGAATAAATCCCTCCTGAGTGAAATAGAAACCCTAGTTAGGTCTCTTTTGTTGCCTATCAGCGAGAGAGTCATCAACATTGAGAAGGTATTAGGGAAATTTGAGAGGGCCCAAAACGATGCATCTACTAGTTTGTTAAAAATACTGAAAGCACCAAAATCGACTTCCTCTTTCATACCGGCAAGTAGTTCCCTTAATTCAACTAGCACTAAAAATGCGAGGGCCAAGAAAGTTACACATAATGCTGCCACCAAACAGCCTCTGCTCCATTGCCAGGGTGATATACCCCCTACTAAATCAGTAACAAATCCACACGTAGATTACAATACACCATTGATAGTGGCTACAATCCCGAGCAGTGTCTCAATCTTGCCTGTAATTGAAAATGATGAAAGCGAATGGGCCGCTGAGGGTTCCCCTGTCGAGTTAGTTAAAGTTGACACAGAGCCCCTGCGCCATACCAAAACCCCAAACCTGATCACAACTACAAATACAGTAGGGGATAAACTGTTAAAATCTGCGCCAGCTAAAAGACCCCTTCATATAAACCTCCCTCCTGAATCCAACCCATACACCATTGTTATGATTGGTGTACCCAAACTAGTCGGGGGAAAGGTCAGAGACCCATGAGGAATTAAAAAATAAGGTGAGCCACTGGCTGTCCGCACACAGACCGATTCCCCATCATATAAACGGTCAAATTTCCCAAGTGAGGAGGGTAGACTGGGTGGGCACCAGATTTAAATCGACTGAGGGCGACTGTATCGTGGTTAATTTTAGGGATAGTCGCGTGGCTAGTTTTATTAGCAGCTGGAGGGGTGGCTTGACAAATAGCCTGATCCGTACGATGGATCTAAGCTATTTCTACCCTTCTAATGTTTCTGGCCCAAATAAAGTAGAACCCCAGTCGATCCACGGACAGGGGGGGATGCTTGAGCCATCAGTCCACTGTCAACCAAGGGTAACTCCATGGCACCCTGGCCAGGTCATGACAACAGATCTTACACACCAAAGGCAGGAAGCACTATGGGAGAGTAGGCCTAAAAACTATCTCTCAACACTCCATGAGAGAAGGGAGTTTTTACCCCATATACATCAACGAGATTACTCATACCCATATCATTTAAATATGCAATATGGGGTTCCCATCTCAAATAGATTTGATGCCTTTTACGCTCAAGATTACCTGGATGAGATTGACTGACTAACAGCACTCTCGCCCCTACCTGCCCATTCTGACTCTTCGCAATGGGTAGCACCACCTAATATAATAAAAAGCGTTAATCCTGCGAGTGCACCAGTTTCCACACTAGAGTTAGACATAACCTGTATAGCAGAGCCTCTAGCACACTGTCTTGAGAGCCCGCTTTTACCAAACGGGTTTATTTCATCACATCCTACCACTAAAGTTTATAGTCCTGCCCTCATCGAGGTCAATCACCCGCTTCCTATCAGCGAAGCGCATGCAGTTGTAGTGACAGGCCGAGGCACTCAAGTTCTATCTTCGCCTTCAAACTCGGCCCAGGAAATAGGATCAGGCTATGAGGCACTTAGCATCATAAAATTTCTATCTTGGAACATAGCTGGACTGGCTGCTAAGGTAAATGATCCAACCTGGGTGGCATACATAAGGAATTATACTGTACTGTGTTTTCAAGAAACGTGGCTGGAAGAAAAAAATGTTCACATTGAGGGCTACCAGAGCTTTTTTTCACCAGCAGCCCCGTCGAACAGTGGCAGATCAAAGGGGGGCCTGGTAACATACATTAGCCTTGCACTTATTTGCCAGGTCACCAATAGACAACCTGAAAATAGAAACATTCAAGTTTTGGAGCTTAGGAGGGGTAAAAGGGCACTTACCCTGGTCAACTTTTACAACGCAGTAACTCCACAAGGGGAGTGCAATATCCTTCAGTTACACAATTTTCTGAAAGTCAAAGTGGCGAGTTTACCCCGAAATATACTAATTGCTGGTGACTTTAATGCGCATCCCTGTGGCAATCCAGAAGTGACATCCATGGGCTCCCTAGGTTGTAATAACAGGTCAGGTTTCCATTTTGATCACTCCATGCGTGACACGCACGTCAATAACCTAATTGATGATATGAACCTAACTGTTGCTATGTCCATGACGGCGGATTCTTATATCTTTGATGTTCCCACTTATAAAGGCTCTGGTCATGGCTCCTACATAGATCACATTTTACTTTCCATTGACCTTGCAAATCTAGCCTCTGACTTTACAATTCAAACAAGTATCCACAGCGACCACAATCCTATCTCCATTGTAGTGGGAGCAGGTATTTTTGAGCAGCGGAAGACGCGCAAAGGCTGTGGGTCTTTAAAGTCGATAAATGGAAATCGCCGACTGAAATGGTCAATGGTGAACAGTGACATTTTGTATAGCTCAATTAACACCAGTTGCTGCCACGAACTTGGACTTTGCGTTTCTCCAACCACATCGCCTGAAACGACCCTAACTGCTTTTGCTGTTGTGGTACAAAGAGTTGGTCAAATGTTAACTGTACCAGTGAAGGGTCAGTCTGATTGCCATCCAAGATGGTTCGACCAAGCTTGCTCCAAGGCCGGACAAAATCTTAAAAAGGCTTTAAAGACTAAACCAAGGGACTCTGCCTGCATTAAAACCTTGCGAGCTAAATATAAGGCAACTCTGGCATCTCGGAAAAGAGAAGTAAAAGCACGCACCTGGGAGTCTCTGCTCGACCCTACAACCTTGAGAAACAGCTCAAAGTTTTGGAACATTATTAACAAACCACTGTTTGATGATCCGAGTGACTCAGTGCTTGGCACTAATATACCCGAGGAAGAGTGGGTCTCCCATTTTAGTTTAATTTTTAAAAGTGATGAGCCACAAGTGGAATATGATATTAAAACTCCTGAGGAAGTTTCTTTGTGCTTTACAGTTGGGGAGGTAGAGAAGGGGATTCGGGGTTTAACCTGTAATAAGGCTCCTGGCCCTGACGGCCTTCCCCCTGACCTATTTAAATCCAACATCCACCTATGGGCTCCAGTCCTTACTGCTGTAGTTAATGCAGGAGTATTAACTGGGTGCCCAAAGTCCTGGGGGTCTTCAACCATAGTACCTGTATTTAAGAAAGGTGACCGAAACAGTGCAGTATGCTATAGGCCTATTTCCCTGATTAATTCAGTTGCTAAGGTAGTGGGGGGTATAATCTTAAATAGGCTGGTAGCATGGGCAAATGATAATAATGTAATGTCGCCAACTCAATACGGGTTCAGACCAGGTCACTCAACGGTCTCCCAGTGTCTGAATTTGTATTTAATCAATGGCAAATATACCATGGCCAGAAAAGGTACTGTTCACATGGCCTTTATGGACTTATCGTCCGCCTTTGATTGTGTCGACAGAGGCAGGCTTTGGGACGTCCTGTCAAAAATGGGGGTCGAGCAAAACCTGATCAATTTTCTGGCCGACCTTCATTCGGATACAAGAGCAAATGTCCGTTACACCCAAGACATGAAAGTAACTAGGGATATTAGGATAAATCGGGGGGTTAGGCAGGGGTGCATTTTAGCTCCGTTTTTTTTAAATCTTTATATTAATGAATTAGAGGAGCATCTTTTAAAAACAGGCACAGACTACCCATATATAGGAAGGAAGGGCGTGCCCGTCCTGCTATATGCCGACGATGCCGTCCTAATTTTTAGAACCGCAATTGGCCTCCAAACTTTGTTAGACTCCTTTTTTGTATTTATGAACTCCCGAGGCCTGAGTATCAATAATTCGAAATCATTTGTTATGAAGACAGGATTAGGTTCTAGAAAGTTATACTCCTTTTCAGTAAATGGTGAAAAAATACCGGCAACAAAGACCTTTTCGTACCTTGGTGTTCTTTTTGATCACCAACTAACGTGGGCACCTGCGGTACGAAAGAAGAAGGGTGAGGTAGTGCGGGCAAATGCAGCGATAATAGATTTCGCAAGAAAAATGGGAAATAGCCCGGTGGCTGCTCTGTTGAAACTATACCAAGCTAAAAGCACTGCCGTTGCGTGTTACGGGAGTGAAATATGGGGTTTTGTTCCCCTAGGCGATCTTGAGGTTATCGAAAATAACTTCCTAAAACAAGTATTAAGGCTGCCAAGTGGAACGGCTAATTTCTCCGTTCATGAAGAATTAGGTATGCCCTATTTAAGCGATAGAATAGCTGCTAACCCCTTGCTGTGCTGGCTAAATTGCTGGCTGAATGCAGACATACCCCTCACCCAAAACATCCTATATGAAGCACTATCGTGGGAAGGGAGGTATAAGATCCCTTGGATAAAATATGTTAGAAAATGTCTTCTTGAAATGGGACGGCTGGATCTCTTCCTAGCCCCGGAGTCAATAACTAAACTAGATGTAACCTATGTGAAGAACATCTTTATGTCATCTAGGTATTTAGCTAGGGAGGAGACAGAGCTCAAGAAAGACAGTGTGAGGAAGCATGCTTTGACAAAAACCTGTTTACAAATGGAACCCTATTTATCTTGGCCCATGTCTGGGTATGAACGCTTCTTGTTGTCAAGGTTTCGTTTTGATTTGTTTCACCTACTGCTAGCTGTACCAAGTGGGGCTCATAGAGGTCAAGTGCTGCCAGCTTGCGGCTGCGACAGTAAGTCTCCGCAAGACCTGGCCCACTTTTTATTCATTTGTCCTTATTATACAGTACCTCGTAATTTGTTTTTAAAACCTCTTCTTAAACAGCTGAATTTTGCACAAATCAGACCAGCACTTTATTACCTTCAAATGCTAAACTGTGACTGTACCATGTTTGTATGTAGCTTTTTAAAAGTAGCACTTAAGTTTAGAAAAAGTATGGAAGGTTAATTAATTATGCTACTGATAGTTATATCTTTTTATCTAATCGTATATTTATATTTTTAACTACATATTCCGCTTTTGTCCTTCCCTTGTTGGTAATGTCTTTTTATCACAATTTTATTTGTGTCAAATGCACATGTTTTGAATTGTACTTTTATGATTATTAAATGCAGACAATCGAATAAAGATATTTGACTTGACTTGACTTTTTTTTTGGGTCTTGACCTGACAAAATCTACTATGTGTATATATGTACATAGAGATAACTCTAATCACTAGTATATGCAGTAGACATTTGTACTCTACCATTCCTATGTGACTCTTAGAGTAAATCCATTTTCATCTCTTCGTTTAGTGACTTTACAGCTTGTATTTTTGAATTTTTTTCTGTTTGTATCTTTTACGTAACCCATGTAATCCTGGAATGTTGCTTGAACATTTATAGAGGTCCACCACGTGAGTAGGTTTATACTTTCTTCGCCAGTGGGCTCCCGCACTATTTTCTAGAGCCAACTGAGCAATATCGCTACAGTAGGGCCTTGAGACTCTTCTGTGTGCCCCCAATCCTGGTGTACAGTTTCAACTCTCTGTATGTATGATGATATCACACATGCACACCTTAAAGTCACGCTCCACCATTAATTGGCAGGATGGCAAAGCCCCATTTAGACAAGGCACAATCCCAGCCAACTGATACAACAACTTCTGCTACCCGTAGGAGTGATGTCTCACAACCCACTGCCTTAAATCTGAACGCTCCATCAGACCATACACATCGGTTTGACGAACTGATGGCAGCGATATTGGACATTAAAACTACACTGGGTCCAAATATCGACACATTATGTGCAGAAATGGGTTTCTTAAGAGAAGGTCATAACAAACTTAAAGTCAGAGTGGAGGAGTCGAAATCCGCACTAGCATCCTTACACCCTACTGTGTCCATGGCCACAGACCAGATCAAATCCCTACAGCAAGAGGTGGAATACTTGACGAGATGGGGGAAGGAGCAGGAAAGTCGATCCCGCAGAAATATTCGTATCGTGTGACCGCCGGAGAGGGTGGAGGGGCCCAGTATGGACCTGTACCTAGAGTCCTACAGGGCAAGGTCTCAATAGAAAGGGCGCACAGGGTCCCGGGTAGCCCTTCACGCCAAGGCAACACACCGAGGTCAGTGGTGGCGAGGTTGTTCAATTACCGTGACAGAGATCATATCCTCCATGTGACCAGATCTAGTGGCTTCTGGCGGGTGGAGTAAGCAACAGTCCACATTTAGCCGGATTACACCCTGACTGTGCAATGCCGCAGATCCTCCGGTATGGAAGTCAAGCAATGCCTCAGGGAACATCAGATACAATTTGCATTGAAATTCCCAGCCAAATTGCATATCTGTCACAAAGACAGCAATATATACTTCTCTACCCCTGAGGAGGCTTAGTCGGGGATAGATCAAAACGGATTTGCACATTGCCCGCCCACTGCCCTGGCAAATTCACGAACAACTTGGAGACTCATGGGCGCGCGAAGGAGGCATAGAGGAAACAGAATGTAACAGCCTACTAAGGCCCAATTGGTAACGGAATGTGTGCAGGCAATACAGACGGTGGAACATTTGAGTATCTCTACGATTCGATGCCCACCAGATCTGATTCGGACTCGGATGCGGTGCAAGATCGGTTGTTATCCCTAACAGACTCACAACATGCAGAGCTGTGGGGAGGAAGTCCAGAGATTACTCCACTGACGGCAGATGTACTTGGGTGATACCCGACAATCATTTTGAGCCTTTATGGACTGGGTATGGATGATTTGTCGCCGGCGTGGGGGTCGACTTGGTTACCTTTATCTCTCTTTGTGCGAAAACAGGGTGCTGTACCACAGGGTATTGCAATTTTGTTCCATATATGGCAGCCAATCTCAGATAGTACGGAGTATCGCTGCACCCCCTAGCAACGTTAAGTGGTAGTTATAGCATTGAATTTAAAATATGTTCAATTGCATATCAGTGCAGATGGCCAATTGCCCATTGGCAAGCCGGCCTTTGGGTGGGGAGTTGGGGAATTTTTATTGTTTAATGTGATCCCTCTCTCTTGCTATGTTATGTATACAATACAGGATGAATAGTGTTGTGAACAACATTGTGGTCATGGGAAGGGGAATGTGGGAAAAATATTGGCCTGGATGTTGGGGCTGGGGAGCTGCCTACTGTAGTGTTATTTTCCTTCTTCTACTGTTAATTGGATGGCAAAGAGTGATTACACTTTATTAACCTGGAATGTGTGGGTACTGGCAGGGTATGTTAAATGATATAAAGTCTATCAACATCTGCGTAGTCACAAGATTTCAATTGCATTTATACAGGGAGCGCATCTGACAACAGAAACACTGGTCTCACTTTGCAAGCGCTAGAGGGGCAATCATTGGAACAACATATTCTGGGTATGCTAGAGGCACCCTTATATGGATGGCACCAGGCACACCTTTAAAGGTGATACGCACCCGGATTTATGCTCAAGGTCATTACGTAGTTTTAGAGGGTCTTTTAGATGGTTCCCCATTGATATTAATCTCCCTGTATGCCCCGAATACAGGGCAAGCACTGCAGACACTTACATCATCCCTGCTTTCTGACCCCACAGCACCAGCATTCTGGGGAGGAGATTACAATTGCACCTATGATCTTGACCGGGATTGCTCATGTCTGATGCTTCCGGGGGCGCAATCCATGCAGCTAACATGACACAGAAGAGATTAGGCGCACCATATGCAGTTGCACGATGCATGGTACAGTCAACACCCTGAAACGCATATATATGTGCATTATTCCTCGCTACATGATCTCCACATGAGGATCGATGCAATCTATTGTTCTTTGGATGCCTTGACCAGGGTATTGCATATGGAATACATGGCATGCACAATCTCTGATCATAACCCACTACAGCTACATAATTTGTGGGGCACCCACAGGGCTAGAATTCCAACCGGGCGTCTCTCCGTTCCTGCGCTCAGGGACACAACATTTCTCTCCTTTCTCTCACAAACAATCATTGCATATTTCCAAACCAAGACAGGTACCGCCTCCAACAGAGGTGTAGAATGGGACGCATTTAAATCAGTCACTCGTGGATACGCCATCAAAACAACATATGGTTCCCGCATGGCACTTACGTCAGAGCTACAGAAACACGAGTGGGAAATTCAAAGGTGTGAACGCTTGCCACCCACAGATCCCCATGTTGTTCCACTGCTAGCCGAGACACGTCTGGCATATAAGGAGACATTAGATAGTCTCTGTGCGCTGGATTACAAGCATTATCTAGCTTGTCAGCACTCAGAGGGCGACAAAGTGGGCAAAATGCTGACTTGGCTGTTGAAAACTAATACTTTACAACCCCCCATATGGCGACATATAATAATATGGTTGAATAGGTAAATATGCAGGAGGCGATTAATGATTCCTTTCTTAAGCATTATACTTCTTTGTACAGCGCTTCTATTATTGATAATCTCCCCCATATGCAACGATTTTTCACAAGTCCAACTCCCGCAGGCCAAACAACCCCAATATGACTCGCTTGAGGAACCCATCTCAGTGGACGAAATAGCTGACGCTATCAAACATAGCAGCGGGAAAAACCCTGGAAACAGATGGCTGGCCCTCAGAGTTCTACTCAACTTACTCAGAACAACTTGTACCTCAGTTGTCCAATGTATACAATGAGGCATTTGAGAGGGGAGAGCTTCCAAAATCTTTGCGTGAGGCTCTATTACTGGTGCTACCTAAACCAGGGAGGGATCCAACAGGCTAGTAGAAGCAGCATCCCTTCTGATAAACGAAGACCAAAATGGCTTCACTCTGGGGAGGAGTACAGGTCGGAATTTGACCGGTTGTTTAAGTTACTAGACTGGGCTCGGTCAGAAGCTGACACCCCCTGGTTAGCAGCCTTAGATATTGAAAAGGCGTTTGACACCTTGGGTTGGCAGTATTTGCTGGATGTGTTGGGAAAATTTGGCATTGGACCTACATATTTATGATGGGTGCGCATTTTAGACAAAAAACACCTGAAAGAGTAAAGACGGGCCGCATCATCTCTCCACAGTTCGTAATAGAGTGGGGCACCAGACAGGGCTGTCCCCTATCCCCCATTTTATTTGCATTGGCCATGGAACCTTTGGCATTCAGATTACGCCAATGGGTGTTAGATTGGTGTATCCATTTAGGCAAACAATGGCATATAATCTCGTTTTATGCCGATGGTGTGCTAGTCTACCTGCGGGGCGAGATCACTGTACTGCAAGAACTGATAGGACTATTGGATACCCATGCTCAGAACTAGGGTCTTTGGGTTAACTGCTCTAAATCTGTAATGTTCCCCATGAAATTGCTTTGACCAGATCAGAGACAGACTATGCCTCGTACTCCGTTGGAATGGGCATTTAATACTTTCAAATATTTAGGTGTGCAAATGTATCATTCCCGGTCAGATATTATTGATGGGAACCTGGGTAAAGCAGTGTCCAGAGATGACACAGCCCTACTGTTTTGGCGGAGTCTTCCCTTATCCCCTATGGGTAACTGCTCTCACTCCCACAGCTTCTGTATTTTTTTACCGCCTTCCCTCATAAACAACCGCAGAGTATATTTAAAGATCTGGAATCATTACTTGTCTCTCTGATATGGGGTTCAAGATCCAGGTTGGCACTCCGTAAACTGTACCTACCACTTACAGACGGAGGTTTGGGGGCACCAAAGTATGAGCATTACTATGCTGCAGCACAGCTCCAGTGGCCAATGAGATGGCTAGCGGGTGCCAATATTGTTGAGATGACTTCCTGGGCGTTGCCATTACGACTACCAGCCAGAATGGAATGGCTATCAGGTTCCACAACTATGCTATAGAGGAAGCAGGGTAACTTGCTAATGATGGCAGCTAGGAGCAGCAGGTTAAGCTATGTGTTACTTAAAGGTCAACCTTTACCATATGCACCCGTACTACCTTTGGAGATTCTTCCGAGCTTGTCACGGACGTCCATAGCAAGAGTCCTGGGCAGCGGCGGGACTGGATTCCTGGGGCGACTTATTGGTAGACTCACAATTGCAGTACCTCTAAGGGTTAATAGAAGACTTCGGGATACCACAGGGGACCTTCATGCTTCATGCGACAATTCCTCCAAACATGGGGGAGCAACCATACAGAACCCATCATGTCGCAGATACTGCACACTTTACTTACACATGGAAGAGGCAGACACGCAGTGACATCGATTTATAGCTCCCTTAGACCTGACCCTATCTCATTGCTAGCATCACTTTGCGAGTTCTGGGACTCAGAGTTTTCCAATTACTGTAAGTGATAAACAATGGTCACAATGTATAGGTATCCGAAAATCATAACCACAAACGCTAGGTTCAAATATACACATTTCAAATATTTACATCACACATATTTAACACCATACAGACTAGCTTGTTTGTATCCCACCTCTACTGATGTCTGCCCTCGCTGCTCAGCTGCAGTAGCAACGTTCCTCCATATGGTCTGGACCTGCCCTCGCCTTGGCATTTATTTGAATGAGATACCTGTCATTCATAGAAGACAGATTGAATGCATCCAGCTCAACCAGGGTGTGAGATGGTTCCTTGCTCCTTATACTCGATACAGCACACTATTGCTTAATTGCGTACATGATATGCCTTCTGTCAGGTTTAACTGAATTTGATATGAGCTCAGGCTACCATATATACGTGTTTAAGTGGAACACACGGCATCCCCCCTCCTCTCCCCTCCATCTCAAAACATTCATACATTAATCATTCCTGCTTAAACATTGGTCTGCATCACAATGTAAATGTATTATATGAGATCGTATAATTGTAGGCAATTTGCAGTTTGGTAGTAAAACAAAAAATAGAGAGAAAAGAAAAATCTATTGGTTTATTTGTTGGTTATTGCGTCAATAACATGTAATGGCATGTACAACATTTTATTTACGTTTCCTGGCACCAAAATACAACACTGCCTGGTACCCCACCAAGAGTCGATTTGTAAATGTCACTGTGATGCTTTGTATAATAAAGTTGGCGAAGTTTGTAGAATGCCAACTTGTTGAAAACCAATAAAGACGATTTAAAAAATAAATAAAACGGGAGACACCTCTTTCATGCCCCTCCAAATTTGTGATTCATACTGTCTCGCAAAACATTTTTTGAGTCAGAAAGGGGCTTGATTCATTTTATAAAAAGGTTTTGTGGCAGCAAAGTCTGTTTTAATAAATCACCAGAAACCATACATAGCTTGAGAGCTAATGGAACTTACATGAGTTTTTCAATTATAAATCATAAGGTCTATAATCCTTAACATGGCCATTACTTACTGTTCCTCAAGGTTGCCTGAACTGCCCCACAAAACAAGTGGTCAGACACTCCCACAGCGTTCACAAAAGTAAAGCCCAGGCCAATGATTTAAACCAGGTGCCTTTCATGTGAGTACACCACTGCTCTTGGGTGGGCCCTAAACATTTTGCGATACTTTGACGACACTGAACAGCTTAGACAGAAACCCAACATTACTACAAAATCTGCTTTTCTGACATTAATTAAGCAACTGCACGCTCTGAGTCTGCAGACGATAGTGTGCGTGGACTAACCAAGCTATGAAGGCAAGTTACTTTTAAAGGGTCCAGTAAGACAGTGACAACACGCTGGAGAGAGAAGCAAGATTCATGGGCTACACATGTAGCGAGCGCAAACTTTAGGAACTGTGTATGGATGTTGCCTAACTATGGGTTCAAGGGGCTAAACGTGCTGGACCTGCATTGTGCCAGGGGTGAAGCTTAAAGATGTTGAAATCCGCCACACAGCTCCTGTTTACAGAAGCAGTGGCAGATAAAGCCCAAGCACGTCAGGACAATATGGCACAAGCGGTGGCTCTAGAGGAAATACATGAAGCACTGACGGCCCTGCGATTGTCAAAGACTTTAGTAGGAGAAAGCACATTAAAGATATTCATTGAAATTGTACAACGGAGTGGTTATAGCCTCCTTCAATTCACACCAGTTTGCAGAGGGAGATAAGATAAGTGCAATAGAACAAAGGATGGAATCTGCCATAGACTGAGAGCAAGTTTATTGAAACGTGTAGAAAATAATCAAGGAGTTGTGGGACAAAATTAAGTGTCACAATGTGCGATTTTAAGGGATTCCGGCAAAGCAGGAAAACAGCAATATGGTTACTTTCCTACGATGCTTAATTCCACAAAACACAACCATAGATTTTGAGCCACCACTACAGCGGCAAAGAACCCACAGGATCACAATCAAGGTCAGTAATAGGACAGAAGGCCCAGGACAGGTACCTGCTTTCTGTGCCATCAATAGGCACAGCAAGTTATCCAGGCAACCAAAAGACGTGGCCCATTTGAATATGGTTAACACAAAATGTACATTTCTCAAAACATTTCCAACAAAACCTTTCAAATGAGGGAATGGTTCCTAGCCCAGAGGACTTGACTGACAAAACAGAATATTCAATATGGTTTGTTAGATACCAAAACCTTGCTAATAACTCACAGTGGGGAAACCACAGAATGTATAGACCCAGAGCAACAGGAATGATAATTGACTACGCTGAATTCAGCAGCTAGGAGAGATAGATGAGCGCCATGCAAATCAGCCCCAAATGGAGCCAAGTGAATTAGAGAGATTAGAAAAGGTCACAAGACAGTAGTGAGCATAGGGGCCCAAGTGTTAACAGTCCAGTTGTCACCTTCCGGAAAGACAAGTCTTGTTCCTCTTTACAGATGCCATAAAGGACTAGTAATAGACATGTCCTGTAGAGCTTTCGCCTACGTTGCATTGCTCTTACTTTGGTATCACTGACTGGTGACACCACTATGTACTTTATGTGTTTTACCCTATACATTGTTTTGTGTGATTTTGACTGGCTTGTGATTTGTTATATAATTATGTGTATGATGCCTCTAACAAAGTATTTTTGCACTACTGAATTTTAGAATAATATAATGATGATCAACTGATTAGTGCCTTGATCATTTGTGAACTGAATAACTGGTATTGTTGATTGTCAAGAGAGGTATCCATTTTTTGGGTTACACAAATTACATGTTGCCACTAAATATAGAGGTATAAGATTACCATAGGTGGAATAGGGAATCGTACCGACTTCACTTTCAGCTTGTGCAAGTATTCTACTTCATACATGATTTCTTGAAAACCCTGAGATGAGTGATAATAGAAACTACATCCGTAGTCAAACACAGTGGACTGTAGTCTCTCTGCACTAAAGACGATATAAAGAATCTGAGCAGGCACACCCCATTTTTCATGCAATGACATATGCATGGCACTGCATACATTAGATATTGAAGGTGAATAGCAGGATACACGTAGGAGACGCGCTATGGGGCAATGGAAGAGTACGGACAATTTGATCAGACATTGAAGTCAATACAATCACCCAAACAGACTACTTACTTACAGGGGATAGGGTGAAAACCTTTGAAGACGTCAAAAATCTAAATTTCGGCCAACACAATTTTGGTCTTCTCAATGGTTAATCCACTGCATACATAAATTACTAGGCCCACAACCAACAGATTTCAAACTCACAGGTTCATAAGTGATAAATTTACTCAGCATTGTGTTCCAGGCAGAGTTCAGTATACCTCCAGTATAGTTTACAGCGCCTGCGCCAGGTTTTGTGGGTGGTAATACAGACTCCATTATTCACCTAGACTTCCGCTTGCACTTTGTAGCTGGGGAATTTGCCAGCTGTGAAATAGCTAGGACCTCCTCGCTAGGCTCGAGAATGTCTGCTCCGATTAAAAGATTCCTTTGGGTTAAAGTTTAGCATACTGCCTTTTCCTTGTGCATGTAGAGCTGACCAGCTCTAGGGTCTTTTCTGTTTCGGGCGTCTTGGGCAAAAGGGGAAGCCCCCCAGAGCACCCCAGAGACAGGCGTCGCTCAGTTAAGTCAATTTCTTTAGAGACAGCACTAACTGCTTTTGCCAGAAAAGAGTAGATCGTATTGGGGTTTCCCCCTACTTGAGCTTTAGTGCAGCTAACCTTCTTTTTAACCATTTTGTAACACTTTTAAAATCATGTAAGAAGTAGCTGGACACGGCACTATGAACACTCTGTTACTTCATCAGTACTTGGGTATGAGATACTTCAATTGCTACAGGCGACACCGCTTTGTATCTTACGTTAGACCTAACCCGATGGGAGAGATCACTCAAGTTTAGATTTAGGTCAGGGTCGGTTAGGCGTTTAGTACGCTTCCATGATTTTCAATCAATCAATCAATCAATTTGAGCTTATAAAGTGCCTGGTTGCACAACCTGTGCGTCCCCGCGCTGCTACAAGGTCCCAGCAGAAAGAAAAAGAAAGAAAGAGAAATCAGACAATGGAATTATTCGTTGGAAAGAGCCATGTCTTAAGCTTTTGCCGAAAGACACTCTCAGACAGTTCCAGTCGAAGCTCCACCGGGAGCTTATTCCAGTAAGATGCTGCAAGGAACCTA
The DNA here is from genome assembly GCF_964261635.1 of Lissotriton helveticus. Lineage (NCBI taxonomy): Eukaryota > Metazoa > Chordata > Amphibia > Caudata > Salamandridae > Lissotriton > Lissotriton helveticus. The sequence goes on along the minus strand of NC_136067.1, from coordinate 593,261,982 downwards.
AAAGAGTGACCACCCATCCTGGCTCTTCTAATGGCCGGGATGCTTATTTGCCCCGTACCACTAGATCTTAACCCTCGGGCGGGACATATGGGATTAAAAGATTGTGTAAATAGTAGGGGCCTTTCTTCTGCAGGATCCGATGACTAAAGCACATGGCCTTAAACAGAACACGTTTCCTCATAGGAAGCCAATGTAATGATTCAAGAGCCTTGCTAGATACTGCTCTCTTGGGAAGCCTTAGAACTAGACGAGCGGCCGCGTTCTGAATGTGCTGGAGTCTCTGAACGCACTGGATGTTAGCCCCCAGGTACAGAACATTCCCATAGTCCAGCCGAGATGTCACAAGGGCATGGACCATTGACTTTCTTGCTGACACTGGGAGAACATCTAAGGTCTTGCGAAGAGTGCGTAGGACCCCCACACAGTTACCCATCACCCGTCTGGTGTGGTTCTCAAAGGACAGTTTAGGGTCCAAACATATCCCCAGGTTCTTCACCTGGTCTTTCGGGGAGGGGGTCTGTGCTAAAATGGAAGGCCACCAGGCAGAAGACCAGATTGAGGGGGACTTGCCTATAATTAGAACCTCCGTTTTATTACCATTCAGCTTCAGACAGTTCGAGGCCATTCAGGACACCAACTCCTGGAGACACAGTGTAAATTTCTGTGCGGCCACTACCGATTCTTGTGCCAGGGTTACCACAAGTTGTGTGTCGTCCGCATATGACACCACACTTACTCCAAACTTGTCCACCATCTCCGCCAAAGGGGCGATGTACAGATTAAAGAGAGTAGGACTAAGAATGGAGCCTTGTGGGACCCCCTGGTCAAGCTTAACTCTTTCCGAAAGAAACGGTTTTTGTGACACCTGAAAGCAGCGGTCGGGTAAAAAGGATCGCAACCATTCCATAGCCTTACCGCCTACACCGCCCTCATGTAGACGCCGCAAAAGAGTGTGGTGGGCAACTGTGTCAAAAGCGGCACTCAGGTGAAGTAGAACTAGTGCCGCCGTCTGTCCTGCGTCCACTAAACCACGGATGAGCTCCGTGGATAAAGGCAAAGCCGACTCCGTAGAATAAGTGGCATGAAAACCAGACTGGGTAGGATGGAGTAGATTACGATTATTGACATGCTCACTTAATTGCATATTAACCACCTTTTCCGCTACCTTCGCAAAATATGGCAAGAGGGAGATTGGACGGAGATTCTCCATCTGATTAATACTAATGTTCGTTTTTTTTTCAGGGGAATAGCATGGACTCCTTCCATTTATTTGGGACTTTCCCAGAAGAAAAGGAAAGCTCCAGAAGATGTCTTAAGTAGGGTTCCAGTGTAGTAATACTCTCCCTCAGGATCCTTGGGGACGCTGGGTCACTGGGTGAGCCAGACTTAATACTGGTTGCCACTGCTATAAGTCTGTCTCCGCTAGGTAGTACAAAATCACACAGACAGTCTGCCTCTGGGATCATGAGGACCTCATCACTACTGGCACTACCCTGTTGAGCTGACGTAGGGAAAGTGGCATAAATCCTCCCCACTTTTTCCGAAAAAAAGTTCGCTATTTTGTTGCAGGACTCAGCTGAGCTCACGTCAGGTGCAGTAACTCTAGCTAAGGATGTAATCTCTTTAAAAATAGAGAAAAGCTCTTTCGAGGGGTTCTCGGCTGTTATAATCCTATTATTATAGAAAGTAGCCCGAGCCTGCCTGATCAGAGCATGGTATTTACTAAGACTGGGTCTATATTCAAGCTTAGCGGAGTCATCAAAGTTTCTCCTCCAGATCCTCTCGAGGCGCCTACATGCCGATTTGGCCATTCTCAGATCATTGCTGAACCAAGGCGCAGTCTTTCTCTGCCTGCCAGATGTTTTAGAGGACCAAGGAGCAGTGGTATCCAGTGCTTCTAAGATGCGATTTTCCAGAACAGCGCATGCCGACAAAATGTCACTGCCCCCAGGAGGCCCCCCCCCCTTTGTGAGGGCCATGTTAAAGCTGGGCGTGGAAAAATTCACCCATTGGTAATCGTATTATGTAGACCGGCTAGCAGAGGCCGCCTAATCTCAAAAGGAACAATGAAATGGTCAGACCAGGGTATCGGAATGGAAGGTTTAATAAATAAATCATCCCAATTGGCAAAGATCGGGTCCAATAAGTGGTCGTGTTGATGGGTAGGGGCGTCAGATTTAAGCATTAGTTGGAGATCTGCTAGCGCCTGCCGGACTTTCTGGGCTCCACTGTCAGCTGGATCCTCCAGGTGCAGATTTAGATCTCCAACCAACATTAGTTTAGAATAGCGCAAGGCTGGTTGCACTATATGTTCAACTAGACTAAGGGCAAAATCAGTTTGGGCACCAGGTGGGCGATAAATGAGGAAACCCTTTAGACAGCAATCTGATGAGGCTGATATAGAAAAAAAAACAGATTCGCAATCCCTGATTTCAGTGGATTCTAAGGTACACTGGATAGACTTTTTATGTATAATAGCTATTCCCCGCCCCTCTTTCTCATTCGGTCAACCCTGAGGATGCCATAGTGGTGAGGGAGGGATTCCAATATATCAGGAGCGGACTCCTCATTCAGCCATGTTTCTGTTAGAAAGAGCACGTCCGGGTGGACGTCTTCTAAAAGATCATAAACTTCGAGTTTATGTTTCAGCAGGGACCGGCAGTTAATTAAGGCGCAGTCTAGGGGTTTGCCTCCCATTTTGATGTTCAATTGGCGTACTAACGTGAACTGGCAGTGGCTACACTTATGACACTGGTTTCCAGACAGTATACTGTGTTTACACTGCTCCATAATCGGGGAGCATAAGGCCATGAGCGATTCAGAGGAATACCTATAGACTCCCCCTGTCCAGCCAGGGGTTCTAGCCCCGGACCCCGGCCGGGCGCGAACGGGCGCAAATGGGCTTGCCGTTGGCACGCCTTCGGCGCACTAGCGGCGCGTCTGCTGTGCGTTCTCTCAGGCATGCGCCCTTTGTGGCCCTGCCTCCCCTCCGACTAGCCCGCTAACCTGCCCCGCACTGAACCGGAAGTGTGGCTCAAGTCTTCCCCGTCCTCCGCGCAACGGCACTAACTGCTGCGTCGGACCAGGACGGGAAGGCAGGAAGAACAGAGCTCCACACCGCAGGTAGGAGAAATTAGCTTCAAGCCCCCTCAAAAAGGGCTTGAAATTTTCGAAGGTGCATGGAGTTAGAAACTGCTCCATGCACTTGTAATGGCACGGCAAAGCAGTCTTTGCTATAGTTTACGTTTTTCCGTGGCATTTACCTGTGTTTATTTCAGTCATGTCTTAAACTGATACTGATTAAATTAGCCTTTCAGAAATGTAGGGTTGCACTAACCTATCTTAAAATACTGGATAGTCCAAAAATGTGCCTTATAGTTTGTTGCATTCTTAAGATGGCCATCCGCAAGAGGAAAATAATGGAGGGGATGTAACAGGTCATGTTAGTTGCTTAACCATGCTTTATATTATCCATGTTTGATGAATTATTATGGTTGTAATATTCTTATTTATTGTAGCGTACTGAGGCCCATATATTGTGATAATGAATTAATGTATCTATTTTATTGTATTATTTTATCTTGTGCTTTTATGATCTTTTTTAAAATCGAATAAAGATTTATTGATGGAGTGAATTGTAAGTGGATGTGAAGCTGGGAATATATAAAACATGGTTTCATAGCTATACGTGATTATAAAAGACTCCAGCTTCTCAGATTCAGTGGATATGCAGTTAAGAGACTGGTGGTTATGCAGGCTATTAATCAATTATACAGAGGAAGATTGGCTTGACCTACTACAGACCCATAATAAATACTTGAAAGAAGCCTGAATGAATTTTGGATTGTTTGAAATTTTACATAGATGACATTGGTCTCCCAAGTGGCTTGGGTAGCAGAGATTTAGCATAGAGCACAATGTTGGAGATGTGCCTAGAATGATTGCAGTACAATACACCTATTGTGGGAGTGCCAAACAATAATAATAATAATAATAAAGTATGGAGGATGGTAAACAGTACATTAGAATCATAGGTACCATGACACCTCACAATATCCAGAGATCACATTTCTAAGAAAGAAATGGTCTGAGACTGTGACAGCAACTGCATAAATATGCATACTTAGGCTATCAAGGATCAATAAATGGCCAAAGATTGAACCTGGATGCAAGAAGTTCTAAACATGGCATCCTAGCATCCTACAAATTCATAATTTACCAAATGATCAATCAGTTAAACAAGTGAGAGGATGTGTGGGATGACTTTTTTAAAGTAATAATGGCGGCTGCCACTCGGACCTGAACACCTACCCACAGCTGCTGGCATTTTACACTGCCTCCTGACTCGAGCCCCCTGTGCCTGTCCTTGCACCCGAGGTGAGCCGGCCACCAGCGCAAATAGCAACGGGTGCTCTCGGCTTTTTCAAGCAGCAATGCACCCGACGGCACTGTCTCGCGGCCGCCGTGCCTGGCCTCAAGATGGCGGCGGACCCCGAACGTAGGCGCAATTAACTCCCGCTGGCTGCCCAACGATTCACTGCGGCTGTTCACCGTTTGGAGGGCCCCTGAAATAAAAGCACTTACCCTGATATGCAGCAGCCCTCCTGCACTACACGCATCTATCTCCTACCTGCTCGCTCAGACTCCTACCGGCAGAGGAACTCTGGGTTGTGCCCTGAGGAGGTGATTCTTATAGCGCCTACCGCTGGAGCCGGAACAAGTGGTGTGCAGTAATAACAGCGGGTGGTGTTTGGGGTCCCGGAGCTCTCCGCCACCACCGTGATGCTGGGAAGATTGATCCGGCTGCGGGACAAGATTGCAGGGACAGCTGTGATCGAGTCGGCACCAAAGAGGTCACAGAGAAGTACTGAATATGGGGCTGAGGGGCCGCCTGCTTTCCTGGAGTGTCGGTGGGGTAGTGGACCCGGGGCTGCTTGGGGCACAGTATTGAGGAGCTGGAGAGGTGGAAATGGCGGCCGGTGCAGAATAAAGGCGGACGTGGATGTCCGCAACCCTCTCCTTGGTTACCAGCAGCCCGTATGACCCTAGCTGGGGGTTCCACGGATCACAAGACCCTCAAAGGCCGTGCTGGGTAGCGATGGCCCAAGCCTAAAGCAGATAGGAGACTCCAGGGGAGACTGTGGTATGTGAAAGTGCTGGAGGAGGCTACACCAGGGCTGAGGGAGATCATGCAGTGCTGGAGAGGCAGCCAGTCTTGCAGAGCTGACACTATATCTTACCCCACGGTTTGCCCCGTGAGGATGCCGCAGGGGTGGGTGAACAGGAACTGGGCAGTGGTAGTGTAAAGGTGCACTCTGTAAATAAACCACTGACCCAGTGTGGCTTGTTAACAACTATTTATTTGCCTTACACAGTTTCCCTGAAGAGCGCCGAGCCAGCGCTCCGATTCCTTGGCTGCCGCGCTCGCTAATGCGCTGCGCGCGCAGTCTCTCAAAATGGCCGCCGCACGTCACGTAGCAACGTGACGTGCATAGACTAGAGCGCGCCACTACATATCTCCCCTTTTTCCAAACAGTTCAAGAGTCACTTACAGTTCAATTGTCCATTTCAAAATCTTGGAACCTTGCTGGTCTCACCACAGGTCTTCCACTCCTGGTTACCTGGGCGTAGCCTCCCTGGGACCTTTGACTCGGTACTTCATCGCTTCTTTCCTCTCTCTGTTCCGCCATGTTCTCCTCTACGCTCTCTCTACCCTCTCTGGGTTCGTCTCCATCACTTCCTTCTCCACATTGCTCACCGGTTCCTTGCTCTTCTTCTGCATTCGGCTCTTCTCCGTCGTCCCACTCAGTTCCATGTTGATTCCATTGCACTACTTTGTTACATCTGGCCATGCGATCTTGGGACCACACGTTGCCGTCACTCAGCAAGGCCGCACGATCATACACCTCCTTTACTTGCATGGGCCTGCTGTATTTACTGTCTCCCTTCTTCTGTAGTGTTGCCAACTTTACTCTTACCCACTCGTCCTTTTCCAACTTTGTCCCCTTTACATTTCTCCGTTGTTTGTAGTGGTTGGTGTATATCGATTGTGCCTTTTCTAGGTTAGCCCGTACCACCGCCGGGGACCATTCGCTGGTGATTACTTTCTCCTTCCAAACCCGATTGTCATGGGTGAAGGGTTCTCGTCCTCTCAGGATCTGAAATGGACTGTATCCTGTTCCGGTTGGTGTGATCCTGTAAGCCCATGCCATGTTCTCTATGGCCCTTTCCCAATCCTTATTACAGGAAATCGCTGCTTGTACGGCACCCATCACCACTCGGTTAAACCTTTCCACCAAGCCGTTCCCTGCGGGATGGTAGATTGCTGTGTGTTTAATGGCTATGCCGTTCCTTTGCATGAAGTTGTTCCACCTTTCTGACGTGAACTGGGGGCCATTATCGCTCAAGATAGATTTGGGTATGCCCTCCCTCACGAAGGTGTCTGACAGAAACTTCAGGATGTTCTCTGTATCCATGGTCTCCTCCACTTTCAACTCAGGCCATTTAGAGTATCTATCTATGAGGACACAAACATACTTCTGCGTGCCCTGGCTATCCAGGATGGGTCCTAAAATGTCTATAGACAATTCCTCCCACGGGTTCTGTGGGGTCTCGAACTGTCCCAGCGCGGGGCGCAGGGGCTTGAGTGATTTGTCTGCTCCCTGGCACTGTGGGCACTCTCTGACATGCCTCTCCGCTCTTATGTCCATGCCTGGCCACCAGTAATTTTGTTTGGCTCTTAACTTCAATTTCCCAATGCCTAGATGGCCCTCATGTAGTATGTCCAGTAACTGGGTTGCGAGTGTCCTGGGGGGAATTACCTTGTCCCCTCTGTAAGTGAACACTCCTCTATCCCCCACTGATAATTCTTCTCTGACTTCATAGTAGGGTTTGACATCTTCACTCACGTGCCTCTTTTCTGGCCATCCCGTTACGATGTACTTCTTCACTTCCTCCAACACTCTGTCTGCCTTATATTCTTCAACCCACTCTTTATAGTCGATGACTTTGCCTTGATCCCCCACCAAAGCCACCAGCTCTGTGTGGTCCGTGGGGTCTTCTTCTCCAGGCTCCATTGCTGCTGCCCTGCTCAGGTAGTCTGCCACTCGATTTCGGTTCCCTGGGAGGTACTCCACGTCGTACCTGAATTCGAGTAGTTTTAGGGACATCTTCGAAATCCTGGGCGTGGCATTGGCATGCCCACTCGATGTTAACACTTTAACTAATGGCTTATGATCTGTTCTGAGTAAGAATCTGGTGCCCCATAGGAACTGCCTAAATCTCGCTGTAGCCCACACTACCGCCAGCATCTCCTTTTCGATGACGCTGTACTTGCTTTCGGTGGCTGTCAATGCCCTAGATGCAAAACTAAGTGTTTCCATCTGACCTTGTCCTCGTTCTTGCATAAGCACAGCTCCCAAGCCTTTGTCGCTGGCATCAGTGGTGAGGACCGTGGCACCTTGTGGGTCATAACCTTTCAGTGGCACCGCTCCCGTGACGTTTCTCTTAATGGTGTCAAACTCCTGTTGTGCCTCTGGCGTCCATTCAAAAGTGGTGTTTTCTCTAGTCAGCATCCTCATATTGTGCGTTTTGGAGGCAAAGTGAACCACAAACTTACTGTAATACTCCGCCATGCCCAAAAACGACCTGACTTCCTCCTTGTTGGTGGGGGGCGGAGCTTCAGCAATTGCCTTCACATTGTCTGCTTTGGGTGTAATGCCATGCACCCCTATCTCGTGACCTAGGTAAGTCACCGATTCTAGTCCCAAGCGGCATTTGGTCCATTCTGCCGTGAGGCCTTTGCTTTCCAGGGTCTTCAACACTTTCTCTAGTTTCTGGTCGTGGTCCATTCTGTCTCGCCCCATTATCAGAATGTCATCTTGGAAATACTGGATGCCAGTTAAGTCCTTAAACAGTTGGTGCATTAACCTTTGGAATACCGCAGCCGCCGAGGCCAGTCCAAACGGCATGCGGCGGAACTGGTAGCATCCGAATGGGGTTATGAAAGACGTGAGTTTCCTGCTGTCTGGGTGCAATACTACCTGGTGGTACGCGGAGGTCAAATCGATGGTGGAGTACCATTTGACTCCTCTGGTCTTTGCTAGCATCTCGTCGATCCTTGGGAGGGGAAATTTCTCAACGACAATGTTCTTATTTAACTCTCTTAGGTCGACGCAGAGCCTGACCTTTCCATTTGGCTTCATGACTACCACCAAGGGTGCGAGCCACTCTGCGCAGGTAATAGGCTCAATTATCCCCTTACTCTCCAATTCCTGAAGCTCCTTCTGGACCGCCTCTCTTACCGCTATGGGTATATTCCTCACCTTGTGGGCAACTGGAACAGCGTCTTCTTTGAGTATGATCTTATGTTGAAACTTTTCTAGCTTTCCTACTGTGCCTCCGAACACTCTTGGGTATTCCTCTTTCCATTTTTCGAGATTGGGCCAGGTTTCTTGTTCTGTGAGCAAAATCTGTTCTTTGCCTCCCGGGTCTAATTTGATTCCCAGGTCGCCCTGGTCCAGCCACCCTAAGACGGACGGTCCTCTCTCTGAGATGTACAACTTGCATTCCGCCGATCTGCCTCTGAACTCAAACTTCAAGAGTCTATATCCTACCATTGGGATACGATCGCCATTATATGTGACTGGTCTGATGTCCAATCTCTCCAGCTCCGGTCCGATCTTTGGTCTGAATGTTTTCTCCCACGCTGCTCTTGGTATTATCGTGAAAGGAGAACCTGTGTCTGCCACTACGCTGATGGTTATTCCTCCCATCTTCATTTCCAGCACGGGTTTGGTCGTCCTTCTCCCTTCTATACTCATGACCTGGTCGTATATGCATAACACGGTGACGACTTCTTCTTCTCCCGCCTCTTCCTGGTTCTCTCCATCCTGGTCTATGTGTTTCACCACGCCCTTGGACATTTTCTTCCGGCACACCTTCTCGTAGTGGCCGATGATGCCACAGTGCAGACACTTGGCCCTGAACGCAGGGCATCTTCTGTCGTGTGCCTCATGGGACCAGCTTCCGCACCTGTAACACGTTTTCTTGTTGCCACTTCCTTCCAGTTTCTTTTGCAATCCAGAGTTGCCCTGCCATTTGTTGGAACCCTTCCATGTAGCACCTCTGTAACTCTGATCCTTGCGGGGTTCCTCTTCCTGTATCCTGTTCACGATGGCGGCAGTTGGCAGTTCTTTCTTGGTTGCGTCAGCGCACCTCCGTGCTAGTTCAGCCCTCTTGACAATGACCATTACGTCCTTGAGTGTGGTATCCCCACTTGCCCATAGCTTGTCCTGGACGTTCGTGCTGGTCGTGTGCATAACAATTTGGTCTTTGATAAACTCTTCCTCCCACAGGGCATACCTGCACGTGGCCGCCAGTTTCTTCAGGGCCGCTACATACTCCTCAATCGACTCTCCGGCGCGTTGTTTCCTCTGCTGGAAGTTGAATCTATCGACTGATACACATACTGTGGGCCGATAGTGTTCATTCAAATCGTCGATCGCATGGGCGTATACATCATCGTCCGAGTCATCTCTCGGTTTGGGTACCAGGCTTTTGTATATTCTAAGTCCCTCAGGCCCTAGGTTGAGTAATAGGATCCGTTTTTTTCTGTTGGGTTTGAAGGACTCTTCATTTTCGTCCTCTAGGACCTCTATGAAGTTGTTTATGTAGTCGCGCCAGTCCTCCCACTTCATCAGTGGTTCTCCTGGCTTCGGGAGGAACTGGACCGGTGCAATGGCATATCCCGCTGGGGCGCTCATTTTCTCTTCCTTGACCGTTGTTGTTCTGTTTCCTTTTCCTGTGGGGCTCCCTGGGGTGTTGTCCGTCTCCTCCTCCTTAATCTGTACTGGGGGGCCTTCTGCGTCAGCCCCCTCCCCCTCCTTAATGGTAGCCAGGTCTGGCTCCTCCGTGGATACGTGGGCCAACTGCGACGCTCCGCCTGGCTGCTATGGGGTCACACTGCTCCCGTCTGTTCGTGTGCCCTGCGATGGCCCTGCCGCGCTCTTCAGGGTACAGTACCTCCTGTGGTGACCCAGTCCTGGTGGTTCTCCAGGGACACTGCGCTGGTTTGCTGTTCAGCTGTCCGGTCCCCTTCTCCCTTGGTGACACAGGTTGCCTGGGGTTCCGCTGGTTCCACGTGCTTGCGTGGATGTGGGTCTGCTGTGACCCCCTTGCCACGTGGTGGGTGTGATGCCCTTCGTCGTTTTTTCCTTTTTTTTTCGTTTGGAAGGTTTTGGTCGAATCCCGACCTCGTCGCCACTGTAAAGGTGCACTCTGTAAATAAACCACTGACCCAGTGTGGCTTGTTAACAACTATTTATTTGCCTTACACAGTTTCCCTGAAGAGCGCCGAGCCAGCGCTCCGATTCCTTGGCTGCCGCGCTCGCTAATGCGCTGCGCGCGCAGTCTCTCAAAATGGCCGCCGCACGTCACGTAGCAACGTGACGTGCATAGACTAGAGCGCGCCACTACAGGTAGTACGAGGAGACCCACTGTATTATATTATTGAGGCAGGGAAACTGTTGGCAAGGCGGAGCTAGCAAGATGGCACGGCTACATGAGGCTTGAGCACTGAAGGTGAGGGAGTTCTGGACAGACTGGACTGCAATCCCATTGACGTTCACTCATATACAGGGCCAGCGATAGTGGGGAGCACTTGAAGAGTAGGCGCATCACATCAGAGGCAACCAGGTGCGTTTTAGAGATCTGTGCATGGGCAGCAGATGACCGCATGAAAAATAGCAGAAGCAGAGGCAGTGTGGACTGCTTGGCAGCCTGAGGCGTGGGTGTACTGCTGGGGATTACTGCGGAGAAAGCGACATACTGGAAGTGACCCGACTTGACGGGCTGGCGGCCCCTCAACCGTCACCTATCCCCCTGGACATTGGACAGTCAATTTCCTTCGCCTCCCTGCCGTTTCTCACTCCTCGTGTCCCTTTTACCCTTACTCTCTTTACCCTCCCTTGCGCCAGTAATTTTTTCTTATATGCTAGTTAAATGTGTCGAACTACCAATGTAACCCGTACCTGATCTAATCTAGAAACCTAGCCATCTGACTGATGCCCGGTGGAGCTACCCTGTGAGCTAAAGGGGAGACTGGCTGTGGACCCCCTCCTCGACCATCACCTACCCAGTCGACCATTGAGCAGATTTTCCCTTCGTCTCTTCATACCGTCTACTCCCTCTTCCTCTCCCTTCTCAATCCTCCTTTTCCCCTATCCGCTCTATTTCTCTCCCCTTGAATTTGTTGCATATATGTATCTATACCCCATTACCCTTCTTAGATCCATTTACTTCATCTTCGATCCTCCTGAAATGTTCTTCTAGTATTTGATGTAATCGTGTAACTGATGTAATTTTGTTATTCATGTTGAACCTTATGTTTGCCCCCGCTCCTCCAACTGTCCCTTATCGGCCTCCATGATTATGCCCCTTGCCAAAGCACTCCCTCTCCCCTTGTTGGGGAAGGTTCCAGCAGTATTGCCTCGGAGTCTTAGAGTCCCCTCTGAGAGAGTCCACTGTGTTAGGGATCTCACACATAATGGAAATAGGCCTTAATTGGCCTCCTCGAATGTGCCCCTTGCCAAAGCACTCCCTCTCCCCTTGTTGGGGAAGGATCCTAGCATTCCAGTCGTGGAATCTCAGATACCCCTCTGAGAGAGTCCACAGTGTTAAGGGATTCTTCACTTCGCGGAGGTCTGGGATAGTTTCCTTTATCTCTGAATGGCACCCCTTGCCAAAAGCACTCCCTCTTCTCTTTTTGAGGAAGGATCCAGTATGTAGGCCCTGGGGTCTCAAAGACCCCTCTGAGAGAGTCCACTGCGTAAAGGGAACCTCTCGCAACAGAGATGGGGAAATTATACCACTTGCCCTGGGATCACAACTTACTGGACTTTGGACGCAGCTTTGACTCGTCTTCCGGTTTGTGTCCCCGTCACCCTCCCCCTCCTCTTTCCATGCTGTGTCTCTCAACCTCCCCTCCTCTTTCCCTCCTTAACTCTCTGTCTACCTCCCCTGCTCCTACCCCCTCCCCTGAATCTCTCCCCTTGCCTGCTTCTTCCCTTACGTATTTTTTTTTTTAATTCTTTATTCGTGACTGTGACAAGTATTACATTGTACGTTCAATCAATGTACATTCTACCAGTCTTTTCACTTTTTCTTAACTTTGACTGTTGGCGTATTAACATTCATTCATTTTCGTTTCATCTCGTCTTATATCTACCAAATTATCTTTCTGCTTCAACATTTATCATTTGCATTCAAATTACGGTATCGCCTGTGTATTGAACTGTCCCCCAACCCCTTCCCTCCCCCTCCCTGTCTCCTGGCCTCACCCTGCGTACACTCTGCATTCTCGGTATATTGACTTTATTCTGTTCATAGAATTTTCAGTCTCTTGGCTTGGTTAACCTGTGCATCTTGCATTTGCCTCTACATGCGCTATCATTCTGCCTTCCGTGTGAGCGATCATGTGTTGTTTCCCTGTGACATCCCTAGGTCTACACCCTCCACCTCTATCAACATTCGGTCCCATTCTAGCGCTATAGGGTATTTACGGAGTCCCTTCTCCTCCTCCCTACGCAGCGCCGCAGATTCCGCTTTGCCCCATTTTACCAAGTCAGAGCGCCATATTTCTACATTGGGGGTCTGGCCGATTTCCACCTCATAGTTATAACCCTGAGTGCCAACAAGAGGGCTAAGTCTAATAGTTTCAGTTGTGCTTTACAGGCCTTGGGTCTCTTCCTGTGTCCTATCAGGCAGGATAGTGCCCCCTCAGGGATCTGCATGGCTGTGACAGTGTGTAGTGTGTTTCTGATCGTCACCCAGTAATTGCGTATTCTCGGGCACGTCCACATCATATAGAGGATGCCAGCTTCGTCCTCCTGACATCTAGGGCAGTTGTGGGGGGAGTCAGGGAACATCCTGTGGAGTCTTTGGGGGGTGAGATACGCCCTGTGTAAGATCATGGCCTGTATGAATTTGAATTTAACGTTTCTGGACACTCTCCTGTGGTGTCCTAGGACAGTCTTCCATTCCCCGTCCGTTATGGCCTCCCCTGTGTCCATAGCCCAGGCCTCCCTGAGTGTGGTGAGGGGCAAAGCTGCGTGTTCCCTAATGCCCACATAGAGCCATCTTACTAGGTGTCCCCCCGTCCCCATATAGTGGAGGAGGTGTACCAGTTCATGTTGTTCTGGCTTGGTGCGTTGTGGAGCCCACGTACGTCGTGCATAGTGGGTCACCGAGGCGTGTAGAAGGTACATTCGTAGTGGGGCTCCCGTGGACTGTGCAAAGGAGACATGATCCAGTAGAGTATTGTCCCCGAACAGGTCACCCACTCTATCCACCCCCGCGTCCGTCTAGGGTTGTAACCTGCGTTGTGTCAGACTTCCCTGCGGTGTTGGGAGCCCCAGGAGGGGAATGTTGTCTGCGTATGGAATGGACCCTGCTGTGTACGCCAATGCCTTTCGCCAGCACCGCAAAGCAGTGAGTAACAGGGGGTGGCAATCTCTGGGGATCTTGGCAGCGGGCAACAGAAGGGAGTGTAGTTCTCCGCACGCCAGTCTGTCTGTCGTGAAAGCGATCTTGTGTAGGTTCCTACCTGCCACACAGCGTGTCAGCCAATGGAGTTGGCTTGCATAATAATAACCTCGTAAGTCTGGCACGCCTAGGCCTCCCTGTCTGGTATTCAACTGTAGTTTCTTGAGGCTTATGCGGCGTCTTCCCGAACCCCATATGAGGGTGACTAATAACGTGTTCAGTGTGGCAAAAATTTTCTGTGGGAGTAGAACCGGTAAGTTTACAAAGTAGTACAGTATCCGGGGAAGTAGGACCATCTTTGAAATCGCCACCCTTCCCATGACAGACAGAGGCAGGGATGTCCAGAAGTTCACACTACCTCGAAGACCATTGATCGCCCTCCGTACGTTACCCTCAATCTGGTCTTCCTGACTTCGGTATACATTAATGCCCAGGTATTTAAATGTGGGCAGCGCTATTTGGATCTCATAGCTACCAAACTGTAGATGGGAAGGTTGTTGTCCTTCCCGGAAGTAGAAGCCCAGGGACTTCACCGGGTTTATGGCCAAGCCAGAGATATTCTCAAACCGTTCAAATATAGTTGCTAAATGCGAATGATCTCCATGCAGATCTCGGAGGAACACTAATATATCGTCGGCATATATGGAGATCAAATTATGGGTTCCTCCAACTGATATGCCCGCCTCCGCCGCTCTAGCTCGGAGTGCGATTGCCAGAGGCTCAAGTGTGAGCACGAACAGTAACGGCGACAGCGGGCAACCCTGCCGGGTGCCCCTATGGACGTCATAGCTGTCCGAGATATACCTGCCCGTGCGTGCTCTAGCTGTTGGGTTCATATACAGCAACCGAATCCACTTTACCAGGGCATCCGGGAAGCCGAAGCGCCGTAGGGCTTCAAACATAAAGTCCCATGTCAGGGAGTCAAATGCTTGCCGGAGGTCCAGGGCAATGCAACCGGCGTGTGGTAGGTCCTGTGGCGTAGCCGACATGAGGGTGTGGAGTCGTCTCGTATTCTGGGAGGTGCTCCTCTCTGGGAGAAAGCCACATTGGTCTGTATGAATCAAGCCTGGAAGATGGGCTTGTATACGCAGGGCAATAGCTTTGCTAAGGATTTTGTACTCCGTGGGGAGCATGGAGAGGGGTCTATAGTTACTACATCAAGGGTGTCCCTGCTGGGTTTCGGAATGGATATTACCAAAGCCTGCATGGTCGTGGCCGGTAGATGACCGACTTCATAAGCAGTTTTGTATATTTTCTCTAGGACGGGTGCTAGCGTTTCAGAGTAAGTTTGGTAAAATTCCCCAGGCAGTCGGTCCATGACAGGAGTCTTGCCCCGGTTAAGTGTGTGGATAGCTACTTTTATTTCCTGCTGCGTTATGAGACTGGCTAGGGCAGTCTGGACTTCCCGGGTGAGGGTAGGAATCGTCAGTCCCCGTAGAAATTCCATATCATCCCCAGCGCTCTCGGGGGGGGGGGCATATAGCCGCTCCAGATGAACCTTAAACACAGCGTTGATTTCCAGTTGTATGTTTACCTCCCTGCCTATTACATCTCGGATACTCGTAATTACGGGGCTATCAGGAGGTCTACAGTATGTCTAGCCTCTAATGAAAGAAAAAGGTAATTTTTCAATAGACTGGAGCAAGGCAAAATACGTACCTACAACAGAGGAAATCCTGTGTTGGAAAGGTTTATACCAAGATGTTTAGCTATTGTGGCTGGGTGAGGAGAGGGGGAGGAGGGTAAATCAATCGGCCACAAATTTTCCCACCAGTTGTCTTGGAAAGCCCAAAATAAAAAAAACATTGGTATTCTCAGCATTACATTTCAAGTTACTTTGCCATATCCAATTCGACACCTGAAAAGGGCAAGCTTTAAAAGATTCCTGCACTGTCCCGGTATTTTTTTCAATTGACAAGAGCAGCTGAGTATCATCCATGTAGGAGAAAACCTCAAACTCAGAAGACTCAACCAGGAAAGCCAAAGGGGCCATTTAGATAATAATGTAGGGCTCATAAAAGAACCCTGAGGCATCTTGTAGTTCAGTAGTCTAATGCCTGACAAATACGGTGGCAGATAAACCGCTTCCTCTCTATTCCCAACAAAAGACTGTATCCATTCCAATGTGGGAATTCCCAAACTGAAATCGTTTAGTCATTGTAACAGAGAGCATGCAAGACCATGTCAAAAACCGGAGAGAGATAAAATAAAGTTAGGGTGGCATTTCTCCGTTGAGTGTCAACCCAATGGTTTTAGATACTTCAAGTGAGGCCATGTTGGTGCTGTGTGAAGGGAAGAACCCTGATTGATAGGGGTGTAGCAGATAGTGCTGTTCCATCTAGTTCAACAGCTGATGATTATTCAGTTTCTCAAGCATATATGATGCTGCAGGGAGTAATGAGACAGGGCTAATGTTAGAGAGCAGGCAGGACAGAGGGTCATCCTGCGACCTAGATTTGCACATCAAAAGAGCATTTTCCGATACTTCAAAAGAGATAGGACTGAATTTAGTAAGGGTGCAGTTAATAGGGACAACTGAAGACCGCTGCAATACATCTTTAGGGACTTTCTGATAGACCACCCCTGAATTGGATTTACCTAATTCTTTCTTCGTAAAAATCTGCTCGATTCATACTAAACTCGAGAGCATGTAGTTCACTGAGTACAGGCACTAAGTTGCAAAAACACCTTATTGATTTAAAAAATCTCTCTCGGACCATTATTAGCTTGGTTGATTTTTTTATGATAAAAAGTGGCTTGCATCATTTTAATGGCTTTATGATATTTTTTCAGGGCTGCTTTCTTGTCCTCAGGCTTATAATGTTTGTGTCATAGTCTTTCTAGTTTCTTACAGGACCTTTTTTCTGTAGTTAATGCTTGCAAAAACCAAGGGGGTGAAGAACCGTGTTTGCAGTCTTTAAGAAGTTTTACGGGAGTGCGCACATTAGAGGAGGATGCAGCCTATTGACTTCCACATGTCTTTCGATGTCCCTAGTAAGACTAGGAATTTAGCTCCATGCTCGTGTGGTTCTATTCTTATCACACATTTTGGGCACATGTTTGCCAGCATATATACTGATTATGGGGCTGAGGAAATGGTTGGACCACGTTAATTTTAGGAGCTTCTTCACCCTTCACCCTAATCTGGAGAATATCAGGTGAATAGTATAGCCCGCTTAATGAGTAGTGGTGGACCCAAGTTGATGAAGATTAAACAAGGCTACAGTGTTCAATAAAGTTTGTGCAGGCTGTTATTAGGGTTCTCTAGGTGTATCTTCAGATCACCAAGCGTTAGACCTGTCAGCCTTAGGGCGGTCTTCCCTCAAACCTTTTGCCTTCACCCTCTTATTTTTCTGAATTTATTTTTGCTGGCCTTACGACTGTGCAATTTACCACTGCTAACCAATGCTAAAGTCCTGTAATCACTCCCTAAAACATGATATCAATGGCTCAAACCTGGCATTTTTAATTTACTTATGAGACCCAAATAAATTGGTACACCATGTACCTAGGACCTGCAAATTAAATGCTACTAGTGAGACTGCAGAAGTTGTTCTACCACCACTTAAGTAGCCATGTAAAACATGTCACAAGTTTGCCTTTGCAGCCTATGTGCAGGTTTAAACTGTGAATTCGACATAGCAAGATAACCCCCTTGCCAAGCCTTAATCTCCCCTCTTATTACATACATGTCACCTCTAAAATAGGCTCTTCGGATGCCCTAGGGCAGACTGCTTTATACTTAAAAGTTTGGACATGTAGTTTTAAGTTTGACATATCCTGGGAGTGATAAACCCACACAGTTGTTTTACAATTCTGTAATGACTTCCTCTCCCATAGGATACCATTTGGTGGCCTTATTACATGTAATAAGTGCTAACTTTTGATAGGGAGCAGGTAGGAAGTTCATGTTTGATGTCAGAGAAATTGAAATTTAAAATCCTCTTTAATGGTAAAGTCGGAATTTACGTCCCAATTTTGAATATACCACTTTTAGAAAGTCGTCACTTTTCTGCCATAATTGTTTGGTGCCTGCAACCTGTTCCTGGGTCACATGACCAGGTGTAGTTGGCAGTTGGACTTTGTGTATCCCTCCAAGACAGCCACACAATAGGGGGATTAGGAGTACCTGAATGGGCAATCAATGACAGGGTGGCAGGGCGGAGCTGGACACACCCCCACTTACAAGTCAATAGGCTTTTCTCTGCCTTCACACAAATGAATTCACACTAGCCAAAGTAGGGGAGGCTGGAAATTTCAAGCACGTCAAAGAGAATCTCTATAAACCGTTACTTCAAAGAAGGCACCAGGTGTAAAAATAAGACCCTCAGGCCCACTCTTGAGTTCAATTTCTTGGCCTGTGGAAGAACTCTCACAGGCCTGCCTGCTGCAGTGTCCAGCTGTGTACATCAGATGACCGCTTTGCTGCCCCTGGAAGAACTGCTCTGCTGCCTGAAGCCTGCCTTGAACCATCAAAGATCTGCCCTGTTGCCTGAGCTCTGTTCCAGTACTTGAACCCAGGACTACCAGAGTGACTCCAAGTACTAGTTGGCTGGCCTCCTGATAAACAAGGATTCTTGTAAAGTGCAACTACTCACCTGTAAGGGTCTCAAGGTGCTGTGGGAGGGGGGGGGGGGGGGATCTGTGGTTCAGTCGAAGAGCCAGGGCTTGAGTACAGTCCTGGATTGAGGCAGTGGCGGTGGTTGCCTGAAATGTAGAGGCAGAGACTTCTAGGTCTTTGTAGCAAGGTAGGAGAAGAATTTCCCTCCAGCCAAGGTCATGCAGATCGGTGGGATGGAGGCCACGGCCATTTGGGCAGAGCAGAGATGTATGGTGGGTGTGTAGAAGGTGGGAAGGTGGTTGAGGTGTGCAGGTCTGGCATTGTGAAGGGTTTAAGTAGGTGAGCTTGAAGGTAATTGTTTTGTTGATCGGGAGCCAGTGGAGGTCTCTCAGGTGACGGGTGATGTGACTGCAGCGGGGGATGTTCAGGATGAGTCTGGCGGAGGAGTTCTGAATGTCCTGCAGTTTCTTTTGGGGTTTCTGAGTGGTACAGGTGTAGTATGCATTGCTGTAGTCAAGTCTGCTGCAGATGAGCACATGGGTGACCATTTTATTGGACTCAGTGGGGATCCTTTTAAAAATCTTTAGAAGCAGGTGGAACTTGTGGAAGCAGGAGGGCGAGACTGCGTTGATTGAGCGGCAATTGAGGGCGAGGAGTCTAGGATGATGCAGAAGTTTTGTGTGTGATCCATGGGTGTGGGGGGGTGCGACCACTGCAGGCCACCAGGAGTCATCCCAGGCAGAGGGGGTGGAGCCCAGGATGAGGACTTTGGTCTTGTCTGAGCTGAGCTTGAGGCAGATGTTCTTCATCCAGGTGGCAAATGCCATCATCCCATTGTGGAAGTTGCTTTTGGCAGCTGTGGGTTCATCTGTGAGGGAGAGAATCAGCTATGTGTCATCAGCGTAGGATACGAGGTTGAGTCTGCGACTTCTGACGATGGCTGCAAGCGGAGCCATGTAGATATTGAAGAAGGTGGGGCTTAGGGACAAGCTCTGAGACACTCCGCAGTTGATCTCTGTGGGTTCAGAGTAGAATGGTGAAAGTCTGACTCTCTGTTTTCAGTCAGTGAGGAAGGGGTGGCTCCATTCTAGGGCTTAGTTATGGTTGTCGGCATCATGGAGTCTTGCGCAGAGGATGTGGTGGGAGGCGGTGTTGAAGGAGGCTGAGAGGTCCAGGTCGCTGAGGCTGCCATTTTGCCTCATTTGCGGAGGGTGCAGATACCATCTGTGCCCTTGAGGAGTGCGGTCTCAGTGCTGTTGTTGCTTCTGAAGCTCGATTGGGAGAGGTCCAGGATCTGGTTTGTTTCTATGAACTTGGGGAGTTGAGCGTTGATGGCCTTCTCAATTACTTTGGCTGGGAAGGGGAACAAAGAGATGGATCTATACTTCTTGAGGTCCATCGGGTCGGCAGAGGGTTTCTTCAGCAGGGGTTAATATCTGTGTATTTTTAGTCTTCAGGGAATGTGGAAGACTTGATGGAGCAGGTGGTGCTGCAGCAGAGTTCAGGGGCATAGAGGTGCTGTCTCTGTTGAAGATGTGGTGAGGGCAGGGATTTGAGGGGGCTCCGAAGTGGATGCTCTTCATGATCCAGGGGATATCATCAGTTTGGCTGGGTCTGCTGGGGTCTAAAGCCATTGGTTGTGGTTGTTGCGGGTGGGGTGGGTGGGCCTTGGGTTGTGAAGCTGTCATAGATCTCCTTGATTTTGCAGTGGAAGAAGAAGGTGAGGTTTTCGCAGGGGTCTTGGGAGGGGTGAATGTCTTCTGTCTCCATGCTCGGTTTGGCGAATTCTATGACTACAGTGAAGAGTTCTTTGCAGCTGTGTGCGTTGATGCGTTTCTGTATGGCTGTTTCTTTGCTGTTCTGATGAGATGGTGATGGCGGTTTTGAAGGCTGCCAAGATCTTGCTGCTCCTCCATCAGGGGAGACTCAGCTGGCTTTCTTGGAGGGCTGCTTGCCTGAGGGTTTCCTGAGGAGAGCCAGTGTGTTGGAACAGCTAGAGATCCATATGTGGAGGTTGCATGCTGAGGTGCTGGCATCTATGGATGACGGTGATGGGGTTTTGGTGAGGGAGGTGGTGAGCTAGTCTTCGATGACCTTGTTCCAGCTTCTGCGAGGATAGCGGTGGTCATGGTGGTGTATGGTGAGTTTGGTGAGGGGAAGTGAACGCAGTGTTGGTCGGCCCAATATAGCTTGGAGTTGTGGCTGGCGAAGATGTTGCTGTTTGGGAAGAAGATGGGGTTGAGCATGTGTCGAGCTGAATGGGTTGGAGAGGTGACCAGTTGTTTGAGTCTAATGGCGGCGAGGTTCTCCAGTAGGGATAAGGTGTTGTGCTCGTCGAGGTTGTCCACGTAGAAATTGAGGTTGCAGAAGAGGATCTAGTGTGATCAGAGCCACAGGGACAGAAAAGGATCCAAACATCTTGAACCCACACTTGAACCCAGCCTGAATGAGTCCTGACTCCCCAAGTGGTGCCTCTCCAGTCTTGAACTCTTGGAAGTGGTGCTAAATGTGCCCAAATAGCCAAAATCCAAAACTTGGGATGTTGAAATTTGGGGCTAAAAAGGGCTGCGAAAACTGAGTGAAGTTTGGGATCTACCTGCTAGTTGATCCGCCTAAGGTGCATCCCCGGTCAGCCTGACTTCGCAGCATTTCTTGCTACATTCTTCTCTGCAGCAGTAAATCCTATTCTGCATTCCTTCGCAGAAGGGGTATCAGGCCTCATGGAGCCCTTGGCGGCAGCAGCTTGAAGCTTCATCCCGCTGGAGATTTTTGACTCCCAAAAAACAGACCAAGTCTGAACACAGAAATCTTCACTGCAACTTCATCCAGTAGTTCCCGGACAATAACGCCTCCTCCATGGTTACCGCCTGCACCCTTGCCCCATTGAACCCCACCTTCTCATACGTTTTTCCACAACATTTCTTCTAGGCCCGCAGATAAGTGTCAACAGGCCCAATCGACTTCTTGTATCCAGCCTGTGCTCTATCGCGACAGGCCATATGTTTCGACTTTGACCCGTTCTTGCACGACTAGATGTCCACGTTTGACGCTTTGATCTTTTGGGAGCTAATTTTTACCTTAAACTTAAAAAAATCATAACTATGGTTCAACTGATTGGATTTTGGTTGTTTTGATGTCAAAATATTTATTAAAATGTACTCTATTTTCCTAAACTGGTGTGCATTTTTTCTTGAGCTGTGTTTTCACATTATTACTGTTTGTGTGCCGCATTAATATAGAAGAATAGGCATACTGAATGCATAAGTGAACAAATTCCCATCTAGAGATTTGATAAAGTCCCCTGTATAGCAGAGAGGGTGATAGACTAGAGCTTCTGCTAACAAGTACCGTGGTGATATAGCAAGACAGAAGCCCAATCCATCCACTCCTCTAAGTTTATCCAACTGAAAGGCAGCACAATTGAATACATTGCTGACCAACCTCCTGTCCTACCTTCTCTGTTCAAATGAATAAAGGAGTATCATGTAGGGATCACCATCTCAATGGCCGGATAAGAAGATTCATGAAACCATGTCTCCGTCATTAATAGAACATCAACTGTAGAGTCTATTAGAAAGTTATGTATATGTATAAGGCACGCTTCTGGAAAGAGGGCTCATTCATGCACTAACAAGTGCTGCCATAATAAGATGGGAGGAGAAAGACAACTCACACCACCGTGCTCCGGCCCTGGACAACATCTCATGACTTTGCTATTCTTGGGCAAACTATGTTCAAAAGGATCTTTGGCAGGCTCTATAGAAAAATTGCCCATTACGAAGAGAAACCAAAATGTTCCCTGGGCATGCTACCTTGGATATCCAGTTAATGAGCTCCTGAGCCTCTGATTTGGCTCTGTATTGCAACGAGCAGCATGGCTGGTCTCAGAACGGATGCAGACGGCCACAGATGCGCGTGCCATTAGTGTGACAACAGTGTGTCTCTGTCGCAGCCCTCCTTTTATGTGGAATGCTCTCCAGTCTCCTCAGGCAACTAGAATGCATCCCCTTCATCATGACACTTACAATCAGCCCAGAGGAGGAAAAATGGCCGCCCTTAAAGGGGTATACTGGAAACCCAACTAAATCAAAGAAAAGCCTCTTATGTGTAAATCTGTCAACCCCAAAATGTTAAGTGCAAAATAAACATTGTAAAGCTCCAAGTCAGAAAGGAGTTACGAGCAAAAAGGCTCTTATTATGCAAATGTCACCTTCAATTCACAATAAAACATTTGCAACATAAACTTATACTAGAGACTTATATGAGCTAAAAACAGTTAAACCTTTACCATTGCTGTCAGAAACAGCGATAGTTGAGAGATTGCAGTGGCAAAAGAGCAAACTCAAAATGTACTTCAAGGATTATAAATGAATATATCTCTATGTACTAAGTGTGGATCATGTGTGAATTGATCTATGTGTACTTTTCTATCACCTTAAGGCAGAGAGTAAGTGAAGTGTATTATCCTTCATTGTATATTTAAAGACTTATAAAACTTGCAATAAATTAAATAAATCGATTTTCATAAAACTGCTAGCATGTTTTCCAGTAAGTACTGGATGAAATAAAGCCCACCATAAACATTCAGTACATTGAAAGTCAACAGTGAATTCCTTGACTGTACAAAGGTATGAGCAATGAGACACATTTCATTCATAAAGATATAGAACCTATATTGTGACTCAGCATATCTTGATCGTTCATAGGTTTGTGGGACTCCATTATTAGAATTCCCCAAGCCAAATCAAAATCTAGTATTTAAGCCCGAACCCTGCCCCCACCCGCCCTTCATAACCCGACCTGTTAACTTGGTTACCAATCGAAAACATATCTGGCTATCCAACTCTATAGCTCAAAGCACATTGATGCCCTGCTTTCTCATCTCATTTTAAAACAGGCCATTTTATTATCCTTTTTCACTGCAAAACTCCATAACAGTTTTCTTAATAAGCCATTTGCAAACATGTCTGTTTTTCTTAAATAGCCCCATTTAAAAATATAACTTGCATCATATTCTATACCCACTGCAAACAAGCTTTTTTTCTCCTTCTCAATTGAAAGCATACATGGTATCGTGCTGGCGAAATGGCATGAACAACGCGGGCAGAGCCAAGCGTACCATTTCAACGCAAGTGCAACCACGCTTGCCTTAACCACGCATATGCCTTCACCAACCATATGTGTGGTTAAGGCAATGCGCGGTCTAGATACTGTGATGGGCAGACCCAGGAACTCCGAAGGATCCAGAAATGACAGGGTGAGTTAAGTTGACAAGGGGCCAGGTTTTGGAGGTCTGGGGGCTAGTTTTTAAGGGTTGGGTAGCTTTTAGGACTCAGGGTTAGGGCTAGAGTTTTGTTTTCATGCCAGGGGGTTGGGGTAGCTTTTGGGGCACATGGGGGGAGAGTGCGGGGTCATTTTTAAAGCTTAAAGGGGTCAGGGTAGTTTTTAGGGCTCAGTGGGTTGGAGAAGATTTTAGGGCTCGGGGGAGGGTCAGGTTAGTTTTAAGGGCTCAGGGTGGGGTCGGGTTACTTTTCATGGGTCGGGGTAGTTGTTAAGGCTAAGGGCAGGTGGCATAGGATGTGAGCTTTACCACACATTCCTATACCAGTCATGCATTCAGCATGAAATTGCATGGTGAAGGCATGTGTGGTAAAGGAATGCACTGTTCAGACACATTTGTGGGCAATGCAGCATAGTAAAAGCATGGTTTAGCCATTTGTGCCTCTGTCATACAACCATCCTGTTCCCATGTCAAAACATGAATAGTTTGCTGGTGAAATTATTAAAAGAAACCAGCTGTCAATTCTGCATTTCATTTCCTACCTGAAGCTATACCTTAATTCAAAATCATACTTTAGTATCTGGATCACATTATTAAACTTCTCATTTGATTCGCCCCACCAGAAATTTAAAACACACCTTTTGATATGGATAAGCAAATTTTTTTTAAGCATTAAGCCAGTCTCCCGTTGCTGGGAAATGTTATGTTTCCTGTGTAGAGTGCGCTTAGAAAAGAAAGGATGGAGGAACAAATATTATCAAATTTGCAAAGCAGTGGTTTATAGTAGAAGCTGAAACTAGTAAAAGCATGAAATGGAGCATCCATAGACAATTAATGCCTAAGTAGACTCTTAAGTCCTTCATTTTGTTCGTTAGTGAAATGGACTGCTTAAAAAGTAGGGGTAATTTCACTAACTGAGCATCTTTCTCCAGGTTCTCCCAAAACTCAAACTGAGTATGCTCATATTGCCCACAATCATGATGCAACCAGCAAGCAAGAGTCCAAATCTCAGTGTTACCTCAATGACTGGTTTAAAGCCCATTTATTAGTTATCAGTTCTCAATAAAAAGTGCTTAACAGAATAAGATTGGAATTATAGCAGATGTGTATGGATAATATCCATCAGAGTCTAATGTATACAGATAAGATGAGAGTGGAAGAGGTGATTGCTGTACAACACCACTACCATCCATACAGTAGGTCGAACAAAAAGGAACAGCTTTGGTCATACATTCCAACAGCATAAATTGAAGCTGAACCATCTAAATGAAAATGTGCAAGTTCTATTCTCTAAGGGGTGGATTAATAGGACCAATGGATCCATTGCCCTCCATTCATCAATATTTTCTACAGCATAGCATGTTAGACATCGAAGAGTGCTGATCCTGTACTCGATCGCGACTGGAACCCTGAAAGGTGGAATTTCTGAACACCATTTCGCTGTATATGTACTTTGGCAATCTTCTGTAGCATTTTGCTGATGAAATAGAGCTATGCAATGACCCTATAGTTCCCAACATCTGCTGAATCTATAGCTATCTTTTTATGCAGATGGGTTATAACGGCCCACCCAAAGGAGGTCAATAAAGGAAGCTTTCATAACAGAAGAAACAGCCCTGAGAAAGAGATCAGCATTGAACAGATGTCCTCCAACCTTTTCTGCTAAGATACGTTATACACACCTCCTAAAACACCTAACATAGCTGACCCCTGAGTAAGTGAGCAAAGAGTGTAAATATAAAGATAGCTTGAAATCCACAGGTTAAACTATTCCTTAAATGACTCTACAGGGTTTTCTTCATTTTAGAAGTGACCTGAGATAGCATCATGGATTTCCTGAAACAATACTGCTCTTTAATGTATGTTCACTTATCTGCCAATTAAAGTTGTATAGCAGCCGTGGTGCGTCCATTGGGGCGTAGGGGCATAGCCCCACCAGCCCCACCAGCCCATGGACCCGCGGCTGCCAAGTAAAATAATTAAAATAATTGTCACTGACTCACTGTGTATTTTAAAATACATTTTCATGATTTTTATCCGAGCGCCGCCGGGCAGCACCCGACTGAAACGGGAGTGCGCAGGGGGGCGGGCTGGTCTGAGTGACAGTCGAGACGAGTCCTCCACGTACATTTTGTCACAGAACGCGCAAGTGCTGCTTGGGGCAGAAACTAGCCCGAGCATGCGCATGAAAGTTCCCCCACATTAGCTAGTGACTAGGGGGTGCAGGTTAAACCGTGCGGCAGCCCCTGGCATTAAAAGGGCGACAGGGCGAGCAGTTAGTGTGCCCCCCAAGCCAATCCTGGCGCTGCATGCAGCACCAGGATTGCCCGGTCACCGCGCAGCAGGGCAGGGCAATCCATTATTGGATACCGTGCGTGGGTGGCTCAGCCGCACTGCACAATGGCCAATCACTGTGTCTTAACTTCATGTAGTCATGCAGTGATTAGCCATTTTGCGGCGCGTGGCGCTGCTGGCGTTGGATCCGGTTCACTCGCCTCGTTGTGTGTGGAGTGGAGACAGTGTGCGCATCACCAGCCTGTGCTTGCCTTTCAATCTCGACCCGTCGTCATCATCACCACTACTTCAGTCAGTTTAGACAGACAGTACAAGTACTTCTTCTTTTAGTGAGTATCTCAGTTGTTTTTTAGGAGGATAAATCTGTCATTAGAGCGGGGGTCTGGGTGTATGCTGTTCGACAGTGGTATCCTAACAACTTCGGACAGTAGGATAATATACTGCGGTGCTCGTACTTTGGTAAATCCCACAGCGTTTCCTAAAACCCACAAGCTACGCCACGGTCATTACAGTGATTATAATATGTAGATGGGTGACAGCCACCAAAGACCCCTGGTAGCCCTCTCTTTGGCTGGCTCCACTCCTCCTGCCCCCCCCATCCAGAAACACAGGCGGCGACCACTCCCTGCTGCAGCACGGGGGTGTAAAGGCGGGTGGTGGTGGCACTATGGCAGAGAAGCGCCCCCACCCCCTGATAGAACATACATCCTCAGCTTGACCCCAGGACTGCTGGGAAGAGAGCCAGGCATTCGGGCAATGAAGTGCCCCCACCCACAGAGGGGTACACAGGAGGGCTGGGGTGGGCTGGGGTGGCCTTGGGCAGAGAGGGGCTCGCGCCCACCCAGAATGACACATCCATACAGCCTTGGCCTCCCCCTACCGGGGGGGGGGGGAAGAGGTAGAGAGCCTCCTGAATCAGTGGTGTAACGCAGAATAACCCCCCCTCCGCGAACGCAGCGAGGGGGCCCTCAGACTGACATATCTCAGAGTTATTCATAGGCCTGGTGCCCCCCACCACCCTACACCGTAGGGGAATCGTTACGTTCCTGTCCCAAGCCGACACAACCTCAGTCTCTCGGCCTGGGCTGCTGGGAAGAGCGTGGTGACAGACTAGTAATATTTAACTGTCCCACCATGGTTTATGAATATGTGGGCTTAATACATCTACGGCGCTGATAATAGGAGCCGGCCACTTAACTGGAGTATGTACCTTGAAATGAATGCTGAATGGTAAACACACTACACAGGAAAATGTGGAGTCTGTGGACACGTTGACGACAAGTGACTGAATTCCTGTATAACTCCGGCAATTTCTCCATTAGACATGTGCAGCAGTCGGACCCAAGTGAGGTAGCACGCACCATACACCGACATTACTGTTCAATTCATCTAGACTCCACTATTTCTGGTGAATAATAAGCAATAAAGAACACATGCATTTTATTTAAATAAATAATATATACATGCAATATATCTGTGTATTTGTATTTAAAAAATATGAATGATGTAAGCAAGCAGAAGTTGAATATAAAATCCCTCCTACTACTATGAAATAAATATGAACATAGATGCATCTTTTACTAAAGTGGTGAATAACGTATAGTTGTGCGAATAACACATACCGTTAGCAGTTGCTTATTAAAGACTTAGGCCTGTCCTAATAAATATGTGTTCATAAATTGCCGATTCGGTTTAGACAGACAGTACAAGTACTAGTCTCTCTTCTTTTAGTAAGTATCTCAGTTGTTTTTTAGGAGGATAAATGTCAGAGGGGGGGCCTGGGTGTATGCAGTTCGACAGTGGTATCCTAACTTCGGTCGGATATATGCTGGGTGCTCGTATTTTGGTAAACAAGTAATATTTAACTGTCCCATGGTTTATGTGGGCTTAATACAGCTACGCTGATAATAGGAGCACCCGGCCACTTAACTGAGTGAGTATGTACTTTGAAATGAATGCTGAATGGTAAACAGGAATATGTGGACGCGTTGACCACAGTAAGTGACTGAATTCCTGTATAACTCCGGCAATTTCTCCTTTGTAGATAGATGCATAATTAGACATGTGCAGCAGTCGGACCCAAGTGAGGTAGAACCATACACTCCAAAATTGTAAATAATTTACTGTTCAATTAATCAATTCATCTAGACTCCACATGCATTTTATTTAAATAAATAATATATACATGCATGCTGCCCTCTTCGTTTAACTAACTCTGCAATAGACAGGCAAAAATATATCTGTGTATTTGTATTTAAAAAATATGAATGATGAAAGCAGGCAGAAGTTGAATATAAAATCCCTCCTACTACTATGAAATAAATATGAACATAGATGCATCTTTTACTAAAGTGATGAATAACGTATAGTTGTGCGAATAATAACACATACCGTTAGCAGTTGCTTATTAAAGACTCATGCCTGTCCTAATAAATATGTGTTCATAAATTGCCGATTCTGTCTGGTTTAAGTCGGCGTACTCTTCCCGTTAAACATGGGCTCATCACAATTGAATAACCTATTCTTCACACTGCAGGCAGTGCCTGAAAATAGCGTTGCCTTTCTCGGAAGTGAAAAATATCTTTCAATTAAATTAGTGCTGATTACACTTCACCGTTGGTGCTTCTAAATTAAGGCGCCCCTTTCAGGAAGCACTGAAACCTTCGATAGCAGTAGCAGATTCTATTTGTAAAATGACTTTTAATGATACTTTGGCATGTGCCCTTACTTGAGTTACATTACTAGCAGTTTTAGTTGTAGGGGGCCTGGCAGTCTGGACTGTTCGTATTGGTGCAGGACTAGGTAGATTTCCTATGGCCAGCCCAGGGCCACTGGAATTATGTGACTGTGCGGCCGCAGCAATTTTAGCATATTTATAGATTTGCTCCATTTGCCTCATAATCCATCATCTGTTACATAATCGGCAGAGTTTGACCAAAAAATATTTGTTTCTAGCTAAAACAGTTCCAAAGTTACTAAAAACGCATATGCATGTGATTCCTCGCAGTGGTAGGACTTTTGCGTGGTCACCTTTCTGTTGCTTATTGCTATATTTGGGTATTGAACAGTACTACTGAGGGGCACCCAATGCCCAGACAGTGTTAAGAAGTGTAAAAAGTACAAAATAACGAAGTAAATCTATTAAAAATTGTGCAGCAAACCCGCAAAACTATCCTTTTCTTCTGCATATATTACTCAAACCTGCCGCATAATTTGCCCTCTCCTGCCGAATAATTCCAGTGCCCCTGCCTATGGCTCATCTCAGTCAGAGGTGGCACAGTGGGTGAAAAGCGATGGCCTGGAATGCATCTCAGTGGGTTGCCTGTAGCTGATATTAATTCATTCATGCATTCTTTCTACCACTTTGTTGATTGTTCTCTGTTACACCTTTTAAACTGCACAAACTCCATCTAACACCGAAACAATCTCTTAACTCGGTCTACGAGCCCACTGGAAGCCTGCCCCAGCAGCATACATAAATTATTTGCTTCCATTTAACTCTTGTGACAGACTGCTGAGCAATGTTAAATAAATGCTTGGACTGAGGGGTTCACTTTCCTCTTTCATCTGCCTGTATCTTGCCCCCAGCATGTGCTTTTCATAACTGTGCCATTGAATGTCTTGCCTGGTTTCATCTGATTTCTGGTTTTCACGTTCCTGACAATGTTGGGCTACATACCCCCGGCATGGATTTTAAGCTTTATTCTAAAGTTTATATAGACAATAATGGTGATGTTACGAAACTGGTGCTCATGTAAAGCGCTCTGTTGCCCGATGTCTCGGGTCTACTTCGCTATATAAAGCAAAAAATAGAAACATCAGTTGTTGGCCTATATATGTAGGAGAGTTGGCAGTCTGCCAGACTATGTTTGTGGTCCCAGTAGTGAAATAGCAGCAGGCGGCAGCGCAGAAGGTTAATGTGCCTGCTGCAAAGAACATATACCTGATGCAGATCACAAAATGCATATGATGTAAATAGGCCAGTGAGTCACTGCTTTTGTCAGAGAGATCCTTTTGTTACTTGCAGTTTCTAAGTTAAAATCCTAACATACAACAGCAAGCTATTAACTGTCATCTAAGAGCTGGATGCAAACTGCAAGGAAAAAATTGGAGCGTTATGTTTTTTCCCCCACAGTCTTTGTTTGATTACCCTAGTGTTTCAAAAATAAATTGTCATCTTTTCATTTTCAGCACCTGACAACCTGAAACATTACCGCATTTTGGGGCCATTTCTCAGCAAACAACAAGAGGACCCCAACCTCCTTTGCTGCTCTTTCACCCCGGCAACAACCCAGCAAACACCAGTGTTAAAGGCAAGGAAACTGATGCTATATTTTTTTTTAAATGGGAGTTAGGGCTATGTATGTGATCACTCTCCAGGCCCTCAAGCAGTGTCTCTCTCAGTGCCTCCAGCAACCACTATGGCACAGAGAGGCAGGAGGCAGTACGGCTGTATTATAGCAGTCATTTTGTGGAAAGGGGAGCTGTTGGAGATGTATTACGATAATGCACAAGATATATTTATTTATACTGAAATTTGAGATTATTGCACTGCACCTTATACGTTGTACTTTGATTATTGACAGGTTTCTTTAATATATTGGTAAGGCCAGCAACACACCATCATGAATACAGTACAAGAGCTGATTGCAAGGTCATTCCTGGCACGGCCACTTGAACAAAAACTACAGATAAAGCAATTAGGACCTCATCAGCCTGAAATAAACCTACAGCAAACTACCCAGGACAGAGGAAAAATGTCAAAACATACATTCTCAAATGCCTGGTACACAAAAGCTGATTGGCTTACAGGGGCCCTATAAAAAATTCTCTGTTCTGCTTCCCCTGCTTGCTGTTTGGTGGCGACTTTTTTTGGACACAACAAGGAATGGTTGACTTGAAGCATATAGCTGAAAAAATAAAGAAGCATGCGCTCACAAGAAATCATATGGGAAACCTGACAAGACTGGGAATGTTGGGGGAAGACGCACCAATTGAGCAGCAGATAAATGATGTATATCGCAAATCCATTCAAAAACACAATGAAGCCGTTGATAAGAACAGACAAGATCATTGATTGCATTCGTTTCTGTGGTGCTTTCGAACTGGCATTGCGAGGCCATGACGAATCAGAAACTTCCTCAAAACCTGGGATCTTCCGAGGCCTAGTGGATTTAGTGGCAACCATAGACAAGGATTTGGAAACACATTTTGCACGTGCTACATTCTTTAAGGGCACCTCTAATACTATACAAAATGAACACCTTGACTGTATGCTCGAAATTATAAGAAACCATATTGCGCAGGAGTTGCGAAACACAGACTTTGTGGCTATTCAGGCTGATAACACCACTGATGTGGCCACTAAAACACAGTCCGTGTTAGTGTTTCGGTACCTTGACAGTGACAGAAACATTGTGGAGAGGTTCTATGGTTTCACACATTTAAGAGACTCTAGTGCAGCAACCATCACTGAAGCTATACTGTGTCAACTGAACTTAATTTTCCCGGACCTACCTCAAAAACAAAAACTTATCGCACAAAGCTATGATGGTGCGTCCGTAATGAGTGGAAGCCTTGGTGGAGGACAGAAACGAATTTGAGATGTGTACCCTAATGCTCATTTTGTGCACTGTTATGCCCACCAACTCAATCTTATTATGCAACAGGCGGTATCAAAGATCAGAGAGACACGAGTTTTCTTTCAGGATATCGGAGGCATAGCAGCATTCTTCACACGTTCCCCCAAAAGAACAGAAGCCCTTCATGAGATTGTGGACAAAAGCGTACCAAGGGGATCCTCAACTCGTTGGAACTTTCACATTCGTACAGTCAACTTAATCTTTGAACATAGGGAGGGCCTTGAGAAATGTTTTGTCGCCATAGGAGCCAGAGAAGACTTTGATCACACAAGTCAGAATGAAGCCCATGGCTTTATTAGAACACTACAAGACAATGAGTTTCAGTTCTTACTGTTTTTATTTCATGAAATAATGCGTGATGTTGATGCGTTATCCGATCAGTTACAACGAAAAGACATAGCTACTGTCTCTGTGAAAGCCGCTACATCGACATTTGTACAAAAGATAAAGAAAGTGAGAGATGGGGTTGACGATTTAGAGAGCAAACTGCCGGAGCATTCTACTTTTGCAAACCGCAGGCAAAACATCACCTCTCTGTTTCGAATTGGAAAAGAGACATATGACACATTGTAATTGTGCAGGCACAAGAACGTTTTTCATTCACAAAACATTTGGTGAGTGCCACTTTATTGCAAAGTAAAGAGTTTGCACAATATGATGAATCCTTCCCTGAGCGTGCTCTGAATCAGGCTGTGTAAGCATATCCTATGTTCAAAAAAGAGCAGCTGAGAACTGAGTTGACTGTACTCTACGGAATGCCTGTGTACCGGAAGGCCACAAGCACCTTGACTTTGCTGAGTTTAATTCATAAACTGCATATGGAAAACTCCCTTACAGAGACAGTGACTTTACTAAAAATTGTGATTACGGCTCCAATGACAACAGTAGAAGCTGAACGATGTTTTTCAGCCTTAAAGCGCATAAAGACATTCCTCAGGAACACCATGCTAGAGGAAAGACTCAATGCTTTGGCGATGCTCTCTGTAGAGAGCAAGCTAGTCCAAAAAATACCGGACTTCAACATGAAAGTAATTGACAAGTTTGCTACACTGAAAGACAGACATACTGATTTAGTTTACAAAAAGTGAATGCTGGTACTTGTTTGTTGAATAAAAAAAATACTGATTGAGGTACTCAGAAATGCATTGTTATCTCTGTTTTTAAAAGTTTTGTAGTGTTTGTTCTATTTGGAGACTACACAGATTTTACTGATCAAATGGCATATTAAGTACATTTTGTTTCACCTTAACACTATCATCTGTGTGGAAAGACATGCGTGATAGTCGCATGCGTTCTAATGGTAAAGGTAAGGCATGGTTCCCAATGCTTTGTGAAGGCTGTTTCCCAACTGCTGTGCAACTTCTTCTACTCTTAGAGCTGAGATTTCCATGAAAGTCTTATAGTCTGAATTCAGCACCTGAGCATAATAGGACGGAATGTATGGAGCTCTGTGGTTATACTGAATAAGCAGCTACCTATGTTATGCCATCTAATAATGTAATAACTGCACTTTCACAATTGCTTTATTACCCTTCCTGCTTTCTCAAATTTACTTGAAAATGCACGATTTTTCTCCTTTTTTTTCAAAATTTTCATGGGGGGGTAACCCCCCCAAACCCCCCCTTTGGGGTTCGGGCTCATGCTGTATGCAAATCACTTTACGCCCCACTACTTTCAAATGTCACCCGCCGCCCCTGTTGTATAGTACTCTACCGGTTGAATAGAGAACAGTTCAAAATTCACTTTTATCATTTGCAAATGAAGCAGTATGTCTGTATACATACTAATGCACACAGAGGGTTTCTATTTGCTGATTGTTGGGTATTGTTGGAAATGGCCTTTTTTTGCAGGGTTATGCTCAAACTTCCTCCTTTGTTTTTCCTGACCTGTGGTTTTTGGCTATAGGACTCTAGGCACTTTACCACTACTGATCAGTGCTAACGTGCATATGCTCTCTGTGTAAATTGTTATTGTGATTGGTTATCCATGATTGGCCTATTTGTCTTACCTGTAGGTCCCTAGTAAAGTGCACTGAGTGTGCCAGGGCTGGTTATTCAAATGCTACTAGTGGGCTTGCAGCACTGATTGTGCCACCCACATGAGTAGCCCTAAAATGGTGTCTCAGACCTGCCACTGCAGTGCCTGTGCGCAGTTGGTTAACTGTCATGTTGCCCTGGCTGGTGTACACACTTGCCAGGCCTGACCCTTTCCTTTTCTTACACATTGGACACCCCTATGGTAGGCCCAAGATACCTCCCGGGCAGCGTGTAGTGTATCTGAAAGGTAGGACATGTTCTAGTGTGGATAACATGTTCGGATAGTGATACACTGCCAATTTCGTTTTTCACTATTGAAAGACTATCTTGCCCATGGGACAGAATAGGGAATGCTGTGTAACATATTTACCTGCATATCTTCCCATGGCAGCAAGATAGAAAGTTGGAATCTGGTGTCCCTGAGCTCAAAATTTAATAATACATCTTTTAGGGAGGACGGTTTTTAAATTCAATGTTTGGAAATATCACTTTTAGAAAGTGGCTATTTTCTTGTTCAACCTTTCTGTGTGCCTCTGCCTGTTTGTGAATTGACTGTCTGCTTTGTGAGTGACAGACAGGGGCTGTGGTGGCTTCAGGAGGCTGGGTGAGTCAGAACTAGGCTGAATAGACCTATCTGAATGTAGAGTGTTGGGAGTCTGATAGCCCTGGCCCACACTCACAAAGGAAGAAGATGTGCACTGGCAGAGTGCACCCCGAACTGGTTTGGACTGGGTCCAGGACTCCTCACACATGAAGAACAAAGACTTTTAGGGTATAAATATCTGAGCTGAAACCTCTAAACTTTAGACTAGGAAAATTTGTAATCAAGGCGGAATTCATGCCAAAGAAGAACAGCTGAAGAAGGCTGAGGAAAAGAGCTGCCATTGCTGTGTGTCTGTGGGCTGACCTGCAGTTGCTGTTCTTGCTGAGGACTAAGGGACTTTCTGCTGTGTGCTGTGTCCCCCTACTTGAAGAGGAGCTGTGCTGTCTGCTTTCTTCCCTCTGAAGTGTAACTGTCTCCAAGGGCCTGAGAAGAGCTGACCTCCTGTTGGAAACTCAGAGATATAAATGTTTTGCCAAAACTCCTGAAAGTCGCCCTGCACTGTTCTCTGCTGTTTCTGCTGTCTCTGGGGATAACTGTGTGCCCCCAGGACGTCACTGGTGCCGCCGTGAAGCCTAATTTAGCAACAATCCTGCACACTCATAAAGAATAACATAACATATGGATGAGTATTATGGAGCAATAGGACCAATCCAACGCTGTCTTTGCTTTTTTCTATTTTTTCCTTTTTTTAATTGGTCTTCAGACATAAGTTACACACAGCCAGTCGACACGTTTTTTTTCGTAGAAAACAGTGCTGAATCCAAATTTGAAGAACCCACGTCCGGTGATAATTCCAACCTGGCAGGGTAACTATATTCTTGGCAATCAGTGTTCGAAAACGGGGTACCCCGCGATTGAATGAAGACGCCAGAAAGCGGCCTCCGTTTTGGGACATAGCCTAAAATGAGCACGCACTTGTGCTCCACCGGGATTGATCCGCTCCTCACCTCACTCTCCCTCTCGCCGCACGCTCATGGTTACCCCTATACTGGTACTACGAAGGATTATCTTTGTACTGGCGTCACTCCTTGATGGATCTGCCGATCGGCTTGTACTCTTCCGTTTTCGAATACTGTTTGCCAAGAATATAGTTACCCTGCCGGGTTGGAATTGTCACCGGACGTGGGTTCTCCAAATTTGGATTCAGCCACAGAGCCCTGAAGAGTTGTAGAACACTGTTTTCTACGACGAAAGACGTGTCGACTGGCTGTGTGTAACTTATGTCTGATGACCAATTAAAAAAAAAGAAAAAAAAGAAAAAAGCAAAGACTCCAGCGTTGGATTGGTCCTATTGCTCCTTAATACTCATCCATATGTTATGTATTAATTTATGAGTGCGCAGGATTGTTGCTAAATCGTGATTGTGTGGTTTTCTACACATATTGAGGGGTTTTAGGGTCTCCCCTTCCTGACAGCACCATCCTTACCTTCTGACCAAAGACCAAATAACGTTAATAGTGCTAGAGCGCCATAACTTCCTGTCTACTAAAACCCGATTCTACCCTCGCCTCCGTGAAGCCTGTCTGGCCTGCACGCTTATCTGCTCTCAAGAAACACCGAGAGCGCTGCATGCATCACCGCCGCCGGCCCGTGATCGGAGAGACGCACTAAGGGGGTATCTCATCACCACCGGCCCCTGATCCCCAGATTTGCTGCATGTTTACTTTCACTTCACCACTGCTACTCGAACGGTCTGCCCGAAGCAGGGTCTGCTGAGGAGAGGAGCCACAAGAGCACTGGCCGCTGGCCCAGAGTCCGTAGACCTCAGCACCAAGCCGCGCTGGGATTGGCCCCAGCATTGAGGGTTACCCGGCAATGAGGAGGCTCGTCCAGATGAAACCACGCTGCGAGAAGCGTGAGGCGTCCCCTAGCAACCAGGGCTTCCGCACGCTCTTTGACGAGAGCGGAGCTGCGCCCGAGGCCGGGGAGCGTCACAGAGGAGAAAGCTGCCTCGCAGAAGATCACCACACGGACTGGCCAGCCCCGTCCTGCTCTCAGGTAAACGGCTCTGATACACGACTGGAGCCTGCGCCCGAGGCTGTTGTTAGTGAGCGCCCTGCCGGCAGGCCGTGTTTTTGTATGCTAAAAACTGTGCTGGCTGGCGCGCACTCGCTCATTGAGGAGGGGTGATTTCTAGGAGTGAAACAGAACTAAGAAATGACATTTAATTACGCTTTCGCGCACATGGTACTATTGCCTAAAGGAATGCAGCAACTACATGTTTGCTTTTGAAAAGAACCTTTGTTTTTAAAAACAACTTTTATTGTGTATGTTGGTTTTATGTCATTTTGATCTTGCCTATCAGATAAAGAGATATATATTTTTATAAATAACTTTTGTGGAGTCCAATTGTGGTGTTTCACTGTGCTACTGTGGGTGTAGATGCAAATACTTTACACATTGCCTTTGGGATAAGCCTGTCTGCTTGTGCCAAGCTACCAAGGGGGTGACAAGGGTTTATCTAAAGTGTGTATCCCCCTTTACCTGACAATAAGCAAGGGTCCCTATTTAGCCAGAGGTACCTACCTCTGCCAACTAGAGACCCAAAGATCTAACATGGATATACTGATAGCCTATTTCAATGAGGTAAGTTAAAACACACGTTTTTTTCTGGAAGCATGGAAGAATCTAGGCCCAGAAAGCAAATAACCATTCTGCTTTGATGTTCACTTAAGACTAGGGATGACAAAATACATTGGTCTTCAAATATGAGAATCTGTACAAGAGTTGTCAAATATGAAGGGGCTTTTAACATTATGCTACAGAAAGGGTAACAAAATAAGATTCAGAAGGAACTTTGAGGGAAACGGAAGCTGATAAATACGATCTTATCTCTGAGACACTGTCTATTCTTTTTTGAACAGCAACACCGTCAGCATTCTGGACATGTTGTTGAATAAGACAGCAAAGATCTACTCTTGTTTGCTGGTGATGTAAGTGCTTGGGATGATAATAGATGTGGGTACCGAGATATGAGAATTTAAGCATTATGTTTCTTGTGTACCACAGATGTCAGCTATGACAGAACTTTGGCCAATATAACCATTAAAAGGTAAGACAAAGGATTTAAAGAAGATAATCCCTAAATGCAGACCTCAATAAAGCTATATGTGGTCCTCAGTTACATAGTCTAATTTCTTTGAACCAGCAATCTGGACTTGTTGCAGTTGAAGAATAAGACTCCCTGAAGGCCAGTATAAAGGGCCTTAAAACAATCAATTTGAGATTTCAGAGCTGAGCTCATGACCAATGCATATTTGGTCAGCCAAGGAGACGCAAAAATCGGTCTGAATTTAGACATATTAACCACTGCCCCTGTATGAATATCTAGTGCCATATGGGAGTCAACTAAGACTACAAGTCATTTGATAACAAAGAAAGCCAATTTTGTCTTTGACACATTTAGTTGAAAGAGCCATTGCCCACTTTCTCTGTTTAGAGTAAGCTAGTATGAAATTAAACGGTCCTGTTTGACTGCTTGACCTTTAAAAGCTGTACCTGCCATTTTTCCATGCTCATGACAACTCTGTTTATTGCAAGTGACCATATCAGAGTCTAGACTTATAGAGCCGCTGGTGCCCAAGATCAGATTTTAAATGTTCCCTTGTTCAGCCAAAATTCAGTAATATTGTAGATACTATGTTAAGGTCATCTGCACCCTCACCCACCAGCTCAACTTGCACCTGCATAGATTGTGAAAATCAGCAAACATGTGACCGATTCTAAAAGCTTTTGCATTAAGTTATACAAGGGAGCTATGTCTTTAATTGGGGAGCCTCAATCCGCTGCAGATTCTTTCTTCTGTGATTTGAAATTTCATTTCAAATAAATACATTTTCACGCTTGAAACTGAAGCTGGAGTTATCTTCCACACTTGCAATAGCAGAATTCCTACTGGGTGCTAAAAGACCATAATGCAAAATTGCACTGTGATTGACAAAAGCAAATACAGACATCAAGTTAAAAAGCATAGCTCTTTTAAAGTTAAGACTGGAAAAGAGACCTACACAACTCCAAAATTGGCCTCAACATGAGGTAAGTGTAAATTACCCTCATGAACTCATTGTGCTCGCCTCCAGATAAAGGAATAATATAAAAAGATGGTGGAGGAAAAAGCACTGAATACCATCCTTACCAAACCAAGGGGATGTAGTAGACCATGGAGTTTGACCTTCATGAAAAGTCCTGTTTTACCAGAAAGGCGCTTATACCTTCATCAACCAAGCTTAAACACTCAATAGAGCCATGTGGCCAAACATGCCCTGAACTCAAACTTTAGGGGAGAGAAACAGTGATGTAAATTAAGATAACTGTTGAACTAAAGGCACCCTATGCTTTTCATCACTTTAGCTAATGGAGGGAAACTTTTAGTAGCACAAAAAGTCCCTGACTGCATTTCATCCAAGCTATCTGTTGGTCGAGGATGTTTAAGCTATGGATAGAGCCATCATCAGATCACCAAGTCTCCCAACACTATGACACAGCATTTCAAAAAAGAATAAAGAATGGTAAGGTAGACTGAAAACAAAATTAAATCCCACAACAAAAAAGCAACATAAGAGAGAAACGTAACAGCAAAGAAAGTTTGTATCAGGTCTAAATATAATTACTGTGGAAATGCAGAATGGCATTGTTAGCTACAGTTGGCAAACCATCATTAAAAGTCTGCCACCCTGGACCCTCACTATCACAAATAGTAACTAAAATACTTGGTCTGCCTGTGTTCATACGGTGCCGATAAACTTTTCTTGAACATACAGCTCTACAACAGGCATTCTTCATGTTAGAGAAATCATATGAGGATTAGGAGGCAAGCATGAATTGATTTGTGCCAATCACATAAACGGGTTCAGCCTACCATTTAAAATATATAATCAACTATAACACGTAATGCATAACAAACAGAGTCGATACTTATACAAATGTAAAATAACAGCATTTAGCATTTGAAGACAGACAAGATCACATCAATTAGACGTGTCGAGTCATTTTACAGTAACTTGTTGCATATACAAAGTACAAGAAGCATTTGAAATGCAATAGGTCTCGCATTAGGAAAGTTTGAGGTATTGGTATTGTAAATGACAAATTTTTTATTTATGTGTTGGTTTTGAAAATAGCGAAATTAATAGCTTTGTCATTTACAATGCCAATAGTTTTAACTTTCGCAAACGTGACACCTATAGCATTTGTAATGCAATATGTGTTGTATTTACATGACTTAGATGTATTAATATTACAAATAACAATTGCTTTTATTTTTTTAATAATTAATACTTAAATAAAAGTTATTGTAATTCATAATGGCAATAGCTTAAACTTTTGTAAATAACTTGGGAAGATTATGTTCAGTGTATTTTATTGTGATGAAAATCCAAGAGCAGAGGTGAAATATTAACATCTTTTTGTGACATTTGTAATAAAGCTTGAGACATTGAGAGAACATATTAGAACCAGTTGTTGTTGAATGGTTGCACAGAGTGATGCTGTGGCGTTCAGTGGTGCTGAGTGATGCTGTGGCCTTCAGGGGTGCTGAGTGATGCTGTGGCCTTCAGTGGTGCTGAGTGATGCTGTGGTATTCAGTGGTGCTGAGTGATACTGTGGCATTCAGTGGTGCTGAGTGATGCTGTGGCATTCAGTGGTGCTGAGTGATGCTGTTGCATTGAGTGATGCCGTGGCATTGAGTGATGCTGTGGCGTTGAGTGATGCTGTGGCGTTGAGGGATGCTGTGGCGTTGAGGGATGCTGTGGCGTGGAGTGGTGCTGTGGCATGGAGTGGTGCTGTGGAGTGATGCTGTGGCGTTGTGGGGTGCTGTGGCATTCAGTGGTGCTGAGTGATTCTGTGGCGCTGAGTGATGCTGTGGCGCTGAGTGATGTTGTGGCGTTGAGTGGTGCTGTGGTGTTGAGTGGTGCTGTGGCGTTGAGTGGTGCTGTGGCGTTGAGTGGTGCTGTGGCGCTGAGTGGTGCTGTGGCATTGAGTGGTGCTGTGGCGCTGAGTGGTGCTGTGGCGCTGAGTGGTGCTGTGGCGCTGAGTGGTGCTGTGGCACTGAGTGGTGCTGTGGCATTGAGTGGCATTGAGTGGTGCTGGATGGTGTAGTTTGATGGTGTAGTTTGATGGTGGAGCTGGAGGGTGGAGTTGGAGGGTGGATTTGGAGGGTGGATTTGGAGGTTGGAGTTGGATGGTGGAGTTGGATTTTGAGGGTGGAGTTGGAGTCCGTAGTTGTAGTTTGTGGGTGGATTTGTAGGGTGGATATGGAGGCTGGAGTTGTAGTTGGAGGGTGGATTTGGAGGGTGTATTTGTAAGTGGAGGAAGGAGTTGGAGTGGGAATTTGGAGTGTTGAGTTGGAGGGTGGAGTTAGAGGGTGTATTTGGAGGGTGTAGTAGTGCTTGGATGGTGGATTTGGATGGTGGATTTTGAGGGTGGAGTTGGAGGGTAGAGTGGTGGGCGGGTAGAGTGGTGGTGCTAGAGTGTGGGCACTAGAGTGTGGGCGCTAGAGTGTGGGCGCTAGAGTGGTGGATAGGGTGGTGGTGGCGCATAGAGTGGTAGAGTGTTGATGGAGAGAGTGGTAGAGTGGTGGCGGTAGAAGGCTGTACTGTGTGTGAGAGAGAGTGTGTGTGTGAGAGAGAGAGTGTGTGAGAGAGAGTGTGTGTGAGAGAGAGAAAGAGTGTGTGTGTGAGAGTGAGTGTGTGTGTGAGAGAGAGAGAGAGTGGGTGTGTGTGAGAGAGAGAGAGAGACTGACTGTGCTTTGATGTGGGGGTGTATATGTTTGTTTGCTTGTGATTCCATATGTGAGTGTGGGTGCAGAAGTTTGGTATTTGGATGTTTTCTGAGAAGGGCTATTATCAATGTGTGCTACGGACAAACAATGTACCAGAAATAAGAGAGGCCAGGAAGACTTACAAGACAGTCTTAACAAAAGTGAAAAAAGACTGGGCTGAAAATCGCTGGGGATAAATTCGAGATGCCTGCCAGAAGAAAGATTCCCAACAAATTGGATTGATGGTCACAAGGGGAGAGGCCGACAGACGGAGGCTGCCTGATAGCAGCATCTCTGTAGCTAATTGACTCTCTGTAATGTACGCACTTGCACTTTGATGGTCGTAACAACTGAATAAAGTTAAATATGATGATGATGGCAAAAATTTTTATTTTTGCATCACATCACTGTACTTCAATATCTGACAAAAAGGATGCAGCAACAATCGAAATACAAAACGTTTTTTGAAAATAGCCCATAAATTCTTTGGCCAACACGATACATTGACAATCTGTTTATATTAAAAAAATAAAAAGCAAAAAATGGGAGTGCCGCTAAGTCTGGCAGGCAGAGGGCTGGTTGAGGTCTGCTGACTGCAGGGACATCTTGTGCTTATTCTATAAACCGAATGAACTGAAAAATAAATGATTGCTGCTCCTGGAGAGTGAGGCGGAGTTACATTTTGTTCTTTTTATTCATTATGATTTTAATTGTGTCTGGAAATACAACACATATTAAATTTTGAGGCTTGTGGTAAGGTGGCATGATTTGAATCCTCAAGTAAACAAATGCACATATTTTTCTGCAAGAGAGATAGGAGTTCCGTAACAGATATGGCCCTCTCTGGCGCTACAATGAACAAAGCAATCCGTAAAGAGCTGCTTTGCTCAGGTTCCTCCAACAATGCAGTGCAGGAGAGATATTTAGAGGAGCCACCGGTTGTGGAAATAATGAAGGAAGGAGGGGAGCCACCTGAAATTAAGCTTTTGGAGGAATTGACGTCTCCAGTCCCACAATACTGTATGAAATATCTGCATACGCACAATCCGGTACGAAAGTACAAGCTCATATTTTATTCCTCACAGGAATTCAATATTGTGATTCGTTCTTACTCTAGGTTTTTAGATCACAATTAAAGTTCGTAGTAAGCATTAAGTGAAGGTAAACTAAAACCAGCTGGGTCATAAAATAGCTTCGGGTCACCGTGCCCACTTGATGCTGCTGAGCTCCTTAACCAATTGTAGTCTACCTCTGAGGAGGACTTAGGGTAGCCTTTTATAGAGTTTAGCTTGTTGTGACAAATGGCAATGGAGATCCGCAGCCCCCTAGGCGTGCATCGTAGATGGAAATGTGAAGAAGCGCCAAAGACACGCAGGAAACAAATGAAAGAGAGGCATTGGGAATCTCCTTGCAGCCTCCTATGCATTCAGCGTAGATGGAAATGTAAAGAAGCACCAAAGACGTAGAGTAAACAACAAAAGCGAGGTATCGGGGAATATCCCCTCAGCCTCCTGTGCGTGCACCATAGATGGAAATTTCAACAAGCGCAAAAGACACGCAGGATACAATAACAATAATGGTGAAATTTGAGAATAGAGTAAAAAAAAATTAAAAGCGGCCGCGAAATGAAATGAAAAGCGGCCGCGAAATAAAATTAAAAGCGTCCGGGAAATGCTCTCGGCATTGCGGGGGCGGCGGGCGCATTCCTTTGAAGTGTGAAGCAGGGGGCGGGGGAGCGGATCCCTTTGAAGTCAGGAGCAGAGGAGGCTCGAGCATATGGGGTGTAAAAAAAAAGTCTTCGGAGTGGCATTGCGCAGAGGGGGGCGGAGGAGAGCATTCCTTTGAAAACTGAAGCTCTCGGCATTGCTGTGGTGGGTCTGATGCAATGATGCGAGGCAGGCGGCTCGGGGAGCAAATGGCAAGCACGGGCACATGCACTCGGCGCAATCCGCCTGGTTTAGCTTTCGTGGATCCAACTCTATAAGTCTCGACATCTGCAATGCGCAAGCGCATTGGCAGAGGTCGAGACCTAACAAGCGCATTGGCAGAGGTCGAGACCTAAAAACGTTGTTTATACTATCCGACATGTACACACCACGTTTTGCACCACCCAGTCAATATAAATGCTGACTCAAGACTGGCGCAAAATTGCCTCCAATCAGTGCAAAATTATCCAGCTGTAGTGCAAATTACATGATCAAGCCTCTACTACACTGTGGTTTTCTTTCTACTAGTGTCTTTAAGTACTGTCTCTTTTTAAATATTTCAATGTTGCAGGCTACAATGCTACAGCTCATAATAATAAAAAAGATAGGCTTGTGTGATAGAGGTTATGTATGAATTCAGTATCTCATTAAATAGATCTTTCAAATAATTCTGTTAACTGTACAGACACAACAAAACATCTATGCTATGAGTTTACCGTAATCCCAATCAAGAATAGAGACTTAAATAAGGGGTAGTCTATACAAAAAACGCAAAGTTCTCGTTAGAGCAATGTCCTCGAGACACACGATAGTCTTCTGTCAATAATGGCATCTGCCTGCAATTAAAAACACAACCAAATCATAATGATCCTTTTCGCTGATAAAAATTACATGAATTCCCTCCTTGAGTGCGATACAGAATTGAGCCGTTCATATCCAGATTTGAGATTGTCACAGACGCAAAAGTAAACACGCGAAGCCTCTGATACGCTCTCGGAGCTCTCCTGACCGCCCTAGCCACTTACCACCCACAATGTATGATCTCTGTAGACATCTATAAAGTTACTGACATCGGTCTATTATGTGAAGCGGTCCACGTGGTTAGGTCTGCGCTACACACAGTGGTAAACAAGAAATAATCGCAACGAACATGCAAGAATCCTACATGAACAGTAATAGTAATATTAAAATTGTACTGGCAGTGTCTGCTTTGAACTTACCCGTGTTGTTTCCTTGGCGAAATCCAATCAAAACATGATGCGTCGCTCACCTCCTGCCAGAGCCGAAAGGTTTTTAATCCTCTTTAGGTGCAATTATAATGTAAAGGGTAGATGCAGTGAACGCCTGCCGTTCTGACCTCTGGTTTTGTCCGAGCTCCTTGGTCTCGCGCATACACCCATCAGCAACAATGGAATATTTCGTTCTCCTTCAAAATTATACAATTCTTATCGAAGCGCCCCTGCTAACCAGAGTTGTCGTTATAGGCAGAATCAATGGTCACCAACATTATCTACAGGGAGCTGGTAAACTGTGTGCTCACTTCTACTCAAAGCAGAATCACGCTCCAATTATTAGCCACTATGACATTGCCTAGCTAAGACAGCTCATTAATGCTAATAACTTTTCAGAGCAAATGGAAGTAAAGGCACCCCTTGCCAAATTAAAATATTTTTTTAACCATCGGAAGGATGTTGTGAATATAAAACTACGTAATCATTAAAGAAGGTTGGCAAGTTCCTCGTTGGCATTTTTCAGCCATTCTTTGTGTTTTAGACTTGTAGGTCTAGGAATAATA
Source organism: Lissotriton helveticus (assembly GCF_964261635.1). Classification (NCBI taxonomy): domain Eukaryota; kingdom Metazoa; phylum Chordata; class Amphibia; order Caudata; family Salamandridae; genus Lissotriton; species Lissotriton helveticus. The sequence goes on along the minus strand of NC_136067.1, from coordinate 593,217,763 downwards.
TAAATAACATAATGTAATTAATATACTCACACAATATTAATTTTACGTATATTCAAGGAAAACTGTAGTGTAGATTGACTGCCTAATTTTAAATTACAATGGTGGAATATCATTTATAATTTACGGAATTCAGCGGTAAATGGTGGAATATATATCAAATAGACACCGATGGATCAGTTCCCGCCAAGTTATAATTCAAAGTAGTGTTATGTTTTGTTTTATACAACACATAACTACGTCAGTGTGCAGCCATAGCTAGATTGTCTGTTAACCGTGGGGGTGGAAATGGACTACTCCTTTTGGCGTTAAAGACGTTTAGCAGCTTAGTTAAGTGTGTCATTTCCTAGCAGATTTGGGTGGTGCAAGGGTAAACGTGCAGTGGGGAGCTAGGTTGAGCCTTGCCTGACCCAATGGCCGCACATCAAGACACACCTTGAGCAAGATCATCATCAAGGCTCTCTTGAGGGTGAAGAATCTTGTTTCGTTCCACATTGTGCAAATTGATTCCTGTGCATGCTTCAGTGGATCTTGGTGGACTGCTTGGCGGTGTTTATGCCCTGCATGGCGAGGGCTACTTAGGTGGGCCTTGTTGCCGCTGCACTTTAGCACCGCTCCATGTTGCGGAGCAGTTCGGTGGTCAAGGAGGGTGCAAACTCTGTTCCTGGCATCCCTTACCTTGAGTCATCGCTGTCTCCCTCTACGATGTCTTCTTGTGCAACAAACAACCTCCCAGGAAGTAGAGAGGTAGAGTTTTATTTATCTCTTGACCAAACTAAGATGGCAGATTGGGCATTTTTCTCTATTCCAACAATCCCAACCCAAGACAGCCAGCAAAAATAATTGTGGGATATCTTCCTCTCTGGAGAGTATTTAAGGTGAAGACGGGCGCAGGTCCGTGCACCATAAGTTTTTTGTCACATTCATCACCAGTTTCAAGTCTTTTCCTAATTGTTGCAGTAATTCTTGGCTCTGTCTTTGTTTTCAGTTTTCCTTGATCATCTGGATTCTTGAGTCGAATATCCTGGTGACCTGTTACTCCTAGTGGTCTTCAGCCCTAATCTACTTTGGACATTTTTTTGCCTTTGGCTTTTTCTTTCCATACTGGGTCACCATCTGGAAGGCACCGGTAGTACAGTCAGTTTCCTTTTTTTAAAAAAATATTTATTTAGACATCCGGTACATATAAATATTTACAATACAGTGATACAGTAAAAGCAATACAAAACATATGCACAGGATGTCCCTTATTTTTCTAAGGCCCTCCCACCACCCCCAGAGCCGCTCCCCCACCCTCTTCCCGAAACCATAGGAAATCGAATTTTGCTTAAGATTAATCACTATCTGCCCTGTAGTAGGTATACTTTCTCCACAACAATCAACTTCAACATTGCCTCTCTGTATCAGGTGGTTAGAACGTGGGTTCATTAATCCAGATACTAATTGGAGACCATATATCGACCCCTTTTTCCTAGCTCTCAACCCTCTACGTTTATATATTTCTTTCTCCCAACGATACGTAGCTAGCAATTTTCCAAGCCAGCAATGAACCGAAGGAGGTTCTTTATCCAGCCAAACAGTAGCCAGGCAGAGCCTTAAAGACTGCCATCATAATGGAAAGCAAAGTCTTCTTAGGGACTGTCATAGCCTGATTGCTTACCCCCAACAGAATTACTTGCGGTGACAGCTCAATCTCACAGTCCAAAATTTGTTTGATGTAGTAGCCCATCTTTCCAACTAATCCTATTAATCGGGAGCATGTTGCGAACATATGCACACTGTTTGCAGCAAGACATCCACAACGGGAGCAATGTATACCTGACAAATCTCCCCACTTGAAGATCCGTGCCGGGGTAATATATAAGTTCAGCCAAGTTTTAAAGCATTGAACCTGTATGTTTGCAGATATAGCTGCGGTTGAGCTCAACAGTAAAGAGCCCTCACAAACCCCCACCTCTGCTTGGACCTGGTCCTGCCACCGGTCAGTGTGCTTAATAAGATCATCCTCCATAATGTTGCTAAGTAATATATAAAACTTGGAGATTGATGCACATTGTGCTCCTAAAGCCACCTCCAATAAGGGGGTTTTGTGGCCCTGAATCAACTTCTTAGAAAGAAAATCCCTCACTTGTAAAAATTTGAAAAAATGATTATTTCCCACCCCAAATTTGTCCTTAATTGTATCAAACGTGAGTATTGTATTGTCCCTTATCAAGTCTCCAATATGTTGAGTACCTTTCTCCCTCCAGGATTCCGTATAGCCATCGTGAAAGATTTCTGGCAGGAGTTGATTATTTTTCAGAGGAGTATATCTGTGTATCCTATTCAATTTAAGTTTTTTCCTAATAGATGTCCATATCTTAACAGCCCCCAGCAAAACCTTAAACTTAACTCTTTTAAAGTAAGCAAAATCAATATGCCTCATCAAACACCCATGGGCCTCATCCCCGAGCAGCAGGCGTAGGCTACATCTATAGCATTGGACAACCCTTTCCCCAAAAGATCAGTCATCTGTTGAAGGTTTGCAGCCCAGTAAAAAATCTGGATGTCAGGGACAGACCACCCACCCCGGTCCTTAGGCAGGGTCATATATTTCAGTGCTCTACTGGAAGCTTCCCAGCCCATAACAATTTTTAAATAACTTGATTGAAGGCAGAAAACCAAGTTTTATTAACCTCAAGTGGGATGGCTCTGAAGAAATATAAAATTCTGGGTAAAAACAACATTTTAATAATATTGCACCTTCCCAGCAGTGTCAGATGTAGGCCATTCATTATATTGAAATTGGTTTTTGTCTTAAGTAGCAAGGGCTCCAAGTTAATTTGGACAATTTCCTGCTACCCTAGTGTCAACCAGGTCCGTCCGGGGATTTTTAACAATCATTGTCTTCTCTCTATTCAAGAAATAGCCTGAAACTTCACCAAATCTTTTGGCCTCCCTTTCCACCTCCCTTATTGCATCCGCAGGGCTGGTTGTTGTTATGGGAAAAAAAAAGTTGAATGTTGATAAGGGGGTGCAAAATAAGACTAATAAAAGTCCTGTGTGTCCAGGTAAAACTATCCCAGGGGCAGATGAGATAAATGGCCTAGCGACAGAATTAGCCAATATCCTCAGCAGTGGACCAGTAAATGCACTACAGGGGCACGATAAGGAGGTGCTTCCAGAGGATGACATGTCACAAGCAGGTGTGGACTGCAATAGCTCGGATCTTCCACACACTCCGGTAAAGGAAATACTTGGCTTGCCGGCTCAGGCTGAAGGCGTCCCGGCAGTGACTCCAGATGGGGATAATTATTATTCAATGACAGATGAATGCGAGTTATCGGAGGACAGTTGGATAAACAGCATTGATGGAAACTCTTCGGACAGTGGCAGCCCTTTCACGAAGCCTGATACTCAGAAGCGCATCCCTTTTCACAGCAAAAAAAAAAGAACTAGGGGGTCGGAAAAAGACAAAGGCTTTACTACTGATGGTAGCCAGTCTAGCCAGCTGAAGTGGGACTATTCTGCCTCGCAGCTTGAAGGAGCACTAGAAAATGAACCCAGAACGCAAACCACAGAGGGGCATGGTGGCACAAACAGCGCGACAGGTGCTCAGATGCTGCAACCTTCAATGGAACTAATTTATGCTAGATTGAAACAAATACAGTCAGAGGTCCGTCAGGAGCACAAGAGGGCTCATGCGGCAACCAGGAAACTTCAGGGCGCAGTCCGGAAAGTTAACAAAGCTTGCACAGAGGTTAATGAACGTACCACGGCGCTAGAAGAACGCATAGTATTACTAGAGGCAACTGTGGAAAACTCTGATAAACAGTCCACCTCTAACGAGAGCAGAATGTCTGACGTCCTCTGGAAGCTGGAGGATTTTGAAAATAGACAACGACGGAATAACCTGCGTCTACCGGGAATCGCCGAAAAAGCGGAAGGAGATGATATTCGCAGCTTTGTTTTAAAGCTCTTGCAGGAGGCCTTTCCGGAGCTGGCTCACTGGAACTGGGATACTGAAGTACAAAGGGTGCATAGATTCCCCTTGATGCTTAAAAGAAAGCCAGGCCAAGAAGAAAAACCCAGAGCTATTTTAATTTTTTTCAGCAACTTTCTCCTCCGCCAAGCTGTTTTTGAGAAGGCTAGGCCGGACGCTAGAAGATCTGCTGCGGGACATTCCTTTTTTGTCTGACCTGACTTTTGTCATTCTACGGTCGAGAGGAGATGGATACTCTATTTACTCCCTTTCAGCAACAGGGGTGTGAAGTATTTTTATTGAATCCAGCTAGGCTTCAAGTTATCTGTAAAGGCACAACCGGAGTGTTCACTTCTGAGATTCAAGCCAATGAGTTTTTACAAGAGCTCACTAACAGCTAGGTTAGGAGATGAGCTATAAGATGAATTCAGACAAAATGTTTTTCTTTTTTGTTGGGATTTTTTTATGGGTTGTGGTAGGGGGCAGCTAGGGGCGCAACCACATGCAGGAGGCATCACAAGGGTCTAGGGACCTGTTTTGCCGTTTTGATGGGAAGGGGAGGGAGGGGTTGGGGGAGGGGAGGGAGATCAAAACCATGGGAGCAAGGGGAGAAGAAGAAGTTATCCAGAAAAATGGTCTGTGCAATTTTTCATTTTGTTGTGCTGTATGCTTTTGACTCTTTTTTTTCTTCTTTTGTAAATGAGGAAAATAAGAATAGCTTCAGTTAATATATGTGGTTTAAATGATCCCCAAAAAAGGAGGCTGGTCAGCGTGGATGTTCAATTTTTAAGGGCTGATATTCTATGCCTCCAGGAAACTCATATCGAGGGAGGTAGGAAATGGCTTCTGGAGATGTCTGGGTACCAAATTGTGGCAAATACGTCACAAGAAACTCGCACTAAGGGGGTGACTATATTGGTTCGGAATGGGTTGGGTAGATTTCTTAGTTTTTCTCGCTGCCTGGTTGACAAAATGGGCAGATGGGTGATTGTTCAAGGTTGCATCGAAAATAAAATGTTCACTCTCTGCTCAGTATATGGATCTGTGTTGAATGATCCAGCTTTGTTTGATTGGCTAACAACTGAACTTGTAGGTTGGACTTTACCTTTGATCTTTTGCGGAGATTTGAATATTAATTTAAGCTGCCAAGTTGCTACTAAGAAGGCTCCTTATCAGGGCAGGAAACCCAAAGTGTATAACTTACTGTCACAACTCAAGTCACTGCATGGGTTAGAGGATGTATGGGCTCTGAAAAGGGGAACCGACTTAGGCTTTACGTACTTTTCTGCTCCACATAAAGTACATGCTAGGCTGGATTATTTCCTAGTATCGCAGGAACTTGCCTTGAAGAGTGTTATTAATAAATATCCTAAGGTCATGTCAGATCATAACCCCTTGGTGATCGAGCTGGATATTGAGTTCCCACCCCTGCAGTCATGGTGGTCTTTCAATAGGGCATTATTAATTGATGCAGAGTATACACGGCAGATAGGGGATTGGATTCCTAGGTTTATCGAAGAGAATTACGGAAGCGCAAACCTATGCATCATGTGGGACACATTAAAAGCAGGGGTTAGAGGAGAAACAAACAGGTTTGGTTGGAAATCACAGAGACAAGAGAAAACTTTGTTGCGTGCATTATGTGAGGACCTAGGTGCGGCGGAGGCTCAATTGATAGAGATATTATCAGCTGGAGTAGATTCAGAGGAAAGTCAGTTAAAAGTTACTATTGCCAGATCCGCAATTACACAAATCTCATCAAAGAAAGCAGCTGGTAAATTTCTGATGTGGAAAAGCCGGTCTTATGAGAGCAGTGAGAGAGTAGGGCATCTATTAGCAATACGTACAAGGGAGAAAACGGTGCAATCTCGGATTAGAGGAATCAGGGATCCAGGTGTTGGCCTAGTGACCGAAACTAATGCTATCCTTACTGCTTTTCAGAAATGTTATAAAAATCTGTATACCGAAGACACACAGGCTGGGAGCCGGGAAATCCAGGATTACTTATTGGGGGTGGCCCTGGGTCAGCTCTCAGTAGAGGAAAGAGATAGACTAGATGAGCCAATCACTATGGACGAATTGTCAACAGCCATAGATCATTTCCCATCGGGCAAAGCCTCAGGCCCGGACTTAATTCCCGGGGAGTTTTATAAAAAGTTTTGGCATTGATGCTGGAAGTTTTCTGAAGGGCACAACTTGATCAGGCCACACCGGATTCTTAGAAAGGGGCTATGTGTTCCCAAAAAAAGGTAAACCAGTTCTGGAACTGGGATCATACCGGCCAATTACTCTGCTTAACAGTGATGTGAATATATATTCAAAAATTCTGTCGGATCGGCTGACTGCAGTTATCGGAAAGCTAGTCTCTCCGTTCCATCATGGATTTGTACCGGGCAGGGTGACCACTGAGCATATAAGACGTATAATTACCTTGTTTGACCTTGTTAGGGTTTCAGGAGAACCTATGGCGGCCATTTTTCTTGATGCAGAGAAGGCCTTCGATAGGGTCTCCTGGACCTTTCTATGGGCAATCATGGAAAGGCAGGGTTTGGGTAAGGGTTATATCAGCGCAATTGGCTCTATGTACCAAAATCCTATGGCTAGGATCACTGCGATGGGCGCCTCTTTGAGTATATTTAAAATTACTCACAGCTCACGGCAAGGGTGTCCTTGTTCTCCACTTTTATTCGCACTGTATATAGACCCTTTAATTAGGAAGATTGTGGAGAACAACAGGATTCAGGCAGTTCAAACCCTCGAGATTGAGTCAAAGATCTTAACATACGCAGATGATCAGTCAGTTCCCAAGCCTTTAATGGCCCTTTAGCTATGGAAAGGGGTTGTCCTTAACGTTATCAGGCCCACTGGTAAAAGAAGAGTCCACCAGGTCAGTGTCCATCATTTGACAGCTTTTGAGAGCCCTAAGATTACCTTCAACAAGAACACTGTTGGTTGTGTCTCCATAATATCTCTGAATTTTCCACTGAGGATACAGAACGTATCTACACCCTTATTCAGGAACCAGACTGTGTCACTTCCAGCACTGGATCTATACAATCCAACATCAGACAACTCTTGTATGCAGCCAAAAGAGAGATCAACCAACGCTTACACGCGAGTACATTAATTCGCTACCACAAGGTGTCAAGAATTCCTAGGGGACTACGCATACCATTGAAATCGACCCTATGCAAAAATAACATGAAATTCACCGAACGATGGTATGGTATACTCAACAAGTGCTCACTTGACCTTATCTTGCTTATAGTTGAAGAACTATCTAAAATGTTAGAAGACCTCACCACTGAAGTAGCCCAGCTAAAAGATGAACTTTCCTCTAAAATGACCTCAGATGAACTACGTCAAACTTTGGAAGACGTTAACACACAATTAGAAAAATATACAAAAGAGATTAATGAGCGAAAACTACGCAAGTTTAAACGTGATACAGTGGACTACAAGCTTGGCGAAGTTTACAATTGGGCCGAAATTTATGCGGCCAGGAGACAACAGAGATCTCAATACAACAAATCATCTGCAGGCGATACATCCTCTTCAGATGGTTCCTCATACAATCGCCAACCTAGACAAGACCTTAGACAAACTCCACACCCAGTTCCATCAGGAAGAATCCCTTCCAGTGCACCTCCAGCAAGTGATGCATCAACCAGCCACTCTACATCTCAAAGCACTGGACCGGTGCCTTTTTTAGGGGTAGGCACAGATGCAACAGGAGATCCCGGCGAACGAAATTCGATAGAACAACAGCGACCAATCGCACAATCAACAAGGAGCCACAGAACTTGATCATAAACATCTCCAACACCAACATTTCAACCACGCAAAACAGAGTCTTACAAAAAGGGACTTCTTTCGTCCCCACTTACAACACCAACGAGCTTGAGTCCCAAGTAAGCTTTTACAAATTCATGCACACCCTAAGACTACGCCACTTCTTCTCTAATGTGTGCACAACTGTGACTACGACCGAAGAAAACACCATCATGGACTTACGTCCCAAAAGTACCTTTTTGGCCCCAGTGAGCCACAAATCCCTTGACATATTTGAAGCACTAGTACAAAAGGATCTAGACAACATTCAACAGACCACAGTACGACACAAACAAAACCTTACAAGACAAGAAAAAATAGCTTTGAAATAACTAGCGAACAATAATGAGATCACGATCTGCCCTGCCGATAAGGGCGGCTCGTTGGTTATCTTGGACACCCAATTTTACTTGGATAGCGTGAAGAACCACTTGACAGAGGCCAACGTTTATGTGGAAATACAGGCAGACCCCACCAAAGAATATGCTGCAGTCCTCCAAACCATCGTTGATAAAGCAGTATCCACAGGCACCATCACTACCAAAGATCGCAGTTATCTCATCAAACTTCATCCCAGCATACCGTACTTATACATGATCCCGAAGATTCACAAACATCCAACTAAACCCCCATTCAGACCCATCGTCAGTACATGCAACTCCATCCATGCACCCGTTGGCACTTACATTGACCGTCATTTGCAACCTTCCGTAAAACAAATGACCAGCTACCTTCAAGACACTACCGATTTCCTATCCAAACTCATACTCATCAAGATTGATCCACATACACCAGTTCTTCTCTGTACCATAGATGTGAATTCATTATACACTTCCATTCCGCACAATCTTGGCATTCAGGCGGTAGAAGCGGCATTACTCAAAACCACCAAATCACATGAGCTACAAGTTTTCATTATGGAACTTATTGAATTCACTCTAATGCACAGTTACTTCAGGTACCAAACCAAATTTTACAGTCAACTGTCAGGAGTAGCGATGGGCAATTGCGCAGCACCATCATACGCCAATCTTTTCATGCAGGATTAGGAAACTGTACACATTCTTACGGTACCCCATTGGAAGAATTATCTCCAAACCTACTATCGCTACATCGATGACATTTTTTTAATATGGACTGGCACAGAACAACAATTGATTACAGCCATCAATCAGCTCAACGATGTTAATGAAAGAATCCAATTTACACACAACATCAACCGCACCAGGATATCTTTCCTAGATGTCGATATCACCATCAAGGATAATCAACTTGAAACATCCATTTTTACCAAACCAACGGACAGAAACAATTATTTGCACTACTCCAGTTTTCACCAACCCAGTTTGAAGAATCATTTACCCTACTCACAATTACTAAGAGCCAAAATAATCGCTTTTACTGAAGAGTTGTTCGTTCAAGACAGCACAAAGATTATGGACAAATTCTCCAAGAGAGGATACCCACAACATATCATCACATCAGCTTCAGCTTACATGAGAGCGAGCTCCACAGAACGATCTTCACTACTCACATCCAAAATCAGGCAAAGCTCCACCAATCAACCCCATGTTTTCGTCAGCAAATTTTCAACTAAAAGCTATCTAATCAACCCACCATCGAACCTGCTATTTACAAAGGAACGATTCCTTGCCATAATTGTCAAAACTGTCACAACATCATCTCTGGCAATTGTATTAACCATCCCAGTTCCGGTAAACAAATTTCACTCAAAACCAATGCCACCTGCGACACCATGAATGTGGTATACCTTTTGAAATGCCCCTGTGGACTTCCTTACGTAGGTAAAACTGAAAGGAAAATTAAGACAAGAATCAATGAACACAGGAGTAACATCCGTAACAAAAATACAAAGTCTTGTGTATCAGCTCATTTTACCCAGTCCAATCACAACAACAGTCAAATACGCTTCCTCGTACTCGAGGTTGTTGACAAACCGGAGGGCATGGACCCTAAACATTTTTTGCTCCAAAGAGAACTTTTTTGGATTTTTAAATTGGGTTCCACTGTTCCAAAAGGTCTCAACGAACGTTTGGAATTCAGCAGCTTTCTCTAGTCAACTATCTCCCCGTAATGCACCAACTCTGGTTGGCTGTTCACTATTTTGTGCTTGCATACCTGTACCATAGTATTTTCCATGTGATTCTATTTACATTGCATTGTAACCCTTTCCAATAGACTTCACCCCACTCCTCCACCTTCCCCACACCACTCTTTTCAGTATTATCATTCCACGCATCAACATCGGTTGGCTGTTTACCATTGTTGCTTGTACACCTGTACCATAGCATTGGCTATGTGTTTTATATTACACTTCAACCTTTTTTTGTTAACCATTCCTACATTGTTTTTATCAGCATCTTCATTTAATACATTCACTACATTCTTTCCACTCGTTTTTTCTTTTCTTCATTGTTCGCTTTAACTTTCCTTATCCAGATTACATTTCGTTTTACCATGCTTATACGCCATCTTACTAGTTAGATTCATCAGTCCCCTGTCTTTTTTCCTTTTACACAACCTCTTTAGTCTTTTTTCCTGTGATTCACGGAAGCAGTCCGTTCTCTACGTTCTTGCACGCTTGTTATACTTAGACGCATGAGCACAGCCTACCGCGACTTCCGTGTTCCCGGTATGGCGTTTCGGCACCATCATGATTCTCTATTACGTCCAACTTTCTAGGTAAGCGATGGCACCCTATATTTCTACAGCACCATTACCGTTCACAGCCATATCTATAATTTTTCAGGCACGTTTTCATAATTTAGCATGTGAACATTACTTTACCTCGCATGACCACAAGTCTATTTGAATTAGAATTTGTGTACATCGCCTCCTGACGAACTCGTTTCCACACCACTCCGTCAACAATCTTTCATGCACATTTTCATAATTTAGCATGTGCACATCATTTTACCTCGCATGATCACAAGTCTATTTGAATTAGAATCTGTGTACAACGCCTCCTGACTAACTCGACTCCACACCACTCCGCCAAGTTTTCTTTGCTGTTCTTTTTAATTTCTAGATACATCAACCACTTTCACTCACGATATTCTTTTTGCATGGTTCCTATTTCTCTTTAAGACTCCACATGCACTGATATTCCAAGCACCTACCACTCATCTTTGCACGACCATCACATTAAAAATTAGCACTGTCTTTCGTCCGCAAACCTCTGGTTCCTGATCCATACATCCTTTTCTATTTTACCCACAGTACATACTGAACCCCCTGACGAAGAGGACATTCCTCGAAATGCATTGGGGATTTCTACCATGTACACGATGTGAATTTTGGAATTTTTGAACACTTCGGAAACAATCAAATTGTGACAACTTATTTGTTTGGAAATTACAATCATTTGAAAATATAAAAGTGTTATTGTACAATGAACTAAAGGAATGGATACAAAGTGAATAAAACTTTGAACTATTCTACGACATTTTGGAAAAACTTTGCTTTATTAGCATACAGGAGTGATCAGGTTATCCACCTTGTACCTACAAGGTCCTACATTGTGGTCCATAATATCTCTGCCTGAATGTGGTATGTTTGGTCATTCTGGCGTTGCCAAACCTGAGCTTCCTCCCTGACGTATAATGGAGGTGAGTTCTCACAAATACTCTGCCTCTTTCCTCACAAAGACTGTACACTTAGTTATTATTTTGCTATTAGCTAAAAACTGAGACTGATTCTTTAGGCACAAGGTGTTGTGATTGGTGTTACCAAACACTATACACAAACTTGCTGCCTTGTTTTGGGTAAATTGTACATTTTGGTTCTCCTTTTTTCCAGTACTAGAGCAGAAAATGCTACAGTAGCCGGGTCGGACTAACACCAGAGCTCCTATGATATCTACTCAATGTTCTCCTGTAAAAGTAGCAGGGCCTTATGCTTGCTGTGAGATGTAAATCGGTGCTCTTTACCAGACCTCTGTTTTGAAGGGTGAAGGAGAAGCCAGAGTGACGACCCATACACAGGGATTTTCCTTTTTGGTAAAGCATGTTGGTATAACTATGAGCTTTCATGACCAGTCTAAGGACAGCGTTTCCTCCGTTTTGATTCTTTTTGCAAAGGATTCTTCTCAATCAAATTGTCATCCTGTCAATTTCATCAAAATACCACGAAACACTGGTAAAAGCGGTGATGCACACATTTACATGCTCCAAAGACACCAAAAGAACTATTTGCACTTTTGTGTATTAACTTCTTTTTTCATTAGCATGATATGATGTTGGTAGTAGATATTTTCCTAAAACATTACTGTTAGAAATGATCTCTAGAGAAAGATGAATAAAGTTATAGAAAGTTGATCACTACTTCTACAGGAGCTAGCACAACGGTTCCAACAATTTTGAAATATGTGCCCTTCTTCTATTCTTGGACAAAAGATGAACAATTATTGTTGCTGCATAGGAAGACTCATTATCAACACAAATTCGTTTTAATTTGTTCCAGGTGAAATCTGCTCCACATTCGTAGCTGCAGGCAGCTCACTAACACTCTCAGACTCCAGCCTTCAAAGGAAACAGTTATAAAACTGTAACCTGAACTACCGATTGGTACTACAGTGCCATCATAATGGCAGACTGTGAGCTATACAAGTGCTGACTAAAAGCAATACAAACATAAGGCAACCACCAGACACATTATATTTGTTAGGAACAAAAATAATCTCAGAGGAACTAGAAGTTTGTCATGGTAGAATTTACATCTCTAATTATGGGCCAAGCTATACATTTGATTGGGGAACAATGGCGCCTGTAAATCCATATAGGGAATTGACTATCTCATTACTGAAAAATAAATATCCCGTGAGCCAGTTAAAACATTAGATCAAGGACTCCATATACAGGACTGAGCTTCCAGGACACAATTTACAGGCTATATGGTATTTTTTGGGAAGCTAGACCCTCGGGAATGGAATCTGAGAAACGAGGAAAATATAATATAGAAAATAAGTAGTTAAAGACTGACCAACAATGAATCACACTAAAACACGAAGTAAACAGGCAATACACTAGGTCAGTGGTATTTCCGTAATTCCAACTTCCTCAGAAAAACTGGGATAGTGGTGAAAAGCATGCTGTCTTCGTGCATCAAGCTAAAAAGGTGCGCAGTCTAAATATCGAGTTTTAAATATCGATATACAGTAATATCGAGTTGTAAATATCGTAGGGACAGAATATCGAAATCAAGTATATCGACGACCAGAATTTCGATCTGAAGGTAAGAAATATCGTTTTTGTTAATATCGAAGTTAGTAATATCGATAGCAAAAATATCGATGTTACTAATATCGAAATTTATATTAGTGTTATGTATTTTATTATGTATGTATGTATGTATGTATTGCATTCTTGTATAGCGCAACACTGTCTCCCAAAGGGTATCCTGGCGCTTTTGACTGAACATAGCTGATACACACTCACAGGGATCACACTACTCTTGGAAATAAATAGGTCTTCAGACTTCTCTTAAAGGATGGAAATTCGCCCTGGCTCCTCAATGATAGCGGGAGAGAATTCCAAAGTTTAGCAGCGGAGAAACTGAAAGGACGACCTCCCATCGTTAACCTCTGAAACCTGGGAACAGTTACCAGGCATGCAGAGGAAGAACGCAAGGTTCGAGGGGTAGAATACCAAGAGAAAAGGTTCTGCAGCAGGGCAGGTCCCTGTCCATGCAAGGCTTTAAAAACCAAACACGATGCTTTAAAAAGAATCCGTTGCTGGACAGGCAGCCAGTGAAGACCAAGCAGCGCTGAAGTAGAGGAGGCAGTGCGCGGACGAGAGAGTGCCAGCTTGGCTGCCATATTTTGTATGCGTTGCAACTTACCAACCAGAGTTTTTGGCGCTCCCAGAAGCAGTGCGTTGCAGTAATCCAACCTGCTTAAAATAATCCCCCGCACAACCTCAGGTCTAGCCTGTGCTGGGAGCATAGGAAGGACTTTGCGTAGCATACGGAGCAGCATCATACATGTGGCTACGGTCTTATTGGCAAAGGCATCCAGTTGTAAATTGGGGCCAAACATGACCCCCAATTTGCGAGCAGACTCCGCCGTCGTCACTGCCCCCGTGAAGGGGGTGGGCCAAAAGCCCTCTGGCAGGGGGCGTGGGACGCGGTTGTTAGAACAGTACAACACCTCCGTTTTAGACCCATTAAACTGGAGTGAATTGGAGCACAGCCAGTCCGCTGTTGCTGTCATACAGCGGTAAAAGGTCTCTAGAGAAACAGCCTCTTTACCTTCCAAAGAGAAGACTAATTGAGTGTGGTCGGCGTAATTAAATACCGAGATACCAAAAGAACTTATCAATTGGATTAGAGGGCGGAGGTACAGATTGAATAATATTGGGCTGATGGCCGAGCCCTGAGACACACCCTGCCCTACTTTCCGAACACCTGATCTAAAAGGCGGCAGTGCCACCACCTGCTGCCTATTGTGAAGGTACGAGACTAACCAGTCCCGTGCCAACCCTGTTACCCCAGCCTCCTCCAGTCTCCTAATGAGGGTTGAGTGGCTGACCGTGTCGAACGCGGCCAACATGTCGAGCAGCACTAAAAAGGCTGCCCGACCAGTGTCGACCCGCGAGCGAAGTTTGTCCAGCACGACCACCAGTGCGTATTCCGTACCATGCGCTGGCCGGAAGCCGAACTGGCCCACGTCCAAACAGGTGTTATCTTCCAGGAATCTGGACAGAGACTGGGTAACCAACTTCTCCATGATCTTAACCGGAAAAGGGAGCAGCGAGATAGGCCTGTAGTTCGCCGAGCAGGTGGGGTCTAGTGTGGGCTTCTTCAGGAGGGGGGAGACCACCGCCAGTTTCCAACACTTGGGAACCATAGCGGTGTCAAAGTACTGAAGACAGATGGAATACAGTGGGCAAAAGAGTTATTCCTGGAAAAATTTCCAGAATTTGTGAGGAAGTGGGTCCATTGGGGAACCCGAAGACACAGTCTGTGCCAGTTTGCAGAAATCATCAAATTGAGGGAGGGAAAAGCAGCTCAGCTGAGGCCGGTCAAACAGATCTTCTGGACCACCCGGAGTGGGTGTAATGGCCGGAGCCACCATTATGTATTTTATATGTTTGTGTTTATATTTTTTGTTAAGTATTGTACTGGATTTTGAATATATGTATAACATTTTTAGAAGTTAGTAATTTTTTTTAAAGTAAATTGTGCGATTTAGTACCGTGGCGGTTTGTGGGTTGATAGGGGAATAGGGTGGGAAGTAATTTAATTATAGTACTATATTTTTTAGGAATTAGTAATTATTTTTTTGTACATTTTGCGTTTTAATTCTGTAGCGGGTTGTGGGTTTATAGGGGAATAGGGTGGGAAGTATAATTTAATTGTAATTAAGTAATTATTTATTTTTATTTATTGGTATTTCATTTTGAATTTTTATTAATTGATTCATTCGTAATTATATTAAGTGTATTAATTTATTATTGGAGTGTGTTGTGAGTTTATAGGGGTATAGGGTGGGAAGTAATGCAATTCTAATAAAGTAATTATTATTTTTTGTTGGCTATTGATAATTAATTATTTGTTAATTAATTATTAATTGGCAATACATTTTATATAATTAATATGTTTTGGTTTTGAAAAGTAATTTATTGTTAATTAATTACTAATTGGTAAATAATGTTTATTATTTATTGGTATTTAACAATATTTTATTGTTAATTATTAATTGGTAAATACTTTTTAATTATTGTTTTTGGTATAGAAAAATTAATTTATTGTTAATTAATTTTTATTTGGTAATTCATTTCTTATAATTATTATTTATTGTTATTTATTATTGATTTAATTGTTAATTAATTATTCATTGGTAATTATTTTTATTAATGTATTGTTATTTAATAATTAAATCACTATTTATTAAAAAAAGATATTTTTATTATTTGTATGTTATTTTTACCCCTACGCTATCCAACACTTTCCCTACTGTAGCACTCACTGGTGTGTGGAAGTAGTAAATGTTATTTCTACGCTATCCAACACTTTCCCTACTGTTGCACTCACTGGAGTGGGAATAGTAATTTTTACCCCTACGCTATCCAACACCTTCCCTACTGTTGCACTCACTGGAGTGGGAATAGTAATTTTAACCCCTATGCTATCCAACACTTTCCCTCCTGTTGCACTCTCTGGAGTTGGAATATTAACTTTTACCCCTATGCTAACCAACACTTTACCTACTGTAGCACTCACTGGTGTTGAAGTAGTAAATGTTATTTCTACGCTATCCAACACTTTCCCTACTGTTGCACTCACTGGAGTGGGAATAGTAATTTTTACCCTTACGCTATCCAACACCTTCCCTACTGTTGCACTCACTGGAGTGGGAATAGTAATCTTTACCCCTACACTATCCAACACTTTCCCTACTGTTGCACACTCTGGAGTCGGAATAGTAATTTTTACCCCTACACTATCCAACACTTTCCCTACTGTTGCACTCTCTGGAGTGGGAATAGTAGTTTTTATTCGTACGCTATCCAACACTTTCCCTACTTTCCCACTCTCTGGAGTCGGAATAGTAATTTTTACCCCTACGCTATCCAACACTTGCCCTACTTTTGCACTCTCTGGAGTGGGAATACTAATTTTTACCCCTATGCTATCCAACACTTGCCCTACTGTTGCACTCTCTGGAGTTGAAATAGTAATTTTTACCCCTACGCTATCCAATATTTACTGTTTTAGTTAATTTAGTGTATAATTTCTATTTCTTTATTTTTATTTGTTATATATATTTTTAATATTTTTATTCATATTATTGTGGTATGTATGTATTTATAATTTATAAAATGTTTTTTTATCAATGTATAAGCGATTACAATCATTTATAAATATTATTATGTAAGTATATATATATATATATATATATATATATATATATATATTATATTTTATATGTATATGTTTAATGTATTTTTACATTAAGGGGCCGATTCCGATCTGGGTCGGAAATCACTCTGACCGAGCCGGATCCGGGGAGTTGTCCGACCGATCCAGGCTCCTGCAGTCTGACCGAGCGAGTACGATGCAGCCGTATGCTGTCGGACTCGGTTCGGTCGGACTCCCATAGAAGTCAATGGGAGCCGGTCGTATGACGCGTACATGGGCTCCCGTTGCGGACAAGTGCGCCCCCTACAATGGGGATGCGTCAATGCCATCCGCACCGTACATGCCTGTGTTGGGGAGACCAATGGGTCTCTCCCTATGTCCGAGTCGTAAGGCTGCGGGTAACAGGGGGTCCGATGCGGACCCCCAAAGTCCATCTCCGGGAGCTATTGCGAGCCGGAAGCTCCGACTCGATCAGGCTGTCCGAATCGAGCATCGTACTAGCTTGGTCGTGAAACGTCTCCATTGCGCGCCACGGTTAGCCTACGGCCGAGTCGTACGGAGTGGTTCAGGCCCGGAAACGATTCGGGTGGAGATTTCGCACTTGTTCGCATCGTACTTCGACGTCCGGACCCGTGTACGTACCGGACGGAAATTCAGCCCCCTAAATATTTTCAACTATGTTTCTTTTAATTATATGTATTATTTACTTTATTTTACATTATGTTTTAAACATTAAAGAAACGATATTTATAACAACAATATTTTTGACAAGGATATTTTTTCCCCAATATTTTTCTCCCTACCATAATGTAGATAGGACTTTGATATTGTTGACATCGATATTACGTCTCCGATATTTTTGAAGTCAATATTTCTGTAGTCGATATTCTGTCAGTAATTCAGCTAAAACGTAGATTATATAAAGGACAGATGTGAGAAGAGTGAAGTGAGATTGGGCTCTGAGGCATTACTAGAAATGTATCTGGTTCTTATAATGTTTGTATAAATTTGCTGAATTTAATGCCGCCTGAATTGAAAGGTAGTTGGAACCTCTCAATTTGCGTGTGCTGAATGCGCAAGATAATTAATGTAAGGTGCTTGCATTATTGAGAAGGAAGGAGTTAGAGAAATGCAACAAATGAATATTAAAAACAGTATCCAGGGTCTATGTGTGTGCCCACGTAAAGGGAACACGATTTATAACTTTGTGACCCTATTTTATGCTACTGACCAATTTCTATTCACTGGCTGTAGTCCACTGGTCCTTAGTTATCCAAATGACACTGATGTGAACAAATAGAGACCGACAGACAGTGGCAGCTCCTCTACTATGGCAGAGGAGCGTTGCCTCACTGCTTTTAAGCAGTGCAACATAAAGGAAACATAAAATGATAATAACTTTGAGTTATTATTTTATGTTTCTGTCCTGCTTTGGGGGCGGTGGTGGATGCGCGGGGCTGCTCTACTCTTGGAGCAGGGGAGGGGAGATTTGCCCACTACTAAGTAGTGGGCAAATGTGGGCTAATGTGGGCATGACTGTTTTGCCGGCCCTCTCAGTCTGCCCAAAACAGTCATGCGCATTTCCCCGTTCTCTGTGCAAGCTGCATTATAGCCTGCATGGAGAACATGCTCAGGCCCCGATTCCCTAGCTGAGCGTCTAACCACGAAGCTCAGACCAATCACAATGCTGCATTGCAGTGCTGTGATTGGTCGGGGAGCCTGGCTATGCTTCCTGTTCCTCGAGTCAAGATGAAGAGAGCAGGAGCAGAGAAGCAGGAAACCTGCGGCAGTGTAAGCATTTTTTTTTATTTTTACAATTTGCGCACAACCCCTTTTCCCACCTCCTCCTGGGCACCCCCTTACTCCCCCCGCGCCCAACCTACCACCAGCAAGCCATGCCAGCCGCCACTGCCGACAGAGAGCGCCTTATGCTAGGGACAAGTACAGACCCACAGGCGGCTGGTTGGATACACCAGTGGAGGGAGCTGTCAAGTGCACTGTAGTTTTTTAACAGATACATTACTGTCATGGTTTTTCGAATTCAATTAATGTGCACATTGCGATGTCTGATTGTCAATTAGGCACTGCTGAACTGATGCATAGATAATCATTTGGAACTATGTCTGCTATTATAAATGTTGCCCATATTATGAGTGGCTGTTTTTTTCTTGTATTGACAAATGATAAAAACGTTTAAAAAGGCAAAAGCAATTAGGGGGATCACCAGTAGTAGATAATTTTTCTAGTTCATTATAGGTTTCGCAGGTACAGTGCTTGTGCTGTGTCTGTGAAATCTCTTGTATTTAATATAGCTTAAAAGGGGGCTTTTATCAGCTCCCAAGCCGAATTACTGTGTTCATTCACTTTTGTGTGGAATTTTTTTTTTGTTAACTTCCCCTGGTTGCATGCATTTACGATACTGCTACTAAAGCTGTTCACACTGTTTAATCCCCATTCACTGTCAAGATAAGATCGTTTCCCACAGAAAAAGCAGCCAGCTTCCAACAGTATGCTGGAATGCTTGCTTTTTATTACTTAGTTATGTAAAGCAGATGCTTTAGCTTTAGAAACTTTGTGGCATTTCCGAGTCATGCCTCAATTACTTCCTTTGTACTTTGTAGGCATCATTGGATTGCTTTTTTCAACTTAATGTATTTGGTCATTATGATTAAATTCTAAATGTTGTAATAAACATTGCGTATTACAAATAAAGATAATACACAATGGCTATGCTATATTTTACTACTAAATAGGCAGCCACAAATGCAGTTACCTTGCAGACAACAGGGTCGTGATTTCAACGGTGCAGCAGGTACAGTAGCATTGGGGCCAAAAGTTGTAAGAACTCCTCTAAACACAAAATATTGCTATATTTGACTACTAAACAATGGCAGTTACCTTGCAGTTAAAATGGCCTTCATTTTAACAGTGTAGCAGGTGCAGATGCACCAGGGCCAAAAGCTCTACGGACCCCACTTAACCCAGAATATTGCTCAAATGTAAAACTAAACCAGCAGTCACAAATGCAGTTACCTTGCAGACAACAGAGTCATGATTTCAACGGTGCTGCAGGTGCAGTGATACCAGTGCCAAACGCTCTAGGCACCCCCACTAAACACATAACATTGTTATATTTTACTACTAAACAGGCAGTCACAAGTGCAGTTATCTTGCAGACAACAGAGTCATGATTTGAATGGTGCAGCAGGGGCACTGGACCCAAATTGGTCAGGACTCCTCTAAACACCTAATGTTGCTACATTTTACTACTAAACAGACAGTCACAATTGCAGTTACCTTGCAGTTAAAAGGGGCTTGATTTAAATGGTGAAGTAGGTGCAGTAGTGCCAGGGCCAAAACTTGTCATGCCTCCACTAAACACCTAATAATGCTATGCTTTACAACTAACCAGGCAGTCACAGGTGTGGTTATATAGCAAGCTCTAGGTTCAAGATTTTAATAGTGCAGCAGGTGCAGTGACACCAGTACCAAGAGCTCTAGGCACCCCACTAAACACCAAATATTGCTATATTTTACTACTAAACAGGCAGTCACAAATGCAGTTATCTTGCAGGCAACAGGGTCATTATTTGAATGATGCAGCAGGAGTAGTGGCACTGGGTCCAAAAGTTGTCAGAGCTCCACTAAACATCTAATATTGCTATACTTTACAACTAAACAGGCAGCCATAAGTACAGTTATCTAGCAAGCACTAGGGTCACGATTTCAATATTACAGCAGGTGCTGTAGCACCGGGATCAAAAGCTCCAGGCACCCCATTAAACACCTAATTTTACTACAATATATTCCTAAACAGGCAACCATAAGTGCAGTTACCCTGCAGACAACAGGGCCATAACTTGAATGGTACAGCAGGGGCAGAAGCAACGGTCCCAAAAGTTGTCAGAACTCCTCTAAACACATACTATTACTATATGTGACTAGTAAACAGGCAGTCACAATTTCAGTCACCTTGCATTTAAAAGGGACTTGAGTTGAATGCTGCAGCAGGCACAGTGGCACTGGGGCAAAAAGCTCTAGGGACCCACAAAACGCAGAATATTGCTATGTTTTTACTACTAAACAGGCAGTCACAGTGTAGTTATCAAGCAGGCACTAGGGCCATGATTTCAATAGTGCTGCAGGTTGAGTGGCACCGAGGTCAAAAGTTGTCAGAACTCCTCTAAACACCAAGTATTGCAACATTTAACTACTAAATAAGCAGTCACAAGTGCAGTTATCTTACAGGAACTATGGCCATGATTTGAATGGTCAGCAGGTTCAGTGGCACCAGAGCCAAAAGTTGTCAGAACTCCTCTAAACATATACTATTACTATATTTGACTACTAAACAGACAGTTACCTTGCAGTTAAAAGGGACTTGATTTAAATGGTGCAGCAGGTGCAGTACTGAACGCCGAATATTGCTAAATTTTGCTAATAAACAGGGTGTCACAGTGCAGTATCTAGCAAGCACTAGGGCCATGATTTCAAAGGTGCTGCGGGTGTAGTGACACTGGGGCCCAAAGATCTAGGAAGCCCTCTAAACACCAACTATTGCAATATTTTACTACTATACAGGCAGTCACAAGTGCAGTTACCTTACTGGCAATATGGTCATAATGTGAATAGTGCAGCTGGTGCAGTGGCACCGGGGCCACAAGTTGTCAAAACTTCCCTTAAACACCAAATATTGATATATTATGCTATTTAACAGGCAGTCAAAATCGTAGTTATCTTGCAGGCACTAGGGGCATGATTTGAATGGTGTAGCAGGTCCTGTTGATCCTGGTCCAAAAGTTGTCAGAACTCCTCTAAAAACATAATATCAGTATCAGATCAATCTATCTATTAATTCCCTCTTTCATTCCATATTTCAAATTTTTGCTATTACTTACCCTCATTATACCACTAGTAATAGCAATATATTGCCTTTTTGCAAATAAACAAGTCATAACACTTTATCAGAATTTCTGTATCCTATATTGTACAACTACTCAGCAGGCTACAACTTACAACAAAAAACCGCTTCCTATTAATAACATAGGCAAAACCTAATTTTTGTTATAATGGTTTATACAAGCTAGTTTCCTCACATCTCTGTAGGGTATATAACTAAAGGAGTACTACTGAGGTGGGTAATATAGACCTGAGAGCATTACTATTTTTTGTAAGAGCAAAAGAGGCTAAAGAGCAATATTATGGGAAATACAGAGTGATCTCATTTTCAGGGACCAGCACTTATCTTTTTATATCACCAGCCTTTGATCAAGGGAAAGAAAGGCAAAACACGGTGAAAAGAGGAAAAAGAGAAGGACAAAAACAGTGATACAAGGAAAAGCAGTGATGAAACTCAGCAGGCGCCCCCGTGCCTAGAGGAGGGGCGCCCTTAGTAGCACCACGGGACCAAGCATCCCATGGGGGCTGGTCTGAGGAGGGAGACTGGCTAGTGAATTTAAGGTTTTGGGATGTGCTAAGGAAGAAAACGAAACCGAATCCCATGGGTTGGGTATTTAAGCCAGTGCCTTAAGAGTCTCGTCCTCTTTGTCTCTCTGGACCCTGATTTAGCTGCTGGAGCATAGGAAAACCACCCGCCCACCCAGCAACAAAGTAAGGCAGAGCGCTGACAGTTAACAACAAAGGGGCATGCACGACAATGGAGGTTCAACTACTAGATGGACCCCAGGAGGGGGTAGGATTCAAGTGTGCAGTGGGTTGGCGGGGAAGGGGACCGGCCTGCCGGTGGTCCTCGACTCTACTGCCCTAACCCGCCACTTATGGACTGAGATTAATTTTGTGGAGGCTGACTGTGCTCATGTACCTCGGAGGGCCGGTACGCTATGTGGTGCCCTGGATTTCATGTAACACAACTGTTTGCTGTAGCGCGTTGTGGCCTGACGGCACAATGTGCGCAGCGGAGTTTTCAAGAGTATGGACAACTTAATGCTATGCTTAACTGTAATGACAATTTTAATTTCTTAGTGCCTTTGACATGTGAAGGTGGTTAGAGTGTGAGGCCCTGGTTCAGGTACCTTGGAAGGCCGGTGCGCTATGCTGTGCCATGGATTTCAAGTAATGCAACTGTTTGCTGTAGAACGTTGTGGCCTGCCGTCCCAATGTGCGCAGCAGAGTGTTCATGAGTATGGACAACTTAATGCTATGCTTAAATGTAATGACAATTCTGATTTCTTAGTGCCTTTGACATGCGAATGTCGCTAGAGTGTGATGCCATGTGTAATGATATATATATCCAAGTAGGATACTTGTACTCTTGTAGTGGTTTATGGTGAACTACCCGATTTGAAGTGAATAAAATCTACGCCTTGGACAATATAACCTGATCATGAGAATTCATGGGCATGGCATGGAGTGGGTGGAGATGGATGTTGGAAGTGGTGGGGAGGTGAGAGTGTCACATTGTGCGTGCACTAAGAACCTGTACAAGTGCCATACATGGGCTAGGAGTGTATGTTGATTTATGAAAGAGACAGAATGTGGCATGAAGGCTAGACAGCCTTGGCATTTGGCAACCCTGACATTCTTCACCATTGACAAATACTTCCTGGCACTTATTCTTTAAAAGATCAAGCACTGAATTGGATTACTGCCAGAAGGTATGCCTAAAAAAGAGTAGACAATGAGGTAGGTCTTTTGGTTTCGATAGACACAAAGGAAGATTTCCATGAGCTGAATAGGAATTACACTCTTGAAAAAATTCATAATATAGAGGTTTAGCATTCACATTGTATATTTTTATTCAGGATCAAGAGGACAGATAAGGTTAATAGGATTATTTCGGAGTACTTGGCCGTGCACATGGATATTAAGCAGGGTTGTCCTCTGTACATTGCACAGAAGGTACCTGCAATTCCAGGAGTCAAGGTTAGGTTAGGTAAGTTAATTTTATAAAGCGCGCAGCTGCCCCAGCAAAGGGGCGTCCCGGCGCTAGCAGTAAAGGGCAGAGGCAGCGACACAATTAACAAGGAAATAAAAAGGTTTTAATGGTTTTACGGAAGGGGAACAAACCATCCAAAGGATCAAGGAGAAGACAATAAAGGAATTGGCTAGGGCAACAATTAAATCAAGATGCTATTATATGCAGATGGCATGATCGTGATGGCATCTGAGCCAGAACGTCAATGTCCGTAATACTGGAAGTGATTGAAAAGTATGGGGAAGAAAATGGCTATACATTTACAAATGATGGAATGGGGAAGACATTCTTTGAATAGCCAATGTTTTGCAAATGGTTAACATCTGCCATCATCTGGCAGTAGAATGTCCATGCTTTGCAACTGTGAGTTGCAAAGCAATTGCTCTTGACTTTGCGTGTTGCAAGGAGGGAGGAATTCATCTTTGCCCCCTCCACCACCCCAATACACAGATTCACAAGGGTGGAAATTCTTATTAAACTTTATTTTTGTGCAGGTATAAAAGAATACAGTCACACCAGGCTCATATTCAGCATGAGAAAACTTACATCAAGTTGCTATATCCACAGCCTTCATGCCCACAACCCGGAGGCCGGGCGGCGACATACTTTTCATTAAGCGAGGTGCAGTTATTCTGTGACTTGCGAGCACGTCACGTCACTCCCCCAACCTGCTTTAGTTTAGTTTTTTCTCCCACAACTCCCCCCCCCATCCCATCCCCCCCTATCAACAAAACTGGTTGGATTCTCCCCTCAACGTGTTAACAGTCCGATCACATGTCTATCAAACTAAGTGTCACTAGTCCATCAGTGTCATTTGTGCCTACTCTACTGATGCTTGTCTCTCTCCCCATGCTACGGTAGATCACCGTACATGTGCGGTGTCTCCAAGTTTTCAGCCGGTTTGGTCTGTTACCGAGCATTGATCGATATCCGGTGATCTCCCATTCCCTCCTCTGTACTCTGTTCGGCTATGAGTTACCTCCTAAATGCCCGGCTTCTAGGCCATGGTATTGCCTCCATTTACCCCACACCTTTCGGAACTTTTTGGGACAGCCTCTCGCTTTGAAGGGTGGAAATTCTTAGTGGCTATTGCAAACTGATTCCTCATACCACAGGGTCACCTGTGGTGGCTTTCAGAATTCAAAGAACTTTGTGTATCTAGGTTATAGTATCTTAAACAGAACACATTTCCACAATTAAACAAGCAAACCATCAATACCAAGGGTATTGACTTCTACTTATCTGCAGAAATTCAAACTTCCCAACTTCGTTCAATGTTATTGAAAATTCCACTGAAAACTATATGAGAAGATTGCTAGCAAACATTGGATGAGTTTGATTAGGTCCTAAACCATCAACGCTCTGCACAGTGATGGCTTCCTAGGTTATAGCAAAATCCAATTTCTCTTATCTGTACCTTATTATGAAGTATAAGAGACTAGCGAAAAATCACAATCAGAGTCTGAATAATAGTTTGAGGTTGAGTAGAGTTTTGGACTTTAAGCATTCAAATCAAGACCACTATTAGTTACACAAAACTCTAGCTACGCTAGACAACTTAAGTTGCTCATTTTGCTGGTCATCCACGAAGAGATCGGAGTATGATCAGCAAATGATAGTAGTTAAAGTTTCTGTCAGCAAAAGGGTTAGGAAATACTTGAGATAGATGTTAAAATATTTTGCATGTAGTGAAGGGCTCCGGACAGCTTAGTAGTGAACGTAGAGTATACCAAGCTTTCGTAATATCGTTTAATATTTAGGGATTAGCAGGTGATTAACGCTTACAATTAAAAGGAAATGTATCTGTCAGTAGTTATACACAAGCTATATTAGAGAAGGAACTGTAAGCTTTTGCTGTGTTGAAAATTCGGAAAGAGGAAGCTCTATATTCTAATAAAAACGTACAGCCTTCCTGATATTTTCATGTTAAATCGGTGCCATAATCTGCTGACTTTTCTTTGCCTCACAACACACATTTTTAGCTGTGCCAGTTGCTATTTACTCTTGAGTGGCAGGCAGACTCTGTCACGAACTCCATGCTTCATCATAGCATAGCAGGGTTTTTTTTAACTCAATTTTATTGATTCTGTTTATCAAAAGACATTATTTGTTACATAGTTTTCTCTTCGGCAGTATACTCATTAGTTTACACATTTTTAGTGTAGTTGCTATAGTCATCCAATATTTACATGTGCATTTTGTTATGGATGGTTATGCCTTTATACAAGTTGTTATGCCTTCGCTATAAAAGAGTATAAACTAGAACATTGTAACTTACCCCAACTCCCTAATATCCCCCCCCTCCCCAACATAGCAAAGCAGCTTTCTTAGTCTTTCATGATTATGTACTGAATTTTAATGCCCCTAGCATTTCTGCATCGGGTCCAGAACCATAACACCCTACTGCAGAGGAAATGGGAATAGACTGCCCATTCTGGCACATACAATGGCTGAGGCGTTATGCATTGCATGCCAAACATTTCTTTCATCTAAATCTCACAAATGTTCTGCTAGCCAATGCTGATTTGATAACCCAACAATGAGATATGTGTAAACTGTTGATTCTTATATTCTCTAAAGCTCGAAATGCACATTTTCGGAAGCTAATATTTTTGCTTATGTTCTCTGATGAAGAGCAATTTGAGAAAAACGGCATAAGATGGCTCCATAAAAGAACCAGTACTGGCTTTTGATTAACAGGCTAATGAAATGAGTTACTTACCTTAGTTAACATCCCTCAATCTCTGAATATTCCCCAGGCAACAGACTGGATTCTGAAAATCGTTAGCAGTACCCCTCCAAGATGGTAGGTGGCATTGTGTGGCTCTGGGCCGACATTTTTTCCCTCTGAAAGTGACGTGCGGAGTCACAGATAAGTGCTACACATGAGCAAAAATGTCAGTTGCTTTCAAGGATGCCTATGCCCCCAGACACAGAGCCCATCAACAGATTGGCAGTGATCAGTGTGCAGATCTCTAGACTGACCTTTTTGGATGGAGAAAGGAGGCCAGTTCAGAGAACATGGAGGATGTGATGGTCTGTGAAGAATCTGAAGTTAGATAGAGTATGGACCTGAAAGGCCA
Source organism: Lissotriton helveticus (assembly GCF_964261635.1). Taxonomy (NCBI): domain Eukaryota; kingdom Metazoa; phylum Chordata; class Amphibia; order Caudata; family Salamandridae; genus Lissotriton; species Lissotriton helveticus. The sequence continues at coordinate 593,191,077 of NC_136067.1, read as the reverse complement.
TTATAGAAGGTTCAGTGATTGGTTCTTCAGCTGGATTCTTCTAACTGCAGATTCCTCACCTATTGAATAGATGCCAAAACAGGACCTCCCCAGGTGGTTGGTCTGTGAACTGGCTCAAGCCAAAAAGTCCTGCAAGACCGAACAGGCAATGTGCCCAGCTCAATGGACTTGGATGCTCAGGCAGTCGTGCTTCATGAGCGTATGAAGAATCCCATGTATTTAGCAGCCTGGAAAATATCTAGAACAGGCACGCCACATGCCAACATAGTAGTAGCAGCCTTTGCTTTGTGGAATGACTAGTAAGCCTTTAGGGGATGCTTTTTGCCAATTAGTAGCAGATTTTGATACGCAGCATGGGCCGACGAGAAATGGTTTCTTCTACCCGCCTTATGTATTTCGCTTCAGCAAATCTAACAGAGCTGATTGTCTACCCAATAAGGCTTGGTTTGATCAATGTAAAAGCTGAGAGCTCTTTTAAGATATAATGGCTGGAGCATTTCTTCCTCTTCAAAGTGATGAAGTTGAGTGAAGAATGCCAGGAAGGTGATGCTTTGGCCGACATTAAAAGGCATCAAAAGTTTTTGAAAAATGGAGGCGTGGGTCCTCAATACCAACCTATCTGAAAAGAAAGTAGGGTATGGGAGGTAGGACTTGCAGTTCACTGACATGTCTCATAAAAGGTTTGGAGATGAGAAAAACTGTCTTTACGGTGAGTAGCGATAATGGACAGTTATGTAGGTTAAAAGGGTGTGCACATGAGGACGTTTAGGACTAGATTATGGTCCTACTAGATCATAATGAAAGGAGTAGCTGGAAATGTATGCTGGGAACACTTTAAAAAGTGCATCACAATGGTCACTGAATAAAGGAGGCTGACCCAGCAACCGCTAAAAGACTGAAGGAGCACACAAAGTCCCTTTAACTGTGCCCATGGCAAGTCATGGCTGTGCTACGGACAACACAAAAAGCAACATTTCGAGGAGTTTGCCTGAAGTGGGTCCATCTGTTGAGTTCTCATCCAGCCACAAATTTGTCTCAGTGACAGGTGTGCATTGGTGTAGTGGAAGAATGCCCAGGATGCTAATATGACATCAACAACCTGAGAAGGAAGGTTGAACACAGTCAACTACTGCTAATCAATCTGCAAGCATGGAGGTGAAGCTTCTGTAGACCATGGTGCAAGACCCTGAACTGTTGTTGAGACAGAAGATCCTCCTGAAGCAGCAGCCTGATCGGAGGACAGATACTCATGGCCAGGAGTTTTGACTACCACACTCTCCTGGCCTAATCTAGACCCACTAGCATGACCTGGGCCTGGGCATTCCTGATCTTTTTTAGAATTTGGGTCAGGAGAGGTAATAGTGAAAAGGTGTATAGGACTATACTGAGCTCCACTTTACATGGAATGCGTCTCTGAGAGAGAAAGACATCTGGGATACTCCATTCTGCAAAAGTGTTGACATTGACTCTCATGCAGGAAAAAAAGGGTTGAGCCTTTATCACCCTCTAGAGCCTAGGCTACACTAAATAAGGATTACAGAAGAAAGAGCTGTAGCAAGATACATGAAATACAATTCAAAGATAACTTGTTATTAGGTATCAAAAAGCGAACATATCAAACTGTAATTTAGGTCTTTATATATCTATCAGTATTTACGTGTAATCAACAGGGCATCATTCTTGTGTAGAAAAGAGAGGCAGCTGGAGTACATATAGACAAAGAAATGATTTTGCTTTTTTCTAGAGTTTGAGAAAAACCAATACAAAACAATACAAAATCAAATACATAAACATTTTTGTGCAGACAATACAATCACACCTATGAGTATCAAGCACAATAATTGATAGATATTGAATGTACAAAAAAATGATGGACAAATCAATTGTTTGGGAGTAAAGTACCATTACTAGGCAAGACACCTAAATGGGGACCGGCTCTTGGAGTGAAAGATCAATTGTTTCTAGCAAGTTAGAGCACGGTTCAGAATTTCACCTCACAAAAAAAAAAAAACGAAGTTTTAACTTTGCCAAAGACCAGTGCTCTAATTTTTTTTTTTTTCGTCCTCATTTGCCTTATCCTCAATTTAGGAGATACCAACCACCTTGCGTGTCCTTCACTTAGAGCCGGGGCAAAATACATTTTTACCCGTCTCCTGTGCCAGAACGCGAGTATAATATAATGGTGGCAGAGAGGTCCCGGGGGGAAGAGGGGCTTGCGCTGACTCCATCTAGGTATATTTCAACCTGTAGGACCAATATCGTAACGAGGCTAGACCCGGTCCAAGGAGTGTTAATGGCATAATCATAGGACCCGGGGGAAAAAAAAAAACCGGAATACTATTTCCACTTGGTCAACAAGTCCCAAAAAGCCAGGTTACGTTTACTGCATGATCTAGTCAGATCCACCTTCGATGTTTCGTATAAGGACGTGAGCCAGCCAGACTGTGATGGGGCAGTTTTCTCTACCCAATATAAACAAATTTGCCTTCTGGCCAACAAAATGGCATAGAACAGGAGGGACCTAGCCTTACCGGTGATACTATCCTCCAAGCCAAAGATAATAAGTGGCAATGTAATTGACAATGATGTGTTTAGGAAGGAGTTTAAGGTAGACTTCACTTCCTCCCAGAAACGGCCGATGTCGGGGCATTCCATGAACATGTGGATGTCCGATGCTCCCATGAGGTTTCATTTGTTACAGTTCTTATCAGGGAGAAATTTAGAAAGTCTCAAAGGTGTAATATATGCACGGTGAGCTGTGAAGAGATGGTTTCGTCTTAACCATGATGGTTTCACAATTTTGTAAAGAAGGGCAAAAGACTTTAGCCATACCTCCTCACACTGAAAGCCAGTCGCCTCCCCCACAGCTCATCTGGGAGGGCAAACTCCCCATCAATTTCCTCCAACAACTGCCAGTACCATAAGGCTACCTCCTTTACTCCCCTAGATCGTTCCAAAAGCTGCCGCTCCAAGTTGCTGGCCTTCCCAAGTTGTACACCTTTACGACACTCCGCTCTCACCCAGCTATCCAATTGGATGAACTTAAATCTGGAGAGCCCCGGGCCAATGTAGTCACGTAACTCATCCCAGGCTATTACCGATCCTTCCACCAATAGCTCACCCAATCTTATAATCCCGGCATCCTCTAATGGGGAAGACAGGCTGTCCCTTAAGCATAATGGTAGACCCGGCGAGTCCCATATTAGGGCGAGATTAGAGTAGTAAGACAGCCCCAATCTTTTTCCGATGGTTAACCAAGCATTAGCTCATGACTGTAAAATTTTAAGCTTGATTTTTTTAAAGAATTTCTGGCTCCCAAACTTAAACAAAAACCCATCCACTGGTAGATTTGCCCCAGTTAACATGGCTTTATAGATCGACCCACTGGGAAGGTTAGATGGTATTTTTAAAAGCATCCTAGAGTGAGACAACTGAAAAGCCCATGCATAATATAGTAAATCAGGCAGGGCAAGACCTCCCTTCTCCCTCCTCCTCCTCAACTTTTTCCAAGCGAGTCTGGTAGATTTATAATTCCAGATAAAGGAGTTCATTTCTCGCTGGCACTTATCTATCATTTTGACATCGAACGCCAGGGGAATGGCATTGAAAATAAACGTAAACTTAGGAAGGATACACATTTTTACCAGATTCACCCTACCCATTATAGAAAGTGGTAGGTGAGTCCAAGATTTCAGGAGCCTTTTACTCTCATTAAATATTCTATCCAAGTTAGTTTGTCCAATACTGCCCACTTCTTGAGTGAATCGTATCCCGAGGTAATGCATAGAAGTAGAAATATTTACACCCACCCGTATATCAGGTATGTTCCATGCCATAATTTCAGTTTTACTTGAATTAATGTTTTTGTGTTCCCTGCCCGCTGCCTCTCTCACTTTTTTAGCGCGTGGACACGCCGGTGTGCGTAACGCTTTACAAATGTCCCTAATAATAATAATGTTATACCCCGAGATACGCCCAAACTCCTCTGCCCGCTGGATGACACCGGGAAATGACAGTACCGGATCAGATGTAAAAACCAAGATGTCGTCAGCATATAGTGCTACCCGTCTTTCCCACTCCCCAAACTTGAAAGATGGAATATTGGCCTCCGCCCGCAAGACCTGGGCAAACGGTTCGATATACAAGTTGAAGAGGAGGGGAGAAAGCGGGCTGCCCTGCCTCGTACCTCTAGTGATCTTAAAGGCTTCTGTCAAGGTCCCGTTAATTAGCAGCCTAGCCGACGGAGCCCTATACAGCTGGGCGATGGTCCTACAGAAGCCCTCCCCAAAGTTAAACTTTTTTAGTACATAGGTCCAATTAACCCTATCAAAGGCCTTTGTGACGTCTAATGTGAGGGTGGCCAGTGGAAGGGAAAAGGCCGAGGCGATGTCTATAGCCCCAACCAAGTCGTGTGTTAAGTCTGATAGTTGTCGCCCTTTAATAAAACCTTTCTGGTCTTGGTGGACTATGGTGCCAATTACATTGCCCAATCTTGCCGAGATGATAGTGGTGAAGATTTTATAGTCACTGTTCAGCAACGATATCGGTCGATAAGACCCACATTCCGAGAGAGGTTTCCCTGGTTTAGGGATAAGAACAATTGTGGCCTCACCCCATGATTTTGGGGGTAAATCTCCTTCTCTTAGAATGCCATTAAAAAGGGCCGTCAACAATGGGGCAATGGCATCCTCCAATGTTCTATAAATCTCTCCCAGAAGACCATCTGGGCCTGACGCTTTTCCTTTTTTTATTTGGCCAATTGCTTTCCTCTACTCGGCCTCCGTTATTTCCATCTCTAGGCTATTGCTCTGTACTGTTGAGAGGGTTGGAAGCGTAATTCCCTCCAACCATCTGTCCCTTGCCCTCTGGTCGTTGGGAAGATCATCCCTGTAGATTGCCTCAAAAAATTCAAAAAAAGCATTGCTAATTTCTAAATTAGAAGATCTTAACGTAGCCTCTCCGTCTACCCTAATTTCTCTAATGTATTTGAGGGCTTGGTCAGACTTTATTTTCCATGCCACTACCCTACCTGCGGCTTCTCCAAATTCGAATTGGGAAATCTTACTCGCTTCCCACCTTTTATTTACCCTCTCTTGCAGGATGTTTTCCAATTGTAACTTTAGCTCGGCCAGTTTCGTGTGCTCCTCTGGGGTTCCTAGGGACGGACCGGTTTTTAACTCTAATAGTTTCATTTCCTGCTCCAGGCTAGCTGTTGTTTCCTTGTATTTTTTCCGCCTATAGGAGGCTCTACTAGTGATATGACCTCTTAAAAAGGACTTAAATGCCTCCCAGACTATAGCTAGGGCTGAGGATTCAAGATTTAATTAAAAAAATAACATGGACTCTGCTAACAAAAAATTCACTTCTTCGTCCTCAAGCAAGAGTGTCCGGTCAAACGACCTAAATGGAAACTTAGTCTTACTGTCGGATCTCAAAGTGAATACCAGGGCAGCGTGGTCCGACAGATGGGAGGGGAGATATTCTATCGCTGTCAGAGTATCCTTCAGGCAATAGCTAAAAAGGGCATAATCAATTCTAGATTTATGCTTAAAACAGCTATTCCGGAAGGACCCCCCCATTTTGTTACCTGCTCTTTCTCTCCACAGATCTGCCTACGGCATAGCCCCGTTACCAGCAGCGCAGGGTTTCGGAAAGCTGCTCAGAGCGTGCGGACCACTCTAGCCGACGGCCGCCATGTTTTACCTCCAATTGCACAGTTCACCAGTGCTCTAAATTACTACAGCCAAAGCTATCTTTTCCACAGAGGAGAGAGCCATCAGAGGGAATTTCCATTCAGGAAGATTGGACATTCCTGGAGAAGCCTGTGGACCTCATCCAGGCATGTTTTCTGAGCATCACACTAGTACCATACGCCCAATCAAGGTGATCTGTAGAGACCTGACCACAACGAATCGTGAAATTTGCTGCATCATGGCCATCCTGAATAGCTTGTGTGAGGGTGGGGTGCAAGTCATAAGGCATAGCAGGAAGGACCTGAGCAATAGAATTCCAAAGGGTATGTGTATAGTGGCTCAATAGGCAGCTGGTGCTTACATACCTCATTACCAGGCTGGTGGAGAAGAACATGAGTTTTCCAAAGTTTCAAGACGGTTGGATTCTCTATCCTGTGGAGCAGTAGGGAAGGCATTGGCGTTGACCTTGCTCAGGAATGCATGCATCACCAATCTTAGGTTGGATGTTGCATTAGGAAGGATAAATAACCCAGAGCAGTGGCATCTCACTATCTATCTATTTAACAGTTCCAGAAAATGGCTTTGCCCATGTCCCAAGCAGGGAGTCTGTGAGAGTCTCATTAAAAGGTAACAGGGGCTCAGTATTAGTTTGTCTGAGTTAGAGGACTTCATTAAGACCATTGATATATACATCCGTAGTGGGCAACTGGAGGTCAAGTACATCAGCTGCCCACTGCATCACAACTGTGAAAAAGGCACTCTCCCGCGTTTTTGTTGCAGAAATTAAACATGGTGGCCTAAACCTTTAGGGGAACCAGAAAATAAGAAAAACTCAGAAATATTTGTGATAGCCTGAATACAGCCTGTGATTTAACGGTAAGAAGGCTTATCTGCATCTTATTCAGGTACAATACTAAGCTCAATATAGAGGTAGTGATAATGTATTGAAAACAAGGAAACGTTCCAAACTTTTAAATGTTTTCTGTTTCTGTTTTTATACATCTTGTACAGAAAATCAGAAAAGCCCTGATGAGAATCTAGGTCTTGATTTCCCTTGATTCGAAACGCGTCGGCACAACAAGGGAGCACAAAAATACAGGGAATCAAGATTTTGCTATTGATGAAACCTGCCATTTATGGTCTATTGCTCCTTTGGACTATAAGTATTTGGTCTTAAATTCGGATATTGATTCACCCATCTGCAATTTAATAAGGTCATAAGTATTTGTTGGTTTTGTGTAAAATTGTGTACTTTGATGTAGTATGTTAAGTATGTTTTAGTGAAGATATGGACTCTAAATGAGAAAACTAGTTGGGTGATGTGGGGAGTTAGGAAGATGTAGCTTTACTTTCATAATTTCAACTCATACAACAAAAACTTTTACACAGGGCCTACTATGCATGCACAACAATGGTTGAAATGGTCAGGGCTGAGTCGGTGCAGTGCTCCAGAGATTGTGGCTGGGAGGGCACATTTATCCATATGTCATGGGGATGCCCGGCGCTCCAGAATTATTGGGGGGTGGTGACAGCCTGCCTTATGAATGTGTGCGGGGTGCAATGTCAATGTCGGTGTCTGTTAAATGTTTGGGACAAAACAGACCTGAACAGTTAGGATCATCTCTGGGTGATGCTGGGCTTTATGGTGCTTCACAATACCCCAAACCCAGTCCAGCCTTCATACTTTCAAGCTGTGGACACTGTGACCCGTACGCTCCAATGGGATGGGGATTCCCCTAGAAAATTCTTTCCGAAACTGGCACAGGGCTGGTACAGCGTCCAAATGGCACTTTCAGCCACCAGAAATTCTACTGGGCAACCCAAATTAAGGACATTAATCATTGGGTACATCTTCCTGAGGATGAACCCGCTTATAGAACTGGCAGATGAAATATGCAACCTAAGGACTACCTCTGAGCGATATATGGGGAGAGGTGCTTCCATTTGTTCCCAACCCAGTCTTCAGTTATGCTTCAAGTATGGCACACTGCACTAACGGCACTGGGTTGACGGGGCAAGATCACTAGTGCTAACCCGCTGTGGGACACAGCGAAATTGGGCATATTAGCTGGACAACAGGGCTTTGAAAAACAAGATCTAATAGGCCTGTCAGAGTGGGGACCTGTGGGCACTTGGGGAGATTAGATCCTTTGCTGACCTACAATGGATATACTAGATAGCACACACAGAGGCATATCACTATCTACAGATTAGTCAAGCCTGACACAAGGCACTCCCATAGGGAGAGAAGCTTCCAGAGTCCTCCCCACTGGAAGACAGGCTGCTGGATGATTATATGGTGAGAAAAGCGATCTCTCTAACCTAACGTAAACTGTTATGTAACTCCCCGGAACTCTGGACTCAACCAGAAAAAAATAGTTGGGTGATGTGGGGAGCTTGGAAGATGATGAATGGCACGAGGCAATAGCATCCCCAAGGCAGGTAGCTGTGCCTTCATGATTTCAACTCATACAACAAAACCTTTTACACAGGACCTACTATGCATGCACAACAATGGTTGAAATGGGCAGGGCTGAGTCAGTGCAGTGCTCCAGAGATTGTGGCCGGGAGGGCACATTTATCCATATGATATGGGGCTGCCCGGCGCTCCAGAATTATTGGGGGGCGGTGATGGCCTGCCTTATGAATGTGTACAGGGAGAAATATCAATGTCAGTGTCTGTTAAATATTTGGGATGAAACAGACCTGAACAGTAAGGATCATCTCTGGGTGATGCTAGGCTTTATGGTAGCCAAACGGAACATAGCCAGGATGTGGGGGGCTGCGACCACTCCAGCCTGAAGGAGTGGAAAATAGACATGGATTGGTGTATGCAGGCATAAAAAGTGTTATACAAAAGTAGAGGCTGCCCACATAACTGAACCCAAATTTGGGGAAAATGGAATGAATATAGGGGGATGTTATGTGCACCTACTGACTGAGCTGTATTAAAAGAACACGTACCATGTGGCTAAAAAATACTAAATTGTCAGGAAGGATGGGATATAATAAGAGTCTGAAAGCATGAGGCAATTGGTCAATGTTGTACTGTGTCTCAGTGCTATGTACTAAAGGCCTCATTACGATGGACGTGGGACCACCCCGTCAGGCCATCGGTGACCATCCCACCACCATGGGACCCTGCAGGACCGCCTGCCGCTTTAGGATGGCGGGCGGATATGGGGAGGGTGGAGAGACCGACCACCACGCATCTAATAGGCTCAAGGAGCCCTGTTCTGCAATCCCTTCAATGGTGGCGGTGCCTTCTCAGGCAGCCCCGTAGGGATTACAATGTCGCTTTCCGCAGGCTGTTTCATGGTGGTTAACCCACCTTGAAAAGGCTGGCGGAAAGTGACTTTGGGGGCACCTAGCGGGCCACCTGTGTCTCCTGGCCCTCCGCCATTGGGCCCTGGGCTACATATCCCTGCACTATGTAACAGGCACCGCATGGTGCCTGCCACATAGTGCTGTGATATGTCAGAGGTGTTTTTTTTGTACTGGAGCGTGTGCTTCAGCCTGCAGCACACGCCGCATTACAAAAGATACACAATGTAACCGTCGTGATGGCATTTGCATTGTAATGCGACCAGCGGGACCTACGACTCCTAGTCGGGCGGTCCTGCTTCCACATCGGTTACATCCGTCAGGCATCATAATCAGGCCCTAAGTTACTTGTTGTAATCACAATGTTGTTTACAATCTTTAAAATAAAAATATTTATTAATAAAAAATCTAGTTCAGGTCTGCACCAGGCGATAAGGAAATTAATATGGGCGGACACTGGAACATCACTAATCTGTGCATGGCATATAACAGTATAGTATTCACAAGCAAACAGTATCACAAAAACCGTTTATGAAGTGAAAACAATTCAGCAACTAGAGTTGTTTCAATTCTGTTAGTCTATTCTGCACCAACTCGAAAGTTAATAATTTAAATAGAGTTCCATTTCCCAATCCAAAAAACAAAACCAAACAAAAAAGCTCAAGATACAGAAGACGTTTGTGAAGGAAAGGTTCTCTCATAAACATATCATGGATTCCAACCACCAGTTCTATTTTCACTAGACATGCATACTAAAACTATCCTACTGGGCAGGCAGCCTAGTCTATTGTATAACGGCAAAAGGGTCACACACTAATAGCGCTTGCAAGAAAGGGAGACTAGTGAAGAAATAACATGGGAGCTAACCTTTACCTCACATCATCAGCAACTGAATGGCATTTCATTTTCATATCTTTCATTTGCAATTTATTTTCGCATCTCCACGCCTCGTATTCATCCACTTGATCTAACTGCCATGATATTCTTCTTTTTCTTTTGCCATCAGTTTGGCAGCTTTCTAAAGATTTTGACCTTTCCATAGTCCGAGCATGCAGGCATGCAAAATTAAACGTGGACATCTTTCATTAACAACAGTGTTCAGCATTCGAAATCCATATTCATTTATTAGTAATAAAGCACAGAAAACAGGAACAGTGCAACTGCTTAATACTTCATAAATATTGCCTGTCTAAATTGCAGTTTAAAGACAATGTATAAAGGCTGTTTAAGTGATTTTAATTATAGCTGAAATATTAAGTTATACTATCTAGGCATATTAGTTGATAAATAAGAAAAAGCTCTGCTGTCTATTTTATAAAATGTAGACCTGTCCTGTGGACACATGGTAAAAGCAAAAACTGGTATTTCACTTACATGATTTCTTAATGATTTGGGGTATTTTCCATGTGGCACTGCACATGGGTAAAGGACCGTGCATTTAATTCTCTGCCCTGCCTCACAAGGTATTTGTGTTTTGAATGAACTTCAGTTACGATGACTGCAACCTAACCGTTGGCAGATCCTTTTTCAATGCCAGTGCCCCAGCTCCAAAAATGTCAGAAACATTAGACAACTGACATATTCACAGGTGAATCAGTCCACATCAACAAGCCATAAACCTATTACCTTACCAAGCATGGGAAATGGCTCTCAACCACACCACTGAAGAGGTCCGGAGAAAAGAAAGCATACAAACTCAGTGTTTTAGTACATAGCAAATTCATGCCTTTAAAGGGACACAACCTCTCATCACACACCTGGCCCAACTCCACATCGGCACCCGACATTTCGGCTGCAATCCCAGAGGGATACAAGATTGCACAACAGGGCTGCCTTCAGAAGCCAGTAGGAGGATTCACAGTCATCTACAAGGACTCCATCAAGTGCTGAACATCCACAGAGAGGGCCATCCAATTTATGGAACATCTGCACTTAAAGTTGCAAATCTTCACAGGGATGTGGAATTCCTATAGCCCGACGCCCAGGACATATGGTTTGGGGTCAAGGGCAACAAGTTTTAATGTGTATTTTGTCCTTGGGACAAGTAGGCCCAACCCCCTGCAGCACAAACCCTTTGGCTGCCAGTTTGCAGTACCACATTAAGGATCAGGGAAGGGTACTGCCTGTAGTTAAGTTAATATTTGTGTGCATGTGTTAATGCTGTTCAAACTTGTATTTATGGTTCATTAATTGAAAGCCTTTATTATAATTGAAAGCCTTTATTATTAGGGAGAGCGCTCTAAGTAAATGTACGTTCTGACTGCACTACTGACAGTGGTTCCAGTATGAAAATGTGTACACATGGTTTCAAAGTTTAGCAACATGAGGCTATGCATGATGCTCACAGAATGCGCTCTGATTAGATGCAAATATTTGCAGAAGCTTGAAAGCAAGATTAATGTTTCTTTGCTTTCAATATAAAATGTTCCTAAAAAATGAAAGTAGGGAAAAAACCATTTTGCTATACTACTGTAAAATTTCAGGTACCATTTCTTTGCAGCATCGTTTAGTAAAATGTGTTGATGCATGCTAGTATTTTCCAAAAATATTCATATTGGAAAATTTGTGTAACCAATTTCAATAAGATTATGGGAAACAAAAATAAACAAGCCTTGGCAAAGCCATTAGGTCTGACATTGGTGGTCAGCTTTTTAGTTTTGGCAATGCGTGACTTGTTTTGGCATCGCTTTTGTAAAACCTTATTGTTGTGAGAGCTGCCGTTATAACAAACATTGGCAAATTCAAAAATAGTTTTTTGTCTCAAAAAAGCACACACTGCCACATTAGTTACTGGCACTGAACAAAACTACTTTGTGTACCAATATGCTCCTTGTGAAAGAGTAGAATGCTGTCACTCACAGTGAAGCCAGCTGATTCAGAGAGAGAGAGAGAGAATTTTAATAAACACAAAAGGTCCTGGTTAACGCCAGACCAAATTAGGGGCCCAATTATTAAAGAAAGTCTCAAAAGTGCACCTTTGGTATACGGCTTTCATGAATTCACAAGAATTTACATTAGTAGGGCAAGAAATTGTACTTTAACAAAATATTTGTGAACTGCATTTTAGCATGAGTAAATATGCATGTGTAGATTTGCTCATGTTAACACCTGGATGTTTGAAATTTCATTTTCCCTCCAACTACCTTTTTCCCGACTCTGAAAGAAGTTTTAAGTCTGCCACTCTCAGGAGTAAATTTCCAACATTTCTCAGTATGGGAAAGATTAGAGAAGATTTGTTGAAAACCATTAAAACATGCAAGTTAGTAGGTTTGCACAGACTCAATAGGGCGGTCCAACCCTGGAACTACTGCTTACCACCATCTTCAGTCCCAGTATGTAGAGATCTGTGGAAACGTGGCAACATAAAATGATTACTAGTATTCAAACTCTATGGGATATGCCCTGGCATAATCAGAGAGGCTATATAAGAGCTCTTTATATAATGAGATTGCTGCCATAATTTGTGGCAGCACTACATGGCACCAAAGGGACAAGTGGATTTTGTTACAGGACAAGTAGATTTTTGAAGCAACCTGCCCCATGGACAAGTAGATATTTTAATAAATTCCACACCCCTGCTTCAGAAAACTTGATTCTGAACGTAACCCTCGCCTCCCGACCACCCGGATCGGGAGATATTTTCACCAGCTTCATCACAGACTTTATCGCTCCTTCAACTCCATCAACCCAAAAGCCTTCATACTCCTCAGGAACCTCAACTTTCACTAAGAAGACAGGAGTAAACCCTGCTCCACATCACTCCTCAAAAGCAAGAACAATATTGGACTAACCCTGCTCATTCCAGACCAACACATCATGAAGGACACACACTAGACATCCCATCTTCACCAGCAGTGGCAGCATCAAGTACAACTCCATATCACCACTCACATGGAGCAACCACTCCATCATCCACTTCCAAATCAACTCACCTCAAGTCAACACATCAGAATCACCCTACCAAGAAGCAGTTGGGCCTAAATTTCAGATCAGACTGGCTCAATGCCCTCAGCATGGATCAACCTAACTGCACGAACAACATCAAGGAGGACATAACCAAATTCAACAACTGGATCAAGATCTGTGCAGATCTACCATATACAATGGGACTGCACAATCATCCAGACCTTCTGGCACCAAATCACTACTATAATGACCCAAGTCATATCTCACACATTTTGAGTGAAACCAAGAGAAATACTACAAAATATCTCAAGAGACGACCCTCGGCCAAGGTATCTTCAGATTTGGGTTGCTCTGGCTCTGGGGGTAGCAAAAAGAAATGTAGCCAGGTCATGGGGGAAATCAGCCCCCCCAACGATAAAACAGTGGAAGATTGACCTAGACTGGTGTCAGAATGCGGAGCAAGTATTATATAAATGGAAAGGATGCCTGCAGAAGTGGGGAAAAGTGTGGTGACCATTGTAATCCTACAGGGGAATTTGAGGCCTCAGTGTGGAATTTAAATATGTATGATGACCAAGTCAAGACTTTACTTGGACATTCAAAATGTAAACTGTCATGTAGCTTCTAAGATGTTGTTCTTTTGGAGCTCTATATGTCATGGAACTTAAGGAACAAATATATACACGGTCATGTATTGAGCATAATGGTGGAAATGTTAAATAAAAAGAGTAAAAAAAAAAAAGAACCGTGCAGATGCCCCTGCGCCCATCAAACCCAACAAGCAAAGAAGAATCAACAAGCAGACCAGAGGATACTCAAAAAACCAGCCACAAAACCACAGAACCACCTACAAGGCTGCCCTAAGCAACTACCACCAGCAACTGAGAGACACCAAGAAATAAGCACTAGCTAAACGCACCGAAGGAAGGTCCAACAGCTGCAAGGAAATCTTCTCACTTGACAAGGACTTCACCACACCCTCAGGCTCCACCAACGTCATCACCCCTTCCCAAGAACTCTTTATCTACCTATCAAACCATTGTAAAATTGTAAACATATACAGCAACTTTGCACATCAACCAGACCCCAGGGATTTCATCAGAAAACTACCCATCCCCAGCTAAGACAGACACCTGACCAAATGAAAACTCCTGCCAAAGATACAGTGACAATCATGCAGACCATCCACTCAGGAGCCCCTACAGACCCATGTCCCCACCACGTCTACAACAAAAGAGCATCACCCATCAACACTGTCCTCACCCACATCATCAACTCCTCCATCACATCCACCACTATCTCAGGAAAACTGGAAGTATGCAGTGGTCAATGCCCTCCTCAAGAGCCATCCTCTGACCTGAGCCAAAAGAGCATTTTTTTGTCCTATTTCCCTGTTCCCCTAACCAGCCAAACTGATAGAGAAGGCCATCAGCAAGCAACTCAAAATAGACCTCAAACATCATCACCTACTGAAAAGCACTCAATCAGGATTCAGAAAAATACAGCACTTGTTGCAGCCACTGACAATATCCGGATTCCTACTGGCAGAGATTAGTTTCCTTAATAGATATTAATTTGATAGTATCAATGCTATCGGCTAGTGGCCTATTAGTTAGGATGATCTAAACAAAACCTGTAGACTCACATTATGGTAATCACATCCAGCTAAAATCGCTCGTCCTTTAAAACACTGTTTGTGTTCTTGGATGTGGTGACTTCAAGAGAAAATAAAGATAGTAATAATTAATTTTTAAAAAATATAGCTTTATTGCATTTTTATCATTTTCTCGATACAAGCAAATCAAGCATAGATATATATTGCACTTACATACAAGATCAATATCGCGGTGTCATTGCGTATATAATTCCAGATATTATCACTTGGTAATCACAGCGTAATTTACCTCTGTATCGCAGAAGGTGACGTGCATTGGCAGATTGGTATGGGTACATGATACCCATGTATACTGTCACCTCTAATTGAGGGGCAGGACATGTCTATCATATGTAACTTCTCCTTACAGTAATTAGTCAGATGCGAACATGTCTATTAGTACATTTACGTATGACTTGTGTGCAATACAATTGTTGGATAAAAATAGACAATAAAGCATGGGTTATAGGAAGTTAAAAATATCTCTGATTGCAAGATATCTTCATTTTTTAACATTTGAATCATAACTAATAAACATAAAATAAATGCAAAAGAAAAGGAGATATCAAGTACACAAAGGAACATGTATCTAGTGTGTTATGTGCCTTTCGAGTGAAGTCATGTTGAGGTTCGTGTGCATTTCAGCGGACTTGGGTTGCTTTTCCTGGTCAGTATGTGATTGCGTGGATGCCAAGGTGTCATGCGTCTAAGGTTATGTCCATGTAGTGTCATGAGGGAATGTGGGGTCATTGCCCAACCTAACAGTCATGGCTAAACAGCCCGTGCAGCGCTGACTCCCTGGCGAAGCTGCGTTTAACGCTCGCCAGGTGAGAGCTCTGAAAGGAAAAGAGTAATTGTTTTTTCTGCGTGATTTTAACCAATTTTAAACTGCTTACTGTGGATTTTATTGTAGCTTGCACATTTGCACAGTTCCACCTACAGGAGCACGGGGGTCCGCTATTGAGGGGAGGAAACCACTCTTCCGGTTAGCGGTCTAGTGCTCTAGCGGTCTAGTGCTTCAGACGCTGCCCCATATAAATCAAATGCTGATGCACCCGCGCAGCGCTGACTCCCTGGGCAAAGCTGCGTTTAACGCTTGCCAGGTGAGAGCTCTGAAAGAAAAAGTAATTGTTGTTTCTGCTTGATTTTAACCAATTTTAAACTGCTTACTGTGGATTTTATTGTAGCTTGCATATTTGCACAGTACCACCTACAGGAGCACGGGGGTCGCTATTGAGGGGAGGATACCACTCTTCCGTTTAGCAGTCTAGTGGTCTAGCGGTCTAGTGCTTCAGACGCTGGCCCATCAAACGCCAAAGCGCCCGTGCAGCAGACGTGCCGCGGGTGCGCCTAAGGCAAGCCTGTCTGAGCCCGTCCGCGCTCTGGCCAGGCGCAGGGCCCGTCCCCCTGGCCATTTATCATCTAGCAGTGTGTGCTACTCAAAGGAAGAAATCCTTAAACTAGATCCTGGTAAGAATAAATTATGCTGCCTTCAGCTGTCTCCTGATACAGTGTGTTCTCCCAGAAAGAGCTCTGTTTGTGGTCGCTGCCAGACCTGTCTCCCGGCCATTCTGTACCTACCCACATGAAAACAGGGAGACAGACTTGGAAATAAAAATCCTGCTTGTATGGACATGGGTCCCTTAAAATGTATTTTGTTGAATGCAAGATCACTCGTAAAGCACAGCACAGAGTGTGCCTTGTTACTGGATGATTCCAAGGCAAAAGTGGCTTTTGTCACAGAGACATGGACTGACAATGCTTCTGGTCTGGATTTGGTTATGGCCACTCCTCCTGGGTTTCAGTGTTTTAT
Source organism: Lissotriton helveticus (assembly GCF_964261635.1). Taxonomy (NCBI): domain Eukaryota; kingdom Metazoa; phylum Chordata; class Amphibia; order Caudata; family Salamandridae; genus Lissotriton; species Lissotriton helveticus. Next base: position 593,174,687 of record NC_136067.1, on the reverse strand, counting down.
GCTCGATCGGCCTCTGAAAAAAGGGGGTGGACTTGCTGTCATTTATCAGGAGGCGCTCTTACCGAACTTCGTCCCTGTCTCCAACTTGACCTGTGAGGCATTAGCCTTTAATATTTACTCTGATAATTGCAAAACTTTTAAGGGCCTATTACTATACCGCCCTCCAGGATCCAAAAGTGGGTTTTTAGATTCCGTGGGGTCATTAATTGAAGAAGGACTGAGCTTAGAGTCCTACTCAGTGATGGAGGATTTCAACTTTCATCTGGAAAATACCAGTAATCCTGATACTATTCGGTTAGAACATATCATGGATGCCTGAGGCCTTAAACAACTGGTGAAGTCCCCCACCCATGAGAAAGGCCATACGGTGGATGGCATATACTCAAACAGTATTGACCTAGTGAACATTTCAGTTCTCCCAGTTTTGTGGTCAGACCACCGTGTTATCCAGTTTGAATTGAATAATTATTTGGCTCACTCAACTAGCATGAAACCGACTCAAGCGATTGCTACTAGGGCCTGGTGAAAACTAGACATCACGAAATTTGAAAACTCTCTCTTAAGCTCACTGATACATCTCCCTCCCAATGTGGATGAGGCGACGGATGTGCACAATAAATGGCTAACCAAGGCCAGTGATTTATTAGTTCCTATGAAAAAATGGATCCCCAAACAAGCCTTACCTACTGCCCCTTGGTATTCGGACAAACTCAAAGCCAAAAAGTTGGCTTGTAAGCAATTAGAAAGGGCATGGCACAAATATTATGATGATAAAGCTAAGCTAAGATACAAAATTTGCATCACAGACTATAAGTAGTCACTGTTAGAAGTGAAAAAGGAGTATTACACAAGGCAAATTGATCTGGCTAAATCCGATGCTAAAGAACATTTCAAAACCATTATTAAATTATCTAACCCAAACACTGTCAAAAATCATGGCCATCCTGAATTCTGCAATAAAATCGCAGATTTCTTTAAACAAAAAATCAATATAATTTTTTCATCTTTTACCAATATGACCATAAAAAGTCATCTTAGCCCTAACTTAAAGGAAGTGGGCGACTCTGGCTCTTCATTGTCATTTAATATGTTTACTCCTTTGGAGAGGACAGACGTGCTCAGAGCATTTAATATGATCAAATCAGGAGTGCCCAGTGACCCCTGTCCAGTAGGGATAATCAAACAAATCCCTGAAACTATAGGCACAGCATTAACCCCGTTGCTGAATGCCATTTTGACCGCAGGCATATTTCCCAATGCATGGAAAAAAAGCTTCTGTACTTCCCTTACTGAAGAAGAATACTTTGGATCCTAAAGACCCTAATAACTACAGACCGATTTCCAGGCTCCCTTTCCCGGCCAAGTTACGGGAAAAGGTAATGAATAACCACGTTTTTCCATCTTAATAACTCTCTGGACATATCACAATATGGGTTCAGAGCCTATCATAGCACTGAGTCTGCTATGTTAAAATCTACAGTGGAAATTAGAGAAGCTGTGGATAAAGGAGGAAATGCTGTACTTGTCCTATTGGACTTATTTGCGGCTTTTGACACGGTCAATCATGAAATATTGAAGGACCGATTGTCGAAAGATGGTGTTAAGGGGTCGGCGTGGAAACTGCTACAATCGTTTCTATCCAACAGGTCGCAGACTGTTGACCTGGATGGGAATACCTCAGAACCCTTCTCACTCCTTTGTGGGGTGCCACAGGGCTCTTCGCTTAGCCCCACACTATTTAATATATATGTGGCACCATTGGCGGGAGTCATTAGGTACTTTGGCTTCCAGCTCACCTCTTACGCAGATGACACACAAATTGTGTTGTCGCTGACAGAGGGAGCTGAGAAGGAAGCCGGGGAGCGTTTTCATGACTGTATGAGCACAATGTCTACATGGATGTCCTCCAACTGCCTAAAACGAAATTCCTCTACGACCGAGGTCCTGAAATTCGGCAACAATCCACGGGTCTGGACACCAGATTGGTGGCCAGAGGACCTCAGAACCTGCTAGGAACACTAAAAATTTGGGAGTTCTGGTGGATACTAACCTTACTATGGGAGACCAAGTATGGTAACCTCAGCCTGTTTTATGGTTCTCTGAATAATCCGGAAAATTAAGATCTTTCTCACTCAGAGTAATCTGAGGGCAGTGGTAACGGCTCTTATAATGTTGCGTCTGGACTATTGTAACTGCCTTTACCTCAATGCTCAAAAACAACATTTGAACAGGCTTCAACTGGTCCAGAATGCAGAGGTGAGAATGTTCTCTGAAATTCCTAGGTTTGTCTCTGTCAGGAGCGACCTGAAAAAACTGCATTGGCTTCCAGTAAGGCTAAGAACACGTGTCAAGGCTCTGAGCATTGTTTTTAAGGCAGTCAACGGAATAGGCCCAGAGTTTCTTAGACGCAAATTTCAATGGTATGTTCCAGGCAGGAGCTAAGCAAGTGCAAGTGACCTCCTTTAAAAAATCTAATTGGAGAGGCAGAGGCTTTATTTTCTGTGCTTCTAGAGCTTGGAATGAGCAGCCTTTCTTGCTCAGAAATGCCCCGGATTTTTTGTCTTTTCGTAAGGGTTTAAAAACACTACTCTTTTCCCAGTAACACGAAACCAGCTTCCCAGGTAACCAGCACCTAGCGCCAGGACACCCTAGGGTAACCGTGCGCTCTACAAGAATAAATAACATAGCATAAAGGTGCCTTGTATACGCGGCCTATCTGCTCCACCCAGGCAGCACGTCAGGCATCATCTTCTACCTGCTGTATGGGGGGAGCACACAATCCTGCATTAGTTTGTGTAAGGGCTTTCAGAATGTCATCCCAGGCCTGTGCGATGGGAAACTTACGCAGCCCAGCCGTTTCTTCCCTATGAAGAATGGTGCTCTCCGCCTGTGCCCAATTTTCTAGGGATTTTAGCCAGTGGAGTGCTTTTGGAGGGTCTTTGTGTTTCCATCTCTTGGTTAACAATCGTTTCACAGTGATTAAGCCTAAGTCACAGAATCTAGAGCTTACTTTGTTAGCTTTTGTTCGTTTGTAAAACCCCAGGATGCAAACCTCCCATGTGTTCGGCACCTCGGTATTGGTGCTGCTGGTGAGAGTTACCGTTATTGTGTGCCAATAGGAGAGAAGTAGGGGGCAGGACCACAGCATGTGCAGTAGGTCAGAGTTTAGTAGATGGCATCTTAGGCAAGCAGAGGTGGTGATGTTAAAGTATTTATTGATCTTGTCCGGCAAGAGATACACTCTGTGTAATATATACGTTTGTATGAGTTTGAAACGTGAATTACGCAGTATGTGTGTGGCACTGGCCAAGACACATTCCCAGTCCTTATCTGTCCAGGGTTGACCTCTGTCCTCAGCCCATCGCGCCCGGAGTTTCTGTGGTGGCTTTAACACGTGTGTAAGCAGGGCCTGCACTAGCCAATGAATCACATGTGGCCCCTCCCCCATCACATGCAGATACTGCAGCAACTGATGTGTTTGCGGCTCATTTGTCAAATATCCCCATGTTAGTGTTAAAGTCCGCATGATGGCTGCATGTTGGAGGAACTGACCCACCGGCAAGGCAGTGTCCGCTGTTAGGGTTGCAAAAGATAACAAGGCACCTTCCGCGTATAGATCTCCCAGTGTCTCCACTCCTGCCTCAGTCCAGGGCGTCAGCGCTACGACCGTTACAAAGTCTCTGCCTCGGGGCGTACCAACCAGCGGCAGTACTGGGGCATAAGGAATAGTGTCCTTTGTAAGTTGGAGGCTCCTTCGGTAGCATCTATGGGCTAACTCTATATGTATCTGTGTCGGGTGGGGAAATTTCGCCAGTGGGTGAAATAAGCTATAGATTTGTGTCTGTGTCCACGAATACGAGTCAGTGGCAGTATCTACCAGGTTCTTACCGCTTAGCCACTTTGCGACCCATTGTAGCTGTGCAGCTAAGTAATACACTTCTGGATGAGGAGGTGCATATCATTTCTGCAGCGCTATTCTGGGCCGCCCCGTTTTCCATATTAGACCTCTGATTAACCCTTCCAGCTCCCGAAACAGTTGCACCGGGACATATACCGGAAGATTTGCTAAATAATACAATAGCCTGGGTAATACTATCATCTTAGTTAGGGTGACACGACTCATCGCATTGAGTGGCAGAGTCCTCCAAAATTGTATCTGCGCCCGTATGGAGGAGATGGAGCATACCAGGTTGCCCTCCAGTATGTCCGCTGGGGATCTGTAGATGTATATGCCCAGGTATCTAAACATTGTCGGGTACCAGGAAAGCGCTGTACCATTTATTGTTATATCTGTCGCGCCCACATTCTCGCGAAAAGAATAAGCGCCTGATTTGGCCCAGTTTACCTTAAGGCCTGAGACTTCCTCAAACCTACGGAATATGTCGGATATAGCTAGTGGTATAACGTGCAAGTCTCTCATGTACAGCAACAGGTCATCAGCATATAGGGACACTGTGTGGAGACCATCTTCCAGGGGAATACCCCAGTCTGCTCCACCTTCTCGCAGAAGAGCCACCAGAGGTACCATGGCAGGGGAAAAAAGCAATGGGGACAAAGGGCATCCCTGCCTGGTTCCACGTCGGACCCTGATTGCATCAGAAATGAGCTTGCCTGTGCAGGCCTGTACTATGGGTCGCTGGTACAATAACTGCACCATTTGTAAGTACCCATCTCCTAGCTCGTATTTACGCAGCACCGCTGCAAGATAGGGCCACTCCACCGAATCAAAGGCCTTCTTCAAGTCTAGTACTAAGCATCCAGATTGTGGCCAATTCTCAGTTGCATATTTATGAACTCTAAATAACCTATGGATGTTAAGATAGGTGCTCCTAGTCGGGACAAATCCATTTTGATCGCTATGGACCAGGGCTGGTACAAACGTGGATATACGCCTAGCTAGGGCGAAGGCAAGGATTTCATAGTCTGTGTTCAGCAAAGCCAGTGGACGATAGGAACCAAGATTTTCAGGGTCCCTGCCTGGTTTCAGGAGGGAGATCAGCGTTGCTTCATTTTGCGTGAGTGTAAGGGCCGAGTCGTTTAGGGCCGCTGTGTATACCTGCAGCAACTCTGGTATTAATATATTGGAGTAGGTTTTAAAAAATTCAGCCGGTAGCCCATCCGGACCCAGAGCCTTGCCATTCGATAGGGAGAAAATACTATCCCGCAGTTCATCTGGCAGCAAAGGAGCACCCAGTTCTACTTGCTGATGCTCTGCCACACGCGGCAGTGTCAGAGCAGAGACAAACTCCTGTATGACCGCGTCTGTAGCTCGCAAGCAAGACCTATACATCATGGTGTAGTTCTCTACAGAGGCATCTTGTATATCTTTCTGGGTATGAACTATGTCGCCATATGCGTTTTGTATAGACGTCACGGGTGTGGTAACTGTGTCTTGTCGTATTAGCCACGACAAAACTTGCCAGGTTTGTCTCCCATCGGTCAAGTAGTCTGGAATGCTCCCCCCTGATTCGCGCCAATGACCCATCGTCGCTCTCTACATCCTCTCCCTCCCTTTGGAGCAAGTCATTTTCAAGATGTGTGAGTTCAGTCTCTAGCTGCCTTCGTATACCCGCCTGCATACCAAGACATTCACCTCTAACCACTGCTTTAAACGCATCCCATTCTACTTGGGGCGTCGTGGCGGTGTCAGTATTCTCTTCAAAGTAGTGTGTTATATGTGTGGCCAGCAGGTTCCGGAAGGGTGCAACTAGTACCATGTCTGGCTGCATCCGCCAGTTTGGGATCGGTGGCCGGGGGCGTTCCCACAATACCTCCAATATGTGCAGGCTATGATCTGAATGTTTCCTGCCTAAATAATAGACCGCGGACACTTGCGGAAGTAGCTCTTCCGAAAGCATGTACCGGTCTAATCGTACATGTAAACTGTGAGCACCAGAGTAGTAGGAATACATCCTGTCATGGGAGTTACAGTGTCTCCAGATGTCCCTGAGACACCACTGCCCTGCCCAGTTAGTCAGCGCCTTCATGGCAGTATGTGTGGTTATGCCCGGAAGGGGTGGAAAGTAGCGGTCCAGTGTGGTGTCAAGAACGCTGTTGTAGTCTCCCACTAGAAGCATAGGTACATCATGCCACGGCACTAAGACGTGCAACATATCATCAAAAAAGGTTGCCTGGTCGGTGTTGGGAGCAGACAGTGATGCAATCACAACCTGTCTGCCATCCAGCGTGCCCTTCACCACCACGTATCTGCCTTCTGTGTCTGTCAACGATTGTGTGATTTTAAGTGGGACCCCTGGCAGCACCCAGATTAGCGCGCCTCATGCATGTGCTGAATACCCCGTGGCGTATAATTGGCCACGCCAGCGGCAGTGTAAGCGTTGGATTTCTGATTCGGCCAAGTGCGTCTCTTGCAAGAGAGCTATTTGTATGTGATGTCTCTTGAGTTATGAGTATATCTGATACCTACATGACGGTGTGTGCATGCCTCGCACATTCCATGGACCAATTTTAACTGCAGACATATTTTCTAAAATACACGAAACTACTATGTGTCCTTAGCAGCCCAGAAGACTCACACAGTATATATGACCCCGCTGTGCACAACTTCCCCAACGTGATGACTCGTGGCATTTTTTGTCGGTGAGAAAGGTATAAAATAAAGGATATCTCATTACGAACCAATACAATGACATAAACATAAAAAATTCTCAAAAGGGCGATAGTGCAACAAGCAATCATCCAAACCCTCAATGGAGGCAACAGTCAAAACGTCCTGGGGGGGTGCGCTGCGTATTACGTACAGGTGATTAACAATATATGTGTCCAATGTTCCAGAGGCTCCCCGTCTTCAGGCATAGTGCAATATAATGTAAGCAAACTATGTGCCCCAGCTCGAGGATCCCCGCTAGGCAAAAATTGCATATTGGTGCTTGCGCAGTTGTGGCAAAGCATGAGATCAAATCCTTCCCTCCCCTCCAATAACATGATGTCACTCACCGCTCCACACGTGACTCGGAGACCGAACAGTGGCCTCCGCACATGAACACATCATTAACGACTGGATACATCACAATACCTCAGTTTGTAGTCCAATCGAGGATAAAGTCTCGCAATGTTCATATGATGATGTCAGCTGTCTGCGGAGTCACTTCCGGCTGCTCAGTCGAGTCCTGAAAGTTTTGCAGACCATACACATGCTCATCATCACTGGACAGGTCACGTTGGCTTTAGTTTGATGCATCTTCAGCCCCCCGAAGAACCACTGATCTCCGCTACTGCCTGCAGGGCATCTCGTTGTCAACTAAGAATCAAGTCCGTGTGGCGTCCGGGCTCTCGTCGATTTTCTCTCTCTCTGATGGCAGCGGAAGGGGCCCCTCAATTTTGGCAAGGTGGCCGACACAGAGGAGTCTCGAGGTCCCGCAGCGGCGAAGGAGTCCAGCCAATCCTCTGCTTCCTCCTGTGTAGCGAAGAAATGCATTTTGTCACTCGCCACTACCCGCAAGCGCGCTGGGAAGAGCAGTGAATATTTTAGGTTGTGTTGCCAAAGAAGCGTTTCACTGCCATAAAGGAGTGTCTTTGCCTCTGCACCTGGATGGTATAGTCCCGTAAGAACATTATTTTATGATTTTCTATCTGAATGTGGAGTCACGATCTCGATAGTTAAGAAGTCGGAGGAGCATGGGCTTTGGGTTCGACCCCGTGGGGTGGTCTTGCAGGGACTCTGTGTGCGTGTTCTATGACAAAGTGAGGCAAGAGAGTTCCCTCCGGTAGTAGGTCTTTGAGCCAATTTTCCATGTGTAGCGTGGGCTCCCTTCCTTCTGGCACACCGACTATGCGAATGTTGATCCTTCGCAGCCACCCTTCAGTGTCCTCAGCCCTGTCTTCCAGGAACTCCACCTAGTTGAGCAAGTCCTGTACATGCTTCTCTGTCTAGACCACTTTTGGTTTGATGTCAGTAAGTGCGGATTCCAGAATGGTAGTGCGGTCTGTTAGCTTCCAGTGATCTGTATGCAGATGAGTGAGGTTGATTGCCACCTTATCGATCTTAGATTCCAGAGAGGTGCGGGTCTGATTGATATTTTCTTCCAGCCGTTCCATCGCAGCAAGCACTGCATCTAATTTATTCGCCATTTGATCTGCGTTTCGGTGCTTCGCCATCTTGTCCGTTTTAGGCTTAGGCGGCAGCTGTGGGGTATGTGTTCCTCCCTTTCCGGTACGCGCCAAGGTGCCACCCGACATGGGTCAACTGTGTTGCACTCCTGTGCCGCTCTGTAAATAGCAGGTTTTGGAACGATGTCCCCTGGGCATGTGCTTCACGGCAGGGCTCACTCCGATGGTAGGAGGTTGTGAGCGGTAACAGTAACTGTCTCACAGTCCGAGACCGCAGCAACAGGGCACCAACGCTTCTCCCAGATGTGTGCACCACAGCCTACTCGCAAACTGCAGCTCACAGTCTTTTGGTTTGCTTCTAGTGGTGCCCGGGAGGTGCAGGTACAGTGTGCGGCTATGGCGAAATTATCCGCAAGTGCCTGCCAGGCTCACCCTCGGTCACCATCCGGATGTCTCGCATGGAAACATGTGGGCGCGGCTCATCAGTGCAGAGATATCTCTGCATTAATAGTTCATCGACTACTAGGGCAGCAGTGTGTGCCTCCACGTCGGCGCAGATTCCAGAACGCTATGTGCCAGAGTCACCCCTATGGATCTGCGCAGCGGCAGCTCAGTAGGCCCACAAGCGCCGTCATCCTCGGGCATTAGGTAGAGCAGGCGCAAGTAGTCACCACCAACCTTGTTCAACTGGAGAAATTAAATATACTGAATCAAATTCGATTTAGTATATTTAATTTCTCCAGTTGAACAAGTTTAGACACATAAAGTTACTTTTGAGTGCCGGGATATTTGTTTATATAAAAGTTGTTTCATAGAATTTGCATGGCAAAGACTATGTATTGGGCATCTAGGTAGTAGGGTGCATATTTATCCTGAGAGGCACCAATTTCAATTGTTACCTTAGAAAAAGATGAAATCTTAAATCCTTTGAATGTGTGTTTCCTTCTGACGACACTTGTATATGAGGTGTGCCTCCTTTACATTACTACCTTGAAATTGTTTATAATAAGTCACCACCAACCATCACACAGTTCTCACATTAGTCCTGGCAGGTCTCTTTACAGTTTACAGCCATACAAGCGGTCCGATACGCCAGCGCACCAATTCACAGTACCCTAAGTGGCGTCTCTGAGGGCACAGCCGGTCCCAAAACAGCTCCCCATATTGCAGCAGGCAGCCTTGTAGTGGGGGCTCACTCCATGTATTTGGGTTATGGAGGTGAGTGTGTTGATGACAGTCTGGGTAGTTCTATCGGCCGCCAATGTCCTCCATTTCCAGCATCAGGTATTAATCCGCCTGGGGGATCCCTGCAGTGACCACTTACCGGCAAGGCAGTGGGAGTCCCCATCCACGGCACAGCACACAACGATGGGAAGCGCTCAGGATAGCAGCAGGGCTGGCGGCCACAGCTCTTCCCCGTCTGCGGGGCCCCCCTGCAGCAGATCGGGCGCCCAGGGAGCTTCGATGATTTAAACTGTGACCTCGCCAGTCACTCCACCTCGCACTCCCTATTGAAGTGCAGCCGACACAGAGGCGCCGCGCTGCACAAATGCACAGATGGTTCAACAGGGACCCCAGACCCGCCACATCGCCCGTCAGTAGCTCCGTCCCCCGCGGCGGAGCAAACAGTCTCCGATGCCCCTCGTCAGCAGGGGCACGCAAAGCACAACCGCGCTGTGAGGGCAACGGCCAAGCGAGCAGTCCGGGCGGTGCCTCTACACACGGTGCACTCCTGCCCGATTCAGTGGCCAGCAGTCGACCCAGGAGTCACATTAGATGAAGGAAGGAGTGGGATGCAGTGGGGGTCCGGTCACGCTGCGCCTCGCATCCGCAATCGTTCCATCAGACGGCAGCTGGGCAAGCGGCCATAGCCCGTAATTATCAGTTCATTTCGCCTGCGCCATTTTCTGCAGCCTTGTTGGCGGAGCTAATCCCTGGGCTCGCCTGAGTCATGCCCGCCAAAGGGATCGCGCCTCAGCCGGCCTACCAAGGTGATGTCAAACCAGCTAAAATCAGCAACAAGGGTCCGGGCCGCGTTTCTACTGTGCCTGCCCCCGACAGTGGAGTACAGGTCCTGTTTGGGGGAGCCTCCGGCGGAGCTCTACCCTGGCGCGCCCTTCTCCATCTTAGCCGTAGCTACGCCCCCAAAGATAGTACTCATTCATGTAACGTATTTCTCTGTTTAACCCATGGAGAATTACTGCCATCACTAAGACAAATGATTCCTCAGACTCCGTAGAAGATCGCAATTACATTTTGGTGACAATAATTTGAATCTAATAGTGTGTCTGTGTTTTTGTCTTTGGTTGACACAGACACACAAACACAAATCTGCAAACATAGATCACCAGATTGCGTTGCTGCTGGACTTTTTAGGGGAGTGGAAAATTCTTGTATGGGAAAGTTAGTGTCTATGTCTATATAAGGGCCATTGAGGGCAAAACGTACTAAAAGTCCATTCCCAAGAAGTGGTAGCAAAGTGGCTACAAATCACACAATTCTCAAAGGGGAAGGCACCTAACTTTGTTAATCAGTTACCACCTATTGTGAGGAGTATGTAACTGGTCAATGTCTTGAAACCAGAATTGTGGTTGCAAACAATTGACATATACCATGCTGAATCTTTCACACCTCTTCTATATTGCAATTCGGTAAGCATCCCACAGCCTATTTTAGAGTTAGAAGGTACTTTTCTGACTCTTAAAAAGTTTATGGGGAAATAGCCATTTTGTGGTCATAAATCCTGTGATTTTGTGAATCTCAGAATATTCAAACGCAAAATCTTTTAATTCAGTGGCCTGTACACCATACACCTCCTAGATATACAATGTGAGTATGCCACCTTTAGCACTTATATTCATGACATTTTGGTGTGTTGAGTGAGAGATCAGTGTGTGTGTGCTTGTGTGTGCACGTGTGTGTGCGTGTGTGTGTGTGTGTGTGTGTGAGAGAGAGAGAGAGAGAGACAGAGACTAATACTTACATCAACAGCAACATCCATAGATATACAAATCTGCAGTGGACCTGAAATGTTGACTCTATAATTTAAATTGTCTCTACATCTCCTACTAAGTTAATGTTAGTTTACGTGCATATTACTCCATGATGCAGTAAAGACAATCACTTTAAACAAATCTTTTTTAGTGGGTCCGTATTTTCTAATGCTCATACATAAAATTTAGCAAATATTAATTGAGTAAGTCACTTCTTTTTGAAAATGCACTGTCTAGTGTATACCCTAAATGCAGATTACTCACCTTGTGACTATTTCCAAGTCCCCAACTGGATCCAGATATCTCCTGCATGCTGGGAGGTAGCGCCATTTTCTTCCATTGGGACTCCATTCCATCTCTGCATATGACCATGTGGAGTGGTACCTAGATGCCAACCCTGCACACTGATGTCATTTAAGTAATTTTCCTTTCCACACCCAGATTGCTCTGAACTTGAAATGTGTGAATCTAATTTCCAAAACTCCACTTCACAGTACAAGGCAGTGGACAGCTGGTGAGGACTCTGTGGTTTCATAGAGTATCCACTAGAAAGAGTGGTAGTGAGGGCAAGTAACTTACCTCCTTAATCAGAGTTTGCCGACCAGGACGTCCTTCCAACAGGGAACCAGAGGGATTTGTTCCTTTTCCCTTGTAGAAGACCTCATACCGTATTTAGAGATCTTGGCGAGGCAGGAGAGGATCTCTATGGCCACCAGAGTGGGAGAAGGCACTGAAAGTTTGCTGAGCACCTGGCATGTTTAATGTAACAGTTCAGCAAAGTTTTTCTTAGTTTCAGAAGCACATTTTCAAAGCAAGAGTTAGTTTTTGCAAACAATAAACAAATGAATGTACCCGACATACAAGGAGTTTTCTCCCAGAATGTGGGAGTTTTTTTTTAAATTCTTGTTTGGGGCAACCAGGATTTCCCTTACTGCCCGAACAGGTAAAAAGTATGTTGGAATGTCTGCCCCAAATAGGGCGGATGGTCTAAGATAACTTAATTGATGGCCCAGTTGGGCTGTCGATCAAAGGATTCCACTGACAAAGCAAGTGGAAACATGATGGTTCTACCAACTCTAAATGGAAAAGGGGGACTACAATTGTGGTGGACAGAGCACTCCACAATGTTTGTGGAGGAGTGCCCTGCCTGTCAATTCCTCTGATGAATACTTCTAACTGCAAATTACTCAAATTCTAAATGGATAACAAAGCAATGCTTCTCCAAGGAGGCTGGTCTTAAGGATGACTTGACATCAGGTATTCCTGAAGGTCTGAGTTACTAAAATGGCCATCTCTGAGGATTTAAGAAACAATACTGTAGTGTCTGGTAAAAGTGTGGCTGAATGCCCTTGTGGCTGCCCGGCAGATGTTCTGAACAGGTATATCCCAAGCCAATGCTATAGTTGCAGCTGTTGCACTGGTGGAATGAGTCATAAGCCCCTCGGATGCTCTTTCTTGGTCAAACCATACAATTTTAGACACGGACCCTTCCTTTCTTTGTGAAGGTGAATCCAACAAAAAACTCATCATCCAGAACTCTTTAGTCCTATCTCTGCAGAAGATGCACCAAATGTAAATGTAAATGTTTTGTACTTGTATAGCGCACAGCTACCCAACAAGGGTCTCCCGGCGCTCGTACTCATACCGCTGAGGAACCCTTCCTGGCGTTCCTTGTGAAGTGTCCACTCCTGGACACCCCCATGGTGAAACCAGGCATCCCCAGCGCTGTTGGGGGCCGTTGTGGAGATTAAGCAAGCTATTGCCCAGAGTTGCAGCGTGGGGCCCATGATTAGAATAGGCGCTGAGGCGAGAATATCAGGTCAGAGGAATTAATGAGCCCGAGACCCGCCGAGGCAGGAATCGAACCCTGGTCCCGGGCCTGAGCTCTGCATCAAGGTCTGCCGCTCTAACCATTTGAGCCACACTTCTCCACAGGGACCAACTGAAGTAGCCACTCCTCTTCGGAGAGATGTGGCAGAGAGAATAATAAGGCTCATGTGACAGACTGCTTCATATGAAAAGTTGACACCACTATTGAAAAAAAGGTGTTCTTGCTCTAAGAACTAGCTGGGCAGAAAACAAAGAAGTATACAAAGGCTAGACTAACAATACTTCTAACTCACTGACTCAATGCACCAAAGTAATTGCATTGTAGTACAGCTGTAAAAAAGCTCAGAGGGTGCACACATTAATAATGTCTGAACCATATTAAGTTTCCTCTGTAGCATGATAAAGGAGGGTGGGGAAACATAGGTGGGTTCCTTAACAAAAGTCTCATCACAACTGATGAATTTCACAATGAAGACTGATCATGTGAATGAAGGACGGCTAAGAGGGCCAATAATGAATGTTTACATCTACTCACAATAAAGTTTTGCCAGGCCAAAGTTAAAACAAATAATTTGACTACAGAATGTTTCAAATGAGGTGGGCCATCTTGTTTCTCTGCATGGCAGGAAATACACTTAGCTCAAAGGCCTGAATACACAGACCTAACATAACACGAAGTCCAAGGTGCGTTAAATATCGCAATCCAGTGCCAGTGATTTTATCTGGTGCGAGAGAGTCTCGTCTTTGGACAGTGTGAAAAGGTAAAATATGCGCGGCAGTCCAAGCATGAAGCCGCACCGCTGCCAACAACTGAAAGGCGTTCCTGGGGCCCTTTGAATATGGAGCCTGGCAGGGCACCGGATTACGATATTTAACGCACCTTGGACTTCGTGTATTTCCAAACTTATCATGGTTATCAATATGTTATGTAAAAAGTGCGGCAGTTGAGAATTAATGCAAAGTGACTATCAATCTCACAATGCATGGCATCTTATTTTACTCACCTGAGGAGAATTATTCTTTGTGTGGCTATTTATGGTGAGTCCCTTATTATGAACTTGCACTCAAATGCGGCTGGCCCGTGATCAAGGATGTAAGATTTGAAACGAGTTGGGCCTTATTATTAAAAGGAACTGACACTCTGAACTTTGGTGCGCTGCAAGTGATTTTATCTGGTGCGAGTGAGTCTCGTCTTTGGACAGTGTGGAAAGGTGAAATATGCGCAGCAGTCCAAGCCGTGGAGACGCACCGCTGCCAACAACTGAAAGGCAGTCCTGGGGCCCTTTGAATATGGAGCCTGACAGGGCACCGGATTGCGATATTTAACGCACCTTGGACTTTGTGTATTTTCAAACTTATCATGGTTATCAATATGTTATGTAAAAAGTGCAGCAGTTGAGAATTAATGCAAACTGACTACCAATCCTACAATGCATGGCATCTTATTTTACTCACCTGAGGAGAAATATTCGTTGTGTAGCTATTTATGGTGAGTCTCTTATTATGAACCTGCACTCAAATGCTGATGGCCCGTGATCAAGGATGTAAGATTTGAAACACGTTGGGCCTTATTATTAAAAGGAACTGACACGCTGAACTTTGGTGCGCTGCAAGTGATTTATCTGGTGCGAGTGAGTCTCGTCTTTGGACAGTGTGGAAAGGTGAAATATGCGCAGCAGTCCAAGCCATGGAGACGCACCGCTGGCAAAAACTGAAAGGCGGTCCTGGGGCCCTTTGAATATGGAGCCTGGCAGGGCACCGGATTGCGATATTTAACGCACCTTGGACTTCGTGTATTTCCGAACTTATCATAGTTATCAATATGTTATGTAAAAAGTGCGGCAGTTGAGAATTAATGCAAAGTGACTACCAATCCCAAAATGCATGGCATCTTATTTGGTTTTTCTTTGTTCGCCCTAAGTTGGCAGGGTATGCTCAGACGTGAGTCCCTTGCTCACTTTGCCACTGGAGTCAAGCAAGCCCGGCTGAAGACGGCTGTAATGCCAGAAACCGGTCCTGGGAAGCTTGATTCCGGTCCAGGGAAGACATGGCTTGGCAGTTCGGGCTGGACTGTTCCCATGAGGCACAGGGTCAGACTGATTTGCATATGGCCATGTCTGAACTGGGGTGGCGGAGTGAGCTAAAGAACGGTGATGGATTAAACCCAGATCAGTTGACTGGGGGTGAGTGTTTGATTTGTTCAAACGCTCCGTCCATCATCCCCTTTTGTATTGCTTTGTTCGCCCTAAGTGTGGCAGGGTATGCTCAGACGTGAGTCCCTTGTTCACTTGGCCACTGGATTCAAGATAGCCTGGCTGATGAGGATTATGAATCCGAAACCGGTCCCAGGATGCTTGTTTCCGGTCCAGGGAAGACATGGCTTGGCAGTTCGGGCTGGACTGTTCCCATGAGGCACAGGGTCAGACTGATTTGCATATGGCCATGTCTGAACTGGGGTGGCGGAGTGAGCTAAAGAACGGTGATGGATTAAACCTAGATCAGTTGACTGGGGTGAGTGTTTGTATTGTCAACGCTCCGTCCATCATCACCTTTGGTTTATCCTATTTACTCACCTGAGGAGAATTATTCTTTGTGTGGCTATTTATGGTGAGTCCCTTATTATGAACTTGCACTCAAATGCGACTGGCCCGTGATCAAGGATGTAAGATTTGAAACGCGTTGGGCCTCATTATTAAAAGGAACTGACACGCTGAACTTTGGTGCGATGCAAGTGATTTTATCTGGTGCGAGTGAGTCTCGTCTTTGGACAGTGTGGAAAGGTGATATATATATATATATATGCATATACACACAATAAATAAATAAAACAACTGGAATTATTTCTTTAAATCCCAATTGAATTGAACATAAAACAATATAAAAACACATTTTACTACATATATATTATATATCACAAGAATTACTATATAAAAAATATAATTTGTAATACAGAAAAACTATAATAATATCATTTTAAATAATATTTACAAAACCATGAAAGTCTAGGAAAAATACATATACTATTCACACTCCAGTCTGTGATACAGCAGGGAAAGCGTTGTTCTCAGGAGGGGTACAATTTACTATTCCCACTCCAGTCTGTGCAACAGTAGGGAAAGCATTGGATTCAAGAGGGGTACAATTTACTATTCCCACTGGAGTCACACGTAAGGTACTTCACTTTAAACAAGTAATATATTTTAACAACTATATTAAATGCCCCAAAAAATAAAATTCTTAATTTAAAAGTTCAATCTTAATTTTAACAAAAAATTAAAAATAACAAGTACATATTACATTTCAAAAAAATTATCAATTAACACAGTTATTAATATAATTATGTTTCCACAAAGACAACATTTATAAAAAATGTAAACAAAGTATAGCACAATTAATATATTAAATATTAATAGCTATATTTTTTAAATAAATGAATAATTTGTTTTTATTTATGATTACTTAAATAACGGCCCCCATTACTCTACAAACTAAACAACACACACCTAAAATATAGCTTGAAAAATATGATAAATATGATAAATTCACAATTAACATAATTCTCAATAAAATAATTAATAATAAAGTTAAAATGTATTTAAAATAAATTATTTCTTCAATAACTTCCCACTCTTTAACCCTAAAAACATAAGCCGCACTTAAGATATAACTTCAAAACTATCTTAATTAGAAAATGTACTTAAATATTTAAATAATTTATCATTTAATTAATAATGAATTAATTATAAGTAATGTACTTCCCACTATGTACCCATACAAACCCAACAACCGACACCTGATGTACAATTAAAACAATGTCTTAATTTCAAAATGTACATAATTATTAATTTAAATCATAAGCAATTATTACAATGAATTAAATAATTATAATTCATTTACTTCCAACCCTACACCCCTATAACCTTACAACCCACACTTAAAACATACCTTGAAAAATAAAGTAATTACATCATTTACATAATTATCAATTAAACAATACATTTGTTAAATAAACCATTAATAATTTAAATTAATTTACTTCCCACCCTTTACCCCTACATACACCACAACCCACACCTAAAACATAATTTATTAAATTAAATACACAATTAACATACTTATCAATTAAATAATTTATAGTTAAAAACATGATTTATATGACTTAATTTATATAATTAAGTCATATACCCCAAAACCTGCAGCTAAAAAGTCACTGAAAAAAATACATTCATTACACAATTGACATAATTATAAATTAAATAATTACTAATGATAAAAATGATTATTAATGAATTATAATTAAAGTACTTCCCACCCTATCCCCCACAAAACCCACAACCTGCTACGAAACTAAAAATTACAATAAACAATTAAATTACAAAACAACTAAAGATCAACACACTATTTTAAAAATCATTAGCAATAATTATAGAAGCTATATAAAACATATACTATTATACATAAAATAATGTAAACTTTTTTTATTAACGCTATTTTTGTAAACAATATTTACAACATAGATATTTTTAACATCGATATTAACAACATAGATATTTTTGTAAATGATATTAACAACATAGATATTTTAGTAAACAATATTAACAACATAGGGCCCCATTATGTTGGGCGGAAGGCCATCTGACAGCATGTTGGCGGCGTTCCGCCCAATATCTGAGGCATCGGTCTAACTGCCTTATTATGATACAGGCGGTTCGACCGATACCTGCGGGAGGAACTTGCTCTGCCTCAAGGAGCCCGTCGGGGCAGTAGATGAATCGTAATCCCCAGACTGGAGGCAGTGCCTGCTCAGGCACCGCCGTGGGGATTACGATGCATGTTTCCCACAGCCTTTGGCAGTACGACTGTCCAGCAGAGCCCCGTCCCTCCGCCGCCTCCGTTACGAGACCAGTGGTGCACCCCCAAACATCCATGCATGGTGCCTGCCACAGGGAGTATTGATGATTAAAAAGTGTAACTTTCCTATTGCGGCTTGTGCTGCAACCCACAGCACAGGCTGCAATAGGAAAGATAAACTTTCCGACCACCTTGAAGGCGGTCGCATCCTAATAAGGGAAGTGGGAGTGCCGACTCCATGTCTAGCAGTCCCATTTCCGGCACAATGCCGGCTGGACGCTAGTTTGTTCGGCATCATAATGGGGCCCATAGATATTTATGACATTGACATTACTTACCTTAGAAAATCGATATTCTGGTCAACGCTATTCTGCATTCTTTAGGTACTAGGATTCTACTACATCCTCAAAGTTGTGCTGTAACATTTGTCTCTTAAGCCTCTACAGGTTCATATGTAGATCATGTGTGAAACTTTGTTTCCGATTGGTTTCTCAAGTCATGGAACATTAACAAATGCTGCAGGACATTGGCACAAGACCAGTCTCATGACAGTTATTTTGGTTCTAACAAGATATGTTGAATATTTACTATAGCTTATCAGTTACAAGAGTAAAACTTGTTTGTCACATATCTGGGATACAGTTACCACTTTTGCTAAATCCATGTAAATGAAAAATCGTCTTTTCATTTTAAGTTCATGTTAGAGCAGAAAGTAAAAGTAGTCTTGTGTTCTGTATAGTATAACCAAGCCATAATTTGAGAGAGACTTCAAAAGAGCTGAGAGAATCTTCTTCTGAAAAGGCGAGCTACGTCTCGAACATCTCTTTTGCGCTCATAGGGCAGACTTGAGCTTTTTCAGCACAGTCAACGGGGAAGGAGACTAATGGATTCTGTGTTGTTTATGCAGCAATATTCGAACCTACAGCGGTAACTTGAATGTTACAACCTCATCCTTTATCATCGTCCATGCTCCTAGAGCCATGGAAAGTTTGAGCTGTATGCTGAATGGGCTGAGAGGGCAGTTTCTGGTGATAGGCAAGGCTGTTAAGTATTTCCTGAACTTTCAATATGGCTGATGGAATGGGCAAAAAGTAAAAAGTAAACCAAGGCAACAGGCTCTTCTGCCCTAAAAGCATTGAACTGTTGCATCAGTTTTCTAATCAAAGAGTCAAGACTATTCAAGAGTCTGGTAGGAAGTTGGGTTACTGATTGAGAGGGGTGAAACCCTACTCAAGAAGAACTCAATCTCTGTCAGGGTTAAACACAAGAAAATCCCAAATTAAACTATGTTTAATCAACTGGTAGAGGGGGAGGAGCAAGATGGCGGGTTGACGCCGCCGGGATGACAGGCACTCTAAGCAGCTCCCGCTAAAGCCCGTTAAAGCACGGCTATAGCCCTTGCCGATTGTTTTTTATCTACCGGAATTGACAGAATCTAAAACGGAGAAACTTACAAGGTTACCCAAAGGAGTTTGAACTCGGACTTTTTAAACCGGACTTTAAAGCTATACCGTGCCCTGCTGGTACACGAAAATCAGTGGTCGCTGTTGGCGGTTGGAGCTCACGAATTGCAAAGTATAACATCTAATAAGCTGCAACAAAGTAACCAGCTCGGAGCCATCACATACTTGCCGGATTTATCACATGACTCATGCTTGCACTAGCTGTCAGCACCGGAGCCCTCAGGCAGATTAGCAGATGACGGCAGCTCTGCTTGTTGAACTCGAGAATCAACTCGGAGTCCTGGGTGTCCTGGTCTGCAGGCAGAAGCAGCAAGTTCGTAATGGCTCCGCCGAAAGTGTCAGCGTGCGTTACACGTGCAGGGAAGCTTCCAGCCCCCCGCTGCAGTGGTGGAAGCAGAGTGGAGTGAGGACATGGATGCCAGCACAGGAAATCCGAACGGAAGACTCCCGGCCGACAATTCCAAGGTTGGTAAGCCCATTCTTCAGCTGATTCGCTCAGGGAAAGCAGCGGAGATAATCTCATAAAAATTACAACAGAGAGTGGCCTGAATCATGATATTGCAGCGATGCTTATGGGGGCTATACCTGGCCAGCAATTAAGCTTTGAAGTAGGTTCTGCAGAACCAGATGGGGGTGAGACTGTGGAACAGGGGGCAAATGGGCTGGATAATGCGGCGCTGATCTCGAATGGTAAAAACGATATACTAGAAACAGGACTTCAGACTAGCTTGATTGAGGAAATAGAGGATGGTGCTGGTAGCTCGACTATAACATAAGATGTTGCTGAGACTAGTATCACTAATGGGGCTAATGGAATACAGAAGTCACTAAGTCTGAGCTCATCAGAAGAAGGGGAGGCACCTCAAAATCCAAATCAAACGGGAATTAGAAAGGACCCAGAATTAAATACAAAGAACTCACCCTGATTGGGGGCCAGGAAAAAGAATGTAATAACATAACAAAAGCTAAACATTTAAGGGGTAACAACAAGAATACACCGGCTAAAGCGGTCCAACAGGGTGGTGCATCAGGCAACAAGGAAATTCTGAATTATACGTCCCTTCGCCGCTGGGTTCAAACAAAGGGTGGTGTTAAGTCACTGGTCTTAAGGCTTTCAGGGAGCAGTCTGACAGAAGTACCTCAGAATGAAGGCGTGATAAGGAAAGACACAGACACAACTCCCACTCATTCTATCATGCCTCCTTCTTCTGTAATGCCCACGGCAATTCCCATTGCCCCCGCACAACCAAAGCCATCTGATAAAGGGGCAGCTTCAGGATCCTCAGGGGTTGATGGTGGCGAAGTTGACTCAAGCGTGAGAACTAGTCTAGAACCATCGCTAGCTCTGATCTTTCAAGCTCTAAAAGATCAGAGACAAGAAGCTCAGGAACATTATTCACAACTCAGGACGGATAACGCAGGCATCCAACAGGCTCTTCAATCTGCAACAGCTAAGGTGGACTCCCTGGTAAATGACATAACAGATCTCCAGCAACGTATAGCGGAAACTGAGGTGGTTGTGTCACAGACAGTGGAGCTAACACAGACCTGTGATACTTCAATTAAAGAACTTCAACTTAAGGTGGAAGATTTGGAAAATCGCCAGAGACGGCAGAACTTGAGATTATTTGGTGTTCCGGAGGGAAAAGAGGGCTTAGACCCTCGAGCATACCTGGTGCTGCTATTTCAGAAAGCCTTCCCAGATCTGGCAGATTGGAATTGGGACAGCTAGATACAGCGGGCACATAGACTATCTCTTGGGCCACAGAGACAGGGATCTACATTTCCAAGGCCTATGTTAATCTATTTTGGCAATTTTTTGTTACATCAAGCTGTATACCTAAAGGCTCGCCCTAGCTCGCCTATAACATCTGAAACTGTAACCTTTTTTGTACGCTCAAATCTATGTAAAGCTACGATGGATAGGCGTTGGTTAATGCGGCAGGTAATAGAACCTATGAAATCCCTAAACGCACAGGTCTTCTTACAAGAGCCGGCACAGCTAAAGGTACTCAGAGGGGGTCAAACGTATTCATTTTCCGCAATTAAATAGGCTAAGGAGGCACTTAGTACATGGCAACATGAGAAGGGTGGGAAGCACTAAAGTGAACAAACTGTTGTGGAATTGTTGTGGAGGGGCTAATCAATAGTATACTTTCACGATTTTGGGAGTAGAGGTTTTCGGGTGAGGGGGCTGCTTCGGGGATGCACTGTCTCCCTTTGGCTGCTAGATGAGCAGCTCTTTGCTAGGGGGGTAATTTCTCTTCCAAGGTACGGGGGTGGGCTAATGAGTGCAGGGAGGGGTTGGGTGGATAAAAAGATGAAAAAAGATTCATCAAGACAGCCAAAAAGCAGAGATACTTACAATAGGGCAGGAGGAAAACAAACTTAACAGAGCGTAGAGCTACATTAAACAGGAAAACAAATACTTTTATGATGAGTAAAATTAAGTGTATTATTTGGAACGTTGCTGGTCTAAATAGCAAACTCAAGAGGCAGTTGGTATGTGAGGAACTGAAGACATATAATCCACAGCTTGTAATACTTACTGAAACACATCTTTCTAATAAGGATCGGAGGTTATTAGGGCAACTTGGCTATGAAACTATTATATGCACTTCACAGTCTTGCTCTATCAGGGAAGTGGCTATTCTAAACCAAAAGGGATTTCGTTGTGTGCCTTTAAAAACTTTAACTGACCAAGCTGGGAGGTGGGCATTGGCCCAGGTAGAAATACAAAGCAAAAAGTATGTTATATGTGGTGTATATGGCCCAAATCTAGATGAACCACTTTTTTTTGATTTGCTAAATATGGAACTTCTAAATTGGGAAAGAGAAAAAATTATCCTGGGGGACTTCAACTGTATTATGCATTACAACATAGATACTAGTAGACAGACATCTAGTCGCAGAATGAAAAGATCAAGATCAGCTATAGTAGAAATTGGGAGGTTACATCTAGTGACTGATTTGAGGAGATACTTACACCCTAACACTGCAGGATTTACTTACTATTCATCTCCGCATCAGTCATATTCAGGAAACAACATGGTATGGGTTTCTAACGGTATTGCTACAACAGCTGAGATGACGATATGCCCACGTATGACCTCTGACCGCAATCCTCTTATGTTAAAATTTCAAGCTGCACCAGCAGAAATGATTCGTAAAACGTTTACTTTCCCAAAATATTTACTTACAGACGGGATTTATGTAGAGACTATCAGCAAGCAGCTCAAACTCTTTTTTCAGGAAAATTAGGATACATCTACACCTATTATAATATGGGATACTTGGAAAGCAGTGGTTCGAGGCCTGACATTACAATACATACTACAACAAAATAAAAAAAGCAAGACCAAACACAACAGGATATTTTGCTTATGATACAGACTGAAGAGGCTCATATACACGCAGTTCGGTCTGCCTCACCTAACCAAGAGGAGCTGTTACGAGTGCTAATTGATCGAAGGGTAGCAGCTAAAAAGGTATTCAGGGAAAGAATGATCAATAGACTTAATAAATACTGTGTTATACAATATGAGTTTGGTGAGCATATGGGAAAAGTCCTTGCTCATAAGGTAGCCGATGATCAGGCCAAAACCCATATTAAAGCAATCAAATCAGCAAATGGGACCACTTATACGGAACCGAAAGGGATTTTAGGATTTTTCTTTTGTTTTTTATCAGAAGATAAATACTTCTGAAACTACTTCTAATGATCAAGATATACAACATTATTTTCAGAATATACATTTGTCAAAATTAAAAGAAGAAGATACAGCTATTATGGGCAATGACATCAGCAATGAGGAAATAATATTATCAATATCGGCGCTCCCTTCCGGAAAAGCTACAGGGGAAGACTCGATACCTCTGGAATTTTATAAAGTTTTCAAGGAGCACTTAATCAAACCATTTAGAGAGGTAACTCAATATATCTGCTACAATGGCGTGGTACCAGAATCTTGGAATCTGACACGAATAGTCTTCTTTTTAAAGAAAAATAAAACCCCTACTGAGTGTGGCTCTTATAGGCCCATCTCACTTATTAATTCAGATGCCAAAATAGTTGCCAAAATCTTGGCTACTCGATTAGCACCAGCAATGACCGAGCTTGTCTCAGTCCACCAACATGGTTTTATTCAAGGTAGGGAGACTACGGCTCATATAAATACTGCTATTACTGCCTTTGATCTCGCGGAAAAAAGAGGGATTCAACTGGGTATGCTGCTTTTAGACGCACAAAAGGCGTTTGATAGGGTGGACTGGAAGTTTTTATGGGTAGTACTGGAGAAGGTGGGTATAGGGGAAAGATTTAAACAGTGGATTCAGGCTTCATATTGTAACCCTCGAGCTAAACTAATGTAACCCTCAAGCTAAACTAATGTATCTAGGAGCACAATCGGAAATTTTTTCAATATTCCGGGGCACTCGACAAGGATGCCCACTCTCTCCTCTTTTATTTGCCCTTTATATTGAACCATTTATTATTTCATTACAATCTAATCCTCAAATCATCCCATAAAGGCAAGGCATAAACACATTAAAGGTAACGGCCTATGCAGATGATTTAGCTATATTCTCACCTGAAGCAGTTAGAGCAATGATAGAAATAGAAAAAGCAGATAGATTTGGAGGCGTAGCCGGCTATAAGCTCAACAAACATAAAACGCAACTTTGATACCGGGGATTGTCTAAGAGGGGTATGTACTGTGGCTGTTTATCTGGGGGTCAGAATAACATCACAGATCAGCGAAATAATTTCATTAAACTATGAACTATTGATTAAAGAAACAGCTATCCAGTTAAAAAAAATGGCACAAACACCCGATTGCTATCATCGGCCGCGCTAATATAATTAAAATTAAAATACTCCCAAAATTTTTGTATCTCTTTAGATCCATTCCTCTACGGGTCCCCAATAGTTTTTTTAAAAGATTAGATGGTCTTTTCAGTAACTTCCTATGGGGCTATAGGACGGCACGTAGGGGAGACAGCCATGACAACGCGGGCTTTACACCGCGCTGCCATTACGACGCTGCCATTACAACGCAAGTCGTTACAACGACTTGTGCTGGATGGCGCTAGAGACTAAGGAATAGTAGATTTACTATTCCAACACCTTCCCTACTGTTGCGTAGGCTGGAGTTAGAATAGTAAATCATACTATTCCAAAATCCAGCGCCTACAGCGCAAGTCGTTGTAACGACTTGCGTTGTAATGGATGCGTCATAATGGCAGCGCGGTGTACATCGCACGTAGAGCAATGGATCTACTGAAGTGTCCTTTTGAACAGGGGGGTATAGACTTCCCAGACTTTAAAATGTACTTTTGGTCTGCGTTTACAGCTCGTTTTCAGAGCTTATGAAATCCTTCTTGTACCACCTTTTTTCATCAACTGTTATTGGCAGAAAATAGTAGGATGTATATTTACAAAACCACTGATCCTAATTACTTTAAACGAGTAAAATTCAAGACCTTACGGGATACTATTTCCATGTGGAAAGCTATTCTCAACAGTCGCGACCAATCTTACTATCACGACAAACTCCCGCTGTGGAGGAATCCAATGTTCCCGGAGATTTTTCATGATGCTGCACTACAACAATGGGTGGATTTGGGGATTTTTTCATCGGGGATCTATTTGATCATGGCGGGTTTGTCTCATTTGAGAAACTGCAAATTTTTGGTGACGCATCTAAAACTGACCGATGTAGCTGAGTCAGATATATGGGACTTATTATATCAAGATAGCGCCAAATTCAAGACTAGTCGTATGTACAAGATTCTTGCCAGCATTAGAAAGGGGGAATCCAATAAATTAGCTCATACATGGAGCACGATACTTGGGCAGGAGGTCTCGGAAAACGATATAGAGCAAAGTTTATATGTAGTAAAGAAATCTGTACATGCCACTAATCTACAAATGCAGCAGCTTCATACACCAGAGAGAATAGCTAAATGGATCAATACTGGGACTGTTAGCACATGCACAAAATGTCCCAAATGCGATTTTTATGCTGCAAATTTGGTACATATGTTTGTGGAGTGTCCTAAACTGAAAGACTTTTGGCAACAGATAGGTCAAATTGGCTCTCAGAAATTAGGGATTGACTTCTCCCCAACAGCGAGGGATATTATGCTGGGACCTGGTATGTTTAGTCATCAACAAAATCGGCTAATATTGATCCTGCTCGTAGTAGCAAGATTGGTCATCGCCAGAGCTTGGATTAGCTTATACCCTCCAAGTATCAGCGACTGGTGGATGTTGCTAAAGGAGATATACTCAATGGAACACATGTTGGCGAATGCTTGGGGCTTACAAGCCCACAATAAACTTGAATCTATATGGGAACTCATATCGGAATGTTTTTGATCAGTACTCTAGCATAATTACTTGCGTATCTATTGTCTCTTGTTTTGCCTTATTCCTGCTTTATAAAATTCCTGTTCCCTTTTTTCTTTTCTCTCATATGATTTTTACAAGATATATGTAATCCTGCCTATTATTGAAAAATTATTTATGATGCTTGCTGACTTGTTGAATAATAAAGATATTTTAAAAATATAATAATAATAATCAACTGGTAGCTTGGCACAAAAGCAGTCAGGCTTAACTTAGAGGCAAAGTGTAAAGTATTTATGCAGCACTTCAAACACTGTTAAAAGGAAAACACAACACAACAAAAGTCCCACACCAAACTTGTAAAATAGACTACAGCTTAATACATAATTTGACACCAAAACAACAAAGATCCAACCAGTCGAACCAGAGATTTGCAATATTAAGAATTTAAATGAAAATAGCACCAAAAAACAAAACACCAACCATGGAGTCCTGTGTTGCCTTCAAGAATTCCATCACCAAGGGGCTTCCGATGTGAAGTCCTGAGTCGAAGATGTGTTATGCACCAGATGTTCCCGAAGAAGCTGCGGGGCATGCGACGCAGAATCATGCGGGGCTTGTAAAGCAGGGGCCTGTGTTGATGATGTGTCATGCAGCCGCTGTTCCTAGGAGGCTGAGGGTGGCGATGTGTCATGCAGCAGTGAAGTTGTGGACTTTGGTGAGGTGATGTTCTGCACAGCAACTCAGATGAATATATTTTGGGGGGCAATACGTTGGTTCTGATGTGACCACAGTAGGGTTGGCGGAGCACCTTCATGCCTACTTCCAAGGGTCCAGAATTTGAGTGGCACATCCTGGGAAGGCAGAAATCACTGGCAGAGCACAGGTGCTGGATTAAAGGTGGAGAGATCCAGTTCTGTCCCTGAGGCTTCTAATCAGGGGCAGACAACTAGCCCTCGGAGTTACTCTGGTGGTCCTGGGTTCAAGATGCAGGTCCAGTCCTTCTCACTCAGGCGGGAGGGCATCAGGACAGCAGAGTAGCAGTCCTTATGACAGCAGAACCGTACAGCAGTCCTTCTTCTGCATCTTCCAAAGGTCCAGATGTGTACTGAAGAGTTAGGGTCTTAGGCCCAATATTTTTACCTAGTGCCCACATTGAAGTAGGAGAGGTTTCTACAGGCTTCTACTCCTCCTGAGGTATTATGCATCCCCTTCCTCCCTGCCCTGGCCCCCGCTTGTGTCGGGGACACAAACAACTAGTGGCAACCCCTTGGAGAAAATGCAGAGCCTTTACGAAGTGCAAGTGTGGTAGGTAACAACTCCCCCTTGTTAAGTCATAGTTGCCCTTCCTGCCAACACCTAGCTTTCATTTCTCTCAATGTCTGGGAACAATACACAAAGACCAACTGCCAGCTACACCTAGTCATGTGACCCAGGAAAGGGTTGCAGGCACCATATGGGTGGAACAAGAAAATGCCAACTTTCTATAATTGGCATTTTCAAAATTGTAATTTTAAATCTGGTTTTACAATTAAAGACAGCTTCAAAGTACAATTCTTTAGACACCACATTCAACTTTCCTCTCTGCTCCCAATTGAAAAATACCATTTACTAAGTGTAATAAGGTAACCCAGTGTTATCCTAAGGGAGATGTAGGCCTCACAGTAGCGAAAAACACATTTATGAGTTTTTCATTAACAGGACATGCAAAACTTAAAAGTACATGTCTAACTTTTTAAATACAACATACCTTGTCCTCTGGTCTGTTCAGGCCCTACCTTAGGGGTGACATATTTGTATTGGAAAGGAAGATTTAAGTCTAGTAAAAGGTTTACTTGTAGAAATGGTAGTGTAAACTACACACCCAGGCTGCAATAACAGGCCTGAGAAATGTTTAAGAAAGCTACGTAAGGGGGTGGCACAATCACTGCTGAAGGACCACCAGTAGAGTTAAATTTAGAGGCCCTGAGTTCATGTAGTACTGCTTTACTAGGGGTTTGCAAGTAAATTAAATATGCAAATTAAGTGTAGGACAATTTCTTTCATGTTTTAAAGTAGAGAGCAAAAGCACTTTAGCACTGGTTAGCAGTGGTAAAGTTTGCAGAGTACTCACAGCCAACAAAAATGGGGTTAGAAACCAGGAGGTTGAAGGCAAAATGTTTGGGTATGTCCCTGCACAAAGGGCCAATTCCCACAGGGCTTATTCATAATAGAGGCTTGCGTATCCCTGGAACACCCAGTGCCATACATCAAGCAAGGAATCATAAGACAACACTGATGCTCAAAGCACATTCATCAGATTCTATAATTTACGGCCCTAACTGTAAACTATATTTGACCCTGCACTAAGTTATCAGGCAAACATGTTTAAAACCCTCCCTTGCAATGTCCCAGAAGGCGTGAGTGCAGTGACCCAGGAGGCAAACCTCATTTATAGAATAAAGCACTATGCGGGCTGAAAGAAAGACCTTGAGCATATCATCTATTCTTTTAGATTCTCTGTCTGGTGGGACAGTATAGAAAGAGTTTGGGCTAACTTTGCTATTAGAGGCCTGAACAATAAGGCTCTTGTTGGAGCAGGGTGCTGCATCAGGCATGTCAGATCACCACACAAAGGTTTGCGTTGTTTACCAAGGTTTACAGGATTATTTGTGACAGTGAGTTAGACATTTTGCTTTTTTTAAAGTGAAGGTAACAATGGGCACTCGTTGGAATTAGAATGCTTAGGTTTTGTTAACTGCAGCACTTATTGCATAATATTTTTACCACATTTGTCACAAGATGTTCATAATTGCCATACTTCACAACACATGGAACTTCTAGCTCATATGGATGAAAATGTGGACCTTCTAGCTGAAATGGAGGGTTCTGTGTTTAGATAGAGTATCCACAAGGAAAAGCGTTACCGAAGGTAAGTAAGTTGTTCTTTTGACGGATTCTTTTAACTGCAAATTCCTCTCCTCACCTTTTGAATACATACGAAAGCAGTACCTCCCAGGCAGTGTGTTTGTGAATTGACTGAAACCGAAAAGTCCAGCCGGACAGAGTTGGCTGTACAAACCATAGTGCTACATGAATGTGTGCAGTAACGCCCACTTACCAGCCTGACAAATGGCCAGAACAGACACTCCACGTGCCAACGCAATGGTAGCAGTTTTAATACTGGTTGAATAAGCTCACAAGCCTTCTGGGGGCTGCATTTTAGCCAGTGTGAGGCAGATTTGACACCGGAAATGATCCTGTGAGAAATGGTCCTATTCTGCACTGCTCTGACATTTAACTGTGCAAGGCCTTGCTCGGCTAGAGACAACACAGAGAGTAAGACTTCAGATAGATTGGATTGAAGTGGGTCAACCTGCCAAGTACTGCACCAAACCATAAACCTGTCCCAACGCAGGCATATAATGATTTCATGGCAGGATGCCTGGCTACCGGAATGAAATCAACTGCTTAGGGAGGAATGTTGAATGAATTCAACTGCCATCACTCAATCTCTGAGCATGGTGATGAAGATTGCATAGGCAAGGGTGCAGGAGGTTGCCTTTTTGCCGCTACAGAAGATCCTGATGAAATGGACTGGTGTTCATGTCTAGGAGTTCTGGGTACCACACTCTCCTTGCCCAATCTGGTGCCCCTAGGATGACTTGGGCTTGGTCATTCTTGATCTTCTTCAGAACTCAGGACACATGAGGTAGTACAGGTAGGGGTACAGGAGCCCCGAGCTCCTCTCAAGGTGGAAAGCATCTCAGAGAGACAGAGAGTTGTCTTTGGAAATCCAATGCACAAAATGCTGACATTAAAAAGCAGTGAGAAAGAAATTAAGTACAAGTTAGAAGCGTTAGAAAATAATTCCAGGCACAATAATTTAAGGCTATTGAATGTTCCAGAAGTACTAGAGAAGGGAATTTTAAAAGACTTCGTGGTGACCATCATCAAGGAGGCCATGCCAGAATTTCAAACTTGGGACCTGGAACAGGACATACAGAGAGCTCATAGGGACCCTTTTAGACGGGACCCAAAAAGGGATAAACCAAAGAAAATACTAGTACTTATTGTCATTAAAGAGGCAATACTTTCAGCAGCCCTTAGGCGAAAATATTCCAAAAAGATGAATGGTCCTATAAGATCAGATATTGCCAACACCACATTAAATCGGCAATGGGAGCTAGGAAAACATATAAAACCCCTTTAATCACTAGGGGCAACAGCGCAATTGAAATACCCAGCCACTTTGAAAGTTATGTGGAAGAACAAAATGCACCACTTCCAGGAAGTTAAAGAGGTTGAGAACCTGATAGACCACATAAATAGTCAAAAAGGCACACACTAGCTTTGAGAAGAGTATGATACGTCGGAGTTTCAAAGGGTGTAATGCGTCACCCCATATGGAACAAGGGAGGGTTCCCTAGGGAGGGAGGAGGATCTCAACGAGAGGGAGGCACATTTTCACTTGTAATTAGCAGCACGGGCGGGGAGCATTCGGGGGAAAAAATCCTCATACATGACGTAGTTACACAGCAAAAAGAAGGATCTAAAAAATCAAGAGTGAGGACAAAGGGGAGAAGATGGTGGGTAATCTCAGAATAATATCCTGGAATGTTAATGGGCTGAGAGTATATAAAAGAAGGAGAAAGATCCTAGAATTAATTAAACTGTCTGACAATAACATAATTATATTGCAAGAGACGCACCTACGAGAAGAGGAATTGGGAAACATTCTTAAACAAAACAAATAGATAACACTGATAGTATGTACCAAGCAATCGTGTAATGTCAAGGGAGTTGCCATATTATTTAAAAAACTGGCAAACGTCAAAATAAAGGATTATAAAGTAGACAAAGGGGGTAGATGGGTAATCGTGAATATCAAAATAGATAAATTAGGCCTTACGTTGCTAGGATATTATGGACCTAATGTAGACGACCCATCCCCTCTTAATGAACTATATAGACATTTAATAGAAACTAAAAATAACATAATCATGGCAGGAGATTTTAATATTTTAATGAATCCCCTTCTTGATAGATCAATGTCACAACACATCATAAGCGCCCCAAAAATGAGAAAGAGTGTACAGCAGTTGATAAACAACCTAGGCCTGGTGGACATATGGAGAGGTAATGCGGGGAATAAAAAGAATTCACATGTCGTAATAAAAAATACTCGCATGCCTCAAGAATCGGAGTGGGAGATTAAGAGAGAATAACATCAGGGTTACACACCAACCGGAGCATTTGTCAGACCACACAGCAGTAAGGCTAGAAATGCTCACGAGGGGAACCGTAATAGAACATAAGTGGACCCTAGATAGAACCCTTTTAGGCAAACATGAACTGGTGACTGCATTAAAGAAAGAAGTGACTGAATTTTTTGATAATAACTTACGTTCCGCAGCACAACACACTGTCTGGGACACCTTTAAGGCCTACCTCCGGGGGAGACTGATAAGCCATGCTGCTTATTATAAAAAAGAAGGGAAAAAAGAAATTAAAACTTATGAAGAATAGATTAAAACAGCACAGGATAATTTCATAAGTTGTCGAAACATCGCCTTAAGGTTAGGACTGCAGAACAAGCTAAACAAGGCTAAAGAGCAGCTGGCGGAATACCTGGAAGGGAAAGTTAAAGAACGATGGAAAGCCAGTAAATTGGCCCATTATGAATATGAGGAAGGCTGTGGGAAACTCCTCGCGTGGAAGGCAAAACATGACCAGATGAGAAGAGAGATCAGGAAAATTCAAGAGGATGGCTCTCATAAACTATGCGAGGATAATGCTAGCATAGGTAAGGCATTTGGCAATTTCTTCCAAGAACTCTACACTGAAGAGGAAAGAGATCCACAAATAGACTTACATCAGTGGCTGTATCAGGTTCGGGCATAAACACTGACCAACAAGAAATGCTAAATCAGGAAATCACTATTTATGAGATAGATGAAGTACTTTCTAGCTTAAAGAGGGAAAAAGCTGCGGGCCAGATGGTATCCACAATGAGCTCTACAAAGCTAAAAAAAGGAGAGTCTAGCCCCATATTTACATAAGTTATTTAACAGTTATTTAACAGTATTTAGCCAGCATGCTCCCATCCCATCTTCATGGAATTACCTTGATATTAAAGCCTGGGAAGGATTCCCTAAAATGTGAGTCATATAGGCCAATTTCATTATTAAAAAGTGATTATAAAATCTTTACACAAATATTAGCATTAAGATTGGGCAGGACATTGGGGAGCATCATACATTCCAGCCAAAAGGGTTTTATGATAAATAGACAGTTAAAGGATCTTACACATGAATTGGTTACAGCCACTGACATAGCCACCACTATAAAAATACCACTAACTGTCATAAGGATGGATGCTGCTAAAGCATTCCACAGAGTAAATTGGTAGTACCTATATAGAGTTATAAAAGAAAATAATTTGGGGGACAACTTTTTAAACACTATAAAATCAATTTATGAATCACCAACAGCGAGGATAGTGATAAATGGAGTACTCTCATCCCCAATCAAGATAGGACGCGGGACGCCGCAAGGATGTCCCTTGTCCCCTTTATTATTTAACATATGTATAGAGCCTTTGGCTAAAAGAATAAGATCTGAAACTGGGATTACTCCATTTAGATATTTAGACTGGGAAATAAAAACAGCTTCATACGCAGATGACTTAATGGTCTATACACCGAATTTTGGGACTGCATTGGGACTGCATTACCACGTATAATGGAATGAACGGAAACATTTGGCACAATATCTGGCTATCTTGTGAATAAGGATAAAACGGAAACCATGACTTGGAATTGCCCAATAAATTCTCAACTAGAAAAACCAGAGATTAGGTATCTGGGAATTAGAATAACCATGAATAACATGGCACTTATTAATTTCAAGAAGCTACAACTGGAAACCAAGACCTTATTAGAATTATGGATGCACCTGCCGTCATCCATACTGGGCAGAACAAACTTGATCAAAATGATGATTCTCCCAAAGTTTACGTTCATTTTTAATGCTTTACCATTACACTTTAAATCAAAATGGCTACAGAAACTACAAAGCGACCTGACCGTTTTGTATGGAAAAACAAAGCGGTGAGAATAGCATGGAAAAAACTACGCAAAAAGAAAGTGGATGGGGGAATCGCCTTGCCGGATTCTAAATTATAACATTGGGCTTTCTTTTTTTAAAACACTAGACACCTCCTTTTGGACAATGCACAAAACTCCACACCCCAACCATCAGCTTTAAAATAGAATCTCCCGGAGGAAGGTCATTTTTTCTTATTCAAATATGGTCATCCCAAATGTTTCAAAAATATCAGGTTTAAGGTTCTGTTAGCTGCCTGTGAGATTTGGGTACAAATAAAACGAGCTATGGATATACCATATTACAGTAGCAAAGCTCCTATCTGGAACTCTCCAGGCACTCCAGAATGTCTCTCGGATATCCTAGCCCTCCCTTTACTGAGGGCAGGCCTAACAACTTGGGGAGAGTTAATATGAAGGAAACTCCCTTATTTCTTGGGACATACTGGCCTCACAAATTAACTATACTTTGTCAAGACTCAAATATCTTCAACTGACAAGCTGGGCCCGGAACAAACGACAGCTTAGTTCAGACTCAGAATGGGAGGGAGAATTTTTGGAAAATTCGGTATTTAAAAAGGAAGGATCCAAGTGGTATTGGATGCTTGTGGAAACAGAGGATTGCAAGCTCCCCGCACTAGAGGAGATATGGAGGTCGGACATACCAGATGCAGCTATCCACACCCTATGGCAAGTATCATATGCAGCACTTTGGTCAAACATTAGACCTGCACCTTTAAGAAGAAACCATCTTTTAACTCGATACAGAGCTTATTGGTCCCCAAAAAAGCTGGCCAAAATGGGAGGAGGCACGAGAAGATACTGCCCTAAGTGTGGGTTGGAAAATGTGGACGATGTACACATGATTTGGCAGTGTCCGGTAATCCAGATCTTCTGGTGCGAGGTGGGTGAGTTTGCCTCCAAAATACTAGGATTTGAAGTCCAGGTAAGCCTTGATCTTGTTGTTTTTGGGATAAGGCACTTTCAAGACGCTCTGCACAGCGCACAAAATCCTGCATGACAAAGGCCCCCCAATACTCAGATCCCTGATTAAACCTCACCAATCTAACAAACACCTTAGATCGGATTCACTTGCCCTGGCCTCCGTCCCTAGAATAAAAAAGGCAAGATCTGGCGGCCGCAGGTTCGCCTACAACGCCCCAAAGCTCTGGAACTCCCTCCCACTAGTCATGAGGAATGATCAAAACCTACTATCCTTCCGTAAAAAATTAAAAACTTGGCTCTTTCCTTAAATACTTCCCTCCTGTACTGACCCCTTTTGGAATAAACTAGGTCCTCTTAGCGCTGGGATGCCCAAGGGTAGCTATGCGCTCTATAAATCCGCTTCCAATTCCAATTCCAAGGCATAAAGGTAATACAAATGACATAGCGAATATATCTCAAGCACATTTACTATTTGCATTGATAGTTATGGCACATAGAGAAATATGCACAAAATGGGTAACAAAGATAGCACCATCTCTAAGAGAATGGATTTTATATGTTAGAAATACCTGAAGGTTAGATTGCATTAAAGGCTCACCTAGACGGATTAAAATGTGGAAACCAATTTGGGATATGTTTTTTGGAGATGGAATGTAAAAGTCCAATGATTATGGCATATTAAACTTTGCTGGAGTTTGGGCAGATTGCATATACCTCCAGATATATAGTTCAATAAGGCCTTGGCTTCCTGGGCAGAGGTGAAGAACTGGTCTTTCCAGTTAGTATGCACCTACTCCCAGTCATTTGTTGACTGCCATGTATGAGGACAAAAAAAAGGAAAAGAAATGCTGACATTGAGCAATGGTGAAGAGATTGAGCCACAGATCTCCCCATGCACAGATTACATATTGCACCAGCTCCGGGTGTAGCTGCTTTTTGTGATCTGCTAAGCTTTGGCAGCTGGTTTTGTCTGCCCTGGCCTTCAAAGATCTCACCAAGTCACCAGGAAAATCCACATACAATGGCATAGTGCCTCCGGACACAGGGTCTACAAACCCACCCCGCCTTGCTTGTTGCAGTACCACAGGGCAGTGGAATTGTCCGTGAGCACTTGCGCTCACCTTCCTTTGATGGATAACCGGAAAGCTTTCAACTCCAGGAGACTGATGTGGAGATAAGCAACCACCAGAGATCAGATACCTCTGATCTCCACCTCTCACAGATGGCAATCCCAACCCAGGAAACATACATTGGTCACCACTGTTAGCTTAGTTAGGAGAGGGGATATGCCGATGGCCCAATGGCAGGACAAGCAGCCACCAGTATAGATCTTTTGAAATATCCTACAAAATCTGGACATAGACAGATCCTCCCGATGTTGTGTGCATTGGGACTCCAGATCCCACTACAGATCCCGCATTTGCCATCTGACATGAGTCACAAGCAGGATGCAGAAGGCCAGGAGCCATAACAGCTGCAGAGTCATCTTCAATGAGATCAGGATGGAGGCTGAAGCATTGGGATCATGACGTAAATGTCCTAGACTCTCCGATCTGGGGGAAGGTGCAGAAACACAGCATGTTCAAAATAGCTCCTGTGAAGGAGAGCATCTGCGAAGCAGTCAGACTGTGACATGTGACTTCGACATGTTAATAGTGAAACCCAATGATGTTAAGAGATTTACTGTGGTCTAGAGATGGATGACAACTTCCTGGGGTGAGCCCCTCTTCAGCAACCTGTTACATAAAACTATAACTCTGGGATAGTTCTACTTTTGCTTTCGCAATCATTGATGACACTGGTAAACTTTGGTTTAGGGCACAGGGGCTAAAGGTTAAAAGCAGGTTATTGTAGCCCCACTGAACCTCACACAATACATTGTTGAAAAGAAATCAAGGCTTTTAGGTTATTAACAATCCTTAAACTTGGGATATGCGGCACCATGGTATCGGAAACATACCTATTTCACTCTTTACAATATCACTCACACTACTAAATCTACTAATACAAATGGAGACATTTAACTAAAAGCATATACTTCAACAGGGAAAACCGGTTTCTCATCACATCTAAAATAACCACACAGAATATCATAAAAACAACAAAAAAGCACGATGTGAATAAAGAGACTAAAATTAACATGTCGAACATAATTAAAATTTCATGTGAAATCTAAAACACTGATACCTATGTCTTTTCACTAAGTTAAGAGAACATGGTAGTAAAACTTGCAATGTGGACTTTCTTAGGGTGAAGGAACACACTGAATACCTTGTTGAAAGTAAAAGCTGTTATTTTCAGGTCGGCCCGGCCATCCAACGTCATGGTGGGCTAAGGATGGCCGGTGGCCGTCCGAATCCCGCCCACTTATTAATTATCCCGCACAGCGGGAGAATTTGCGCAGCACCGAAGGGGTTAAGGGGCAGTCCTTATATATTAAATCTTATTGGAGATTGGAATTTCTAAGATAAGTTTAGGAATGTCTGACATAGATTATATGCATCAAGGTGTGCATCCCAGATATATCCTCATAAACATATAAGGTAAATGCACATCAATTCAGACTACACTCTTTTGCCGATGTCTGTTTTTGTTCTTATTTGACCTTAAGATTGAAATAATATTGTGACACCTAGACGCTTGTCCCAGACTTATTTCACATTGATCTATGTCATTATCTGAATGACTTGGCACTTTCACATTTCTTGGAATGATAAGGTCAGACAACATATGCGTAATTTTTCAAAGTTACATGTTACTCACACACATGCCCTTGGGGCATGTGTGTGCGCAACATGGGTTCACATTACAATTCCAGGGGTGCAACAGGGTGTCCTTTTGGCACCCTTGAAATTGCATGCACAATTTGCGAGTAGCTAATGGGCCCATAGGAATGAATGGGAAGCCATTTCTTAATTGCAACTCGCATAATATATGGCACTGGTGCCTACTTGTAATAGAGTTGGACCGTAGGCGCTTACACTGCTGAAAGTAACGTCATAGGGGAGTATTCCCCACCAAAGTTACACAAAATCAAGGTTTTTAAATTAGTAGACTATACAAACATCAAAAACATGATAAGGAAAAACTGCTTACTTGTAATCCTCGTCCTCTTCCATACCCACTGATTAGTCCCACCCACTAGCGGAATCCCGGAGCACATTTCAGAGTGTAAAAGATATGTAGTAGAATACTACACATGTTAAATAAATAAACATTGTGTACTACTAATGAGTGATAATATTTGTAATACATATTTTGTGAGTGGCTGTGTGACTGTGTATATCCATGTGTGAGTAGGTGTCTGGGTGGCTCAATGGGTTTGTGTTTGAGTGGTCTTATCAGTGAGTGAGTGGTTGTGTTGGTAAATGAATGGAGGCATGAGTGACTGTGTGTGTGGCTGTGTGGTTGAGTGAGTGGGTGTGTCAGAGGCTGTATAGGTGAGCAATGGGGTTTGTGAGTGACTGTATGGGTGGGTGAGTGAGTGGGTGTGAGAGTGGCTGTATGGGTGAGTGTGCATTTGTGTCAGTGACTGCATAGGTGAGTGAGTACATGTGTATGTATATGTACGAGTAAGTGAGCGGGTGTGTGAGTAACTATAGGTGAGTGAGTGGTTGTGTGAGTGATTGTATGAGTGAGTGAGTAGCTGTACGGGTGACTGACTCAGTGTGTGAGTGTCTGTATACGTGTATGAGTGGGTGTTTAAGTGTCTGTATGACTGGTCGTGTGAGTGGCTAAATTGGTTAATGAGTAGCTGCATGATTAGCTGTATTGGTGTGTTAGTGGTTGAGTGAGTAGCTGTATGGGTGAGCAGATGTATGAGTAGTTCTATGGATAAGTGTGTGTGTGTGTGCTTACATGGGTCTGTGAGTGGGTGTGTGAGTGGGTCTGTGGATGATGTCATCAGTAATGTCATTTGAGATGTTATTAGTGATATCACTGACCATGTCATGAGTGATGTAATATGTGCAGTGCTTTGCGGGGGCATACGTTATAGCTAGTTCTCAGTTCTTCAACTTCATATTCATATTCAAATTCTCTTCACAAAGTAGTGGTACAGAACAGCCAAGCCAATACGTGTTTTGCGAAATTAATTCGCTTCTTCAGGGCTTCAGAATTTCAGTTCCTTCATACTAATAGTCTTCTCAACTCTTGATTAAGGGATTCCAGATTCATCCTGGCAATATGCACTGTATAATATAGACTTCAAAAATATCAGTTACTCTAACTGACTGGTGTTTGTATCGATAGGAGGCTATAGCCATTTTTCCTGATATTGGAAGTCTATACGTGCTGGCTTGGCTGTTCTGTACCACTAGTGTGTGAAGAGAATGTTGTGATCAAGCATATGATGTACTTGTGACTTCTACCAAAGTTGAAGACAACTTGTTTTGTGTCTGAACAAGGACGGACAATAATAATAGAGGCTAAATGGGAAAATTACATTGAGTTTTCATTTAAAAATGTATCCAACCACATAGGATTATCTCATTGATAAAATTGACTATAGAAAATCCTTCACAGATCTTTATTAAAAGGAAAAGGAGAGGGGATATGGGACTTTGTTATCCAAAAGGCTGCCATTAAAAGAATAGTAGAGATAAATGGCACTATGCCATTAAGAACCTCACAGTCCCCCCTATATCCCATTATGCCTCACAGGTAACAGTTAGGCCTGGTCATTTTAATAGTGATTAAGCTTGGGTGGTAAACTCTGCTCCATTTGCTGACTTTTTCGCACTCTGAGGAGCTCGCAGAGTTCCGAAAAACTCTGCTCCGCGGAGAGGAGTTTTTCCCCGCTTGTGCTCGCCAATGGTAAGTTGGCAAGCACAAGCAAGGAAAATCCAACACTAGACCATTTCCCTGTGAGAATTCTCAATGCAGGCAGTCGCGGATGGTCGCTACTGCTCACGTTGAGAAACCTACTATTTGCGTTGAGGAAGTTGCCGCTCGAGTAGAACATCTACTCAAGTGGCAGAAAAAAGCAGCACCCTGTTGCACTGTGAGAGATGCCATTCGCACTAATTTAACAGTGTTGTACAAATGCCGAGAACAAAAAACCTGTGCAAACGGCGCATGGTAAACTACTCTGCAGCTCCTGGAACTTTTCGTAGCTTGGCGGAGTTATTTTTGTCACTTCGCAGAACTCCGCAAGCTCTGCTCAGGCTTTATGGTGATTAGGAATCCAAGGTGAAGTATTTGTTGAGAGCTGTAACAACTTCCATCCGGGGGGGGTGGGAGGGTTGCTTTTGACTTTGATGAGGATTCCCCTGGAAGAGAAATAGGATTACAGTAAGCAACTTTTCCTTCTCTTCCAAGGGATCCCCATCAATACTCATAAGCACTGAATAGAACAGGAAGCCCATTTCACAAGAAGCAGTCATGAAATAACAACAGCTCCAACAACTACCAACAACAAGGTAATTCTGAGATCGCACTCTGAATCAAGGACACTTTTGATGTTCTATTGATATTGGAATGTGAAAGTAAGCATTTTGGAGATCCATCAAACACATCCAGTCTCCTTGTTGCAGTTGTGGATAGATCTGATGCAATGCCAACATTCTGAATTTTTCTTTCTTTATGTACTTGTTTAGTACTCGCAGATCTGGAATGGGTCTTAATTCTTATTTTGGTCATTTCTTTCATACCAAAAAATACCAGTAATACATCCCCAGTAATCTCTGGTGATGAGGAATATATTTCACAGCATGCTCCTGCAATAGAATGTTGACTTCTTTCTGTAACAAGGCTTTCTGATACACTGATGTTTTGATTGGTGGAACCGAATAAGGAAAAGGATCTGAAATAAATAGAATATCCATTTTGAATAATATTCAAGGCCCACTTGTCTTTTGTTAGTAAGCGTCACGCTATCAGATGATTGGTAATACTCTCACTCCAGGAGCATGCAACAGAGAAGGGGGAAATGATGACTCATTATTTAGCTGGAGGCTTTCCTGTAGATGTAGGTTGCTGTTTAGATCCTCTTTCTACTGATGTTTTTTGAGGATGGTAGTGTTGCCTTGGTGTTGTTGTTGGTGTTAGTGATGAGACCAGTGGGGAGCTTGAACCCTCTGAAAGAAAAACCTTCTATCATTAGGTCTATATCTCCAACTATAATCCTTTTGCTTTTCAAAAACTACAACCTTCAGAGTGTCCATTTCAGTTTTTATTCTGGACATCTCTTCATCTGCATGGGAGGCAAAAAGAGTATTATCTGAAAAAGGTGCATTTAAAATCCGATATTGAGCTTCAGGTTTAAGGCCGGTTAGTCTAAGACAAGATGATCTGCGTGCACAAATACTGTGACAATAACCATGCACTACAAGATCTGATGTATCTGCTGTTGCACTTATAATCTAGTTGGATACCGAGCCAAGATCTCTTGAAAATCTTGCCTGTCCTCCTTTAGAAATGTTTCCGTAAACCTGTCCCACAGAGACATATGGTACCTTCCTATCAAAGCAGAATCACTTGCCACTTCCATAGTCAATGCTCCACACATCTTCATACCAAGAGCAACTATCTGCTTGCTTTCCTTTTCTGGTGGGACAGAAGAGGATGAAGGAACAGTATGATATCTTCATGCTGCTGTTATAACAACTGAATCAGGAGGAGGATCCGATTTGAGGAATAGTGGGCTCCGTTCAGGAGGTTTATATCTTTTTAGTTGTCGACACAAGGCAGACCTCACTGATACAGGTGTAAGAATAATTTCATAGCAGGCTCCAGAAGGCCAGGAACCAGAGGAAGCAATGGTCCTGTAACTGTTCTGTGATGCAGACTCTCAAAATTACAAAATCTGATGTTGTGGTTGTAGGGATGTCAATGCTTAATTTCGTTGCAACTCTTATTAAAGCTTCATTGAAGGTAAGAAGGTCATCCACAGGGGTCAATCTTGCAGGAGGTGCATCCATCAAAGTAGGAGAGTAATCTGACTGAATAGTGAGAAGTTGTAGACTAAGATGGCTAGCTCCTTTATTGCATGAGCTTGTCGATCTGGATGTGGCCATGGATGTTACCTTACATTTGGAGCAGTGACGCAGTGGACTCCTAGCTCTTCGAGGAGACTTATATGCCGCAGCTGGAATATGCAGATAATTTAATGGCCCTATTGGAGTTGCAAGAGGCACAGAGGGTGTGCCTGGAGGAAACTGAGGAGCTGGTGACCGCCTAAAAGTTGCAGTACCAGAAATATGCACCTCTGGTGTGAATCTCGATGGAGAATACGTCTGAGAGTATTCAGAGTCCGACATATGGGGAAGAAGTCTACGCAGTAGACCTTGAAGCTAGCATAGAGAAATATTCCACTGTAGGCGATGGTAATGGCTCTGCCTTGTCCCTTGATGTTGAATGTATTTCTCTAATTGGTGGCTTGTCCACTGCATGCAAGATCTAATGTTTTTCTCTCATTATCAGCTTCTTCTCTGGTTTTGTCGTCAATAAATGCTTCTTTGACGACAACGGATGATGGACTGTAGACGTTGACGGTGACCTTGACGTTGATGCGAGTCTCAACAGCAAATGTATAGGATGCTTTGACGCCGAGTGGTGATGTAACCTCACCTTTGATGTCTTTTTCAACAGCGTACCTGTCGATAGTGAGCACACCGGTATCCGCTCCGTCCTCGACATCATGCTAATCAAAGTCGACCAGAAATGTTTCCTATTCCAATGGTGATGTCTTTCATAAGATCTTCCTCTGTTGGAGTCCTTGGAGTGAGAGGGGGGCTCTTTGGAAGAAGACTGACCTTCACGAGGGACTTTTGATGAAGCAGTTATTCCTCTTTCTTGGAGTCTATGCAATCTGATTTTCTCTTTGTCTTTCAGAGTATGCCTGGAGAATTTCTGGCAGTGACCACAAGTCTCAGGAGGATGGGACTACGTCAGTCAAACAATGTAGTCAGAATGAGGGTCTGTCTGAGCCTTTATCTTGCCAGAAGAATGGTACTCCACAAAAAGTGAAGGATTTCGTGACAGGAAATAAATGAATTTTCTGTTAGAAAATGGGTCATATGCAATCTAGGTGCTAAAAGATGTCAAAAGAGGTCCGAATGGAAAGAATTTGAAAAGATGTTTCTGAATTCATTGTCCAAAAAGGTAGAGCTCAGTGCTCCAGGATCTTAACTGTAGGAGCCGGGAAAATGAACTGACCCAACTGTCACCTGTAAAGCATGATGGGATACAGAAGGCACTGTGAGGCTCTCAAAGGCACAGTGTCAGTTGTCTCTAATATTCTTGAATGGCATCTCATTGGCAAACAATATCTCATATTCCCTTTTCTCTTCTTTGCAATAAAGGTTTGTGAAAGGTTTTCTAATTAGTGTCCTTTTTAATAATGATATATTCCTATGTGATTGCTTTCTTTTTAAAATGACACTTTTAGCCGCTCTCTAGGCTGCAGATATATAAATGTAAGGTACTGTATATAAAATGTATTACATATATATAAAACATATTTAATAAGTGCTTCAGGATCCTGCGTCTGGGCGGGACCATTCAGTGCTTACGACTATTGATGAGGATTCCCTGGAAGAGAAATGTCTAAACTCAATGTATGAGATGTGTCATAACATAAAATAAAAGCAGTTAATCAATCATAGATTATATATATATATATATATATATATATATTACCTACTGGCGGTCGCCAGTAGGTATATATAGTTAGGATTTTTTCTCTATGGGTTTTTTGAAAATTCTATGTCTAATAACTTTGGCGTTTGTGGACGGAATTGGCTGAAATTTTCAGGAAAATGGCACATTTTGTTTCTGAGCAGCCCTTGAAAATTTGGGGGGGGTTCGTCAAGGGGGGGCCGAGAAAAAAGGGGGGTCCCAAAACGTGTTTTTAACATTGAGTTTTCCATAGGGCGGTTGGCCTCACTTTTAGCCCGAACGGCTGAATGGATTTGCACGAAACTTGGCAAAATTGTAGGGACTGGTAGCCCGATGTGCCTTTTGTAGGTCTCAATATATGTGCTCCAGTGGATTTTGAGAAATTAACGTTTAAAAAAAGATATATATCTGTAACAGCGGACCGGGCAGCGTCCTAGGACGCGTACTTTTCGCGCAACGGAGCTTTGTGAAGCGAAGCTGATTGGTTCTCCGGCGTCTGTCAACATTCCAAACAGTCCGTAGCGGCCGCCATCTTGTCTCTCGGTAGGATCGAGAGACAAGAGGAGGCCAAAGCGAAGGGGCAAATGACCATAAGGGGGAATAGTAGATCCTCGCTGACCCCCTAGGTTTGATGTGGAGGTTTTAAAAGGGCCCCGCGGGGCAAAAAAAAATAATAATAATAATAATCGAACACCTGAATGGATTTGCACGAAACTTGGCAAAATATTAGGGACTGGTAGCCCGATGTGCCTTTGCTAGGTCTCAATATATGTGCTCCAGTGGATTTTGAGAAATTAACGTTCAAAAAAAGATATATATCTGTAACAGCGCTCCGCTTCGCGTACTTTTCGCGTTACGGAGCTTTGCGAAGCTGATTGGTTCTCCGGCGTCTGTCAACATTCCAAACAGTCCGTAGCGGCCGCCATCTTGTCTCTCGGTAGGATTGAGAGACAAGAGGAGGCCAAAGCGAAGGGGGAAATGACCATAAGGGGGCATAGTAGATCCTTCCTGACCTCTTAGGTTTGATGTACCATTTTGCCAAGTTTGGTGTAATTCCGTTCAGCCATTCAGGCTGTAGACGTATGTAAATGTCCTATGGAAAATTGCATGGGGAAAACACATTTGAAAGTGTTGAAATTTAGAACCAATTAAAATGTTACTTTGGTTTTGTATTTGTGTGTGATGAAAGTTAATTGGTTATGTATATATGTCAAATGAGAGGAAACCACAGCCATTTTGTGATACTACTGTCTGAGGTACATTTGTGAGGAATTTTTGGTGGTGAATTTCTGGTGTTTGATTTACACAGTACTAACACTTCTGCTACTTTTAAAAAGGTGAGTTGTTAATTTGTAAGGGGAACTATGTTGTACACTTGAAGATAATTTGAAAAATGTTTTCTGTTATTTATTTGCAGTCCTTCTGTTATACTAAATACTTGATGAAGTTAGTTTTATATTATGTATTACTAAAAACGATAAATGAAAGTGATTATTTTTTTCTGCAATTTACAGCAAGCAATTTCAAAATAAAATGGCTCACAATGAAGAGACCGTGGCAATTTCTTTTGAATTGTCCACTACATTGATTGAAATTGAGAGCACCAATAATGAAATATTGTCACAAGGAGGACATGACTTGTATGATTCCATTAGATTGATTGAAATGGACAGCACCAAGAATGAAATATTGTCACAAGGAGATGACTTGAATGATTCCACTACATTGATTGAAATTGAGAGCACCAATAATGAAATATTGTCACAAGGAGGAGATGGCTTGTATGATTCCATTAGATTGATTGAAATGGACAGGACCAATAATGAAATATTGTCACAAGGAGGAGATGACTTGAATGATTCCACTACATTGATTGAAATTGAGAGCACCAATAATGAAATATTGTCACGAGGAGATGACTTGAATGATTCCACTACATTGATTGAAATGGACAGCACCAATAATGAAATATTGTCAGAAGGAGGAGATGACTTGAATGATTTTTTTGATCAATCTCTTGATGGCGAATTTATCGAGTGTTTGGAGACCATAGAGTTACAAGAATCATCATTGCAGACTTTTAATGAGGAGATTCCAGATGAGATGATTGAAGAGGAAATTACTGATGAGGACATGTTACTAGTTGTTTCAAATTTAGAAAATTTTGAAGAATAAATTTATATTTAGAAATCAAAAATTGTTTGAGACATTATTTATTTTTATTTTTAATTTATGAGGTTGTAGCGAAGTGATTGTAGTATAAAATGAGAC
This sequence comes from Lissotriton helveticus, assembly GCF_964261635.1. Taxonomy (NCBI): domain Eukaryota; kingdom Metazoa; phylum Chordata; class Amphibia; order Caudata; family Salamandridae; genus Lissotriton; species Lissotriton helveticus. The sequence goes on along the minus strand of NC_136067.1, from coordinate 593,130,211 downwards.
TTATAGTATAGAGTGCAACATTTTTATGTTACATGGTAAGTTTACTCATATTTACTTCCCTTCTGCCACTATATTATCTCCAATGTGTATTTGACATGTCTTCTTCATCTCCGGCCTCCTTTCTCTCACTGTGTGTCTCCGATGCATCTTATCGCTGGTATTTTGTGTAATTACAGAAGAGAGTAAAATAAAATAGTTCGGAACGTGAAAAGGGGGCAAAGTAGAGTACTCCTCACCCCCTAGGCCTTTTTAGGCGGTCCCAAAAGGATCAGTTTCTGCTTTCCTGAGAGATTATGGTATGAGTTCCATATACCACAATAACTTGCATTACAACATGCAAGATATCTATCTCCTATTACCAACTTTTGGAGATATTCGCGCTAAGCGCGAATATCTCCAAAAAGTAACACCTGCCCTGAGCAGTTCTTAGCCATGTTATCCAATGGGAGGTGGATAACATGGCTAAGAGTATTAGCTCGGTAATGCATGAATATCGCTGAGTTTTTAGCGATATTCATGCATTGCGGCCGTTTATTATCGCATTTGCGATAAACCTTGATAATAGTAAGGTTTATCTTCGATAATTTCTGACGATGCTTAGTGGTAAAAAATTGGTTGGTAAGCATCGTTAGCGATAAATATCGCTTAACTTTGGTAATATGCCCCAACGTCTGTTAACGTTCGATTCGAAGGAAATGAGGAAGTGTTGAAAAACATTGTCTGCGCCATCTTGCCTTTTTTGAAATGCCACACTTTTGTCGTGCACGGCAGCCATTTTAGATGTCTTGACCAGACCCACTCTCTGCACGCTGTCGATTCGTAGCATGGCTCCTCACCCTCGCAAGCATCTTCCCCAGGCACTGGTCACCCCCGCTCTCTGTCTTATGCATGGGCAATAAACCTCCCCCCATCTGCGCTGCTCTTCCCTGAGAATCACACTGTGCCCGCCCGACACCTCCCTTTCGCCCTATTCACTACCGCACCCTGTGACACTCCTCTTCCTCTGTGTCCGATTGTCCAGGCTATCAGCTAGCCCTGCAGATGTAGTTTATGGCCCCAGCTGTAAAGAATCACCCCTCTTCAAAGGAGTTATAGTAGATCAAGGCCCACACCCGATGAGATCCGTCACACCACACGTGTTCCTACTATCTGAAAACTATCCTGTATTGTGATTGGGGAGGGGACCGAGCCTGAAGCGGAAGATTCCAGGAATGACTCTTTGTACATCAAAGTTTTTACAATTATGTGTCACATAAAAAATATATAGCACTCCAACAAAGTAGTAGGAATATAAAACTTTAATAACATATAAATATATACAACAAAACAAAAACAGTAAAAACATTTAAACAACGAAGAGACCGTGGCAATTTATTTTGAATTATCCAATAGATTTATTGAAATTGACAGCACCAATAATGAAATATTCTTGTCAGTAGCGGTCTGTTGTGCGAATAGTTCCAAGGCAGCAGAACGCGCTGAAATCTGGATGTCACGAAGGTGATGTCTAGCAAGTTGCCGCCCAGCAAATAACGGCGTGGGGCGCCGCGGGGGTGAGTGAGTCCAGTAGGCACCACAGCTATTCTTACCGGCATTGCAGAATTACTGCTGGGGACAATGCCTGTGCTGGAGCAGGGTCACAGCAGAAACAAAAAGGATTCTGTTGAAGATGTTGTTGGTTTTCAATTTGAAAACAGTTCTGGTGTCAACTGCTATGCTAATGTAGTGGTTAATGTTTTGTTTTCTCTAGAAAATGTAAAAGAGGGGGAGGCAGTCCAAAGTTCCGTTAAAAGGGCAAAGGAAAGGATCGGTGGTTTGAACTATCAGTCAAAAAGGGGAGGGGGTGCAACAATTTTTCCTACCGGGTCACACTGTGCTTTCACCGGAAGTGAGGTCTGCAGGATTCTAGTAATTCAAAGTGAGGCTGGCGCCGACGTCCCGCGGATACAGTTTCGTCACTCCACGGGTGATCATGGCAGTCATTCCCCATCGGGGGTGGGAGACTCCCGCGGCTCCTCTAGAATCTTCAAGGTCGTGGAGGACTACGGTGGTGGAGTCAACCAGTGACCGGGCCATTTCTTTATGCTGGGCCCGCTCTTGCCAGGTCGACCGCCATTTTGAGAGTTCGGTAGCTACTGGCGATCGCGGGGTCAAATGAACGGACGGGCTCCACCCTGCCGGGCGAGACGTTGCAGCATGGCCACAGTGGAAGAACTCTTTTCCGGGCGCCTGGACCGCTGAGGGTGCAGCTGGGAAGCCTACACTGGGGAGGCGGGAGAGGCCTGTTCGCACCGTCTCTCCCTCCCAGTGCACCCCACGGCGTCTCGCTTGAGATTTGTTATGGCCGGACCAGGCGATGAGGACGAGGGGGGGGTCGGAGGCATGTGCAAGACATCCCCCCCCAGTGTTGTCGCAGCCATTATAAAAGAAAGAAGTGTCCCGTCCGTCTTCGGGCCGGGCTTCCGGTGGATGTCGGCCGGACGCCCCTGGCTCTGGCCCCATGAACGGGTTTCTTGGTTTATCGGCTGCAGCCGGATTCCGTCGGCCTCGGCCCCCCGACCGTTGGTGGCCGGACCGGAAGAGCATGTGGCGGGACTACCTGCAACTCTCAAGGGCCACCGCGGCCGGACTGGGAGAGAGAGGGGAGGGTCGAGGAGACATTCCCCCCCCCCTGCAACTGTTCAGCGTTGTAAAGGCAATCCCCTGGCCGGGTCCCGTTGGTCTCGGCCTCTCCTCCGGCTACACCCTACGTTAGGATCTCCTGGCCGAGGCGTGGCAGCAGGACCTGCCTTATATGGGCTGCTCCCGGCTGGGCGTAGCCGGAACCCTGCCCCACCTTGGAAGTTTCCAGAGTGGGGGCGGATGTTCTACTGACTTGCATTTTCCCTAGTCTATCGATTTTTTTGGCGTGGCAGGCGGTGGGACAGCGAGGGGTGATTTGGTTTCTCTTACTGTTTTTCTGGTCTCTCACCACTGGCATATTTTAACGTTTTCTTGTTTCTAGGACATTAATAGGTTTTATCATTACGTTATGTTATCGTTTCTTTGTTCGTTGTTTAATAAAAGTTCATGTTCATCAGTGGCCTACTGATTTTCGTTTTCCTATTCTTTTCTTTCCAGGTTGTTTCATGCTAAAGTTTCTGTTAACAGGATACAGTGATCACTTCGTTATTATTGCATATGTCCTTTTCACTAGGGGTGCTCTCTGGTCGGGCCAGATGACGTATGTCTAGTAAATGGTCCGGGTGAAACAGGTGCATCAATCAGTGGGGATAGGCATGATAGATTACAACGGGGGAGAAAGGTCCGCATTACGTACCCTTTCACTACTTGCAAAGATTTTCCTACGTTTATTTGCAAACAGGGAATACCTCCAAAAAGAACTAATTCCCAAACAGTCAATGTTCGGACAATCAATCAATCAATGAGGAATGAAATAGGTACGACGTGTTAAAGGCTTGCGTTACCTACCCTTCACTATCTGCAAAGGGAGAGAGAATATTCCTATTCTTCCTCGTTTGCAGGTAGAGAAGATCCTTAAGAGAATTAACATCGAACAATTCAATGCTCGATTGAAACAATCAACAAGGGGTACTGTGAACACAAATGAACGCCGCTTATGTACATACGCATTGCTATTTTCAACAGGTTGTTCCTAATGTTTCTATTTTAGCGAGGTCAAAAAGAGATCCCATTAGTGGCCTACTGATTTTGCTCGATTCCTTTTGTTTTTTTACACGATTTTTCGCTATCTGCAAAGACTAAACAGAGTATTGCGACTCTGTGCTTGTTTGTAAATAGAGAATGAACCAAAGAGAACAATCAATCAAATGGAGAGAGAAGCAGGCACGACGGATTACAAAGGGGGAAAGGGCTGCGTTAACTACCCTTCACTATCTGCAAAGAGAGAGTACTCCTAATAGAAATGAGGGGTGGGGGGCAGCAATCAAAGCAGATCAGTGTGCATAAACACGAAAAAAAAAATTCTTACCACGTACTTGACATTCGACAGCTTATGATATTTGCTATTAAAAAACCATTGAAATTCACTGAAAAAACCATAGGTTATAGACCATATATAGTTAGGAATTAGCATTTACAAAACCTTGAAAATTCACTGAAAAAACCATAGGTTATAGACCATATATAGTTAGGAATTAGCATTTAAAAAACCTTATTTTACTCACACAAAACCATTGAAATTCCATATATAGTTAGTTGCACTAACTATATATTGCGCACCCGCAATCCACTGCTGATGATGTCACATATTACATCATTCATGACATGGTCAGTGACATCACTGATGACATCACTGATGACATCTCAAATGACATCACTGATGACATCTCATTTGACATCAATGACCACATCACTGATGATATCATTCATGTGACAATACAATGCATCTCCTCACATTTTAATATAACCTCTGTTTCACCCAGTGTTAAAAACAGAGTATAATTTTTGAAACCATTGACACACCAATACTAGTTACTACATACGTACTCACTGATTCCTACGTCTACACACACATTCACTCATTCACCCATACAATCATTCATACATACAATCACTCATGTTTACAACACAATCATATGCACTCATACACCTATACAGACACTCACACTCTGCCACTCATCCATGGAGTTACTCACACACCTAGTCAGTCCTGTAAAGAATCAATCACACTTCCATTTTCTACTCTATACAGTTAAACATAGAGCACCTTACGTTTTCAACCATATACTAACACATACTTACTCTCTTATACAATCATTGATACAAGTACACATTGATCTGTACAGAGTCACACACCTCCCATCAAGCCACACACACACTCAGTCTCCCATGCAAATACTTGGGCAATCAATCAATAACCCATATAGTTACTCATATAGCTACTGATCAACACATGCAGCAGTTTACAGAACAACAGACATAATGATGCACAAATTAAGACAGTTTAGTCACTAACCCATGCACTCAGTGAGACACATTTAATCACTCACTCATACATTCAGTCATGCACCTACTAAATCCTTCGTCCAGACACTTATACATCCACTCATTCTTCAATATGTAAGACATATTTTAACTTTACAGAAACATAGTCACTGGATGTTGTCATCAGTGATGTCACTGACCATGTCATGAATGATGTAATATGTGACATCATCAGCAGTGGATTGCGGGTGCGCAATATATAGTTAGTGCAACTAACTATATATGGAATTTCAATGGTTTTGTGTGAGTAAAATAAGGTTTTTTAAATGCTAATTCCTAACTATATATGGTCTATAACCTATGGTTTTTTCAGTGAATTTTCAAGGTTTTGTAAATGCTAATTCCTAACTATATATGGTCTATAACCTATGGTTTTTTCAGTGAATATATATATATATATACATACATATACACATATACACACACACACACATAAAAATATATATATTTAAGAAGCCCCGGGGATGGCTGTCCCCAGGGATGGGAGGGCCGGGGTTGGGGGGGGCCTGAGAGCCCCCCACACCAAATTTTAAGAAGCCCCGGGGGTGGTGGTCCCCGGGGCTGGGGGGGCCTGAGAGCCCCCCCAACCAATTTAAAGAAGCCCGGGGTGGCAGTCCCCGGGGCTGCAGAGGGGCCATGAGCCAACGCCTATACAAGCAAATAACAAAAAATAAAAAAAGCTGGCCCCGGGGGATGGGGTCCCGGGGCCATAAGTGGCCATAGGAGGGGGGCAAGGCAGCCCCCTCCAAAATAATATTAATTTTAAAAAATGGCCATGCCCCGGGGGATGGGGTCTCTGGGGCAAATTATGGCCACGGGAAGGGGGCCACGCGGCCCGCTTCCCGATTTCTGCGTTAAGAAAAAAAAATTGGGGGCAGGCCCTGGGGGATGGGGTCCCCAGGGCCAATAAATTAGAAAAGAAGGTGTATCTGATTGTCACGTGGATGATGTCATCAGTGATGTCATTTGAGATGTCATCAGTGATGTCACTGACCATGTCATGAATGATGTAATATGTGACATCATCAGCAGTGGATTGCGGGCGCGCGAGTTATAGTTAGCAGAACTAACTATAACGGAGGAATTTCAATGGTTTTGTACGAATGAAATATCCAGCTAACTATAACAGCCCTGAAACCTATGGTTTTTTTAGTGAATTTCTATGGTTTTTTAAATGCTAATTCCTAACTATAACATGTCTGAAACCTATGGTTTTTTCAGTGAATATTTATAGCACGTGTTCCAGTGTCGCGCTTTAAAGGCCCCCGCTTCCTCAAGAGGTCCTGGATTCGCTTCCGGGTTACCGGGATAACCAGGACCCACCACCCAGCCTAGGAGGAGATACGGCAGTGTGGGTGTCACTGTGCATCTCGTTGGGCAGGTAGGATTTCCAAGCCTTGCCCACGCCGGAAGGATGCCTGTGTTGGGAAGGTTGAAGCGGTTGGGGACAGGAGGAAGCACCGCTGCTCTATTTGCACAAGGATATTGGGGTTCTCTAATTACATTGTAGCGCTAATCCTCCCCTTCCCACAATACCTACCAGACTGTGTTGCTGCATGCTGGGACTTGTGTGCGCTGGTGATTGGGCGCATTGCAGGAGGTATAGGCAATTGGACTCCACTACTGGGGGAGGAGCTGCGCGTTTTTTCAGGAAAGGGCAGGATACTTAAGCCGAGATACTCGCCCGTATCCTGATACATATGTACCTGGCGCTGATGAAGGCAGAACCGTGGCGAAATGCATTCGCCTATGAGGGTGTTGTTGAGTAACCACGACCTGTGCTGAAGAATAAAGGCGCTTCCTAAACTTTCCCATGTGTGGCCTTTCTCTTTTTCAAAGAAGTTTCTGGATATATATATATATATATATATATATATAAAATATTATTATGAAAAAAAGAACTATGTAAGAAATGAGCCGCTTTGCTACATAGGGCTAACCCAGGCACATAACACGTTGTGGAGGGCCTTATGGACCAAGCACAGAGCTTTAAATTGAATCCGCTCTTTAATGGGTAGCCAATGGAGATTGTGAATACTCTGAGGAATGGGGCTAAACTTAGGCAAAACTTAGGGAAAATCAACAGGATACGGGCAGCCGCATTCTGCAGCATTTGGAGTTTATTTAGAATATTTTGCTGTAAGCCTACATACAATTCATTATGGTAATTCAGCCTTGAGATTACTAAGGCTGAAATTTCTATTTCTTTACCCTCAGAGAAAGAAAGAGGAGGATTTTTTCAAGATCTTTAAGGTAAAAAAGCAGACAGGAACAAAATGGTTTACATGGTCAGAGAAAACCAACTTGGTGTCAAAAATAACCTCTAGATTTCTGACTTTTTGGACTGGACCTGGAGGAGACCAGCTGTAATGGCCACCAAGCTGAACTCCAAAAGAAAGTATCATTGCTGAAACGCATTATCTTTTTCTGAATTCATTTTTAGGCAGTTATTCTACATCCATTCTACCACATTCCTCAGGCAACTATTTCAGGGTTCAAAGAGACACCACAATCTGGGCTGTCATCCACATAAGAGAGGACTGCGAACCTATGGGCTCTAATAGGCTCAATGAGGGGAGTGATGTAAGTATTAAAGAGGGCCGGACTTAGCAAGGACCCCTGGGGCACCCTGCACAGCAGTATAAAAGGATCATAGGAAAAGTTACCAAGGTCTACCACCTGCTCTCGATTAGACAACAATAATTTTAGTCAATTTAGGGTTTGGTCTCCAAAACCAATCCGTGTGAGAAGGTTGACCAAAAACATGTGGTCAACCATGTCAAAGGCAGCCGAAAGATCTAGCAAAATGAAGGCTGCTTTTCCACCATTGTCAAACATGGCCCGGATTTCCTCTGTCACATCAAAAAGAGTCAATTAATTAGAGTGGTTTGATCTGATGCCCTGGTTCAATAATAGTCCTTGACTCCAGAAAGTTCATAATCTCCATATTTAGACATATTTTCAGGATCTTCGCTAGAAGTGGAATCTAGGAGGTAGACCTACAGTTTTTACTTCGAGTGGGTCAAGAGACACATTTATGAGAACGGGTAGTCTGGATGCTTTCTTTGAAGCTAAGGGAAGCAACCTGAGTCAAGAATTTTATTTAAAAGATTTGTAAGTTGTGCTGATATGGTGTTAGCAACTGGGAGCAAGACCCAAGGAGGAAATGGGTCTGATGGAGCACCCAAATTGGCTTCTTGAATCTACTTGGTTACCCTTTCCTCTGACAGGAGTGCAAAGGCGGTAAATACTGCAAGCAAGTCCTTGCACCAATATAGAGGGGATAGAGCTCTCAGATGACTTGTTAAATACTGGCATCTTGGTGTTAGTACCTAAGGCAGAATTTATTTTGAAGAAGTTAGTTACTGTATAGAGAAAATAAAATTCTCTAATATATCATAGAATGGTTGATCAAGGGTCGTAGTAGTTTTAGAGCCAAAGTTCATGAGAGTACCATGGTAAAGTTGGTCTCTGATTGGTTTTTAGTTGTTTTAGGAGGGATTAAGTAATTGCCGTATTGATCCAGCTGGTAAACACAAATACAGCATGAACGAAATACATATGGTTTGCAAAATTGGGTTGAGATTCAGTCAGCAGCATATTTAATTCCGTAGTATCTACCTTATTCCATTGATGCAGAATGAGTGGCCACCCCAAGATAGATAAAGCTGGGAATAAACTCATTGATCTGGCCTTTGCACGTGCAAAGTGAACTATTATGATGAACTGGAGAGTTGACACTGCTCCACTCATCTCTGCCTAGAAACTCAGATGCTGGCACAGACATATCAATATAAGGCAAGGAGAGGAACACACATAATAGGGAGGGATACCATAGTATTAGTGTTGGAACCGGGTACTGATTTACAACAGCCGTAGTCCGAGTTCACCCCTCAAAATACTATCCTCATATTCTGCACATATTCCTCCACCTTATACTTTGTGGATCCTCCCAATGCACACCTGGCCCGGAGTCTTTCCTTCCACCCTCTTACCCCTCAGCTGCCATAGACTTGTGCCTGCCTCTTTGAAGCACTGGAGGGCTTCTCACTCCAGTGGCATTTTGCACACCACCTTCCATTGCGCCTTGCAGTCCAGACTTCCAAGGCATCACCCACATAGGCCTGATCTGTTTACAACATTGTTGGAATTGATGACCATATCTATTGCTGTCATGTTTTTATGGATTCTGTACATAGTGACCAGATATGCATTTTATGCTCCCTTGTTCTATATGCAAATGTTATAATAAAGAAAAATTTACAAAAGAACCGTAGCTGCCCTTTGCATCACTACCGAGATGAAGGTACTTAAGTCAATAGGTAGCCAAGGTAGAGAGACCAGCCCAATGTCTGGAGAACATTGTTCACTGGCTTGTTGCAGGCAATCACACCAGATGTCTTCAGTATATGTGTGAGCAAACACATCCACTGCATCATAGTAGTCATTATCAGAATCAGTGCCAAAAAGGTTGTGAATGATCTGGGCCCTTCCTTGGTGCAACAGCAAAATATCAAAATCCGATGGTATGTCGAAAGGCTGTGGCCCACTGGGATTAGGGCATGGCCTTGATCGATTTCAAAGAAGAATAAGCTTGGAGTTAGAGAGCACTATTTGTTGTGCTTTGTCATGTGGCGGCATCAGCATTGATCCTCCCAGGTCTGCCATGGGTTGTGGTGCCTACATCAATGTCAGCACAAAAGTAGGTGTGGGGCCTGAAATAGTTTCAGAGGTTCCAGCAGGCACCAACGGAAGACCCGCCGGTGTAGTCCCTGTCGGAGGTCCTTGCGGTCCTTGGAGCCTAATGGCACACTAGAGGGAGACAGCAGCTTGCCAGAGAAACACAGCATACCTAATAGAAGTTGTGGATTTGCTGCGGTGTCATCGAGCACCTGGAAATTCAGATTGCTCTGAGGTGAGAGTCGGAATTGGCTCCAAAGGATATTAAGTTTTGGAGCGAGACAGAAAGGCATGTTTTCTCAAGGATTTTGAGGGTTGGGGGAAGAGGCTGATTCCCGATTGTGCGGCTTATACTTATTTTTTGACGTACCCGGTGACTTTGACCATGAGGAAGATCTGCTGCAGGAACAAATTTTGGAGCAGGAACTAGACCTTCCCTTCGACTTTCACCAGCCATAGCATGAAGTCTTCCGTTGTTTAACAATGCACAGCTTAGCCTCACAGTGTTGGATGACCTGTGGATTCATCAAGGTGCAGTTGCTGCAGGCCTTAGATTCTTGGAATGACCCCAAGCACCAAAGACAAATCTGGTGGGGATCTTTCACAGACATTTGCCTGAAACAGTCTCTACAAGGTTAGAACACTTTGGTTTTAAGGGTGATATTTCCCTTGTACACCAGTAATTAAAGTTACATTTCAAGACAGCAGTCTCATGAAGAGACGAGGGGTAGTTCAAATCTGTGTTTGGTGGCACAGAGAGAAACAAAAGCAGAAATAAACAAAGTACGGGGAGGCAAACCAAACAGAAAGATTAGTAAACGACAATTGCAAATCCACAGAATAAGATCAGGAGTCTTCGGTATCTCTGTTGCTTCTTTATATTTTCAAATTATTGAAATAAAAAAAACAACTTGAGCAGACAACACGTTTCACCCTAAATAGGGCTTCATCAGGGCAGTTTTTGCATATATTGAGTAAAAACACATCAACTTCTAAGCAACATTATAACTTGTTCCAATTATAGGCACGTAGCATATCCAAAAGTGATCGAATACGAATAGAAGCAACGTAATCTCACATAGTTCCAAAGGACACGGACCAGGGTGTTCGCAGTCCGACTGCTGACACTCCAAATCTGTATCTGATAATTAGCCTGTCTCACTGCACCTGGGATAGGACAGTCAGGCCCACAAGAACAAAGGGGAGGGACAGACTGCTGGAGCTAACACAATAGGAACTCACCATTGAGGTTTTGGTGGGCAGGGATCTGGCATTCATGTCAGCTAGGGGTGAAGCTGAGGCCCCCAGAGAAGACGTGAAGTTGCCCTGCTGGATTGTTCCAAAATGCTGTGCAGGAGGATGGGGACAGTGGTGCATGGCATTTAGAAATCTCCACCCCCCTTAAAACCCCTTGTGCAATGGGGGTGACAGTTTAGAAGAGCCTGGATCTGGGAAGCAATGACGGTGGAAACGATACCTAGCTGACAAGTCACCTGATGCCCAGCAAAGACTTTCTCTCCAAGTGAACCTCAGGACTAGGACTAGTATCTCCAGTGCCAATGGTGCCGGCCCCTTATGCTCCTTGAGGACCAGTTGGAGGAAAGGACCTTCTGTGGGACCAGCACATCCAGCTCCTACAAGAATACACATTTAACATGCAGCTAGGTATGGTCACCAGGAGCAAAATGAGCTAAAGGTGACAAAAATAGGGCTAACAAGGCCTGATATATGTCCAATTCTAGAGTTCACCTTTGAACAGAGAAAAGAAGTGTGTGGCCATTCACTGTATGTTTAAGAATTACTCCCAAGGTGGGCCAGGGCCCAGAGATCTGCACCAAATGTATTTTTTTTTAATTAACCTTATTGCCCCTGGGAAGAGGACATGTGTGCACCACCCCTTTTGTGCTTATTATCTGCCTCCAGGGACTCCCATTTCCCAGGGATGTCACAGTATCTGTTGTGGCTAGGGTCCCCATTCCCAGACCCCAAAGCAGAGAGAGGGGGCTGGCACATTGTAGAACAGGTACCGGGAGCTAGAAATAAGGTATGCAGGGTGCTCATCCTCTGCCTGTGTATGGAGCACAGGTGAATCCTACTCTTATCCTCCCACCCTAGTGTTATATGGCTGTTAGGGCCATTGTCAACATTGCTAAGTTAGCATGAGTTCTGCTGCCATGATGCTGCTTTTGCGCACGTTACTACATGACTTTATTTTGCAAGACTCTGATTGCGCCTGTCACATGAGAACTGTCTGCTTTCTCATTTCTCTGCCTGTTCCTGGAGTTTAGTCTGAACCCGATGTGCAAGGTCGATAGATAATGCCCCTTCTTATTCTGTTCTGGTCCGTCCTAGCACCTAGACAAAACATGCTAACACAGCTGCACTGCTGAAAACGTGTCCTTTGATATTACGGGGATGCATGTTGTTCCAACACACACTTGGAGATGGACCTTTCCATGGAGAAGAGCCATGCAATTCCTATGATGTAAAACTTCTATCTAGGCACCAAGGTATGGGGTCTGCTGACAAAGCCCATACATCTTTCTTTATATAATAAACTTCAACTTACCAAGGGGAGGGTGATTAGGCATAATAGTCCTTTTTCCAATGTCTGTATATGATGACATCCAGGCGGGCAACTTGAGCCAAATTTCGGGGGGGTGAAAAATATTTCGGGGGAGGGGGGGGCTAATTCTTCCAACCATGGTCAGTGACTGAAAAAAGGGGTGAAAACACAACAAATGCCTAATTTACAAGTAAATGGTCTATTAAAGACCTGTTAAGAACTCGGGTGCGGCTGCAATTAGATAGTCGCCAGCCCGCAAAGCTGTGTCAGCCCAGGCTGACACACACGACGGGGGGGCTGAAGCCCCCTGAGCCCAATGGGTGTTGCGCGCCTGATGACATCCCAGTCATTTATATTCTATGGAATTGCAACAATACTAACTATTTTAGGTTTATGCATTTTGCTGCTGGTAGTGGCTTGTATACTGCACTATAGAGCACAATAGTTAATATAAACATTTTGAACTATAACCGTGACTCTGAAAATTCTTATGGTGGACAAGTGTGAGTGAGCACAAGGGTACGACTTGCTACCGCGATTCCTGAGAGAGTTGGGAGTGCTGTGTTCTGGGTTGTCTAGTCATTTGTAGCTTCATGATTATGTAGTAGAATGAATGAGACACTATAGCTAGACGGTTTTGAGTACTAAGGTGGTAGGAAGGTACAACCCCTGTACGCTGAGATCCTGTTTTCCTGCGCATACTTCTGTGTATGAGAAGAATCCCCACAACACAATGGAGGCAGGAACATTGTGCATGCTGTCACTTGGAGAAATCAGCACAGGCACGAGCAGCACTCTCAGGATGCAGGCTCCAGGAAGAGTGGACAGACAGCAGAGACGCGTGCGCTTTGGGGGTCCCTGTCACACTCCCAATGGAAAATAGGACGGATGGCTGCTCAGGGTGGGGACAGGGTAGACCTTCCAAAAATTAAAGTTGGCAAGACGGGACAGGAACCCTAGGAACCAAGCTCATTCAATATGCAAAGATCGGGCCGAGGGAGCGCCTCATAATGCCCCGCGGCGCCCTAATGTGCATATCTTCTTTGCTTGTGGTCCACCAAAGATGGGCAAGGATCACCAATGTCTTTTAAAAGTGTTGTGGAAGGTTGCATAGGATGCAGCTGTCCTTCTTTAAACTGACATAAACTTGCTCCACGTTTCAGGAGACATTAACATTATGGCTCCCAGAGAAGCCAATTTTGTTCTATGCATTCTCAGAGCTTGAGATTTTGGGCCTACAGACAGTAAAGAAAGTGATCAGGCATATATTTCTTGTTCTGAATACAAATGTTCTATTGATAATATTGCTGATTGTTAGACCTGGCCTCATTGGCGTGAGTCTCCCTTCCATTTTTTTTACTGATTGCCTCCTCTGTTTTTGATATGTTTTGCTGGTTAGATGTTTTGGGCAATGTGCCACAGCTATTCAGTGCCACAGTGCAAGTGCTCCCTGTGTTAAATTGATGTACTGATTAGTGACTCCATGATTGGGTTATTGGATTTACTTGTCAGACCCTAGTACAGTTCACCATGTGTGCCCAGGGCTTGTAAATCAAATGCTGCTGGTGGGCTTGCAGCACTGGTTGTGCCACCCACAGAAGCAGCTTGTAAAGTGTGTCTCAGGCCTGCCACTGCCAGGCCTGTGTGCAGTCTGTAACTGCCATGTCGACCTGGCAATTGCACCCACTTGCCAGTCCCTAAACCTTCCCTTTTTTTCATATCAGACACCCCTAAGGTAGGCCAAAGGGCAAGGTGCATTGTAAGTATAAGGTAGGACATGCCCTGGTGTGTGTGTGGCATGTCCTAATTACAGCCATTTTCGTTTTTCACTATTGCAAGGCTACCTGCTCCCCGTAAGCCAGAATGGGCAGTTTGATTATTACATCTTATAATCCTAACTGACTCAGGGAACATGGTAGAAATTCGAATTTAATATGCTTGAACTCAGAATACATCTTTTAGTAAAGTTGGTTTTAACAAACTGTGTTTGAAAATACCACTTTTAGAAAATAGGTATTTTCTTGCCTAACTATCCAAGCCTGCCTCAGCTATGTTGTGTATTCCTCGTCTGGAGTTTGAGTGACAAGGGCTGGGGGATTCCAGGAGAGAGGGTGAGTCAGCACAGTGCCTGGGACCTGAATAGGGCTGTGCCTTGCCTCCACAATGCTGGCTCCACCTCCTGTGGTGTGTCTGATGTCCCTGGCCTATACTGTGAAAGGAAAGAAGGAGTCTTGTCAACAAAGTGCTCCAGGACTGACCAGAACTGGTTTGGACTAGGCAGAGGCCTCTCTGCCTTCAGAGAACAAAGAGAAAAGTAGTATAAATATGGGGACCCAGACCCCAAGACTTTAGATCACTTCTGGGAACAAGATAAACCTTTTGCCAAGGAGACGAACCAAGGAAGCTGCAGGAGTTTGGACTGCCCCTCTGCCAGTGTGCTGTTTGCTGGGTTGGCCTGCAGTGGTTTCTTTATTGACAAGGAAAGGAGAAGGAACTTTCAAAGAACTTTCATCATCTTGCAGAATATTGCTCCGGACACAATACTTCACCTCCAGCTCCCCTCAGAGTTTCCTAGCTGGGAATTCTGTCTGCAAAAGCTTACATGTCGCTGGGAGCTGGAAGCGCGACACATTGAGAGAAGCGTGTCGTAGTCGCAGCTGTTGCCATCGCATCACCAGAGAAGCGTGTCGCCACCGCAGAGGTTGCCGCCGCATCACCAGAGAAGCGTGCCTTTGTCAGAGCTGTTACCCGATGCATCACCAGAGAAGCGTGTTGCTGCCGCAAGGTCACCGCTGCACCGCCAGAGAAGCGTGTCGCAGGGCCTGTCATGGCTCCAAAGCTACAGAGTTCGCAGCACGGCTGCCGGGCATGCACACATCGTCTTCATGTCGTCGCATCAAGGACGCCATCTTATCGCATCGCACCGGATTGTCGCATCGCATCAAGGTGCCATCTTGCGCATTGCAACCAGGCCGCAGGACGAGAATCTATGCATCACCTCCACTCCTGTAAGGATTAAGACGCATGCCCTACTCTGCGCAGGCATTGAGGTGCGACGCATCATCTCCCCCGAAACATGGAACCGACGTATCTCCCACTCTGCAAGCCTTTTGTTTGTTTTGCGTTACGCATCCAGGTACTTTTGTGAGAACTGTGTCTCATTTATCACCAACTTGAACTAAGCAACTTCTACCATCTTTAAGTCTATTTAAGTACAGTATTGTGGATTTTTGTCGTTTGTGGTCTTGTGTTAAATCTATAAAATAAATACTTATTTTTATAAAACCTGTGTTGTGTCCACTGTTGCTGTGTATATTACCAAATGCTTAACACACTGCCTCTGAGATAAGCATGTCTACTCGTGCCAAGCTCCCAGTGGGTGAGCAGGGGTTATCCAGTAGTGTAATCCCCTTTCCCTGACTTAGAAGCAAGGGTCCTTATTTGGTCAAATGTGTACACCATTGCCAACTAGAGACCCCCAGTTCTAACACTGATAAACACTGAATTCTCATAGTTATTACATTTGAGTATGGTTATTGTCTCCATTTGGTTAATGGTGAATCATGACGTAGCTGTGGCATTATTATTAATATAGTGACCCTGTGAAAAAAGCCAGATGGCTTCTCATATATATATAATAATGTGACACTCTGATAAAGCAAGTAGGCCTTCCATATATGTATTGATGTGGTGACACCCCAGACAAAATCAGTAGGCCTTCATAATATATACACACTCTTATATTCTGATGCTTCATATAGTACAGATGCATTTTAATTATGAGGTTCAGGGCCCCACTAGGGGTGTAATATGATATGAGGGTGTCACCAAAGGCATTTCCAACTACCTGATGTATATATTTGTAATGTAATGCCTAATATTCATTAGTGTGTGCGTAATAAAAGTATTTGTACTTTATAAAATAAAAAACATGGACTGAACAATAATGTATTGATTGTTGTTGTTGTGTGACAGTGAATTGTGTTTGCTAGTCCACACTACCTCCCCTCAGTAGACGTTGGACTTTTCTGCTTTGCTACCTGAGAGAGTCAAGTGCTATAATGGGGTAAAAAAACACATGTTTTCTTATTACTTACGCAGCTCTCACATCCTTTACAATAGAGAAACCAATGTCATACAGTGAGTGAAAAGGAAAAACATTAACAACAATAAATGAGTATTGAAAGCGCTCAGTAAACATGAGAAAGGAGACAGAATAGACAACAAAGCTACTAAAAACAACAGAATCAGAAAATCAGTGAGGTGATAATGAAGACATAACAGTGATACATTTAGTAGCAGGGAAATGGTAGGATAAAAATGATGTAGAAAACAACCAGGTCATTGGTTATGGTACCGCAGAAAATAACCAATGAAGTAAATCATATTACTACATTGAGCTCTTGCCTAGCGGTCCCCTACTTAGGGGTCCATTAGGATGGCGGGCGGCCTTAGTCCGCCCGCCATCCCATCGGTAATCGGGACCGCCCGCCATAAGGGCGGGGGTCCCGCGGGGGGTATTAGGATGCGTCCGCCACTCTGGCGGGCGCATCCTGTATTTTTAGCATTGTGGCGGGCGGTGCTCTCAGCACCGCCCCCACCACAATGCTAAAAATGCACTTTTACATTTGCATAAACAAAGCGGCAGGCACTGCGCGGTGCCTGCCGCTTTGTTTATGCAAATGCAGGGGGGTACCACAGGTACCCCCGTGTGCACCCCCCACCTCTCCTTCACTCTGGTGGGGGCAATCCGCCCGACATCCTAATGGGCCCCTTAATGTTCTTCACACAAGATACAAACACTTTTAAACTTGTTTTATTGGGAAGCTCATCTAACCAAAACAGATGCACTTTAGATATGTATATGTTTGCTACAATTATGTAACAAGCAAGCAATCTGAATATGTAAGATTTTAAAGAACTATTCAAAAACTTGAGGATTAAAGAGGATAAAACAACTGCAATCACCCAGACAGCCCTGTGGCCCAAAATGCCAGTGCCCATAAGGGCAAAAACAGCAAGATGATGGAGAAAACATAAAGTGAGTCAAAATGCTTTTAGGTGTCCAGTCCTGCAGCAGAGAACAAACAAATTATGCATAGCATACACTTTGGGAACGATAACATCACAATTGCCGCATGGAACCTCGACCTATGCCTCCTAAAAGGATATCTGGGCACAAAAATGGATAGCCACAGATGAACAGAAATTGCAAAGACTAAACGGTATCGGTCAGGCTATTATACATGATAAGATTTCAGTAATTATTGTTTGTTCCACAATACCCACTATTCGTGTGCGTGTACGCGCATGTATGTATGTCTGCGCGTGCATAAGATAGAGAGCATGGGTAACTCTTTGGAACAGTAAAACTCTTGTTAGGCACACAGCTAGGCATTTTTTGTGTGTTAAAACTGGGTGTCAATGGAGGCGGGGCTTAGACGCCGACGGGAATGGCTGCTCAGATGTGAGCTTCGTCACGGCGCGGGAGGTTTTCGCTTTGTTTCTCGGCAAAACCTCGCTGATGAGCTCAAGATGCTAGACGCTGCCCGGTGAAGTTATCCTCATCAGCTTTTTCAAACTCGGTTGCTGCCTTGCGGTGAGAGGTCTGCAGTTGACATTTACTTGTATCATCGCATTTCCCTCAGGGAATGCGACCACCATTTTATTTCACTGCGAAGATGTTGTTTCTTCAAATTTAAGCTCCAATGAGTATTTCATGCCCCAAAAGCCTCATTATTGGAATTCCATGTATATTTAAGGCTCTAGGTTAAGCTTTTACCTTTCAGTTACTTCTATTGACATTTTTCTGATGGTTTAGAAGAAATTTGCATTAATTCGAATTATTTTTGGAAATAACCTCTGGTGTATTTTTTACAGTGCCTCAATTACTCCTCCTTGTGAAAGTAATTTTCTGGACATACGTATTTGCCAGTCTGCTGTGCACCTCATCGGACTTTCAATATTTTGGCTTTGTGTTTCCTTTCTATGCTGCCTTGTGTATGGGGAGAACAAAATCTACTAGTCGCTCGTCATCTCTTGTGGCCCATTACAACCCTTTTTCCATTCTTCAAGAAACCATCGTGGATTCAGAACAAGGTGCAGTATCAAGTTTCTCGCCTTCAAGTATTCCACTGCCTAGTTCCAGAATGGCGTCCAAATTACAGGAGCGCATCCGCCCTCTTGTCTGGGAAACAGGTTAAAAAGGACCCGCCTTCACCAAATATATCTCCTCCATCAATCTCTATGGAGACAATTCTTGAGGAAATTTGGGCTCTTAAAACGTGCGTAGATGAGACCAATATTCATCTTCAACATTGGATGATAAGTGGTGGCACATGGAGAGCAGGGTTGTTCAATTAGAAAGCAAAGTGGGTTATTTTCATTCTGATGCCACTCAAGTTCCTCCTATGCAAACTCAAATCTTGCATCTTCAAAAGCAGGTTGAAAATATTGAAAACCGCAACAGACGCAACAATCTACGTTTTTACGGCCTGATAGAGGGACTTGAGTGCCCCACTCCTCTCTCCTTCTTCTAGTCAGTTCCACCAAAAATCTTGACCTTCCTGAGTCTCCATTATAAAACATTCAGAGAGCCCATCGTTTAGGTCATACTTCGCAGTCTGAGTCTTGATCGAATAAACCAAGGGGAGTTATTCTGTATTTGTTGGAATATACTGATCTGTTGAAGGTCCTCCAAGCAGTCAAGGCCAAGGGTAAACTCTCCTGGCACGGATCCGCTACAGCGGACAGATGGAAGACATTTTTAGACATGAGGCTAGCACTGAGAAATATTAATGCCAGATTTGGTCTTATTGATCCTTGTCTGTTTAAAGTCACTCATAAAAACAAGACCACGACCTACTATTGTTAACCTAATCCATTAATTCTTGTTAGTATGTAATGTAGTCCTAGTTATGTGTTTTATATCTGATGTAAATTGTTTTTGTTAAAACTTTGTATAACCTGTTTCTTCTACTTTTCCCAGGTCACGTCTTTTGTCATAAGTCATGTATGTGACTTCTCTCACGGTTTTGATAATATTTCTCCCTCCCGTGCCAGTGGCTCCACCACCCTAGAAGTTTGTTTTTTCTGGTATGTTATTTTTTATATCTTATGTGTGGGTTTTGTTTCTTTTTCTCTTTTTCAATTCATGTTCTTCTCCTCCTCCTTTACTTTCCTTTTTTGAAGAATTTTTATCAATTCCTTGTTTATTTTTAGCTTTTTTTCTTAAATCTCTTTTGTATATCAATTCATTGTTTTCATTTTTCCTGTATTCTATTTTCCTGTATTCTCTCTCCTCTTTTCGAATTTCAGGTTTTGCCTTATATGCAATTTTTGCTGATAAGTTGTTACATTTTCAGGTTTCCATTATATTTTTGTTTGATGTTCTCTTATAAAGTTATTATAGAATGCTACCTATCACTGCCTATCATATGTTCTATATATTTACTTTCATTTTTTAGATGACTAAGATTTATCTCATGGAATGTAAAAGGTTTAGGCTCTCCTATAAAGCGTGAAAGGGTTTTGTCTCACATTGCCAACTTCAGGGGTGATATTGTTCTTTTGCAAAACATTCATATTTCAGACAACGAAGTACCTAAGCTTAAAAGACAATGGGTTGGTAATGTTTTGCTTTTCCGGGCTCAGGGAAACGTAATGGGGTAGCTATTCCATGTCATGCCTTACCATACACACTATTTCACAAAATGCCGACTGTGAAGGTAGATGGATTTCAGTCTCTACTTACTGATAAAATTCCACTCACTATTGGTAATCTGTATGCACCTCCTAATCCAGATAATTCCTTTTGGCTAGGGGTGTTATCCAAATTAATGACCTATACTGATGACTGATTGTTGGAGAGGATTGTAATATGGTTTTTGATCCCATTATAGATAGACGCTCCAAATTTACATTTCTTTTTTCACAAGTACACTCTCAGTTCACATCGACAATGTCCCAATGCTCCCTTATTGATGCATTGATATTGTGCAACCCAACACATCAGGAATATACTTTCTTTTCTCCTGTCCATTTTTTTCAAACATGCATAGATTATATATTTATTTCTAATGCTCTAGCTAAACATGTTATTACTCTGATATATGATCTATTTTGATCACCGACCATGCACCAGTCACTTTGGATTTGGATTTACTTCCTCCCTCTCAGGGAATTAAGTGGTGGAGATTTAATAATTCTCTCCTCCTAGAATTGCAATTTACACATGATTTTGAGCAATTTGCTAATACATTTCTCAAAGAAAATGAATCCCCAGACATAACGCCTCAAATTATCTGGGATACTTTTAAAGCCGCTTCTACAGACTTTGTTTTAAATTTTGTTTCCTAGAGGCGGAAATTCACCTCTAATAAAGTTAAGACACTTAATACACGTACAGGGGTGTGGAATTTATTAAAATATCTACTTGTCCATGGGGCAGGTTGCTTCAAAAATCTACTTGTCCTGTAACAAAATCCACTTGTCCCTTTGGTGCCATGTAGTGCTGCCACAAATTATGGCAGCAATCTCATTATATAAAGAGCTCTTATATAGCCTCTCTGATTATGCCAGGGCATATCCCATAGAGTTTGAATACTAGTAATCATTTTATGTTGCCACGTTTCCACAGATCTCTACATACTGGGACTGAAGATGGTGGTAAGCAGTAGTTCCAGGGTTGGACCGCCCTATTGAGTCTGTGCAAACCTACTAACTTGCATGTTTTAATGGTTTTCAACAAATCTTCTCTAATCTTTCCCATACTGAGAAATGTTGGAAATTTACTCCTGAGAGTGGCAGACTTAAAACTTCTTTCAGAGTCGGGAAAAAGGTAGTTGGAGGGAAAATGAAATTTCAAACATCCAGGTGTTAACATGAGCAAATCTACACATGCATATTTACTCATGCTAAAATGCAGTTCACAAATATTTTGTTAAAGTACAATTTCTTGCCCTACTAATGTAAATTCTTGTGAATTCATGAAAGCCGTATACCAAAGGTGCACTTTTGAGACTTTCTTTAATAATTGGGCCCCTAATTTGGTCTGGCGTTAACCAGGACCTTTTGTGTTTATTAAAATTCTCTCTCTCTCTCTCTGAATCAGCTGGCTTCACTGTGAGTGACAGCATTCTACTCTTTCACAAGGAGCATATTGGTACACAAAGTAGTTTTGTTCAGTGCCAGTAACTAATGTGGCAGTGTGTGCTTTTTTGAGACAAAAAACTATTTTTGAATTTGCCAATGTTTGTTATAACGGCAGCTCTCACAACAATAAGGTTTTACAAAAGCGATGCCAAAACAAGTCACGCATTGCCAAAACTAAAAAGCTGACCACCAATGTCAGACCTAATGGCTTTGCCAAGGCTTGTTTATTTTTGTTTCCCATAATCTTATTGAAATTGGTTACACAAATTTTCCAATATGAATATTTTTGGAAAATACTAGCATGCATCAACACATTTTACTAAACGATGCTGCAAAGAAATGGTACCTGAAATTTTACAGTAGTATAGCAAAATGGTTTTTTCCCTACTTTCATTTTTTAGGAACATTTTATATTGAAAGCAAAGAAACATTAATCTTGCTTTCAAGCTTCTGCAAATATTTGCATCTAATCAGAGCGCATTCTGTGAGCATCATGCATAGCCTCATGTTGCTAAACTTTGAAACCATGTGTACACATTTTCATACTGGAACCACTGTCAGTAGTGCAGTCAGAACGTACATTTACTTAGAGCGCTCTCCCTAATAATAAAGGCTTTCAATTATAATAAAGGCTTTCAATTAATGAACCATAAATACAAGTTTGAACAGCATTAACACATGCACACAAATATTAACTTAACTACAGGCAGTACCCTTCCCTGATCCTTAATGTGGTACTGCAAACTGGCAGCCAAAGGGTTTGTGCTGCAGGGGGTTGGGCCTACTTGTCCCAAGGACAAAATACACATTAAAACTTGTTGCCCTTGACCCCAAACCATATGTCCTGGGCGTCGGGCTATAGGAATTCCACATCCCTGACGTATTAAACAATTTGGAACATTCTTTTTATAACTCAGTCAGAATCTTTCTTAAATGATTTAATATCTGCTAAAATTGAGTTTAATACACTTACTACGGAAAGTGCCAATTCATATCACATTAATCTAGTGTGAAATATTATGGGGGTCAAAATAAAACAGAGAAACTTCTTGCCAATTATCTTAAAATCAAAAAAGAACGTACAATGATTGATTTTATTCTAACTTCTACTAATAAATCTGTACACAAAAATGAGGATATGGAATTTACAAATATTTTATCAGGAACTATATACTCCAGAATATTCCTCTAACTCTCAAGATCATCTTCAGTATCTATCTTCCAACCCCTTGCTCTCTCATCAAGATATTGATTTTTGCATATTGGAAAAAGATATTCTAATCCAAGATATCTCTAATGCTATCCGTTTCATTAAACGTGGCAAAGCTCCCGGACCTGATGGTTTTACTATTGAATTTTATTCTCATTTATCCTCACTTTTATTAAGCAAATTACATCAACTTTTCCTTTATTTTATATCTGCTCATACATCAGGTGATTCCTTTCAAAAGGCATTAATATGTCTCCTCCCCATAGATGATAAAGATCATAGATTGTGTAAAAAGTATCGCCCTATTTCTCTTATTAACCTAGATTATAAAATGTTTGCAAAAATATTAGCTCCTTGTTTGGATAAATTATTACTCCAATTAATTGGGAGAGAACAATGTGGTTTCATCAAAGACAGACACCTTTCAGACAATACTCGATTATTTTTCAATGTACTTAGTAAATCCAAATCATATAAATCTTCTTTGGCAGCTATTTCTTTGGATGCGGAAAAAGCATTTGATAGAGTTAGTTGGTCATTTATTTTCTCCACGCTTTCTTGGTTCAGTTTTGGTCCTAATTTTATTCATTATGTTTCTTTGTTAAACTCCTCCCCTAAATCATCTATTTTGGTTAATGGTCTTATGTCTCCTTTTTCCCCTCTTCATAGAGGCATTTGACAGGGGAGTCTGCTCTCCCCTTTATTATTTATACTTGCTTTGAAACAGTTTTTAATAAAAAATTCGCTCTAACTCACAGATTACAGGTTTTGCTTATGAGGACACTCTGCTCGAACTTTCTGTCTATGCCGATGCCGAGGATCAGTTTATGTCTGTCTCGGGCTATAAATGAAATGCAGACAAATGTGAGATTCTCCCTCTTAATAAGTTATGTTTTCATGCTTCTTTTTATTGGAATCCAGATAAGATTAAATACCTAGGTTTGTGGTTCTCTGACACAGTTAAGGATACAATATCCCTTAATTTGAAAATGTTACACTCACTCCTTCATGCACATACTTCTCATTGTAATCCTTTGGTTTTATCCTAGTGGGGTCGTCTTGACACTATAAAAATGATGTTGGTTCCTATTATATTGTTTTATATCTCAAATTTGCCAGTTAATATTCCACAGTTCCAATACAAAATGATAAATTCTGTTTTATCTACATTTTTATGGAATAATAAAGAACATAGGATGTCATTTTTTAAACTTAAAAAACCAAAACATCTGGGTGGAGTTAATTTTCCAGATTTCCATAAGTAGTGATGAATGCTTTATTTGTTGATTAATTAAAATCATTACAAAAACAAAAATACATAACAAGCACAAAATCTGATTGAACAAATATGAATACAATGCCAAAATATAACATGCCCGACATCGGATTAACCGTTTTCCAGTTTTGTAGGTAAAGTGCATAAGTACATGTGATAACAGCTTATAATTTCCAGTTAAAATATAACATGCCCGACATCAGATTAACCGTTTTCCAGTTTTGGAGGTAAAGTGCATAAAAACATGTGATAGCAGCTTATAATTTCCAGGAAAAGTGCAATGAGCTCACATGGTAACAATTAAAATTAAAATACTAAATACAAGCAACCAATATGACTAGATTTCTAAAATGACTAGAACTATTAGCAACAGTGATACAATGGTATCCCACCATCTATACTAAGGTGGCCTGTGCTTTCAACAGTAGCTAAAAAAATACAATACATTTTCCACTGACAAAACTAAAGTGCCGCGAGCTGACAATAACATAGTTACTAATACATTTTAAAACTGATCTGTACATTATAGCACCATACTCAAATCTTAAAATCATTGGATCGATCTTAGCTACAAAAATTACCAAACAATATTAAAATATCGCAAGGTTTTAAAATGATTTAAAAGTACCCTAAAATTGCCCACGTACTCCCTAAAAACAATAAAGTCATTACTTCACACCCAGCAATTTATCAATTACTTTAGGAATCAGCCTTACATAATTTCTTTTCAGCTATAAAGATAAATTGTACAAATTGCTGTGTATTATAGACATTGACACCACTTAAGCAGGATATTAATGCAGATCTACAAGTTCTAACTCCTAATTCTTTAAAGATAGGTTTTAAAATTAGCTTCCTTTCGTGACACATTTTTTAACATAGTGTAACAATGTGTAGCAACGTTTCCTCAAACAACCCGCACTGCCTACAGACGTTTGATGACCATTTATACTCCCACTTAGGGGTTCCATCTTTGGTTGGATAAATGCCGAACCTTAAGAGCGTAAATTTATTTTTAAACAAGGGTTTTAAATGAAAAAGTAAATATGGTTGAGCATACAATTTCTCAAAAGAATTAGCTTTAGGCCAGAAGTGGGTTCTTTTTCTTAGCTCATCTTTATCCATAATTTCTGACAGAAGAGCAACAGTTGTATTCAACATCTTTTTATATACCATGATGCTCCTAACTTCATCGACCAGATTTGGGCATTCGAAACGTGAAAGGCACTCAGATAGGTAATCCTGCCAGCTTCTCGAACATTGGCCTTTCAAGATCTCGCACCAGCACAGACCTGCTAACGTGCCCTCCTCCGCTCGAGAAAAAAACAGTAAAGTTTTAAAAAATGCGGCTTGGCGGACCAAAATCTGGTTCCTCAAGCCATATTCCAGTCTTAAATTAGCACGCGGGATCTGTCTGGGTATCCTATAAACTGATTTATAAGTCCTTATTGATTCCATAGTCCAGGGAGGGAATGAGCTTTGCTCTCATAACTTTAAGTAAATGATCATAATTAGGACATAATAACTTATCTCGCAGTTTTCGAAAGGCAATAGCAAGAGAAGTTCCTTTAGCCTCCAAATTATTAAAATGCTGTCTAAATGACAGTCCATCGTCAAATGTAATTCCCAAATACTTGTAGGATTTTACACAGTCTATTGTTAGACCATTAATATTCAGATCCTTTACCCCTAATTTACCCTTTCCTATTAACATTATTATTTTTTTTTTTTCGTTAATTGTTAAGCCATTTTGGGTAACATATGTGTTAAATGAATTTATTAGTCTTTTCAAGCCTATTATAGTATGACTGAGTAAAATAGTATCATCTGCATACTGTAAATATTTAATTTCTTTACCCATCACAGTGGGCGAATGCGAAATTACATTTTTAAAATGGGCTGGGAGATCGGCCATAAATAAGTTAAAAAGGCAAGGGGCGAGCACACACCCCTGTTTCAAGCCGACATTTGTATCAAGTCGACGGGTGGTGTGACTGCCGTCGCCAATTTTAATCTGGACCCAAGTATTAGAGTATACTAAATTAATAATTTTTAGAAGAGTTTTTGATATACCCCAATTAAGAAGCTTCTTCCAGAGAATATTCCTGGGACCGGAATCAAAGGCGGCTTTTAGGTACATAAAACATACGTACAATTTTTGTTTCCTACATTTTACTTTTTTGCCCAACAATGTTAATAAAATAAAATTTGTCAGAGTCGATTCACCCTTCCTAAAACCTGTTTGAAAAATGGGAATCAATTCTTCTCTCAGCGCCCAGGATTCCAACTCATCTAACAGACAACTTGCAAAAAATGTTGCCTCAACATCTGTGAGGGTTATTAGTCGATAATTTGCCGGGTTGTCCTGAGGGCCGTTTTTATAAATCAGCTGTATAATGCTCCCCCGCCATGAGTCCGGGATATGACTGGTTTTAAGAACCTCGTTAAAAAGGAACGTTAATAACTCTGGCCAATTTATAAGTTTAGCTTTAAAAATACAATTCGGCAGGCCATTGGGGCCAGGAGCTCCATTAGACCTAATCTTAAGTAGGACTTTTTTTAACTGTGTTCACTGACCAAGGCTCAAAATCATTGAAAGTTAAAAGGTCACTGACACTTGGGGGGTCACACCCACCTACTGGTTCCAAAGAAACATCATTGTCGGAACGTGCTTCGTCCACGAATGCTAGTCCAGTATTTGATTTCTTTAAAAAACTTATCCAACTTGATTCATCTATATTGGCACTGTTACTTCTAGAATGACCATTTTCTAAATTGTTAATAATACCCCAGAACAGTCGTAAATCCCTAGATTTGCAAGCAAAATGGAGTTTAGCCCAAGTTTCTTCATAATATGATTGTTTACCTCTCCAGATTTCCTTCTTATACCCCCTCTTTAGGTCTCTGATTTTAATTGACAATAAGAAGTAGGTGGTCCCTTTTGCTTTTCTGTACAAAGATCTTATTGTTTTATTAAGGGATTTTTTTCAAATACAATAAATGATGAGAAAACCAGCCCAGGTTCTTTGGATTCAACATAACCCCCCCTGTGCGTTCCCACCTAGAAAATGTATCCACGAGGGAATCACACAGGGAGGGCCAAAGGGCAACAATCGAGTTTCCTTTATGGGCTGAAACCAAGGCTTCTGGAATTAAATGAGAAAGAAACTCAATATTATCCTTCTCGGTTTTATCACACCATATTAGCCTTTTGAGGTTATAAGCGACGGGGGCAGATCTTAATATTTCCTTAAGTATCATTTAGCCTTTTGTCTTAAACAAGCCTCGCTTTTATTACAAGCTTGTGATTATACTCTTTATCCTTTACGGACAAATATTGCAAATTCATCCTGGTATCCTTTTTTGCTGAACGGATGCTTGTCATTTACCTGTAGACCTATGTTCTTATCTCTTCCAATTTTTAAGAACACATGTAAAATTATAAC
Organism: Lissotriton helveticus; assembly: GCF_964261635.1. Lineage (NCBI taxonomy): Eukaryota > Metazoa > Chordata > Amphibia > Caudata > Salamandridae > Lissotriton > Lissotriton helveticus. The sequence continues at coordinate 593,102,873 of NC_136067.1, read as the reverse complement.
ACTCCTAAAGATCAGTTTTTAGATTCATCCATTTAGTATAATATTTTTATAAAATAAATAATAGAATTAAATTCTGGAAGGATTTGTACTCTAAAGGTTTTAAATGGATTCATCAGTTCTTTCAAGATGGTACCAGCTTCCCATTTTGAGTAGGGCAATCACTTTTCTCCTTTCCAGATTCCTATGAAACTAAATACCGCTTGTTATCTTGGCAACTTAATCTTCTTTCAACAAACTCTCTCATAATTAAATAATCTCTCCCTCACCTCCTCCACTGCATAATTTATTGGAGGTATTACCTTCGGCATCCCAAATATATAAACAGCTTACTCTTGTTACAGAAGATAAGGATAAAAAAGGAGGTGGAAAATCTTTGGTAAATAAATCTGCCCACTACTTTTTGTACTTCAATTTGGAATAAGATTTGGGTTAAAATACATAAATCGTCTAGCGAGGCTAAAACAACTCAGACCTTATTCTATATTTATAATCACCTTTTGATCACCCCTGTTACATTACATAACATTGATTCTGCTGTATCTTTCAATTGTTGGTCTTCTTCTCAACCCTCAGTGGATCTAAAACAAATGCTTTTTGAGTGCCCTCTTATTTAATGAATTTTGGTTGGGAGTTTAGCATATAGACGCCTAGAATTGAAGAAGAGCCTAAACCTCCATTAATTGCTTGAAAGTAATAACACTATTTTATTTGTTTCATATTGCTTACTCTTATTTATAAATGTTTTCAGGTGCCCATAGCATTGTTACATTTTATCCTGATGATGTTATATATTGCATATTTGAGATGATATACTAAAACACATTTTTTGTTTCATTGTATTTTACTTGTACGTTAATTGCATAATAATTTCAATAAACCTCTCCTTTAAACTTAAAAAAAACTGGGTGTCAATTTGTGAATATATTATTATTGGTAATTATCAAAAACTATTTAGAAAAGGAAAATGTGCTGAAAGCCACATGGCTATGTCATAAATGCTTTATGTTTAGCTCCCACTCAAACTTTCTAAACAGTGATCTTATGACAAAGAGTGCACATATTGCTCCGGGCACCCAGTATAATGCAACATTGTAAAAGAAGAGCAACACAGTAACACAGTCATTACACTGTTGTTTTTTGCTTATTTACTCAGCATTCCATTTCAGGACAACCACAAATCTCAAAAACTCATCAAGAAGCTGAGTCACTTTACAGCTTGAGCTACTTGTCAGACTGTGTTCAGAAATTCTACCTCAGCAACGTTTCTTGACGAGATATAAAAAAAATGAAATTAGAGATATCTTAAAGTGATTACCTGCTCTGTTTTCTCATATATCTTTAAAATGCTGTATCGAAACAGATTAAACTCATTTGCATCACAAATCTTCGCTTAGCCAATTGACGCGCTAAAAATGACCTCACCTGATTCTGCACCTTGGACGCTCCGATTGCTCTGACATAAAGCTTGTGCTGCTGAGGCGTGAGGCACTGCTGGTACGTGAAATGGCTGAAATATCGCTGACGTCACTATCTGATGATTTGGCAGAGACGTTATCACAACTTCTGTACTGATCTCTATGAAGGGTAAACTAAATATAATAAAAAAAGAAAGAAACTGTGAGGAACCACTAAAAAAGAATAAATATAAAGATTTCACACTGTGCAGAGTGCCATTCATATTTCAGAGAGCCGAAAGAAAAGATTTAAAATTACACACAACTTTGGGAGCAAGTGGTAATATCACAGTAATTTTGACATCTGTACAAAAATGTTAAACAAATGTACACAACCCCGAATATGAACATTATAAAGGAGTGACATAACCTTTTTCTATGGATTTATTCATCATTTTAATAACTTTGGAATGTATACATTTGTTGAAACTCTCTAATCAATAAATTACACTTTACAAATGGATGGCAGACAAAGTTATCAGAAGAGTAATTTAATCTAGAATTTTCTTTTAAGGCCTCCGTCTCCTTATCTGGGGAATTAGGACTCCTACGTCATGTTACGTTTAAACTTACTAGGGTCTTGAAAATTAGTAGCTAGCACTTGTAAGGGGACCAAGGTATAGACATTCTAAACCTGCTTCACAAAGGCCAACTTACTCTTTTAAAGAGTTAATGATTGTTTGCTATACATAAAGGTATTTTATGAATGTTATCTTTACCTCTGCAGAGTCTCTGGACATAAAAAGATAGGACTGCCCTATCTTTTTATGTGCAAAGACTCTGCAGTCGTAAAGATATACCAGTCAAATATCTTTGTGAATAACAAACAATCGTAAACTTACACAAAACAGTACCTTTACCTTTGTGAATCAGGCCCTCTGTATTCACATTAAAATGTTTTTGCTGCTTGAGTTTAAGTTGGTATCTGCAGTTACCCACAGATCGCTCTCACAGTTGCTACAGTTGAGTGATCTATGAATCACAATGATTTTTTAGGTTGTTACACAAGTTTGGTTTAACCAGCTGACTTGCATAACAAGCATTGACAAAGCCAAAACATCTTGCCTATGCAAGAGCTATTAGCTTTGCGAATGTGTTTTAGCCATATTGTACACCAGCATGGCTGATATTCAGCATTGCAAAAAGTTAGCGGCATGGAGGAGAGTGGCATGGACTGGAGTGGTGTAGAGTGTTTTGGAGTGGCGTAGAGTGGAGGGTGTGACGTGTTGTAGAGTGAAGCTTCAAAGAATGGGGTAGAATAGAGTGGAGTGGCACAGAGTGGAGTAGAGTGTTGTAGACTGGAGTGTGGTGGAGTAGAATGAGGTAGAGTCATGCAGAGTGGAGTAATGTAGAGTGGCAAGTAGTAGAGGGGAGTAGAGTGGAGAGGCATACAGTAAAGGACCGTAGAGTGGAGATGTATAGAGTGTCTTAGAGTGGGTGGCATAGAGTGGAGTGGTGCTGAGTGCAGTGCATTAGCGTGGCATGGAGTAGAGTGTCGTAGAGTGGTATCGAGTGGATTCGAGTGGCGCAGGGTGGAGTGAAGAGTCGCAGTCGAGTGGTTGTAGAGTGTAATAGAGTGTCGTAGAATGGAGTGTCAGAGTGTCGTACACTGAAGGGGCATACAGGGAGGGGCGTACAGTGGAGCAGAGTGTGGTAGAGTGGAGTGGAGAAGAGTGGGGTGGAGAGGCACAGAATGGAGTAACGTGGGAAGCGCTGTGGAACTTGCCATTTGCTGCTTTAGCCGCTGGGGAGCCCGGGTGAGGAGCTGTTGTCTTCTTCCCCCTTGACCTGCTGGGGTCGCCACCTGCCTCCCGCTGCCCGCTCCCACTGCCACCTTGGGAAGCGCCGGCCGCTGTGTGGAGGGCAGGTCAGGAGACTGCAACCCCCCGCAGCCCAGGGATACTCGTGACCTCATTGGAGCACCAGGAGGCGCATAAAACTAGCGTCAGCCCTCCCTCGCGGGACGCCGGGCGAAGCCCGGGCCAAGGGCGGGCCCGTCTGAGCCCGTCTGAGCCCGTCCGAGACTGTACGAGGCTGGGCTGGGCCACGGAGGCTGCCTCTGGATATTTTTCCGACCTGCGAGTGTTGATTATTGGGTGTTTTTTATAGGCGGGTATATAAGTCACAATAAAATGGCTAAATTACGATCGTCAAAAACTCCTCTATTGTCTGGTCCCATAGATAATTACATGGTAAAAGTAGTTAGTAAAATTAACTCAGAACGCCGTCTTTCATTAAATCGGACTAGTCCCCCTACTTTACCTACAAGTAGGCTAGTCCTATCAGAGACCCTTGATCTAGCTTTAGGGGGCATTCAAGGCGCTGAAACAGGAGCAGACAAAGAAATACTCCCTACTTCACCATCTACTGTGGTGGCACTGGACAACTCCTTGCCATCTGCCCCACAACCTTCACAAACATCCACCCCGGAACCCTCTCCGGCACCCTCGCCGGCACGAAGAACACTGAGGGCTTGCAGAAAGTTATTGAGTAAACGGGGAGGGAACAGGAGAGCTAAGAAAGTAGGCACCCCATCTAAAAACATAGGGGCCATTTCTGATACATCTAACGAGGTTGACGCGATTAAGTTGAACAATGATCAAATTGACTCCCTGGTCAATATGTTTATTTTGAAAATGGAGCTTATGATTAGACCCCTAGCGGATAGAGTGGAACAGGTTCAAAAGAGGTTTCTAGATTGGGTAGCCTTTTATCTTCCCACTTAGCCACGTCACAGAATTCTCAATTGTAATATGAGCACCAGAGTAACCAAGGGTGCTGTGGCTTCTAGTAAAGGGGATGGGGACAAATTAGAACAGGTCTCTAAAGAGGTCTCTAGACTGGGTGGTCTTTTATCTTCCCATTTATCCTCGTCTAAAACAGCTAAGAGTACTAATATGGGCACTACTGAAAATGAAGGGGCCGTAAGTTCATGTAGCAGGGGGCACATGCCGAAACACACTGCGCCAGTTGTAACACCTGCTCAGCCTTCAATTAATCACGTTACTCATCCATCTATCTCGAGGGCGAGCACACAACCTAGCGCTGCAGGAGATAATATCTCGGGGCGGCGGGAAGGGAAGCGAGGACCCCTAGTCAATCTCCCTCCAGATTGTGCCCCGTACATAGTAGTACTAACTAAAGTCCCTGGGGTGGATTCGCGGCCAAATGATGCGCGGGGGGAAACAATTGACTCGCTGATCTATAAAGTACTACCTTGGCTGAGCAAATATTGTGGGTTTCCTGTCGCATTCTGCAATGACATAATATCAACACGTAGAGTGGGCTGGATAGGTAATTCAAGAAAAACGAGCAGGGGGGACTGCATTATTATAAACTTTAAGCACCCTCAGCATGTTACCACCGTCCTGCTAAGGGCTGCTTCTTTACCAACCACAGATGATTTCATATGTGCGCGCCCTCTTGGGTTCTTCTATAATCACCTTGGTAACATCTCTAAATCACAAGCTGCTGAACCAAATTCACTAACATCTTTACCCAGGCAGGGTTTTGTGCCACGTGTTCAAATTGGCTATCCAGACTCGATGCCTTCGGATCCTTACTGTTATAGTCTGTGTAGGCCAAATTTTCAAGCTGAACAAATTTTGCCATTGTTCAATCGGTTTTCCCCCTTAGCTTCATTGGAGGAAAATGATTGACTGTTAAAAAACTCCCGGACTAATGTACAACCTTGCAGAATTATGACCTGGAACATCGCTGGGATCAGGGCCAAAGTTGCGAATGAAATATGGATACATTTTTTGAAAACTTTTGACATCTTGGCCTTCCAGGAGACCTGGGACTCATCAAACAGCTTCTCCCTGGATGGTTATAGACATTTTTGTATTCCAGCCACAAGTAGTGTGGTAGGTAGATCAAAAGGAGGTTTATTAAGCTTGTTTAAACTTGATTTAAAAGGAGTGTTAACCCAGCATGATTCAGGTTGTCAAAACTATCTAATTGTTGAACTGAATTCCCCCGACACACCCAAGATTTTGTTTATTAATTTTTATAACTCTAACGCAAATGAAAGTACCAGTTATAATCTGGATCAAGTGGATACATTTTTGTCAGTCTATAGATCCAAAGTAAATTGCTTTGAGATCATTCTTTTAGGTGACTTTAACATCCATCCCTGTAACCAGCCATGTGCCAATACAGTAGAAGATGGGCCACCATACTCTATAGCTACCCATTTTGAACATTCAAAAAGAGGGGAGTCCCTTGAAACCTTTTTGGCAGCATGGAATTTGTATGAATCATGTTGCGGGGAGGGTGAAAATAAGACCCCTACATTTAAAGGAACCGGCGACGGTACAATTATCGATTACATTTTTTCGTCTTCTTATATATTAGGTAAAGTGTCATGGTACAACACTGTGGTCTCGGTCTTCAGTGACCACAACCCGGTGCTAGTAGAGGTATTGTCCAAGGATTTTTTAACTTTGAATCCAGTGTCTCACAAAGGAGGCCAAAATGTGATTGTCAAAGATCAAGGACGCAGACTAAAATGGTCGAACGTAATACCCGAAGTTGTTTTACAGGATGTTTTGGACAGGGTGGCGGATGATGTAGCTATTTGTCTAGATATACAGGCTTTGTGTACACAAGTAGTTATCGCCTTTGATAATATATGTAAACAGATCAACCAGAGCTTAACCGTGGAAAAGAGACCCTCCAAACACTTTGAAAAGAGATGGTTTGATCAGTTATGCTCAAGGGCACATGCTGATTTACTTGAAGCCCTGAAGGCTAGCTCAAAAGATCGTGCCCAAATAGCCAAGTTAAGATCAGCTTATAAAAAAGCCATTCAAACCAGGAAGAATGAGTTAAAAGAAAAGGCCTGGTCACAGCTACTTGATCCAGAGACATTAAAAAACAGCGGCCAGTTCTGGAAAGTAGCAAATCAGCCACTTTTTTCTAATGAGGAGAATCGTCCCCTCGAGTCCAACATTCCTGACGACGCTTGGATTAAACACTTTGGGAATATATACTCTAGTACTTCCTCTGAGGACCTATTAAATCGTATCCCTTATAGCATGGAGGGTTCTTATGTTACCTTTGAGGCCTTAGAAGTTGAAAGGGCGATAGATCAGACCCTGAAAAACAAGGCACCTGGCCCGGATGGGGTCCCTGCCGATATTTTTAAATGTGCCCCAAAATTATGGTCAAAGATTTTGTGTGAGGTCTTTAACGCATTGAACCATAACAACATCCCAGCATCTTGGAAAAAATCCATTATTATCCCAGTTTTTAAGAAGGGAGACAGGGTAGATCCAGCTTGTTATCGACCGATCTCCCTAATAGATTCATCGGTTAAAATCTTGGGACGGGTCATTCTGCATAAATTACAAGACTGGCTTGATGACAGAGGGATACTGTCAAATGTACAATATGGATTTAGATCCAAAAGGAGCACTTTGGATCAGTGCCTTAATCTACAACTGCTGGTGGATAAATATACTAAGGCCAAGGATGGGTCAATGTACCTGGGGTTCATGGACCTTTCCTCGGCTTTTGACCTTGTAAATCGCACAAAGCTCTGGCAGATTTTAATTAATTTGGGTCTTGATTGCGCCCTGGTTAATCTTTTGGCGGACCTACATTCTGGTCTCCTGGCCTCTGTTAGGGTGAACGCAGAGGGGCGTTGCTCTAGTCATTTTAAATCGGAAAGGGGGGTCAGGCAGGGGTGCATCATGGCCCCCCTTCTGTTCACAATCTATATAAACGCCCTTGAACCTGTACTTAGGGAGGCCACGCCCGACATACCGCGTTTAGGGGAACTTGGCATACCGGTACTCCTATACGCGGATGACGCGGTCCTTCTATCACGGACTGGGGTCGGGCTACAACGTTTGTTAGATGCTTTTGGGCTTTTTATGAAATCCTTGGACCTTAAAATAAACGCAAAGAAATCGCAAATTATTATCATGGGGAAGGGTTCAAGAAAGAATAAGTCGAAAAATGTTCTTTGTTGTGAGGAGGAACTTAGCAGAGTGCCCACATTCCCGTACTTGGGGATCATCTTCGAAGAGAAGGGGAACTGGGGACCGCAGATTAAAAATAGAAACAGTGCCTTTGCTAGAACTTCCTCAGCAATCATGGGCTTTAGTAAAAAACTGGGGGCTAGGCCTATAACAGCTCTGTTGAACATCTATAAAGCTAAATGCCTGGCTGTAGCCACATATGGCTGCTCATTATGGGGATATAGTGTTATAGACTGTCTACAAGTTACTGAAAACAAATTCATGAGATCGGTTTTATCAGTGCCACAGTCCACTGCCTCATATACGATCCATTCAGAGTTAGGGGCCAGCTGTATTACAGATACGATAAGAGTGGCCCCTTTAATAACTTGGCGGAAAACTTGGTTGAATGATGAACTTTCCTTGAATCATCGTATTCTTAAAGATTGCCTCTTACTAGACAATGTAAATAAAATTCAGTGGTTGTCTTATGTTAAACAGTGTTTTTACAAACTTGGGAGACCGGAGCTCTTTTCCTCACCAGAAACAATAACCCGAAAGGACATTGCTCAAACTAAGGAGGCTATGATACAGATGTTGTCCTTAGATAGAGAGGAAATTGAGCTCAGAAAATCCACGGTAAGGGCTAATCTTATTGTTGCCAATCCCCCCGGACTTGAACTTTACCTTATTTTAGTTAACCGTTCTTACCACAGGTTTCTTTTAACTTGTTTTCGCCTCAATATGATTCATCTGATTTTAGGTCATTTTCCAGAATGGCGCACCCCTGAACAGGCACTGCCGTGTACTTGCGATAATTTTTCAAAGCAGGACACAATGCATTTTTTGATGTTTTGTGGTCACTACACAGCAGTAAGGATGAAGTTCCTTGTTCCCATCATTAAGGAGGCAGGGTTTTTTCAAGTTAAGCCCGCTCTCCTATACCTGCAATTACTAAATAACCCCAGGGTTATTTTTCATGTGGCCAGCTATTTGGTGGGTGCTGTTCGGCTTAGGAACAAGAAAATGATAAATTGTGATTAACTGTACTCATATGAAGCTGGACATTTGTATTGTAAATATAATTTTCTACTGGGAAATGTTATAAGGAGGCAAATTACTTGTGATGTGATTTTTAATATTTATGAAATTTGTGGGATATTTTTTAAACTTTGTTTTTTAACATATTTATTGTTATAATTTTAATGTGTAAATATTGTATATATAATGTATATATAATGTATCACCGTCTTTTTATATTGAATTATCGAAATAAAGTATTTTGACTGACTGACTGAGTAACATGTCATGAAGTAAAGTGTCATTGAGTAGAGTTGAGTAGATAGTGTAAAGCGGAGTGGAGTAAGGTGTCTTAGAGTGGAGTAAAGTAGCATCGAGTGAAGTGTCTTAGAGTGGCAGAGAGTGTCCTAGAATGGAGTCTCATTAAGCGGAGTGCCCTAGAGTAGAGTTGTGGAGTGGAATATGGTTGTAGAGAGACCTAAGTGGTGTAGAGTGAAGTATCGTAGAGTGACCTAGAGTAGAGGGGCGTAGAGTGGAGTGTGTAGATTGGCAAAGCGCAGAGTGGAGTAAAGTGTTGTAGAGTGGAGTAAAGTGGCATAGAATAGAGGGGCATAGAGTGGAGTGTAGTGGAATGGAGTGGCATAGTGTGGATTGTTGTAGAGTGAAGTAAAGTGGCATTGAGTGTAATAGAGTAGAGTGGCATACAGTGTCACAGAGTGGAGTGTTGTAGAGCTTAATGTTGTAGAGTTGAGTTTTGTAGAATGGAGTGGCATGGAGTTAGGTGAAGTGGCATAGAGTGTCGTAGAGTGGATTGTCAAAATGGAGTGGGATAGAGTACAATGGGTAACGTAGAGTGGCATAGAGTGATGCGGCACAGAGTGGAGTAGTGCATCATAGAGTGGAGTAGAATAGTGTGTCGTGGAGTAGAGTAGCGTGTCGTAGAGAAGAGTGGCATAGAGTGGAGTAGGGTAGAGCAGCCTAGAGTGTCACAGAGTGTTGTAGAGTGGAGTGTCGTAGAGTGGCATAGTGTAAAATGGCATAGTGTCTCTGGAGTGGTGTTGAGTGGCGTGGCATAGGGTGGAGTGGCATAGAGTGTTGTGGAGTGAAGGGGCATTGAGTGTTGTAGAATGGATTGCGGGGGCACAGAGTGGCAGAGAGTGGAGTAGAGTGCTGGAGAGTGGAGTGGCGTAGAATAGAGTATGCATGAGGTGGTAGTGCACTGCCATTACAAACACTTTTTCAATTGAAATGACCATTACATTTACACAGATATACAGTTTTACTGATAAAAATATACAGCACACAAATGATAATGTGTGGCAAATCAACAGCTAGTGCATTGATTTGTTTTGATTGTATTAAAATATTTGTTTCCAGCACACTTAAGAATTACAGACATTTAAATTGTGTTCTGTGCTATAAAAAAGTATTTCCTTTCACACCTCCAGATTATCAGATAAATCATCTCACTTTGAAGTCAGAGAAAGGAAAGTAAACCCCAAGCTCTCTCAGGAGACAGTACCTGACATTTGACCCCTGTCTTTGAATGCACAGCAAATGTGACAGGATAAGAACTAAATGCAAATGCATATTTACAGAATGTGAGCACTCATGGAAGACTACAGAAAGAAGGCTCTGCTCCACAGGAGGGACAAAGACATGCTGGATAGACTAAACCAAATAAAGCAAGCAAATGGAAAGCAAGCAAATGTGAGTTACAAACCACTAATCCAATGGTAAGCCATGGGCGGAATCCTTTTTTTGGTCAGCTTTCAGAATGTCCCCCCATTCATTTGTAACCAGACAGCACAGCTATCTGGTAGGCTTCCACCGAAAAATAATAAGATTGGCACCAGTACAGTTTTCTACTCTGTCCATCTTTACTGAAGTAGACAAGTGTCACAGAGGCAAGAAGCATCACTTATTACTCCAATGGAAGCAGACCGGGAGCAACCTGTGGACTGCCGCAGCAAAACTGACAAAACTATGTCATAACGATTCGCACTAGAAACTACAGCCATACCAGAACTCATGAACATTCGCTTATTTCCCACCAACTGTTACAATAGAAAATACAAAACAACTGTGTCTCGATAAAACAAAAAGAAAGAAAACAAAATGACAACTCAACATTGACACCCAAAAAAACCCAACCAATGTGCCTGACAACACCTTCCATCACAGCTCAAAATAAAAAAAAACTCACAAAACTTGTCAGCACCCGCCTCACACATACACTTCACCTAACACCCAGGTCCATGGCAACAAACCCTACCCGAGTCCTAAAACAAGGCATACCACCTGGTCCAGGGACCATAGAAACAGACTCATTATGATTCCTGGAGCCAGTCACCAGAATGCCAGGCTCACAAGGTGGTTCATCAATTAGAACTTTACTGTGATCATCATCCATACCATCCATCCTATTACTAGTCAATTCGGAAAACATAGATATGCCATTCAAATTTCAGATTTTGCTATCCTGTACACTATTTTTAATAAATGTTTTATCAAATTTTAACAATACAGGGTTGCAGACCGGCAGGGGGGCAGTTTCCCAGGTATACATAGTGAGCTCCGTTATGCACCAACTATAACATAACATAACAAAAAGGTTCATCAGTATTCATTATGAGACCAGATGCTCAGAGATTAAAGATGGGCCCCAGCTCAAAGCCAGTAGTAAGTGGGGGAGGAGTGGTTATGAGTCAGGTGATCATTAGGCCTATCATCATACTAACGACAAATAATGTGAACAACATTGTTAGATTTTTTATTTTTATTTATAATTTGTATTCGTTTTTCAGAACATACAGAACATACAGCAATCTCGAGCCACATGTAATATCACTACTGGTTAGTATCACCCCTCGAATTTTGGCTCTCCTGCCCCATTCTCTCCTGCCCCCCGGCTCAGGTCTCAGTGTATTTGGATCTGGTGTTACACAAGAGCATTATGATTAAGTCAGTTTGCGTGTGCTAGCTCAACAGGGCTACCCTTGTTACCCTCTGGGAACTGCTGGCATTGTGCTTTAGAATCTCTTGGATCGCACCTCAGTCATGCTCAGCATTCAAGATGTTATAGTCTATGGTGGCAATAAATCCAGAGGTGTCAACAGCTCTGTGAGCATTGCCGTCCACGTCCTCATGTCCTCCTCTAGTTTCTCGTCCCTGCACGTCAATTTCATATGGCGGACCTATGCATTGACCAACTCTGCCATACCTTTCAGCCAGTCATCAGCCTTCGGGCATCTAGGGGACAACCATCCTATTGCAATCCTACATTTAGCCAGGACTGATCCCAAAATAATGCTGCTCAGCTTTTTTTTCCCCGAAATGGGATACGTCCCAAGAGGCACAGTGTTATCTCCCGAGGAACCTCCTAACCTAAATCCAACTGTAGTCTATAAATGATAGTTCACCAGAAAAAATCGAGATCTGGGCATCTCCATATCAGATGCAGTAAGTCGGTATCCTTTTCCCCACATCTGGGGCATCCCGCCGACCTCTCTAGGTTTATGATCCGTAACCTCTTGGGTGTCAAATAGACCTGGTGGATCACATTGTACTGTATTAACTTGAATCACACATACGTAGATGTGGCTTTGACCCCTTCATGTATAAGTTCCCATGCATGTGCTTCCAGGGACTCCGTCAGCTTGTACTCCCATTTGTCTGTACCTCAAGCACTGCTGTGGGGGTGTCCTCCCTCATGGCTCTATAAAGGTGCGAGGTCAGTCTCACGCCTACGGCCATTGACAACATTGGAAACCCCAGCCAGATCACTTTTGTCGTCGCTGCCATTTTGGCATATTATAAATACTGCTCCTTCCCCAGCTGAAACATTTCCGCGGCCTCCGCTCTAGTTATAAACAGATTGTTTGGATAAGGATCCCCCAGTACTTTGCATTCTCCTTCCCTCCATCTACTCATTGACATGCTGTCACCAATTGCCCTAAATGGGTGTAGAGACCAGATTAACTCTGATGCAAACTGAGCTTTTTTCAACACCGTTTTGACCGTACTCTCCCACGCTACATAACCATATGGAGACTATGTGGGGCATCCAGGTAGGTGCCCTTGATCCCATACAGACCCACCAGTAGTCTGGGCTCCCAGTTCTCATTCCTGTCCAGCCAATCTACCACATGCTGGAGTTGTGAGGCTAGGAAATAATACTTCAAGCACAGGACCTCTAGGACGCCGCTGCTTCATGTACGTTTCAGCGTTAGCAAACTGACTCTCCACTCCCAGTGCCCCATAGGAGTTCTATTATCAACTTATCAAGGACCTTAAAGATCCTTCTCAGTATATCAAAAAGGGTTCCCTGGAAGAGGTAGAGACATCTAGGCAATATGACCATTTTGGTTAAAGCTATTTTATCCATCAGTGAAGGTTTACACGTGTAAGTCTGTATCCCGCTGTCCCGCCAAGATCCCCAGAGGAAAAAGCTTTGATTTATTGTGGTTAACATGTAGCCCCATATGCCCTCACAAATTCAGATAGTATATTCAACATAATCGGTACAGAGTGACTAGGGCATCTGGGATATAGCAATGCATCATCTGCACAAAGGGAGACCACGTGGGTGCTCTCCCCAATCTGTATACCACATCCCTTTAACTGCATCCTGAGGCGAAAAATAAGTGGCTCCATGGCCATTACAAAAAGTAGAGGCGACAGGGGGAATTCCAGGCTCGTCCCTGTGTTTAGTCTGAAGTTCCGGGATATGGTTTTACCAACCCAGACCCGGGCTGGAGGATCACTGTACAGCAACTGTACCCATTGTACGTAGGTGTCTCCTATACCTGCTTTACGTAGTACCTCCCACAAATAGTCCCATGATACTGAATCGAGCGCTTGCTCAATATCCAGCAATGCCAGTGTGTATTGATCAATCTGTAAGTATAGGGAGTGTATTATCAAGGACAACCGACATAAGTTTTGTATCGTATTCCTATTCAGGATACACCTGCATTGATCCTCGGCAATCAGTTGCGGCAAGGGGGTTAAGAGTCTCGTGGCCAGGACCTTGATTAGAATTTTAAGATCAACATTTAACATGGATAGGGGTCAGTATGAGGAAGCCACAGAACTGTCGTTATCAGGTTTCAGGGTCATCACTATCAAGCCCTCCCTCATCGACCTAGGCAGTAGCCCCTCCATATACGCCTCATTGTATGTGTCCAACAGCTGTCCAACCAGAACCTCCTGTCTGGTGAGGTAGAACTCAGCTGGAAGTCCGTCTCCGCCCAAAGTCTTCCAAGTTCTTATCGTTTTCATTGCCACCACGATCTCATGCTTAGTTAAAGGTGCGTCTAGAGTATCTCTATACTCTCTTGATAGACTTCGCATATGTATTGTGTCAAGATAGGCCTGGATCTCTGACACTGTTGTAAGGGCTGGCTCTGTGATTATACCTTTAACATGGTTTGCAAACACTATTACTATATCTTATTGCGTAGCTATCCTCTTACCCTGATTTTTTTTAAACATATTTTATTGGATTTTTTTCCACCATACAATGTAAAACAGTTATCACATCATCCATATCCATCAAATATGTCCCCCTGTTTAACTCCCAACTCGCCCCTTAAATCCCTCCCCACTTACACTCGTTGGTGTGGGCACATTCAGATTCCCATATCTCATCACAGCATCAGCTGTACAGAAAGTTATTCACATCATTGTTCACTTTTTGATGATCACATGCACGATTATTACTTATTCATCTCCCTCCTTCGATTGTGGTTCCAGCAAAACTGGACCAGTGCTTCCCAAGCTCTTGCAATCTCCAAAGCCTTGTCATTTTCCACTCGTTTAGCTTGTTAGAACCTGACGACACTCTCACTACTCGCCCACTTACAGAACTCTGAGCGCCAGCGCTTGCTTGACGGTCCTTCCCTCGATTTCCAATGCAAAGTTATTTCTCGATTAGCTAAAAATAGCCCTAGATCAATAAACTTGCTAGTTATTTTAGTTTTAGCTGTGTGTGGGAACCAGTGCAGCAAGCAAGTTGCTATGTCGTAGTTTAGCTGTCTATCTGTGACTGCATTCAAGAGTTCCCCTACTTCTGCCCAATAACTCCCCATAGTCGAGCAGTGCCATAGCATATGTAAATGTAAATGTAAATGTAAATGTATTTCGATTTATATAGCGCACTAATCACCCAGGGGTCTCAAGGCGCTTGCTTAGGGAACCCGTCCTGGTATTCCCCTGTGAGATACCCCAGCAGGGAATTCACAAGGTGAAAGCCAGGCATCCCGCCGCGAGGGGCCGTAGTGGAGATTAAGCAAGCTATTGCCCAGAGTCGCAGAGTGTGATCCCGTGAGTCGAGTAGGCACCGGAGCGAGAATTGTCGAGTCCGTGGAATTTTCGAGCCCGAGACCCGCCGAGGCGGGGAATCGAACCCTGGTCCACGGCTGATCTCAGCTTCCGGGTCTGCCGCCTCTCACCGCTGAGCCACGCTTCTCCACAGCATATGTTCCAGTTCCACATCCCTCTCTAAGCATCTAGGGCATGCCGCGTCCTGGAAATATTTCCTAATCTTTCCCGGGGCCAGGTAAGCTCGATGTAGTATAAAGAATTGTACCTGCTGGAACCGCGCATTCCTGCTCCCTTTCCATGCTCTTTTAAGAATGTGGTCCCATGTTGCATCTGGTATTGGTCGGCCTATACTCGCTTCCCATTTTAATTTCAGATCTGTTAACGGTCGCAATCCTTCATGCAGCATCCTAGATTGGAGGCATGTGACCGCTTTAATGGTTCCCGCTGCCATTACGAAATATTGGCAGGCCATTGTAGTCACTGGCTCTGCCTGTCCCCCTCTCCAGTGCTTCCGGATCGCCGCTGTCACCGCTGCATGAATCCGGAAGCTGGCTACGGGGAGACCATACATTTCTTGTAGCACCTGAAAGGGCACCAGCTCCCCATCCATGTACAAGTCCCCCACCATTTGGATTCCCAGTTGTTCTCATTCCAATAAGGGAGTCCAGTCCCCTCCATGCGGAAGTGCCGTCAGCATTCCCAGCGGAACATCTGGTGCATATGGATGGGCTACCCCGGCTTTACGTTGGCTCCTATTCCAGCAGAGCCTCAGCTTCCTTTCTTCCATTGTTAGGTCCCTCAGGTCAAGTTTCTGCTGTAGGACTATGTAAGAGAGCACATATCGTTGTATCCCCTTTCCTCGCCTATTTTCAGGGCCCCTGAATTCCACTGCAATACCTTGTGTTAGAACCTGCAGCTGCGCCGCCAAATAATAGAGCTCAAAATTGGGTACAGCCATTCCGCCCTCCGCCTTAGGTCTCATCAAAGTAGTCAGCGCTACTCGCCTTCTCCCGTTACCCCACAGAAAGCTTATGGTCAGAGACCTTAGTTCTTTGAATATTCGTGGTGGTATCTAAATTGGTAAGGTACGGAAATAGTAAAGCAATCTGGGTAAAGCCACCATTTTGAGCAAAGCTACTCTTCCCACCACCGATAGAGGGAGTGTTGACCAGAACGCCATACATCCCTTCAGGGCCTTTATACAGCGCCCTACATGCCCCTCCAGCAAGTCTACGTTGTCATGATAGATCCTAACCTCTAAATAGGTGAGGCACGTCGGTTCCCATGTGATCTCTCCAACTAATATCGGTGGATTCAAACAAGGCCGGATCGGGAAGAGGCATGTCTTACGCCAATTTAGGCCCGATATCTCCCCATATCGTGAGAGCAAAGATATTGCTCCTCGCAATGCTTCCTCAGTGTTCTCCAAGAAGAGGAGCAAATCATCCGCATACAAAGATATATACTGCGGTATGCCATTGAACCTCAACCCCTGGTAAATTTGTCCTGATCGTGCTCGGACCGCGAGGGGCTCTATTGCCAGTGCAAATAGCAGTGGAGATAACGAGCATCCCTGCCTCGTCACCCTCAGAACTGGGTATTGGGTTGATATTACCTCCCCTAGTCGTACCCTGGCCGTCGCTGAGGAGTACAATACTCTCGTCCAGTTTCCAAATCGTTCGCCCAGTCCGAACCGTTCCAGTGCCCTGTGTAGGAATGCCCACTCCAGGCTGTCAAACGCCTTCTCTATGTCTACAGAAAGGACAGCTGGTGACCGCGAGTCGTGTTGGCCCTCACCAATAACCCGTTATAATCTTCGTATGTTTGAAGCAGTGTTCCTAGTTGGGATGAACCCCGCCTGGTCTGCATGCACCAGCGTAGTCTTGAGTGGCAGGAGTTGGGTCGCCAATATCCAACTCAGAATCTTATAGTCCACTGTCAGCATGGATAATGGCCTGTAAGAGGCCACATCTGCATCCGCCCGCCCTGGTTTTAGTAGAGGGATAATCAGCGCCTCTCGCATTGACACTGGCAGGTGGCCTAGCTCCCCGGCCTCTGTGTATACCTCCAATAAGCGGGGTGCCAAAATGTCTATGTATTGTGCGTAGAATTCCACGGGTAGACCATCTACTCCCGGTGTTTTATTCCGGGCCATATGTTTAATTGCACTCTGGATCTCAGCTAGCGTTATGCCCTGCCCTAGTAGCTTTGCCTGCTCTACTTCTAACTGTGGGAGCGGGATCTCTGCCAGATACTCCTCTATGTCCATACCCTCTGCCTCCAGCGCACTCTTGTACAGAGATTCCTAGTAATTTAAAAACCGAGAAAGCATCTCTGCTTGTGAATAAACCATAACTCCTGTGTCAGTTTCTATTCTCATGATCGGGCCACTCTTCGATACTGGGTTCGCTAGCCGTGCCAACAGTGTTCCTACTTTATCCTCTTCTGCATGTACTCTCGCCACATATCCTTTATGGTCAAAGCTTCGCAACCGCTCAACTTCAACCGCTACCATTTCTTTGGCTTCTAGTAGCTGCTCTTGTAGCGTCGGCTGCTCCGGCCGTCGCCTTTCCATTTCCCTCAGTTTATCCTCTGCTTTCGTCACATCATTAAGCACCACTTTCCTGGCTCCTGAATATTTACTGATACATAGCCCCCTTATGACTACTTTAAAGGCGTCCCATTCAACTGCTCTGGTAGAAGCCGTTCCCTGATTTTCCTCAAAGTAATGTTCAATGCCCTCTTTTATTTCTGTACGAAAGACTTGGTCTTCCAGTGTTTCCGGGCGGAGCCGCCATGTAGGGATCGTGGACCACGCACGCAGCCAATTAATCGACAGTAACTGCGGGTTGTGATCAGATATAGTTCTTGTGAGGTTCTCAGAGTGTGCAGCCACATGGGCAATCGAGTGAGAGCATAGAATAGTGTCTATCCTGACATGAAGCTCATGTATTGACGAGAAGACTGCGTAATCTCTGTCTCTGGGATGTTGCTTGCCCCATGTATCTATTAACCCCCATCTGTCCTGCCAGTCTGATCTGCTTTTGGCTAATCTCCGAACTGGGGAGTTGGCTAGCGGAGGATGTGACCTGTCCAGTTCTATGTCGGTTATTGCATTAAAATCACCTCCCACTATTGCAGGACCAGCCAAATAATGTGCCAGTGCTCCCGATAGTCTATCCAAAAAGCGTACCTGGACTACATTTGGGGCATATATACTACATAGTACGATGTCCCTACCATATAGCCTTCCTTCCACCGCTACATATCTGCCCTCTGGATCTAAGACGTGTCTCCTGGCCTGGAAAGGGACACCCACTCTCACCCAGATTAGCACTCCCCTAGCGAGTATGCTGTGCTAAAAACTTGTCCCCTCCACCTACGCTGCAGCACCTGACCCTCTGCTCTGGTAAGATGTTTCTCTTGTAGCAGGGCTATTTGGATTTCCCTCCTCACTAGATACGCATGAACCTTGTGGCGCCTTGTCATTGCATTCAAACCCCTTACTTTCCATGTGATACATCGCAGTTCAGGTAATGCTCCCATTGTGTTTATCTCTCAGCTCCATACTTCTCGTGTTATGTTCGCCCAAACCACCGTTACCCCCATGCATCAACACCCCATTCAACACCCTCATCCCACCCCCCAGAACAGGACCTAATATCAAGCTATCAGCCCCCATCCAAACTTTACAACAATTCACTCAACTATATCCTGTAGTAGCCACTACAGGTTGCCTTAAGGGCAATTGAGGGATAACTCGGTTCCGACAGGCAGCAGGACTCGCTCAAGGCCCCGCCGCCCTTGATCCCATATGGTAACTTGCTGCATCTGCCCTACCCCCTGCCGCACCCAGGCGTAATTACATACTTAACCAGTCCAAGTTGGTTGGTTAGCTGTTAGAGTTCGCTCGGGTAGGCTATTCATCCAGCATGCCTTCCGCCGTTCTGGGCGTAACCGCCGGACCCCTGCTGCTATCCGTTTCTGAAAATTCAGTGTCTGATCTCATCTTGTCTTCCTCTGATTCTGTACCCACCGCAGACTCAGTCCTCTGCGATGCAGTTATCTCTGCCGTCGCCACCAATGCCCCTTGTCTGTCCGCAGCTATTTGAGTTAACTGCTGTTTCCGCAGGCTCTTGTTTCTTTTCCGTATCCGTTGGGATTTACGCATCTGGGATGTTTTAGGCGGTTTGGAGTGTTGTTGACCTTTATGATCTGTGCCCGCTCTGTACGTTTCAAGCCATGTCCATGCTTCTTCAGGTGTAAAAAGGAACTGATTCGTGCCATCTACAATAACTCTTGACTTTGCCGGGAAGATCAATGAGTACTGGATCCCTTCCTCTCTGAGCTCTCTCTTAACTGCCAGATAAGAAGCCCTGCGTCTCTGAATCTCCTGCGTGTAATCTGGAAATATTGTGACTTACTGGAAAGGCCCCGCTGTACGTGCTCTTTGAATCAGCATATCTCTATCTTTATAGTGGAGTAACTTGGCCACCACCGGTCTAGGTGGACGGCCAGGCAGCGGCTGCCGAGCTGGGACCCTATGTGCTCTCTCAAGCGTGAAGTCGGAAGACAGTCCCTCCGGAGCAACCTCTGTTTTGAGCCAGTTCTCCAAGTAAGCAATCATATCGGCTCCTTCTGTTTTCTCCGGCAGGCCCACTACGCGTATGATGTTGCGTCGGTTTCTACTTTCGGAATCTTCTGCCCTCTTTTACAATGTCACTATACGTTCCAGAGCATTCCCTAGTTTGAGCTCCACAGCTGCATGGGCCGGCGTCAGGTCTTGAAGGGCCATTTCGTTCGCTTTCACTCTATGCACCAGCTTCGAGTGGTCTGTACGCAGAAGCCCTAGCCCAGTTGCAACCTGCGCAATGTCCTGCTGTAGGGCTTCTTTCGTTGCTGCAATGGCTTCTAGGATCTTATCAAGGTGTTGACGTAGCCCTGTTTCCGTTATCGCTTCCACGGACCCTCGCTCTGCTCCACGAGTGTCGTCCTGCCCCGCAGCCTCTTCCTTCCTGTTTTTCGGTTTCATATCCCTCAACCGGTCATCACTCTGTTCTTTATAGCTATGCCGCGTTGCGCAAGGGCTCACTGATTCGCGCTGCTTAGTCTAATCTCCTGGTTATTATTAATCACCCTGTTCGTATGAGCAATATCTCTTAAGGTTCCAACCGTGAGTGTCACACAGAGTCCAATCTTTGATGGTGTGGTCACTGGGTATCTCACCACCGCAGCGCGGAAGTCCTGCAGTCAATTCCTGTAAGGCCCCTACCGCCCGTTATCTCCTGTTCCCGCTATCGCCTATTATCACGGGCCCTGTTGCCTCACCCGCCTAGCTGTGCGTCCGTGTGCAGCTCAGGTCTCAGTCTTTACAGTGACCGCTCCTCAGGCGTTCTCTTGACCCAAATGGCAGCGCTCCCTGCTCGGCCCTCATCAGCGCTCGCTCCTTACAACATGCCACCAGGCTCTTTCTTCCCGCTTCCAGGGTCTCTGTCCTCCACTAGTTGCTTTAATTTGTCCTTCACGTAGCTCGTGGGCCCTGGGGTTTTCTCTTTTCCCCCTCAATCGTATTGTGCCCAGGATCCGTTCTCAGCCCCTTCGGTGCCCCTTCCTCGTGTCTTTCTGGGTCCGCTCCCTCAGCCTCTCACGGTTGTCCTCGCTCCCCATAGCTCGCTCATGCGGTGTTGTGTACCTGTCTCCCGCTCCCACCTCCGCAGTACAGGGTCCAGGCACACTTCACCACAATTACCCGGGCTCTGCTGTCGGGCACTGCAGCTGGCGTTTCGTCTACCTTTCCAGCGTGTTGGTCTCCGCTCGTCTTTTCTCCGCCGCCGTGTCACTCAGGGACCCTGGGCTACTCAGTTGTCCTCTTTCCAGGCCTGCAATCTCCGCGCTGTATTGGCTGGCCCCCAGGAGCTCCTCAGCTTACCGGCTCTCCGTCTCCTTGTCAGCGCTCGTAGATTCTGCTCCGCTGTACTTGCTCTCCTGCTCAGTCCATTGATGGCATGGCCCCTGGCCCGCGTCTTCACCATCCCGCACCTCAAGGGTCGGACAGCCCCCCGGCCGCCATTTTGGCTTTGCCTTTCAGCCCGTAGGATACTCCGGACATTGAGGTGCTCGGTTCGACGTGCCTGCCTTCTCCTCCATGGTCGCAGCAGGGTGCGTCTTCCAGGTCCTTGCGCTCTTATTGTACCCCCGCGCTGGCTTTCGTAGAGGCTTCCGAGTTGCGACAATTTTACTCGCTTTTCTCCGCCGCCATCTTGCCGTCTCTCATGGAGCCGCTCTAGTACCGCAACTCGCGCCTGGGTCGTGCAGGAGGCTCCAGGTGTCCCGAGGTAGGTCGGGTTCTCTTCCCCTACTGCTCCGACACTCGAAGCATTAATTTTGCAGCCTGGTATAGGTTTTAACAGGATGTCTTAAGGGATCGGGCACGGAGCCACCAGCTCACGCCGACTCTCCCATCGGCGCTCAAGCTACGCCCCTACCCTCTTACCCTGATGGTCACAGAGTCCTGTGATTGGTGTGCTATATTTTTCGGTCTTGATGAGCATGGCAAGCATGCAGCTCGCTTTATCCCCTTCTCTATGTAATCTCTTACTATAGTTAGAGCGCACACATTTATCAAGCCTATACCACCTGTCTGCTGAGTTGCTGTCTAACTTCATATGATATTTTGAGGCATTACCCCCTCAGTACTACCTTCATGGCGTCTCACTAAACATCCTGAGACAAGGCACTGCCCCAGTTATCTGAAATAGCCATCTAGTGCTTGAGAAACCTTGTAAGCGAATATTTGGTCTGTCAATGCCTCTGCGTTCAATCACCATAGGGTCACCAAAGGGGGCTGCACTTGCATGCAGAGTGAAACAAGCAGGGGGAATGATCTGAAATTTAGTGCCAGGCACCCTACATCTACCACCCACTGCAGGGCCATGTACATAATTAGGCAGTAATTAATACAGCTATATGTGGCCGTAGCAGGCACATGGCAAGTATATGGCCTACTGTGAGGGTGACGTAGTCTCCAAAAATCATGGAGCACCGCATCCCTCATCATTTCTAGCAGTGCCTCTGTTGTTGTGGGTTTAGTGTCTGCTTTGGGGTGTGTCGGTCCAGTGTCCCAGCTAGCACACAGTTTAAGTACCTAGCCACAATCACAGCTGCCTGCACATGCTCCACCAAAACTCTCAGGATACTGCCATAAAATGGTTGACCATCTGTTGTGGGGGCATGCACATTCAACATGCATATCTCAAGGGCATCCAGTGTAACCACAACAAGTACGTATCGACCCTCAGGGTCAATCCTGATCTCTTTTGCTACAAAGGGGATCCCGGGTGCCACCCAGATCATGGCCCCCCTCACATAGCTAGAATACATGGTTGCAAAGTTTTGGCCACACCACCTACGTCGGAGGGCAGAAAGACAGGGGCACCAAGTATGAGTCACCTGCAAAAAAACGCTAAGACACCATATTGGCGCAAATAGAAGTGCACCCTCTGTTTTTTGGCTACATGACCCAGTTCTCTTATGTTCCATGTCATCCACTTCCAATCTGAAGGCATCTCTTACATGATCCTGAAATAGTCCTCCCAATGGGGGTCTCTCCCACTTCCCTACCCAGCAGCCCAACAGCTCTGCAACATTAGTGTAGCAAGTCCCTCCACCCCTTCCACCAGAGCTGACACAGTCCCTTTCTAACAAAATCAAACCTCAGATCTTGGGATAACCCCTCCCTCCCACAGGCAGTCTAAACTGGATAGCCTTTCTCGATCAGGCCCCTTTCTAGAACCCACTTCCCCATCCCCCCCAAAGGAGACAACAGTCTCCGTCCCAACTTTTGCTTGTAGCAAGACAACATTGTTATATGACACAGTAGCTGGCCACACACTGCTGTGGTGGACAGGATCGCCTCCTGAGAGAAATCAGACAATAAAAAAATGTGTTGACAAAGACTTAGAATTAGCCAGTAAGGTAGGAACACTATACCTCTTCAAAAACCAAGACATGGTTGTTTCGTTTGTAGCTCAAACGTACATGTAGAGCCATCTGCATCATGGCTTCAAACCAATCCTTAAAGGTTGGGATGGTAGAGGATTTTCAATGTTTTAAGATGCAACCTTTAGCCACGGGCAGGGCTGAATTGGATAAATCTTTGTGTGACTTGAGATCCCTATGATGTAATATGTGTTGCGCAAGAGAGCCCGTTCCAAGATAGTGGCAAAGTGTAAGTTACTTTTTGCCCATAACTTAGACCACACTGGATCCCAAAAAGGCTGCGGAATTGGGCAAGACCAGAAGATATGAATCATATCCTCTGTCGGGGTTTGAAACCTCCAACCAGTGTTAAATCTGTGAAAAAAAGATGCCAGTGCCAAAAACTCTCTTCAGAAGCCTACGGCAGTGCAATAAAATATCAGCATGCCGAATACCAAGGATGATAGTCCTAAATACCCCTCATGCCTCTTTAATCCAACACCATTCATTTCTTGTCTCTTTATCTCACTCTTGCACATCCCTGCTTTCTCTGTTTGAAAGGTTTTTTCCATCTTTCTTTTCCTTTGTCATTCCAATTTGTATTTGTGTAGAAAAATAATTGCCGACCCTCTAAAATAAGTGCAGGTGGCCGCCACAGGCAACCACCGACTCAAATTTAGGACTGTCTCCAACATACGGATGATCAGAAGAGTTTGGCTCTGAACAATTTTCCCAGTGGCCAGTGGCAGTCATGAAGGACTTTAAAGTAACTGAACTTCAAACGGGATTCTAGGCGGCACTTATTGTTTTGTAATAAATCTGCCCAGTGTTCTTCAGAGTAATGTGTGGATATTGTTCTGTTGCACTTGTTTCATAGAGATTTGGCAGTAGGTTTAGAGTAGAGGCAGTCTAGGAGTATGATATACACACCTATTACAATCTTTTTATAGCTGTCCTATTTGTAAAGGTACCAGTACAGAGCAAATGCTTGCAAATTTGAGATTTGAGGACCTAAGGTCTAGGTTGGACATGAGTGTATTCGGAGATAGTTTCACTGCTGGTCTTGGTGAAGATGGTAGTCAGCATGAAGTGTCAAGAACGTCTTTAGGGAGTTTGCCTCCATAAGATGTTATAAAGTTTTTATACTCTCTTTTTGCTATCTGGGGCAGAGGATTGATTTGGTAGCAATCCTTATATCTCCATTGAACCAACACGGGGTTTGTGGGTGCCAGCTTCCATTCTGACTCAGATATTTGTTCACTTGCACCAAGAATTTGCTAGAGGCTGCTATGAATGGGTTAAATTGGTCACCTGCCATCGACCAACAAGCATATATTATTTGGTGCCTTTAAGAACAAGTGGGAGATTTCTTTCAATAATGAGCCAGCCAGGTGTTTCTAACTCAGGACACAAATGATAAGCAGGTTGCAAGAGATGTTGAGCAATGCTGTAGACTTCAATTTTTAGTGAGGCGGAGGCCCCCAGATGTGGAGGCCTCTTCAAGCTGATTTTGGCCAGTCTCTGTGGATATCTTTGCCAAATCTAGGTTTGGATTTTGTGGTATATTAATCTCAAAACATGTAGTAGGACATACATTAGGATCAAGCTCAGGGTGTAATTTTATCTCAAAGTTATCACCATTTTGAAAGTTTGTATTCTATCCCATGTTGTAGATAGGGATATCCGTGCTCTCTCAAACTCTGTGGGGAAAGCCCCCCAGCCATTGAATCCCAGATTACCTTACCAACTAGGGGGATCAAAACAGGAGCTATGATTTTATAAAGGTCCAGGGGAGATTCATCCTCGCCTGGGGCTTCACCTGTTGACATAGTTTTGGTGGTCTGTGCAATATCCTTGTCAGTGAGGGGCTTATCAAGTTCCCCACGTATGGAGTCTAGCATTAGAGAAATACGTAGGGCAGCAATAAGCCTATTTCCTTGAGGTTTGACAGGGTAGCTTCTGATGTATAACAAGAGGGGTGAAACAAGGCAAATTCCTTCATATCTGTGGGAAAAGTTAGGAATCTCTGGAATGGCTGACCAAGCTCCTTTTACTTACGTAATGCCAGAAGCCTTCGGACTTTTCATCATGTTCATAATGACTAAACAGTTGTTGACCTTGAAGAGTAGTTGTTGAAGTAGTTTGTTGGATGGGGTGGCACAATAGCAATGTTGGAGGTGCAAAATATCTGCCTCTACTGTATTTTTACTTCTTCTGCACTTGTTTGAGTGTGGCAGAGGAGACCCTGATCATAACGCCATATAGGTAGGCCTCATCCCCTGCCCAAGGATGTTGGAAGACGTCACAGAATGTTTGTTTAAGGTCAAGTATTCCTTAAACTGGTGAGGTTCTGTAATTTTCGAGCCTGACTCCACTTTGTGTTGCCCTCACGTAGGCCTGTAAAAGAGGCCCGGCCTTCTGAGTTCATGTAAACATTAACTAGGTTTCTTTCGACTCTGAAAGAACTGCAGAGAAACTGACCTCTTCACCTGAAACTGACCTCGCAAAGCCAATTTCCCTTGGTTTGATCCTTGTCTAAGATTGCCACTTAATGTTCAGGACCTCGTTAACCTTTAGTTTCCTTGCACATGTTTTATCTTGTTCAGCATCTATTACTGTTTCCTTTATGTTCTGACATTACATGGCTTGTGCTTTTCAATTATAAATTTGTCCGGCTTGCAAAGATTGAATTTGGGACATTCCTAATAATTAACTTTTGGGTTGGGTTACTGTAAATTGGGTTTTTGTTAATGTGATACTCAGTTAGAAAATGTGCCCTATTGGTTAGAATTTTGCGCAGTGGGTGTACATTTATAATGAGAATATGGTGTATAAAAGGAGATGTCTTGCCTTAGTAATTTGAACAGTATCCTAGGAATATACATTGTGATGTATTGTTGGGATTTCTGTTACTAGCTGCAGCTAATAAACTTGGTCTCTGACGCCACCCAGAAGTATTCCGTGTCTCTGTATACCAAGGCAGGTGGAACTCGAAGATTTCAGGTGTGTCCCTGGCACTGCTGGGTTCTGACCCGGTTCTTCAACTGGCGCGGCCAACGTGGGGCGACTTCAGCGGTACCGGTCCAAGCCCGAAGATTGTGAGGGGCCCCGTGAGGAAACTCTGGAGGAGGGCCCCCACTCCATCGACCCCTGCATGTCGAAAAGTGGACCGAAGTTCTTTTCTGCGAGGCTTCCCCTTTCCGACGGCTACGAAGGACTGCTGCCCTGACTGTCGCCCTGTCTTGGACCCTCGTGTGATGATTTGTAAGGCGAGACGTTAGACGGTCTTCTGGTGGCGTGACAGACATTTTGGTTAAGTATAAGTGGGTCGCTCCCACGACTTTGTTTTGTTTCTTGGGTCTTGATTCGGATATTGCAATAGTCGAAGACGAGGGGTTTGTATATTTACGAGTGTATCATTTTTTGATACCCTTTGAAGTTTGAAACCAGACTAGTGAGCAAGATGCCTGGTCTTGGTAAACTTGGTAAATGGTTTGTTTGTGGTCTAGATAGGGATTCCCAATTGGAGGATTCGTGTCCAATACCTCCGGTTGGAACTCCAACTTATGAGCTTTATTCGAAACATGGCGTGGGTCCCATTACCTTTAATGAGGTTTGGGTCCGCTACACTAGGAAGGACGGTGTTTTACGATGGCCCCCACATGGTAGTTTTGAAACAGAGATTTTAGATAACTTAGAAGTTGCGCTATTTAGGAAGAAAGCCTGTCCAGCGATGTTTGTCCAGTGGTTTCGGTCCTTTCTGGCAGACCGCTCTTTTAAAGTGGCTATACCACCTGGCCAATCCGCCACCTATCCCCTGAGATCGGGAGTACCACAGGGATCTTCGTTGAGCCCTACAATGTTCAACCTCTATGTGAAACCGTTGGCTGGTGTCGTCAAACAGTGGGGTCTTACGATGGCCTCATATGCGGACGACACACAGCTAGCGGTGACACTTAGTGGAGACCCTGAAGTGGCGGCCCCCAGATTCCGCGCGGGTCTCTTGGCAGTAGCTAGCTGGCTTCGCACCAACTGCCTCCAGTTGAATGCCACCAAAACGGAGGTGTTGGTTCTAGGGAAGCACGCTGAGCTATGGGGTAACCAGTGGTGGCCATCAGAGCTTGGTGTCACTCCTATTCCAGCTGCCGGAGTGAGAAATCTAGGAGTCTGGGTGGATTCGGCGCTTACCTTCAGGGATCACACCAAGAAGGTAGCTGCCACGTGCTACGGAATATTGCGCGGCATTAGGCCGGTTTTGAAGTACTTTGACCCCCCTACCAGACAGCTCGTAGTCCAGGCCTCAATCCTATCTCGACTGGACTACGGCAGCTCACTGCTGTTAGGGGTGAATCAAGCAGAAGCCTCTAGGCTTCAAAGAGTACAAAATGCCGCGGCACGAGCCATTGTGGGCCTCCCCAGACATTGTTCAGTGTCTGGTACCATCACGGCCTTGCATTGGCTCCCGGTCAGACAGCGAATTAAGTTCAAGGCGCTGTGTCTGGCCTTCAAAATTTTGAAATCTTCTTCGCCGCCGGCACTCGCCAATCTACTCATGCCCTATGTGCCTGCGAGATCCTTGAGATCGGAGGGGCTTCATTTGGCTGTCTGTCCACGCTTTAAGCTGAGCAGAATAGGTGGTCGGTCCTTCAGGGTGTTAGCGGCAGGCCTTTGGAATTCGCTCCCGGTCCATATCCGAGCTCTTGAGGATTTGCTCGCCTTCAGGCAGACGATCAAAACTTTCCTGTTTCCAGTGTCTAGTTAATTTCTTTTCTTTTATTGTGTGTTATGTTATAGCGTCTGTCAAAGCGCCAGGACGCCCCTTTGCTGGGGCAGCTGCGCGCTATAAAAATATAAATAACATAACATAACATAACATAACATAACATTTGACTATTTCCGCCTTTGGCGTAAGGAAGCCAAACAGCGAGAAATTAAGCAAGCGAAAAGAGATAGGAAAGAAAGGAATATGTCAGTAATGCAAGCCGCTACGCAGTTTAAGGACGATGAAGAAGAACGTGCGATTGAAGTGTCAGACAGCATTGCATGGCCATTGACAAATGTTATCCGGCTTTGCCACCTCCCCTTTCAACTGTGACTGCAGACCCTGAAAAGGATCCTTTGATGTCGCATCTACTGAGATTACCACCCCCTTATGTGCAGAGTGCTACAGCACCTCCGTTACCTCCAGTTGTTGCACCCCCTGTTGTTGTTCAACCCCCTGCTGTTGTTCAGCCATTTGTTGCTCCACAAGTGGTTCTTCCTCCTGCGGTGCAGCCCCCTCTAGGGCCGACAGCTTTATTACCAGCCTTGCCTCAAACTTCTTTGACTTACACTGCCTTATCTTCGTCTTCTCTTACTTCTGTCCCTATGACTCCTATTCCTCAGACTACTTTGTCTACTGTCCTTATGTCAGCTTCTTCTCCTTCTGCTCGACAAAGAATGATTGAAACTGTCACTAGTCTTTTGTCTCCTCTCTTTGGGTCACTGAATAGGACCCCTGTTTCTGATCGTAAGCAGAGACGGAGTCAGCTTCCTGGTCCCGAAGAGCGGGCAGTGTTAGATCTCCTTGCTCGAAGATGGGTTTCGAATGCTTCCAGGTACGGTTTACAAGCGGTTATGGATGTTTTTCTACAGTGGGAAGTACCAAAGCAAAGGTATGTTTTTGATGTCATGTGTACCTTTCTTCGTCAGGAGTGGGAAGATAATGAGTTGGGTCCAATTCCGTTGGACTTGATTAATGTTCAGTCCGAATTTGCTAAGGGAACGATAGTGGGTTCAGATGTTGAGGTAGCGGTAGAGACAATACTTACTTTCAGGTCTAGACTTCCACCTCAGTCATTGTTCGAACCTGATCCTTCTGTTAGGAGAAAAGTGAAGCAGTATCCTATGCGAGAGGTTCCTCCAGTATGGAGAGAGGCAGTTGCGGCTGACGTTCCTAATGGTGTTTTGGCTGCACCAGCACATTTTCAGCGAGTGTGGGTACATGTCCCTTGGAAGAGAGCAGAGGTCCTGGCTCTTAAGCAGACCTTGCCTGACACCCGTAAAACCCTGCTGGTTATTACAAGGAGTTGTGTCAGACAGTTGATGCGTGTGTTATGAATTTAGCTGACATCGATATGTTGATGGGTAATGTAGTTCCTCAACCTTTGTGGGCGAAGATCCGTCACGAGGATCATGTGCAAGAGTTAGGAGAAACATGGGTTAATATTACTGCTGCAGATGGAAGACAGGTAGGAGGTGCTAAACCTGAGCCTTTAGTTGCAGAACTACCTGGTAGGATTGTTAATTTAATGAAAACTATGATGCCTCCTTTGCGGGTGAATTGGGACAAGTTAGCAGCATGCAAACAAAAGAAAGATGAGTGTGTCCGATTTCTTCACTAGGTTTGAAGAAACATTCATTGATCATAGTGGTCAGGACATGAGTACAGAAGGTGGTCAGAGGTTGTTCGTAGATACATTTGTTTTTAATTTACTCCCCGAACTTTGTAATAAGTTAAAGGACTCTGAGAGTTCATGGGCAGTTTCTTCTTCGGCCCAGATATTGGCTACTGCACAATACTATGAGAATAGAGACAAAGATGAGAAGGATAAAGTAGAAAAGAAGACTAAAGAATTAAAAACGAAAGTTCTTTTGCAACAGGCTTATCCGCCTCGCCCTAATCAGCGTCAGTTTCAGCAACCCCCACAGTTTCAGACACCATTGCAGACGCCTGAGTCTTTTGTTCCGCGATTTCCGCTAGGCCCTACTCAGTGCGCTTATTGTAAAGAGGAAGGTCATTTCAAGAGTAGTTGTCCGGTCCTGCTACAACGTGTGAAAGGTATGTCTGGTCTGAGAGGTCGTGGTGGTTACCAACAAGTACCTAGGGGTAGGGGACGTGGTACGTTTCCTCAGAATAAACGTTCCTTTCCCCCCCAGAATTCTGCAAATTATTTTGACCGACAGAATGTTCCGAACGTCCAGTCTGCTCAGTACTACGTTGATGATTATTATGTTGAAAGCGAGAGTGCTGGTTTTAAAGATAGCTAGGACAGCCATGGACAAAGAGAGGGAGTAGTGTCCGTTACAGTAGACCAGAGTGAGCCTTATGTTGAAGTGATTACATCAGGTGTGGCAGAACCTTTTCTTTTGGAGACTGGTGCAACAAAGAGTTCTATCATGCACTCTAAACTCCCTGGCGTATCTTTGTCTGGCTTGACGAATGTTTCGGTAGGATTTTCTGGCGCCCCAGTTAGCAATCCGGTTTCTAGTCCTTTGCCCCTTTCTATTGGTCCTTGTGAATTGGAGGCTCCCCTTATTCTAACGACTGGTTGTGGTGAGAATTTGTTGGGTTTGGACTTGTTGAAAAGATTGCATGCAACATTATATTGTTCTCCGTTGGGAGTACATCTTACCTTGGGTAAGAAAGTGATCTCCCCGATGTATTTGTCTAAGGATTGCCTGCCGCTGGAATTGCGTTCTCTCCCTGATACACTTTGGGCTACGGGTCCTAATGATGTTGGTCTTTTGCAGATTCCACCCTACGTTGTTACGCTTAAATCAAATGCTCAATTGCCATGCATTCCTCAGGACAAAATTTCCAGTGATGGTGAAAGAGCTCTTTTAGCGATTATTTATGAATTGGTTGAGAAAGGTGTAGTTGAAGAAACGAGAGGTAATGTGTGTAACAGTCCTGTTCTGCCTATTCTTAAGCGTACTGACTCTTCTCAGCCACCTGTGTATCGATTTGTGATCGACCTTCGAGAGGTCAATAAGATTGTTGTGCCACAGTTTCCTGTTGTTCCGGACATTACTGCTTTATTGACTATGGTCCCTGCCTCAGCTGCTTGGTTTTCTGTGATTGATCTGAAGAATGCTGTCTTCAGTATTCCGATCGCTGAGGAAAGTAGGCATATTTTCGGCTTCTCTTTAGGAGGCCGCAGCTTCCGGTTTAAGCGAGCTCCTCAAGGTTATTGTGAGAGTCCCTACATTTATAGTCAGGCTTTGAAAACTCAACTCGATACTCTTGTGTTGCCTTCTGGTGCTACTCTAATCCAGTACGTTGATGATCTGCTAGTGGCTGCTGATAATGAGGAGATTTGTAAAGAGGTTACTCTTTCTTTGCTACGACATTTGTCTGACCATCATCATAAAGTTTCTAAGGAGGGAAGACGATTGACCCCAGAGCGTATTCAAGCGATTGCCCAAATGACTGTACCATCCACACTGAGAGAAGTGCGTGCTTTCTTGGGTATCACCTCGTATTGTCGGCAGTGGATCTCAAACTTTTCTTTGATAGCGAAACCTTTGTTGGCACTTACTCTCAAAGATACACCACACCCTCTTCCTTGGCCTGATGAATGTCATAAGAGTTTTTCTGAATTGCGTGATGCATGGTGTTCTGCTCCGGTGTTGGGTAAACCTTTTACACTTTATGTGCACGAGAGAGAAGGTTGTGCGTTGTCAGTGTTGACACAACAGTTTGGAGACAAGCAGCGCCCATGTGCGTATTTTTCGGCTACTTTAGATCCGGTAGCTAGGGTGTTGCCTAAGAGCTACGGCAGCAGCAGCTGTTTCTATCCGACAGTCTGCTGGTTTGGTATTGGATAATACATTGATTGTGATGGTCCCACATGCAGTGGATACCTTATTAAACAGGACGAAGACTCAGCAACTTACTAGTGCACGTCTGTCAGGTTACGAGTTGACGCTTTTGGCTAGTCATGCGCACATTAAGAGGTGCAACACATTGAATCCAGCTACATTGTTGCCGATTTGTGTAGAGACAGATGATCAAGAACAGCATGATTGTGTTCTTAGGACACAGGAGGAAACAAAGGGTAGAATTGATTTGAAAGATACTCCTCTTTCAAACCCTGATGGTACCCTATGGGTAGATGGTTCATGCTTTAAGCTTCCGAATGGAGAGACGACTGCAGCATATGCTGTCACAACTTTGCACACGATTATTGAAACAGCGCGTATTGCACAGAATTCAGCTCAGGCAGCTGAATTGATAGCTTTGACTAGAGCGCGTGTGTTGTCAAAAGAAAAGAGAGTGAATGTTTTTACTGATAGCCAGTATGCGTTTGGCGTTGCTCATAGCTTTGGACGATTGTGGAAAGAAAGAGGATTTCTTACTTCTCATGGTACGAAAATCCAGCATGGCCAATTAGTGAGTGAGCTTCTTGAATCGCTTACTTTGCCAACACAAATCACCATTGTAAAGTGTAGTGCGCATAAAAAGGTTACAGATGATGTGGGTCGAGGGAACGCGTTTGCGGATGAAGTAGCGAGAGAAACAGCGAGAGATTTGACGAGTCGAATGTATGTTGCAGGTCCTGCAAGATGGGTTGTTGAAAGAGGAATGTGTGAATATACAATAGAAAGTGTGAAGATGATTCAGGCAGAAGCTACTGAGAAAGAATTGAGTACGTGGAGAGAGAGTACGGGAATGTTGGATTCGACAGGCTGTTGGGTTGAGCTATCAGAGTATCGGCGATGGTTGTTGCCAGATGCGTATGTGCTTCCAGTGGTTACTATGGCTCATGGGATGGCTCACATCAGCTCAAAAGGGATATGCAAGTTGTTGGCGCCGGTATGGCAGAATAGTGGAATTCCCAAATGTGCAGCGAATTTGATTAAACACTGCATGATTTGCTTGATGCATAATCCTGGCAAGGGAACCCCAACTCCAGCTGGTCTTTTTGCTCCTCCAACGTATCCGTTCGAGGTGTTGCAGATAGACTATATTCATATGGAAAGATGTAATACCTTGAAGTATGTCCTTGTGGTTGTTTGTGCCTTTTCCAGATGGATAGAGGCCTACCCCCTGGAGGATAATACTGCCTTGTCTACAGCCAAGGTTTTGCTCAAAGAGTTTTTCCCGAGGTATGGATTGCCGAGGATGGTCTGGAGTGATAACGGAAGTGAAATCTTGGGTCAGATTATGCAGAAAGTGTGTGCGGGTTTGGGAATTAGACAGAGGTTCCACGCAGCGAATCACCCCCAGTCAGCAGGCCTGGTCGAGTGCTATAACGGCACGTTAAAGCTGAAGTTGGCCACGGTGCAAGCGAGCTCTGGTCTCACATGGCCCCATGCTCTACCATTGGCACTTTTGTCCACAAGAACGACAATACATTCTCGCGTGGGACTTAGCCCATACGAGATTGTTTTTGGACACCCGGCGAATGTTTGGGGTGTGCCGAGGCCAAGAGAATACAGCGATATTGAGTACCCTATGTTGGTTGACTATTTACATGATTTGACTGCTAAATTGCGTGTTCTTCACCAACAGGTTCATGATACCTTACCTTCAGCTTCTGTTGACGCGGGACATGCGATCCAACCCGGCGACTGGATTCTGATCAGGAACTTCCAGAGGTCCAAGAACCTACAGCCGAGGTGGACTGGTCCTTATCAAGTGCTGCTAGCAACGAGGACCGCTGTGAAAGTCTTCGGGAAAAAGAGTTGGGTGCATGCCACCACACGAAAAGGATACCTCTGCCCTTACCGTATGATCAGTGGGAACGGGAAGGTGTTGCCGATACTGAGACTGAAAATGTCCTGAGATTTGTGCCTTTTAGTGATGCTTGTTTGAAATGGACTCAGTCGGAACGTGCGGATGATGAAATTTTGCAAGAAGCTGTGCCGCCGCATTTGAGACTGGACACTACGCATCCGGAGATTCTTTTTCAGGATCAAACTGAGCCGAATAAAGAACAATATAGTTTAAGGCCGAGGTCTAAAAAAGGACAAATAAAGTAATATTTTTTTGTGTATGGTGCTCTTCAGACAAGAGACTATTTTTCTTTTTGCTTTTTCGAACCACCATCCGGGTTCAGCTGCAGGGTCGTGGTATAAGACTTAAGGGGTGAACCGCGAATTGACGAAAGGTCTGTGGTTCTAGGTTGTCTAGGACGCCTGGACGCACACTTGAGTGAAGAAGGAAAATTGCCGCGAGCAGCACGTTAGAGGATGGAGTCTTTTGTACCTGAGAGAGATGTTGAGAAAATAGACCTTAAAATGAAATTCTGTACATTGATACATAGCAAATGTTTTATAATATCATGTTTTTAAATGTTTTTAAGTATTACGATAGCTTATGTGGGATGGATTGTCTATGCTACACAACAGACGTTTGCACCCACTTCCCAACCTATGCTTTCTTACACTACTGTTTCTTTGCATCAGTTCTATACGTTGCCTGAACATGAACAGACAAGGAGGTCAGAATTTGTCCAACAACTCGTTCATACAGTTGTTGCATCAGCATCAGTTAGTAGTGAATACCACTAACTGTTGGGTTTGTGGTCTTATGCCGCATACAATTGATAATGGTATGCCATATTTGGTTTTGCCTTTTTCTTTTAATGGGTCTGTGTGGGCTTCACAGACTATGTTCATCTATGCAAATGAGATACGCCCTTCACGTTCCCTTAAGGATAACTCCAGCAATAGTGCCTTGATAAAGGGAATAGTAGATATGATCCGAGATATCGATGCATATAATGCTATCCCTAAGGATGAGATGCAGGCTTATGTTGGTTGGAATTTGACTGGATATAGTACCAGCTTGACTGAGAAGGAGAGAAGAAAAAGGTCTCCCCCGATTTGGAATGTGTCCCAGCAAGGTTATTTTTGTTTGCAAGGCACTGGTCGAAATCCGAAAGCTCAGCTAGGTAAGAGTGTGTGTGTTCACACCTATGTCTATTCGTCCCAGACTTCTCCACCGTTCGTACCAGCTAAAGGCACATATTTTGTTTGTCACGACAGAGCCTATACATGGTTGCCACCTGATTTTTCAGGTACATGTTATGTGGCGTTTTTGCTTTACCCTACATATACTACGGCTCCGGACTATCATAGAACGAGATATGGTAGAGGGGTCTTCGATAAGGAAGATACTGCAGGACAGGAAGCAGGAGATTTCTTCAAGGGTTTCCTGACTTTTTGGGGTCCTATGATCAATAGTGGGCATATTCGATAGCTTGTCCGCGTTGTTGAAGCTACTATTAACGAGACAGCAGGTGCTCTTAGTAATGTTACAGCTGAGCTTCAAGCGGACCGCCTTATGACGTTGCAGAATCGTATGGTTTTAGACGTCATACTTGCAGATCGAGGTGGAGTATGCAAATTGATTGGATCTAGTTGTAGCATTTACGTACCAGATAATGCTCCTACAGTGTACCAAGCCATCTCTAGGTTACATAAGATCTCTGAGTCTATCCATGTAGACAAAGGAGACTGGTCATTGACGGGATGGTTTTGGGAATTGCTGTCTAAATGGGGATGGAAGATTTTGACATTCCTTGGTATGGTTTTGGCCATCCTTTTCTCTTGTTGTCTCTGCATCCAGTGTGGTCCTGCCATTTGTAGTCTTTGTGCTACTATGTGCGTTAGGAGACCTGTCCAGAGAGAAGTAGAGAATAATAGGATGATGCTACAGCAACACTTAGATGACCTAATGAAGATTGATATGGACCTAGATTCAGATTAACATGAGTTTAGGTTATTGCCTACGTAACGGCAAAAGGAGGGTCTGAGGTTCTGTGTTCTGTAATTCTCGAGCCTGACTCCATTTTGTGTTGCCCTCACGTAGGTCTGTGAAAGAGGCCCGGCGAACAAGTGGCCTGGCCTTCTGAGTCCATGTAAACATTAACTAGGTTTCTTTCGACTCTGAAAGAACTGCAGAGAAACTGACCTCTTCACCTGAAACTGACCTCGCAAAGCCAATTTCCCTTGGTTTGATCCTTGTCTAAGATTGCCACTTAATGTTCAGGACCTCGTTAACCTTTAGTCTCCTTGCACATGTTTTATCTTGTTCAGCATCTATTACTGTTTCCTTTATGTTCTGACATTACATGGGTTGTGCTTTTCAATTATAAATTTGTCCGGCTTGCAAAGATTGAATAATTAACTTTTGGATTGGGTTACTGTAAATTGGGTTTTTGTTAATGTGATACTCAGTTAGAAAATGTGCCCTATTGGTTAGAATTTTGCGCAGTGGGTGTACATTTATAATGAGAATATGGTGTATAAAAGGAGATGTCTTGCCTTAGTAATTTGAACAGTCTCCCAGGAATATATATTGTGATGTATTGTTGGGATTTCTGTTACTAGCTGCAGCTAATAAACTTGGTCTCTGACGCCACCCAGAAGTATTCCGTGTCTCTGTATACCAAGGCAGGTGGAACTCGAAGATTTCAGGTGTGTCCCTGGCACCGCTGGGTTCTGACCCGGTTCGTCACTGGTTCAGTAATTATTTCTTCACCTCTGATAGTAGTGGAGAGCATTCTTACTCCAGGCCTTTGATTTTGATGATCGAAGTCGCAAGTGTAATTGGAGAAAAAGGCCGATATCAACACACCTCCGGAAGAACTGCACCAAAAATAGGGCTCCCAAATACCAAGACATAATGGACCACGATTCTTACCAACATCTACACGTTGTCCCGTAATGCAAGATTTAAGTTTATTAATTATTACTTCTTGCACAGGGCAATTCCTACAAAGGGAAAAATAATAATGGGGACCTATGGAGCAGAGGCAATGTAATGCCCTAGATGTAGGGAACAAGGAGCCGAAATGTTCCACATGGTGTGGGCCTGGCTGGGTTTATTAGACTATTGGGAGTGAGTAGCAGCCTGTAGCAATGATGTTACAGATTGAACACTTCCTTGCACTCCATTTGTTTGCCTACTGAGGGCATTCCCCTGCCCTGCTAAGCATAAGGTGACAACAACATTTCTGGATGTAGTGCTAATACTGGCAAAGTGTGCTATTACAATGAAGTAGAAGGCCTCCGCCAGCCACCAGGTATCCAAATGGAAAGGGACCCTTACTCGATGGCAGGATATGAAAGAACAATGCAGTTCCAAGATGTGAGAAAGGGGCCTCAGAACTATAGATAAGGCTACGGCCTGGGACACATTAGTGGAATTATTAAAATAACCTGGAGTTGAGTCCCCTGACAACTCCCAACGTCCTTATCCACACCCAGATCACACTTAAGGGCTAATAGGAGAAGCGAGCAGTGGAGGGCTCTGGCTGGCAGCCCCCATAGCATAATGATGGGATGCAATTTACCGATGGATGGGTGGGACATAGTGCATATAGTTCCTGTCAAATGGACGGCGGTAGGGGATATGTGTGGGAGGTAATACATCCAGGGGTCGGTAGGCCTACTTAATATGCAAGAATCAAGTTGGTCAGTAATTATTGTACGGTTATACTCCATATGATGGGTCGCAACTATTCGGACATGACTTGTTATGCATGCACCACACTTACTTGCATTTGAATTACACTGTGGCCTTATCTTGTACTGTACTGTATGTTGAATGTTAAAAGCGATAAAAAGTCTATTTGGAGAAAGATTGGTGCATGGTCAC
Source organism: Lissotriton helveticus (assembly GCF_964261635.1). Classification (NCBI taxonomy): domain Eukaryota; kingdom Metazoa; phylum Chordata; class Amphibia; order Caudata; family Salamandridae; genus Lissotriton; species Lissotriton helveticus. Next base: position 593,065,758 of record NC_136067.1, on the reverse strand, counting down.
AAATCCCACCAGCCTTGTTAGTTCACTTAAGGATGGCAGATAGTAAATTAGAGTGTGCCAAAAAGTAGTAAGTTCGTATTTCAGTGCTGTGTAGCCATTCCAAGAAGGTGCACTTCCAATCTGTTGGGTGTAGAAGCCTCCAAGGCTTCTTTAAGGAGTGGTCTGGCAGCAGGCCTTTGAAAAAAACTCTGTCAAAGTTGTTGTGGAGTTCTGGTGGCTCTGAGTAGACAAGAAATTAATCTGGTGTTAGGTTCCAGTTTCCGCCTATAATCCCCTGCTGTCAGCTGCAGACTGTGGTCTGCAGAGCCATCAGAAAGAGGATTTGGCTTTGTTGGGAGCATATACTGATCTAATAATTAATGAATGGTCCTAAAGTGTTATATTTGCAAATTATTGCCTGCCAGAAAGGGTCTGTCCATTGCACCTGTATCTTGACAGGGAGTCATTTATGAAAAAGAATTACGACCCCTCAAACTTCTGTGGGTCTTGTAGATTGTGGCATTAGACTTTGCATCATGCTGAAATAATGAGTTTGATACCACATGAGCCACCCAATTTAAATTGAGTTTGTTTGATTCTGGACGGGCTAGGTGAGTTTTCTGGATGAGGGAAAGATCAGGTTTGCTGGGACCAAGTAACTCAGAATTTTCTTTAGTCAGATATAGTTAGTCATACCTTTAATGTTCATGGAACATATAAATGAAGTTGGTGCACTGTTTGGTACACAGCCAGGGGCAGTCACTGGCAAACTAGGGGATGGCAAGAGCCTCACATCAGGTTTTGGCACCATTGTGGTCTCCCCAGTTTGTGTTCGGGGGTGTCAAGAAAAGATTCCAATCCCTGCAGGTCTAGAAATACCCTTGGATTTCCAAATACAGTCACCAACATCAAGGCTGGGTCTAGCAGGCCATATCTCAGTTGATGTTCTTTCAGTCTTGTTCATAATGCAGGGAATGCTCTACTGATAACACTAGTGTTAAGGGAGAGGTCTGCTGCAAGTGAAAGTGTTTAGCCTTTATAGATGAATGGAGTATGATGGGTCTGATTAATCCTTTCTTGTGTTTCAGGGTTAGTATTGAAGGCTGGCCCTTTAAAATTCTAATGGTGGGTCAAACTCTAAGTTTAGCATTTGAGGAAGGGAGGTGGGCATGAAACATGCCATATCTTCTCTCTGCTCTGTTTCCGGGACATCATACAACCAAATGTTTTTGCATCAATTATGGATGAGATCTGGCCCTCTGCCCTGCCTCTAATCATTGGAAAGGCCTTTGAGGCACCCGAGAGGGCCTGACGGTGATACAGCCTAAGGAGATTTGCCCATGGATAACACTCATGGCCAGTCATGATAGTAAGAAGGGAGACCTCCTCTGATGTATCCTTGCCCCACTTGACAGGCATCACATTGGGGTCCTATGCCCTTACAGGGAGCAACCTGATGGTGATCATAGGGTGGTGTACTTTGCCCTGGTGGTCCCTCTGGACTGCCATGTCCACCTGATTCCAGCCCCTGGGGTTTACCTAGCCTTGGGGCCATAGGACCTCTCACTGTGAGGGAACCAAGAAATCATTGTCCCCCTGAGGTATTGCCTTTTGGTGAACCCCAGTCAAGAGAGAGGCTGTCAGTTGAAGGGGTGACTGCATTGACCCCCGTCTGGTGCTGTGACCCTCTGGGGTTCCAGTGACAAGGTGAGAAATAAGGGTCCCTAGCCTGCACAAACTAACCCATTTACTATCACCATAGCCACAGCTGGAGATACTGGGGGAGGAGCAACGAGTGAGTGCAGGTGCTGATTGAGAGACTTGCCCTTCGCCAGAGCCCTGCCTGAGAGAGATGATGGCGGTCATACAGGATATTCTGGGCACACTTGAAACCAAACTGGATGCTGTCATAGTGGAAGCCAACCTGTTTGTGCAGATGTCCGAAATATCACTGTGGTTACTCTCCAAAACTAAATGGATAGAAGACCAGGTTGCTGTACTTACCAAGCAGAATGTTACCATTATAGTCTACTTGGAGGACCAGGAGGGCTGCGCCAGGCACAATAATATCCGCATGGTGGGGGTCCCCAAGGGAGCAGAGGGTCAATGTATGGATAGCTTTCTGGAGGACCTCATCCTAAAGACTTTCCATCCTAGGAGACTATTCAACTACTTTTTGATATAGAGGGCACCCAGGGCACTGGGCCCTCTGCAGCATATGGGAGTTCACCCATGTACAATCATAGCTAGGGTATTCAACTATAGAGATTGAGATGTGATTCTCCAGGCTGCTCGGACCTATGGGGAACTTCATTTTGAGAAATCATGGGTTTGTTTCTTTATGGATTTCACCCTCCCGGTGCAATGGTCACGATGAAACTGAGTCGTTCAAGAGAGCACTATGGGAATAAAACCTCAAATACATTATGTTATATCTAGCCAAGCCTTGAATTGTGGCGGTCAGTAAGACACTGCACTTCATGACCCCGGAGGAGACTGGCTGGAGGAATGGAGAAACGTGGGACGGAGAAGGGTACACGACGTAAGACCCTTCCCAGACACATAAATCCAGATACACACCATCCTGGCAGCACTGAAAGCCCAGACTTCCGACATCCTCCCACAAATGAACAATACACTCTATTGACCTAAGGAACCCGCTGTGGGTTATAGGTGAAGGATAGTCTGCAGCTGTACCAGTCCTTGTGATTCGCTGGAAGGGGGATAATTGGTCTGAGGCGCAAATACACAAGTTGAAAGCCAACAGGGTACTATGTGTATTTTCCTATGCACTATCCAGGGGAATGTGATCCAGGGGAATGTGATATATAATGTGTTCATCCTCTATCACTTTTCGTTGGTGGCTGTAGCACTCATTCACTGTTGCATACAAAATATGAGGTGACAGGCACCCTGCAAGTTGGGGATGTGGGTGGTTTACAGCTCACTATGCAGGGACGGGGTTGTTAAAGGGTTTGCTTTGTTTAGTTTTGTTACTAAAATTTTTGTTGATGGTTGAAGGGTGTGAGAATGAGACGACACATCATACACTCAAACACAGATACACCATACAGCTACACCAATGGCAGGAACTGTGCATAAAGAACTAAACACTTAGACATGGAATGTAAATGGGTTGGGGAACAAAATCAAATGCATGCTAGTGCTGTAATATCTGTGATGACACTCCCCTGATCTCATACTGTAGCAAGAAACACATCTCTGGGGTAATTACAAGTCCTTAGACTGCTTTGGCTACAAACTACTGGCTTATGCCAGCTACTCCACAGATTTGAGGGGTATAAACATAGGCGAGGAAGATGTTACTGTTTACTCCATTTCGCATGTGTCTGGATGCTCAGGGCTGCTATGTAGCCCTATATGGCACCTGGGAGGGCTACACCTTAAACCTCTGCTCCCTCAATGTGCCACAGAGACTACATGCTACCATCTTTCCTAAAATTATTGCTGTACTCCTGGAAATGTCTATAGGTATTCTTCTGCTGGGAGGGGGCATGATTGCAAAAAACATAGTTGATGGACAGAATGTAGAACAATGTCATACATTCACCCCAGTACAAGGATCTGGGACTAAATCCATCGTTTTTTTGCACTCCACACCACCCTGGGTTAGACACTGGCTATATGCAAATCAGCTCTGACCCTGTGCCTCATGGGAACAGTCCAGTCCGAACTACCAAGCCATGTCTTTGATTGCGCCGTGGGATAGATTGAGCACTGCACCCACACAAATATATGAGGATGTGCTACCAAACTTTTTGTCAGCAATCAGCTTGGGGAATCTATGGAGGACACACAATCCTGAACTGCAACAATGCACATATTATTCATTCACACGCAGTTCATTCTCCCACCTGGATCGCATTTGCACTGACCATGCCCAAGTTGGGGTTTTTAGAGCGATGACTTACTATGCATGTGGGATTTCTGATGATTCCCCAGTGGGGGTCCAGGTTATGGGATGACATATGACACTTCCTTGATCCCTAGACCCTTGCTTTCTGCGTGACAGGGATATTAAGGAAAAAATGAACACTGCGGCAGAGTAATAGTTTCGGGAAAACCACAGATCAGTAGCATCCCCCTGCACTCTATGGGAACCCAAGCACTAATACGAGGAAAGAAGAAAGACATTAAACTTGAAAGTGAGGCCATAGATCCAGATATCATAGCCTTGGACACTAGAGAAGTGCCGTAGGCAGGGACTGAGTTGTGTCACCAGTTGCTCCTTAGTCAACATGACCTATGGGCCTTGGCAGACAATAAAGCATGTACCCATGGACTGGCCAAGCAGCATCGCCTGTATGACATAGCATACAAAGCGAATAAGCTTTTGGCCTGGCTCGTGAAGAGCGATAGAGACCGCTCTCGGGTAGTGGGAGTCCTTGACAGGGAGGGAGTCCTACAGAACACTACCATGGCAATAGTGATAGCTGATAACTTTGCAATCTAATATGAAGATCTGTACACCCCAAGAGCGTTGGAATCGGTGTCGATTGCGAGGAACTTCTACGGGGACTTCTCTTCAGACACTTGCGGGTGACGCAATAGAGGCGTTAGAGGCAGACCTAATGGAGGATTAATTTACCACAGCCATTCGAGGCTTACAATCTGGAAAGGCTATGGCCCCAATGGCCTACCTGTAGAATTTTTAAGGGAATGACTGATAAGATAGCCAAACCCATGCTAGATAGGTTTCAAGTGATGTGGGCTGCTGGTTGCCTACAGGAAGACAAGCCCACAGCCACCATAGTGGTAATACACAAAAAAGGGACGCCTCCGGCGGAATGCAGCTCCTATAGGCCCATATCCTTCCTGAATGTAGAGGCTAAGGTTCTGTCAAAGACCCTGGTGACTCAGTAAATTCATCACTACCTTTATAAATGCGGATCAGTCATCTTTATGCCACACAGGAGCACCCGCCTCAATCTGAGATGTCTGTATGTCGTAATGCACATGACTGGTATGCCTCGTGCGGAACAGTCCGTGTTGATGGCTTTGGATGGCAAAATGGTATTTGATAGTATAGAATGGCGATGTATTTTTACTACCTTAACCAGAATGGATTTTGGACCAAAATTCTGTGAATGGTTAAGACTGCTATACCAAGCCCCCATGGCCCGGGTAAAAATTAATAGGACAACATCCAGCATCTTTGAACTACAGAAAGGTACCCGGCACCGATGCCCCCTCTCGCCCCTGATCTTCACCTTGGCGCTTGAGCCACTGACAACCTGGATTTGCCAGCACCCATTGCTATGGAGAATTAGAGCAGACAGAGGTTGGGAGGAAAATGTCTCCCAATATGCCGATGATGTCTTACTATATGTTACAAGACCGTATTTTTCCGCTGCCAGGATCTTAAATAGCTTTGATCTGTTTGGTGGCTACTCTGGATACCAAATCAATTGGACTTAATCCATTTTCATTCCCTTGTCGGAAGCCCTGTCGCAGCTCCCACCCAAATGCACTACACCAGTGGTGACCAAGGGTTTTTGGTACCTGGATATCTATGTGACCAACGATTGTTCATATAGAGAAACCAACTCCCCCAACTGGAGAGACTCCGTGCCGATTTGGCACACTGGTGTACCCTACCCTTATCTTTCATAAGTAGTGCGGCGCTCTATAAAATGATGACCCTCCCATTACTCCTATATGTAGTTCTTTAGTAAAGTGGAACACAAACTCTGTTTACTCCTTTGAAATGGCAGAACACTGAGCATCGTCCTAGGTAAGCTCTGAAGAGGGGTCTATAATAGGGGGCTTACAATCCCATACATTAGGAAATACTACTGAACCTCACTGCTAATAGTGGTCAATGAATGAGTTTTGTCAGACAGATGGGAACCAGCCTACCATGTTGATAGAGATGCAATGAGAGATGGTGATCATGAGATGGTCCTCTACTGTTGGAAATTGGAAAATAAATTGCCATCACATACGGGATAACTGCAAGGATCTGGAGGGAGGCTGACGGATATTTGGGTTGGAAAGACAAGCTTACAGTGCTGAACCCTCTGTGACACGGTGACCTCCTATACAAAGTTGGCACCCTAACAGGCTTCTCCTGATTGTCAAAAATAGGCATTGAACATTTGGGTGACGTGTGGAACAATAGATCCCTGATAAGGTTTGAGGTCCTCCACCATGAGTATGAGTTAGCGGTAACTGAATATTTCCGATATCTTCAGTTCGGTCATGCGCTGCATGTGCACATTCGTGAGGGTACAGATCTGCCTGGTACATCGCCTCTGAAAGAGTACTTGCTCACTGAACCTATACCTTATAGAGGGTTTTCCATGATTTACCAGAAATTGATAAATAATGCCCCTGACCTGCTGGGAGCCCTATGAAATACTTCAATGGAAGACCTAGGCAAAATTGATGATGACGACTGGGCTGAGACTCTCCAGGGTCCCCGGGAAATAGCTATTCGAGCCCGGTTCAGCCAGTCCAATTTAAAATCCTGCATAGTTCATACTACAGTGCATTAGGGGCTACGCCACCTTCTTCCATATATTATGGGAATGCCCAGTGATCCAGGGATTGCGGCGAGGGGTAATGTGTGATGTCGTGTGCGAGTCTCCCCCCGAGTGTTGCAGAAGAAGAGGTGGACCTTGATTTGTGTAGAGGTGATCTATCGAGACAGAGGCTGCCCCAGAAAGTGGGAAGAAGTGTAGGGAGCCTCGCGAGAGTTCCGGGGCAATGATATGGTGACAGACTGAGGAACAAATCTTAAGCTGTGCAATTTATTTGATTATGGATATTGTCTAACCTTGTATATCATAAGGCTGCTAAATCACCAAAGGTGTTTTAAGTTCAGTGCCTTTTACTAGCATTATGTGCTTAACTCAGTGCAGCACTAGATTGTATTGACTACTGCATTTCTCTCTGTCCTACATTGTATGATTTGCTTTTTTTAATAAAAACTTTTAAAACATTTTTTTTAGCTGCAATGTGTGAAATTGGCACTATGTGGATACAAATATTCATGATCAATTTGTGTTTAATTGCTATTCCAGAACGATACAAGAAAGGTTTTAAGTTGCAGAAATACCATGTTATTGGAAGTGTGGAACTTGGCAAAAGGGCGTGAATGTTCAATGGTGAATTATAAAGCGTTGAATGCAGATGTTCCTATCAATGCAGTGTCATCTATTGATTCTAGCGATTGCAATGAATCAGTATGTCTGGTGAATAGTCATAGTAAAACAGGCAAAAGCTTTATTAGAAAGGCAGTTTATGCTTGTTATATATGTGGATCGAAAACTCACCTCAGTAGTAACTCAAATAGTCCTGCTGTTGGTAAACATTGCTTGTCATGTAACAAAATTGGTAATTTCAAAGCGGTCTGCAAGAGCAATAGGAATGTTTAAAAAAGAATTCATGACATTGATTGAGGAGGCATGTGCAGAGACATTGGGTAATATTGTGTTGACAATTGAATGGGATTCCATTACCGTATCAAATGCTGTGAAAGGTCCATTATGTATGGCCACGTTAGCCTTCAGGTGATGGCTGATTTGGGCTCTCCTATTACTATTCTGAGAGATACCACTTTTTACGAATATCGGAAGAATGGTGTAGCTCTTATACCAACAAATGTTCATCCAAAATTGTTCGGCGAACAAGACATTGACATGTTATGATACTTTGTCTCTGACACAGAATGTTTGGGAAGAGTTACCACTATCAAGGTATATGTTGCGATAAAGTGCAGCGCTATCACTGAATGGTGGGACTTAGCTAAAATGGGTTTATGCCTCAAACCGGGTGGGGAGAATCCTGTAGTGTTCGGTGAAATGCCTTGCACATATTTGGAGTATTAGTCAAGTTTTGCAAATGTAGAAGAAATTCTGAACCAAATGTACTGATGTTTTTCAGATAATGTGGGAACAGTTAATGGCTTTGAACATTAGATTTGTTTGAAACCACAAGCTCAGCCAGTTGTCCAAAATATTTGCCTGTGCCATTAAGTGTCAGAGGTGAACTTAAGCAGATATTGGAAAATGTATGTGAGAATGGTATAATCAAACCTTGTGAGTTCTCTCAGTGGGTCTCCCCTGTGGTCATTGCACAAAAGAAGTGAAGTCCTGATGTTAGACTTTGTGCAGATGTACGTTCACTAAATACGAATATTCTTACTGATTTTCCCCCTTTGCCTAAAATACATGATCTAGTGGCTAGTCTGGGAGGGTCAAAATCTTTTTCTATTCTTTGTGCAGTTTATCATAAAGTTCATCTCACACAAGAGTTACAGGAACTTACAACAACTGTAACACTATTTGGTGTGTACAAATATTTGAGATTGATGTTCAGACTTACTTTGGCGGCTAGTGTTTTTCAAAGATTGATGGAGAATCTTTTTGGTGACGTCCAAGTTGTTCAGACATATCAAGATGACATCTTGATTTTGAATGGACATAGCATGAGGGTCCAGGGGATTAGCCGAGGGACTCAAACAACTTTGGGAGGGGGCAAATTTCCTGTTAATCACAGAGTTTTTGATGGTGAGGAAAAAAACATCCAACATTTTGAGGTTGTGTACAGAGGATTGGATAAGGATAATTCCATTATTATAAAGGGAGATGGTTGCATGAACATTATAAAAAGGAGAGGGGACAACCATGACTCTTTTCCATTAGGAGATGTTTTGCCTGAGGTGATAATGAGCAATGAATATAGAGAGTTCCTCCATTGAGCACGTCTATTTTTTTATAGAGGATAAGATCACTAATTATAGCTCCTCTTTTTATGCAGAAGAAAGGATCAGAGATAAGGGCTACTGGATGAGATTTGAGGAGCCTGTGTTTTAAGTTTTTAGATGCATTCTTTGACAAGTTGGGAGGATACATGATTTTATAAGCATTGTGGTCTGAGGGCTCCAGGTGAGTAAGTACGGCTCTTGATGATTTGGGATCCATGGTGAACTGGCTGTAGCTGGAGGAAAGTGGAAATATAAAGAGTCACTGCTAAGTAAATAAGGATTGAACTGTCCTCTGGATGCTGTGTCACCTGTAAGATGGAGTGCAAGTTAATAGTTCAGGGAGGCACCAAATGGCCAGTGCTGCCGTAAAGGCAAATGGGCAAGGGGCAACCAAATGGGATCTGGGATGATAAAATGAGGAAGAACCAGACTATCAGAGACGCCAAACAGCACATGAAGTTGAACCGGTGTGGGGGTAGTGGATGGGGTGGAGAGGGAAGGGCAAGTAGTAGAAAAGGCAATCAAATCATGAGGTAGTTATGATATGGCAGGACTCTGAACCGCAATAAGAATAGTTCTAGTGGCAGAAGAGGAGTAGATCATATTATAGATTGATGATTATATGGCAAGGCTAAATGTGGAAGTGTAAATACTGCACTGTTAGCACAAAAAGTAGATGTATAGGAAAGTTGGTATCACCTAAGAATTCTTCCAAGATGACAACTTTTCCGTGACAGAGAGGATCCAGATTTGAGTTGGTTGTAATCCTTCTTTACTTTTATTAGAAATCTTGGAAGCCAGAGAGTCCTACTCTTCTTTCATTGGGATTGCAGATAACCAGTCCTTTTTCGATTTCCATTTCGCCAAGACCACCATCTTAGCAAAGAGCTTTGCTAATTAAATGAGATCTTGAAATGACGTCCACAGACATTTGAAGGGAAAGCATTGTAACACCATAAGTACACCATTGCATCCAGTCCCCATCCAAGCGTCACCTTCAACTCTTCTAGACCATTTTTACTCTTGTCAGTTGACAAGAGATACGTTATGTGAATTGAGTACCACTTTAAGTGGATTGATTATTCGTTTGTCAATGCGCATAGTACTGAGTGAATCGTACATTTTTTGGTAGAAGTTTTTTCCATTGAGGGTTTACCATAGGAGATTGTAATGGATAACAGTAAAACACTTTGTCCTGTAGATGTATATGTTCTTGAAAGTACATGATGTTAAGCAAATAAAAGTAGCCTTGTATTTGTCAGGGTCTGATACAGGTTATGCACTGGCAGATTCTCTAGTGTGAACAAGGAAGTACGGGGTATTGAAAAACTACAATCCCCGGCATGCAGAGTGGGTCACGTCTCACGTGACCATGATAAGACGTCGGAGGCTGGCTGAAGGGCGGCGGACAGACAGAGACGCTGCCGATTATCCTAATTTCCTTCGGTGTCTTCAGACTTCTCCAAAGAATTCCGTGACAAAAAGGCAGTAAGAGTGCAGCTGCACAGTTTCAAGTACCGCGTTTCCTGAGCAAGGAGCGGTCTCTTGCAGAGGAATATCTACAGACTTTGGGGCTTTATTCGGCCCGCTATATTCCCTGATAGCAGAAACCAGTCCGGTTTCATTCAAGGAGTACGTTATTAATGTTATTAATCTTCCGTTAATTGTGACCTCATGTTGACAGTATATTCTGTTCAAGTACCCGGCTAGACAATTCTGATGACTATTGGTTATACAAACGGAAGGGATGCGCTAGTACTTGGTGTTCCGTTTTCTTTTGTGCCAAGGATATGGTGAAGCATTATCGTACCAGGGCTTATTTTCTTTTGGGCATTGTTCAAGACTGTGATGGTTACTTGGCCCACCATTTCCACTTCACGATTGGCTGTTCTTTGTTTTCTTGTTCCTCAGAAGAAAGAGTACACAAAGGGGGTGCAGTTCTCTGTTGTTGTGCATATATGGCTAAAACTTCATGCTGTCATTAGGTAGGTGTAACATGGGTTTCTTTAGCATGCTTAAATAAGGTATCATGAGAAACAGGAATTGTTTACAAATGTATGCTCTCTTTTCCCAATAGTTTCATGTCAAAGAACTAGCAACACCCTGCTCTCTTCTGGCATCGCTCACTCACTTCTTTATTATTTCAGGTAGGGTGTGTGAGACTGAATTTGGTGTATGGAAATGTATCTTTTTACTACTGTGTAGGGGAACTGGAGTATATTTCCGTATCATATTCCTGTGTCATCTTCAGATCTCCCTCCCAGCTGTTCCTACCCTTTCCTTCCCCCGCTTGATGATCCCAACAGTCTGTGAGTATCACATTTCAGACTTGGGATTATCGAGATGTGGGCCCCCATAGCGCATCAACACCACTCGGAGGATTCTGGAAGGAGGAGCCTGACAGTATTCTCCCACTTTTAATGGTATGCTAGAGAGAAAACAAATTTATGAAAGACGGCATAGAAGAAGGTTTGTCTAGAGGGCAGAATGTCAAAGCGTTTTTAAAAACAAAAATTTGGAGTTATAACATGTTCCTTCATGCTATCACTGGGGTAACTCCATTTACATTGATCCGTGGTGAGAGGTTCACATTATCATGTGTCTTGCATGGTTGTCAATCAAAGGTAGAGGTTCTGTGAACCACGATGGCAGTCTGAAAGCACGTTCTGAAGTGCTGTAAACACAAGTAGAAATGAAGCATGTTTTTGACAAAGTTAAAGGTTCATCGAATCTGGGTGTTAACGATTGTGTCTAATAGGAAAAACTAAATCAGTCAAGAAAGGCCGGTCAATAGTTTTTTCCTGTCCAGGTGTTGAACGTGAGTAAGGGTGCCGCTTTACTTGAAGGCAAAGGATGGTGGAGTAAACATTTAGTTAGTATTACCCCACAACAGGCAGGAATAATAGAGAAATACAGTAAGGAAGGTCATTTAGAGAGTGTGACTGGCCCACTTGGTTGCAAAGCAGTAAAGTTGTTACTAACAATGAGGGAACTCATCAGGCAGCTGGAGGGCTGGACAGGTCAACTTCGTTTGGCGAGTCAAAATCTGGTGTGCCTGATCTAACCCATCATTGTGGTTCGGATGCTCAAAACATGAACATGGGAGAGGGTGTTCTAACAAACTGTGACATAGATATTGGATCAAGATTGACAAGAAGAAGTTGAGGGGTGTAATCCAAGTAAAATCACTGAGTAGATTTAATTACTATGTTATGTATTTATGGCATTTTTTTATTTCTCTGGTTTAAAGGTGGGGAGGTGTTGCATGCATTATACTTGTATGCATTATACACATACTTATATTACTCTTACCTGTATTTCTGTAGCCACTTTGTGTACATTTGTATTGTATCCATGTTACAGAATCGAACGGTTGCCGACATTCCAGTTTGTGGCTGAGGCGTTAGTTACTGTTGGTGTCATTGGTGACTGGAAGCTTTCTAGTTGTGGGCCTATTTCTTTGTACAGAATAAAGCTTGAAGCATCCACGATTCTGTAGTGCAGTTACTATATTACTCTAGTTCTTGAAGGCATATTGGGTCATCATTGAATGGTTTACACCCTCTTTAAATTATTCAGAAAATGTATATTTCAACAAGAGTATGTATCGATTGTCATCACCCCCATCTTCACATGTATACACAAACAGACTCGCATTGAGACCCAAATGAATGCCCATTTCTTACTGATGAGGCCTTCCAAGTATGGGACAACTTTTCCAGCCATGTTGAGCATCCCTTTAGTCTCTCTACCTAAGAATTTGAATCTGCCCAGAAATAACCACACAGATAAGATTTAAGTGCTATAAACTCCCTGGGACTGACCCCAGGTGGTAGCAACAACTTCTTTCTCAGATTTTCAATACTAAATTTTTCCCCCAAAAACTAAACCAGGACAAAAATCCACCATCATGTCTACACATTTACCATTCACTCACACCATACATTAAGGAAACCCTCTTGGGTATACCAACACATGCAGAGAACCAGATCATTATCTGCAGCAGTTAGCCTCACTCCTGCAATTACTTTTTTCGTGTAGTGGTACAGGTTTTGTGCATAGAAGGACAAAGTTCGCTAAGTAAAAATAAACCTACTACATCTGTAGCATGAAACTAAAGACTTTTAAAATTATTTTGTTGCATTTTCTCTTTTGCGTTTAAAGCTTCATTTTATTTCTCACAGATGTGACTTTCGATACCATTTCATTTGCCCCAGTGTTGTTTGCACGAATGGTTCCTAAAAGCTCAAAAAGAATCTCTAAGATTGCTCAGTACCCTTAGCAATTGTAATGTCACAAAGTTTCATCGCTGTGCCCATTTGCAGTTTCTCCTATGCTTTCTTTCTCTTAGTTGTCATCACTTTGACTCTCAACCTGGTCATACATTTTGGTCTCAAATTTGCATGACACAGCCAAGGCTCTTTTGTGCCGCTGAATAAAACTTCTTTCAATTACTGTACTGACAATTTTTCCATATCGCATAACCACTTATGTGATAGCATATTTAAACACATTGATATTGCTAGCATTTTCGAAAGGTGACACATAGTGTAATTCCTTCAATCCCACAACCCTAAGACACAACTTTAGAAAGGAATATGCTACTTACCAGTATGCATCTGTTCTTGGCATGTAGGGCTGCTGACATTTATATCTATGCATAGATCGCCGCCTAGTGTTGGGTCCGGATGATTGCACATTGTTGTCCTGGAAGAGTCTTTGAAGTATCACGAGATAGGTGGCTCCTCCCCTGGACTACAGTGCGCATGGGCATCCCCTCCATGCTCAGATTGTTTTTCGCCATTGTGGTAGAGATGGAGTATGATACAGTAAGTGATGACCATACTTGAGAATAATATTGAGTGCTACAGCTGCGACAGGCACCGGGGAGAAGGGTGGGCGATATAAATGTCAGCAGCCCTACATGCCAAGAACAGATGCATACTGGTAAGTAGCATATTCCGTTTGAGGCATGTGGGCTGCTGAATTTATATCTATGCATAGAATAAATAGTAGTACCCTCCCTAGCGGCAGTTGCCCGTGCCAGCTGCAGCAGTCTGAAAAAGAGTTCTTAGAACAGCTTGACCTACAGCAGCTTGCTGTTTTGAGTGTACATCAACGCAGTAGTGTTTGGCGAATGTGTGTATGGTGGTCCATGTGGCTGCTCTACATATGTCCTCTAGAGGAATGTTACCTAGGAAAGCCATGGATGCCCCTAACTTGCGTGTGGAATGCGCTCTTGGGGGAACTGTTAATGTGCGTTTAGCCTTTTGATAACAGATCTGTATGCACTTAACAATCCATCTGGCTATACCTGACTTTGAAATTGGGTTGCCCTTGTGCTGTGGCGAGAAGGCAACAAACAGTTGTTTAGTTTTTCTGAAATCTTTAGTCCTGTCTATGTAATACATCAGAGCCCTTTTAACATTTAGTGTGTGTAGTGCTCTGTCAGCTACTGAATCAGGATTTGGGAAAAATACTGGCAGTTCAATAGTTTGGTTAATGTGGAACTGAGACACCACCTTGGGCATAAATTTAGGGTTGGTACGCAGCACCACCCTATTAGCATGAATCTGAATGAAAGGCTCCTGAATAGTGAGGGCTTGCAGCTCACTAACCCGTCTGAGCGACGTGATCGCCACCAGAAAAGCCACCTTCCATGTGAGAAATTGTATCTCAAAAGAGTGAAGAGGTTCAAATGGTGGACCCATGAGCCTGGTGAGGACTATGTTGAGGTTCCAGACAGGCGTAGGCGGGTGTCTTGGAGGAATGACCCTTTTGAGTCATTCCATAAAAGCTTTAATGGCCGGCACTCTGAAAAGGGAGAGGTGCTGTCTATTTTGAAGATAAGCGGCTATTGTAGCCAAGTGTATCCTGATGGAACTATACGCTAGATTGCATCTGTATAGGTGCAGCAAGTAACATATGATGTTTTGCGTAGAAGCATCTAGTGGATTAATGTTATTATTGGAACAGTAGATGATAAAACGCTTCCATTTTGCTGCATAGCATGCCCTGGTGGTAGGCGGTCTATCCTCCTTGATGATGTCCATACAGTCAGGGGGCAGGTTTAGATAGCCAAACTCTATGACCTCAGGAGCCAGATTGCAAGGCTCAACTGTTGTGGATTTGGGTGCTGAATGTCTCCATGGCTCTGAGTGAGGAGACTGGGTGTGAGTTTTAGACGCTGGTGGGGCACCACTGAAAGTTCCAGGCACGTGGTATACCAGGCTTGCCGTGCCCACGTTGGAGCAACCAGGATGAGTGTCATGGAGTGCTGCCTCAATTTGCGCGCCACCAGGGGTATGAGTGGTGCTGGAGGAAAGGCGTACGCAAATTTGTTCGACCAGTACATCCATATCCCATTGCCCTGAGACTGCGGGTGTGGGAACCTGGCGGCGAAGGTGGGGCATTTTGCGTTTTCTTGTGTGGCGAATAGGTCTATCTCTGGATGACCCCACTGCTGGAAATATGGTTGGAGCACTGATGGATGTAACTCCCACTCGTGCATCTGTTGGCTGTGTTTGCTGAGCAGATCCGCCATTTGGTTGTCCCTGCCTGGGAGGTGTTCCGCCATGTTCCTCTGAATGGCCCACTTCCACATGCACTGTGCTAAGTGTGACAATTGTGGAGAGTGTGTCCCTCCCTGCTTCTGAATGTAATACATTGCAGTCATGTTGTCCGTCTGTATAAGCACGACTTTGTTGCAGAGATGCAACTTGAATGCCTTCATCGCCATGAAGATTGCCATCAATTCCAATAGGTTGATGTGCAATCGCTTTTGCTGTGTGGTCCACAGTCCCTGCACAGTATAATTGAGGACATGAGCCCCCCAGCCCTGGAGAGATGCGTCCGCTGTCAGCACCACTTGTGGTACAGGCTCCTGGTGCAGTCGTCCCTTGCAAAGGTTTTGTGTGTTCCACCAATGCAGAGAGTTGTATGCATGACCGGTCAACAACACTAGGTCTTTCAGCTGTCCCTGAGCCTGGTTCCACTGGCGTGCCAAGCATTCTTGAAGCGGACGCATGTGTAGCCTCGCGTGAGGGACTATAAAGATTAAGGAGGCCATCATGCCTATCAGTTGCATGAACACTTGCGCTGGGAGTGAGTGTTGCGGTCTGAATTTTTGAATTAGCACCTGCATGCTGTGGACTCTCGCTGAGTTTGGTTGCGCTGTGGCAGTGAGAGTGTTTATTTCCGCGCCTAGGTACTGTTGTACAGGGGCGGGTTGAAGATGAGACTTTGGGTAATTTAGTGAAAATCCTAGACTGTGTAGGAGGTGAATTGTGCGGGACATGTGGCTGGCACACTGCTGGGCCGATTTTGCCTGGACAAGCCAGTCGTCAAGATACGGATAGACATGGATGTGCTGTCTCCGAAGATGCGCGGCCACTGTCGCTAAGCATTTTGTAAACACTCTGGGGGCAGTAGTGACCCCGAAAGGCAGGACCTTGAACTGGTAATGCTGGTTGTTGATGGTGAACCTGAGATACTTCCTGTGCCTGGGATGCATGGGACTGTGGAAATAGGCATCCTTCAGATCTAGGGTTGCTAGGAAATCTCCCTGACTGAGCAGTGGCAGAACTTGCTGTAAAGTGATCATGTGAAAGTGTTCTGACAGGATGTATTGATTTAAGGGCCTGAGGTCTAGAATAGGCCTGAGAGAATCGTCTTTTTTGGGGATTAAGAAGTACAGTGAATGCACTCCTGTACCCTGTTGGTCTAAAGGCACGAGTTTAATGGCCCCTTTTTGCAGCATGGAGATGACTTCTTGCTGCAATAAGTGCATGTGCTCTGCGGACATAGGACGGTGCCTTGGGGGTATGTTGGGTGGAGTGGATGTTAATTCTAGACAATAGCCGTGACGTATAAGTTGTCTCATCCACCTGTCCGTGGTAATTGTTTCCCAGACTGGCAGGAACTGCTGAAGTCTCCCCCCGACCGGTGTGGGATGGTCGGGGGGCAGTGACAAGACGTCACTGTTTGTTAGTGGCGGAGGATCTGGTATTATTATTTCCACGTCCTCTGCCTTTGGAGCTGTTCCCACGGTATCCACCCCTATTGTTTTTGTTATAGGTGGATAGTGGGCCTCATTGGTGTATTGGGCTTGTTGCGATGCTTGACCTCTAGAAGCTCCCCTGTTACCGGAGCGACGAAAGGAAATGCCCCTGAATTGTTGAGACTGCAGAGCTCCCATGGATTTTGCAGTTTCAGTGTCCTTTTTAATCTTTTCTAGAGTGGTGTCTACCTCTGGACCAAACAGGAAGTCAGGGTTAACTGGTTGATTAAGTAGAGTAGTTTGGATTTCCGACTTGAAATCAGAGATGCAGAGCCAGGCATGCCGTCTAAGCATTACGCTAGTGTTTATGGCCCTAGCCGCAGTGTCAGCTGCATCTAACGCACACTTAATGGACGCGTTGGAGATCAACTTCCCCTCTTGTATAAGCATTTCTGCTCCTTCCTTATAAGCATCTGGCAGGTGTTGCAGTAGCTGCTCTAACGTGTGGGCCCTGTCATATCGTGCCAACAGGGCTTGTGTATTTGAGATCCTCCAAATATTAGCTGCTTGAGCTGCCACACGTTTCCCAGAAGCTTCTAAGAATTTGAACTCTTTGTCCGGAGGAGGAGCATCACCAGTTGTTTGAGAGTTTGCTCTTTTGCAAGCATTAGCCACCACTAAGGAGTCCAAGGGAAGTTGGCCCTTGATATACGTAGGGTCTACTGGCGCAGGCCGGTACTTCCTTTCAATTCCACCCTCGCTTTTGTGGGCTCTTTGAAAATGTCGCTAGCATGTTTGAGCACACCTTTGAGCATAGGCAGAGTTTTTACAGATCTTTCTGACGTTGAGAACGTATCAAAAAGAAAGTCTTCCTCCACAGGGTCAGCGTGCATGTCGACATCGTGGTTAAGGGCTGCCCTTTCAATTAGTGCGTTAAACGCAGCAGTGTCTTCAGTAGGCGTAGTCTTGACCGCATATGACTGAGTGTCAGGGGTGGTGTGTGGTTCATCAGGGTCAACAGTGTCAGCCCATGGCTGGGACTCATCCTGATCTGTGTCAATGGGATAGTTAAACTGGTCCTCATTGTCCCCTTCCTCCACATCCTCAATGACTGGTGTGGGTGAGTAGGTATAGTCTTGCCCATATGGCTGTATGGGTTCAAAAAGGATAGGAGAGGAAGTAGAGTCTCTCTTTTTCTTCAGTGGTATCTTGTAAGGCTCCATAGGAGTTTCAGGCCTTATTTTTCGTTTGTAAACGGTGAGTCGGCCTGAGTCGGAGTCGATGTATAATTTCGACTGTTCGTCGTAGGTTGGTGGCTGGAACAGAACGTCTTCGGTTCGAGGCTGAGGTGGTGCAGCTACCGATGGTGACTTGGATGAGTCGGTAGATTTTGTGAGTTGGACAGCCTTAGGACGTTCCGTTGGGGGCAGGCCGTATTTAATCGGCGCCGAAAGCGCCGATGATGGACCGACTTGCTTCGAAGACTTTGTCTTCGATCCGACCGACTCCGACTGGTCAGTGTGCTTGTGGCTCTTTGTCGACTCGATCCGTTGCTGCGCAGCAGGTACGCTTGTGGGCTTCGAGGAGGTCTGTTCCTTCGTGCCGAGGGTGGATATCGGCTCGAAGGCCTTGACTAATTGCGGCTTCTGAACCTTCGGATCAACGGCTTTTTGTGCCTTGAGTCCTTTGGAAGAGTCGCCATCTTTGGAGCCGGGCTTCGACGTCGACGTGAGCGTGACGTGTTTAACAGCAAACACAGGCTTTGTCGCTCCGATCTTCGGGTCGACGCCCCCTGTCGACCCCGAGGGGTTGAGCACACGTTTCGACTTGGTAGGTTCCGAAGTCTTCGAGCCGATGGTTGTTGTCAACACTTTCGGTTTCGATTTAGTGTCTTTATGTTTCGGTTGCTCCACTGAGTGTGGCCGATCGACCGATGGCTCATTTGAAATATTCTTAGTCGGGCCTTGAAGCGGGACTAGAGAACGGGGTTGAAGATCTTGGCTAAAGCCTTCCGGCGATGCCTCGACCTGAGCCGTGGAAGAGTCTGTATGGGGCCCCGCTACTGCGGTTGGGCCTAGCTCCTCGCTTGAGTCGTCGTCGACGGCTCTGAGAGGTTGTGCGTCGTCTCCTACCTCGACGATGTCTTCGTCATGGACGTAGAGTTCTCCCTCGTCCTCTTCGTAATGGGAGTCTTGCTCTGATGCGGGATCCGAGTGGGCAGGATCCTCTTCTCGTACACCTTCCTCGTCGTCACCCCCGAAGATGTTTTCTGGATCGGGTGCCCGAGTCCCGCACCGACTGTCGTGCAGCGCGTCGAAGGCGAAGAGTTTTCTTCGATCTGAATTTCGAACAGGCCATGCAGCTGGCCTCGTCGTGGTCCGGTGAAAGACATTTATTGCACACCGGGTGCACATCGATGTGAGGGTATTTGGAGTTGCAAACGGGGCAGCGCTTGAACAGACTTCGTTCCATCGTCGATCGTCGATGGGGCCTTTGGCGTCGAAAGGCAATCTGTCTTCGACGTCTCGTTGAAGAAAGGCAAGTGTAAGGCACCGAACGAAAGACAATACCGACGCCCTGAAGGCCTTTTGGCCTTGAGAAAGAGTATTTATATATATTCCGAACTTGAGTCAAGAAAGTACATCCGAACCCAGTGGCGGAAAAAAACAATCTGAGCATGGAGGGGATGCCCATGCGCCCTGTAGTCCAAGGGAGGAGCCACCTATCTCATGATACTTCGAAGACTCTTCCAAGACAACAATGTGCAATCATCCGGACCCAACACTAGGCGGCGATCTATGCATAGATATAAATTCAGCAGCCCACATGCCTCGAACAAAAGGTTCCTCTGAGGAGTGCAGTCTTCTTCTAAGATTTCCACATTTGACAAAATTACAGGGTACCAAGGTTCCCATTTCATTTCACTAAAGAAAGAAAAAGTGTGCTAATACCTAAGGCTTGCTTTGTAAAAAGCTGTCTGACCAAAGATATATAGCATAAATATGCAATGGAAGCAACCCAAAAAAAGTACTTTGTGGAAAAAAAAGCAACAGAAGTGTACCCAGTTCCAGAGAAAGTTAGCACAAGCATGCTAGTATACTGGCACCGAAATCAATGTGCCCGACAGTTAATATTGGTGATGAGAGACAACAGTGCTGTATTTCCCTGCAAACAATGCCTTTATGCTGCACGCAATATGGCAGTGGTACATACCGTGTGCCAATGTGAAAATGTACAAGTTAATCAAAAGCATGCTCATGCCAGGACGTTAACTACACCTGCCATCTGTATCTTACCTGATGATCAGGTCACAGGGTACCACACAGAGGTCGGTTGAATAAGGTGATGTCCTCGTAAACCTTACAGAAATCAAATCAGCTTGCCAGCCTACCAATGGAGCCCAAATAGTCCTCAAAGGCATAGCACTTTTCTGTGCTACTCTTCCATTTGTAGGATCACTGGACTAGCAGAAGTCTTTAAGTGTCCTCCTGACACCAACAGTGAATATGATCCCTGCAGTCACCTGAATGTCAGGAGGACCTTGAACCACTGCTGTGCTCCTTCTCATCACCAGTGAGAAGCAGATGAGGGACATACAGGAGAGAAGAAGCACAAGATTTATTATCCCAACAGGAGCAGACCTTTAGCAACCTGCTTAAGAAAATCTCCAAGTGACAAAATCGTAACATAACAATTCTTATGAGAATGCAGAGCTATTCCACAACTCATGAACATTCCACCATAACCCACCCAGAATTAAAAGTTGAGAATACAACACATACCTAACACTTATGTGTAGTATTTGTTATAGAGAACAACTATTCTTATTTCAGACACAGTTCTGCACGCAAAACAAACCTTAATGAATTAGTGATTATCAAAATGGAAGAGAGTCAATCAGATGGAAATTTGTAGAGCACGTTCTGGTTATATACCTGGGACATGGTCTTACAAACTTTTTCAAAAATTCCATAGAGTCACAGCCTGAACCACAGTGATATAGCCTTCCATTTGGTTTCCCCAGAACGTGTAAAGGTATAGCAGTTTTCTTTTGACAGAAAAAGCGGAAAAAGAGCATTTAATGTGAAATAGCAATCATCTGAACAAAGGGTTCTAAAGATCACTCTTTGGCCAATTGGCATTCAATGTAGCTACTGAAGAACAAGTCAATATGTTCTCATCAGCTAGTTTAAATGCTGGTGTACACCATTGCGCTTTGCGACTGCTGCTGCCAGTTTAGCTTTACTGAGGCGACGAAGTACACCATTATCCAACAGTGAAGTATGGAGGAAATTAGGAGTGTGGCCGGGGATTCAAAATGGCAGATTTGTCTTTGAGATCCTACTGCCACAGACAGCTCGGACATCAGGGGATCAAGCATGATGCCATCCTCCTTTGAGATTCAGTTGAATGTCTTCAGGGGAAATGGGGAATTCTGTTTACTATCTTTTCGATCCCTTTAGGGCAAATAGGGAGACGCCACAGCAGAAATGAGGAGCCTGCCCACCCCTGCATGGGTACATTGGAGTCAAGGTGGTGGTGTAAAGTCTGGAGGGAAGAGCTGCCCCAGTCCTGGGATTATAGCAATAAAGATAATGTGAGCCAGAGAAGACAGCACTACTAGAGCTCGCAGGAGTCCCTTAATGATGAGACATGTCATAGGAGATTACCCTTGTGGATTGAGTTTCATTGAGGACTGTAAACCACTGAGAGTATCTGGTAAGTGTCAGGGTTGTCAGGGAATACCAATTGGACATGAGGGCAAGGTATCAGGGGCAATATATCAAACCACTCTGCCATATGGATGACCCTAGTTGGTTGGAACAGCATTCCGAAAATTGAAGTGAGGTCAATGGAGTACAACATAAAACACTGAGATCCGTGAGTTTTTGTCTGTTTTGCTCAGAATGGACCTCTCTCTGGCTCTATTTTTTGCTGCAAAATGGGAACGGATAAGTAAAGGTACATGAATAGAGGAGAATCAACAGGTCCAGCAGGAGACAGATACCAAGGCAAATAAGAGGGTACTGCAGCATCTGGGGCAGCCTGAGGTGAGGAGGAACATTGTAGGAGGCATACTCTGCTATAGGGGTAACAAGAATGGCCACATTATCAATGCAGAAGGGCAAAGTTTTTCTGGGATTTTCGGCTTTGATAAGACTTTATTGCTTGGCAAACTCCATGCTACAATAGTGGTAGCACTGAGGAGGCTAGTGATTGCAGTGATGCACATAACATTTCCCTTGACACAGTCCCATAAGTGCAGTTAGCAAGATACTTGGGCATTAAAAGGATAGGTTGGATCCTCCATTTTACTGGGAAGGGATGCACAGGCACAGAAAGAGAATCAACTGGCTAGCTGAGTGCTAAGTCTGGAGCCACAACCAATGTACTGCTAGTGCCTATACCAGTTGTAGTAGTTCCGTTTGAGTGGGTGGGATAGATATTACTGGTTGAATTGACCTACCCTCAGCAGAAGGCAACTAGTATATATTGACTGTTGTGGGCCATGCCACCAGGTATTTTGAGGCAGTACATCTGAGAAGCACAACTGCAAAGGTGGTAGTTAGGGCTCTCCTAGGAATCTTTCCCAGAGTTGGACCTACTTAGACAATGGTTTCTGACTAGGGATCCCATTTCATCTCCTCTTACATAAGAGGGGTGTGGGAGCAAGCTGGTGTGACTTACCACTTCTCTGCAGTGTACAATTTGCAAACAAGTGGATTGGGGAAGAGGTTTAACAAGGCCCTTAAGAACATGATGGGAACACTACAAGAGATTATTAGTAAGAAGAAGAATTTTCTCCTGTTATGAATCTTATTCGCTTTCTACTTAAGAGAGAGTAGTTAAGGCCATTTGAGTGGTAAAAAGCCTTTACAGCTCAAAGGTTACAAGGACATTATAGTTAGGCCAGATTTTACAAGCACAAAACCAAGAAATTTAGCAGTTATAACTTATGTTTCTGCAATACACTGCTTTTGGCCTCACATATTACATCACTCATGCAATGATCAGTGAGTTAGCCAATGGCATCTCAAATGACATGTGATGTTGCTCTATCAGTGCCACTTCCACCCGAAACGCCAGGTCCGCCCAACCCCTGTGAAGCCCGTCATTCACTGTCAATAACTGTGTTGCCTAGTAATACGGGTGAATACCTGCCATGGCTAGCCCCCCATCGTATGTGGCCAGAACACCCTTGTTAAATGCCACCCTAGGTGGCCTGCTATGCCAGACCAGAGAAATTAATATACAACATACTGATTGCGCACTCCGTGGGAGCATCAAAGTATCTGGGTTTATTTGATCAACACGGTCAGTGTGCCCCACCATATTAATTATTGCCTCAATAATTCAACAATATAGATGGGCGTGGGCCAAGTCAAAAAGTTGATTTGGGCAAGGTGTGCACCGCTCAAATGAAATATTTTGTTACAAAATCATCCATTAATCTGCACAAGTTTATAACGTATTCAAATTGTTTTATATTTATTATGGCTGGTTAATTAGTCAAAATTTCGTAGTGACAATCATCGTCAAATAGCCAAATATCTTAGCTTCGTAACAACTAATTCAAACATGAATAAAGAAAAGAATTTAGATCAGATGCAAGTGACAGATGCCCAGTGCACTTCGGCACACTCTGTCCCTTCGTCAGGGGCCTCTGGAAAAACATAAAAACAAACTCCAATGTACAGAAGTGAATACATGCTGACAGATTTTCAATCTATCAACATAGATTATGCATACAATGGCTTACAAAGAAAATATAAATAAATAAACCTGTGTGGAATGCATTCACAAAAGAAAACTCAGTGGTATCTAAGTTCCATGGTAATGTTACTTGGGGGCGTGTTGTATACTCCTGGTGCATTCCTTTCCGAGGTATACGAGGTGGTAGGGTTTCTACAGTGCTCACAACACATGCTCACTGTTAGACCTGGCACATCTTGGCATGATTACCTGGGACTTTCTGCCTCTAACTCCTTTGTTTTTAGATGATTTGGGAACTTTGCCACTGCTGATAAGTGTCAAAGTACAAGTGTTCCCTTTGTAAGGTGTAATAGTAATTGGTTGCTCCTGATTGGTATGTTTGCCTTACTAGTAAAGTCCCTAGTGATGTGCACTGTGTGTGCCAGGGCAAGTAATGCAAAGGCACGTAGAGAAAGGAACTCAGGCCTGTAGTGTAGGGCCTGCGCGCAGTTTGATAAGTTAGCATGTTGTCTTGACAAGCGCAAACACTTGTCAGGCCTTACTATCCCTTTTGCATACACATTGGGCACCCCTGTGGTAGGTCCCGGGTAACCCCTGGGCATGATGCAGTGTAGGTAAAAGGCAGGACATATACCTGACTTTGAAAAACACTCCATTTCGTTTTCACTGGTGAAAGGCCATCCAGCCCATAGGACAGAATGGGAGAGGCTGGGTATTGTGTTTTGGTAGCCTAGTTTCCTATAAGTTTATAATGGAGAGGTGAAGTTTAGTATGTATGAACTCACAGTGTCATAACACATCTTTCTATGAAAGTGGTTTTGTAGCTGTGGGTTCAGAAACCACTTGTTTAGAAAGTGGCTGAGTTTTGCTCTTTAGGCATTTTTGTGTGTGTCTGCTGAATTTGGATTCTCTGTCTGGATCTGACAAGTGAGAGGAGCTGGGGGAGGTCTTGACAACGTGTGCACCGAAGCTGGAGTGAGTCTCGGACACGCTTGGTGCATGTTGTGGTGCACCGCAGGCGTTAGTGAAGGGTGCCTGGTCCGCGAGTGCACCGAAAATGGCGGGAGACTCGGACGCACCTGGTGCGTGTCATGGTGCACCACAGGCACTGGCGAGGAGCGTCTGGTCGGCGTGTGCGCCGGAGGTGGAGTGAGTCTCGGACATGCGGGGTGTGTGTCGTGGTGCACAGGAGGCGTTGGTGAGGAGCGCCTGATCAATGCGTGCATCTGCAGTGGAGTGAGTCTCAGACATGCAGGGTGCATGTTGTGGTACATTGAGGGTATTGGTGAAGAGCGCCTGGTCATCGAGTGCACCGGAGGAGAAGTGACGCTCAGATTCAGTGAGCGTGCATTGGTGAAGAGCGCCTGGATATCGGGGCACCGGAGTTGGAGTAAGTCTCAGTGAAGCAGCGTGCGTGCTTTGGTGCAACCTGGGACTGTGGAGGTGATCGGCTGATCATTGTGTGCATCAGATGAAAGTGAGTCTCTGCAGCGCGGTGTGCATGTCTTGGTGCCAACTGAGACCGCACGAAGGAGTGTCTGGTGAGCGTGTATTTGGAGTCGACGAGAAGTCCCATCACCGTTGCGAGTGTGGCTTTGTGCCAGAGGAAACCCAGAGGGTGCGGTGGTGAACGTGCACCCGGAGTAAAAGTAATCTCGGGGCGTGGGGTACGTGTGCCCTGTGGCCGCCTGAGACCTTCCTAACAGTCGCAGCCTGGACCAGCAGGCCCAGAGGAGCTGAGCTGCCAGGTCGAGCCGCTGAAGCCCATTGAGAGAGTTCTGCCTGGAAGGCCCAGTTCGTGGAAGTAGGAGAGGAGAGTGGGGTCGCGCCCCCCAGGTAATGTGGATTGCTACCTGGGCAGGGTGCGGGCTCGGAGGGCCTCTCAGTCCTTCTGACGACATGAGCCTTTGCTTAGGCTCAGAGTGGGGCCCGTACTGACAAAAGGAGTGGCAGTACAGGGGCCAGAGTAAGAAGCAGTACTCTGTGTTATCCTTGAACCATGGGGGGAGGGGCAACTGTTATCGAAGAGGCTGATTGTCGCAATATACATTGCCAATATTGCTGCTAACGAACAGCCCTACTGTCTTATGATGCCTTACATTATTATTGCATAACGAAGTACACAATTGTAGCGCTGCGCATTGCATTATTTCTCCTTTTTTGCAAAGTACATGATTGTAGCGGCCCGCGTGGCATTATTTCCTCATTGCAAAGTACGTGATTGGGGTGTGGCACATTGCTTTATTCTTTCATTGCGCAGTACATGAATGCAGTGGTACGCATTGCATTATTTCTCCCATTGCAGGTACCGGGGTATAATGTTACGCATTGTATTATTTATCCTTTGCCGAGCACAGGATTGTATTGTTACGCAGTGCACTATTGTTTGTCCATTGCTACGTGTGATTCTAGCATTGCGACCAGCATAGCATTTTGAAAGCGATGGTTGGGATTTGAACCTATCAATTAGCTGGAACGAAGATTACCCTTTATTCTATGTTGGCTTATGTATAGTGTGGTCTGATCGTATATCTTTTTGTATAAAGTTTATACTCGTTTTTATCAAACTCGTGTGGAGTCCATTTGTGGTGTCACCAAGGGGTCGTTGTGGGCATGGTTGCACATACTAAACACTTGTGCCTTGGGGACAGGCCTGGCTGCTTGTGCCAAGCTACTAAAGGGGTGAGCAGGGCTATCCCAAACGGTGTCCTCACTTGGCCTAACATTGAATGGAGTGCCTCGGGTCTCGCACTTGGTGACAGTTATGCAGGACTGGTACTCCGGCTTCCAACACTCACTATCTTATGATCTTCAGTTGATGATACATGGTGCTCCGAACTGTAACATAATAAACTGTTTGTGCCTCATGACTCGTTTGTTTAAAATTGTGCCCATAAAGCATGCAATATAAAATGTGGTCTACAGCGTTGAGGGGGCAATATAGAAACTTATGAAGTATGCCGATTCAGAATTGTTTCACCGTGGTGCTTCTGGGGAGTAAAAATCTTGTCCGCTATACAAAATATATAAAACGACAACACCCTGAGTTCGCTAATATACCCTGAGCCATGATTCACTGAATGGTCAATTTTTAATACACTTGAGGGTCCTACCGTTAAATACATAAGGTGTACACTGGGAGAAAAATCCAAAAGGGTGAAGAACTTGTTAGTAGAATACATTAACTAAACCAGGGCTGCAGAATCTGAAGGGGGAAATTCTGTAGTGCATAAAGCATCTGAGGAAATGTCATCATTTTAAACAGGGCAATCCTGCCCATCAGGTTGAATGGTAGTTCAAGGGGCAGAGGTTGAAGTTCCATGTGAACCCAGGCACCCCCTTGGTACAAGAAGTTAAGGCGGCGTTTGGAAATTCCAGGATCGCTGGTCTCACCCAGTCAGTCTCCCCTGATGGGCACCAGGAGGTATTTGTGCCCGCTGACCTTTAAATCTAAGGCCGTTCCGAAAATGGAGTGGATGTGTATCAGCTGGGGCTCTACTTTAGTGGCCTATGAGAGGAACAGAAGGACATTGTCCACCTAGAGGACGATCCTATCTTCTGTTGCCACCGCCCAGTCAAAGTCCAGATCTGTGCGTCGCACTGGATCCAAGCCAGAGCAAAGAGGAGGGGTGATTGCGGGCATCCCTGGCAGGAGCCCCTCCTGATGGGAACTATGTGGGAAAATATTACATTTATTCTCACCCGTGCCTGTGGGGCTGCATATAGTACCTTGACATAGGCCCGGAACCGGGGCCAAGCCCCAGCCTCACCAGCGTTTCCTACAGTAAAGCCCAGAACGGTGTATCCAATGCTTTCAGAATTGAGCAGAATGAGTGCCACCGGCCCCCCTCTAACCCACCCCCTCAGGGAATGAATGTGGTCCAGAGCTAGTTGGACTCTCCAAATACAATGGCGCGTACTGCAGTGGGGTATAAATCTGCATTGGTCCAGGTGAACCAAATCAGAGAGCACCCTCAGCAGTCTGATAGCCAGTGTTTTAGTGTATATTTTCATCTCTGTATTAATAACAGGTATGGGTCAGTATGAAACGCACTGCTCCTGAGGGTGGCCCAGCTTATTCAGGACAATCAGGATGGCTAAGTCCACGTATGGGGAGAGCGTCCATTGGCATCTGCCTCTATATAGATGTCTAGCATGGGGGCCAGAAGTATGGCACGGAGTGCATGATAGTACACCACCGGAAGGCCAGCAGTCCCCATCGTTTTACCAGAGTGAAGGTCAGATAATGCCCTGCCCTCTTCCTCGATATTAATAGGATGGTCAAGGTCATCCCTGTCCTCCGTTGATAGTCTGGGCACAGGGATCTGTGCCTTAGGGGTGGGTGTCCGAATCATACTCCCAGCAAAGGTGCTCTGCATAAAGTTCCTTGTAGAAATGGGCGGGAGCAATTGGTGGGGCTGTTTTCAACACCATCCCGCTCCCATTGTGAATACTAGAAACTATCCGAGTTGCAATATCTTTGGTGGCTAGCCAATAGAGCCGCTTGCCAGACTTGTTGCCCCACTCGAACTTCCAAGCATCGTCCAGGCATAGTTGGTGTAAGGATACTCTCTCCTGCGCTAGACGTCGTTGCACACCCTTTGTCTGCTAGCCAGAGGCCCCCTGTTACAGGCATAATATAAAGGATTCAAGTTCAACAATCCTTGCGAGTTTCTCATGTTCTTCACATTGAATATATGAACGCGGGAGACCCTGCATAGACCCTTTGCTCACCCCCACAGAGTTCCCAGGGAGTCCTCGGTCCCATTATTGATGGCCAGAAATGCCCGAAGTTCATCTGAAAGACAGGAGGAGAAGGCCTCCTTTGCAAGGAACTAGGCATTGAGGTGGAGCACTCAGGTGCAGGGTAAAGGGGACGTGAACAGATATCGCTCATACGAGCATATGCAAGCCCGTGGTTTGTGCTAAATTGGGTGCCAGGAGAAAGAGGTAGTCAATGCGGGATAGAGACATGTGTACTGTGGAAGTGTGAGTGCATTCACAGTGTGTGTGGTGTCATGTTCTCCAAGCGTCAGTGAGCCCAAGTCCAGAGGTCCAGTCCGACAGACCCTCTCTGCCCTCTGTGTGGCCCCAGCAGTCCCCTGCCAGTCCTGGGCTGCCATAATGTCATTGAGGAACAAGTTACTTACTTTCAGTAATTCTTTTTCTGGTGGATACAGTATCTACCTGTGGATTCCTCACCTTTTGAATGATCCAAATACACAGCATTTCACAGAAACTTTTCTCCATGGCTCTCCCACATCGACGAAGACATCGCAATGGAACGGCTCCGCTGCGACTGCTTGACGTCATCAGAGCCGTAAGAAGACCTTGTTGGCGTGCTGACGTCAGTTCCACCCATTTTTGCTATGCCTTCGAGGTGAAACAGGTGAACTACCAACATTTCCACAAGTATACATAGTATACAATACACAACCAAATAAGGAAATACCACATCAAAGATATTTCTCAAATCTAATTAACCTCAAGATTTAAGAAGAAAATCACATAAAACACATGTATGAGAGATAATAACATTTTTGGTATTAGCAGACAGTGAGGAATCCACAGGCAGATATCATGTCCACCAGAAAAAAGTTTTACCAAAGGTAAGTAACTTGTTCTTCTGATGGATACATTTGCCTGAGGATTCCTTACCTTTTGAATTGAATCCCCAAGTAGTCCCACACTCGGAGGAGGGAGCGCCTCTGCCTATACCAAAATATCCTGTAACACAGAACAAGCAAAATGGCTGTTCCTCACTACCGAATCCAAACAATAATCATTGCAAAAGTGTATAGGGAGGCCCAAGTTGCCACCTTGGCGATGTCAACCACAGGAACACCTCTATCCAAAGCCGAAGAAGAAGATTTAGCCCTCGTAGAATGAGAACAAATACCTTCAGAAGGATCCTTCCTGGCCATGGCATAGCAAATCTTGATCCACAGGATTATCTACCTGGACAGAGTTCTTTTGTGGACAGCCTTGCTTTTCATCTTGCCCACATATCCAATGAAAACCTGGTCATCCAGCCTAAATTCGTTGGTTCTATCCAAGTAGAAACTCACTGCCCTCTTGAGATCCCAACAGTGAAGTATTTCCTCCTCCTTAGAAGGATGAGAGGGAGGGTAGAAAGTGGGCATGGTAATGGACTGTGCCAAGTGAAATGGAGTGACCACCTTAGGCAGGAAAGCAGCAATGGTCCTAAGAACCATCTTATCCACATGAAAGGACGTAAAAGGAGGCTTGGAACGAAGAGCCTGCAATTCACTCACCCTCCTACCTGATGTATTTGCAACTAAAAATATAGTCTTGAATGTGAGAAACCTCAAAGGGCAACTATGTAAGGTTTCAAAAGGCAAACCCATCAAAAAATGTTGGCATAATAAAAGGAGTAGAAGGAAACCTATTAGTCAGACCCTTAATGAACCTCATAACCATAGGGGATTTAAACAATGAAGGCTAATCTGTTAATTGAAAAAAGCAGAACATCAGATAAATGGGCTTTCAAGTGGTCCATTGACTTCTCTCCACACCATTTCACACATTTCGCCCACCTACCAGCATAGATAGTTTTGGTGGAGTGTCTTCAGGTTGACAAAATAATGTCCACCACATCAGGTGGGCGAGAGAGAGAACTCCTTCAATTTCCAGGCATGAAGGTGCAGGCTCTGGAGGTGGGGATGTAGAACCCGCACCTGCGATTACGAAAGGATGTCTGCCCTGAGAGGGAGACAGAGCTTAGGATACAATGAGAGGTACAGAAGGTCGGTGTACCACACCTTTTGCCGCCAATCCAGGGTGATAAATGCGACTTGGGCCCTGTCTTGGCAAAGCTTCCTCGACGAGACAAGAGAATGGGGAAAACGTGTAAAGAAGCTGTGATCCCCAACTGAAACGCATCACCAAACACTGGAGACTGCAGAATGACGGGCAGTGCACGGTCTCATGAGTGGCAAACAAGTCCAACAAGGAAACCCCCACATCCTGTAAATGTAAAGTACCACCTCCAGATGGAGAAGCCACTTGTGATGGGCCCAATATTGCCGACTGATACTGTCCACATGGACATTCAGCACTCCAGACAGATGATTTGCGATTATGCAAGCCTGATGGTCCTGAGTCCAGGACCAAAGTTGCAGAGCCTCTCCGCAGAAAAGATATAACCCTAATCCTCACTGTTTGTTGAAAAACCACATTGAGGTGGTGTTGTCTGTTAGGACCTGAAATGCCTGCCCATGAAGGGAAGGAAGAAGGCCTTGAGAGCCAAATGTATCACCTGAAATTTCAAAAGATTGATATGAAACACTCTTTCCTCTGGAGACCAAAGATCTTGACCCCCAGATCCACCAGATGAGCTGCCCACCCTAGAGTGGAGGCATCCGTTATTACTGTAGCCCCCACAGAAAGTGGATGAAAATGTTTCCTTTGAGACAGGTTGCCTCGAACACTCCACCACTGCAGATCATCTTCAATGTCTCTAGAGATTAGGACCTTGAGATATACATTGTGTTGAAACCACTGCCTGCGGAGGAACCACTGTAGGGCCCTCATATGCCAACATGTGGTGCATGGTTGACCAACAGAATGTAGGAAGCAAACAGACCAAGCAGATGCAAGACCTTCAGGACTGGAACAAATGCTCCATTTTAAAACAATGGCATCACAGCCTGAATGTCCTGAATCCTCTGTGGAGGCAGGAAAGCACGACTCACTGTAGTGTACAGTACTGCCCCTATAAACAGGTTGTGGTGGGAGGGCTCCAGGGGAGATGTGGGTACATTTGTAAAAAATCACAAGTTGAACAACAGCTGCATTGTCAACTGCAAATGACGCAACACCATATCTGGCAACTTTTCTTAGAGCAGCCAGTCATCCACTTAGGAAAACACAGGAATCCTTGACCTTCTGAGAGGTGCTGCCACTACTGCCACCACCTATGTGAAAATCTGAGGTGCAGAAGTAAGACCAAACGGAAGGACTGCAAACTGATAATGCTGATGAAAACGTAGATACTTCTGATGTGACTTCAGAATGGGAATGTGAAAATATGCATCCTGTAAATCGATCAACACAATCCAGTCTTCCTTCTCCAGTGTAAGATGAATCTGTGCCAGGGTCAACATTTTGAATTTCTCCTGGTTGAGGTAGCAATTCAAAATCCTGACCTCCAGGATTGGCCGTAAATGACCATCCTTTTTGGGAACCAGGAAGTACCAGGAATAGTATCCCTGACCCCTTTCCTGCTCTGGAACTAAATAAATTGTACCTTTCTGAAGCAATGCTAGTACTTCCTGCCGGAGAAGCAAAATATGCTCTTCCAAGCAAAGGCCTTGACAGGGAGGGAAAGGAGGGGGAACTCCTGGAGGGTAGGGCATACCCATTCTATGTCTAAAATCCAGAGGTCTCTAGTGACAGACCTCCAGTGAGGCAGAAAATAGGTCACCTGTCCTCTCATAGGGCAAGCATCCTCTAAGGTGGTGGATCTAGAGCAGCGTTCCTGCAGCAGCGGTTGGAGAGACAGAGGAGGAGGAGACTTGTCGCCGTATAGAACCACGTAGGCGGCCTCTGCCTCTTTTCTGTAGGATTTGTAAAGCTGGTTTGTCTGCTGCTGCTGTTGTTGTCTCTCATGAAAAGACAGGTTTCTAGAAAAGCTCTGAAACCTGCAGAACTGTCTATAGTCCGTGGGCTGGGTCTGAAGCTCCAAGGACCTTGCAGTTGACTAGCTGTCCTCAAAACGGTGCAGCACAGAATCTGCCTTGGCCCTAAACTTTGGGACCATCAAAAGGGAAATACAACAATGTAGCCTGAACATCGGGTAAAAAACCTGATCCCCTTAACCAGGCATGTCATCTTGTCGCTACAGAAAACCCAGCGGCCCTTACTACTGAGTCCACTTTGTCGAGCCCAGATTGAATAACTTGTCAAGCAGCCGCCTTAGCATTTGTCAAAAGCTCCAAAAAATTACCTTGGATCTCTTGAAGCAGTGGCATAGCTAGGGGGGGTGGCGGTCCGCCCCAGGCGGCACAATTTTGAGGGCGGCCGCGCGGCACTGGTGGCCCGTTGCGGCCGCGGCGGCCGTTATAATTTATTTGGGGACACAGTATCCCCAAATAAATTATAAGGGCCGCCGCGGCCGCAACGGGCCACCAGTGCCGCGCGCGAGGCCCTGGCAGTTTGAATGTGCGTGCTGCACGCACATGACCTGTCACCTTCCTTTGTTCCAAGCTCGACTATTCGTCTGTCCCAGCCTTCAGGGCCGTCAATCAAACTTGTAGCGCACGAGCGCTACCAATGACGGGCCAGCCCTGCCCCTGCGATCAGAACAACATAGCAGTGACGCGCGCGCTCTCTCACGCTCATTCTGGCCTGTTGGGGCAGTCAGTGGCAGTGATGCTCTCTGGGGATTTGCTGGCTCTGGAGACTTGTCTGGCTGCTGAAACAACCACCCTTACCTGCCATAGAGACCCTGGAGCGAGTCACGACGAGTGAGGTAAGACTGTCACTGGAGAGTTTTCAGAGGGGATATTTAGAGAGTGGCAACATTGAGATTCATTATGCCGCTTTTTCTCAATCTTCCACCGCTTTTTCTTAATCTTCCTATCGGAAGACCTTAAAGTGTGAGGCGTCGGTGACTTCCACTGAGTCTGAGATCTTCAACGACCCCACTTCTACTTGGCCATGAACAACTTGGCCTCCTCCTCCTTCAAAGCCCTGCGATTCATCTGCTTACATGACGAGCAGGCTCCAACATCGTGATCGATGACAAGCACCAAAGACAGTCTTCATTCGGGTCGATCACAGACATTTGAACTCCGTATTCCCTACACGGCTTGAATCCTGACTTCTTTGGAGGAGACATCTTCAGCAGCTACAAAGTTGCAGCAACAGAATCAAAGAAATCTCCCAGAAATGGAGAGCCCATAAAAAACAATTACGTGTCGATGGCATGTAATGCTGTGCATTGGGATAGTTCAGAAGATAATGAATCCACAGGCAGATTTATCCTTCAGAAATACATGGCAACATCTGCCTGTGGATTCCTCACCTTTTGAAGGATAGATATATATATATATATACATATATATATATATATATATATATATATATATATATATACATATATATATATATATGTATATATATATATTACCTACTGGCGGTCACCAGTAGGTAGTTATAGTTAAAACCTAGTTTCCATAGGAAATACGCAACATTCTATTTGGAATAACTTTGGCGCCGGTGGATGAATCTTCGTGAATTTCTCCAAGAAGATGGCCTGCTCCGCTCCGCTTCTTCCCTGAAAGTTTGGGGGTGATTTGAGATGTCATGAGTGATGTCATGAGTGATGTCACTGACCATGTCATGAGTGATGTAATATGTGACGTCATCAACAGTGCATTGCGGGTGCGCGAGTTATAGTTAACTATAACGGGGGAATTTCAATGGTTTTGTATGAGTGAAATGTCCAGCTAACTATAACATGTGTGAAACCTAGGTTTTTTTCAGTGAATTTCAAAGGTTTTTTAAATGCTAATTTTTAACTATAATGTGTAGGAAACCTATGGTTTTTTTCAGTGAATTTCTAAGGTTTTGTAAATGCTAATTTTTAACTATAACGTGTGTGAAACCTATGTTTTTTTCAGTGAATTTATATACAAATATAAATATATATATATATATATATATATATATATATATATATATTTTTTTTTTTTTTTTTTTACCTGAGCGCTCAGGAGCTTGTGGTGGACTATGCTGACAGTGTAGTACATGAGTCAGGTCGAAAACTTCAGACTAGACCTGATGAAGGAATGCAGTGACCAAAAAGGGATGTTAGGAGATCAGAAGGAAGACCAGGATGTATTGATACTAACTGGAGGTGTTGTGTACCATAGAAAATAGAGCAGAAAGAGTCTGATATAAAGTACATCATGCACACAGGTGTCACACAGAAACTCAGGAGGGTGTTCCATGTGAATCAGCTAAAGCCTTACCCACAGTAAACTTATATAGTGATAGTCATGGGTATGGCTGAGGAAGCTTAGTAAGATATTGAGCCTCTTCCTGACTTATTGTATAGTGACATTTAGTGGCATGAGGGAAGGGTTTTTGGAAGGCTTGTTCAAAGTTGACGCCTAAACAGGAGACAGAATGTAGAGAGGTTTTGGGACATTACTCCCACATCTTCTGAGTACAGGATTGAGTCTTTTCTGTATTCATGACATTCATACAGGAGATAACTTTCCAGACAAAAGCAAAACTTTTTGCATGTCAGATTGAGTCCAGGAATGCATCAAGGCAGAGGTGGCTAAGATGTTGGGGCGATTGAGCATTCTTGCAGCCACTAAGCCAGTTTATTAGTGTTGGTGTGCAAAACTAGCTGCCACAGATGTGTGCTTAAGTGTGGACTAGAGGGCTCAATGAAGTCACCAAGAGAGATCCGACCCAGAGCTGATGAGCTTGTAGACAAACTTAAACCTTAATTGGGATGTACTAAGTAGTATTGCGTTTTTATTCTCTTTCCTTTAGCACTATAAATTTTTTCAGTGCATTAAGTGGCAAAGTCGGCCCGATTGGGTAAGAATCAAATGCATGGAGAGACTATTTTAGATTCAATTTCTTCTTTTTCTGACCTCTGAGCTTCCCTTATTCCACTCTAAATACCTTTGTTCACTGTCAATATAGGTGTCCCACCGAACTCTACAACCGCCATAATTTGAGCTTTTATACAAACTGCTAAAAAGCTTAATTGTAATATTGTAAATATACATAGAGTGCCCTGTATTTAGGCACTAACAATTTAGGACTAACGGAGATATATGAGTGTGTGATGTTACTTCAGAGTCACTCATGCCATTTCTTGGTAACACGTATATACACGGGTGTAAGTGTTCTTTCATCAAGTTTTCGGGGCCTCTATTACTCACCTGAGTTTGTGTGCTCACACTTATAGTCACCTTGTTGCACTTTGCTGATACATGTAGTTGCATTTGGCAAGTTTACATGCTTGTAACAGGTAATCTTTGTATGCCCTGATGAAGTCAAGGGCTAATGCCCTGACGAAACCCGTGTTGGCTGGGCCTTGAGATTAAAAGAAAACGTGAAGATAATCATCACTCAAGACTACCTGTGCTTTTGATTCATTGCTTGCATTTGTGTGTAATGAATGGTGACACTGAGGTCACACTGAATTAGGCGTGTGCACAGATCCCCTTCTTTGTATCTATTGTGTGCGGATCTAGGTCCCCATTGGAGGTTTTGGGTTTTTCCTCCTATCTGTAGCACCGTCACGGATAGAGAAACAGATACGTTACGTGACACACTGCGGGAGCCATAACTGATTGACCACAAAGAAAAGCCCTGTCCGGTGATTGCATTGCTGCAAAGTAATTGAGCACCTTAAATCCTAATATTGAGTTCTGGAAGGTTGCTCTAGACCCTAGTGCCAAGGAGAAGGCCGGATTTTCTATGACGGAGGGTTATTCCAGTTTAAGGTAATGGTATTTGGGTTGAAAAATTCTCCTACAAATTTCCAACACCTGATGAACCACATGTTATCTGGGCTAGCAGAGTTCTGTGTGGAGTTTAGCAATTTAATGTAGAACAAAGTGAGGTAACTTGAATGGGTGCTGGTCAGGATACAGGAGGCAAAATGGACTTTTGAAGCGACTGAGTACCATGTGCAGTTGACCACTGTAGTCTACACTGGGCATCAGCTGGGTAACAGGAATATTCACCAGTTTGATGTAAAGATTCAATCTGTCCTACAGTGAGAGGTGTCCACTACCCAGAGTGATGTGAGAGCTTTTTTAGGACTCATGAGTTCCTACAGGAGCTTAGTACCTAACTCTGGGATCACAGTGGCCCTTTTGATGCGTTTGATATCCAAGAAGCTGTTCAAGAAGGTGAATGGACCCAGAAATGTCAGGAAGATTTTGAGGAAGTGTAGAAACCACTAAGCAATGATCAACTTAATGAAAAGGGGAAAGAGCATCCGGTGGCCTCTGCTAGTCATAGGATGTCACCCAGAGAACAGAACTGGGGGGCCATTGAGCAGGAGTGCTTTGTCACAGTGTGGGCTTCGAGAAGGTCTAAGCCATATCTGTTTAGTACTAAGTATTGGTATGTGTGCCCATGCAGACTATGCCGCTAAAAGTGAAGATGCTGCTTCAAGGTACTTGTCATAGTGACTGTGTGTCTGCTGAGGCGCTCACCATAAGTGCGCCCAAATGGACCAAGCCACTGTTAATGAATTAAACGTACCTTTAAGTGACTTACGTGCCTTACCCAGATCTGGGACCAGAAGCAGACCTCAATGCTACCTCAACACTGGAAGGACCAAGCCACTGAATCAATGACTCACCCAGCCGTGGTCTATGGGTCTATTTGACAATGCAATGTGCCTGGAAGAGAGATGCCAACTTGAGAAAAAGAGAGCTGCATGGCTGCTGCTGTCTGGACACTGCTACATGGCCCAGAAGGAGTGGAGGAGCCGTTTGACAATTCTGTGGGCTGCTTATCTTACCGCACCAAAGGAAGACCAGGACTAAAGCAGGGAGGCCGGAGTAAGGTCTAATGGGACCCAAAATGTGAGGGAGACAAATAATGAGAAACTTTCTACTGTCTACCAGACTAAAGGGGCTGGTGGTGAGTGAACGCTGCACCTGTGCTGAAACCAGCACTGCGGTATCTTAGACTACAGGAGGTAAAAGGAGGCAGAGGTGGCATCTTCATTGGGGGGAGGGCAGTAGTCCCATGCCAGAGACTCTGAGTACCTACTGTTTTTCAGCAGTGTATATATATTGAGTTTTACTGTGAATTAAAGTAGTTCTATGTTTACATAAATAATGAATGGGCTGGACAATCATGAAATTACACTGCGGAGTGTCTTTTGAGTAATGAGCCTGCTGTACCCCCACATTAACCTCTGAGAAGCATGTGATAACTCGCCATCATTACCACTGAGAGTCAAGTGCTAAAGGGGTTACAGAGCCATAATAGCATGACATCAGAAGCAAACAATCCCAGCCCCCACTGTTTTCTCCCAGTAGCCCCTGCTTGCCCTGTGCCCAGACTCAATGTTGTCTGCAACAATGCCACAATCCATTCTTTGCAACCTACGTGGTATGCGTTGACACCCACCGGTCAACCCTGCGGTGAAACTCCCAGTTGTGGAGGCTCCAGTGGAGGACCAGGAAGCCATGGAAGTGTGCCGGTGGCCACGCAAGCCCAGATTGCCTGCTGTCTGGACATTTTGCTGAGCAAGCTTGGTGGCCCGGCTGGCAGTTTGGAGACCTGAATACGGTGTTGGTATGCTGGACCTGCCGGGGCATCACTGTGGGTCTATGTTAGAAGCCCTTATATCCGTGCGGCTCCTCTGCCGCCAGTTCCTGCTATATCATGGCAAATTTCGCCGAATAAGACGAGCTGCGTATTACTGATACTTCATCATTCTTTTTACCATGAGAGATCACTTGTCAACCACATGGTTTTAACCTGCACCACTCTGTTGGTCTGCCTTATGTAGATTTCCATTGATTTTGCTTTCCTTTTATACTCCGAGCTGGTTAACCTTGCTGGCCTGTTGTATATCTGTTAACTAGGTTTGATGTGCCCACGCGCAGGTCTCTAAACATCTTCTATCGGATTTCATATTCATTCATCCTTTATTGGGGACGAGCTACAGGCTTCGTATATCCTTTGACTGTTTAGAATAATCCTGTTTTTCCTGAATCTGAAATCTGGCGTTTATAGATCAGTTTCATTTTAGCCACATCCCACTGTTTTTCTGTGTCTTTGAGTCGGATGCCCTGTGGAAGGTGATGCCCAACGTTGGTGGAACACCAAAACGTACATCGGCGATGGATTCCAATTGTTGCAATATTATGAGTCATTAGATCACATCATTCATTTTATGCTTCGAAATGTTATGTTCAACCTATCCTTGATGTTTATTTTGTGAATTGTTTGTCTTTATGTATATATTCGATTGTATCTGTTATCAGACGTATGAGGCATTCCCATATCATTTTGTATTTAAGCCTCATTTATGACCATATGGTATTTTTAGGTCGTCTGATTTATGCTTGCTTGGTGTAAATGACCTATCTGGACGGTTGTGTGAGAATGGGAATACATGAGATGGTTTGCTTGAGATATGAATGAGTGTTTGGTGGGATGTGCATTTGATCTATTTTTGATATTATGTATTTAATTATTACACTTATCAAATAAAAGTGCTTTGATATATTTCTATCCATATTTGTGGTTCGCTTATATCTTGTAGTTCTGCACTGTTTCTTGCGTTGTTATATCATTGACTATTTGCATAGTTTAAATCAGATAGGTAGATAGTTCTCTTTGCTGGGATACTTATGGCATCACTGTGGGTGCCTGAGCCCCGTGGGAGACCTGACTTCGTGGCACTTCGTGAGCATCCTCCCCCTTCCCACAGAGGAGCCCCGCACAAGCTCGAGTTCAGCCTGGGGATCCAGCATGTTTCCTCCGCCCACTCCCACCCGGCCTTCTACCCCTATGTCCATCATCAGCACAGAGAGCCCTCCAGGCCCAAGATCACCGCCTGTGAGTGCAACAACACCCTGAAGGCCTGGCTGAATAATGGCAAGATGTTCATGCTCTGTACATATGTAATATATGATTGTTCAGCCTTGATGGCTTCTTATAATGTTATCTTGAGTGAATTTGCATCATGTATATATGTAACTCTAACCACTAGTATCTGTAGTAGACTCAAATACCACCATTCATATGTGAATTTTCTGTTTGTATCTTTTCCTTGAGTTAATTTGCAACTAGTACACATGCAATTCTGACCTGTAGTAGATGTATGTACTTCCTACAATTCTTATGTGAATTTAGAGTTTTTCTGTCTGCATCTATTATGTAACTCATGTACTCCGAAGTCCTCATGTAATGTAACAGGTCCATTTGAAAAGCACTGTGACACCTTCGGGTAAAGTTTGCGCTATATAAAATCGCATTAAATAAATAAATTAAATAAATAATAAAAATGAAGCTAAGGCTTAGTCAAACAAAATAGTAATTACCAAGCAAACCAACCAGAAACCTAGCTAATCTTAAAAACCGTCACAGATGGTTCTGCGTGGCATCATCAGACACAATGGAATAGCATTATCTCCATTTGGTTAGGGACTACCAATTATATTTAGATCATCAAACAGTGTCATGTTTTCATTTGCTCTTAAAACATGGAAGCTTTATTTGTAAAGATACCGCAGTGAACCATTCATGACAGTTTATACTTTAATAATATAGGCACAGAGCTCTTCAAACAAATATATTGTGCTACTCAAAATAACGATCCAGTTTCACCTAAACCGAAAAGCATTGGTATACAATTCATACCACAATATATTATCTGCTCTAGATATTGTAGCCTCTGGCAAACCAGGAAACTCAACAAATGTCTTAAATCCACACACAAATGATTCAATGGTGAACTGGCTGAACTGAAACACAAGACCAGAAACCTGGTAAGGCAAAGGCAGACGCCAATGGCAAAATATAATAGAAAAGACACAGAAGCGACTTCAACAGAGCCAAAAGTCCTATTATGTGAATTTTCCAATCAGATGTAGGAAATAATAAATGTTTACCAGAAACTGTGAAACTCAAACACACTAAAAAGTGACCACCATCATTTGCAGCTATGCTGTGAAGGCGTCCTTGAGTTCATCAAGGCAAAGATCATAAACAACTGTAAAATATGTTGTTAGCTCCCAAGAACTGCCCTTTAGAGGCCATCTCACTGTAGTATTAGAATGTTGAAGATGAGAACATTAAGCAGAAGTTTGACTGGATGGGCATTAAGAGCGGTTAAGGTTGAGGGTTCATAGATCAATCTTGCCTTGCCTGATCTATTCTTTTATTTAATAAAAACCATCCAGGTTTTAATTTACTGCTTTTCTTCTTCATATTGGTAATGCCCAGGAGCAGATTCATCCACAACGTGCAACAGAAGATTTGGCACGTTTACTGTAGTAAGGTGAATGTTCCTCTCCTTCTCAGTTCTCTTTCTTCCCCTTGCTGTTCAGCCTGAGTATGTGTGGAATGTTATATATGTCATGGAATGTTGAAAGGGTGAAGTGAATCAGTTGATGTCTGCAGGCTGAGCAGCTAAGAGGCTTCTCCTGGTGGGGCGTACTTACAGGCACATTTACGATCCTGACTACATCATCATACTTCTGTAACCAGTACTACAATAAAGCTTCTTGGAACCACAACCTGGCCTCTTGTGGACTTCCTCTTTACTACATTTACCTTGAGTTGAAGAGACTGATGTGTCTTTGAGCAAAGCGTCATGTTGGGAGATATTGTAGGCATAATTGTTGTCAGGCCATACTATGCAGTGTTGTCTGTAGAAGATAATGTAATTGCCACTGCCTGAAAGTAAGTGCCTGGCGCGTCATGTTTAAACCATCATTCAACCGTGAGCCAGAGTTCCTGCACAAACGAATGCATCAACATTCGGCATCCATTTTGGAAGGATAGGCTGAACAATATTCATTAAAAGGGGACTTACACACTTCGGTGTGGTTCATGTATAAAGTGAGCATCAAATGTAATACCAAATCATGGCACTTTTTTCTGGAATAAATTGGTAAATTTGTTGCAGACAAGTCATTTTGAGGAATTTGAAGATCTAGATACAATTTCTGTCTTCTAAGGAAACAGTTTATAGCACATATATATTGTGTGATCCTTCAACTGCCTCTATTTCTTGGATATTTGACAATATAGTCACTACAGTATATGCAAAAGCAACACAATTGTCATTATCAGTCAAGATGAGTTTTACTGCTCCACCGACATTTCTTCAAAGGATCCACCTATGGAGTGGGAACTATGTTATCCAGTTTTTTTTTAGCATATGGAAGTGACTGCTCTCCACAAAGGATATTAGCACTTTTGAAGCATTCCTTAGAAAGGAATTCCAGACTTTGCCACCTTTGGAAAATAGTGGCAATTCAGATGTATGTCAATATGCTGTGAAACAACTAAACATAAGATATGGTCAAAAAAACTAAATATGTTAGTACATACATTATCACCAGGAAAGGTATCCCGGCAGTCAGCAGGTATGAGTCTAGCCAAACCTAGGGCCTAGTGTGACTACTTGAAAAGCCAGGTCTTCAGCTTCTTGCAGAATTGAAGAAGTGAGGAGGAGTCTCTTATGTGTAACAGCAGGTTATTCCATGCTTTAGGAGCAATGTAGAAGAAGGCTTGACTGACAGATCTGATTTTCCATATGCATCGGATGTGTGAACGTAGGAGTCTGGATGAGTGGAGGTGCATGGAAGGTTTGTAAAAGCAGATGCGATTGTTGAGGTATGTGTGGTCAGTGTTATGTAAAGCAATCCAAGGAGATGATGTACACAGCACTGAAACTTATCAGAGACTCACCCCAGTCACAGATCGGGGTTGAATCCATCATCGTTTTTTAGCTCACTTTGCCACCTCAGTTCAGACCCAGCTTTATGCAAATCCGTCTGGACCCTGTGCCCCACGGGAGGAGTCCAGCCTGAACTGCCAAGCCAGTCACCCCTGAAACAGGAAACAAGCATCTTCGGACCGGTTTCGGGGTAACCCCTTCATCAGCCAGGCTAGCTTGAATCCAGTGGCAACGTAAGCAAGGGAGCTACGTCTGGGCAGACCCTGCCAACTTAGGGTGAACAAAGCAAACACGAGGAGAAGATGGAAGGAGGGCTGACACTTTTCAGTCACTCACCCCCGGTCACAGATCTGGGTTGAATCCATCATCGTTCTTCAGCTCACTTTGCCACCTTAGTTCAGACCTAGCTTTATGCAAATCAGTCTTGACCCTGTGCCTCATGGGAAGAGTCCAGTTCGAACTGCCAAGCCAGGTCTTCCCTGAACTGGAAACAAGCATCCTGGCACCGGGTTTGGGGTAACACCACTCATCAGCCAGGCTAGCTTGAATCCAGTGGCAAAGTGAGCAAGGGACCTACATCTGGGCAGATGTTGACCTACGTAGGGCGAACAAAGCAAATACAAGGAGCTGATGGGTGGACGCTGACATTTTTCAGACATTCACCCCCAGTCACAGATCTGGGTTGAATCCATCATCGTTCTTTAGCTCACTTCGCCACCTCAGGTCAGACCCAGCTTTATGCAAATCAGTCTTGACCCTGTGCCTCATGGGAACAGTTCAGCCTGAAATGCCAAGCTAGGCCTTCCCTGAACCGGAAACAAGCATTCTGGAACCAGTTTCAGGTTAACACCCCTCAATAGCCAGGCTAGCTTGAATCCAGTGGCAAAGTGAGCAATGATATGCCTTGAACGTGTGGGTGAGAAGTTTAGAATGTGCTCATTTGAGTATGAGAAGCCAGTAGAGCACCTTCAGATGTGGTATGATGTGAATCTGGTATTGGAGGTTGAGAGTGATTCTGGATGCCTAATTCTAAATGGTCTGCAGCCTTCTGGTAGGCTTGTTGTTGATACAGGGACTAGCGGTAATCCAGCTTGCTTGTGTCAAGGGCATGTATGACATTTTTCCAAATGTTGTTGTGGATCATTTGGAGCATCTGCAGCATCTTCAGCGTATTAAAGCATGAGGTGGTGATGATGTTGATTTTGGGCAATCATGTCAATTTTGTTGTAGATGACAATCCAGAGGTTCTTAGCATGGGTAGTGGGGGTGGGTGTTAGTCCTAGCTCTGTTGGCTACAAGATGAAGTCAAACAGTGAAATGCTCTTCGTGCAGATCATGATTACGGTCTTGTTTCTGTTCAGCTTCAGACAGTTGGTCATCAACCAGGGTACAATATCAGTCAAGCAGGCATTGAACTTGATCCAGGTACTGGACATCATGTAAGTGAAGGGGA
Organism: Lissotriton helveticus; assembly: GCF_964261635.1. Taxonomy (NCBI): domain Eukaryota; kingdom Metazoa; phylum Chordata; class Amphibia; order Caudata; family Salamandridae; genus Lissotriton; species Lissotriton helveticus. The sequence continues at coordinate 593,022,446 of NC_136067.1, read as the reverse complement.
GAATGTGTTGAGTGTTGTCAGAGTAGGCAAGGTCATTGATGTCATGAGAGTAGATGAATCTGGCTAGAGGTATATAGAGTTTGAAAAAGTTTAATGTTTATTCTAGAATACAAAAAGAGGAGGACAGCGTTGAGGAGTACATCCCCGCTTCACAAGTCTTAGCAATTTCATGTGAATTTGAAACTGTAAAATACAATAAGAAAATTACTGAAAAACCAAGTAATGATGAAGGCCAAAACAAAGCGGTGCAAGAGAGACCTTGGGTGGGCACAGAAATGATATTAAACACTACAGTTAACATTGCTAAAGCCATTGAACAGATGGAGAGATTTGTGCAAGAAATTAGGAGGAATGGCACTATTGATAGTAATAGAGATATGAAGTCCTCTGAGACAGTTGCTGAAGTGTGTACTGTCAAAAATCAGCTGACTGACAAAGGGAAAATAGAGCCAATTTCCAAGAATAGTTTTTGAAAATCTTGTTATAGATGTGACCATTGTAACAAAAAGGAGGATTTTGGTAGAGTATGCAAAAGTAAGGGAGAGGGAAATGTCTGTTGTGTTGTTGAGGATGTGAACATGATTTTAACACAAAGACAGTATTATGTGGCGGCAGGGTAATGTTAAAAGTTTGCCCAAGTCTGTAGTTCAAATTGACGGGGTGGAGGTGATGGTTGATTCTTGTGCATGGTATGTTATGCTGGAAAACCATAAGTGGAAGTCATACGGGGCAACAAGAAAAGATTGCCTCTAGATGTATGTTCAAGAAGATGCATAGATCACACACAACAGTCAGCTGCTGGGTTATTTTTGGATTTTGATTTAATGTTTGGGGAAGAATACGACAGGTAAGGTATAGGCTACCGCCAAAGGTGATTCTATTTAGGGTTGGACTCATCAGCAAGCATTGGTCATAAGGTTAAACCCGAATGCTGTACCTCCGTTGTACGCTGCAACAACTTTGGACAATTTATAAGGCATCTAAAGCATGATTATCCAAAATTGATCAGTGATGAGTTACAAAAATTAATTTGATTTAAACACAGAATTATTTTAAAGGACAAAGTCGGACCAGTATGACACAACGCTTGCAAAGTGCATCTAACTTACAAGGATACATTGAAGTAAATGTTAAACGATTTGTGTATCAAGAAAGCTGTAAAACCCATTAGGTTGTCCCCATGGATATACCTTGCAGTAATTTCTTTGAGGAGTTCTTGTGAACTTAGGTCATGCGTGGGCCTAAGGAATCTTAATGAAGAAATATGATAGACAGAGTTTGTTAACTAACCTACATGATTTGGTTTCCACATTGGTGGATGCTACCAATATTTCTACATTAGATCAGAGCAGTGCTTATCATGAGTTTGAGATGGCAGAACAATCAAAAATTACATTGCGTAGGGTAGAAGAGTTTGTCATTGAAAACATCCAAATGTAATTTTAAATGGTAAAATATTTGGTACTTCAGTTTACAAAGAATAGCATCAAGCCCAAACAAACCTTGGGAAGGCTGTTGTTAATGCTCAAGTTTCTCGAGCTAAAAAGCAATTGTTATCAATTTTAGGATTTTCTGAACTTTAGTTTTAATATTTTAGACTTATGCTACTAAAGTGGAGTCTTTATGTTGGCTTTCAAAAATAATTCTCACTTTGTTTTTGGAGAAAAAACCCACAATTCTTTTGCAGAGGTTAAAAATGTGTTGAGAAACACTCCTGTTCCAATTGAGTAAGGAATGTGGTTTAGGTGCTGTATTGTGACAAGAGATAAGTACAGTGAATGAGTGGTATCTATGCTTCAAGAGCCGTAAGAATGTCTGAAAGACTATATTCTTTAAAGGAAAAAAAGAGAACTGTAAGCATGTACCTGGGCAGCAGACAATTTCTGTCGGGGACTCGATTTATTGTAAGAACGGATCAAAAACTGCTTTTTATGTTCTTTCTCCAGACAGGGGAAGGTGTTTGTCAGTAAGATTAACTTGCTCAGCAACTGAACTTCAATACAACCAATTTAAGATTTAACATGTATGTATAGATTTTATGTCATGATTACCAGTTGACATAGCAATGAATTTTATTGAGGTTGAAGAAGAAGAATGTGAGGCTTATATTATGGACAACATTAATGAATGGAGTAAACATTAAACTGTGCCATATACTTTCACTAAGCAATTCTGGAAGGAGAAAATGAGTTAGGATAATAACAAAAAATTGGTCTAGGGGTTTGCCTGAAGAATGAACTTATATTTGATGAAGATATTTAGTTCTGAGATGACAAATTGGTACCTCCTGTTGGTTTGAGTAGATAGTTTTTTTCTGGTGGCCATGAAGGACATATTGGCATACCAGGGGTGGAGTGGCTTGACGCCGAAGGTGTAGGTTATATTATAGAGAACAGTGGTCCCTATTCTAAAAGAATAAACAAGGGGAGATAATCATACACTAGATAGAAATGACTTTTGTCCAGCCGGACAAGAATTTATTTTCATAATAGTTTTCAATTAGTAGCGTTTAAGAAACAGTCAATAACAAGTGGGCACAGCCGTGACCCACAAAACACAAGACAAAACAACGCAAAGGATTGGCCAAAAGGCAAGCCAAAATGGGTCTGTGTACTTGTACTCAGTTTACACAGACATAGATTAACTTATAAACACCATTGCACACTCTAATACAGCTCAATCTTAGTGCATAAGGTGTATTGGTGTCATTGACACATGGCTAAACTCATTTCCATGGGATGTATGATGTTACCAAGCGATCAAAATGATCGCGGTACATCACAACGCAGCTTTTACAAAGCAAGTCGTTACCACGACTTGCGCTGTAGGGTGCTGGACTTAGGAATAGTTTGATTTACTATTCCAACTCCAGCCTACGTACAGTAGAGAAGGTATTGCAAGAGTAAATCTACTATACCTTAGTCTAGAGCACCCTCCAGTGCAAGTCGTGGCAACGACTTGCGTTGTGAATCTGCGTTGTGATGGCACTGCGATGTTTTGACCGCGTTGTAAAGGTTGTTTACCTTTCCATGACTGAAAAAGACCTTGCAGAATTCCCAGCAGCCCTGGAATTGAGGGGCACCAGAGTGACTCATACTCTAGAGGAGAATGTCTGCATCCTCAAACTTAGAGCAGATCACGACAGAATAATATTCGAGTGGTGGGGCTGCCTCAAACAATCAAAGGCCATAGCATGCTCAATTACCTGGAGCAATGGATTCAGCAGGAGATAGCCAGAGAGGGACTGTCCCCTTCCCTTGCTTTTGAGAAAGTACACAGGGTGCCTGCAAAAACCCTGCGACCGGGCGCACCACCACGCCCGGTGATAGCAAGACTGCTGCAATGTCAAGACAGAGATCATATTCTTGGGCGAGCTCATAGGAAGCGATCCCTCTTGGTAGAAAACAGCACAGTGAAGATCTTTCCCAACTTCTCAAGGGAGGTCCAGAAGCAGTGATTCTCTTATCTGGAGGCAAATAAATTGCGACAGATGGAAGTCCCATATGCCATGTTGTTACCAGCATGGCTCAGAGTTGTCACTCTGACCGCCACCCAAATCTTCTACGCGTCCCAAGAATTCTGAGAGTGGATAGACCAGCAGCCTCAGGGGTAGAGAACCTGGATCAATGTGGCCGCCAAACCCGCAGAACCGGCTAGCACCGGGGATGGGCCCTTCACACTTCTGCAGCCCGACACAGGAATAGACTCAACATGAACAGCTGAAATTAGCGGGATCCTCTCTGAATGCACTCAGGGGGCATAGTGGACAATCACCCACATCGAAGGACAAGGTCAGTGACTCTGACTTGGAGCATAGCACAAGTATGTTGAGGTTGTTTAGCCAGGAACGGCCCACAGTTACACCGGGGACATCAGATGAAATTATCTGAAATGTATGAGGGACACCTGGGGAAGACAGGAATGGGACGGGGAGAGATGGAAGAACCACCTGGAAGCTATGAGATGGCTGAGGGCTTGTCTTGCCTCCATACCCGGAGTCCATGATCTCATTATTGCCAATACAAATTGGAAGGGTGGACACTATGGCTGAGGCTGGGTTGGACTTTCAACCCTCCTTTCCTTTTTACTTTCTTGTTAAGTTGGTTGGTGCTCCCACTTGCACTTCATTAACTACAAGAGTTATGATAGTTTAGATGGGGGGTACTTACTCACTTGTCCTGGGATTTGGGAGTTGAGCTGTTTATTGTTTACTAGTTGGAGAAAGTTATGTGAGTCGCGACCAGGGACACACTATGCACAGGAACCAGGGTGGGGGATCCCAGATTAGAATGAGAACTCCCCTGGGAAGGGAATGGGTTTATAGCCTCACCAAGGTCATGGAGGCCCCCATGAACTATAAAGCCCTCTCCTGGAAAATCATGGGGATGCAGAGCATGTCTAAGCGCTATTAGATATTCTCTTACTTAAATAGACAGGGTGTTCACATTGCCTTATTGCAAGAGACACATTTACTGCTAAGGAAGGGGCAGCATTACAGCGCAGATGGTGAGGGCAGGCATATTATACCACCTACTCCGCGTATAGACAGGAGACCTGATAGACCCGGAGGGCTGGTATGTAGTGGTGACGAGGAGACTGGACGGGCAAAATGTGAACATAATTAATATATACGGTTTGAATGCAGAGCAGGGAACCTTTCTGATGCACCTGTGGTGGTCCCTGGATCCTTACCTACTACAATCCGCAATCCTAGGGAGCAATTCTAACTATGTAGCTGACCCCCAACTGGACCACTCGCATCCCCCACTGGGGGACTTACTGGCCCATTGTACGTCCCACCTTTTTGATGAGTGGCAAGCCTGATGGGGAGTAATTGACACATGATGGCGCACACATCCGCAGCATCGCAATTACTCATTCTTTTCCCACCTTCATGAACTACATGTCCGCTTGGACACCTTACTCTGCTCATCTGATTTTCTCGGCCGGGTCATTAATGTGGAATACCTGGCTTGTATGCTGCCTGACCATAACCCGGTCTTCTTCCCGCCTGCGTTTACCCACCTGGAAACTTAAACCAGAGGCCTCAGAAGACCAGGTATTCCTGGCAGCAATCAGGAAACAAATCATCCACTATTTTTCAGATAACACAGGTACATTGTCTTACACACAATTAGAATGAGATACGTTTAAGACAGATTATGGGTGGATGTATAGCAGAATAGCGGCATCGAAGGGGGTGAAGCAGACCTTGCTACTAGAGGTGGAGGAAGTGGAGCAGAACCTGTGGGAAATCAAATGACGTCAACCAGGAACCCCTGTGATTAGATGCTAAATAGGTGTTAGTGACCCATGTAGAGAGATTGGGTTGCCATGGTTATAAAAAAATATATGGAACATACCCATGCTTGATAGAGACCGCACAAGCTTATTGCTGTCATCGATCGTCAACCCCTCTAGGAAAGGCTCCAGCATAGTTGAAATCGGAGGGGAAGATGGCCACCAGAAGTATAGGCAGTAGGAGATATACTGGCACTTTCATGATTTATACACAACCCTCTACTAAAGCGTGGCAGGGCGAGATGAGACAGAGATACTGGAGTTTCTGCTGTAGCTCCCCTTCACAACTCTCACGGCCGAGAAGGCAGATGGGCAGGGAGAGGTAGTCTCTATACAGGAGGAGAGGGCGGCTATCAAGGGCTTGGCTAGGAGGAAGACCCCCAGGTACCGATGGGCTCCCAATAGAGTTCTATGCAGCTTATGCTGTAGAACTGGCTCCCAAACTGGTGGAACTGTATGCGGCAGCTAGGACAATGAGAATGCTCCCTACTACGACACAGGAGGCCCTGGTGGTGCCTCTCGTGAAACCTGGCGAACCCCATGACTGCAGCACATATAGACCGCTAATGATGTTTAACCCGACCTTCAAATTCTGAGAAGAATCTTAGCAATGAGACTCCTTCCACACATGCCAATTTTGACTCATCCCGGGCTGTAACACATCGCAAAGTGTACGACTTTTGGTCTCCATTATGGAGACATGAGCAAGATGGGCGTGATGCAGCTGTTTTTGCTATTGGTATAGAAAAGCCTTTCAGTAGCCTGGAATGGAATTTTCTGACTTATGTGCTGGAACACATGCGCTGGTATGAGGCTTCTTGGACTGGGTCAAATTGTTATATGTGCAGCCTCAGGATAGGGTCCGAACAGCTCGACTGATCTCTGAACACTGTGGAGTGGAGTGGAGCAGGGGACCAGGCAGGGTCGCCCCTGTCTCAGTTTCTCTTTGCTTTGGCAATGTAACCATTGGCCCTCTTACCCGATTGGGATGGTGCTACAAAGGTATACAGAAGGAGTACACTGCCATCATATAGCGCTGTATGCTGATGACATATTACTCTTCCTCCATAACACAGAGCACAGGGACTGATGAAGGAATCTGGATCTCTCTCAGGCTCAAAGTCAACTGGCAGGAGTCTCGCTTGTTCCCCATGGACATGGCTTGTGAACAGCAGCAGGCCTGGGGTCATTGCAGTGGGAGCCCCAGTGCCTGTCATATCTAGGGGTTAGGATTTTTCACCACCAGACAGGCCTATTGGAGGGGAACCTGTGTCCGGCCCTAAGATCACTGCACTCCAGCAAAGAGTTCTGGAATACATAACCCTTGACAGTGGCTGGTAGGATCGTACTCCTAAAGATGGTAGTGCTCCCTAGGCTGCTATATGTATTGGTGACATTACCTATTTGGATCCCCAGAACACTATTTGCAGAGTTGGACTCTTTAATAACATCATTTATCTTATCCACAAGAGGGTGGCTTTGTCTACCTTGAAACGGCTGACTCTGGACGTGGGCCTTTCCCCGACTACGAATCATACTATTTAGACGGGCAGCTACAATGGTACATAAATGCAGACGATGGATAGCTGTGTAGTGGGAGCCTTTGTTCCCAGCAGAGAAGTGCTGACCAGAATGCTACTGAAGAGCAGCTGCTTACCTCTGAAAGCAACTAGGGAATTGCAAATGGTGAGTTATTGCTGGACTAGATGCCTCAGGAAGACACGCAGTTCAGTCCCATACTCACCAGACCTCTCTTTGCTCATGCTGGAACTTCTACTGCATGGGGTACAATGGAATAGGATAGCTAAATGGGTGGCAGCAGGTGCTGAAACTATAAGGGACCTGGACAGGGAGGGGGAGTTACTTGCCTTTGAGGACTTCCGATTGGAGTTCGATATGCCACGGGGCCATTTCCTACTATATATAGCAGTGACAGAGGCCTTACGACGGCACTGGAAAATGGGCACAATAGAACTGCATCCCCATAAAGCCTGGAAATATATAGGCCTGTCAGGAAGTACAGTTAGGGCGGTCTCATGCCGCTACAAAGCAATAAGAGGAGACATGCTTCTTCCATTAGATGGCATATGAGCCAGGTGGGAGGAGGACCTAGTCGCTCACCTAAAGGACAGAGACTGGGAAAGAATCCTAGAACGCACCACCAGGGTGTCCAGGAAAGCATGTTCTAAACTGATTAACTTCTATATTTTCCATAGAGCATAACTCACACCTGGCCGCATCAATAAAATATTCCACAGGATGGATGCTGCCTGCTCCAGCTGTGGAGAGTTAGGATTAGAGCTCCTACAAATGATATGGGCCTGCCCAGTACTACATGACTACTGAGACAGGGTGACTAAAACAGGAGCTGAAATTACAGAAAAAAACAGTATCCAGCCTGCCCGCTGTAGTATTTGCCTTGTTGTTGTATGGTGTCATTTATTGTATGTTTCCCTTTAAGTTATATTGCATTCATGTGAATGAATGTAAGGGTTCTGTGTTCCATGATGCACTCGTGGTTATGGGTTGTTACTTCACTTTCTGACTGATTACCAAAGCTTATAGACGTGTATTCTAACCTGGAATAAATCCTTATTTTAATAAACTTTCCTTGGTTTCCTTTACTACAAAATTGGCAACGATCGGGATTTCGAACCAAGGATTCTTCTGGAAAACCTCAAGATTTATTTTTATCTACTTTAACAAATTTTTTTTATTACTTGATAAACTTCGCTGGCTGGTTACTTTTCATGCGTGATGATATTCTTCTAACAGTGAGTAGATTGAAGGATTTGTTATTTCTGCTTCATTCTTCAAAAAAATTATACAATTGTTTACCTTCGAAGTGTCTTCGACTGTTGTTCACCCTCGAGCGTTCACAGACTCTACAGCGCTCGCGCACGGATCCAGCACTTGCACGTCACACGCCGAAAGGGTCGCTTAGCAACTGGTGGCAACAGAGCGCGAGGATTGCGCAAGGATTAAAACTTCAAAGGCCACGTCGCGCAAGCTGCGCATTGTACATGCCTCCATTTTAAATCTCAGGGAAGTGTTTATTTACATTTCTAAGCATCGGAACAAGTCAGAACTTCGTTTTTATTCTCACACAGTGTTTTTTTTAAAGAATTCACACAATAACCAAGACCATCAGTGTAAGTTTATTACAAATTTCGTTTTTATTTCAATATATTATTATCTTCAAGTGACGTGAGTAATATTGATTCTAATGATAATTCTGCTTCTACAAGTGCTTCTTCTGGGAATTCAATGTCTTCTTCATGCATCAATATTAATATTAGTACTCCTAAAGAATTTTTGACTTCTCCTGGTGAACCTGTAATAAAGTGGTCTGAATGGAAGGAATATTTCCTTAATTACATTGCCACTCTGGAAGATAATGTTGGAAGTTTAACACCAGAACGTAAAATGAGAATGCTTTTACACAGTCTTGGCCCAGAAGGTTTGAGAGTTTATAACCAAATGCAGAAACCTGAAAGAGTTGGTGATTTCGACATTTTTAAAACAGCAATTTCTGATTTGACTGAACATTATTCGCCCACTGTTTGTATTGGTGTCACCAGAAGAGCATTTTTCAAAAGTAAACAGTTGGAAAATGAATCGGTCGAAGAGTATGTTTCTCAATTAAAATTGTTGGCTATGCATTGCAAATTTGGGGTTTTACACGACGAACTCATTCGTGACCAGGTCGTTGTGTGCTCTAGAAATGAAAGTATTCAGGATAGACTTTGGATTGAAGGAGAATCTAGTCTGAAAGATGTAATTACACTATTGAAAAAAGCTGAACTTTCTGACAGAAGTTCTAAGGCTCTGTTAAAACAGTCAGAATCCTCTATCACTGCTTCTTCCACTGTTAACAAGGTTTCTGTCAACAAAAACAGTAAAGAAGTATTTAAAAAAAAGAGTAACAGAAGCTTTTAAACTAATAGGAGCTTTGAAAAAGGATCTTTCAATCAGAAACCGTTGTATAAACAAACTTATTATAAAAAGGAGTCTTCCTCTTTTGCTTGTTATTGTTGTGGAGACAAGAATCAGAACGCTGGATTTGACAAGTGTCCTGCTAGATCCGTGAAATGTTCCAATTGCGGAGTTTTGGGGCATTATGCTAAAGTATGCAACAGAAGTTCTTCTCAACGACCTAAAGTGTCTTGTATTAACGACACTGATTCTTCTGACTATGACTCTGACTTTGATAATTCTTCATCTCACATCGCAGAGAAGTTTCAGTGTAATATTGTTTTGTGTGTTGATGAGAATGTTAAAAGTAAACCTTTATGCATTGTTAAATTTGGGGGAATTCCTGCGCAGGTTGAAGCGGATTCAGGTTCACCGTTTACAATCGTCAACAAGGATGTATGGGAGAAAGAGTTAGTTAATGATTTAGGTCCTCATCTTGAACCTACTGATGTTTCACCTGACAGTTAACAAAATTGAAATGTTGGGTTTTCGCTCTTTAATGTTCGAATTTAAGAGTCGTACTGCCTTTTTTAAATAGTATATTGCCATGTATGATCCTTCCGTTTTGGGTTGGAGGGATCAGAAATCTTTACATATTATTCTTGATCCCAACAGCTCTGAACAAGTCTTGGTTACTGGTGATGGTGTGAACACGAAAAATTGGGTCCTAAAAGATTTTCCAAACGTGTTTTCAGGTAAGATTGGCAAATTCAAAGGATTTTCACATCTCATCAGGTTAAAAAAGTGATGCAATTCCTAAAATTCACAAGGTTCGCAATATTCCTTTGATTGTCAAGGATGAAGTCAGAAGTGAATTAATGAAGCTACAAGAGAATGGTATCATTCAGCCTATCGAGGCTGCTGAGTGGATTTCTCCTTTGGTCGTTGCTAGACGTGCCAATGGGAAAATTCGCTTATGTGTTGATCTTCGCAATTTGAACCAAAATATGATTGTTGATCAGTATCCGTTACCAAGGATCGATGAAATGTTGTCATTGACTCGTGGTGCGAAGTATTTTTCTACGCTAGATCTATCCTCAGCGTATCACCAAATTTCGTTGCACCATTCTTGCAGAGACTTGACAGCATTTTGTACTCCTTTTGGTTGTTTTCGTCGAATGCCGTTTGGCTTGGCTTCCGCCGCCACAGTATTTCAAAGACTTATGACACAGCTTTGTGGAGATTTGCATGGTGTCATCTTTTTTCAAGCTGATATACTCATCATGGGAAAGAATTCTATGGAACATGACTCTAGATTGAGGAATGTTCTACGTATCCTTGAGGAAAGGTGTCTTACCGCTGAAATTTCTAAATGCAACTTTTCCGAGAATAAGGTGGTATATTTAGGGCACGAAATTGGAGAACAGGGAATCAGACCAAAAACTAAATTAATTAGGGCTATTCTGGATGCTCCTTCTCCCAAGTCCAAGGATGATTTGAGGTCATTCTTGGGTTTGGCAGAATTTTATTCTAAATTTGTTTCTAACTTTTCAGAAAAAACATGGCATATGAGGAATTTGTTAAAAAACAAAGTTTCCTTTGTGTGGTCTGATGAATGTCAGCATGCTTTTGACCTTATTAAAAAAGCTGTTTGTTATGCTCCAAATCTTCAAGGTTTTGATCCAGCTGCCACCACATTTATTACCACGGATGCAAGTTCTAAGGGGTTGGGAGCAGTTCTGAGTCAAATGTCTGAGTACAGTCAGGAAGTGATAATTGCTTTCGCTTCCAGGTCTTTAACCCCCACGGAAGAAAAATATTCCATGATTGAGAGGGAAACACTAGCTGTCGTGTGGGCACTGGAGCATTTCAGAAAATTTGTGTGGGGAAAATTCTTCTATGTGAAATCTGACCACAAACCACTTACAAAGTTACTTACTACTGATGGTCTTTTTAAAGCAACTGCCAGAATAGGAAGATTATCTATGCACCCACAAGATTATTTGTTTGAGGTTAAGTATGTTCCTGGCGCTAAAAATGTAATCGCTGATTTTTTGAGTAGGTTTTCTTTACCCATTATCGAAGCTGATAGGAACTCTTGGAATGATTTTTCGGTTGCTAATGTAGTTGCAAATGACAAAGTATTTGATTCTATTTCTTTGGAGCAGTGGCTTAAAGCTGATTCTGACAACAGTACTTTGGGTATTGTCAAGTCCTATGTTGTTACTGATTGGAATGATTTCTCAAAAAAGAATTTAGACGATGTTTTGAGAGGTTTTTGGGAGGTCAGGGACGAGCTCTCTTTGTCTGATAATTTTCTTATCAGAGGTGATAAAATAATTCCTCCAGAGTCTTTAAGGGATAGAATTATACAGTTGTCCCATGAAGGTCATCCAGGGATTTCTCGTACTAAATCTAGAGTGAGGGATCAGTATTGGTGGCCTGGAATGGATGGTAAAATTGAGAAATTCGTCAGGACGTGTGTCAGTTGTGAGACTTCTGATAAATCTAAGAAGACTTTTAATCCACCTTTAGGGGAAGTAACTTCTCCAAATCTTCCTTGGGAGGATTTGGCAATGGATATTATGGGTCCTATCAATTGGTTTGATCAAACAGTAAAATGTATTATTGTTGTATTGGACTTGTTTTCAAGGTGGTTTGAATTAAAGGTGGATGATAAAGTTAATGCTGTTAGTGTAATTGATTTTTTAGAGAAGGTTTTTGTTCAAGAAGGCTATCCTGCATCTATTCTTACAGACAATGGTACACAATTCAGATCTAAAGAAATGCATTTATTCTTTATTTCTAAAGGAATTAAGCACAAACTGTCTCCGTTGTATCATCCTTCTTGCAATGGGGTTGTGCAGAGACTTAACCGAATTATTAAGAGTACTTTACAATTGTGCATTAAATCTAAACTGGGGTGGAATAGTGAGTTGTTGAAAATGTTATGGGCTTATCGTGTTACACCCCATCCATCTTTGGGTATGAGTCCATTCTCTCTTATGAGATGTAGGAAACCTTTATCTAAAACCAATCCCAGTTGGATGAAAAAGTATGAAATGTGTTTTAATGATATTGATGAAGTAAAATCTAATCTTATTCTTTCACAAACTAAAAATAGGATTTATCATGACACCAAGCATGGATCCAAACCGGTTAAAGTGCATGGTGGGCAATGGGTTTCTATTAAAAATCCTAGGATGGTTTGTAAAGGTCAGAGTAAATTTGGTTCTCCAAGGAAAATTACTAAGGTGCATCAAAATTCAGTTACCTTGGATAATGGTGAGAAGTGGCATCTTAGTCGTTTAGCCTTGACTCAACCTTTGGTTGTCAGTAATCCTTGTGATTCTGATAAGCTTTGCATGAATCAATCTCGAGGACATTTTTGGTGTTTAGACAAACATGAGAATGATAATGAGAATGTGTATGGTGATGAAAATTACTTTACAAAAGATTTACCATCTAATTCTTTAGAAGAAAATGTAATTGCTGATGATATTTGTATCAACAATGAAAAAGACAAACATTTGATTAATTGTCAGAAATCCTCGTTTGGAAGAACAGTGAAGAAACCTATGAAATTTAAGGAGTTTATAGTTTATAAGTAATATTTATTTATTTATTTATTTTTCTGAAAAAGGGAAGATATGTAGTATTTGCCTTGTTGTTGTATGGTGTCATTATTTATTGTACGTTTCCCTTTAAGTTATATTGCATTCATTTGAATAAATGTAAGGGTTCTGTGTTCCATGATGCACTCGTGGTTATGGGTTGTTACTTCACTTTCTGACTGATTACCGAAGCTTATAGACGTGTATTCTAACCTGGAATAAATCCTTATTTCAATTAACTTTCCTTGGTTTCCTTTACTACACCCGCTCATTGCTTATTGAGACGAGTATCTTGGACGTCCAAAACAAAAGTGACGAGTACATTCCAGGACTTAGCCTTCATATTAGCAAAGAGGGACATAACGAGAAACTAGAAAGCCCCGGGGGGACCCCACTTGCCAGCATGGTGACAAGAACTAGGGAGGTGGGCAGACTGTAAGGGAAAAGTACTGATCTGAGAGGCTGGGAAGCATTTGTGGATACTTTGAAACATCCAGAAGATGCCACATAGAGAAATACACCTGTGGACTCATCAGCACAGAACATCCCACGATCAATCAACCTATAGACTACTACAATAAGAAATAGAAATGTAGACACCAGAGACCAGTAAACTGCAAGGGGAGACTTGGCTTAACAGGAAATGGGAGGAAGGAAGTATATAAGCATATGAACAGGAGAATGGAAAATTAATGATAAGAAATACCACTGGGGAAAGTATCCCACCCTACTGAACCACCCCCTTGAATACACCGGAACAAATTCTGACACACCTGCTTCCACGACTCACATTGAAGGGAGGGGGAGAGGAAGGGGGAGATGATTCACAGTGTAAGAACTTGGGGGCCGAATTAACCAACGGCCATGCGATAATGAACATCGTGGGAGTAAGGACAATTGTGTAATGTTATCTGCCTGTGCTGTGATGTATAGTATGCTAACCAATACAATCTGTAAAAAAAGAATAACAATATTGGTATGCAAGGAGCTTAGAGATACTTTTGCGAGTTTTACTGGTGACCTAGTCTTACTGATGGCCTAGTATACATAGAGTTGTAGATAAGTGGGTGCAAAGTTGTTCTATTTGTGCAGGTAGTGCTCAACCTGGTATAACTGAGTGTTTACATGTAGAGTGTGTCGCTGGGCCCAAGAGAAAGGTGGGTATAGATATTCTTGGCCCATTTTATGTGATTCCCAAGAAAGAAACTTATGCTATTGTATTAATTGATTATTTATCGAAGTGGTCAGACGTTTGTATGAATACAAGGGTGACTGCTGAGGTTGTGACAGAATTTTTGGGAGAGGTATTCTGTAGAGAAAGTTCACCAGAAGAATTGGCTTGAGACAGTGGTCCTCAATTTCTGAGTAATATACTTGAGGATTTTCTTGCTAAATGTGGCTTTAAACATATGAAAACTGCTAATTACTACCCTCAGTCTAATGGTCGAGTAGAAAGTTATATTAGTGTAGTTAGAGAGTCGATAGAGTCTGCTGTTAAAGGAGGATTAGTATGGAAGAAGGCTCCACAGGTTACTATGTTGAATTACCATCCAATGCCTAATAGTGTGACAGTATGGTCTCCATTTGAGTACTTGAGGGGTAGGAAACCCAGGTCTAGGTTGACACCTTGGTGGCTTAAGAAAAGATGAATAGGATTGATGGTTGTTTATTTTGAAAACATTAAGGAGTGAGCAAAGAAGTACTAAGAGAAAATGGTTTCGATTTTTCCAGGAGACTGACTCTGCCTAAAGAAACCAGGTACAGGTGGTAAATAAATAACCAGGCAGTTGGATCTTGGTAATTGAAGTGTTTGAAAGGTCTTTGAGAGTTATAGGGGGAAAACGTTAGAACATGAGCTGGGTCTCTGATTGTAGAAAAGATGGTTGGGATGTGCTGGGTAGAAATTGTTTGGACCATAATGTGGACAAGTGGGAGGGTAATGTGTATTTGGATTTTGTTCCTAATGAGCAAATGGAGAAAATGAATCTGGCTATAGAGCGTGTATCAAACAATGTGTCCACCGAGGAACATATGGAAGAAGATCATAATGGGGAGCATGTACCTAATGTTGTGCATAGGGAGTATTTTGTAAATGCTGAAAGTAAAATATGGAGTACATGTATGAAGCACGCACCTAGCAAATTACAAGAATTTATTAGATTTTGAGATTTGATCGTTGTTTGCTTTTTTATTGACCTTGGGATTATATGTAAAATGTGAACTGGTATATATTTTTTTATTTTAAAATATACCATGTGTAGTGAAAAGGATATATGTAACATTTTTTTCTAACAGATGAGGTATGTAGCATTCTATTTAGTCATCCTGAGCAAGGGCAGATGGAGGCTGGTAGCTCAATCATGCATGATCCACTCCTCAATTTAATATTTAACTTACCTATTTACACTCAAAAACATTATCACCGTTCTTTCCAGCAGTGCTGTGAAGGTTTCATACAGTTAATCAAGGCCTAGATCGCAAAACTCAGCTACCTATTGTTGACTGGTAGCTCAAACTATTCTTGCATGATCTCCCCATTAATTTAATAATAAACTTACCTATTTACACTAAAATCTTATCACTGTTCTTTCCAGTAATGCTGTGAAGACTTCTTACCGTTCATCAAGGCCAAGAGCAAACAAATTTGCAAATCTATTTTTAAGTCTCAAGAACTGCCCATTAGAGACCACTTCACCCCTCTCACTTTAATCCTCTTTCACTGCAAGAATAAGCTATGCGTTTCAACTTGGCCACCACAATACATTTTTCAAATATTTTACGCACCTGTGCTTTGCTGCCCACCTCAAACAATTTCTGGACCAGGTGCAGCACACACAACTACCCTCATCAACACCTCTCAAAGTCATTACTACATAAAACACTTTATCACACGACCATGAACACTGTCCAAATAAAACCACCTGCTAACCCAAAAATCTTTGCTAACTACATACCAATCTCTGGGCTTCTAGTCTTCAGTATAATCTTCAAGAAAGAGGTTACTTCCGAACTAGATGGAACAGATTCCATTTTTCAAGTGGCAGTGAAAACGCTATAACTAATATGTGGGAGGAGCTCATTCTCTCTCTAGATGAGGACAACACAACTGTCCTTATTCTCCTTGATATTTCAGCTGTTTATGACTGTATATCATATAATGCTGCTTTGGAGACTCAGACTGGCAAGGCATTTCCAGAGATATGCTATAAAGTGACAATTTGTTTCTCACCAATTGAAGCCAAAACGTCAGGATCATATCAATCGAATCTTCCACAAGCTCAGTGTCGTCAGGAGTGTTCCAGCAGTCATTCTTCCTGTTCTTCACAATCTTTGTACACGTTCCCTGGGTGAGTCAGCACCTTAAGCCGTACTAGGTGACCTTCAAAATGTACTAATGATGGCACGCAGCTTAACTTTCCCACAATATACTCCTTTTCTGTCCTCAGTCATGCATTCCCAGGTAGTTAAGCTGTGGAAGGCCAGCAAAGCTTCCAGACTGGTTCTGTCTGAATGTCTCGCTCTCGCCTGACCCATGGGAAAATGCTACCCAAAACAGAGCTGAGCCAAGCCCCTATCTGCCTTTTTCTCTCTCAAATTCAGTTTTAAAAGATAAAAATAACTACAACGTGGATAGCTCAGTGAAAGCACCCTAAAGAGATGCATTTCTGCTTTGTGTATTTGCAGTCAAGCTCAGCTGCTTATTGATATGACACCATCATTGAGGTTCTGGTCCTCTCCTTTTTACTGTTTAAATTTGGATGGTAGTGGTTTTTACATTTTAAAACAGTCTCCTGCCTGCACTCTCCTTTGCATTGTTTTGAAGAAAGGTATTTTGACATTTTATTGATATATTGTGTCAGTTGAATTAACATGTGACACTTCCACTTATAGTTTAGGAAATTAGATAATTGAAATCATTCAACACAAAGTATACATCACATATAAACTGTGCAGTGTGTAACTAGAAAAACTTTGGTTCGTATTCTGGCCAGTGCCGTGGCTAGAGGGAGGGGGACGTTTTGGGGGCAATGGTGAGCACAGGGTAAGTTTTCTGGGTTTTTTCATTTTGTCTCTCGTCGTTGTCTGTTTCCACACCCTGCCCCCACTCTTACCATCACTGGTCATCACTGGGCAGCAAATTCAGTGACCGCCTCGGGTGGCAAATCTCTAGCTACGGCAATGATTCCGGATTTCTCATACTAAAATAATTTCTAGGCTGAAATTACTCCAGAGGCAGGCTGCCAGACTTTATCTCAACTTTCATAAACAGGACCATATCAACCCATCATTTAAAGCACTCTATTGACCCCCTATTGATGCCAAGATCAAAGTCAAAGTCATGTTCATCATCAATAATGCTTACCCGGCCAAAGGTTCAGCATAGATACAGAAATTGGTCTCCCAATACACGCCACACAAAGCAATGTCCACCCACCATATGAATTAACAATGATTTAAGAGTGTGAAACACAAAGTAAGGTGGCTTGGCATATAAGGACCCCTTAGACTCTGGAATGCATCGGTCTGAAACGGAGATCCAAACTCAACAACATTTGATTCTGGAAGCGTTTGAAACCAACGTTTTCAGACTTTGATCACTGTGGGGGGTTAAAGGGAGTCTGCCATTCTAGCACTCTTTATTGTTGGCATTTCAGAGGCTTGGGGGAGTCCCCGGACTAGGAGGGGGGGCGAGGGTGTTGCGGGCTTGACTGAATGGATTCATTATTTACCAGTCCTCCCTTTTTGTTCTCTTCAGGTGTCAGCCGCATCAGATTAATGGAAGATGATCAATGTCCCTTTAAAGAATCATAAATAGCCTTGGGCCCTGACCATGCATTTGTTCCCTTGGAGGTCCTGATAACAAAAGGCTGTAAATTCAATGTGTGAAGGCTCCTTTTGCTTTTGTACTAGTGTTTTGTGTCTATCTGATTAGGAGGGTCGCAGCTCCAACCCTCCTACCTACTGTCACTTGAAGACAAATACTATAACTAGCCTGTTTGGAGATGGAAGCACATAGTGGCAGCAGCTCCTCAAACCAATCCCAGAACTTTGCCAGGGAAATATACAAACTCTATCAATAATGATATAAGTCAGTGTTACAGGAGTTCTCCCAGACAGGTGTAGACAATGCCCCGTGTTGAGCTACTAAGCCCAAACAGTGCTGGCTGAGGACATTTGCAAATGGTATGTTGGAGTCCATCCAACTGTTTATGTATTCACAGTGCTGTTCATAGTGTTTCTTCATGGAGTGGTATTATAGTGCTTTATGTCACTACAATTACATATTACATGACATAATAAACATAAAAGTAACTTTGATTTCATTGAAACAAGCATCATGCAACAGGACGGGGGTTGGCGGTTCAGTGGGACGTTACAATTAATTGGGAGCATAATTGGAGCATCACTATGGCTCTGCAAACTGGGCCAAGTACAATCCTTTCCATATGTGTCTCGCAGGGTAGCAAGATCAAGCAGTCACAGGCTGCTCAGAGTGGTAGTGTGGGGAACAGAGCTCAGAACTCAACATTCAACCAACAGACACAATAATGTAATGTACAGCCTAGCGTTTATCTTTCATGTAAAATGAAAGTCCTTAAAACTCACAGGAAATAAAACACCAGACAATTCAATAGAGAGGAAAAACAGGGTTGCAAACTAAGTCACAATAAACAGTGAGGCACTACAGCCCCTTCTACCTGGTACCATCCTGTTATCCCCCTTCCTCCCGCTAGAATTGAGATCCAGTGTCTAGCATACTACAGGTTTCAGCAGGATAAGCTGCAGGTGGAGATGACACAAAAACTCTTAAATATCAAATGTGCAACTCAGTTCAATGTCTCCTTACCCTCTCAGAAAAAGTCTCAATATGTTTGGCACACTCATCTGTCCATGTTTAGTCTGTTGTCCCTGGTGCAGGCTAAGTTCTGTTTTACCTTCTGTTACTGTAGCAGTTTGGGCTGTGCACTGTGTGGGGAATACAGCATGGCAGCACTGCAGATGCAGGCCAGCTGCAGACGGATGTTTTGGTGTGGCAGTTGCAACCTCCATGCCAAATCCCTAGTTGTGGTGCCTTTCTGTCAGTTGGGTCATACATAAAGCAAAATGATGCCTAGGACACTAGTAACAGAATCTATAGCAATAGGTGAGATAGTTAAATTATCTCCCCCTACGACAAATATATTGTCTGGAAAAACATAAATTTTTGTATTTGTTTAAATAGAATTTCCCACCTCCACAGAGAGAACACCAAATATTAATTTCCTTATTAGTTTTTCACTTTAATTGAAAACGAATTAGAATTAGATTGGGGCTTATGTAATTTGTAGGCCCACTTGAAAATAAACAAACAGAAAAACATATATATTTACACATCACTTTTTACATAACCGTATACCAACACACATATATATATATATACATAAATCAAAAGATGTATCCTTATTCAAAAATTGTAGCCCAATTTTTCTTTCAGAAAAGGATGCTCGCTATATGTACAGACTCCGCATTCCTCTCAAAGTAAGCTCCACCAGACCTATTACAAAGAGTATGAATAGTCCATATCTTTTTAGACTATCTTCAATCTTTTTACTCCTTGTGAATAATAATTTCCACAGATTCAAGTAATTTGGCTGAGGTCTTCTTCAAACAAAATGTCGACGCGTTTCAGCCATCATAATTCGGGCCTCATCAGGACTAGCGCTAATGAATTATTCGGTCTTCAGAGATACATATATCCTCTTTAAACAGGCATGTCTGGAAACTGCTAATTTTCATCGTATTACTGACTGTTTAGTTAGCGGTGGTGAACTCCTTTAAAATCACCGTTTGCCGTCCTTCCATATTTAAGAAGAAAACGCATTTGCCACACTCTTTCTAGGGACCCTTCAATTGTATCCCGGGTATTTAACTGTTGCCGCCACTTAGAAAAGCTCAACGGGACGCCGAGTATAGGAGTGCTGTGTTTGTGCGCCGCAGCGTCTTCGAACCGGACTTGGGGGCCTTCAAGTCAATCAGGGCTTTCTGCTTTACTGGTGACATGTCTTTCACTGAGTTGGCAGCAGCAGCACCAGTCTTTACTGCCTGTGACACTGGATGCTTGTTCTACCACTGCCTTCTGTTAAAAGCTGAGGTGACCTTGTGGGGTGCAGCCTTTGCCTAGAGCCATGGGACTCTATGCACAGACTGGAAGACAAAGGCTGGAAGGGAATAGAGGTGAGAGATACACTTGTTGAGACTTAGTCATAAGTCTTGGGGCCCAGTGGTCTTGAATCTTGTAAACTTCTTAGCACAGGCAACCCTTCTATAGGAGAGAAGACAGGAAGAGTAAGTATAACTTTAAGAAAAATACATAGGTCCTGATTTCGATCTTGCCGGATGGGATACTCCATCTCAAACATGAAAGATATCTCATCCGCTTTATTATGAGGTCCATAGGGTATTAAGCAATTGTAATTTGGTTGACGGGATATCGATCACATTTGTGACCATGAAACCCTGTTCACCAAGATCGTAAACAGGCCCATAGTCACCAAAGGTAATCAGTATGAAACTCATCTACCTTATAGTTACTGAATGCTATTGTGAGCCCAAGAAAAACCAGATGCCAAGCTCGGAACAAAGGAGGTAGAGGCAAGTCTGAAACTAAGCACAGTAAGCACAAGAGAGGACTAGAAAGATGGCAAGGAACTATTTGGAACTCGCGAGGGATGAAAATAACGTGAAACAAAGTCAAGTGTAGAGTAAATCAGGAAGCCAATACAAATAAGGACAGCTGCCAAGCACTGACCAAAAGGAAATTCACTCTGTAATGACCTATTATGACCTGGTAGTGACCCCACAAAGTGAAAGTGTATCTTCCAGTGATTTATCTGTAAAGAAAAATAGGTGCCAGAACCCTTGTCAGGAGGCCACAGCAGCTTGCACCACACACTGCCACTGCTAGCAATGCCAATGACAGCACTTATACAACTACTAACCATCACTTTGATACAGGTGTGACAAGTCAGACTTTTTGAGTCCCCCAAAGCTATAAAAATGGCTTGCGTGGCAGGTATTAATTGTTTTTAATGTATATTGAACTAATAAACAACTGTTTTTCTGCTCATCTTTAAATTACACAAACAGCACCACCATTTGGCAGCTGTCATAAGTACCGGTGTTGGCAATTAAGTCTCATTGCCAAACTCTAGAAATCACTGGCCCAAATTAAGCACTGATATCTTCAGCTACTAGCACGTGCACCCTTAGTCTCAGCCTTCCTTAACACCAAGCCCCATTTGTCTTCTATGCAATAAACTGTTTTCATGAGCAAAGTTTGCTTGCCATTTGTTTTGCCTGATGTTCTTGTACAGTGAGAGTGTAAAACACTTTATGTTACTCTGGAGGCTTAGTTAGACCCATTTACTGTTCCCTGGGGAATTGCACATGGATGAGACATTTTGTGAATGGATAGTTATTTTTTACAAACCATAACACTTATGAAATGAAATGAAATACCAGTATTTGTAAAGCGCACAGCTACCTCCGAAGTGGTGTCCCGGTGCTGGGGCCCCTCGGGAAGATTAGGCAAGCTATTGCCCAAAGTCACATGGTGCTGGGCTGACCTGCCGCCGGTGCTGGGGATCGAACTGTGAGCCCCAGAGTCCAGCGTCAGTCGCCCTGGCCACTGCGCCACACCTCTTCCACTATGCAGTTCGCAAGAAAACTGTGCAGAAAAACTGGGGGACTGCTCCCTGGGAAAGTTAGATTTTTCTGGGCACTCATGATGGGAACATATTGGGCATCTCCTCCTGGACAGTCTCTCTTCCTCCAGGGGCAGACACAGCACAGCACAGCAGATAGGCAGGATACTAGCTACTTCAGACCAACCCTCACCTCCTTCAGCAAAAAGTGCAGATTCCACCTGATGTTCTCTCATCTATGCGATACCGGCTGTCAGGTAGAAACACCAGCCCTCATTACACAGCAGCCTTTCAAGCAATCTGAGGAGCACTCCCTTCCTTTGTTCAAGAAGATTTTGGGACTGGAGCAAAGTGAGGTGGTTTGGATCCCACTTTTATATACATTTTCCAGGGGGACGTCTGCTCCCCAGCCCCAGCCTTGGAGCAAAGTGATGGCTCTCAGAGCAGGTAGCAATAGGGCTTGATCCAAGCAAGACAATGGAAAACATGTGCTCAATGAAATGTGAGATATTTCCACGTCTGTCATCAGTCTTTCAGAAGCAGTATTTTAGGACACAGAAAAGGACATGCCCTGTCAAAAAACAAGCTCCTCCTGAATAAATGAAACAGCAGCCCCAACCCTCACCCCTGCCATCTCCCAAATGGCAATGCTCACGAATGACCAAACAGAAGTTCTTTGAAATCAAGGTGCTCAATGAATTTCTAAATGGAGCCCTGCTCCCATCCTCCTTCAGCGCAGTGTCTGGTTTCCACTCCACCAACGCAGGCAATACACTTCCACAGTCTGGTGAAAACTGTGCTCATCTCCACCTTGAGCCATGCCAACACTAGGGGCATTCACAAAGGATAACACTGTCCCCAGTATTCAGACTTCTAGAACACACTTGCACTTAGCCCTACTACCCTACATGACCTACACCCTTGTAGTGTAGTTCCTATATTCCCAATAGGCTCTGCACATTGGAATAGTATATCCTGTAGTTTAGACGTAGGACTGAGGTCGACGAGGTCTCTACCGAATATACTAGACTTAATTGTGTATGTGCCAGCTAGCTCAGAGGTCACTAGAAACTTTCTCGAATGAACAAGAAGGGATTTGTTTCGGACAACCGCTTCAAACATGACAACTTTGTTCCCCAAGAATAAGAAATATATCTCTAGAGTCACGGAAACAATAGATAGTTATTTCACTCAGTCAATCGTGCATGCTTCGTTTCACCAGAGGTGCAGAGAAATAGAGAGACAGGCGTTTTTAATAAAAGGTATTTATTGAACAGTCTTCTTTCTCAAGCATAAGAAATGAACCGCTACAATCGTAATACTTGTTGTAAAGTACAATGCGTACAGAATGAAGAGTATTATAACATAATACTGTAAAAGCATGATATGGTTTCTAAGCCTTGTAGTACATAAAATACATACATTGATAAATAATGACTAAAAGTACTCAACTGGTGCTTCTAAAATACGCCTACCCCAGTGTACCTAACCTAGGTCTAGTACAAGGGAAGAAGTAAGTGAGGTGTAGCTTAGTTTCAGTATTCTTTGCCAAGAATCTAATCCAAGAATTCTCTTAGGGTCTAATCAGCTCCGTACCTTGGTTTTAGAATGTAGGAGGTCTGGTATCTCTCTCTTTGAGGACTCGATTTCCCAGCAACCCGCAAGGGTAGCCTGGAAACACCGGAGCTGGATTTCTCGGCTGGAGAAAGTACAGCGTCTCTCAGTGCGTCAGCTGGAGGGTAGGCTTCCTTTGGCACTTGCTGCAGCAGGGCGAGTCGGGCAAGTAGATAGTCGAACTGCTCCAAACCACCGTGTGTTTGTTTGGACAAGTGTGGGCATATTTATACCTTGAAGGTGCCGAGTTTGACGTAAGATTGGACATAATAACGTCATTAGAGACTTAATTCTCTGAAAACTCTATGAGTTCTTGCATATATTAATATTCATGCAGGGGGAAGTCCCTGACTGCTGAAGGCAGGTTTTTCCAAGAAATCGTTGTAGATTTTCAGAACTAGTGGAAGTAGCCAAGCCGTATTAGGACTACTTGAGCTATGTCTTAATATGGTTATGATTTCTATGCCTATATAAGGATACAGTACTTTATACCTATACAAGGGCATTAATCGGGAAAATTACACTAGGGTCCTAAAACGCTATACAACACCCACTCCACGTATTATGTTTAATATTACTAAATCTATAAGCATAAAAAACATAACTAAAGCATGTGTTCATAATCCCACCCAAAATACATGAAATGCATCAAAACATGGTTTATACACATACATGAGTATTTGTCTTGCACGTAAATAGTTGTGATTAAAGAATGCTATCTAAATGAATTATGAAATGACATTTATGAAATGACTCTAAATTTACAGAAGAAAAAAGGTCGAGACCATTCCATAGCATAATATATAAAATACCAAATATTGTCTATAGGAAGTATCAAATTAATTTCTTGTTCTCTAAGAATAGTTTTAATTTAAGCAGATAACTTTGTGCCAAGTGAAAAAAATTCTATTCTGGGATGGAGAGAAAAAACATTTGGATGTAGATCGTAGAAACATAGAGTTCCCAAGTTAGAGGGTTTGTTTTGAAAAACCGAAGGCCGAATTTCAGAGTTCATGGAACGCTGTATGCATTTTCCAAAAGTTATTCTCGGTGTCGGGAGAAAACATCAAGTCATCTAGGCTGGCCGAAACCGTCTACCACAGTTGGGGAAAGTGGAACTACTTCATCAATTAGATCAAATGTACATAGATGTGAAGCATCGCCGTCAGCATCATCCGCAATGTTTGCTGTAGATGGTACCTGTGTGCATGTTGTTCCACATAGCTCACCAATAGCTGGATTTGCCGGTGAGATATCAATGAATGCCGTCATCAGGATAGGCAGCCGTTGGGGGCAACACGATGTATGAGTCATTACAGGACCCAGCAAAGTGTCAACATCCGTTGGCAGTGCTGATGGAAGTGTAAGACAAATGTCTAACTAAGGAACCAAGTGGTATTCAGATCTCTTAAATGAGCCAAGCCAAGAATCTGTGTAATTCTGTCACGATACCTCATGGCCAGGAGAGCACGTTCCATTGTAGTCTGGGTATCGTCGATGACTGGATTTGCCATTTCGGAGCAGAAGGAACAAAAATAGAATTTCTGCTACGAGTCCCAAAATGAGAGGCGGACCACCAAACACAGAGTGCACGAAATTTGGAAAAATGCCGGGGACTGCTTCGAATGGTGCTAACAGTCCCGAAAAGATCGTCTTAAATACATTTGCGATGCCACTGGTATCAGACATGTTTAAAATTTGTCCTAACATTTCTGCTAAATGTACAGGGCAGTTTTTTGATAATAATGCATGTATCTCTCCAGAAGTCCTTGCAACTTGCAGATCATACGTTTCTCTAGACGGGGTCAGTGGGACAATTTTTTGTAAAAGAATGGCTTTCATTCTGCTTAAAGTATCAATTCGTATAGAAGAGATATTCATTGAAGGCCATAACGCCGTCTTCCTGTCTGTATTACTTTTTGGATACAATACTTGCATACAACAAGTGACCCTGGCCGACACACTAACCAGATAGGCTTTTCCTGGCAACATGCCACAACAGCTGTGATCGTTGAGCATAACGTAGCTCCCATTGGAAAGCTGTCTGAAAATCGGGTCTATCACAGCCGCTGGAGAACCGTGCATGTGGCAAGAAAGGTTATTTAAAGAACCTTTGCAGGCTCCATGTAAATTAATACTTTCACATAAAAGTGTACCGCTTAGTGAATTTAAAAAAAATGTTGTACTAAGATATACCTCCTTTCCCTCACTCCAACATTTGTGTGTGTATGGTAAATTCCAGGTTGACTTAATGTATCCTTTACCCAACCTTTCATACAGACCTGCTGGTATATGCCGTAGACCATACTGAAATTGGAAAATCGTCACTGGTATCGTGATGGTGCCATGTATTATCCATTCTACGACCGGTTTCTCAGAAACCGTCAGTGGTAACCTTTCCAGTTTTTCAATGCTCAGCACCGTATAGTCTGCTCCTCTTTGTGCCAAGGAGATTTGTTTATCTGTAAGGTTAAAGACCGAAAACAATGACGTGGTATTGATTAGACGCCATGGCACGTAGCCTGAACGGAGATTTTGTAACGTCCAGCCTAGCAGCATTATAGAA
The DNA here is from genome assembly GCF_964261635.1 of Lissotriton helveticus. Classification (NCBI taxonomy): domain Eukaryota; kingdom Metazoa; phylum Chordata; class Amphibia; order Caudata; family Salamandridae; genus Lissotriton; species Lissotriton helveticus. The sequence continues at coordinate 592,996,752 of NC_136067.1, read as the reverse complement.
CGTAATTGAGACTGGCCATGTTGTAACATTAGCAAATCCTGTTCTATTATGTCAATGGCAGATGATACAATGCTGTCCAAAGAATACATTCTGGAGGACAGAGTCATTAACCCATTGTCCACTACAGAGAGTGCTTTCTCTAAACTAATATGATCAATTTCTCGTATTTTTTCTGCAGTTTTCATTTGTGTTATTTTCCAAGCTTCGTTGTACGCTGCGTATATACCGGCATATATGAACCATGTTTGACGTTGTATTCGAGTCCCAAGTAAGAAGTCTAGTAAGTCAACGCCTTATTTAAGTAAAGTCAAGTGTTGTTTAATTTCTGGAAGTGTGGATTTCTGTAGCCAGTCAAGGCATAGATTTCCTACACTGTATGTTGTTACTATCCCTGGATGTTGTCTCTGGGAATATCTCGGATCTGGCCTATTCATTTTGAACCCTTGTGTTCTGTTCATGAATCTATCTTGACAGTTGTTCGTGTCTATGGGCCAGATTAACCATTGTTTCCAATCAGCATTGGTTCTGTTGTGTTTTAAAATCTGTTTTACGTCTACCTCCTCATCTGTAGTGTCATTACTGTTAGGTGTGGCTTCAGGTATGGGCGGTTTGTTTAAATATTTTATCTTAGCTAGGCCAAGACATTATGTTTGTTGAACAGTGTCATTTAAAAGTATTATTTGTTCTGGGATAATGCAGGCTCTGAACAAGGCTTCCAAACCTTGCACCTGCCATTCTTTTGTGCCCCAGACAGTTTTTGTCTCAATATTGTCTTTCCAAAAGTTAAAACCTAATGTAGACAGCTGAGCTTAAATGTTCACAGAATACATTTGTTTAATATTGCTCAACATGTTTTTCATTCCTGTCTTAATCATATTTTTGTAATAGAACGTTTCTGGATTTGTGACATTAAAACCTGAGAAGAATGGAAATTGTTCATAAAATGTTTTTGAGCTGCCCTTTGGCGGCGTTGGACAATGTTCCCATTGTTTATAAGTAAACACATTTCTAGGATTTACAGATTTGTGCAAATAGTGGTGACCATAATGATTATAATAATACATTTGTTCATATTCTGATGAACCTTCTAAGTATTCATGTTTAGTGAATTTAGCTGACATTTCTAAGTCTGACATCATATTATTAACAGTTTCAAAGTCCCACTCATCAGAAAATGTGCTGGGTGAAACAAAGTCACACAAACAAACCTTAAACAGGTGTGGAATCTTCAACAATTCCACCAGGCCATAAATGTCATAATCAGTTGTGTCCCATGCTATACCACCAGGTATAGGAACGGCTGTGATGTTTCGTGATGACAGGTCTCTTCGCTCACGATGAGATGACTTGTAAGGTTGCAGGAGCAAGTTGATGTACTTACTTGCTGTGTCCATTGTGCTGTATGTTCCATCTATCATTTGTCCCAAACTCAAAACAAGAATGAGCCATAGCAGGAGAAAAAGTACACCTAACCCAATCCAAAATTCAAACCATGGCGAAACCAGATATGTTCACTCAAGTTGATGAAGGAGTTCTGTTATTTTTTCTTTAAAAAGTGTTTTTGCTGGCGTTGTTTCTGGTTCACTTGGATCCTCAGAAAAGTTATCAAAGTTGATAAAATAGCCAGAGGCAGTTCTGTCAATGGTTGGTATTGCATCCGGATTCTTTGAAATTACTGTAGTTGCTTCCTCCTTTGACATGTTTGTATAGTCAGATGCTACATCATTGTAGGCAGGAGTTTCTTGACAAACTGATATTTGGGTATCAAGAGGGACGAGTTCCATGGCTGTGTTGCAAAGTCCTTCTTTTCTCACTGCAGGTTTATCAAAGGTGATACGTCTTTCAGTTTGAACCTCTTGAATAGTAGCCAGATTTGGTCGTCTGCTACTTCTTGTGAGTCCACTGGGCCTACTACTTATTATCGGCCACATGATTGTTGTTTTACCAGGTCAATTGATACTGTTCTGTTCTCCCTTTTTCCAGCAAGTGGGTGTAGTAACACTGATCTTGTTCCAAGGATTGCTAAGACAGGTACTGCTTTTCTATAAGAAGGCCCAAATTCCTTCTTTTCCGCAATTTTTTGCCTGACTAGATCCCCAATCTTTGGAATCCAGACAAGTCTTGCTGTACCAGGTGGCTTTTCTTCAGTGTTCATTGGGCTTTGTGTTGTGTTACTCAGACTTCTTCTTGTTTCATTTAAGTCCTGTAAAACAGCTAAATGGTCTTTGATATCAAAGGGTTTCTGTTCCACCACTGAAGTTTGACAATCAAGATCCTGGATGAGCATTCTAGTACCAAATAATAATTCATATGGAGTGATTCCCCCCAGAGAATTTCTTGGCAGATTATTAAGACTACGTAGGACACTATTTAGATCTTTGACCCACCCGTCACCCGAACCTAATACCCTAGCTGTTATAGATTGCTTTATGTCACGGTTTTTTCTTTCCACTACCGCATTTCCCTCAGGATGGAAGGGACTTGAAAACTGCGATGCAACGCCCAAGCTGGCCATGGCCTCCTTGTAAGCTCGAGAGCTAAACGCAGGACCCCGGTCAGAATATAGCGTGCTGATTGCGTATGTGCCGATAAAGACACGCAAATATTTTATAACAGTTCTGGCGTCAGCCGAGCGCTGGGGCCACATCCAAATCAATCTTGTGCAGTAATCCACTGCGACCATGATATATTTATAGTTACCGTCCCTTTATAAGGGACCACAGTGATCCGGGTAAAAACACGCTAATGGTTTATTTGAAATCAGAAGGGGCGTCTGCACAGGTGGTTTAACTGTAGAAACTTTTATTTTTTGGCAGATTTCACATTCTAGAACATAGTTTCTAGTTTGCTTCCTCATGCGCGGCCTGCAATATCTCTGTTTTAGTAATGATACTGTGGCGGAAACTCCTGCGTGTGCAGAGGCTAGTCCTTCGTGTGCTGCGAAGATTAGTCCTAACCTAAGTTCCATGTTTGGATTGCCCTATCCCCCACTCCAGGGATTCGAGCAAAAGGAACTGAGTTTGCATCAGTTATATATGAGTACTTTACAGGAAAGCCTTTCGGGATTGTTTTACCACTGTCTTTTACTGAAGCAGTGACAGCTTGCATTATTTCGCTGTCTATTTTCGTTTTTGAACGAGTGATTGCAGCTACGGAAGCCGTTTGCACAGCTGCCTTTGCGGTCTCATCAGCTAATGAATTCCCTTCAACGTGAACGCCATCACGCTGATGACTCAGTTTATGAATCATGTGAGTCTTTTGTAGTTCTTTTTGTAAAAAAACTACGTGTTCCCATAGCAGTTTATGCTTAATTGTGCCACCTTTAGCGTCTCTACAACTGTTTTGAACCCAGGTCTGCAAATATTCGTTGTAAGACTGGACACGAATCGCACACTATTAGTGTGGGGAATTCACGATTGGTGTTTTCAAGCGCCATCTTGAAAGCCTGTAGTTCAGCTCACTGAGCTGTACAGTCTCCGAGAGATTGAGTTTTTGTGACCATAGGTCTAAATTTACCTTCGCGCCAGCGACGTTTATCAATCGCGCACGCAGCACTATATGCTTGTTTATCCCTAATTGCGGGTTGTGCTGAGCCGTCTGTATATATTATACAGTCGTAATGTTCAAGTGGCAGAATTTCAGTCGGCAGAGGACATTCTAATTCGTATTGTAGGAATTCTTGTATTTTTAAATATGGGTCAAAAACGCTGTCAGAATCTTTTCTGTTGACGTGAATTTCATTTCAGCTTGTGTGTACAAATGTGATTTGTATGCTATTGGTACCGTCTCACCTTCGTTAAAGGTTAGGTATGTGAATCCACATCTCCATGGGATGATTTGGATCACTAGGTTACACACGTTGTCGCGTGTTTGTAACTGTGTTTTTGCTAACATGTCTGTTTGCACTGAACGCAAAATTTCTGTGTGTTTTTGTGTCCAATTAGTAGGTTTGAAATCAGGTTTTATTCGTTCGTAGAGAGGTTTAACCCTTTCTGTGTAATTTAGAACATAAGTTCTTCCAAAATTCAGGAAACCTAGAATTGACTAAGTTTTGCAGCGTTTTTGGAGGCTGGAGCAGCGCACATTTCTCTAGAAAGTTTGCTGCCAGGCTTTTGCCTTCACTTGATAATTCGTATCCTAAGAATAGGACGTTGAGGTGGGCAATTCGTGATTTCTTAAAATTTAATTTGTACCCCTCAGAAGGGGTGTTCACTCTTTTCAAGTGCACGTCCAAATCATCGTCTGTAAGATAGATGTCATCGACATAGGATAATGCCTCATCATCATACGTTTGTAAAACTCTGTTACTGTGGCTGAAAATAACCCAGGACTATTCTTGAATCCTTGGGGGAGACAGCAAAATTGGCGCTGTGTCCCCATAATTGAGAAAGCGGTCAAATACCTGCTTTCCGGTGCAATGTTTTGACAAAAGAAACCATTTGAGACATCTAACGTAGTTTTATATTTTTTGCGCACGATGTTATTCATCAGTGCTGCACTATGTGCGTTTTGTACTGCAAAAATTTAGCAACAAGAGTTTAGATGTCTGTAATCCAAAACTAGACGATATGAATTGTCCGGTTTGGAGACAGGAAACAAAGGATTGTTCATTGATGAGGTGCATGTTTCAATCACCCCTTGGTATTCAAGTTGATTTAAGATCTCCCGTTTTTTAGCTTCCCGTTTTACAGGATATTGCCTTTGCATTGTTAGTTGAGTTTTCCACTGGATTTTATGGTGAGGAGCATCCTCATCATATCCTACATGATTTTTGTATAGTGCTGGGGCCTGGGATACAGCCCATTTCCTGGCATAGGTGTTTTTTTTAATGAATTGAAATGTGATTTGAGAAGGCTGGCATAATTATATCTTCGCCATGTGGGCATTCCCTGACAAATTCAGTTTGCCAGTCGTGTTCAGCTAGAAGGATGTCATAACCCTTAGAGAGCTTCTCCCAAAAGATTGCTCTAATTTTTCTTGGTTTGTCCCCCTCCATCCGGAGTGTTACTTCATATAACATATGGGGTACACTAACCCTGGTATCAGCAGTTTCAACTTGAATGCATTCTTTCAATTCCACTGTCTCCAGATGATCCTTCAGGATCTTGCGAGCTATGGTTACCTCTGCTGTGCTGTCTAGCATTGTTTGGGCCCACTCCCTGTTCTTGAGTTTTGTCCTCAAGATCCTCGGCATGTCTGATCTTTAGACTTGCTACCTTCTTTTTGGTGAATTGAGTTTTCTTATTTTTTGGAACGTGTTGTTCGTCTTTGGACTTTACTTGTTCTTCTTTTTGTTCCGATCGTCCTCTTCTTTCGGATTTCTGCGAGGAAGTCTTAAAGGTACGAGAGGAACGTGTATCATTATCTTGATATCTATCAGGTTTTCTCAAATGATCCCTATTTCTGAGGTGGTACCTCTTTTCAGAGGGCTCCTGTTGAGGAGACCTTCCTCTGGACTGGGAACGCTTCTCTCTAGGAAGTGTCTGTTTGCTATTTTCCCACTTCTTTTTAGTAGTGGTGAGATTATTTTTAATAAAAACTTTTTCAGGATTGTCAGTTAGTTGGGGTTTTACTGGTTTCCCACCCAAACTATCTCTACCTAGTTCTTCGTATGATTTTTCAATAATTCTGGCAAGTTCAAAAGGTTGCTCTGTTATATATGTTTCCTTTAGTTTTTGGCGGATTACCACTGATGCTGCTTCTCCTTTGATGTTGGCTAATAGTATAGCCGAGACCTGTTTGAAATCTTTCAGTAATGGTAATTTCATACCCAGATTTAAGGCTGGTTCTGGACCATATTCATTTTGAATCTGTCTCAGAACGTCTGGTATTACCGCCATAGACGGGACACCATGTGTTTTTGTGTAGATTGAATCAAAGACTGTACCCCAAGTGTCGCAGTCCTCTACGTGTGGTGCGATCCCCATTGGTAAACATATTGTTAGAATCTTGTGTTTCTCATGAGGTATACTATCAGGAAATACTGGCTCTATTTGAGTAATTTTTTGAGCTAACCAGAATGGAATTTGTTCCCGTTTTGTGGAAAATTTACCAATGACTGACTGTATAGTCTGTGGTGTAATTTTGTTTGTGTTCCCCTGATGAGGGATGTGCTGTGGAATTCTTACAGCTGGTTGGACTGTTAAAGTCCTCATGACATATTAAACCAACTGCCTGTGTATTTTAATCAGCTGTTTTAGCTGAGCTAACACTTCAGGAGCTGTCATTCTTTCAATGTCAGGATGTGGTGTATAGCTGGCTAGTACCGGCCACGTGGCTCCTGGTCTACCTAGTGTACCGAGCCTGGTAATGTGATTTTGATGTTGTACGGGGCCATTAAACCAGAGCTGATGCTCTTGGTAAGTTAGTGGAATTTCAACGTCCTCGAAAGGAATGTATTCCGCTGGTGGTTGCTCTAATTTATAGAGGTGGAATTCGTGTGTTACTGCATTTGCTGCAGGAAACAGAATCCTTCAATAGAATACCTCTGTCTGCCGATATTCATGTGCCTCTATAACAAATATTACTTTACCACCTCTTGGTGATATCCCATTTTCTATGAGTTTTATAGTAATTATTTTCCCTATATTTACCTGGATCAGTTTAGCACCCGGGTCATTTTGTTGGAGAGTTGTGTCATCTAAAACTGCTTGAGCTGCTTCTGCAACTCTTTCTAATTCTTCGTCACTATCCGTCATTTTTGTTGACTGGAAGCGTTGCAGAACAAGTTTCAAGGAACAAAGATTAGGTGCACAATATTTTGGAACACTGTATCCTTCAACATTGAACAAACTAAAAAGTAATATATAGGATTTTTTCGTCCTACTCAGTTTAAAGCGGATATTTTATCCTATAACTCACTCCAGACATCTATTGGAGTATATTACAGGAAAAAGGGATCTGTGTGAAAAGCACGACTGAGTTACTCTAGTATCTAGTGTTAAATTATCGCCTTATCAAACTTTGGGTGCCATGTAGTGTAGTTCCTATATTCCCAATAGGCTCTGCGCATTGGAATAGTATATCCTGTAGTTTAGACGTAGGACTGAGGTTGACTAGTTCTCTACCGAATATACTAGACTTAATTGTGTATGTGCCAGTTAGCTCAGAGGTCACTAGAAACGTTTACAATGAACAAGAAGGGATTAGTTTCTGACAACTGCTTAAAACATGACAACTTTGTTCCCCAAGAATAAGAAATATATCTCTAGAGTCACGGAAACAATAGATAGTTATTTCACTCAGTTAATCGTGCATGCTTCGTTTCACCAGAGGTGCAGAGAAATAGAGAGACGGGCGTTTTCAATAAAAGGTATTTATTGAACAGTCTTCTTTCTCAAGCATAAGAAATGAACTGCTACAATCGTAATACTTGTTGTAAAGTACAAAGCGTACAGTACGAAGAGTATTATAAAATAATACTGTTAAAACAGGATATGGTTTCTAAGTCATGTAGTACATACAATACATACATTGATAAATAATGACTAAAAGTACTCAACTGGTGCTTCTAAAATACGCCTACGCCGGTGTACCTAACCTAGGTCTAGTACAAGGGAAGAAGTAAGTGAGGTGTAGCTTAGTTTCAGTATTCTTTGCCAAGAATCTAATCCAAGAATTCTCTTAGGGTCTAATCAGCTCCGTACCTTGGTTTTAGAATGTAGGAGGTCTGGTATCTCTCTCTCAGGACTCGATTTACCAGCAACCCGCAAGGGTAGCCTGGAAACACCGGAGCTGGATTTCTCGGCTGGAGAAAGTACAGCGTCTTTCAGTGCGTCAGCTGGAGGGTAGGCTTCCTTCGGCATTTGCTGCAGCAGGGCGCGTCGGGCAAGTAGATAGTCGAACTGCTCCAAACCACTGTGTGTTTGTTTGGACAAGTGTGGGCATATTTATACATTGAAGGTGCTGAGTTTGACAAAAGATTGGACATAATAACGTCATTAGAGACTTAATTCTCTGAAAACTCTATGAGTTCTTGGATAAATTAATATTCATGCAGGGGGAAGTCCCTGACTGCTGAAGGCGGGTTTTTGCAAGAAATCATTGTAGATTTTCGGAACTAGTGGAAGTAGCCAAACCGTATTAGGACTACTTGAGCTATGTCTTAATATGGTTATGATTTATATGCCTATATAGGGATACAGTACTTTATACCTATACAAGGGCATGAATCGTGAAAATTACACTAGGGTCCTAAGACGCTATACAACACCCTCACTGAACATACATGCACTCAACATGCACACAGAAGTGCAAGGTTCTGATTTTCATGTAACAAAGGAACTTTACATAGGATGAGACAGCAGGCTTGCCTGTCCTTAACAAAGGGAAAAAGGTTAGGTCACATTATAGATCCAAATAATATGGTACACTGCCACCAGTGATTTATGTGACACACCTATGGCATGGACAGTATTTCATTACTTACTAAGAGGGAATGCTTGGTGAACTTATCCAGTCACCAGGAATGGCTTTAGCGTTGCTGACACCCAGAGCAACAATTTTTGGCGACCCACCCCACTGACGACCTCCTGCTATAATTCCCCCACTACCACCCTGCAAAACTGTCTCCTTTCTCCACAGTTCCTCTCTCACATGCATTTTATTTGTTTAAAGTGCTAGTAAAAGCTAGCTTTACTAATTCACTCAGCTTTACACACAAAATATAGATCTGTTTGTTGCAGCATGCATATTAACCCTCTGCTCTACTTTATGTTACTTTTATTTTTGTAAAAAGCTCCTTCTCATCGTAGTATAAGATATAAGACTGCCACTAGACAAAACTCTGATCTCTCTCTCTTGCAGGAAAATTAGTTACAAGAGGTATATTGCCAGTTTTATTGCTGCCTGAAAGCTCAACGTGCAAGTAACTCTGCAGTAGGTGCTTCTTAATTTATTGCTAAACACAGTGCTCCCTTTCACGGTCGGGGAGCCCCTTCCATGACAGCGGCCAATGCGGCTGCACCGGTCGCACTGCCATAAACCTGGCCCTGCCAGTCACAATATATGGGCCTTGCATTGCCCGGAACAGGCCTGTGTACCCATGCTGCATTAGCTTCACACCAGGGCCAAAGCAAAGGTCAGGATACCAGTTTCACACACAGTCAGGCAGGGGTGCACACCCACTCAGCATGAGGGAGAAATTCAGTCAGGTGAGAGGACACCACCTGAAAAGTATGCATCTTTCTGCTGGAAATGCTGAAGATCTGTTTTCGGTGATCTTCCAGGTTTGCTACTGATAGAGGGGTGCTGGAGATGTTCATGCAAGTGTTGACTACCTAAAGGACAGTGGCGGCTCCTCCACTAAGCTGGAGGTGCATTGCCCCACTGCTGTTCAGCAGTGTAAGAAAAAATAAAAGGATAATAACTCAATGTTTTTCCTTTTCTTTTTCTTGTTGTGGGTGTGGCAGCTTTGGAAGCCGAGCGGGCGGGCTACTCTTCGGAAGGGGAGAAATGGTTTTCACTACCTATGTGTGCATGAATGTTTGGCCGGCCATCTGGGGCCAGCCAAACATTCATGCGCACATAGTATGCACTCCACCCAGGCTGCATACAGCCTTGGAGGAGAACATGCCCCCATTCACCGTCTGAGCGCCGAACCACAGTGCTCAGACCAATCACAACGCTGCGGCTTAGGGCAGTCTGGGGGCTTCCTGGGTCCTTACTGCTCCAGCCAGAGGAAGGAGTGCAGAGACGTGACGGGGAGGATGCAGCGACGTGGGCAGAAGGTACATTTTTCATTTTTTATTAACCCTTTTCCCACCATCACCTCTGCCTCTCCACCCCGCAACCCTCGGTCAATGCCGGCCGCCCCTGCTAAAGGAGAACCCATTTGTTGTGGCTTGGTAAAAGGGCTCTCTAGAGGAGTGACAGCATAATCACTTGGAGGCACCTGCTGCATAGTGACGTAGCAGGACCTGTGGTGAGCCCACGTCCCTCAGCTCCCCAATATACAAAGCAGGGCCGGACTGGCCATGGCGGGCACCGGGCAATCCCTCAGTGCACCGCAAGGGTGGGGGTCGGTTTTGGGTCCCTGGGGGCCTTTTTTGTTACAGGGCCGTTTTTGCAGCATAGCACCTTCCGGGGCCGAGAAACCTGTCAAAATGTATTAGAGTTCTTCAATGTTAGGAGCTAGCCCTCTGTTGGCCCAGTGGATACATTTATCTTGTTGAGCTTTGATTGGGTCAAATTATTGCCTTTTGTTCTTACTGATAGCATCACTAGTGGCATCATTACCAGCTGGCAACTGGTCAGATTAGTATTAGGCTTGACTGTGGTTTTAATCTGAAGATATCTGTGCAACCGCAAAGACTAAGAAATATGGTTTTAACAGTTCCTGGTTCAGGCACACACTGGGGGGTAAAATGTGATTTTATTCTTTCTGCTTTCTACTGCATTTATGGAGGGATTAAAGCACAGGATGGGTTTAAAAGTTGCAGTTTTACCCTTCCCCATAGGTGAAGGTGCCCTTGGCTTATCTTGTGATAATCACTATGTCATGAGTAGGGCACAACTGTTAGTGCTGCCTGATGACTGTTGCCTGATGACCCCGGGGATGATCAAAGGTTTTGAATGGCAGAGCCAGCTGGAACTCTGCAGTTAGCCCACCTTTAAATGGTGCGGTGGAACTGCAAGTCTGGTGGACAAAGCATCTGCTGATATTTTGGTGGATATCCTACATCCACCAAAAACTAAATAACCCCATAGTTAATATTTCGATGTCCAGAGATCTGGGAAAAGGGGCAAGGTGCTTCCATTACCCCTGTATCAAGAAATAGTGTGACCTATTAATTTCTCTGAACTCTGAAGAGCTGCAACAAGGCACTGTGAGTACATAGGGCATGACCATGGATGTTAAGATTTCCAGATATGTCCTGCTCAGACATTTTTAACAGAAATAATGTAGCTTGAGTAGGACCTCGCAGTTAAGATTTCCTGCCTTCTGGAGCCCTACCCAGCTATGCCTTCCATGTTGGATGATTCTGAGAACCGAAATGTGACTAGTCTGAGGCAAAACATAGGACTCGGGCACAGGGCATAGGTAAGCAGAGACACAGCGACTTGGAGATCTTTGTATTGCAGCCTTTTATCACTCAGAGCTTTTAGCACCAAAACTGAAGGCATCAGTAGACCCGCACCTAGCATTAGGGATCCCTAATCCATTACAATGCTTGTTATTACAACGCATGTCATTACAACGCATAATCCATTACAATGCATTTACTATTCTAAATTTGCTGGGGCGTTACTTTGGGGAATGCGTTGTAATGGATTATGCATTGTAATGACATGTGTTGTAATGAATTTCACGTGGTAAAGAATTTGTTGTAATGACACATGTTGTAACACGTGTGTTGTAAATGATGTTTCCCTTTAAAAACTATTTATTGTCAATTCAACAACTGTGTAATTTTGCCTATTACACTTTTCCTTGTTTTTCTAAATTGGTTTGGGAATTTCATTATGTTGTATTATTAAATTTTAATGCCTATATGATGTTGCTTGAAAATAACCCGGATTTCTCTGGTGAATTGCATCTTACCATAACTCCTAGGGGTCAGCAGTTTCTCATTTAACTCTATTGTGACTTAACCAGAGTGTGCTTAATAAGTAGGCTTAAGTACTGACCCTTGCTCACTTTGTCACTGGATTCAAGCTAGCTTAGCTGATGAGGGCTGTTAGCCCAAAACCGGTCCCAGGATGCTTGTCTCTGGTCCTGGGAAGACATGGCTTAGCAGTTCGGACTGGACTGTTCCCATGAGGCACAGGGTCAAGACTTGTTTGTATATAGCTGTGTCTGAACTGGGTGGCGAAGTGAGCTAAAGAACGATGATGGATTCAACCCAGATCTGTGACTGGGGGTGAGTGTCTGAAAAGTTTCAGTGCTCCGTCAATCATCACCTTCTGTTTGCTTTGTTCACCCTAAGTTGGTAGGGTATGCCCAGACATGGGTCCCTTGCTCACTTTGCCACTGGATTCAAGCTAGTCTGGCTGATGAAGGCTGTTAGCGGAAACCGGTCCCAGGATGATTGTTTCCGGTCCAGTGAAGACATGGCTTGGCAGTTTGGGCTGGACTGTTCCCATGAGGCACAGGGTCAAGACTGAGTTGCATCTAGCTGTGTCTGAACTGGGGTGGCAAAGTGAGCTAAAGAACGATGATAAATTTAAACCAGATCTGTGACTGGGGGTGAGTGTCTGAAAAGTTTCAGCGCTCCGTCCATTATCACCTTCTGTTTGATTTGTTCCCCCTAATTTAGCAGGGTATGCTCAGACGTGGGATCCTTGCTCACTTTGTCACTGGATTCAAACTAGCCTGGCTGATGAGGGCTGTTAGCCTGAAACCGGTCCCGGGATACTTGTTTCCGGTCCAGGGAAAACATGGCTTGGCAGTTCGGGCTTGACTGTTCCCATGAGGCACAGGGTCAAGACTGATTTGCATATAGCTGTGCCTGAACTGGGGTGGCAAAGTGAGCTAAAGAACAATGATAAATTCAAACCAGATCTGTGACTGAGGGTGAGTGTCTGAAAAGTTTCAGCGCTCCATCCATCATCACCTTCTGTTTGGTTTGTTCGCCCTAAATTGGCAGGGTATGCCCAGACGTGGGTCCCTTGCTAACTTTGCCGCTGGATTCAAGCTAGCCTGGCTGATGAGGGCTGTTAGCCCAAAACCAGTCCCAGGATGCTTGTTTCCGGTCCGTGGAAGACATTGCTTAGCTGTTTGGGCTGGACTGTTCCCATGAGGCACATGGTCAAGACTGAGTTGCATATAGCTGTGTCTGAACTTGGGTGGCGAAGTGAGCTAAAGAATGATGATGGATTCAACCCTGACCTACCAAATTAATATTCCAATTTCTCACAGTATAAATAACAGTGACCTTGTACTTTTGAAGAAAGACCACCATCAGGACTTACGAAAAGACGCAATGAGGAGAATTGAGAAAGAATGTCTGCGTCCTACACTGGTAGTGATAATTTACGATCAGGAACAAAAGGTAATTCCTGTGCTCCTTCTGAAAGGGGGCACGAAAGCAAGCTCCCTAAAGGTACACTGAGCACATTCAGTTGTTGCTCCGTCCAGCTGCCTGTACTTTATATGAGGTTAGAACTTTGCACTTCTGCAGGAGAAGGATCATACATTTCTAAAATTAAGGAAATGCAGAAGGTCTAGGAATAATAACTTGGGCATAGGTGACTTGGATGATGTATGTTGTGTGGCTATAGAGCATATTTGTTTGTCATCAGTGAGAGGACTCGTGATGACCTATGAGTCATTGGTTATCTGTCTCTGATGGAGGTAGTGGAGTCAAGAACTTCCCCAGAGGCATCTTGAGATGATATTTTCGGTCCACGTTAAGGCAAGGGGGAGGTGGTCTAATTGTCCCACTGAAGAGTTTTCTCTTCAGCTGCCTGTTTCAAAAACAAGAGGAGGATCCATCTTAGTTCAAAAAGACTCCATAGCCATAATAAATTGGAAGGCATTTGGTAGTGGAAAAGCTGAAGCATGGCTAGTACCACTTGACTTGCACCTCAAGATCTAAGTGGAGTTGATGACTTTTTCCTGAGTGTCTGGATTCTGGACTGAGAACTTAGACTTCGACTAGAACTACATAGCAAGAGTAATATTCCTGGTCTTGGTGGCGATGTGATTCAGTATTGTCCCTTCCCCAAATCTTCCTTTCCCAGATAGAGCATGAACTGGGACTTTTATTGGATTTGGTTTATGAGTAACTTTGCCAAAGGTAGATGACGGTATTAGAAGTGGTGTGATAGAGGTAGTGATCACAGGACTGGCCTCCAGCCATTGTGTGTCCTTGTTTATGTGAGGGATAATGCTTTGCCCATCAGGGATACTGCCTCAGAAGTGAGGCAAGGTGGGTTCTATGGCACAGCAAGCTAGGGCACCTACATTTGGGCACATCTGCCATATTTATAACACCTTTTCGGAGAAAACAAAATGGGACAGATGTAATGAATAAATCCACTGATAATTACTTTTGGCCACTTTCCAGTGAATATTATTCTACATAGTGGCTTTGAAATGACAGTTTTGGAGTAAGGTTTCTTATAAATCTCCTCAGAATGCTTGAGAAGCTGGGATTCTATGGCCAGAACTGGTCTTTGTGAAAGGGCTGGCAGGTACTGCCATGGTTGGGGCCATGTTAGCTAGTGCCCAACGTTTGACCCTGCGGTCATGGAGGCTCCATGGGGACTGGGAGTGCTCCGTCTGGGCCTGCACCAGAACAAGGGAGGAGTAAAGCAGGACTTAAGGCAGATAGGCAATGGGGATACATCTGGCATTCAACTACACAACATCAGAACATTCAAAATGATCCTCTAGAAATAGTTACAAACAGCAAGGAAGAAAAGCTAACTGCAGAAAGATGAATAGGATGTAGCATCTACTCAAGCAGCTCCTTGTTGAAGGTTTAGATTAATCCAATATGAAAGCCATTGAGTCTCCACATACAGGGAAAGGACAACCAAGCGAGAAATCACAGTGGATTGATTCATGAGAGCCTAATCCTGAGAGCTATATCTCTGTGTTTGAGATTGAAGCCAATATTTTATTTGAGGAAGTGGACCAGCAGGCAGATGGGTCACATATTCTTTGGTATGGGGTACGTCTGGTGTCATAGTGATTTCTGACACCAGCAGAGCAGGTTGCTGGGTTGCCTATTTTTTGATAGAGTGTACCTCTGTGTATAGTGACTTCTGATGACTGAATTGAAGTCTAGGTGTTTCTGTGAGTAAGGGAGACATGCCCTTGCCTTCTGTCATGAGGATTACTGCTCATGGAGTGGTGAAGTTCTTTTCAACAGTCACCTGCATAGCATGGGAACCTGGGCAGTAGTGTAACAAGGATGCCATGGGTCCTGGTGCAAACAAGGTAAAGAACCTCTGACTTCAGTTGGGGTAGCAAAACACAGTAAATATAAAGGTTCAATGACCCAATCAGGGCACTAGGCCCCAGTGCATCTGCATCTGATGTACAAATAGTAGCCATGCTCCTGCACCTGGGTCAATTGGAGAGAGGAGGCTGACTCAGAAGGCATGGTGTCAGTGAGACAAGAGAAGCTGGGCTCCTCTATGTCAAGCTCTATATGAGCAACATGGCCCATCCTTTTCAATGCCTACGACATTGCAGAGAGAGTAGAAGAATGCACTAAAGTCTATAACAAAGTTAATACAAGGAGGGAGAATTCCAGAAATTGAGAAGAGGCTTACAAAAACACAGAGGTGGTAACAGAAGTTTAATATAGCCCTGTATTTAGGAAGAGAAGCCCTTGTGGTCTGTACTTAATGCAGGAACAGGTATTAAAGGCCATAAGATAGATAGATATCATCACCTCTCCTGTCATGACCTTTACTACCATTAATTTGAAAGTGTGAACTTTAAAACGTGAAACAATATTAACATTTATTTAGCTTAATCACAACATGTACTCGATATGAACTTCACCATATAACTAAATAGTATCTTGTGCCCCTACCATGCACACAGTGTTTTTGTTAATATTTTAATTTAAGATGTTGCAGTAATGTTATAAATGATGTCACAGAACGTGCCATATAAAAGATGTTACGTTAAGTAAGGTAGACCTTCTGGCTTTGTCAAAGAGTCAGAATACCAAAATATAAAAAGTGGCATACCTATTGGCTTTAGGAGTCAGCACAACAACATATATAAAGCAGAAATATTAGTTTTAGCAAAAAGTCACTAATAACTAAGGGCAAAAGAATACCTCATAAACTTACACATATTGCAATGTTTAATATTAGTGATTGTCACACTACACATTTAATAAAGCAGTTTTGAATAAAACATAAAATATGTCTTTGAGTCTTTTTTTAACATTTTTCAGGCCAAAAAGTACAGCCATAGAACCAACCACAAGCGGTCCGTGCATGCCAGATGAACAGCAAAGAACACCAGCTTGGTGTACGTTAATCAAAATACGGTAAACTCCACTTGGATTATGCATTCAGTGACCCAGGAGATTTACTGTGTTCCGTTTTTATGTTGCTGGGGAGGGGGGGTTCTTGATTGGTGGTGCTACTGGCCCTTCTAGGGGCTCCACCAAGAACAAAACTATAATTTAAAAACCCGACAGGGCATTATGGGGCATGCTTTTCCTGGATCAGTGAATAAATAAATGAGGGGCTACTTATGCTCAGTTATATATATATTTTTTTTGGGTGACCGGGTCCAACTGAGCACACCCACACTATTTATACTTTGGGGCTGGGACAGGGAGACATGTTACTTCCCCCTTGGGTGCCCCAATGCCATCCTGGGGCACCCACACTTTTTATTTATGCTGGAGACGCATATGGAACCCTAAGACTTCCACAGCCTCTGCTGGCTCCCAAACCAGCACCTATCACAAGTTGCTTTGCTTCCAACCAGCGGGAGCAGCTCTTTTCTGTGCTCCTCCAAGAGTGAGCAAAGTTGTGGCCCCTAAACAGGAGTGCGGACACAGAATTACATTTGTATTCATTGACCACATTCTCCTGGGCAGGGAACACCAGTTTCCTAATGGATGGGGTCCCCAGAACTCTACACTCATTACTCGCTAGAGGATGTGGCCTCCAGGGCCGGTGTATGGAAGGCCTCTCAGTCATCAAGGAACTACATGATTTCAGACCACTACCCACACAGATTCCCAAGGACTTTGTCATGACCCTACTTGAAATTGCCTTGGGCAATAATTTCTTTCTTTATAAAGACACCTACTACCTACAGATTAAGGGAGTGTGGATGAGTGCGTACTTTACCCCTAACTTTGCCATATTCTGTGTATAAAACCTGGAGAAAACCAAGCTTCTAACCCCCCTCAATCCCATCAAAACGAATATCTCATTCTGGCGTCCCTACATTGATGACATTCTGCTAATCTGGAAAGGAACTAAAGAAACACTACTACTACTCTTGGACTGGCTTCACACCTGTCAGCCACATTTGAAATTCACGGGCGATCCCAAAGAGAACAACCTTCCCTTCTTAAACCTTTTATTACAGGTCAAAGATGACAAAATAAGAGGGAGGGGGGGAGTCACAGAAGTAACGGAGTTCTACAAAACAAGAAAACTGATATATAAGATGTTAATAGCACCAACAGCTGTACAAATCAGATTGAATGCTAATATAAAAATGATGTTATTTACAGGGCTGTTTTAATTATGCTGAAATAAAGAAAAAAAAAAAAAAAAAAGAAGATGACAAAATAGGTAAAGCCCTATTTAGAAAACCTACGGAGAGCAACACTTTCCTATTATATTCTAGCTTCCACCCATGTGGCTTGTGTGATGGGTTGCCCTTTGGACCAATTCCTCCGCATTCGCCGCAACTGCTAGTGGAGGGAGGATTTCTCCCGCGAAGCAGCTGTACTGACCGAAAAATTAATCACAAGAGGGTACCACAAGAGACTGGTCACTAGGGCACGCAAATGAGCCTGGTACAACCAGAGGGAAACCTTTCTCACCTCCAAAGAAAAAAAGAACAACACTTGTTACCCTTTCGTGTCCACCATCTCCCCTACCAGTAACAAAATTTCCCAAATTATCAAAAGAAATTGGAAAACTTTGAGCACTCTGGACATATTTGAGGAACCCCCCTTGTTCTCCTACTGCAGGGGACGGAACCTCGTGGACCACCTGGCACATGCCATAACTTGGCCCAAAGGTTCCAACAGAGAAGAATCCATCACATGCGCCTGGGGCCTGCAACCTACTATAGGCCACTACAAATGCCAGAGATGTGTTGCATGATCCACATCGCTCAACACCAAAGAGTTTGAAATCTATGAACGTACTTACCCACTGAAAAGCTTCACCAAATGCAGATCCTGCAATGTCATCTATGCTATACTTTGCCCCTGCAATTCTTTCTCCATAGGACAAACAACCCAAATGATAAATGATCAGATAATTCAACACAGAAGCCGCATCAGATGCAGAACACTAAACGCCCCCCATGTACAACATTTTCAAGAACTCAGCCCCAAAGAGACTGACTTCACCTGGCATGTCATAGATTAGCCAACCCTACAACTGAGGGGCAGTTACCTACAGCAACTCACCAGGTGTGAATGTCGTTGGATAACAAGATGTAACGGTACCTAGTCAGAATATCGAGTTGGAAATGTTGACTTGCACTAATATTGAGTGCAGAATATAGAGATACAGAAATTTTGACCACAAGAATATTGTGGTCAAGAATATCGAGTTTAAGGTAAGAAATAGCGTTTTCAAAGAAATCAAAGTCATTAATATTGTTTGCTAAAATATAGTTGTTAAAAATATAGTTTTGTTAGTTAGTGGTATGTATTATAAATGTATGTGCTCTATTGTTTGTATAAGTATTGCATTTGTTTTTTAATAGATGTGTTAAATTTTTGGAAATTATTAATTTAATTTCAATACATTTTTGCATTTCAGTTCCGTAACGGGTTATGGGTTTATAGGGGAATAGGGTGGAAAGTAATTTAATTTTAATACATTTATTAATATTTTTAATATAATGTTTATTATGATGTTTTATTTTATAGTGTTGATTGTGTGAATTAATTTATTAATAAATATTTATATTTTGCTTGTTAATTGTTATTAATTCATTAATTAATTGTTAATTAAATACGTCAATTGTGTCAAGTTTTAAGAAATTGGTGGTGGCACTTATAGCGGAATATGATGAGAGGTAATTTATTTATAATTAATTAATGATTTGTTGTTAATTGATATTAATTTATTAATGGTAAATTAGTTATGGAAATTGTGTAAATAGTTCTAGGTGTGTTTTGGTGTTTATTGGGACAGAGGGTGAAAAGTAATTTAGTTTCAATTAATTAATTATTACATGATCATTAATATTCATTTATTGATAATTATTTTTAGTAATTGTTTATTTTTATTTTGTTTGGGGATTTAGGTTCTATAGCTGTAACATTTGTTTAGTACATTCATTTTTAGGTTTTTAATTATGAATATGTGTTTAATTGATAAGTAATTGTGTTAATTATGGAGGTACACTTCTGTTAAAAAAAATTGATGGGTGCTGTATATTGTGTAGTATTATAGGGTAGGAAAAAAATATTACATTTATGTAATAATCATTTTTTCAATTAAAACATGTTTCTATTCCAAAATATTTATTTGTTGGTTAACTCTTAGGCAAATTTAAAAAACGTAATCTTTTTCTGCAAAATGTAGATTTTTTATACATTATATGTGTCTATGTGTTGTAAATTTTTATATTTTATATATGTTTTGTTTTTTTAAATTATATTTTGTATTGTAGTTGATATTTTGTTTGTTTTTAATATTTGAATTTTCTTTAGTGGGAATAGAAATTTTTATCCCTACGCTATCCAACACTTTCTCTACTGTTGCACTCGCTGGAGTGGGAATAGTAATTTTTACCCCCCGCTATCCATCACTTTCCCTACTGTTGCAGTCACAGGAGTGGGAATAGTAATTTTATCAACCTCTGCTATCCAACACTTTCCCTACTGTTGCACTCACATGAGTGAGAACTGTAATATTATCAACCTCCGCTATCCAACACTTTCCCTACTGTTGCACTCATTGGAGTGGGAATAGTACATTTTTCCCCTTGGCTATCCAACACGTTCCCTACTGTTGCACTCACTGGAGTGGGAATAGTCATTTTTAGCCCACCGCTATCTAACACTTTCCCTACTGTTGCACTCACTGCAGTGGGAATAGTAATTTTTATCCCTCCGCTATCCAATACTTTCCCTAGTGTTGCACTTGATGGAGTGGGAATAGTAAACTATTTCCCTCTGCTATCCAACACTTTCCCAACTGTTGCACTCATTGGAGTGGCAATAATAATTTTTTCCCCTCCTCTTTCCAACACTTTCCTTACTGTTGCACTCATTGGAGTGGGGATAGTAAATGATTCCCCTCCGCTATCCAACACTTTCCCTACTGTTGCACTCACTGGATTGGGAATAGTCATTTTTATCCCTCCGCTATCCAAAACTTTCCCTACTGTTGCACTTGCTGGAGAGGTAATTGTAACTTATTCCCCTCCGCTATCCAACACTTTCTCTACTGTTGGACCCACTGGAGTGGCAATAGTAATTTTTACTCCTCTGCTATCCAACACTTTCCGTACTTTTACGCTCCTTGGAGTGGGAATAGTAAATTATTCCCCTCAGCTGTCCAACACTTTCTGTGAGAAGTTGGCCTGGCATATGCAGTCCACTAGTTATAGTGGGCACCTTGCACCAGTCCAAACAACCCCTTAGAGGTGATAGGTTAAAGACAACCTTATTTGAAAGCTATCCTAGTGGTAGCTATGGAGAGCAGCTTTCAGGCTAAGTCTTGAAGGAATGTAAAGCAGCTTGTTTTACCAGTCTATAATCTCTTAAATGACCAAATAAAAGGAGAACCACACCAGGTATATATATAAAATATATGTATTTATTCTAAACACACCCTACTAGTCTCTTTATGAGGCTAGAGGTCAAAGCACATACGTTACACTTAATTTATCACAGTAAATTAGCACAATATACGTTGAGCCCTAGGGGCGTATCAAACCATATATTAAGAAAGTGGTATAAGAACCACGACTTGACTAGACACAAGGCCTAGAGCCTGTAGAATTGCTGGGGCCACAAGGAACCACCCAAAGGTAGTGACACAGGGGACCCACGGGGAACGCGTGCAGTGTGAGGACACAGCCGCGAGACGCCGTTAGCTTCTATGGGGAAAGTAGCGGTTGGACATTTAATGATTAAGGACACTTAGGAGGGGACTTTGAGCAAACGCCTTAAGACATAAGGGGTTCTAGGGTCAACACCCAGGGGAGCAACGGAGTGCTCAAATTACCTCACCCAGGGAAGCCGGGTGCATAGGTGTCTTTGGTGTCGGGAACCGTAGTTGATGTCAATGGCGATCTGCTTCACAGTGCTGCTGCCGTCAAGTGGAAAGTGTCCTGTGTGATCCAAGCCTGGATCAAAATGAGAGGAACCTGAAAGCAGAGGAGCAGAGTCTGGGTCACTTGCCTGTGAACAGGGGCGCGATAGACGAATGCCCACCGCTGTCGGATGATTTCAGGTTGAAGAGATGTAGTTTGACTCTGCAGCCACGAGGAACAGGAGGCGTTGACGAGGAGCTAGAGTCGAGCTGTCCCATAAAGGATGTCGAGTGCTGCGGCGTCAGTGACTGGATTGGACCCCACAAACCTTGGCAACAGCAACCCATGTAGAAAGAGAAGAAATGCGTTGGTGCGGACCAGCAAGGTCTGAGGGACTCACCAAGTGGTGGAGAGTCAGGGCACGTCTGGAGCAACCAGGGAACCCACAGAGAGTCAAAGCTGCCTTCTCAGGGACCCACCATTCAACGGACCAGGGATCGCGAAGGTACCTCGAGCGAAAACACAAAGGGCCGGCTCACGGAACACTTGTGGAGTGTAGGCCAGCAATCTTCGGTGGAAAAGGTGCTCGGGTCTGGGCTGCAAGTAACCCAATGCACAGCCTCTAGGGATGTCGAGAAGCTGATGCACTTACAAATGTGCACGTGTCCAGGAGTTCCGGTTCAACTGTACTCACGAGGGCTGCGGGACTGAGCTTTGCTGGGGACTCCGGTCAGCCTCGGAGAAGTCTGGAAATCCACCTTCTGGGCTGAGTCTGGCGGAGCTTCGGAGATGCAGACTGGTCAGAAGCGTCGTTGGTGCCTACCAAGCAAGGGAGTAACTCCTTTACTACAAGGGAGATTCTTCAGTCATCTAGTCGTGTAGATGGTCGAAGTTCCAGGATATCTGTAGCAGAGTTTTGTCCAGGTGTAATCTAGAGTCCTGTAGTCAGGGGTTGCTTTCTTATACCCAAGGAAGGGGTTGACTTACTCTGGGGACCCACCTATGGGAGGATTGGCGGGGTGTATGATTTCAAAGTGTTTGACACTAAATACGACATGTTTCCGTGCATCCATTCCAAAGTTAGCATTTACCGCGAGGTCATAATGCACTTAACAGTATATGGTTTGTCTGCATCACAGAACAGCCCCAAAGAATAGATTGATTCTGAAGGCTGCAGAGGGGCCCTGTTCATGCATGGGCACCCTCTCACACAAAACCCAGCACCCTGCCTTCAGGATTGATAAAACCTGCCATAGGGATGACTGATAGGTTTATGTGTGTAGTGATTTAAGGTAGATATATGTAACCTATATCTAAGTAAGGGGTGCATGCACCACCTTACCCAGGCTGCAGTAGCAGTCCTGTGGTGCCATTTCAGAAGGCTTCCCAGGGGTGGCATAATATATGCTGCAGCCCCTGGTAGGCCTCTGGGGTACCTATGCCCTTGATACCGAAGGTACCATATACAAGGGACTCATAAGGCTACCCCAGTAACCAAACTGGAGTGTACCTAAAGTACTTGGAATCAATTTAGAGAGGAGGAAGCAGCTAGGCTGGGGTCCTGGATAGCAGGGCCCCAGCCAGACTAAAGTCGAAAAACAGTGAAACAGCAGCAAAAAGTGGGGGTAACCATGAGACCAGATCCTACTCTCCTTCACTTTCCCTACTGTTGCACTCGCTGGAGTGGGAATATTAATGTATATCCCTCAGCTATCCAACACTTTCCCTACCGTTGCACTTTCAAGAGTGGGAATAGTAATTTTTTCCCCTCCGCTATCCAACATTTTCCATACTGTTACACTCTTTGACCCCCTTTCCTTCACTCATAATTTTAGATGGACATGCTGTGACGCCTTCAATCCTACTGCTGCTTCGTACGCAGCTCTCCGCACCTGAGGACCGTACTCCATACGCCCAGGTAGGCCTGCAGTAATTGGACCTTCTTAACAGGAATGCGCTACCATCCAGTAAGTTCCCACCTCGCCCGCCTCCCATTTTATTCAATTGGACTCTGATGGCCCCCTCTCACCCACTTTCCCATTCCAAACAGATATACCATGATGCTTCCTATCCTTCCACTGCCCTCATCGCAGTTTTCCCACCTGGACCTACCACACCCAGTGGACCCAATCGGTATACTACCAGTAAGTGACCAAATTGTTTAGTTTCACACCAGTTCACTGTCCGCGCTGCCCATCCCCTAACTCCGGTTCCTTCCCCCACAGCTGGATTCCCTTCTTCCTCCCCCTGAGACCACTTCATCTCCACCGCGATTCGCTGGCTGTCAGAAAGTTTTTCCGCACTACAGCTCCTTAGCAGTTTTCCTTATACCACACCCATGATCCTTACGGTCATGTTCTAGTTCCCCACTCCTTGTCGCCCGCCCTTCACATCTCTCCATTTCTCTGAGCCTAGACACGGGGTATTCTTCCTGCCCGTGCACCTCCCAGCTCTTGCCACTCTGGCTTAGCTGCCTCACCTTACCTGTCATAGACTCTCCGCTTTAGCTCACCTTTAAGCGATCATGCCCTTTCCCCTTTCGTGTGGTATCCCGTACCTTGGTCCACATACTGAGTTTTTCTATTCTCCCCGACAGCACTGTTATGTAATTATCTGTAACCTTGTCCTGATGGTGGCCTAACATTGCAAACAAGCCAAAAAGCTGCAGCGCCTCTTTCGTGTTTACCCAGTGAAATCACTCTGTATTTATTTGTATTCACTGTATGGGTATTACTGCGAATACACCTTGTATATAATCTGTTTTGTTGTGTGCCCACTACCCGCAGTACATACTTCCTCACATGTCACTTGCGCCATTCACCATTTCACAAGCACTTGTGCACAGAATAAACACAGGTTGCATGTCATTTAATGTAACACAGTGCTTTCTTTGCCTTTAAATATATGTTTTTTTTGTCTCTGCAAATTATTGTCCCCCTCTTCTCCTTCTGTGCTCAAAGCAACTACTTTTGCTTCTTTAAAAATTGTCTGACAAATAATATCCTATGAGACATTGCTGTATGTTACACACCATTGCCCTGGTCTCTACCGGGTCTACGGGCTAACTCCTGTAGTTGGTTAGTGTATATGGCTTGGGAGGGTATCCTCCCTGCCTTAAATGTTAAACTCGTTCCCAGGGGTGCTGTTTCCGGGGTCTCTATGAGCTCAGACCCAGGAGATGGAGTTCCAGTGGCATCCTAAAGGCTTGGGAAGGGGGACACAAGTCCCCTCTCCTAATTAAATCATTGCGCAAAACACCAGAGCCTGGCCCACCCCGGGGGGGCTTTTGTTTTAAGGGGCAGGAGTCCACCCTTTTATTCTTTTGCATTTGTCCCCAGATCCTCTGCAAATTTGCAATTAAATAAAAAGTTTTGTGCCACAACCCCTAGGGTGGCAGAGTATCCCTACCCTGCCCCCCTATGTATATTTGTTATCACTTTCTTTTTTTAAGACAGTGGCGAGTCCTAAAATGGCTGCTGCTATATCTTTGTTGATGTGGAGGCAGCCAATGAGATCTTATCTTTAGATCTGCCAGCTCCACGGAGCCTCTGCAGCATGATATATATACACATTTCATACCTTAATTTCTCAAAAACTACTGAACTGATTTTCATCAAATCACGAAATGCACACTTCCTCGACCAAGATCTAGCTTTCTGACAAATGTGGTTGAATTTCATTTAGCCATCTCTGCAGTATCTATTATGCGTTTACTGTTGGAAAAAAAGGATTTTAGAAGCTCCGCTTGACGGATTACCCAAAACGTTCCATGAACAAGCTTTATATATATATATATATATATATATATATATATATATATATATATATACACACATACACACTCACACATATATATGCATCTGGGCAGACTAACTGTAAGTTGTTATTTATTATCGTTGTTGAGAGGAGAGAAGCCATGGCTGATTATTCTTTGTAGATCTACTATAGCATGTATGGTTTATGTATGTGCACTAATTATAAATAACATGTGTTAACCACAACCAGAGTACACGATTTTTAATCTATGCAGCATGATTGAAAATCAGTAATTAAGCACTGTGAGTAAGCCCACAGTGGGTTATTACTTTTGTTACAAAAATCCCTCTGTTACTTGCGGTTCATAAATTACAATCTTAATACATCACAGTAGCCTCTGAATTGTCATCAAAGAGCTGCTTGCAAACTGCATGGTATAGGATAGAACCTAGTGTTTTTCTCTCCAGTCTTTCTTTATCCTTATGTTGCTCATAAGGGTTTGTTTGGGTAGAAATACAATTTTATTACAAAAGCCAACCCCAACCACTGTAGTATGTTTGTGCTACTCAATATCAAACACTCTTAAAATATACTGCCAACTAGAATAGATGACGTGATTCTTACACTGTGCAACCCTCATTGGCTTATGTAACATTAACAATAGACTGATTTAGACACATATGATTCAGTGTCTCTACATAAAGTGCTCTTGCACCCTACACTGGTGTCAGTAGCGCTAGAAAACAAATAAAATGTATGTGAGAGAGGGGATATGGAGAGATGAAGAGGGACTGGTAGTGCAAGGTAGTGGTAGTGAGGGAATCTATGGGGAATGAAGTCATTGGGTTGGGTTTGCCAAAAAAGATGGCTGTGCCGGGTGCCATTAGCGCTAAAGCTGGCCCTGCTTACCATCATCCTAATGCTGAACCCCTCCCTGAAATCAGTCATTGTTTAATACGTGGATCTCAATAGCGGTTATAAATTTTTTCAATAAAAACATGAACACAAACGACCCCAGAAACGACGTATTACTCCTCCTTGGTGCATCCTTTTACCCTTTAAGGCCTAGATTACCTAGGTAGACTTGAGCATGTGTAGTCACTCACAGGATTCTTACCGATATCTTGGACATGACAGTTCTCTAAATTCCTTGTCTTAATATCCCAAAAAAGGAACTCCAAACAGCTCATATCCTGTCACATTTCCCTCATTTATAAATAAAAAAAATGTATAGTGTGCCATATGATCAAGAAATTTTATAAGAAGATTTATAGCCTTCATCCAAATAACAACTACTGTTTGTTTTTCCACGAGAAGCAACCCTTTAATGCTGTTCCATTCATTAGAGACTCAGGGGGATTGTTTCTCCCCATAGGAATCCCATTCTGGTGTTGAAGAAGCCCCGCAATACAAATCTACTTTAATCACTCCAGTACTTCTCACATTGCCTCAAGGAAGCATCCAGTACTTTTGTATTCTGTCTGTGTAATGTGTACTGACTAAAGTACCAACGAAGCAACATTTTAGCCAGCAACTCCCTACGCCAATGACAGTCGGTTGATTCTGTATGTCAGATCATCAGCAAAACAGACTTTTAGTTCCTAAATATTGTTTTAAAAATATTATTATACAAAAGAGCTCTATGTTGTTCCTCTCTCAAAAAAGGAAAGAAGAAAGTAGCTGTTTGGAGAAGCCAAGTGATAGAACCTCACTGTACTCTAAAAAGGGTGGTAGTGGGGATCCTTTTGTTGGATCATAATGCCCTCACACACCCTTTCAGGTGTCATGCTTCATCATCTGGGCTGCTCCTCGTTGGGGCGGCGGTGCAATTCCCAACGGGCTACCTAAGAAGGGGCTCTTTGTCGGAGATCTTCTATCCAACTGCCGTAAGATGAGTGCGGGTGTAGGGCCAAGAAGTTTAGATGCATTTTGGTGAATTAAAATAGGGCTGGGAGTACCTTGAATGGACAAACTTTATTCTGGGGGTTTCCTGTCCTAATTAAAAGAAGTGTAACAGGGCGCTATCATGTACCACTCTGTGGGTCTAGGTGCTCCTGTTAGAGTGTGTCGGTCAACATGCTTCTCACTGTCTGGTGTATTAACCCTGCGATTCTTCAGGACCATGAAAAAATGTGCTATCTACAAGAAATAATAAGTGTTAAAACAGGTAACAAGTTTACCCTCCTCCACTGGGTCCCAGACCCGGTGGAGGAGGGTAGATTGAAGGACACCCAGGCCGAGCTAAACACGAGCAGAGCCGTGTGATGTCTCTGTCTGAATGTGATTGTGTGTAGTGGTATGGGAATGATTTCGGTTTGATTGAATGAGTGAGTGAATTGTCAGAGACATTTAATAACCCATAAGATATAAACTTAGAGACCATAACGTTCAGGGACAAGGGCCCTTGAGAGTGACTTGCAAATGACGAATTGACAAGGTACTGCATATCCTTCTTCGTTTGTCTTTGCAGACACCGACCTATAGGCGGTACACGGAACCCACTAACTGTTTAAAGGGTCCTACAGTCCCAGATTCTTCTACGGGGGCCTGGTAGGCTCAACCAAATGGGCCACCTGGTAATGTATGATGAATACTATCAGAATCAAGTGTAGAGATGCCAATTTTTTAATTTTTTAATTTTTTTAATGTGTATTCCCACACAGTGAGTAAATATAAGTGTATGTGTGGTTGTATTCCATGTGTAACTACAGGTACAATAAAGGGAGAATCAAGACGTGCAAGACTCACGCTGACCCATAAACCCTGATGAAATCACCGGTAAAGTATACGTCGGTGATGAAACATGTCGGTTGTTTTTAGTAGAGTGGGCATACAGCACAGAATAAAGGTGTAGTTGCCAGTATAGCTCAGCTCTTTTTAAGGCGGCGGGTCCAGATTTCGAGTACATGAGGTTTTCGCATACCGCATTGGGTCACTAAACACTTGTAACACATAATGGTTTTTGTTTTCTTTGCACAGCCTTTATCCCCTTTTCTTTCCTGGTTGGCAGTAGCTGATGATGAGAAGTGAGGATTCAGGCGAGTACCAGCCTGTCACATCCTCCCCCGGGTGTTGCTCCCGTGAGGCTCTGCCAACCTCCCCTCCCCCTTTTCACAGTAGAAAGGTCTAGCGAGGTGATAGGATTAGCCTGGGTTCTCATGCATACACATATAAGGTTTTTAAGCTTTTAGTATTGAAGGCAGTGACTGTTACTAGCACACACAGATAGAAGGCCGTAGAGTACCCTCTGTTTGACTAAACAAATTTAGTATTAATTAGGGGTCATTGACCTCATAGTATTTAGGGACAGGCCATTGATTGTTCATGAGTGAATTCTGTGCCAATGTTTTATTGTTCCTAGTGTCCTCAGGCTGATGTTATATATATTGTTATGTATGTTCTTCTAAGAAAAATGTATACAAAAATATAAGAAAGAAATATATTGTGCATTAACTATTTTTGATAATTAAAAAAATGTTTTTATGCGAATAAAAATAAATATTTGATATCACTTAGCTGTTCTGTGGGCGTTCCTTGTAGTGTTGGAGATTTTTCCCTACTTTTATCATTGGGAACTCCCCTTTCATGTTGTTTGAAAAACCTCTGTGACCATGGCCCATTGCCTTTAAGGTCAGAGAAAAAGATGGCTTACCCGATTTTTGCACCTAAACTCCTACTTTACAGCTCGTGTTCCAGTGATTTTCTTTTGAACGGTCTTCACTTTTTTGTGATTTTCAGAAGCAAAAAAGTTGCTCCCTCAGTAGTGAAGATGATCATTGTTTTCTCTAGAAATACATTGTTGGCTCCAGCAGACCTCGCCATGTTTTGCCCATTACCAATTCTTCCAGTTAACTCCATACTCATGAAGAATGTGGTCACCAGAGGGTCTGGCTAGCTTTTAGGGCAATTAGGAAGTGCCCAACGGGCTGGTTTGACAGGTCATTATGTGTGCTGATTTTTGCTTGTTTGTTGGCCTGTTTTATGATCGGCTGGACCGATTTTTATTGGTGATGTGCCTGTTATGAAACCACACACTACCTGCAGGAAGCTCAAATATAGGCACTCTTACATATTTTACATAAAACTTATACAGAGAGTCTTTACAGATAAAAACAGATCCAATTTGCAAACATGGACCACTTTTTTAGCTGTCTAATTCACTAATGGGGGCAACTTTTACTTGGTGCCCAGTCTCACCCTGGGTCTTGACTCAGTTTCATGACTTAATGGAAACTTCAAAGCACCTGAATGCATATCAGGCCAGGTTCCGCGCATGACGAGCTGAGCTCGTCATGAGTTGCGCCGCTCGCATGCTCATGACGAGCTCAGCTCGTCATGTAACACGGCTTTTCGTAAATAGTCGCACAGCGCAAAAATCACGGCCGCACGCATGCGGTTAACGTGGGAGCAGTGAATTTGTTTTTTGCCCCTATGCATGCACAAACAGGGACAAATGTTTATCTGCCGAATCCCACGTGTGGTTTGGCTAAGAAAAGCTCATAACGTGTCATTTGTATTGTTCCTTTAAATAAAGAAGAACAGAAATGAGATAACAGTGTGGTCAGTAATTGAAGTTTTTGATTTTGTTTACTTCCTGGCTAATGGCGAACTTACCTCACAAGCTTGTCGACTTGTTAAGCATTTAAAATGCGACCATAATTTTCCGACAGTAATATAATGAATTTACTTATAGCACTTATTGTAATTGCACACAATTCTGCAGAAAGTAAAAATCTTGGCTTTTTTTTTTACATAATGATTACTTCATATAGCAATGTCTGATCTATTTTGTATGGCGTGCTGAGTGTATGGATCAATAAGTTAATACACATATTTGAAGTAAACATTAAAAAAATTCTTCACAAAAATGCCAGAACTGATCTACTACGTCATGAATGTATCAAAAAGGAGACAACATACACACTAGTACCCTTACCTTGGTATATTGCTCGCGCTCCAGTTCTTGACTAGACCCAGAACCTGATGCCTGCTTAAAACGATTCACTTTCATTTTCATCTGCCGTGTTCGCTCTTCCACTACTAAGTTTGCTGAAAAAATGTACAATAGAATACTATTAAAGAGGGGTCTTCGAGAACTGCCCAGCCATTATTTCTAAAAACTTTTCAGTAGTTTAATAACCTCTTTGATTAATTGTGAAGTGTAATAATGTATTTAATGTTTTTCATTTATCTAGTTTATTATTTTTATGTACTAAGCACACGCATACCTGAAGGTTATATGAAATGGAATGAATTATTATATGCTACAGTAAATGATTTAGTTTAACTACGCTCTTTTGTGCTCCACCACTTAAGGGGAACTTGAACATCTCCATCGAATAATAGTGTAATCAAGTACACCGAAGACATTTAACACAAAATCTCTATATAAAAAACACAAATGTATCTTTTTCTGCCTGGGGTGGCCGAGGACCGGAAATGCACATAACGTCTGAGGCCAACTGGAAGAGATGCGGCTGAGTTGTTTGTAAATCGCTTGCCCAAACGGTAGTATGCTTTCCTCCACCAAATGTCCATCACTTTCCTGAGCATTTATCTTCAACACGCTTTCTCAAGCAACAAGAAAAGAGGAACAGGAACCGGTTAATGTCGGATTCAGATTTAGGTGCATTATTAAATCTGTGATAAAGCCTTAACGTTAATTGCTATTCAAGATTTAAATCTGTTATCCAATAAACACAATCTACAGATGCTGCAGATTTCGGAAACTGACAGCATGAAGTGCAATGAAATGCCCACATCCCAGTAGGGTGAGTGAGTGGGGAAGCGTATCAGGAAGCATCGGCCTATGACCATTTCCATTTCAAAGGAACATTGAGGTTTAGCCTCGAATCAAGTCCATAATAATAACATTCACCCATGACTGCAGTTTTTAAGACGTTCTTATAGATGCTTTTAGAATGTATCTGCTGCATAGACTATGAGGAGGTGCTGATTGCTTTTATTGGACCAAAGCATGTGACATAGTGATGTTACAGATATGTATTTACTTTGGTTTGATCGTTCACATAAACACATAATTTCAAAATGTAACATATACATGAAATCAAATGAACAAATTGTCTCGAAATGCTACATCTTTCAAAATTATAGTCATGCATAAACTAAGTGATGATCACTAAAATGCACCCCCAAGAAATCAACCTCAGAAACCGTCTCCAAACAGGAGGCACCCCAATATAGTATTGGATTTAAATGGTTAATGACGGCTGAGGCTATATTTTTTGTCTAGTCTTTATTAATGGCTATGTCCCTCTGTTTGCATAACAAAGCAAATTTCACCACACCGTTTTGCATAGGCTTACAGGGGCTTGGACCATGTGCACAGTCCTACAGGAGACTACAAGATCATTACAAAACAAAAACAAATCATGGGTCAGGATGCAAACCTGGAACATATGACTAAGCTCAGGGAATCTTCCTGTTAGTTCTCTGTTTAGACCCAATATAACTTGCATATTTTCCAGAGGAAAGTGTGATTCTGGCATCCAATGGAACACTTCAGCAAGCGCTGACCACAATTTAGTTCTCAGTGCATTGTTGAAGCTGTATGTTAAATATAGGAGCTTTCTTTTGTAGTAGCAAATAAATATATAAGCTCTTTGTACTAAAAAGGCATGTCCACTGAGAAAATGAATGCAAATAGTGTGATCTTTGAGTGTGGATTGCATTCGGTAAAGTTTAGGAGGTGACAGGTAATGGAAACCCTCTTCTTTTTAAAACCATAAGCTGTTGATCTGCACAACCATGGACAGTAACATTGTGTAAAGTGGCTGTATAAATGTGGTTTATGACTGTGGAAGATACGAAAATGCTGAGGTGTTGTCTATATCTACATTATAAACGTATATGAAAGAGAATGAAAATGTGTCTTTTACTGCATGTAGGTTTGAGCAGATTCACTGTGGCCAACTGCTTGGTTGGCTCCCTGAGGCGGAATCGATGACCAACAGCATTCGAAAGGAGGATCACTATTTTAGTGCCGATAATGTGTCATGCAGCAAATGACAATACCCATTATTTGCCTAAATGTGTTTAGTTAAATGCAAATGTATTTGTCTTACAAACATATTACCCATAAGGGCATCTCTATCACTGAATGAAACACTCAAAATGTTTGGATTTGTAAGGGAAACACTGTCAGAGCAGTTGCACTGTTATTTGCCTTGATGAATATCTGACAATGAAAATATATGCTGATCCTGCATATCTCCCTTTCAGAAGGACTAGAGCCTTACGTTTATGACTAAAACGTGGTATGTGCTAGCTAGGGCCACAAAATGAATGAGGTTTCTCTCCTCGCACTGCAGTAGGCTTTATATCCCAGAATCTCGCAGCATGATGTTGTTGCAATACTTATTTGCCGGAGAGAGGCCTGATTAATCGCTAGTGGTTCTAACAGATTCTATTGTATCCAATGGCCACAGCTGGTCAATCTCTGGCCATGTGATGGTCAGATATTCCTTTGAAATAGTTGATTGAAAACTGTTGCTGTGCAGATTCCTGGATCTACCCACATGCATGCTGTAAGGGGAAGTTGCTATTGGCTTATCATATTTCTTTATTAAAAACTGACAGTTGTGTGGATGAGAAGATGTTGTTAAAATACAAAAGCTATGTTATGCTATTCATTTAAATTTAAGTACTGATGCAGAATAGATCATTTCTCTAAAAGAAGGCCAGTGGTTAATGTTGTTATTGGCTCAGACACTTCACTTACAAGTTTGACAAGAAACGTTTTGTATATTGTGAAGCTACTTGAATTCCCTTAAGAGCTCATGTAAAATGGAAATTATGGCAATGGTCGACCAAATTAAGCATCATGTTTAAATAACGTGGCAAGAAAAGGATATCATGTGACATTAAGAGACACATTCTCTGGCGCTAATATTTTCATCCATTTGAACTAGAAACAACATTTGTGTTGACATTTGCAAATTATATGACAAATGGAGTAAATCCATAAGTGTGCAGGAAATACCTCAGATACCGAATATCATGATTTCTCTGACAAGTGTATATTGTTTCATCAACAATCTGTTCTTTGAAGATAAAAACAACATAAGCAATCTTTCTCTTCTACATATATTTTGTAACAATGCAAAGTGTTTTTCCCGAAAATTGCAAACAATAAAACAGCATATTCTTATTCTTGTAGTTCACTTACTAGCTCAATATTTGCAATAAACTTTTCCGGGTTTGAAAAAAAACTGTAATTTAATTCTTATTACGTACAAAAAAGCAAGATAAAAATGCATAAAACATATCAAGTGTAATAAGCTCTTATATTGCCTGATGTACGCACCTCACAGCTTTTTGGTCTTATAATGTCATTGAATCTCTTCATGGCAATATTGGATCATACATTGTTAATTGTTAAGTATATGTATAACAAACACTGATGTCACTTGCAGTGGTCCAATCAAATATATTGTCGCCTGCATGGCCTATACATTCGCCCACAACCAAAAAAACAATGAAACGTACTTAAGAACGTATAAAATATAACATATGAATGTCTCATTGCCTTAGCAGACTCTCCATTGATACAGTTGTAGCAATTGTGTTGCTTAAATTGTTTTAGCCACCATTGACTTTAATGGGAGTACGAACTTTTTTGTGGGCAATCTTTCAACAAAAAAAGTGTAGTTGTTTCGGGAAACAAGTTAACTTTTAGCTCATGAAACCTCTTGCAACTTCTCCACATCAAATGTTAGATATTTACACTTTGCTGAAAGGAATATGAAGCATGGAAAATGACGCTAACCTTTCGAAGACATACGAAGTAGAAATGCATGCTGACACACACCTATAAGATATATGCTTAGCTGGAGGGATGTCTTAATTGATTTGGTTCACCATTTCTAAAGTTTTAAAACATAAAGGTAACTTTAGCATTTCCATTTAGCTGCAGCCAGAGCTAGTGGCCACTCTTCTACTAGCGTTGTCATACTTTCCAAGTAAGACAGCATGTGTTGTCATTCTAAGGCGACCATCAAACTATGGCTAAGCTACGATATTTTACAGCTTTTTACTTTCTAAGGGTAGAAGAAAGAACCAGATTGTCTAACACAGTTGATTTGAAGTCTCTTCAAGAAAGAAGGGCAGATTTCAATAATAATTTGAATATGCTATGTCATCATTTTAAATTAAAGCAGTGCTTACTGGAAGCTACTATTGTTTTATTGCACAGCTAAGAACTTCCGTGTTTCTGTTTTTCATAATTTTGGATTCTCTGCACTGTTTAGATTTTTAGGAAAACTACGGCTAACTAATTTCAACGTTCAACCTTTGTACCAACGTTCAACCTTTGTACCAACAGTATGTTGAGGTTTCAGCCTTACTTGCTTCTTCTGCTAAATTATGGGCTTCCAACATCTAAGTGGTCTCATTAATCAACATGTGGTTTTCACAGCATTTTGTGAGTGCAAATCATATCAGAAATCTAAAAATACTCCACAGGAAAACCATTTAATGAGCTCAAAATTATTATAAGGAAAGGGTGTCTAAAGTCTGGCCAGGATGGCTGCAGTCATACATTTAAATACAGCCAATATAAATGAAAATAATTGACATGGTCAGTGTTTATCATGAAAATAAGCCACGGATCCAAACCTGGCTGACCTACATTGGATACCCCTGCTGCAAGGAGATCACTTTTTAAAGATGTTGCTTTAATAAGGCATCAGTTGATTTTGTTGAATCGTGCTGGTTAAGCACAGCATGGCTTTGGCCCTGCATTGTGTCCCGCAATTTATAATTTAGGTATCGCAGTGAGGGTCCCTGGTTATTTTGGTTACTACCAACAGAAAGATCATCTGGTTGCAGGACATTATCACACTCATATAAGTGTTCGCAATTACGCTAGAGGGAGCCCTCTCTTGCATAAGCAACAAGTGTTGGTCTAACACAACTATCTAGTAGTGAAGCTGCGTTGACGGGTGTACTTGAATTTTCTTTGATGAGATTCACTCTACATGACAAAAAGTTAGATATAGTATGTGATTATCTGCATCTTAGGCAGTGCCAATCAGGTACAGGGGGCCTTTCCTGTTTCGTCTCTGCAAATAATCTGAACAGTTCATTTTTTTTCTTTCTCCACCAAGCGTTGAGCTAATGTAAAAACAAGTTATAATCCACAAAAAAGGTGAATATCATAAAGAACAATAACTAAAGAAACGATATGTGGATACTCATATGAAAAAATTAAGTAGTAATGGACTGCATATAATCGTTTTAGACCTGGCTGCTACACTTAAGCAGCATGGAGTGAAATTTGCCTCAGCTACTATCAATCCAGCACTGCGATTTGGCACTTTTCATAAAGGTAAAATGATTAGATCTCGTCGTTTTGATAAATCGAGCCACACAGGGGAACATAGACAATATTCTAAAGTGATTTTCTACCAAAGGAATAAGGGGTTGTCATACTTCTTATAACTCATTTCAAGGAATCAAGATAAAATAAAAGACTAAGGGGTCTATTCACAAACTCCACTTTGGAAGATGTGAAGTAGAAATACAGTAATACTGTTCATGTTTTGTAAAAATGCTATTTACTAACCTAAGTGTGGATACCTCTACCTCCACCACTCCTATCTTTTTCTCTGTGGAGGTCTCAGACGCGTACGCAGAGATCTCAGTACATGCAGGAATATGTTTTAGTACTAAATGTGGGAGGGACAGAGGAATGGCTTGAATACGGAGAATAAATACATCTGAGTGGGATGGGTTTAGGATGTGGTATGGAGAGGTGTACGGCGCAGACACAAACACCTACCCATAAAAGAGTAAGTCAATTGCTACTCTTCTCAAGTTACTATCGCCAAAAACGTCTCAAACAGAACCAAATGTTCTATAGCGCAGCCTTCGATTTAATCCAGCACAACACATGGCCACTCATTACAGGTACTTCAAGATACTTCTATATTGTTAGAAAATAATGGCGACAGGGACTTAAAAAATCTAACTCGGAAACCCGTTTAACTAAATAAAATATTTTGTATAATATATATATATGTATATATATATATATATATAGCCTTGTATCAACACAACCCTCCAGTACGCTCTCAGTAAACGTCACCCCGCCAGCTTAAATTCTAAGGGTGTTTATTCCATAAAACAACATGTTTCGAGTTTGAGTCAAACCCCATCTGACAATAGAGCAGCCATTTTGGAATGGGGCGTTTTGTGCAAACTTAATCATAACATGTGGCAGAAGTTTGCACAAACCGCACCATTCCAAAATGGCTGCTCTATTGTCAGATGGGGTATGACTCATTTCAGTCCCCTTTCTATGCTTATGTACTGCATCGTGACTTGTCAATTGCCAAATGCTTTATTAGTATCTATGTGAGCACTATTTCATTGAACGTGAACAAGGCTTCTCGTAAGCCGAAACATGTTGTTTTATGGAATAAACGCCCTTGGAATTTAAGCTGGCTGGGTGACGTTTACTGAGAGCGTACTGGAGTGTTGTTGATACAAGGATTAAATTACCGGCGTGCTCCGCCGGTTGTGTACGCCAATTCCCTCGGGGCAGCAAGAAGTCGGAAGGAGCGCTTTTTGGAAACCATATATAGACCAAACACTCTGTGACTCTGCTTCAGTGAGCGTGACTAATTGCCTCAATTCCTGTACTCTATTACTTCCTGGGCAACAGAGTACAGGAATTGAGGCGTCTAGAATCTAGACTGATCATTAAGTACAACATCCTCTACCCGACAAGTCACAACTTGGATGAAGAACTGGTCGTCCATTTGGGTTAGCTTTAACATACACTAATAAAAATAACTGAATATGCACTAAGTCTGTTTGCAACCTGACAACCAATGTTTATCAAATCTAACATCAATTTTAGTGGTTTTCTTGTTCTTTCGTTACAGGTGTACGTGGTCTGCTTATGAATCAAGATGCAAGAGAGCTAAGATATCTATTAACATGACAAACATAGTGTCTTTTATTTACTAGGTATAAATCAGTAGGAGAGATTTTGATTAAGGTTTGGCTTCAAGACCAATGTTAACAATGGTATTTGGAAGATCTAATACCCCAATGGCCATTTGTGCCCACTAGGGCAGAAGTGTACAACATTAAGGAACTGTCTGAAGTAGTGATTTTCATGGCCATAGAAGCTCACAGGGGTGGAACTGTGTAGCTATACGATTTTGATCGGCACTGTCACAATACTACTCACTGAGGATAACTGTGGGGTGTATCAACAAGGCCACGTATGCCCATTTGGGCAAAAAAATATTTTTACAAATCATGGCCAGTCTCAATGTAATTAGCCCACTGGGGCCGTTTAGTGTTGCTAAAGTTTTATATATTGTTTAAAGCCCGATGAAATGTTATGAAGCACACTTGAATATGATGGAATAATAGTAATGTTTATTGGATACATTAACAAATTATTGATTTTAAGAAATTATTAAGAACAGACGACCTCATCTATGCCATGACATAAGAGCGCCCAGCGGAGCTTCCGAGAGAGGTACGTCTGCAGGAGTATGCAGGGAGACTGCTCTGGAGTATTTAGGGGAGGAGCACTCTGAAGCACCCCGGGTCCCCCTCCCACTGGGACCGTGCTCAAATGCCGCACACTCACCTCTGCTGCTGGAAATGGGGAAGATCTACGGACTTTGGAAATGTCCCTTCCACCTCTCCTATCTCCGCTCTTGACCTGGGGGCGAGCTGGAGGATGAGGCGGACGGCGTTTCCCAGCAACACCGTGACAGGTGCTCTTGATGGAATTTTGACGATGCCGGAAACCATAACTGTCTATACTTACAGCGGTGCCCGAGCAACCTTGGCTGATGCCCAGTGGACCTGTCCTATGCAGCTGTAGAGAAGTTTGGCTCTGGTTCACCCCTCGGCCGGCACCTACCCAGCAGGACATCGGACATTGTTTTCCTCGCTTTCCCGTTGTGTTTCCTACCTGCATTCCTTACCCCTGTTTACCATTCCACCTCGACCTTTTCTATCCCCATAAGACGTGTTTACGCATTAATAACTCATTATTGTGGAATTCTTGTGTTTTTTTTATCCTATGTCTATACCTGTCTATGTTAATTATGTATCCTGTAACTCACTGATCCTCATGTAAAGCGCTCTGATACCTCTGGGTCTAGCCAGCGCTATATAAACTTTTGCAAATAAATCAAATAAAATGAACAGTGTCGAGTGTCAACATCGACATACTAATAAAGTGTTACTCATTTGAATCTAGTAGCATAAGCCCAAATAATGCAGTCGGGCCTAGCGTAATGTATCTGTGTATCAATACGTAACTTTATAAACCATGTACAGGCACTCAAGGTATTTGACAACGGATGTAAAATTAAAACCGGTCTTGCTCTATTTGAAATGTTATGCATCTGCAATGTATTTTTTTGCATCTTAGTAATTCTATTTCCCCAAATAAGATTTGTTGTGATAAATGAGTATAATGGCACAACCTAGATTCTGGTCTATAAATTAGTGTTTAAAATATATATTTTTGAATGAATTCACAATCAGTGTGTAAATACAAATGTAATGCATCACATAATATGGTATGTTATACCATTTGGTCATTATCGGTACATGTCTGGTTTCACTTTTTGAACCACATGGTGTAATTTAAATGCAATGAAGGAGGGGTCACATTACTCGTGAGCAAGAAGCCGGGAGCTCCGAAACGCTTTGAGTTTGTGGATTGCTGCAATAAATCACGCTTGCTGAAGCAGAGCCACTGAGTGTTTGGTCTTTATTTAATTGACACAGTGTTGAATATAAGAGGTGCGCTACCCCACCATGAGTTCACCGTGGTAAGAGCCTCGGGATTGAGTGATCCGTTGTAGTGGTATATATATATATATATATATATATATATATAATCCAAACAAACGATCCCGAACCTCCAACCAGTGGCGAACAGAGACCAGTGAATCCCGAAGTTGAGGCAAGATGTTTTTATTTTCAAGCACCAATCTTCAAAAGCATACAGCGGACTGACGCGTTTCGGGCAGATGCCCTTGATATATATATATACACACACACACACACACACAACACATTTCTGGTAATTTTAATATATATAATATATTGTTTTAAAATACTATTTAACTGACTAACTGACTCTATATCCAATGTATATTGAGCACTGTTTAATAAAACGAATAAAAGAAATACTATTTATAAATTAACTAAATAAATGCCACTTAATTATTTAATACATATTTAAACAAACGAGCTGCAATTTTTTTTATTAGTGCTAGATTTAAAATGCATATGTAAAATTATTTTATAATAAACAAATTATGATTTTCAAAAAGTCCTAAAAAACCATTTTAATTTCCGTTTGCTTTACCACAGGAAGAATTTTTCCACTGTTGCTGAGGTCTCCACCTATATGTGTATAGTTACAAGTAGTTGCATTCCACTCATAAATCCTTGTGAAGAGGATCCACCAGTTGGTGAAGGCATGCCGGTCTGCATATAGGAGTAACTTTACACTCAGAAATGGTGAACAGCAAGTTCTACCTCCTTATGTGCAGTAGTTCTTTTACTTGTTAGTACATTTAGACATGTAAATTTACCTTTGTGAATAAGTCTCCTAGTGCATTCCGAGGTTTAGTAATATGGTCACATAAGGTGTTCAATGTTTTAGATTTTCGACAAGTGCTACACCTGATTGTGTCTGACAGAAGACATTGGGGTGAGACTGGGGAGGAAAACTGGAGCTATGAATGTGAGGACGAAAGAATGGTTTGTTGTAGTTTTGTATAATTGTTCCTCTATAAAATGGTGGTATTGTTGAGTAATTGCTAAATGTTTGTAATTCTCACATTTATGGCTCACGCAATGGTTAGCATGCCAACAATGTACATGGTAGTGAAATACTTTTTGCTATCAATGTAAGAAGGTACACATAAGTATAGTCACTAGATTTAGTTTTCCACATAATGAAACAATAAGTTACTTACCTTCAGTAATGTCTTATCTGGTAGAGAAAGATCTAGCTGCAGATTCATTAACTTAGAATGGCCAGGGGCCAGACTGGATCCGGAAATATTAGTACAGCAATACCTCTGCATGTAGCAAAGTCGTTCCCCGGATGTGACGTAGACAGAGTCTATATAAGCCTTCTCCTGTTGCACTGACGTTTTTGTTTCTTCTGGGACAATTTTTTGCACAAACAATTCGGAGCCACTTATAGAAGCTGCCTATGGAAACAGTGTATCAAAAAAGAGACATGTTTGTGTCAAACATTTATGAAGTCCTAAATAAGGACATCATAATGCCAAGAGAGGAATCATGTAGGTAACAGGGCTAGCAGTTCACAGAGCGGTGAGGATGAGTGGGTCGTTAAAGAATCTGCAGCTAGGTCCTGCCAGATAAGGCATTACCAAAGGTAAGAAAACTATTAATCTGATACAGACATCTAGCCACAGATTCCATATTTTAGAATTAGATACCCAAGCAACACCATCCTTCGAGGCGGGCCTGTGAACCGAACTGCCAAAAGGAGATATCTGAATAAAACTAGCCAGTCATAGTAACCCAGCTGTCGAAAGAATCAAAGGTAGAGCAAATAAAATGCTCCACCAGAAGGACTGTCGGTAAAACGCATGAGACATCATGTGGACAACCTTACCCACATCAGAGGATTAAGGAAGCGTTGGAAAAACACTTCATAGAAATGATAACGCTATGTAGCCCGGTCAAGTGTAATCAACCCATGACCGAACAAGGCTAAGGGGCCAAAGACATCAACCCATAATACTGAATTACAATATTAGCTCTTGCTGTGGAAACAAGAACTTAATCCAACCTCTTCCTGTGACACAGAGGAAGAGGAATCTCAAAGCACACCCACAATAGAGACAGAGAGACACCCTACTATGCTGAACAAAAGAATTGCAAGAAGTACACAACAATGGTCGGTAGAGACTCATCTCGGATCGAGAAAATCCTTCTAGAGAGAAGATAACCCTCCAGGACTGTGTAATGTAGAAGCCCTGAGGAGAAAGGAAAAGGAAATGAATAAGCAATGACCAATTCAAGGACAAACTAGAGTCTCACGAGAAGCCCAACCACAAAATCATATATATATATATCTGTCCCCAGCATGCCAAGGCGGTTTGCTTCCTCAGTGGGGATGATACTTATTGTGTATTCTGATAGTCTTGTGTGTAGGAGTATATATATATATCTCCGCTTCCAAACACCAGCCAGATGCACATGTGAGCGGGTGCACACAGAACGGGGGTGTCCCCGTTTAAATAATCAAAGCTCCGAACATCCAAGGATCCTTACTTTGACAATTTGACAAAGCCCTATGGCGAAATGCGTCGTTGCTGTGAAGTTCCCGTAATAAATCGTTGGTGGAACTACCCCCTGTGAGTGCTACATTCTTTATGGAGTAAGGATCCTTGGATGTTCGGAGCTTTGATATATATATATATATATATATATATATATATATATAGATATATGTTAGACCTGTCCGCCCTTTGGGTGGTCCCTCCTATTTATTTATTTTTGTCCCCTTTTTGCCCCTCAATCCTTTCATTTTTGATGTCCACTGGAATTTTTCTGAGGTTGACCTAGGGGTTAGGTGCTCCTTGCCCCTATAGTTTTGTTCCCCTGCCTTAGATGCCTTTCTGACTAACGCCAGGAACCACAAAATGGTGGCTTCCAACTGCCACCTATCTGGCTACCTCAGGATTCAGGTCCATAGGACAGTATGAGGGTTTCCAGAACCTTCTGGACTCCTCTGGACATTCTGGGGTCAGCCTATATAAGGCGGAATGTTGGGCAGCTATTTTGTGTTGTGAGGAAAGGAGTGTAGTTAGTTGGAGTACAGGCTGTGAGGGGAGGAGATTGGCGCAGAGTGGAGAGTTTGATTGCCTCACGGGGCTACTCTTTCTACTTGCTGACGCTATCCCTCGCTTATTGATCTGACCCAGCAAGCAAAATTACTTCTCTTATCCCTGATCTGAAAAAGGGAGTGTCAACCCTCAGGAGCAAACTGGGACGGGGACTGAAGAAGGTCAGGTGAGAGCAGCTGTGACTGACATCGTCTTTTGACCAGAACCCCCCCTCCCAGCGAAGGCAAACCCTAGCTGTCATCCAACTCCCTGGCGCGACCTGCAGCTTCGTGAACTGCCTGAGCTTGTTGAACTCTCCCCTGGGCCAGGAACGTACTTGTTTAGGATAGCTGACAGCTGATCCTGGGTTCCTCGTGCTTGCGCGGCTCCATGCGGCAGATCTGTGGTGGCTCATGAGGAGAGAAACGCGGCGCTGTGTTCACGGTGTGTCAGCGCCCTCGTTGCAGAGCTCACAGGGGGTGAAGCGGTAGCTGCTGTGTGAGCCGCCGGAGGAAGAGGAAGAGAGACGCCGCCCGGAGTGTGCATCGCGGCGTCGGAAGGGGAGGAGTGAAGTCGGCGGAGGCTGGGCTTGTTCGGGATCCTTCCCGAGTGAAATCGGAAGGGGAGGATCATGGAAGGGCCAAAGTAAGCTACTGAAGCCGGAAAAAGGAAGACGGCTTTGGTAGCGCTGAAGAGAAATTATCGTAGACCCTGCCAGGCAGTCAGACGGGAACCGGCTTCGGGGCGGGTCTGCCTCTCAGTGAACTCCGCATTAACTGAGGGCGAGGCTAGACGAGGGAAACCGAATCCGAAGGGCCTGGCAAGACTGCAGAAGGAAGTAAGCTGGGAGAGTGAATGTGAGGGGAGGGAAGGTCATCAAGAGAGTTCTTTCCCATTGACAGCGAATTCAGCCAGGCTAAAGGAAACTCTTGCAGGCTTTGGGTGATTGAACTGATTGAACTACGCCCCAGTCAGAACTCTCTAAATAATGGACTTGCTGTGAGACCAGACTACCACCTGGGAAGGGTCTCCTTCGGACCAAGAGTCTTCAGGATTTAGAGAGGGGAG
The DNA here is from genome assembly GCF_964261635.1 of Lissotriton helveticus. NCBI lineage: Eukaryota > Metazoa > Chordata > Amphibia > Caudata > Salamandridae > Lissotriton > Lissotriton helveticus. The sequence goes on along the minus strand of NC_136067.1, from coordinate 592,954,164 downwards.
CTTTCAGCTAATGAAAGGCGGGGTAAAACAGCTGGTTCATGAATAGTTTTCTGCCTACTTGAGGGGAGAGGTGTTGTGCAGATTATCCAGGGCCTAGGGAATCCATTGTGAAATCCTGTCAAAACCAATGGGGATGTAGAGTGAATCAAAATGCTTCATACAATAATTGTTTAATCTGCTTGTTCCAATTTAAACTTTATAGCGTCACGAATCCTTATAACCAAGTGTAACCACTGTGGAGCTGAACCTGTAAATCTCCCTAGTTTAAGAGACAAAGAGGTATTAAATGTAATGTGCATTCTGTTTACTCCATAAGGAAGCACCAATATCGCCGCTTATTTAATATACACTGGGCAGTTGTTGCTGAGCTTCTATCTTTCTGGAGAATAATTGAATTGCCATATGCAGGGTAATGTTGAGATTTTAATTAATGCAAAGAAACAAATGGAAAGTACTTGATGTGAATAGTGACAAAGCAGACTGATGAAATAAGAGAACACAAAAGAGTTTTTATAAAAGTGAGCCGTATTTTTCTAAAAAATTGGTGTATTGTCATTTTTGAGTGGATGGACGCTGGATTACTGACGGGTGGGACGCAAGCTTAACATTGATGCCTTTGGAATAGACCTTCCTTTTTCGGTGTCAGGCTACCCTATGTGGTCTGGTAACCCCAGGTCCAACATAATTGGTGTCCAGCGGTGGGATAGGAACTGTGCTTGCGTCCACTCTATAGTAACTTAGTGTACTCCATAGACCTACACCTGGAGTTTTCTCCTGGCGGACTCCCTAATTATATTTTTGTTTTTTCAAATTTACTCCTGGTGGTGGGTGGGGGTAGCTTCTAATTACCCTCTAAACCAATTCCTTTCAAGTGGCTGTCCCGAACTCTCATTGGCAAAATGGAATTTGCTCTGGAAGAGTTAGAGACCTATACTGTGGCTCAACTCCGAGAGTTTTGTCAAAATATGGGAGTGTTCTTTAAGCGTGGTGCTAAGAAGGGGGAACTTCAGACCAGCTTGAGGGCGTGGGTGGCAGCGCACCCAGAGGGGAATGTGGAGGAAGAGGAGACAGACCGGGACACTGTCCTCGGGGTAGATGGATTGTTCCAACCTGAAATATGGAACCTACTACCGGGTCCTAGGACACTTTCAAGGGAGGGCAGCAGTGTCTCTGGAAGAATCTTAACCGAAGCTGAATTAGCTGACCGGAGGGAGAAAAGACAGCTAAAGTGGGAGTTAGCCCGGTTAGAAAAGGAGAGGGAGGAGCAGAGGATGGCTCATGAGTTGAAACTCAGAGAGTTAGATCTCAAGGCCCTGCAAGTAGGGACTTCCAATTCTCCAAATGGTGGCAGCGAATCCAAGGATTTGACCAGGGAACCCAGACCTTATCTACCTAAGGATGTAGTCGCCAGCTACAGCGCAGGGGATGACATCGCCAAGTGGCTGGCCGCCTATGAGGTCTCCTTAAGAGCCCATGGGATACTGGAAAACACTGGGGGGTGGCTTGTACAAATACATGCCTCCTGCAGGAAGGGATACACTATTGGCCCTGGAGCAGGGAGAGCAGACCCACTACCCCACCATGAAAGGGGCGCTGATCAAGAAGTTTGGCCTGACCCCAGAGAAGTATCGGCAGAAGTTCAGGGGTAGTCACAAATTAGGCACACAGAATTGGGTGGATTTCTTGGACTAGGCAAAAAAGGCATTAGAGGGTTGGGTACAAGGCAGCGAGGTGAGGGACTATGAGGGGTTGTATGACCTTATTCTCAAGGAGCACCTACTCGAGAAATGCTTTACCGAGCTGCGTCAACACCTGGTGGACAGCAAGCTGACCAACCCCCCCAGCTTGCTGAGGAGGCGGACATCTGGGCAAGTACCCGGGTGTCCTCAAAGGGGACTGGAGGGGATTCACAAAGGACCGGACAGGGCGCTCCCCAGAAGAAAGAGGGGGGAGATAAAAAGAGGGAGTTCTCAAAAGGCCCCCAAAACAGTTTCCAGGGAAAGGGAACAGGATTCACCCCTAGGGCTAACCCGCCCAGAAACCCTCATCCTGGCCAAAGCCAGCAGCCAAGGGTTGTCCATTGCTTTGAGTGTGGTGGTGTTGGACACTATAAGGGAGATGTCAAGTGCCCCAAGAGACCACCCCCTCCCACTGGAGGAAAAGCCCCGGGAGTAGCTAGTGTAGTGCTCAGGGAGGAGTTGCCCTTAGATAAGGGGGGTGAGTGGGCGGGTGTCACCTTAGTGTCCCTGGGAGATCGGGAGATGGTTCCTAAGATCCAGGTGCCCTCAAATACTGTAAAGTATGGGCAGTGGGTCACCATCAATGGCCAAAGAGGGGAGGCTCTGAGAGACACAGGAGCCAGTATGACTATGGTAAGGAGTCAACTGGTGTCTCCAGAGCAGGTGATTCCACATATACTCCACCCCGCCGCGATGGCTGACGGCAGATTGGGCCACTACCCTGTGGCCAAGGTTCCATTTGAGTGGGAAGGGGTTGCAGGTTCACTTCGAGTTGCCGTAAGCCCTGCCCTGCCAGTCGATTGTCTGTTGGGGAATGACATGGAGCACAAAGCTTGGAAGGAGGTGGAATACCGGACTCATTCTGAGATGCTGGGTACACCTGACTGGGCCTGTGCTAGCACAAGGTCTGCGACTACCCGGAGGGGGAGTTCGCTTGGGCTGGAGCCTGGAACAAAGGCACAGCCAGCTGCCAAAAAAGGAAAGAAACAAAGACAGGAGAAGCCTGCCTCGGCTTCCACGCCCCATGAGACAGATAGGCCACCTGCGGTGGTGGACCAGGAGTCCGTGGAGGGGGAAGTTGTCTCCCTGGATAACTTACCTATCCCTGCTGAGTGGCATGTGGAAGGAGGTCCTACCAGGGAGGAGTTTTGCAAGGGCCAGAAGGAGTGCCCTACCCTTGAGGGACTGAGGCGACAGGCCGAAGCCCAGGCAGCAGGGAAGGTTACTGGGAGTTACCATATTTACTGGGAGGATGGACTCCTCTACAGTGAACCTAAGGCACCCGTGCACGGTTCATCACGGGCCTTGGTTGCCCCTCAACGTTACCAAGCCTTTCTTTTAGAATTGGCTCATGAGATACCCTTGGCAGGACACTTAGGACAGGACAAGACCTTTGCCCGGCTTGTCCCCCACTTCTACTGGCCTCAGATGAAAGTGGCATCCGACACATACTGTCGGACATGTGTGCCCTGCCAAGCCAGTGGGAAGACGGGGGTGAAGCTGAAAGCTCCCCTGGAACCACTTCCTGTCGTTAGCACCCCCTTTGAAAGGGTGGGCATCGACATTGTGGGGCCATTGGATCCACCAACTACAGCTGGTCACAGGTTTATCCTGGTTTTGGTGGATCACGCCAGACGGTACCCAGAGGCAATTCCTCTGAGGACCATTACTGCACCTACAGTGGCTAGGGCCCTGATGGGGATCTTTACCTGAGTGGGTTTCCCCAAGGAAGTTGTGTCCGTCCGACATGGGGACCAACTTCATGTCAGCTTACATGCGGGCTATGTGGAAGGAGTGTGGAGTTACCTACCGGTTTACCACTCCTTATCACCCACAGACCAATGGTCTGGTGGAAAGGTTCAACAAGACCTTGAAAGGCATGATAAGAAGTCTGCCTGAGAGCCTGCGGAGGAAATGGGACGTCCTCCTACCCTGTTTGTTGTTTTCCTACAGGGAAGTGCCACAGAAGGAAGTGGGCTTCAGCCCCTTCGAGATTCTGTATGGGCACCCTGTGCGTGGACCTCTCAGCCTGTTGAAGGACGGATGGGAAAAGTCTCCCAGGAAGCTTCCCCAGGATGTGGTGAGCTACATGCTGGCTTTCCGGAGCCAAATGGCTAAGTTGTGGAAGCAAGCTTCTGACAACTTGGAAGCCAGCCAAGCAGTGATGAAAGAGTGGTATGACCACAACGCTCATCCTGTGGAGTTGGAGCCTGGCCAGAAAGTGTGGGTGATGGAACCTGGAGAGCTTAGTGCCCTCCAGGATCGCTGGACAGGCCCCTTTGAGGTGATGGAGAAGAAGGGTAAGGCCACCTACCTGGTGGATCTTAAGACCCCTCGACAGCCCCTACGGGTACTGCATGCCAATCGCCTCAAACCCCACCATGAGAGGCCCGAGGTCATCTTGATGATGGTGACTGATGGAGCAGAGGAAGCGGAAAGCGAGACTCTCCCTGATCTCTTTTCCTCTCAGGAAAAGGATGGGTCGGTGGAGGGAGTGATTCTCTCCCCATCCCTAACTCCTGAGCAGCGAGAGGACTGCCGCCAGTACTCCTCGTTGTTCTCCCTTGTCCCGGGAAGGACCCACCTGTGTACCCATGATGTGGACATGGACACAGGAGACAGCCCCTCAGTGAAGTCTAAGACCTACCGGCTGTCAGACAAGGTGAAGGCCAGCATCCACAGCGAAGTTACAAAGATGCTGGATCTAGGAGTCATTGAACCTTCTAGCAGCCCCTGGTCCAGTCCGGTGGTTCTGGTACCAAAAGCTGCCCCACCGGGCACCACTCCAGAACTGAGGTTCTGTGTGGATTACGGGGACGGACCTCAGTGACCAAGACTGATGCACATCCGATCCCTAGGGCGGATGAACTGATTGACCGGCTGGGAGCTGCCCAATACCTGAGTACCTTTGACCTTACCTCTGGGTACTGGCAGATCTCCCTTACAGATGGAGCAAAGGAAAGGTCAGCCTTCTCCACACCTGAGGGCCACTACCAGTTCTGTGTGATGCCCTTTGGGCTCAAGAACGCCCCTGCCACTTTTCAGCGGTTGGTGAACCAGGTCCTCTCTGGAATGGAGGCTTTCTCCACTGCTTATCTGGATGACATTGCCGTCTTCAGCAGCAGTTGGGAGGACCATTTGTGTCACTTACAAGCTGTTCTCCAGGCCCTGAAACGGGCTGGCTTGACAATCAAGGCCAGTAAGTGTCAGATCGAGCAGGGGTCGGTTGTGTACCTGGGCCACTTGGTGGGCAGGGGAGCGGTGCAGCCCCTCCAGGCAAAGATTGAGGCAATCATGGCCTGGGAGCCCCTCAAGACCCAAACTGAGGTCCGAGCTTTCCTGGGCCTCACAGGTTACTACCGTCGCTTTGTGAAGGGGTATGGCACTATTGTGGCGCCCCTCACTGAGCTCACATCCAAGAAACAACCTCGACGGGTAGTCTGGACAGAGGCTTGTCAGCAAGCTTTTGTGAAGTTGAAACAAGCAATGTGTGCAGCACCGGTCCTAAGGGCCCTGGATTTCTCTAAGGAGTTCATTGTCCGGACAGACGCATCAGAGCATGGCATTGGGGCAGTGTTATCGCAACTCAATGAAGAGGGTCTGGATCAACCTGTTGTCTTCTTGTCTAGGAGACTGCTTCCCCGGGAACAGAAGTGGAGTGCAATTGCGCGGGAAGCCTTTGCAGTGGTATGGGCTCTGAAGAAGTTGCGGCCATACTGGTTTGGCTCGCACTTCCTGGTTCAGACCGACCACCGACCCCTTCGGTGGCTGATGCAAATGAAGGGAGAGAATCCCAAGCTGTTGAGATGGTCTATCTCCCTACAAGGAATGGACTTCCGGGTGGAACATAGGCCTGGAGTGGACCACGCCAATGCAGACGGTCTCTCTAGGTATTTCCGCCTTAGTGATGAGGACTCCAAAGGGGTTGGGTAGCTCTCCCCACTTTCAGCTGGGGGGGACGCGTGTTAGACCTGTCCGCCCTTTGGGTGGTCCCTCCTATTATTTATTTATTTTTGTCCCCTTTTTGCCCCTCAATCCTTTCATTTTTGATGTACACTGTAATTTTTCAGAGGTTGACCTAGGGGTTAGGTGCTTCTTGCCCCTATAGTTTTGTTCCCCTGCCTTAGATGCCTTTCTGACTGTAACGCCAGGAACCACAAAATGGTGGCTTCCAACTGCCACCTATCTGGCTACCTCAGGATTCAGGTCCATAGGACAGTATGAGGGTTTCCAGAACCTTCTGGACTCCTCTGGACATTCTGGGGTCAGCCTATATAAGGTGGAATGTTGGGCAGCCATTTTGTGTTGTGAGGAAAGGAGTGTAGTTAGTTGGAGTACAGGCTGTGAGGGGAGGAGATTGGCGCAGAGTGGAGAGTTTGATTGCCTCACGGGGCTACTCTTTCTACTTGCTGACGCTATCCCTCGCTTATTGATCTGACCCAGCAAGCATATTTACTTCTCTTATCCCTGATCTCAAAAGGGAGTGTCAACCCTAAGGAGCAAACTGGGACGGGGACTGAAGAAGGTCAGGTGAGAGCAGCTGTGACTGACATCGTCTTTTGACCTGAACCCCCCCTCCCAGCGAAGGCAAACCCTTGCTGTCATCCAACTCCCTGGCGCGACCTGCAGCTTCGTGAACTGCCTGAGCTTGTTGAACTCTCCCCTGGGCCAGGAACGTACTTGTTTAGGATAGCTGCCAGCTGATCCTCGGTTTCTCGTGCTTGCGCGGCTCCATGCGGCAGATCTGTGGTGGCTCATGAGGAGAGGGACGCGGCGCTGTGTTCACGGTGTGTCAGCGCCCTCGTTGCAGAGCTCACAGGGGGTGAAGCAGTAGCTGCTGGGTGAGCCGCCGGAGGAAGAGGAAGAGAGACGCCGCCCGGAGTGTGCATCGCGGCGTCGGAAGGGGAGGAGTGAAGTCGGCGGAGGCTGGGCTTGTTCGGGATCCTTCCCGAGTGAAATCGGAAGGGGAGGATCATGGAAGGGCCAAAGTAAGCTATTGAAGCCGGAAAAAGGAAGACGGCTTTGGTTAGCGCTGAAGAGAAAGTATCGTAGACCCTGCCAGGTAGTCAGACGGGAACCGGCTTCGGGGCGGGTCTGCCTTACAGTGAACTCCGCATTAACTGCGGGCGAGGCTAGACGAGGGAAACCGAATCCGGAGGGCCTGGCAAGACTGCAGAAGGAAGTAAGCTGGGAGAGTGAATGTGAGGGGAGGGAAGGTCGTCGAGAGTTCTTTCCCATTGACAGCGAATTCAGCCAGGCTAAGGGAAACCCCTGCAGGCTTTGGGTGATTGAACTGATTGAACTACGCCCCAGTCACAACTCTCTAAATAATGGACTTGCTGTGAGACCAGACTACCACCTGGGAAGGGTCTCCTTCGGACCAAGAGTATTCAGGATTTAGAGAGGGGAGCTTCCAGCTAATGAAAGGCGGGGTAAAACAGCTGGTTCATGAATAGTTTTCTGCCTACTTGAGGGGAGAGGTGTTGTGCAGATTATCCAGGGCCTAGGGAATCCATTGTGAAATCCTGTCAAAACCAATGGGGATGTAGAGTGAATCAAAAGGCTTCATACAATAATTGTTTAATCTGCTTGTTCCAATTTAAACTTTATAGTGTCACGAATCCTTATAACCAAGTGTAACCACTGTGGAGCTGAACCTGTAAATCTCCCTAGTTTAAGAGACAAAGAGGTATTAAATGTAATGTGCATTCTGTTTACTCCATAAGGAAGCACCAATATCGCCGCTTATTTAATATACACTGGGCAGTTGTTGCGGAGCTTCTATCTTTCTGGAGAATAATTGAATTGCCATATGCAGGGTAATGTTGAGATTTTAATTAATGCAAAGAAACAAATGGAAAGTACTTGATGTGAATAGTGACAAAGCAGACTGATGAAATAAGAGAACACAAAAGAGCTTTTATAATAGTGAGCCGTATTTTTCTAAAAAATTGGTGTATTGTCATTTTTGAGTGGATGGACGCTGGGTTACTGACGGGTGGGACGCAAGCTTAACATTGATGCCTTTGGGAAAGACCTTCCTTTTCGGTGTCAGGCTACCCTATGTGGTCTGGTGACCCCAGGTCCAATATCAATATATATATATATATATATATATATATATATATATATATATATATATATATATATATATATATATATATATATATATATATATATATATATATATATATATATATATATATATATATATATATATATATATATATATATATATATATATGGTCTGGTGACCCCAGGTCCAATATCAATATATATATATATATATATATATATATATATATATATATATATATATATATATATATATATATATATATATATACATACCTACTATTCACCAAAGGGAGATGAGGCTGCATTCTCGGGAGTAGTCGACAAAACTAAGAAAATCCCACTCTCGGGAGTAGTTGACAAAACTAAGAAAATCCCACGACGCGTTGTGCCTTTTTCAAGTGGGTGTTTACTCTTTGTTGTGGTAATTACCCTCTTTTATATACAATCCGGCATTGTGGGAGTTGTAGTTCTCATACTTTAATACTTAATTTCAATTGCTTAGTGCTTTATCTGCTTAGTGCTTAAATTTCTCATATTACATCACAAAGCATTATTAATCATTTTATATAATTTCCAGCACAGGATTGTCCACCAAAGTACGAGCCCTTCCTCCCACAGCAATTACGTGCCAAATCAGTGCTTCATGGGCAGTGTGTTCTCACTCTCTATATTGCTTGGAGACCACTTTGGACAGCAACAAATATCAGCGGCAGCGCCCGTTGTAGGGCATGGCATTGAAAGAAGTCTTCGAGGTGATACATATCTCCAGTGCGGGTACTAAACCCTGGATGACGTTAGTATGTTTTGGAATTGGGACTTCCAGCGGAAAGTGTAAAGCCTGTAGGGGAAGTAAAAGAATCTTGAGTTATGACATTCCCTCAGGAAGGGGCGTGGCTTGGACGCCGACGGGGATGGCGGCGTGAGCTGGTAGCTCCGCGCCCGATCCCGGTTATTCTCCTGATAATTCTCCTGGTCGTTGCCCGTAACACAGCACCGGACGTTGGAACACCTGGGGCAGCTGTTGCGACCAGTTCTGAGTCGGAGGAGGGGTCCGCTAGGCGACGACATTCGACGGAGCTGATCGGGAGCCCGGTGGTGACGACAAAATGGCGGCGGTCCCCGGCAGCACAGGGATACTCTAACTCGATGGCCCGTGACTGAGAGGGGGCACCAGGTCGAGATTCGGATCCAGACCGTGGCGCACTTGTTTTCTGGAGGTGTGCACCGGCGAGTGGATGGTGGGGGACCCCCCTGATGGCGGCGCTGCTGTGGACAGTTCGCTCCGTGTTGGAGGCCTAAGATGGCGGTCGGCGAGGTGACGCACTTGGAGGTGCACAGTGTCTGCCTCCCCATCTGAGGGGGGCTTTGCTCAGTGGAGTAGCTCCGAGCGTGGTATTTGACGACGCACCCTTAGTGGAACGCTGCTGGTGAAATTGGCCAACCCGATTCCCAGGGGCTGCCCGATCCTGAGTATACGTGATGAGTCGGGTGGGATGGTCTACTCCCAAACGGCGGTTCTTTCCCGCTTTCTCAATTACTACACGACTCTTTATAGTAGCCAGCTGGAGGTGGGGATCCCCGAGATAGAGGATTATCTTGCAGAGATCCAACTCCCGACACTGGATGAGGATAGTGCTAAGGATCTAGGTAGCGCAATAACGCTTCCTGAAATAAGGGGTGCGATCAAGCAGATGGCCCGGAATAAAACACCGGGTGTGGATGGCCTTCCAGTGGAATTTTATGCTCACTATGTTGATGTTCTGGCGCCTAGACTGCTGGTGGTGTATGCCGAGGCGCTCGAACTGGGATACTTACCTCAGTCGATGAGAGAGGCTCTGATAATTCCACTCTTAAAGCCGGGTAAGGAGGACGTCGAAGTGACCTCCTATAGGCCATTGTCCATGCTAACAGTGGACTATAAAATTCTGAGCCGCATTCTGGCTACTAGACTCTTGCCCCACATGACCACGCTGGTCCATCCCGATCAGGCTGGGTTTATCCCGACCAGAAATACATCGATCAACATCCGCCGCCTTGTGCGCGTATTGGATAGTTCATGGGACCCGGACCAGATGCCAGCAGTATTGTCTGTAGATATCGAGAAAGCTTTTGATAGCTTAGAGTGGAGCTATCTCGACAAAGTGCTGGAGAAATACGGTCTGGGTGAACACTTTGGACGCTGGACGAGAGTCCTTTACTCCTCGGCGTCTGCCAGGGTGCGGCTGGGCTCGGTGATCTCTTCTGACTATCCGGTAGAGAGAGGCACGAGGCAGGGATGTTCTCTTTCCCCGCTGTTGTTCGCACTGGCGATGGAACCCTTGGCGGCCCGGGCTAGAACAGGCAGGGCCTATGCCGGAGTGCTGAGCGGAGGGTCTCCACAGTACATCTCACTCTATGCGGATGACTTGCTGGTGTTCTTAGAGGACACGGCTATGGCCCTGGATGGGTCTTTAGGGAGTTACGCACCATGACAATAGACTTCCTGTGGGGACATGGCCGATGCCGTGTGGCTCTGACCACGCTCCAGAGGCCAAGAGCAGAGGGTGGCCTGGCGGTACCTAATTTTGAGCTCTACTATTTGGCGGCGCAGTTGCAGATCCTCACTCAGCGAGAGTTTTCAGAGGCCCTGCCCAGGCCGGAGGGGAGGGGGTGCAAAGACATGTACTATCTTATATAGTGATGCAGCAGAGGCTCGAGTTGCGCGCTCTGACGCTGGAGGAACGTACCCTACGTTTGTGCTGGAACAGGAGCCAGAGGCGAGTGGGGGTAGCCCACCCATACGCTCCTGAAATCCCATTGGGTATGTTGACGGCACTACCACATGGTGGGGACTGGTCCCCGCTCCTGGATTGGGAGGAGCTGGGTCTCCACGTGGTGGGCGACCTTTATGCCGATGGCGAATTGTTGCCTTTCCGGGTGGTGCAGGACCTCTTTGGTGTCCCGGATGGTGGTTTTCTCCTTCATGCGGCTGTGACGACGGCGATCCGTAAACACTGGCAGATGGGACAAGTGGAGCCTGGCATGACTACAGCCTGCCAATATGTGGTGATGGCAGCGGGCACTTATAAGGCGATCACTTGTCTCCACTCCCGGATGTTGGCCAAGGGCTTGGAACCTCTTACGGTCTTAAAGTTGAAATGGGAGGACAGCCTTGGTAAGCCGATACCAGACGCGGTGTGGGGCCACATACTCCGGAGGACGTGGAAGGGGAGCAGAAATGCCCGGTTTCAGCTGGTACACTTTTTTGTAGTGCATAGAGCCTACCTTACCCCGGGGAAGATTAGGAGACACTTCCAGGTCCTTGACGCTGTATGCCCTAGATGCATGGCGCCTGCAGTGGAGTTCGATCATATGTTGTGGAGCTGCCCGCAGTTGGGAACTTATTGGTCCGAGGTGGGGGAGCTGCTACAGGCAATCACTGAGCGCCGACTGGAATTTGATATGGCCACCTGTTTACTGCTTTGGTTTCCCCACACGGCTAAAACAAAGATCACTAGTAAATTTATTGACTTGGGGCTCATATTGGCACAGAGGGAAATCACCTGGCACTGGAAGTCGAGGGAGGGCCCATCCAGTAGGAGGTGGACGAACGAATTACTGAAATGGGCCCAGGGAGAGAGTACAGTCAGGTTTCAGCAGGCCACTAGGACATCCAATGAGAAGAGCATGGAGATGGCGAGGGCATGGGAAGGGCTGGTGCAAGCGCTGAAAGATCATTTGCTAGAGGATGAGAATGACGATGAGTAACCACGTGAGGGTTCCATGAGACACAACTAGATATACTGATGACCGGATCTCTTTGGATCATAAATGCATATATTGAAATAGAGCCCACACCAGCAGCGACACTGACGGGGGTGGAGGGCGGGAAACTGGTTTTTTTTTTTTTGTGGCAGTACAATTGTTGGGCTGGATGAGTGTGGGGATGGAGAAAAGCAGATAATGGTTCAAGTGACTGCCTGAGGACGGAGCTTTTCCAGGCTTTCTTTCTCCTGATTTTTGTTTCTTCTAGACATCGTGTGGCTACCGCCGCCCGACCTCCGGGTTGTGGGCTGAACAGCTGTGTTATGTTCTCTACGTCCTCTGATGATGGTCACCACCGAATGTCGTGTTATTGAAATGTAAGCTTGTATTCCCCACGAATCTGCAATAAAAATATATATAAAAAAAAAAAAGACATTCCCTCAGTTAAGGGAGCCAAGAAAATCAGGAAATTACTCACGTGCACTACACCTTACACAGTCTACTGCCTGAAATGTCTGTGCGGCCTCAAGTATACTGGCAGCACGATTCATCCAACTAAAATTCGGATTTTGGAGCATTACTAACGGGGATTTTGGACCATTACTAATGGGGATAAAGCATACCCAGTTGCCCGTCATTTCAATAAGGAACATCGGCGCAACAGGGACCGCCTGAGTTATTTCTGTAGCAAACACTCGGGGAGGGGATAGGATTCTTAAGCTTATGCGGTTAGAGTCACGAAATATTATCGATCTCCAGACCAAGGCCCCCTTAGGACTGAAGATTAGTGAGGAACTGTCTATTCACTTGGGAGACTAGATATTGGGATCGACCACGGGTGGCCTCTCTTGATGCACTTTGAGAATAGAATGTGTATGCTCGGTTGTTTTGTGGATCAGGATTGTAATATGAGAATTTGCTTGTAGATTAATTTACTCGAGTTGGGTCATTAATTCTTTTGCAAAAATGTGAATCGTATGCATAGCATTATTCTTTCCATTTTTGACCTAGTTTTGTTTTGTTTTTTGTTTCTTGCTCTCCAAGTCCTGTTTTCTTAATTTTTGAGCCACTGTATGCTCCTTGCTGATTTTTCAGAGAATCTGATGAATTTGTGAAATTCATATCTAGCTCGGTTCTGCTCTGCCTTTCACCTATTATATTTAATAGGAACCAATGTGTGTCAACTGTGATGCTTCCCATGATGCTTCATGGGACTGAGTGTAATTCTGTTGCCCATTCAGGGCATGATTAGAGTTTTTACTGTGGTTGTGGCCATATGACTAATAGATGTGAGAAGAAATTAGCCCCTCCAGGGCAAGATTATAATGAGGATAACATTGGGTATCTGTATTGACAGATTCACGATCTAAATCCCGTTATGTAACGGGTCCATTTCATCGTGTTTTTTATGTGTGTGGAATGCATTATTATGAAGTATTACGATGAGTGTGTATCCGCTGATATATTATTTTGCTCACACTGTTTCAATATTTATCAATGGTTATAATATGTAAGATACACAACCGATGGTTTACATTAAAATATGGCGCTGGTGTTTATGGCGGATGCTGATGAACTGTATTGAGGATTAATCATTTGTTAATGTTGCCACACGGATATGTTATGTATAAAAATGGTGGCGGCAGGAGTTTCATGGCAAAAATCGACAAAGGCAGTCAGCCGAAAAGTCTGTGCCGGAGGTTGTGAAAAAAAAATCTTTTAACCTGCCCCCGGGAGTGCTGTGGTGTTTGGGAGGGACTTTTCCTGGAGGAGTGTGGAGCATAAAGGATATATGCTGGAGCATCCCTGCATGATCGGCACCCATTCGTGAGCATACCTGGTTGGTGTATAGTGGAGTGGAGTGTATATCTATATATATGTATATGTATATATATATATATTCACTGAAAAAACCATAGGTTATAGACCATATATAGTTAGGAATTAGCATTTACAAAACCTTGAAAATTCACTGAAAAAACCATAGGTTATAGACCATATATAGTTAGGAATTAGCATTTAAAAAACCTTATTTTACTCACACAAAACCATTGAAATTCCATATATAGTTAGTTGCACTAACTATATATCGCGCACCTGCAATCCACTGCTGATGATGTCACATATTACATCATTCATGACATGGTCAGTGACATCACTGATGACATCACTGATGACATCTCAAATGACATCACTGATGACATCACTGATGACATCTCATTTGACATCAATGACCACATCACTGATGATATCATTCATGTGACAATACAATGCATCTCCTCACATTTTAATATAACCTCTGTTTCACCCAGTGTTAAATACAGAATATAATTTTTGAAACCATTGACACACCAATACTAGTTACTACATACGCACTCACTGATTCCTACGTCTACACACCTTCACTCATTCACCCATACTATCATTCATACATACAATCACTCATCTTTACAACACTATCATATGCACTCATACACCTATACAGACACTCACAGTCTGCCACTCATCCATGGAGTTACTCACACACCTAGTCAGTCCTGTAAAGAATCAATGACACTTCCATTTTCTTGTCTATACAGTTAAACATAGAGCACCTTACATTTTCAAACATATACTAACACATACTTACCTTGTTATACAATCATTGATACAAGTACACATTGATCTGCACAGAGTCACACACCTCCCAGCCAGCCACACACACACTCAGTCTCCCATACAAATACTTGGACAATCAATCAGTAACCCATATAGTTAATCATATAGCTACTGATCAAAACATGCAGCAGTTTACAGAACAACAGACATAATGATGCACAAATTAAGACACTTTAGTCACTAACCCATGCACTCAGTGAGACACATTTAATCACTCACTCATGCATTCAGTCATGCACCTACTAAATCCTTTGTCCAGACACTTATACTTCCACTCATTCTTCAATATGTAAGACACATTTTAACTTTACAGAAACATACAGTCACTGGATGTTGTCATCAGTGATGTCATCAGTGATGTCATTTGAGATGTCATCAGTGATGTCATCAGTGATGTCACTGACCATGTCATGAATGATGTAATATGTGACATCATCAGCAGTGGATTGCAGGTGCGCGATATATAGTTAGTGCAACTAACTATATATGGAATTTCAATGGTTTTGTGTGAGTAAAATAAGGTTTTTTAAATGCTAATTCCTAACTATATATGGTCTATAACCTATGGTTTTTTCAGTGAATTTTCAAGGTTTTGTAAATGCTAATTCCTAACTATATATGGTCTATAACCTATGGTTTTTTCAGTGAATTTCAATGGTTTTTTAATAGCAAATATCATAAGCTGTCGAATGTCAAGTACGTGGTAAGTGAAAACATTTTCGTGTTTATGCACACTGATCTGCTTTGAATGGTGCCCCCCCCCCTCATTTCTATTAGGAGTACTCTCTCTTTGCAGATAGTGAAAGGTAGTTAACGCAGGTCTTTGCCCCCATTGTAATCCGTCGTGCCTGCTTCTCTCTCCATTTGATTCATTGTTATCCAAGTATTTACTGTTTTAGAATTAGTTCTCTTTGGTTCATTCTCTATTTACAAACAAACACAGAGTCGCAATACTCTGTTTAGTCTTTGCAGATAACGAAAAATCGTGTAAAAAAAAAGAAAAGGAATCGAGCAAAATCAGTAGGCCACTAATGGGATCTCTTTTTGACCTCGCTAAAATAGAAACATTAGGAACAACCCCTCATGACAAATACAAAACTAGTGAGATGAACTGAACTCCACACAATGATGGCTGCAAAACAGCTCTGCTCCGCCACCCACCCCGCCCAAAATAACGATAAAGAACGGCTGCCATGATTGGTTGCGGAATGACCACGACGGAGCTACGAAATGGTGCTGCTCTCATGCTAACCCCAGCTTCAGTCTGAAACATCCAGAAACACTGTAGACTACCAATTCGATCAGTTCCGGTAGCGCCCCAATGTAACCCGGTAGAGAAGAACTAGCCCTCCCCTCTTTGACTGATGGTTCTTGTTGCCTGTCCCTTCTGTTGTCATTTAACAGAACTATTTAGCCTGCTGAAAGGGGTTGTGTTCCGACCGCTGGTTGGTGGAGACATTTTGACTATATTCTGTACCTGCGTTGTCGCGTAATGCGTCATATGACGCGCCGCGTTAGCGCATCCGGAAGTCATCCGGGGCGCGCAGCGCGTAACGTAAGCATAACAAGTCATGTGACTTGTTAATAAAACTTTTCATTGGTTCATTTTACTTTTCTTATTGTAATGATGAAACGCTTGGTCATATGACCTAAAAATTACGCTTTTCATTACTTCCGAACATTATTTTTTCTTAAATATATGTTATAATGTTCCAGGCTAATGTACTTTCCCGGAAATTTTACAACTGTCCTGCAAGTAAAATATATTCTTTTTTCGAGAAAAAGAGCGTTTCTTCGTCCCATGACGGAGCCGTTGAGCAAAAGAGGGTCGACCTGCTGTCTTAGTCGCCGATACGCCTGAATATGAGATTCTTATCGATCACTTTATGTTGCAGGAATAGAAAACACAACAGCCCTTGACCATTTATCTTTACTGCGTTCCTTCGTATTATACCTTTTACCCTTCATGTAATTGGTCTGCTTTATTTCACTTGCCTTTTAATGATTCTAAAACAGTGACTATTATTAAAAACTTTACCAATGTATATACTACTACCATGTTTTCTTTTAAAAACCTTTATTGTGAAAATTTCATTATACAAATACGAGCCTATAACCACGTGGGCCGGCCACGGAGCAAACTGTAATCGTATATGATGAATAGACATTTACACTGTAGAGGAACGTAACGGGCGGGCCATTAGGTTGCAAGAACTAAGGTGTCTAACAGTTACGGAATCGGTGGACGTACATTTTATAATTAAAATACGACAGGGCCAGTTACAATAAAATTATCTAGATATACATTTGCGGGCAAGTACCATGGGTGACGTTAATTCGAACTTTCAACAGTACAGTAATCAATAACACATCAGAACTTAATATCAATAGGGATGTCGAAATATTCAATCAATTCTCGTCCCCGCCCGCCATGTGCTTCAAAACTGCATACGTATCTCGTGATTTCAAGGTTCTGCAACCAGTACACAACAAGGAGTTACGAGTCCCATTTATTCTGGCGCCATTTTGGGCGAGGACGGGCAGGTCCAGGATATAGTCAAAATGTCTCTACCAACCATCGACTATGATGATGTTCATATGCTGTATTTATTAGAGTAACACTCAGATGTCCACATGAAATAAATTTGCCACAATCTAAACATGTCATTTTAATCTTTCCAAAGTTCTTCTAAATATTTGGGACCGTTTCCCTTGCCTCTGAAGCTCTCAGTGCCACTTCTTTGATGAATGTACTAGCAGGTCAGGGGTTCTCCTCCAAATCTCTCTTTTATGCAGCACTATAATTAATTGGTGCCACCTCTCCATATGACGATGCATGGTATAGTTACCACAACTATATTTTTTTTCGGTTCCTCTAGAGAGTTCATCGTGGCAGATGAAGCGTGTAACGTACCGGGCATTTACCTTTTTTTGCATGTACAGGAAAGGAAAAAAAAATCGAGCGTCCGAGTTCTAAGGTGTCCCAGGGCCATTTTAGTGGACCAGGCCCAAATCCAAAGAACAGGCCGCCATTTTGAGAGTCCTGTTGCAGCCGCCTGTCGCTGTAGCATCAAGAGCAGCCGAAACTCAGCTGAATGGCAACTGAAACGGTAAAGGGGCGCCCCACTACAGCAGACGAGCCAGGCCCAAATCCAAAGAACAGCTATCTCACAGGCTAATGGGGCGACCCACGCCGAGTTTCAGCATTGTAGGATGACCACACAAGTACATCAACTTGCTAGACATCACCTCGGTGCCATCCGGATCTCGGCACCCCACTGCAGATGAAGTGCCTCTCAACTATGAAACCACCACGGTGACATCCGGATCTTGGCGCGTTGTGCTGCCTTCGGCCTATTCGCACATCGGTCCGCTACTGACGCCATCTCACAGGCTAATGGGGCGACCCACGCCGAGTTTCAGCATTGTAGGATGACCACACCAGTACAGCAACTTGCTAGACATCACCTCGGTGCCATCCGGATCTCGGCGCCCCACTGCAGATGAAGTGCCTCTCAACTATGAAACCACCACGGTGACATCCGGATCTTGGCGCGTTGTGCTGCCTTCGGCCTATTCGCACATCGGTCCGCTACTGACGCCATCTCACAGGCTAATGGGGCGACCCACGCCGAGTTTCAGCATTGTAGGATGACCACACCAGTACAGCAACTTGCTAGACATCACCTCGGTGCCATCCGGATCTCGGCGCCCCACTGCAGATGAAGTGCCTCTCAACTATGAAACCACCACGGTGACATCCGGATCTTGGCGCGTTGTGCTGCCTTCGGCCTATTCGCACATCGGTCCGCTACTGACGCCATCTCACAGGCTAATGGGGTGACCCACGCCGAGTTTCAGCATTGTAGGATGACCACACCAACTTGCTAGACATCACCTCAGTGCCATCCGAATCTTGGCATCTCAACGCCTAGTGGTATCTTCCATACAAAAAATATTGTTACGCTGCCTTTGGCCCCATTCGCACATCAGTCCGCAACTTAGACATCACCTCGGTGCCATCCGGATCTTGGCATCTCAGCGCCTTGTGGTGTCAGTCAGAAAATATTGTTGTGCTGCCTTCGGCCTATTCGCACATCGGTCCGCTACTGACGCCATCTCACAGGCCAACGGGGCGCCCCACGCCGACTTTCAGCATTGTAGGATGGCCACACCAGTGCGGCAACTTGCTACACACCACCTCGGTGCCATCCGGATCTTGGCATCTCAGCGCCTTGTGGTCTCTTCTACACCGGAAATATAGTAGAAAATATTGTTGCGCTGCCTTTGGCCCCATTCACACATCAGTCCGCTACTGACACCATCTCACAGGCCAACGGGGCGCCCCACGCCGACTTTCAACATTGTAGGATGGCCACAGAAGTGCGACAACTTACTAGACACCACCTCGGTGCCATCCGGATCTTGGCGCGTTGTGCTGCCTTCGGCCTATTCGCACATCGGTCCGCTACTGACGCAAACTCACAGGCCAACGGGGCGCCCCACGCCGACTTTCAGCATTGTAGGATGGCCACACCAGTGCGGCAACTTCCTACACACCACCTCGGTGCCATCCGGATCTTGGCGCGTAGTGAAGCTGCAGCAGCTGCAAATAAGCTTCAGACAGTGTTACAACCGCTGCTCAGAACTCTCAACTATGACACCACCTCGATGCCATCCGGATCTTGGCGCGTTGTATTGCCTTCGGCCTATTCGCACATCGGTCCGCTACTGACGCCGCCTCACGTGCCAACGTATTTTCTCCGCATTTTATACCCTATGCCGCATAACAGGTCATGTGACTTGTTTATAAAACTTTTCATTGGTTCATTTTACTTTTGGTTTCCTAATGATGGAAGGCTTGATCATATGACCTAAAAACAACACTTTTCATTGGATGAAAACTTTTTTTTCCCCCCAAACGATGAAAGCCCCACCTTGTTTCTGGATGTTTCAGACTGAAGCTGGCGTCACCATGAGAGCACCACCATCTCGTAGCTCCGTCGTGGTCATTCCGCGAGCAATCATGGCAGCCGCTCCCCACCAGAAGCCTGCAGGAGTCGGGCCCCCAAAACTTTTGATGAATTCTCAAGGCGGAGGGGACGCTTTCGAGAATGGGGTCCAAGACCTAGCAGACAAGCGTCCGATTTCCAAGGTGTCCCAGGGCCATTTCAGTGGACCAGGCCCAAAAAGGAAACAGCCTGCCGCCATTTTGAGAGTCCTGTGACAGCCGCCTATCGCTGCACCGCAAGAGTGGGCGCAACTCAGCTGAATGGCGGATTTTGACACAGTGGACCAAAAGCGGACGGAATGGCAACTGAAACGGTAAAGGGGCGCCCCACTACAACAGACGAGACTCCACCTGGAGAGGCCCGTTCACGCCGCCTCCCCCGGGGCGCTCCACGCCGTTATTCGGAGCAGCATTGTAGGATACCAAAACCAGTGCGGCAACTTACTGGACATCACCTTGGTGCCATCGTTCTGCTGCCTTGGAACTATTCGCACAACAGTTTGCTACTGATGACCCACCCCCCGCGACGCCCCACGCCGTTATTTGCTGGGTGGCAACTTACTAGACATCACTTTTGTGTCATCTAGATTTCGGCGCGTTCTGCTGCCTTGGAACTATTCGCACAACAGTTTGCTACTGATCACCCACCCCCCGCGACGCCCCACGCCGGAAATCTGGACGTTGTGCTGCGTTGGGACTATTCGCACAGCCGACCGCTACTTCGTTGTTTTTCTCTAAAAATGTTTATATGTTATTACTATTTTTGTTTTCTTGTATATATTTATAAATTATTAAAGTTTTATAATCTTACTACTTTGTCGGAGTGCTATATATTTTTAATGTGACACATAATTGTAAAAACTTTGATGTACAAAGAGTCATCCCTGGAATCTTCCGCTTCACGCTCGGTCCCCTCCCCAATCACAATACAGAATGGTTTTCAGATAATAGCAACGCTTCTGCTGTGACGGATCTCATCGAGTGTGGGCCTTGATCTACTATAACTCCTTTGAAGACGGGTGATTCTTTACAGCTGTGGCCATAAACTACATCTGCAGGGCTAGCTGATAGCCTAGGACCGGCCTGGACAATCGGACACAGAGGAAAAGGAGTGTCAGAGGGTGCGGTAGTGAATAGGGCGAAAGGGAGGTGTCGGGCGGGCACAGGGTGTGATTCTCAGGGAAGAACAGCGCAGATGGGGGGAGGTTTATTACCCATGCATAAAACAGAGAGCGGGGGTGACCACTGCCTGGGGGAGATGCTTGCGAGGGTGGGGAGCCATGCTAAGGATCGACAGCGTTCACAGAGTGGATCTGGTCAAGGCATCTAAAATGGCTGCCGTGCACGACAAAAGTGTGGCATTTGAAAAAAGACAAGATGGCGCACACAATGTTTTTCAACAATTCCTGATTTCCTTCGAATCGAACGTTAACAGACGTTGGGGCATATTACCAAAGTTAAGCGATATTTATCCCTAACGATGCATTGCAAAGATTTTTTTACCGTCAGAAATTATCGCAGATAAACCTTGCTATTATCAAGGTTTATCGCAAATACGATAAAAAACGAGCGCAATGCATTAATGTCGCTGAAAACTCCGCGATATTCATGCATTACCGAGCTAATGCTCTTAGCCATGTTATCCACCTCCCATTGGATAACATGGCTAAGAACTGCTCAGGGCAGCTGTTACTTTTTGGAGATATTCGCGCTTATCTCGAATATTTCCAAAAGTTGATAATAGGAGATAGCGATGTTAGCGACTGTTTCCAGTCGCTAACATCTTGGCATGCCCACTTTGCATGTCATTAGTGATAAATATCACTCACATGCAAAGTGGGACCCAAGATGGTCGCTATCTCCTACTAGCCGTCGCTAACTGGTGTTAGCAACAGCTAGGTAATACACATATAATTTTATCTCCGCGAAGCGGAGCGCTGTTACAGATATATATCTTGTTTTTGAACGTTAATTTCTCAAAATGCACTGAAGCACATATATTGAGACATAGCAAAGGCACATCGGGCTACCAGTCCCTAATATTTTACCAAGTTTCGTGCAAATCCATTCAGCCGTTCGATTATTATTATTATTATTTTTTTTTGCCCCGCGGGGCCCTTTTAAAACCTCCACATCAAACCTAGGGGGTCAGCGAGGATCTACTATGCCCCCTTATGGTCATCAGCCGTTCGATTATTATTATTATTTTTTTTTTTGCCCCGCGGGGCCCTTTTAAAACCTCCACATCAAACCTAGGGGGTCAGCGAGGATCTACTATGCCCCCTTATGGTCATTTGCCCCTTCGCTTTGGCCTCCTCTTGTCTCTCGATCCTACCGAGAGACAAGATGGCGGCCGCTACGTACTGTTTGGAATGTTTACAGACACCGGAGAGCCAATCAGCTTCGCTTCGCAAAGCTCCGTAACGCGAAAAGTAC
The DNA here is from genome assembly GCF_964261635.1 of Lissotriton helveticus. Lineage (NCBI taxonomy): Eukaryota > Metazoa > Chordata > Amphibia > Caudata > Salamandridae > Lissotriton > Lissotriton helveticus. The sequence goes on along the minus strand of NC_136067.1, from coordinate 592,932,498 downwards.
GCGAAGCGGTGCGCTGTTACAGATATATATCTTTTTTTGAACGTTAATTTCTCAAAATCCACTGAAGCACATATATTGAGACCTAGCAAAGGCACATCGGGCTACCAGTCCCTACAATTTTGCCAAGTTTCGTGCAAATCCATTCAGCCGTTCGATTATTATTATTATTATTTTTTTTTGCCCCGCGGGGCCCTTTTAAAACCTCCACATCAAACCTAGGGGGTCAGCGAGGATCTACTATGCCCCCTTATAGTTATTTCCCCCTTTGTTTTGACCTCCTCTTGTCTCTCGATCCTACCGAGAGACAAGATGGCGGCCGCTACGGACTGTTTGGAATGTTGACAGACGCCGGAGAACCAATCAGCTTCGCTTCACAAAGCTCCGTTGCGCGAAAAGTACGCGTCCTGGAGCGCTGCCCGGTCCGCTGTTACAGATATATATCTTTTTTTAAACGTTAATTTCTCAAAATCCACTGGAGCACATATATTGAGACCTACAAAAGGCACATCGGGCTACCAGTCCCTACAATTTTGCCAAGTTTCGTGCAAATCCATTCAGCCGTTCGGGCTAAAAGTGAGGCCAACCGCCCTATGGAAAACTCAATGTTAAAAACACGTTTTGGGACCCCCCTTTTTTCTCGGCCCCCACTGGACGAACCCCCCCCAAATTTTCAAGGGCTGCTCAGAAACAAAATGTGCCATTTTCCTGAAAATTTCAGCCGATTCCGTCCACAAACGCCAAAGTTATTAGACATAGAATTTTCAAAAAACCCATAGAGAAAAAATCCTAACTATATATACCTACTGGCGACCGCCAGTAGGTAATATACATATATATATATATATATATATATATATATATATATATATATATATATATATATATACACATATATATATAAACGTGTGTCTCATACTTTCGAGACACACAGCGGAACAACGTACCTGTTTTGGCAAGCACAAGAAGAGGAACAAGCTGGTCCAGGGTTTCACAGCGACCCGACGGAATTGATATGAGGAGGAAAAGGCACAGCGTTCCACTATGGCTTTAAACGGACTCCAATAACCATAATGCCAAGAGGCTGACACGCACATGTGGGCGGTCTAGAGAGAACTTTAAAACACCTGCGCATTATCCCAAGCTGTTCCCTTCCCCAAGCCAGGCCAGTGATCAAGGGGATGGTTCCCCGAAACGCGTATGGCAGATTGGCAGAATACATCGCTGTGCGAGCTGTACTTTGGTTGTTGCTGCAGGCCAGAATAAAGAAGGTGAAAATATACACTGTGTGGGTGTCTCCAACGTTGCGAGCAACTTTTTTTGGAATATATATAAACATATACACATATATATATATTCACTGAAAAAACCATAGGTTATAGACCATATATAGTTAGGAATTAGCATTTAAAAAACCTTATTTTACTCACACAAAACCATTGAAATTCCATATATAGTTAGTTGCACTAACTATATATCGCGCACCCGCAATCCACTGCTGATCATGTCACATATTACATCATTCATGACATGGTCAGTGACATCACTGATGACATCACTGATGACATCTCAAATGACATCACTGATGAGATCACTGATGACATCTCATTTGACATCAATGACCACATCACTGATGATATCATTCATGTGACAATACAATGCATCTCCTCACATTTTAATATAACCTCTGTTTCACCCAGTGTTAAATACAGAGTATAATTTTTGAAACCATTGACACACCAATACTAGTTACTACATACGTACTCACTGATTCCTACGTCTACACACACATTCACTCATTCACCCATACAATCATTCATACATACAATCACTCATCTTTACAACACTATCATATGCACTCATACACCTATACAGACACTCACACTCTGCCACTCATCCATGGAGTTACTCACACACCTAGTCAGTCCTGTAAAGAATCAATCACACTTCCATTTTCTTGTCTATACAGTTAAACATAGAGCACCTTACATTTTCAAACATATACTAACACATACTTACTTTCTTATACAATCATTGATACAAGTACACATTGATCTGCACAGAGTCACACACCTCCCAGCCAGCCACACACACACTCAGTCAGTCTCCCATACAAATACTTGGACAATCAATCAATAACCCATATAGTTAATCATATAGCTACTGATCAACACATGCAGCAGTTTACAGAACAACAGACATAATGATGCACAAATTAAGACAGTTTAGTCACTAACCCATGCACTCAGTGAGACACATTTAATCACTCACTCATACATTCAGTCATGCACCTACTAAATCCTTCGTCCAGACACTTATACATCTACTCATTCTTCAATATGTAAAACATATTTAAACTTTACAGAAACACACAGTCACTGGATGATGTCATCAGTGATCTCATCAGTGATGTCATTTGAGATGTCATCAGTGATGTCATCAGTGATGTCACTGACCATGTCATGAATGATGTAATATGTGACATGATCAGCAGTGGATTGCGGGTGCGCGATATATAGTTAGTGCAACTAACTATATATGGAATTTCAATGGTTTTGTGTGAGTAAAATAAGGTTTTTTAAATGCTAATTCCTAACTATATATGGTCTATAACCTATGGTTTTTTCAGTGAATTTTCAAGGTTTTGTAAATGCTAATTCCTAACTATATATGGTCTATAACCTATGGTTTTTTCAGTGAATTTCAATAGTTTTTTAATAGCAAATATCATAAGCTGTCGAATGTCAAGTACGTGGTAAGTGAAAACATTTTCGTGTTTATGCACACTGATCTGCTTTGAATGGTGCCCCCCCCTCATTTCTATTAGGAGTACTCTCTCTTTGCACATAGTGAAGGGTAGTTAACGCAGGCCTTTGCCCCCGTTGTAATACGTCGTGCCTGCTTCTCTCTCCATTTGATTGATTGTTATCCAAGTATTTACTGTTTTAGAATTGGTTCTCTTTGGTTCATTCTCTATTTACAAACAAACACAGAGTCGCAATACTCTGTTTAGTCTTCGCAGATAACGAAAAATCGTGTAAAAAAAAAAAGAAAAGGAATCGAGCAAAATCAGTAGGCCACTAATGGGATCTCTTTTTGACCTCGCTAAAATAGAAACATTAGGAACAACCCCTCATGACAAATACAAAACTAGTGAGATGAACTGAACTCCACACAATGATGGCTGCAAAACAGCTTGGCTTCGCCACCCACTCCGCCCAAAATAACGATAAAGAGCGGCTGCCATGATTGGTTGCGGAATGGCCACGACGGAGCTACGAAATGGTGCTGCTCTCATGCTAACCCCAGCTTCAGTCTGAATATCCAGAAACACTGTAGACTACCAATTCGATCAGTTCCGGTAGCGCCCCAATGTAACCCGGTAGAGAAGAACTAGCCCTCCCCTCCTTGACTGATGGTTCTTGTTGCCTGTCCCTTCTGTTGTCATTTAACAGAACTATTTAGCCTGCTGAAAGGGGTTGTGTTCCAACCGCTGGTTGGTGGAGACATTTTGACTATATTCTGGACCTGCGTTGTCGCGTAATGCGTCATATGACGCGCCGCGTTAGCGCATCCGGAAGTCATCCGGGGCGCGCAGCGCGTAACGTAAGCATAACAAGTCATGTGACTTGTTAATAAAACTTTTCATTGGTTCATTTTACTTTTCTTATTCTAATGATGAAAGGCTTGGTCATATGACCTAAAAATTACGCTTTTTATTACTTCCGAACATTATTTTTTCTTAAATATATGTTATAATGTTCCAGGCTAATGTACTTTCCCGGAAAATTTACAACTGTCCTGCAAGTAAAATATATTCTTTTTTCGAGAAAAAGAGCGTTTCTTCGTCCCATGACGGAGCCGTTGAGCAAAAGAGGGTCGACCTGCTGTCTTAGTCGCCGATACGCCTGAATATGAGATTCTTATCGATCACTTTATGTTGCAGGAGTAGAAAACACAACAGCCCTTGACCATTTATCTTTACTGCGTTCCTTCGAATTATACCTTTTACCCTTCATGTAATTGGTCTGCTTTATTTCACTTGCCTTTTACTGATTCTAAAACAGTGACTATTATTAAAAACTTTACCAATGTATATACTACTACCATGTTTTCTTTTAAAAACCTTTATTGTGAAAATTTCATTATACAAATACGAGCCTATAACCACGTGGGCCGGCCACGGAGCAAACTGTAATCGTATATGATGAGTAGACATTTACACTGTAGAGGAACGTAACGGGCGGGCCATTAGGTTGCAAGAACTAAGGTGTCTAACAGTTACGCAATCGGTGGACGTACATTTTATAATTAAAATACGACAGGGCCAGTTACAATAAAATTATCTAGATATACATTTGCGGGCAAGTACCATGGGTGACGTTAATTCGAACTTTCAATAGTACAGTAATCAATAACACATCAGAACTTAATATCAATAGGGATGTCGAAATATTCAATCAATTCTCGTCCCCGCCCGCCATGTGCTTCAAAACTGCATACGTATCTCGTGATTTCAAGGTTCTGCAACCAGTACACAACAAGGAGTTACGAGTCCCATTTATTCCGGCGCCATTTTGGGCGAGGACGGGCAGGTCCAGGATATAGTCAAAATGTCTCTACCAACCATCGACTATGATGATGTTCATATGCTGTATTTATTAGAGTAACACTCATCTGTCCACATGAAATTAATTTGCCACAATCTAAACATGTCATTTTAATCTTTCCAAAGTTCTTCTAAATATTTGGGACCGTTTCCCTTGCCTCTGATGCTGTCAGTGCCACTTCTTTGATGAAGGTACTAGCAGGTCAGGGGTTCTCCTCCAAATCTCTCTTTTATGCAGCACTATAATTAATTGGTGCCACCTCTCCATATGACGATGCATGGTATAGTTACCATAACTATATTTTTTTTCGGTTCCTTTGGAGAGTTCATCGTGGCAGATGAAGCGTGTAACGTACCGGGCATTTACCTTTTTTGCATGTACAGGAAAGGAAAAAAAAAAATCGAGCGTCCGAGTTCTAAGGTGTCCCAGGGCCATTTTAGTGGACCAGGCCCAAATCCAAAGAACAGGCCGCCATTTTGAGAGTCCTGTTGCAGCCGCCTGTCGCTGTAGCATCAAGAGCAGCCGAAACTCAGCTGAATGGCAACTGAAACGGTAAAGGGGCGCCCCACTACAGCAGACGAGCCTCCACCTAGGAAGGCCCGTTCACGCCGCCTCCCCCCCCCCCTTCGGGCACCCCACGCCGTTATTCGGAGCAGTATTGTAGGATGGCCACACCAGTGCGGCAACTTGCTAGACATCACCTCGGTGGTAACCGAATCTCAACGCCTTGTGGTGTCTTCTATTCAGAAAACATTGTTATGCTGCCTTCGACCTATTCGCCGCAAGTGCGCACACAACTCAACTGCATAGCTTGCTAGACACCACCTCGGTGCCATCCGGATCTTGGAATCTCAGCGCCTTTTGGTGTCTTCTCTTCAGAAAATATTGTTGCGCTGCCTTTGGCCCCATTCGCACATCGGTCCGCTACTGACGCCATCTCACAGGCTAATGGGGCGCCCCACGCCGACTTTCAGCATTGTAGGATGACCACACCAGTACAGCAACTTGCTAGACATCACCTCGGTGCCATCCGGATCTCGGCGCCCCACTGCAGATGAAGTGCCTCTCAACTATGAAACCACCACGGTGACATCCGGATCTTGGCGCGTTGTGCTGCCTTCGGCCTATTCGCACATCGGTCCGCTACTGACGCCATCTCACAGGCTAATGGGGCGCCCCACGCCGACTTTCAGCATTGTAGGAAGATCCACACCAGTACAGCAACTTGATAGACATCACCTCGGTGCCATCCGGATCTTGGCATCTCAACGCCTAGTGGTATCTTCCATACAGAAAATATTGTTGCGCTGCCTTTGACCCCATTCGCACATCGGTCCGCAACTTAGACATCACCTCGGTGCCATCCGGATCTTGGCATCTCAGCGCCTTGTGGTGTCAGTCAGAAAATATTGTTGCGCTGCCTTTGGCCCCATTCGCACATCGGTCCGCAACTGACACCATCTCAGAGGCCAACAGGGCGCCCCACGCCGACTTTTACCATTGTAGGATGGCCACACCAGTACAGCAACTTGCTAGACATCACCTCGGTGCCATCCGGATCTTGGCATCTCAGCGCCTTGTGGTGTCAGTCAGAAAATATTGTTGCGCTGCCTTTGGCCCCATTCGCACATCAGTCCGCTACTGACACCATCTCACAGGCCAACAGGGCGCCCCACGCCGACTTTTACCATTGTAGGATGGCCACACCAGTGCCACAACTTGCTAGACACCACCTCGGTGCCATCCGGATCTTGGCATCTCAGCGCCTTGTGGTGTCTTCTATTCCGAAAATATTGTTGCGCTGCCTTTGGCCCCATTCGCACATCGGTCCGCTACTGCCGCCATCTCACAGGCCAACGGGGCGCCCCACGCCGACTTTCAACATTGTAGGATGGCCACACCAGTGCGGCAACTTACTAGACACCACCTCGGTGCCATCCGGATCTTGGCGCGTTGTGCTGCCTTCGGCCTATTCGCACATCGGTCCGCTACTGACGCAAACTCACAGGCCAACGGGGCGCCCCACGCCGACTTTCAGCATTGTAGGATGGCCACACCAGTGCTGCAACTTGCTGGACACCACCTCGGTGCCATCCGGATCTTGGCGCGTTGTATTGCCTTCGGCCTATTCGCACATCGGTCCGCTACTGACGCCGCCTCACGTGCCAACGTATTTTCTCCGCATTTTATACCCTATGCCGCATAACAGGTCATGTGACTTGTTTATAAAACTTTTCATTGGTTCATTTTACTTTTGGTTTCCTAATGATGGAAGGCTTGATCATATGACCTAAAAACAACACTTTTCATTGGATGAAAACTTTTGAAAGCCCCACCTTGTTTCTGGATGTTTCAGACTGAAGCTGGCTTCAGCATGAGAGCACCACCATCACGTAGCTCCGTCGTGGTCATTCCGCGAGCAATCATGGCAACCGCTCCCCACCAGAAGCCTACAGGAGTCGGGGGCCCCCAAAACTTTTGATAAATCCTCAAGGCGGAGGGGATGCTTTCGAGAATGGGGTCCAAGACCTAGCAGACAAGCGTCCGATTTCCAAGGTGTCCCAGGGCCATTTCAGTGGACCAGGCCCAAAAAGGAAAGAGCCTGCCGCCATTTTTGAGAGTCCTGTGACAGCCGCCTATCGCTGCACCGCAAGAGTGGGCGCAACTCAGCTGAATTGCGGCTTTTGACACAGTGGACCAAAAACGGACGGAATGGCAACTGAAACGGTAAAGGGGCGCCCCACTACAACAGATGACACTCCACCTGGAGAGGCCCGTTCACGCCGCCTCCCCCGGGGCGGCCCACGCCGTTATTCGGAGCAGCATTGTAGGATACCAAAACCAGTGCGGCAACTTACTGGACATCACCTTGGTGCCATCGTTCTGCTGCCTTGGAACTATTCGCACAACAGTTTGCTACTGATGACCCACCCCCCGCGACGCCCCACGCCAGAAATCTGGACGTTGTGCTGCGTTGGGACTATTCACACAGCCGACCGCTACTTCGTTGTTTTTCCCTAAAAATGTTTATATGTTATTACTGTTTTTGTTTTCTTGTATATATTTATAAGTTATTAAAGTTTTATAATCTTACTACTTTGTTGGAGTGCTATATATTTTTAATGTGACACATAATTGTAAAAACTTTGATGTACAAAGAGTCATCCCTGGAATCTTCCGCTTCAGGCTCGGTCCCCTCCCCAATCACAATACAGGATGGTTTTCAGATAATAGGAACGCGTCTGCTGTGACGGATCTCATCGAGTGTGGGCCTTGATCTACTATAACTCCTTTGAAGAGGGGTGATTCTTTACAGCTGGGGCCATAAACTACATCTGCAGGGCTAGCTGATACCCTAGGACCGGCCTGGACAATCGGACACAGAGGAAAAGGAGTGTCAGAGGGTGCGGTACTGAATAGGGCGAAAGGGAGGTGTCGGGCGGGCACAGGGTGTGATTCTCAGGGAAGAGCAGCGCAGATGGGGGGTGGTTTATTACCCATGCATAAGACAGAGAGCGGGGGTGACCACTGCCTGGGGGAGATGCTTGCGAGGGTGGGGAGTCATGCTAAGGATCGACAGCGTGCACAGAGTGGGTCTGGTCAAGACATCTAAAATGACTGCCGTGCACGACAAAAGTGTGGCATTTGAAAAAAGGCAAGATGGCGCAGACAATGTTTTTCAACACTTCCTGATTTCCTTCGAATCGAACGTTAACAGACGTTGGGGCATATTACCAAAGTTAAGCGATATTTATCCCTAACGATGCTTAGCAACGATTTTTTTACCGCTAAGCATCGTCAGAAATTATCGCAGATAAACCTTGCTATTATCAAGGTTTATCGCAAATACGATAAAAAACGACCGCAATGCATTAATATCGCTGAAAACTCAGCGATATTCATGCATTACCGAGCTAATGCTCTTAGCCATGTTATCCACCTCCCATTGGATAACATGCCTTAGAACTGCTCAGGGCAGGTGCTAGCTTTTGGAGATATTCGCGCTTATCGCGAATATTTCCAAAAGTTGATAATAGGAGATAGCGATGTTAGCGACTGTTTCCAGTCGCTAACATCTTGGCATGCCCACTTTGCATGTCATTAGTGATAAATATCACTCACATGCAAAGTGGGGCCCAAGATGGTCGCTATCTCCTACTAGCCGTCGCTAACTGGTGTTAGCAACAGCTAGGTAATACAGATATAATTTTATCTCCGGGAAGCGGAGCGCTGTTACAGATATATATCTTTTTTTGAACGTTAATTTCTCAAAATCCACTGGAGCACATATATTGAGACCTAGCAAAGGCACATCGGACTACCAGTCCCTACAATTTTGCCAAGTTTCGTACAAATCCATTCAGCCGTTCGATTATTATTATTATTTTTTTTTTTGCCTCGCGGGGCCCTTTTAAAACCTCCACATCAAACCTAAGAGGTCAAGGAGGATCTACTATGCCCCCTTATGGTCATTTGCCCCTTCGCTTTGGCCTCCTCTTGTCTCTCGATCCTACCGAGAGACAAGATGGCGGCCGCTACGGACTGTTTGCAATGTTTACAGACGCCGGAGAACCAATCAGCTTCGCAAACCTCCGTTACGCGAAGCGGAGCGCTGTTAGATATATATCTTTTTTTGAACGTTAATTTCTCAAAATCCACTGGAGCACATATATTGAGACCTAGCAAAGGCACATCGGGCTACCAGTCCCTAATATTTTACCAAGTTTCGTGCAAATCCATTCAGCCGTTCGATTATTATTATTATTTTTTTTTTTGCCCCGCGGGGGCCCTTTTAAAACCTCCACATCAAACCTAGGGGGTCAGCGAGGATCTACTATGCCCCCTTATGGTCATTTGCCCCTTCGCTTTGGCCTCCTCTTGTCTCTCGATCCTACCGAGAGACAAGATGGCGGCCGCTACGGACTGTATGGAATGTTTACAGACGCCGGAGAACCAATCAGCTTCGCTTCACAAAGCTCCGTTGCGCGAAAAGTACGCGAACTGGAGCGCTGCCCGGTCCGCTGTTACAGATATATATCTTTTTTTGAACGTTAATTTCTCAAAATCCACTGAAGCACATATATTGAGACCTACAAAAGGCACATCGGGCTACCAGTCCCTACAATTTTGCCAAGTTTCGTGCAAATCCATTCAGCCGTTCGGGCTAAAAGTGAGGCCAACCGCCCTATGGAAAACTCAATGTTAAAAACACGTTTTGGGACCCCCCTTTTTTCTCGGCCCCCCCTTGACGAACCCCCCCCACATTTTCAAGGGCTGCTCAGAAACAAAATGTGCCATTTTCCTGAAAATTTCAGCCAATTCCGTCCACAAACGCCAAAGTTATTAGACATAGAATTTTCAAAAATCCCATAGGGAAAAAATCCTAACTATATATACCTACTGGCGACCGCCAGTAGGTAATATACACACATATATATATATATATATATATATATATATATATATATATATATATATATATATATATATATATATATATATATATATATATATATATATATATATATATATATATATATATATATATATGTATATATATACTCCTACACACAAAACTCTCAGAATACACCGCAAATATCAGGAAGCAAACCCCCAGTCGCCTCGACAAGCAGGGGGACAGACCAGTGTAGAAACAAGGTACCCACATATAATAGAGGTATTCAATGAAATATATAGATATAAATACCAATAAGAATTGGCACTAGACCAAAGATGCGACAGCAGCATAGTGAAAATTATAGATATACAGATATTAACACCAAGCTGGAAAACCAGCAGTCATAATACGTATAGGAGTGAGGGAGCCACTCCAGAAAAACAAGGGCAACTGATCATGACCTAACTTTACTGCCTGACAAGGCTACCAAGAAGCGGCTAACCAGAAATAAAAAGAAGACAGCAAGAGTTCAAACTTCTGCTATTAAGAGAATAAAAACCACCACTAAGGTACATCCAGAGCCATAGTTGAAATAAAGGTCAACACACATAAGGCTCCAACATATAACAATTCCCATTCAAAAACATATACGTATCAGGTAGCTACCGTTTCTCAATAAGAGATGAAGGATCACAACCGTGAAGGGATCAAGCCCCACGAAATGGAAAATACGCAAACAATTGATGACAGTGCATACAAGCACAACAAGGATTGAGGTCAGAAAGAAAAGTCCCACCTTGAGACACAATGCATTTATGACTAAAGAAAGGGAATCTGACCCCATTCTTCAATAAAAAAAAAAGAGGAAGAAAAAAAAATTCCTCCAATCAGATGAAATTCCCAAATAAGGTGGAAATGGTATATCAGACCTTAGAGCGATTGAATCCCTGGCCCATCATATGAGGAGTGAGAAGAACCTTCAGGAAAAGGATGGTAAAGAAGACCTCAGCCTCCTTAAAAAACAATCCTCAAAAGAACGGAACCAAAAGAACACACATTCCGGAAGGAAACTCTTAGATCAAAAGTAGCCACAACAGCAACGAAAATGAGGAGTGAGATGGAGATAGCTGAAAGACAACCAGACAGTAAGAATAATGCTGTGGTTGTATTCAGGATTCGTAACAAAATAATGGCTATAGGAAGAAAGAAAAATAAAATGTTCCAGGTACAACAAGACATCACATCCTATCAGAGATGAAGCACAAAAGAGGTGACAAAGACAGTGGCACCAGACGAATGACACCTCAAGGTAGAGGTTAGACCCGCAACATTACATTACACGGACCTTCACTGTGTCATAACCTTACAAGGAACTCGAGAGAGCCATAGGAGAAAACATTGCTGCCAATGCAGAGTAAAATATGAGCAGCAAGAAGTGCTATGCACCATAAAAAGTCTTAGGCGCAGGTCAAAATCCTACCCCCTTCTCAATACTTCCTATATCAAAAGAAAGCGACATGATGGTTACAGGGGGAGGAGATGTTAGCATCTCACTGGTGCACTGCAGAAACCACAAACACTTTGGGGCCCATTACGATGGCGGGCGGACTTTGTCTGCCGCCACCGTAACGGTAAACAGGACTGACCGCCAGAGGTAGGGCGGTCCCGCTATGCCAATTAGAATGCACCCGCCACCCTGGCCGTTGCATCCTGCATATTATGCATTGCGGCGGGCTGTGCGGTCAGCAGCACCCGCTGCAATGCACAATATGCATGTTGTGCATTGGCATGCACAACATGACAGGCACCAGGTGGTGCCTGCCACCTTGTGTATGCCAATGTAGGGGGGTACCATAGGCACCCCCCAAGTGCAGCCCCCAATCCCCCAACCCTTCAGGGGCCTGCAACAGGCCCCCAAAGTGATCACTGCATGCCTTTCCATGGCGATGTCTCCGCCATGGAAAGGCCCCTAAAAATGCACATCCTAATATGGATGGCGATGCCTGGAAGGCACTGTCACCATATTGAGGGCCTTTTCCGCCCGGCCGGGAATCCGACCGGCGGAAAAGTGGCAGGTAGTCTTTCCGTCCGCCGCGGTGCCCCTCGCCATTCTAATTTGGGGGTGGGGTGAAATGGGAGCATCTGGTGATCCACCTGATATACTAATAGGCCCCTTTGTGTTCAAACACAGTACTGTAACCCCACAAGGCATACTGAACAAGGAATATGGCCAAAGTGCAACTGCACAATGCAATTAAAATACCCACAGAAGAATAAGTACTCGGGAAGAAACTCTAGTTCCAGCAAGAAACCCGTAAGTACGGGTGTACATAAAGTTACACAATAACCTACGTCCCAGATCATTGCAAACTTAACCTGTCACTGACAGAGTAAAAGAAACAAAAGTACCAGCAGCAAGCAGAAATACCTCACCAAGTATCACCCTGGAAAGGTAAGTCAGAAGGGAAAAGCCAATGGGCATTGCCCTGTGAATGGCTCAAATACAAAGTGAGGTCCCCAAATGAACTATTACAAGAGAACTAAGCTAGCAGTCGACAGAGTTAAGAATCTGCTCCACCCAACTTTCTCTAAATCTTCGCAATACAAAGTCAGCAAGCACATCGAATAGACAGGTGCCATCAAAAGGCATAGCAATTAAAGTGCCTGAAAGGCCTCTGAAAAGAGGTGCACAACAGGGCACAACGATAGAGTGCTACTGAGGGAGGCAATTGTTCAACCTACAAAACCAGTGGTGTCCATACCACAGCGAGTAATCAGTTCAGCAGCCTGTTGCCCGTCCCGTACTAACGGCACCAGACCGCTCTGTATCTATTCCGGAAGGGAGGGCAGCAGCTGTGCCAAAGAATCCCATAAAGCATGGGAGTCCTAAGACGCAAGAAGTATTGATACACTGCAGTGCGGCACTAGAGAAAATATGTCTGGCACAAGTATCTACTTTCTTGGCCTGTTTTTCCTGGGGGGCAGTTGGTAACGTCTCAATATGTTTGTGGGCAAGGTACCCTGAACCACAAAACTAAGTTGAGTCAGATGGCTAAGGAGACACGTTGGATCTCCAGGTGCCACCGGTGTCTGTGAGAAACCAAGTGATCCACAGGGGCCCCCATTTCAGGCTTTAGCTCAAGCTCCCAACAGAATATCAAAAAGAGCCTCACTATAGGAAAGTACCGGCTCTACCCCTGATTGGACTCCATGGATCTGTCACCAATTCCACAGAGGGAAGCATTACCTCTAGAATGGCAGAAACTTATCTGAGCATATTCGCCAGAGAAGAGCCCACCTCTGTAGCCAAACCACTAGCTTCTCTTAAGTCAATCAACCAACCAGACTCCATAGGAGTTTAAATCGTGACAGAAATGGGTTGGAAAAACTCAGAGCCTCCTCCATTACCCCCATCATCATGTTCCTCAGCAAGTAAAACAGGAGGAAGGACTTCAGAAAGGAGTGGCTTCCCCGACACCGCATTTGGCACCACATCCGACGTCAACTAGACATCCCGGCATCAGAGTTAAAAGAAGGCAGAGCGTCAAATGCTGCTGTCATTGAAGTCAGCAGGCCAAATCTTCACAACTTTGCTGGAGATGGATGACCAGACCCTGACACTGAAGGTGGTAGCCCTGAAAGGCTGTGCACCGGCATCAAAACGGATTTACAATCTAGCAACCGGACTGATGCCAAGCGTGAATCCGCCGGCGTGGACACAGTCTTGTGCACTTGTTTGTGGCTCAAGGGCACTCCAGGGGTAGGTGAAGACCCACAGGAACTAAGGAGAGATTTGTAATATTCTCCCATTTGGGTAAGAGTCCCCCAAGCTCCCGTGTAGGCTTAAAGACGAGGGGTAGACTTAAGCATGAAACTTCAGCTGAAGATCGATAGCAGGCCTTCTGCGGTGTAGTCGGTAGTCTCTACAACTTCAAATGCTTTCTTATCCTACCTTTGGATGTCGATGACGAGTGACACCCAAGTGGACAGCTCCTCTATCAGACCCGCCATTGGTCCTTGGAGCGCGAAAGGGACCGAGGCGGATGGATCTCCTGGAAGACTGAGACAACCACGCTGCTAGAAGATTCATACGACATTCCTTCAGCGCCTTTGGTTGAAGTCAATTACATGAGTCGCACTCCTGGGAGTCATGGGGCTCACCTAAACACCACATACAAACAGAGGGAGGGTCCGAGGACGACATATGTCATCTACAGGACCCACAAGGCTTAAACTCTGAGGATATATGAAAGGCACACCATTTGATGGGATCATGGAGGTAGGTCCCAAAATGGCCTTTAAAATCCGCTGATCAGAACCACGATGTTAGCGAGTCAGGGGAAGGCTTATATGGGCTCCATCAACTTCAAATCAAGAGGATGGCATCATTACACAGTCGCTCAGTGCCCTCTACCGACATACAGATGTACTGCTGTACACAAATTCGCTGATCCAGTCTGGCACCTGGGGAGAATTCTGGGTTAAGGAATCTGCGGCTAGATGTCTCTATCAGATATTCCATTACAGTTAGTACAAAGCTCACAAGATTAGGGAAAGGTTTTGCATTAATATAAGCTGTTGTAAATAATAATGTGAAAAAGATATATAAGGTTTTGATAAACATATTTTTTGTCTATAAACACAGTGTAAAATTATTTCACAAACTGTCATCTTATAGGATTAGCAATTCATCGTTTATTATACATGGTGGAGAATATTTAATCAGTTACCTTAGCTGCAACATATTATATTTGTATTCCTCCTCTATGTATTTATGAATCTGAGATAGCTGTGTAGAGTGGGGGGTGGAGGAAACATGTGCATGTGTGTGCAGTAGATTTCCAATATCATGTAACAAGAGTGCACTCATTCTAATCCTCTCATCCTTCAATCTAATCCTCTCATCCTCTATCATTCTACCCCTCCTTTTGATATGAGTGTTAGTGTATTAAGGGCCAGATGTAGGTAATTCATATTTACCGACTCTTAAATACCGAATTTTACCGATTCGGTATTTAAGAGTCGGTAAATATGAAGGGGGGAGATGTAGGTATTTCAGATTCTGTAAATACCGAATCGTTAAGATTCGGTATTTACCGAATCTGTAAATACCGAATCGGTATTGACCATTGATTCCTATGGGTCTTGAAGCCCATAGGAATCAATGGGCAATACCGATTATGTAATTACAGAATCGGTAAATACCGATTTTTGCAAGGGTGCAGGGGGTGTCCCTTTGACACCCTCTGGCACCCCAAAAATAGGCATGTGCGCCATGTGGCACACAGACATGCCCTAAGGGCATGTCTGTCTGTCACATGGCTAGGTGTGCATGCACACATGTGCATGCACACCTGAATTCGGTATTTTAACACCCAATTGGATTGGGTGTTAAAATACCGAATCTGAAAGGCCTGCGGCACTCAAAGATGTGCTACCTACATGTGCTTTTACAGACTCGGTATTTTTACAGAGTCTGTATTTACCGATTCGGTAATTTTACTGAATCTGTAAATACAGATTCGGTAAAATACCGATTCTGTAAAACATGCTCCAACATCTCAAAATCCAATTACCGGTCGGTAACGGCCGAATTCGGCTGTTACCAACCGGTAATTGGCCACCTACATCTGGCCCCTAGTTGTTAAAGCCTGTGTGTACCTCTCCTCTTTCACAGTTGTGGTGATCAAGAATCATGTTATGTCATGTTAGAATTAAGAAAGGACCTCTTTCTCAGACTCAGAAGAATACTTCTCTTTTCTGTCTATAGAAGTAAAAAATATTGACACCCTAAAGCTGCTTCCTTTTGACAGTTCACACCAAAAAGGGGGAAAGAGGAGTATTAGCTAGGGAATCTTATCACCTCCCCAAAGTAGTAACATGACCAAGAAAAATAGGGTAGCCCTACTATAAGAAGAGCTGAACAAGACAAAATAAGTCTACTTCTACAAAACCTGCTTTAGAGAACCTGTTGATGTTATAAAGAGGTAATCACCATCATATGCATCATGTTACCCTTGTAAAAACTAATTCTGCAAACTTTGCATGCTGATCTGGGGAACGTCATTTTGAATGACTGTAATATATGAAGATCAGTTAGTATCCTTGCTCTCTGTACCGAATGCTGCTGGAAGCTCAGACAAGGTCTGTGGTAGAAAAATACCCCATTAACATAAAAATGATTTTGAATCAATCAATCAGTATTTGTAGAGCGCACAGTGTCACAACTAGGGGCATCTGGGTGCTGAGGTGCCATGTCTCAGTTGAAAAGTCTGATCTTGAGCTTCTTTCTGAACTCTGCCAGGGAGGGAGCTGTTTGGATGTGGAGGGTAGGACGTTCTGGGTCTTGGCAGTGATGTAGGAGAAGGAGCTGCACCTACTGCGGCTGCGATGGATGTGGGGTGTGTTTGCGAGGGTGAGTGAGGCAGAGTGCAGGTGTCTTCCGGGCAGGTGGAAATTCAGTTGATGGTTGATGGTTGATGAAGGGTGGTCCTTGACTGTATAGCACTTTGTAGGCGTGCATGAGGATCATGAACTGACATCCCTTCTGGATGGGGAACCAGTGGAGTTCTGAGGTGGGAGTGATGTGGGTCCATTTGCGGAGGTTCAGGATGAGACTGACTACTGTGTTCTGTGTGGCCCGGAGTGTTTTCAGGAGTTGGATGGAGATTCTGGCATAGAGGACATTGCAGTAGTCTATGCAGCTGGTGATGTGGGCCTGCATATTGGTCTTCCTGATGTTAATAGACATTCATTTGAAAATTCTACGGAGCATGCGGAGGGTGTGGAAGCATGAGGAGGCTACTGTGTTGGCTGTAATTTCACTGTCAGTTGGCTGTTGAGGATGCTGCTGAGGTTGTGTGTGTGGTCTGTTGGTGCGGGGGTAACTCAGAGTTCTGCTGGCCACCGGCTGTGGTCTCACACGGAGTTTTCCCCAATGAGCAATACTTCTGTTTTGTCAGAGTTGAGCTTGAGGAAGCGGTCTATCATCTAGTCGGTTACGACTGTCATAACACTACGGAAGTTGGTTGTGGAATGGCTTGGGTCCTCGGTGATCGAACGGATGACTTGAGTGTCGTCGGCGATTATGGTGAGACCATGGTATCTAGTGATGGCTGCGAGGGATGTCATGTATATGTTGAATAGGGTGGAGCTAAGGGAAGATCCTTGGGGTAAGCAACTGGATGGTGGGGGCAGGGTGGGTGGGAACCCTGGAGTAGATGGACGACATGATGTAGAGGTGGTCTGCACAGTGAATGGAGACCAGGTGGTGATCATTCGGTGGGTGGTGGTGGGTTCGGGCAGAAGCTGTGGTAGATTGTAACTATCTTGCTGTGGAAGTAGTCTGAGAGGGAGTCACAGAGTTATTGGGAGGGGTGGATGGTGTTCTCTGTGGCTGGTGGGCTGGCAAATTCCTTGACATTCTTGAAAAGTTCATTTGGGTGGTTGTCTGTGTTGTCTTTGCGGTCTGTGATAGCGGCTCTCATGGCGTCCTTGATGCGCCGAGGGAAGTTGCTGAGAGCTGTTTTGTGTGTGGCTCTGTCGATGGGTCCACGGAAGCTCACCATTGATTCTCAAGTCGGTAGCACTTGCACTTGGTGATTCTGAACTCTAGGGTGTAGCAGCTGGCTAGTTTCAAGGCTGTGTTGGTTTTGGATGGTTTCAGCGGGACAACTTTGCCGGCACATTTGGTGATCCAGATGGTGAAGTTCCAGGCGGCATGGTTGAGATCTGTTTAGGTTTTGGGTTGTGTGGTGCTGGGGGACTGGGTCCACTGCATCTTGGCAACTTTTACCCAGCTGTAGTGGGTGGCCCTGTGGTGTTTGGTGGCTGTGTGTTGAGCTCTACCAGAGATGGGAAAGTGGACATTGGCATTGTAGCTCCAGGTGAGCTCTGAGGTGTGGGTGAAAACTGAGTCTGTCACTGGAGCTGAAGATGGCATCGAATGTGTGTGTGTGTGTGGCTTTGTGCTTGGGTTCAGTGACTAAGTGAATGAGACTGGTTGGTGTTGAGATTCTCTAGGAGGGAGGCGGTGTTGGGGTCGTCGATGTGGAAATTGAGATCGCCAAGCAAGACATAGGGTTGGGAGTCGATGGCCAGGGTGGCGATGAGGTTGAAGATGGCATCGCAGAAGGCTAGTCATGGTCCTAGTGGTCTTTAAGCGAGAGTGCCTCTTATCGTGATCATGATGTCTATTTGTAGTTGGAAGTTGAGATGCACCTTGAGGGAACGTTGTTGGTGATGGTGCATCGGATGGTTTTCTTGGAAATTATGGCAATGCCTCCACTGTGTCTGTGAGTGCAGTCTCTGTGTATCAACTTGTAGCCACTGAGTGTGGCAGTGGCTATGTCTAGGATCGCAGTGAGGTTGAGCCACATTTCGGTGATGAAGGCAACATACGGGGAGAGGGTGGTGATGGCGTCCCAAATTTCCATGTCATGTTTGCAGAGGGAACGGGTATTGATTTATAAATGATATTGGTTTCCCCCATTCCATAGGTATAAAAAAGGTAATAGCTGGATGTGGGTCTGCAGATATGACCTGAAATCAGTATTTCGGCATCCCTAATATTTGATCTAAATTCATCTAATTAATAATCAGGGCCTTTGGCACACCTTTAAGTATAAAGACTGCCAAATGTTTAGCAGAAGAGGTATTAAAGAATATTCTGTGCTCCCAAGACCTCCATTATGCTTCTGTCACAGAATGCATCCTGGTTTCTTTCTTTCAGTCTGCTCCTTGCTGACTTTTATTCTTCTCACAATTCTAGATTTCCATATTTTGTGTATGTGAATTGGTAGGTAGACAGGTGTGGCTCCAAATGACCATGAATGCACTACCCAGTTAAACACTCCTGTAAATTTGTGGTCAAGTGCTTTAAAATCTTCACAATATGTGCAGCTCATGGTTCATGATTTATGAAACAGTAGGCAGATAATGCAATTACACTGCACATTTTACCTTAAAAGACAGCTTTAGGAAATATCTTTCGTCCATAGTCAGAACCGATGTCTTACCTTTTTTTGGGCACTATTCTTTCTGACTTTAGGACTCTCCATTGTGCACTGCTGAGTACCACACTGCAAGTTGTCTGCCCCTTAAATGGTACTGTTAAAATCAGTGTCACCCACTTGGCTTGCTTAACTTTCCTGTAGCAGATGGTGCAGAAAATGCACCAATGGCATGGAGGATAAATGTCATATGCGATGCATGTGTATTTTCGCAACCCACAGGTAAAATAAAAATATATGACAGTCGTAGTACCACTGTGCTCTGACTTGGTTACAGTTTAATTGTACTGCAGCTACACATAGCAAGATAACTGCCTTCGCCATTTAGGTAAACCTACTTTTAGATATTCGATAACTCACTCCTATTGTATGCCTTGTCCACAGAGCTGGGTGCTTAATATATAATAAGGTGGCATATTACATATTGAGAATAGTATTCTGTTACAGTGAAACTACCCAAAAGTGTTTTTCACTGCATAGGTAAGTCTATATTTTCCAGGTAGAGGTTTAAGTGTAGTTTCAAAAATCGAATTCAATGGTTAAAGCAGAAAAATGCCAACTCTGTTTCTTGAGAGAAAAGTGGATAAAAACCAGTAGGTTTCTTAGCCCACTTTAATGATTCAATACTCATTCCTGGCTTGGGGGAAAGGCCACAAAGAACAATAGTTTTTCCTCTGAGCCCAGAAATGCAAGTGTGTTGTCAACAGATGGCCACATAACAAGGATTATCCCTCTGGTAGTGGGTCAAGAACAGTTAGCAGAATGCAGGAGAGCCTTAACACTTCTTGTTTTGACTTGGTGATGGTGAAAGAGACTGCCGGGAGCTAATTCTGTTCATTAAAAGGGCCAGTGTAGAACTTCTGTCTCCAACCCTAGTATGACAGAAGACCAGTTTCTGAGCTGACAAAGGACAGGCCACCTCCTCTAGATAGGGTAGTGATTAGAAGAGAGCCAGAACATCTCCTGGCAGAAGGAGGGTTGATCAAGCTTGAATTTAGAGCTTCTTTGAATTTTTGAGGAGATGCTGAAAAGAGAAGTGGGCTTAGTGTGAGATAATACTAATGGGGAACATTTTCCAATCACTGGCTAATGCAAAGGATAAAACTCACACCTCAACACCACATCCGCGTATTCCTGGACCTGGAAACAAAACACCTGGACAGGAAAAGAATCTGCCTGACAGGAGGAAGAAAGAAGATAAATGGACGTCCGTTAGCTCCCAACGAGCGGAACTGCTCTTCATGGTTTAAGCAACTGGCCTCCTGTTTCCCTGCTCCATGGACAAAAAGGACAAAAAAAGCATAGGGACTCCTGACTCCAAGGACAAGCTGAAAACTGTAACCTGGACGATGCAGGAGTCTAGCAGGAGTGACATGGTGATTAAAGGTCTACCCTGATCACCTGAGTGCAACAGAAGTGCCCAGGAACATCTTTTCTAGCAGATGGAGGAAAGTGGTACATTCTTTTTTTCACCTCCAGAAGACTGGCAGAAAGTGCTGAGGCTTGCCGATTGAGTGTGCACTCTCAGCAGGCAAGAACATAAGGTGTGTCCTACTCAGAGCTTTTTGTTGGGTTAAAAAGGTGTTCAGCAGGACCCTGCGGTAAAGGTATCTGGCTTCATGTAGACCTGCACAGCTACAACTTGCAGCCTGGCTACACTAATGTGTTTTGAGAAACAAAAAAGTGACTAAGTCCAAAACTTAAAGCTAGGACAAGGGCGGAACTCTATTCCAGTGCCAAAGCAACATCGGTGGCTGTGAAACCCATCTGTGTTCCACTCTGAGCTTTTGGCCCCAAGCTTATATCTTGGGTGGGAGGTCGATGATGACATATCTAACTTCGAGGGACTTGTTGTGAGGGAAGACTGTGACTTCCAAAAAGTAGACTGAGACCCAAGGTAAAAATGTCACTTATTTATTTCTCGCTCAGCTGCAAACTGATACTTCTGTTTGATGCTTTATTTTTCCTACATGTGTTCTTCTTAGAAGCTTTCAAAATATATACCTGTGGTTCTCTTTAACCGATTTTTGCTTATTATATTTTTCACTATTTTCTAGGTTTGTAATTTGATCGCGTAGTTTTCTTGAAATTAAAATTGATGGCACTGCCATAACCTAACACACATTTCTTTGGGAAATTGTCGCTCCTCATGTCAGTTGCCATAGCTGAACGGGGTTGAGTAGAGGTTGTATAAATTGTTTAATTTTGCCTAGCCAGATTATGTTTATTAAATTGGTTGGGGTACACCAATCCCAAATTAACAATCCAATGTCTCACTTACTGCTGGGGACACGACTCGGGTTTTTCCAAAATCAGGATAGGAATCACTAATTTTTTCTGCCGATGAGAATTTCAAAACTTTGCCCCTTTGACCATTTAGAAGTAAATATCAAACTGGAGTTGGATATCAATCATTGACCAGCAAAATGCACAGCCCTCTTGCCGAGACATAATGCCTCATGTTCGCAAATTATTAACTGCAATTGTATGCCGGGAATTGTCAACATTTGTGTGAGGGTGCATGGAAGGTATTTGACGGCCAGAGAAGCAGCAGGAACACTTGCTTCACTAAAATGTTTGGCTTCCCTTACTGTGAGCTAGATATGACATGTCACAACTTCTGCAGCTAAAGGTACAATATTCGTAGAGGAAAACCTATGTAGGGTACATGAGAGGATGGTCTGGGTGGAGGTTCTTAGAACTTGCTCTTTGAGCTTTACAATATATTCACTTAACCACAAAGGTATACATCCAGGGTCCAGCTGGCGTATAAATACCTATTTTCAAAACCCATGTGATTCACTGGAGCTATTTGATACTAAAATATAAAGTGTTCACCTGCTACTTTATTTTGTTAGGTGAACTGAGCGGGAAGACACTTGCTCTACCAGCCTGGCATTCCCACAAGCTGAACCTTTATTTGAATGCCTGCAGTTTTAAAAGCGCACTGCGCATGAACAAGATGTTCATGGAAGATTTAAAAGTACACACTCATGGATCTGACTCAAGGGATATACAATGTAATTTACTAAAACACCTCAACACTGAAGCATATTTATTTTTATATGATAACCATCTGCTACTATGAAATAAAGCATGTTCTGTCTCAAGTTATTTTGTATTGATCATTTTTTTTTGGTACTTAACAGAGGACAGGTGTAAGGAAATATATTTATATGCCTTGTTCCAATCCATTTGTCTTTTCTGGTCATGAGACGATGGATTACACAAACGGCCTGGAGGATCAACGGGCTAGTAAGTCCACCTTTTGTGCCCCCCCCCAGCACGTTTGAACTACAGAAGGGATGCAAACAAAAGGGACTACAGATGCTTGTGCAGCCTCATCTATAAATCAGGTCGTACTTGCTCACATGTAGCTCCGTTGCAGCCACATCAGAGAATGTACTCATTTGCACTGGGCCATTGAAGGATAGGGTGGCTGCTTCAAAAAGACAGTCCATCGTTCATTAATGCTCTGCCCCCTGCCAAGTGCAAGATTGCGGTTACCCCCAGGGCATCACTTTAACTGCAATAGAGCACACCGACCAGGTCTGAGCCAGCCAGAGTAGGCTGAAGGTGCACCGTGGTGCAGAACTGAGAGGTGTGCCTTTCCAAAATACGGCCCCGGTTTTTTCTTTTTTACCTATTCAGTGTTTGAAATATGGTAAACAGGCCCCAGCCACAAATGCTCTTGTTAAATAGACAACTAATTTTATTGCCAAATTGTCAATACTGTCGTTTTGACGAGCAACATTTTGAGAGTGGGGTGTCTGCACAGTTGCATTGAGTGCAGATATGGTGAGGGCCTTACACAGTTACACATCATGGAGCTATGTAATGTTTGAGAGAAGAACAAGGTACTCCCCTTACCAGGCACCTGACAGGATCTGGAATCTTTCATTCAGCGTGCTCCAGCATGCAGCTATGTGGTGCAGTGAGGTTCCGCACTGGCTCTGTAACGACCCTGAAGTGACTAATCAGAGTCACATATAAGTGTCACCACTGCACTCTGACATACGTTTTTTTCCCTTGACATGGAGCGTGAACAATTGTTGATACCAGTGTGCTGATCTCTAACTTGCAACATTTTTAAATGTTAAAAAGAGGACACTCCACAGAACAGGGAGGCAGGAAGGCGGTGAAGAATCTGCTGTTAGATAGGGTATCCACCAAAAAGGTATTGAAGATAAGTATCTTGTTTTTTGGATGGATACTTCTAGCAGCAGTTTCTTCACCTTGAAATATATATCAAAGCCGAATATCTCCAGGTGCAGACCCAGACCAAAAAGTCCTGGAAGACCTAACAGTTGGGAGTGTCCTTTCAGCAGGGCCTGAATGTCAAAGCAGTATTTCTTTGTGAACATGTGCACTGACGTCCACGTCTCAGCCTGGCAGATGTCAAGAACAGGCAGTCTGTGAGTCAACTGAGTGATAGCAGCCTTACAGCTGGTGGAATGGGTTCTCAGAACGTCCTGGGGCTGCTTTTTCACCAGCATGTAGAAGATGTTAATTTAGAGGACCATCCACCCTTCCCTTTTTTTGCACTACAGAACCCCACAAAAAGCTACAAGGTGTTTTTTTGGTATAATCAATGTAATAGCTTAAAGCCCTTCTGAAGTCCTTCTGATGCGGCCCACCTCCTTTTTGATAGATGAGGAGGACCAAAGTACACTGGCACAGTGATGTTTTGCCCAATATGAAAGTGAGTCCTTACTTTTGGCAAGAATGCCACCTAAGTCGTCCACACTAATTTGTCAAGGATAAAGGTGGTGTATGGCATTTGCATTATAAGTGCCTTCAGTTTACTCATGTAAAAAACTGACATGATCGCAATAAGGAATACTTAAAAGTCAGTAAATGAAGCAAGCAACTATGCACACGTGCAATGGGAGTACACATGTGAAACTTCAAGAGCAATGGTCCCACTATAGCATCACAAACGGCTTGAGAGGGAACTGTGTCCAACCGTTTATAAATCTCATTTCAATAGCTGCTTCAAACAGGGACGTCTAGTCCTTTAAATGCAAAGCGGCAGAAAAAGCTGTAAAATAACCATTAACAGACCCACTACAAGGCCTTTCTGGGCTAAAGATAACACAAACAAAAGGACATCTGGCAGCTTTGTTTGTAAGGGATAAATCTTATGAGTGCCACAAATCTGTCATAGCACCGCCATGGATTTTGTGGAAGAACCCCTGGCAGCAAGGATAACATTCACCACCTCAGGTAGCAGGTCAAACATACTGAGATGCCATTGCTCAATCTCCACTTATGTAGATTTGAGTGCATGAGCCTGCCCTGTTGCTGCGATAGAGGGTCCTCCCGAAGCCTGGTCAGAGAACAGATGCGCATGCCCAGATTATCAAGATACTGAGCTCTCTCCTGCCCTATCAGAGCCACTAGGATAAGTTGGCCTAGTTGTTTTTCAGAACGTGGGGCAGTAAAGGCAGGGGTGGGAAGGAGTACAGGAGTCTCACATTCCATTCCAGCTGTAATGCATCTGCTAACAAGAGTTCTTGCAGAAACTTCAGCACACAAAACGTTTAACATTGTGCATTCTTGATGGTTGGTGGTGAAAAGATGTATGTGGGGTTCTTGCATTTTTGTAAGATACTCTGTGCCACCTCAGGATATAGGCACCACTCTTGATCCGCCAGATGCTACCTGCTCACCTCATCTGCCCTGACATTCAGGGACCCTGTCAGGTGGATCCCGATCAGGGACATGCCCTGGCGTGCCAACCAACTCCAGAGGTGCAGAGTCTCCTTGCACAGGACCCCACTCCATCTTGTTTGTTGCAATACCACATGGGAGTAGTGTTGTCCATGAGAACCTGGACCAGCGTCCCCTTGATGGTCAGCAGAAAGGCCAGATGAATGGTCCACAACTCCAACAGACTGATACGGATCCAAGCTTCCGTCGGAGTCCAAAGTCCTCTGATCTCAACCACTCCACTACGAGCCAACATGAAGCTGCAAGGCACCACATAACAGTGCATGGGAGCACTGCTAAAGAAAAGTTTCCAGTCTGGTGCCTGGGAGTATTTAAAAGTAAGGAATCTGCAGTTAGACCTATCTATTGGAAGAATATATTTTTATAACCCATATCTGAAATATAGCATGATTTTAGAACAAATGTTCCTACTAGTCTTTTGTAGGATGTATTCCCAAATTGTGAAATGCATGTGTGTCAATCCCTCACATTACATGTTCAGCTGTAGTTAGGGTAGGTATTTTCAACAGCCTGCTCCTCCACCTCTGATTTCACACCTGTTTTGTTTAGCCTGATCCCATGGCTGTATGATCATGGGGTAGGTGGAATTGTCTGCATGTAATGATTTCTGACAGCAAAATTCTGCCTCTGTTGGATTTAGTCTACCTAATAGCTTCAAGTGTTATTAGTCCTCTAACATTACATCCACTGAACCCCGACCAGCATATTTATGGCTGCTGTTTTTAATTCTTTAACTGTGATAATCTTTTTTCTACTAGTGGAACAATCTAACTAACACTATGCTTTGAATAGAAAAAGCTGTGTAGGTGATATTCTCTCGTACCAGTGCTCTGAGCTTTTGTTACAGTTGATATTAAAGCACTGATTTCTGCAACATGGTTTGGGTTCACCTTGGCCTGATAACATGGTATGTGGTAATATGTGTGGCTTGTAGGATTCTTGGGTCATCCAGTGTGTGTGGGATAGTTACAAGGCAAGACCAGAATTGGACTATCCTGTTCGACACCCTGGCACTGCTAAGTAGGTATTCTTGGAAGGGTCACTGTGGGACTTTTTTGACCCAGTGGGAAGTGATGGGACTAAAAATAAACACCCAACAACTGTCACTTAAAAGAAGGCCCATCTGTTAGTGCCAGAGTACCTGACATGCCAGGTCATATTTCCTATAGTGACTGGTGGTGTTCCTGTATATAACATTCTCACGTAGTTAGGTTCATGCAAGTAATCGCACTAGACTGGCTTGTCAGGCACATTGGAACAGACACTTGGACCATTTAAGGGGAAGCTTGTTTGCAAAGAATCATGGTCCTCTGGACCAAAACAAATAGCCCACACTATGGCCATTCCAAGAAGGCCAGTCTGACAGTGTCAGCGACAGGCCAGGTAAATACATGCAGTGATGCATCCTTTACCACCAAGAGCTCTGAGTGGGGAAGGGTGAGGGGTCTGCCGGTGGGTCAGGTTGCAATTGAGCAGCCAACACTGCAGATCTGTGTAGCCTCCTCCAAAACTTGGATGACATCCAAATGGTTTCCTTGGTGCTGGGCCCACTGTATGTGTTTGTATTTTGTTTATTGTTTCAATTAATTAAAATTGTTACAAAAAGAAACTGGTTGGGTTCGATCATAAATAAACATGGTCATTTCATTTAACAAGACTGTTAAACATATCTAAAACAATAATTTCTGAGCCATTCTCATAATTACAGCAATGAAACATGGATTAAAACCACTGTTTGTTTCTAGTCTTTGACTGAGTCATTGTGTAGTAGTTCTTTCACCTTATGTGCAAATTTCGCTAGTCTTGCTAATTCCATTGGGATCTCCATCTTAAATAGAAGTTTCATAGCGTCTGTGCAGGTGCGTATCCCATATTTTAAGAAGAGGGGTTTAAGTAAAGTGCGACGTGCATAATTCAAGCGATGGCATAAGCAGATCATGTGGGTCATGGATTCCTCGTGCTGATGGCACAATCTACAAGTAGTAACCGGCTCTAGTGCTTTCCAACGCCTGTTGATGTCTTTTATCGGTAGCACCATCAATCTCACAGACAGAATTTGCTTTAAAATAGACTTGTTCAAGGCGTAGTCAAGGTATGGCTGACTCAGTTTATCGTGAAAGGAACTGGCTAGTAGACTGATGTTACTACTAGAGGACTCTAGTTCCTTCATGTCCTCTTCCTTGGATAGTAGTCTAACTTGTTTCTTTAAAATAGTTTTTAAAATTCCAGGTTGGTAAATAAAATCCTGCCAGCTGGACAAGTCAAGGTGCAATTCAGTGCAAGCAGTTAAAAGGCCGTTGGCCCACGAGTTGTTACTTTTCATAAAAATTTCCTTCAAGATTGCCTTCATTTTGTTTGAGGGGGCAGCACAGACCCCTCGATAATACCGAACAATCGACGCCCAGTGTTCATAGCGCTGTTTGTTTAGCCCAAATTCAAGCCGTACCAAGGTGTTTCGAGCATGAGCTGGTATATGGAAGATTAGTTTAAATGCCTGGCAATTGGCACGTTCCATGATGTTGATTGATGCCGCGGGGAATGCTAGTTGGCCATATGTAATTGAAGGGAGTAACTTAGCTCTTATGACCTTTCTAATGGGTCCAGTTGTCGGGCTACTTAGTTTGGAGTTCAATTTGCAAAGGGTGTACGTCACTGCCTTAGCTTTTGATTCCATGGACGCAGAGTATGCTGCTGATTTCCCACTGCTCATAACCCAAACCCCTAAGTAGTTGTATTTGGTTGTTGTTGCTATTTTCAGGTTACCCATTCGCCATTGTTTTTTTAGTTTATTTGTATACTTCCCGAAAATTACTACCTTTGTTTTCCCTGCGTTTGCTCTTAAGTCATTTTCGTTGTTATAGATGCTTAATGCATTCAGTGTTCGTTGCATGCCCGTTTTGGTATGGTCCATGAGCATCATGTCGTCTGCACACTGCAGTAGAAACAGTCTAGTAGATCCAATTTTCGGGGGTATCAGATTGGCTTTAGAAATTGTTTTACCAAGGTTGGCAGTGCAGAAATTAAAAAGCAAGGGTGCCAGTACACACCCTTGTTTTATACCTCAGTATGTGTAGATTTTTTTGGTTACTGCGTTCGTCGATACCTTCACACATACCCAAGTTCCGGTGTAGAGAGCAATAGTTGCTTTTAGAAGGGTAGTCGGAATCGCCCAATCTTGTAATTTCCTCCACAGCAAATTCCTGTTGACTCCATTGAAAGCTGCGGAATAATCCATGAAGCATGCAAAGAGTGGAAGCTGGTTTTCCAGGGTAGACTGTTCTACCAGATAGGCAAGGGCTATGATGTTGTCTTGTGTCGAACCTCCTGGCCTGAAACCCAGCTGGTATACTGGAAGAATTTCGTTCCAGTTAGCCCAAATTTGCAGGTCTTGCAGAAGGAGGCTTGCATATCCTTTTGCCTCAACATCCAAGAGGGCTATCAACCTATAGTTGGGTCCCCAGTGTCCCCCCTTTTGTGTATCGGTTGAAGCAGGGAGCCTTTCCAGGCTTCAGGCACCAGTGAGTTATTCAGGCAGAACCACTAAAGTGGAGTAAGTAAAGTTCCCCAGAAATCGCTGTCTTCTTTAAAGAGGCATCCAGGCAGACCATTGGGTCCCGGGGCCCCATCCTTTCTGATATTTGTTAATATTAGTGTCACCCGAGGGCCTGCTTCAAGAGTTTCAGGTGCTTCTTCCATGGTCAATATACAATTGAACTGGTGTTAGTAGAAACTCTTTGATTTTTTGCTGGTCTGTGGTCCGGAACACTACAGTACAGTGTAGTCACATAGGAAACCCATGTGTGGCTGGCGACCCCATTACGCCGGTCGTGGCCGTGGACGGACAGCCTTTTCATATATGACCAGAATTCAGCCTGTTTGTTTGGCATCAACAGGCTAAAAATGTGCAGCCATTGCGAGTATTGAAATAGCCTTTTGTGAACCCATAGGTTTTTCCTATAGGCTTTTCTTGCTAACAACCGGTTTTGAAGTGTTTTATCGTTACCCTCTCTCGTATGTTCACGGTTGGCTTGTCTTAAGTCCCGCTTGCTTTGTGCAATTTTTTCACATCTTGGTTGAGTTTTGCAGCACTCCTTTTCTACAGTCTTGCTGGTGGTGTGGTCTTTTGCCTGACAAAAGGCGATACAGTTCTGGCGCCAAGTTGGTCCAATTCTCACATATATTGCCTGCTGTAAAGTCTTTAGCGAGTGCGGGCCGATTGCTTTTCCACTTTGACAGGCCAGTTGTATCTATTTTATTCCATTTTAGCCTTCTCGGGAGTACATGTATTTCCTCTCCTTTAGAGTGGTCTGAAGTGCTGGATTGCGGAGTTCTGCAGCTTGATCATACAGGCAATTGCACATGAAGATATAATCAATTGAGGGTTTGGTCTTCCCCTGTGAAGCGTTATTCGTGGCATAGTTGGTAAGTTGTGGGTCGTGCGTTGACCTTAATCTGTATGTTTTTAAAAATGTGTTTAATAAGGTCCCAGCCCAATCCATGTGCAGTGATGCATCTTTTACTTTCCCCAAGTTCTGGGTGTTGAAGTACCCGGCCAATATGATCCCACTATTTGAGTGGCTACTAAGCAAGTCTTCAAGTGTGTCCACCATGGTCTTCATCTCGGAGTTTCTTGGTTTATCTTTATAATTAAAATAAACATTCAGGAGGAGAATTATAAATAGACGGCCTTCCAATTTTAATCCCTGCAAGGAAATAGCTTGAACGTAGTCGGTGGTTAACACGGTTTTAGCTTCCAATTCGTATCTATATGGCCCCCAGATGGCCTACCAAATATATTGTACTTTTTTGCTGGCTGTTGGAATTCTACAAAGCCTGGGATGACCACGGGAGCTAGTAACCAGGTTTCTTGGAGACACAACAGATCCCCAGACTGTAAGAATTCAAATGCAACTCTATTTGCAACGTGGTTTTTAATCCGCACACGTTCCATGAAATGTCTTTCATAGTGGTGATCATTCGACTTTCCAAACAATCGTTCCTTATTGTGCTAGGAGCAATTTGGTTTGATGCATGTACGGGTCATTATAGTTCCATTTTGGGACTTTCTAGATTGATCCATTTGTCCTCTTTCTGTTTGGTTGAGGTTTGGCGAAAGATGTATTCTTAAGTTAAGAAACCCTAACGTGTGGTGAACTGGTTTTGTCCCTCTTAAGATCGTCTTTCTTGGGGATGTTGTCTTTTTATCGTTTGAACCGCCTCCTAACATATGCGGGTACTTTTCTTCTTTTGGTATGTATATACTGATCCCCCATTTCACAAATTGATCTCTTTCGTGCATGATTTTGTAGGCTATTGAATTATTTTTCCATTTTGATATTGTTGACTCTCTTGTTGTATTACTCCCTAGAACCTTGAATTGGACTTGAATGAGGTCTTCAGTCACAATGAAAGAGAGCTCTGGGATGTGTCGGAGGATTTGTAAAATATTAGATCTGTTTAATGTGTCGGAGCTTCCACAAGATATATATTCAGGTGTGAAAATTATGATGTTATTCTCCGATTCCCTTTGCACTTGAACCCTTTGGCCACCAGCGGGAGGTTGTGTTTCCAAACTTTGAACCGTTGTTGTGGTTACTCTGTTGTCGTCTAGTCCGGCCTTATTCCGCCATGTCCCGAGTTTTTCCAATTAAAGGGAAGGATATCCTTTCTCTGCCCCTAGTCTGTGGTGATGCAACCAGTTCTTGATTTTCCAAGCGCTGTTCTATAAGTTAGTGCTCCCCGCTATCCATTTTTAGTGAAGGTTTGGGCTCATGTGGGACTCCAATAGGCTGCTCATTGTTCTCAAAAGTATGACCAGCATCGAGATTTGTGCTTGTGGTTAATTTGATAGCTAATGATTTATTTAGCTGATTATTGTCACAATTTGTATTTCTAATTAGTTTCAATGACGGTGTTTTGTTTGGCTGATTTTTTCCTGGTCTATACTTTTGAAATATAGGATAATATTTCTGAGACTCCGGAAGGCTTTGTGCACAGGCCTTCTTTGGGTTTGTTTTTTTACTCTGGCTGCCGTGTAATGTGGCCAGGCCCAGCTGTAATTCCTTTGCACGGCCACGTTGTTTATTATTTTTTCTTGCTTCTTCAAGCGTTTTTTTGCTCTCCTTGATAATACTTTGGCAGGTTCCATGGATTCTTGTGAATTAACTGAATGGTTAAAGTTGCTATGGACGGTCTTGCACATCACCGGTTCCTCGTGGTGGATGTATTTTGGCACATTACTGACGCCCACTGCGTCGATGTCGGAGGTGTGTCCAGCCCTAAAGTGAGTTTACTATCTTGAATATTATTGTCCATGAAAGACTTGACTTCTAGTCTTGGGATGTGGTTCACGCTCTTCGTTGTTGTTTGATGTATCAAAATGAGGGGGCTATCAGCCCCTGTTGTGGAGTTGATACCATTATGTTTTGCGTGATTTAGTGCTCTTTCAGCTATGTTTTGTTTTGGTTGATCTGTAAACTTGAATTGTCTTTGCTTTAGCTCTGATATTATTGAAGTTAAAACTTCTGGAAGAGAGCTAAACTTCTCGACTATTGGCAAACAAGAACACCCAGCGGTTGTCTGCAGCTTCAACAACTCCAAGTTTCCTGCTAATATATTGATTTTCCCTTCTATGTTGATCATAGCTGTTGCAATTGCCTACATTGTGTCCATTTGAATTTCGGGTTTTTGTGTTTGCCAGGTGAGAGCCTTGATGGCCGTCGACAATGTGGAGTTTATTAAGGATAACAAATTGTTTTGTTGGCAAGAGCCGCTTTTGGTGTGCTCTTTGTTTCTACAGTTAGTTGATGGGGATTTTGTTCCCCCAGGTGGCTCTTCTCTCTCAGCTCCTCTCCCTGCGAAATTAAGCTTTGATTGAAGGTAAGGAGTTTGATCGCTGATAGATACGGTGACTCGGACAGTCCATAATGTTCCTCTGCCAGCTGCCTGTGGGGTCACCAGGCTCTCCCCGTGCATCTGCTGTTTAACCTTATTTGGGGACCCCAAAGCTGATGATATTTCCAGGACTTCTGAGTTTCCTGGCCCCGGTACATCTTGCCTCCTATCAAATGGCTCAGATGCTGAAGCTATTTCCAGGATTTCTGGATTATCTTGCCCTAATATGTCTTGTCTCCTTTCCGGGGATGTTCAGGGGTCTGCTCCATTACTCCGGGCGGAAGAATAGTCCCATTGCCCAGTATGTCAATGCTCTGTATTTTGTTTCCTTTCGCATGGCGTCTTTAGCTTGTTGTTTCTACTGTTTTGGTGTATTGGAGTCAGGCTCTCCATTCCCCAAGGTTTTTTGTCCAGTCAGTTTTGGCATAAAGTACTGGCAGATTCCCTTGCTATTTAAGTTGGAATTTGAATTTGAAGTTAAATGCACAATAGGGGTAGACTCTAATTGCGCTTGGCCCTCGTTATCCGACTTCTTCTTGATGCTGGTACCAGAACCGACCCTGGTTTTACTCATTTTGATGCCGGGTCTGCTCTGTCATTTCCCTCCCCTGTTGTGTGTGGGCTTGTCTTTGATTTTCTCGAGTGATCCTGTCACCAAGTTTGTATGGTAATTTGTATATCGATTTCCAGCTATATACCCCGTATCTATGTTCTTTAAATACCAAGGTTTTACATGTTTTGTCAATGGTAGCACTTTGCTTGATCACTCTTCCTTTTCAAATTTTCCAATTGTCCAGAGTTTTGTTTGATGTCATTTGGGATAGATAGGTCAGGTTGTTTGCTGTTTTTTTTTCTAGGCTGTGCTGGGCAGGAATCCGGTGTTCCCTGCCTCCTGTGCCCTGCTCACTACTCACAACTAGCGGCTGGGGTGAGCTCAAAGCATGGACTGGACCGGCTAGTCAAGAGCAAAATCAGGAGCTGGAGCAGTGGCACTTTGTTTCAGTCAGAGAAAGCAGGGCGAGCGAGGCGGGGGGGTGGGCGGGGGCAGGAGCGAGCAGGGCACACTGGTGAACACGGGCTACACCCAACCTAGTTGGGCCGCCTCCGTGGGTTCACCAGGCTCGCACTCAGCGGCTAAAGCTAATTGCGGCCGTGCTCGCTCCTTGGTGCACACTTCTTTGTGCACAGAACTCACCGCACACTCTATGTGCACTCTATGCACCTGTGCAGCCGTGGCTGGTCTGAGATAAGCACTGAGGCCCCAGATCTCCCTGCTCGTGCTGCTGTTCCCGGCCCCTCTCTGCTCCCTTCTGCTCACTACTGCATGCTGGCCCTTGGCCTCTGACCCCGCGATCCCTCGACCACTACGCGCCCTTCCGAGGCCAAGGGAAAGAAGGGGCAGGGAAGCTGTGGGCCTGTAATGGCTGACAGGTGCCGAGAGCCGGGAGTAGAGAAGAGCAGCCTCGGCGTCCTCACTCGGCATCCTCCTTGCTCAGTCAGACGGCTCAGTCGGGCGGCATGAAAACACGGTGTGGATCTCCCTCATTGAGTTAAGCTTAGAGAGTGGAACGTAACACTGTCGGACCCATGCTAGAAAGATGTGAGCATGTTTAGTCTTTCTCCAAGAGTTCGCGTGCACACCGGTAAATCCATACGTGATATCTGAGAGGCTCACTGAGAATTCAAAACCCACTGCAGAGCCCACATGTGCCACCTGGTGAAGTGGGTAACAAGAATGAATGAGGCCAAGAAGCCTCAGACATGCTTCCATCAAGATCTAGGATTTAGGCTGAAACACTGAGATCATTGCCCAAATGTCACTGACCTGTTACGGTGCAGTAAAGGCCCTCAACACTGCTGTGTCAAAGATGCTCCTATAAATGGAAGTCTTTGTGAAAGAATCAGGTGCGACTTCGGCTCCTTGATTGAGAACCTCTACGATGTCATGAGGTTTGACGTTCTTGAGAGGTTATCTACAAATGACTGTGGGGAGTTCGCCTTCAACAGCTAGCAGTTGTGGTAGGAGAAAATTGGTACCCCCAACCTCCAAAGATGTGCCCGACCATTAATCTAGTGAACACCCGAGGGATGCTGGTAAAGCCAAAGAAGAGCACAGCAAACTAAAAATACTCTCGGCCAACCTTGAAGCACAGGTAACATCTATAGGACAAGAAGAAAGTCCCATGAAAATATGCATGCTGCAGGTCCAAGATTACTGTAAGAAATTGGGTTGCTGGTGGAGGTGTGGGGGGGCAACTCAAGCAGAAGCCACAGTCCTTGTCAGGGTGAAGCCACTAGCAAACACTAAATTAACCTGTGCTCAAATCCAAAATAGCAGACTCAAGTCCAAGGAGAAGCTTGAAGCCTGTAATAGGTTACACCTAGCAGACAAGGGAGAGGAAATGTTATCTTTACATGGTTGATTTAGAGGCTAATTGAGGTGAATTGCATCAGCTGACTTGGCAAATACTGCAGAACAGGCACCAGAAGAAGGGCTCTTTTTATAATCAGAATGCTATTCCAAACATTCAATTCAAGAATGGGGAACATTGAAGAGGAAATAATAGAAACAACTGTTGGTGGTCTAAAGGAAATCTAGTAGTTGGACACTACTTGTAAAAATATTTTTTGTGAACTAGCTATCTTACAGTTTTATGAAAAGCATGTCATCTTTGAAACATGATTCAAGATAGACTGGCCAAACTACTACAGTGTGAAGCTAACTACATTGTTCAGAACACACAAGTGAGACTGGAACAATGTGAACCAAATAAAAAAAAATCTTACATAAAGGTCAAATGCCTTAACATACACTGTGCAAGATGTATGATAAAGATAACTACACAGGTAGGCAGGCAGGCAGACTGGCAGACCTGCAGAGAAACCGGCAGACCATCAGACAGACAAGACAGACAGACAGACAGACAGACAGACAGACAGACAGACAGACAGATAGATAGATAGATAGATAGATATCGAACTGGTCAAACGTGCACACCAACAAAAAGACAAGTAGACAGATAGGCTAACATACAAGTAGAGACAAAACGAAAAGTGGTATTTTTTCTAGGTTGCTTGGCGCCTCTTAGGAGAAATTACACTAAAGTGCCTATCTGAGTGGCGGTGCTGCAAGGTGAGGAGAACGACCTACCTACCCAATTTACTAGCCTAAGCTACCAGAGTACATTCACACTCCCCAGCACACGTAAAAGATATCTCAGAAATAATAATGGACAGTGCATCGAAATAAGCACAATTGAACAAAGATTCCAGATTCTCTCTGTCTTCTCTTCTCCTGTATTCGGTAGATCTTCATACAATGAGTCAGCCACTGTATTGGGGAGGTAGTCAGTGTGAATATAACACACAAGTAGATATATTATACTTTCATACTTATGCAGAGATGATCCTGCTTCAAGTGCCTATTATGCTTAACCATAAACACTGTTGATCTGAAAAGCCATCCATGGTGTGTTCTCCCTTTACTTACAATACAGCATTGTCAGCAGACTTTCCATTCTACTGGAATTAGAACATTGGCCAAATTTAAAGGAGGGGCATTTATGAAGCCAATGTGTTCTCCATGGTGGGTCATCGAATATATTTGCCACCATCTATATGACTTGTAACCAAATAAATACTTAGTTCCCCAGACTTGAAGAAAGGAAAGGAAAGGAACAAGGTGTATGGAGATAGGAGAGAGGCAGGGAACAAGGTGTTCCCTTGTTGGAACTAGGGGACCTCACACACCCAGAAACCTAGGTGTCATGCTTCATCATTGGTCTCCTGCTCCTCGTCAGACTGGCGCTGCAATGTCTGACGGGCGCCGTAGGCGCTCTTTGTTGGAGATCTTCTGTTCCAGCCAATTTTTGCGTGCGTGTGAGGGGTCTGGTGTAAGTGTAGTCGTGAGGGAAAAGGTGAAGTTAAAATGAGGTGAGTCAGTCCACAATAAACTTTATTTGGGGTGGCTGGCTCCCTAGTTTAAAAGGGTGGGAGGGGAGGAAGGGACTGTATAGACTACAGTGAACTTACTCAACCCTCTAAGAAGGTCGACATGTTTCAGGAAGTGTGACTGCAGGCTAACACTGCGAAGACAATGCATACAATCTAAAGTAAGAAATAACGACTTAAAAGAAAAGGAAAGCTAAAAAGAAGGCTAAAAAAGTACAACATCACATATAATGATGACTGGATGAGTGCTTACCCTAAGAACAACCCTAAGGGGCCCCGCAGTCTGTTCCCGTGGGGCAGTTCGTGTGGTGAAATACCTGTAAGAGAGAAACACATACAGGCACCCCACCGGGTTTGTTCATAACAAGAATGGTGGCAAGAAAGGTCAAGATGGTATAGGGACCCCCTGACCAGTACGAGGACGGCAAAAATGTGGATGGAAGACCCAAAGAGAACTGATTCAGTCCCCCTCTAGGGCCCTGGAGTCAGCCCTAGACGCATGAGTGTCCTGTGTTGGAAGCGCCACAAGGCTGTATGGATCACCGGCCCCACACGGGTGTAAAAGAGGATCAGTGGCCGTCAGTGTGACGGTCACAGAATTCCAGGCGCTGGGCAATCCTCCAGACCCTGGAACGGCAAACCAACCAAGAGGCATACAGCGTGCCAAAGACCGCGTGTCAGAGCTGCGCCGAGGGAACTGGCCAGTATCTCCCTTCAGTGAACCAACCCTCAAATCACCATATCCACTCCTGGGATGGGCATGGCTATGCTCCAACGCTTACCTGAGGTGAGGAACTGCCAGGGCGGAAACCTACCCACACCACGAAGCGCTCCTGCCGGTAGCGCGGAACAGCTGGTGTTGTACCGGCGGAGACACCATGTCTTTAAAGCTGTGGTCCGCGACTCCGCCGAGTGACGCCCCGTCGGTGGGCGTGTCCCACGTGAACCCCGTCACATCAGTGCGTCAGGGCAAAGGAGCATAACGTGTCTGGGTGGTGGAAAAGTGCCCCTAATGTGGCGGCCATCTTAGATTGGGGTAAAAACCTAAGGATAGATAGTGGAAAGCTTGAACTGTCTGGCAATAATGGCCACAGGGGACTACTAATGTAAGTGTCGAAACTATACTGAATCTACTAAGAGGAAAAAATTAAATCTTTTAAAATTATTTAAAGGTAATGTTGGTAACCGGCAGTTAAAAATTTGTAATAGATAATTAGTCACTAACGTGGACGAGAGAACTTGTTACACACAGAATTCTACTGGTATGAAAAGAACAATTAACAAACACTGGGGTTTACTAAATACAGGGGATTTAGAAATACCACGCCCCCGCTTTGCCTTCAAGCGTACGGCCAACTTAAAAGACTCCCTGATCCACACACGCCCCACAAAGCAAATGACTGCCACCCAGAGTACTCTGTGGAAGTTGCCACCAGTGGTGGGTCATTACCCTTGCGGTGGGTGCGTTGTATGTCAACAAACAACACAATGTAAAGACACGTTATGCTCCTTCGCCCTGACGCACTGATGTGACGGGGTTCACGTGGGACACGCCCACCGACGGGGCCTCACTCGGCGGAGTCGCGGACCACAGCTTTAAAGACATGGTGTCTCCGTCGGTACAACACCAGCTGTTCCGCGCTACCGGCAGGAGCGCTTTGTGGTGTGGGTAGGTTTCCGCCCTGGCAGTTCCTCACCTCAGGTAAGCGTTGGAGCATAGCCATGCCCATCCCAGGAGTGGATATGGTGATTTGAGGGTTGGTTCACTGAAGGGAGATACTGGCCAGTTCCCTCGGCGCAGCTCTGACACGCGGTCTTTGGCACGCTGTATGCCTCTTGGTTGGTTTGCCGTTCCAGGGTCTGGAGGATTGCCCAGCGCCTGGAATTCTGTGACCGTCACACTGACGGCCACTGATCCTCTTTTACACCCGTGTGGGGCCGGTCATCCATACAGCCTTGTGGCGCTTCCAACACAGGACACTCATGCGTCTAGGGCTGACTCCAGGGCCCCAGAGGGGGACTGAATCAGTTCTCTTTGGGTCTTCCATCCACATTTTTGCCGTCCTCGTACTGGTCAGGGGGTCCCTATACCATCTTGACCTTTCTTGCCACCATTCTTGTTATGAACAAACCCGGTGGGGTGCCTGTATGTGTTTCTCTCTTACAGGTATTTCACCACACGAACTGCCCCACGGGAACAGACTGCGGGGCCCCTTAGGGTTGTTCTTAGGGTAAGCACTCATCCAGTCATCATTATATGTGATGTTGTACTTTTTTAGCCTTCTTTTTAGCTTTCCTTTTCTTTTAAGTTGTTATTTCTTACTTTAGATTGTATGCATTGTCTTCGCAGTGTTAGCCTGCAGTCACACTTCCTGAATAACTCTTGAGTGGTCTCACTAATAACCTATGTGCCCATTACTGTGTGATTGAAGTGCCACACTGTAAACCGATGCTAGATGGTGTATGGAGTATTTGTTTGGAACCTAGTTATTGAAGGATAATGTAAACTACACTTTTAGATTACAACCCTTCCCCTTGTCTCTTTTAGGTTCCCCTCCAGAGCAAGACCTGCTGGCTTGCTCCCTGATTGACCCAATGAGGTTGTATTCAGAATCTTTATTAATTTTCATTGTTTATTTTCAGTGTGTAGTACCCAACACTTGAGGTCCTGAAGAATTGCCACATAGGCATGAAACATGTCGACCTTCTTAGAGGGTTGAGTAAGTTCACTGTAGTCTATACAGTCCCTTCCTCCCCTCCCACCCTTTTAAACTAGGGAGCCAGCCACCCCAAATAAAGTTTATTGTGGACTGACTCACCTCATTTTAACCTCACCTTTTCCCTCACGACTACACTTACACCAGACCCCTCACACGCACGCAAAAATTGGCTGGAACAGAAGATCTCCAACAAAGAGCGCCTACGGCGCCCGTCAGACATTGCAGCGCCAGTCTGACGAGGAGCAGGAGACCAATGATGAAGCATGACACCTAGGTTTCTGGGTGTGTGAGGTCCCCTAGTTCCAACAAGGGGACACCTTGTTCCCTGCCTCTCTCCCATCTCCATACACCTCGTTCCTTTCCTTTCCTTTCTTCAAGTCTGGGGAACTAAGTATTTATTTGGTTACAAGTTGGATGGACGCATACTTTGGACCCCGTTAAACATTGTCCACTCCTGGTTCCTATTTTTGTATTGTACCATCTATATGATGACAAGGCTCTAATTATTTTTCAAAGAACAATGTCAATTTCTACATAAGAGAGGTTTTCATGAAAACTTACACTCCCACAGCTGTCTGCTTAGTCATGTAGCTCTCCCAAAGCTGTCTGCTTGGTCACGTAGCTCTAGACACAGTTTGTTTCCTTGTTAATGCTGCTCTGTCCCGAGTTTTGGAGCTCATTAGAATACAGAGTATTTCATGGCATAGTCCCTATGTGCCATTAGCAAGTATGATACATACAAGAGGGAGTATTTACAAATGTACAGTATCATATTATAACAAGATACAAAACTGGTGTGCGGTTCAATTGTTATTCCTTCTCTTATCTATGGTACCTTCTGAAAATGTTGATATTGTAAGGTTAACAGTATTTCATAATTTGTAATGACAAAACTCATAACTATTTCCCATTAAAAACATTTAGTGGCAGACATGTTTTCTAACTGATTTGAATGGGTCTTCAGTTTAGGGAGGAACCGAGTTTTTCACCCCACAGTATGATGACGTAAGGTTCTCCAAAATCATAGATATATATTTTTTTTCATCAATGGAAAAAAATCAAGTGATTACATAAACAGTCACTGTGGCTCCTGTTAGCACCTGATTCTGAAAAGGACCTGTAATATTTTGAAATTGTGGCTATCACTTTCCTCGACTATCTCCTTAAGCAGCAAACAAGGCTATTCACAAAGGTAACTTACGCATGAGTAATTTACATGCGTGAGTTTAATTACACTTTTGAGTACCTTCGCTAAGGTGGTGGAGCCAAATGAATGAGTGTAAGTTTCTATTGCCAAAAAGAAACAGTAGTAAGTCTAGTACCACATATGGCCAACCACTGATACCGCAACAT
Source organism: Lissotriton helveticus (assembly GCF_964261635.1). Taxonomy (NCBI): domain Eukaryota; kingdom Metazoa; phylum Chordata; class Amphibia; order Caudata; family Salamandridae; genus Lissotriton; species Lissotriton helveticus. Next base: position 592,892,831 of record NC_136067.1, on the reverse strand, counting down.
CCTCCTGTGGAACATAATGACTGTAGGATGTTAAAATAAAACCCCATAGGAAATAATGTTAAATCAAATGTATTACTGCATATCAATCACTAATAATTTATGCATAGTAAACAATTCTCTTAATTTGGGTGGAAATGTATTATTTGATTCAAATGTCAGATTTATTAAATATGTATTAAAATTTAAGTTAATAGGGCCATTGTATTTTTTCCTTTTGTTCCACATTCCAAATAAATCTATAACATTTAATGTAAAAATATTTTTGCAAACTTTTTCCAAATTTAGTAAAAATGTTTACTTAATTGAACCCTCTCCTGTTTTCTCTTTCATGTAATTAAAACTCTCTAAAACATGACTGCATGCCATTTCATTGTATATAGCGAGCCTGTATGTGCAGAAATGTATAGCAGGTGCAGGAGGGAAAGTATGATTATGTCATAGAAATAGTACTGTAATATGATAATAATACTACTCAGGTTAGGACCAACATATGTGACTATACTGTCACATATGTTTATTAAGGGGGACAGGCATACACCTATAAAGCAATACATTTGAGGTTATAAATAATTAAATGCATTTGCATCTTTGAATTCACATAATTTTTATGTTCTCCCTATGCCACCTTTAAAGCTGTATTTCATGAATAACAACTACTCTTAGTCATGATGTGTGAGACAAGGGAAATATACTATTTTGATGTGTTAATCTGTGTAACAAAATGGGTTGTTATTTGGGGAGGATGTGAGCCCTACCAAAGTAGCAAACCCCCAAATCCTGTCAGGGCAAACACAGTTTCAATAATTTAAATGTAGGCTCAACCACTGATAGCTATGGCACAGAGCAGACAAGCTTAACTTGGGAATATGTTGTAAACATGTAGCTACACTAAAACAGTCATAAAATTAAAACACAGAAATCCTGCTACCAATTACTAAGAATTAAGAAAATGTTAACAAAACAAATGGCAACAAAATAACCAAATTCCAATGATGGGAACCAGAGACATGAATTTCTAAAGTTTTAGTCAAAAAGCATCAAAAACAAGCATTGAAAATGCAATAGGTCTCGCCTTTGATTAAGTTAAAGCCATTTGCTTTGCTAATGGTATTCTATAGCAAAGCAAATGGCTTTAACTTAATCAAAGGTGAGACCTATTGCATTTTTAATGCTTGTTTCCCCTTGAATTCAAAGAAAATACTAACTATATAAAAATTGGTCTCAAGCGCAGAAGTCATCTGTGGGTTCTCAATCACTCTACTACTCTAAAACACACTGTTGTCTGGGATTGGAAACCTTTCGTGTCTAACTGGCCAATGCCAGTTCAAAGGGCCCCTACATCGATCAATACTTACCGAACCCGCACCACATTCTACCCTGCTAAGCTTTGCCACACGCAACATGGCGACAGTTGCGAGTGACATCACAGGAGTGCCGGAGCGGGCACACGCCGTGTGATCGCATTGTGTGCTCCGGAACAGTGGGTGGGGAGGGGGGATCCACGAGTACAGTGGGGAGGGGCTGTACGGACACCCTGAAGCATGAGCGGGTGCGTGTGGAGCCATGCGCTGAGCCTGCCGCGGTGAAGGCAGGGGCCAGAGGCAGACCCCAGCTCTGCCACCTCTATCAACCGCCGCAGGTTCATAGGCAAACAGCTCGCGACGAATGTTGGGACGGAACCCCGAAGAGGAGGTACCGCCTCAACTCTGGAGGTACCTCTTACACAGAAAGTGGGGGCTCTCATTGATAGTGGGGCTTAATGGGCGCATTGGCATGAATCAGGAGTAAGGCGAGGGGACCGAGGTTATCCCCGGTTTTTTACCCTCCCCCGCACTCATTCATTGCAAGAGAGGACGCTCCTTAGTGACGTCCATGGGCCTGGCATTTAAAGGTCCTACTGGGAGGGTGGGGCTGGTTCCACACCCCTCCCTGGCTATCTTCCAGGGTGGTTCCAATCCAGGTCCCTTCCACCCCTTGTGTTACGGAGACCTGTGCGCAGCTTCCCTATTGTCCTGTACGCAGCCCTTGTAGTAACGGCAGCTGCCGCACATTAATGACGTCACAAGTTCTTGTGCTAGGCTGTCCACCTGTGGCTGTACTCCCAGTCCTACTAATTTTGTGGGATGTGTTCGTATTCTCCATATAACTTTACCCAGAAAAGTAAGGGTGACGCGCCTTATAGATCTGAACTTAGTCTAATGTATGCTTCTCAATATACATTCTTTTGCAGGTATCTGTTTTTAACTGCACGAATTCCTGCCGTCCATTGTCTCTTCTAGTCCTGTCTATCCTATCTATGCGCTTCTGCCACACAGCTACTTCTTTTTATGCTCCATTCTTCCCCTTGATCCTATTTTTTTTAAACTATAGTACTTGCAGTTCAGTAATTTGTTGTCTATTTATTTATGTTGGTTATCTGTTTAACACTGAGAGCGATTGTTTAGTATAGTTAAGAGTTGACGAAGGAAGTTTAAATCTGACAATGCGGATTGAGCAGAACTCAAAAAGAAGTAATACCCCACGTTCTTCATTGACAGAAACTACCCAAGAATACCCACATCAATGACGGATGAGATATCAATTTCTACATGGCCTTTACTATGTTAAGCACACAGTATAGCCCCTGGTCTATCTGAATCTGTTGCGGAATCTAATTTAGTTTACCCTTTTGCTTTAGTCTAAATTAAAATTACATAAGGAATGAATAATGTGTTTGTATGGAACTCATTTTTACCAGTTTCAAATCCTTGTTTGTTTAGCGTTTATAGTTTGGAACAAACGACCTCTGTTGATGGTGCATTTTTTATGTTGTTTACTCAAATGGAACCGTACGTGAAGTTGTCTGTCTCATAACTCTTTATGTTGTTATTTATGCCGGCCATCTTTTATTGACTTGATGATGAACCTGTATAACACAATGTCTTCTTAAAAGAGATACTTTAGTTTCAGTAACGCAGTGGAATTCTAGCGGAAGGAACTGCCTGACCATTTGCATATTATATATGGCAACAGACCACTACCACGATTATACCAAAAAACATCTATTTGTTTCATTTTGGTATACTCGCGGCACCTGCGCTTTACTTATAACATTTTAAAAGTAAAGCGCGGATGCCGCGATTATACTAAAATGAAAGAAATAGGAAAAAAAACCAATGATGTACACATTTCTCTTTTAGAGCCGGACTTTCTGCTGGTGTAAAAGGTTTATTATCTTCTTTATGGGGCCATCTGTTTGAACCCATGAAGAAGATAAGAAACCTTTTACGCCAGCAGTAAGTCGGGAAAGTCCGTCCGAATGGGACGGACTACAAAGAGAAAAGTGTACGTCATAGGATGCTCTTTTCAAATGTCTGGCCACCGTTTACTCTAAACGGTGACACAAGCCAATAGAAAAAGAGGGGCGGGGCTTAAAGGCCACTAGTGTAAGTCACCTAAAACTATAAAATCTCGCCAGCGCAGTCTCTGCAGGCCGAGACCTAAAAACTAAGGGTGTGATTATTTTGTCAGTGGGACTGCCACCCCCACCGACATCCAGCAAATCGATCCGACCGTCGCATTATGATGTGGTCGCTCAGACAGCAGCGGTCGGAGGGACTGAACTACGCTACCAACAAGCTCAAAGAAATCATCGGGGTGTCAGTCAGATAGTAACCCCCAAAATTAAAGTGGTGCCTGTGCAGGCACCAACAAATGGATTAAGATGTCTCTTTCCGACAACCAGACCGCCATGGAAAGGCTGTCGGAAAGAGACTTTGGGTGTCCCTAGCAGCACCATCATCCCCGTGTGCCTCCACTATGTGGCGCCCCCACAAACATACAAGCACATGGTTTTCGTATGAAAAGCTCCAAGTGGGAAATGTTTTGGGACGCCAAAGTCCTGTCATCGGGTGGACACTTTAAATGCCTTAACCCTTTCAACTTCTACTTTTGTATTTGCTATCCATTTTAGAGCTTAAACTCTTGCAACAGCCAGAAGATGTATTCGTCAAAGTCCCCTCGAAATCAGACCCCTTTACCTTGAGGTCCCACTGAAGCTCCAGAGGTCTTAGAAGTTAAAAAAGGTTTTAATACCCAACTTTGCATACTTGCTGGAGTAGTTCCTCTTAGTCACTTCTAAGGTTCCCAGGAACTCTGGGACAGAATTTAGCAGCCATACCAAAATCCAGCAGGCTCATTCTTAGTCCAGTTGTAACTGGTCATATGATCACTCCAGGGAAAGAGGCCTCTTTCATTTTTTGATGTGCTTGTAGCCACATGGCATTTAAATCTGCATTCAAACTTGTCAAAATGACCCTTGCTGAAAGAAGGAACCTTACTTTTAACCATAAATAAGTCACCCCCAAGTCCACCTTGTAGCCCTCAACACAGAGCCCTGGTATTCAAAAGAAGAACATGTACACAGTTAATGTGTGCATGTTTCCACAGTGACTAGCCCCTACAATGTATTTTCACTGCAAGGACTGCAGATGTTTCTATAAAGGAAAGCTACAGTACAGTCATAAGCTACTTCTGTGTCTTAAGTTTAGGATAAGCTACAGAGATGGTTAAACTACAGTTCTTAATATTTATCAACCATCCACTTCAAATGTGTAACATTGGATATTTGATAAATATGCATGAAAAGTAACTGTTTCTAAAGTTATTCTTTCCATGCCTGAAGCCCATGAGGGCTAATTTGCATTAGCCTTCATGTGTCCAAGAGTCACTCCACTCACTGGCTACTAACTTGAACAAAAGTAGCACCTCATACCCCACTCCCTCTAGCTAACTAGAAGATGTCTATACCTTCTGTCTACAAACTGTTCAGAGTTTTGAAGGGCTTGTCCAGTTCCTACGGGGCAGTTGGCCTACCTCTTGTGTATATGGCCAGAACTGACAGTAACACAGCCTATATGTAAGGGACCCGGGGCATGTCTAGAGAAGATGTTGATGTCCTGTTTAATCCTGCCTAGTGCTTTCACTGGCAGTGGGGTCAGGAGGTGGAGTAGAAGATGAGGAGGAGAGAGCAGGACACCACACCAACAGAAGCAGGGAGCAGATAGGTGATCAACAGAGGAGGCAGTAGCTGCATTGGTATGTTTTCTAGAGGTTGTGGAATGCAGAACATAGGGTTGAGTACATATTTGTCAGTGCATGTTCGTACGTCTGTGTTTATGTGTGTGTGTGAACATGTGTGTGCCTGCTTTTGTGTGTCTGTGTCTGAGGGTAGCTTTCTCGCATATGAGCTTGTCACCGCCTGGTATATGGTCAGCATCTCCCCTGGTATTTGGTGCACCCATCACATAAGCTGACACTCCTTGTCATATTGTGGGTATTTTAGGTTATATGATTTCCCAGGCATAAGGTGAATGCAATTGGCAGATTATGGGCATTTTAGTGGCCCCAGAATAAAGTGCATTTTCATGGCATATTTGAGCATTCTATGTAATATGTAGGCCTTTGTTAAAGTATTGCTCGGTGTCATATTGTAGGCAATCTTGACTGTGTGATGGCTCTGACATGAAGTGTCTGCCATTGGCACATTAAAGGACATATGGTGGACCCAGTATAATTGATCTTCCTAGGCTAAATGTGGCATTTTGTGTATTATGGTGGTGTTTCTTAGCATTTTATGGGTGTTATGCTGTGCCTACCATATGGATGCCAACAATGGGCTCCAATGAACATTTAGAAGTGAGGTGGGCATTTGGCGGCAAGCACTAAATATCTACCATTGTCATATGATGTGTGATTGCGATACTTGAGCAGGCAACAAGATTCTGGCAAAAACGGTAATTTCACAAATTGTGCATTTTCTGAAAATGACAACCTGATGTTTGGTGACACAGTTATTGCCTTTTTAAAAACTATTTAATTAGTGCTAATCTTTGGCTTAACACTGATGCAATTTATTAGGTGCCAAGCAGAATGTGTTGCTATGCCATGTGGCACTATTTATCTCTATATTGGTAAAGTTTTTTATTTCAGTATCATCAATATTCCTGTTTGAGACTAGAGCCTGTATAAATGGTGTAAACCTGTGAATATGTTTGCTGTCTGAACCTGTACAGTTTCTATAACCTGAGCTACAGTTATAGCGTCTAAGCCATTGAAGAATGTCTAACCATGGGGATAATTTATCTTTCTATTGAATGAGATTGTGAAATTGGAGTAACTTAAAGGTTTCCCATCCTGTTCCTTCAAAGTAGACTAAGTCATACAATGGAAATAGAAAGCCAATTACTGGAATTTAAAAGGAGATAAAAGTATGCAAAGATAAAATCTAGAAATGCAATAGAAGGTTATATCAAACTGCATACCCAGAATAATTACATTTAAACAGTGTGTACAACATGTGCCTTTTTAAGTCAATTTCCTAGAATAATTGGTCTAAAACGGTACTGTTTTGCCTCCATTTAACAGGTTTTCTTTCCTACTGCCAACATTACTGGGGAAGATCATACTTGCTTGGCAAACAGTCAATACTGAAATATGATGAGAGCCCTTTCAGGACTGCTTGAAAATCCTATAGCTTATTCGACAATGTATTTTAAAAAGTGTGCAATAAAAAGCAATACAATGCACATCCTTTCACTTTAAGCAGTGATATCTGTAGGAAGTGTAAAATCCTGAGAAGAATTTCCCACAAGCATAGTATCAAAATATAAGAGGAAGTTCTATACCATTCTAGCAAATACCTGAATTGCATAGACCCTTTAAAGCAAATTCCATTTACCTTAAAATATAACACCAGCTACCCTTATGCCTCCAATTCTATGCTTGAGAAATCCCACTGGACCACAGGTGACCACAATATGCTGGCTTTCCAAATACCCTTTGAATAAATCTGAGATTTGCTTGATCATTTGTTTCTAATTTGTAAGAGTGTACAGCTTGATAAGCATTCAGGAGAGGTGCAAATTACTTAAAACATACTTATTTATCTTTAGAGTAAATAGAAAGGATATTCATATTTACCTTTGTAGGAAGAGCAAAAGCGTTCATATTCTTCAATGATATTAATGCACACAACGATGAAAACAAAAAGCAACAAATCAACCTGGATCAGACAAAAATGGGTTACACAAAAGAATGACATACATGACACAAGAGGAGTTACAACAATATGGAAGAAACAATGAGGAAAAGCAAGACATTTTGAATAACAAGACATGGAGAGAAAACATTCATGGGAAGGGGCACCATTCCAACATTTGCGCAAAACATGATCTTAAGAAGACTAGGAAAATTGAGACTAGGTGGCAACATCTGGCATGCAAAATGAATGCTCCATTACTGAGGTACTTGGGTTGGAATTCGTTATTGTACACAAAAAATTTCAAAAATACCTTTACATGCTCTGTGTCTCAAAATGACAAACAGAAACACATTTGAAGTTCTGACCTAAAATGTTTGGTGAAATCCAATACACTAGGATTTGTCAAAAACATAAGGGTCATAATATTACAGAACCATACAATCTTTGGCAATTTGATCTCACAAGTTTAAGATTCTGATTTTAATATTATAATTCATTAAAGTGAAATGCATACATCCAAGTGTAATATACACCTGAGATTTATTGTGTTGTTACTTTTTAGAATATGGATCAACTAAAACCAATGCAATACCTTCTTAACAATGTCCCAACCTTTTCTAAGTGATTTACAATGAAGCTTTAATGTTTAGAATATCAGAATAATATGTTCACAGTCCAGTGAAAACGTACTAACTGTATGTGCAAACCGAATAATGTTGCTGAAAATATTAGCAGTTATTCACGTACATTACCTTGTTCCACATTCTAGTTTTATTCTGTAAAGTTAAGAAGTAAATCAATATGTCAGGATGGGAACCATATAGGACCTTGATTTGCCCATTCTGCGATACTTCACACAAAAATAGTCCAAATCACACAGACCATGAAGGTAAGGCACGGAATACAAACAAGAAGTCAAATAAATATATCTGGGATGCGTTTAGTCCAGAACAACATTACTTCTTACTCCAAAAAGCAAATGTTCATTACAGTTTTCAGGAACACATATTTATCTAGTAAAAATCTTAAACTTGTGTTTAAACACCACAGCACTTTTACATAATCCATGCAAATTATTATACACTGTACTGCGTATACATACTTGCTCTTTGTAACGTGATGTAAAGTATGGTTGAATCAATAAACATTTAATCCAAGTCTTTTAAAAAAAATGTTTAAAAGCAAGTGGGGTCCTTTCACATACATATATCATTGCTCTATGCACTTCAGATGACCACTACAATGTAGGGACCATTAGGCATTTCAAAATCTATTTAATTAGGAAAGTAATGTTAAGTAACTTATTTGGCTGCAGTGTTTCTTTTACAACAATATGATGCATGTATAATAGTCTTTAGCACCCATGCTTCACATTTCCTAAAAGGAGACACTTTTCTGATAGTGATAAAATGTATGTATGTATACACAAATATTTTCTGCATTAGTTTGGTAAATACATATAGTTTTTCAAACGTACAGTATAAATGCATTCTTTTCACTCGGGAATCATAAATGTGAATTGCTTATATTCTTCTAAAGCTTGCGATGTGATAAATGCATTGTCAAATATAAACAACACAAATGTATTTTCAATTCGCTAAACATACTAATATGAAAAGTACACTAGTTCAACAATGTTCTGAAGGTCACACAACCCTTACTTGTTGCCGCCCTCAGTAAATGGCCACCAACACTATTCTCAAAACAATGCCACATTTATTTAGCTGTACCCACTTTTAGGCTCAATATTTAATTTTCATGTGCAAAAACTATACCCAAACACGTTTTGGGGAAAGGAAAATCAGGAGAATGGGAAATAAAGTATTTTAGGCAAAAGCACAGGAACAACTTAAAGTATATAAACACTTACAGAACTGGTCATGCACTCATTTAATATATATTTAAAGTGGATTGCCATACAAATAATTCACTTCATCAAGTACATTTCATCTGCTTCATCTGTTATAGATGACATAACCAGATCAAAATGCCCTGTAACTCCTACAAGGACCAGAAATGAAAATAGAAAAATGACAGATTATAGACGGAATTTGTTAGAGAAGCCTCGCATCAAATCAATGTCATGATCCCTATTAAATTACATACATATGACAGATTTGCTCTCCTTGCTTTGCAAAGTGTATAGAAGGTGCAGAGGAGACTGTGTGTGATGGGTTGAAGGGAATCGAAATGGAAATTCCAATATCTGAACCAGTATTTTGTTCAGTATTCATAACAAAAAGCAACAATAAGAGTCAAGCAATAAGCTGCTATAAAAGTGGAATGAAGGTGGATGTTAGCTCAGTTTCCAAAGAAGCAGCAAAAAAGGAGGCTCCTTAACGCTAAAGCACAAACATCTATGGAACAAATGGAATATATCACATTAAGTAACCATTGCTTAGTGAAGTCTAAGCACAACTAAAAACTGTTTAAATAAGAGCTAGAAACAGAAAAGGTTACAGAGAACTGGAAAGATGTCCATGTAGATACAGTGCACAAAAGCAAGATAAGCAAGGAGAAGACTGGTAACTAGAGCAAGTCAATCTAACAGATGGCTCAGAAATATTCACTAGGGAGATATGTAAATAGCTGATTGGACCTGGAATGGAAAGTCTTTGTCAAAGGGATTTGAAATTGATCTGTGTGTTAATTGTCACATATTTCTGGTAACCTGAGCTCTTGGCCTACATCCCTCTTCAATGACCATTCCTAAAATGTGTTTTAACTATCATACTGATTTCAGAATCAAGACAAAAGAGAACACAGGCATGCTTTCAGCTTACTCCAATTTACTCTGCAGTAAAACAATTTTGACAAGGTCAAAACATTTAGATTTTTATGACATTCTTGACAGTCAGCACCACATGTATCTAGCTATGACTCAAACCAAAGTGAATGAATGAAAATTGACTTATTTTTTTAAGGAATCCAAAACTATGAACCTATTAACACTCAATCTGCATTGTAAGTCAAATGAAATGACTGTTGTGTTATTATTCGGTGAAACCTTGCAAGAGGCAGACTATTCAATTATTTTATAATGACACCAAGAAACTTCAGGTTACAGATATATCACATACTCTGCTAATATCACACTAATATCTAACACAATTTCAATTTTGTTCTTGGGTCTTAACTTTGATCAATTTATATAAAAAACACAAACTGGGACCTGGGCAATATGTTTTAAAAAAAGTATTCCTCAGCTTCCTCAATGCAAAAATGGAGGTGAAAAGAACTTCAATATCAAGAACATTTGTAGTAGAGTAACAAAGGGACTGTATTTCTGAGTAGTGTGAAAAAAAGGCTTCATTGAAAGGAGTAGTTTAGCTGTTTCAGCTGGGAGAAATCAAATCTGTAGCAAGGCATTGTTTTCTGAAATGTAGTGTAAATATAGAAATAGGCCCTTACTCTGGTGTCAAATGCTTTGGACATTCACATCGGTTTACATTTTACTTGAAAGGGAGAAAATGTGTGCTGTTTAACCAATTGAAATTGAGACAATGCTAAAATTAACATACATTTCAGTTAAGCACACCCATGAAGATCTACTATCTACATTTATAAGTGGTTACAATTCAACTTAACATTTGATCATAATTGGTACAATTGATTACATTTAGTACAAATTACCAATTTACCAAAACCAATTTAGTAATTTAAACAACTTAATGTGATAGGAGTGAGGCATTAATGGGAGCAGAAAAATGAATTGTGATTTAGAAAAACAGGACTATACTAAAAAATAAGAGAAGAAATGGGGAGTGATTTAAAAACCATATAGTTCTAGTATTAACAAATATTAAGGTCTGGGTCAAGAAACCATTCATTTAATTTTCAGTATGTTACCTTTTCGGAGTAGCCATCACATTGTTACAGTATTCTTGGTCCTACTTTTGAGAAGTATACTGTATGATATATAACATGTGTTGACTACTACCAGCAGATAATGCACATAAGGCATTCAGGAGATTGCAGAACGTATATAGAACGTAGCAAGACTTAAATATACCACTGTAGTTCATGCTGTTCTTAAGGTTTGGAGTTAAACTAACAATGACACAAACTCAACCATGCCTAATGGATAAGCTCATCACATTGGTTGTGTCAACGTGTATGTTATTTAATGCTAATTTAGGAAATACAACCACTCTACCAGAAACCCATTTCCTTCTGCAATATTTCAAACTTTCCTATAAACTCTATGTCATTCTTTTACAAAAGAACAGCAATACACAAAATTCAAATCACATCTTTCAAAATATAATAAACCAATGATATACATGTTTAATAGATGAATAATACTATCTTTAGGGCTAATTTATTACAACACTCAACTAGCAAAGTGGGTATGATTCCTGTCCTGTAGCGGTAGAAACATAAATGCTTCCTCCCATTTTGGGTTTCTTGAATGGAGCAAAAGACGAAAAGTAAGTAAAGTTTTCTTCAGACAATGGGCCGCTTTCTCTTTACACATACACACACGTGCATGCATCTACGCACGCACGCACACACACACACACAGACACCCAGCTTTGGGAACCGTAAATTAATAATTCCAATCTAAAGTTATAGTGATGGGATCAGAGGAAATTATATCACCACTTGTTTATTAGTTTTTTAGGAACCTTTTTGCCTTTCTCTGTACATGCTCCTTTTGATTTTCTTTTTGAGCAGTCCATCATCTTTTTTAATAAAATATTTCTAATAATCTGTGTTGGATTGGAGGAGAGGTATAGCATCTAATTGTTGGATTTTAAGAGGTCCAATTCCCAACACATTCTGGGCACCTAAGTGTCCCCGTTATGGTCATCAAGTAGTATTTATAGTGAGAAACCTCATTCACAAAATAAGGATGTGCATTTTCTGACACCAATTTACAATTAAAGCTTTGGGAAGTTCTCAAATATGGCAGAGTTTCACATTTATAAATGTTGGGGTGGGAGAATAGCAAGAGAGATTAAGGTAGCTGTGGGGTGGGAGGTCACTCAACATACTCAAGGCATCTCAGAAGCTTTTGAGCATTATGAGTTAGTCCATTTCCAACCTAGATCCTAAATCATTCATTACCCAAATTAGGAGTGGGTTTCTTTTCTGTGTTGGGAACAACATCTTACATTATGAGGATGTGAGGAAGAAGACTACACTAATGGTCATGATTCTGCTGTTCTGAATTAAATTCACCAAATTCACAGATTTACTGTAATCTTTCAGCTTTGCACTTGAACAGGTAGCATCCTACTTTTCCTTGCCATCAGCAGATGTGGGCTGTGCCATAATGTTTTCATTCGGTGTTAAAGATGCGGTTCGTAATTGTGTAAATACATTTTCCAAGAATGTTACAGGATTTCTGTTGAAGGTTTGTGGCAGGCTTGCTTTAAGTGGCTGGTAAGCACATTAGGGTCATAATCTGCCCAACTACCAATTACTCTGGTAGGCTATCAGACCCTTAGGGCCTGTTTATGAGTTTGGCGTTATGGAAGCGGACTGCCATGGCGGCAGCCCGATCCTGCACCCCCAAAATTGTGTGTGCAACACCCACCAGATTATGAGTTTCCCAGTGTCCGGCAGGCTTTTTTTGGAAGCCCCATGGCGGTGCCTCTGAAAATGGGCACCGCAATGGGAATGCCAAAAACAGTTCCTGCATGGCATGGATTGTAAAGTCTATGCCATGCAGCAACTGGGGTGCAGTCACACAGGGGGGCACATGCTGTGCCCCTGTATGCATCCCCCATGCACATGGGCAACAGAGGGTCATGCAGGCCCCCTTTGTTTCAGGTCTGCCAGCCTTTTCATGGAGTAAAGACCTCCATGACATCGCTGGCAGTCCTGAAACTCGTAATATGCATGGCTGTGCAGCACCACCAGCATATTGCTGAGCCCCTGACCACCGCATGACCACCAAGGAATGGCAGTTCCCTTGTAGCTGCAGCGGTGCAATGGCGATCCGACCGCGGAAGTTGTAATTGGGCTGTCGGACCACCAGTGCACCGGTGGCTAGACCGCCACTGCGGCACCCACACAAGTCTGGCAATCATCACAAAACCAGACTCGCAACCTGGCCCTCTGTCTTTTCTTTGCATTTCTCTTCTTGTTTCTATGCTGGCTAGCACAATCTTTAACACATGTGCTGGAAATTGGCACTGTTAAAGAAAACATATCTTGAAGGAACACCGGGTTGGTAATTTAGTGGATGTACAGCATTGAATAGTTATAAAATTCTTGCTTGACTTATCATATCATGCAAGAAGTCACTTACATTTGGTAATGCTCTTTCTGATGGATACTTTAACAGGCATATTCCTCACCTTAAAAATATCACCCAGACACCAGACTGCAACCAGATATTTTTTTAACAGTAGTGCCATTGTGTGGCTCCATGTTGGTCACGATCTTCCCAATAGATGATGGAGCAGAGGAGAAGAGGCGTGCCACCCATGTGGTTCGATGTCAATTTCTTGCTTGACTCTTTTTGTACTCTTAGATCCAGCATATTTGACTACTTTGGGATCCTGGTTGAAGGAGTCTGTATTTTTCTTTCGAGGGTTGAGGTGGGGCGAGGAACATCAGACAGTGACAGATTGCGCAAAGTGAAAAGACTTCATGTTGTCTATAGACAGGAAGACCGCCCTGGTCCTCAAAATCAATTTACCTGTGAAAAAGATTCTATAGGGTGGCCACACAAAGACAGCCTGGAGCTTACCATGCGATGAGTTGAAGTGATCACAATGAGGAAGAAAGTTTTGAGAATCAGCAAATGCAGCCAGAAGCTGTTGACTGGCTATAAGAGGGTACACTTGAGGAATGTCTTGATCAAATTAAGATCCAACTGTGGCATCACAAATGGTTTAGAAGAGAAAATGTTAGTCAAATCTTTAACAAACAAGGACGGTTGGTCTATAAAAAAAAAGGTCAAAAGGATCAACAGACACCCTTTAATAGTGCCCACTGCAAGGCTTTGCTGTTCCAAAGACAAAACAAACAATAAAACATCTAACAGTGTGGGCCCGGACATTTCTGATCTTCTTCAGAACTCTGGGCAGGAGAGGCAGAGTCAAAAAGTCATACAGGAGTCCCATTTACGTCCCAGTTGAACTCCGTCTTCTACGGAATACTTTCTAAGAAACCTGAACACACTCAAGTTTGGACACTGCACACTATTAACTGTGGCAAAAAGATCTAGCCAGTGTCCTTTCCACATTGTTGTGAGACACTATGTGTCACCTATGGGGTGTAGCCAGTGTATATGATCTACTATGGTACAACCGGCTGAGCTTGTCTGCCCTAATGTTCAGTCGTCTTAAAAAGTGGTTCATAATCAGGGAAATGCCCTTTTGTTCTAACAATCTCCACTGGCATAGAGCCTTCTGATACAGGACCCAGGACCCCACTCCACCCTGCTTGCTGCAGTACTACATTGTGGTGGTGTTGTTCATAAGAACTTGATGGGACTTCTCTTTGATGGATGGTAGGAAATCCTTCAGCGTCAGGCAATTGGCGTGCAACTCCAACAGATTGATATGAAGGCTGCTTTCCGCTGGGGTCTAGAGTCCTTTGATCTCCATCTCTCCCAGATGACCTCCCCAAACCAGCAGACATGCATCTGTCACCACTGTCAGTTCTGGGTGGTAAAGGGAGAGGGATTTGTCACATGTCAGGCTACAGTTTAGCATTCACCACTGCAGACCTTATGCAGCCCTCTCTGAAACCTGGATGACATCCAACAGGTTCTTCTTGGTGCTGAGCCCTCTGAGACTTTGTATCCCATTGCAGACCCAGCATGTGTCATCTGGTGAAGTGGACTAGAGGATGCATCAGGCCAACAGGCCAAGAAGCATCAGAGCCACTCATTTTAAGTTCATGAACTGAGGCTGTAACATCAGCCTCATTGCCCGAATGTTCTGGATTCTCGGCGAAGGAGGAAATGCCCTGAACAGCACTATGTACAGAATTGATTCGATAAAAGGAAGTCAGTCAAAAAACTTTTATTGGGCTATCAAAGACCATAAAAGACCATAAAAGCATATAATTTAAAACAGTTAATTACTAAAATCAAATCCAGTTCATGACTGTTGAAGACACACCAGCAATACAAATACAATATCCAAATGTGTGTAAACAAAAACATCTAAGACAATTAGTAGGTAAAAATTAAACAATAGTGATAGAGTACAAAAACACAAATCAGAGCTATAAAAGGGGCATGTAAAATGCATAAGATATAATACTGGGACTTAAAAATATGACAAAAATAAAATGGTTATAAAGCTGCCCACTACTATTCCATGCATAACTCAACTCAATATGAGGACAAATAAGAGCCTTCCACCATGGAGTCAAGTGTGATTTTGGCTCCTTGATCGAGAACCCCAACGATATCAGTAGGTTTACCATCATCTAGAGGAGGTTTATGACTGACTTTTGCTAGCCTCCCTTCAACAGCCAGTTGTTGAGGTAGGGGATAACTGGTATTGCCAACATCTGAAGATTAGTGGTAACCACTGCCATCACTTTTGTGAACACACAAGGGGTACTCGTAAGGCTGCAGGGTGGCACAGCAAACTGAAAAGGCTCCTGACTGACCTCGAACCGCAGGTAACATCTGTGGGACCTCAGGACAAGCTCATAAAAATATGCATCCTGTAGGTCCAGGGCAAACGTCCAGAATCTAGATAGAACAATTGGTCCATGTTAGCATTTAGAATTTGCCTTTTCATAAGAAGGTATCAGAGGGTGAAAATCTAAAATAGGATGAAGGTTTTTGTCCTTCTTGGGCACAAAGAAATATCCTACGTAGAAACACATCACTAATTCTGAAGCTAGCACTCTCTTGATGGCCCCTTTAGCCAGTACAGCCTGTACCTCTTACAGCAATATGGATAGGTGCTTCTCTGCAAACCGAGAAGGAAGCTGTGGAAAAATGGAAAGAAAGAGTATGGCATAACCCTGTTGGAAGATCTGTAGGACCCATCTGGAGGATGTGATGGACTGCCAACATGGGAGAAAATGTCTGATTCTGCCTCACACATGGTGGTGGTGGGCTGCTAAGAGCAAATGAAAGGAGCTTAGGAGTTAATGCCGCTGGGGCGGGACACTTAGAGGAACCATGTACCTGGTGACCTGCACAATATCTGCTTGATCCCTTACATGAAAGAACTGGGGTGGCTTTAGCAGTGGTTGTTAAGCCTAGTGTTGTCTATATGCCAACTCTCTTGAGTAGACTTTGAAGGACCAAAGATGATGGGGAAACTGTTGAGCGGGGATATAAAAGCCCAAAGAATGCCTCATATGTATATTTTACTTAAAGCATTTGAGAGCAGAATAAGCATGTTTCACTACATAGGCTGTATGGGTCAGACTGTGAAACGCCACTGACCTTCTGGAGCCAATCAGTTGGAACGATGGTCCAATGAATAGTCCCCCTACTACCTTTACACATAAACTCTCACAAAGTAAGCCACACTGCTCTGAGAGAAAACACACAGGGGAAAAGGGGAATGGAAAAAACAAAAAAGATGCTGCAGGGACCAGTATATTTTTCAAACCTATCTCTGGTCAAGCATGTAAGTATCTCTACAGAAGTAACACCACCCAAAAGGAAGGTACTGTAGGCAAGAAAGGAGAGAAAAATGTGATGTAAATCACCTTTGAAGACTAACACAACCAACTGGAATGTGTGTAACCCTCGTGCATACTCACAATCAAATAAGCAGCAACATGAATTTGTCCTGAATGAAGCAGTACAACAACTTCTTATGGAGAAACATTTGTGGAAGATGAGGATTAATAATCATCCTAATACATCGCCAACTAACTCTTTTTCGAAGAGATAATGATTGCAAGGAAAACTAAAAGTCTCGACCCCTACACCCAACCACTGGTATCCTAAAATAGACCACTACTGAGTAAAGTCACAGGCAATAGTTGACACCCAGCTGATCCTCTCCCTCACCAGAGACCCCGACACCGCCAGAACCTGCCTACACGAAGGGATGAAAGACGTCGCCGAGTGGATGAAGGACAGCCGCCTGAAACTGAACTCGGACAAAACGGAAGTCCTCATCCTGGGATCTTCGCCCTCCGCCTGGGACGACTCCTGGTGGCCCCCAGCCCTGGGCACCGCACCCAAGCCAACCAACCACGCACGCAACCTGGGCTTCATCCTGGAACATTCCCTCTCGATGACCAGACAAGTCAACGCCGTCTCCTCATCGTGCTTCAACACCCTGCGTATGCTTCGCAAGATCTTCCGCTGGATCCCGACCGAGACCAGGAAGACTGTCACCCAGGCACTCGTCACCAGCCGACTGGACTACGGAAACGCCCTCTACGCCGGAACCACAGCCAAGCTACAGAAAAGACTCCAGCGCATCCAGAACTCCTCCGCCCGACTCATCCTGGATGTCCCCCGACGCAGCCACATCTCCAGCCACCTGAGGAACCTGCACTGGCTCCCCGTCGACAAGAGGATCACGTTCCGGCTCCTCACCCACAAGTCTCTCCACGACCTGGGCCCCAAGTACCTCAACGACCGCCTGACCTTCTACACGCCCACCCGCCAGCTACGGTCCACCAGCCTCGCCCTCGCAGCCGTACCACGCATCCGAAGAGCCACCGCCGGAGGAAGATCCTTCTCTTACCTGGCTGCCAAGACTTGGAACTCCCTCCCCATCCACCTTCGGCTGACCCAGGACCATCTCGCCTTCAGGAAACAACTCAAGACCTGGCTGTTCGAGCAGTAGCATCCCCCTCCCCCCAAGCGCCTTGAGACCCTCCCGGGTGAGTAGTGCGCTATACAAATGGCATGATTGATTGATTGATTGATAGTTTTCAATCACAATACAGTACTGTACTCATCTACCAGAATCCTCTCTGTGAATAAGTTAGCATCAGGGAGCAAATCCTGAACACCCCTGCTTTCGTGCTGGCATTAGAAAACAACAATCCCAGACTCATTCACTGTTCAAAATCACAGCGTAGCGAGTAATAATTCAGAAGATGCAATCCCTTGCTTCAAAAAACAATAATCCCAAACTTGTTCGGAGTTCGATTTCAAAGCGCAGAGAATAAGCCTTGTGGGCAGAGCAATCCATAGTGTCCCCCGTCTCTGGCCATAAAACAATACCTCAACTTCTCAGCGCTGTCGGGAAATAGCTCAAGGAAGAGTAATGGGACAGCAGACTTGGAAAAACAGCATTCCCCTTGGCGTCTCCGAGCACCACGCCGGGATACGTTCTGTGATGGCGAGGGTCCAGTCCAAGTGCACACAGGAAACAGCAGCATAACAACCAGGAAGTGAAATTGTCAAGCCCCGACCTCAGGAAGGGGAGAGGCTTTTATAGATGCCATGTTTGGTTTTCCTTTCCACCATGTATCCAAAAGACTTCTGGGATTTGTAGTTATGTAGTAGGCACTCGATAATCGGGTTTTCAGGCACCAGTTTCTCCCCAGTAACACCATGATAAAGAAAGGGTAGAACATTCCTATGTGTATGTGCTGATGGTCCCTCTACCCCTAGCTTCCCCTGGATGATCATAACAGGATCGTTCAGACATCATATTCATAAGGGATGCATGCAAGTCCCCAGAAATGTCAACATCCAGGTATGGAGACAGAGCACAGCACTAGGGATCACTGCTCGCCAGAAGCAATCAGGAGTTTGCAGATCAGCCCTAATTTCATATTTGGCTACATTCTTGGTGCCATGAATGTTTTGAGCCAAAGTGACTCAAAACTCCTCTGGGACTGTGGCAATATCTTGCTTGCCATGGCCCATATGCGTATAATGGCCTAATAGGCAGACCAGACTGACCAACCTCAAGCACAAGCTGACCGACCACAGAGATCACGCTTAACCAAAGCCTCAGTCCTTTTTGACTTCTTGTCTGAAGGAGTCATGGAGAATACATAAAGATGTACTTTGCTGTAGGAAGCCTGGCCCATCAAACTCTCAGGAGTAGGATGCTGTGTACGAAAGTTTGCAGCATTTGGCAACCTTCCCTCTCACCAGTGGGCAAGAGCAAGGTTTCAGCCCAAGTATCAGTGAAGGCTTCTGTAAACGGAAGTAATGACTGTCCCAGTATGCAAAAACTCAGTAAAAACATGTGTTGACTTTAAAAGGCAATTGTAGGGTCAGGACCTCAGCTGCACGTCTAATCACTTCTGGCAAATAAAGCACGCTCCTTTGCTGGGAGTGCAAGGGAAAAATCAACCCTCTATCTGGGATATATCAATACACTGGCCTCCTGCAAGTTCATATAAATACTGTCATCATCCTAATGTGGACATAAATTGTCCCCATCAATATCATCATCAGACATAAAGATAATGTCATCACTGAGGAAGGCTACATGGTAAAGGAAGTTTTTAGTCTGAATCAGATCCCATAGGTATTGGGTGTGTTGGAGTGGAGTCAAGGCACGACCTCGGTTGGAGTCAATATGTATTTGGCTTAAGGGTCAGACACTGCAGGTCTTGGAGCCAATGTGGAAGTCTGCATTGGAGTGAGTGTGGAATCCAATGTGGCTTCCAGGGACTCAGACTGTGCTGAGTATGGATCAGCTGCTGGTAACCTGACTGGAGACCCCTACTGAGCTCTAGGGCTCAAAAGTCTATCAGAGTGAGCTGAAAGAGTGCCAAAAATATGCAGCACAGCCTCCTTATAAGTCTGGACCTGTTGCATTATTGCCATAATCCTGTGAAATTTGGGCCCCAGGGGGAACAGTTGTGAGATCGGTTATTCAAGTGGGAATCAGGAGTGAGATCAATTTGAGCCATGATGTTCTCCTGACTTCTCTTTGGACAGAAAGTTGTGGGAAGGGTTGAGTTCTGCTTTGACTTCTTATGCTTCTTCTTCAGCTTTGACTCCAACTTACCAGACAAGTTTGACTACAAAGACTGCCTGTAGTGGGAATGGCCTAGAGAGTGGGAATGGTTCTGAATCGACGGGAGTGGAACTTACTCATGTCTGTGACTTCTTTCTGTATTCAACGACAAACAGCTTCGCTTCACAGGCCTGTAATCACCTTCATGTGCATGACAGCAATATTTTTCGTATGGCCTGGAGTCATGCACTGAGTCAGACACCAGAGGCCTAGTTTGTGCGAACAGCATAGACATCTGTTTCCAAAATTCGCGGCACAGCTCAACCCTGTAGTCCTTGTTGGGGACATTGTTCCCTAGTACACCGGCAAAGGAATTGGAAATAGTTTGTTGAGTCACGAAAAAGGGAGCGGAGCTCTGGATCTGTATTGGAAGGCATGGAAAGACAGTAACTGATATGAGTGAACAGGGCTGGCATTTCCATGTGGCTCTGCTCTGGACTTCTGCAGCAGAACGAGCCAAAGGGGAACCACACTACACCGTGTAGTGGTGTACAGGATCACTGCTTAAAAACATCCAGCTCACGTTCTCGTGCCTCGTGATATTTTAATGGTGAGGAATCTGAAGTTAGAATTATCCATCAGAAAAATGTATTTGCTGTAAGAACTGTACTTAATTTCAGCTCTGTTGTAACCTCCACAAAGAAGCCCACATGATTCACAAACAAAGCTACTTAGTTATGATGAAATGGGCAGCACTGTATCAATGAAAGGCATTAGAAGTTGTCCCTCACCTGTACTGGCAATTTACCTTATTTCATCCATTTTGATGTGGTCTAACAGACTCTTCTGGGGTTCAAAACTGATGATCTGTTTATCAGGCCAAGTGCATTGCACAGCTTCATTATGGCAGTGAGGTCTGGGGGTATGTCAAGTTGGATCGGATCCAAATGTTGGAGAATAATTTATATGTAAGTTTGGTCCAGGTCCCTCAGCCTACCACAGCCTTTTCCGTGCATGCGGAGCTCAGGCTAGATATCTTTAAGTCCACTCCTGTGCTGGATTCAGATCAGGAGCAGGACGGAACTGAAGCTAAGCCGGTTGATCCTTGAGGGTTTTTTGGCTCTGGATCGGGTAAATAGCATACCGTGGATAGCTTATGTTACGGGAAGCTTTTCTTCCATTGGTAGGTCTATTATTTTTGTAGACCCAACCTCTCTCTCCATCTGCGAGCTGGGGAGTGTCAAAAGGTTGTTTTTGGAATGCTCGCATTTGAAGAGAGAAGGCTTAGAACTTCAGAAGCCATCAGTTCGAGGTCACATTCGCTTACAAACTGCAGGGAATAGAGCCATAGCTGGTCATGGTTTGTTCACAGCATGACAGGTTCTTATTGGCCAGGTTTAGTTGAATCAACTGCACCATTTCTTGGCAACTCCAAGTGGGTGGGTACAGCCTGCGGAAAGGGCACCCTGCAGCTGTGACAATTTATCTCCACAGGATATGCTGCATTTTATAATGTTTTGCTCTTATTTCAGCTGGCTGAGTTAGCGTTTTTTAATTTCCTTTGTTGAAAACTTTGATTTTGAAACAAGTAAGGTCACCCTGATGTATCTTCAGATGCACCCCATTGAGTATCTGATTTTTACTGTTTTATCCTTTTTACGAGCTGTTTGGGTGTCTTGGAGAACAAGACCTGATTAATTGTATTAATGTTCACAGTTTTATGAGCAAATATACTGTTTCTTTTTATAAGATACTATTGTCTTTTGATCTGTAGTATTTTATGGTTATTTTATTTACTGAATAAAGATTTATATTCATTGATTGATTAGTACTACTATTTTTTCTGCTCCCTTTTAGAGAAGCAGGACAATGCAGATAAAAGTTTTCTTCTAGACACTGTAATAAATAGAAATGATCTAAGTGACCTCCTTGTTTGCAGCAAGACTGGCATCTTTCAATATTTATGCAATTATTGTGCTACCAGCATTTGAAAATGGTTTGACTGCAGACTGTATGGCATGAATTCCTGCTTCGTCCAGTCACAGTGGAGAAGCAAGGAGACAAAATGCAAAGAAAAAACATGCTGCTGGGAGAAAGGGTAATTTCAACCTGACTAAGGTAAAGATCCACATACTGTTTTACTACCTGAATATATATACTTGTGCAAGTGGTTTGAAATGCACAGGTGTGAATTTAGCTACATTTTTCTGAATGAACACACATATTTTTATTCTTAGGAAAACATATGAAAGTCACACAAAGAAGCTTTCACCTGTAATGAATATGAATATTGCCGAATTGGTTACGTTTTGCAAAAGAGAATGATATGAAGACCTGAAGGGTAGTTCAGGATCCTATACAGGAATCCAGAGCATTGGCCAGAAAGGCTATTATCTTACTTCTGATAATATGACCCGAAAGTATATAATAAAGCGTTACCTTTGCTGGGTTGTACCAAACTAACATTTCCAATGCATCAGTGCAGGGTTGTGCATTTTGGAAAGAGACAAGAAAGCACATGAGGTGAGCACACATTTATCTTAGGTCAACTCAAGGTAAGTATAAGTTAAAGGCACTCTACAAACAGTGGGAAATGAATGTGTTGTGGCAAGGAATACTGCTGAACATAAAATAGGTAGAGCAAAGCACACTTATCCACTATCTAATATACTGTATCTGCACCAACGTAGTTTTGTTTCAAAATAGACAAACAATACCACTTAAATATTTGGTGTCTACAACTTGTATACAGTCAAACATTTTGAAAAGCTTATCACAATAAAAAAGAGCATACCTAGAAATGAGTATATTATGAAATATAATGTGGGTTCTTTATAAATGCATCTTTAAATGCAACTTACTTTGAGTTTTAAATTGCACAACTTAAAGGTTTTAAGCTTGTCTCATGGCATACTCACTTGTCAATTGACGGGAAAACTGTTCACTGTATTTGAGGGATCTTAACATAAATTGCTTCATTTACTGACATTCCCTTTGAAACCTTTTCATTATTTTACTTCTACATACCCATTGGTCTCTATTTGTTATATTCCCGCGACATGTTTTGGCAAATACATAATATTTTTCAAACAGTGAAGTTTCCATAACCAGACATTTTTTAAATTACAACTAGTTATTCTAAGATATTTTGGAGAAAACGAAACACAAAAATCGGCAAGAAGAGTATTGTGAAATGAGTGTGACAAGAGGAATGTTTTGAGTCACAGCCTTCACACAGAGGTACATGAACTTTAAAACAAAATTCCATATAACCTAAGGTTTTCCATATAGAACTCAAATGCATTGAACTGTATCTTTTGCATACAAAAGCAAGCATAAGATATTAGAACCAGAATTGATTTACAGCCAAATTGTGTTAAGAGAACTCTATAATGTTCCTAACAATTTGTAGACTGTTAGCAAACCACAAGACGACTCTCAAAGGGATTCATGCTCACACAAATGCAAAGAAAACAGTTTACTGTAATGCTAAAAAGCGGTGCTTATTATAATAACATTATAATATATCTACTGAACTTCCCCCTTCACCTGCTTGACAATCACTGATGAGATCCACAAGTGTCTTGGAATGCCCAAGAAAAACACTGAGTTATAATGCCAGGTTCTTGCAAGAGATGGTTATTTCATTTCATAACAAATGTGGTTACTGGCTCTGCATTTACATCACATTTTTGTACACCAACATTAAATTCAAATGAAAACAGTAGTAATACTTACATTATTATTGTTGTGAATGCACATACTACTGGAAATTACGCCATAATTCTATTTGTTTCCTCCAGAATCAGAGATATTGATATACTACAACGGATGTTAATATGCAATGTTGATGTAATAACGTACTGGATTGCATGCTGAAACGTTATTGTGCACGTTCCATGATCATCTACAATGTCTGTACTCAGTACATAACAAAATGCTAATAAAAATGAAGTTACAAAAAAAAAAAAATTCTACTTGTTTCCTATAACGTAAAAAATAATGCAGGATTTCATGAGGAACCTTGAAATAATTAATCACAAAGAGAGGAGGGAGGTCCAAGGAGATTTAAAGACATTCAAGGGTTAGGTCCCCAACCAATATATATATATCACAATCAAGAAGCTCTTGGGGTTGAAGAACAAAAACTACTGTCAAGGAAAAAACCTAGCTACAAATGGATATCCCTTTAAAAGAAAGAAATTTCTCACCCACCATAGGTGGCATGCTTCATTATTGGGATTCACCTTGTGGTCTGATACCTAGCCAAGGCACTGGCTACAACCCCCTCTCTGAGAAAGAGGAGCTCAGCAATGTTTTTGTGTAGAGGAGGGTATACTAAATACGACAGTGATGAGCTCAAGGTAGTGGGGATAGCCGAGCAAATTAAAAAGTGATAGTAAAACTAGCTCCAAAAGGTACACAATAACCCTTTATTTGTGTATCCCTGTGTCAGGATTAAAAACAGGGCACTTGCGAGAAAATCATATACCCACAGTTAGTGTCAAAATGTGGTTGGCATGTTTCAGCCTAATCACCCTTAAATAGAGGTGTCACAGCTTTCTCCAGGACCAAATTGTTAGTGCTCTTACTCAATGTGTCTAAATGACAAAATCATTAAATCATTGTGTGAAAAAAGATATACAAAACAATTCAGTGGTACTGTACATTCATCATAGTGTGGTGGATTCACTGGTGGTTCTTAGACAAATGTATACATGAAGAAAAGTTAATATCATATTGGTCAAGGCTAAGTCAAAAATAAGACGATTGCAGTGGCTCCATTGTGGACCCAACCGGTGAAGGACACAGGCGGAATCGAAATTTGCCTAGCATAGTAACGGTAAGTTTCAATTCTATTAAGGACACGGAGGCGAGGATTATGCTTTTTCCTTCTTCGCTGTTTATTTAGCTCAACACACAGCAGCCAAAAAGCAATAACACGAGCCCTAAACCTCCAAACCAAGGTAAAAGGGCTATAACATGAACAACATTTTTATATCAAAACTACAAGTCCCATGACAGCAAGTCAGGCAGTCCACAGCTTAGTCCTTCCTCAATGTCCACACAGGCTAGCAAGGACGTCCTCCCTGTGACTACTTCCTCTTTCTTCGCGCGAGTCACGCCATAGTATCACTGGTCTTGTTTCGCACCATCATTTCCTAGCAAGAAAAATACACAAAGAGTCAGCGGTGTAAGGATAAGAATCCCTATGTTAACAACAAGGGGAGACCCAAGAGCTATTAAAGATACTGTGTCCATGCTCCTAACCTTATCACTAAAACACAAAGGGGACACTGCAACTAGGACGTAGGATGCAAAAAGTCATCCTGAAACGTAGGGGTGCAAAAAGTCACCCAAACAAACAATTTAAAGGGAAGGAAGAAAAGGGGGGAAGGAGACAAAGAAGCCTAGGTATGAACACCCATCGTAACAAAGGCAAATATTGTCCTTAGTTGCCCTCACACACCCTTTGGATATCATGTTTCATCATACACCAATAGGATGTCATGCTTCATCATCGGGCTGTAGCTCCACGTGGGGCCGGCGCTGCAATCCCCCACGGGCCCCAAGAAGGGACACTTTACTGGAGATCTTTTAGGACAGCCGGAAGGTGCATGCAGGTGTGCGGGGAAAAGGAGGTATGGGGTAAGATGAGGGAAAAACCAGTGCCTAGTGAAAAATCAAAATATGGGGAGGGTTTATACGCAACAATATGTCGTAATGATATACCTCAAGCAGTAGTAACTATGAAAGACGCTCTTGTTCTAATAGGTATATTCACCTGATGAATCAAGGAATCAGGGGTCAACATGTTTCATGCCCGTAATCGCCAAAAGGTCGGTGGCATTTCGTCAGGACCAAAAACTTATAAGTGCACGTGAATTAAAAAACCTCTCAACTTAACTTAACAGGGTGGCCAGGGGGGTTATGTATCCAGACTCAGGCTACATCTTCTTAATGTGTCCCGCTCCTGTATAGTACCTAGGACAAAGAGACAGACAAAGATATACTTGTGTATGCATCAGTAACAACTTGATGTCATAACGTGTGCCATCAATGGTGCACATCTTTCACAAAAAAGAGACAACAGTGAGCTGTACACAAGAGGCACACCGCAAAAATATAAATATACGAGTGCATGGGTAATAAGGCAGAATCGCCCCAAGATAGGCTCAACCATCACATGTGTGATAATGAACTAAATGCCTCGTGGTTGTTTTAAGAGAAGGCTCTAGATCTAGAGGGACTACCTTACAGGCGCAAAAAACAAGGAAAGATTAGATAGTTCAATAAATTAAACAAACACGTCTCACTAATTGAGGGGAGTGTTGGCTGGACCAAGAAGGCCTGAGTCTGGATACATAACCCCCCTGGCCGCCCTGTTAAGTTAAGTTGAGAGGTTTTTTAATTCACGTGCACTTATAAGTTTTTGGTCCTGACGAAATGCCACCGACCTTTTGGCGATTACGGGCATGAAACATGTTGACCCCTGATTCCTTGATTCATCAGGTGAATATACCTGTTAGAACAAGAGCGTCTTTCATAGTTACTACTGCTTGAGGTATATCATTACGACATATTGTTGCGTATAAACCCTCCCCATATTTTGATTTTTCACTAGGCACTGTTTTTTTCCCTCATCTTACCCCATACCTCCTTTTCCCCGCACACCTGCATGCACCTTCCGGCTGTCCTAAAAGATCTCCAGTAAAGTGTCCCTTCTTGGGGCCCGTGGGGGATTGCAGCGCCGGCCCCACGTGGAGCTACAGCCCGATGATGAAGCATGACATCCTATTGGTGTATGATGAAACATGATATCCAAAGGGTGTGTGAGGGCAACTAAGGACAATATTTGCCTTTGTTACGATGGGTGTTCATACCTAGGCTTCTTTGTCTCCTTCCCCCCTTTTCTTCCTTCCCTTTAAATTGTTTGTTTGGGTGACTTTTTGCACCCCTACGTTTCAGGATGACTTTTTGCATCCTACGTCCTAGTTGCAGTGTCCCCTTTGTGTTTTAGTGATAAGAATCCCTATGTACACCATCAGGAAAAAATATGACTGTGAGAACAGTAAAGGCTACCACCATACAGTAGAGGAAAACTGAGTACTTACTGCAGAACGGGGGGGAAACAGCTGCCACCGAAAGCTCGGGAGGGATAATCCTCGCCTCCGTGTCCTTAATAGAATTGAAACTTACCGTTACTATGCTAGGCAAATTTCGATTCTATGTCAGGACTGGAGGCTTCAGATTATGCTAGTTCAAAGCTTACTTACCACCAACCGTGCTATATCCACCACCGGTTTAAAGTAGAACCGTTTAAAAGTGGAATCCGAGGACCAATCCGCCGCGCGCATTAGGTCCTCCAAGCGGGCTCCTAACGAAAAAGCTTTCGAAGCCATGGCCCCTCTGGCCGAGTGTGCACCAAACTGCTTCGTATCAATACCTGCTTCCTGCATGATCCACTGTACCCATCTGGCAATGGTGGGTGATGAGACAGCCTTGTGCGGTTTTCGCAACGCTATCAGAAGCTGTCGCTCGCCCGCAGGGCGAAGTTCCAGGGTCGCCTCTTCGTATGCCTTCAAGCATTGCACCACACAAAGTTTGGGGACGTCGACGAAATATGGGTAGGAAATCGTCCTCGACCCGCATTTTGTACGGCGCCCCAAAGTGAAGACGACCCCCTCCGGGGATAAAACCCTCGCTGAAACATCCAGGGCTCGCACATCCGAAACTTGCCTGCATGAAATCAGGCACAAAAGCTTCGCTAATTTAGCCGAGAGCTCCTTCAAGGATAAATACCTATTTTGCTGCCAAGACAAAAGAAGATTCAACACTAAGTTGACATCCCAGAGAACCGAATAACGCGGCTCAGGGGGCAAGGAAAGACGAATACCCCTCAAAAGCCTACAGACAAAGGATGCGTCCCAATCGGTGCACCGTCCACCGGGTGGTGGCCCGCTGAGATCCCCGAACGCATGGCATTGACAGTGCGATAAGCCAGGCCGGCCGAAGCCGAGTCCGCCAGAAAGTTTAGAACTGGCACGACGCCTGCGACCATGGGATCCAGACTCCGTCGAAGACACCAACGAGACCATTTGTTCCAGGCCGAGAGGTATTGCTTCGCTGTGCTACCGGCCCAGGCCTTGGAGAGGAAAGTCTCAGCTGGTCCCGAAAGGCCTGGGAGCGACCAGCGTTGCCCGAAAGCCTCCATGCCATGAGGCGGAAAGAGCTCTGTACCACCAGAGGATGGGGATCCCCGTCCGCGTTGAGAAGAAGATGCGGAAATCGGGGGAGTAGGATTGGAGAATCCCAAGAAAGTTCCAGAAGAACTGGAAACCAAACTTGAGACCTCCACCAGGGGGTCACCATGACCACCTCCGCTCGCTGGCGGCGAAGCTGAGCCGCCGCCCTCAGTATCATTGAAAACGGAGGGAAGACGTACGACGTCTCCGGACCCCAGTCCTGGAGGAAAGCATCCGTGGCCTCCGCGAGAGGGTCCGGCCTCCAGCTGAAAAACCGCGGCAGCTGATGGTCCAGACAGGATGCAAAGAGGTCCACCGAGAACTGGCCCCAAACATTGTGCAGCCACCTGAAGACCTGAGGATCCAGCTTCCACTGACTGGAGTCCCTCAAGTGCCGGGAGTGCCAGTCCGCTACTTGATTGGCCTGACCCGGCAAGTATTCCGCCGTCACTGAGACGTGGTGCGCTAGGCAATAATCCCAGAAATCCTTTGCTAGATCCGCTAGTGCTTTGGAGCGAGGACCGCCCAGATGGTTGACGTAGCGGACAGCAGAGATGTTGTCCATCCGAAGCAGGACACAGGAACGAACTGAGTCTTTGGTCCAACAGCGTACCGCGAATGACCCCGCCAACAGCTCTAAGCAGTTGATATGCAGTTCCTGCTCCTCGAACGACCAGGCGCCGCCTGTAGAAAACTCTCCACAACGGGCGCCCCAACCGGCTCTGCTGGCGTCGGACTCTATCACCAAGTCCGGAACCGGACCGAAGATTGCCCGACCGTTCCAGGCCTCCATATGGGCGAGCCACCACGCCATTTCTTCCTTCACGTCGGCGGAGAGGGGAACCACCTGATCATAGGTTAACCCCCGACGCAGATGGTGCGCCTTGAGGCGCTGAAGGGCTCGATAGTGCAGGGGGCCCGGGAAGATTGCCTGGATGGATGAAGAAAGCAACCCCACCACCCGGGCAATCTGGCGGAGGGATGTGTGAGACCGGGAGATCGTCTGACGCAAAATGTGACGGATCTTCCCTATCTTCCTGGAAGGCAAGCTCAGGGCGCACTGCATCGAATCCACGGTAAACCGAGGAACACCACCGTCTGAGGAGAGAGAACTGACTTTTCCTCGTTCACGACAAACCCCAGGCCCTGGAGCAGGGACACTGTCTGCCGAAGTTGAAGCAGTAGTGTCTTGGCACATTGCGCCATCAACAAGATGTCGTCCAAATAGACGATCATCCGTACCCCTTGGCTCCGCAAGTGTTCCACAACCGGGTGGAGCAGCTTGGTGAAGCATCAAGGCGCCGAGGAAAGCCCGAATGGAAGGGCGGTAAACTCGAAAACCTGGCCCCTCCACCGGAATTGAAGAAACCGACGATGCGGGGGGTGAATGGGCACCACCAGATACACATCTTTGAGGTCCAACCGGACCATCCAATCGCGGGGAAGCAACACGTCCCGTAATAGATGGATACCCTCCATCTTGAAATGTCGGTAAACCAACCATCCGTTGAACTCCTTGAGGTTGATTACTGGACGCTTGCCCCCATCCGCCTTTTCTACTAAGAATAGATTGCTCAGAAAACCGGCAGGGTGCTGCGTTGAAAGACAAATGGCCCCCTTGCCCAGCAAGTCGGAGACCTCTTTGTCGACCAACTGCGCATCTGCGTGAGAAAAAACGATAGGATGTGGAGGCCTCCGCTGGTAGGGCCGATCGAAAAAGTCTATGCGAAAACCTCGGATGGTCTGTAGGACCCATGAATCCGATGTGATCGCGGCCCAGGCCTCCGGAAACAATGCTAATCGCCCCCCAATGCGGACCTGATCCGCCGGAATGACACTCACCATTTGAATTGTTTCCAGCGGTGTTCTTGAAACCACCTCTGCCACGGAAGAAGCGCTGGCCCCTGGTGGGGTACAAGGTGTTGTAGTTGGAGGAGGCGTTAAATTGACCTCGTCCGGAGCCTTGATTCCTGTTGCCAGACTGCTGCTGACCGCCTCGGCCGGTCGCGCGACCCCCACCGCGACCAGCCCCCCGGGAGAAACGCTGTTGAAAAACCTTTTTAATGCTGGATTGGGCCCTGTCCAGGGACGTAAAGGTGGAAACAAACTTCCCCAGCTCCTTAATGAAAGGGTCCCCAAAGAGTCCCCCTTGGGCCACCGCCCCCGCCTCAGAAGAGGCCAAGTCGCCCAGCTTCTGGTCCAATTTGATTAAGAGGGACCTACGACGCTCGGTCGAGAGGGCACAATTCGCATTCCCCATAAAAACTACCACTCTCTGCGCCCAATTAGACAGCACTTCTGGAGAAATGGTCGCCCCTGAGACTTTAGCTTCCTCAGCCATGTCCAGTATTTTCGTGATAGGTCCTATGGCGTCCAAAAGCTTATCTTGGCAGGAACGCCATGACCGATCAATCCCCTTGCGTGGATCTTTGACAAACTTCGCCAGAAAGGTGGCCATCTTGGGGTCTAATTCTGGAGTAAGGGCCACTTTGCCCTCTAACGTAGGCCTGGGACACTCACCCCGCAGACAACTTCTCGCTTCCTTCTCCAGGGGCTTGCGGAGGCGTCCTGCGACGAACTTCGCCACTTTCTCCCCCGGGGTCCAGGCTGCCGACCGCGGATGCATTATTTCATCCGGGTCCAGCATGCCCGAACTATCCTGGGGCAAGTCGGCGGCGGAGCCCGAAGGGCGCCAAGAACGCACAGACTCATCCTCGTCATCTGTGTCTGCCGGTGACAGGCCACCCAGGGATGAGGGAGCCGTAACTATGGACTCCAAAGTGCCGGGGGCTGGTGGAGGCGCAGGGGTAGGCGCGGTCGCCTTGGCCAGAAAAGCATCACGCAGGCGCTCAAAGGCGTCCCTGTCCACACCCTGCGCCGCCCCAGAAACCCCTTTCCTACACAATTTCTTAGGGGCAGGCGGGACACTGCCTGCAGGGGCAGCCGATGGGTCTGCGACCCCTAGGTGGGCTTGAGTTACCCTCTCACACTCCTGAACAATCCGGGCAGATAGGGGGTCCTCCATAGGGCCAACAATCTCCTGCACACACCGGTAAATAGAGCTGTCAATTGCACTATAAAATTCCTCATCTCATCATTCAAGTATTGATGGGAACCTTCCTCCTCATAATATTCCTCCTGATCCATGGCTGTGAACTAAAGGCCCTACCAGAAGGGAAACTGAGAGGCACAAGATCAGGGCAACAGGCAGCACCTGTGCAAACTGTGGCGCAGATCGAATCTGCAGGTTTGGGCCCCGGTGGAACCGGAGGGGGAGGGACAGAGACCCCAAGCGCGCCGACCCTTATCAAGAACCGGGTCCAACCACCTCCCTGCGCGCTACCAGTAAGGAGAAGCAGGATTTATCGATGTCCCCACAGAAAAAACGCCCGTAGGCGGCAACGCGGCGAGAGCTGCTTTACAGACCCCAGCGGGGCGTCACAAAGCAATCAGGGCAGAGTACAGACCCAGGGGAGACCTGGGCGTAGCGGTGAGGCGGTAACAGGGGCTCCGGCGGCTCGCTCTTCACAGCGCGGTTCTCCTGAGGAGAAAAACCGCACCGGGACCAGCGAGACGCTCCGGCGGCCGGAGGGTGCCGCGAACTGGGTGAGAGTCGCGTAAGGGACCGCGAATGTCCCCGCGACCAGAAGAAAGGGGCTCTGAAAAGGAAACAGAGCAATAAGCATACACAATACAGTTGTGAATCAATCAATGAGGCAAACAACAATATCCAACACTCCCACTTCCACACAAATGAGGAGATAAGGAGAAACACTTAACTGGCTGCGAAGCAGCGAAGAAAGAGGAAGCAGTCACAGGGAGGACGTCCTTTCTAGCCTGTGTGGACATTGAGGAAGGACTAAGTTTTGATATAAAAATGTTGTTCATGTTATAGCCCTTTTACCTTTGTTTGGAGGTTTAGGGCTCGTGTTATTGCTTTTTGGCTGCTGTGTGTTGAGCTAAATAAACAGCGAAGAAGGAAAAAGCATAATCTGAAGCCTCCGGTCCTGACATAGAATCTTGCGTTCCTGTGGCTATATACATAAAATGAACCATTGGTGCATTAAAAAAGACACCAAAGGGCAATGTTTTGGCATGAAAGCTTTGCAAAAATAAGGCTTACCCGCTAATGTCTGTAAAAAAGCCCCACCTCAACTCTGCACTGGCTCAGGAAGAGTCACTACCCTAAAATGCATAGGAAGTGGCACGTTGTTATAAAAAATGCAACACCCAGTATTCTTCTAGGCATTCTACATATACAGAAAAACCAGACAAATTGAACCTACACAAGTAAAACTAGTCTATGCACACGGAACAAGGTTTTAACCTAGTGCACGAAAAGGAGCCCCGTTTGGCAGAAAAGGAAGAAAAAATAGTGAGAGAACCCGACCTTCCAAGGCAAGGAAAGAAGTAACCCTGAGGAAGTGCAAGTTCAATTAAGCTTCTGGTTTCTGGTGCTTCAAATAAGGCATACCATATGTGCCCAAAATGGGGGCCAGGATAAACGAGGTAATTTCAAGCCGGACGAAAAAGTGTACACTTATAAAACAGTTGGCATAGGAAAGGTTATAGGAAGCATAAAGTAGGTGCAGGCTCCAGTTATCAACAATATATGTGTCGAAAAGAAAAGAAAGACTGGTGAATATCTAGATTGAAGGCACCCCTAGTGCACCAGCCCGCCCACGCTTAAATGAGGTGGGACCACTGAAAAGTAAAAACAAAACTAGGCAGTCACACTAAAGGGGGGGGGGGAGTGTTAAATGGGTTTCCTGGTATCCCTTGTAGGCCACAGGGGGAGGAGGACAAACCCAGCTTTCGGGCCGCCATATAAGTACCGGGTGCTGTCTAGAGCAGGAACTGGCGTGTGTGTACAGTTTCAGGGTGGCAGTGTCGCGTTGCGGTTACGTGGCCCAAATGATGTAATGATACCTATGTGACCGAGTCACTGAGTTCAATGGGAATTGTTGACCCAAAAAGCGAAACCGGCATGATGGAGCGCATATACATGGTGGGGATGCTTGTGTTAAAAGGAAAATGTTGTACTAAGCCCAAATCAATGCTCCCAGGTGTATAGATATTTGGTTATGTGAACCAACTCTGAATGATCATATTCAGTGCGACAGGTTTACTCACTGGGCATTTCTCAAAAGAAGTTTAAACTCAGGGTTCCCATGTGTACAGACATATGGCCATGTGAACAATCCCTGAATGATCATATTCAGCACAACAGGTTAACTCACTGGGTATGTGTCAAGGAATTTTAAACTCATGGCAAGACTTTTTGTAAAATATTCAATAGAGGGAACCATCACAAGGGCTATGGTATGCCAGGGTGAGCATCACCAAAGGGGTGGCTCTATTATGCCACATAGGACCTTGATTGTGGCCTAGTGTCAGTTAGTATATGCTTAGGGTGACTATCTCACATCAGGGAATAGAGGACCAGGGAATATCATTGTTTAGTCCTTCCCTATCGCTACGTGGCCTGTACATCCACTTCTGTTCCTTGATAAACAAAAAACTAGTGACATATGAGACAGAGGTAGCTATATTAGTTTGATCGAGCATTGTCTATTTTAGGTCTTCCACCTGATGTCCCTGGTCCAAAAAGTGAGTTTCGTAGCTTGTTGTTTTTACATCTTATGGTGCTCTTGGGTGCCATCAGGAAGAGTTTTAAGACCTGACTCTTTAAGACATAACCTTAGTACTTCTCTATTTTATCTCAATCATTTAGCACTTTTCACATTTGGCTGCAGGATGTTGGTCTACAAGTGCCTAAACGCCTTTGGGTATTAGTTGCCCTATATAACTAAATAAATTATGTGGGTTTTCACCTTGTGTTTTGACATTCCAGCTTAACGGAGGTTGCAAGGGCAGGAGATTAAGTATATTACTTTCTCACTATTGCAATTGGTGTGCTGTCTGAGTCCCCATGGCTTGTTGGTACCAATTTCAATATCAGTTGTGTGTATAGTATGCCTTATTTGAAACAAACAAAACCAGCAGGTTACTTGAACCTGCACTTCCCCAGGGTTGCTCCCTCTCTTTGGAAGGTCGGGTACACTCACTATTTTCTCATCCATTTCTGCCATAACTAGGCTCCTTTTGCACAATAGCTTAAAACCTTGTTCCGTGCGCATAGACTGGTTTTACTCGATTAAGTTTGCTTTTTCAGGTTTTTCTGTATATAGGGAATGCCTAGAAGAGTACTGGGTTTTGCCTTTTCTAAAACAATGTGTCACTCCTTATGAAATGTAGGTTGGTGAGTCCTTCTGAGCCACATGCCAGGTTGAGGTGGGGCTTTTTCACCAACATTAACAGGTAACCCTTATTTTTTAAAACGTTCCATGCCAAACTTGACCTATTGTGACATTTTCTTTAATGCACCAATGGTTAGTTTTATGTATATAGACATGGTATGGCGAGATTCCGGCTGTTGTCCTTCACTGGTTGGTTTCACAATGGAGCTACTGCAGTTGTCTTATGTTTCACCTAGCCTTGCCCAATTTGTTATTAACTTTTCTTCATGTATACATTTCTCTAGGAACCACTAGTGAATCCACCACACTAAGACAAATGTACAGGATCACTGGATGGTTTTTTATATTTGATATATCTTTTTTCCAGTATGATTTTGTTATTTACACACATTGATCAGCAGCACTAACAAGTTGGTCCTGAAAAAAGCACTACACCTCTACGTGAGTGTGAATAGGCTGAAACATTTTGACCACAGTTTGACACTAATTGTGGGTATAAGTTTTTGCCGCAGTGCCCTGTTTTTAATTCTGGCCCAGGGATGCACAAATGAAGCATATTGTGTATCTTGGAGATAGTTTTACTATCACTTTTTCATTTGCTCTGCTATCCCCACCACCTTGAGCTCATCACTGTGGTATTTAGTATTCCCTCCTCTATACAAATAAAAATCTAAGCTCCTCCCTCTCAGAGAGGGGGTTGTAGCTTGTACCGTGACTAGGTATCACAGCACGAGGAGAATTCCAATGATAAAGCATGCCAACTTTGGTGGGTGAGGGATTCCTCTTTTTAAAGGGATTTCCCTTTGTAGCTAGGTTTTGCCTTTGACAGCAGTTTTTTTCTTTTGACCCAAGGGTTTCTTGATTGTGATACAAACTTGAAATAATCCACAATTAATTGTAGCTTGCCAATCAAAACAAGTAAAATCAAAATGTATTGTTTCACATCACTATTCTGTC
Source organism: Lissotriton helveticus (assembly GCF_964261635.1). NCBI lineage: Eukaryota > Metazoa > Chordata > Amphibia > Caudata > Salamandridae > Lissotriton > Lissotriton helveticus. The sequence goes on along the minus strand of NC_136067.1, from coordinate 592,857,523 downwards.
AGCCAGTCAATCAGTTTATTCTATAGATGATACAGTATGTTACACATCCACACACAAGTACAAAACATTAGCAGTAAAACATCCACATCTTAGATTTTAAAAACAACTTAAAAAAAAATACAAAGCCAACCGAGAAAGTTCAAACCTCAACAGTGCTTAATTAGCGAGGAAGACAAGAAATACAAAATGACATCACATGACAAGCAATTAACACAATGTTGAACAATAAGAATATGTAATTGTATGTCTTGTCTTGCTAGAGTTTCAGATTTCAACTTTGCTTCTGCGTTTCAGTATTTTGTCACAGTTCCCATTATTTGCAAATGATCACCACAGACGCTTATTGACACTGCCTTAAATGCAAATCGTTTTCAAACTTAAGGAAATATGGTTCATACACCTCCTCCTAACCATTGATTTTCCTTCACCAAAGCATGAACATAGCAACGTTTCCAGAAAAGAGCCACAAAGAGGGCAGCAGCCACAATTGACTGTGTTTAAAACTTTCTATAGCTATTATCCAAGTCACAAAGCAATAAGCATCTCAACCAACGAAAAGTATGCTTTACATTAGCACAAGTGGAGTACATAAATATTTTTGCAAAATTGTATTTGCCATTCCATAACCTATACACCTAGACCTAATTCAATCTTTGACTTTAAGGAAAGAAATGATTTTAATGTTTTTAATCAATAATTGTTGTTAGAGACATTAATGAAACTTTGCAGATCATTAGTCATTTACCCTAAGGTTACATGTGGTTTAATTAAGCTTGTTTAACCATAAATGCAAAGTAGAAATAATATATCACTCATGAAAGACCAAGGTCCAGGCTTTAAGTAATCCTGCTTGGGGTTACCTAAGGCAACAGCAGTATTTAATGTTAGCAGCCACTATTTGCAGCATTTTCCAGTCTTAGGGGCCCATTAGGATGTCAGGCGGATTGCCCCCGCAGGCTGGCGGTAGCCACCGCCGGCCTGGCGGGGGCAATCCGCCCGACATCTATTCCCAAATGCCCCCCCCCCCGCCATATTAGTATGGCGGGGGGGGGACAGCGGCGGACGGAAAGACCGCCTGCCGCAAGGCGACAGGGGCGGAAAAGGATTAATATGGTGGCGGTGTCTAATAGACACCGCCAGCCATATTATGATGGGCCAAATCGGATGCCTTTCCGTTGCGGCATCGGGCATGCGGTCTTCACTCTGGGGGCTCCCTGCGGGCCCCAAAAGTGAAGGAGGGGTGGTGGGTGCACATGGGGGTACCTGTGGTACCCCCCAGCATTTGCATAAACAAAGCGGCAGGCACCGCTTGGTGCCTGCCGCTTTTTTTATGCAAATGCACGCATACATTTTTAACATTGTGGCGGGCGGTGCAGTGAGCACCGCCTGCCACAATGTTAAAAATGGTGGATGCACCCGCCACTGTGGCGGGCGCTTCCTAATGCAAACATCGAGACCCCCGCCTCTTAAGGGGGGCGGTATCGTTTGCCGCAAGGGTGGCGGGCGGGCAAAGCCCCCCTGCCATCCTAATGGGGGCCTTAGTTCGTAGAGTGAAGTATATTAAGGTAATAAACAATAGTTGCCTTGGAATTCAACAGATCAAACCACCAGCAAGGGTCCATATATTAAAGGTGAATGTAGTTTTAGATTCACAATTATAAGTATCAGAGCTACAGTGCGTGTATGCTTTCTAGTACACAGCAACCGCAAGGCATATGTTATTGATGTTGCTTTGATTTACATAGAATTATACTGAGCTTTAATACCAGCTCCAGATTCCTGTAAGATATTTTAACTAATGTTTGTAATTCGCTAAAAGATAGGTCTCACCAGAAGGTCTGCAACATGTATCCTCAATATAGCTGAACAAATCCCATATGTTTCGAAGAAAGAGAAATACATACGTCTTTAACGTGATAAAATATTATTAAATATTCTGAGTCAAAAGGTCTACTGTAACACTGGCCCAGCCACAAACATGCATCCACGTTCACTTACAACATATAAACAATTTGTATGGATCTGTAATTTTTAAAGTAATTAATTTGCTTAAAGATAACAATTGACTGCTTTTGCACAAAGTTGCATCAGGAATGTTACATGAACAACAACTCAAAGATGTTCTCCTTCAAACTGACACATCAGAAAACTAGCACCTAACGTGAAACCAAAAAAGAAGAGTAGTTACTACCCATGAGTAAGCATGTACTCTGATAATCTGATTTTGGCACAACATATAAGTAAAATAAATGTAAATGAATACATTTCATAAGTAAAGCACTGGAAATATATTTATAATGCAGTGTGTCCAGCTTTGTTTTTGGAAGACCACAATTTCACACGGAATTAAGTATAATATATGATTATATAAATTAATATTATTTTGTTGGATACTCCTTTCTATTGTTCTTTTAGCACTGTCACTGAAATGAGTTTCAACAGCAAAATGCAACCAGGTTTATTAAATTCGGAGACTTAGGGGCCCATTAGGATGTCGGGCGGATTGCCCGCGCCAGGCTGGCGGTAGCCACCGCCGGCCTTGCGGGGGCAATCCGCCCGACATCCACTCCCAAAGCCCCCCGCCATATTAGTATGGCGAGGGGGACCGCGCCGGACGGAAAGACCGTCCACCGCTTTTCCGCCCCGGTCGCCTTGCGGCCGGGGCGGAAAAGGATTAATATGGTGGGGGATTCTGGTGGCGGTGTCTAATAGACACCGCCAGACATATTATGATGGGCCAAATCGGATACCATTCCGTGGCGGTTCTGGGGGCCCCCTGCGGGCCCCCAGAGTGAAGGAGGGGTGGGAGGTGCACAGTACCCCCCAACATTTGCATAAACAAAGCGGCAGGCACCGCGCGGTGCCTGCCGCGTTGTTTATGCAAATGCACGCATACATTTTTAACATTGTGGCAGGCGGTGCAGTGAGCACCGCCCGCCACAATGTTAAAAATGGGAGATGTGCCCGCAACTGTGGCGGGCGCATTCTAATGCAAACATCGGGAACCCCGCCCTTAAGGCGGGCGGTCCCGTTTTACCCCTAATGGGGGCCTTAATGTTCACATATATGGTAGCAACCATTTTCATCATCAATGCCTCAGTAAAATAGGTACCTTGCTTACTCAAAGGATTTTCCACTAATAGACCAAGGTTACCACATTTATTGGAATGTTTATAGACTTTCTGTTTTTATTTGCCATACCAGAAGTATAAAAATACTTTAGAATAATTACTGCCCTTTCATAAAATGAGCATTATTTTTTTTAATATGCAACTACAAAAAGATTAAATATATATGGTGGCAAATCAGCGACTCAGCGACCTTGGGATTACAGGCATCGCCCTGTCTTGGCTGAAATCATTTCTGCAGGACCGCTCATTCCAGGTTATAGAGGGCAATTACACATCTAAAGAGACCCCTATACGTTGTGGAGTGCCTCAGGGCTCCTCCTTGAGCCCTACACTCTTCAACGTATATATGTCCCCCCTGGAAAAGATAGTCACCCCGTATGGGATAAAACTCCTGACATACGCGGATGATACGCAGCTGGTGGTTTCCCTCTCCCAGCAGGAAAATCCCATCATAGACTCCTGCGTAAAAGACATAGTCAGCTGGATGGATAGATCTCACTTGAAGCTGAATAGCGACAAGACTGAGATCATGGTGATGGGGAACCAAGCCCACTTCCATCCAGACTCCCTCTGGCCCCCCTGCATGATAAACCTCCAACTCCCAAGCCTGAGATAAAAAGCCTCGGTCTATGGCTTGATAAAAACCTCACCATGCAAACCCAAGCCAGGAAAACGGCTGGAGTTTGCTTCGGTCTCCTACGGGCCACCCAAAAAATCCTGCCATTGCTTCCTTTTCAATCAAGGAAACTCTTGATCCAAGGTCTCGTCCTATCAAGGCTGGATTACGGCAACGCACTGTACCTGGGTGTACCCCAGAAAGTTACAACAAAATTACAAGTAGTACAAAACGCAGCCGCTAGGATTTTGACCAACACTAAGACCCGTTGCTCGGCCAAACCAGCTATCCGTGAACTACACTGGCTACCCATCATAGAAAGAGTGCAGTTCAAGGCACTTTGCCTTACGCACAAAATTCTTAATGGAAAAGCCCCCCCCATACTCAAAGATCTGGTCGCTCCTTATATCACCTCCAGACCCCTTCGATCCTCTAACGCCCACCTCACACGAGTTCCCAAGATCAATAGAGCACGAACAGGAGGCCGCTGTTTTTCGTACAATGCGCCCACATTGTGGAACTCCTTGCCCTCTGACCTTCGTGCACAACCCAATTTGCTAGTATTTCGAAAAGCACTGAAGACATGGCTGTTCCCGTGAGCACCCCTCTTTCTTATCTCATCAGTAATGGGTCAGCGCTGGGACGCTTACGGGCAGCTATGCGCTCTAGAAATCTCGAAAATAAATAAATAAATAAAATAAATCAAAGCACATTCATTTTCACAGACACCATATTTGCAAGACTTCAGAATATATTGACTGTGGCAGGTTTATCCAATGTAAGTCTAGCACAGCGGTTCTTAACCTGTGGTCTGAGAACCCCAGGGATTCAGTTAAGCTTACTCAGGGGGCCTGTGACTGGTTAAAATATTAAACATTATGAGCAGGTTAATAAAGTGCATAGAAATATGGAAGCAAAATTAAGAATTGAAAATGTGAAAGCGTTCTCAGAGGCTAATTAAGTTGGGATCCTCAGACTGACTTGTGGGACTCTGTAAGCGTATCAAACAGAATATCGTATTGAAATTGGTTTGTCTTAACAGAATTTAGAAAAGCTCCAACTTTTATTGTTTTATGGTGCAAATCGTCTAAATTACTTAGGCCGTGGGCCCCAGCTTCCAGTCTTGCCTCAGTAGGGGTCCACAGATTCCAATATTTCTACAATGGGGATCCCCAGATTCGAGTAAGTGGGGGTCCACTGACGTCAAAAGGTTCAGAACCACTGGTCTTGACTATACATGGTGTTTAGATTCAGGGTAGGTGCATTTATCTATCAACGGTATCCTGAAAATGTGCCATGAATCTGACCTTCCCAGAACCTACATTGAGTGACATGGCTCCACAGCACAGCTGAGACACAATAAAACATAGCTTCAAAATAGGACCCTGGCAGTTGCACAAGCTCAATAATTTGAGACTTAGGACCTAATTATGAGTTTGGCAAGTCAGTGGCGGTCCAGCCACTGCCGCACCGGCGGTTTGATTGCCCCATTATATGTTGGGTGGTCGGACCGCCATTGCAACTCAGCAGCCACCAGGGAACCGATGTTCCTTGGCGGTGGCACAGCAGTCAGGGCCTGAGTAATATGCTGGTGGTGCCACTGTGGCACCGCCAAACGTATTATGAGTTTCAGGGCTGCCAGCGGTGTCATGGAGGTATTTTCTCCATAAAAAGGCTGGCAGTCCTGAAACTAAGGGGGCCTTAGAGGGCCCTGTGTTGCCAATTTGTATGGGGAAGCATCCAGGAGGGACAACATGTTCACCCCATGTGCATGCACCCCAGTACCTGCACTGCATGGACTTTATAGTCAATGCCGTGCAGGAACTGTTTCTGGCATTCCCATTGCAGTGCCCATTTTCAGATACATAGATGTAAGTAAGCCAAAAACTGCCCGCCAGACACGAGGAAACTTGTAATTTGATGAGCGGCCAACCATGGGTTTGGCAGTGCAGGAGCAGTCCGCCGGCCTGGCAGTGTGCTCCTGTAGCGCCAACCTCGTAATCGGACTCAAAATTTTAACATCTACATAATACTATCTTTACACAATGCCAGCTTATATAAATACCATTTTACAAATGACTCTCTAATGTTGTAACTTCAGGAAAAACAACATTTAGAACGAAGCCTTATAGTACCTAGCATGTGTGCCATTTCTTAATACTCATTTTGAAAAAGTGGTTAAAATCAGGGGTGTGCGAATACTTTGTCATTTTTTTTTTGTTTAATTATACAGCATTTTGGGAAAATATACAAAAGCACACTTTATTATAGAATATTTTTGAAAATGCAAATTCAGTGTGGCATTTTACAGTGAAATGCCTCCTGGCAACAATTTTTGATGCAAGGATGCATTTCGCACTAAAAAAATGTGAAAACCACAACTGCCACAAACAGCCACTCGTTTTCTGGTTGTTTGCCTTGTTCACGCGCTATCAATTTATCACTAACAGCAGAGTAATTAAGTGACATGGCATAATGACTTAATTTCAGGAATTTCCCTTAACAAGTGTAACAGGAAACTCTCGAAATTACGTGAATTATGCCAGCATAATTTCGATTTCGTTTGGGCCTAGTAAACACAAAATTCAGTTAGTGTATACAATCTAGCAACACAACATAGAGGCACTTTATACGACTTTAGTTGAAAGCAACAGGAAATATGTGGAAACAGTGATTAATATTTTAGTGTATTTGTTCCCACATCCTCTGATGATTTCATTATATGAGGCAAAGTACTTCTAACTTTCATATAACATCACGGTCACGGTGAAGAAACAGGCAACAATTAAGTAAGCAAAAAACAAGGTAAACATATATGTATTGCACTGAGGACTTGCATACAAAAACCGCCACATACATCGCATCAGGGACATGGAAGTTCCATTATTTCCATATCAAAAGGTAATCATTACACTTAAGCAATGAAATAAAGCAGGCAAAAACAAATGGCAAATACATTAGTGCAATGACAGAAGGAATAATCATAAATCAAAAATTATGAAATAACGAAAATCACCAAAATGTATTAATTAGTGAAACACATAGTTTTCACATGTATCATTATGTGGTACCTTGTTCTATGCTATTGCTCCGCACCGGAACCTGTGGAAGTTGTCTTCCTCTACGATTGCTGTAGGAACAATTTCCCGAAGATGACTGCAATGTATTTCCCTGTTGGTGTATTCTGCAGATGGAAGCATATTCAATACAGTGTGTGAATGTTTTTTTCTTTATAAATATATATGCTCATGAGCATTGCATTCTGGCTTGATGAAAAGAATTGCACATATCGTTGCATGCATTGCAAAAGGAATGAAGTCAGTATAATTACAAATAAAATTTGCAGGTGTGATTCTCATGAATTTTGACATTGAGAAGCACTACACTGAAAGGCATAAGCAGGTATGTACCTTACTTGTGGGGAACAAAGAACATACATTAACTTTTGAAAGCAAATGTTACATTTTTTTTTTACCTAAATGTGTACAAATAATAAACTGAAATTTCCCATAAATTTCAATTTGGCACTGTCCCTTTCACTCCACTTGTTAATTCACTGCAACTACCTATTGTAAAGTACAGTCCCCTGTCCCAAACGCTGCAAACAGTGCAATATAAACCCATTATTTCAGCTGTTTCAGTGGTAACTTTTATGATATCAGTTATTTGTTCCCTGCTACTTCTCTTGTTATCTTTCTTCTTCTGTTCTAACTTAATATTTAGAACCCTGACTCGAAAGGAAGATTCTGCTCTAAAGTCGTCTATGGGGAAATCGCAGCGAGAAGTTGGCCGATTATCTGTTTATTGGTAAGAGAGGGCATTTGATTAGCTTCGGCATGCTGTGTTCCTACATCTTGATTAGATCAACTCTTGCATGCTCTTGAAATACATTTAAATAGAGTGGTATTAGTTAGAAAGCAAAAATCGCCTCTAAATAATCAATGTGAACAAAAGATGGAGACTGGAGCATAATTAATCCTGATTGCCCACAAAAGAAATCACCTCAGTCACAGTTTGACATTTTTTATCAATATATGATCATTCTTACCTCCTCTAGACTCCATTCTTAATATTGGCTTCAAAATACAATGTAGTTTATCTTAGTTCTTTTTGCAGATATATTAATCTATTCTTAATAACAGAGTATGGCCTCAAACTTTGACAAAACGCATGCATATATATCAGTGTGTCTAAGTGATCTGGAAATTATATTTTCTATGTACTAATTACATTTTAGGAGTCAGGAAAGTTTTTTCGACTCCTTAAATGAGATTCCAAAGCAGTTTGTAGGCACCCCTTTTAAAATACTACATCAATCGCTGATGTATCTATTTATCTGACTAAAAATGTGGTCACAAAACCTTGGAATTTCACTGACACCTCAAAGGATGTGGTAATGCATTCGCAGACAGGAAGAAGTCCAACCCTTTGTGAATGTAAAGAAAAAGTTTGTTGAGAGTAGGCAAAGGTCCAAGTGTCTACTGACAACTCTTAAACATACTTATACAATGTGAACTTTTTTTAAAGCATCCTTGTTTTCTTTAAGAAAAATTAGCTGCATTTAAAAGAGTTTGCATATTTACAAGAAATCAAAATACATGGTGGCCTGCTGACCCCACCAGGCTTCCACCGCTTAGATGGCTACCAATCGTAGCGAGTTACAATTTGTGCCTTCCTTATTAATATTCATGAAGCAGGTCAGATTATGACCAACAATAATTCGTAATTTTAACAACTAAACTTTTAACATATTGGTCAGTTCTTAAAATTCTTTACTGACAGTAAAAATACTAGTGCCAAATTGCAAGCAGTATTTTGCAACCGGTAAGTAAATTGCACATCTGCTCCATAATCATTTCTGAACTAATTTTTCATCAGCTAGCAGTGGATATTTTAACTCGTTCACAAGATATATTTAGTTTATGGAATGCTTATGGTGCTATATGGAACAGTATGTAAAATTATGTAAAACAGGGATGTGTCCGCCAAAGAACTTTATATTCTTATATGAAAATATTATAACTCATGTATTTTCTAATATTTCTGGCAGCAAAAATACAGAATACCAAAAAAGTAAAACTCAACAGTTTCCACAAACCTCTTAAGCGTTAATTTCTCATAAATACAGGAAATTTCTCCTATGTGTGTACAAGAGCTTTTTTTATCCACTTACTAAAATATTTCACGCCCAATGACCAATCAACTCATATTTCCTAACTAAGCTAAATAAACTGGGAAACATGTTGCATGCCTGCTTCAAAGACAATTCCCATGACTTATTCTTTGGATTCTTGATCAGTGAGTATTTGTCCATGACTTGTTAACTTTTAACTACTGAGCAGATCATGCACTGGGATTCCACAAGAAACACCTACAATGCAGAGTATATGGAAGTTTCTTTTACACTATCTGATGTACTTTAGAGTGTGAGTACAATTGAAATATCATAACATGATGTGGTTTATACTAACGTATCAAGTAAGATTTACCTGTTAAGAAAAGTACAAAAACGTAGGTATATATTAACACTTTAGGAATTATAAATTCAAAATACTATGTATAACTGTGGCTAAAACAATAATCCAGCTCATGAATATATTTTTCACAGTGTTGCTTATCGAAAGCATTTTATAAACACAATATTCAAACAGTTATCCATGAAATAGAAAACACAAGCAATGGAAGGACACACTGCAATAAATACGGAGAATGAAAAATGCTTTCAATGAATCCTTCTGTATGAGATGCTGCCAGTTGAAGAAGGGATAAGGTAGATATGATGGTGGTGTGATTACTATGAAGAAAACATCACCACACCACAGTGACAGCAAGCGTGACTGCACTGTACACTCGAGGAGGTACAACACAACACAGACATCTGGAAGGCACTACATGAACACAGTGCTGTACAAGTAATAGCACCTTCTTGGAAGTGGAGATGGTGGCGTCGACACTCCTGTAGCTAGGTGATGTACTGAGCACACGTGTTTGACACTAGAAGGCTCACTTGACCTTGAGCGAGTGTAGTATTTTCCCCTAAAGCTTTGCTGATAGGATGTTCTTGGGGCTGCGTGTGCCCTTCTATAATGACTTGGTAGTACTCTATAACATTAGAGTCAAAAAAGATTTTTGAGTCAACGGCCCAAAACCAATTTTTTTTTCTCCTATGGAGAAACCTATAAGAGCAAAATACACAGCATCACATTTGAAAGATTTTAGGAAAAACAAACAAAAAGTACAACTTACATTAGTCTAACAACTGTGAAAGTAGATATTAGATTAATGTTCCTAAACTAAGATCATATTTTTTACATAGACATATCACAAATATCTTATAAAATTTCTAAAGACACCAATGAGTACTATTGAACATGGACAAACATGTTTTTAGTAGTTCACATTTTTTATACTTTGATGACACTAGACACAAACCAGCACAACATAGGATAGTTTAAAGGGTTTGCATTTTCATTCAAGTTCTTCCATTTATCCTGCAGAAAACACAACCATCGAAATGGGGAATAGTTCTAGGCAAACAAAGAACACAGTCTTTCAAGAACGAAAGTGAAATTAAGCATTAAGAAAAATACAAGATTTTAAATTAAATCAATTGACTGAGGAAATCTTACCTAAAAACCACATCCCATCCAATACAAGTCAAGTCAAGTCAAATGGGCTTTATTTCGATACAAAACATATCTTTAAAAGCAATACATACAATGATTTAAAAAGCATAAAAAGCCAACATATCATTAGTTACTATTACAAAAACGTTTGGCATCAATAAATTACCTAAAAACAGTGAAACACGATGACCTAAATTAAACAATTTCTTTAAGCCATTTTGACCTAATCAACCATGCCCAACCTAAAAACTTAGCCAGGCCACATACAAACAAGGGCCGAGTATCTGACTTCAAAATTCGCAAAGCCACCATATGATTTCTGGTACCCAGCTCCTTGCATAAAGGTTTCAACCACCTAGAACGCGGAGCTTTATAGGCAGGACATTCAAATAGACTCAGTCCTATGAGCACAAAAAGAGCAAAAAGGAGTAGTTTGGGCCGGAATTTTCCAGCGAGCAGTCAATTCGCCGACTGGAAGTACTCCTATTCTGAATTTAAAATACAAGACCCTATCTCTAGATTTAAGAATCATATCGAGATAGGGTTCTCGGAGGGCCACATCCTTCAGCAAAATAAATTCGCTGGTGGATCTGCAATGGTTGGAATCAGTGTTTCTCCTACCTACTACCCAATTACTGTAGACTCTCTTCAGGACAGACTTGGGGGAGGGGGGGGCAGTTCTAGACCGCCATGCTTCCTCTAGTCCCACCTCCCCAAGCAGAAATTTAACGTCCCTCAGCCACCTTATTTTTGACCAACCAGGCAACGATAGAACCTCCTTTAAACCTTCCGCATAACTGGCAAGTTCAGGGACTCTCCATAGTCGAGCCCAAAGCAGAAGGGGGCGCAACTTTGCCTGATCTTTAATAGGGTGGCAACCCATATCTAAAAGTAGTGGTAATGTAGGGGTGCCCTGTGGGAGGGCCATCAAGTCCTTCAAGAATTTATTCTCTGAGCGGGATAGGTCATCAACATTCATGGATCCACAAAGCTCTGCCCCCTAGAGAGCCGCACTAACGCCTCTCGCCAAATAGATGTCCAACACAGGGGCAATGGGTTTAAAGGAAGAAGACCGCTGTTCTTTAAGAAGGGCACCCACCACCCTTTTGTGAGTCAGTAACATCTTGTGGAGATGGGAATTCCACGGCATGGTATCACTAAGGCGGATGCCTAAATAATCAAACTCCTTAACCCTTTCCAAGGGCACCTGATTTAAAACAGGCGCCCGTCCGAGCTTTTTTGGGGGGTTCAAAACCAAATATTTGGTCTTATCTGTATTGATTTTTAACCCCCTATTCTCACAAAAAGATAGGAAACCGTCTAGGAGCCTCTGTAATCCCACCGGTGATTTTGAGATCAACAGGGTATCGTCCGCGAATAATAGAGTGGGTATTCTCCTGCCCGCAAGAGAGGGGGCATCTGAAGGGTTTTTCAAGAGATGCTCCACCACTCCGTTCACATACAGTGAGAACAGAGTGGGGGCAAGGACACAACCCTGCCGGACGCCCCTGTTCACAGGTATTCTAGTAGTCTTTTGTCCCTGCTTACCCCACCTCACCTGTGCAAAGTTCTGTGAATGGAGCTTCATCAATATGGACAGTAGGTATGCAGGCATTCCCATATCAGACAGTACCTTCCACAGGGAACCACGTGGCACCAAATCAAAAGCAGTCCGTAAGTCAATAAAAACAAGATACAGACTGCCTTTGCCTAATAGGACCAACTTCCAATATAAAAGCAGTAATCTAAAGGTCTGCTCGATGGTCCCGGTGCCTGACCTGAATCCTGCCTGAAAATCAGAGAGAATTTTATTATCATCTGCCCACTGGAGTACCCTCCCTAGGACCACCTTTCCTGCCACCTTTTGCGTAGAATCTATAAGGCTTATAGGCCGGTAGTTTGCTGGGTCGTCCCGGGCACCCTTTTTGAAAATTGGAACGACCTCATCTCCCATCCATGAGTCTGGGAGAGAGGCGCCAAGGTAGGTTGCATTAAGCAATGAAGAAATACGTTTTCCCCATGCGGTCAAATTAAGGCGTAACAAGTCCCCCGGAAGCCCATCCGGACCTGCTGCTTTGTTGGGGACAAGTGATTTGATCACATTCTCCACTTCCTTGGCTGTAAAGGATAGATTGTCACTCCACCCTGGGGAGCCCAAGAATAGCAAATCAGGCTACCCCATCCTATCTTCCTGGGTAGGAGTATAAAGGAGGGAGAAGTGATCAAACCATATCTCCTCAGATATATTACATGTTATCAGGGATTCAACTGGCCTATTCCTTAACCTGACTAAGTCCCAAAAGCCCCTAGAATCCCTCCCAACACTAGCTTCTTTCAAATCACACCAAAACCGACTATCCCACTCTTTCTTAGCTACACTAATTGCCTGCCTGTACTCCTTCCTAGCGGCACGAATCAGCTCGCATCCCTTACTTGTGACTGCTTCAATTAGATCCCTCTTCGCTCTCCGGCAATTCTCGGAATACCACCCTGGTTCACCCTTAGGACGCCCACGCTCACTAATGGGAGCTCCCCGGCTAGGTATTAAAAATAACTCACCCAGGGCTTTGATAGTATCACAAAAGAGAGAAGATACCTCCGAGTAATCCGGGCTGGAAGATTCCAGACTGCTCAAGGCCTTAACCATGATTATTCTTATTTCCTGAACCTTCCCCTCATCCAGGGCAACCTTGCGCCATTTCAGGCGCCTCCCACAGTTGGATGGACAAACTTCACCAGTTGTCCGCAACTCAGGCATTTCCTTAGGGCCTTTGCCCTCAAGCCACGTAGGGGACAGGGACAGAGAGAGTGGGTTATGGTCACTGTCTGCAGACTGGAGGACTACCATGTCCCTCAATTGGGCCCATAGTTTAAAGTCTAGCAGAATATAATCTATTCTGGAAGAGTGGTCTACCCTATTATACATATGGGCTGCACAAGGGTCCGAAGCTGTTCTTTCATTTACCGCCCTCAGACCAAACTCCAATGTTAGGGCGTTAAGCTGCATAGCCCATTGGGACCACCTCTTGATAGGTGCTAGTGATAGCGGGGGAATACCCCTCCTTACGTCCTCGTCTGAAATGCCCAGAATGTCATCTGCTGCTAGGGGCTCAAAAGTGCAATTAAGGTCCCCGGCGATCATGACATACATATCCGGGCAGCACTGGGTAAGTTCTTCTTCCAGCCTCAGTAGGGTTGGGGACGGTGACCCCCCTTTAGTGCCTCTAGCATAGATATTAAAGATCTCCAAGGACTGCTCTCTAAGGGGCACACTGACTGACAATCTTAACAAATCAGGAGACTTAGAATCTCTATGCCTAATCTAAAGGCCCAAGGAGATACTATTCCAAATAAGCAGGCCGCCAGAATGGCGACCTCTCCCTGAAGGGGAGGCAATGGCTGGGACAAAGTAGGTAGTGTAGCCAACTTTATGGCAGGGCTCCAGACACCAGGTCTCTTGGAAAATGCATATCCCGTAAGACTCAATAAATGTATTCCAGTCTGGGAGATCTAAATTTCTGGAGATGCCAGCTATATTCCAGCTCACAATCCTCAGGTCGCTATTGGATATAGCTTACTCTTGATGGGGTAGCGGAGCGGGTGTACTAGTCCCAAAACGAGGAACCGTTGCTATGCCCTCCAAGCCCACCAATATACAATTGTTGGTAGGTAGGGAACAACTAAGTGTAACTCCCTGTGGGGCATCAGGAGAGAGGGGAGGAGATAGTTCATAAGGGTAGGAAGCCCCAAGTTTATCCCCAAAGTTAGTCAGATTATGTCTCCCAGATCTAGCGACTACAGGAGATATCAACTTGGCAGGTTAATGAAAATCACGTCAGCAGCCCCACCCCGACCAGTAAGGGCCTAGGCCTGAGCTCTGTCCAAACGATCTAGGGGGAGGGAAGACATAATGGGAGTGTCCATAGTCCCTACCCCCCCACGTTGGAGGGCTGACAAACCAAGAATTTGCTGAGTGGGGATTAAAGTAGCTAAGATCGCAAATACTAATACCTGAGCTACCTTCACTAGGATGTTTATTACAAATGAACCCAGCTACCCTGGGATCTTTAAAATTAACCAGGATACAATCTCCCCAGAGATCCTTAGGCCTAGTACCAACCCAGCTAACCCGTCTCACATGGAGAACCCGGCCGTCTAGAGAACTGGGCAGAGGTCTGTTTTCCCTAAGCCAAAACATAGTTTTGTTTTTCAGTTCATTGTATGATTCGTGTTTACCCAACTTAAGCATGGGGACCCCAGTAAGTACAGCTACGAAGGGCTGGCAGTCAGGTGGTAAATTAACATGGGGTATAGTGGATACACCCGTCTCCTCAACTAACAATGGTTTGGGCGGGGGAATTGAGTTGCCTGACAGGACCCCTTTACCTCCCCTGTTATTGTTTGGGCTCTTGCGATTGGTAGAGCGACTATTGGCAAGACCTATAGGTTTTTTAGCCAGATTTGAACTGTTATTACTGTTCATTTGGACTTTAGGTTGAGCAGAAACCCCCATATCAACAGTCCCAACTCTCGCGTGTTCCCCCTGTGTGTCCACGGTGGATGAGGTAGATGTGCTTGCCGCCATGGCCCCAGAAACCTCCCCAGATGTAATAGTATGAGCATTAGCAACTATAGGTGTTGCCTGGTGCAAAATACTCCCCGTAATCCCATCCTCCCTAATTTTTGAATGGAGTTTGATCAGGGACTTGAGAGAGAAGAAGTTGTCAAGAGTGGCCTGCTCAAATCTATCCAGCCGCTCCGACAACTCCTTCACTCTCTCAAGAACCGGGAGAATCAGTGATTTCATTAAGTGCTCAATCTTGGAAATGGAGGGAACCTCAGATGAGGTACCTACAGTATGTGTAGGTTGTGTGTTATCATTCCTCTGTTCGCAAGGGGAGGGGTACAAGACAACTGCCCTCCCATAAGCTCTTGAAGACCTGGCGAACTCAGTCTCGCCCCCGCCATCGGCCCCTTAGATTTCACACACCCCCTGATATAGTTTCTTCTCAACTTCTTAGGGGGTTTAGGTTGACTACCCTTGCGAGGACTTGTAGTACGTTTCCTTTTAAAAGGAGCTACTCCAGTTACTTTAACAGCTAAAACCGCCGACTGGGGAAGGGAGTCATCTTGGGGAACAGGGATACACGAGGGGACAAGGGACACTGATAGCTCAGCAGGCAGCGGTTCAGGATCAGGGACAGAGGCTACACGCCCACACGGCACTAAAGTAGCAAGCCTATCAATACTAGCCCTTATGGATTTTACTCTTTGGCTATCAGAACCAGAAGTAACAGAATCCAGAGACACGGCATTATGCACTGAGGAGGAAACTCGTGCCAGGTGCCCCAAGGATGACCGTCTGTTGTCAGCAAATTCGCGAGATATGCGGCGTTCGGTAGTAGCAATCTCTTTCTCAAGGACCGAGAATGCACGAATAACAAATTGGTCCAAGGTACCACTTATACTGCCCCCCCCCCCATGCTTTTACCAGAACGAGTTGTCATTGGCATGAGCAGCCTCACTAGTAATTAAGGGAAAGCCAACTGTTGGTCAGAAAGATAGCACACAGTATCTAACGATCAGAGTTCCAGTGATCCGTAGAGTCCAGGTCTTAGGGGGGTGGCCCTGCCCAGCCACGTTCAGCCCCGGACGGCCACAGACGGTCCCGCCCTTGTCCCGGGCTTCTCCCGGGACGCTCCTGTGCGCTCCCGCGCAGCAGAAAGGTGGACCCAATGTATGACGTCAGCAGTGGGGGCGGTGCTCGAGCCCCGCTGCAGGTGTGGACGCCAATGAGGATCCTGGTAAGTTGAGTCCAGTGGGCTGATTGCGCGTCTCTCACTCGCGCCTGGCCCCCACTCGTCCCCGATATCACTGGGCTCTCCGCTGGGCTGAAAGACACGGCCAAGAACAAGAAGAGAAGTTCCTTTGTACACCAACAACAAACACCTAGCGCTGCAGCACCCGCGAAGTGGGTTGCGGCGATTGCGCGTCTCTCACTCGCGCCTGGCCCCCACTCGTCCCCGATATCACTGGGCTCTCCGCTGGGCTGAAAGACACGGCCAAGAACAAGAAGAGAAGTTCCTTTGTGCACCAACAACAAACACCTAGCGCTGCAGCACCCGCGAAGTGGGTTGCGGCAAGGTAATTTAAAGCGCCAGCAGGGGGGTGGTGCTCGAGCCCCGCTGCAGGTGTGGACGCCAATGAGGATCCTGGTAAGTTGAGTCCAGTGGGCTGATTGCACGTCTCTCACTCGCGCCTGGCCCCCACTCGTCCCCGATATCACTGGGCTCTCCGCTGGGCTGAAAGACATGGCCAAGGACAAGAAGAGATGTTCCTTTGTGCACCAACAACAAACACCTAGCGCTGCGGCAGCCGCGAAGCGGGTGCGGCGAGGTGATTTAAAGCGCCAGCAGGGGGGCGGTGCTCGAGCCCCGCTGCAGGTGTGGATGCCAATGAGGATCCTGGTAAGTTGAGTCCAGTGGGCTGATTGTGCGTCTCTCACTCGCGCCTGGCCCCCACTCGTCCCCGATATCACTGGGCTCTCCGCTGGGCTGAAAGACAAGGCCAAGGACAAAAAGAGAAGTTCCTTTGTGCACCAACAACAAACACCTAGCGCTGCGGCACCCGCGAAGCCGGTGCGCCGAGGTGATTTAAAGCGCCAGCAGGGTGGCGGTGCTCGAGCCCCGCTGCAGGTGTGGACGCCATTGAGGATCCTGGTAAGTTGAGTCCAGTGGGCTGATTGCACGTCTCTCACTCACGCCTGGCCCCCACTCGTCCCCAATATCACTGGGCTCTCCGCTGGGCTGAAAGACACGGCCAAGGACAAGAAGAGAAGTTCCTTTGTGCACCAACAACAAACACCTAGCGCTGCGGCACCCGCAAAGCGAGTGCGGCGAGGTGATTTAAAGCGCCAGCAGGGGGGCAGTGCTCGAGCCCCGCTGCAGGTGTGGACGCCAATGAGGATCCTGGTAAGTTGAGTCCAGTGGGCTGATTGCGCATCTCTCACTCGCGCCTGGCCCCCACTCGTCCCCGATATCACTGGGCTCTCCGCTGGGCTGAAAGACACGGCCAAGGACAAGAAGAGAAGTTCCTTTGTGCACCAACAACAAACACCTAGCGCTGCGGCATCCAATACATAGTCTTCAGCACTCACACATTTTAATTCAAAGACAGACCATTGAGACTGTGTAGCAGAAACAGGCAAGAAAAGTTACGTTTTTCTAGGAATATCAAATGCAACATCTTATCTAACGTCTTATATTACTATTAGGTAGCCTTTATTTGGTGATCTCCAGGGCTTACTTCTTTGGGGCTCTATGGTCCGCCTTCACCACCTGGTGAACGTACAGAGAGATTTGATAGTCTATTTGCCTAATGTGGGTACCGTCTTTGAAGGTCAGCGTTCTAGATTGTCAGATATTGGGCACGTACAGGAGCACAAAAGCATATTTAATGGCAGACACTGTGTGTTCTTTTCAGACTAACTCAAACTTGTAACCATTGCACAGAGGTATTATGCAATTATAGACCGAGGTTTTATTCAGCCTTGGGACTGCTTTATATTGTGCTTTTTAAATTATGCTTTTTTTTGTAGTTGATCAACATACAGTTTTAAATTTCAGGTTACAATTAGGGGGCTTATTTTGATGATGTCCAGGTCATTCCTCTTTAGGGTTCTCCAGCCTGCTTACACCTATGGGAGATTGTTTGGTGAGAGCTGATTGCCTATGTGCCTTCCATAGGCTCCATCTTTTAAGGCAAGCCCTCTAGCTTGTTGGTCACTACTTGGCAGGTGCATGCCCACAAAAACATATTGAATGGCAGATATTGCACATCTGCACCACTGGTATGCCAAAGGCACACCATGCATTATGCCAGTCATGGGATGTATTTTTGTTAACTAGACTTGCTAAATGAGCTTTCTGGGCTGGCCATGGCCTTAACAACACCAGAAGGGAATACAGTTCTGCATGTTCTGCATGTTAGTAGGCCTGTACGTAGACAAGGGAGAGTTGCAATTGAAGAGAAGGCTAGGATTGTACTATGATGGACTCTACGTCTGGGTGATATTTGAGGACTTAGTTTGAAGATACTCCATTTCTACCTATTCAAATCACAACCACATCTAATATGAAAACAATCTCTCAACAAACACCTACCAATCCTAGCAAACAAGGTCACTCCAACCTACCCTCACTCACCAAACAATATTCTCCTCTACAAAACACTCCTACATACCCTTCTACCCCTGCATCCACACAGGACCCATTTTCCCTTCTACACAATCCACAATTGTGTGCTAAGCCCCAATCCAATACATCTATCCCACTATGCCACTGCCCCAAACAGTACATAACCATGCTCTTCTAAATCTCACATACCTGTTAAAACAAACACAATTACCACTAGGTGATCCTAGGTTTCTGGCATAAAAGGTTTTTAAATATCAGCCCCCCAGGGCCCTCATAATCTTTCGAATACTGATGTACTCACCAGACGAAAAAACAAAAAATCGTGTATCCACAAGCACTCGAATAAATAAATAGAATTAAAACAACACTTTGAAATGTTTTCCATATTAGAATGAATAAGTTTCAATAAAAATGACACAATGTAAATTGAATGTGATCATGACGACTTTCCTTGAATTACCTTTCTTCGGAGATCGCAGCGACGGGTAAGCTAGTAATATATATATATATAGAATTAAAACACCATTCATCCGATCGCCAGGAAACTTTGGGAAGTTGTTGAGTACACTCTCTCCTAGGTTTCTGGCATAAAAGGTTTTTAAATATCGGCCCCCCAGGGCCCTCATAATCTTTTGAATACTGATGTACGCACCAGACGAAAAAACTAAAAATCGTGTATCCACAAGCACTCGAATAAATAAATAGAATTAAAACGACACTTTGAAATGTTTTCCATATTAGAATGAATAAGTTTCAATAAAAATGACACAATGTAAATTGAATGTGATCATGACGACTTTCCTTGAATTACCTTTCTTCGGAGATCGCAGCGACGGGTAAGCTAGTAATATATATATATATATATATATATATATATATATATATATATATATCCGCTCAGCAGTCCCTCCCCGCAATTCCGGGAATTAGGTAGCAGCACTCCGGGGTAAAGTCACAGTTAGGTTTTATTAATATATATATATATCTCTAAAGATTACCCCGACCACTTCCAGCAAGCACCTGGCGAGGAAGGAGACTCAGGCCTCTGCAGCAAATTTTCAGGCAAGAAAAACTGTATTGTTCACTTCTCACGACGACGCGTTTCGGGCTGTGCAGCCCTTGATCACATTCCATATATATATATATATATATATATATATATATATATATATATATATACATACACACGGCCACACACACACGAACACATATATATATGTTTGTGTGAATCCATGAATATTTATGATTCAGATGGACGTGCGTGTCTGAATATGTGAAAATGGCTATGTAGATGCAGCTATGTATTTGAGATTAGGCATTGTAAAAGGGTATTACAATTATATATACCAAAAATGTTTTAAATAAACATCTGCTATGCATATGACAATACATGTATGTTTTGGCATTAGATATATATCTATGTGATAGTATGTAGATAACATATATGTCAGATTACGTCAATATGATTGTAGGGTAGGTACTGATACATATATGTATATATATATATATATCCATTCATCACCGTCTTCACGTCGGATATTTCCAAAGAACAGCAACGGACCACAAAGTAGGTGCTCAAATTAATTTATTGTTGTTGTGCAGATTGGTATATATATATATATATACATATATACCTATATATATATATATATATATATATATATATCCCAAACAAATTTGAACCACGGTGACGCTGGCGCTCTTAGTCTAGCGCGGTGCGTTTCCCAATCGACAGGGCCAGTCGATAATTATTCCACGAAGTCCAACTCTAGGTTGGATATGAAAACGCACTCACTCGGATGTGAATTATAAAGGTTACAGCAGCTTTATTTTACCAAGCTTCTCGCACATGCCCAACGCGTTTCACCTTACACAGAAGGCTTGATCACGGGATGTTGAGCCTTAACAATGAGCCTTCTTTTATGTTTGTGCATAGTGATTAAACCATATATATGCCAAGGCATTCTGGTACATGTAGTTTTTCACATTTTTTACAATTTCCAAAACATGTGTTAACAAACAACTCGAAAGGAGATTTAGTGCATTATCCTCAATAGCAATGATTTCATTTTAGTGTCATTAATCATTGTCTTTTGTTTTACAGTATCTCTGGTGAGGTGTGTTGTTTGCAATCACAGTTGTATCACAGCTTCTTGTGGTTTATTTAGGAACAAAACAGGGTTTTCCTTTATTATATGTATGGAAATAAACAACTTCAGGACCACTGATTTGAAAAATGCAAACCGTTAAGTGATTGCATGCTCAGAAAATAGTGCAGTGGCAAATTAACATACTGGGTTGTTATGAGATCCACATTTTGATTTGAAGCTGTTGTAGAAATGACTAATTGAAGAATCATTCTGTCTATAATTATAGATACTCTGTTTCACATCGGAATCACTGAATGTTTTGCTGATTTTAAATGGTTTAATATCGATTAGCAGTATAAAAAACATTGTATATGTTAAATGGGAGAAATGAGGTGTGTTAGCAACTGGTTAATGGTTGCCAAATGCCGATCCACGGCTAAATTCTACTTGTTGTGTTAATGCCATGATATTTGTGCAATAATGTGCCTATAAAGGGCAAATTGTAAAATAAGGCTTGACAAACGACACATATTTAACTAAATGTATTTATATTGAATATGAAATACTTTCTAAATGGCGGGCGCTCTGATCTCGGCACGCCAGTCACCTCTCTATCTCAATGTAATATGCAATGATGGGTTTAAAATGGTGCTGTGCGTATTTGCCGCTTTGACACTGACGAAGGAGGTTTCTCCGAAACGCGTCTGTTTTATCTCTGATTAAAAAGCAGTTTTGAATCGCCCCGTGAGTGCCGCCTTTTCTTCCTGCAGAAGTGGGAGGTTTCCAGGAGCTGTGATATTTGCGCGATGAACCGACGCGCGGCAGCACCCGCCTGAAAGAGTGACTCGATAACGGTGCGAGTGGAGCGACAATATATTCACAATGCAAAAACTCCTGCTGCTTCCAGTGCGGCGGAGAAGGAGAGACGGACCACTGTATCCAGGCAAGATGTTTTTATTTAACCCAGTTCTTCCAGCATACTAGATGACGTGTTTCGGGCTCGTAAGCCCTTGTTCACATAAAAACTGTGTGATTGCCGGTTGTATTATCAAGTCTTGCTACATACCCGCCCACATCACATGGTTCAGTCACCTGATAGCTGAACTAAACAACAGACTACATTCCAACTCATTCGTGCATCTTTCGATTGCAATTTATAACATGTGTCGTTGTACCAAAATTTACAATTAAGTGTCATCATTATAGTAAGTTCATAACTACCTAAAAAAATCAAGTTTTGACACTTATTGTGCACCAAAATCTGGGAATGTTGCTCCAGGAATTATTTCATTCATTAATAATCTTATGACCCTTAGAGCCTATAGCCTCTCTTTTTAATGCTAGCCATTTCCTGCCATACAATGGCTCCAGAGTAATTTTGTTATAGTTGGTTAAATCCCTTGTAACAACCAATCTCCTTTTTGCTTTCAATGCAAATTCATAAATATTTAAATAAACTAAACATGACTGGAGGTGCAACATCGGGCTATTCGGGATGTGCAAAACAATGCATAGCAGCGAAATAAATGTGGAAAACTGTGCTAATATAATCCCAAATGGGGAATAAAGTGCAATAGTACGTTAATGCATGTAAAAATCCAGATAAAACATCAGAAACACCAACATTTCCTATTTGGTAAAATCTTGTTCTTGACTATACATACATACTAACTATTAAGTGCAATAGTGGCTTTAAAATGTAAGCACTGATTTGCTAATTCAGACATGCGAGGTAATGTTTACGGCCTTAAAGTTGTTAATGCATTTCTTTACAGATATCCAGCAGACTTATTGAACACAAATCAAAATGTCAATCACCTAGACCAGAGCTACCCCATCTTTTGACTTCCTATAATAAGATGTCACCTGATATCACAAAATGTCTAAAATGAATAGCCATACTTCTGAATGTAATGCCCTATTAAGTTGTGGCACATCTGTAAAATATTGTAGTTAGGTGGGGGGGTGTCTAGGCTCTTATAGGAAGTTGTGCAGATCTTCAGCATTATTCAACCCATTAGGGCTTTTGCAGTCAAATTCCAATATTAGTTTACTTTCTAATTGCCTAAGCAAAAGCTCTCTGTTTCCTCCACGTTGTTTTGGTACAGATGCCACTACAAAGTATTGTAGGCATTTCACATCATTATCATGTACTCTTGTGAAGTGGCGTGCCACTGGATATGTAGGATCGCTGTGTAGGATAGCTCTAAGACGTTGAAGAATCCTCTGGTGCACCTGCAATTTTGTGCTTCCGATATAATTCAAACCACAGGTCCACGTGAGGACATACACAGCAAATTCTGTCCTACAATTGAAGCTGCCACCTATGGCAGTTTCACCAGCGTTGAAAGGCGTATGGTAATGTGTTTTATTCACGCCAAATTTGCACGCTCAACATGATGAGCATTTGTGGAAGCCAGGAGTTGGTTTTACCCATGTGGAATTCTGTTTGATTTCTGGACTGCTCTGGTCTAATATCGAACCCATATTTCTTGCTCTGCTGAATGTGATAGTGGGTGTGGGCGGGTAAACGAGAGCGTAGTACTGGATCGGTAAGTACTATAGCCCAATTTTATTCACTATGGATCTAATCTTCCGTTCTTCATCACTGAATACAGTGATGAGTCTAGGCCCTTGATTTACTGTGAGCTCTTCATCCTGAACCAACTGCTCCCTAGGTTCAACACTGTTCATAGTGATGTCAGGTAACAGGCTATCTCTTGTTCTCAATTTGGCTTTGGTCATAGCGGCCTCAAGTATTTTATTTGAATATCCTCGTGCTAAGAGTCTTGTTATTAACTCATTTGCACATATTTCAAAATCCGTTTCTACACTGCAGATTCTTTTTAACCGCAAGATCTTCCTGTAGGGAATGCTGGCGATGAGGTGTTTTGGGTGATCACTCGAGGCGTGGAGTGTCATATTACCAGCGGTTGGCTTCCTAAATAAAGTTGTTTCAATTTTATTGTTTTTAATGTACACCTTGACATCTAAAAATTCCATGCTGTTCCTATCTATATGTGATGTGAAGTGGAGGTTTAATTGATTAATGTTGATGTTGTTAACAAAATCAGAAGCTTCTAATTCATTACCCTTCCACAAAATAAAGATGTTGTCAATGTACCTAAGGAAACAAACTATATTTTTGTTGAAGCACTCACTGTATTTCTTTTTCAGTACCTGTTCCTCCCACCAGCCCACGTGCAAGCACGCGTAGCTGGGGAGAAACAGGCTCCCATTGCCACGCCGCTGAGTTGTCTGAACAAATCCTTCCCAAATAGGAAGACATTATTATTCAGACACCATTCAATTAGACTTACAATTGCTTT
Organism: Lissotriton helveticus; assembly: GCF_964261635.1. Taxonomy (NCBI): domain Eukaryota; kingdom Metazoa; phylum Chordata; class Amphibia; order Caudata; family Salamandridae; genus Lissotriton; species Lissotriton helveticus. The sequence continues at coordinate 592,833,536 of NC_136067.1, read as the reverse complement.
ATTGTGCTGGTAGAACTCACTCGGTCTCTGATCTAAAAAATGCTTGACTGCCGCTAAGCCTGCACTATGATCTATAGTAGTGTACAACGATTCAATATCTAGCGCTATTAGCAACATATCTTCAGACCATGGTAGATTTTTAGTTTTAGTCAAAAAGTCACCTGCATCCTTTATATAGCTAGGCAGTTTTTTTTACCAGATCTTGTATAAAGAAATCTATATATTGCCCAACCTGCTCTGCAACGCTTTTAATGGCAGAAATAATTGGTTTCTGGGTACAGGTACAACAGCTTTATGAATTTTAGGTATTAAATATAATACTGGTAGGACAGGACTTTCATTGTTCATATATATATATTGATAGACACACATATACACATTATACTTCTAACTCTATTCAAGGCATTAACACATGAATATACATGTATATTTATTCTTGGGTTAATTACTTGTATAACAATTTAAGTATAATGTATATTCTACCTATGTGTGTCTATCAATATAGCTATAGAAATTGAAGAAGGAATAATGAACACTATCACTTTAGATGGAATGTCTGATGGGAGAGACTTTGTAGTCCAGTTGACAGCAAATAGGCGAAATGCATCTGCTGTATTCTGTATGGTTTTTGCACAGACGGTGGATATAATGCAACATGATAAAAAGGAAATTCAATCAATCCTATGGCCCACATCCTACTATGTGTGTGTGTAAGTGCCTATCCTATAATCGTATATTATATGAATTAAAAGAACTTCACATCTTCCTTTCCTGCAACTCTCTAACTCATCCCAAACGTTTGTTTCTGACTTCTATGGACTCCCAAAGAAGCTATCCAAACAATTCTCTTTTTCTATTTAGTTTATCCCATTAACAGGTCCACATGACCACAACTTCAAATAACATCTCACATCTTCCCTTTACTAATCCTTTTCAATTAATCTAACCCTATGCAAAACACGAAATAAATGCATGCAATTGCAAAAGGACAATTTTAACACAACTGAACCTACTAGGAAAATGAAGCACATATTGTTGTTCAACTACCTATTGTCCTCTCATCTTGGGTTCCGGAGTAGCATGATACACACTGCCAAGCGCTTCAATGCCTCTTCAGGGGTACTAAGTGCTATATAAAAATAATTTACAACATTGCCCACCTACGTTAGATGACCATCTCCATGTTCAAGGTTTATGAGATAATTAGCCATTTATCAATGAACCCTCAAAATTTAGTAGTACTTAGGGATTTTATCCTGCATACAAAGCATTTACATTGTTAGAAGTTTCTAAAAGTGATGGGATGTTATAACCTGTCCAATATATTCAGACTGCTGCTCATGTACAAATACATACTTTGGGTTCCAGACTGATCATTACTAAGTGAATTTTGCTACTGCCCTGGTTCATAGAATACCTTCTATACATCCATCCACAGCAAAGCGGAGAAGTGTGGCTCACTGGTTAGAGGAGGCAGACCTGGAAGCAGAGGTCAGCCCGGGACCAGGGTTCAATTCCCGGCTCGGCGGGGTCTTGAGTCCTAAAATGTCCACGGACTCGACAATTCTCGCTCCGGTGCCTACTCGATTCACGGGTTCACACTCTGCGACTCTGGGCAATAGCTCGCTTAATCTCCACAAAGGCCCCTTGCGGTGGGATGCCTGGCTTTCACCTTGCGGATACCCTGCCGGGGTTATCTCACAGGGGAATACCAGGACGGGTTCCCTAAGCAAACGCTTAGAAACCGCTCGGTGATTTGCGCTATATAAATTCCTGTACATTTACATTTACATTTACAAAGCAACCACAGCATCGAACAAATCCAATGTAGAAAGGATCTTAGGACAAACATCTGGAAAAACCATTAAAGGATATGTCCACATGGCATTTGTATATTAAGGTTGGCACCTCTTTAGTAAGGATCTCTTTACTGCTCTGGATCAAGAATTGCCTACAACCAACTATAAGAGGTAATATCTAAAGGCAACATTTAACTGGTATACTAACTCCCTAAAACAAGCTAGGTATCTTGTGATGCAAACTGAAAAAAATGGTGGCCAACCTCTAATTAAAAGGATGCTGTTATTTAAAAGGTATAACTAAAGACATATAAGAGCTGTTTACAGCAAAATCAAATCATTTGTGTCATTTTATTTGAGGAAATAATTTCTTACTTTAAGAACTTTATCTAGCCTATTTGGAATTTCATTACTCAGATACCCTCCCAAGAGCTCTGTAAAAGCCTCATATATTATTTGTGTTGTCTACAATTAAGGTTTTTCCATACTTATAGACGTTTCTCCTCTCACCCAGCTCTGCACTTTTAAGAAGTGGTCCCCCGTTGAAAGCGGTGTACTCTTACACAGCAGGTAAGAGCCGAATGCGCGTTTGCAAACGCTAACGTTTTAAAGGTTATTTTTGAGTAATACGCAAATGCCCTTTTCCTAAAGTCACTCCAGACGCTATGTCGTATTTTTCAACTACAGCGCGGCTATAGATTTTGAGCTACTTTAGAAGCATGAGCAATGTTTAAGTAAAAATGTTTGTTTAACTCCTGCCTCCCCCATTCTAACATATTCAAGTTGGGCAGGTTGCGAAAACACCCTTGAGCATAAACGCTTCACCACTACACACGTTAATGTTGGCCTTACCATCCGCATAGTAGCAGACACACAAACAGCAGTTATCCATATGGATCCACTTGTTTATAATATATAGCGCATATTATACAGCGCCGGTAGAGTGCGACCTGAGACCACTCGACCATACAGATTGCGCCTACCACATCGAAGTGATTTTAGAGACTTTTCGCTCTGAATATATATAATGTGAATATATGGCAATTATCTCCTAGCGCACTACCACATAAAATCAAGTTGTATCTATAGCTCCCTATCTCCTTCCTTCCAGTCAGTCCAGTGTAATTATAATTATTACCTGTGATTTTGTACAAACCCCCCCCGCAGAAAACTTAAAATTTAATGTTTGCAACAATTAGCCAATATGCTTTAATTTTACCTTTCTTGCTAGATCATGAAGAGCATACTTCTCATAAAATTATTATGAGAAATGGATTACCGCACAAGTAGTGTGAGTAGTATTTTATGTGTAAACTTTATGTCTATCCTATGTTTGTAAGTCCTGACGAAAGCTCCATAGACCTCCTGGCCCAGGGAGCTGAAACATGTCGACAACCTTTTCTTTGCAATACTACATGGCCCAGTAACTCGGCCTATATCTAGTATATAAACCATTTTAACCAATGGAAACTTGCCCTGAAATAAAATTATAAGGCATTTTTCTAATTTTTTTAAGAACTCTTTATTTTTATTATTTTTTCTTCACCTTCCTCTGTGGGGAAATCCTTTTTGTCTCTGGACACTGCACTCGAGACTGGAGGTGCCTCTGGATGAGGCAAGCAGTACACACAAATAGGAATAACCCTATGATAACTGCCTGAATGTCAATGTGGGGCGGATGAAACCAATATACCGCAATTCCATCTAACATTGACTTCTTTGAGGGTTTCCTTATCCACACTGAACCAAAGGTTGAGCAGTGTTACAAGTGTCCAATTTTGTTGATTAAAAATATACATTACCTTGGGGAAAGAAACGGACACACAAAATCCTCATCCCTCCCTGTTGATTAACCGTTATTAAAGCAGCGTACAGCTGCGGGATTTAAAAGTTCCAAATAAGTTTTTAAGAAACTTGAATAATGGAAGGAATTGTGGGACTAAGCTATGATGCTAGTGATATTGATGAACTATTAGCGGCGCAGCCACTTCTAAACAATACAGACTTAACAGAAGCCCTATCCCAAACAGATGACTGGGAAACTTTAACAGAGAAGAAGAGAAATCAAATAAGAACCGCGATTCATGGAATCATAATGACAGAGTACTTAAGGTCCAAAATAGCCCCTAGAGGCCTCTGGGTAGGAAATGCACCCAGAATTTTTCTTCATGATTTGGCATTCCGCAAGGACTGGTCCTCCATTTCATGGAAATGCACCTTAGACTATTTGGTCTTGATAATCAAGACCGCAAGACGACTCTCAGAAGCCTTACTCTTGGAAATACAAGCCTGTGAAAATGAGCTGAAAAAGGGCATTAATCCACAAATCTATAAGAAGAGATTGGATGAAATAACAAAGGAAATGGAAGAAACACAAGAGTTCCTTATGCAAAGCAAATTACAGAAGCTTGGAAAAGATCTCAAGAAATTTAGCCAAGAGAAAATGCATCCATACATAAAAGATGATTATGTTTTCCCAGAAGTAGACTCAGACAATGAATCTACAGGAAAAAACTCATCCAACAACTCTTTTAATAGCTCAGATGATTACACCCCCACCAGAGGCCGCAGTAATTTCCGATTCCAACGCCCAAGAAGGGGAAACAGATGGCAACGCCCATACCACTCTGGCTTCAACATGCCATACTACCAACCATTTGTCCCACATTACGGAGGTTGGGCTGACCCATTCCAGCAAGGGATGCGACAGATGCCCCAAATGATGGACCAACAAATGCCGGGACAACACAACACACATCAACAAGAACAACCTTTTTTATCCCGAGGCCGCTCTCAGCCCCGAGGAAAAAGAAAGTCACTAACCTGGCAAGACCAGCAAAGGAATGTTCAAACCCGGAGTATGGCAGCAGCACAACCCTCCACCAGCAAGAACAATCATTGATTGTCAACCTCTCAGATGTAGAGCTTAACGATGACCAAATATCTGTCCTTCATAAAGGATTGGGATTTGTCCCTACCCCAAAAATAGATACTTTTAAAATCAAAAGTGAACTGGCTGAATTCTGCAGAACTCTAAAACTTAAAGCATTCTTCACCAATAACACTACCCAACAGCAAGAGGGTGACACCACCCTTCGTAGGAAATCTACTTTCAATCCCCCATCGTTCAGTGTCCCCCCTGAACTCCACACTTTCGAGCAAGCTCTTCTGAAAGGAATAGACAATATGGACAAAAACGGGACCAAAGTTTTTCATAATCTGACAAAAAAGGAACGCCTGGCAATGGAGGATCTGAGTAAAAATGACGAACTGGTGATTAAACCTGCGGACAAGGGGGGAGGCACAGTAATCCTAAACAAGGCAGGCTATAACCAACAATGTCTAGCTCTCCTCTCGGACACCAGATTCTACCAGAGAATCACAGTAGATCCTACTGAGAGACTTCAAAATACCATATCCATCATGGTATATGAGGCCGAAACTAAAAGGTGGATATCTAAGAAAGAAGCAGAATTTCTGATGACAAGGGAGCCAATTACTCCATACTTTTATTCTCTCCCAAAAACCCACAAAAATAGGACACCACCACCAGGACACCCGATAGTGTCCGGAATTGGATCTGTACTTGAGCCACTTTCCAAATTTGCAGATGAATTTTTGAAACCTCTGGTTCAAAAAACCCAAACGTATCTAAAAGATACAAGAGGTCTTCTAATACAGATTTCAGATATGCCCTTTGACCCTGAGACAATGCTCCTAGTGGGCTTGGATGTGGAGTCCCTATTCACAAGTCTTCCCCAAGATGAAACATTACAGATGTTAGAGGACGTCCTTTACACAGAGGATTGGCAGTATAATACACCGAGGCATTTCATCCTGGAATGTTGCAAGTTGGCGCTCAAAGAAAATTTTTTCAAATATGATGACAAGATGTACCTCCAAACCCATGGTACCTCCATGGGTAGCGCCTTCGCGCCTTCGGTGGCAGGACTCTACGTGAGCCATTTTGAAACACAATTTGTCCTCAGTGAAACCAACACCTTCTCTTTCAGTATTATATACTGGAAGAGATACATTGATGACATCCTTCTTATTTGGAACACTGAACAAGACCTTATTGAATTCATGTTATGGCTCAACACCTTGGACCCCTGGTTGAAGTTTACATACACCTCTAGCAACAACCACCTTGACTTCCTGGATCTGACAATTTTCAATGATAGGAGAACCTTGCAAACCAAAACATATACAAAACCAACAGCTAAAAATAGCCTGCTATCACACAAAAGTCATCACCCGAAGCCCCTCAGAGACAACTTGCCTTTTAGCCAATTTTTACGCCTCAAAAGAAACTGTAGCAAGAACAGTGACTATCAAGAACAAGCGGAGGGCCTAAGTGAAAGATTGAGAAGGAGAGATTACACTGAAAGAGTCATCAAAAAGTGTAAAAAAAGAGCTGACAACCAACCAAGGGAATGCCTCCTCCAAACATATCACAAAGAACCAGTAAACGATTTGACTACCTGTGTGACTACCTTCAATCCAGCTACCTATGCCATCCAAAAACTGATCAAAAAAAACTGGCATATAGTGAACACTGGCCAATTTGATTGGCCAAGACCCAGGTTCGCCAACAGAAGGACAAAAAACCTAAAGGACACTCTTGTACACACTCGCCCCAGGCAAAATACCCGGATGCCTGTAACTAACAGTGTTACTATGACCCCTCTGTCAGGACATTTCCCCTGCGGTACTTGCGTTGCTTGTAAAACAACAACAGCCACAAAAACTCTACAACTAATGGACAACTTCGTTTGGACACAAAAGCAGTTCACGAACTGTAACTCATCCATGTTATCTACATGATCCAGTGCCCATGCCAGAAAAAATACATTGGGATGACTTGCCGCAAAATTAAACTCAGGATAGGTGAGCACAAAAGCAACATCAGGTTAAAAAAGAACACTACCAAACTGTGCTCCCATTTCTTGGAACTGAATCACTCCCATGAAGAAATGCAGTGGACAGTCATCGAGATGTTGACCAACAAATCTGGTAACGTGGAAAAAATACTATACGAAAAGGAGCAAAGATGGGTGGACCGCCTACGTACATTTGAGTACGGTTTGAACGATAACATCGCATGGCATCACTTTGCTAAATGAACTGAAAAAAGTGAAAAAAAGTGAAATAAGGTGAAAACATGTTCATTGCATGTGACTTGACACGTTGTCTCAACCAAAATGAAGAAATAGGTCCATAATCACACAGTATGCAATTAATCGTCATCTTTTTTATCAGCATTCCTTTGGAAACATTTTGCAGCCAAATCTTTTCTGCATTTTAACTATAAAAAAGTTCACCGGTATACTGACATCTTACTGCGCCTTTAAACCAGTCAGACCCAACCCTTTAAAAAAAGGAAACAGTAACGCGACTTCCGCACACCGGGGGCAGAGTCAGCACAAGGCTAGAACGTAGCTTCCACGCGGGTAATGGCGGCATGAAAACTCTGAGCTTTGTTACGGGTAAGACGTATAATTGCCGTTTTTCCATACTTATAGACGTTTCTCCTCTAACCCAGCTCTGCACTTTTAAGAAGTGGTCCCCCGTTGAAAGCGGTGTACTCTTACACAGCAGGTAAGAGACGAATGCGCGTTTGCAAACGCTAACGTTTTAAAGGTTATTTTTGAGTAATACGCAAATGCCCTTTTCCTAAAGTCACTCCAGACGCTATGTCGTATTTTTCAACTACAGCGCAGCTATAGATTTTGAGCTACTTTAGAAGCATGAGCAATGTTTAAGTAAAAATTTTTGTTTAACTCCTGCCTCCCCCATTCTAACATATTCAAGTTGGGCAGGTTGCGAAAACACCCTTGAGCATAAACGCTTCACCACTACACACGTTAATGTTGGCCTTACCATCCGCATAGTAGCAGACACACAAACAGCAGTTATCCATATGGATCCACTTGTTTATAATATATAGCGCATATTATACAGCGCCGGTAGAGTGCGACCTGAGACCACTCGACCATACAGATTGCGCCTACCACATCGAAGTGATTTTAGAGACTTTTCGCTCTGAATATATATAATGTGAATATATGGCAATTATCTCCTAGCGCACTACCACATAAAATCAAGTTGTATCTATAGCTCCCTATCTCCTTCCTTCCAGTCAGTCCAGTGTAATTATAATTATTACCTGTGATTTTGTACAAACCCCCCCCGCAGAAAACTTAAAATTTAATGTTTGCAACAATTAGCCAATATGCTTTAATTTTACCTTTCTTCCTAGATCATGAAGAGCATACTTCTCATAAAATTATTATGAGAAATGGATTACCGCACAAGTAGTGTGAGTAGTATTTTATGTGTAAACTTTATGTCTATCCTATGTTTGTAAGTCCTGACGAAAGCTCCATAGACCTCCTGGCCCAGGGAGCTGAAACATGTCGACAACCTTTTCTTTGCAATACTACATGGCCCAGTAACTCGGCCTATATCTAGTATATAAACCATTTTAACCAATGGAAACTTGCCCTGAAATAAAATTATAAGGCATTTTTCTAATTTTTTTAAGAACTCTTTATTTTTATTATTTTTTCTTCACCTTCCTCTGTGGGGAAATCCTTTTTGTCTCTGGACACTGCACTCGAGACTGGAGGTGCCTCTGGATGAGGCAAGCAGTACACACAAATAGGAATAACCCTATGATAACTGCCTGAATGTCAATGTGGGGCGGATGAAACCAATATACCGCAATTCCATCTAACATTGACTTCTTTGAGGGTTTCCTTATCCACACTGAACCAAAGGTTGAGCAGTGTTACAAGTGTCCAATTTTGTTGATTAAAAATATACAATTAAGGGTCATCAGGAAAACTGAGTACTATCCCCGTCCATTATCATTCAAGAAGGCACCCTCCAGGGCTGTACCTTGTCTGCATCATTATTCGCCCTGGTAATCGAACCCTGGGCATGTCTCATTAGATGCGACGCCTGAATACGGGGATGGCTTTGGGAGGGAGGCCCTGAAGAGCACATAGCTCTATACACCGACGACAAACTATTATTTCTTGGAGAATCGCAATCTTCAGGCCACAGATGCCTCGAGATCCTTCACCTTTATGTCGAAGACTCTGGCCTGTGGATTAACACGAACGTGTCATTGTTGGTACTGGTTGAGAGGGACGTGGGAGGACTGGTGCTCTGCGATTCTGATACAGCGTCTCTCCTTTAATGTTTAGGTATCTATTTCTCCCGCCATCCAAAACAGGCTTGGAATCCAAATTTTGAGGCACTTATGAAAGGGTTGACTAGGTACCTGAGAAAGTGGAGCTGCTTTCCTCTAAATCCTATGGCGCGGTTAGCCTTGTTTAGGATGATGTACCTCCCATATTTTGTATATGTCCTTGCAAACTTTTCTCACCCAATCCCCTGAAAGAGGTTTCAGACACTGACATCTAAGATCACTACCTTCTTCTGGGCAGGGAGTCATCACTGAGAGATCTCCACAAGAAAATCTGAATGGCGTGCAGATCCCTCAAACTCTCCAAGACTGTACCCTACAGATCCCTCAAACTCTCCAAGACTACACCCTACTTTGCTAAAGTACAGCTCTACTTTTTATCAACTGGGATCGCAAGCTCACCAGGATAATGCCATTGTGACAGGACACGTGGCTGCATCAAGTATAGGGATTCCAAGGCTTTACGCACTGGAATAAGATAGTAATTACCTATCTGGAGGAAGTTAGACATGGTGGGGCACTGTTGTTACAAGATTTATAGGAGCCTTACCAGCTCACACGCACACAAGTCCACTGCTATCTCCAATTGCATCAAGAACTACTTGTCCATACTTCCGTGGATTTCCAGATCCCGGAATACATTCCCTTCGAACCTAAACTACTTTTGGGGAAACTGGGCAACGGGGCCATCTCTATGATTTACCAATCCCTGATAGGTAAAGCACCAGATCATTTCACGGTCCTACAACAGAAATGGGAGACATGGGTGAAAGAACTGGATAATGATGACTGGTGTGGGGCCTGCCTGCCCCCTAGAAAACGGACTATCTCCTCATGCGTCAGCTTAATTATCCCCACACAATTTAACAGACCACCCCAGAGATTTCAACGTGTAGCTGAAGTCCCACAGGCCAATTGTGCAAGATGCTCCCTACTTAAAGATGTTTTTTTTCATATGGTTTGGTCTTGTCCGGCACTTTCATTCTTTTAGGAAGAAAGAGGTGGTGAGCTGTCTGTGGTCCCCGGCCGCCGGATTGACCTTGGTCCTAGGACAGCCCAATTGTGTCTATTGGAGGAGACTGGGGGACTGAGAATAGAGAGGACCTTTATCATGGTTGCCGCCTTGGTGGCCAAACGAGATATTGCGTGTAACGGGAAGTTCCCAGAACTTACCTTAATGACGGGGTAGAGAATGAGGGTGGATTGGTGTGCCCACCAAGACAGGTTAATCTATGAGGTACAGGGATGCCCCTGAAAAGACAATAAAATCTGGAGCAGATGGTGGACACATCATGAGTGTGTGATGATCATGATGATGCTTTATTTATGCTGGCTATACACCTGATATATTTTGATGTCATTGTGTACAATTATTTGTGGAGAGTGCTGAAATCGGGGAAAACAAAAAGAGTTTGATTATAAAATAAAAATATTATTTCAGCTTCACTAATTGTTTAGAGACCTCCACTTTAATTCCAGATTTCTCTTTCCAGTATCTCATGTAGGAAGACAAGGGCTAAAAGCCATGGTATTACCTTTATTTGGACCTCAAATTTGGAATAATCTGCCCTGGGGACTAAATCAATCAACTTGTATATGTTGTTCAGAATATCGCTAACAACATACTTATTCCCATTAACAGGAAAATTCCGCTGTCCCTCTGGCCTCTGTCAATAGTCAGCACTGGTCTTCAGCGACAATATGCCTTCCGAGGGGAACCTTTGCACTTTAGAAAAATGATTTCATTCCATTCCAATTACACCATTTAAAGCTGATGTCCTTTACAGTAGGCAGATAAGTACATGATATATATTACAAATATTAGTTTTATTTACACCAGAAAATCAGATTCACACTGTTACTACAAATATAGAATCATTATTGTTAGTGGTTGAGTCTGACCTCTCCTTTAAAACTCACTTCAGCAATAAAATCCAGAGATCCTGGTCACAGTGATCATGTGTATAAGGAAGAACAAGTTATTCGCTTAAAGTAACATTCTTTGTGAAGAATATGATTGTTCCCAGAGATTACTTATTTGCACTCTCTTTGAGAAACTAGGAACATTTTACAGCTCTTACCATCACTGCAGTGGTTTTGGAACAGTTATTAGAGAGGGAGTTCTGGCCAGGTAGCCTTGTAACAAAAATGAACATGAGGTGTTACCAAACAAAAAAGTGTAGAAATAGACAAAGCCTTTTTGTAGGTGAATGGTCACCCATTTTTCTTGCCTCAGCTTTGCAATATTGAAAAATGGGGCACAAAGTACCTTCGAAAGCATACTTTCTCACAACTTGCATACAATGGGGCTTGGTATGCATCTAGACAGCCCATTTGCAATCTTAATTGCCTCTTGATCATTTAAAATAACAAGTTACTTCCTTTCGGTAATGTCTAATCTGGTAGAGACTCTGTCTAGCTGCACACTCCTGACCTTAGAATTATCCTCAGACACCGGACTGGATCCAGAAGCTTTTCATGAGCAGTACCCCTGCAAACCAGTAGGTAGCGTTGTTCAGCTCCACGTGGCGTCATTACTATCATCCGCACCAGAAGTAATGTGCAATTGTCTTTATAGACGCAACCTCAGCTCACCAACATGAGTTTCTTTTTGTGATTTTCCACGCCAGAAGAGAGGAGCCAAGTAGAGCACTGACCACTGGTGAATAAAACTTGTGTCCTTAAAGGGGAAAACCCTGTCCCTAGAGATCTGTTCACAGAGCGGGAGGCATGGGTGGGTCGGTAAGGAATCTGTGGCTAGATAAAGTCTCTACCAGGTAAGACGTTACAGAAGGTAAGTAACTTGTGCACCTTAGAATAGAGACCAAAGTAATGCCTCTGCAGCGGTGGGTCTGCAGAATAAAGCCACACTAGAAAGTCATGCAGGACCGCATAGGTAAAAGGCCTATCCTGAGGGACCTGGCTGTCCAAGCAGTACTGCTCGGTGAACATGTGCAGAGAAGCCTCATTGCCACCAGACAGATGTCCAGGACCGGAACTCTGCATGCTAATGCAGTGGTTGCAGCCTTGCTCTGGTGGAATGAGCATGTAAACCCTCAGGGTGCTGCTTCTTGCACATTCTATGGGGAGATGGTCCATTTCTGCACAGTCTTTCCCGTGTTGGCTCTGACATACCCCACAAACAGTTGTTCGGCCTCCCAGAATTCTTTCATGTGTTCAGTGTAGATTTACAATGCTCTTTTTGGATCCAGTCGATGGAGTTCCTTCTCTTCTTTAGAGGTTTGCGGCGGAATATAAAAGGTAGGCAGGGTGATGGACTGGCCTACATAAAAAAGGAGTGACACATTTCAGTAGAAAGGGAGCTCTAGTGAGAAGAACCAGCTAGTCTGGGAAGTTGGTGAGGTAAGTAGGCTTAGATGACAAGGGCTGGGGGGGCTTAGATGAAAAAGGCTGGAGCTCACTGTTTGTCCCGACAGATGGTACAGCTAAGCGGAATGAGAACTTTATGGTAAGAAGCCTGGGACACCAGTTTTGTAGCCGCTCTAAGAGAGCGAACCCCAGAAATGTTAGTATGAGACTGCAGTTCCACTGAGATATGGTAAAGGGTGAAGGTGGAAACATATGTTGGAGACATTTAAAAAAAAAAACTATTTACAACAGGGGATTTGAAGAGGGATGGCTAATCTGGCAACACAGAAAGGCAGAGATGGCTGAAAGATAGCACTCTAAAGTGCACAACGCAGAGCCCTGCTGGGCAAGGGAAAGAATAAACAGAAGGATCTGAGAAAGGGGAGTAGGAAGAGGGTCAACTTGTTTTTTTGTGCAACTTGCTACAAACTTGCCCCAGCGGCAGGCACATACTCTCTTGGTGGAGGGATTCCTAGCTGCCAAGATAACATTGCAGATTTAGGGGGGGAAGGTCAAAAGCTGTCAACTGTCACTGCTCAATCTCCACGCATGAAGGTGGAGTGTTGAAGGGTTTGGGTGGAGAACCCTCCCCGGCTGCTGCAAGAGAAGATCCTCTCAAAGGGGCAGCCTGATCTGAGGACCGATGGCCATACTCAACAGCTCAGGATACCAAACTCCTTGGTCCCAGTCGTTCCTGATCTTCTTGAGAACTCAGGGCAGGAGTGGTATGGGTGGGAATGCATACAAGAGACTTGAGCTCCACTCAAGAAGAAAAGTGTCTCTGAGCAAGAGCCACCTTGGAAACTGCTGACATTGCACATTCTCTGCTGTGGTGAAAAGATTTAACCAAGTCTCTCACCACTGCTGAACAAGACCTTGCACCATCTCGGGATGGAGATGACATTCATGATCCGCTAGGCATCTTCAGCTGAGTTTGTCCACTGTAGTGTTCAGATAGCCTGCCAGGTGTTGCCCTACCAGGATGTTCCAGCCATGTCCAGAGGCACAAGGCCTCTTTCCACTAACCCACAACACCCTGTTTGTTGCAGTACTACATGGCGGTGGTGTTGTCCATAAACACCTGCACTAGTATTCCCTTAATGGAGGGTAGAAAACCTTTCACAGCCAGCCGGATCACCCTGAGCACTAGTAGGTTGATGTGGATCCCAGATTCCACCGGAGACCAGACCAGAAGCCTCTGATCGCCACCTCTCCCAGGTGGCCGCCCAAACCCAAGAGTGATGCATCTGTTTTCGGATCCAGGTCAGGTTTTGCGGATCGAAGCTGAGCACAGTGGAGCGAGACGCTGCTGCGGCCGCCGCCGCCGCCGCCACCGCCATCACCGCCACCACCGCCCCCGTGCCCGCGTCCTCAACTCCTGCTGCTGTAACAGCCTGCCTTGGCCAGCTAACCAGCCTACCTCGCCCTGTGCATCCTGCACGGCTTCGGAGCGGGCGGCTGGTTTGAGGCACGCCGGAGCGGCTGGTGCTGGTGCTGGTGCGGGGCGCGAAAAAATTCTCGGCTGGTCCTGCCTGGTCCTGCAGGCAGGCAGGCAGAGTGGAGGCGGAGTGGAGATCAGAGGGGGACAGCGGAGCAGAGCGAGACGAGGCGAGGCAGAGGAAAGGGGAAGGGCAAGACGACGACGACGACTAAAACCAACAGCGGCACATACTGTGAGTCTTTTGCAAATCCCAATACCCTTCAGCTGTTCTGCGCTGCTGTTCCATTATTCCACTGTTCCGCTGCCCCAACAGAACAGAACAGAAGAGGTAGAGGCCAGAGGAGAGAGGGGGTGAGACTGTGAGACTGCGGGGTTATTCCTCGGGATCCTGGCTCGGTGGGGGGGTGCATATCACTGTGAGCACCGAGGCACGCCAGGTCGGGTTAGGTAAACTCTGCTGGCCCCCATCGAGGTCCTAACATACCCCTAATTGTCCACAGAACTTTTTTCTGACCAGCAGAGTGCAGTAGAGAGCAGAGAGCAGCAGACGCCACAGCAAAACATCGATCCTGGTGGTACTGAGCACCGAGCACCGTGGATTAAAAACTGCAAAAACTGCAAAAACTGTGTAGCTGACACGAGCGCTCTGCAGGAACTACTTGAACCGGGACCACAGCGAGCACTGTGAGAGCTGTGTGACCCCCAGTTCTGTAGCGTGTTGCTGTGTTGCTGTGGGAGTCTCAATCAGCAATCAGTAACCAGCAATTAGCTGTATCCCCGTTTGGGGGAGAGAACAAAGGTGCCAGCAGCTCTGATTGCAGCAAGGCGTTACTACTGTGGAGGGCTGGGAGAAAGCTTGGATGTCCCAGCACCCAGTGAGGATTCTTGCCAGTTAGTGAAGCGGGGTCTCAAGGAAAGCCACCGCACGCCAAAGGAGCGGTGGCGCTGAGGCACTGAGGCACTGAGGCTGGTTTAGCAGAGAAGGCTCAGTGGTGGAAGGCTCGGTGGTGGAAGAGCCACGACAGACTGAGAACCTACCGACAGGCACCAGGCAGCAATAGCCGGAGCCGGAGGCTCGTGGCAGGAACTTCGACCGTTGGAAGCCTTGTCAGACCTGCTGATTGCCAAGCACCAGTCGGAGCGCCCGACCCCTGAGGCTGTGCAGGAAGGCATCATTCAAACCACATTTTCCAGGCCGCTGGTCACTGGGCCATCGGGTGCCAACGGACGCGACCTAGACACCCGGTCTGTCCTGGCGATATGAGATCAGGACGTGTTCGTGGATGCTTCACGAATAAAGGGGGGGCAAACAAACGCACAAATAAATGCAAAAGATCGCCGAAAGCTCTCGCAAGAGAAGAGCCACCGACCAAAACCAGGCAAACAACTCAGAGCGAAGGCTCGCTAATTGATATAACAAGCGATAAATCCGACTATAGCAGCCTGAGTAGTGAACAACCGACAAAAGCAGAAAAGGGCAGCAAAACAAAAACCAGCCTCGCAATGCTTCAACCAAAAATTTGCACAAAGTTTCACTTTTTAAGAAATGCAGGGGACACACTACTCTCAAACATCAATGAATCCTCAGGCTTACAGCAACCCATTGAACCATCTCAGCTTTCTCAGCCTGTGCAGCACACTGGCTTACTGCCAGCGATCAACAGCAAGGGATGCCCCAGCCCCACGGCCAGGGGACCTATACAAGTGACATCAACCCCTCAGCGTGACAAAAGCTCCATCTCAAGGTCTGTTACAACCAAAGAGTTAAAGCCAGGAATGAAATTTGTCTTAGAAGCAAACCTTATTCAAGTGCACAGGGCAAATAATAATACAAAAAGCCTGCCTATAAACACACCTCACAAAAGCTTCATAGGCCCTGGCATTACTGCTG
Organism: Lissotriton helveticus; assembly: GCF_964261635.1. Taxonomy (NCBI): domain Eukaryota; kingdom Metazoa; phylum Chordata; class Amphibia; order Caudata; family Salamandridae; genus Lissotriton; species Lissotriton helveticus. The sequence goes on along the minus strand of NC_136067.1, from coordinate 592,817,820 downwards.
ACGGAAATTCATGCGAGGGCAACATACCCAATAAGGGAGGCGAAGTCGACGGATCTATGAACTGCATTGCAACAAGCCAAGAACAAAAAAAGTATCTCAGCAACAATAACAAAGCAAATGTAAACATTGAAAAGGAGCGCTGGGAACAGAATGACTCAAATCTGGGAAACCTAACTTTAACCCATATCGAACAAGTAACTGACCACACTAGCACGTTGAGGCCTGGGAAGGAAACGGCCCACACTGACAGGTCATCAACCTCGCCGCTAGAGATAATAGAAATATCCTCATATCAGGGTAAGGAAGAGTGGGAAGATCTTTTAGCAGCATACACTCAAGACAACAGTAAAAGTGAGACAAATACCAAGGTGGGGAATACGCCTATCATAATAAGCGATGCTTCTCGTGAGCACTCAATGAAGGATATGGGGGCTTCGGAGACGGGCCAAAAAAGCCCCACAACTGCAGAAAATCACGACGAAACCCCAAAGCTCACAAAGCATGAAAGTGCCTGGTGCAGTTTACTTAAAACAACACAACTCCTGGTAGAAGCCCTCAACTATCAGTCGGATAAAATGGACACTCAATTGACGCTCCTTGACACACTGGCTGTATTTGTGGTTGCCATTGATGGGAAGTTGGGCACGTTAAATACGCTTCTTCAAAACAAACTGGCTCAGCCGAATCAAGACTTGGGGAATTATAGAGAGGGATGCGGATGTGGCCCAATCACCGATAAATTGGCAACATTACCAACAATATTGAGCGACCTGTGTACACAGCTCAGAAGGCCATCTAAGTGCAAACAAAGCAACCCCTGCGATAACTCCTTCAAGGCGGACATAGCCAATACAAGGTCCAAAGAAGCGCCGGTGAGCAATAGACAAGGTAACTCTAAATCAAGGGACCCTCTACCTATAATACCAACAAGCACAGGGGTGAGTGAAACCGGAATAATAGATCCTCCACTCTTTGGAAACACGGAGGAAGATAACACAAACTTAAAAATGAACGCCAAGCAAAGACGAGCAAAAAAACGTAAAGGCAGGAAATATAAAATTGACTCGCAACGGAAAGGCTTTTTGCACCTCTTTGGGAATATTCCAACTAATGAACAAAGCGCAATTCAACTCGAGGGTGTCACGTGTTTATCGGAATGCGAGGAAGTCATTAATATACCTGAGACTCCTACCGAGGTAACAACCATTAATGGGATAGGGTGCAATAGTAAAAACGAATCAAAAACCTCGGAAAAACATGAGATTTGTACACAAAAAGCGCCCGAAATAGGAACACAAAACTCATGCCTCCCAATCGGTGATCAGAGCAATTTAACCCTTAAACCAAGCGCAGAACAGGCACAAAAAAGCAGCAGGCAGCCCGGCCCCAACTCACGGCTTATAAAAAACCAAGAACACACTCGGGTAGTGAAGCCTGAGAATAATCCGGAACTAGATAACGTAGAAATGGGCAAAGGGCAGCCAGCAAGCTATCTACCTACAAATACCCAAGGAACATCGTCCACAAAGAGAGAAGAAGAACGACCCATTACAGGGAAAGCGGATCTCATATGCTTTATCTCCAGGCCTGGAGATAATCATCACTCGGCTGGGCAGCCAGCATGGAATGAGCACACCACCGGTCGAGATCTAAGAATAACTGCACTTAATACAAACCAGCTTAAAACAACTGCAACACGACTAGTAGAGAACTTGTGACCCAGCCTTTCCAAAATAGAGGGAAGGCTGTCAAACGAACAAAAACGTTGAAGAGTCTGCACGAAATCAACAAATACCTAGCCGAGAGTTAAGAGTCACCGCACATAATTCTAATCAAACAAAAACAACTGCAATAAGACTAGTAAAGGAAATGCGATCTAGCCAACCGAAAATAGAGAGTGGGCTGACAAGCGAACAAAGAAACGCATAAGGTGTCATTTGGTTCAATCCGGACTACACCTCGCAAGGAAGACATGACACACTGAACAGAGGCAACATCTTACGACTGCTATCCCATATTCCCACTTTAGCAGAAGTGAAAAGCTCGGAACTAGCTTCTATTGAATTTATAGCTGATGAAGTCACAGGTAGAGAAAAAACAAAAGCAACTTGGACATCCTTGGCAACTTCACAAAAAATATATGCCGAAGCTGAAACCTTTAAAAACTGGGGGATCACAATAAAACCATATACAAAGCCAAGATATCCTGATATTCTTGTCCCGGCGGAAAATGAGGCAGAACAAGCCACCACAAAAAGTCTCAGAAACTCGGTCCTGAGAGGAGCGGTAGGGCCAGGGGGCAATAACGCCGAGCAACATAACGAGATCACCAGACGTTCTGCAGGTGAATTTACACAACTATCTGGACTGCCCGACCCAAGATGGACAGCCAGAACTTTAAATAATAATGAATGACAAATCAGCCCCAAGCCAATGGAGAGCGCCCATGACTTATTGAGAATATGCTCTTGGAATATTAATGGTTTGGCACCTAAAATAACTGACACAGAGTTTATGACCTACATTAGAAACTTTGATGTCGTGGCATTCCAAGAAACATGGCTCGTAGATCCCCCGCACCTTCTTGGCTACTTACGCTTTTACTCCGCTGCAAAAAGGATAGCTAAATATGGGCACCCTCAAGGCGGCCTAGTAACTTATATATCGGCCACAAGTACCTTGACGGCTAAAGAAGTCGGACCAACTTCTACAGCCTCGCTGGCTGTCAATATTCACCTGTCACAACTTAAAACAAGTACCGTTGACACCGACTTTACTTTAATCAACATCTATATCCATCCTAGAAGGAAAAGAAAAGCAGCCAATGACCTTTGCAGCTTTATGGAGACTTGCATAAGGGAAAGACCCATAACAAATGTCGTTCTCACTGGGGACTTCAACCGTAACCTCATGGGCACCACACAAGAAGGCGAAGCACTAATTCAAAATGCAATCTAAGATATTCCATCACAGTGACTCCAAACCTCTCCAAGCAAACAAAGCTAGGCAATAAGACTTTAAAAGATCTGGAATACTTCAACATCAGGGCGCTGAATGGAAGGACCTCTGGAGACAACCCCTCAGCTGCAACTTTTCATTCAACAAGAACAAGCAGCACCCTAGACTACACCTTTATTTCATTACCACTATTCCAGTTCTTAAAATCATACCAGATAGGCCGCAGAGGAGACAGCGATCACTGCCCCCAAGATTCCATCTTTAAAATTGATAAACCCAACTTTGAGCAATCTAAAGACCTGAAAGAGTCAATCCACACCGTTAATTTAAAAAAAATTAAATATTCAGCAGCCATAGACGAAACTCTAGTGGAAAGAGCAAAACAGCACCTTGGGAGCTGCTCTGGATCCAGCGAAACCATGAAATGGGAACAATTTATTAACATTATGTCTACATATGCAACAAGATCTAAGTCTCATTCACAAACAGGCAATGAAAGATCGGACAAATTCTCTCAAGAACATAAAAGTAAAATTAGGGGCATAAAAACCAGAATCTATCGCATAATGAGAGAGCTCCAACAGGCGCCCAAAGACACAGTGAAGCACGACGAATTACGGAAATTAAAATCAACTTTGAAAAAATCTAAATGGGAAGCAAACAAATCTGCTGAGGATAAATTATGGGCGAGACTTCACGCTGACATTAAACGGAACGATGGGGCAAGGTTCTGGAAATCAATAAACTCATTTATAAGACCAACTCACCATGGGATCTCATCTAACATCTCAGAGGACACATGGGCAAATTATCTTGGTACCCATTTTAACCAGGCTGAGGGAAATAACCAGGACCAGGAGCCTGCTACCTACAAAAAACCTCTAACGAGCAACAACATAAGCTCCACAGAATGGCACTCTCCGAGCGAAACAGGGAATCTGCCGAACTTGAAAAACATCATTCCGCGCCTGATCAAGAAGGGAAGAAGAGAGGGAGCTCCAGGGCCGAATGGAATCCCGCCAATTCTCTACAAACAAGATGCGGCAGGCTGGGCAGCAGCCCTGGAACCCCTCTTTTTAGAGATAAGACGTTTCAACATCCTGCCAATCTCCTGGAAGGGCTCAATTATCTCCCCAATTTACAAGGCAGGAGATAAGGCTTCCCCTCAAAATTACCGATTGGTGGCAAAATATTTTGCAGGCATCCTTCTAGAAGAGCTGAGGGCCTGGGCAACAGAGAGATCCTTAATCCCGGCAAACCAGAAAGGCTTTGCCGAATCAGTTGGCACAATGACGAATATTCTGAGCATAGGCATGCTCATAGACAAGGCAGAATCTAGCAAAATGCCCATTCATTTCTGCTTCATTGACTATTAGGCCGCTTTCGACCATATAAACCGGAACCTCTTATGGTCTAAACTGAACAACTGGGGGATATCGAGACCACTTTTGGACCTACTAATTAACCTCCACACAGAGACCTGGGTACAGATAAAGGTGGGGGATGGATCCGTCTTGTCCAGGCGCATACAGACCAACAAGGGCCTGAAACAGGGCTGCGTCCTGGCCCCTACCCTATTTAACTTGTTCCTAAGCGACCTGGTCCCCATTTTAAATGGTTGTAACTCCCATGCTCCGAAGCTAGGGGGACTGCATCTACCTTGTCTACTATATGCTGATGATATCGTCCTTATAAGCTATACCAAGGTAGGACTTCAACATCTCCTGAATGCAACACAATGTTACTCAGATAAAAATGAGCTTACAATAAACCTTGAGAAAACACAGACAATGACCATCAGCAGGAAAAAAAGGAAACCAACATCATGGTACTGGAACAAGACAAGAATTGGAGATACCCCAACATATAAATACTTGGGAGTGAAAATTGACAACAGTGGGCAGTTCTCCGCCCAGAGAACGAGTATACGAGGGAAAGGGTTATCTCTGGCAATTTCGCTGAAGACTCTAAACCTCAAATTTTCTGGCCCCTCACTTCTGCCCCTGATGCAAGTAATTCGCGCTAAACTTCTCCCAACAATTACCTATGGGAGCGAGGCACTTAGAGGAAGGGATGCTAAGATCCTTGATAATACAATAACAGCCGCCTACAGAATCATCTTCAGCCTGCCCAAACAAACCTCACCAGCGCAAATCAGGCAAGAAGTTGGCATCGAGCAACAGCTCCTAGCAAGGCAGGGAGCCTACATGATAGCCTGGGACAAAGTGAGGAAGTCAAAACAGGGAACATTAAATGAATATTTGTGGAGAGAGTTAGTACAACATCCGTCCCCAGCAGCAGCCAAGTTCCTACTGGACAGCCGGAAAAATACGGGACTAGAGCAGCTCTGGGATACCCCAGTAAATCATATAGCTTTTAAAAAATTGATCAAGAAATCGATCAAACAGCTATCATGGGTCCAAGATAAGGCAGCTCTCTCCAAAAGAACACCTTGCTGGATGACCCTAAACTCGTACACTACTAAGGCACCACAGAGCTATCTTGGCGATGGATATTCCAAATCTGTCAAAATGCGCTTCTTAAAGCATAGGCTGGGCCTGCTACCCTGTATTCAAAATCTTCCGCGCTGGATTAAAATCCAAGCGGATCCCCTTTGTCGGCTATGTGGCTTGGGGCAAGAGGACATGCTGCACTTGATATGCTCTTGCGAGAAATTACATGATGAACGGAAACACTTGTTGAAACAACACTTCAATCGGCAAGGAATCCGCACACGAAGGAAGGCAGTTCTGGCTTGCTTTTCTCCCCATGACTCTCGCTTGAGCTGTAGCTTTGTAAAATTTATGAAGGCGGTGGAAAAAAAGATGCCTGAAATAAATCTATAACGGTCTCTGTATTGACCTAATCCCGCTTGTCGAATGACATTACTGACTCAAAAAACTTATGGGGACACCAGGAAAGCAGAAACATGTTATAATTATAAAGTTGAACTTTTTATTCATTTATTTACTTATCTACTGGTTACAAAGTTGCTGTGTGCACATTCGAACCAAGGAAATGTGAATATTTTATTCTCTTTTATTACAATTGTATTTTTATTATTCACTGTTCTTAACCTATTCTTGTATTGCAATGGTTTTAAGTAACTATGCGAAATAAAATTATTACTATCTGTCATCACTATCAGAACTGGTTGGAGAAGGGAAAGAGGTCTGCCGCTGAGCCATTAGCTGGCTGTTAACCACCACTGCATACATTTCGTAGTTCCCTTGGAGATCTGGACTATATTGGAGAGATTCCCCCAATGCTGCACCCACTGGAACTTCAGGTCCCACTACAGAGACTGCGTATGCTAAATGTGCAGAAGGCCATGAGGCCCAGCAGCCTCAGAGTCAGTTTCACTGAAACCCAGGATAGAGGCTAAAACATCAGTATCATGGCCTGAATATCCTTGACTCGTTGTTCTGGAGGATAAACCCCAAACTGCACTGTATCCAGAACAGCTTAGATGAAAGGGAGCATCTGAGAGGGAGTGAAGTGTGAATTCTGCAGATTGACAGTGAACTCCACCATAGTCTAGGGGTGGGAGCCGCCTTCAACAAACAGCTAGTCGTTGCAATAGAGGTAGACTGGTACCTCTGATCACTTTGGATTAGCTGTATCGACCGCCATAACTTGGTGAACACTCAAGGGGTGCTGGTAAGGACAAAGAGGAGCACAGCGAACTGAAAGGACTCGTGGCCCACCGTGAACCACAGGTCACGTCTTTGAGCAGGTAGAATGGGAATGTGGAAATATGCATCATGCAACGCCACCATCCAGTCTCCAGGGCAGGCAGGACTTGAGCGTGCATGAGCTTTTTGAAGGTCTCCTTTTTTGAGGAAGAAAGTGACAGGGCACAGGTCTAAGATAGGAAGAAGGCCTCCTTCCTTTTTGAGCACCAGAAGGTAGGAGGATACAACCACAACCTACTTCTGGCATAGGCACCATCTCTATGACTTCCTTGGCCAAACGAGCTGCCAGTTTCTTGCAGAGCAAGGATAGATGGTCCTCTGTCAGCCTGTCACAAGTGGGTGGCATGGTGTCGAGGGGTAGTCATGAAAGGGACGGAGTAGCCCCTCAGGACAATCTGGAGAACTCAGGGGTGTGATGGTATCAAACCCCAGTGGTGCAGGTGATGGTGTACCTGCCTCCCACTGGTTGCCCATGATGGTCGGAGGGCGAACTATAGAGGTTTGGAGGTTGCGGCTGCAAGGGGGGAAGTGGACTGGCCCGACCTTTGGCTGCCCAACCCACAGGGTCTAGGGTTTTTCATTCTCGGACACATAGAGGCTGAGGAGCTTGCATGCCATGGTGACTGGACAGGTAAGGATGGGGCTGATCGTGAACATGGTTGCATCTCCTTAATCTGCCCTAGCTTGGGAGAGTATGGCCCAGGCCTCCTCCGAGACCATGGCCATCACCTGTGCAACCGAATCCCACAGTGCATGGCCCAAATGGCACATGGCGGTCTCGAACCGCAGTGCCAGGCTGGTGGAAGAAAAACATTTCTTACCTGGGATGTCCAACCTCTTGGATTTCCTATCCGGTAGAGTGGTAGTGAATGTGCTAGGGTTTAAGCAGTAAGTAGATGCTTGGACCACCAAGCTCTCTGGGTTGGAGCACCAAGCTCTCTGGGGTAGGGTGTTGGGTTGAGAAAGTTGGGGTCCCGAGCGGCGGGGCAATGGAGGTGTGCAATTGTCCCATTCATAAGACCCTATGTGCTGGGCTTGAACCAGATTCAGAAGGACTTCATTAAAAGCAAAAAGCTGTTCCAAGGTACACTCCTGGCTGAAGCACCTCTGTCAAGACGTTACTCTTGACTGCCACTTAGGGCATGTGAAGGTCCTGGACCCCGGCCTCTCTTCTCACCACTGTAGCAAAAGAAGCTCCCTCCTCCATAGGCACGGTAGGAGGAGAGACCATGCCTCTATCTGGAAAGATGTCCAATTCACTGGCAAACGTCAATTCCTCACACAAGTACATGTTAGAGTCTAGAGGCTGGTATTCGTCAAGGTCCAGTGTCTCCTCCCATTCATTTCCAAGTCCTAGCCCATATTAATAGGGCTCAGGCTCCGGTCTTGAGGGCAATCCTCCAGTTGACACCGTATACGGCATAGGGCGAAGCAACTCCGGCTCCATGTCCGAGTCAGGGATGAGAATGGGGACGGTGCTGCCGGAGGGAACCAGCAGTGCCAGGAGCGTAAACATTGTGTCCGGCATGCGAGAAGGTCGAGGTGGTACAACTGGCACTGGGCCACATCCATCTGTGAATCCCAGGGGTCCAACTGGCACTGGGGAAGGACCCACTGGTGGGGAACCAATAAGGGCCCCACTCAATCCCACAGCACCCGAAGGCAAAACACCGGGACAGTCAGCCAAATTAGGAGGTGCAAATCACAGAGTTGGGTAGGGTTACTCCAACTCCCAGAAACTCAGGGAGGCGCAGAGCCGGCCAATGCGCAGGCTAAACCAGGGAGCCAGGCCTTGAATGATGCAGCTCCCTAGCCTTTTTTGATGATTTTGAAAGTTGGGGTGAAATCAAAGACCTCTTCAACTTTTTACTTTTCTTCTCTTTGTGGGACTTACCCGAACACCTGGAAGATTGCGAAGAAGATTGATGGCTCCCCGACCAATCCTTGGATCTTCCTCTATACCGGGGCCAAAACCATCATGGGGTCGCATGTCGAGTGGCAAAGGGCTTGAGGGGCCACTCCCTCAAGGCCTTTGGGTTCAGACGACGTAGGTCTAAGTGTTGTGGTCGCATTCCAGACACCAAAGGCAAACAAGATGCAAGTCCGTCACCAGTATCTGTCAGTACAGGTCCTGCAGGGCTTTAAGCCAGCTTTTCTAGTGGACATCCCTGCCACAACACAAGAAAGATCAACAAGACAAAAATTAAACAAAACGGCTGTCGAAAAATGGGGAAACTCTCTATGGATTTGTGCTGACTGGCACTGAAAAAAAAGAATTGATGGCTGCGTGCTGTGGTGGAGCATGTCACTTCCGACGCGAATGATGCTGCTGAGGCCATGTGGAGCCTTAAGATGCCACCGAACAGTGCGCGAACACTGCTCACAAAACATTTTTGGATCCAGTCTGATGCCTGGGGATAATTCTAAGGTAAGGAATATGTGTCTATCAGCTTCAGCAAATAAATTCAGTCTTACTCAGTTAAGATTCAGCTCTTTTCCTTTTTTTGTTTTACATATCACAATTAACAGACTTATAGTCTTTTTTTAAGGTAAACAACCTTTGCAATGCAACTTTTACATCGCAGAGCCTTTACAACGCAACCATTACAACGCAAACTATTACAACGCATTGCTCTGGGGGGCGCTCTAGGATAGGGAATAGGTTAATTTACTATCCAATAACCTTCCCTAGTGTCCACGGGGACTGGAGTTGGAATAGTAAATTAAACTATTCACTATCCAGCACCCCAAAGCACTATGCGTTGTAATGTACTGCGTTGTAATACTTGCGTTGTAAAGGCATGTGATGTAAAAGCATGCGTTGTAATGTCATACATCCTTTTTTAAAGATAGATATGAAAGTGAATCATCATGATACTCAGACTCACACATGACTCTCTGCTATATCCACCAATCTCATGAAAATTACACTCATTATATTACCAAATGGGGTAGGAAATTTGATCTTGATAATACCCAAACTCTTTCAATGTTAAGCTTTTGATAATGTCTGTTCCTGATAACTCACAGAAAACTCAGCTATTAACACCACCTTGATTTATTCATCCATACTTCTGTTCTGGATCATGCAGTCTTGCTCAGCATATGGATGTTTCTTGAACAGCTGAAATGTTGTTTAACCCTTTTGTTGCTAGGACTTTCCCCCGCCCCCAGTGCTAAGCCTTTTTTTTTACTATTTGGGGTAGTTCACGCTTAGGCCCTTGTAGCTTTTTGACCACATAAGGTATCCACGCAAAATTTGCGTCCTTTTCTCCCAACATCATGTTGATTTTAAAGGTCCCCAGAGTTTGTTGATTCCCCTGGAGGGGACCCAGAAGTTAGCCAAAATACAGCCACATTTGTTTTAATGGGAATGGTATCAACAAAGGATTTGTGGTGCTGAAATGACCATCTTCCCGGGACTGACAGACTTTTGTCAGAAAAGCAAATTTTTTTTACACAATTTTGGCATTTTACTCGGACACAGCCTATTTTTGATAATTTTTGTGCCTTCAACCTCTTTCCAGTTAGTGGTAGAAATGGGTATGAACGCAATAATGGATCCTGGAAAGCTATACATTTTTAAAAAAGTAGATAAAATTCAGAATTCAGCAAGGGGTCATTTGTGTAGATCCTTCAAGGTTTGTTTTATAGAAACTAACAGTTGAAAATAAGAAAAATTGAAAATGAGTTAAAAAAACAACCATTTGTGCCATTGTTTTCACCAGTAACATCTTCTAAGTATGACAGATGTTTTAAAGCAATATACTGTTACATCCGCTGGACGCTTTGGTTGTGGGGATGTATAGGACGTTTAGGTTCACCAAGAACCTGCGGAATCCAGAGCCAATAACTCAGCAATGTCTTGCAATGGCTTTTCATTGTGTACTGGGTATAGAGCAATTCATTTGGTAAAATATAAAAAGTGAAAAATAAGTGTCAAAGACACCTATATATTTCCGAAATGGGAACAAAATATAGAGTTTAGAAACAGTAGCTATCTGCACATCACCAAAATTGTGGGTACCCATACTAGCATGTGAATTAAAGGACATTTTTCTCTTTTACACATTGTCTTACATTTGGAAGGCAGAAATGCATCGAAAGTCAATAGGTAACAACAGTTGCTGTACAATTCTGTGTTTCCCGAAGTCTCCTGATAAAAATGGTACCTCACTTGCATGGGTAGGCCTAGTGTCCACGACAGGAAACAGCCCAAAATGCAATGTGGAAACAACACATTTTTACAAAGAAAACTGACCCTTTTTTTTAAAAAAGTGCCTAGCTGTAGATTTTGAACCCTAGCTCTTCCGGCACATAGGCAAACCTAGCAAATTGAATTGAATTTGAATTTTGAGTTTTTGTAAAGCGCGCGTTCACTTGGCAGTTTCTTGGCGCTATAGGATTTCCAACTGTGGGGGAGAGGGAGTTATGGGCTAAATGCTTGCTGAAACAGAAAGGTCTTGAGATCTTTGCGGAAGTCTGTATAAGAAGGCGAAGATCTAAGGAAGGGGGGGGAGAGAGTTCCAGAAGATGGAGGCCAGCACCGAGAATTTTTGGCCACCGGAACGACTCTTCTTGAACCGGGGAATGACTAGCAGGGATTTGGAGGAAGAGCGCAAGTCTCTGGTGGGATTATAGTTGGTTATGGCCGAGTTAATAAAAGCGGGGGCAGTGCCAGCCCGAGCTTGGAAGGTAAGGCAGCCAAGTTTAAAGAGGGCTCTTTGCTTTATTGGGAGCCAATGAAGGGCCATAAGAAGAGGGGAGGAGTGGTGAAATTTTGATAGGCCATATACCAGGTGAGCTGCCTGGTTCTGTACCAGCTGGAGACGTTGAAGTACATAGGCCGGGGCGCCATTGTAGATGATATTACCATAATCAATTTTTCACAGGATCATGGCCATGACGATCAGTTTAAGTGCTGAGGGAGAAAAGAACCGAGATACTTTCCTAATGATGCGTAAAGTAAAAAAAGAGGAGGAAACAACAGAACTTATGTGGGTGTGAAGTGTCAAGTGGTGATTAAGCATGATCCCAAGGGTTTTAACAGAGTGAGAGGGAGAGGGGGGGGGCAAAAGAAATAGGCCAGAAAGATGGTGACCAGGGATTGCCACTGCCCCCAGTCAAGATCAACTCCGACTTATCCGGGTTGAGTTTGAGATGGTTTGCGTTCATCCAACCTCGGATAAACAGGAGGACCGACTGGAAGCTAGAGGCATCTGGTGAGGAAGAGGAAAAATAAAAAATAAGCTGGAGGTCATCAGCATAATTGTAGACTGTGACCTCCATTTGTTGGAGTGCCAAAATAAGGGGAAAAATATAAAGGTTAAATAAAAGAGGGGAAAGGGAAGAGCCCTGGGGAACCCCGCACTTCACTCTGCTAGGTAAGGCTGAAAATTCCGCCAAGTGGACCGCCTGGGTGCGCCCCTCCAGGAAAGAGCCTATCGAGGCTAGGGCCTGTCCCCCTATGCCCGCCGCCTTGACACGGGACAAAAGAATGGAGTGGTCCACCGTGTCAAAAGCGGCGGATAGGTCCAAGAGGACCAAGGCTTGGGGGATGTTGGTATTAAGACCTTCCCTGAGTTGGTCCATAACAGAAATGACCACCTTCTCTGTGGAGTGCCGGGGGCGGAAGCCCGCCTGGCAAGGTGCAAGATAGCTGCTGCTCTCAATGAAGGAGCTGAGCACCTGGGTGACATGGGACTCTGCTATTTTTCCCAAATAAGGGAGGAGGGATATGGGGCGGTAATTTGCGGGGCAAGAAGGATCGACACCAGGTTTTTTTAATATTGGGAAAATTATAGCGGCCTTCAAGGGGGCCGGAACGAGGCCCGACGTGAAACAATTATTCAAAAGGGCCAGGGCAGGAAATGGCCATGCCAGGAAGAACTGGCTGAGAATACGTGCCGGGGCAATGTCGGCTGGGGAGCCCGACTTGACTCGGCTAAGTAGAGGGGACAACGATTCTCTGGAAAGTGGAGGAATAGTAGTAAGAGAACAGTGATTTCCGGGTGGTTGAGGAGGAGTAAAAGTAGGAGGAGGGGGAGGAATGTTGGCTTTAATGAGAATTATCTTGTCAATGAAAAAATCATTGAGCGAATCACATAGGGCCTGGGAGGGGGGGATTTTGGGTGAGGCTCTATCCGACGATGCCAACTCGTGTACAGTGGAAAATATCTCTCGGGACTGGCATTCTGCCGCTAAAACGCGTCCAGAGAAATACTCGGTCTTGGCCGTCAGTATGGAGGTTTTGTATTGGTTGAGTACAATGACGAAGTGTTGCCGGCAAATGGGGGAGTAAGCTCGTCTCCAGGCTCGTTCAGCCTGTCTTACCTCTAGTTTCTTGCTTTTGAGGTCAGGGCTAAACCATTTGTTGGCCTTATGGGAGCGGTTGATGGCCGTTCGCTTCAAAGGGGCCACAGGATCACAGGTGGTAGTGAGCCATCGATCGAGTGTAGCAGTCTGGAAATGAGGGTCTAAGCCTATAATATCGGGGCAGGTGGCAACTAGCGAATTGCAGAGGGAGGGGATATCCACTTTGTTCCAATTCCTAACCCAGATGTTTTTAGGGACAGGAAGGGGTGTTTTTTGGTTCAGATCCATAGAAAAAGCAAGTAGGGAGTGATCCGACCAGGGACAAGGCGAAATAATGGGGGAGGAAGTTGGAATATTAAGCGACCAAATCTGGTCTAAGATATGGCCGCGGATATGAGTAGGGCTTTGAACATGTTGGATAAAATTAAAGCTAAGGAGTGATTGAGTAAAATCTTTGGAAGTGGAGTCCTCGGCAGAATCATTGGGCCAGTAATTAAAATCGCCCAAAACTATGACCGAGGCGTTATTAATCACCAAGGTGGCCAGTAGGTTCTGGAAAGCGAGGACGAAGTCAGGGGACGACTGGGGAGGTCGATACGTTAGTATGCATGTGACAGGGGTTTTAAGGAAGGTGGAGCGCGCTACGAGGCAGTCAGCAGCTGGTAGTGTGGGCGAGGCCAGAATCTGAAAATGGAACTCCTTGCGGGCAATCAGAGCTACGCCGCTTCCTGCTTTGCTTCCGGGTCGATCGGCACGGAGCATGGAATATTCAGGTGGAAGGGAGGCAAGGACGCTGGGCAGGGAGTCAGACTTGTACCAAGTTTCTGTTAGGAACAGGAGATCTGGGGTTTTCGAATCCAGGTGGTCATAAATTTCAGTCAGGTGTTTAACGGCCGATCTCGTATTAAGGAGAAGGGCGGTAGTAGTGGTAATAGGGGGAGAGGGAGTTTGTGTGATAGACAAAGGTGCAGCAATGCCAAGTTTATGGGCATAGGACATAGTAGCTTGATTCAATTGCCAGTTTGCATTTAAAGAACGCAGCTGGTCAGCAGTATACGTGAGGGTTTGCCCAGAGTGTTGTGTCCCGTGGCCCGGTCTGGCGCGGACGGGCGCAGACGGGCTTGCCTTAGGCGCGCAATCGTCGCACCCGCTGTGCTCGTCCGCTGCGCGACCGGAATGTACACATAATTTATAGAAGGAGAAGGTTGGCGATGGAAGGCGTGGCCTCTTGAAAAAGGGGCGTGGCCTGCGTGGGCGTCGGGAAATGGCGGCAATGGCGATATCAGCGCGTCAGCGTTAGGCTCCGCTGCGTGAGGATTTTAGGAGGCTGGAAGCGCCCTGAACAGAGAAGGAGTGAGCAGGTAAAAGCACAAGTCAATAAACACTCAAATTTTGTTAAAAGAATGAACAAACAGGCCTACTCCCGGCTTCGCCTCAGGAGAAATCACTATGGTGAAAGGGGCTTGTATTCAGCGTCTTAAATGTAGTAGGGGGCGTGGCCTCTTGAAAAAGGTGCGTGGCCTGCGTGGGCGCCGGGAAATGGCGGCAATGGCGAGATCAGCGCGTCAGCGTTAGGCTCTGCTGCGCGAGGATTTTAGGAGGCTGGAAGCGCCCTGAACAGAGAAGGAGTGAGCAGGTAAAAGCACAAGTCAATAAACACTCAAATTTTGTTAAAAGAATGAACAAACAGGCCTACTCCCGGCTTCCGCCTCAGGAGAAATCACTATGGTGAAAGGGGCTTGTATTCAGCGCCTTAAATGTAGTAGGGGGCGTGGCCTCGTGAAAAAGGGGCGTGGCCTGCGTGGGCGTCGGGAAATGGCGAGATCAGCGCGTCAGCGTTAGGCTCCGCTGCGCGAGGATTTTAGGAGGCTGGAAGCGCCCTGAACAGAGAAGGAGTGAGCAGGTAAAAGCACAAGTCAATAAACACTCAAATTTTGTTAAAAGAATTAACAAACAGGCCTACTCCCGGCTTCCGCCTCAGGAGAAATCACTATGGCAAAGCAATACATTTTTAAAAACTAGACAACCAGGGACATCCAGGATGGGATGACTTGTGGGACTCTCACCAGGTCTGTTACCCTGAATTCCTTGCAAACCTCAAACTTTGTAAAAAAAACACATTTTCATCACATTTCTGTGATGGAAAGTTCTGGAATCTGTGTGGGTCCACCAAAGTCCACTCACTCCTCATTTCCCAAAGTCGTCCGATAAAAATGGAGCCTCACTTGTGTGGGTAGGCCTAGTCCCTGTGACAAGAAACAGCCCAAAACGAAATGTGGACACACCTGACTTTTTTTTTTGCAAAGTGCTTAGCTGTGGATTTTGAACCCTAGCTCTCCTGGCACCTCCGGAAACCTAGCAGACCTATACATTTTTTAAAACTAGACACCCAGAGGAATCCAGGATGGGGTGACTCGTGTGGCTCTCACCAGATTCGGTTACTCAGAATCCCTTGCAAACCTCAAACTTTGAAAAAACACACATTTTCCTCACATTTCTGTGATGGAAAGTTGTGGAATATGAGTGGCTTTACCAAATTCCACTCATCCCGCATTCCCCAAAGTCATCCGATAAAAATGGTACTTCACTTTGGGGGTAGGCCTACGGACTGCAACAGAAAATAGCCCAAATAGTAACGTGGACACACCACATTTTTACAAAGAAAACTGACTTTTATTTGCTAAGTGCCTAGCTGTGGATTGTGAACCCTAGCTCAGCCGGCACCTAGGGAAACCTAGCAAACCTATACATTTCTAAAAACTAGACACACAGGTGAATCCAGGATGGGGTTACTTGTGTGGCTCTCACCAGGCTCTGTTACTCAGAATCCCTTGAAAACCTCAAACTTTGTAAAAAAACACACATTTTCCCCACATTTCTGTGATGGAAAGTTTTGGAATCTACAAGGTTCCACAACCTTCCACCCACCCCGCATTCTCCAAATCCTCCTGATAAAAACTGTACCTCACTCGTGTGAGTGGGTCAAGTACCTGCGACAGGCAAGGGCCTAAAACCTATTATTGAGACATCAAAATTACCTATCACAAAATGACCTGGTTTTGCAACCTGGGGCAACTAAGTTTTTTGCCCTGAGCTAAGCGGCCATCTAGGTGAACCTACCAAATCCACACACTTCTGAAAATTAGACACACTGGGGAGTCCAGGGAGGTATAGCTTGCGTGGATTTCCCAACGTTTCTGTACACAGAATCCCCTGCAAACCTCAAATTCAGCTGAAAAAATCATATTTTTCTCACATTTCTGTGTGGGAAAGTTGTGGAATAACTGGGCGGCCAAACATTTTCTACCACCCAGCGATGCCCCAGGTCTCCTGTTAAAAATGGTACCTCACTTGTGTGAGTGGGTCAAGTACCCACGAAAGGCAAGGACCCAAAACATATTATGGAGACATCAAAATTACCTACCACAAAACAACCTGGCTTTGCAAGGGGGAATCACCTTGGGTTTTGTCCCTGGGCTCGGCGACCATCTAGTGAAACCTACCAAACCCACACAATTCTGAAAACTAGACACCCGGGGGAGTACAGGGAGGTATGGCTTGCATGGATTCCCCAACGTTTTCCTACTCAGAATCCCCTGCAGATCTTAAATTTAGCTGAAGATAACACATTTTTCACACGTTTCTGTGTGGGAACATTGTGGGATCACCGGTCTGACACAAATTTCCTACCATCAGCATTTCCCCAGGTCTGCTGATAAAAATGGTACCTCACTCGAGTGGGTGGGCCAAGTACCTGTGACAGGCAAGGGCCCAAAACGTATTGAGGAGACATCAAAATTACCTACCATAAAACAACCTGGTTTTGCAGGGGGTCACCTGGGTTTTTGGCCCCACCCCTATGTAAAAAAAAACAATCCTTGGTACCTAGTGAGCTTTTTGCCCCCCCCCCCCATGAAGGGTTATTGACCCCATCTGCCCCCATTGTCCCCACCCCTAAAAGCAATAAATAAATAATCCCTGGCATCGAGTGGGCTTTCCAGATCAGGGGCTACTGCCCCATGCCTCCCAGGAGGGGAGGAGAAAGACTGTGGACTTTTGAGGGGTGTGGGGGCATTGGCATGCCCATCCCAGGAAGCCCCACCCCTAAATTCAATTAAATACAATGTTGACGGGGGTAGCAGGCATTGGCATGCCCATCTTGGGCTGCCCCACACCTAAATTACACTAAATAAAAATCCCGGGTATCTAGTGGGCTTTCTGCCAGGCTACTGCCCCCATTAAAACTGATTTCCCCTAAATAATTATGGGGGTGCCAAGGCACTTGCCCAAGGGGCTGCTCCCCATCCCTGGTGGCTAGTGGGTGGATCCCTGCTTGGGTATTGCCCTCTAAGAGATAATTATAATTTCCCCATGATTGAACCACACTCATATCCTAACCTATCACACTTGTGCTCACTGCCACACATAACTTACATACATAAACTCACCTCCCAGTCTCCAACAGCATACACTGATGAAATCACAAAGGTGACTTACATTAGCATGGGGAGCTGCTTTGACAAAGACTATGAGTACCAACAACACAGAGGACTTTTGAGGAGGGATCTAATCTGCCTGCAAGTGCAACCTGTTCTTGCAGCGCTTTAAAGTGCATTTGGGTGTCCCTCAGTGCAAGTGCAGGGAGCTGCTTTGACAGAGACTTTGAGTCCCAACAACAGAGGACTTTGGAAACAAGGTCTAATCTGCCTACACCAGCAAACTGTTCCTGCAGCACTTTAAAGTGAATATGGTCATCCTGTAACGAGGAGGGAGCAGCTTTGACAGAGACTACAAGTCCCAAAGACACAGAGGACTTTGGAGTCCGGGTCTAATCTACCCACACCTGCTATCAGTTCCTACAGCACTTTAAAGTGTGTTTTGTCGTCATACAGTGTAGGAAGCTGCTTTGACAGGGGCAATGAGTCTCAACAACACGAAAGACTTTGGAGGCGGGGTCTAATCTGCCCCCACCTGCAGCTTATTCCTGCAGCACTTTAAATTGCATTTAGTGATCCCGCAGCGTGGGAGTTGCTTTGACAGGGACTATGGGCCATATTATCAAGAATGGTGTTAAAATTATCTTCGCTTTAGCGGCAGAAAGCTGCCGCTAAAGCGGCGATAATGGGCTTGATAATATGCCCTTGTGAATTCCCATAGAAGCCCATGTTCTGGTGTGAACCTGGGCTTCTATGGGAATTCACAAGGGCATATTATCAAGCCCATTATTGCCGTTTTAGCGGCAGTTTCCTGCCGCTAAAGCGGCGATAATTTTAACACCGTTCTTGATAATATGCAACATGATCCTGCAGTGCTTTAAAGCGCATTTGGTCGTCCTGCAGCATGGGGCGAGCGTGGGCCATGCCCAGGCAAAGCCTGAGCCAAAGGCCAGCCCATTCTGTAACCGTCAGCGCCTGGAAGAGGTGGGACGGGGCCCAACCCCCTTGGCTTATTTCACAGGTTTGCTGGTGCTTCGTTGCTGCTTGGACTAGCTTGAATTGTTCCTGAGTACTCCCGGGTCTCAGATGCAAGTTGAGGTTTTTTCACTGGTCTTAGCTGGACCTGTTGAGCCCAGAGCAAGTTACCTACATTGTTTACAACATTTGGGGTCGGGACCTGATTGCATCTTCTTGGAAACTGGCAGACTTGCAGTGAGACTATCTTGGGTTTTAACCGGGGTTTTGGACCATATTATATAAGAGAACTCATGGACTGTGCTGCTGAGGTATCGCATATGTTGCATAAGCGTATCTGGGATTTATTAATTTTTCTAGTGATTGTTTTTGTGGGGGGTTAGGTGACCTGAAAGTTGCAAGCATGGGGAAAGAAAAGTGCAATGTTTCCAAGGTATTGTCAACGCACACTGCCTGCTGAGTCTCTACTATCAAGATTTGTTTTAAATTGAGTAGTGGTGGTGATTTAAACGAGAAAGAAAGAAGGCTGTCTTTGTCCAGGGATAGCCCTCCCTCACCGCCCTCTCCTTGTTCCATCCACTGTACTGAGGCTCCTAGGAGAGTGGAAGGGTTGAGAGATGTGGGCGAGCTGAGTGGGTGAAGGGGACCAGGGGAGGTTCTCCTAGGGTAGAGATGTGCCCCAAGGGTGGGTCCAATGACCCTGACCAGAAAAATACATCCTTAAGCCCTACTGTCAGCCCAAGGTGCAAGCGGAGGAGAAGGGAGTACCTGCGAGTCAGAGCCCCACAGCCAACTTGGCAGTCCCAGACCGACTCCAACTTACTCTGCCTTTCAGAGGGTGATTCTTCTTTCTAGGACATCATATGAGTTTAAGGTGGTTTTAAACGCCCAGCTTGACCCAATTATGTCCAGGTTAACCCATACTAAGTCTTGAGTAATAGTTGTCTGTCAGTAGAGGGCACCACTGCTGATCTAGTTAAAGATTTTGTGAATCTGTGTTTAGCTATATCATCTGGACTAATAGCCAATTGCACTATTTATATTGCCCCTATTTTTCAGTGGTTTATTTCTGACTGCACAAAAGCTCATCAACAGCTCAACACAGCTCTTCATGCCATTCCATGAAATAGAGATGTAATTTTTCCATTTTTTCTGCACTTGCGGTCAAATTACCCTTACCTAAAAATTTACTGGCTCGTAGCTGGAACCAAACGGATCTTAACATACTTTCATCTTCTCTGGCCTCTTCAATGCCAGACCTTACTGGGCTCTCCTTAGACTCGCAGACAGAAGCCATTAGCACCTGGCTTTCCTCTTCCTGCGATCAGGTTGCCCCTCTCAAAAAGGTTAAATCTGTCCGACCCTACGACGCACACAAATGGTTCACCAAGGAGCTTAAAGATCTTAAGCTCGGTCTTAGGCGTTCGGAACGTCACTGGAGACGTAACTACTGCCCCACCCTTCGTGCCAAGTATAAACTCCTTCTTACTGATTATAAAAAAGCGATCTTGACGGCTAAAACTAACTATTTCACTGAGAGAGTCGCTCTCTCTGCCAATAAACCTCGAGAAATCTTCTCCTTGGTTCATCATCTCGCTACCTCTGATCGCACCAGCACCAGTCTTGTCCCTACCCAGACCCTCTGCCTCTCACTCAATGATTACTTTATTGACAAGATCGCCAATATAAAGGCTAACATTCCCTTGGCACAGCATACCGGTGTTCCCTGTCCCCTTCCTTTGCCCTCCTCGTCAATGGATCATTTTTCTCCCATTTCTACAGATTGCTTTCTCAATCTGCTTTCCAAAGTCAAATCCGGCTCGCCAGCGGACTGTGCCCCGGCACGGATCCTTAAAGCTCTTTTTACCAGTTACCCCGCTCCTCCTCTTGCTCTTCTTAATGCCTCTTTGACTTTGGGTTCTGTTCCTTCTTCTTTTAAAACCGCAAGGGTTCTTCCCATCCTAAAGAAACTCGGATTAGATTCTTCTCTCCCCTCTAATTTCCGGCCTATTTCCCTTCTCCCCTACTTGGGAAAGATCCTCGAAAGCCATGTCACTTCTTGCCTGTCCTCTTACGTCGAGGAGAACCACCTCCTGGCCTCCCACCAGGCAGGCTTTCGACCAGGACACTCTACGGAGACAGTTATCATCGCTGTCCTGGACGAACTCAAGGGGAAAGCGGACACCAATCTTCCCCAAGCCCTGGTTCTCCTCGACCTGTCCGCTGCGTTTGACACGGTCGATCATGCCACTCTTCTCGACCGTGTCAGCGCAGCGGGCATTTGTGGCGTAGCCTTTTCCTGGCTGGCGTCCTTCCTTTCGGGCAGGTCTCAAGCGGTTCACCTCTCGGGCTTTTCTGCTCTCCCCCGCTCAGTCACCTGTGGGGTCCCTCAAGGCTCTTCCCTTTCCCCTCTTCTTTTTAACCTTTATATTCATCCTCTCATTATTTCCCTTCGCGAGCTGGGGATCTCTGTGTATAATTACGCGGATGACCTCCAGCTCGTCTTTGATCTTTCTTCTCCCTCGATCTCTCTTCCTAAATTCTGCTCCACTCTAGTCTTTATTTCTGATTGGATGTGCACCAATCATTTAAAGCTCAATCCCGATAAAACGGAGCTTGTCCTCACGGGTGGTCCCTCCAACCCTTGGTCCCCGATCCACTGGCCCCCCTCCTTCGGCTCCCCCCCTTCTCCGGTCCCCTCTGTTCGGACCTTGGGCATCAAGGTCAGCCATGACCTTACCATGCACGCCCAAGTCAGTTCCGTTGTATCCTCTTGTTTTTTGTCCCTTCGTCTCATCCGGAAGATTTCCCGGTATTTTTCAGCGGACGCCCTTAAATCCATAGTCCTGGCCCTTATCACCTCTCGCCTTGACTATGGGAATGGTCTGTATGTAGGCATTCCTGCTTATGAAACCCGACGCCTACAGGCCATTCAAAACCAGGCTGCCCGTCTCATCCTCCGCCTCCCCAAATCATCTCATATCACGCCTGTACTTAAGTCCCTCCATTGGCTCCCCGTGCACCTCAGATCATTTTTTAAATTGGCCTGTCTGACTTTTCGGGCCTACACTGACTCAGCCCCCTTCTTCATTAGTTCTTTGATTACTCCTTACACCCCCACCCGCACTCTTCGTTCCTCTTCTCTCTCCCTCCTACATGTCCCCCGCTTTCGTAAATCCAGAACGGGGGCACCCGCTTTTCGGTTCTGGCCCCTCGGTTTTGGAACACCCTCCCTCTCTCTATCCGTTCTTCTCCCACCTATGCTCACTTTCGCAAAGCTTTGAAAACATTTCTTTTCTCCCAGGCATTCCCCTGTTAGCTCCTTTGGTTTCCTCAGTTGAGTCTAGTTTGGTCTCAGCGCCAGGAAGCCGCTTGGCCGCAGTGCGCTTTATTAAATTTCTTTTTCATTTCATTTCATTCAATTAATGCAGCACAGAAAAATTATAAAGTCACAACTGGTGTCAGAAAGGATAAACTTAGAAATGAAGCCTGGTCCGTCTTACTGGCTGCAGGCCGCTTGAGAGATATTTAGAGGTTTTGTGATGTTATCAAATGCCAGCTGTTGTCTGCGGGTTCTCCATCTAAACTTGACCATTTGATCCCATGGCCAGCATTGGTTAACCATTTTTTACGTATTTTTAACCTCTACAATAAAGTTACTGATCACCAAAAAAGGTATATTGATATGTTCAAAGATTTGAAACAGGCCCTCTAGTTTAGCCAATCTATCTAAGTAAAGGAGCTGGAGGCAGCTGGTAAGCAGGGCATTTGTAGGAAAGCTCAAAGGGTGTGGGGGTAATGGGTCAGAGGCCTCAGCAAACCAGTAGTAATAGGGCTAATCTGGTGAAGTTCACTCGTTCATGACATACCCAGCCATTCACTCCTTACAGTAAGGACTGCACAAGAAAACCAGCCTTACATTCTCTGTCTCCAACGATCCTTTGAATAGTTACTCCTTCCATTAGGCACAGCTGAATATCCCTTCACCGCATTAAGGCCTTTCCACCCCACTGTATGACTGAGCACTTACTCACAGGCCATAGGTATTTTTAGAACGCAGCAGTCAATATACCCCCAGTACCTCGGGCTGGTAGAATTCTAATCATATCACCTAAAACTATTAAACCGGCCGAGTCCATATCTGCCTTGGTTCTGTAATGCTTCGTATATATTAAGATATCGCTGAATATTTCCTACTACTGATACACTTACCACTGGACCTGTGACACTTGTATACTGGATTTCGTATGTACCTAATTATTCACCCTATTATTGATGCCAAATGATATTTGATGTGCCACATTTCCCTCCTTCTTTGACCTGGTCCTTATGACCTGCCTGTTTGACTCGCCTTTTAAATGTAATTTTGTGTCTCTGAATTCACTATTATCAAATGTCTATTTTTGATAACTTGATATGTCTCTCTGATTCTGCTTATTTGACCTGTTTATTTAATTATAATTCTGTGTGTTTTAACTCACTTTAACTCCATGTTTAAATTGTATAGGTGTTCTATTTGCCCCTCTTTCCCTATCCTCACAGTTCAATCTGGCTCCTATTGCCCATGATGCATTGTGCTTACTTCGGTTTGGTGTCAAGCCGCACTAATCCTATATTCATTCCGACTTGCCCATAAATCACATCATGATTTTCCTATGCTGCCTTACGGGTTCTTTTCAATACCATTCTATCCTATTTGGGTTATCTTCTCTCTTTGCCATCTGATTGGCCCCACTTTCAACCTGGTGGCGGTATACATGCGATCCACTACACAACTCTAACTATTCAAATCAAATACTATATTTTCAATGCTACTGACTTCGCTCCTCTTTTACCTATTTCTTATTATCACTCTCTGGTTGCCTTCTTTCTTGATAAACAATCCTCAACCTGGGTTTCCCTAATATGGTCCCATTCTTACCACTAAACTCTCCCTAATCTTATACCCTCCCCATCTCCAAACCCGACTACCACTCTCCCCGTCTCCCTTTCTCCTTTGCTCCGCCTTCTCTTCCCCTTCTATTTTCCTCTGTGCTCTTCACCTCTCCCGCTGTAACCTTCCTGCAACTTTCTCACTCACCACCCACACTGGTTTAGATCCATTCACCTTTCTACGATCTTACATGTTTTTTGAAATACTTATATCTCACTTTGGATGCAATCACTATGTACATTGCAGTTGGTATAGCCCTGAGGAAGCCCCAGGCTGGATGGCCAATGTAAAGGGGCAGAACATGTGTTGGCTATTAAAGTTCTCACTATGCTACATAACACGACAAAATAAATTGGAATTGACTCCAAAGAACACTTGATTTCTCTTACTCGTTCAGATACATCCATGTGGAGGAAAGCACTTGGACCGGACACAGTACCAGTGGACCTTTTTAAAAATAATCTTCCCCATGGGTTTCAATGCCTTCTACAATCTTTAGAGCTGCTATTATTGGCCCATTTCCCTTAACTTGGAAAGAGGCTACTGTGGTCCCAATCTTTAAACAAGGTGACAGAAACGACCCGGTATGCTAAACGCCGATTTCCCTAATTGACTCCATGGCTGAGGGCTTGGGCATGGTGCTTTTGGCATGGATGGAGGAGTGGGCTAGTACAAATAATATACTCTTGAGGGCCCAATATGACTTTAGACAGGGAATGGGGACGGTTGAGTAGTGTCTCAATATCTTGTTAATTGTTAGTAGATACATCAAATCCAGGAAGAGCCCATTACATCTACCCTGCATAGCCTTGTCATTTGGATGACAGAGGTGGAGTAACCTCTGGTTACTCTCCTCAGGAGATTACATTAGAACACCACGGTCAAAATACGATACGACCCAGGTGCAGAATGTACACACTCATTAGCTTCAACTGAATGTGTTCATCAGGTATGTATTTTGAACCCCTTTTTTTTCTTTTATATAAAACTGGATTGTCAGAGGGTTGGCAAACCCTTTACTCCCACGCTCCTCTACGCAGATGATGCTGTCCTTTTAGCAAGGACAGCAAACAGTCATCATAAAGCCCTTGATGCCTTTGCTGAGTTCATGTCCTCCTTGGACCTGAAAAATATTTTTTTGAAATACTATTTAAATATCTGCGGACCCAAAAAAACAAATTCTGAAACTCTTCACTTGCAAGGAAATTCTTTAACAAGTTTCTGCTACCTGGGGATTCATTTTAATATACAACTAAAGTGGGACTCTTTGTTGGTCTTAAGAGTGCAGCAACGAAATAGAGTAATCTAAGCACTTTTTGGCTTTGTGGTCGAATTCGGCCAGATGCCTGTTAGGGAAATGATAGCCCTGTATAAAGCGAAATGCCTTTCAATTGCCACTAATGGGGCTGGAGTGTGGAGGTACTGCACTGTTTCAAACTTTAAGTTGCAGGGAACAGTTTTCTTAGGAGGCTTTGAGGATTCCCCCAAGGTTCTTCAACCAGCTTTTGTCACTCTGAAGTGAGTTTGAAATATATAGAAGACTGTAAAAACACATTCTGCCTTACTTTGGAGAATGCTGAAAATCTCTGGCTGGGATATGTTCGACGATCCAGCCCATATCCCGACTTCAGCTAAAGCCCAAAAAAAGAAAACATATTTTGGAAGGGTGCTGTAAAACCATCAGTGATGATCTAGCCAGCAAAATTTTCTTAGTAATCAAAATGTTGCTTCTTCTACTCAAGAGATGCATTTTTATTTATATTTTATCTTAAACTCATTGTATAGATTTTATATAACTATGTTTCGCCTGGGTACTGTACATTTTTCTAGTTGCATTTCCATTTCAAGATGGATGGCTGGAAAATCCCCCTCTATGCCCTTGCAATAATACCTCGCAACAATGCACTGTGCACTTTATAAAACCTTACGAGCGACTTTTTTACTCCCCCTCTTGAGATGATATAGCCCTTCTTCACAGCAAGATGGTTTGAGGTTTTTATACTCTCTTGAATCCCCTGAAATTTGTCAAGCTGTTATGAACTTTATATGAGGGGCTATTTCTATCAGGAAGAGTTATGGATAATTGTTTTCTTGGGATGATGAATAAACTGTGGTTTTATTATGCATCTTCTATATTATGGATGAAGTCCTGTATTTTGCTGTGTGCTTTTATGATTTCTATTTGATGTGAAGAATAACTAGAATTCACTGATCGAGGGGAAAGAGATTGGAGCTTGTTAAAACCACCAGTACAGTGGCTAGTTTCACACAAAAGTTGGGTTCTTGATCACCGACCATCCTATCGAAGGTTCACTAGGTCAAATGAGTGTCCCAGATCTGGCATGGCAGTGAGGTTTGGGGGGAGGCAAAGATTGATAAAATTCAAGCATCAGAAAATCTATTTTTAAGACGACTTGTGCAGGTCCTGCAATGTACCGCGGCCTTCTCAGTTCACAAGGAGCTTGAATAACTTATCTAGCCGACACTGTTGTCTTTATCCCACGGCTGTATTGGGTTAAGTTCTGGACCAAGGAGGATCTAAAACTTTACAGACTAATTCTCTTAGATTGTCTGTCCCTTGACCTTGCACATCGAATCCCCTGGATAGCTTATGTGAAGGGAGCTTTCACCTCTTTAGAGAGAGAGGCTATTTATTCTGAACCCCTCTCAGTGACGCCCGGAGAATCGAAAAGAGTAAAGGTGCTTTTCCTTGAGCAGGCTTTGCTAGCCACAGAACAGGCTGAGCTGTTGAAACTATTGGTAAGAGGATACATGCTATATAGACCGTTCAAGGTATAGAGCATTACTTAGTGCAGGTACCCATCATGCATTTTTATTGGCCAGACTCACAGTTGATTTGTTACACCATCTCTTGCCCTCACCTACTAGATGGGTAAAACCTGGTCTTAGGTTGCCCTGTGGTTACGACAATAGGTCTCTGCAGGACACTTTACATTGTGTAATGTTCTGCAATTATTTTAGCAGGCCAAGAAAGCAGTTCATTGTATAGCTGCACACAGGAAGCTTCTAATTTGTTTTTACTGTTATCTGGCTTTTAAATTATGTGTATTTTATGCTTGTGTGTTCTATAAGTGTGATTTTATGTAATGTTCTTTGTGTTTTTTTATGGCTGTTTCTGTCAAACGAATAAAGATGTTATGATGATGATGATGATGATGACTTACATTTGAATTTGAGGCACTGGTATCCTCTAAACCGATAAACTCCTACAGAAGTTTCATCAAATAACAGAAGTCACTCACATTAAACTCCAGAGTGCTAAAAAATGCTGAAAGAAATAGCAAAACAGGCAAGCTTTAACTCAAACATCACTGCAGGATTTGTAAAGAGTCCCCATAAAAATCTGGGGAGAGGATGTAGACTTACGGCTAGAGGTGTCAACCGCGAAGCTGGGGAACCGTGTTCTGATCTCGGCATCGATGCTCAACATCCTATGATTCGGCGTAAATCACTTAATCTCCCCCTGCCTAACAAAAATTAATGTGTCCATCTGTAACGAAACGTGCTCATGTACAGCGCTCTGATAGCTGATATCTTCTGTTCTAGTTTGCACTATATAAAACTAACAAAAAAAAGAACATACTAATTTGAATGCATCAGTGAATGTCATGTTATGTTATTTCAATTTGTAGCTTGCACGAGTGTCCCAGTGCGATGCTAAAAGGGAGATGTGTTTTCAGGTTTTTCTTGAATACTCCTGGGTCCTGGATGTTGTGTAAGACAAGGGGAAGGGCATTCCAACAACAGCGGCCTTCTGTGCTAATGAGCTGCCTCCTAGCCTCTGGTATTTGAATCGGGGAACCTGAACAAGGCAAAGGGACATAGAGCGCAGCTGTCTAGATGGAACATAAATGGAGAACCGTTTTTGTAAATAGAGTGGACCAAGACCATGAAGAACGCGATGGGCCAGAACCAACGATTTGTCTTCACCCGTTCCGCCACAGGAAGCCAGTGTAGTGAGTGCAGGTGAAGCTGCATGCTGTTCCTGGTGGAGATACCCAGAAGAAGTCTGGCTGCCTCATTTTGGACCACCTGGAGCTTTTTGAACAGGTAGCCCAGGATGCCAATGTAGAGAGCATTAGTGTAGTCCAACTGGGACAAAATGAGAGCACAGGTGTCAGTTTCTGTCTCTCCCTGCCAGCGGAAGGAGAGGGAAGAACTTCCTCAGTGTCTTGAGGACACCAAAGCAATTGCTGGCCAGCTTCTTGATATGGGTTGAGAAGGAGAGACTCATCGAACCACACCCTCAAGTTCTTGGCAGACTTCCCTACAGATGTGGGCGAGGGGAACTCAGGTGGCCAAAGAGCTTCCGGGAAATTGGAAGGGAATTTTTCAAAGAGGAGAATCTCTGACTTCTCCTCATTACACTTTAAATGAACATGGAAGAGAAACAGTTGTGAACCGAAGATACTGGGTCATTGTTATTGTCCCAGGTAAAGAGCAGCTGGGTGTCATCAACGTAGACCATCACCTTAGCCCCCATCCACCTGTCTCCCATAAGAGCTCCACAAAATGACCATTGATTTCTGGAATCACAAGTTCACCACTTCGATCAATGTCTTTGATATTTGTATACTATTTCCAACATCTGTTACTCTCATACTGACTTAGAATAATATAAAAGTACAAAGATACTCAAGTATGCCACCTATCGTAACTAGAAACTGATTACCACATGCACAACTAATAGAGAATTTTTGAAGGTGCCATATTAAAGTTGGAAAAGTTTAACAACATTATATTCTCTGCCCCGTGATGTGATTGCCGTTTTCTTAAGACTCTGTGATAAGCCAATATTCATCAGTAAATGGCACACTCCAGAATTAAAGGCAGAAAGGCACAATTTAAGAAACGAAACCAAGGAAAGTCTATGGTGGCACTGAAGACAAGCTTTGATTTAGTGGATGTATGGGGTGAGAAGCATCCTCTAGACCGCGGCTATACATATTTTTCATTCCCCCATAGTAAATATGTCAGGCTAAACTAATTTTATATATCGTCATCAATTGGAAATGATGTAGGTATTGAGAAATTGCCTAAACTATTATCTGATCACAACCCATTAATTTGGAATATGTAACACAGCAGGTTGTACGAGCTCGATCCAAGTGGAAGTTTGATAGAAAACTGCTTTATAATACCTCCTTTATACAACACATGCGGCAATGGATTAAGCAATATTTTGATGAAAATCACTATAGCACCTCTCGAAGTATGGTTTGGGACAGTTTTAAGGCAGGTGTGCGAGGGGAAGTCATCAGTTTTGTTGGGAAAGACAGATGACTGGAGAAAGCAGAAATAGAGTGTCTGATCGGCAGACTAATGGATCTGGAAAAGGACCATACCTTAGCGATTAGTCAAAAACAGCATGTGACAATAACATCTTTACAGCAAGAAATCGCATTAACTAAGGCTGAAATCAGTAGCTACTACAATAAGAGGGGCGCATTAGCATACCAGGCACATAAAGAAGGTAGTTATGAGTATGGAGAATCTGTGGGTAAACATCTGGCACTTCGTACAAGACAGAAAGTGGTGAGGAGTAATATTTCGGGAATCAGAGGGTACAATGGAAGGTATGTCACAGGACTGAAAGATATTATTAAAGTATTAAAGTATTTGAAAGTTTTTGTCAGGACTTATATTGGCAAGGGGATATAGTCCCCTCCTCCCCCAATCAGATAGAGAGTATGAGAAATCTCCTTGGGATTGATGATGAGATGCGACAAGAGCTGGAAGCAAAGATTACACTGGAGGAGGTGATAAGTGCCCTGCAATCTATGGCTTCTGGAAAGGCGGCAGGTCCGGATCGTATACCCTTAAAGGTATACAAACTATTTCAGGTGGAACTAGCACTTTTATTGCTGGATCTGTTTATCGGGGTACAGTATAGTGGTATTCTACCGGCCTCATGGCAGGGAACAGATATTGTTATTTTTCTAAAAAAAGATAAGCCACCAGATAGCCCGACCTCATATCGGCCGACCTCACTCATTGATGCGGACGCCAAGCTTTATTCTAAAATACATCGACGCGACTGAGTAGGATTATTGCTCGGGTTGTTTCCCCATGGCAACATGATTTTATTCCGGGGAGGGGAACTATTGATCATATTAGGAGAACTATCGCCTTACTTGATGCAACCGAAGTACTAGGGGAGAAGATGGCCTTGATACTACTGGATGCAGAAAAGGCTTTCGAAAATGTGGCCTGACAGTACCTATGGGGGATATTGGAGTGTAAAGGGTTCGGTCCAGGCCTTATTACAGCAATACGGGCCATGTACTACATGCCTTATGCTAGGTTAAAGATCATGGGCCAAGAGTCAGACTGTATCGAAGTTGCTAGAGGAACAAGACAGGGCTGTCCATGTCCCCCAACTTTGTTTGTCTTATATATTGATCAGTTTATTCAGCAACTACTCCTAAATTGGAGTATAAAGCCAGTATCCATCAATGTCTTTGACACCAAAGTAAAGGCATATGCGGACGATATCAGTATTGCAACCTCAGATTCTGAGATGGCAGTGATGGAAATTGAGAAGCTGGCCGAGGAATTTGGTAAGACCTCTGGATATCTATAAAAAACGCAGGAAAAATGCAGATTGTGTGCAACTCTAATGTTCTCTAATCGGAGACTGGATGTGGCAGTGTATCTAGGTGTCAGGATCTCATGCAAGGTTAGTGAAGTATGACCAAGAAATTTGGTCCCCATGATAAATAGGATCAGCACAGATTTAAAATGCCTGGACAGGCTGCACCTCACAATTATCGGTAGATGTAACATCTTAAAGATGTTGATCTTCCCTAAAATTCTGTATCTCTTCCGCTCCATACCCTTGGAAATTGAACTTCATATGTTAAAAAAATTGGATTCTCTCTTTATTGGTTTCATTTGGAGGTATACAAAAATAAGTCGATCACTAAGGCTTCTAACTTTACAACAAGATCAGGGAGGATGGGCAGTCACAAATATGCTTTGTTATTACTATACTACTTTCTTACAACAGATCGTGGAGCTGCTCTTGGTAGGGTAATACAGGTACGTGTACCGGGGGTCAGGAGCATGACACAGCCATTCCTTCCATTTATGAGCTGGTTATGGTAAGAACAGCTCGTGGGGTGCTTCTTAGACAACTCAAAGCCAGTTACTACAAGAAAACACGATTTAATGTGTGATCACAGTATGGAAAGTTTGTTCTAAACTGGTGAAAATAATGAAGATACCTGCATGTAATAGATATTCACCGCTGTGGCAGTCTTCCATCTTCCCGGCAGTGAACTATGTTGCCCTGGGCAAACAATGGGCCAAAAGGGAATAATCAGAATTGGGGATCTTTATAGGGTTAATCAAATCCGAACGTTCCAGGATCTCAATGAGGGATATGGTATAACAGCTGGATCATATTTTAAATATATTCAGATTACCAGCTATCAATCCCAAGCCCGGCATAAGCGGTTTGCTCTGAATAAAATTCCACTATTGGAAATAGTTATGAGTACCGGCACTAGGATTAAACATATATGCAACATTTTATTGGATGCAGTCTCTGATGATTTAGAGCAGGTGGCGGTAATTGGTCTCGGAAGCTGGGTGATGGATATGTAGATCTGTATAGGTCAATTGCATTAGGATCAGAAGTTTTTATAGCTGCAAATCTGAAAGCCCAAACGATTTCTAATCTGTACTTCACTCCGGCCAAACTTTTCAGTTGGGGCAAGAGGGAGGATGATTTATGTCCGAGGGACCAGCGGATTTGGTGAATATGTATTATTCGTGAGGGAAGCTGACAGTTAATAGTAGGGATTGAGTCATTTCTGTTTGATTCACTAGGCAGAAGAGTCGGTATAACCCCACTATTGATGTTCTTGGGCCATGATAGTAAGGGGCGACTGGACAATTGCTAGCTGAAATTCACATTTATTGTGGTTGCGGTTGCTAGACTGCTTATTGTCACTCAATAGAAAGACATGGACCCCCCCCCACACTTATCAAGCTTGGCTAAGCCGCTTGTTTGCCATATATAACCTTGAACGATCAATGTATAACTGTAAAGGTGGCCGTAGTGGCAAGAAAGGGCGAAAGATCTGGGCACCAATGAGTAAATTATATTTATTATTTGCAGGTTATTGCCAGAAATTCCAAATATGTATTTGTGGTGTTTCTCCCTCTTCCTGGGGAATGGGAAAAAATAAATTCTGACATGTATATTTATCTTATCCTTGTGGAAATATGTGACATATTTATTGTGATGCCATAATGCCTGATTAATAACTGATTAATAAAAAACAAAAAAAGAAAAAGAAAAGAAACATAGGAAAGTCTATGCCACACAAAATAAAACTGTTCCAATAAAGGTTACAATGTCTGAAGATGAGGAAGTACAACTATCAAAAAATATTTAAAAAATCTTAATATTCCAATAAAATACAGTTACTGGCCAATGCACTACAGGAATATTTGGAACATTAAAGAGTTTACCAGTCCCATACGCTAAGCAAAAACCCGTGGCTCAGTATTTCAAATGAGTGAAAAAGAAGGTTACATTCTTCCTGGTTAAGGTGAAGAAGATCTGTGAGGAATTAACCAAAAACAAAGAACGATATCTGCTCTCAGATATTAATAAATCAATAAACACTGGTATAGGACTAGCTTAGTTTGAAACAGTGATAATTCTCTTCTTGCTGAAGAAACCCTCATTTAATGCCAATGTTCCCACAATCTAAGATCCATACCTTTGATATTACATTTGTAAAATAATTGAAAGGAATTTTACTTTAGAGCTAAATGCTTTTGTAGAACAGAAGTGCCACAGGGACAATTCTGAGACAGTGTTTAACCCAAAATGCGGTCTGACGTGTTGGTGACCACCGCGATCAATGGTCTGAATAGGTCTGAAGATATGAGGTGTGTACGTACATTGGTTTTATTAGATCACAGTTGACCATGAAAAGTCCATTCACAGTATCAAACTATTTTTTGAGGGTGGGACATTTATTTCCAAGCAAAACAAAATATTTGGGGATTGGGCAGATGTCACCTACTTCCTTTAAATCTTTATTTACAATTCCTTGTCAGCCATCTCTTGAATTTAACTGTACATTTTACATGTATGCAGACAACACTAGGGTAATGTTCATTGCTCCCCACCATTTCCCCTATAATGTCCTCTACTTCTTTCCAGGAAGTAGCCTCCACCAGACAAACCAACCACCTGTGTTCTAGACTCTATCGCTGTGTGCAACCCCTCCGATCCGCCCCATGGTGCAAAGAACTCAGCTTGACTGGAGAAAAGTACCAGTGTATCACTATCTTATATGAGTTTCCTTTGAAGTGAAAGAAAACAGAGTGTCTAACAGCCTTTGTCCAGATAATTGTCAAAATGTCACGAGGGATAGTAAAGCCATATGACGCCCTGACTTTGTTACAGAGCCTCAAAAATTGGGGCAGAACGGAAGTTTTGTATTAGGGGTTCACTGAAAACGCAAACAACAGTGATGTGGCCAGAAAGTCCTGTCTAATTCCAGGCGGGAGACTGCATACTATTAACCTTGGGCCCGATTCACAGAACTAACTTAAGACAAAATCCTAAACTTACTACCATTTTGGTATTCACATAAGTCATTTAGGAGTCCTAAAGTTAGGAGCCCTAACTTTACTACTCCTAAACTGAGAAAAATCCTAACTTTAAGACTTTCGGTATTCACAGAAGGCATTTAGGAGTCCTAAAGTTAGGACTCCTCACTATACTACTCCTAAACTGAGAAAAATCCTAACTTTAAGACTTTCGGTATTCACAGAAGGCTTTTAGGAGTCCTACTCCCCCAGGAGGATGAAGGTGCTACTATTGATGATGGGGAATGAGACAAATTCCATGATGTTGCTGGCAAACTTGGTGCAGGGGCCTGGTTCACAGAACTAACTTAAGACAAAATCCTAAACTTACTACCATTTTGGTATTTACAGAAGGCAACTACTCATTTCGGTATTCACAGAAGTCATTCAGGAGTCATAAAGTTAGGAGTCCTAACTTTACTACTCCTAAACTGAGAAAAATCCTAACTTTAACACTTTCGGTATTCACAGAAGGCATTTAGGAGTCCTACTCCTAAATGCCATCTGTGCATACCGAATGTTTTTCGGTCAAATGATCTTTCTGGCCACAGTACTATCTAGGCTGGATTATGTGAGCTCCCTGTACCTATGGGCCAACAAAGCAGAGATACATCGCCTACAAAGGGCACAGAATGCTGCTGTTCAGATGCTCCTCAGTCTGCGGAGAACCTGCTCTATCTCCGACTCCATCAACAGATTACATTGGCTTCCGGCGGTGAAACGTATCCATTTCAAAGAACTCTGTATTTCCCATAGAATCATGAATTTTCAATCGCCTGATATTTTAGCTAAGTGTCTTACGCCCTTTATACCCACCCGCCAGCTGCGTTCTACTAGTCAGCACCTAGCAGTTTTCCCTCAGGTAAAGAGAGCAAGGGCAGGAGGGCGCTCCTTTTGTGGTCTCGCTCCTAAACATTGGAGCTTCCTTCCTGCGAGTATCAGAAGTTACCAAAATCATGCGCCATTCCATAAAGCCATAAAAACTTTTCTTTTCCTTCATAATCTGTTCTTCTGTGTGTGTCACTCTGTCGGTCCTATGTCAGTTTGATGCGCTCTATAAAAACTAATAACATAACATAACTAACAACTTGTTGTCGAGTTGCCCAAAAAGGACACCCACCATCCCCCATGTGCTTGACATCTCAGGTAAATTTCCAGAACAGGTTTATTAGTATGCCCTGTTGGAGAGTGGAATTAAATAATACAACATTAGTTAGAATTCTAGACTTAGGAATGTCAAATAGGAGTTTATTTTAAAAGAGACATTCTTTACTAAATCACACTGTCTCACCCTTATTTCTGGTAAATAGTTCCAAAGAACTCAATTCTCACAAAATTACCTTGTCTCCCTTCCAGGATGACCTTTCATATAGAACCCAACTGGCCTCTTACACATCAGAATGACCCTCCTAGAGACAACATGTATGCATAAATGAAAAAACGTAAAATAAATGAAAAAATATTGCGGACAGACAGGCGCGGGCCTCGCGGTCGCGAGCAGGGTTGCTGCAGTGTGAAGAAATTAGGTTGTGACCACTGGTGCTGATTCTTCGTGCAAGCGGTGTGGTTCCCGAAGTAAACGGACCAGATCACGATTGCGAAGAGCCCAAATGCTTCATTTAAAGAGATACAGCACAGAAAACTCACTTCTGAGGCCCAGAACTGATGGGGGCACCTGAGACTTCAGAAAACAGGAGGCAAGGCAGCAAGCTCTCAGAGTCACTCTGGGTTCAAGTTAGATGGGTCAAGCCCTTGTCCTGAGCAGGGTAGAGATCAGCGAGCAGTAGGGGAGCTCAGCAAAGCAAAGAAGCAGCTCCTCAAAACAGTCAGACACAGCAAAGTAGCAATCCTTACAGCACATAAGTCTTTACTCCAGCAGTTCTTCCCAGGACCAGTAGTATAGGGGTGGGCGGAATTTGCAAAATTGTGTTACGCAAATCTCCGCGAAATGGTAAAAAATCTCCGCGAACACGCGGAATTGCTTGTCTGTGATGCTTTTTTACTGTTCGAAATTGCTGTTTGCGTGCTTGGGGAGAAATATCTCGTGAACACGCATTTGAGAACGCAAATAAGCAGAAAATTACGCAAAGCCGTGGAACGCAGAATTGTGGGCAATTTCGCGTTCTCTGCGGAACGCATAATTCTGCAAATTTTGCGAGCGGAACAGAATTTACCGCCTAGGCCTAATACTGATTTGATGGGGCCAGAGCACTGGTACATACACCAAAGGTGCCTTTTGATATATGGGGTGACTTCAAAGGAGTTAATTGGAATTTATTGAAGTGTACACGGATACATTTCAACCAGTCCTGTCTGCCAGGCTATCTGTGGGGGATAATCAGCTCTCTGTGTGAGGACAGGACACAGTCTATTCAGATGTAAGTGTGAGTCACATCTCCCCCTTCCTGCCCAGGAAGGCTGTCAGAATGCAGATGATTCCAGTGTCACACTAAGCCCTTCCTGTGTTTGTTTTGTGACTGTCTAGGAGGAATGCACAAAATGTAGCTGTCACCCAGCACAGACGTGTATTCAAGACAGGCTGGAGGCACACAGGTAAATGTAAGAGCATAGAAATGTCCACTTTCTAAAAGTTTTATATTAAAAGGAGGTATGGCCCTTATACGACAACTAGAAAGGGCCTAGTATTCAAAGCAACAAGAAGATCGAGTCATCATATTTATGGTATACAATTCTTATATGGAAAACCATGAAACAATCATATAGTCTGGAGTATTTATTTACTCAATTATTCATATTATTTCATTGAGCATAGTTGTTAGCGTCTATGTTCAGAAAAGGGGAGACATTAAAATTCAAACAGTAAACATAAACTTTTACAGTTGACATAGAATTATGATCTATCTGTATGAAAAGTGATAAGAAGTAGACACAAGTATGAGTGACTAGAGTCAGTCAGATGGACACCTCCAAGTGTAGCTACACTGGCTTAGGTGTGAATGAGTCATAATAGGACAGAAGAGGGATACAAAGCACAGAGCAACATAAATCAAAGGAACTCTTCCTTTGGAGGTAAGACAGTAAGGCAAAAACTGGACAAAGGTAAATGCCATGTTAAATATGTAAAAGCGCTGAAGGACAAATGTTGGCACATGTGAGATTAAACAGCATAAGTATTAGCCAGTCTGGATGGCTGGGTGTGATAGAAATGGCAGAGCCCTACCATGCAGTATAAAGGCAGAGCTCACTTGCCATCTCCCCGCATTGTAACTATGTTTGCTGTGTGAACTACACCCCACAAGGGCCACACTATCCATGTTCCTCTTCCCAACTATTGCAGTCTCCTGAGGCCAACTCTCCCTTGTGACCAGGCGGGTGGGTGAGTGGACATATAGTGCCTGTAATGGGGTGGGAGATTTCATGGTAGGACAAATGCAATGGCGCTCAGTCTTGACACATATTTTTAAGTTGATGGACAGGATTTTAGAGCAGTGTGATTCGAAGTAGTAAAACGTGAGAAAATACAACTAACCTCCTCTACAAACACTAAGCCCTCTACAAAACAACTGCTTGTGACTTGAAAGCAAAACACATTCATGGAATACCTGTTCTGGGACACCTTATCACCTAAACTGTTTAACTCAAATAAAAACAAATAATGGCATTTAACAATTAGGTAAAACCAAATCATAAAATGGCAGGTTTTTTACATTTCATTTACATGCTCTTTCAAAGGTTTGGAAACCCCAGCAATATTGAAAATAGGTTATATCGGATGCCTTTTCTACAAAGTTTGAATAGAACTTTTTTCCCATTAACCAGTTCTTTTTCAACAGTTTGTCAGTGGATGATGTTTTGCATTTTACTAAATTGCTGATCCTTGGAGCACCAAATCTTTTCATCCCTCTTTTCCTGCAGTTTTCACTGCCATATTTTATCTAACTTCTACGTTGTCATCCTCTCCTCCCTCCCACTTTCGGATTTTTGGAGGGAGGCTCCCCTTTAATACCCCTCCTTCATAAAAATTGGTTACTGTCCCACACATCATGGCTCCTTTTTAGGTCAAGCCTAGCCACAGCACATGCGCTGTCTGCATGACCTTCTGTATTCAATATACTAAGACTTAATTCCTGCCTGCTGCTTACCGTTGGTTGACCCCTGCGTCTCTCTTCTCTGATGCCTCCTAAGTGGTTCCAATTGCCAATAGGTCACTTTCTTTGAAGGCTAAGGAGTACCGGTAAAGAACCGTTTCCTTACGCCTTCAGTGTTCATCTGTTGTTTGATGAACTCTTTTTCTTCTACTGCCCTTTACCCCAGATCTGCCCATTATTATGATCACATCTGTTGTGTCAATGCGCCGGCGCACAACCCCCTCTCAAATCGCAGCTTGTTTTATTTATGTTTAACCCTGGCAAAGCACTACGCTACGTTCGCGTAGTTTGCAAAGTTTGCACTACTTCGCACTATGTGCATTGCATGAAGCACAGTGCAAACACGCGTAGAGTAGCGTAGTGCAGCGGTCATTTTTTTGCTTGCTCGCGATCCTCAACGCCAAGTTGGCGACCGCGAGCGTTGAAAATAAACCTCCAGGTGAGATTCTCAACGCGGGGAGGTCAGGTTTCTCATTGCGAGTGGTCGCGTATGCTAGCGACCGCTCGCAATGAGAAAATACCAATCCTTGTTGAGAAAGCTGCCGCTCAAGTAAAAATCTACTCGAGCAGCAGTAAAAGACAACTCGCACTGTGCAAGATGCTGTTTTCAATGATTGCGCAGTCCGAACAAACATCCGGCACTGTGCAATCATCGAGAACAGCGCACTACGCAGTTCGCCTAGTGCTACGCGTAGCTCGCGTAGTGCACTTCGCATAGCTATGCATAGCGCTTCTCCGCGAACTACGCCCAGGGTTATTTATGTTCCGTCCAGCACATTTAAAAAAAATATATATACATATTGCATACCTGTGCACTGCACCACATTCATTCACCCGCAGCATTGTTCCTCTTTGAGGACGGACATGATGATATATAGAGCACTGGATGATGGGAGATGAAGAAAGGTGTGTCACGGTAACTCAGACCTAAAGTATATAAAGTACTTTGAAACAGACATGAGGAAAATGTCATCCCAGTAATGAATGATTTTGAAGACTGTGCGAAAGGCAGTATGTCAGTATGATAGATGTGTGCACATTTGAGTAGTGCTTCCTGCACTATCCAAAGCTATTCCACTGCAGAGTAAATGAGGTGCTAAGAGAGCACAGTGTGCGGAGAAGAGGCTCATGTGGAATTTGGTCAGAGCATCCCTCCCACCAGGCAGAATACATATTTTACGTATATGTAATGGTGTTTTGTGGTTTTCGTACAATAAACACTGATTTGTAAAAAGTGGAGGGATTTTTTAAAAGAAGTGTGTCTTTTATGAGTCAGACCTCTCTAACCAGTCTTTCAAAATAAGTGGTCTTAGCTGACATTTCAGTGTCAATTTGACACTCTGATGCTAAGGCAGAAATAAACTTTTCTTAATTCTAAAATTGTATTGCTCTAACGTTCTTCTCGCGCCATCTGCACACTTATAAATGATTACAAAAACAAATGCTAAACCATCTAGCATCATTAATCTTATGTTCTGACTGCAATGCAAATCTGTTCTTCTGATAGGAACCGCTCAAGTGGCGCCTTTGATGGCACTGGCTTGTTCCAGGGCATAGTTACATCCCTCCTGGGAGTGACACTGTGAATGACCCACTTTTTAAAATTGTTATTATGACTAACATATAACTATCAGCGCAAAGCAGGAAAGTAGTAAACCCTATTTCTGAGTCAAAATAATGGATAACCGATTTTAGGGTAGAAAAGTCACGGGTACGTGGAATGTTCCAGCAGCACAGAGCTCTCTAATATATACCTGATTAACGGACAGAACAAGAAAATTTTTGACATAATTATGCAAGTGTGTCGAAAGGGCTGAGCTGAGTACACATCACCCCAGGCTCTGATGGTAGGGACTTGAAAGTTGAACACTCAATAAGTGTTGAACCCATAGGTCCTTGTTCCAAGTGACGAGGCAAAAACATTCATACAATTCTCACTCAAACATCCACTATGTATGAAGTCGCCTGACAAGATTATCAGTCAGCTTGCGATTTTAGCACATGGCAGGCGTTTTGTGCCACAGTTGCCTTAGTTTGGTCTACAATTAATTATTTCACACTCTTGACTGCAAGGCATGAGGCATTTTTCATTGTCTATAATGCAATTTGTTACACTCGTTTTAGAGGTAGGTTAGCACACAAATTAACAGGGCTAGCCAATTCAAGCGTCTGGCTTGACCATTAGAGCACCATGCCCAAGCCAAGCTCTAAAAATGTTTACTATGTAACTCATACAACAAACCACATAAAATATAGTCTTCAGAATTCGGAAAGCTGTACTTCTTTAAGGTGTCGAGTACATTTTAGTACTGCACTGAGGCGTGCTTAATAAAAGTGAAGACAGTTATGTTAACCCTGCATGTGACACATTGTTATAGAGCAACGTTAGTCTAATAAGTCAAACGCTAAATAGGTTTTTGTACAGCTGACAATTCTGAACTTACATTTTTGACGGTACTTTCATACGCAATAGTAAAGAAAAAGGAGAGTCGGTAAAATATTTGCCTCAAATCACAAAATTTAGTTAAGCCGCAAATAAGCCTGATTTTCTGGTTCACTTTCCAAAAATGATCTAATTAACGGGTATCTAGTTGCCTCTCCCTTTTGCACCAGACGTTTGTGCTTGGTTATAACCTCTTTGAGCACGAGGTTACGGCCCAACAGGACCTCGAACTGAGTCAGATCCAGCCTTCAGGCTCGAGCTTTAAGCGGCGCGCCAGCCTCCTCCTTGCCTGAACTATACACTCATTACCAGAATGATTTATATCCCTGAATTGGTACGTTTTCTTGGTAACTAGCACAGCCTTGCTAATTGACGATTATCTACAGACCACTACCTGGTGTGAGTAGAATGCTTAAATCTTACATACTGCAGTTCTTTATAAAGCCGTATAATCACTCTCATTTAAAAGAGCCACATAGCAGGTAATCGTAAATATTGAACAATTGTTTTGCTGAATTGACCTCTAAATTAGATACATTAGAGAAACACGCTCACAAAAATGGAATCTGCAATGTTGCAGAGTTAACCCTGTTCTGTTAAGTACTTTTAGTTTTTCATTTCTGAGTGATTAAAAGCACCGAAGTGCTGAGAACGTAAAACAAGTATTTGCAATGCAATAGGTCTCGCATTTGTTAATGTTAGAGATATTGGCATTGAAAATGACAATGTTTTTTACTTTAGTTTTTTTTATTTGCAGTGGAGTAAATATATTTGCATAGCGCTTCAGCCATTGGTATAAAAAAGCAAAAGTAAAAAACATTGAAATTTTCAATGCCAACATCTCTAACTTTAACACTTGCAAGACCTATTGAATTGCAAATGCTTCTTTCTCTTGTTGTTTCTTTGAAGCCTTCCAGAGAAATGACAAAGTGGAAGAATGGCGAGTCTGACCAAGTATATTGTGAAGTTCTCCACACTGCTAAATAGGGTCATTTCAGAGTTCTAGGGCAGGAAACAAGGATTTGTGCAAATAAAGTGGCCTTGCATTTAATTATGTTACAATACGTGTCTAAACCCAAGCAGGCAATATCAAACAAAGCAACATTCCAGAATGTTTATTGTTTGTGCTTGTTGGGTATTCAAGACTGTTTTTCTCTACAGTGGATGGACTCTTTAACTCTGCTTTATCATTTAAGGATCTGTTTTTCTTTCCTAATAATTTGTCCACAAGATGGCATGCACAAAAGCACAACCCACTTTCCAATGAACCCATCCATGGAGCATAGTGAAGCTGAAATGGCAACGTGAAAGCATAACCACGAAAATGTAAACTAAGCCAACAGAAACAAGGAGACTATACAAAATGATAATACTGTAGTACAGAACTCTCAAGGTTTTGGAATTTGTAAGCATGAGATCTAATTAACATATTTGATGATATCACAAGTGATGTCACACAACCTTTGCCATCAATAAAAACAGAAGAAACTACATGTGAAAACTACAAAAAATAAGGAACATAATTATAAAATGAATAAAACTACAGCAGAACTTCACTAAAATAGACTCACAGATTCCAAAAGCACCACTTCGATGTGCACAAAGAGGCTACTTGCCAGTGGCGGCTTCCTCGGAACTGAGGTGGTGCGCCGGGTGGGGCTGGCGGAAATAGATTTTTTTTAAAAAGAATAATAAAACAAAACTTACCTTTTCCTTTGCCGCCGCCTCTCCTCTTCCCTCTTCAGATCAGCTTCAGCACTGGAAGCACTCAGTATTCCGGGCTCTCCCAGCCAATCACTACGCTGCAGAAGCTGCGGCCTGATTGGTCTGAGCATCTTGTTTGGACCCTAAGGCTTGCCTGGGCATGTTCCCCATAGGGTTATGAAACACAGCCCAATGGAGAACATGGCAAGTACGCATGACAGTTTGGCCCCCCGAGGCCCAGCCAAACTGTCATGTGCACTTAGTGGAGTGCAAAACCACTTCTTACTCTCCATGGCATCACTGAGCCCAACCCCGCCCCCACCTGGCTCAGAGTGCTGCATAGAAAAATAAAATGATCATATCTTCCTGTTATTATCATTTGCTTTTTGTTTTGTGCACTGCTTAAATAGCAGTGGGGCGACGCTCCTCCGCCTTAGCAGAAGAGCTACCACTGCTGATTGCATTAACTGAAGCAGTCTATAGACCAGTTTCCATAGTAGTGGAATGCCTTCTATAATCTTTACAGATCCCAGGTGCTGCTCATCACACAGCAGAGCATTGTAAAGAGCTGCATTTGGAGTTAAAGTCCTATTCTTTTTTTAGAAGGTGTAACATTTAGCCTGTTGTCAGAGCTCATCCTAACTTCGAAATGTGGGAGAATGACTCAATTTGACTGCAACTTGTTGTCTGTGGTAGTAGGAAAGCACACACACCCACAGAATAAAAACCACCTTTTTAACACCTCTTTAAGTGATTTAGATGAAATCATTTTGATTACATTTCAACAGGTTACTTAATGGCACACTTGCAATGTCCTTATGGTAAAGAATATGTAAATAAAGAACATTGAAACTCCGATTTGATGGCAAAGATTAAAACTCAGGATTTAAAAACTAATGAACAGTTTCCACTAGGAATCATTTAGGTATTGTGAATAAAGCTAACTGACAAATTTACACAAGTGTGTACAATCACTCCTACTTTTTTGTTTCTGATGGACTGCCTTTCCTAGTCTGTTTTTGACTGCTAGCTCGTTCCAATTTCCGGTACTACCAGTGAGATGAGTTGTTCCATCATAGATTACAAAGGTAGAAGAAAACAGACAGGCTAATATGAAGGATGGGGCTAAAGATATGTAAACCAAAAGTGATGAGAAATAATTCATAGAACAAAGAAACTTAAGAACGGTATAATGAAAAGAATGATTTGGGCATACATGTGTGAGAGAGGTTGCACATTCCCTTTACAGAAAGACTGTGTACTCTGTAGAAAGGGGTAGCGGTCACACAACATTAATGTGATTGCTGTCATATTAATGATGCCTTATATGAGGACTTAATCTTAATAGAGCTATAGAACTCACCAAAGAAACAACTGTGAATACCACAACTTTGCCACACTAACACTACATAAGTAAATATGTTTCATGCTCTTTGTACCTGACTCACTTTAACAGAATTTTGGCATATACCATTTGCAAG
The DNA here is from genome assembly GCF_964261635.1 of Lissotriton helveticus. NCBI lineage: Eukaryota > Metazoa > Chordata > Amphibia > Caudata > Salamandridae > Lissotriton > Lissotriton helveticus. The sequence goes on along the minus strand of NC_136067.1, from coordinate 592,775,135 downwards.
CATTCATTGGCAAATTAATAGGTTTGGCCTTGGCAAGCCTGATTTTTGCCTGTTTTTTCCTGCATTTTAAAGCGCTCGGATTACCTTCCTTATTATAAATTATACTATTATGTCTAAAGGTTATATCCCTTATTTACACACCCCATGGTGGTTTATTTACTAACTGTGGCTATATATTTACCGGCTGTTTAATCATAAAGCCCCCCCACCCATTAACCCCTTGTTTACAAATTTTTAAAAAAAGGGGGGGGACCATAACCTTTCTAATCTAATTTAATCTAAAATATATTTTTTAAAAAATCAGACAGACATTCTATTTTTGCTATAATCCTCTTTTACTATGTCTGATATTGATTCTGATGAGGCTAGCGCCCCCATCCCTAATATGGATAACGAGGCATTTAAAAGTTTGAAACATAAAGAAATGAGATCCTGTATGTTGGAGACGTTGTCCGAAGTTGTTACTTCTAAAAGATCACCTCCCTCTGAAGAGGATGATTTCATTGAAAACCAACATAATCTACCCAATGACGATCTCATTGAAGTAAGGGGGAAAAGACTTAGAAAAAATAAGAATATTTTTCAAACAACCCTCAAGAGCACAGGAGGTCCCAGAACCTCAACTTTTATGGGAGGTCACCTTAAACACACTGGGTGACCTTGGCGGCACGACTTTTAATGGTGTCCTCAGCGGCACAACCTATCAGGGTGTCTCTAGCGGCACAAAATATCGAAGTGCTCATGACATTGATCTCCAGTTTGGAGACGACGATTTTCAAGATGAGAATGCCTCTGTTCTTCCAGATGAATATATCCTGGATCTGGACGAAGATGACCAAGAGTTTTATTCTCAACCTTTTGAAAGTGAGCTCCTTCCTTCTTCTTCTTAAGATAATATCGTAGATCCCCAAGGTGACGCAATGTTTTCACCCCTCAATATAAAACTTCCTAGGAGTTCAGAGTGGTTTCCCACGAACACGTGAGCAAATTCATAAAAAAATGGATAAGGGGGGCATGACGGCCGATCGGACGTAGACAGTCTCGGCTCCCGGTCCACGCGCTGTTCCGGCCCAGCTCTTGGCAACTGAATGAAGAACTGAACGTCGTAAATATTTCCTATCAGAAGCGGAAGGTGTGGGGCACCTGCGGGGCTACTCCGATAATTCCAGGCGCTGCGGAGACGGGTTAGATATGCCTTGCGAGGAAAGGGCGGCGGAGGGGTAAAATGGCGGCCGAAGTCCTGCCGCGAGCGACGACGATCTCAACCCACTATAGGAGGTATGCTTAACGGACAAAATCTATGGGGCGCAGCAGCTGTCTCTAGTGGAGAACAATCTCGGGGCCTCTGTAGCGGCATGATACCGTGTGCGGCTCCCGTCGCAGTTTGCCTTCCCACGCCTGCCTGACCTTAAAATGGCGGCCGGGTGCTGCCCACAACTATCGCTCAGCACCACTGCTTGACCGCCTGGGCCCAACGCTTACTTCCTCTCTCATAACGGATGCTGCATCTGTTGCCACAAATTGCGGCCTCCCCGTTTGTACTGTTGCTAGGCTGGCGACGCCACTTACTTGCCCTGGGGTCTCATGGTGCTGCTCTGCTTCACCACATATCCACCCACTCGCAGTGGCGCCCACCCTGCCCCGCAATGGAGAATGCACACTCACAGCGGATCATTGTCCATGTACCCCTCGTGTGCTGAAGACATCAGCGACTAGCAGCCCTGAGCTGGTGGCTGCCAACTACACCTGGAGCGCTCCCTTTCCATCTCCCCTTGGCTGGGCAGAGTGCAGACCACAACCCCTCTCATCACCTCTCAAGTGGCGGTCGCACTCCCACTAAACGGTAATGGCGCCAGTTGGATAGTGTGCAGTTGACGTAGCAAGTGCATGGATATGGGACCAATGCTCTTTTGACGATGCCGCACCTTGATGTCCTGTGGCCCCTCCCCAGATCTCCACTCGACTCCCTGCAGCCTGGGCCCGCACATCTTCGCCCCCCTTGACAGCTTCATAGGGGCCATCTTGGTCTACTCCATATGCCGCCGAAGAAGGCGACGAGCAAGACGCCGAGTAAAGTGTCAGACTTCTTCATTCCTTCAGATTAACGCCCAAAGCTGCGGGGAGACACTGGAGCCACAGCTGTGGCACTCACAAAGACGGAATTACTGGACATGCTCAAAGACTTTAAAACTGAACTACACAATGATCTCAGCCAAGACATCAAATCCTCAATGGAACAATTGCGAACAGATCTAACGGAGCGCTTGACCTCCCTCCAGCACGATGTGGACTCTGTGAGCACTAGAGTATTGGACCAGCTGCATCAGACACAACTCAAGGCAGAGGACCTTGACGATAGAGCAGGGAGGGAGAACATACGAGTTAGAGACTTAGAAGAGGGTGCGGAGGGGCCAGACTTAGAGGCCTTCATGGAGGGGCTTTTCGCAGAGATTCTGGGTCCCCAATCCCTTAAAATCAAACTGGACAGGGTCCATTGTGTGGGAAGTTTACAGACTGGAGAGAAGAGACCCCGCAACATCCTGGCGAAATTCAACTCTTATAAAGTTAAGGAGGCAGTGCTACAAGTGGCCAGGACAAAGGGATCCATCTCCTTCCAAGATCATTCATGCACCATCTACCAAGACTTGGCGCCGACTACTCTGGCGCGGAGACAGCTGTTTAGACCCATCATCGCCAAACTACGAGATTATAAAATTAGATACAGATGGACTTACCCGTTCAGACTCAGTTTTGTATTTAAAAACAAACACAGTCATATTACTGACTTAAAGGAAGGATTGGAGCTTCTGGGCCTCCCTACCGACGAACATGACCCCACACAAGATAAAAACGGAGAGTCTTCCCGAGGCTCACCATCGACTTCTGCCTGGTCTGCAGGCTCCCGCAGGGGCCGCCGATGAACTCCCAACGACCGCACCATGGGAGTTGTGATGTTTGAGAACAACAAAGAATGATATGCGGTTTCTAAGAGGGACAAGGGAAGTGTGACTAAGTATATGAACAAGGAAGGTGTTCAATGCTTAGAAAAGAGGAAAGGGGATTCCTCCTTTCGGATATAATGCCCTCACACACCCCGCCCGCTAGGTGTCATGCTTCATCATTGGGCGTTCTCCTCGTCGGGACGGCGGTGCAATTCCAGACGGGCACCCTCAGTGGGGACTCTTAGGCAGAGTTCTTTTTATCCTTGCCGTGTGGTGGGTGCATGTGTGGGGCCCTAGAGTATACCAGCGTAGTGTGTGTCTAAAAAGGTGCGTTAAAACAGGGGACGGTGGTCAGGGCCACTACTTTAATAATCCTGCCTCCTACCCTGATTAAAAGAGTGATGGCAACTAACCACAATGATGGGGTGGGTAGTTGTACTTATGTGGTCAATATGGTCAACATGTTTCTTGCCTTCCAGTCTCAAGAAATGGGATCTAACGGCAATTCTTCAGGACCAGTACAATGGTTAACTACACTAGTTGCTGGTATCGGGGTAAATTGACCAGTGATTTACGAGCCACTGGAGCACCGTGTGCGAAGAGTGTTCCTCGGTGTTGGAATCAATCTAAGGGATAAAAACAAATGGGGAAACGTAGTTACAAATCCAAAGTCAGCGTGTTTGAGCTAAACTCATTACACTAGGGTAAGTAGCTAATTGCACCAGTGTTGGGTTAATTGAGCTGAGGCCACTCAGGGAATAAAATAAAATAAACCCCCCTATAGAATACCTAGGTGGGTAGTGCAACTCCGTAGCTACAAAGCAGCAGAAATCATACAAACAAGTGCAGATGCTGAAATACAATTACGTAGCCTTCAGGTGAAACGTGCAGGTGAAAAAGGGGGCCCAGGGCAAGCCACTCACTTACACTGAAAACACTAAAGGCCGCATCAGTCAATGGCAGCAGAAGAACACGTTGAAGTAACGTGTCGTTACCTAGAAAGGGTAGTAAAGTAAACGTAGGCAACAATGAGAATGAGGAAGTGGGCACCACCAAGGTGACGATAGACTCTGGCGGGCCCAGCATTGCTAGAGAAACCCAAGCGTAGCAACGCCGTCCTGCCGAGTGTCACATGGTGGACCACAATAGCCCGGTATCGGTCGGTATGAGCGTCAGTGTCGGAGGAGAAAACGTCAATAAGAGGCGGCCTCGTGAAGCCAAAACTTTGGACCGTAATTGCTAGTTGTTAGATCATCACGGTGGCCCCCAGGACAATCTCACACCCCCACACCAAGACACCCTGGTTGACCGCACAGTGGCAGTGTGGCAAAACACGGACATTCGAACTCCCCATGACTTGTAATCAAGGGGTGGAGTAGCGTATAGTCTACGTCCATGAGACAAACTATAACGTTGGTGGATCTTACCTCGGTCGCAGGCGTGAAAGTGAAGTGGATCTATACTCACGAAGGCTCGCGCTCTGTAGGCGGAGGACCTACCCCGTGCTGCCAGCTCCGGAAGGTAACCGCTAACCCCTGGTGAATGTAGTTAAAGCCCACCGTGAGCTCAGCATGTAGTGTACATCGGCGCCAGTGTGCAGCAGTCGGGAGACTAGAGTGCTTCCCATTCTAACGCGGCAAAGGGCGGCGGCCATATTGGGTATAGGTGGTCATGGCCAGTAAGGTGAAAAGGTCTCTCGAGCACGTAACATAGCGAGAAACAGTAATCTCTTCTGATGCTGGTGGGTTGGCCGCCCCAAGGTAAAGTTCCTATTCATAATGAGTGTAAAAAAGGTGATATTCAGGGATGTGAGTGCCATCTTTCATTATTCAGAGGTATTCAGTCAGGGGATTACTGGAGAAGTGCTAACGAAAACCTTGGAATGCCACATTAAGGGTATCGCTGAGTCTCAGGTGTAGCAAGGACATGACAAGTGCTCAGAGGAACAAAAATGTTCAAGGTGCGGGGTGTGAGTCAGAATCAGTCGGGGCACTGCATGATGTTGGGTGTCCCGCCCACCTGGGATCTAGGTGTTGAGTCTGTGAAGTGAGAGACTCAGAGATGTCACTATCTTAAGAGCTAATAGAGCTCCAAGGAATACCCTCGTTAAGGCAGCTTTTTTCCAGATCGAGGCGATGCACCCATTGTTGCTCGATCTTGAACAGGGCAGGAGGGGTGATTGAGGGGTGTGCTTCCAGAACAATCCACCGTAAGGACTCAGGGGTGTGGTTGCTGGTCAGGAAATGGGTAAAGAGTCTTGTAGTGGTTTTGTGACATCTAATGTTGCTTTTATGTTCAGTGATTCGGGTTTTCACTGGCCTGGTTGTCATACCCACATACAAGAGGTCACACGGACAGCGCTGCAGGTAGACGCAGTTGGCAGTGTTGCAATTAGTGTGCTTCCTAATTTGCCAGGAGAAGTGGTTAGCGAAATTCAACTCCTTAGTCTGTGTGTTCTGGGGACAGACAGAACAAGAACCACAAGGGTAATGGCCCATTACAGTTGGTAGGCCCCATAGGTTAGTTTGGTTTACAACTCGTTTGGTTCTGGGTCTGGTGTGGACCAGGAGATGCTTAAGGTTTTGTGTTCTTTTAAATGCAAACCTAGGTGTTGGAATTGTGAGCTTGCCCGTGTTGAGGATGGCCCAGTGTTTGCGTATGATTTTTCTAATCTGGTCAGATGCCGGGTTGAAGGATGTTATGCAAGTAATTGACTCGGTGGTCTCCCTTTGTCTTTTCTCCAACAGAGAGTCTCTGTGATTGTTTTTAGCCCTTTTTACGGCTGTATTCACGCAATGTGAGGGATAATCTCTCTTGCGTGAATTAGATGCAAGTTTGGTTGTGATGTTTACCTTCTATGCCTGGAATGGGTCTCATAGAACCACAAACATTTTTTGCTGTGGCCGACATCTTCGGGGACCTCCAGTGCCAGCGGACAGTCCCTGGCTACTATCCACAATTTCCGTCTTCGATCTCCCTAGGCCCCCGTTTTTGTTATCACATTTCTATTCATGTTTGTTTTCTTTTTTTCAGGGGTTCGGGCGAAATGGGTGGGACATGGTGGTGGCTTTTTAACATTTAGCTCTGGCGGGTTCTTTGACTTCTATGTACCTACAGTTGACGCAAGATGGCAGTACACGCTCCTCTGGGGGCCGGAGTGGACACAGGACACTGTAGGGCTAATGGGTGTTTTAAAGAATTGTTGTTTTTCCCTCTAACATCATGACAATCACTATTGGAACCTGGAACGTTAGAGGTCTTAATTCCCCTCAAAAACGCCAAAAGGTATGGAAGTATATTGTTGATCATCATCTTGATATAGTGGCCTTAAGAGACACTCTGAGCCAGAGCCGAAGACACGCGCTTTCGACATTACTAATCTCCATTAATTTATAGATCCTCAGCTCTTACGAAACAGAGGAGTGGCGATTATGTTCCGTTCTTCCATACAATTCCAAACCTTAGATGTTCATAGTGATAAAGATGGCCATTGGGTGATGGTCAAGGGTCGTCTGAGAGGGAAAATGTGTACCTTTGTAGCGGTATACGCCCCAAACACTGGGCAGGCGCTTTTCTTACACACGCTACTGGATTTTGTGAGGGGGCCGATGGTTCTCATGGGCGATTTCAACCTGACTTAGCAGAAAGAGCTGTACAGCACCCACCCATATCGCTCAGACGTGGGCTCCTTTTCCATTGACACTCAGCAGCGCATCCATGACATGGGCCTTTTGGACGCCTGGGAGACTACATTTTATATTCTCATGTCCACCTTACACACTCCCGACTGCAAACTCTACTGAGTTATCTCAGAGGAGTCGATAGAGGCAGGTACGATTTCTTCTAATACTGAACCAGGAAGGGACACGGTGACTCCAGGGGCCGTAAAGCCGAAGGAATGCTTAAGAAAAAATGGTTGCATTCAATATATGAAACAGAATAATATTAAGTGACTCTGACTCCGACTCTTTTTCACAAACCCCCCAGAAAAAGAAAAAGAACCTGAGTAGGCCAAATAACAGGAATGATGAGCTCGAGGGAGGGATGGAGAATATAAAAACGCCCAAGAGGTTAGGCGCCACCACCCCAAAACAAGTGAAACAGGGGGGAAAAAAAGAACAGGAGTAAGAAAAAGCCCTTGCAAACCTAAAGAAGACTCACCTAGAAAGAATGACCAGCAGGGAAATGATCTCAAAAGTCTAACAGCCTTGGTAGAAAGGTTAGATCGCTACATACGAGTTACATTAGATAAAATGGAAGAAAGAATATCATCAATATAAGTCTCCCTTGCCAACCACCTGCTTAAAGGGAGCGGAGAAAATCACACCCCTGATGTTCCCAGAAAAGGGAGGAACGATAACCGGGTAATGAGTGGGAATACTGATTTGGCTAATGTTTACCAACATGTTTCACATGGGGAAGGAGATCGTGGTCCCCGGCACAGAAAGTTTCCCAAAACAATCCTGAGTATCCAATCCACTTTTCCAACAATCGAATATGACCAGCCATCCGGCGAACACCTTAGAAAAAAGAGATAGAAATGACGTCATCACAGATAAAGTTTTAGAGCGTAGGCTTAATTATACCACCTATACCCAACAGTCTATATCACAACCTAGTAGTTTATACTCAAATTCGCAAAATATTTACCCCAGTAGTCATCGACATATAGATCTCCCTCCAGCGGTAACACCGTATACAGTTATTCTGGCAAATGTGCCAAGATTGGGGATCTCAGAAAACGAAACTTGGGAAACACTTAGGAATAAAGCATTAGATTGGTTAAGCTTGAAGGTTGGGTTTACTGAGCAACTCTTTTTTGAGTTCAAAATGGCCCAGAGATTTCAGTGGATTGGCAACTGTGGAAAAACTCTACCAGGGGACTGTGTGGTCCTAACGTTTAAAACACCTTTACTGGTGGAGACCATTCTTTGGAGGGCAGGAAATAATTTAGTGCTAACAACAGGGATAAATATAGTCCCTTTGGGTTTTTTCTATCCCCCACCCTTTAGGACAGAGAGAGGTGGCGTTATCAGAAATGAGGAAGCAAGGAAAAACTATAGCTATAACCTCCCGGTTGAGAACCGGTATGCCATGCTCTCTGGACTGGATGAAACAGATTTTCTGGCTAACCCACAGGTACTTCAACCCCAGAATGTCATAGTACATACTACCCCTGTAATACCCTGCATTGATTTTACTCTGAGTCCTTGCCTGCACGGACTATACCCAGAAAATGTTTGTCCTTTAGAACAACAGACCATGATTACAGCTAATACTTCAATCAGTAGTGGGCCTATTGAAAATTCTAGCCTAGAGGTAGAACTGAGTACAGCTGGGGCCGCGGTTGTGAATCTAGTTGTGCCCCAACCTAGGTGCACCAGGGATGATAGTCAACAGGATGTTAGTACTAACAAATTAAACTTAAAAATTGTGTTTTGGAATATAGCGGGTTTGAGGTCAAAGTTAATAAATCATATATAGTATGACTTTGTAGGGAAATTCCAAGAGTCTTGAGCCACCACCGAAATTCATATTGAGGGTTACAAGACATACAAAGGGGGGTTTGATAGTATATATTTCCAACCTGTTGAAAATAAGGGAAATTACTTTTGTAAAATCAGATCTTAATTTTCAAATAGTAACCCTTAATATGAACAAACACGATATGTATGTATTGATCAACTTCTATAATGATGCAAAAAAGGAACATCTGGCGGTTGTGCTAAAACAACTTAGAAACACCTGCAGAATCAGAAATGCAGAAAGCTGTAGAAATGCAGAATCATTGTACTAAAAATGTATTATTTGTCTGGGAGGGAATTTTAATTTATCACTGTGTTCAAAAAATGATACATCTACATGCGGCCTTACTGATGAGCACAAGAGTAACCTATTCCACTTCCCTCACACCACCAATGGTGACTGTTTAAATGAGATGTTATTTGTCCTGGAAATGGGTTTTGCAAATGACCTGTCTTCACCACCAATTCCTTTTTCACAGACCTTTAATGGCAAAGGAGCAAGTACAACCATAGACTTCATCCTAATACCAAATCGATATGCTCCTTGCATCTTAAATTTCTGTAAGCATAAAAGCGCTATCAGTGACCATTTCCCAATTAGTGTGACACTATCCTGCCATCAGTCAACTAGCAGAAGTAAAAATAAGAGGCAGTATGGGCTAAAAAATCTGGGAATTGACAAAATAAACGGATATTCTTTAAAATGGAATAAAGTTGATCCACAGGTGATCACAAAAGTAGTGGTAGAAAAATCTCTAAATCCAATTATGAAGTGTTTAGACCCCTCAATTCCACATTCCGAGGTTTTGGAAAACTATAGGGAGATAACCAAAGCAGTTAGAGAAACTCTGAGAACCCAAATGAAATCGAGGAAAGGTACGCGAAAAGGGTGGTTCAATCAGAACTGTACCAGAGCATACACCAACTTAAAATTAGCCTTACATAAAAAGGACAGGGATATATTAGAAATTAGACACCTATAACCAGGCAATTAAATTAAGGAAAACTGAATTAAAAAAAGAAACTTGGGAGGAGCTGCACAAAAGTTGCACTAATAAGGACAGCACTGCATTCTGGCGAGTGGTTAAATCCCCTTTCCTCAAAATGGCCGAGGATCTCCCGTCAATAGAAATCGCGATAGACGAAAAACTTTGGATGGATCACTTTTCCCGTATCTTTGGTCTGGCTACTGAGGAGACTCACCCATTAGTAGACATGGCTAACACCAGTCTTAATGCCAGTGCGAAAGTCTTCCCTATAGCCCTCGACTTTACTCAAACTGAGGTTGAGCTCGCCTTTAAGGCCAGTAAAGGGGGTAAGGCACAGGGACCCATTGGGGTCCCAGTTGAACTCTTCAAATATAACATGGATTTATGGTCCCCAATGCTTACAAGAGTATTAGTGGCTTCCTGTACTGTTGGTCTTATCGATTCATGGTCAGAGTCAATCCTGATCCCGTTTTTCAAGAAGGGAGACCGACAGAATACGGCCTGTTACCACCCCATTTCTCTATTAGACACTTTGGGCAAAGTGGCAGGCCGTATAGTCCTTAACGATCTCCAGCAATGGGCTGAGGATAAAAAAGTGCTGTCGGATCCCCAGTTTGGAATTAGGGAAGGATTGGGCACCATAGAACAAGCCCTTAATCTTGCTCTTCTCAGGGGTAAATACGTAAATGCGAAAGGGGGTAAACTGTACATGGCTTACGTCGACTTAACAGCCGCTTTCGACTGTGTAAGCCATGTTAAGCTATGGGGACCTTGGAAGAAATGGGCGTGGATTTCCCCATAATTAACTTCATAAGGGTGCTCTATGGAAATGCCACGGCCAGGGTGCAGTTTGGTGTGAATGGGGAGTATACGGTCCGTTCAAAGTAGAGAAGGGGGTCAGGCAGGGCTGCATCCTGGTGCACTTCCTTTTTACACTCTACACAAACGAATTGGAACAGGCCTTGTTGGAGGGGTGCCAGGACATACCACTCCTACAGAAACGCCCAGTACCAGCACTACTCCTTGCGGATGATGCCGTAATTATGGCCCAGACACCTCTGGGGCTACAACGTGCCCTTAACATTTACTATGAATATATGGCAAACATAGATCTAAGAATAAATATTAAGATAACCTTTGTAATGACCTGCGGAATAGGTAGCAGTAAACACAAGGATAACAAAAAGGTGGAGGCTACCAAACCCTATCCCTATTTCGGTGCCCTAATTGACAACAAAGGCTCATGGCGTCAGGCTATTAGAGCTAGGAAACTACAATTTATGCAGACCACAACAGCGTTGGTCAACTTTTCACAGAGGCTGGGTACGAGACCTCCGATGGAGATGCTCCAAATTTATTAGGCCAAGTGTGTCAGCACAGTGACTTACGGAGCAGGAGTCTGGGGACATGGACCCGTGGACGAAATACAGAAAGTTGAGAATGCTTTTTTAAGGTACTTATTGGCGGTACCACAAGGCACCTCAACATTTCTGTGCCACACAGAACTTGGAATATCTTTTTTTTTGTCCTCATTTGCCGAACTCTCGTTCCATAGAAAGCGCCAACCACCTTGAGTAACAATTGGCACAGGGCAAAAAACATGATCCTCTCCCAAGCCAAAACAACGGTACCAGAGTGGCGGGAGAAGCTTTCAGGAATCTTTACTCCATCAAGGCGTCTTTCAGCCTGTTGGACTCAGTTTGTTCTCTTTATTGAGCGAAGCCACAAACAGGTTCGAGGAGTATGTCAGCTAATCATTGGACCCGGGAAAAAAAACACAAAAAAAAACCCCGGGGACCTGACGATCGATCTAACTCCACTGGACCAACAAGTTCCAAAAGGTGAGGTTTCGCTTGCTACAGGACCTAGCCAAATCCACCTTTGATGTTTTGTACAGAGACATTAGCCAACCTGCATGTGATGGTGCGTTCGACTCAACCCAAAATTTGCAGATCTGCCGTCTCGCGAGGAGAATTGCATAGAACAAGAAGGACCTTGCAGGCCCGGTGATGTTTTCGTCCAAACCAAATATTATGAGGGACAGGGTGAATGGTATTGATGTTTTAAGGATCGAATCCAAAGTGCCCTTTACTTCGTCCCAGAAGACTTTGATGAGGGGACAATCCAAAAACATGTGAATGGCGGAGGCTGCAGGGTGGAGACACTTGTTACAACACTTCCCTGGTAGGTGCAATAGATATCGCCTCAGCTTTTGGTCTCCCCCTGGCTACCTTGACCTTGGATGCTACTAAAACATTTGATAGGGTCAACTGGCCCTATCTGGCGGCAGTGATGAGGAAATTTCAGTTTGGTAATAGGTTTTGCCGAGCCATTAACCTTGTATATCGGGACCCTAGAGTATGAAATCAATGTGGGGAAAACCAAGATCATGACCTGGAACATTGACAACCCACAGCTTGTAGCGACTCCATCTATGCGCTACCTGGGAATTAGGATCACTCAGGACATCAATACCCTGGCACAGACTAACTTGGACAGGGTTTTCAGAGAATGTAGGGAACTGTTAAAATCTTTGTCTTTCCTCCCTTTGACTGTTCTCGGGAGAATAAGCTTGGTGAAACTGTCCATTCTTCCCAAGTTTACGTTTCTTTTCAACTCCATCCCAGTAGCCTTCGACTCAAAACAACTGTATAAATGTCAGCAGGAAATCAATTCCTTTATTTGGTGCTACAAGTCAACCAGGCTGACATGGAAGAAATTAAGGAGGAGGGAAAAGGGAGGACTCGCACTGCCAGATCTAGAATATTATGCTTGGGCATTCCTGTTCTCTCATTCAAGGATGCTGTTGAAAACTCCATCAGGCTCCGCAAAAGGGATCGTGTTTAAGGCTATGTTAACTGGGGCGAAATTTCCGCTTGACAGATTTATTTATTCAAATTCGGAGATCAGAGATACTTCAAGAAGGTGAGGTTGAAGACTACAATCCTTGGTGAAGGCTTGGGTACAAATCAAAAGGAAAGTAGGGTTAGCTTACTATTCAGCTCTTGCTCCAATCTGGGACTCCCCAGGGCTTCCGATGTGTTTAAAGGATTGGCTCGCAGTCCCCATAAAGGAGGCAGGAATACTAACATGGGTGGAGTTGCTAGTAGAAGGATCACTGGTTAATTGGGAGGATTTTACTTGAGGGTTGGTCCAGCCTTATCCAAATTCAAATATGTACAACTTGTCAGTTGGTCGAGGGAGTTGATTAGGAAAAAGGCCCCAGTTGGAAGGAGTAGCTTTCTGGAACAACAACTGGTAGAGAGGCATGTGGGGGGTAAAGAGGTAGCCTTTTGGTACTGGACTATTTTAGAGGAGGTAGACGGGGAGCTCACTCTCCCGGATGAACTGTGGGGAGAGGTCCTGGGTGTCCAGTGTGAGGAGATATGGACAAGATAGTTCACTCTCTTGTTTAAAACAGTTAAGCCTGCTTGGTTGAGGCGCAACCATTTGTTTACATTACATCGCGCATACCTTTCCCCCCTTAGGTTATCCAAATTTCAATCAGGGAACTTGGAATATCTTTTATCACAGATACAATAAAAATTCAACCAGTCCTACTATGGCATGGCATTTGGACATGCCCAAAGACATCATTCAATCGGGAGGTACTAAAAGATCTTTTAGGCCTTGAGAATGCGCTTAAGATTGGGTGGCTCAGTTATGTAAAAAACTTTGTGTTCGATATGGGACTGTCAAATTGTTATAATAATCCCATGGTGCTAGCCCAAACTCCCAGGAAAGTGTTCAAAAATAAATGCATGAGCCATATGGAGGGGCTGAGGTTTGTAGTAGAGGCAACCAAGCAAACTGTTCAAAATAATCTACTGATGCAGACTAATCACAGCATTCAACCGTATCTTACATATATTTTAAGTGGTCACAACAGATTTGTACTCACACGGTTGAGGCTAAACATATTTCATTGCTTGTTTAGATTCCCAAAAATGAATGACTGGGCAAAAAATCTATCAAACAGCCCCTGTGACGGGGTATCACCCCAGTCATCGATGCACGTGGTTCTGTTTTGTAAATATTACAATGAAATGAGGAAAAAATGCCTTAAACCGATCTTAAAAATTTGGAGCATGAGACAGTGTCGACCAGCCTATCTCGCTTTGCAATGTTTAGACGCAGAATGCTTCACGAGAAATATTGCGCAATTTCTGAAATCTGCTCTTAGACTTAGGAAAAATTTGTGAAAAATGGTTTTTATTACGAATTTGTTCAGTATATAAACTTATCTTTTAATCTTTTTAATCACATCCTGTTTGGTTTTGGAGTCTAATATGAATACTCATGAATTTGCTTTTTGCACAGTAAATTTTTAAATTGTAATGAGATTGATAAATTGTTTTTCAATTACTGTTTTTAAAATGTACTTTTATGGTTTTTCTGTACCATCAAATGAAAACCGAATAAAGAAATTTTGATTTGATACTTCTGACTGGACCATATCTTTATTAGCCAATCCCTGATGGGTGCCCTTCAAGAGGCCAAGATATTCCCTCTTTCAGTATAAGATCATAGCCTACTTTCCGTGTGTCTGTCCTGGATTGGGAACGCTTCGACTACTCCCAGGTGGTACTTCCCGACCTCACTAGCGCGGAACAAGGAATCATATACTAAGCTCAGAGAAACCATTACAGAATTATTTTATATTAATAAACCAGAGGATACGTCGGAATTTACCACTTGGGACGCGTTTAAGGTGGTCTTCCGGGGAAAGTGTATTGCCCTCAACTCCGCTCTAAACGCGCAACGCACTAGAGAAAGGGAGCAACTAGAGCAGGACCTGACCTCTATTGAAAAAGCTCACCAACTGAATCCCACAAGGCAAACCCTTCCCAGTTTGACAGCGCTCTGTGGTAAACTTCGAGCTATTTATAACAATAGGGCATAATTCACACTCGTTAAACTCTGCCATTTATCCTATTCCCAGGGCAACAAGATCGGTAAACACCTAGCTAGACAGCTAAAAGATAAGCGAGAGAGAGAGAGAGTACATAGGCAGCATTCAGGGGCCCTCTGGGGAGGTTACGCACAGGGATGAGGACAAAGCCGAGATATTCAGGTCATTTTACGGAACCCTTTATTCTAGGGATGACTTAGACTTACACACCCAACGGTACTATCTCTGGATATTAAACTTCCCTCAGGTCTCTAATGAATGGAAGGAGTTACTCACCGCTCCTATCACCCAAGACGAAGTCAATCTTGCTATTAAAGCTCTTAAGCCCCACAAAGCTCCGGGCCCGGACGGGTATACTGCCCTCTTTTATAAAACTTTTGCTCCTGACATCTGCCCCCACCTCACGGGGCTCTTTAATAAGATGGTTGAAGAGAGCGAGACCGCTGCCTCCATGACTGAGGCCATGATCTCCGTGATACCCAAACCAGGGAAGGATCCCCATCAATGTGCCTCCTATCCTATCACGCAGCTAAATCTTGATGCGAAACTGTACTCCTCCATTATAGCTAAACGATTGAATGACCTTATGCCTGACCTCATACACCCTGACCAATCAGGGTTTATTAAAGGTCATCAAACACATGATAACACCCGCCGAATTATACACCTAATAGAGAAGGCCAACAGACATCAGATCCCCGCTGACTTGGTGGGACTGGATGCTGAGAAAGCCTTTGACAGGGTTGACTGGGCATTGCTGTTCCACACACTCACGGCGTTCGGATTTGCACCGAAATTTCTAACTATGATCCAAGCTAATTACCTTCAACCTCGCTCTAAGGTGGTGGTCAATGGGGTACATTCATCCTCCTCCTTCCACTCTAGAGCACCAGACAGGGGTGTCCCCTTTCACCCCTACCCTTCGCCCTTAGCATAGAACCCCTTGTGATGGCGATTAGAGCAAATCCTGAAGTTCAGGGGATACCATTCACTGGGGACCCACATAAAATATCCCTCTTCGCGGACAATGTCCTTTTGTCCCTTTCCGATCCAGCCACATTCCTTCCACCTTTACCGTCAGAACTTGAACGCTTTGAAGCGGTAGCAGGCTTTAAAATAAATGTAGGCAAATCGTACATCCTCAACCTCACACTACCTCAAATGGAAATCTGCAGCCACCAGTCTCTTACTCCTCCCCCGTGGACTATTTCCTCTATACAGTATTTGGGAGTCCAGTTAACGTCGAGGGTTGAAGAGCTTTATGCTGCTAATTTCCCCTCCCATTCTCACTTGTATTCAAACGGAACTCTTCTTATCGTGGCTAGGCCAGATACACATGGTGAAAATTACACTTCTTCCTAAGCTTCTTTATCTATTCCAGGCCCTGCCCATAGAACTGGAGAGAGACTTTTTTCGGCGAGATAAAGCTATGATCCTACATTTTATTTGGCAAGGGAGACGCGCTCGCTTCTCCTTCCTCCTACTGCGTCGCCCTCGAACGGAGAGTGGAGTTGGGCTTCTGGATATCCAATTATATTATAAAGCGGCACAGTTAAGAGTCCTGATTGAGTGGTCAAAACGTGAATCCAATAAGCACTGGTTACATATGGACCGTAGTGTGACGGGGAGGACTATAAGGGACCTGGTTTGGCGCCCTAAGAAAGACAGACCCAAGAATACCTACATTGCCACTCCTACACGCACCACTCTGAAAGTCTGGGATACGGTCGCAGAAGATGATAGGTGGACCTCTTTCCCCTCTCCATTTACACCACTCCATTTTAACCCTGCATTCCCCCCGGGCCTGCAAGAGGGACCGTTTGATACTTGGAGGGAGGGAAGGTGCCTTGCTTTGACTCATCTTTTTCACAATTTTGACCTCCTCACCTCTGACAACTGCCAGAGATATTATGGCCTAGGGAGCACAGAGAGATACCACTATACCCAGTTGATTAACTGGGCCCTTACACCTCGAAAGCGAGAGGCAGCCACCCGCCCTCTAACAAAGTTTGAATCCTTCCACACCAAGACCACTACCATGAAAGGGGCGATTTCATTCATATACAAATTTCCACTCACCACCACACTCTACCCACGACCACAATACTTGTCCATGTGGGAAGGAATACTACAGCGCGGTATTTCTGACGGCGAATGGGTGCAATTATGGACCAACATCACGAGATTCAATCATTCCACAAAGCTTCGGGAATCTCACCTTAAGACTATGAAGGACTGGTATTTTCATCCGTCCAGGCTTAGTCAGATCTTTTCCAACACTTCCGATAGATGCTGGAGAGGGTGTGGGCTTCTGGGGGACTTCCAACACATATGATGGGATTGCCCGACTATCCGCCCTTCTGGGAAGAAATACTTCCACATATTAAAGACATGCTAGAATACCTCATCCCGACCACCATGGCAGGGGTCCTTCTTGGGCTTCGCGACCCCTCCCTAGAGCACCAGACTCGAGCAGATAAGACAATCATGTGGCTCTGAATAGGAGCATCGAAGGTTACCCTGGCAGCTGCTTGGAAGAAGAAGGAAGCACCAGCAATTTCCCTTTGACATTATCAACTATGGAAGCTGCTTAGTCTGGAACGAATGTCAGACATCTTTAAGGACAACTTTAAGAACTTTGAATTTAAATGGGGCTGCCTAGTCACCTTTCTTTCACGTGGACTAACATCAGCTGTCTGTCCTTCCACCATCAGAGCCCTTCATCTCTTTCAATTTTGAGCTGCCTCTCATACCACAAGTCAAATACACTGCATGGATGCTGCCGCACCATTGTAGGGGAGGGAGGGGTATGGGTTTTCTTTGTATCTGTTTTTGTTGCCTCCCAGTTAGGGATTGTTTCTACGTGACTGTAGCTTATTCCCGGTGGCATCTTCCAATTGGAAGACCTAGGAAACTTACCATCGCAAAAGAAAGATGGGATATATGCTGAATTGTTTGCTATCACTTACTGATCATGAAGATCTGCCCCAAGCCCCACTATTGTAAGAAACTGAAACCTTCATGTAAGCAGACCACTGAGAACGGTGTTGGGCTTACATTGAGCATTGTGCAACTCTAGCCAATTACAGCCGTGCCGAATTCTGCAAACCCCCCTGCGAGGGGTGATGTGATAGTACTGATATATGAGGTACTTTGAAAAAAGTTTAATAAAAATATGTTTGACAAAAAAATATGGATAAGGTACACTCTGGAGAGAGACACTCGAAACCTACTAAGAGCTGAATGCTCCAGACCTTCCATAGATGAGAAGGTCAAACTCCAAACCTTGACCCCAAACTAATTAGATATCTCTTTAAACTCGGGAGAGATCCGAGAAAAGGTATGTAGAGATCCCTTAGGGGCTGCCAAGACCGAGTCCTTGATATCCTTGGCCCACTGGCCAGGAAGGATCATTGATACAGCCGAATATAGCCACATAAGCGGAACACCCCTGAACACTGAAGTTATTAGGGATCTCAGCCAGAGAGCCCTGATTATATTAGGCAATGCCAGCCTTAATTCGGAAATGAGAAGAGTAGTTCTTACTAAAATGTCACCCAAATTGAGTGATTTGGCTGACAAAGAGCCCTCTCTCAACCCCGAAGGACTTCTCTTTGTTGAGGATCTTATCAAGACACTTGGCAAATATGTGTCTACCTTTACAGCTTTGGACAAAGCCCATCAAAACATGAAAAGGGTTTTCAACACCAATAACTTTTTTGGTAGGGCCGGAAGAAGGGGCCTCTCTTCCGGACGCTTCAACCGCAGGCCCTACTCCAGATCTAGAGGATATGGCAGAAGAGGTTACCAACCCTCTAATACCCCTCAGTTCTACCCACAAAGAGGAAGAGAATTTTGCTCACTAAGCTTCAGATCACGTGGAGCATCCAACGACAACATCCATCAGAGTGAGTACAATTTCACTTTCTCCTACCCTTTCTTTTTCCCCAAAAGTAGGAGGCAGACTCAAATTCTTTTTTCACAATTGGAAATTAATTACTCAAGACTCTTGGGTTCTGAACACAGTAAGGGGATTTATGATAGACTTTATAGAGACCCCCTCTCAAACTTTTTTCCGAAAGAGATATTCCTCTCCCTTTAGATCAAGAAAAAATAATAGAGGAGGAGATATCCTCCATGCTTCAGAAGGGCGCAATTATAGAAGTTCCCATGGAGACGTTAAGGTTTATAAGCACACTCTTCCTCGTCGAGAAAAAAGACAAAGGTTGAAGACCCGTCATAAATTTAAGGGATCTCAACAAATATCTTGTTTACAGGCACTTCATGATGGAGGGCATCCATCTTCTTGGAGAATTACTACTAGAAGGAGACTGGCTAGTCAAACTATACCTAAAAGACACCTATTTTACCATCCCTATGGCCAAGGCTCACCAACCCTTTCTTCAATTTATGTGGAAACATCACCTTTTCCAAATCCAAGCTCTCCCTTTCGGCCTCTCCTCAGCACCTTGGTGTTTCACTAAAGTGATGAGATCAGTCGCATCTTCCCTGAGGGAAAAGGTATTCACATGATCATATATCTAGATGACATCCTTATTCTATCACAAGACCATTCTCAGATCATCCACGACCTGGAGACTGTAATAAACCTTCTAGAGAAATTAGGCTTTATCATAAACAGAGAGAAGTCCATACTATCCCCCTCCAGAACCATGGAATTTTTGAAATTTACTGTAGATACCACAACATGTCTTCTTCTTCTCCCTCCAAAGAAAATATCCAAAATGAGGAAAGAGATAAAACATGTTTTGAAACAACAGAACTTATCCTTGAGGGAACTAGCCAGGTTACTAGGCCTCCTTTCTTCTTTCATCCAGGTTATCTTTCCGGGTCCCCTAAATTATCGTGCTCTTCAGAGAATAAAAGCAAGAGCCCTTCGATCGGGCCTTTGGTACGGGGATCATATTTCCCTGGACCCGGAGGCAAGACTAGAACTGATCTGGTGGTTAGAGAATTTAGATGCTTGGAACGGAAAAGCAATTTTTGGTTCAGCACCAGAGTTTGTCTTAGAATCCAATAGAGCCTTCATGGCTGGGGAGCCTTTCTTCTAGATCAGAACACAGGCGGTGTTTGGTCTCAAGAGGAATCCTCACACCACATAAACTACTTAGAACTGACCCCCGATCTGTATGCTCTGATGAGCTTCAAACACTTCCTTCAAGGCAGAGCTGTCATTCTAAAAATGGACAATATGTCTGCAGTTGCCTATATAAATCGCCTAGGTGGAACAAAATCTGCAGACCTCTCGAATCTAGCCAGAAAGCTTTGGATGATCTGTCTGGAACACAAGATATCCCCAAGGGCCGAATATCTTCCAGGAAAACCAAACATATCTGCCGATTGGAACTTGAGGCTCCTCTTGGACCACAGTAATTGGAAGCTTAACGTCTCTGTCTTTAATTCTCTCTACAATCTTTGGGGTCCTCTGAAAATAGATCTCTTTGCCAGCAGATTGACTTTCCAACTGGAAAATTATTACAGCTGGAGACCAGACCTGGGTGCTCTAGCAGTAAACGCCTTTCTTCAGTGCTGGAAGGGGAGCAACGCTTATGCCTCCCCCCCTTTGCAATGATTCAGAGGGTTCTTCAGAAAGTGAGACATCAACGTTGCTCAATTGTCCTAGTCACTTCCTTCTGGCCATCTCAAGCTTTGTTCCCCACCACCCTAGAGCTGGCTTACGACCTTCCCTTCCTGATTCCTTTCCTAGTGGATCTTCTTACAGACGTAGACGGACCAATTCACCCCCTAGCTTAAACAGGGAATTAGAACCTTCTTGCCTGGAGAGTGTCAGGAAATGCAATGATCTCGCAGGCCTTTCTTCAACAGCTTCAACTCTCCTCTGAAAATCTTGGGCCCCAGGTACACACTATCGATATAACAACATATGGAAATTATTAGTACGTTGGTGCTTGGAAAGGAACCTGGATTCCGTGGAGGCACCTATCGTCGACATAGTTAATTTCCTCGTAGAACAATTCGAAAGAGGTCTTATCTATAGATCGATCAATTGTTATAGATCGGCTATCTCAGCGGGACATTCTCTCGTCAATAGTAAGTCTATTGGTAAAAACGCAATTATTTGTAGGGTCCTCAAAAGTATTAGACTCAGAAGACCTCCTAAACCTAGATATCAGTCTCTATGGGATGTTAAGTTGATTCTTGATCTTTTCTCAAGCTGGCCTGATAATACTCATTTAAATAGGAAAAATCTATCCATCAAACTTGCCACTTTGCTTTGTCTTGTATCTTGTCGTAGGGTCTCTGACGTAAAAGCTCTTGAAATCGCAAATAGATCCTACAACATGGTTGGAGTCAAATTTGATTTATTTAGAAGAACCAAGACTATGTCTGATTCTATATTTTATCCACGCTTTGATCTTTGCAAAAAAACTTTGTGTGTGGATTGTATGAAAGAATACGACTGCAGAATGAATGCTCTTCATCCTTTAGGTGTATATCAGTTACTTATCTCCTTCATTAAACCTCACAAAGCTATTACTTCTGCTTCTATTGCTAGGTGTGTTAAAATTGCTATGAATTTAGCAGGTGTTGATTTAAATATCTTCAAAGCTCATTCAATCAGAGGTGCTATGGCCAGTAAGTCCTTCTGGTCTGGAGGTAAGTTGGATGACGTCCTTAAAGCTACCGACTGGTCTAATGCTAGTACTTTCGCTCTGCATTATTGTAAACCAATTTCTCATAGGTCTTACGAAGCTACCAACATGCATAATGTAGCCTCTGGTCTTGTAATGAAATTGCGATTCTCCTATTACCATGACTAGAGAATCTGGATTTCATTAAAGACACGGAGGCTAACATTATCCCTCCCTCCCTCCCCTTGGATATTTTAAGCTTACAGTATTTTTATTTACTCTATCATATTTGATGTTCTCTAGATTGAAGTCTTTTCAACTTTGAATTGCTATACCTTGTTTATTTACATCTTTTGCATCCTCATTTTAGCATTTTTTATTCTGGAGTTATTTGCATCTTTCTTTTCTTTTTCAGATAATCTCTCTTAACTTCAGGATTTTTGACATTTGGCTCATCCATTGTCCTTCCTTTCTTCGTTTGGTGATGGCTTTAAGAAATTGTTTGTTGTTTGGACTCTAATTCTTTGGATCTTATCCTGTTCTACACTGCATTTAAAAGAGGCAGATTGTTATGGGCTCATGCCTTTTATCTTATGTTAACGTTCTATTCTGGAACTTTTGTGCTTTATGATGTATGCGGCTGCTTGGACTGCATTAAAAGAGATATACATAATGTTAACCTCCGTGTCTTTAATGAAATCCAGATTCTCTAGTCATGGTAATAGGAGAATCGCAATTTTCTTTTTATTTCAAACATATGCCCCACGAATTAAAGAAAACTAAGGCTAAAAAAGATGAAAACATGCTGGGACTTGTATGCTTAAAAAAGGATACATTGGATATAATTTTAATGATCAGTATGGGTCCTTCTTAGCTGGCAGGTGGTCTTATACAGGTATAGAAACCTAATTTAGTTTTAATGCACATCACGATTCTTCCTAGAGTAAAGAACATGTGCTACTAGTTTTAATTTACTGTATACCAGAGACATAATTTAAACACATGGATGATCAGAGGGGAAAAAAGGATGAACAATGGAAAGAAAAAACAGTGCACTTCCTTTTAGAAGTATAAGAAAGCCAATGGCTGAAGTAAGCTGATCAATTTCCTCATGTTGTATACTGTGGTCAGTTGAATCAAAATGTGAATGACATCTTAAGAAACTAATGAATGAATCTGGAAAATATTTATAATATGTACGCACTTTTTATAAATTTGTTTTTGCTACTTCTAAATTGAAACCTAAAGCATGCATTTTTTTTTTTGCGGAGTTATATATAGCACGAACTTGACCCGAACCGAATCGGGTATCAGAGCGCTTTACATAGCACCAGTTACGTTACAGGAGGACACACATTCATTTTTGTTACGCACGGGGAGATTAAGTGATTTGCCCAGAATCACAGGATGTTTGGTGTCGTTACCGAGACTCGAACCCAGATCCCCAGGTCCGAGGTCCGAGCACCCTTGTTAAAACAAAGTGAGTACTCAATTCCTGCATGTTGTGTTGCAGAAGGTAATTACCTGTTGTAATTGGTGATAATGTAGGGTACCTAGAAAAATAAAATGTACGTGAGTAAAGTGAGCTATCCTGATCATTTCTTTGCAGACCTGTAAGAATTTCCCACACCTCTCGTGGAAGATACCGGTGACCAGGATTCGTAAGTCAAATGGTATAGGTCCTGAATGGTTAAACAAAATTGATGAAGCTTAGGTTTACCTGTTCAAAGTGTGTATGTTGATTTATGGGCCCAGGTGAGTATGGTAAACGGGCAGGTGAGCCCGCGCTCTATCACACCTGGCTATCCACTGGCATGCAGGAACATAACTTTGACGGAGAGGCCATCAAAGTATAAGTCAAGGCCTTTCTTAAGGTGGGTAAGTGCTCAGTCGTGGCAGGCACATGTTGTAAGGATATTAGTGTGGGTCTCAACAGAAGGCAGCTGCAAATCCAGGACCTCAGCTGCATGTTGGTCCATAACCGCAAATAATGCCCTCACATCAGGGGTCAAGTGGCAAGTCTGACCTTATTTGAGGGGGAGTCTCAAGCCCACTGGCATCTTGAAAGTCCATATAACAATTGTCATCAACATAAGAGGAGGAAGAACACCATCATCTATTTCACCATTATCATCTCTCTTTGGTGTTGTACCTTGTACAGAACCAGAATCGAAAAGATAATGGAGCCTTTGTTGACACAACCGGCCTGGTAGAGGCATTGGTACAAAATGATACTACATGACGAATGAATCAGCTTTAGTGATTTCATAGAGCAACATCAGTCAAGATCGGGCTTAATTCAGTTTGGGGTCAGACATCAGCATCAGAATCAGAACCTCTTCCGGTGGCTTTGGCCAAAACTATGCAGCATAACTTCTTGAGAGGCCGTTATTTGGTGTGGGTATGGCCCAAGGAACTGAGGACACACCAGCATCAGCTGGGTGATCGGCTCTAGGACGCCAGAGGAGACGCTTAATATTGTGAAACCCTAGCGCCTAATGATTGGATATAGAGTGGTGGGATGGAGTCAATTCCTGCTTTACCTTTTTTATGTTTGAACTTAGAATTCAATTTGGGCTTACCAAATGGCTTTGACCATACCTCCCACAGGACCGCCCCAGCAGTGGCCCCAAATTTGCCCCATGACCTGGAGTGGAAGCAGGATTTACGTGAGGGTCTAAGTTACTTCTTATGTTTGGTGAGATACAGCTTTGTTTCCAAGGCCCAGATTGTCTTTTGGTTCACAAAGATACCCTTGTTTCACGATTTGAGTCATGTCTCAAGCTGAAACACCTGACAATCCTCCTGCAGGTTCATTATTGTTTTCTGCAATCACAGCTTGCCTGAAAACCTTTCATTTTAGGGGGGAAGCATCGTTGTCTGGCACCACATAATGGGTATTCTAAGGTGAGGAATCTGCAATTCGAAAAATCTATCAGAAACATTACTTTTCTAACAATTCAAGTTCCCTGGGAGCACAATGGGAGTGTGCACCCACTTTCTGCACCCCGCAGGGCACTTTAGTATTACATAGGCTGCAGATGTGTGTGTGGTCCCTTCTGTAATACTGCATAGGTCGTTCCCTCATTTGCATGGAGGTGTGGTCTTATAAAAATGAAGGAATCTTTTTGCCTTCGCATCAGTGCATATTATGGACTTGGGCGCAAAGGCAAAAAACCCATCAGGAGGCACAATAAAAATGAGCCACAAAAAGGTTGTGCAGTATCAGTGAATACCCTGTAAAGGCAGCCCTTTGGTGGCGACAGAGGGATCCCCTAGGCTCCAGACATCCCCCCTGCTAGCAGTAGCGGTCACTCATTGCACCTGCCTACAAGGGGATCCCTGTTCCCTCTCTAAAGTGCAGATGGGCGCTACCGGCACAGTGAAACATGGATCAGCTAATTAAAGCAGCCGGTCCATATTTCACTTAATGTGCGGCTCCAGGGCAGCTCCGAAGTCATGGCTGTCGAGGACAGTGCATTTATTGTAATCCAGCGCACTGTGAACATGAACAGTGCACCTGATATAGAACACGGGTCCTGTTGGACTGTTATAATGCACGATTATTGAACTGAACAAACTGAGCACCAGAAACTTGTAAAGCCCTAGGTGGGGTATATCACAACAAAGTGAAATATGGGTCGGCTACAGGTTTTTCATTGCAATTCGAAATTTAGAATGTTATTATGTCTATGGAATCAATCACTAAAGTACCACACCAGCTGTTTGGTTATCGCGGAAATCAGAGGTTAGAACAACCACACCAAATGAACTCAGAGCTTAAAATAAACATATTTTATCCAATAAATCTGGTGTCATCTGCTTTTACACTTGCGCCTCTTATTGCATAAATAATTTGGATCCTGGTTAAGAAAGGTATGCTAAACATTAGCAGTAGTACCGCAAGGGAAAAACATGTTGGCACAGATCAAAGAAGAGTAATGTGCAATCAGTGTCAAAATGCAATTTATACTTGAACCAAATTGTAACAGAATGGCAACCAGCATCCATACAACCTTAGGAAAGTGGGGTAGTTACCAACAGTAACTTCCTCACATGAAATAAACACACAAAGCTGACACTGAGGAGAAACACCTGCATCTCCAATGCATACAATGCATTTTAAGAGAGAATCTTGCGAGCACTCCATATGTACAGTCAACAGTCAGTGCCGTTTGTATAACTTTTTGTGGGCAAATGCGAGTAGCCCAATCTTGTTGTTCTCTGTACCGTGATAATTAAAAGCAACTTTAATCATGTCAGGAAGGTGTATTAATCCTGCTACATGCAGTATTTCGTATGTGTCTAACTAATTAGCTGTTTTGGAAGCTAGGGTAATTACCACAACGTTTTGGTTCTTGCTTCGAACTTGTTATCAATTTCTGTCATTCATTGCCAAAATATTTGGTTCAACAACAATCGTAATATGCCTCTTCTTAACTATTGCAATGTTCATGTAAAATCCTGTTAATCTGTGGCATTGGTTTTCAATGAAGCTTAACATAGTGTAGCATGCTGTGAACGCAAATGAAGAAAATACTTTTGAGAAGCATGCCTTGCTATTTGTAATAGTTCTGAGTGTACATAATTTACAAACATGACATTATCTCGGCACATGATTTCACTTTGCTAACGTCTGAGATTATAGAAATACCTCGCAGATGCTCCTGGTTTATCACTGAGATGATCTATACTGTCTGGCTTTGGAATTTTAGACTCCAACGTTCTGGATCTTCAGACATTTTAGGAAGATGGAAGACAATGGATGGCAAGAAGAACAGGTGGAAGAAACAGAAAGATGGTCACATGCAGCGAAGATAGGAAAATCACTGAAGAAAGATAACAAATGAGCAACATGTACTGAAAACACATACAATTCCTGGAGTTTGTTGACAGGTTCGGCTGGTTTGAGAGGTAACTTTTTTGTTTTTCTCATACATACAACTACAATGGATGGCAAATATTGATTTCATCAAAAGGAACATAATAGACTATGAAATTCATACCAGAGAATGTAGATATGAGCGGATCTTAGTTAAGGGAGTACCACAGAGGCTACAAATACTTGCACGCTATTTTCTTGAAATGCTGTATATTTTGCATTTGAATCATCAATTCATTTTTTTAGAGACGACTGTTTATTTCTAGGTACCTACTCATTGGTGGTGATTTGCTGCAATTTAAAAATAATGTGCTTCAATGTGAAATATACTTGAAAAGATATCCCTTGTGATAACATGTAGCCCTATAGATTAACCTCATCTTTGATTGTGGAAAAGATACGCATAAGAGGAAGAACTTCTACATGTGTAAGCAACATTTTGCATGAAAAACTACAATGATCCTGCACTTGTAAATCATTATCGGATTTTGCATGAAGAGTTCCCACTTTTTTAAGCATAAGTGAATAAGTCCAATATGGCCACGAGAACCTAGTCTGTTGAACTATGTTCTACCGAACAGTCACAGAGGTAACAAGCTTTGACAAAGTCAATAAGTCTCGCCTATGTGAGGTCTATTGGATTTGTCTATGTTTTCTAGCCATGTTATACAGCAGCATGGCTGCAGTGTAGCATAGCTGAAAGTAAAAGAACATTTTTTTAAAAAGCTCTATGACGCGGTCAATGCTAGCAGCATCGTAGCATTTCTTCAAAAACATTTATTTCAACCCTGTTGGATGGCAGCCACTCTGCTGTCCAACATGGCAAAAACCCCTTCCCTTTTCTTTTGAGCAGAGCTGTCCCTTGGACTCCAGTCCTTACCTCGGAGGAATCCCTGCATTTGAGGCCGCCGCCGCAGCTGACAGTGTTTAGAACCACGCCGGACCAGCTTCGCGGGTCCCGCAGCGCCTTGTGTGCTAGAGGCGGCTGGCAGTGTGTGAGCGCTACAGAGGAGGCGTGGGCAGGTGAGAGCGTCGGCGGGGCTGCGAGCACGCAGGCAGGGACTCCAGTGTCCAGGAGCCCCTGCGCGCCCATTCAACACACCTGGGCTGCTCTCCCCGCTGGCCACACCCCCCTGTCCTTCATCCAATCAGCCAGCAGCTATAGAGTTTAGAAGCTGACCACTCCCCCGCTCAGCGGGAGCGAGCGGGAGCGTGCCGGGAGAAGCCCGGGACAAGGGCGGGACCGTCTGTGGCCGTCCGGGGCCGAAGGAGGCCGGGCTGGGCCACCCCACTGATATTTATTGAACTGGTACCTTAGAGTGTTGGTGATCTAACCTGCTTTTAATTTATTGAGGTGGAAAAAGGGTTACTCTTATGGCTTGTCCCACTAACATTTCTACCTTGTTGCCCTCTTTGAATGAGTCAAGGGCTGCTGTTATGGGCCCCCTAGACACCTATTTTAAACGGCTGCCACAGGATATTGATAGGGAAATCGCCCTGGCAGAAAGACGTGCGGGACGCAGGCTGTCCATTGAGCTTTTAAAAACCCCTGCTGATAAACGTACAAGCCAAAGCTTTCCATCATTGGTCACTCCGTTATCATCCATTATGTTGCCTATCCCACAGGAAGTTCCACACCTCTCTCCCCCAACGATTGAGCCATTGGCTACATTTCCTTTGGGACTAGTAACCTCTACTTTGCTTGTAACCCCTCCCAGTGTTTCTGCCATTCCATCCACTGGGCAACAGTTTACACCACAATCTAGTGTTTTAACACATGCTGCAAAGACTAAATCCTGTCCCAAAAGGAAAAGGAGTGTAGTTACAAAGAAATGTCATGCTCCAAAACCTCCAAGGAAATACAGGAAACTAGGAACATGTACACGACCTCGTGATACTACTGGGAATAACTTTACTGGGCCAACAATGGGTGAGGGAAAAACTGTTCTGCCAGGCTCAGATCCCATAGTTATAGCATCCCCTGGGACACCACCACCTAAGCCGCAATTTTTCTTGGAGTTGGAAAAATTAATACGGTCCCTCTTGAACCCCTTTGAAGACAGACTAAAAAAAACTAGCTGACCAGCTGGACCATCTAGAGCAGTCTAGTCTAGATAATTTCTTTTCAACCAAATCCTTAATCAAGTCCTGTCTTAAAACAGGCGAGAACAGGAATCAACAGCAAATAGTTGAGAGAGATATAGCTGCCCCCTTGGTAGAATTACATCCTCCTGTTGCTAGTATTGCAAGTATTTCAACTGACCATCGAGGGAATGGACAAAGTAGGAAGACTACTACCGAATTGCCAACTATCCCAACTAAAAGCAATTGCGGGAAAACCAAGCCCCGTGGTATGGTGGCCAAAGGTAGCAAGGAATGTCCAAAAAATGTCACCCCTGTTAGCAATGTTACCCAATCCGTACCAAGTACCCTGATAACTTTCCAGGGTCCCTTGGTCAGTAACGACAGAAATTCCTGCAAAAATAGTGTTGGAACATGTAAGTCCTATGTTCCACAAGTTCAAAAAAGGGATGGTTCTGTAAGTAGTGGTAACGATATTTCTGGGAAAAATAAGGCTTCCTTGGCATTAAAGAACGCTTCCCTACCATGCCTTATTGTCCGAGAACAAAGCCGACCAACACCTTGTGTGACAAAACCTCTAACAAGGATACCACCAATAAATCTTACTCCGGATTCCTATCCCTATGTGGCTATTCTTACCAATGTCCCACCTCTATTGGTAGGGAAAAGAGAAACCTACCAGATGTTAAAAAACAAGGTCATATACTGGCTAAGGGTTAATAGACCATTGCCTAGTGTTAGACGGGGACCCTGAGGGTCGGCCGGATACTGAGGGAGAGATCCCCGAGGGGGACCGTCTCCGGCGATCGTACAGACAAGTACCTCCCTCCCCACAAACAGGCACCACACCAAGTCGAGTTCAATGCTTTATATAAGGTTCTTAAGGCAAGGATATCAGCGATACAGGATATCTTGGACCCGGGGGTCCTCTCACTTCTAGTCTCTGTAGGGAAAGGGGGTAGCGGGACAGTCTTGGTACCGGCTCGGTACTGGTAGTGGTACGAGGAGAGCTCACAATCCTCGAGCTGGAGTGTCTGTGGATCGGGCCGCGGCAGCGCCAGCAGGCCAAGATGGTAGTCTCACAAGGCAGAGGGCCGCGGCAGCGCCAGCAGGCCAAGATGGTAGTCTCACAAGGCAGAGGGCCGCGGCAGCGCCAGCAGGCCAAGTCGATGGTTTCACGAGGCGGAGGGCCGCGGCAGCGCCAGCAGGCCAAGATGGTTTCACGAGGCAGGGGGCCGCGGCAGCGCCAGCAGGCCAAGTCGATGGTTTCACGAGGCAAAGGGCCGCGGCAGCGCCAGCAGGCCAAGATGGTTTCACGAGGCAGGGGGCCGCGGCAGCGCCAGCAGGCCAAGTCGATGGTTTCACGAGGCAAAGGGCCGCGGCAGCGCCAGCAGGCCAAGATGGTTTCACGAGGCAAAGGGCCGCGGCAGCGCCAGCAGGCCAAGATGGTTTCACGAGGCAGAGGGCCGCGGCAGCGCCAGCAGGCCAAGGCGATGGTTTCACGGGGCAGAGGGCCGCGGCAGCGCCAGCAGGCCAGTCACGGATGAGTTCTTCTCGGGTCTCTCGACTCCAGGATACAACTGGTTTCCTGGTCTGGTCCTGCCCCAGTTATAGGTCTGGTCCCCTTTGATGTCCGGACCCTCGCGCCTGGGGGGCCGGGAGGTCCGGGATGAGGGAGTCCAGACACCCAGCAGGGGGGTGGAGCCAGCGCCCAGGCGGCCGGGGGTGATCGACACCTGGCGGAGGAGAGCCGTTGACGATTCCTTTCTCCCATTGACTCGCCAAGTGGTCACTCTGCCTCCCGGGGGGAGGTTGGTGCCTCGATGTCGGGCCCGGCCGGGCCCAGGGTGAGGGTCGAGTTGAGGCCACGCGGCCTCGTGCTGTAGTGGCCCAAGATGGCGGCTGGGCCGAGGCCGTGGTGTGGATGGTGACCCGGGCCAGCTGGGTTCGGAGCTGGTGTCTTGTGGGTGAGGAATGGCAGTGTACTTCGGGTGGTCGTCGGGGACTCTGGCTGGGGATGCCGGGGGAGCCAGGGTCCAGGTCCCATTGTGGGGAGGGGGCAGCCCGACCATACGGCCTGTCCAACATGCGTCCCCCCCAGCTGAAGGCGGGGAGAGTCAGCCATCTTCCTGGGGACTCTCCTCGCTGAGGCGGAAAAAGCGTGACAGGCCGTCGGCGTTGGCGTGGTCCTGGCCTGGACGATGTTCCACCGTGAAGTCCATCCCCTGCAGGGAGATGGACCAGCGCAGCAGCTTCGGGTTCTCCCCCCGCATTTGCATCAGCCATTGCAGGGGTCGGTGGTCTGTTTGCACCCGGAAGTGGGTGCCGAAGAGGTATGGCCGGAGCTTCTTGAGTGCCCAGACTACGGCGAAGGCCTCCCTCTCAATGGTGCTCCAGCGCTGTTCTCGGGGCAATAGGCGTCTGCTGATGAAGACCACTGGCTGGTCGATCCCTTCGGCGTTGAGTTGGGAGAGGACGGCCCCCACACCATGATCGGAGGCGTCCGTCTGTACAATGAATTCCCGGCTGTAGTCGGGAGCCTGGAGCACGGGGGCCGTGCACATGGTGGTCTTTAGCTTTTCGAAGGCCGATTGGCAGTCCGGGGTCCAGTTGACGGTTTTGGGGCTCTTTTTGGAGGTGAGCTCCGTGAGGGGCCCCACGATGCTGCCATAGTCCTTCATGAACCGCCGGTAGTATCCGGTGAGCCCCAGGAAGGCCCGGACCTCTGTTTGGGTCGTAGGGGGTCGCCAGGCCTGGATGGCAGCAATCTTGAGCTGGAGAGGGGCCACCAGCCCGCTTCCCACTTGGTGTCCTAGGTAGGTCACGGACCCTTGGCCCACCTGGCACTTGCTGGCTTTGATGGTGAGCCCGGCTTGCTGGAGGGCGTGTAGAACCTCCCGCAGGTGGCGGAGGTGGTCGGTCCACTGGTGGCTGTACACAGCAATGTCGTCCAGGTAGGCGGCGCTGAAGCCTTCCAGGCCCGCCAGTACCTGGTTTACCAGCCGTTGGAACGTTGCCGGGGCGTTTTTCATGCCGAAGGGCATGACTTTAAAGTGGTAGTGCCCGTCTGGGGTCGAGAAGGCGGATCGTTCTTGGGCCCTAGGGGTGAGGCCGATCTGCCAGTAGCCCGCTGTTAGGTCGAAGATGCTCAGGTAGCGGGCGGCCCCCATCCGGTCAATTAGCTCGTCTGCCCGGGGGATGGGATGAGCGTCGGTCCGGGTAACTGCATTCAGCCCCCGATAGTCCACGCAGAACCGGAGCTCAGGGGCAACGCCCGGGGCAGCTGCCTTGGGAACTAGGACGACTGGGCTCGCCCAGGGACTGTCTGAGGGTTCGATCACTCCTAGGGTCAGCATTTTGGACACCTCGGTCTGGATGCAGGCTCGTACCCGGTCTGGTACGCGGTACGCTCGGTGTCGAATAGGAGGGCTGTCCCCGGTGTCCACATCGTGGAGGCACCAGGGGGTGACTCCGGGGGTGAGGGAGAACAGGGAGGCGAACTGCCTCAGGAGCGTTTGGCAGTCTTGGTGTTGCTCCGGGGACAGGGCCTCGGAGAGCTGGACCCCTTCCACTGAGCCATCCTGCTCGAGGGCCCTCAGTAAGTCCGGAAGGGGTTCAGAGTCTTCTTCTGTCCCATTATCGGTAGCCATCAGGAGGCTGAGTTCGGATCGCACAAAATGGGGTTTGAGCCTGTTGGCATGGAGGACCCGTAGGGGGTTCCGGGCAGTCTCCATGTCGATTAAATAGGTGACGGGCCCCTTGCGTTCGATTACCTTGAAGGGCCCGGACCATCTGTCTTGGAGTGCACAGGGCTCAACCGGGGACATCACCCAGACCTGTTGTCCAGGTTCGAACTCAATGGAGGACGTGTGCTGATCGTACCACCTCTTCATGTCCTCCTGACTGGCCTCGAGGTTGGCTTTGGCGGCGTCTCGGAACCGCCGGGTCTGGTTGCGGAGAGCCAGGAGATACCTGTAGATGTCCGGGGGAGTTTTCTGGGGAGGCTGCTCCCAACCTTCCTTGACTAGGCTGAGGGGGCCCCGGACGGGGTGCCCGTACAGGAGTTCAAAGGGGCTGAAGCCGAGGGACTTCTGCGGGACCTCCCGATAGGCAAACAGGAGGCAGGGAAGTAGCACGTCCCACTGGCGTCGAAGGGGTTCTTCTAGACCCATGATCATCCCCTTGAGGGTGCGGTTGAATCTCTCGACCAGTCCGTTTCCTTGCGGGTGATAGGGGGTCGTGAATTTGTAGGTGACCCCGCATTGTTGCCAGAGGGACTTCATATATCTGGAGATAAAGTTCGTGCCCCTGTCACTGACGACCTCCCGGGGGAACCCCACCCGGGAGAAGATCCCCATCAGGGCCCGGCCCACCACGGGGGCCGTCACGGTCCGAAGAGGGATGGCCTCGGGATAGCGGGTGGCGTGGTCTACAAGGACCAGGATGAACCGGTGTCCTTGGGCTGTTCGAGGGTCGAGGGGCCCCACAATGTCTATTCCCACTCGTTCAAACGGGGTGGTGACGACAGGAAAGGGTTGTAACGGTGCCTTGATTTTTCGGCCACTTTTTCCGCTGGCCTGGCAGGTGGGGCAGGCCTTGCAGTGGTTGGTGACATCCTTTCGCATTTGAGGCCAGAAAAAATGGGTCACCAGGCGGTCGTAGGTTTTATCCTGCCCCAGGTGTCCGGCAAGGGGGACATCGTGGGCTAAGTTCAGGAGGAAGTCTCGGAAGCGAAGGGGCACCACCAGCACCCGACTGGCCCCTAGTTCTGCAACTTTCTGCTCGCTGTAGAGCAGGTCTTGGTCCCAGTAGATCCAGTGGGTCCCCGAGGTATCCCCGGTGCTCTGGGCCAGGGCTTGCTGCCGGAGTCCTACGAGAGAGGGACAGGTTTTCTGTTCGGCCCGGAATTGTTCCTGCGTGGGGCCTCCCTCCTGCCGCCATTGTGCCAGGTCAGGGACGTCCCGAAGCTGGTCGGATCCTTCTTCGGTTTGGGTCAATGGACTGGCTTCTGGGGCGGCCTCCTCGGGGATGAGCGCGGGAGGAGGTTCTGGCCACTCGGGCTCTTCTGGGCTGGGGACCGCGCGGGCGGTCATGGACCTGGTCGTGACGCAGACCCATTCGGGGAGGCCGAGCATCCCCAGGTGCTCCCTCCGTTCGACAGCTGCCCAGGGAGAGCTTTCAAGGTCGTTTCCTAGGAGGCAGTCCACGGGGGCATCATCGCGGACAGTTACCTTTAACATCCCTGTTACTCCTCCCCACTCGAAGGGGACGCAGGCCATGTGGCATAGGCTTTCGGAATTGTCGGCTGATCGGACAGGGCAAAGAATGTTCGGCAAGATTTGGTCTGGAGTGACGAGGTGGCGTCGGACCGCCGTTACACTGGCCCCGGTGTCGCGGAGGGCTTCCGCCCGGCGGCCATTAATGTTGACCCATTGACCGTACTTCTGGGTGTTGGCGGGAAGGGGGGCCCGCGGAATCATGTCTCTCTCCCCTAAGCAGACCAGTGCCATGGCGGCGGGTGCCCATTCAGAGGGATCGGTCTCGTACTCTTCCTGGTCTTCCGGGATTAGTTCTTCCCCTAGGGCCGCCGCTGCAACTTGGCGGGGGGTAGTGTTCGGATTCTTTGGGCAATTGGGATCACTGGCGTAGTGGCCGGGTCGCTGGCACCTGTGGCACGTAATGTTGGCCCGGAAACCGGCCCGGACGGCAGGGCTTCCTCGGCCAACCGGGGTCGAGGGGTTTCTGGGGGGTGACGAGGGGCCGGGGTCTCTCCCCCGACTCTGACTTCCTCCTCCCCCTCGGGGGCGATACGGTCTGGATAATTCGCTGGGTGCGTTCCGGCCAACTCGGGTGCTTTCCCACCGGTCGGCTTCGACGGCGAGTTGTCGAGGGTCGGTTAGCTTACTGTCCAGGAGGTGTTGCCGGAGCTCCACGAAGCAGTTGTTCGACAGGTGCTCCCATACGATAAGGTCAAAGAGTTGTTCGTAGGTGGTTACTTTGTTGCCCTTGATCCACCCCTCGAAGGCTCGGCTAAAAAAGTTCACGTACTCCACCCAAGTTGTACCCGGAATCCGTTTGCAGTCGCGGAACCGTTGGCGGTACATCTCTGGTGTGAGCCCGTATCGAGTGAGGAGGGCGGCCTTCATGTGGTCGTAGGAGGTCATCAGCTGGTCCGGGAGTTGTAGCAGGGCGTCCCGCCCTTCGTTGACAAACCTCCCCCATAATCCGGCTCCCCAATCGCTTCGGGGAATCCGGTGGGAGGTCATTGCCACCTCATAGGCTTTAAACCACTGCTGTATATCATCGTTCTTGTGGTATTCCCGGATGACATCTTTGGGGATGTGAACCTTGGGTTCGGTCGAGGCAGACGGGGTCGGTCGTTCGGGGAGCCCGAGGTCTTTATTCTGTTTCTGGACCTCCAGTGTTTTGAGATTGCGCTCATGTTCGTACTCTAGTTTCTTTTCCTCTAGCTCTCTCTGTCTTTGCTTGTCTTCTCGCTCTTCCCTGAGCCGTAAGTGTTCCAGGGTTATTTTTTGTTCTGCCAGCTTGAGTTCTCCATCCAAGCGAAGTCGGGCTAGTTCTAATTCGTGGAGTCTGGTTTTTTCTCTTTCTCGGATCTCTTCCAGGGAGAGACCCGCTCTTTCTTTAGTTGGTGCGGGGCTCGTCTCGGTTGTTTGTGTTCGGGGTACGGCCGTACCCGTTTCCGCCCAGGCTTCTAGGGCTCGTTTGAAGTCTTCCTTCGTACTCAGACCCGTGGTTGGGAGACCAAGTTCCATGCAATATTGCTTCAGTTCTCGGTGGTTGTAATCTTCCAATTTTTCCATCTGGAATTTCTCCGTTGTTCCGCTCTCTGTTGACATGGTGGTCGTGTGTCGTGGGTCGGGTGACTTTCTGTACGATTATGCGTAGGTTCGGATCCCGTCGCTGGCCACCAATGTTAGACGGGGACCCTGAGGGTCGGCCGGATACTGAGGGAGAGATCCCCGAGGGGGACCGTCTCCGGCGATCGTACAGACAAGTACCTCCCTCCCCACAAACAGGCACCACACCAAGTCGAGTTCAATGCTTTATATAAGGTTCTTAAGGCAAGGATATCAGCGATACAGGATATCTTGGACCCGGGGGTCCTCTCACTTCTAGTCTCTGTAGGGAAAGGGGGTAGCGGGACAGTCTTGGTACCGGCTCGGTACTGGTAGTGGTACGAGGAGAGCTCACAATCCTCGAGCTGGAGTGTCTGTGGATCGGGCCGCGGCAGCGCCAGCAGGCCAAGATGGTAGTCTCACAAGGCAGAGGGCCGCGGCAGCGCCAGCAGGCCAAGATGGTAGTCTCACAAGGCAGAGGGCCGCGGCAGCACCAGCAGGCCAAGTCGATGGTTTCACGAGGCGGAGGGCCGCGGCAGCGCCAGCAGGCCAAGATGGTTTCACGAGGCAGGGGGCCGCGGCAGCGCCAGCAGGCCAAGTCGATGGTTTCACGAGGCAAAGGGCCGCGGCAGCGCCAGCAGGCCAAGATGGTTTCACGAGGCAGGGGGCCGCGGCAGCGCCAGCAGGCCAAGTCGATGGTTTCACGAGGCAAAGGGCCGCGGCAGCGCCAGCAGGCCAAGATGGTTTCACGAGGCAAAGGGCCGCGGCAGCGCCAGCAGGCCAAGATGGTTTCACGAGGCAGAGGGCCGCGGCAGCGCCAGCAGGCCAAGGCGATGGTTTCACGGGGCAGAGGGCCGCGGCAGCGCCAGCAGGCCAGTCACGGATGAGTTCTTCTCGGGTCTCTCGACTCCAGGATACAACTGGTTTCCTGGTCTGGTCCTGCCCCAGTTATAGGTCTGGTCCCCTTTGATGTCCGGACCCTCGCGCCTGGGGGGCCGGGAGGTCCGGGATGAGGGAGTCCAGACACCCAGCAGGGGGGTGGAGCCAGCGCCCAGGCGGCCGGGGGTGATCGACACCTGGCGGAGGAGAGCCGTTGACGATTCCTTTCTCCCATTGACTCGCCAAGTGGTCACTCTGCCTCCCGGGGGGAGGTTGGTGCCTCGATGTCGGGCCCGGCCGGGCCCAGGGTGAGGGTCGAGTTGAGGCCACGCGGCCTCGTGCTGTAGTGGCCCAAGATGGCGGCTGGGCCGAGGCCGTGGTGTGGATGGTGACCCGGGCCAGCTGGGTTCGGAGCTGGTGTCTTGTGGGTGAGGAATGGCAGTGTACTTCGGGTGGTCGTCGGGGACTCTGGCTGGGGATGCCGGGGGAGCCAGGGTCCAGGTCCCATTGTGGGGAGGGGGCAGCCCGACCATGCGGCCTGTCCAACACCTAGGGAAGTGGATGGTTTAATTATCGGGGTAAGACGGGTTAACTGGATAGGATGTACTCCGAAAAACCTGGGGGGTGAATGTATTATAATTAACTTCCAAGATCCAAGGGTGGTAGGACTTATCACGAGGCCAGGCTGGAGCACTAGCAGTGGTGGGATTGGTATTGTTGATCTCACTTTTTTCTATCCAAGACCAGTTGGCGTAAATCTTGGAGGTAACAACGAGCTAGGGAGAATCAGCTTCCCTCCACAGGCAGAGAATATCTCTTTCAATGTTCCCTTTCCACGACCAAATGTTTGTTATGATCAAGTTTACAACTCTAATGATGGGCAGGAAAACCTGAGGTGGGGATGGTGACGGAAATTGGCTGTTTTCAATGAAATTGGGGATAACACGGGTAGGGAGGACACACTCGAGAAATCTGTGGCATCAACTAGGGATGTAATGTCAAGTCCAAAAGAAGTGATTATTAATGGGAAGAATGAGAATGGGAGGGCGGACAGTGGGGTGTGCATGGGAATTTTGGGGGGTGAAATAAGACCCATATTAAATACTGGCACTATCCAGGGAACTGATGTTAACTGTGTGGATATTGTTACAGACGAGGAAGGTAATTGTGAGAGTCTGGCCAACCTTCCGTCTATGTTAGACATCGATGTAGGGACTTGTAATGGCACTAGCCTGGGGAGGCTGTTTTCATGGAATATCGCGGGGCTACGTACTAGATTATTGTCACAAAACTGGATAGACTTTGTCAACGGCTTTGATATGTGTCTATTCCAGGAGACATGGGCTTGCGACCCGATCTTCCTCCCAGGCTATTTAAATTTTTGTATCCCAGCGAGTCGAGGCCCTAGGGGTAGACCCATGGGAGGCTTAACAGTGTGGATCAAGCAAAGTCTACAAGTTAAAATAAAAGTGCTCGACCTGGGTTGCAAGGATATACAATTGTTAAGAATGTCAACAGATAAGGGGGGTGTGATAGACATATATAACATTTATGCTAGGGGTACTAATACTGGGAATTCTCCCACCCTAGAGGCTCTATCCACCTTCCTCGAAACACAGTCCCTGGGAAATAGAGTGGTTGTGGCTGGTGATCTCAATAGGAGCTTCGAACCGTTGGAAAATACGGAAAATCCGATAGGGCAAGAGGAAGACGCCCAATGGGATGTCCCGATCCTAAATCTTGCACCAGTCAAACGGTGGACAAAAGACATATTGCTATTAAATGCGCTATGTTTGGAATATGGGTTGAGGGCCCTTAATGGAAGGACAAAGAGCGACCAGGGAGGAAATTATACATTTGACAATGGTCATAGTAAAAGCAGAATAGACTATGTCATTTGTAGTCTTAATTTATGGTATGGGATAGGCGATATGGAAATAAAGGGTAGATTAGAAAGTGATCATAATCCCCTTTGCGTCACTCACACTTGGTGGACGGCTACACCGGACAATCAAGAGTCAAGTAGTGAAGTGGCACTTGTTATGGCCAACGATATGCGTAGAGTTAAATGGCCAAATGTGCTGGCAAATGTAGCGTCCATGGACTATATAAGTTCGGAGGTGGACAATGCAATTGCCGCCATGGAGATAGCAAATCCTGTAATACCTGGGTCCACTTCAACGACAGCAATACACGATAAGTTCTTTTTCCTTTTAAAACCACACTTTATGAGATTGAATAATCCAAATAGAAAAACCCCACTTAAGATGGCTAGCTGGTTTAATAAGCAGTGTAGGTTAGCTAGATTGGAACTGGGTAGGCAATCAGAAGTAGGGACAAGGTTTTGATCAGCGTAGCCAGGAAACACTATAATGTTAATATTCGCCAGGCCAAAAAAAAGTGGGATGAAGAATATTGGGATGAGTTGTTGGAAGCCTCTGGGGCTAGGGATTCCAGACTCTTCTGGAAAATCGTGAAGTGGGGCCGAGGTGGCTCCCCTAGCAACCCAGACAATAACGTCAATGAGGCATCATG
This sequence comes from Lissotriton helveticus, assembly GCF_964261635.1. NCBI lineage: Eukaryota > Metazoa > Chordata > Amphibia > Caudata > Salamandridae > Lissotriton > Lissotriton helveticus. Next base: position 592,736,915 of record NC_136067.1, on the reverse strand, counting down.
GGTGGAGTATTTTAAACCCCAATATGCGGAGAATAGGGAGATTGTGGCCAAAGAACCAATTCCAGTTGTATTTTGCAAGGAAAACTTGTTTTCAAACAAAGAAGTAGAATTGGTAATCTCATCTTTACAAGGGGGAAAGGCACCGGGTCTGGACGGGATACCCTCTGACATATTTAAGAATGACAAGGCACGGTGGGCTAGGTATGTGACCTTACTGGGAAACGCATTAGCTAAAGGGGCTGTAATCCCAGAAATATGGAAGGGGGCAATAATCATACCGATCTATAAGAAAGGTGATCGGTCATCCCCGGCGAATGATAGGCCGATAAGTTTGATTGCCACTGTCCAAAAAGTGGTGGGGAAGATGGTGACTAATAAACTTATGGACTGGGTAGAAGAGAACAATGCCCTTTCCCCCTACCAGAAAGGCTTTAGGCGGGCTACCAGCACGGTAGATCAAATATTTCGATTTACCATGTTGCGGTGGGGGACGGTACTCCTTGGCGAAGGCAGCCTATATGTCGCGTTTGTTGACTTGAGGGCTGCCTTCGACCTGGTCCCAAGGAGTAAGCTTTGGGCAGTTCTGAAAGGGATAGGGGTCCCACCCGAGTTGCTCACCTTAATAATGCGACTTCATGAGTGTAATTTTGCCAAAGTCCAATGGGGGAGGAACGGGGAATCTACTGTTAATTGTCCCGTCGAGCGGGGTGTACGGCAGGGATGTGCAATGGCACCCCTGCTATTCTCCTTATTCATTAATGGTATTGTGGATAGGATGTTGGACGCTAGCGTGGATGCACCTTCGCTAGCGGGCATCAGGGTTCCGATCCTGATGTTCGCTGATGACACCCTAATTGTGTCCAAAACCCCAGCTGGACTCCAGCGTGCCCTAAATATATTTGACACTTTTTGTAGGGAGTATGGCCTTGAAGTCAATGCTGGCAAAACAAAGCTGATGGTTTTCTCCCAAAGGCGCCGACCCCAACCAAGGGTATCTCTGAATAACATTGAGCTCGAGGTAGTAAATGTTTTTACTTATCTTGGGGTAGAGATATCGAGTAAGCTAGGTTGGTCACGCCATATAGAAAAGGCGGTACTTAGACATCAGCAGATTTCCGGGGCGCTTCGGGTAGAGCAAGCTAAATCAAAAACTAGGCCTATAAGACCGGTCCTCATTGTTTATGATGCCAAAGCTTTAGGGGCAGCCCTATATGGGGCAGAAGTATGGGGTTTTGAGAGGCTTCCTTCTCTACAAATATCAGAGAATAGGTTTCTGAGAGGAATTACGGGTCTCCCCCAGAGTGCGCCATTAATCCCCCTTGCCTTGACTTAGGGAGGAGATCGGTTAGTGACCGTGCTCGATTAAGGCCTATCCTCTATTGGAGACGGCTTTGGACGACCCCATAGATCCGACACTATGCTGATGGGTTTGTAGCCTTAATCAAATCAGACACGTTTCATAAAATATCATGGTTAAAGACGCTTAGGGTTGTTCTTGGTGAGCTTGGTCTCACTAACCTTTGGGAAAATCCCTCTGGGGAAGTATTCCCAAGTAAAAACATCATCAAGGCCATCTATTGGGATCATGTAGAAGAAAGGCTCTGGAGGAGTACACAATCAGAAACAATGGGGGGTAGATTCCTGGAAATAAAGCCGAGACCTGTACTAGAAATGTATTGGGATAGTATTACTGTCCGGATAGACAGGAAGTTATTTTTCCAGCTAAGGTCAGGTTCTCTCCCCCTGAGGTCATTGACGGGTAGGTGGAGGAGTACTAACACCTCATGTTGCCCGGTGTGTGGTGCCCCCAACGAAAGCATAGCTCACTTTTTATTTCTGTGTAAGGCCTATGCAAATCCAAGGAGAGTATGGTTGGCCCCAGTCTGTAGAAACCTTGGGGTATCAAGTGGTGTTGAGGGGTTGAGAATTATTTGTACCTCCACTGACATGCCCATTGTGCTGGGAACAGCAAAGTACTTGGGGTGGGCATGGTCCATTAGGCGAAGAGCTTTATCACTCAATATGAATTGAAATTTTATAGTAATTTTAAATTATTCTTCTTGTTAAAGCTTGCACAACTGCTTAAAATGTATTTTTTGTGTATGAAATATGAATTTTAATTGCAATGTATTTTAAAATGTATGAATTTTAAAATGTATGTTTGTGCTTTTATGAGTTTATAACTCGAATAAAGCTTTTTCAATTCAATTCAATTCACATTGACAAAACAAATTGATCTTGCATAGGCGAGCTCTATTGGCTTTGCATGTGACCTTACATTTTTGATCCCCATGGCACTGTAAATGATGTGTGTTTTACTTGTCGCTTAACATGATGGTAGATAATGAATCCAACAATGACAGGCTAGGATGGCCCTGCAGGGTTTTTAAAGCAGGACCAACTGGCAGTATGGATCTTAACTCGATGGACATCTACCTCAAAGGGAAGGTTTCCTAAACAGGCTGCGAGAGCTGGGGCAACTTCAGCTGCATGTAGAGCAACGCCTTTCATGTGACTACTTTTTGCTACAGCCCTAGCAACAACAGGGGAGGGAGTGGGAGGCAAGTAAAAATGCCAGGAATGCATGTAAGCAACAAAGGTCCAGTTACAACAAGGATGCAATGATGACAGGTAAAGCAAGAAGGAAAAAGGGGAAGAAGAATTCAATATTAGTTCCTCAATCACAGCGCATGCCGCAGAAGGACAGTAATTAAAATGAAGCAATCAGTACTCAGTCCATACTCCACACAAGAGAAGAGGAAATGAAGGCAGCATCCACTGTCCAATTAGAGGTAGCAAGTAAGGGTGACCAGTAATTGTAAGCAATGGGTGGGCTCCAAGCCCCTTGTTGTACACAATATCACACGGATATCTGTGCCATATTTGCTGACAAGGTGGATCAACCTATGGTGCCGGCTCCATCCTGTCCTAATATTTTGAGCCAATAAAACTCTACCTTTCTCTCCCTTCATCAGAAAAGAAGATTTAGTGGGGTTAATTAAGGCAGTCAAATGAGGCTTCCCCCTTGATCCTGTCCCACTCTTTGTACTTACTCAAGGAGAAACTGTAATCTATACTCTCCTGTCGGACACATTCAATCTCTCACTTCAGAGTGGTATAGTTCTGTATTCATGAAAACATGCGATTGTGCAGCCATTTTTCAAGAAACCTTCATTAGACCCTACACAGCCAGATAACTATAGGCAAATGGGCCACATGTTCAGCCCTTACGATTTGAAAGTCATAAATTGCGCCGTTTTGCGATCCGCAATTTGCGACTGACAAATGTAATTTACAACAGTGTCCCAGACACTGTTTGTGATTCCTAATGGGGTCGCAAATTACCTGCCTCATTAAAATTCATGAGGCAGGTGCCATTAGCGACCCCAATGGGAATGGCTAGCACTCCCAGGGATGGTGGCCTGCTGGGGTCAGTATACCACCATGTCTGTCACTGCTTTGTTAATAAAGCAGTGTTTTTTTAATGCAGGCCATTTTCCATAAAGGAAAACAGGATGCATTTAAAAAAGAAAAATGAAATGCTTCTGTTTCATTTTTTAAGAGTAGGCAGTGGTCCATGGGACCATTGCCTCCTCTTAAAAATATTTTTGCTGCCAGTCACAAAGGGGAAGGTATCCCCTGGGAACCCCTTCCCGTTTGCGAGTGATTTACCACCTACTTGAAGTAGGTGGTACATTGCGAGTGTTTTGCGACCGTTAATGCAGTGGCAAAACAATCGTACATTGAAAGTGCAACTCGATATTAGGAAGGGACACACTTGGTATGCCCCTTCCGAATAGCGAGTTGCAAACTCTATTTTGCGAGTCGGTAATAGGTTACATGGGGCAGAACTATTTTGCAGTCGCAAATGGGGACCGATTTCACATTTGCGACAGCAAAAAATGGTCGTACATCTGGCCCAAAATCCCTAATGCCTAGGACCATTAAAGTAGTTGAAAAGTACATTAATCAACAGTTGTCCTAATTTCTGGAGAAACCCAACAGACTCCACTTTACTGAAACAGGCTTTCGCCCTGGATGTGGCATGGAGACCACGGTTTTAGTTGTCACAGAAGAATTGCGGGTAATTTTAGATCAAGTTGGCTCGGCTGCAGTGATACTATTGGACCTAAGTGCAGCCTTTGACACCGTATCAAATTTAATCCTATTGCAAAGGATGCAGTAGGCTGGAGAGGTTGGTCTAGTTTTGCAATTGTTGGTATAATTTCTAGATGGCAGGAGCTTTCAGGTTTATGAGGAGTGTTGTTACTCACATTCTTATCCTTTAACATGCGGAGTTCCCAAAAACTCATCCTTAAGACCCACGCTATTCAAACTGTACGTCTATCCTTTGGGGCAAATTGTACAATCACATGGCCTTGTCGATATTGTCACGTTCTATTGGCACCCAGATCATCATCTCCCACAACCATGACCCAAGCTTAAAATCTGTGCAGCTCAACTCATGGCTGAAGGAAGTAGAAGTATCAATGTCAACTAGCTTTTTAAGGCTCAATGGGGAAAAAATGGAGGTGTTGGTGGTCAGCAATAACTCCAACCACTGGTCCACAATGTGCTGGCCAGAATCTTTAAGCAGCCACCCGTAGCTTAAAATAGCAGTAAAAAGCCTGGGTGTTTGGATAGACAACAAGCTTAACTGAGAGGCATAAGTGCAAAAATTAGCAGCCAGCTGTTTTAGCATTCTGAGAATGCTTAGTAAAATCTGCCAGCCTCTTGTAGACTTGTGGTTCAAACATTGGTCATATCTTGTTTGGACTATGGCAACTCTCTTTATACTGGAAGCCCTCAATATGTAGTAAAAAGACTTCAAGTGGTATAAAATGCAGCCGCACTGATTTTATTAAAGATCCCCAAGCATAACTCAGTGACAGGTGCATTGGCCTCTTTACACTGGCTTCCTGTTAAACAAAGGGTACAGTTTAAGGCCCTCTGTTTAGCCCACAGAGCTATGCACAATAGAGGCCACAGATTGTTACAACATTTGATACAACCTTATACCCCCTATGAAGACCTAGCAATGTACTGCCTCTTGTCAACTTACCGTTACCTAGGGCCTCATTACGATCGCAGGTGGTTTGCCACCGCCGGCTGCGCGGTAGTGATCCGCACCCAGCGGTAGCGATCCGCCCGCCATCCAAAGCCCATTTACCCACTGCCACATTAGCACGGCAGTGGGTACTGCGGCGGCCGGATTGTCGGACGGGCGCAAAAGGCACACAATATGGTGGCGGTGGGCCATCCATATTATGATGTCTGCAGTGCTTATGCCTTTCCATGGTGGAGACTCCGCCATGGAAAGGTATACGGTAAATGTCTATGGGGGCTGTTGCGGGCCCCTAGGGGGGAGGAGGGGCGGGTGGCTTACAGCACCACCCGCCGCAATGTAAAAGATGTGGCATGCGACTGCCAGGGTGGCGGTCGCATCCTAATTAGCCCCGCGGGACCGCAGCACCTCTGGCGGTCGGTCACATTTTACGGTACGGTGGCGGGCGGACAAAGAACACCCACCATCGTAATGGGGCCCTAAGATCCATAAGTCGATATACGGTGGATGATCATTTGCCTACCTGGCTTCCAAGCTATGGGACTCTTTGCCCGTTATGATCCGGAGGCCGGAGGGGAATAGAGCATTTGAAAGCAACTAAAAAATTTCCTGTTTATCTGATCGCTGTGTGAAATACAGTCTGCGTTTTCTGCTTAGCACTATGAGGCCCGTCTGGATAGCCATGCACATTAGAAATGCAGAGAATAGAATTTCTCACCCACGTGAGAGCTCATGAGCTGTCACAGGACAGACCCAAAATATTTTAACCTAAAGACTCCTTGGCTCACATATGGAAGGTAGGCCAGAAATGCAGGTTGAGTGAAAAGATGCACAGTATTATGTGCACAGCACACCCACACATGAAACATTTATAAATAAGGACCATAAATGCCCAACTGAATCTTATTTTCAGTGCTACTTGTTTAAACCTCTTGACTCTGCAATTCCTATATAACATAGCAAATTCATTTTTGTAGGGCCAGTAGAGCTTTCATATAAAACTTTAGTCTGTTGCTCATCAACAAAATTAATTAACTGTACATGATATTTACATGGGAACTTTAAAGTCGCAAATTATTTGGCTGCTTTTTAAATTTAAAAAAACACTTTAACATTTGACTAAAGTATAAATGAGAGATTTGTATGTTTTGCAACCTGCTGTATGATTGCACTTAAGAAAAAACATAATGTATCTCTTTTCTGTGAAAACTAATATAGAGCTACCAAATTGTTTATGTGAATTAACGCAGTGTAAATCTTTCACAACATTGCATACTCTATGACATCCATTCTAATGTTGTTTTTTGTTGTTGCTTAGAACTATATATGTAGTAGACGCTACAGAACCCATCATTTACTTGTGGTCAACTGCAACCACAGTCTGCCATGCAAATGAAGTCCGTAGAATGATCAGATTTTTCCAGCTACCTATTCGGTGATCTGGATCTCTTGCTTGAGGAACATCATTGCGCCAATTTAATAACTATAGCTATTAGCATAGCCCTACATGGACTAATTACATTTACTAATTCCATGCAAAGCACACCTGTTAAATTCCAAATGTCTAAACCAAAGTGACCAAAACTGTGACCACAGATAATAAATGTACGCAATTAATCTAATGAGTCTAAAATAAATTGCTGACCAACATTCTGGAGCCACATTCCATTTAATAAAAATTCAATTCTGTCGACTCACTAGTTAACAAGGCATAGCTTCTAATTGTGGGTTGACTACATGACCAATGTCTGCAATAAATCTTACAAATTCAAACAAGAGTATCAGGTTGAAGCCATTTGGCTGTCTATGCTTTAAATGCCTTGACCTTTGTAGCTGTTTATAATTGGCTAGAAAGTGTAACTCAATCCACTTAAAAACCGATTGCATAGATTTCTTAATTTCCCATCATATTTTGATTAGTTCTGCATTCATACAAAACTAATTACCACAATTAAATTTAGGACACGAATATCTTTAGGGTTATGTCTTAAACACTGACATGGTCAACAATTAAACTGGCTTGATAAAGGGAGATTGTTTTAGTATTCAGAACATCACACACACACGCACGCAAACACACACACACCTGGGCTTAAAAAGGCTTCAGTAGGGGACTGAAAAAGAATGAGGTAAATTGAGGAAGAATAATAATTGCAACCGCAGTTAAATTCAATGGTGCCAAAGTAATATTTACTTGATGACCTGAAGACTTATGTGTGAAAATTACTCCCTAAATGTATGCAAGTTCATATGATGAACATCAAATTGCATATCTTGATAGTACGAACATAGCAGATACGTTACATGTAAAAATAGCCAGTCAATCCATTTTCAGAACTTTAAAATTTCAGGCAGACATGTTGTAACACAAAAATCCAGCATCATTACAAGAACTGTGAAAGTGTCAAGTCATTTAGACAATGGCATAGATATCAATCACACCTGATGAAACATCAAATCTGGTACAAGTGTCTAGTTAACACAATGTCAAGGTGAAAGAAGACCAAACACAGATATATAGCTCATACACCTTGATGCACCTAATATATATAAGACTTTCGTGAACTTATGTCAGAAATTCCATTCTCTGATAATATCTAATATGTAAGGACTGTCCCTTGAACACTTGTCAGGAGAGGTTCTTCGCCCAGATTATCACACAAGATACTGCCGAGGACTGTCTTGAGTGCTTCCAACACAACACAAAGATGCACTGACTGGAGTGGTAAATTTAAGTTTAAAGATTTTTAAATAGTTTAATGATTTAATGTATAATAGAATTCCTTTTTTATAGAGTTTTTTATTTTTGGTATATATATATATATATGTTTTTTCTGAGATTTATCGATAGCATCTCTGAACATGACACTTCGCTGAGGCCATATGTTTCAATTCTAACAGCCTACCAGACCTCCCATTCTATATATCATTGTATTTTTTACACAGTAATTTTTTGCACTTTATATCATGTTTTTCAGCATGGTTTTATGGGAATGTATAGCACATTTGGATTGTATTCCTGCCAAGGCTCATGATTAAGAACTGTTTGGGAGCTCATTTTCTAGAATCAAACTGAGGATTGCATATTTTGCACATTTGTAAAAAAATAAAAAAAAATAAAAAATGTTCACGAAACGCAATTGGCATTAGTCAAAATGTATTTTGTACTGTAAGCTAGCAGACATTTGCAATAGCAATGTTATGAATATTATGTCATGCACTTTATTTGGGTATTTTGCACACTCGCAATTTTTTGCACAAAACGCAATTTGCACTAGTCATAATGTATTTTGTACTGGTAGCTAGCAATCAACTGGGACAGCAATGCTAGGAATATCACGTTATGCACTTTATTTGCGTATCTTGCACAAATTTGCTAAATTTGCACACTGAAAATGAGTCCTTCAAACATGTGGTTATATTAAGTCTAATTGGCAGTACGACTCTGTCAGAAGTATAGTATGTTGTACTAGTTATGTTTCAGGAATTCAAACATTTATCTGTTGATTCTGTTTTACAAACAATGTCAAAAGTATGCCGGGTATGAGAAGGATATCTAAAGTATAGAGTTTCTCCTTGAAAACAGTGGCAGATGCATACGATGTGTTTTTTCTATGTCTATTTATTTTTTAACCATATGACACTGGATAGGTGTATATTTTAAAGTCAGGTCTCGCGTTGGTTGGTTTACATGTGATCAAGGCCAGCTTGGCTGGCCGAAACGCGTAATGGCAGGTTGTGGGAGCACAGCAAGCAGTTAAAAATAATAACAAATAACTGAATCACTGCAACTGGAGTTTGTGTGTCTCTCCATCGCCGTTCGGAGGTTTAGGGAGACTTTGGATTTCGTAATATATATATATACATATACATACAGAACATATATATATATATTTATATATATATATGTATATTTTTATATAATTTTATAATAAAAAAATTTAAATAATAGTTTATTAATTAGTTTAAAAGTAAACATGTATATATAGATTATTAGGAGTGTGTTTAATTCATTTTTAATTACGTGTATTTGTTATATTTGTTAAAATGTATATTAAATCCACTTTATATTTTTTTAATTAATTTTATTATTAAATAATTATTTTATGATATATAGATATATATATATATATATATATATAAACATCAGTACTTTGTACAAGTCTATAAATACGTTGAATTCATGTTTTTGATTCTAAATAATTTCTAATTAAATGATTTATTTGTATGAAAATAATTTATTTTACTTAATATAATATTTGTAGATATTTGTCATATACTTTTAACATAAAGTTTTTTTTATTTGTAATTTTAAATATATTTGTATTTTAATTTTCAATATATTAAAGATATTAATATATTTTTGTACATACCTGTTTAAGTATAGGGAGTCAATATTTTTGCATTCTATATTTTTTCATCTATATTTTTTACTTCTATATTTTTTTACATCGATATTCTGTCAGTGAACGTTGGAATACATGCTTTCAGTTAAAAGTGTCTATTCTTCTTAGTACCATTGATGTGTGTGATGTTGTAAAGAGCGAAACTGGTCTGTTTCTGATACCACGGTGCCCCATAATCCAGTTTAGGGATTGTTAGTAACCCAAAAGCAATGAATTCACTTCAACAATGTATTAGATGGGGATCTGCAGACTATAATAACCTGCCGTTCACATTCAGCTGTGGCACCCATGGGAGGGAAAGCAAATCTAGTAGAACTACGCCAGAGTCGTAATTTATGCAACAAACTATATTAAATCAAATTATAATAAGTTTAATACCGGGTGGTTGGGGCACTATAACCTTCTCTACCTTCTACAGTAATGCTAGTTGAAAAATGATCAATGAATGGGAGATGCATCCGACAATGACAAAAAGTAGGAGATTGGAGAATAAATAGTGGCATTCCACAATGGAATTATGGAGGGGTATCTTTTTACGTAACAACAGGACACAAAAAAAAACCAGGTATGTGGGACATTCAATGGAGAATCATATCACTCTGAACGTTTTGGATATATGTATCTTCAGGAACAAAAAATGGATGGCAGGGTACACACCAGGGTGACACCTGAAAAGCATGGTACCTTGTGACTTTGATGAACACAATAACCTAAATACATGAGCAAAGACAAGAAGGGCTACGTGTTCCATGGACCCACAGAGCTCTTACAATACTTGCAAGTGGTGGCAGTCATCCTGAATGCTTAGAATATACGTTTTCTCATGGCACATATCATCCTTACTAGGTTATTGTGAAAGAACATTGCTTATCGGCAGGGCTTTGTTGTCAGAAGTTTGGAAAAATTACAATCTGTTATTCTTCAAAATTATGGGATGAGAACTGAAGTCAGACTACATGTTCTAGCACAACACTTGTATTATAGCAAACAGTCTCAGCATGTGAACATTATTTTAGGAGTCATTTATTAAGAATTGTGAACTTTTATATTGCACTTGTTTGTTTCCACTATGAGTCAACCATTAGGATCAGACACTCTTGAGTTGCATTTGTTTGATTTCACAAGAAATCATTCATTTTGATTACAAACTAATATTTTACATTTGTTTGTTTTCACACAAAGTCAACTTTTAAGGACTGTAAATTCTCGGTTTCATTTGCATTGTTCTATACGAGGAGATAAAGAAAACCCCATCTTGCACAGAATTTGTATTCTTCTTGGACGGTGTATAGAATTATGATATTAATAAGCACTTTTTATGCTACAATTTATCAATCAGTTATGCTGAATATAATCATAACCACAGAATGTTATCATATAGCTATGAAGGTAGTTCTCTTTAGCAAACAACGCATAACAGGTCAGAGTACTATTTGAACATAGTATATCAACTCTAATTGTGTTCACCTCTAGTAGAGAGAGTTGTAAATACAGTTTATTTACATATAGTTCAGGAAATGTCACGGCTCACCATATGCCACTCGTGTCTCGACGGACGGTTCCCTTTGTTGCTGATGTAAGATATTAGTGGTAGCACTTTGTGTTCAAGACACATGTTGTGACTGGTAACCCAACTGAATGTGTCATTGTTCTGCTGAGAAATGGATGTGATCCAGTGGAGTAAATCCTGAGCCAATATACCTACCACTAGGCTGTCAAGCCTCCTAATAACGTGATCCACCCGCAACAAATGTCAACATACTAATTTGTTAATGCAGAACAAAAGCAACATTCAGAGGGGGCGTCTCGGTTCATGTCATGCCAGCCCTCCAATTTGTACTGTGCTTCCAGCAAACCACGGATCATGCAATTTTAAACAGTAACGCATTACAACTCGAGCCCGAGCAACCATCCCCACTCGGGAGAATGTTTATTATCTCCCAGCATTTTACACTGTTTAGAGGCAGACTTTCGGCCCCGTCTTTTAGGTTTCCAGAATGTGTTTTCACATTATTTAATGTGTTCTGAACTGAAGGGATGAATTGCAAAAGGAGTTCTCGGAACTGAACTCATTTATTAATGTTTTCCAGAAGCAGAATACTTTTAAACCAGATTAGAATGTCCAATAGCGCATAAGTGAAATTTGAAGATTCCACACAATGCTCTACCTTATAAAACAGAAATGATTACGTTCTGGGTGACTATGCCTTCAAGTGATCCACTTTATTTTTATTTGCCATTCTGGATAGCCACAGAAGTTGCTCCGGGCCCTTTGTTATGCACAAAATTCAAAATGGTGGTAACCACTCTGTGATAAAATTCCCTTTTCAGAGCAGTTACTTCCACCACATGAAATCACCTTAGTGCCACACACAATAAGAGAATTGTAGATTGGGATTATTTTTTATTTAAAGGCTTACACAGTATCATCATATAAACTGAAAATGTTTGTAGCAACTGGTTGCATGTCACCAGTGCTTCATTTGCAAAACAAAAACCAAAAAGGGCTGGTCCAAAGTTTCTTATCCCGTGGCGGCTCCTTCATAGGGGCATGGGGGCGTCAAACATTTCTTGGGGTTCAGGCTCACTCGCCGTAGTGTAGTACAATTGTTTTATGCTTCACCACTTTCAGATGTCACCAGCCGCCACTGCTGGTAAAGAAGACCTTCAGGAATCCAAATTATTAAATCATTGTTGGACCTATTCCTCTCTGCAGAGTCACCCCCAAACAGTTTGCTTTCCTCCTCCTATTTTTTCTAATTTGTTTTTGTTGGCCTTAGGACTCTGAGCACTTTACCACTGCTAACCAGTGTTAGTGCTTGTATGCTCTCCTCAAAGTATGGTAGAATTGGCGTACACCCAATTGGCAAATTTAATTTACTTGTAAGTCCCTAGTAAAGTTGCACTACATTTGCCCAGGGCCTGGTAGTTAAATGCTACTAATGGGCCTGAAGCACTGATTGTGCCACCCACTTATGTAGTTCTTTAAACATGTCTCAGGCCTACCATTGCAGAGAATGTGCATGCAGTTTAAACTGCCATGTCGACCTGAAAAAATAAACCTTTTTCCAGGCCCAAACCTTTGCTTTCTATACATATAGGACACAGCTAGTGTAAGCTCTGGACAGCCTTGAGGACAGAATACAGTGTATTTTAAAAGGTAGGACATGTACTTGTAAGTTTACATGCCCGGGTAGTTAACAACTCTTAAAATCGTGTTTCACTACTGCACGGCCTACCTCTCCCATAGCGCCTTATTACATTTTATAAGTGTAATTTCTAAATGGGAAAAGATAGGTGGTTCGTGTTTGGTGTCTCTGGAATCCTAATTCAAAATCCTGGCTTATGGTGAAGTTGGAATTTAAATTACTATTCTGAAAATACCACTTTTAGAACATTCTAATTTTTTTGCCTTAGCCTGCAGCCTCTCTCCGGTCATATGACTGAGTAAAGTTGGCAGTGGGAACTTGAGTATTCCTCCTAGATAGCCACACACAATGGGAACTTAGGCGTGACTGGATGGGCCATTACTGGCAGGATGGGAGGGAACAGCTGGGTTCAGCCAAACTTACACATGAATAGGCTGTGTCCTGTCTCCACACAAGGGGCTTAACAACCCTGCTTTGCCACTTTAGCCAGTTTGGAGCTAGGGCTGGGGAGGTAGGGAATTCCATGCTCTACATCAACACAGTCTATACGCTTCTCCCACCTTCCAGAACCAGGGTATAAAAGAAGGACCTCAGACACCACCACTTCAGTACATTTCTTGGTCTATGGATACTCTACCGGGAAGAAGGACTGCTGTGCTGCTACAAGGACTGCCACTTTTCTGGACTGCTGCTCTACAAGGATTTACTGCCCTGCTGTGCTGACTTGATGCCTGTTGCCCTCTTGCCAGGGGAAGAAGAGGTGGACCTGCAACCAATCTTGAACCCAGGACACAGTGCGACTCAAAGGGGTAGCCTGCTGGCCTCCTGATTTTGGTCTCAGTGACATAACAGGCTCCCTACAGCCTGGACCCGTCAGACGTTACTCACCCCAAAAGGTGTCTAACAGGTACTGGGCCTGTGGTGTAACTCTTGAAGTCTTAAATTCAAGGTTTTGGGCTTTTAGGGAGCGCAAACAACCTGTTCGCACCGAGGCTGCGTTGCTCTCCCCGTAAATCAGAGCAAGCCCACCTCTTTGCACATCAAGCATTGTTCGCCGCGTGCACCGCCAAACTGAAGCACCAGACCGCCTGTCTGTGATGCTCGACCTGCTCTTCATGCCCCGCCAGCCACTGCCAGCGATGCTCTCCTTGCTCCTAGCAACTCTCTTCAATGCGTACAGGACTACTGCCATTACACATCAGAAAGTAAACCTTCAGTGGGACTAATATGGGATTGTCTCCAACCTGTGCTCCATTGCAATCAGCTTGAACTTTTGACTTTGACCCGGTACAGCGTGATCAGATAGCCATGGTTGATGCTTTATGCTTTTAGGTGCTATATTGCTGTTTATTCTTTAAAAATGCATTATTCCGGTTTTACCGATTGGATTTTTGTCATTGTGGTCTTGTTTATCTGCTCTACATTCCTAACCGGGTGTTGGATACATTTGTGAGGTATTTTCAATGTTTTAAAGTTTGAAGTGTTGCACAAATACTTTACACATTGCCTCTAAATTAAGCCTGACTGCTCTGTGCTAAGCTGCCAGGGGGTTGAGCAAAGGTTACTTTGACTCTATCTCACGTTTCTGTCACTGCTTATGAAGGCTGTTCTCGGTGCTCAGGGAGCTAGACTCTTGCTAACCCCAAATCGGAAAGGTGGTTCCGAATGGTACAGGTGTCTACAGCTGTGATCTAATTCTTTCTACGACTGGGAAGAAAGGAGAGCCCCAAGAAACTGCAACATCCAGGAGAAAACATGTAGGCCAATTTGGAACTGGGATGTTGGCTGTGGTCCTGAAGGAAATGGAGGAGAAGTATTTTTCCACTGAAACCTATCTGCCTGGGTTTGATATCAGAAGGAGATGCACCATGAAGTTGTGAACTTTTGAAGCATTTGAAAAAGTCACAGAACTTTTACGGCAAGTTCAGAAGCTCTTGAGCGGTGTTTTTGGAAAGGAGGTGTTTTTAGAAAAAACATTCAAGACCATTCTCTGAGATGCACTGGCTGGTGTCAAACCTAAAAGCCAAATGCATTCTTTGTCCCTAGTGGCTAGGGTGCATGGGACAAATTTAGTCACTCAAAGTGAAACTGTCCAATGGTTGGAGTGGGCTGATCTGTTGCTCTATACCTTTTGCTGGGCTGGGAGGGAGTGTAATTTGAGTGACTTGTGAACAGATTAATGTGAAAGAGTGCTGATTGGTTGCCCCATGTACTTTTCTGAATTACTTTTTTGGGGAAAACAGGATGACAGGCAAAACAAACAAAGCTGGCTCTAGGCCATACATAAATAGACTCTTAAAAGAACAATACATAACAAAAAGTAAGTCTACTTCCTTTTTTGGAATCCCATTACACCGTCAGTCACCCGTTGACTATACCTTTGCATTTATTTTATACAGCACTTCGCTGCCTTTCTGGCTTAGTTTGCACTAAATAAACATACATACATACTTCCAGTCCTTGTCCCCTTGCTCACTGGTCGAAAAACGACAAAATGTTCATAAAGATCGAATGGTAATGGGAGTCGCAACTTACACTTGTAAAGCATAGTTAAACAGGCATATTAGTAGGACAGCCGCAGCCAATTGTAAATCCATTACTTAGAGTAGATAATATCTCAAGAGAATGCTAAGTTTTCAAAAGAATATCTCACTTTGGTGACCTGACAGCGTATGATCCATGCTTACATTATAAATGTTGGCTTGTACCTTAGAAAGTTCATGTAATGTGAACTGTAAAATGCTGAAATAAAAAACAGGCGGTGTGATAAATTAATTTGTGGTCATCATTTGTTGCGTGATATTTTGAACGTACGTTCTGACACGTTCTTTTTCATTGTGCTATAGTCCAAAATGGCACAGATGTCTATACAATAATCAGTAGGCAAACATGCACAATACCATTACATTTTCATTAAGACCATATTGCTATTAGCAGCAGCCTGATCTCTAGCGATTCTTAAACACTACAGCAAACTAAACTACACAAGGAGAGCGCACTGAAATCAGTTATTTTGCACAATAAAACTTATTTAAACAACACCTGTGCACAAAATGGCCTACAAGTTTCAAAAGCAGATGAGGATGTACAGACACGTATAAGACTCACATGAACAAAACAAAATAAAAATGTTGAAAAACACCAGCACAGATGATAAAATGAATAAATATTTTGTTGAATACCTTTCTCGTTCTGGTGAATGCAAACTAGTGTCTGGTCTCAAGCAGTTGGTACTAGCACTCCTAGCCCTGTCAAGGGAGGGCTGCAGTTCACTAGTGCCAGTGCATTGCATCCAATGGAAGAAGATAAATAAGATAGAAAAAGAAAACAAAGAAAAGGATACAATGTTAGATAGGAAATCATAAAGAAATGTTTTCTTTGCATAAAAATGTAAAAATCGTTATGGTTTCAATTAATAGGGATGTAAAAGGGTTGATCGGATGGCAATGAATCATTCAGAAAACAAAAAAATGAAAACTATCGCGCAGAAGACCTAAAGCACCCAGTCAGGAAAAATCGGAGGAAGGGTGTAACATCAAATGCTAATAACTAACAACCAAGACTAAGAATCGTACCACCAAATGGGTTACATTTGAGAAGTTGAACACACTTCACAATGAAGCTAGAGCATGTTAGTCTAGGAATCACGGTCAATACGTTACCCGGAAAGACATTGTCCTTCGCTCTTACCTAACACAGATTTCATCTGTAAATCTCAGTACTTGTGTGTTAACACAATCGCGGAGGAGTGAAATGTCCTGTCTAATCACTGATTTGGTCTTAGCGCATGCAGGCAGAGATGAGCTTAACAAATTAAAGTTGTTCAAAGAAAAAGAAACATAAATTGCACAAATACAGGTAAGTATACAGAATAAAATAAAAACACTATGCAAAAACACTGCGAACACAAAATAATGACAATTGGGTAAACATTATTTATGAAGTCCACACAAACAAGAATAAAAGCAAACCATGTGAAGGTTTATGCTTTTGCTACCTATAGTTTCTCAGCTAAGGTCACACCATTAAGCCCAAATTCTTGTGAAATGTTTTTTATAATGTGTCTCCACCCTCGCATTCTTGGCACAGTGAATTTGTATCCTTTTCACATTTTGATGAGTAAAGCTATGTGATGTGCGGAATGACATCCTTTTCTCCCCAAAACATTTTGGCAGAATTTGGTAAAAACATGCATTCTTCGCAGGAAACCGTCCTTACACAAAGCAACGATCACAGCACAACTGAAATACATAATTGTTACAAAAGAACATATAACTGAGACTCCACAAGACAATCCATACCTGTAAATATTCCAATGGGAACCATTCTCAAGCAAAGGCATCTTGGGTGGTAATGTTTTACTGTGCCTAACAGACTCTCTTGTTTGTGGCCGAACACAAAACAAAACAAATGAAAAATGCAAGAGTATTGAGCAAAACCTTTAATGAGAGACAGAGATTAAAACTCGCACTAAATGTGGAACCAAATTATATATTGTGTCAGCTGGCTGTTGTACGCCAGCTGAAAGATGGATACCTAATGATTTTATTTTTGCAGGAGAAATATTGTAATTAAGTGAAGCTAAATATGGAGTACTCTATTCAGCAAACGAAATTCGATGCCTGTAAGATAATAAGAAAATGAAAGTTGGGTGGCAAATGATCTTTCTCTAAACATTATTTAATATCAGAATAATTGAACATGCAGCATATCTCGAACAATATTAGTTTTTCGATGTTAGGTTGATCTATCTTTGGGACTTTCTAATCTTTTAAATGCTTTTGCCAATACATTCCTTGGCCTTGACCAAAATTCTGATAGCATACCCATTAAAAAGAATCTAATAAGTAAAACCCTATCGCGAGTATTCTGTGCTAGCAACTGCAGGCATTTCATTTAAAAACGCTTTATTTACACTGAGGTATCAACTGACCGATTTATTTTGGAGACCCTGTAGACCACAATATTGAATTATCTATGAATTAAATAATAAGGGAGGATGTGCAACTGAAAGTAAGCTAAGGCTGGCTCCTGGTAAATAACATTAGCAAACCTACAATGGAGAAGGAGCTGTCATTTTGGAATGGTACTCTATAAATGTCACCTTGCTCCCATTTACTGGAATTTGGGTGAAAAAAGGAAAAGGGTACGTTTAAGCAACAATAATACACAAAAATATAAAGTTTGGGGAGTTTATTACAGAACTACTTTAAACTGATAGCACTGCATGCAAATAAAGGTATGATGACATTCAGCTGTACATGATAATCTCTTCTCGGAGTGACATTACTTCTGCGGCCTCAGCATTAATTTAGATTCACATGTGGATGATTCACCAACACGTCAAAACTCAACCAACTCAAAACTGAGTTACGGCTCATAAAACCCCCACTGCTTCACATCTATGCAACAATGGCTTAGCATTTTGGGCCCTTGATCACAACCTAGAAATTGTAAGCCACACTATGTCACTTGGCTTTACATTAGAAAGGAACATAAGCGTGAAGTACCCTTTAATGCTCTAGCGAAGTAAGCCTAACATCAACTGGAAATGGAAGTAGGTACCATATGTCTGATACTTTTCTCAAACTAGTAAGTCATGTCTTAGTGCTTTCATGACTTGATTACAACAATTCCATTCTCTGCAGTATTCCCAAATTACACACAGTTCCTCTCAAAGCAACTCTCTGTACAGCATCTAGGATTTTCACAGGACCACGAAGATACAACATCACCCTACTACAATTTCACTAAACTCAGCTTATTGAAACGTGATGCCAGTTCAAGCTTCCTGCATTACATACAAGACCATGCACACAGTGCCTAGCTACATCAGCCAAAAGAAGATCATCTTATGTGGATACCTTGCTGCTGGAAATTCTGGATTCCAAGACACAAGCCTTCTCAGGGAATGCACCCAAGATTTGACCCCCCCCCCTCCCCTGTCCCAACAATCAATCTCTTGGTAAATTCCCCCAGTGTTTGTTAGACTGGAGTTACAATATTACATTTGACCTCCTGCAATGTATGCACTTTTCCCAACGCTTTTTAGATTGAGTTAGAATAATAAATGTGATCCCCTTTATGTTTTAGTGTTCCCGATATTGGTAAGAGTGGAGCTAGAATAGGAAATGTGACGTCCTTGCACTCCAATGTAAGGGCGGTCTCCAATTTTGTAAGACTGGTGTTAGAATAGTAAATCTGAACCAATACCTCTGTCTCCAAAGAATGCACCTTCTCCAATGTTTTTTTAAACTGGAATTAGAAAATTAAATATGATTTCCCATCGCACCTCAGTGTATGCTCTTTCTCAAATGTTTGCTAGACTTGAGCTAGACTAATAAATCTTACCCGCCAACGTATGCACTTTGATTAATGTATGGTAGACTGAAGCTAGACTATTAAATCTGATCTTCCCCTAAAGTATGCACTTTTTAAATGTTAGTCAGGCTAGAATTAGAACCGTAAATTAACCCTCCCCAATGTATGCATTTTCCCAGTTTTATAGGATTTTAGATCAGGCAGCCAATACTGGAAATATTCCTAGCCCCACAGTCGTTCTACAGTACGTAAAACAATCAATTACACCATCAAACATGCTTCCTCACCCATGGACACTAAAACTATACTTAACTTCAATTTGTGTTGATTTACTAGAAATTGTGTAAACCACACAGGTGCAGTAACGGCAAGAACATTCTAAACATGTGCCAAAGCATCTAGTATGTTAAATCTTCCCTTTGTATGAGAGTGATTCTCAAAAGAATAAATAATTTTAGCAACTGAATGGTTAACAGTACTCCTTGGCAGTACACATATCATAATAATTTGCATATTAAAGGGAATATCATGCAATATTGACTGTAGGAAACAATGGTCGGAATCGTTGTATGAAGACAGCAAGGCAATGGCAACGTGTTACAAATGATTATAATAATACTATTCATTCTACTACTTATACAACTATGACTGCTCTTACTGATGATAGTTTTACTAATTTATGTTCATCACTTGTAGTTTCATTGTTTTCTATGTCATATAACTGTACATAACAGCCAGGATGCAATAAACCCCTCAATAGTACTGAATTTACCAATCATACAAGGATGAAAGGCTAATTTTATCTTTCCCCTGTTTACAGCTGTTGTCAAGGTATTTTACAAAAGCGGATTGCAAAAAAGGATTACACCCTTGTGAATTTATTAGATAGACATGAATAGCCTACTCCTGTGGTTAGATGAAGGGGTAAAATAAAATTAAAAAAGAAACATATTAAACCAAAGTTTGTTTACTTCTCAGTATTTCATGCAGCAGTACCTAAAAAGCATAAATCTCCTAACCATCCAATAATTTGCATACTATTGTGCAAAGCCAGTACGATAAACGACTTTAAAGAGGTTTTGTGGAAGAACAAGTTATATTCAGGTTTCACTCATAATCCATTAATCTCAAGACCTGGCTCTTCAGCTAAACAGATTTGCGGACGCCTCCCCCTTCCCCCCCAGCTCCTTGAGACCCTCATGGGTTAGTAGTGCCCTTACAATTCCCTGATTGATTGATTGATCAATAATAAATATTTTAGATAAAGGAAGATTATTTGAGGACTTAAGGTTACAAAATATGTATTTTTGATTATGTGTATTTGATTAAGTCACCACATGTGAAAAGTCATTTCCAGGAACAAAACCATAATGCCAAAATAGTAAATATACATCTGCATTTTATTTAACTGATCAATGTTTGAGTTTATTTATTCATTTTATTTATTTAAAGAGTTTTATATAGCGCTGGCTAGACCCGAAGGTATCAGAGCGCTTTACATGAGAATCAACAATGTAACAGAAAAAGATGGACAATTACACAATACATAGAACAATAGGCAATACATTGGGGGAGGAGAGAAAGGAGAGAGAAAAGTAGTGGAGGGGCCAGGGGAGGTGAGAAATGGAGGATAAGGGAAGAGAGAACAAGGAGAGACTAAAGGAAGTCTGTCTAAAGACCGACTGGGTAGATGACGACCAAGGAGGGAATCCACAGCCCATCTCCCCTATAGCTAAACCATGTAGCTCCATCGGGCATCAGACAAAATAGTTCAGTCTCAGTACATTGAGAGAGGAGAGACATAAATAGAGGGAAGATGCGGCAAGAGACGACAGGAGAGACAAAAGGAAGTCTGTCTAAAGACCGACTGGGTAGGTGACGTCCAAGGAAGGAATCCCCGGACTGTCTCCCCTAAAGCTACACCAGGTAGCACCATCGGGCATCAGACAAAATAGCTAGATCTCAATTGACGTGGGAAAATTCGCAGATCAACAAGGTGGGGACTAAGGGCCAGGACAGGTGAGGGCAAAGGTCGGTAACAGGAAAGTGGAGAAGAGTAGAGCGGAGAGGGGTAGGGGGAGGAGGGAAATAAGGTCAGGAGAGACGCAGGAGGGTTTGTTGCGGCCGTCATTTTAGATGTTGTCTTTTATGAAGTTACATCAGTTAAAGACCATAGTAAGGTACAGTAAACAAAATCAATGTTGTATGAGTTTGTAGGAGGGGAGAGGACGCTGTTTAGATGCCTAAACATGTGAGGTAAAGGAAGCGGGACTTCATGTTTCTCTGGAAGATGGGGCCAAATTATCGTTATAGTCCCTCAAGCACCAGAGCACCAGAACAATACAGAGCAAGAATAGACCTCACAAAGGACAGTGATAATCTGGTGTAAACATTCATCTTTAACTCCAGTGTATTTTCCTTTTTTTGTCTCTGTGAGAGAACAACAATGCACAAAGGGAAATCTTTATCAGAGTCCTCTATCCTTCTTGTAATGTGAATTTATAGACTTAAACATACTCCTCAGTTAATGTAAACACATTTTGATGCCTAGTGAGGCTTCTCTTAGTAGCATGCTCTTCACCAGAACTCTGGTGAAATCAAAATATAGACTTTTATGCTGGTTGGTCCTGTCATCCTTCTATTGTTTTAATCTGGCCAGGATGCTTTGCTTCAGCAAATTTAAGCTCCTTATAAAATCGTATCAGCGGTGTTCCAAAGGGATGAATATGGTATATAATTCTTCAATCTACGTCTCTGTACTCTGCAGTTGTCTGTATTATGAAATTACCATGCTTTTCATTTATGCCCGGGGGAGTCTTGGCGCTGGTAGCACAACAGATAGATTGTTTATGACAGCTGATTATGAAGCAATGAGTTAAAAAGCCAGGTCTTAAAATTCTTTCTAAAAGTAAACAAAATAGAACTGGTCTTTTAACTTAGTGGGTAGGGCATTCCACCATTTGGCCTGCCATACATGAAACTTCAACCCCCCACCAGCGCATTCTTTTACACTTGGGCACTTTTAGATTAACTGCTGAGGATGATCAAAGTGGTCTAGCGGAAATATATCTAGTCAATATTTAAAAAAACAGTCTGGGCCTTCTCCACGAAGTACTTTAAAGGCGATACACAACGCCTTAAAGTCTATCCTCTTAACAACTGGCAGCCATGAAGTTCCTCAACAGCATTATGATTGCCAACCCAGCAAGATATCAGATACATAAATTGCAATGCATTTATGGTATTGTGACGAGGTCAGCAGGGAATCAGCAGGTCAATGGGGTGACTGGTGGGAAGCCCGGGAACTTTCAACCCCCTATGCTTTCTTCTCGCCAGGAGGATACGTGGCCCTCATCATACACGGGTCTGTCCGATATCGCGGAAGATCCCTTTAACTGGGAAGACACTGCTCCCTCAAGTGACGTCATGGGCTGGCGCCCAATAAGGAGTTCCGGAAAGCTGAACGAGGTGTGCACGGACACCAGAGCGAGACTCGAGAACATGAAAAAGGAAGAATCATGGAGCAGAGATGCGGAGGAAAACCCCAGACGACCGGAGCAGCCTTCCCGCCCGGAGGAAGAGGACAACCGAGGAGACTAGGAGCTAAAGCCAGGAGGCCACCGGGATCATGCATCACCGAGCTGCTCCCCTGGAGGAGCGTGGCTGACCCAGGTACGGGCAAGATTCTCTGGCTGGGTCGAGAGGCGGGAGAAGCCGGAGGGTTGACAACGCGACCGCTCACCGCCTCCTAGTGTAAATTTTGTAAATAACCCATCCCCTCACTATCACTCCTCAGAGCCTCGCGCTATCATTGCTTGATCACCTGTGCACCAGTGTGCTTCCTCTCACCCCCTTCCTCGTGTGCACGTGTCCTCGGGACGTGATACTGACCTGTATCCTTGTTTTTTTGGTTTCTTTTGGGGATTTCGGAGCCTATTCCCTGCCTCGGCCTGACGATAAGGAGAGAACAGCTACGCCCGGAAGAAGAGGAGGACTCCTAGCTATTTCCTTGTTTTGTTTCTCATACCCTTTCTACCTCAATTCTTTGTTTGACTGTGGTGCAAAACTAGCAACCCGTAAAAGACGTGACTACTTAAAAATAAAACCGTCTTTATCCCGACGTAGCTTACTGTGTGTTCCTTCAAACCCCGCTACGGGTATCTATCCAAGATAAGATTAAAGTAAAATCAGGGTGTCCATTTGTTTCAACATATTATATGCTAGGGATGCACGCTCTGACAAAGAAACAGCAAAAAAGATGGATCCAACTTTTTACAGAACAAAGAACAAATCTACATGAGAAAAGGGCCACACAGGACATGCTTTACTGTGTGTTAAATTACCTAAAAACAATGTGGCTTGGAGCTCTGGGGATTTGCCTATCCTGATGTTGTTAAATTCAACCCAGTTATGGTAGATCAACAAGTTTCAGCAGAAAGGTACACTAATAGTAAAAGGCTACCGTCTGAAATCATCACTGACTACCAATGTGAAGATCTACACAAAAGTATTGACAATAGGTGCTATCATCAAAGTATATCAGAGCAGTTTTATGTGGAGGCAAATACCTTTGGATGTGGTAAGAAAAATGGTTTGTATCTAATGTGTCAGCATCCAAAAGGAAGTCAACACTAGCCATTATTATTTCCACACAATAAAAATGCATATCATGGTGTCTGCTAGGAGTTACTCTACCACAGCAAATATACGGTAGGGGTTTGGGGCCATTTCCTACAGAGAATTAAAGCCCTAAACTATAATAATCAGGGGCTGATTGATAAAGAATCTAGAGGCTAAGAAAGAGATGTTTCTTATCATCAGCTCTGTTCAACATATATGTAGAGCTTATTGCTATTGTGATAATGGCTGTATTTAGATTTGTCTACTATGTCAAATGATTACCTTATATGTAGGCAGTCTGCATTTTCTCATCCTTGACTGACAGGTACATCTTGAAGCTTTCTTTAACACCACAAAAGACCACTAACCAGTATAAAGTTAAAGTGTGAATATACATTAGAAAGAAATTGCTAGAAGCACTCAAATGAGTGGTGAAGTTGGTTATAATTTTTAAAGCCACAAATAACAAAAGAAAACTAAGAAGAACCTAAAATACCAGGTTTCAGTGCCTGTCGTCTATTGGTAGAACACATATAAAAAGGATGTGCCCCAAGGTAAAATGTTGGTGTTGACAGCCTACCAGTGTATGTGTCAAGCCACTACCCTAAAGAGATTCCTGAGTTTAATATCGAAAATAAGAGGATGAGGAGGCCTGCTAATATAGATTGGCATGTCCTCCTTGACTTAAAGACTAGATTTATTTCCGAACGATCCAGTTAAAATAAATTGAGTGATATCATCAATATCAAAGAGCAAAAGGAAATGTTACATTGTATTTTGAGGAATCCTCAGAAACTGTACCCTATTGTTATGCTATTATTAGAAACTGTGAACTTTGAATATAATAAAATAAAGATAGGGCAAACAAATTAAACTGGTTAAAGAATTTATAATTTGGAAGAAGTCAATTCACTACCAACATCAGCTGAAAAAAGTTTTTAAAGTTAATTAAAACCAATTTTTTAAGAGTATACTATCCCCCTAAGCAGAGAAAGAGGTTCTATGACAAATGGAAAACATGGTCAGCGAATATACAGCAGTATACAGCAGTTGCGCTACAATTATTTCAGTCTCTGTAATGAGCTAGCACCATGGTAATGGTGCAAGAATTGTTTCTGATATTGAAGAAGATAGAAAAATTAATCATGATAGGTTTAGTGAAACTAAAACAATTGAGCTGTTTACTGGCTGTGTGATACACTGCTAAAAGGTGAGAGCCACAAGAAAAAAATTCTGTTTGAAGTGCTTTTCCTATGACATGAGGTAATGAACTGCAAATAAAGAAAGGGTCATTTGTATTTGAAACTACAAAGCTGCATAGTGATAACAGATCTGTGATCAGCTTCTACATGAATAATAAATAACAGCCAAGGCTATAATGGCTCTGGTGCCAAGATAGTAATGTTAGTAAAAATGATTCCCAAATTCACATGATTTATCACTCAAATATTAGCTTTAATATATATATTTTGGAATGTCAGCAATATTTCTCCAAATATCAGCTTATGAGTTTTGTATATAGTAGTCTGGGCTGCAAATAGGAGAGCTACTTACAGGTAGCCGGACAGCTATCAGTAGCTTACAAGCTACTCGTTGGAGAAGGGTTGGTTTAAATGAGCATGCATAAAAGAAAACATTTGTTAGGGTCGTGGCTATACATAGATTTGTTTTACGGCCTCTGTAATGCTAGGTAAGGGAACATTTTGGCAGCCTTTTTCTCATTTCGCACATGTAATTCCTGCAAGAATGTAGATTTTGCGTGTGTTATGCTAAAGGGGAAAATTGGGACCTATGCAATGCATTTTATGTCAAGAAGCCAATGTTCACCATGTTAATGCTCGGACTAGCTCTCCAGCAAAAGAAAGCTAGGTGTTTGGCATATGTGAAAGGAAAACTAGAAAACTAGAAATCACAAACTATTGGTTGCACAATAATCATGATATACAAAAGATTAGACCTATGCAATAAAAAGTATACATAAAACCAAATAATAACATTTATATATGGCTGGACACAAAGATCTACTTATAGAATCCAAGCACAGAGAAATCAAAATTACGCCACCAAATTGTGCCATGTTTGATGATAACTACCTTGGAATGTAAATGAACTTCAAAAGTAAACATACTGTGTGCACACTGCACAATAAAATTATGTCTTGAACTTATAAAAGCCAACAGAAATGTGAAGTGATTACTATCGACTAGCAGTGAAATCTCAGGGGTTCTATAGCTATGCCAGAAAAAATGTGGGTAATCAACCAAGTATCATCTAAATTTTTCTAAATATAAAAAAAAGGTCACAGAATTGTCAGGGCAATCAAAGGAAAGGTTGTGTTTGTTCTACGAAAAATGAAGATTCAAAGCACTGGTAAAGGTAGCTTTGAGGTCACAATGGTTCGTCTTCAAGGCTCTCTACTTTATGCACAAAATCAAGTTTCACTCAGGACCACAATTCAACCAAAATCTGGTAAAGCCTTAATTGTTAGGAAAAGTAGTGCTTCTTCCCAAGAAGCTGGGGAAGGAATGGTTTGTGCATAAGTTGTGGAAGACTAGGTTAAAACCTGACTGGGGTGAACAAAGCAAAACCAAAGGGGATGATGGACGGAGTGTTGAACATTGCAAGCACTCACCTCAAGTCAACTGATCTGGGTTTAATCCATCATCATTCTTTAGCTCACTCCGCCACCCCAGTTCAGACATGGCCATATGCAAATCAGTCTGACCCAGGTATGCCCAGATGTGGGTTCTAAGCTCACTGTGCCAGTGGAATCAAGCTATCCTGGCTGAAGAGGAGTGGAACCCCGATTCCGGTCCCAGGATGCTTGTTTCCGGTCCAGGGAGGACCTGGCTTGGCAGTTCGGGCTGGACTGTTCCCATGAGGCACAGGGTCAAGATTGATTTGCATATGGCCAGGTCTAATCTGGGGTGGCATGGTGAGCAAAAGAATGATGGATTTAACCCAGATCTCTTGACTGGGGGTGAATGTTTTGATTTGTTTTGCATTCCGTCCATCAATCGTGTGTCCTTTGCATTCTCGCGGTAAGTGCACCAGGTATGCCCTGACATGGGTTCTGGGCTCACTGTGCCACTGGCATCAAGCTATCCTGTCTGAAGAGGGGTGAAACCCCCGAAACTGGTCCTAGGATGCTTGTTTCTGGTCCAGGGAGGACCTGGCTAGGCTGTTCGGGCTGGACTGTTCCAATGAGGCACAGGGTCAAGACTAATTTGCATATGGCCAGGTCTAAACTGGGGTGGCGGAGTGAGCTGAAGAATGTTGATGGATTAAACCCAGATCAGTTGACTGGGGGTGAGTGCTTGCAATGTTCAACACTCCGTCCATCATCCCCTTTGGATTTGCTTTGTTCGCCCTAAGTTGGCAGGCTATGCCCAGACGTGGGTCCCTTCCTCACTTTGCCACTGGATTCAAGCTAGCCGGACTGATGACGGCTGATTAGCTATATACTGGTCCCAGGATACTTATTTCCGGTCCAGGGAAGACATGGCTTGGCAGTTCAGGCTAGACTGTTCCCATGAGGCATAGGGTCAGACTGATTTGCAAATGGCCATGTCTGAACTGGGGTGGCAGAGTGAGCTAAAGAATGATGATGGATTAAGCCCAGATCAATTGACTGGGGGGGGGAGTGCTTACAATGTTCAACACTCCGTACATCATCCCCTTTGGTTTTGCTTTATTTATAAAATCATTCTCTATTTTCCTAACTAAGGGACTTGAGTCCGTCCGCGACCCCTGAGGAGGAGGGAACGTCCGCAGGGGCTGCGCGTTCCCTCCGAGCAGATTAGGATGTGACCGCCAGGGTGGCGGTCACATCCTCTATCTTTAACATTGCGGCGGGTGCAGCTTCAAGCTGTACCCGCCGCACGGTTCAAATTGCATGCATCGCATTTGCATGCACAAAGTGGCAGGCACCGCGCTGTGCCTGCTGCTTTATGCACGCAAATGCAGGGGGGTACCATAGGTACCCCCCATGTGCACCCCCAACCCCCTTCACCCAGGGGGCCCGCAACGGGCCCCCGAAGTGAAAGTCCGTATGCTTTTCCACGGCGGAAAAGCCGCAGCGGAAAAGCATGTCTTTCCCACAATCCTAATATGGCTGGCGGTGTCTGATAGACACCGCCACCATATCAGAGCTTTTCCGCCGCGGCTGTAATGCGACCGCGGCGGAAAAGCGGCGGACGGAATTCCAAACCCACCAGCCATCCTAATATGGCGGTGGGTCTTTGGAGGCTTCGCAGCGGTTTTTCCGCATCCTCCGGGCCGGCTTACGCCGGCCCGGAGGAAGCGGAAAAACCGCGGAAAAACCGCAATCATAATCGGCCCCTATGTGTGGTATGTTTTTGTGTGGTGTATTCACTGTTTTACTGTTTGAAGTTTTGCACAGATATTTTACACATTGCCTTTTAAATTAAGCCTGGCTACTCTTGCCAAGCTACCAGAGGGTGAGCACAGGTTAATTTAGGGTGTGTACCTGACTTACCCTGTCTAGGGTTAGGGTTCCTACTTGATCAGTGTGCATATCTCTGCCAACCAGAAACCCAATTTCTAACACAAGCCATTTCCTTCCCTCCTACTCTTCCCTCATTGATTGTAGTCCTCCACTGCCCTCACTCCTTCCAGCTACTACTCCTCTCTTCTTGATACCAGAATTGGTGTAGCAGCTCTCGCCTTGCCATTTCATTATGAGGTTTTCGCCACCTGATCTCTGCCACCTCCCAGTCTACCCTCAACACAGTTAGGTCTCTCTGCCATTAGCTGCTGAATAGAACAGAAAAACCCTGCCAGGGTCAGTTTGGAGATCCCACAGGGGGATCCTTACATTTAAACAAGGGTGACGAGATGTTACATATCAGAGCGAGCACAGATAGACATACAACTTTTGAAGAGAAATATATATATTTTATTGATCATTAATTAGGCTGAATTTGATGTAGACAATTCAAAATAGGGAATAGGAAAAACATATAAAATGCCAGTTCATTTAGAATCTAAGATATATAGTGCTATACAATATTTACAATGACATACATCTATACAGGTCCTGCTCACTCCCACAGTCATCCACTGCAAATATTCTCACTCACAACCTCAGTCAATACACTTTTTTATACATTCACACACAAACAGTTATAAGTAAGCATGGTAGCCTGCAGAGCAGATTTAACAATGGCTGCTAGGACTGAGATGGTAATATGGAGGCAACATAGAGTACATGAGATGGTATAACAGGAGTTACATAGGTGCCATCCATACGGGTCTCTGCCATTAGCAACTTGTGCAGCACATCTCCCCTGACTGCTCCGTTTACCTCCCCTTCACTCCATTGATCTATCCTCCCCACCTTTGCTCTCCCCTTGCCTTAGGGAGCTGTCAACCCCAGGTGCAGTGTACAGCTTTGCCATCGCAGCAAAGCAACTCTCCTATCACTGCCACAAGCTGTCCCTTTCAGCATGGAGTTCTGCTCTGACATTCCCAGTCCTCACTCCGTCTTCTTCTCTCCTTAGCACCGGGAATATTTTTAAACAGAAACTTTGCTGTACATATACAGTACAGTGCAGGTGCTTATGTATTTATTTTACGGCAAACTAAAGTGCTAACCTGTTGAAAGTGTGTGTGTTAATTGACAAAGCCAATAGGTCTACCTTTAATATGCTACCACACTGATATGTGTTTTAGTTTTGAAATATGGAAGTTTTAATACCCATATATATTCTAGCTGTAGTAAAATCCCAAAGCTACTTACTTCTCCTGGGAAGGTGGTAAATCCATCTATTTAATCGTAATGGGCCTGCTTAAAAGTAATGACTGCTGGCAGCTCAAATGTTTAACTAGAAAATGGTAGGTGGACGGAACTGTAGGGAATTAATATTCCTCTGTCTTGAAGGTGTAAAGGTCACCTGTTGTCCTATCCCTACTCACTAGAAAAGTCTTCTCAAACTCTCCTTAATTTGAAGCGGTGGTTTCCGATGATTGACACAGGGACCTAATTGCCAACATCAGACAGTCTAGCATATAGTGGTGTTGTTTGTCGCATTTAGAGATGAGCACAACAACACTTCTTTAATAATTCAATATACATTTTAAAAAAATGACTAAAAACTGCCCCCAAGCTATTATTGTAGCTTTTGGGGCCTGGTAAAACCTAAATTATCACACTTGAAGTGGCATGGTTAGTACCTTTGTTGGTACTGTCATTGGCAATGCTGAGAATGGCAATGGGTGGTGCAAGCTGCCATACATTCCTGACGAAGGCCCTTGCACTACTTTCTTTTATTTGTTTAGAAATTAAGCACTGGCCCCTCTAGGTACAGAAATCTTGAGTGAGGCTGTTTTTTTTTTTTTTTTTTTTTTTAAACCTTTATTTATCAAGTTAGTCAAGTACAATTATGGGCCCACAACCTCCATGGCCGGCCGCTAGACAAATTGAAAACATCGCAATCAATTATTACACGACTCAACGTCCGTATCTCAAGGTATGGTGAATACTCAGAATAACATTCGTAGGCGCATGCATCCACGATGGAGCAGGATCCAAGAAAAAAAGGTTTAATTTTATGATAGTAAATAACTGGATCAAGTGTCATATAGTCAGACCAGATAGCCGAAAGGGCGAGCCATACGACAGGATATCCACTAGCGGAACAGCAATAATCGGGATACTGGCGTGAGATATGTCAAGCAGGATACATAGCGTGGAATTACATTTCGCACCAGTCAGTGCCCGCCCAATCGGTATATCACCTCAGGATTTATATTCAAACTTGTCCACGATATATCAGGATTTGAAAGGGTTCCGTTCTATAATATGAATAGAAGGATCCAGTGACATACAATAAAGCAAAGTCGTACATGGAACAAGGCATGCAACAGGATATTCGCCCTCAATAGAAGTATAATTGGGAAGTAAAAAGCAGCATATGTAAGCATTCAGTGACTATGTCCTAAAATCGATGTCTTACCCATAGAATCAGTAAACAGTGCGAGAAAACATGAGCACAAATTGCAAAATTCCTCCCAAAAAGAACAAGACCTGACCCCCCGTCCAATCTGAGATATATAAGAAATAAAGAAAGGGATACAAAAGAAAGGAAAAGAGAAAGGCCATAGAAACAAAGAAGAAACGAAAACCAAGCCCCATCCCCCAACCCCCACCCTGCATACCAGCGGAAGGCTACGGCTCACCCCCGCCCCATAGGCATGCCTGTCGCCCCAACAAAAGAAACCCCGAATATGGAAAAAGGAGGAGGGCCCTCGCACCGGCCCCCAATCCCACCCCCCCCCCCACTCCATGTGTCCCAGAAAAATATGTAAGCCCACCAAGATTGGAAGCGGGCATCATTTTACGTCCATCTCAACCCCCCCAAAATCACAGTAGCGAGCCGAGCCCTGCATCTCCACTGGGATCATCCACATAGAACAATAATCAGTCAGCGCTCATCCCTGGCCAGTTCGAACAGAAGTAAACAAACTCCCCGACCCGATAGTTCCGTAAGCAGATAAGCCTGGTGAACAAACCTGCCTTGTGAGAGCCACCCAGGCGCTCGGCAAAGGCAGCAGCACAGTGTCGTCACCTCTACTCCAGGTTATGCTTTCCATCATCGATAGTATACGGCGTTGTAGTGTGATAAGTGGCACAATAGTCGTGAAAATAGAAAAGTTAGCAATCGCGCAAATCCGGCCGATGAGTTCATTAGTCACATCATCCAACACTGTACGCCCCTGGGAGTCTTCGGTGTCTAAGGATTGGGCATAACCATGTGCCAGATCTAGAATACCCCATCTGCTCCTCTAGGTTTCATCTCAGGAGCAATGGGCGCCATCGAGTCATGGATAATCAGCCGTCGGTGGTTCAGGGAGGAGTGAAAGTCGTTGATAGCCAAAAGGACATCTCTCAGTGTGAGCTCCATTTCTGCTCTGCCGGTATAAGCCGAGGTCATTGTCCCTGGGGACCCCTCGGACGAGATAGAGCACATCATACCAGGTAGACAGGATACCATTGTTTGCTAATGGCGTACGGGTGGGTTGTGGCAGAGCACATTAAAAGCATTCAATCGTGCTTTACCGCCTACCCCTTACAGGCCGTGTCCAGGAGAAAGAACACACCTCGACGCCCGCTACAGCTAGTGACCGGTCACTCCGAGGCCCAGGTCACCCCCGGACAGCCCACAAAGAAAGGCTGGTGCGGGCGGAGGGTCTATCTTCGATCCCCGGGACAGCCACTTCAGAGGGAGTCAGCAAAATGGGTGCAGCAAGGCTCTGGGTTATTGCGCCGTGCACAGCCTGTGTCCGCCCTTCAAATGGCGAGCTGTGATTTTCGCCCAGATTCACCGGTCCTCTTTGCCCGGCCAGGGCCGATGCTGATCGCCTCCTCGCCGGCCGCGCCACCACTCGTGGTCCCGGCTTATCACCGGCTCAGGCCGCGATCTTCACGACGACGTTTCTCAGCCATCCGGGGCGGCCGCCAACCCGGAGTTACACGGCTAGGCACCGCACCATCTTAGCTGTATGAGGGAGCGGTTGAGATGCAGGATTGATGTCAGGATGTTAGGGAAGGCGAGGGCGAGCGGCGGAGCCGGGCGCCTAGGCGGCCATCTTGGTCGCCGTCTTGGCTCCTCCCCCCGAGTGAGGCTGTTTTGTTTATTTTACACACAAGGAATACTTTTGTTCATTTTCATGCCTTTAGTGATTGTGTTCTTTTATTTTAGGACAGCTCTCTTCTAGTGATGAAGACCTATATGAGCTTTGACCAACCTTAAACCAAATAACAAAACACTTATGCGGCATCAAGGTGCTGTGAAGGGGGTGTTTTGCATGTGGAGACTACTGACCAAAGCTGAATGTTAAGCTATTCTTAAAAAGCCCAGCACAACCATGTATCAGGATATGCATCACTTGTAGATAAGAAACAACCCCAGTGTACCGCTGATGAAAATAAACAGCTAGAAAGGAGATACACCAGAGTTTTAGTCAATAAACTACCTGAACTGATAATGCATGTACATAGAAGCTTGTGTCTGTTATGGACAATCCATTTGCTTACCGGGGAC
This sequence comes from Lissotriton helveticus, assembly GCF_964261635.1. Classification (NCBI taxonomy): domain Eukaryota; kingdom Metazoa; phylum Chordata; class Amphibia; order Caudata; family Salamandridae; genus Lissotriton; species Lissotriton helveticus. The sequence goes on along the minus strand of NC_136067.1, from coordinate 592,704,289 downwards.
TACATGCTCTGAAACACAGTTGCTTGGAAATGGTCCAGAGCAAACTGATATCTGTTTGGGATTTCTAGCAAACTGGACTAGTGGAGAAGTGTGCTTGACCTGAGGCAACCAAGATAGATGCATCTCCAAAGCTCTGCACTAATCCTCTGCGTACTGGCATATCATATAATAATTTAGATCCAGTCACTCAGCATGGTGCATTGCCTGGCTGCGTGAAGCAAAGCTGAAACTGAGGAGTCCAGAAATGCTACAGTTTTCTCAGTATGGGGTGCACTGAGGGTTTCATTTTTCACTTTACTTCACTATACCATATAGAAGACAGGACGCATGATTGTCTGAATCAGGTGGTGTGGTATCTTTGACTAGTTGCAGATGACATGCTATGGGAAGAGTGGTCATTAAGAGCTGACCTTGACATACCCCGCATGGTCCTCGGCTCCCATAGGCTGTCAAACACTGGCAGCACAGATCCTACTACAGTGGCGCATTAATCTAGAGACGACATGTAGGTAGCATCTTCTCCTAAAGTTATTAATGATGATTGTTGACACAAGTCATAGCAGTTTAAAATCACTGAAAACAGGAGACATCCAGTGGGGTGTACAGTGAGAGGCGCATGATACACATGACAGTAAGAAGCACATGGGTAACATCTTGATGCCACAGCTTACTACCCCTGGAAGGCAGGAGACAGTTTTTGTAACTCTCAAGTTATTACTTTGTTCTGTGACTGCATGTGGGGAGGGCAATGCAGTGCACACAAACTTCTACCAAAAATCTCTGGGAGATGTACGGCTTTCCCTTCTGGTTCGGCTAGCTTGGAGCCCCCTGGACCATGTGTCTTTGACTATGGAAAGTTGTTTATGAGTGGTAAGTGGGTTAACAGTTGGTGCTAGATCTGTGCCTGCCTGAGATGGTCTATAATACAGTGGTGTTCATGGATACACTGACCTCTTGAAGCACAGGAAGACATAGGAAGTAGAAGAACTTGTCCCCCATTGTGCTAAGGATTGCAGCTGAATGGTAAAGATCAATATAGACCCAGTGGATGCGACTCTCAGTCCAACAGAGGCTAATGTAAACTGCATGCAAGGCATGGGCAATGACCCCTACTATATGATGATAGCAAATAGCAGTGGAGGATTTGTCCTCGTGTTGTAAGCCCTGGAAACTGATCCCATCCCTGCACGAGGGTGCACTTTCCTAGCCAGTCAGTGCACTGTTATTCTAACTGCTGGGTCTAACATTGCCCTGGCCTTGAGAGGTCACAGAACTGTGAAACGCTTAGGTTTACTTGTGTCTTGGGCCACTGCTTTATGGTGTGCTGTTCCCTGGCACCTGTAGCAGAATTAGATTCTAACTAGGAGTAGCCCAGATGGTTCTTCTGATGTGGTTTGTGAGTGTTATCGAGAAGCAATGTGAAGAAATAAAGGGCTCCATCAAGATCATTCAAACATGGTAAAATGGACACATTCCTAATAGGTCTGAACAGAATTCACGTCACCAGCCCCTGTCACTCCAAAGCCAGACAATCATTACACAACCAAGCAAAAACACACAGGATGGCTAAGCAAGAAAATACCTACTTTCTAAAAGTGGTATTTTCAAACACAAAATGTAAAAATCATCCTTGCCAAAAGATGAAGCTTTAAATTCTGACCTCAGGTATACTACACTTTACCTTCCTATCTCCTCCCAATGGGAAGTTATATTTATAAGAAGTTAAGAAGGGTTCCACAGCGGTATTCGTACAAGCGCCTTGAGACCCTTGCGGGTGAGTAGTGCGCTATACAAGTCTCAATTTACATTTTTACATTTACATAAATAAACTCTCATTCTATATAATGGGACAGATAGCCTTTGAATAGTAAAAAACGATATTCACTGCAGGTCACTTTCAGGATATGTTACACACATCAGAGCATGCCTCACCTTTCAGATACACTGCACGCTGCCCACAGCGGTACCTTGGGCCTACCTTAGGGGTGACTCAAATGTAAGAAAAGGGAAGGTTAGAGCTTGGCAAGTGGGTGCACTTGCCAGGTTGACATAGCAGTAAAAACTGTGCGCAGACACTGCAATGGCAGTTCTGAGAACCCTTTGAAAAGGCTGCTTGTGTGGGTGGCACAATCAGTGCTGCAGGCCCAGTATCAGCATTTGATTTACAGGCCCTGGGCACACTCAGTGCACTGTCCTAGGGACTTAGGGGCCGATTATGATGTTGTTTGGAAAGGCTCCAAATGGGATTCGGTTTTGCAGAATCCAAATTGGAACCCTTGTTTCTGAACGAATCGTACACATTTCCCAATGACCAATTACGATGCCCGGAAACTGTTTGAGCAGTCCGAATGAGATTCGAAAGGCATTTGGCAGCCCGAATCTTTTAGAGCCGATTCGCACAGCTCTATGGACATGGTTTCCGGGCGAGCATTTAGGATGACCGATTTGGTCTGCCTGACATGAAACAGCTGTCGGAATCTGTCTTTGGGGGCCTGTTGCAGGCCCCCCCATCACCCAGAGGCATACGAATGGGACCCGTGGGGGTACCCAGGGGATCTTTCTTGCCAACCATGCACAATGTAGCAGGCACCATGGGGTGCCCACCACAGAGTGAATATTTTCCCCAGCCACCCCTTCTTTTAATGGGAGCCGGTGTTCTCGTTCGCCCCCTTAGTTGTAAATCAAATAAGCCAATAATGGAAACGGCAATGCATAAACACAATTTATAAGGAGAGTACATTCACTTTAATACTGATCAGCAGTCCAGAAATGTTCTGTGGATGGGGTTGTGGAAGAACAAGACTTATTCTGTACAGTACCCCGTGACTGGAGAATTCTACTGTCCAATGCTATCTTCTCATGGCCCCCCTCCTCCTTTGACCTATTTTCTCTTTGTCTGACTCTAAAATTACCCAGTATCCACTGTTTCAAGATTGCAAAGCCCAGCTACCACCAGGCAGGCCTGTCTTCAGTTGCTAAGCCACTCCCTATTCAGATGTATGCTCCTCCCTCTTGGAAACCATTTCTCCCTCTTAATGTGACTAGAGCCTGGCTGTCTTGGAGGCTCTTGGGAATGAATCTGATACATCTGCCTCGGCATCTGCTAGCCAAACCAGAAAGGCAAATATGGCCTTTGTTCTGCCAAGCGTTTCTGTCCATTGCCAGATAGTTAATCCCTGATTAGAGGTCAACAGTTAACACCCATTTGCTCTTCCTTACCTCAGAGACAGACCATTGTTCTCTGGGCCAGAGTTGTTAACTCCCCTGGTCAAATTTGTGGATTCTAGCTCTGGAGGAGTGATGAGTGGCTGGTTTTGAGCCAGTTCTGGCTCAAGCAGCCTCAAAACACACTTTTTATAAAGATACTTTTCTGCTTAAATTATCATACATTTTATTTCACAATTAAATCAGAGTTAAAAAACCAAGCAGAAAATTACTTTGAAGCATTTTCCAACGTGTTACTGAGTGGAGATACTGAATTACGATTTTAATCACATCAAAGCTTACTTAGAGAAAGGTATAGCAAGGTCTGCACAATGAAATATCTTTTTGGCTTTTATTTCACTGTGAGGGAACACTAACCGCAATATGTAGTTTGACATATGTTGATATATTAGCGGGCTGCACAAAGAGGTTTCAAGGTACACCCTTATGGGTGACTTATGAACATATAAAAATAGGCTTTTCCAACATGTCAAAGCTAATTGTCCACACCATGTTTCACTGCAGTGCGTTTAAAAAGCTGCCCAACTAGAGAACAGTATAGCTGCTGGCAGACATATATTTCTGTCATATATTCGGTTGGCTTGGCAGTTCTTAAATCAAATGGGGTGACCCAGTGACCCTCAGAACCTGGGTTCTAAGCTTTATACAAAAATAGTGGTTCTGTCATAACATACGACAATTTCTTTGTTATGCTTGATTCTTTTCGATAATTTTTGTATATTTCACATTATTATTCATGGAAATACTGTATGGAACATTTGTAAAAAGGAACACACACCACAGTTTTAGCTTTTTGCAATAGTTTTCTCATTTTTAGATGTCTTGCATGAGTTAATCACAGATAAAAGTAGGTTGTCCAAAGCAATGGTGACACAGGAATTACAGATACGGTGAGGTGCTAAGGTGAGTGGCAGTGACAGGTTATGATCTGACTGTGCAGTGACATAATAACATATAAAGACATAAATTAACAACAGTCCATAATCAATGGTTTCAACAAACACGAATATTCTTTCTTTTCAGTTGAAACTTAGTATGGCCAGATTGAAAGTACAACGTCAACGTTTCGACCCTAGTAAGTGGTGCAGACTTTTTGGCTACCGTATCAGGTCTTCATCAGGACAAGGAAAGTGGGACAACCTGTGAATGAGTAAGGGGTGGTTTTAGTTGTTGGTGTGTGCAATGTGTGGTAAAAAGCGTGAGACAATGCCAATTTGGCTTGCTCACCTGATGATTTTGAAGGTATAAAGGCTTCTTCAGTAGTCTGTGCGAGCGCGGTGCCAGCCGACACCCTCGCAATGATTGGCATTGTCTCACGCTTTTTACCACACATTGCACACACCAACAACTATAACCACCCCTTACTCATTCACAGGTTGTCCCACTTTCCTTGTCCTGATGAAGACCTGATACGGTAGCCAAAAAGTCTGCACCACTTACTAGGGTCGAAACATCGACGTTGTACTTTCAATCTGTCCATACTAAGTTTCAACTGAAAAGAAAGAATATTCGTGTTTGTGGAAACCATTGATTGCAAATTATGGACTGATGTTAATTTATGTTTTTATATGTTATTGTGTCACTGCACAGTCAGATCATCACCTGTCACTACCACTCACCTTAGCACCTCACCTTATCTGTAATTCCTGTGTCACCATTGCTTTGGACAACCTACTTTTATCTGTGATTAACTCATGCAAGACATCTAAAAATAAGAAAATCTTGCAAAAAGCTAAAACTGTGGTGTGTGTTCCTTTTTACAAATGTTCCATACAGTATTTCCATGAATAATAATGTGAAATATACAAAAATTATCAAAAAGAATCAAGCATAACAAAGAAATTGTCGTATGTTTCGACAGAACCACTGTTTTTGTATAAGGCTTGGCAGTTCTGTCTGGACTGGACTGTTCCCTTTGGAGCAGGATCAAGGTTGATTTCAATATGACTGGGTCTAATCTAATGTGGTCAAAAAATTTATGGGTTATATTCAAGCTACCCTGAGTGACTATCAGTGCTTAGACTATTTGCAAGCCTTCCTCCCTGTTTTTTGTTTTTAATGTAACACCCTAATTGTCCAAGAGCATGACCAGATGTAGGTTCATGCTAACAAGAACAAAGCTGCAATCAACTGAAGCAGCCAACAAGGCAAAGACTGGTCTTATGTTGCTTTTGTTCTGTTTCAGAAAAGACCTGGATTGGCAGTTTGGGCTTGAATGTTCCCATTGAAGTTGTGTAACCATCCTATAGATAACTCCTTTTTGTAGCAGGCTTTGGAACATACATGATCAGGGACGGAAAAAAAACACCACCTGTGGAAATCTAGAACTATCATAAGGGACCCCTATTATCCAACAAAGGGATAGTTACTGGCATACGTAGAGCGGTAAGTGCTGTATCACAAGTATCCCTGAACAACAGAAGCAGCTATAATATGGTCACACTATATGTAACGTTCCCAATCTGGTATCAACAGGGATGATACAGAAGACGACATATCTTGAATTTGAAGAGGCCTATTGAACAGAATATATTTGCCTTTTAACGTAAGTAAGTCTTGACATTGGACTTAATAACGTAGATGAATAATCTGAAGTAGGCCTCTAATCAACCTGTATATCTAGTAGGATAGCATTTCTTTGGAGTTGATTACATCCTTAATATTGAAACACGTCCCTGGAGGGAAATAGAGGTACAAAGTTGGAATTGAGGTATTTATGATCCTATGATCTAACTAAATCTTTGTTGTTATTACTAGAATAACAAGACAGAGTGATTGCTTTAACGCAACATGGAACTACCTTTAAGTTTTCCTGTTCATAATATCAGCAACAATTTAGAGTTTTAGTAATTAACGGTGGATTTCTCCATAAGGAAGGGTCTCTAATAAATATAATGACATATAATATGTTGTGAGTCAATAGTAAGTACTGAATTAAATCACGAGGTAATTAGCATAAATGTTTGAATTCATTAGGTTTTCATTGTTTCTGTCTCCTATAGTAAATAACTGCTTTTATACAGAATTTGTTAATGAGAATTTGACCTGAAGTAAGCGTGGATTTGATTCCAAGATCTGCCAAAACGCCTCGTCGACATTATGTGTATGGTGAAAGTATTTGGACACACTGTAACTGTTTGTTTTTATTTGTGTATGCTCATATTGATGGTTCATATAAGGTGTATACAAATAACAGAGGATTTGGTGCAATAATATTGTAATTGAATGCTGTGACTGTCGCACAGATAACTTTTGACATGAATCAAGCGATTCAATGATTTTGGAACTTTTATTGTGTTTTTTTATTGTACTGTATATTTCACAATTTGTACATTGGCATAATGACATGCATTTTAATCAATACATTCATATATCTCTTTTTTACAAAAAAGGAGACATTTTTAATTCATGATATAGTTCATAATTATTGACAAGGATTTTTTTCAGTGCAAAAACCGAAACGTTTAGAGGTTGCATCACGTGAGCACAAAAGGGATATATATATTTTTTTGCCTAACCCATCCCTTTTGGCTTGTTTGAGTAACTCTCCGATAGTTGGAGTCCCAAAGGAGCAGGACCAAAAGTGATTTGCAATATGGCTGAATCTAATCTGAGGTGACATTGTTGGCAAAAAAAAGATGGGTTGGAATGCTAACTCCAAGCAATTAACATTTTGTACCAATTTAAAAGATTCCTACCGCATACTAGCACATCAGATTTTAGTCAAAATATAAAGTGATGAATATCGAGTGGGCAAAATATTTCTACCCAAATATAGAGGCGGTAAGTGGATATAGGTAAGTACAGATTTACTAATCTTAACTCGACTTCTACGTGTCTTGAAAATAAATATATATTGTCAACATACATACATGTGGAGTTAGGCATATAAAATGTATATATTACCTGTTGATATTTGGGCCCTCAATATTTAATACTCAATATTCTGATTCGACACTAGCACGCTGTCCTATTTGATATCAAAATATGTCCCAGATTAAAACAAAGTATTTACACACTTTAACTGTATTTTGTCCACTTTGTGTTGCTAATATGGGTTGGGTGTTTAATTGTTCTATAAACTGCAAATCCATGAAGATTTATCTTATTTAAATTGTGTATTGAGCAGGATGAATCCCCACGGATTACTTCAAATCTGATGCACAAAAGAGATCTGAATAAGAAAATCAAGTGTTTTCGTGAATGGTGAATGGTTGTGCTTTCCTTGCGCAGCTGCACTTTGGGGCATTAAAGAACCCAGTTCTGAGAAGGAGAGAATCTACACCCATCATACATAATTATTTCTATTGACCATGATGATACACCAGTCTGTCTTTTATGCATGTTTTATATATATTTATAACAAATGTGAATGTGGGTTAATATTTCTGTGGAGGTCCCAGAGCAATATAGTAAGATTGATTGTTGGTTTGAAAAATGTGTGGTGGCAATATGAAATATGTTTTTAACTAATAAAGCACAGGTGGAGTAAAAGAGGAAGCATGATATTGATGAAAATTATAATAAATCCTCGTGCTAGGCTATCTTTACTGATCAACTACAACTAATCAACTAAAACCACAATGATCTACTTCTGGAATAAATTAGAGAAACTATAATACGACAATTGAAAATCCCATTTTTCAGGCCCTACTCCGACTAACTATGCACTTAAAATCGAATTCTGCACCATCATCGTACTCTTTAACCAAATATATAGTACTGACACATGGATAAATTATTGTTACTTGAGTATTAAACTGGGCTGTAGGCGGAAAATACACAAAGATAAAATGAAAAAACACGTAAAAACATAAATCTATTATGCAAAACGTAAAAAAACAAAATAGGAAAAAACAAAATACTGCCATGCAAAGACCATACTTGGACTAAATTCTGCCTCAAATATTTAATGCCATTTCAGAATACAATCGCATGAATATACATTTATGCCCCAAGTTCTCTGAAAGTGTCATAAAATATTTGAATCACAATTTAGATCCATGTGACTAGACTGGCACTGCGAAAACACAACACTACAGCATATACAGATCATGCTGGAAGCATGGAGATGCACTTGACCAAGTGGTAAATACTGTGATGCACTCAAGGTGCAGAAGCTAAATATCTATGCCATGTAGCTGCCTTCTAGTTGATTGTTTACAACACGTGTAGCTCAGGACTGTACGAATGCTTACTGAATAGAGATTAGATGAACTATTCATTAACAAATATGATAATTGGATTATGACATTACCTGGTTGTATGTAGGCACTCTGCGCTTCTTCCACGTTTTGCTCTGGGTAGCATTAGAAGCTCACTGCACAGACAGCATGGGTGGTGAGTGAAACAGATACAAATATGAGGCATTAGATGATTCATGAATAATGACAGCGATATGAAGATGCAATAGGGAAAACGTAAAATCCTACATAGATTGAGTACACGTGTGGCAAACTATCATTAATCGTGGTCAAGCTGCAATACATTGCTCATGAATAGAACAATAAAATATCTAGCACAACTAATTTTTATTTGTTTGCAAATTAACATACTCAGGAACGCTAATTCTTTATACAGGACAAAGTTACATCACCATGTATGCCAAATGCATTTTTGGCTGGAGAGTAGAGTGGCAGAACTGTTCAACGGTTGAAACGCCTTCTGTTTAAGGGTGATTCCACATTACTCTTTTTCCATTTGCCACTGATGTCAGCAAGAGCAAGAAAGGACCACTATATTGCAGAATCACACCACACCAGTACATTTTGAAGACATAATGAAAACCAGCAAGATAGGCTCTAATAAAAAAAGGAAAGGGGATTCTGTCGATTTCCTAAGGACATAGGTTGCATCACAAACTTTAGCACCCTGTTGGGTGATATTTATTAATATCCCTGTATTAATTTCTGCATCTAAATCTGTTCCTGCACTTTTTCCAAATCCCAGCCTCAACCTGTATTATTCCTGTAATTCCCTTTTAAAATTGTCAAAAGTCACAATGATATTTTCTCCACCTCCTCACGCAATATTTTTTAACCATGCTCATATATTTTTCCTCAATATTTCCAGGCATTGGCTGACACTTTTTAGGTATGGCCTAGAGACAGATGAAAATATGGGACTCACCGTATTGAAATAAAAGACGTAACCCTGCTTGTCCCACGACCGCATTACTGCATTCTGACGACTGCAGACAGTAATGTTGCTTAAACGCATGCCTGTTCTTCTATTTTACCGCTCAACATATTTTCAAGAGGCACACCGGAGAACAATGTATTCGTAGTGGAAACTGCTCTGCTAGAGTGCGCTTTAACCATGTTTGCCAGAGGAGTTGGAAATAAAGTCTTCACGACAATAGGTTCATTTAGATCAAAATCTGCAGGAACTTTGGGACTAAATTTGAGATTGATTCTGAGAACCACAATATTATCCTTGAACTGAAGAAAGAGGTCTTTAATTGTGAAAGCCTGTATCTCACTAACTCTTCTTGCTGATGTAAGAGCCAATAATAATAATGCTATCTGCCATGGTAGAAATGTGATATCTACTTTGTGTATCGGTTCAAATGGAACCTTCAGGAGGTGCGCAAGCAATGTATTGAGGTGCTAAGTTGGAGGAGGTGGCTTAATTGTATTGTTTTGATTTATCATATATTTCTATTGTTTGTTATCAATTTGGTTGTTAATAATTGTTTGGGAATTGACTTCAAAATTATGCGAAATTGTTAATATTGTGTAAGTGTTAAAATTATGTGAAATTGTTAGCATTTTTCTTTTTCCCTTTTTCTATTGATTGCTATTCTTAAAAGCCTTTCTCTTCTAAATTTATTATGCTTTAAGGATGCACAAGTATTTCTCTTTAATGTGGGTGACATTGGTTTAGCTATTTTCTTTACGGATTATTCATCCGATCCTTGCGCCAACATTCCAAGATGGCGCCTAGTTTGGATTTAACTTTCCTTGAGGCCTTTCTTCTTGGGCCTCTGTGGAAAGAAGATACACGGTTAGCCAACGGTTTTGGGTGACCGCGGCAGGTCGTTGTAATTTGAGATTTGATTCTTCATGTGAGGGAGGCACAACTTTTTGCACAATTCACCAAAGTCCGTCATCAACAATACACAGAGTAGCCCAGTAAGTTATCGAGCTTCCATTTAAAGATGCGCATAACTTTGATGTGAGTTTTAGCAAGCCTGTTTTTTGTCTTCAGTTTTCAGCTAGTGTTTCCTTTTTTACTATCATATACTGCTGGCAACAACAGAATTGCACTAAAATTGTCGCATGTTTGGGGAATAATTTATATGGCCCAGTAAATAATTGGTTCAGATCTTAAAATATAGCGCTTTGTAGTAGTAATCTGTGAGGTTAAAGGGAATATTTCCTTTTTTCTAGTGTAGCCCTCACGTTTGAGTGAAGCATACAGGAGATATGCTCTCCCAACCTGTGGTCAGCATTGCTAGATTAATTTGTGCACGTAAATATGGTGTGAAAGATGGGTTCCTGTGTGTTGGACCCCCTGTTTATATATATCGACAACTCATAGATGCCAAATTATAAAACCATAGACCCCCTTTTTGATAACTGAATAATTGTTGATAAACCTATTATGGGCTGTGTACAGTTTGCGGTTTGATAACTTTATCACAAAATTCCAAATGGCTGTTTGGTAGTTCTATTATTATCCTTGTGGACTTGTTTAGCTTATTCAGGTGCTTTTCATTTTGGTTTGGCTCGGAATATTTAAGTATTCATTTCTCTCCCCTTCTATTTATTGCAGCCACTGGGGAGATGATTGTATCATTAAAAGATTACATTGGAACACCTCTGTCTCAATAAGATTTGGCACTCGTGGGGAAAGAACCAAGCCTATTGCTTCAACCGAAGGAGTGCATCAAGGGTGCATTTTAGCCCCTTTCCTCTTTTTATTATACACAAATGGTCTGGAGGAAATCCTGTTGAGGCAGAAAATTGATTTCCCCCAAGTTAAGGGGCAACCAGTTGTGTTACTTTCGTACGGTCCTTATGTCGCTGACAGCGAACGGTTTACAAATTTCCCTGGACGCCTTTACAAATTATATGGCGACGCTAGACTTAAAGGTTAATTTTTCAAAGTCTTATATAATGGTCTGTGGCCCAAAACACGCAAAATCTAGGAGTTTTAATGTTAGAGGCAAACCAGTCGAAAGGGTGGAAAACTTTACATATCTAGGAAATACGTTCAGCAGGGATCTTAAATGGGACTGTTTAATTACAATGAGGGCCCAACAAACCAATAGAGTAGCGGAGGAGCTTTTTAGAGTTGCCTGTAAGCTAGGTCATAGGCCTCTGCCACAGCTTTTCACTCTATATAATGCAAAATGTGTATCGGCGGCTTCATACGGGGAAGGTGTTTGGGGTCATCAAAAAGCCGCTTGTTACAAGTGGTAGAAAATAAATTCATAAAACGCTTACTGATGATCCCAACCAGTACGGCCACCTCTCTCCCTCATCGAGAGATAGGGTTGGATTATCTGGAGGATTGTACAAGCTCTGCCCCTTTGATTTTATGGTCTAAAATTTGGTTGAAAGAAGAACTACAGTTTACTAGGGAAATAATGGAAGACTGCCTTAACCTTGATAAGGTGATGATTATTCCCTGGTTTCGGTATGTTAAGGAAAGATTATATGACATTGGGCTGGGTGAGTTTTATGAAAATCCGACAAAGATCCCCATAAATGCCAAAGGCATAATCAAGAAGCAATACAGGGACTGGGCACAAGTGAAACATTTTCAGCAAGAGGCGTCTGGCCGGAAATGTGCCTTTTTGCCTAACCAGCAGTACTATCTAGCCTTTTCTACAAATTGTCAGATGCGTTTTTATTTAACCAGATTTCGCCTTGGTACATTGCACTTTTTGCTTGCTTTTCCTAGACAATCCGGGTGGGCGGAAACCCTGAGTTTCTGTCCCTGTGATAACAGTACTCCCCAGAACACTATGCACCTTATACTCTTTTGCACACTCTATGATGATCCGAGAAGGAGATTTTTGAGACTAATACTAAAAAAATATCTCTCCGTGTACATACCTAGAGGGATATGAGTGTTTGCAACTTTTGGAAAATTCTACTGTTTGTTCTGCAATGACGAGTTTCATTAAAGTAGCACTGGGTATTAGGAGATGATATGGAATGTACTAATTGAATCGGGCAATGAAATGAAATGATTTTAGTCTACAGAAATTGTAAACATTTTTAGCATAATTAGTGTTTTCAATTCCCAGGAGAAATTTTTCTTTTTTCTTGGCCTCAAAGATAAATATGGTATTTTCCCCAAAATGCACTTGGCACTTTATGTGTAATGATAACCTAGCTTGTTATTGAACCTTACATGAATTTTTATTTTTTCATGTGTAGCCCTCACGTTTGAGTGAAGCATACAGGAGATATGCTCTCCCAACCTGTGGTCAGCATTGCTAGATTAATTTGTGCACGTAAATATGGTGTGAAAGATGGGTTCCTGTGTGCTTGACCGCCTGTTTATATATATCTACAACTCATAGATGCCAAATTATAAGTCATAGACCCCCTTTTTGATAACTGAATAATTGTTGACAAACCTATTATGGGCTGTGTACAGTTTGCGGTTTGATAACTTTATCACAAAATTCCAAATAGCTGTTTGATAGTTCTATTATTAGCCTTGCGGACTTGTTTAGCTAGTTCGGGTGCTTTTCATTTTGGTTTGGCTTGGAATATTTAAGTATTCATTTCTCCCCCTTCTATTTATTGCAGCCACTGGGGAGATGATTGTATCAATAAAAGATTACATTCGAACACCTCTGTCTCAATAAGATTTGGCACTCATGGGGAAAGAACCAAGCCTATTGCTTCAACAGAAGGAGTTCGTCAAGGGTGCATTTTAGCCCCTTTCCTCTTTTTAGTATACACAAATTGTCTGGAGGATTTCCTGTTGAGGCTGAAAATTGATTTCCCCCAAGTTAAGGGGCAACGGGTTGTGTTACTTTTGTACGCAGACGACACGGTCCGTATGTCGCTGACAGCGAACGGTTTACAAATTTCCCTGGGCGCCTTTACAAATTATATGGCGACGCTAGACTTGAAGGTTAATTTTTCAAAGTCTTGTATAATGGTCTCTGGCCCAAAACACGCAAAATAGAGGAGTTTTAATGTTAGAGGCAAACCAGTCGAAAGGGTGGAAAACTTTACATATCTAGGAAATACGTTCAGCAGGGATCTTAAATGGGACGTTTTAATTACAATGAGAGCCCAACAAACCAATAGAGTAGCGGGGGGGCTTTTTAGGTTTGCTTGTAAGCTAGGTCATAGGCCTGTGCCACAGCTTGTCACTCTATGTAATGCAAAATGTGTATCGGCGGCTTCATACGGGGAAGGGGTTTTGGGTCATCAAAAAAGCCGCTTGTTACAAGTGGTAGAAAATAAATTCATAAAACGCTTACTGATGATCCCAACCAGTACGGCCATCTCTTTCTCTCATCGAGAGATAGGGTTGGATTATCTGGAGGATCGTAAAAGCTCTGCCCCTTTGATTTTATGGTCTAAAATTTGGTTGTAAGAAGAACTACAGTTTACTAGGGAAATAATGGAAGACTGCCTTACCCTTGAAAAGATGATGACTATTCCCGGGTTTCGGTATGTTAAGCAAAGATTATATGACATTGGGCTGGGTGAGTTTTATGAAAATCCAACAAAGATCCCCATAAATGCCAAAGGCATAATCAAGAAGCAATACAGGGAATGGGCACATGTGAAACATTTTCAGCAAGAGGCTTCTGGCCCGAAATGTGCCTTTTTGCCTAACCAACAGTACTATCTAGCCTTTTCTACAAATTGTCAGATGCGTTTTTATTTAACCAGATTTAACCAGATTTTGCCTTGGTACATTGCACTTTTTGCTTGCTTTTCCAAAACGGGTGGGCGGAAACCCTTAGTTTCTGTCCCTGTGATAACAGTACTCCTCAGAACACTATGCACCTTATACTCTTTTGCACACTCTATGATGATCCGAGAAGGAGATTTTTGAGACCAATACTAAAAAATATCTCTACGTGTACATACCTACAGGGATATGAGTGTTTGTAACTTTTGGAAAATTCTACTGTTTGTTCTGCAATGATGAGGTTCATTAAAGTAGCACTGGGTATTAGGAGACGAAATGGAATGTAGTAATTGAATCGGGCAGGGAAATGAAATTATTTTAGTCTACGGAAATTGTAAATTTTTTTAGCATAATTAGTGTTTTAAATTCCCAGGCAAAATGTTTCTTTTTTCTTGGCTTCAAAGATATATATGGTCTTCTCCCCAAAATGCACTTAGCACTTTATGTATAATGATAACCTAGCTTGTAATTGAACCTTACATGATTTTTTATTATTTCTCACGGTGATAAATTATTTATAACCCATTGTGATGATTTATGATAAATGTTTTAATGTATTTGTATTTGATGTATTTTAGAATGCTTTTATGGTTGTATACTAACCGAATAAAGCTTGTTTTGAATTTGAATTTATGGATTGTATCAATATAAGTTGTGTATTTCACAACTTTTCAACACTGCATTTAGAAGTAAGTGGCACAATCAGACTTTTTTAGAACCTTCCTAAAACCGCATACAGGATTGGTTCACTTACATTTTTCACTATTTCAGTTTTTAAGTTCCACTAGGCATTGGTGAGGTGTAACCTAATCTGTGTACGTCACAATTTTTCTTTGTGCATTCGGAGGTAAGTGGAATATATGTCACAACGTTTACGCAAAAACTATTTGTCGGATCAGTTAATGAATTATCTGTTCTATTTCAGCTACGTTTCACGGTGCTGGGTAAAATTTTTGTACACCACTCATACCTTTGTAATCCTCCGGGGTAGCAGTATATCGATGAAATAGGTGAATTTCTTCTTTAACTGTTAGGTCTTGGGATTTCACTTGTGTTTTTTCTTTTAATACATTTTCTTTTTCTCCTCAATTGGTGTGATGGTATACATTTTCTTTTTACTTCTAGTAGGATTTTTTCTTCTTTTTTCAAATCTTTAGATTGTCTGCCCTTTAGAAATATTGAATTGTTTTTATATACCTATATGAATATAATTTGGGTATTTTATAGATTTTCTTGGATGCTCAGTTAAATTGATGTTCTGATGATGACCATGTAATCATACAAAGGTCGAAGAGCATATGTGGCCGTAATTAACGAAGGACGCATCGTCTTGCCTGTTGTTGTTTCAGTGTTGCCCTGAACCTCCCTTGCTGTATAATCCCTTCTGTTTGCCACTTGTCTGGTTTTGTATTGCACAACAAATATTATATGTACCAGTGTCTATTTCTGAGTGCATTGTCTTGATTTTATCTATATATTGAATACATTTTGTAAATTTTTCTAATATTTCTTATATGGGCTTTTCTCCTTTGTTCTCTAGTTACTTTTTTATGTATGTGTAAAGTACAGTTTTTCCTTTTCCAAAAAGCGTAATCTATTTTTATTGATTGTGTGTGAAATTGATATTTTCATAATACCTTGAACCATTGTTTGGACTAAATACTAATTGGAGGGAAGACTCTAAACATCCCTATAAGAAACTGCTTACAAACCCTACTAGACCAAAATGATTGTGAACCAGTCGATCTTCTATATCTTGACATTGCAGCTAAATGCACCTTAATAGAAGCATGGACCAATCCTGACTTTGTCAATAATAAGAGGTAAGGTAAAATGTGTTCCAGTGGTGCTAAAATAGGATGATGGACTGATATCTGGCTTGCACTACAAACAGAAATGCTTCCATATCAATTTATACATCCAATTAGCGGCACCAGCTCAGACTTTCACAAGAATGTCTCTGCAGTATTGAGGGATGTTCATACCTGCAAACCCATTGTATTCAGGAGCCAGGTCGAAAAGTTCTAAGGAGGTTGGGTCCGGAAGATGTACTTGGTTGCGGTTCATTGTACATAATGTTAGTAAGGGTTTCAGTTGGATGTGAATCCTTTCTGATAGCAGTAACATTTCTGTGAACCAATGCTATCTAGGCCATCTTGGAGAAACCAGATTTATTTGACAGGGTTCCCTCTTCATTTTGCTGAGAAATCTGGGAGAACGCATTCCTCCACGACCAGCCGCATTAAATTGACCTTTTTGATTCTTTTGTGTGGCAAAAATAACTAGTGTCAGTTTGCCCCACTGATGGAAGATCTTGTCCAAAGTTGTCTGATTGCGCTCCCATTCAGAGCAGCTATATTTGGTTCTGCTCATGTCTGCCAGAATATTGTTTGTGCCTGGAACATGTTCTTCTCTTATTGTTATTTGGTTCTGCAGCACCCATTTTCAAGTTTCTTGTTCTTCCTGTGATAGGGCTAAAGATCTTGTGCCACCTTGTTGGTTTACATAATGCATGCTGGTAGTGCGGATCAACACTGACAAGTCTTTTATCCTTGTCAGGAATACTTGGAAACTCAATTAAATGGATTTGAGTTCTAGCAAATTTATATGCATTTTCCTTTGTTATGAGCTCCTTTCCCACTTATTTTTAAATCCTGAAGAGGAATGCCCTATTCCTCTAGGAAAGCGTCCATACTAATGGCACATTCGGATATTTGAGGGAGGAATATAACCCCCGTTGACAGATTGCTATCTTTTCCCCACCAGGGTAAGGCCCCCGTCATGTTTGAAGTGATCCGAATTAGGTAATCAAATGATCCCTGCATTTGAATCCATTACCTGTCTAACTCTTCCTGTAAGGGCTACATTCTTAAGTGGGGAAAAGGTACTAGGGAAATTGCAGAGGACATTCTTTTCAGTAGCATTTGTGCTAACAGTTTGGGCCTTATTCTAAGACATTTTTTGATAATCGATGGTGAGACATAAATGTTTACAGTGCTAGACAAGCTCTTGTTGCTTTTGAAATTTCATGAGCAGTTGGTGCCTTTATCATCTAGTTGCCGAGGTATGGAATGATAAAGGCATCATACCTGTAAGTACTTCTGTCTTAGGTAAGCTGCCACTTGAGCTAAACATTTTGTAAAAACACAGGAGGCTGATTTGAGCCCAAAACTGAGATTTTTTAATTGATAATGAATGAAGCTACATTAAATCTCAAAAATGTGTAATGTTTGAGATGAATTGGGATATGAAAGTAAGCATTCTGTAGATCCAAGGTTGACATGTAATCTATGTGATTGAGGAGATGCGGGATGTTTGGAAGAGTAACCATGCATTAAGATTGTTTCCTCAGGGACTTGTTTAACTTCTGCAGGTCCAAAATAGGTCTTCATTCTCCTGTTTTCTTTATTAGCAAGAAGAATCGGAAATAGAAATCCATTCCTTTTTAGGAGTGAGGTACTTTCTCTACTGCTCCTTTTTATAGCATGACCAGAACATCTTGTGTGAGCAAATGTAGATGAGGAGGAGGTGCTCCCTTTGAGGGAATGTTTGGTGGTTGAATTCTAAAGTATGACCGTAGGTGATTTGATCTAACACCCACCTGTTTGATGTTATCTGTGGCCATGGTGTATAAATGTTGAATTTTTTGCTTAAATCGGTTGTTGGGATGGAGAGGTTATAACAGTCACTTTTAAATTGTAACTGCTTTCTGCTGGTGTCTCTTCCTTGTGAGGTTTGTTTCCTTCTTCGCACTTGTTTTGTATAAGCTGCTGCTGGTGGTGATCTGAATTGCTGTTATTAATTGCATTTGAAGGGGCTTATATTGTTGGTATTTGTTTGGCTGATACTCCCTTTATGTGTGAACACACCTCTTCCTCTTGCACCTCGAAAAGGCATTTTTCTCATCTACGGGGTACCTAAGAATCATGCGGTATCTGTGTCCACCTTGATTGTCAGTAAGGCGTCATCCACACGTTTTCCAAATAATGCCTCTCCATCATATGGCATGTCTAAGATCTTGCTCTGAACTTCTGACTAGAATGATTTGGCCTTCAACCATCCTTGGCCTCTTATGACAGCAGCTCCAAGCAACAGTCGAAACCCTGCCTATGCTATATCCATAGCGAAGTCTATTATCTCTAAAGATGTTCTTTCTCCATCTTAAAGGATTTTCTTTGCTTTCCCTCTTACATAGTCAGGCAAAAGATCTATGTGTACTGCAATGTCTGACCAAATTTGCCGGTCATACTGGCCCAATGTCTGACCAAATTTGCCTGTCATACTGGCCTAGTATGGCTAGTGAATTGGCAGCACAAACAGAAGTTGCTGACATAGATGAGAAATGTTTACCATTCTTATCTAAGTACCTGCCTTTTCTATCTGGGGGTGCAGGGTTCAGCGTCGAAGGATTCTTGTCCCGGATCTGAGGCCACTTGTATCACCACAGAATCTGGTCTTGAATGACCAACCATGCATGCAAGTGAGTTTTCTGGTGCCTTGTATTTTTTGTGTAGTCTTGGCAAAACAGCACAGACTGTTGTAGGGTTCCATTATCTTGATACCTTCTTCCCCAAAATAGTTCACTACTGGGATTACTCTAACTGATGTATTTAGTAGCCTCTTTAAAATCATATGAAAAACAGTACGAATGTTTAATAGTCAAAGGTAACTGGAACCTTTTTGAGGCTCTTTCCATGACATTATGAAAGTCTATGATCTCATCAGGTATAGAGTCAATTGGTTGTGGTGCAGGTGGAGATGGTGTTGGAATGAAATATTCATCCCATTCATTGGGAGTAGATTGGTTGTCAGGGATTTCTCCATCTTCTCTGTCTTCATCCGAGGAGGCTGATTCATCCTCAGGAGGCACTGCCATATTTGAAGCTGAAGTGCTCTTAGGTCTAAGAGGAACAGTTACAGGATGCGGAGCTCTTGACATCCGGGTTTGAGTTGGATGCATAGACTGTGATTCTGAAACTGCCTTTGTAGGTTCCGGAAATCTTTTATAGTAGTTTTGCAACATGCTCTGGAGGTCTTGAACCAAAGCTAATGCAACTTGAACTGTGCCTTCCAGAACTGGAGGGTGACTATAATGTTGGAACTGCTTTATCTATTGTGCAGGCATTTCTACATATTGCTTTAGTGTTGGGAAATTATAATCATCACAATATTCTTTGTCATTCTCTTCTTGAATTTTGACATTCAGCTCTGAAGGACTATGGGCCACTTCAAATGGGTCTTCATTGTCTGAACCTTCTTCATCAAGCAAGTGTCTTGGCGGGAGAGAAGAGACTTTGCTTGGAGATATGTATTCCAAAATTCTGATGTCATTTTTTCCCTCATTAATGGCACCATCGACAATGTCATTGACGACTCCGTAGTTATGTTTGTCAACGGCGGAGATCTTATTTCCACCACTGACAGCTCTTCGATGATTTTGTAGCCAGTAGTTTCACCGTTGATGATGGTTTCTTAGTCAATAGTCCTTTTGCCGATAATGCTTGTGTCGATGGTGTCCTCATCAACGTTCCCAACACCAACTGTGTTGTCATCACAGTTGTTGTCGACAATATCATTGTTGTCGACGTTGCACTCAGCAACATTGTCGACATCGTCGGTATGGTCCACGCTGATCTTGACATTGTCAACATTTTAAAGGCTGACTTGGAAGTTACAGTCCATGGTTCCGAGGACGATTTCTTCCAATGTAAAGCCAAACTGGGAGATGGAGTGGTCGGCTCAGACCTCACTTTTCCAGTGGAAACTTTGGGCCTTCTTTATGAGGCCTTGCATCACCTTTATACCGCCAGTGCGCCAATTTTTGTGACGCACAAGTGGTGTCAAAAATGCGCAATGTTGCATCATATTTACAAAGTGACGCATCTAGGTAGATGCGTCACTTTGTAAACCACTGTGCCACATTATACCTGAGCCAGGTATAATGTATGCAGGTGGGGTGTTCTGAGGCAAGAACGGGTCGTAGAAGTGACGCAGTCAAATCTATGAGATTTCAATGCGCCACTTCTAGGACACAAATGCATCACTATCTTACGCCTGCCTCATGGCAGGCGTAAGACTGACGCAGGCACATTTAACATGGAACTTGCCCTTGTGTAATGCCCCATTGCTGGAGTTGCGTCACTTTTATGATACACTCCAGGAAAGCGTCATTTTTTAGCCTACAGCTACGTCATAAATACTGACGTATCTGTAACTCCTTGCGTCATACTGTAAATATGACGCATCATAGGTGTCGCAAGGAGGGCGCAATGAAAAGTGACGTTTCACTGTTTTCTCCCAGGGATGTGTTACTCTTCATAAATGAGGCCCTTTGTCTTTTTTCTCTCCGTGACAGTAATCTTCTGATGCCCTCTCCCTTGAAGATTCGTGTAGAGTCTTTTTCATGACCATTTTTGGTGTCTCTGATGAACTATGGTCACACAACTTTTCTCTTTTTTGTGAACTCACTTCAGAATGAGAGTAATTCTCACCATCCTCCCCCTCAGAAACCACAGTCTTTTTAGTTTTTAATTTCTGTAGACATATAAGAAGCCTTCCCTCTCTATCTTTAGGAGTCTTAGAGGAAAAAGTGTGGTAGATTTTACAATCTTTTACCTTGTGAAAAGGGTGTAAGCAGTAAAATACACTCCTTATATAGATGATGTGAATGAAGTCTCTGTTTTTTTTTCTTGTGTTCAAATCGTTTTTATTGAGCAATAAAAGGAGAAAGAAAATAAGGTACGAAAATAATACATACATATAGGAAACATTCCGTGATAAGGTCAAATAAAGTAAGATAAGAAAATAACATGAGTTCAAACACAGGTCCCATTGCTTGAAGAGGTCAGATGTCTTAATCAGGTCAGATGTCACAGTCATGAGTGGAGTACTTATCTATAGCTGAAATTGATATCGTAGTGTGGTATACATGCTAGAAGTCACATCAAATCAGGAAATCGTTTTCTAATGTGAACAATGTATCAGCTAAGACATCATTGTAGAAGACAATAGGACGAGCTTACATGGGGTAGAGAAATAAAACAAAACCAGAAACATACATTGTGTTGCCACTGATTGTGTTCTTTAGTATGTAGGATATGGTGCTGCAAGATAAATCTATACCTAATACCAATACCAAGACATTCAATTTAATCCACTTTAGTATTCCAGTAGTGCTTTTGTTTCACATAGTCAGCAATGGGGTGATTTCTTTGTCTGTTATACCAAACAGGTAACATCCTACGGCGGGTCAAACGAGAAGGAGGAAGCGTCAAGAGTGCTCCACAATTTTTTGTTAGTTACATGCCATGTGGAGGAATGCAAAACAGTATTGTCGGTCCCTCTAATGGATGACACCCATTCTTTCCACATTGTGAACGAGACCTCCGAGGCACTCTTCCACTTGCATAAAACGACTTTGCACGCTAGTGTAAGTAATAGATCTAGTAGTTGACGGTCGTGATCTCTTGGAAGTGTTGGGTCTATGGCACCCAGTAGTATGTAGATAAACTCCCTCTTTGGCTTAATCTTAAATACGTGCTCAATGTAGTCAAAGATGTTGGACCAGTATTTTTGTAATAAGGGGCAGTGGAAGAGCATGTGTGGTAGATCCCCGTCAGATAAGGAACAATTCCAGCATGTGGGGCTATCACGTAGGTTTAGCTTAAATAATTTTTGAGGGGTCCAGAAAACCCTGCTAATTAGCATATATTTGGTTTGGGAAAGGATCGGGGACAACTTATGTGTAAGGGCTGAGGCATGAATCCTATCCCAATCAAGGTCTATGCCTGTGGTATTTGGTTCTCCTTCCCACCTAACCTCGTTCCGTCTTTGGGCCTTGCCTAGTGTTGGCGAAAGCATTTTATAAACTTTAGAGACGAAGTAACCTGAGGCCTGTAGGCGCTGGAGCAGTGGTTTTAACCAAGGATCTGAGAGTGAAAACGAGTGTGTGGATAAGGCCGCTTTCAACTTTAGGAACGCATAGAATCAATTGGTTGGAGGCAGTGTTTAGTTTGTATCGTAGAGTACGGCAGTGGCAAGTGACCTTCGAATAAGTCAGAGACCATGTTGATGCCCTTAACTGACCAGTGTTCCCAAAAGGGTGATAGTCTGTTAATCCGGATATTTGGGTTATGGGATGATGAAGTCGTTTTTTTTATCTGGAGGCCAGTATTATGGGTTTGGTTAAGTCTAAGGAGTGCCCTCCTGGTGTTAAGCATAATGTACTTGGAGTGAGTAAGATGCGACAGGTCCATGGTGAGTATCGCGGGGAGAGGGGCTTTGCCTATGATGGAGCTCTCTATTTCAATCCATAGTGGTGTATAACCTGAGTTGTCATTAAACCAACATGCCCCTTGTTTGCACAAAAATGCAGCTTGATAATTCCTAAAATTGGGAAGACACAGGCCACCTTTTATCTTGGGTAGTCGTAGCTTTTTCATGGAAACCCTGGGCTTCTTCCCTTGCCATAGGAATGTACTGAGTAATTTGTCTATTTTTTGTAAAAAGTCTTCTGAGAAAGTCAAAGGGAGCATGCTTGCCATGTAGTTAATTAGGGGAGTGACCATCATTTTCAGTGTCTCCGCTCTCCCCCACCACGATAAATACTTTGGGGACCACCCCTCTAGGAGTTTATTTACTTTCTTTAGGAGTTGCTCTTCGTTAATTTTTAGTGTCGTAATCAGATCTTTTTCAAAGTTTAAGCCCAAGTACTTGAAACTCTTCGGTTGCCAGGTGAGCCCTGAGTTACCTAATATGTCCTTACCACCCATATTATTTAATAGCTTGACCTCAGTCTTGTCTTTATTTAAGGAGTAACCAGACACGTCAGAGACTTCCTCTATCTTGGGTAGCAAGGCAGGTATTGCTTCCTCAGCCTGCTCAGATAAAACTAAAACGTCATCTGCATAAGCTATTAGTTTTATAATGCAGTCGTTAAATGGAATCCCTGGGATGTTATCATTGTAACGGATTTGATACAGGAAGGGCTCAATTGCCAAGAGGAATAAAGAGGGAGATAAGGGGCATCCCTGTCTAGTCCCTTGTTGTAACTTAAACGGTGAAGAGAAGACCCCTCCCGCCCTTACCCTTGCCGTGGGACAAGCATACAATGACATGACCAATTTAGTGAAAAACTGACCTAATTCAAACTTGTGCAGGACAGCCTCCAAATAGGTCCAGTCCACTTTATCGAATGCCTTCTCTGCATCAAGTGTTATCGCTGCAGTAGGAGTGGATAGGAATTTAGCTTTCTCAATGACATGCGCTAAGATTCTAGTGTAATCGCTTGATAACCTATTTTTTAGGAATCCCGCTTGTGAGGGGTGAATTAGGGATGGAAGGACTTTCTGTATGCGTTGTGCCAATATTGAAGCTAGAAGCTTACAATCTAGGTTGATTAGTGAGATGGGCCTATAATTCTTTGGGAGCTGAGGATCTTTCCCTTCTTTTGGTATAACGGCTATAACCGCTTCAGCTAGCGTCCCTGTTACCTCCCCGGTCTCGCCAATCTCATGGAACATATTCAATATTGGTGATGTGAGCGTCTGGGAGAAACATTTATAACATTTTGCCGTGAATCCGTCAGGGCCGGGGGCCTTCCCACATTTAAGAGATTTGATCGCACTTGAGACCTCTGACTCTGATATTGGCTTATTTAGTGTCTCCCGTTCTGTCATGGTGAGTGTTGGTAAGTCACATTTAGTGAGGTAGTTTTCCACCCTCTCCTTCATATTAGTGTTCTTGGCATATAAGTTCTCGTAGAACTCCTTGAACAATTCCGCGATTTTAAGGGGGTCCGAATTGGGCCTTCCTTTGTCATCTACCAAGGAGTTGATTATGTTTCTTTGAATTTTAAATTTAAGGTATGCTGCTAAACTTTTCCCTGCCTTGTTTGATTCGCAGATTTTAAACCGTTTTCTTCTGTCTAACCAGACTCCTGCTCTTTCACTGATTAGTTTGTTGTAGGCATATTTCTGATTTGTTAAGTTGTTAAGCGTTTCAGAAGATCTATTCTTCAAATATTCACTTTGGAGTATCGAGATATCTTTATCTAGTTTCAATAGAGCAGCATTATGATTCTTATTTACCGCGGATGTAATCTTTATGACGAAGCCCCTTATGGTACTCTTAAGAGCTTCCCACCTAATGGAGTCAGTGGTGTCGCCCTCCTTGTTAATTGTTAAGTATTCTTTAATGGCGGTTTCTATGGTGTCTCTGTGTTTCTCTCATTTAGGATGGCGTCATTGAGGTGCCACATTGACTGACGAAGTGTTGGCTTAACGTTTGATACAGTTAGTGAGATGCATGAGTGGTCTGATACGAGTCGTGGCTCGATGCTTGTATCCTCGATTCTGGCTACAGCGTTCCTAGTGATGAAAAGTTAATCGATCCGTGAGAATGAATCGTGTGGAGGGGAGTAAAAAGAGTAGTCTCTGCCATCGGGGTTTTGCAGGCGCCATGTGTCTATCATGTTAAATCTGCTGCATAGCCTAGTAAAGTCTTTATGTGCTTTGCTGGGACGGAAGTTACATTTAGAGTCCGTATCTAAGGTAGGGTTGAACGGAAGGTTGAAATCGCCTGCAAGGATATGGACCGCCGAATCCGGGATAGTATCCATTTGTGTTGTGAGTTCTGACCAGAAGGAGGGTTCGTGTGAGTTAGGGGCATATACGGTTGTAATGTAAAATTCAGTGTCGTCCTTGATCAATTTCGCCGTAACCCATCTACCTTTTGTGTCCATTGAGGAAGAAACTACTTCCACGTTGGCCTTTTTTGCTATAAATATTACCACACCGTTTTTCTTAGCTATGGCTTCAGATCCCACAAGTTCTGTATAAAATGTATTCCGTAGGGTATGGAAGTGTTTTGCCTCTAGTTTCGTCTCCTGTAACAAAGCAATGTCTCCCTTCTGTCTACGAAGGTATTCTAATATTTTCTGCCGTTTAATCGGCTGATTTAAGCCCTTCACATTCAATGAAAGTATTTTAAGGTTACTTATACTCGTTGTACCTATAGGAGTATCAAAAGAGGACGCCATCATGTGTCACAGACATACAATATATAGAAGAACAGTTTAGTCCTATTGATCGACAGTCCATTTTGACTAGTGAAACCCAGAGTAGGCTTATGGCAATGACCATGTTTTTTGTTAATGAGGCCACGTCGCCCACAATTCTATGAGAATTCCTGAACAATATCAGTAGGTGAACTCTTCGTGGATAGCGCACCTGCAGAATGGCGCAAACATTGGTATCAGTGTAGGCAAGAACAATAGTGGTTTCCATAAACACAATAGGAAGCACAGTAGAACACATAAAGAAAAGTAGAACAAAACATTCCAATCCCCTCCCCAGCTCCCAGAACCCCCCCCCCTCCACCCTCTCCCTCAACCCACCCTTCCCACCCCAATTGTAGATAAAGAACATGGCGACTCGGGGACGGCCGCGCGGCCGCCTCCAAGCAACTTGCACATATCAATCACGTATATTGTAGGAACTGCAAATGCATTTCTGAACGTGGATGCAAATAAGTAGGGAACTTTGTAAAACCACTTCAATGACTATAAGAGAGGCTCGTGGTGTGTCGGACAATTCTCCTAGCGGGCAGACCAAAGCAAACCAATAACATGCCAGATATATCTGTAACAACTAGTAACAAAACCTGATTACAACAAGGTGAGCGTACATATTAGGTAGCAATTGAACGTATAGTGTAATCACAGTAGTTTAGAGGAAGAAAACATCACCATTGAGAAGGCATCCGCAAGTAACGACCAAAAGCTATAGCAATATAAGACAGTGCGGAATATACTTGTACGGGAATATTCGCATATGATCACAGTCAGCTGGTGAGCAGTGCATACGAGGACCGAGCAGAGGCTGTGTTTGATGTACTATGGGATTCCAATAGCAAGTGATCACTTGTAGACAGATGCAGTCGCACCCATTAGTTCCGGTGGGGTAACTTCCATACGGCCATCTTCCTGGTTATATAGTGAGCGTCTGAGTTTTTGTGGATCGAAGAAAACAGTGGTTACACCTTGGATGGTTACTTTAAATTTTGCTGGGCCGATGAACCCATATTGGTGGCCAAGTGATTTCAGTTGCGGTCTCAGTGCAAGAAAAGCTTTCCTGATGTCCATAGTCTCTTTACTGAAGTCCTGCGATATATATATTTTCTGGCCTTTCCATAGAACATGTTTATGTTTGCGGACAAATGTAAGGATTTGTTCAACATGTTGGAACCTTAGCGGTTTACATATTATCGCTCTTGGGCCTTTCTGGTCCTTCTGTTATTCTTCCCGGACCCTATGCGCCCTGTCAAACTCCAGTGGTTGGGTGAAGGTGAGGCTCGTGGCCTGTGTAAACCATTGCTCAAGGAAGGCTATGCAAGAGCCCTGGGAGTCTTCTGAATTTTCTGGGATACCAAAAATTCTCAGGTTCCCCCTCCTATTTCTATCTTCCAACTCCGCCACTTTCCTTGAGAGGTGGTCAGAACTCAAGGTGAGATGTTTAATAGCTCCGCAGGTCTTGTTTTCAGTATCTTCCAACTTGCTTATTCTACTCTCAGTCTCCGACAGCCTTGAGTTGATGTCTCTAATGTCTTGTCTGACCGCAACCACTTCCTCTTTAGTGGATTTGGCCAGGTCCTTAACTTCCTCCAGTCTGCTCAAAATAGTCTCCATTGCTTCGCTAAAATCTTTTTTCCCTTTAAATGGAGAAACCGGAGTTGGTGGGTCAGCTTTCAGTCGCCTGGAAGTTTTTCCATTTTCTTTATCACCCATTTTGAAGACAGATGATGGGGTGATATTTAATCTTGTGTCTCTTCTTGTGTGATATTAGAACACGAGTCCACTAGTGCTTATCTAGCGTTTCAGCGTTTCAGCGTTGAGTAGCGCACTGAAGTGGTAGATTTGCTCATGAAAAACCAACAGTAGTGACTCATTAGAGCAAGTCTATGATATTATCTCGAGAATATGGCAGTATTATGGCAATATAATGGCACTATAAACACCAACTAGGCGAATCTCGTGTACGACTGTGCTGGCAGTACATTAGCGGCCGCCATTTTGTAAGCGAGCACGTCAGGCGGCTCCTCTCATGGCGTCTAGTCGGCGTGGGCGATCTCAGGCAACCTTCGGGAGTTGGTGTAAACTCTAGTCCAAGCAACACACAGACAACGCCTCCGCTGTTACCATTACCTCGCCCGCCCTTGTGCTGCTCAACTCTTTTGAACACTGCCCCCGTTTCCGTTTCTCAGAGTGTCTCCGTGATATTGGTAGCGCGACATTGGCTCAGAAGCATTAGTTATGTTGCTGTTGGTGCATGAGCTCCGTGTGCCACTAAAATTGGGTCGTAGGAGCAAGGACGCTGGCTGTATGCGGAAGATAAGTAGGGGAGAGTGATCCGGTCGCCATTTTAAGGGAGAGGTTATTCGCGCCGTTTACTTTACTTCGCTACAAACATTAAGCACCAGCCAGCAGCAGTCACACATTACTCACTGCCCTTGAATCCATAGTGCCGCTGAGTCCCAGAACCTTGAGTGGACCGTTGGTGTTGTGTAGGGATTGCCTCGCTCGGTGGTCGCGTTGCCTCCGTCGCTCCGGCAGCCACGTTGCTCCAGCCTCCGTCGGGTTCCGTCCCGCCCCGCACTCTCTAGCGGTCGAGACGAGGAGGGTCGTTTTCTCCTGCGTTCAAGGTCGGAGTCGGCTCAAAATTGCTCCTTTAGATAGGGGTCAAGTTCCGACGCCTGAATTTCCTTTCAGGTCGGGAAATGATGTCGAATTGCAGCTCCCAGCATTAAAATGCCGTTGTCGCTTGGAGGAGCTAAGGGTTACGCCGCCATTCTTCCCGGCGTCCAAGCCACGCCCCCCGAAGTCTCTGTTTTTACACAAGTTCCACAAAGTCTGAAAAGTCCTTTTGAAAAGATACCTTGGGTAGTCATATTTTGGCAGATGTAGGTTACAGTTGTTCTTTTGATGATAAAAGGTTTTAAATCAATAACACTATTGACAAACTGAGCAGAGCTCAGGAAGACTTCCTTCACATGGCGTGCAGGAGAAAATCTGAGAGTAGATGCCTCTGTGGGAAGTGTTCTAAAGGGTGCTGTAGCCTAATTGAATGGAGTTTCGTTCCTTATAAATTATGTGGATTAGGTAATCAAATGAATGTCTTTTAGTCATTATAGGCTATGTGTGTTTTATGGTACTGCTTTACAATTTACATTTCAACATCGGAGAATGATTCAAGCATGTGAATCTGTGAAAAATCCAATACTGAAGAATCAGCTGTGCCACACAGCCTTATGCTTTCTAAAAACATTAATATTATTGCACATAGTTATAGTTAAAGAACATGGCTCTTGGGTCAGCCTTCTTTTGTGATTAGTTAGTGTGATTGTTAATTGGCTCTTGGGTCAGCCTATAGGATAGCAGAAATCCAGTGTGTTTGGCCTGTCAGCCTTAGGGTTGTCTTCCCTCCAACTTTTTGCCTTCCTCAAACATTTTTCAGACTTCTTTTTTGCTGGCCTTAGGACTCTGGGCACTTTACCACTTCTAACCAGTACTAAAGTACATGTGCTTTCTCCTCCAAACATGGTAATATTGGCTCATACCCAATTGGCATACTTTTAATTTACTTATATGTCCCTAGTAAAGTGCACTACATGTGCCCAAGGCCTGTACATTAAGTGCTACTAGTGGGACTTCAAAACTGATTGTACCACCCACTTAAGTAGTCTTTAAACATGTGCAAGGCCTGCCATTGCAGAGCCTGTGTGTACACTTTAAGCTGCTATTTCAACCTTGGGAAATTATTCTGTTTCCAGGCCAAACCAACCTTTTAAATACATATAAGTCACCAGTAGGTTACACTTGGACAACCCAGAAGGTAGGGTGCAATGTATCTAAAAAGTAGGAGATGTACTTTTGGTTTCAAAAGTCCTGGTAGTGAAAAACAAATGTAAGAGTTGCAAGGCCTACATCTCCCATAGGATAACTTTGTAATTACAATATTACATTTTATAAGTGTAATTTCCAAATGGGAAGATATTACTGGTTCAAGTTTGGTGTCTCAGTGATCCTAATTTTAAATCCTAACTTACGGTGAAGTCATATTTTAAATTGCAGTTCTGAAAATGCCAGTTTTAGAAAGTTATAGGAAGGTAAAGAGCTAACAAGGGAATTGTTTCTAGAAACTTTTTTATATTTTTTCCAACTCAATTGTATAATCACTTAGGGCCTGAGTAGGATGGCGGTCGGACATCCCTCTGGAATCGGAACCGCCTGACTAGCTGTCACACCCTGACTAGCCCACACCCTGAATCACAAAGCCTGCCACATAGTGCCGGGATATGTAAGGGGGCACCATAGGTACATCCCAGGGACCATGTCGAAGGGCGAGGGAGGAAAGGGGCCCGCTACGGGCAGCCAATGTCCCTTTCTGCCTGCCTTTTCATGGCGTGTAAACCACCATGAAAAGGCAGGCAGAAAGGGACATGGTAATCCTTACAGCTGTGCCTGGTATGAACCGCCACTGTTGTAGTGATACAAGTCCCTTCGATGAACGGATCCATGGTGGTTGGTCTACCCGACTTCCAACCATCCACCCGCCATCCTAATGTGGCGGGCCGTAATCAGGATTACAATGGTGGTGGGACCGCCATTGATGGGCTGTAGGTGGCGGTCCCACCGTCATAGTTATCAGGCCCTCAATAATGAGGAACAATAAAAGGAAAATATCATCCAAGTTAAAATGGAGAAAAGTATGAGGCAAGGGTATTTATGACTGGTAGCAGTAGTAGAAGGCATGTTCATAATGAACTGAGGTTTTACCAAAATATGTTTTGATTAACTGATGAATGATAACGTATGTAATGAAATGTCGATAATATATGATTACTGTAAGTTGCTTACAATAAAAAAAAATTTTTTAAAGGAATGGGTTATTTTGATTTTCAATGTTCTGACATTATGTAACTTTTACATTCAATTAATGAGTTTACGTCCCTAGCATTACTTTCGTATATTTTTCTTTTAGCATTGCTTTTCAGTTGAATTTTACAATGCTATGACCAAGAGAGGAGAAACAGTGAACTCAATTTAGCTGTGCTGAGTTTCTGCACACCAGTCAAATGGTAGGCCCCTGCCTTAAAAAAATATTCTTTCTCATCACTCCTAAAAGGGGTTTAAGCCTTGGCATCAATGTCTCTTTTGTTTATCTTTTAGTATTTAAAAAACATGAACCTAAACATTCTTTGTTAAAAGAGTAACAATTATTTCTTTTTGTAGCTCCTGTGCTCAGGTTGGTAGGTAAGGCACTATGTCTCTCCTTACATCACTGATCTTTGTGAGAATGCAAAGAACTTGTAACATAACATTTTGTTATGGCAAAGGAAGAAGGTAAAAAATATATACCTTTAAGTCCATTAACACCTGCACAAAGCCTGTATAAGTTTGGTAAGAGTGGCATTAACTCCCCCCGAGTGCACATATAGCAATAGTAGTATTGTAATTTAGCAAATAGCACATCAATTGAAGGACAAGTGCCTAATGGAATGAAAACGTATTGGCATTCCTAAGGTATTAAGCCTTAACATTATTCTAAATTATTCTTTCCTTGTTCAATAGTTTTTACAAAGAACTTGGGATTGGTAAGAGAAAGCCAGTGGGAAGAGTAAGTTACTTCCTTAATGCTGTTGTGAATGACTACTTTATATCTTAGTGTCTGTGCTCAGGTTGTACAGGTTTTCAGTTTCTGAATGCACTTTATAGTGGTGTTACATTTACATTTGCTACTTATGTCTCTAAATACAAAACATGTACTTTAGTCCCACGTAAATCGAATTGCTTACTGCATAAAGTGTTTACATCAGCAAGTAAAGTTTTTTTATTGCAGGCCTGGCTACTGACTGGCATATTTTTTGCTGGTACTTACACTTCTTGAACCAAGCGCAAAAATCTGTTTTGCCATGGATTTGCAAAGACAGTCAGTCGTCAACAGCGATTTACTTTTAACAAAAAGTGTTGCATCTTCTTTGTTTTGCAAATAGCAAAGGTCTCATGCTTTTTCTAATCCTCTGGTACGAATTGAACGAGAACATGCAATCCTTGCCTTATAAAACATTTTCCTTTTTTAATAATTGAATCACAAAGAAAAAATATTCTCACTCTGCCTTTTTGCATTCTTCTAGGAAAAGTTGAAATTTTCTGCTTACTTTTCCTCTGGGTCAGCCCTAGAGAAAGTGGCACGTCGTTTTACAGATTACTTATTGTCAGTCAAACAATAAATTCCAATGTTACAAGTATCTCCAACTAAGGGGCCAATTCCGATGTCAGACAGACCACAGCCCGTCCAACATTGGTCAGGAACTGGAACCGAACGACTTCTTGTCATCGGTTCCAGACCGGCAAGTAAAAGCAACCCTAAACTTAACAATGGGAGCATGCATTCCATATGGAATGCATGCTCGCATTGCTAAGTGCAGAGGGGCATTTCATCCCTGCACCCCGTGACAGACACCACAAGGTGCCTGCCACTGGGTGCAGGGATCAACAGAGGGGTACCATAGGTGCCCCCTAGGCCGCAATTCGGTGGCCTCACACCCATGAGGGCCCTGCGGCGCCCCTCAAAGAAAGTTTCACACTGCCTTTCTGTATCGGAAAGACCGGAACAGATAGGCAATGGGAAACTGCCATCATACTCCCTCGGCCGAAAAGAGTACTGAAGGGTTTCCAGACAGTGGACAGGCTCTCTGAGCCCATCGGAAGCCATCCGGAAAAAAGAGTTGCATTCCTCGCCGACCGAGCCCATCGGAATGGCTCGATCAGAATGGAATCCATACGGGCAAGTCCGATGCATTTAGGATGGCTCCGACCTAGTGTCGGAGCCACTCCTAACCACATCGGAATTGGGCCTCGAGTATTTCTTTAGGTAATGGCCGCAATTGCCTTCCCATGTTATCTCTTGAAGGTTATTACAATTACATGTACTTCTGTCTTTGGGTTGCTGTCTTACAACTTGTATCTACACTCGAATTTACTAACAAGTCCATGCTGTAGTTAGCTCCTATCATTTGGCTGATTCATTATTTGCTGCATGATGAGAAAAACATCATTTCTTTTTTTAAACTAATAAAACTATAACAAAAATATATATTGCTCTGAAAACATCCATTAGTTCATCGTCATTTAAACATTACAGTACTCAAAAAAACACTACAAAATTACATAACACAATGTCAAGGCAAGATCTTTTGGCTTTGCCAATGCTAGTTCTCCTTTGCTTGAAAACCTTAGTTTGGGCATTCCTGCTTTAACATATTAGTCATAAACCTTTACAGTCTACGTAAAATGTTGCATTCCATCACCTACACCACATCACATCTCATCACATATATGACCTGCAGTGCACTTGTCATGTTAGCACTCATTATATTACTATGCTTTGGTCAGATTGGGGCAGAAAAACAGGCCTGACTCTAAAATAAAAGAGGACCCTCCATTTGCGAACTAGAAAGCTGAAAAAGTGTCTCACATTTGCAAATTAGGCCAGTTTTGAACTTGTAAACATGAGCTGTATATGTTTTGCAAGATATGGGTGATTGCATGTCTTTGTGCTTGCTGCAGGCAATGTTTGAGATAATACCAGGAGAAACCAATCAACACTCTAGGTCATAAAATAGGCACACAAACAGCCAGAAAACCAGGCTATTAACTGACCTGTTAGACCAGCCGTTGGCCAGTCCGTCCCCAGTGATTGTCTCTCCCTCTTGTAACATTTGCTGTCTGCAGTTCATGCACTAACTTGGAGAAATTATTAGTTAAATATATGTACTTTAGACAGCACAAAGGCCAGAAATAGGTGCTCGGCCCTGCACTGAACCATCACAGCTATTTATGATATGGCCCGATAACTCAGCGCAACATAAGACAATGCAAGATACAAGCCATCCTGAAGATGGAATAATTCTAAACACCCATTATTAAAGTCTACCCTTAGAGAAACCCAATTTTGAGGTCTTATTCACAAGCAACCAACATGGACCAGTGAGGAGTCACTGCTACTGGCTAAACCGGTTTGTAATGTGCTACATATACGCACTGAAATATATGAGGAGAAGGTTAGGCTTGAGTATCGCCTCTAGTTATCTGGCAGGATAAACTTTATTAAAGAGGACACTGTTGTCAATGTCAATAAAACACAAACCATCAGAGTCGTCAGCATGCTGGGTGTAAAGTTAAGTTTCAACATGTTCAAAAAAAAGTTATTTCTCCTTTAGTTTATCAGTTTTGCTAGTCTAAACTACTTTTTGCTTATCTGGTTGTGCAAACAAAAACTGTCTTTATGCATGACATTGATTAAAAATTACTGTGTCTGCTAGCAGTATATAGTACTTTTGAAAAATGACAATCACATTTGCAAAGTTCCTACTGAATGAAGAGAAGCTTATTATAAGGGTATGAGAAGACCAAAGTGTAAATGTGATTCGATAGACTAGAGAGAGATAATAATGGTACCAGAGTGTTTTGCAGTATAACTGTCCACCATTCAGTCAAGAAAAAAACGAGTTAAATGTAATACCTTTCATGAAAAACCATCATGTATTGCTTCTCAACAGTTACGTTCAAGTTGACCGCATGAATGGGAAACATAAATTAACTTGAAAGGACAGAGTAAACATTTGACAAAATGTAATTTTTAAAAACTTTTTTATTAATACAATATCAACATTCTTTTGGTGGCTAAGTAAAGCCTAATTGAGGGGGGAGGCTCTTCTGACAGTTGGAGATAAACGCTGTGTGGCCAGGAGAGATAGTGAATGTTTGAAAACAGGGAATATATTGTCCTTATCTGCTATGAGGGGAGTATGGCCCTTCTACAGTATGACTAAAACATATTTTCCATTTATTTTAGCAATCCATTTCGATAGGTGGAAATAAGCATGCACCCTTGTTAGGAGATGAGCAATTTCATTGTTTCATATTAGATATCGGAATAATAAATATTCTTATTTCATGACCTATCAGCAATAGTCCATAGTGTGCTTAATTAAATAGTTTTCATAATACACAACACAAATGTTTCACTGTAACAAAGAACAACCTGTTCTTGCTATCTCGACTACTTTCTCATATATTTTTACACTACATACAATATGGATTACAAAACAAAAGAATAACTTTTTTCTTTTAGAAAAGTACCTTTCTTGCTCTGACAAATACTGACTGTCCACATCTCTGTGTCGACGATCAACTGGACTTCGAGAGGCATCATGGTGTCTAGTTGGAGAACGTGATCTTCTCATTTGATAAATTTCATCTAAACTCCTAAAACAAGAAAATAACAAAACATGAAGTAATTTTATTTTTAGTGTTTTATTATTCAAATCAACACTTCATTCTGAGGACAACCTGCACCCCAGTGAACTAAACAATTAGAAATGTAATATAATTTCCGTAGATGTACAAGTCTTTTTATGTTTTGTTACATGGCCAGATAATTCATTCTGTGGAACAATTCACCTAGGCAAATTCAAGTTTGATAAAAACAAGGCAATCGAAGATTCAGTAAAACAGATGGTTAACAGATATTATGTCCACTATTTCAAGTTTTTCCATTAAAAACTCTGCATAACAGACCAGTTACAGGACTTAAATGTAAGACCGAAAACCTGATATTTTCTACAAAAAAACAAAACACAAGAAAGACTTTTTCAGTCCAAATGCAAAGTCAGGGCATTATTAAAGAAACCTCTGCATGTAGGTGCAGAATGCCACAATCACTAAATCATATTCTTCAATATACTGCAGACTACCTCTCTCTCAAACACACACTCACACACACACCCAGCACAGCCGCACACAATACATAATGGGTTGCTGTGAAATGTGTGCTTATATTAAGTGCTACCCGTGACATTCATGAAACAACAATCACAAGGCAGAGGAACTGAAAACAAGCACTGGGTGCAAGGCCTCATTCTAGGGCGCGAGGTGCTTTCTCTTATTCAACTTTTTAAAACTGTTACTGGCAGGTTCATCTCAGATGAGGGTCTACTCACAAAAATATCATGTGGCATGTCTGCCACTCAGATTTATATCTTCCTACGAAATGGAAAAACATTTGAAACAATAGATGAAGGGTAACGTTTGCCTTGCTACGATTCCTTTAACTTTTAACCAAATCATCCCCATTGTCTGCAGTTTTAAACATGGGTAATGCTGCTTATTATTGTTGTATCAGTAGCCATGTCCTCCACCGCTCCAAATTAAGAGCACTACCGACATAGAATCTTATCACATACAAAAAAATGAAAAGTGAAGCACTCTTCACTGGTTCCAAATTAGAGCCAGGTCGCTAACTTTTTGTGGTTGAAGAATACATATCCAACAAACAATGAAATGCACACAATGGTCCTTGAGGAACCACAGAATATGTCACAGATCACAGGGGTGGGATTTCCTTTAGACAGACCCATTCAGAGTGACTAAACTAGGGGTGGCCGGTAAACTCCACCCTTCTGGCGTACTTTTTCCCACTAAGCGATCTGCTTGGAGCGCAGAGTTTGGCAAAAACTCCAATAACCACCGAGTGGCGAAGTTTTTCTCACACATGGTTTACCTGCTGCAGAAACAAGCAAAGGCCTCTGATGCTCCACGTGGTGCCGGTCGAGCAAATTTTACATCTCGGCACAAACAATCTGTCCGGCTGACCGGAATTCTGCAGCTCACAGAACTTTGCAGAATCTCACTGAGGTTTTAGGTAACTCTGCCTAATTCCGCAGAGTAAAACTCTGCGAGATCCGCCCACCCTTACCATGACCCTACAAACAGTAAAACGTACTTTATTGCCTGTGTGGTTGTATGTTACAATTGTGTCCATTATGACATCGTCCTACCACTGAATCGTCACCACTGTATGTCCTACTACCGCATCAGCCAGGTAAGATTAATATTTATTTTACTACCCCATATCCCTAATCTACTGATTTACAATATATTTTTGTATTTGTTTATTGTAATTGTAAACGTATCCCCTTTTTCTTTTATGTCTTTCTATTTTGTTAATAACTTAATCCTAAATCCTTAATATATTTAAACAATGTCTAATTCATTTAATCTCATAACATTTATTTCAATATAGTTGATTTAAAAAAGAATTGTATTTAGCAAACTAACCAAGAGCCTTAAGTGGACCTACATTTTTAATAGGAAAGTACCGGTATTCTCCCTTTACAAAAGTCTGAGAATATTGATATTTTCCCTTTAGAAATATCTTCTCATTTAAAAATCTTTTTATTATTTAACAATGTTATAAATAAATACTATTAGAATTCTTTTACATCCTTATCATATATTACATTTTTGGGAAATAATTTATATGGGTTACCCTTTCTTTTTTTTTTTTTTTTTTTTTTTTTTTTTGGTTAAAGACTTTTATTGAGCAATCAAATAAAAATTACAGAGATGGGCCCACAACCACACGGGCTGGCCGCTAATAGCAACGCACAACATAAGAAGCAAACGATCACTTTCGTGGCCAGGCACAAAGCATATACCAATTATTGCTCAAAGCATAGGACAGGACATAACAATTTTCTGTATTAATCATAAAAACAACGAACTCTAAACAAGGCGAATGCACATTAATCAAGTCAGCCCAGAAGGCGGAGGGGAAAGCCACTAATCAGGAAGACAAAAGCAAATCAATGGGACTCGGCAAGGCCGGGGGGGGGGGCCAGCGGGGAGGGCAGGAAAATCCTAAAACAACATGAAAAAATTTCGGGAACGTCAGCCTAGGGAGTTAAGGTAACATCGGGAGTGTCAACCAAGGGAGGGGTACAAATATCTCCACGATATGCATCCCACTGACCCCAAATCTTCGTCCACGCCCTGGGTCTGCCCCTAGCCACATAGACGGTCTTCTCTCGGAACATGGACCAGTCCATGTTATCCTCCCACACCGAGACTTCGGGCAGTCGGGATGCGCCCCAGAGTTGCGCAATGTCCCGCTTCGCGACCATGTATCCCAAGGTCGCCCATCTGGTCTGGGCCACAGAATAGTCGGTGGGTTCCCACACGTTCAACAGGCATCGTCGGGCCTCAGGCCGCAGGGTAATACCAGTCACATCAGACATCACCGCAAGCACATCAATCCAGTAGGCTGCTACCACCGGGCACTCCCAAAGAATATGCAGAAATGTAGCACTCATCCCACAACCACGCTTGCATAAGCCATCTGGGGAAAAACCCATCACAACCAGACGCGGACCAGTTACATACACCCGGTGGAGGATCTTAAGTTGAACCAAACGGAGACGGGCGGGGATGGCGACCTCTTTCGGAGAAGAGAGTGCCGACTGCCAATCCTCGTCATCCAAGTCCAATCCGTCACCGACCCAAACCTCCCTAAGTCGGACCAATAAGTCAGCGCGATTATTAATCAGTTTCTTGTAAATAAGGGAGATAGTGCTATCAGGCAGGTGTCCATCCAGTATGCGATCCTCAAGAGGGGAGGACTCGGGCAGGGTCACATCAGGAGTCAGAACTGAGGCCAGGGCATGCCGGACCTGCAAATACCGAAAAAACTCTCTATCACTCAAGTCATATTCTGCCTTAAGGGCCTGGAAAGACTTCACTCTACCCTTCACACAGACATCACCCACTTTACATATACCAATCATATCCCAGCGGTCAAAGCCCTTAGTAGACCAGAGACACCCCAAACGTTCAGAAGCATAAAGCGGAGTTGCCATTGTCAGTCGGTTCTCCCATCCCAAACTCACATTCGCGGCGCGCCACACATTGACAGCGGTCCTGGACGGGCCCACAAGATGGCGCCCGGCCGATCTGGAATAAAGCGCTCTATTAAAATCCCTCCCCGGCAGCTGGAGTCTATCCATCTCAAAGGCCGGATCTCGACCCGGGGAATACATTGCGTGGTTAATGGCAGACAGCTGGGCAGCCCAATAATATCTCTTGATATCGGGGAGCGCCATGCCCCCGTCATACCAAGGGATGGTAAGTTTTGCAAGGGCAATACGAGGACGCCCGTCCCAGATCAGCTGCCTTTGAAGACTCTCAATCTCTCGGAAATAGGTAGCGGGAATGTCGTCATAAGAATTTTGAAGCGCGTAGAGGAATCGCGGCAAAGACATCATTTTAAAAAGGGCAGCCCTGCCCAGAGGAGACAGGGGTAGCTTACGCCAACGGGCCACATCCAGTCGCAGTCTAAGAAGCGGGGGGAGGAGGTTACGCTCGAACCGGAGTGAGGAGTCCAGCGTAATAAAGAGGGTTACCCTTTCTTAAAATAGATTATCATTTTATAGATATTTATTTTAGTAACCTTCACTGCTCCTTAGAAGTAAGTGAACATTATTTTATTATACTAGCTCACCTTTTAATTGTGTATTCAGTTTGTAATGTATTTACATTAATTAAGTAACCTTTACCCCTCTATTCATTTTATCTATATCTTCTGAGGAGTTTACAGTGGAATTATTTTAACATCATTTGTTTATTTCCTATGTTTTGTGATTTGTTATTCATATATCTCAGGAGGAGGTCCTTTGATGAAACGTTCATATTTAAAACGTTATCTTATTACTTATAATTATATTATAATATAAATTGTATTTTAATGAATAACCTTGGCTTCAACTTGATTAATAAAAATGTTATTTTCTTTTTTTTAAATATAGCTACATCTAATTGACATATCAATAAGGAACTTACCTCACCCATTTCTAATGTATTACTATATTTAATTCAATATTTTTACCATCATTTAATTTTCATTTAACCTCCTTATCCACAAAATTATGTAATGACCTTCAAATTTGTTTAATTATATTTTAGTTCATAGTCCAAACCTTAAAATAGAAGATTAAACTCTAGAGGTGTGTTTGTCAACCATGAACTGACCCACAATGTAGTTGTTGTGTCAATGTAGTCGGAGCATTGCAGTAGTCAGACAATGTACTGGAGGCGATGTAACAAGAAGTTGAATATTCCTCCATCTAAGAAAAAAGAATTGGAAATGACAATTGGTCTGGCTTTAATAATCTGTACTCTCGACTCACACAGGCACAATACTCACTCTATACTTATACAAACAAGTATGTTATCCTCTACTTGCACACACATTGATACAACACTTACTGTGAGCTCACACAGCTATTTCACTCGGTCTGCACTCACACCAGTCACTTCAGTCACCTTACATTCATACAGGCACAACACACTCTATATTCTGACCCTTTCCAGCATTCTTACATACTGCACTCACTCTGCACTCATACCAGACACTAAACATTTGTATAGCACCTACATGTTGGTGATGTTTTGAAATCAATGGTCTTCTATTTTACCAATTGGGTTAATCTTGGGCAAATAATACTCCAACTGTGCTTCTGTCTCCTAATACTACAAAAGATTAGCACATTCAAACATAGTTAAAGAAGCAAATACCCAAGGCACGCAACCAGCATTGTTATGTTTCACACATTCACTGCCATTTTGAAGGTTCTCACTTTTAGTATTAGCGTCTCTCAAGGCAAATTTGTTCCAAAAGCTGCATTTTTCAGGCCTGCACCTATGCTGCACTTCTATCCACAG
The DNA here is from genome assembly GCF_964261635.1 of Lissotriton helveticus. Classification (NCBI taxonomy): domain Eukaryota; kingdom Metazoa; phylum Chordata; class Amphibia; order Caudata; family Salamandridae; genus Lissotriton; species Lissotriton helveticus. The sequence continues at coordinate 592,664,553 of NC_136067.1, read as the reverse complement.
AGTAAAAAATGCTAGGCACATTTTTAAAGCTTTTATATGACTGAAAGATTGAAAGTAGGCCCCCAGTAGGCTCTTCGAGTTTTGCTCCAGCGTGAATCCTGCTTGTGTTTCTTTGCTCCTCATGCAACAGACCACCCTCCCCCTTGCCAAAAAAAGCACACACACCCAGGATTAAGCACATCAGTTGGTTACCTTAAGCAGGTGGCATTGGAGGCTAGCCCCCAGCCGCTTCCAGGCCTAATGAGGGGCAGTATTGTATTTCATCTCCTAGATATAAACAGGCCAAAACTTTAAAGGAATTCTTCAGATTGTGTGAAGGGACTAGGCTGGTGGACTTCACTGGGAGTTAGCTCCAAAGCCTCTCCTTGTGGTATGATGGGTGGAGTTGAGGGGAGGCTGAAAAACAAAGTGAGTCCCTCTCAGACTTGGAAAAAAGGATCCATCCTACCCTAAGTAAAGAAGGCCAATCCCCCCTCCACAGATACGAGCACCTATTGGCCTATATCTCAGCTGCTTTTCCAGCAAAAATAGTAGAGAAAGCCATACACCAAGAGTTGGCTTCTTTTATAAATTCACACAACCTATTAGGTCCAACTCAAATCGAATTCAGGAGCCAACACAGTACAGAATCAGCCTTGATTGTGGCATCAGAGATCATAGGGTCTTCTCTAGACAGAGGAGAAAATGCTACATTGATAATGTTAGACCTCTCTGCAGCATTTGACACGGTCAATCAAAATCTTTTGGTTGGCCGTCTCTACTTACTCGTACTTAGGGGAATGCGTTACCCCTTCAAAAATCTTTTCTGTCAGAATGGGATCAAAGCATAGCCCTAGACAAATGTGTATTCAACACTTTTGTTTTCCCATATGGAGTGCTCCTTAATCCCCACTCTTTCATCTTATATGTCACATCACTAACTAACCTTATAAAATAATTTGGGTTCTCACTGATATCTTATTCTGATGACACCCAGATTGTGGTCTTGGTTTCAGGCAATCTGGACCACACTGCTGTCAAATTCCATGTTTGTATGAGACATATAGGAAACGCGAAGAATAGTAATTGCCTGAAACTAAACTCAGGGAAAAATGAGGTGCTCCTGTTTGGAAAAAACAACTCGTTTTGGTCTTCAACTTGGTGGCCTCAGGAAATGAGTGCTTTGTCTACACCAGTAGAAAAGGTAAGAAATACAGGAACCCTTTTCGCTAACAGATTGACATTTGAAAGCCAAATCAATCAAATAACATCATCAGTTTTTTACGCTGTCAAGATGATAGGAAAATCCTTCCACTCTTCCCTAAAAACCTGCAAAAGACAGTGGTCACTTCATTACCATTATCAAAATTAGATTATTGCAATGCACCAACATGCAGCAAATACTCTTTGACAAATTGTTCTATGTAGAATCCCTAATCACTATTCAGCATCTCTGGCGGTTAAGGAGTTACGTTGGCTACCTGTAAAAAAGTGAATTGCTTTCAAGGCTCTATGTATTGCCTTTAAATCACTACACAACTCAGATCCTGCCTACCTGAGACACATCTTCTCCTGGTACATCCCTCCCAGGCCACTTAGCTCATCTGCTACAAAACCTGAGGAAACCTAGGAAAACCTTAAAAACTTGGCTATTTACCCAATAGTCTTGAGAGTGTACTGACTTACCTCCCCAAAAAAGTAGGGATTTTTTTCACACTGAATTAAGTTAAGGCAGCACCAAGATGCCCCTGGGTATTTGAGCATTTTATAAAAATACTTCACATAACATAATAACCTAAGGATACCTTCCAGAAATAACAAGTTCACATTGATTAAGGGTCCAGAGAGCATGTTGTTTCAATTATGAAGACACTTCTGCACTACGGGGTGCTCTCTTGCATGCTTGCACTTGCGCACATAGAGTCTAAGATCACTTTGCAGATATACAAGGTTCTGGGGGAAGCAGTCCAAGGATTCCAAGGATCTGCCCGCACTGCAGGGCCACCTCCTGAACTTCTGGACTTTATCGGCATCCATGCGAGCTCTTGTGTTCTCACTCCTTGCCAGCGACAGTGCCTGCTCAAGCATACCACACAATCCTAATGCATGCAGATGCTGTATTCTTCGGCTTCACCTGTTTGGCTGCAGGGCACCACAAAAGTGACAGGTTCCTTGTTCATAGACAACCCAGCCTTGCGCTTTTAAGGGTGTTTTACCAGCACAACTTTGAGAGTGGCTGTGTTAGTCCCAGCTGTTTGTGTGCCTTCATACAAAAGACATCACATTACTACATAACAAAATCCACATTCATTGAAGACAGTATCCCGTAATTGGTGGCCCCCAAAATCCACATTTCTTAACTGTACACTGCTAACAGAAACACCTTAATCCACACATTCAGTTCTAGACTCGTTAAAACCGGAAGATTCCCAAAAAGCGCATTAAAATGTTTTCCATTCCACTCTGAAATAACAGCACCGAGAAGCCTCTTTTGTTGAACGTTCTACTCAATGACATAACATACATCTCTCCATCTTCACAAACCAGAGGAGCAGTTTCAAACAATTTATGACAGTTAACTCTTTCTCTCGTGTTGTATTGTTAGTTTATCACTATTTGAAGGTCTGCCTAAATATTTGACACATTGCCTCAAAGTTAAGCCTGACTGTTTTGTGTCAAGCTACTAGATGGCTAAGCACGGATTCATTTGGGATTTTGTTCCATTCAGTTACACAAAAGTTATAGAAATCTTTAGTGTAGAGCAGCACAGCATACGTCCACTAAGGCAAACAGCTTCAGATCTAACTGCAGTGCACCCAGGGATTCCACGATCAATATTCACTTGGAATCCAGAATGCACTACAAAACATAACAGGGCATGTGCCAAGAATGTATGCTAATGCATAGTAATACAATGGAATGTAACAGGTTTGCTTGTGTTTCCCCTTGAGAGAGTTTCAGCTTGAGTAGGGTTTCACCCCTCTCAACCAGTAACCCAGTTTCCGATACCCTCTATAGTGTTTGTCGTTCCCAGACTATAAAATAGAGTTTTTGCAGGATCACTGGAATAGTCAGTAGCACAGGGTTAACAGGAGGATGATGTCACCATGGTACTGGAATTATCTGATACAACAATGACACTCCCCCAGAAATTCCATGGTATGAGATGTTTCTTTTGTTTTCACTCAGAGGACATGAATGCACAACAAGTACTCTGTCCCTCATATGACCATCCATGCCTTTAGAAGTGGACAGAGAGGACTGTATTTCTTAGGAACTTTAAGAATGAAAAGCATCAGACAGGTACATATCATAATGAGTATTCTTGGTCAACAAAAAATAACAGAGGAAGGCACGACAACTCATGATGCCCTCGGAGAAATACAGGAATATGTGCCCCAAGTCATTATTGAGGCACAAGACACACAAATTAAAACACCATTGCAGACGAGGTAAATATAAAGCATGCAGTGCAAAACACATGCTGGGCTCAGTGAATAAAATGAAAACATGGCATGTAATTGTTGGATTTGCACCTCCAGTGCAAAAGGATAAGATATTTTTTTCGTGCTCACATATTTCCTTTTTTGATGTGATTTACTTCGCATGTCGGAATACTGTTAAATAGTGCCTGTTTAGCACTATTGTTTCCTGTTTTTTTCATTAAACCACATTACAAAAAAATAATATTTTCTGAATGATTATTGTGGTTAAAAATTGCATTGTTTCGTCCTTTACCTTTTTCTTCATATTTCCTGCTATTCTACAATTATCTTTCCATTCGTTGCTTAAAGAACTCTTACTGTTGAAATGTGGTGATAATTTCATTTATCTTTCGTAGGTTAGAAACTAGAGACTTCATGTATAAAATAGCTAACCGCCAAAGTCTGTGCGCCAGTCACTTTCTGCCTAGGAGGTTTTTGTGTGGCCCTTTGTGGAGTATGATTACATTAGTGTTAGTTGCAGGGCGTCCTGCGGTACACCACCAGTGCTCATGGCCTAAGGAAGGGCACAGTGGCAAAGATATGGTTACAGGTTCTTTGTGCAGGCATGTGTTTGTGTGACAGACCCTGAAAGTGATAGAGAGAAATGCGAATTTGAAGAGTGACAGCAAAAGTGTGCGTGAGAGAAAGAAATGCAAAGCAAAAAAAGTGCCACAGAGGTAGAAAGAATAAAGAGCGATAATGAGAGTTTAAGAGGGAGAAGCAGCTAGAGAGAAAATCGAAGGGGGAAAAAAGAGGGCTAAAGATTTTTTTTTTTTAGAAGATTGGGGAGAGATGCACAACACGATGAAAGCAGACAGGGCCTGATTCATATTTTTATATGTGGAGACTTCGCACTCACTACTCGTAAATACCTTTATCAATAGCAAACAGTCTCAAACTTACATGAAAGTGAAAGTTTACCTTTGTGAATCAGGCCCAGAATGAATTGAGGGAGTGTTGACATGGAAAGATTGAGCCAGACAGTAAGAAAAATTAAGTTAAAAAGATGAGGGAAAATGGCATCTTAATCAAATCTAGCCATAAATAGTTGAATTACCTCGTGTAAGATGTTTTGTGTGTTTTCCTGATTTCTGTTTTATTTGTATATACCTAGTTTGCTGCCAATTTGGAAATTTGCTTTTATTATACACGCCACACGCCGGAAGTCGGGGAACGAATGGTCCAGTTACCGCAAGATTTCAAACCGAAAGAAACAAGTGTCCGACTCGGATCTCCAGACTAATTACCGGGCGTTCGAATCTTCAACATGTACCTCACTCGCTCTCAAGTTCAGAAATTCCACACTACGTGAGGCCGTTTACCACCCTTGTAGCCCCTGCGTGCTACCTGCAGCAACGGATTCATCCAGTCCCTGTCCTGAGGAGAACCCACAAACCGTCAGTGGTTCGAAATGCGTTGACCCCCAGGCTGTGATAAGGAAGAAGGGTGCAACTAGGGACTAAATAATACTACTCTTTCCCCTTGTTGTTCAATCCTCAAAACACCCAATTACAGGCATATGTAGACAGGCAGGCAGTATCCTTGAATCCCTTTGTCCGCCTGTCTTCTGGTATATAATTTGAAGGACTGGTGCTTGTGTTAAATGTTTCTTATGTATCAATTTATTCGTGTATATATATATTTGCTTTTGTTTGGTGTTTCTGAATCTTGAGTATTGATTGTGTACAGATCCAACACCTGTATATATTGCGCACATTATTTTTTGAATGTATACTTGATTGTTTTGATCAGTGTGCCTTTGACGACATGCAAAGAAGTCAATGAAAAATTTGAATAAAATAAAATCAAAACTTTTTCAAACAAATGTGTGGAACACTCAGTACTTATAGGCTGGGTGTTTTCTAAATTATAATAAAAGTAAACCTGACTGGCTATTTGTTCTGTTTTGGTAGATAGTTGAGGTCCAAGCCGGTCAGAGACAGGACCCAAACCTTTCTTGTTGCCCCAATTTGGAAATTTGAGCATTGGGAGGCAGTGGGAGGCTGTTAACCATCTCTTTCTCTATGTGCTTTGTTATTAAAACATGGTGACCGAAAGGGAAACACTAATGGGAATATTTTACAGTAAAAGTATGCAGAGGTTCAGCATGTGACAAAAAGTCAAATGACCAATGTAGTACACCGAAAGACATTGCCACATATGGAACTAAAAACATGGCAAGTGGCGAGCAAGGTATCCCTGTAAGATTGTAGACATTATTGCAGTGTCAAAATGTCCACCCAACGTAGGTTTTACGATCAAATCTGACATAAAGAGAGACATCTGCAAGTGGACCAAATAGTAGTAAGCCCGAGGAGCGTACATTTTAATTTATGACCATGAAAGTTTTGTTAGCTTCCAAGTTAAAACAATTCCATTACTATGAAGCAGTGACTGCCTACATATGTAAAGCTGTACAGGTTATTCTTTTTTTATGAAGTCCACTTCGGGAGTCAAGGCTGGCCGAGCTTTGAGGAAGATACGTCTCTGCACAGTCTGCAGGATTCTGTTGCAGAAGCAGAGGCTAGTAGAACCTGGTGTTACTGACAGAGACAAAGAGGAGCACTGGCAGACTCAGTTTATCAAGGAGAAACAAAAGACTCATCATGAACAGCATCAATCATTGCATCTTCTGCATCTCATTGACTCATAGTGGTCCAAGATTGTGTAGGTCTCCGCTCAGGGACTGTGAAAGCGAGAGGCGAGGATGAAGCTCTGCAAAGGCCCGGACAAGGAAAATAGGGGTGCATAGAGAGGTGGGCGCTGGCCACGGCCCTCTACTGCAGCCCTGACAAGTTTGCAGGCTGTGGCAAAGAGGAGCACCATCAAGAGGAGGTGCTTGGTGTGAGCAAGATTTGTGGTTGTGCGGTGTCTGGTAGGTGCTGGCCAAACAAGAATATGATTGTGCACTTGAACTACCATTATACTGTGCACTTTGAAATGGAGAGTAGCCCCTCTATGAACAGTGTATGTTCCAATCTGTCACATGATGCTTAATAAAGAGAATATGGATAGTTCTTCATGTCTTCCCTGATTATATCCAGGGCACTATGAAGCATAGACATAAGCTATGTGTGATAAAACAAAAAAGAAAAACATAGTGTAATAAGCTGTAGTAGAGGGTGTGGCAGCTACTAAGCTAGAAAATAGTGAGGGGAGACATGTCTTCATGCCTCAGATGGTGCAGCAACTTCTCGGTGGCATTAAGTCTGGCTCCCCCGCTGACCCTGCACCCCCCACCATCCTTATGAAGGTATCAGAGACAGTGATCCCAGTTATCACAGAGTTAATTAACTCCTCATTAGCAGCAGGTATTGTCCCTCCCTCCTGGAAACAAGCGAGAGTGAAGGCCTTACTGAAAAAACCGAACCTGGACCCAGAGGACTGGGCAAACTATCGGCCAATCTCCTTGCTACCAGGAATTAGTAAAGTAGCGGAGAAACATGTAAATACCGCACTATCCTCCTTTTTGGAGAATAATAACATCCTACACCCTACTCAGACGGGCTTCAGGCGGAAACAGGGTACAGAAACCGCCCTGATTGCAGTGATTGAAGAAGCAAGGATAATAGTAGATGGAGGTAGTTGTGCTGCAATTGTGCTATTAGATCTGAGCGCAGCCTTCGACACTGTCAATCACTCCATTCTGAAGCAAAGACTGAGTGACGTCGGCGTGGATGGTGTGGCACTCAGATGGCTGAACTCCTTCATCACTGGCAGAACTTTTGCTGTCTTTGAGGAGGATGCCATTTCAACCCAAGTCCCTCTGCAGTGCGGTGTCCCCCAGGACTCCTCCCTCAGCCCTACAATGTTTAACATCTACACGAGACCTTTGGCTGAGGTGGTGTTGCCATGGGGAGTACACCTGGTTACCTATGCCGACGACACCCAGTTAATAATGTCACTCTCGGGCCAGGAATCAACCAGTGAAAATCTCTTTTCCTGCCTAGTGGAGGTGTGTAATTGGATGAACACCTCTTTCTTGAAACTGAATGGCACAAAGACAGAGGTTATGATGCTGGGACACAACCCCCCCTTGTCAGTTAACGCCTGGTGGCCTAATACCCTTGGCCAGCCCCCTCTGCCCAAGGAACAAATTAAAAGCTTGGGAGTCTGGTTGGACCCCACACTTAGCTTCCGGGGGCAAGCGCGTAAGGTAGCAGCCACCTGCTACGCCCTAATAAGAGTGATAAGGAAGATTCTCAAGCTCCTCCCATTCGAAGCTAGGCGAATTTTGGTGCAGGCTTTAATCTTATCCCGGCTAGATTATGCAAATGCAATCTACCTGGGGGCTCCACAAGGAACGATTAAGATCCTGCAAACGGTTCAAAACTGCGCGGCTAGGCTGCTACTGGACTTACCCCGGAGGAGCTCTGCTAAAGCGGCAGTACGTCAATTGCACTGGCTACCGGTACAACGAAGGATATGGTTCAAGGCAATGACGATTGCACACAAAGCGATGACAACATCTGGACCTATCATAATGCAACCCCTGTTCCAACCCTACCAGACCCCAAGGACCAGCAGTAGAAATCTTCTTATGGTACACAAGATAAAAAGAACCCGCTCAGGTGGCAGACGATTTTCCCTACAAACAGCAAAATTCTGGAACCAGCTTCCCGACTCCCTGCGGCTGGAAGCCAATTATCTGAAGTTTAGAAAGCTGCTGAAAACATATCTGTTTTCATAAACCGATGAGGACTGACCGGGTTTATCTGAAGCGCTGGGATGCTCACGGGTAGCCATGCGCTATATAAATGCGTAGTCATTCATTCATTCATGCACTTCTGAACTAAAGTATGTCCTCGGAAAAACTGCTTTCAATTTTGGTACTGAGACAAAGAAGTCCGGAATTTATCCTCTAACCGTGAGGTATAAGTACTATTGGAGTCACACAAACAGGTAAATAATGTAGTTGGTGATTTGGTTTTGTCCATGCAATAGTAAGCAAATCACAGATCTTATTATGTATTGCAAGAGTAACAAACATAGAATCCCTCTGCCAAAGTTGAATTGTCAGAGCCTACACACCTTTTACTCGTGCTCGCTGTCTGTTTTCTTTTTAATAAATGTAAATCAGATTCAGGCTTAGATGTGACAAGAGCATTGAACTCTTTTTTTTTTATAGATTTTGTATTGAGCAGAGCTTTAGATACATAAATACATACATTCATAGATACATGATCTATTTAAAAGACATCAATGAGAAAACCCAGTAATACATAATCAATGTGATAGCTTCCATTTTCAAGATACAACTTTAAAAAACGAGAAAGTGAGTTATTCAACTGTAGCAGCATATATCATCATCTTCTAGTATTAATCTTGTGGAAATTATGTAAAATAAAGTGCAATAACCAATGCGGTAACAAGCTTAGATAAAGTGCGACAGTGTCAAAATCGAAATAGTTCTAAAGTGCAGTACAAAACAGCTAGCATATTGATATAAAAAGTAAATACTGCAGTTACTCTTAAGAGGTTTCTAAAGTGCAATAACCAATGAAAATTGCCAATGTTCCTGAAATACCAATAAAGTACAAGAATATAAAGTGCAAGTGCTTCTAAAGTGCAATATAATACAGCTGTAGCATCGATATAAAAAGTGGATACAGAACGACTAGCGCATTGATATGAAAAGAGAGTACTGCAGTTCCTCTTAAGACTTTTCTAAAGTGCAATAACCAATGAAATTTCGAATATTCCTGAAATACCAATAAAGTAGAATGATATAAAGTGCAAATGCTTCTAAAGTGCAATACAATACATCCACAGCATCGATATAAAAAGGGAATACTACAATCCCTCCTTCAACTTTTCTAAATCAATAAAAAACTTCCAATTCTTTTCGAATTTCCTGGTTGCCCCGACCCGTGTGGCATAAGCTTTTTCAAATTCTCGGGTCCTTTTTATTTTATTAAACCATTTCAAATGCGAGCGGGCTTCGCGCGATTTCCAATTCTGGAGAATTAATTAACCGGCTACAGCACATGAAATAAATAGAAAAGTTTTCTCAGTCTCTGATAAGATCGTTCTATCTCGACAGAATCCGAATAGCGTGGCCTCTGCCTCGAGAGGAACGTGCTTGCCAATTGTTGCCTCAATATCAGAAACAATTGCCTCCCAGAAGGGACCTCCAGAAAAAAATATTGTGCCAACCACCTTCCCCGTCTGCCTGGCAGCAGAAGCATTTATTCTCGGTTTACAGAAATCTTTTTTCTAGAGCGGCCGGGGTTAAATAGGAGAGCCATCGTGAAAGGAAGGCCATCCTTTTAAAATTCACTGCACGCAAAGATTTCCTTCCTAGAAGGCATATGGCCTCCCAGTCATTCAGAGTGTGGGCACACCCTGTCTCACGAACAATTTGAGCTAAATGGCTCTCCAACACAAACATTTGACCCTGTTTACATAGTAACCGGTACCAGTTCCCCACACAGCTCACTCTGGCCCCATAAAGAGCTACCATCAATTGATCTGGGGTGTCCAAAACATTGTTCATTTTTTTTAAAAAAGTGGACGATTTGTAAATATTCAATAAAAGGGGGTTTCCAAAGGCTTTCTGCCCAGGCCACTACTTCTTGCCAAGAAATCCCCCTATTTTGAATTATAAAATGTCTTAACTCAAGTAGTCCACAGCTTTCCTAATTCCTAATGTGACTACTATATCGAAGCTGGATACCACAGCTGGACATTTCTCTCAATTTTAAACATTGGAGACCCGAGGAGCCCATTTTTAAAAAAAATGACTGAAGTCTAAAAGCCACGTCCTTCAAGGTCTTATACCTGGTTCTTTTGGGAAGTTTGGACGTTTTTAAAAAAACTGGGGTTTGCGAGTTGCTTTCTTGAATCATTTCATCTAAAAAAAGCTATCTTTAATGCTTTTAGATCCCATCAGTTCCGATATTAAATCTATAAAGGCTGCCACGTAGTACGTTCTTAAATTAGGCAAAGCTGAGCCCCCTTGTGCGATAGGTAATTGAACCCCTGCCATTTTGACCCTTGGTAATTTATTTCCCCTGACAAATTCTCTAAATAAACTTTCTAGTTCTTTAAAAAAAGGACATGTTTATCCTTATTGGGACATTAGTAAAAAGAAATATAAGTAACGGAAGTATAGACATTTTAATGAGCGAAACTCTTCCTACTATCACCTTCATTCTTAAATAGTTCAATTTAAATAGCTGATGGTATTGGCTAGATACATATATCCCGAGATATCTAATTGGGTCTGGTTTAATTGCTTGGGTCCTCAAGCAAGGTGGAAAAGAATTTAAATCTGCATTGAGGGCAAGAACTTCCATTTTATTTGCGTTTATTTTATAACCACCAATTAACTCAAAACCTTTAAATTTCCTTAGAACCATTTCACAATGCTCTTTATCTGGGGTCAAATATAAAATCATATCGTCTGCAAAGAGTTTCAGCTTTGCGATAACAGGAATAGGAGGTTTAATCGCAACATTATTACGCATTTTAATTGCAAGTGGCTCAATAAAAAAAGTAAAAAGTAAAGGAGAAAGCGGGAAACCCTGCCTGGGTACACAATTTATTTTTATAGTTCCTGCTTGTTCTGAGTTAATCGCTACCTAGACCGTAGCCCCCTGATATATATTACGGAGCATATTGACCAGCTGAACTGGAAAACCATATCACTCAAGGTTCTCCAGTTCACGAGGTCAAAAGCTTCCCTGCATCACCCATAACAACACTGGCCGGGATAGAGTTCATAGTAAAAAAATCCAAGGCATGTATTAAAAACTGGGTATTCGCCGTCATTAATCTGCCCGCTATGAACCCGGTCTGATCACTACCAATAGTCTCATGAGCTGCAAATAAAAAGCGCTTAGCGCACACTTTCATTAATATTTTATAATCTGAATTCAGAAGACTAATGGGCCTGTATGAATCAACGTCAGCCGGATTTTTATCTTTTTTAACAAAAGATACAATTATCGATTCTTTAAAACTTGTTGGAACTAGGCCACCTGCTTTTACGTAATTAAACAATTTCTTCAAAGGAGAGATCAGATCCTCTAAGAAAACCTTTTAAAATTTGATAGGGAATCCATCCTGTCCACATGCTTCAGCCCCATCTGTTGCTTTAATGGCTGCCAAGATCTCATCTGATTCCACGTCTGATCCTACTAATCTGATCCTATTCTCTGATAATTTGGGAGTACCCATATTCAACAAATACTCCTGGATCTTCTCCTCCTCCACCAAATACTCAGTAGAGTAGAGTAGAGTTGGTGAAAGTGTTTCAGGAATATCTGGGGAATCTTGCGGCTATCGGCTACATCCAGACTAGTCAAGGGATCGAACACTTTTGTTAATTTACCTTTTCATGTTCTAAAATTATAAATTGAATTTATCCCTCAATACTAGTTTGTTCTACTTTTTCATCTTTTGATGCTCCTTGTCCAGGTATGGGAGGGTAATGTGGACATAACCCCTGTTTTTTGCTCCACTTTTGTTATTATGGTGGCTTCTTGTCTTTTTCTGGTTGAGTTAGTCAGGAATGTACCTACTAACTGGCTTTCCTCGTAAACCTTTTGTTGGAACATTTGTGAACTACAAATCTCCTCCAGAACAAAAAAGTCCCTCAATGCTATTCTTGCCGGTTCTAGAAGATTAGGAAGCAACCGAAGTTGGAGAGCATATTCCTTTTCCACCTTTGATTGTAGTTCGGCTTTTTTTAACCTCCGGGTATTTTCTTGCGCGGCCGTAAAGGCAATTATTTGACCGCGAGCAGCCGGCTTGAACCCCCCCAAACTGCAAATGGCTCTGCTGTGTTCTCATTAATATTAAAATATTCAGAAATCCGTTTTCTGAATTCTTTCACCCAGTCCTGATCCTGCAAAAGGAGTCGGTCCAGCTGCCACCTAGGCCGCTCCCTACGTTCTCCCCAAAGCACCATCTCCAACCCAACATATCGTGATCTGAAAAAGGATTACACCCGATATCAGCCTTAAGAACTTGAAGAGATCTAGACATAAGAAAAAAATCAATCCGCGACGCTGTTCGAAAACGATACGAATAACAAGTATAATAGTCTTTATCGAAATTCATTTCTCGCCATGAATCTATCAATTGATATTCTGTTCTAATTGCTTCCACTATCTTTTTGGTATTAGGTTTCAATGTTTTTCTTTTTTATTAGAGGTATCCTTTCCCAGATCCTGTATGAAGTTAAAATCCCCTCCGCCCTGGGGCACGTAACATAAGCTCTTTAATCTCGACCAGTGCTGAGATATCGTCTGACACAGGACCATAGTAATTTATAAAATTAAAAAATTTCCATTCCAGCTTTACTACCACCCAAATCCATCTACCATGTATGTTCCTATCCGTTTGTAAAAATTCCCAAGGGAGTTGTTTTGAGAAATAAATGGCAACTCCTTTCATAGCCAGACCAGACCGGAGTGCGAAAAAGACATTAGAGAAGACCCTGGGAACAAATAGTTTGGGAGAATTAGATTTTAAGTGTGTCTCCTGAAAAAACAGGACTTGGGGGTTAAAGGAAGTCAACCATCTTATCAAAGCACCAAATTTCTTTTTGTTTAAAATTCCATTTACATTCACTGATAGGATCTTACATTTACCGGTTTTCATACATTTTTTCTGGCAACATTTTCGATTATATATTCTTGGTATCTTCTGCTCTTACTCTTTTTTTTTCTGCATACACCATGAACCCCCCCCCACCCTACCCGCACTAGAAGGAACCAACCCCAACCCGAAATGTGGAAGAACCCCTTCCAACCACGCTGACCACATTTTGCCCCTCTCAAATACCCTCATGGGTGTCATGAAATTACACCCTAAGTGACCCCAGCTGACCCCAGGACCCCCACAATACTTTCAAGAAGAAAAGATAGTTGCCTATCAGTTATATTTTTCCCATACCAGCTCGGCTTGTGTCTTTTGGGGGAAGGGCACTAAATCTTATAATTACTACTGATAATTCCCCATATATTTCAATATTCAAGCACTAGACCCTGCTGAAATGTCTTTTAACCCCTTTACCGCGGCGTAGAATCCGCCACAGTGCGGAGGTTTCCGTGCGTGGGTGGGGCCGCGTCGGCCAATGGACGTGCGCAGCACTCCGAAGGTAGTGCTCGCGATGGCTGTTGGCCGACGCCAGCACGCAACGGGTTAACAGAGCCTGAGCCTCTTCAAGGTCTGAAATCATAAAGAACTTTCCCTTGACTAAACCTCTGAGTTTTGACTCCCATCCAGCAAAAATGTCTCTGCTGGATGGCTTTTGAACAAAATCTTTTCCTTTATTCGGAAATCCGCTAAGTTCAGCAAGATAGTTCTTGGTATCGAGGAATTCGGAAAAGGTTGCGCTGGGACTTGGTGGGCTCTTGTAATAGTGAGGTCACCCTCAAATTCAGGGAGGGCATGCTGCTTGATGAATGAATTTACCCATGGGAGGGGTTGGGAGCCTTCTATCCCCTTTGGAACTCCAACGATCCGGAGGTTGGACCTCCGCAAGTTGTTTTCAAGTTCTTCCAGTTTGTTCTCAAGGTAGCTCTTTCTTTTGGCTGACTCCTTTACCTCTCCCATGGCCATGTTCATTTGATCCTCTAATACCGATATTCTGGCTTCTGCTTCCTGCAGTCTGGCGGGGAATCCTGTCATCACTTCTTCAATTTTCCCCAGTCTCTGATGCAGAGCAGCGATTTCCATTTGTTGTACTTTTTTCATTTTGCGGACCTTCTCCAAGATTAAATTCAGGATATCTTTAATACCTAACTGAAAGACCCCCCCCGGACTCCATAATCTGACCGGGATTGCACAATTGGCCATCAGCTCCCATGTTCATAACTCCCACCCTTAAATCCGAAAGGACCGGCCTAGCTTCTGGGAGCGATTGCCCCTGAAGTCTTGATTGAGGTTGAGGATGAGATTGGGGTTGGGGCTGCGAGGGCATCAAGCCCACTAAAGTGATGATCTTAATACTTCCGCCTTTGTCTCCCCAATCTTGAACCTGGGTGAAACTTGACCTTGGCATAGTTTTTCTCCCTGTATTCATGGAGCTTAAAGATGATGGGGGCACTGCTGATACTTGTACTAAAGTTAAATCTTGCTATGGGTGCGGGATTCCCGTGAGATCCAATTCCGAATTTCGTCGAGTTGTAGTTGCAGCTTGATCCTTGGGAGTCAGTTCTTCTTGTGAACCTATGAAAACCGATCCAGACCCCGGCAGTGGAAAACTCAATGATTTGGAGACTGGAGTTGGTTGGTGGAGAGGATTGCGACATTTGTAGGGTGGATTTCTTTATAAACAGCAGAAAATCCTTCACTCCTTTTACACTTTTTCCTGAGCTGTCCTGCATCAGGCTGCCTTGTGAAGATATTACACCAGCGGCCTCAGTCTGCTCCGGTATGGCGCAAACCTGTTCATCCCTTAATTCCGGCTGCCCCTCGTGTTGTGGAGAAGCTGTGATGGAAGGGGACTCATTTTCAGAGATCTCAGGGGTACAATTGAGATCAGGGGCACTGGAATTGTTGCCCTTATCTTTTTCCCTATTGGCCGAATCACGGCTTTTTTCGCTCGGGCCTGGTGGGTTTTAGCTTTGAGGCGAACCGCGCCAGCAGTGTCCATTTTACTGGATTTATTTACATTACTTGCATCTTTCTGGGGTTTACCCATTGTTACCTCTTTTTTTTAAATTATTTTTTCCTTTTATTTTGCCTTCTTGCTTCTTGCCTTTAATTAGGTAACTTTAGCTTGTTACTTTCCCCGTCTTACTTCTTCTTCTCCCCTTTAATCACTGGTATTGCAAGTCCTTATAAATCCTCTTTTTCTTTTATCTCCTCAGAAGAAAAATAGACCAAAAATGTCAAAAACACCTCCTTGATACTTCACTTCATATTCAGGGACGCGTTATCTTTTCCTGCACCCTTTTCAGAAAGCCGGATTGTCACTTGAAAGGCACGCACCCCTTCCTCACCTTGATGAGCGCTGTCCTTGCCTCTTATGGCTGCCGAAAGTGCTCCCTCTCCTCTCTCACAAGCACAGGTGAGGGAAGCCAAGAAGCCAATCCACCGGTAAATTCCCGGCCACGCCCCCCCCCGAGGGCGAAACTCTGTTCGGACAACCAGCCTCGCATAACTTACAAAAAAAAAGCCACAACATAATGCTCCGAAACTTGCAGGCTCTCAGAAATGCCAGGAACGCTGAGCTGAACACAGGCTGGCGTGTTCACCGCAATTGCCAATCGCCATGTTGGTGGGGGGTGGGGCAGCGGTCACTCACGGCTATCCAGAGATGTGGTCCTCCATAGCCCGCATCAGTGAACTCTTTGATGAAAGCGAGCATTGAACTCAACCGTAGTTCTAGTTTTGACCTTGTAGGAATGGGACACTGGATGATAAACTTTAATAGATAAGGATATCCCCCTGGAAGCCACTAATTTCTTTCGGTCTTCCATAACTTTTCCCTTTGTCAGGGTTGAGTCTTTCAACATGCAATCCCTCAAATATACCTTGCCAGCTGTCCACAGTGTCTATTTTGAAGTTACAAAGCCCTTGCAGGCTACAAAGAAATCTTCACCATAATGCCAACCATAGTTTTACAGAAGCATGTTCCGAGACAACACCTTATAAGAATGCACTTGACACACTATTCAGTAGTATGGAAGCTGACGTAAGAAATAAATCAATATGGGTGTCTGTGCTATGCACACATGATACAAATATGTAGTTTCTCTCCTGAGGATGCAAGAGCCTCCAAAAGCCTACAAGCAGGAGATCTTGTAAGAGGTCAATCAGCGGAACTCTGTCGTTGGTGCTGCCTGTGTCATTGCTTACCAGATCTTTCCAGGATAGGGTCCTCTACCATCGCTGTCTTACTTCTACACATCTTTCCGAGATCTTGAGAAAAAGGGAAACTTGATCATTTTGAAGGTACACATCAGGTCTGTAATCAACAATGTCCCCTGAACTGATATTTTTGCAAAACCATAATGGCCTTGAGAATCCCAGTTTTCAATAATGAGACATGTTGTGGTGTTCTTAAACAAGGCAGTACTCCTACTGGCTAGGAGTTAGAGAATCCTACCGCATCAGTCCAATATTTAGGCCAGTTCCAAGCAAGTAGTACTTTACCTTCCTAGTCTCTTTATAGTTTTACATCTTAAGATGGGGAAAGGATAGTTTTTTGAGACGGGGCAATGCCTGGTCATTAAGTTGATGTTTTATTACGTTTACTGCATAGGGTGAGCCCAATAGGACTATATTGGAAACAACTCTAAGGTACTTGTGAATAGCCCTAGTAATTGAAGAGGTTGTCACTCTAACACCAAGGAAGAGATCATGTGTGTAATGGCTCTAAATGAGCAGTAGAAGTCATCTCAAGTGTATGTGGGGACTCTATAAAGTGCCCTTCTCCTTAAGAACAATTCTTCAGATGATCACGGAAACAATGTAGCAAAGTCCAGTCACTTAGGGGTATGGTAAGATGCATCACTGGAGTAAGGTAGCTGTGATGTGGTAGGGCCGTGAGAAGTCGAAGCCATATGGCTATAGGAAGAAGGATGGCCAAACACTCAGGCCCCATCACCCGATCTCCTACTTTGAAAAAAGAAGAAAATCTACCTTGACTCTCTACAGAAATTATGCATTAAGCGATATGGGCACTAAAAATTCCCTAACAATGTCGACAAGGAGTATGGCAAGGGTTTCAACTATAACTAGTTCTACTGAATATAAATCAAAAGTCCAGATGGGTTACTGTGTAAAGGATAACCAGTACAAATAATTCATTCTGAGTGTTTCCAACTGAATATCAGTTCAGAGAACAATCCTCAGTAACAGAAGATATCTTTCCCAGGTGTACAGACAGAGAAGAAAGAGGAAAGTGTAGTCAATAATCTTGCTCTAAAGTCTCCTTAGAACGTTTAATGCAAGGAATGTGGGTTAATGTATGATGGTTTGAGGGAAAACTTAGATTTATAGCTGTATCACAGTTTGTTGCTCCATACACCAAATAGTATTAAGTGCCCCAACGTCTCATGAGAGACTTCAGTCATTCATATTTCGCAGCCAGATCAGGTTCAAATTCTTCACATGTGGCTGGGTTGGCAAGTGGTGGGCATTGAGGTTTTTAAAGTTCTTCCGTTTCATAGAACTTCTCATTCTTCCTGTCTACAACAATCCTCATTGTGGCTGGCTCCATGAGACCACGACGGATGTCTAATTTTCTGAGTTGTAGGAGGAGGCCCAGAAGTCCCATTCCCTTTATGTTCTCTATGTTTGTGTTGTAAACAAATGCCGAGTTGAATATCTTATGGTTCTTGAGAAGAAGGTCCACTCTTTAGCTTTGCTGTCAACATTATCTGTTTGATTTACTGATGGCGCAAGCAGCATGCTAATATGAGTCTTGGGGAGCCCTGCTTAGGTGCTTACCTTGAGTATATCTTGTGGCACTCTAGAATGTTAGAGGAGGAGAAACAGCCAGGGTCCAAGAAATATGTGAAGACGGATTCCGTGAAAAACAGCATGTCATTTTGTGTTTCATTTTCCAGACCTGAAATCCTGACATTGTCTCACGCACTCCTGTCTTCCAAATTCATGTTCTTTTTATGAAAGGACAATAGCTCTTGGCCCCAGGCTGGCTTAGGAGCTCTTCTGGACTGTAAGGAAGAAATGTTTTCATATAGACTTTATTTCTGCATTTGTGTCAGCTGAACTCCTCTGCATGCCTGCAATGGAGAGTCTATAGATGTAAGCTCCAGAAGGATCAACTCTAGTGTCATTGCCTCCATGTTGAGTATTTTGCCCAACAGACCCTTGTTTATTATTATTATGTTTAGTTTTCAAACTTTCTTTATTGGGAAAATAGGAAATAAACATATTGTGAGCACAGATAACCTCTGTGCCTAAGAAAAACAGTACAACAGTAGCTGTGTCTGGTGTTTTGGCTGAGGTTGCTGTGATGGTGTAGTAAAATGTCACTGTTCTGGACTGTATGTGTCCTGGTTCATTACGTATCATGGCTAGGATATAATTACCCAGTTGACTGTAAGGCAACTTTAAAAAATGTAAGCATGGGAAAATGTACTTCATCAAACTTGCAACTTCCTATTCAATTACATGCCTTATGTGACACCAATTACATGAAGTCAACATTCAAAGCATTAACAGCAGGGGCAAGGATGTCCTCTGACCACATAATTAAAGTCTCAGAACTAATAACGGTAGAGCGGTAACAAGCATTATGCACTGTGACAGTAGATATAACTTTTTTTTAACCCAGTCTCTTGGTTTTTGGGCTGTAAGGATGAACATGCTAGGGTTCTACTGCAGTTATTAAATATGATATTGCAATGACACATTAGTGATAGTACTCCAATATTCACTGTGGTCGCTATCAACTCTGGTTGACATGTAAGCATGGTACTTAGCAAGTGATAACCGTTCTTCTGCGCCTTGCATGATAAGTTAGGTATTTTTCTTCTCCTGCAATGCTACATTACACTATTTGCCATGTGAATGTGCCCGTTACCTCGTCAGGGTGAGTTAGATGAAAGGCATGGGTCACTTGAATGGATCCTGTGTGTTAGGAGAAGCAGGAAAGAGTGTGTATCATTAGCAATAATTATTCAAAAGAAAATGTTTACTACTAGTTTCCAGTGCATAGATAATGTATGTAAATCACCTAAAGAATGACACTTCAACATTGTACCCGAATGATTCTTGTCATTAATGTTTAGTTTGTAATGTGTACTTTTCTCTCACATGCAACAATAATATTCCAGGTGTGCAAAATTCAACTAATTAAGCAAAATGTTGGCAAAATTTTGTGCAATTACACAAAATACAATTGTTATTTAGTACTATATTTTAGCTCACAATGAATTCTTGCGTCAAATTCAGCTAAAGATAGGTGCACAAAAAGCACTTCAAACAGCTGTTCTGTTGTCCCTGTGCATTCACTATATATTGTTAATGCAAATGGCATATATGTGATAAATGTTTACAGAGAATGAAATGTAATTACACAAAGTGGCATAATGGTGGAATTTTGCGAAACAAATGTAATACGAAATTCTAGAAATTATATCAATTATGATAGCATGATTTAAATTGTGCCCAGTCCTGATCAATATAAATTGAGATATTATTAAGAGATTACCTGATGCTATGCGAAGAATATCCAAGCACTACTCTAACTGTAGTTAGCAACTTTAATGTTCAAAGTTAGTAGTTCCTATATCACAAAAGTGTTTTCTTAGAATTAGATATTTCTTGGGACCTCCCCTGTTCATCCTTTTCCAATAGGTGTAGTGATAAGGAAGCAATAAGCCCATTTACCTGGGCGTAGGGACTAAACTTAGCCTTAACAAGTGAAAGGTATGAAGACAGTCGAACTGGAAGGTTTACTTGGAGAAACAGAGATTTTTGTTTTTTGATTGATTACGTTTCCATCCCATGTATTGATTACAACTTCATAGCATATATAGGAAATACATCTATAATTAATCTCAAAACAGAGTCAACAGAATGGAATCATCATTACCAGGTAATCTTGTTAATGAAAATGCTGATATATAGGATTTTTGATAAAAAAATCTTCCCAAATCTATAGTGATCATTTCAATTCTGTGCCTGTGTATGCATAATATATATATATATATATATATATTCACTGAAAAAACCATAGGTTATACACCATATATAGTTAGGAATTAGCATTTACAAAACCTTATTTTACTCACATAAAACCATTGAAATTCGCATATATAGTTAGTTGCACTAACTCTATATCGCGCACCCGCAATCCACTGCTGATCATGTCACATATTACATCATTCATGACATGGTCAGTGACATCACTGATGACATCACTGATGACATCTCAAATGACATCACTGATGACATCACTGATGACATCTCAAATGACATCACTGATGACATCTCAAATGACATCACTGATGACATCACTGATGACATCTCAAATGACATCACTGATGACATCACTGATGACATCACTGATGACATCTCATTCGACATTACTGATCACATCACTGATGACATCATTCATGTGATAATACGATGAACCTCTTCAGACTCTAATATAACCTTAGATACACTCAGTGTAAACAGACACTCACAGACTGTCACTCATCCATGGAGTTACTCACACACCTAGTCAGTCATGCAAAGAATCAATCACACCTCCATTTCCTCAACTATACAGTTATACACACCTTACTTATTCAAACATATACTAACACATATTTACTCTCTTATACTATCCCTGATACAAGTTCACAATGATCCATACAGCCACTCACACATTCACTGGCTCTTATGCACAGTTATTTATATATGTCAACTCTCACATGTACTGTGTTTTACATATGTACTTACTTTGACATGTAGCACTGAGATATCCATTCACTCACCAATACACTCATGCACACAGTCAACCGCCCATACAGCTGTTTCCACATGCACTTTTGAACCCATACATCTAGTGAATCAACTGCTCACACATCTATGCACAGAGTCATACACCTCCCAGCCACCCACACACACACTCAGTCTCCCATACAAATACTTGGGCAACCAATCAATAACCCATATAGTTACTCATATAGCTACTGATCAACACATGCAGCAGCTTACAGAACAACAGACATAATGATGCACAAATTCAGACAGTTTAGTCACTAACCCATGCACTCAGTGAGACACATTTAATCACTCACTCATACAGTCAGTCATGCACCTACTAAATCCTTCATCCAGACACTTATACATCCACTCATTCTTCAATATGTAAGACATATTTTAACTTTACAGAAACATACAGTCACTGGATGTTGTCATCAGTGATGTCATCAGTGATGTCATTTGAGATGTCATCAGTGATGTCACTGACCATGTCATGAATGATGTAATATGTGACATGATCAGCAGTGGATTGCGGGTGCGCGATATATAGTTAGTGCAACTAACTATATATGCGAATTTCAATGGTTTTGTGTGAGTAAAATAAGGTTTTGTAAATGCTAATTCCTAACTATATATGGTCTATAACCTATGGTTTTTTCAGTGAATTTTCAAGGTTTTGTAAATGCTAATTCCTAACTATATATGGTCTATAACCTATGGTTTTTTCAGTGAATTTCAATGGTTTTTTAATAGCAAATATCAAAAGCTGTAAAATGTATTCTTCTTTTAAAGGAAAAATATATTTTATATGTATTTAATATAATTTTTTTATGTATATAAATTTTTTGAGGGAACAAATTTATCAACTATCATGCTGAAGAAGAGTGTGGGGAAAAAAACCAAAGAGGAGGACTAAGAGGAAAGAACAATCAGTTCAAAAATACAATTGCTTTAAAGCATGAAGTGCTTTTCCACACATTTAAATAACCCATATTAGAACATACAAAATATCTACAGAGGGGACGGTGTACATTGAATTTTAGACTCTTCATTGGTACCTACATGTTGGTACTTACATCACCCACACAACACAACAGCTCTATTCAGAGCTACCCTACCTCAGAGCACTCTAAAATATTATTTTAATATTTCCCTTGGTTTTCCCCTTGTTACGCTTTCCGGAACGCTACCCGGTGCGCGGACCGGGCGCTAACCGCGCGAACATTTGAAAAAAAAGGTTTTGTTTTTTTACATATATGGGCCTCCTCAGCCACCCTCAGAAAACCTAGGGGGTCAGGATATGTCTCCCGTGCCCCCTTATACCCTTCCCAACATTGTTTATCCTCCATCTTGTGACTAAATTCGTCTGAAACACAAGATGGCGGACTCCCGTTATGCTACCGGTGAGCTACCCGGTTCGCGTACCGGGTAGCGCTTCCACCGCGAAAATAAAATAAAAAATATTTTATTTTTTTGCCCCGCGGGGCCCTTTAATAGCCCCCACATCAATCCTAGGGGGTCAGGAGGGGTCTACCTTGCCCCCTTTCATTCATTTCCCCCTTCATTTATTTCCACCTCTTGTCTCTCGATCCTACCGAGAGACAAGATGGCGGCCGCTCCGGACTGTTTAGAATGTTGACAGTCACCGGAGAGCCAATCCGCTTCTCCTCGCGAAGTTCCGTTACGCGTCTGGTACGCGAACCGGGGCGCTAACCGGGACGCTGTCACAGATATATATATTTTTTTGAACGTTAATTTCTCAAAATCCACTGGAGCACATATCTTGAGACCTAGCAAAGGCACATCGGGCAAACAGTCTCTACAATTTTCCCAAGTTTCATAGAAATCCATTCAGCCGTTCGAGCTAAAAGTGAGTCCAACCGCCCTATGGAAAACTCAATGTTAAAAACACGTTTTGGGACCCCCCTTTTTTCTCGGCCCCGCTTGACGAAACCCCCCCAAACTAACAGGGGACGCTCAGAAACAAAATGTGCCATTTTCCTGAAAATTTCAGCCAATTCCATCCATCAACGCCAAAGTTATTCAACATAGAATGTTCAGAAATCCCTATTCAAAAAAATCCTAACTATATATACCTACTGGCGACCGCCAGTAGGTAATATATATATATATATATATATATATATATATATATATATATATATATATATATATATATAACATTTCTATGGCAAAATGAAACCCCTCATTTTGTTCCTTTTCAAATTAAATGTATTAAGTGTTACCACTTTATTCCAATCAAGATGACTTCAGGTGTGCCATACTTTTGTCATAAGTAAGACTGTTAGCGTTCTAGTTGTTCTTTATAACACTCTGGGACATTCTGTCATTGGGCTATAGTTGGGCTACATCTGGCTGATATTTGGGCTACATTTGGGCTCTTTTGTCTCTGGTGGCCATCTTGGGAGACTGCATATCAGAATTTTTTTAATGAAATATAAGAGGATTTGAGAAGTCACTCAAAATGTGCCCTAATTTTTCTTTCTTCAGCACTAATCATAATTTCTATGGCAAAATGAACCCCCTCATTTTGTTCCTTTGCAAATTAAATGTTTTAAGTGTTAACACTTTATTCCAATCAAGATGACTTCAGGTGTGCCATACTTTTGTTATTTTGTTATTTGTTATTTGTTATTTGTTATTATGGGTTTATATAGCGCCGGGTCACCTACAGGTCTCAGGGCGCTTTGACCACAAAACAAAACATCCGGGATATAAAAAGGGTGGAGTACTTAAGCTGAGCTGAGTGCTGTTCTGAACAAATTAGTTTTCAAGGCTTTCCTGAAACGGAGTAAATTCCCCTCCTTTCGGAGTGTCTCAGGCAGGGCGTTCCAAAGGTTCGGTAGTAGAACCGAAAAGGATCTCCCTCCCATTGTGGCCAGTTTGAAACGAGGACATACAAGGAGTTTGGCATCAGAGGACCTGAGATTTCTTTCCGGCCTATATATCTCAATCCGTTCCTTGATGTAGGTCGGGGCCTTCCCATAGATGGCTTTGTGGGCTATACAGAGGCTTTTAAAAACGGACCTCTGTCCAATTGGCAGCCAGTGTAGACTTTTTAATAGTGGAGAGGCATGCGTTCTCCGCGGAAGGTTGAAAATAAGTCTAGCGGCGTCATTTAGGACTACCTGAAGTCTGTTTGTTAGCATTTTTGGCAGGCCTAAGTAGAGCGCATTGCCATAGTCAAGTCTTGACACTATAGTGGCCGAGACCACTGTACGTAGCATCGACTGGGAGAGGAGAGGGACTAGTTTGCGCAACTGTCTTAGAAGACCAGTACAGGTGCCGACCACGGTGGAAACCTGGTTGGTCATTGAAAGGGCACTGTCCAGCTTAATACCCAGACTTTTGACTGTGACTGCTGGCTGTGGGGATGGGCCCAGCTCCTGGGGCCAATACAAGGCACTCCAGGAGGAGCACTTGGATGGTACTATCAGCACCTCTGTCTTTTCCGGATTAATTTTAAGCTGGTTGGTGGACATCCAGTGGACCGTATATCTAAGTATGTCCTGAGCGTGTGACTGGGCTTGTACTGTGTCATCTATGCCCAGCAGCAGCTGAGTGTCATCAGCATAGTTAAACACCCGACAGCCCATCCCCGCTAGTGTGTTAATCAGGGGCTGCAGGTATTGGTTAAACAGGAGTGGGGATAATGCTGAGCCCTGGGGGACGCCACAAGTCAGACTTCCCACTCCTGATACACTGTCTCCCATCTGGATTCTCTGGGTTCTCCCAGATAGAAATGAATCCAGCCACCGAAGAGCTAAGCCCTGAATCCCAAACCCAGCCAGCCTGTCCAACAGAAGGGAGTGGCTGACAGTATCGAACGCCGCTGATAGATCTAACAAAATCAGGGCGCTCGGTCTCTTACTGTCAGCCATCCTTCTGAGCTCGTCCAGCACCGAGAGCATAACCAACTCGGTGCTGTGGTGTGCACGGAAGCCTGCCTGCCTCTCATGGAGTAGATGGTTAGACTAAAGGTAGATTGACAGAGACTTTAGTACATGTTGCTCGAGTACTTTGGACAGGAAAGGCAGCTGGGATATGGGTCTATAATTTTTTAAGGCATTGGGATCTGCCCCCACTTTTTTTAGCAGCGGTCTCACACGGGCTTCTTTGAAGCTAGTGGGGAGCCTGCCAGTACTCAGGGATTTATTCAATGTAGCTAGGATATGGTCCTCTAGAATTGGGCCTGCCAAGCAGAAAATACTTGGGGGGCATGGATCTGCTGGAGAGCCAGATTTTGTCTTTCTCATCAGTGATTCAAGGGTTAGTGAATCCATAGGGGGAAATGATGATAAGCAACTGGCAGTTGGATTTAGAACAATCTGCTGCTCAATTGGGCTGCACCCCATGCTTTTTATTTCGTGCATGATAGTATCAACCTTATCCAGAAAATATTTCTGGAAAGTATCACAGGTATTTGTCATAAGTAAGACTGTTAGCGCTCTAGTTGTTCTTTAGAACACTCTGGGACATTCTGTCACTGGGCTATAGTTGGGCTACATCTGGCTGATATTTGGGCTACATTTGTTTTTTTTGTCTCTGGTGGCCATCTTTGGGCTACATTGGGCTACATTGGGCTACATTTGGGCTCTAACATATATATAGCCCAATGTAGCCCAATATATATTTTTCAAAGTTAATTTTCGTAAAAACCACTGGAGCATATATCTTGAGACATAGCAAAGGTACATCGGGCTACCAGTCCCTACAATTTTGCCAAGTTTTGTGGAAATCCATTCAGCTGTTCGAGCTAAAAGTGAGTCCAACCGCCCTATGGAAAACTCAATGTTAAAAACACGTTTTGGGACCCCCCTTTTTTCTCGGCCCCCGCTTGACGAAACCCCCCCAAACTTTCAGGGGACGCTCAGAAACAAAATGTGCCATTTTCCGGAAAATGTCAGCCAATTCCGTCCATCAACGCCAAAGTTATTCAACATAGAATTTTCAGAAATCCCTATTCAAAAAAATCCTAACTATATATACCTACTGGCGACCGCCAGTAGGTAATATATATATATATATGTGCATAATATATATATATATATATATATATATATATATATATATATATATATATATATATATATATATATATACATACATACATACACAGGCATTAATGCAGGGTGTTTAAATAAACTTAAATAAACTTTTGGCACAAAGAACTTTTCTGGGTCCGCGATTCATCTTCCCTGTGTTCATTGGAATCTATGGATGAAGACTGCAATATGTATGTATATATATATATATATTCACTGAAAAACCATAGGTTATAGACCATATATAGTTAGGAATTAGCATTTAAAAAACCTTATTTTACTCACACAAAACCATTGAAATTCCATATATAGTTAGTTGCACTAACTATATATCGCGCACCCGCAATCCACTGCTGATGATGTCACATATTCCATCATTCATGACATGGTCAGTGACATCACTGATGACATCACTGATGACATCTCAAATGACATCACTGATGACATCACTGATGACATCTCAAATGACATCACTGATGACATCACTGATGACATCACTGATGACATCATCCAGTGACTGTGTGTTTCTGTAAAGTTTAAATATGTTTGATTTATTGAAGAATGAGTGGATGTATAAGTGTCTGGATGAAGGATTTAGTAGGTGCGTGACTGACTGTATGAGTGAGTGAATAAATGTGTCGTACTAAATGCATGGGTTAGTGACTAAACTGTCTGAATATGTGCATCAGTATGTCTGTTGTGATGTAAACTGCTGCATGTGTTGATCATTAGCTATACGAGAGGTTATATGTGTTATTGATTGGTTGCCCAAGTATTTGTATCGGAGATTGAGTTTGTGTGGGGGTGGCTGGGAGGTGTGTGACTCTGTGCATAGATGTGTGAGCAGTTGATTCACTAGGTGTATGAGTTCAAGAGTGCATGTGGAAACAGCTACATGGGCGGTTGACTGTGTGCATGAGTGTATTGATGAGTGAATGGATATCTCAATGCTACATGTCATAGTAAGTACATATGTAAAACACAGTACATGTGAGAGTTGGCATATATAAATAACTGTGCATGAGAGCCACTGAATGTGTGAGTGGCTGTATGGATCATTGTGAACTTGTATCAGGGATTGTATAAGAGAGTAAATATGTGTTAGTATATGTTTGAATAAGTAATGTGTATATCTGTATAGTTGAGGGAATGGAGGTGAGATTGTTTCTTTGCATGACTGACTAGGTGTGTGAGTAACTCCATGGATGAGTGACAGTGTGTGAGTGTCTGTATACACTGAGTGTATCTAAGGTTATATTAGAGTCTGAAGAGGTTTATCGTATTAGCACAAGAATGATGTCAAATGAGATGTCATCAGTGATGTCATCAGTGATGTCATTTGAGATGTCATCAGTGATGTCATCAGTGATGTCACTGACCATGTCATGAATGATGTAATATGTGACATCATCAGCAGTGGATTGCGGGTGCGCGATATATAGTTAGTGCAACTAACTATATATGGAATTTCAATGGTTTTGTGTGAGTAAAATAAGGTTTTTTAAATGCTAATTCCTAACTATATATGGTCTATAACCTATGGTTTTTTCAGTGAATTTTCAAGGTTTTTTAAATGCTAATTCCTAACTATATATGGTCTCTAACCTATGGTTTTTTCAGTGAATTTCAATGGTTTTTTAATAGCAAATATCATAAGCTGTCGAATGTCAAGTACATGGTAAGTAAAAACATTTTCGTGTTTATGCACACTGATCTGCTTTGAATGCTGCCCCCCCCCTCCCCCTCATTTCTATTAGGAGTACTCTCTCTTTGCAGATAGTGAAGGGTAGTTAACGCAGGCCTTTGCCCCCGTTGTAATCCGTCGTGCCTGCTTCTCTCTCCATTTGATTGATTGTTATCCAAGCATTTACTGTTTTAGAATTGGTTCTCTTTGGTTCATTCTCTATTTACAAACAAGCACAGAGTCGCAATACTCTGTTTAGTCTTTGCAGATAGGGAACAATCGTGTAAAAAAACAAAAGGAATCGAGCAAAATCAGTAGGCCACTAATGGGATCTCTTTTTGACCTCGATAGAATAGAAACATTAGGAACAACCCCTCATGAGAAATACGAAACTAGTGAGATGAACTGAGCTCCACACCATGATGGCTGCAAGACAGCTCGGCTCCGCCACCCACCCCGCCCAAAATAATGATAAACTCTATGCAAATATTACAAATATATACAACACACCAGCAAAGTAACAGGGTAAAACATTTTATTAAATAACTATTTACATAACTATTTTATACTTTTTGTTGCCCGATCCGGCTAGCTCAATCGATCGAGCATGAAACTCATGCACTCTGATAGTTCAAAGTTTTGAGGAGTGCTTGTAACACTGTCTGAAGCCTATTTGCACTTGCTACAGCTTCACTATTCTCAATGTAAGTGGGGGCTGTTTGAGGACGTGACTGCATTTGAAAACAATGTGATGCGGTGCCACCCTGAACCGCTTGACGGAGGCCCCCGAGGGACGGTGTGATGGCGCGGACTCGGAGGGGGCGCTTGGCTCCGGCCCCCTCCCCAAGTCGTGTTGCCCTGGTGTGGCCTGAGATCGCCCCCGACATAGGTGGCCGGCTCCCGGGGTCAAGCGGAACTTTTTGCCTTTTGGTGACTCTTCCATTCTTGACCTTGTCCCACAATCCGTTTCACCTAAAGACACGCTGTAGTGGGGCGCCCCTTTACCGTTTCAGTTGCCATTCCGCCCGCTTTTGCTACACTGTGCCTCTTCCGCTATTCAGCTGTTTACCGCCCGCTCTTTCGACTACAGCGTCTCGCTCACCATGTACTTGAGTTGCTCCCGCTCTTGCGGTGCAGCGATAGGCGGCTGCCGCAGAACTCTCAAAATGGCGGCCGGCTCTTCAGATTTGGGCGTGGTCCACTAAAATGGCCCTGCGACACCTTGGAACTCGGACGCTTGTCTGCTAGAGCTTGGGCTCCATTCTCGAAAGCGTCCCCTCAGCCTTGAAGATTCTACAAAAGTCTTGGGGGCCCCCGACTCCCGCAGGCTTCTGGTGGGGAGCGCTTGCCATGATTGCTCGTGGAATGGCCACGACGGAGCTACGAGATGGTGGTGCTCTCATGCTGACGCCAGCTTCAGTCTGAAACATCCAGAAACACTGTAGACTACCAATTCGATCAGTTCCGGTAGC
The DNA here is from genome assembly GCF_964261635.1 of Lissotriton helveticus. Taxonomy (NCBI): domain Eukaryota; kingdom Metazoa; phylum Chordata; class Amphibia; order Caudata; family Salamandridae; genus Lissotriton; species Lissotriton helveticus. The sequence continues at coordinate 592,635,461 of NC_136067.1, read as the reverse complement.
GCCCCAACGTGACCCGGTAGAGAAGAACTTGCCCTCCCCTCTTTGACTGATGGTTCTTGTTGCCTGTCCCTTCTGTTGTCATTTAACAGAACTATTTAGCCTGCTGAAAGGGGTTGTGTTCCAACCGCTGGTTGGTGGAGACATTTTGACTATATTCTGGACCTGCGTTGTCGCGTAATGCGTCATATGACGCGCCGCGTTAGCGCATCCGGAAGTGCTCCGGTGCGCGAAGCGCAGCTTCCCGGAAGCGATCCGGGGCGCGGCGCGCAGCGCGTAACGTAAGCATAACAGGTCATGTGACTTGTTAATAAAACTTTTCACTGGTTCATTTTACTTTTCTTATTCTAATGATGAAAGGCTTGGTCATATGACCTAAAAATTACGCTTTTTATTACTTTCGAACATTATTTTTTCTTAAACATATGTTATAATGTTCCAGGCTAATGTACTTTCCCGGAAAATTTACAACTGTCCTGCAAGTAAAATATATTCCTTTTTCGAGAAAAAGGGCGTTTCTTCGTCCCATGACGGAGCCGTTGAGCAAAAGAGGCTCAGCCTGCTGTCTTAGTCGCCGATACGCCTGAATATCAGATTCTTATCGATCACTTTATGTTGCAGGAGTAGAAAACACAACAGCCCTTGACCATTTATCTTTACTGCGTTCCTGTGTATTATACCTTTTACCCTTCATGTAATTGGACTGCTTTATTTCACTTGCCTTTTACTGATTCTAAAACAGTGACTATTATTAAAAACTTTACCAATGTAAATACTACTACCATGTTTTCTTTTAAAAACCTTTATTGTGAAAATGTCAGTATACAAATACGGGCCTATAACCACGTGGGCCGGCCACGGAGCAAACTGTAATCGTATATGATGAGTAGACATTTACACTGTAGAGGAACGTAACGGGCGGGCCATTAGGTTGCAAGAACTAAGGTGTCTAACAGTTGCGGAATCGGTGGACGTACATTTTATAATTAAAATACGACAGGGCCAGTTACAATAAAATTATCTAGATATACATTTGCGGGCAAGTACCATGGGTGACGTTAATTCGAACTTTCAATAGTACAGTAATCAATAACACATCAGAACTTAATATCAATAGGGATGTCGAAATATTCAATCAATTCTCGTCTCCGCCCGCCATGTGCTTCAAAACTGCATACGTATCTCGTGATGTCAAGGTTCTGCAACCAGTACACAACAAGGAGTTACGAGTCCCATTTATTCCGGCGCCATTTTGGGCGAGGACGCGCAGGTCCAGGATATAGTCAAAATGTCTCCACCAACCATCGACTATGATGATGTTCATATGCTGTATTTATTAGAGTAACACTCATCTGTCCACATGAAATTAATTTGCCACAATCTAAACATGTCATTTTAATCTTTCCAAAGTTCTTCTAAATATTTGGGACCGTTTCCCTTGCCTCTGATGCTGTCAGTGCCACTTCTTTGGTGAATGTACTGGCAGGTCGGGGGTTCTCTTCCAAATCTCTCTTTTGTGCAGCACTATAATTAATCGGTGCCACCTCTCCATATGACGATGCATGGTATAGTTACCATAACTATATTTTTTTTCGGTTCCTCTGGAGAGTACATCGTGGCAGATGAGGCAGGTAACGTACCGGGCATTTACCTTTTTTGCATGTAGAGGAAAGGAAAAAAAATTCGAGCGTCCGAGTTCTAAGGTGTCCCAGGGCCATTTTAGTGGACCAGGCCCAAATCCAAAGAACAGGCCGCCATTTTGAGAGTCCTGTTGCAGCCGCCTGTCGCTGTAGCATCAAGAGCGGCCGAAACTCAGCTGAATGGCAACTTAAACGGTAAAGGGGCGCCCCACTACAGCAGACGAGCCTCCACCTGGGGAGGCCCGTTCACGCCGCCTCCCCCCCCTTCGGGCACCCCACGCCGTTATTCGGAGCAGCATTGTAGGATGGCCACACCAGTGCGGCAACTTGCTAGACACCACCTCGGTGCCAACCGAATCTCAGCGCCTTGTGGTGTCTTCCATTCCGAAAATATTGTTGTGCTGCCTTCGGCCTATTCGCCGCAAGTGCGCACGCAACTCAGCTGCATAGCGAGTGAAACACCAAGGGGCGCCCCACTGCAGCCAAGGAACCTTCATCTTGGGGGCGACGCACAGCATCACATTGCTTTCCAATGCAGTCAGATCCTCAACCAACCCCCACTGACTGACGCGAACTCACAGGCCAACGGAGCGCCCCACGCCGACTTTCGGCGCAGCATTGTAGGATGGCCACACCAGTGCGGCAACTTGCTGGACCCCACCTCGGTGCCATCCGGATCTTGGCGCGTTGCGCTGCCTTTGGCCCTATTCGCACATCGGTCCGCTACTGACGCCACCTCACAGGCCAACGGGGCGCCCCACGCCGACTTTCGGCGCAGCATTGTAGGATGGCCACACCAGTGCGGCAACTTGCTGGACACCACCTCGGTGCCATCCGGATCTTGGCGCGTTCTGCTGCCTTCGGCCTATTCGCACATCGGTCCGCTACTGACGCCGCCTCACAGGCCAACGGGGCACCCCACGCCGACTTTCGGCGCAGCATTGTAGGATGGCCACACCAGTGCGGCAACTTGCTGGACCCCACCTCGGTGCCATCCGGATCTTGGCGCGTTGTGCTGCCTTCGGCCTATTCGCACATCGGTCCGCTACTGACGCGAACTCACAGGCCAACGGGGCGCCCCACGCCGACTTTCGGCGCAGCATTGTAGGATGGCCACACCAGTGCGGCAACTTGCTGGACACCACCTCGGTGCCATCCGGATCTTGGCGCGTTCTGCTGCCTTCGGCCTATTCGCACATCGGTCCGCTACTGACGCCGCCTCACAGGCCAACGGGGCACCCCACGCCGACTTTCGGCGCAGCATTGTAGGATGGCCACACCAGTGCGGCAACTTGGTGGACACCACCTCGGGGCCATCCGGATCTTGGCGCGTTGTGCTGCCTTCGGCCTATTCGCACATCGGTCCGCTACTGACGCCGCCTCACAGGCCAACGGGGCACCCCACGCCGACTTTCGGCGCAGCATTGTAGGATGGCCACACCAGTGCGGCAACTTGCTGGACCCCACCTCGGTGCCATCCGGATCTTGGCGCGTTGTGCTGCCTTCGGCCTATTCGCACATCGGTCCGCTAGTGACGCGAACTCACAGGCCAACGGGGCGCCCCACGCCGACTTTCGGCGCAGCATTGTAGGATGGCCACACCAGTGCGGCAACTTGCTGGACACCACCTCGGTGCCATCCGGATCTTGGCGCGTTCTGCTGCCTTCGGCCTATTCGCACATCGGTCCGCTACTGACGCCGCCTCACAGGCCAACGGGGCACCCCACGCCGACTTTCGGCGCAGCATTGTAGGATGGCCACACCAGTGCGGCAACTTGGTGGACACCACCTCGGTGCCATCCGGATCTTGGCGCGTTGTGCTGCCTTCGGCCTATTCGCACATCGGTCCGCTACTGACGCCGCCTCACGTGCCAATGGATTTTCTACGCTTTTTATACCCTATGCCGCATAACAGGTCTTGTGACTTGTTTATAAAACTTTTCATTGGTTCATTTTACTTTTGGTTTCCTAATGATGGAAGGCTTGATCATATGACCTAAAAATAACACTTTTCATTGGATGAAAACTTTTTTTTTTCCCAAACGATGAAAGCCCCACCTTGTTTCTGGATGTTTCAGACTGAAGCTGGCGTCAGCATGAAAGCACCACCATCTCGTGGCTCCGTCGTGGTCATTCTGCGAGCAATCATGGCAGCCGCTCCCCACCGGAAGCCTGCAGGAGTCGGGGGCCCCCAAGACTTTTATAGAATCCTCAAGGCTGAGGGGACGCTTTGGAGAATGGGGTCCAAGACCTAGCAGACAAGCGTCCGATTTCCAAGGTGTCCCAGGGCCATTTCAGTGGACCAGGCCCAAAAAGGAAAGAGCCTGCCGCCATTTTGAGAGTCCTGTGGCAGCCGCCTATCGCTGCACCGCAAGAGTGGGCGCAACTCAGCTGAATGGCGGATTTTGGCACAGTGTACCAAAAGCGGGCGGAATGGCAACTGAAACGGTAAAGGGGCGCCCCACTACAGCAGACGAGCCTCCACCTGGGGAGGCCCGTTCACGCCGCCTCACCCCCCCCCCCCGTGGCGCCCCACGCCGTGCCCAAAAAGGAAAGAGCCTGCCGCCATTTTGAGAGTCCTGTGGCAGCCGCCTATCGCTGCACCGCAAGAGTGGGCGCAACTCAGCTGAATGGCGGATTTTGGCACAGTGTACCAAAAGCGGGCGGAATGGCAACTGAAACGGTAAAGGGGCGCCCCACTACAGCAGACGAGCCTCCACCTGGGGAGGCCCGTTCACGCCGTCTCACCCCCCCCCCGGGGCGCCCCACGCCGTTATTCGGAGCAGCATTGTAGGATACCAAAACCAGTGCGGCAACTTACTTGACATCACCTGGGTGCCATCCACATCTCAGCGCGTTCTGCTGCTTTGGGACTATTCGCACAACAGACCACTACTGACGAGCCACCCCCCGGGACGCCCCACGCCGTTATTCGGAGCAGCATTGTAGGATACCCAAAACCAGTGCGGCACCCAGGCAACATCACCTGGGTGCCATCCAGAACTCAGCACGTTGTGCTGCCTTGGAACTATTCGCACAAAACACAGCTACTGACCATTGTTGCTTCTTTTTTCCTAAAAATGTTTTTACTGTTTTTGTTGCGTTGTATATATTTATGAGTTATTAAAGTTTTATAATCCTACTACTTTGTTGGAGTGCTATATATTTTTAATGTGACACATAATTGTAAAAACTTTGATGTACAAAGAGGCATCCCTGGAATCTTCCGCTTCAGGCTCGGTCCCCTCCCCAATCACAATACAGGATGGTTTTCAGATAGTAGGAACGCGTGTGGTGTGACGGATCTCATCGGGTGGGGGCCTTGATCTACTGTAACTCCTTTGAAGAGGGGTGATTCTTTACAGCTGGGGCCATAAACTACATCTGCAGGGCTACCTGATAGCCTGGGACCGGCCTGGACAATCGGACACAGAGGAAGAGGAGTGTCAGAGGGTGCGGTAGTGAATAGGGCGAAAGGGAGGTGTCGGGCGGGCACAGGGTGTGATTCTCAGGGAAGAGCAGCGCAGATGGGGGGAGGTTTATTGCCCATGCATAAGACAGAGAGCGGGGGTGACCAGTGCCTGGGGGAGATGCTTGCGAGGGTGGGGAGCCATGCTAAGGATCGACAGCGTGCAGAGAGTGGGTCTGGTCAAGGCATCTAAAATGGCTGCCGTGCACGACAAAAGTGTGGCATTTGAAAAAAGGCAAGATGGCGCAGACAATGTTTATCAACACTTCCTGATTTCCTTCGAATCGAACGTTAACAGACGTTATCTCTCCCACACTACCGGTCCCCCTGGGCTTAAACGCCGAGATGGTAGGGACTGCATCCCGTGGACATAGGCCGAGACGTCACTCAGCAGAAAAAAAAGAAAAAAAAAAGTCTATAAACATACAATAAGTTAAAAGTCAATCATTCTTGTTTCCTTGTAGTACGCTCCCCAGTCCGCTTCCCGTTACGCGAACCGGGCGCACCCCACCAAAAAAAAAAAGTTTTTTTTTTTTTTTTGTTGCCCCGCTGAGCCCTTTTAAAGCCTCCACATCAAACCTAGGGGGTCAGGGAGGATCTACTATGCCCCCTTATGGTCATTTGCCCCTTCGCTTTGGCCTCCTCTTGTCTCTCGATCCTACCGAGAGACAAGATGGCGGCCGCTCCGTACTGTTTGGAATGTTTACAGACACCGGAGAGCCAATCAGCTTCGCTTCGCAAAGCTCCGTAATGCGAAAAGTACGCGAAACCGAGCGCTACCCGGGACGCTGTCACAGATATATATCTTTTTTTGAACGTTAATTTCTCAAAATCCACTGCAGCACATATATTGAGACCCAGCAAAGGCACATCGGGCTACCGGTCTCTACAATTTTGCCAAGTTTCATGCAAATCCATTCAGCCGTTCGATTTTTTTTTTTTTTTTTTTTTTTGCCCCGCGGGGCCCTTTTAAAACCTCCACATCAAACCTAGGGGGTCAGGGAGGATCTACTATGCCCCCTTATGGTCATTTGCCCCTTCGCTTTGGCCTCCTCTTGTCTCTCGATCCTACCGAGAGACAAGATGGCGGCCGCTACGGACTGTTTGGAATGTTTACAGACGCCGGAGAACCAATCAGCTTCGCTTCGCAAAGCTCCGTAACGCGAAAAGTACGCGAAGCGGAGCGCTGCCCGGAGCGCTGTTACAGATATATATCTTTTTTTGAACGTTAATTTCTCAAAATCCACTGGAGAACATATATTGAGACCTAGCAAAGGCACATCGGGCTACCAGTCCCTACAATTTTGCCAAGTTTCGTGCAAATCCATTCAGCCGTTCGGGCTAAAAGTGAGGCCAACCGCCCTATGGAAATTAACATGGGAAAAACGCGTTTTGGGACCCCCTTTTTTCTCGGCCCCCCCTTGACGAACCCCCCAAAATTTTCAGGGGTTGCTCCGAAACAAAATGTTTCATTTTCCAGAAAATTTCAGCCAATTCCGTCCACAAACGCCAAAGTTATTAGACATAGAATTTTCAAAAATCCCATAGAGAAAAAATCCTAACTATATATACCTACTGGCGACCGCCAGTAGGTAATATATATATATATATATATATATATATATATATATATATAAACACACACACATATATATATCAATATATATATCAATATATATATCAATATATATATATATATATATATATATGTATATACAGTGCTATAGCGATTCTCGCACTATAGCACTTTATATACTGTGATGTTATTTTCCAGTTTAAGATTGTGTGACACTTTGGCACTTTACATATACTTATCAAGTTTTGCACATGTATAGTTATTATTTTATTTATGGGTATGATGGAATGTTTTTAATGAAATGTAACGTTGGTATAATGTATTAACCTGCAATGATCTATATAATACATATTTTATGGAAATTGATCTATTGGGAATCATATCCCACTTTCTTTAGTATGTATTCATCTATAGATATCCCGACAGTTGTACCCAGATCAATGAATTCATATTTATATGTGCTTGCTTTTTGATGAGTTGTTAATACAAGGGTCGCCATGCTGTTTATCTTGTTAAACAGCTTTAACCTTGGTTTGGTGTTACGATGTAATCCATGAGTTATAGGGCATTGGCCCAAGAACATGCTTCCTACCTTTGATTCCCGGTCCAGGTTTAATCAGATTGGTATGATGTTGCCAAAGAGGCTTGGTTTTATATATATCAACATTTGTAAAAAAAAAAGTGTAAAATTAATTAACTTTTTGAAAGAAGTACAAAAATATAGAAATTGCATTGAAACACAAATTGTGTAAGGTGAGGAAACAGATTGTATTAGATGGAAATCATAATGAGAATGGTTATGCTGTTATGCTGTTTTCAATGTATATTGTACTGTTTCTTTAAATAGGAAAAAATCTAACAAAAAATGACTTTGACAAAGGCTGTGTACAGCCGAAATGCGTAAGGACGGACATTGTGCCATGACTTGATGAATAAAGATTATGCTGCTTACCGGGAGTGCCGCCCTTTGCTCTTCTTTGTGGGGGCTGTTGTAAATATATATAGTATATATATATATATATATATATATATATATATATATATATATATATATATATATATAATATATATATATATATATATATATCTCTATCTCCAACATTTTGAGTAGCCCCAAAGGGAGAGTCCTAACACGTAAGTGCATTATTTCAAATATTTGTTGTTGGTATCAAACAGCTAGGAACTGTAATGCGGCATCATCATTATTCACAAGCCAGACACGTTTCAGGAGACTGCTCCCTTCCTCGGCCTCACTGGAGGTTTATTTTTTCCAGCACTACCAGGACCACAAGGCCATGCTTATGGTCCCGCCCACTGGGGCCGGATTCTGGGAATATATGCAGTGCAGAAAGCTACCGGTAATGCATGAGAATTTTGCCATTGAGGAAGGGAGCAGTCTCCCGAAACACGTTTGGCATGTGAATAATGAAGATAATGTAAATGATGTTCAATTAGAAAAATAATTAATTCTTGAAAAGGGTTTGCATACCATGATTATGTAAGAATTATATATATATATATATATATATATATATATATATATATATATATACTCCTCACATGACCCTGTTTCCCGAAGTCCGTGTCCCGTTGGCAAATGGCAAGTCAAACCGAGCAGGTCCTCCCGGTAATATTATATCCACCAAATCTTCTGAAAGAAGGACTTACACTCGGAGTAAAAATAAAAATGTGTAGAGATCCTGGCTTGTGTTGAGACCCCCCGGCTGCTTAGAATCTAATTCCAGTATACATTGCGTTTCCAATCTCCTTAGTTTGGCTTCCCTGTTGCCCCCTCTTTTGTCTAATGTAATTGGATCTACCACATAATACTGCAAATGGGAAAGGTTGCTTTCATGGCATTCTTTAAAATGCCTGGGAACAGGGTAGCTTGGGTCGTTGTTCGTAATGGCCCTTGTGTGTTGAAGGATTCTCTTATGTACCGCAAGTTTGATGCTTCCAATATATTTTAAATTTCAACTACATTCTAAAACATAGACCGTATGTTCAGTCTTGCAGGTCAAATGTTGAGTAATGGGCCGGGGAACATTATTAAAAGCTGTGCAATATTCTGTCTTATCAGTACCAAACTTGCAGGCCTTGCAACTGCTACATTTAAAAAAAAAACTTTTATTGCAGTCAGCCAAGAGCCAATGTCCTGGCCCTCCGGGTTGTTACATACCAGGGCATTGCCCATAGATGCAGCTTTCCTATACGAAATAGTTGTTTTTTTAGTTAAGTTCTGCCCTATAACCGGGTCATCTAAGATTATGGGCCAGTAGCGTCTCATAATTTCTCTAATTTGTTTTTCTTGTTTCAAGAATGACATAATGAGTCATATAGGTTCATTCCGTGATCCCACAGAGTTATTTGGTACACCCTCTAGCTTATTTTTGCAGGTTAATAGCTCATCTCTGGGTTTTTGTTTTGATTTTGTTATGGCTCTATCCACTACTTTTGTCTTGTATCCTCTTTCCAAGAATCTAGCTTTACTCTCCTTTTGCTTATTTTCACATTCTGATTCACTGCTACATATTCTTCGTATTCAAAGCATGTCCCCATAGGGGATGCTGTCTATGAAATGACGGGAGTGAGCGCTTGATGCATGCAGTTAACGTATTACCCGCCGTATCTTTCCGAAACATGGTAGTAGATATGGAATTATTCTCAATTGTAATTTCTACATCCAAAAAGTCACACTTTTCTCACTAATGTTTGATGTGAACTTCAAATTCACATTATTCAATTCAGTTGTGTTATGAATTCTTTTGCGCTTTCCTCTGTCCCCCGCCAAATTATGAATAAGTCATCTATAAATCTCAGCCAACAAATTATATTATCCTGGCAGATGTGACCATACGGTTTCCTGAGGACCAGCTCCTCCCACCATCCCATGAATTAACATGCATAGCTAGGGGAGAAACTAGCCCCCATTGCTACGCCCTGCACTTGTTCATATATCTGGTTCTTGAAAAGGAACAAATTATTTTTTAAACAAAATGTTAACAAATCAATAATCATTCTGTTATGTTGCATATATTGCATTGGTCTTTGTGATAGAAAGTATTCCGTATCTCGAATTCAATCCCCGTTTTTGATGCAGGTGTACAATGATGATACATCCAATGCAATCATGCGATATCCCTTTTGCCATTGTATGTTGTTGATTTTTCTCAAGAAATCGCTTGTGTCCTGTACATACGAATCTAAGCCATGGACATGTTCTTGCAGAAAATAGTCAATATAACACAACATATTCTCAAAGGGTCCATTGCAGGCCAAGATAATTGATCTTCCTGGTGGCTTATATCTCTCCTTATGTACTTTAGGGATGAAATAGATTTTTGGAATAGTTGGATGTTCCTTCTTGAGATATGTATATTCCTCAGGACTTAACATTCCTAAATTTTTCCATGCCAGTAATTTTGTCATAAAACAATCCAAGGTATTTTTGTATTTTAGGAAGAAGCTTTTCCTGTAGCATTCTGTATTGTATACCAACAAAAAGAGAGATAGGGAGAGGTAAGTGACACTCTTATTCCCCGGTTATGTCTCTTAAACAAGAAAAGAGTATCATATGGTTGAACAAGACCACACGAAGGAGCGAAAGAAAAAGAACTGGCCTCACTCAGGACAGTTAAGAAGGCCCTCACTCACCACCTGGTGATGACATGCTTCATCATGGGCCCCACTAAAGAGGTCGAGTTCCTCTTTAGTGTGCTTCAACACCAGATCTACTGCGGAGCAGGACTTGTGAGTTCAGGCGTGCAGTGAGAATTAAATTATAAGGTGGTGAAAGGGTTAAAAATGTCTTTAGTGTATCCCAAAAATTATTTATTGTTCGATCACTTAGGACATATATTTAAAATGATGTGTAGGAAAGTAGTCCACAATTAGTTGTGTGGTTATTTCCAAAAAGTCGTTAATCGTCAGTCAACATGATTCTGCCTTTGAAACGGTGTAAAATTACCAGGCATTCGCCAGGACTCTAAAAGTGTACTAAACCCTGGTGGTATGGACACGCTAAGGCCCACCCTTACCTAGGGACGTGAAAGTGAAAAGGAAGGTGAAAAAAATGGCAAAAAAAGGAAGAGAGGTTGGTCTTCCTAATAACTCCTGGTTTCGGAGGCTTTCTATATTAGGTTTCTGCACTTTGATGGTGTAACAGTGGTACACCATGGGTCACGGGAGGGGAGTGGTAGCTTAATTGGCACACCGCCCTCGACGCTAGGCACCCTCAGTATACATGCGATACCCTCTGACCGGATCCATTCTGTATTGCCCAATTGCCCTATAGCCTCAATCATATACTCCTTTAAAGGCCAGAGGACAATGTTCCTACCTTTGTCGGAGTTTCTTATGACCACCTCTTTGTCTTTGCGTAACCTCTCCATTAATTGACCATATTTCCTTTCATGGTTAGAGATTTTCCTTTTGTTCTTGTTGATGTTAAGTCTTTTAATTTGAGCTACAATTTTGTCATTATAAATGTCTATTGAATCCCTCGGCATAATTGGTGTAAATTTTGATTTTACTTTAAAGTTCGTATTGGGCCTGCAACATGTTTCCTTATTAGGGACTCCACTACCTTGTGAGTCGTTGAGAAAATCTTGATACATTTCTTCCGCCCCTGTAATGGCATTTTTTTTCTCCAAGCTTTGCAAGTCCCTCAGTGCACTTACATTTGCCACCTTAAGGCCGTGGAATGTTTTGTTGTGTCTATTACGGTCGAATTGGTCTTCTTATCTTTATTTGAAAATTGTAGCTGGTGACATTTTCTCAATTTTAATTTTCTAATAAATCAATAGATGTCTGCTCTTGTTTTTGTGTAATCTCGGGGCAAAATGACAGACCTAGGGAAAGAAGTTGCTCCTCCAATGCATTCAACACACAATTTGATAGAATGATGATGGTATTGGTGTTTTTGGGAGTTGCATAAGGCGCTGTTTTTGTATTTAATTCCGTTTCCATGCTCCCCGTCCCCTTGCCGGACGTTTGGGTTTCACGCCTTCTTCTTGCCTTTCTCCTTTCCAGTCTGCTTTTGGTCTTTCGTTTTTTGCTGGTATATTCCTCGGGCATAGGGTTTCCCTGCTGCTTCGTCTGACATACTCCAGTTCTTCTCCCAAAGTTGGTTTAATGGTGTTTTGGGTTGCTCGATTTCTTTCTCTTTGTCCCTCTATGTCAGACTCGCTCTCAACTGCTGAGCTCAAATTCGAAATAGAGGCAGCCCCTGCCACGGACTGCCCTATATTGTTGGATTTCGCCCCCTGTTATTCTCCCATCTTCCGTTGCCTTTCTGAATGTGTCAAACTTGCGGGCAAATGTAAAGATCTGCCCGTTGGCATAATCATCTTTGTCCCGCTGGAATTTGTATACTTTTCTTTGTTTAATTTTGTCCTCCTCTTTTTTCAATCTACTAGCCCTTTCATCATAGAATTTCTGTTTCTGTTGCGAATAATTATGCGCCTGAATTTCATCATTCATGTGGTCGATTTGTACTTGAATATCTTGTCTGTCGCTCTCAGCATATTTTACTAATATGGCCACAAGTTTGCGTGATTATTAAGTAACATTGTGCCCATTCCACTAACATTCCTGGGTTTGGTGTTTCATAATTTGGGGCCATCATAATCCTTAAGCCCCTGGGAATTCTCCCCACATCCAAATATTTTTGTAGTGATTTTGCTTCCCACCATTTCGACATTTCTTGGCGCATCAACTTCTCCGATGCCCGAACTTTTTCTTTCAAGCTTCTCAATCACCCACTTGCTTCCTCTCTAGTGCTCCCATTGGTATCCACCCGCTCCGGAGCTGTTTCAGAAAACATTTCCTCCGCAGCGGATTCCCGATCCCTCAACACTGCAGCGGACATGTTGGGCGGCTGTTATGTGTTCACAATTATGTATGAGCTCTAATCCGGTCTTGCACAATGCTGCCGAAAATCAGATCCCAACTGCACACCTCCCCACCTGCCAAAACGCAGAGAAGTCCTTTACCTTCTTGGAGAATACGCCGCCACAGAGCAGCCACTTCACGTTGCTTCGCTCGTCCGAGCTACCGCCACGCTCTGCCTGAGCCGTTCTCCGTCCGGTACCGGTATCGCTGCAGCAAGGGGCCTTCGTGTATCCGTTTCCGGGCCAAATTACAATGCCTCTAGTTTCCCAGGTTCACCGAAGCCTCCAGTACCTCTAGAAGCTGATTTCTTTAGCTACGAAGCCGTGGCATGGGGAGGGGGTCCACTTATTCTGGAAGAAATGGACCCGGATAATATGTCAACTGCTCGCTTTTCCTCTTGCGTCGCCTTGCTGCCAACAAACGAGAGTGGACCCAGAGTGAGTGCAATTACTGTTTATTCACTGCTTCAACAGATCTCGCCATAACGCGTTTCAGCAGTCGCCTGCCTTGATCACATGACAGCATTTGGGATTCACATTGCTGAATTCAAACTGAACAGCAGTGGCAAAGTGCTCAAGTCTGTTGTAGCATTCCCATCAGATATGGGATATGTCCCTCGGGCATCACTATGTCCTTAAATTTTAAGGTTTCTAGTTTGTATATCCAATAATTGGAGAAAGTTCAGTTTCAATGAAAATTTAATTCGTAGTAGTATTTGTTGTAATTCACAAAAACAGACATGTACATTGAAGTTAGTTTGTAGTTAATCATATCCATAGACTTGTAATGATTCTTAATAATCCCAATGCATTTCGGCAGATGTACTGTCTTCATCCGGGAATGTTCTATGACAAAAAACCGACAGAAACAATACCTTGCATTATTCAAGTTTCCACCCTCAACCTTTGAAGACACACCTTCCATACAGTCAAATGTTAAGAGTCAGACGCACCGTCTCGAATCCGGAAAAGGCCAACCAACAACTGACTATCATGGACCAAAGATTTGAACAAAGTGGCTACCCTAATCAGGTACTTGAACAGGCCAGACAACGGTGTGAACCAGACAAGAACTTCTAAACGTTCAGCATAAAAAACCTGAAGATTCCATCACAGTGGTTTCAAAATATTCCACAATGAGTAACGCATACAAACGCATAATTAAAAAAAATTGGCAAATACTCAAAACAGATTCAATAATATCTTTGATACCTAACCCATTTTCGCACACACCAGGAGCAAAAATATAGGTGAACTTATCAAGTATTCAGGATCCTCTTATGTCAAAACACCATGTAAAGGAACCATACCGTGCTGGAACTGCAATCACTGCAACAGCATAATCAAAGGCACCTATATCAACCATCCCATGAAAGGGCATACAATTCAAATTCGAGCTACAGCTACCTGTGATACCACCCATGTGGTTTACATGCTCAAGTGCCCTTGTGGCATGATTTACGTGGGACAGACAGAAAGGAAAATAAAAATAAGACTCAATGAGCACAAATCAAATATCAGGACTCAGCAAACAAAATCCACTGTAGCTCAACACTTCAAAGAAGCTGGACATAATGTTAGCCAATTAAGATTCTGTGTTCTAGAAAACGTGGCTAAAACAGAAGGAAAAGACATTCACAACGTGTTATTACAACGTGAGAACTATTGGATCTCTTTATTATCCTCGATGAAACCGTATGGTCTCAATGACCGAATGGAATTTAATTGTTACCTGTAATCTCTTCACCTTTGATGTTTATTAATGTTATCTTGATTCTGAAGTATTAACATTTTTGCCTTGCAATCCTAGTAATGTTTACTTATTCACGGCACTCTATACGCCCCCACCGTTTTTTGTTCACCATCCAGTCAATAACATTGATTACGGCGTTTTTATTTTGTTTTTTAACCTTGTTTTGACAATCTATGACGCATGTTTTTCCCTTCAACTCCCCGGCAAGCTTAAACACACCCCATAACCCGACACATTCACGTCCGGTTCACGAACGCGACCGCCATGCAGCATCGACTTTGCACTATTCTGGTAAACCCATAGTTATATTCTATATAACTACAACCACGGTAACTTTGTTTATCCACTTTGTTCCGTTATCATGACTATCCATTCCTGGCAACCTTGATTGATAATAGCAGTTCATTACGAACTGCATGCACCGAGCACGCTGTATACCTTTTACGACACGGCCCCTCACGCTACACTCCCGAACCACTTGATAATAATTTGATAATATTTTGAAAGCATGCAACCGCATCGCAGTTTATCTTCACACGGGCACATTTTTGTTTAGTTTCCTTCACCAACCACACTTGCTCACCTATTACCTTTTTCACCTTAACTCTACAATAACGTGAATCTATGACGTACTGTGACTCCCCACTTATTAGTGACATTACAAAGAGTGCTATTTTCTTTTGTCATAGAACATCCCCGGATGAAGGCAGTACATCTGCCGAAATGCATTGGGATTATTAAGAATCATTACAAGTCTATGGATATGATTAACTATAAACTAACTTCAATGAATACATGTCTGTTTTTGTGAATTACAACAAATACTACTATGAATTAAATTTTCATTGAAACTGAACTTTCTCCAATTATTGGATATACAAACTAGAAACCTTAAAATTTAAGGACATAGTGATGCCCGAGGGACATATCCCATATCTCATGGGAATGCTACAATAGATTATTTCTACACTCGTGCTCAGAGAGTGATACCTAGGAGCATCCAACAACTTTTGAATCTTTCGTTTTAACAAGGTTGCGCACTTTGATATACCCTAGAAAGTGCTCAAGTCTAACATTACAATAAACAAATAAATTGAAAATTGACAACTTCGAACAATGAAGACAGAAAGAAAAAAAAGTAGAAAGGCACTGGAAGAATTCTGGGCTTCTTACTAACAAGGGTACACACTTGAAATAACAGTGAGGAAGTCCTATTTCAAGGCTAGAATGAAATGGTACTGTACGAAACTCTTTTGAATCTAGCATGTATGAAAATGTAATCTCTAGGCAGCAAAAATATTTGGCGAATTTCTCCAAAACACACCAATGTGAAGAATCTCCATTATGGTCAAACTCTGTTTCCTCGATAAATAAACACCATACTGAGATCAAATTCCTGGCTGAAACAAGTATAGATATATATATATATACATTTAAAAGCAGGGTAAACAGTAAGGGCATATTAAAAAAAACAAGTAATGTGATCTATATTCCATATCTACCATCACCTTTAAAGGAAAAACCATTATACATCGGCCAGAGGAGAAAAAAATTAAAAAGACTAGAAAAATGCAATAAATATTTTGGGAAGTGCCTTAGGTGGAAAGGGCAATTAAAGAAAAAAAGACAAGTAATGAAAACCAGAGAGAATCAGGAGGCAGAAAATAGGCAGCAAAGTGGTCAAGACAGTAACTGAAAAAAGAAAAAGTTAAAGGAAGATTTGTGAATGTGTTTGAGAGCCGAGAACAAAAAAAGTCACAACGGAAAGTGTGAATGGCAGGAGTCAATGAGTCTGCATATAAGCAATTCAGATGTAAATGGGTTTCACATCAAAAACAGAAAATTACCAGACAGGTATATGTACCTATGTCATTTCATTCATGATCGCGAATAAGTGAAACCTTCTTTCTGGGAACAGCTTTTCAAGAACCCAATTTTTATCTCAGAATAATATACAACTGCAAAGAGCTGTTGTCCTCCTCCTTTCCCTTAAGTGACAGTAGTTATAGCTCCTTTTATTCCTGTGCAATGAGTAAAGGGCTTTCTCTGTACCTCAAATGGACTCATCTGGGCTATTCCTCATCAGGTAACCAGCCAAAGGCCTCTTTCATGAGAATGCCAGGGGAAGGCCCAGTCAACAGATACAACCCCATTCTTAAAGCAAGCAAACCACACATACAATAAATATATGTAGCAGTGAAGTTCTAAACTAACGTATTATGACTTGGCCCCAAAGTCACCACACTCATCAGCATCTCCCTTTCTACTGAAGTGCTATAAAACAAGACTTCTACTCATGACAAAAGCTATAAAACAAGACTTCTACTCATGACAAAAACCCTGTTTATCGCAAACCTTTTTTCCATGAGTAACCAGATTTTACTCCTAGAAATTCATAAATAAATTACACCAAGCCTGAAAAAGCACAGTGGACCAGAAAACTGTTTTTCCAAGAGTGAGTATGTCTTCAATTCAAGCATGCAAATCTATGCAACATAGAAGTATGTTTTTGTTGTGCATAGAAATACACATTTATTGGGACCTACAAAATCATTAGAGCCACGGACAGAAATGTATGTGTACACACATTTTTAGTAGTTGTACTTGTATGAATTGTCCTCAGGTAGACAATCCTCAGGTTTAGTACTGGGAGAAAATGTTCAGATTTTGTGGATGTTTTCAAAATTGGCAATGGCCATTCATGACCCTCCATTGGAAATGTACATTGTGTTTACCCTTATCCTAAATGTAAGAGTAAAGAAAATCCAACCACCTGGCAGAATTTGTGAGAAGGTTTCTTCATAAACTGGATGATACTCAAACTCAGCTTCATCAATACAAAATTCTGTATTTTCTCCACTGGCAAATACTCCACGCAAATGGGAGCGTGGTGAAAGTCAAACTTGCAATACATGATATTTCGTCCACTTCAGTTAAGTCTATGAACTTATGAACTTCACCTTGGTTTCCCATCTAGCCTTACAGTCCGTGCAGGGCATGTTTATCTGCAGCCACCTATACTACAAACAGAAAATGTTACTTACCCTGTAACAGTCTTTTTATAGCATGTATAGCTGAAGATTCATATTTGCCCTCCATCCTTTCCAGAAGTGAACATTGATCCAAAGTACTTCCTGTAGATATCCCTTCACAAAGGAGACCATTTATTCTGTATTGTTTCACCCTGATGCACTAATATTACACAGCTCGCGGGGGGAAACAATCTGAGGTGCAGTCTTTGTCCTGGTGCATTGTGAGCTAGAGGAGGAGTCACACAAAATTACTGTAACTGAAAAGTTGTTTGAACAAAAACAGGTTGCAAACATCTGCCCCAACACTAGATGGCAGGGCTTGCAGAGAATGTGTATTTACAGCCACACATACCACGAACATTTACCTTCTATAAACACTAAATATAGCTTTGCAGTTGTAATCATGAAATGTGTGCATCTAACTTGACATACTTTGCATATCATGCTCGGTCTCTAACTGCTTTCTAACTGAATTCTTCTGACACATGGTGAGTATCTCCAACCTTTTATTTTTTCCCTGTAAGTGTTGACTTTTCTCAAATGGATTACTGCATAGCGCTCCACTGCCTTATGTCTAAGTCCATGCTTTCAAAATAAATGTAACAACTGCCTTCTGGTAATTGCCATTAGTCTCATTTTAGCATTTTTAGAACACATACCTCTGTAATGGCACATTTGGTAAACGTGAACGGGTCCTGCCCTGATCGTCTCCGCGGTGAGGCGATACTGATCGTGAACGATGATGAGTTGTTCTTTGCTGTTCTGGCACAGTTAATGTTGTGGATTTGTTTTCTCTAGCATTAGACCTTGTACCTGTCCAAGTAGAAAAACTGTTTTTAGCAACTGGAGTTTCATTTTAATCAAAACAGTCTCTTCACGTTATGTTAATCTACATTCCGTTTTTCTATGTGAACATTTTCATGCAGGCAAACTAATGTATGTATATACTTATGTTCACATAAATATATGCATGCAAATACATATGGATGCCGAAAGGTTATATATCTATATAGATACGCATATATCTAATATTGTAGATAAGACATATCAGCACACTAATAAATATATGCATGTCTATGCATGTATTTATAAACTTTCAAATGTTAAAAGAAACATTTTAGGAGTGTGATATATTTGTTTCTACTAATGAGCAATAGAAAAGTAAAAGCTTCTGAAAAATCTACAACTGACTGCACCAAGATATTAGGCCAATATCAGACATCTGTATTGTCACTTCTTGATAATACTGAATCTTGAAGCTTTTCTACTTGCTCATTTGTGAGAATTAATGTAAAATATCACTGGCAGGCATGCATGTCTTATTTATGCCAGCTTTACTCAAAAGGTCTACGAATAAGTTAAATAGACGTATTAGAACATTGTTTTGCAACAACAACAGTTTTAGGTTAGTGAAATAAACATCACCAATATGGCATAAATAAAAATGCATGTACATGTATACACACCTGTATGTATATATGTAAAATAAATCACATGCGTATATGTAAGTGTCCTGTTAGTGAAGAATACCTCACCTTTACATTACCACGTCCCTCCTAATATCAAAACAATTCACTGGCGGCTCTAATGTTTCAAAAAAACTTTGAATTTAATTTCCTGCTAATTCAAGCAATCAAGATTCGAAACAACGCTAAACGTGTACATTTTCAGAATCAGGGTCATACAAAACAGTTAACATGTGTCTTGCCTGAACCCCAAAAATTCTTCAAAATACACTGGGGAGAGCGAGGGAGAGTCTTAGGTAGAGGTAGGCATAGAAGGAGAGGGGTTTAGATGGAGAAATTGAATAGGCAGAGGTCATATAGAAAGAACGTTCACTTTCTCTGGGGTCTTCTTGGCAGGTGGGGGCCCTGTGCAACTACCCACTTTGCCCATGCCTTAAAGTTACTGTGGCTGCTCCTTTTGGTAGAAGCACCTATGCAACTTGTGTGCTGGAGTAAAAGGTGTGTTTATTCCAAACACAATGATTTCTAGGTGGGGAGTAAAGCTGTTTGCAGTTCCTACATGAGTATCTACAGATGCTAACTAGCCCTTGAGAAATGTTTAATATCGCTAGTTTTATACTTGCAGCAGTTAGAGCTAGGAGAAAAAGAAACTAAATCCTAATTTCACATTTTTCTGTATAAATTCTTCAATTTATATTATTATGTATTTTATATTTCATTGCTGAATTTTTAGAGCTGTATTTTATTAATGATGGATTTTGAGTGTCACGTGTTTTGTACGTGTTGGGTATTTTACCATGCTTTTATAATTTTGAATAATCAAATAAAGTGATTTTGACTGACTGACGGACTGATTAGTCAAGGTTCTGTGAGCTGCAGGTAGACATAATATCATGTGCAGTTCTTAACTCAACGGTGTAAGCCTCCGGTGTAAGCCTCCCGTAACTGGATAATGTCAAAGTTTCACAGAGTGGATGGGAATCAAAATGGAAAGAGTGAAATTAAATGAGTAGAAATTAGGAGGAATTCAAAAATGGGGTGGCAAAGCATAGCAACCAATAATGCGTTACGTAATTCTGGGATGTGGGAATGCAAATATATACTCTATGTTGTGTAGTCTAACATATACTAAGTCAACTAAATGTCTGTTTAAAGACTCTTACATTTAAAAACGTAGTCCACTGAAAGTGTTCTGTGGTAATTAATCGTCCGTGACAATCACAGAGGGATGTAAAGCAACAAGGTATCTGTAAAGTGTTAACAATGGGCTTCTTACTTAAGGATAAGGTTCAAGGTAACAGACAACTGAGTGAAGTGGCATTTTTATCACTAGTAGAGTGATGCCAGACCTACTGATATATCTGAATAAAATAGCCAAGTTGTGTGTTCTATAATAATAGCCGAAAGTCATTGTTGATCTTTGTGACGCAATAAACATTTGTAGCTCGTTAAGGCATATACACAGTCTATGTGAGTTGGATCATAATGGAAACAATGAGTCAATTGAAGGTCCTAAAACGGTCTTATTTTCTAGTATGCTTGGACGGTGACCGAACTGTTCCTTATAGTGTGGGTTGAGTGCCATGTTTCACATTCTGCCAATCACAACTGAAACACCCTAAGCCACTCTAACCGGTTTGTGGATACACCAAGAATACAAGAATCAAAAAGACAACTAGTATTATCACCAATACCCAGGAATGACCCATACGAACTCTTTCACACTTCTCCCTGCTCCTCATATTAAAACACTGCTTTCCCTGCTGGCCGAAAGCTAAAACCAGAGCACCATACAATGGCAGAGAGAGTACAGTTGGCATTCTTGACATATGGTTATGCGTACAATGCTTAACTATTTTCTTCTATGCCCACTGCCTAGGAAATGAAGCTTCATGTTACAAAATAGAAAAGAAAAAAAAGCTGAGGACGAAAGTTCCTTAAATGTAATAAGCAATTGAAAGCGAAGATGTACTATTTATTTACTTTAACATATTTACAACACACAAAAAAAGGGAAAAAGTGTGGTGAATGGCAGAGATAAGAAGCGTTAATAACATGTTATGCTATATTAATTTTTGCCTCTTATTGCTGGTTATCCCAGTCAGCCATTTTATTTTATGCATGCTAAGGTATTTACTGCAACAGTCTAAAGTATTTTGTTTATCCGGGCTTTTTTTAATTTAGACTATTATTTTAAAACGCATGTTTTCAGAATTACACATTTAATTAGCGTCTAAGCCACTATGAACGTAATATTGATGGGCACCGTTCCCGTTTCAGTCATACTCCAGCTGCAAACCACCTTTCTTTTTTAATATCTGAGCTTGCTCGCTGA
The DNA here is from genome assembly GCF_964261635.1 of Lissotriton helveticus. Classification (NCBI taxonomy): domain Eukaryota; kingdom Metazoa; phylum Chordata; class Amphibia; order Caudata; family Salamandridae; genus Lissotriton; species Lissotriton helveticus. The sequence goes on along the minus strand of NC_136067.1, from coordinate 592,614,302 downwards.
AACTACCAAACTTAAAGATATTTAACTCTACCCATTCAGCACGTGTCGCTCAAAATCTGTGGAGATTACTTCGTTAGTTGCAGTGGCTACACCCACGATCTCTTCCAAATCACAGAATAACAAAATATGGAATGTGGCAAACACAGCAATAAAGGACGGAATAATATTATTAGCGATGTAACCAATGTTAAGGAGGCTAAAGGAAAATGAGAAAGAATTGCTAACAAGATTTCAGTGACAGAACACTGTATTAGACTGTATGTGGATCTACCTAGGGTTCAAACTTCTGCAGGAGCTATTTAAAATTCCAGTGTATTGATTTAGAGAACAGCTCTCCTCAGAAAATCTAAATGACGAAATGGACTTTTTTATATATGTTAAAGGCAATAAATATGTTCCAGAAATTTACAAATGCCCAGTAATTAACTAAACCCAGAGGTTGTCCTCTCGCAACTCATCTCTCCATGTCACTGCACGCCAACTTTATTGAAATGAAAAAATATGACTTAAGAAGTATCATCATTTTGGCTGGAGTTTGAGTGACATTAACTTTCTAGGAGTAATACATATGAATATATTACTTTGGGAAACCCTCTTTTTTAATGGTGTCTCCTGCTCTTTTCATTTTTATGGGCCTAGATTGTTGCTACTTTTCGTTTGAGAGCATACTAAACAACCATCAATGCTTTAACTTTTGCTCAAATGCATGGTATATAAAGTCAAAAATGCCAGTTGGTGTTGGTAAATACCAACTGGCATATTTGACTTTTAGGTAAACCAATGTCAAAAATATGTGAAATGTCAATCCCGAATGTGGGATGAAGTGCTGCTATTTGCCACCGACATTGTAGCATTTTACAAAACAGCAGCACGGTTGGTAAGCAGCTTTACAGTATTGCATGTCATACTTTGATGTTAACATGTCAGTTTGAAACCATTTTTGACTTGTTATAAGCCTTTCTCTAACATTAAGCATGTTACTTGTAGATAATGCCTTACAGCTGGCAATGATCAGGATCATAATACTCAGAAGTGAAACATGGACGTTGTGCTTGACACTCAAGTATCAGGAGTAACAGAAGCTAAAGTGCCTTACTGCATAGTAGACGGAAGGCAGCTTCCACTTGTAAGACTAGCTTTAGCCTTAACCCCTTCTGTGCGGGGCTGTTACACCCGCTGTGCTGGGGGGCGGAGGGGCGCGTACAGCGCCCCGGTGCTCATGACGAGGTCAGCTCGTCATGAGCTACGGCGCTCGGCCACACCCGTTCCCTTGGAACGTTCAGCACAGCAGGGGAATCAGCCCAGCGTGCGAGCGTTCCACGGAACGGTCGCAGTCATGACGAGCTCAGCTCATCATGAGCACCGGAGCGCCGTAGCTCATGACGAGCTGACCTCGTCATGAGCACCGAAGGGGTTAATTCGCATATCCATGTACATCAGTTACTGCTATAATTTTTGCAACACCTTACCACAAAGAGCAAGCCTACTTCAATGGCAAACTTATATTGGTAGTAAAATTGGTAGTGGCCCCTGGCTGTTTGTCAGCCTTGGCAGGTGTTCTTGTAGCACAAAATCAGCCACAGTGTGAGCAGCCCTTGATAACACTGCTGTGCTTAAGCTCTGACAGCAGAGACATTATGATGGCCTGCAAGCTGGGCCTAGTTAAGGGAAAGAACTTGTCTAACACATTGCTATGGTGACCCCAGGCCAGGCCGGCTAGTGCAGTCAATGACTTGATACATAGTATGTATCTACTGAAGGCCTGGGCCAGGAAGCTGAGCGAATGAGCACATAGAGAGCACAGCCTTGCCTGGCATTATTGAACATTGACTACTACACGTGCTGCAGCTAGCAGCATGTGTGTGTGTAAGTACAAGTGCGCACCTACTGAATCCTACCCTATTGGAGGACATGGTGCCTGATGTGATATGTGTACCACTGTATTCGGGACTGCCACCCAGGTCCCAAGTGTATCAATCTGGTACCGCAAAAGCGCTACCAATGATGACGCCCTGGCAAAAATTATTGGCCAGCCCCCTCATGGCAGTAAAAGCAGCGCTGACTAGGCATGGCCTCGGAGTAGAGTCGGACTCACACCTGCTGCATGGGTGCTGGGTGTCAAGGCTCTAGAGTGACTGACTAGAATCAACGGAAGCTCAGGACCAGGCCATGAGTGACTTGCTTCACTTAATTGTCACTCTCAGACTGAGTCGGACGGTCGGACCTTGGGCGTGTTGCAGGGCAGGTGAGGCCATGTGAGAGTGAGACTGACTCAGTCACCACATCGACTCGACTAGCGGCTCCACTCCTTGCCTCTCCTTTTGGTGGTGCCGGTTGTTGTGACTCCTGTAAGCTGCAGGCCCTGGGAAAACCTCTAATAGAAGCAACAAGTAAAGTAAGATAAGATTATCTGTTTCTGGAGTTGACACAAGATTTTCAAATGCCTTGCAAAACTTCAGAAATGATTGTTAAAGAGTAGACATTTCAGGCTTAACCCTTCTATCAGTCTAGCCATTGTTTAGGTATTGTGAATAGCATACTAATTACCATTTTTTATGTTGAACAATGCATCCGTGTAGCCACAGCAGTCCTGGTGGTCTGGCCAAGAAGACATTGTCTGTTTTGAACACTACCAAGGCTGAAATGGCCGTGCCGGGCATCGGGCAGGCATTTCCCCAGGAGTCTGGAAGGGTAGGGCAAGTTTTGTTACTGGTGGCTTGTTTTGTCACAGAGCAGCAGTTTTAAACGCCTGGTCAGGGAAATCGGAAGTTCGATCGTTGTATAAGTTGTAGGAAGTACCGGGTCAGGGAAATCGGAAGTTCGATCGTTGTATAAGTTGTAGGAAGTACCGGGTCAGACTGACCCGGTACTTCCTACAACTTATACAACGATCGAACTTCCGATTTCCCTGACCGGTCCCGATTCTGGTGACCCTGTCAATCCTTAAAAATTTACCCGTGATCTTGCTATGTCATTAATGGTTTTGAGGCTTGTAACGATTAGGCATTTATGAAATGTCCTGATGATGATCCTAGTAATCTAAATGTGGGATCGAAATGCCGTCGACCAATTTGTGTGCCATATACAGTGTTTATACCTTGTACTTTGTTTATGTAATGGTGCATCCCAGAATATCTGTTCACATTATGATTCAATGAACAATTTAAGCTTTTTGCCTAAAAAGCCCTTTCCTGCTCACTTTGAATGTACTAAAGTGTTTTTGTGTAATTGAGGTACAGGCTTGTGCCCCACATCGTGAGATTGTCGAAGGATATTCTCTTTATATTTTGTGTTATTTAGTAAATATACTTGCCGACCACTGTCCGGCTAGACAAGTCGCTTAAATACAGAATCTATTGTGTCTGTATTCATTTGTATGCTTTATTCTTTGTTGCATGGGACCACTGTTGTTTTCAAAGAATTGCTCCCTAAGGTCCTCTGCTGATTTACTTAGGGTCCCTTGTTGTTTATAAACACACAGCTTGCAAAGTGTGGGCATTTGCGGTTCTGACTTGTTGCAAACAGGTCCAGATCGGGGTGGCCCCACTCCCGAAAGCCTTGGTCCAACGTTGGTTGATGGATCTCCCATTCATGATTGGAAATTGAAGATGTGCTGAGGGAATCCGCTAGAACATTGGAGATCCCCGGATCATGGACAGCTGAAATGCTGATCTCTTGACCCAATGCCCAGTCCCAGATCTCCTGGGCTGGTTGAGAGAGCAGGGCCGACTTTGTACCGCCCTGTTTGTTTAAGTAATGCATACTTGTTGTATTGTCTGTCCAAATTAGTACCGAGGCCCCTTGGATGACTGTTCGAAAGGATTTCAAGGCCAAGAAAATGGCTTGCAGCTCCAGGAGATTTATATGCCACTTCCTTTGTTGCACATTTCACTTTCCGTTGACAGTCATTCCCTGAAGATGTGCTCCCCATCCCTTGAGAGAAGCATCCGTGGTGATGGTGAAATTTGGTACTTCCGCCAGGAATGCACATCCTTCAAATTCTTTATCTGAGTCCACCAGAGAAAGGCTTTTTGCATCCGAGGAGTTATGTGAATGATGTCGTCGAACGACCCCGAAACCTGCAACCATTGGAGGTGGAGTTCCTCTTGGAAAGGTCTCATTCTGAGACGACAGTTGGGTATCAGAGGGATGCAGGATGAAATCATTTTTTTGGGGAAATATATTTTTATTGCAGATATTCTTTTACACAGTTATGCCGGTGAACAGTAAAGGTCTCATTACACAGCCATTTAGCCCACTACCCGGAGGTCGGGCGGCGATGATAAAGAATGGGACGTACGCGTGTATGTCAAGTAAACACAATCATGTCCAGCTATCAGAGGATTCCTGCATCCGCTTTTCTTTTACACCCACCATCCCAACCTACAAACTTTAATTCTCAATTCCCCCCTCCCTCTCAGTCCCCTCCCCCCTTGCATGAATGGTGGTGTGGGCGCTTAAGGAGTCGCTTAACTTATCTCAGCGGTATTACCAATAGAGTAGCAAAACTACGTGCTATATATAGTAATCACATGGTTGTGAGACTCACTCCTCCTCTTCTGCTAAGAGTCGATCTTTCAAAGACTGGACCAGGGCCTCCCACGCTCGAGCTACCTCTTGTGCTTTATCATTGCCTGAGCGGGTAGCCTGCCGCAGCCGCACTGCACTCTCGCAGCTTGCCCAATTACAGAGTTCTCTCCTCCACCTCCGAGACGATGGACCCTCCGTCGCCTTCCAATGCCAGGTGATTTCCCGTTTACCCAACAAAAGCCCTAAATCAATAAATTTGCTAGTCACCTTGGTCTTGACCGTGTGCGGAAACCAGTGCAGCAAGCAGGTGGCCATGTCATAATTCAATTGTCTGTCTGTGACCTTGTTTAAAAGTTCCCCTACTTCCTCCCAGTAGTCTCCCATGCGCGGACACAGCCATAGCATGTGCTCTAGCTCAACATCCTCCTCCCGACACCTCGGGCACGCTGCGTTCTGGACATTAAAGTACCTCCTAATCTTCCCCTGTGTTAAATAAGCCCTATGCAACACAAAGCACTGAATTAGTTGGAAACGAGCGTTTCTGGTGCCCTTCCATGCCCGTTTAAGGATTTGTTCCCAAGTGGCATCCGGTATCTGCCGATCTATGCTTTCTTCCCATTTCGCCTTAAGAGCATCCAGGGGACGCAAGCCCTCTCGGAGCAGTCGGGACTGGAGGCACGTCACTGCCTTAACCGTACCCGCCGCCATCACAGTGTACTGGCAAGCAAGGGTCATCACCGTTTCCGCTTTCCCCGTTTTCCAGTGCTTTTGGACAGCAGTTGTGATCGCAGCATGAATCAGGAAGTCACCCTCTGGGAGTCCATACATTTCCTGTAGAACCGGGAAGGGCACCAGCTCCTGGTTCGCATATAGATCTCCAACCACCTGGACACCCATTTGTTCCCAATTCGCCAGTGGGGGTCCAATCATCACCATGTGGCAGCGCCGTCAGCATACCCAGTGGGATCTCCGGCGCATAAGGGTGAGGGGTCCCCGCCCTTCGCTGTGTCCTGTTCCAGCAGAGCCGGAGGGTCCGCTCCTCCCCCGTCAGGTCCCGCAGGTCGAGCTTTTGTTGCATAACTATATAGGCCTGTACATGACGCGGGATTTCACTTCCCCAGCTACTTTCCGGGCCCCGGTATTCCCGTGCTATATTTTGCGTTAAGATCTGCAATTGGGCCGCTAGGTAATAAAGTTCAAAATCAGGCACTGCCAGGCCACCTTCCGATCTAGGCCGCATCAACGTCGCCAGGGCTATTCGTCGTCTACCACTGCCCCAGATGAAGCCCACTATCAGCGATCGCAGGTCCTTAAAGATTTTCGGCGGGAGCCATATCGGTAGTGTACGAAAATAATATAAGAGCCTGGGGAGTGCCACCATCTTAAGCAATGCCACTCTGCCCATTACCGACAGAGGAAGCGTCGCCCAGAATTCCATACATTTCGTCAGAGCCCTAACACATCGGCCTACGTTACCCTCCAGCAGATCTCGTTCCGCGTGATAGATCCGGACCCCCAAATAGGTGATGCACGTCGGTTCCCACCTGATGTCCCCCAGCACAACAGGCGGGGGCATATTCCGTCGTTTCGGGAAGAGGCACGTCTTGGCCCAGTTCACCTGAAGACCGGAAACCCTCCCAAAGCTGGACAGCATGGCAGTCGCCCCCTGGAGATCCACAGCGGCCTCCCGGAGAAAGAGGAGCAGATCATCCGCATACAGAGCTATGTAATGTGGGCTACCCCGATGCATCAGTCCCCTATATAGCTGCCCCAACCTCGCCTGTGCCGCCAAAGGTTCTATCGCCAATGCAAACAACAGTGGTGATAACGAGCATTCCTGTCTTGTGCCTCTCATGATGGGATATTGGCCCGAGATCACCTCGCCCAGTTTCACCCTAGCCGCAGCTGAGGAGTACAACACCGTTGTCAACTTCACAAATCTATCACCCAGCCGAAATCGGTTCAGAACTCTGCAGAGGAAGGCCCATTCCAGACTATCGAACGCCTTCTCTATGTCCACAGAGAGCACTGCTGCGGAGCTCTCATCATTCTGAATTTCTGCCATAACTCTAAGAAAGCGGCGAATATTCGTAGCCGTGCATCTCGAGGGGATAAAGCCCGCCTGGTCCATATGAACCAGCGATATCATGTGCGGCAGTAACCGGGTTGCTAGTATTCGACTCTGGATTTTGTAATCCACTGACAGCATGGACAAAGGCCGATATGAGGTCACGACCCGCTATGAGCGTCCCGGTTTCAGAAGGGGGATTATCAAGGCCTCCCGCATCGAACTTGGTAGACGACCCTCCGATTCCGCCTCCTGGTATACCTCCAATAGGGCGGAAGCCAGTCTATCAAGGTATTGGGCGTAGAACTCGACAGGCAACCCATCAGGTCCCGGAGACTTGTTCCGAGCCATGTGCTTAATTGCCCCTCGAATTTCAGCCAATGTGATATCCTGTCCTAACAAGTCAGCGTCACCTTCCTCTAGCCACGGTAAAGGGGTCCCCTCCAGGTACTCCAGTATGTCCTTCTCTGCCTCCTCTCTCCTACTGCTATATAAATCTTCGTAATAAGTAGCAAAGCGAGACAGCATCATATCCTGCGAGTGGGTCAGAGTGCCATCACCCAATGCTATCTGCATAACTGGGCCACTCCGCTGCACCGGATCAGCCAACTTGGCCAACAATGTGCCAACCTTATGCCCCTCCGCATGAACCTTCGCCAGGTACCTTCTATGGTCGAAGCATCGCAGCCGTTCAGTCTCGGCTGCCACCTTCTCTTTGGCCTCCAGCAACTGCTCCTGCAGAGACGGCATCCCCGGCCTTCTCCGCTCCAGATCTCTCAGAGCCCTGTCCGCCTTTTCTACCTCATCCAGCACGGATTTCCTAGCCCCCGAATACTTAGTGATGCATAGCCCTCTGACAACCACCTTAAAAGCATCCCACTCCAATGCTCTAGTGCTTGCTGTACCCCAGTTCTCCCGGAAGTAGTCGTCAATACCCTCACCCACCTCCGTCCGAAACACCTGGTCTTCCAGAGTCTCAGGGCGCAAGCGCCACGTCGGGATTGCTGACCTCGCCCTCTGCCAACTTAGTGACAGCAATAGCGGGTTGTGGTCGGAGATTGTTCTAGCAAGGTACTCCGTGCTTGCCGCCATAGGAGCCACCGGAGGGGAACACAGGATAGCGTCAATGCGTACGTGTAGGTCATGCACAGACGAAAAGAACGAGTAATCCCTATCCCGGGGATGTTGAGCACGCCATACATCTATGAGTCCCCAATGCTCTTGCCATTCGGACCTAGCCTTAGCCAAACTCCTAACCGGAGTTGCCGCCAGAGGAGGATGCGACCTATCCATGTCTACGTCCGAGATAGCATTGAAGTCCCCTCCTATAATAGCTGGGCCTGCCAGAAGGGGCGCTAGTGCCCCCGACAAATTAGCTAGGAAACAAGTCTGTTCCGTATGTGGAGCATAGACACTGCACAACACGACGTCCCTGCCGTACAGTCTACCTTCCACAGCTACATATCGGCCCTCTTGATCTATCATCTGCTTGGTGACCTGAAAGGGGACCCCCGCCCGAACCCAGACGAGCACCCCCCTAGCGAACGCAGAATAAGCTGTACTGAAGACCTGGCCCCTCCATCTCCGCTGCAATGCCTGACCTTCTGCCTTGGTAAGATGTGTCTCCTGCAGTAAAGCTATTTGTACCCCCCTCCGCAATAAATAAGCATGCACTTTGTGTCGCCTAGTCATAGTATGTAAGCCTCTCACATTCCAAGTGATACATTTTAAATCACGCAATGTCCCCATCACTGTATCTCTGCCTCCTCGCCCCCATCACAATACCAGCGCCCACACCAAAATCAGACCCCATAAACTCAACACCCCAGTAAACCCCCTCAGCCCACCCCCCCAGGACAGGACCCAATAGTGGCCTATCAGTCCCCATCCAAACAGCTCAAAACACGAACACACTATGCTATCCTGTAGTAGTCACCACAGGTTGCCTTAAGGGCAATCGGAGTGGTGCTCAAGCCCGACAGGTGGAGGTCCCGCCATCACCCCCCACCCCTAACCCCATACCGCAGCATTGACAGCCATAAGGAGCAGAAAAGTTACCAGGGGTTTCATCCATTGTTAGTGCAGTCCACAGGCGGAGATCCGCTGGGAGAAATGGACAGTCTACAAGTCGTCCGCCGATCTAGGCGTCACCTCCGGCCCCACGGTACTGTCCACATCCGAGAGTTCAGCACCCGACTGTCTCTTGTCCTCATCAGTGTCCGATCCTCTGTTCGAGTCCCCCTTCTGAGATCCTGTAATAGCCGCCGTTGCTGCTCAGGCACCTTGCTTGTCAGCTGCCAGTTTCGCCATCAGTAGGGCCTGTTGAATCTTGTTCTTTTTCCGGAGACGTTGCGATTGGCGCGGCCTCGATGGCCTCGGCTGTCCTCGGTCTACCATACTCCTGCGGTCCGTGCCCGCTCTGTAGTATTCCAGCCACGACCAAGCGTCCTCGGGCGTCAGGCAGAAGCGGGTCGAATCATCCATAATGATTCTCAATTTGGCAGGGAATAACAACGAATACTGAATCCCCTCATCCCGAAGTTCTTTTTTGATGGCCAGATAGGAGGCCCTGCGCTTTTGTATTTCCTGGGTATAATCCGGGAAGATTGTAACAGTGCCATTCTCCACTTTAAATGGTCCATTCGCTCGTGCGTTCTGGATCAGCAGGTCCCTGTCCTTGAAGTGGAGGACTCTAGCAACCACAGGTCTGGGTGGGCGGCCTGGCTGCGGCGGCTTGGCCGGGACTCTGTGCGCCCATTCGAGCGTGAAGAAGGCGGACAGGCCCTCCGGGGCAACCTGTGTCCTGAACCAGTTCTCCATATACGCTACCATGTCCGACCCTCCACTTTTTCCGGCAGGCCCACCACTCTGACATTGTTCTGTCTATTGCGACTTTCCACTTCCTCTGTCTTCTTCTCCAGGGTCGCCAGGCGCTGCAGCGCATCCTCCAGCTTCCGGTCCACTGTCACCACCGCCGGCTTCAGATCCTGCACCACCAGCTCAGTGTCTTTTAACCAGTCCACTAGTTTCGAGTGATCCGCTTTCAGGAGACCCAGCCCCGTCGCAACCTGCACGATATCGTTGTGCAAGGAGTCCTTCGTCGCAGTAATGGCCTCTAGGATCTTATCCAGGCGTTTGTTCAGCCTTTGCTCTGATCCCGTGTCCTCTGCGTCTCTTTCTTCTTCTTCTCTAGCGGCGCCCTGCTCTCCAGCAACCCCTGTCTGCTGTTGTGGTTTCATTATGGCTTGTTTAGTGCTTACTACCCTGCGGTCGTGGGGCTGCGTGCGCCAAAGAATGCACCCCCAGTGAACGGTCAGGTTGTAATATATAAAGGCCGTGCCCTCTAACACCAGAGCACTCTGCTCCACGTAGTCCAGCAGGTTACCGCCTCGTACCAGCCACCCGCTTAGTATTGGACGCCCTCAGCCAGCCTGCAGACGCTCACCTCCAATTGCCATGGGTTCCGTGTGCCAGTATACACCAGTCCGCTATGTATCTCAATCAAAAGGGCCAGAATGAGTGTCCTGCGCTCCACCTTGTCGCTCTTGCTCGGCACCCTTCCGCCAGCCGTGTTTAATGGCCACCCTGTGGTTGTGCTCAGGATCGCGCCTTCAGTGGGAGCATAGCACGTTACCAAACTAACAAGATATGTGCCTCCATTGCTCCCATTCCTGCATCAGCGTCACAATGTCCCCTGGTTGTTCATAGCGGGCAAAATTGCGCCTTTATAGCGGCCTGTCACTCTCCCACGCCGGTCTCGGCAAAGTTATGCTGCCCTTTGCGTAGTGCCGCAGTCCTGCCCCAGTACCCTCCTCCAAGGCGCCGGGTGCAGACCCACAGCCCCAAACTCTTCAGGGCCACCGGAGGGGAACGACCGCCTGCCGCTAGACGTCTTCGGTGTGTCTCTCAGGCGTTTCCGCCTCCACCTCCCTTCCGCGGTATGTAGGGCCGTCCGATCAATCGGCCGCCAGTGCCCTGTTCACACCCCAGCTCCTGCTCAACTCCTCCAGCAGGTCCGGGCTCCTCACCGCAACCGCCCTTGAAATGGAGCACTCTGCGACTCAATATCCGCCAGCTCTCACCGCCTGTCTAAGAGATCCCCGACGGCAGGTCCACGGATCAGCGCAGCTCAGTCGACCCGTCCACTGGCCGCCATCTTAAATCACTTTGTCGGATTCCCCCTCCTGAGTCAAGTCCGGTCTCAGCTGTTCCACAATGGCAGTTCTCCGGCCCCCACCGCAAAGACGCCAGTCGCACACCGCATCAGGTGCCTATCGGTTCGCAGCCCCCGCCCCCAGGGCTTCCATCAGCGGATCCCTCGTCACCAGCCTAGTCCGGGGTTCCGATCAAAGTCGCCATTTTGCGGGTAGCTCTCCGCTCTCCTTGCACTCCTATCGGCTCCGATTTCACAGCTGAGCCCTCTCGAGCCAGGATGGCGAGTCCTGGACGTGCCCCTGTTATTCCTGTGCTTGCTTCGCCACTGCAAATTGCGATCAGGAGTGATAAGACAGGATAAATTGGGGGTCCGGGTGCGGAGCTACCGGCTCACACCGCCATCCCCATCGGCGCCCTAGCCACGCCCCCCTGCAGGATGAAATCATCCCTAGAAAAGACTTGAACAGCCGGACTGACACGTACTCTTTTTCTTGCAATAGGCGAGCTAGCTTGCAGATATTGTGTTGTCTTTCTTTTGAGACAAAAGCCTGAGTGATTGGGTGTCCAGCGTGGCTCCCAAGAAGGACTTTCTTTGCGACGGAATGAGATGAGATTTCTCGAAGTTGATGGAGAGACCCAGAGACTGGAATAGTGATAGGCATCTTTGAACGTGTGCACTTGCCTTTGCAAAAGAACTCGCCTTGATAAGGCAATCGTCCAAGTATGGGAAGATTTGAATGCCCTCTAAGCAAAGATGTGCTGCCACGGGAGCTAGAACTTTTGTGAAAACATGGGGTGCTGACCGAAGTCCAAAGGGGAGTACTTTGAACTGAAAATCCCTGCCAGCCACTCTGAATCGTAAGAATTTTCTGTGTCTGGGGAGGATCGGCACATGAAAATAAGCGTCTTGCAGTTCGAGGGTGGCCATGTGATCCCACATTGAAAGAAGCTGGAGGATTTCTTGAAGCATTAACATCCGGAAGGACAACTTTTTCAGGTATTTGTGAGGGCGCGCAGGTCGAGGATGGGGCGACATTCTCCAGACTTCTTCCGTATGAGGAAAAATCTTGAGTAAAAACATGTTCCTTTTTGCAAATAAGGGACCTTTTTGACCGCTCCCTTCCGTATCATCACATTTATTTGGGTGAACAACTCCTTGATATGAGCTGGAGGTGGGCCCTTGGGAGGGGAATTTGGAGGGATCTTGATGAATTCTAAATTGTGGCCCCTGGCCACTATATCCAGGACCCACTTGTCTGTAGTAATTGCGGACCAGTTTGAGTAGAATTGGGATATTTTTCCTCCAACCTTTGACTGTGGGGAGGGTAGAGATGGTGGCACGTGGCATGTCTCATTGCTTCTTAGTGGAATTTCTTCCACGGTAGGAGGACTTTCTTCTTGACTGTGTGTAGGAATTACCTCGCTGTCTGTAAGACTGTTGCTGGTAGGGCTGGTATCTCTGGTTAGATTGAGCGGTTTGGTATGACCTCTGCTGATTGTAGTTTCCTCTGTTGGAAAAATAACCACGCCCTTTAGCACCTCGAAAGGACGACCTGCGAAACTGAAGGCTACCCAAAGATCTCACAGTCTGCGTGTCCTTTTGGAGCATGGAGGGCCTCGTCAAAATGCTGGCCAAAAAGAAACCCGCCATCAAATGGCATGTCAATTGTCTTGGTTTGGACCTCTTGGTGAAAAGATGTGGATTTCAGCCATCTCTGCCTTCTCAACACAGCTGCACCCGCTATCTGCCTGAATCCTGTAGATGCCACATCTACTGCTGTGTAGATCATTTCAGCTGAAGTAAGTTCGCCTTCTCGCAATATTTGCCTTGTCTCAGATCTCGCAGGTTCTGGTAACATCTCAACATAGGGGGAGATGTCGAACCACATTTGCCTGTTGTATCTCCCTAATATCGCTAGGGAGTTTGCAGGACTTCTGCCATCTCTATCTGGTGGTGCAGATATAGGCGAAGAGGTGTTCCTAGCCCGTCTTTGTGCTGCTTGGGCGACAACCGAATCAGCCTTAGGTTGTCCTATAAGGCATGCAGGAGAGTTGTCCGGTGCCTTATACTTCTTGTCTAACCGGGGCAAGACAGCAGGAAGAGAATTGGGTGTTGCCATAATTTTTAAACCTTCCTTCCATATGAAGTTAATGATGGGAATAGTTTTGACTTGCCTTCACGGTTGGTCTTTAAAATCATAAAGAAAGCAATCGTCTTTCTTAGTGTCCATTGGGATTAGAAATCTCTTAGTAGCTCTCTCCATCAGGAGATGGAAGCCTCCGATGTCTACTGGAGGGGAGTTAGCCATAGCTGGAGCAGAAGGTGATGGCGTCTGAATTTGGTACTCATCCCACTCCGACAGAACAGATTTGTCATCCACCTCTCCTTCCTCTCTATCTTCATCCGTGGTGTTAGCCTCCTGAGAATGGTGAGATGGCACTTGAGAAGGGGGTCTTGGAGATCTCAAAGAAGATGCAGAGGCCTGAGGCATGGGAGTTGATGGGAGAGACCCTGCCGACTCAGATAGAGAGAAACGACGATAGCAGTAGTCTAACATGAACTGCAAATTATTGAGAAGGGCCAAAGGCATCTGTGCTGTGGGCATCGTGGCAGAAGCTTGATCCACAGGCTCAGAGAACAGTTCCTTGTCTTGATCTTCCTCCTGATATTTAATGAGCAACTCCGACGGACTCGTAGCAGTGCGGAACCTGTCGTCTACATCAGATTGCTCCTCATCGTCATCAGAATCCAGCAATTGGTCAGGCAATTTAAGTGGTGACATTGTTTGCAATGACGAGCCACGTCTTTCAAGCAAAGAAGCTGTCGTAGCCGGTGGGGCAAAGGAAGCCGTAGACGGTGTAGAGGACCATACTTGCAGTTCAGTGCAAGTTGATAGAAGAGGTGTTGACGGTCTTGCCGTCGACAGTGCAGTCGTCAAAGGAGATGGTGCCGACGAGACATTTAACTTCGTCGATGGTGTAATCTTCGTCGACGATACCTTCGACGACGAGCCATCATTCGCAGACGATGTCTTTGTCGATGAGGCATTTTTCGTCGACGATGTGGCCGTCGACGACAAGGTAGTCTTCGTTGACGGTGAGGTCGTCGACGTCAAGCCAGTCTTCGTCGATGAGGTAGCCGTCGACGGGGTAGTTTTCATCGACGATGTAGCCGTTGCCGAGGTGGTCTTTGTCGACAGAGCGCGATAGGTCTTACTGAAACAGAGACCAGCGTCGACGGGGAAGAGGCTGACGACATTATCATCTTTGGCTTCGGCGACGAGAAGGTGTCTGTCGATGTTAAAGTAGCATTGACGATGATAATTGTCAACGAAGGAGCCGTCGACGACTCCGTCGATGGCGGGGTCTTCTTCTTCTGAGGAAAAACCTTCTCAGGAAGCTTTTTAGACACCAGAGACTTTCCAGTCTTTTTAGGGGGCGATACAGATGACGATCCAGAAGGTGGAGAAGCCTTTTTTGTAGAACGCAAGCCAGAACCCTTGGAGGGCTGAACTTTCCTCAACACCTTAGCCCCAGGAGAAGATAGATCCTCCTCCACCATCCTCTTTCTGGAGGATACAGATGACCCTGAAGCCACACTCCCCACCTCAGATAAAGGGTTATCCTGGTCTTTAATCTTCTGCAGCCACAGAAGTAGGCGTCCTTCCCTATCTCTGAGGGTCTTCTGAGGGAAGGTCCTGTAGATCTTACACTCTCTCACCTCATGATCAGGATAAAGGCAGTAGATGCACTTTTTGTGGGGATCTTCTGAAAAAAGCCAGAGCTTCCCACAAGATTCACAAGGCCTGAAGAGAGATAGATTTTTTTAGTAGATGACATCCTAAAGGAGAGAAAACCAGTCAGAAAAGTGAAATACTGAGCAGAGCTCAGGGAGACTCCCTTCACACGACGTGCGGTAGAAAATCTGAGAGCCTGAGCCTCTGGGGAGAACATTCTGGTGGGTGCTGTTGCCTGATTGGCTGCAGTTTGGACTATACAAAATGGCTATGATAGTCATGAGTGTGGAAGTTTTTCTCTTGTAGCCTAGGGCTACTTTACTTCCTGGGTGCTTATTCCAAGGTTTTCTGGTTATTAGGTGCATATTATTGATTTGTTATGTACCATGGGACTCCCACTCATCCGACGAGGAATGATTGAGGCATGTGAATCTATGAAAGACACCCCAATACTGGAGAAATTCTTATTATTAAAGTCAACCCTAACCACTGTCTTATTTTCTGAATCCTGGGTTTGTACTTCTCCAGACCAAGCACTCTTGAAAATTGCCTACCAGTATGCATGACGTGAATCCTACACCTTGTATTCTCCTTTGCCTTAGGTAACATTTTCTATACACTGATTTACACATGTATGATTCATTGCATGTGCATGTGTGTGCGATGGAGTTTGAAAATTTGGAAAGTTTTGTTTTAGGAGCAGTGATTAATGGAGTCATTTTAAAATGTGGACTCTAACATTTGCATTTGTAAAGCAAGCATTCATGCCTTTGGGCATTCTGACTGTTAGATAAGATGATTGTTGCTTGGAAGGTATGCTAATGCAGAACAAGCATATTATGGATCAACACAAGTACTGTACCCGTGATGTACATATTTTCTGTAGAAGAAATTAATGATAATAAACCTGGAAAGGTTCAATGGCTCAACAGGTTTAAAAGTATGTATACCATGTCATGGAAAGGAGGGCTGCTGGAAGAACTTGACCTCAATTAAATAGCACTGTTATCTATGTTACAAGACTGAGATTTAATACTCTTAGTTTCTAAAACAAATTATATGATAAAGTAAACTTTGTTTTAACACTATAGACCCATCTACCTTCCCATTTTATGTTATTTGATATTGACAATGGCTGATTTCAACATGACTAGGTTATTTTCCATTGGTGCACACTATTTAATAGGTTCTTAATCAATGTTACGTTATCTTAATTGATTTTAAGAAGATACTACCTGAAACAATGTATGTAGCTGCATTTTCAATAGGATTTGTAGTATGCATGTTTATAGGGTACTTCTTTTGTATTTGTAGAGATTTTCCAGCCTGTGTGTGTGATGTAAGTGACCAAATGCTAGATGCATCGCTTCCTGTGATAACAACAATCCAAGGGTAATGCAATGTCGCTTCCTCTCTTTTCATGGGATCCAAAGGCCACGCTGTGCCACTTCCTGTGATGTCATTAGGTCAAATGCCTTGTAATGTCATTTTGTGTGACATCATTGGGATGGCTCACATGGCATATGATGTCACTTTCGCCACCCCTGGTATTCTGATGAATCGACGTCCATGGGTCTCTTCCACCATTTCAACATAGTGCCTTTAAGGAATATAACAAAACAGCTGGGAGGGAAAAGCTTGGGATCTTTGCAAGGATAAGTTGAAGGATTTCTACTAAACACAGCTGAATTACCTTTATAAACTTGAGCTCCCACCAACTGTAATGCAAAGTGCTTGCTGGAGCCAAAAGACAATAAAAGCGAAGAACAAAGCTGCTGTTGGAAGTACTGCTTATTTACCAGGTAGAAGGCTGAGCACAGATCCTTCTCCCCACTGTAACTTGCACTTTGAGAATCTTCTTTGATGCCCAGACGAGCTGGTCCATTGAAACACAAAAAGTGCAAAGACGCGCCGATATACGTGTGCTCTATAAGATGGTTACTTACTTACTTTACTTACTAAAGACAAATGTGGATACTCCGTATTTATCCAGGAACGTCACTGCTGTTCCTAAAACCTTTCCAAGGCTGGGAAGAATTAAGAGTTAACAAGTAACAGAATGCACTTTGCTGACTTGGAGAAATCTAGCAGTGTGTCAAATAACAGGTCACAAGCTTCTCACCAAGGTCTTCCTAAGAAGAGGCTAAAGCCATTCCTCCTGCACTGGTAACAGTTTTCACGTCTTATTTGGGGGAAACACTGGCAGGGCCAACTGCCTGTAGATTAATGCTAGGTAGCCTATGTTGGCTAGTGAAGATGAAGTAGAAAGTTTAAAAGTCAGCTTTTCCTACCTATTTATTAAATATCCAGCTTCACCACTAATTGAATTTTTAATTACTATTAAAAATAGTGTTTGAAATATTCCAGAATCTTGTTATATACTAGAGATAACAGTGTTATGATTTCATCCTGAACTCTCATAGAACAGCTACAGCCCTTTACATTACACATAGCTTTTGGGAGCAAGTCACTGTATGTACATGAAAACCATTCCTTTTTGCATGTACCTCTTTTAAAGACTATGCGCTGTACCTTCTGGGCAACAAGGACTACCTAAGTGTGACATATTTAATGCTTAAAGATAGGGTTCTTTCCTGTTAATAATAAGTATTTTGACAAGTTTGTCAGTAGGTTTAAACATTGAAGGAGTAGACCTGAAACCATATTTTGCTGGTCATTCTAGTGGATTGCACAAGAAGTGCTAAAGCCACAGATAACATTTAACATCCTATGCCATTTTTGTATTTTCCTGCACCATATCCTATGGCCTAACTGCAGAGTTAAACACATCAATTAT
Source organism: Lissotriton helveticus (assembly GCF_964261635.1). Lineage (NCBI taxonomy): Eukaryota > Metazoa > Chordata > Amphibia > Caudata > Salamandridae > Lissotriton > Lissotriton helveticus. The sequence continues at coordinate 592,597,015 of NC_136067.1, read as the reverse complement.
AGATGAGCCAAATTGGCCATGCTTTAGGGGTCAGAGCACATACACTGTGGCTAGGACAGCAGTGATCCAGTGTGCAGAGTTAAAATACCAGCAATACCAATCAGCATAAAACAGAGGTGCTCATGTAAAAAGAGCCGCGTTTTCACAAATTAACAGATATAGGTGCAGCAATAGTGCCTCTGTATTTATGGTGAGCACAGAGTTTTCATTTAAAAGGCATTTTTTGTTTTCTGAATAACTTTGGGATAGGCTTTTTCAACGAGTAGCCGATGGCAAAGATTCCTGTGTGAGTTCAGAATGTAATTGCGGAATTACTGACCACCCAATTAAATGGTCCCCCTTGATGCATATGCACATAAATCACAATATCAAGAGTAAGCTATGCATGGTAAGTGCTATTAAAAGTGTTGTTAAGATTAATAAAACTGTGCAAATGGTATTAATAAATAATTCGTTTTTTTGACTTCCAATTTCACTTTATCCCTGACCCCGTTCGATCTGCATGAAACACAAGATTACTACACTGGGCTTATTGGTCTAACAAATCTCATATAGATTCATTAAAGACGACCAGTGTTATCAGCACATGAAAAAGTTTTACTCTCCTGTCGAACTTTGGCCTCCCTTCATGGCGCTGCAGGAAACTTACCTTATTTTCAGAAAACTAAACATGCTAAATCTTGCAAAATGAAATGAGCATTCATTAAATGATCCAATGATTATAGGCAAAATAACACTTTTTGTCAACCCTTTTAACTGTACCCTTGATGAATGTGTGCAAATATCAAAGAGTAAGCTGAACATGCTTAACTGTCTACCTAATTTTGCCCAAACTCATCAAACAGCACTAAAGTTACAGGTAAATCACAAATGCACCTTCCAATTATCAGTATATCTCTAAAGCCCCCCACGGTCAATTTTGGTCCCAGGGCTCCCATCCCAGGGGCCAGCCTTGTAATGCACCCAGTCACAAGCAATGGGGACAGCTGGGGAGCCTAAATGTTATGTTATGTTATGTTATTATTGGGTCTTGTATAGCGCAACGGCTACTCCAAAGGAGTGTCAATGCCACTGCAATCCCTGCTGGCTCCTTGCCTCCTGCAGGAACCGGCTTTGCTGCTGCACTGAGGGAGCTGATGGAAAGGTAGCTCCCTCCATGTAGTAGTAATCCTTTCATCTCTTGAAACTTCCACTTCCAGCGTGCAGGAGCACTTTATTGGCTGAGCCCTAGGGGATGGGGTCCCCAAGGCCAAAATCGTCCCAGGCAAGGGGACTGCGTGCCCCCCATGCACATAATTAACATGGTGAGATCGGAGGATGGAGTTTCCTGGGCCAAAAACAGACCCTCCCCACATAAAGTGCCAGGATCTGGGGGAGGGGGTCTCCGGTGCCAAAATCGGCACAGGAAGGGAGGCTGCTTGCCCCCTCTTGAATTGGATGACATTTGAGGGTTGGACACAGGGCCTGGCCACAGGCCTTGCCGCCAACCCTCCTCTGCGCACGAACAAAGGTTTGGGAGTTGGCTAAATGCATGGGGTTGTCCGCAGGTCCGGAGGACAACCCTACCACCCCCAGCTGCACTGCAGCAGTTGGATTAACGTACGGTGATTAAAAATTACTTTATGTTTAAAAAGAACCCTAGAAATTCAATGGAAAAAACAGAGGTTACAGGGACGTTATAGTTATGAAATACCATTAAAAAAATAATTGCGAAAACTAAAATAAAGACACAAAATATTGATGAAGAATATTGTAAAACAGTAGTGTTTCACTTTTATCACTTTTGTGACTTTGTATCATGTCTCTTGCAAATCTAAAAAAAACAAAACGGAATGTTTAGAATGGCTAATTTTACATTACTGGCTATATATGTCATTGTTTTGGATGTGTTACCTGATTGCATTGACTGTGCAATACGTGCAATGCTTTCATTGGTGTTTTACGTGTGTGAGGTGATGTTGATCTACGATTGCCTGCTCCTGCTTTTTTTTTTTTAAATACAATTTAGCAGAATTGGAAAGATGATAGAAACCATGAATGGGTACATGTATAGGAAAGTCAGGTCGGTAGCATTGTTGTCAATCTAGTACACAAAAGACTAATGGCAAAAATATATTTGGTAATGTCATCTACACTCACTCACCTCATCTCTCTTCTCCTGCTGCTGGATAAAACTATGGAAAAATAAATTGCCAAGCTATTGTCTAACTACATTGAATCACACTTCATCGTGCATTCCTCACAGTCTGGCTTTCACCCCCTCTATAACACTGAGTCAGCTCTCTTAGCTGTCGCAAAAGAACTCAGAAGTATCAGAAGTACCATTGATCAAGGTGGCTCAGCTGCACTTAAGGTTGTTGTATTTGAGCACTGCTTTGACACAGCATCATACACGTACTCATTGGGAGACTGAAGGAGAATGGGGTCTGCAGCAGGGTTCTACAATAGTTTCAGATCTTTCCTCGAGATTTCGTTTCTTCCAGGTGGCAACAAATCACTTGTCAGCTATGCTGCAGCCAATGGCTTTTTAACATTTATGTCGGCCCTTTGGCAGACATTGTGGAATCGTTCACCTTATATTTAGCTTTAATGAGGATTACACAATGCTTACACCAGACTCAGGCAGAAATCCTTCACAACCCAAGAACTGCTTGTTAGCAGTGGCAGAGTGGATGAACCTGAACATCTTGAAGCATAATAACAGTAAAACTGAGATTCTTGTGGTCCAGAACCAGACCAATCTTTGGGGCCCTCAATGATGGCACGATGTACTTGGTCCTCTTCTATCTCACAAAACTGCATCGAAAATGTGGGTTTCTGTCTGGAAGGTAATCTAACATGACAACCACATAAGAGCAGTGTATGCATGATGTTTCGGTCTCTTAAGATGCCAGAGGAGAATACTGAAAAAACATAGTCCAGGCATAATAACATAATACTTAGATTACTGCACTGTTATATATCTGGGCATCACTCAGGCATCATTAAAGAGACTTCAAATAAATCAACATTGCAGCAGCACAACTTCGGCACCACATCTCCAAACACCAACCCATTATGTCTCAGCTACGGACTCTGCGTTGACTGCTGCTGGAAAAACGTATAAAATATAAAACCCTCTGCTTTGCATAATAGACCTTTGTGAATGTGGGTTGTGCTACCTCAGGTGTTTGACTCAGCCATACTATGTTCGTCCTGGACTTTAAGATCTTCCAACCTAAGGCTGGCCATGACCCCAAGATAAACTGTGCTAGGTGGAGGGGGGCACTTTTTTAGTGTTTTGGTGCCCAAAATATGGACCTGCAATGAAGCCCAAGTGAAGAAAACGTCTGAAAATGCAGTAAGACCGGGCTATTCTAATGCTGATGTGTTGATTGTCTCTTCCTCTCAAGCCATTTGCCTTCTGGAGGAAATGTGACAGAGTAAAACCAACATGGGCACATTGTGACATGTAGTCAAGTCCTAGGGAGCTCCTTTTCCACACCCACAAATGAATGTGCCATGCCAGAGAAGGAAGAGTGTAATGGAGATAACTACATGTGATATAGACCTTACCCATCCCTCACTGCTTCCTCGTTGCATTCATTACTTTTGAGAACATAGCCAAATTTTCAACATGAAAGGGGACATAGATGAAAAGAGAACAAACAGCACAAAAGGATTGTCTACAACATCTGCAAATGTTTTCTATCAAGCGGCGCAAGTGACATCACACCAGAACAACAGCCAACACAGATTTCTGCAGGTCGGGCTCATCCAAAACTATTAAGAGAAAATGAAATAAAAATGCAGGGGGAAAGCTCCAGGAACAACCAGCCACAAATCCATTGAGGAACTCCGGTAGCAGAAGCCCAAGAAACTGCCACCCCTCCATGGAACAAGGTGGAAGCAAGAGAAGGAAGAGACAGCTACACCATGCATATCCCCAAGCAATATGTACCCAAACCTGCAGACTGAGAGTCAACATTGCCAATTGTCATCCCGTAAAATCAGCTCCATAGACGGCAAACAGAAACTGGCTAGCCTTAAACTCCCCTGCCACAGGAAAATAAGTTGAAGCAGTCTACATGACTCTCAAACCCTTCAGCTCTAAAGAACACACACACAAAAACATACACACCGAAAAGTCAGGTAACACAACCTACGATTTAGAGCCAACTGGACCAAACACCATTATATGCCCCAGATGCCTCAGAGAAGTATTTGCCACCAGAAAGATCATTTTGTGCTTCAGAAGATACAAAGGGTTATGCACAAGAGGTTTGAAATTTGGACCTTGGACAATTAACAGCTCTAGTTTCAAATCCCAATAAGAAACCATAATCTTCGAGGAACCGTTCAAATACAATGGCCTCTTGTGTGACCTTGGGAATGACAGCTCACTCTCCACTAAAGACCCCATTAGGTTTCACAGAAAGGGTGTAGACCATGGACAGCAGCCTACTGCACCTTCAAGGTAGCCACGGTCAGCCCTTGAGAAACAAATCCAAGACAGAATCCAGCACCTGAGGAGACAAAAAAGACAGAGACTGCAAATTCTATGAAAGACACAAAGTCTGAAAACACACACATTGGTGATTGTAAGCCCATCTATCAGAGAGACAGTAAGGCGTTTGCAGTTCTCCTGCAGCAGCCAGAGAGAGGCCATTATGCTGCAACACTGTAAGATGGAGCCAATTATACAGGCATTGATTTTGATTGCTAAAGGACTCCTGGGAGCCAGTGAGACTTCCCACTTCAGAATGAATGATTGCAACCATCTTTGGAGCTGGTAGCTGATCTGACTATTGCAGAAAAATTCATATAGATCAGAAACTGGATCCCACTGGTCTAGGATGTAAGACATTGGAGGCTTCAAGTACCATCTCACCCTAGGAAACATGGAGACCACGTGTCCTTAAACAGGAGGCATGCAATATAGTAGAAATTAGTTTAAAACAATCTGAATATTCAGAACACAGTGCTTTGGAAGGACTAATTTACCCTGCTAAGTCATTAACAGAGCAGATATAAATTACAGGGATAGAGATACTATTTTCTGATATTCACAGGAGGGCCATGCTGAGCAAAACCGAGCAAAGACATTGAGTTGCCAAGAGTGAGTTAGGAGCTCAGTGACACCTGTCATAGGCTCTCACACCGAATCGCATCCTTCTCTGGTCCTGTAAATGTTGGCCAACTCTTCTACACCTTCCTCAGGACACTGCCACTCAGGATGGCGTCTATGTTGCATGACAAGAATGATGCCACCTAAGATTGTGACTGTATCAGCTGTACTGCCCAGTCGTTCCCTCCCCCCCCCCCCATCTTCAGCAGTTTGAATCCTGCCTCATGAGAAAACTCTAAAAGCAGTGATAGTATGTATGCCCCATCTAAGTACTAGCCACAGGGGACTCAAGGATCTACTGTAGGATTAGAGGATCCCAGGATTAAAAGATTTCCTACAGGATTCCAGGATCATGCAGCTGAGGGTGTGGCCAGGTGATAGGCTTTACTCCTTTTTAATGAGAGAAAGCATTTGCTTGGTCGCTGCTCTTAATCTATGTTCCTCTGTTTGGGCTCCCAACCTAGATTATCTTCAATTAGGATATTGAGAACATCTTCCAAGAGGTTTTCTGTTTGATTTACAGCTTGAGATTTCTTCTGCAGTGTCACCTCAAAGACTTTCCTTGTTTTCTTGGAATTATTCAACCTTTTCCAGCACAGCCTTCGGAGGCCTCAGAGTAGTGACAGTGAAGGGGAGATAAACATCACTAGTTTGGATTTTGGAACACCTGTTGCTCCCCTGTAATGTCCTTTGCACCTATGTACTGGAATTCTGTCACACCCTCAAAGTTGGGACATAACTGTCTGCTGGGTCTCAGCTGTATTATATGCAGATACTGTGTATACCTTTGTTTCTGATCAGTGTTTCAAATTTTGAAGCATTAACTACTGTAGGACATTGAAACAAAACTTGTCTCATGATAATTTTTGGCTCTAACAAGATAAAGGTACTGTGTCACTGATTTGTTGAATGTTTACCTTAGTTCATCAGTTACTTGAGTAATTTGTGCCTTGTAGAATTTTATAATTTATGTGAAATTCATGTAAATGAAAAAATGTGTGTATTTCAAATTGATGCAAGAGCTTTAAGTAACAGCGGTCTTGTGTTCTGTTTAGTATATAAAAAGGCAGTTGTTGAGCTAAAGCCGAAAATCCGAGATAAACTCCATCTGGTGAGATAAGCTGGATGACTACAAACTAGAGTGCAAACCTGTCCCGGTGTGCGTCCCATGCCCACTGTGTCATTAGAACCAAGCAGCACCCAGCTGATGAGCACATTACTAGGGCAAAACCTGTCCTGGGTTGGGTGTACTCCAGTTCGGGAGGACCTGGCCTGGCAGTTCAGGCTGGACTGTTCCCAGGAGGAGCAGGGTCAAGAATGATTTGCTTATGGCTGGGTTCAAACTGAGTTGGCATGGTGAGCAAAAGAACAATGTTTTGGAATGCTACCCTGAGCATTGCCAGTGGTTAGACAAATTGCAAGCACTCCTCCCATCACCTTTTGTGTGTTTGACTACACACCAGTGTAATCTCCTGTGAGCCTTCTTACATATTGTTATGCCCAATTATGTTATGCCCTACATACCTTACTTGTATCTAGTAAGCTTATTAATCTTCCTGCTGCTCAGCCACTGTGTGTGTTTGCAATAGAATGTTGGGGTCACAGTGAAGCCTGGAATGTTGGGTGCCTGACTGACGGAGAGATGACAGTTACAGATGGGCTGAGCAGCAGGCTGGCTGCTCCTGGTGGGGTCTGCTGTGGCATAGGACCAAGGGCTGACTACAGGTCTTACCTACTTCATTACTTCCTGTTTATCTGGTCTACCGGTCTGATGTACCTACTTATCATCCTGATGTACAACTGGAATAAAGGTACATAAGAACTTTACACGGCTACCATATTTTGGCAACAAGGATTTTCAGGTACTTTTGCTACAATTTCATGTTCTCATCAGAAACATTGAGCCCATTTTGAGGGCAACATCTGATGCTTCCTGTTACACACTGCCCCGGTTTTGCGCTGTATGATTTGTCTTGGCAGTGACTTAATTTTCATTTTAGTAAACATTGTAACACGTTCTATCACTTATCGGATTCACAGGCGCATAGTGCTATTTTTCCCTGTTGTGTGGTACCACACTTTCTGTGGAGTAAAACTCTTATAAATTTGTATGTGACATATTACTCACGTGTGGTCTTATTTATCACCGTAATATTTTTCTATGCTATGTAATTCACTTACATGTTGTCATTTTTTCAATCTTCTCGGGTGAGAGATCGCTCACCGGTGTGAGATACAGTTTTAAGATGTATTGCATTTAGAGTATTTGCAAATTTTATAGAATTTTCTTTTGTATAGTGATATGCCACAGTTTTTGCTAGCCTACTTATGGTTGGGACATCTAATGTCAGGGTGGTAATCACAGGTTTATCCCTTGTTTGAGTGATGGATTTCGGCATTTGCTCATCACACAGTTCTCTCTTATATTAGGGATAGTCATGGGTTTAGGTACATGTCCTTTTTCCCATAACGCGTAGCACGCAGCCCCTACACAGGGTATGTTCTCCCTTACATGAGGGATGGTCATGGTTTGGGTACTAGCCCCTTTTCATAGTGCGCTACACCCAGCCTCTACTGAGGTGGGTTCATGGGTATGGTTCCCATTCACAGTCTTTAGATCAGTTATTTTTAGTAACCCTTACAATGGGTCATGTTTCTTGGGTTTCCACCAGTTAACATAACATTTTACCCTCTCACAGGGTTGGTTTAGATGTATGGGTACGGTCCCAGATTCTTCGTTATAGTCTTATACCCTTACGTTAGGGTGGACTATAGGGTCTTATTCCCAGGTTTTTGGTACCTCACATGAGGAGTGACGGTTTAGCTTTTATATCCATCTTCACAACGAAGGTTAGTTTCCTTATGCTAGGATGCATTGGTTGGGTCCCATCTATGCTTTACAAGGTCATTCCTACACAGGATGTGCATACATTGGAGTCTGACCCAAATACAGTGGCGGGGTGTGTGTGCAAGTGTGTGCTTACTGGTGAGTGGGTGTATGTGGGGGAACAGTGAAGTAAAGAAGATGTAAAGAGGTACATGAGGCTGAAGAGGAAAGAGATGAGGTGTGAGACATACAGACAGAAGATTTCAGAAACATATGAGGGAGACAAAGGGTTTAAGTATTTCACAGTGAGAAACTAGAGAGAAAAGTGGTGCACAGTGAAGAATTGAGAGTGATTGAGACTCTTCGAAGACCACTAACCCTTCCACAGACCGTAGCAATGTTTAATTCAGTCTCATATTTTCAGAGTATACCATTTTGAATTCTAATTATTCACAACAAAATTATTGTTTCTCATTTATCCGATACTGCTAATAAGCATTGTCACAGCCAATAGGTCTGGCTTATTTTACAGACATGGCTGTTACTGTGTGGTATATCTAGATGCAAAAACAGAAAGCTCACACAGAGACACCAAAATAGTAGTATATATAAAGAAGGGTGTGGCTTACAATATTTAAACTAAAATCATATACTTCCCATAGCGCACCACCCAACCACTATTTTCTCAGCTCCATGTACTTCCTTACATCTTCTTTACTTCTCCGTTCCCCCACATACAAACACACCCACTCACCAGTAAGCACACACTTTTCTTTTACTTTAGAACTGTTAATATGTTGACAGTTAGGTACCACCATCACACTAATTTGCATGGAATACCAATTAGAATTGTCACACATGACTATTGCTCTGTGAGCCCTGTAGAGCGGCAAAGGATTCGGCAAACATGTCTTCCAAACACCTTAAAGACCCACCGGCAAGCACAGTAAAAAACTTGCCCTGCCTTTAGCCTCAACCCCAGAGGTCTCAATTGTCGCCCATTATAAACACCCAACCAGATTCTGAACCCACAAAGATACCAAGAGTTGAGCATATGCTGTATGAAAAAATGTACACACATCCTGTAAAAAGTGAACACTTTTAGTGAACCAGGATTAAGTAAAATGCCAAATGTTCATGAGAACTGCATAGCTGAAATGGATAACCTTAACAGTTCTTACAGTCATTGTTCTGAAATCCATAAGTGTATTTTCCTTTAAAGCTAGGGACATGAATATAGGGCCCAATAGGGACCGGTTTCAAGGTCAGGTTTTAGTTAATGCCCGGTCTAAGGCCCGGAGGGACCCACCCTACTTAAAGCCCTGCAATGCCAATGAGGAACAAGACTGGTAGGTTCTACGCTGTTCCATCTGCGAGATTATGTAAAGATTAGTGCTTACTTTAGTCTGAAACACTCCAGATACAGCAAACCAGAGAAACCTTTGATGACATTTGGAATGTCGATATAGGTGTTCTAGACCAAAGGATGTGAGGAAACATTCTAACCATCACACTCAACTGGTGCAAAGTTACTGTGTTGAAAAACAAACTGGTGATTGAAGTTGTGCAGGTCGTATACCAATCAGAAATCTCCTAACACTAAAATCATTATGATTATGTAGAATTCACACCTCATCTCCCGAGTCAGAAAAGAAAGAAACTTTCATTTGGACAGCAATCCTACAATGCCAGCTGCCAGAGACACAACTTCCCCCCTCCCCCCCCCCCCCCCCCACCCCCCCGGAGCCCCTCACTTCCCACCTCTGGAAAACTAGATTCTGAGGCGAAGGTGTCATTCATAGTCCAGAATCTGTTATTTAGGTTCCACTATATACTTCTGAGCCACAAAAGAAAGCACCAAGTAGTCTGACACACATACAAGTCAAGGCTCGTTGAAGACATAATGGTATCCACCCACTGAAGACAACTGTACCAACTGGAAGTGTGAGTTACTTCTGACAACTGGTGGTCCATACTGCCACTTTAAGTGTCCAGAGTAACAAGAGGATGCACAAGCTTACCGGGCTTAGCAAATACCACCTAGAACTTCCTATGGAATGTGTAAGTATATTGCCTGGGCAAAAACATTTCAGGCACCAAAAAAGGTATTTGCAACAGTAAAATATTCTAGGTGTTTTATGTTTTCCAATCCATGAAGAAGTTGAGACCTATATGTGTGGCTCATAAAAGCTGCAGCAGTAAAGAAGTTAACATCAAAAACCAACATCAGTGCCAAACTCGTATTGTTCCTCCATCATATATAACATACCAGAACAATCGGTCTCCTGCTGTGTTAGGTCAAACTGGTCTGAGGAGTCCTTTTTGAGAGACTTTGCAACATTAAGAAGAATATACTTCAGCTCTCATCAAAAAGTGGTTGGACGACACAGCATTCTTTTTGAGAACAGCAGGATCCTCTAGGAACCTGCTCGCTGCTGACACTGACAACTTTGTTGTCAGCATGGGCAGCATAGAACTCTCAGCAACAGAATCTGCAAGTCCACTTTCCTCACTGACAATGGCATACATCTTAGTCACAAACAGAGAAAGAAACTACTTATCCAGATCCTTCCACTCCCATCAAATTACAATTTAGATATAGCTGAAATGTAACATAGTAGGCACTTCAAATTTATCAATTTTGTCTTTACCAACAGAAGGTCCTATAAACGGGTAGGAATAATGTTAAGTTGAGCCAACAACAAAAAAGTAGTCCTTTGACATATATTGTGACTGGAACTCAACACCTACATCATTCTCAACTTCTTGCACAGATTGTGGATAGGATGACCTTTTTCATCAGATCTGTACAACTACATAGAAATAGCATCATCAATGAGCACACGCCACATCTCTGCGATGGACCAAGCCCAGAAAACACATCAGGATTAGGGAAGCAGCATTGCCTAATCAAGGAAAATGAGTGAGACTGATACCAACTACCACTGCCCAGTGAAACCCTCTACTCTACTGATTTTCAGCAACAGCTCGAAGTCATATTCAACAGACAAGCAACTATGCAGGTCCAAGCCCAGCGGAGACTAGACTTCATAGTACCTCCATCTGTAATGAGTGCCACAGAAGCCACTTGTCATCCCATGACCTCCTGAAGTGCAGAGATATGACTTCACAGTGCAGAGCACCATACCAACATCCATGCCCGACCACCATTGCTGCTAGCACTGCCTAACCTACACTTCAAGGAAAGCAAAACAAGGGAACTCTCCACCGGGCTACCCACAGCCTAAATCCAGCTGGTCCACTATGCCAAAGAACATCAACGGGGGACTTCCAAAGGAAAATTACAAATATATCTTGTCACTGAGAAACATAAAGTGCCTGGGATACAAACAAACAGGATGTGCCTGGTGAGTGAGGGCTGCTGGCTACACCCCTACTGTACGCCCTCCAGAAGGTAATGGTTTGAGAAGTGGATACCATCTGCGCAGGATAGATTCTATTCAAAATTGAAGCCAAGGGCTGTATAGGCCTGACAGAAGGCAGAATATGTCAAAAGTACTCCTTCTAATAATGGTGAGGCGATGAAGTGTAACTAAATGTAGAAGTTGTATTTAAATGAAGAATGTCTTTAACACGCTGTCAATTAAGAAGCCAAAGTAGTCATACATTGTTCATTTTAATGTAAAAAAAAGAAATGTTATGTGTTAGGGAGTGTTGCAAATTCATCTTTGTGCCCTGGGCACCCCCATTTGTTTGCTGACTGTGACTGGCGGTCACTAACTCTGACTGTGACTGGGCTATGCCTAATCAGGCCCAGGGCAGTGATATGCAGAAACCACATTTAGAATACAGTGAAAACATCTACATACAGTAGGGTACACTATGAGATAAGGTACCCCTATGATTGGCATTACCTCCCCTATAAGGCCCTAATAGTGCAGGGGAATTAAACCTGCCTTTAGGTCCTTACAATACAATAGAGCATGACAGTTTAGAGTCCAGCAGCTCTTTCTGCACTTGTATGTGTGCCCTGCTGAAGCCTGAGGTCAGTTTAAAAGCAGCCCTGTGTTGCAGGACTGTTTTTAGAATCAATTGTGCCCAAACCTGACTTTGGTGTTTGGGGCACTTAAAAGTTGATAAACTACAATAATGTGGCATATTAGGTACCCCCAGGGTCTCCCCTACTATGTGTCCCAAGGGTGGGGGGTCGGGGAATTATTAGGAGGACCCTCGTAAAAGTGGTTTTATATGCCTTGAGGATGGTGAAATTGCACATTTCACTTCCCTCAGTAAAGTGCTTCACAAAATCGACTTTTATGTTAGGAGCACTGTGAAATGGAGATCTACAATATGTTTACATATTCAGAACCCCTAAGGTCACCCCTAGGTGTTCCAGGGCAGGGTCCTTATAAAAGAAATTTAATGAGCCGTGGAGTTGGAGAAATTGCACAGTTCAGTTCCCCATTGTAGATCCCCAGGTTTCACAAAAAAATACAATTCAAGGACGTAGGAGAGTGGTATTGATAAGTCCAATAATATGGTGTCGTTAAATGTATCCTGAAAGGTACAACAAATAAGTTATAAGACTTTCTTGTCTGTAAGTGATAAGTGCCACCTGGGGTGAAGAGCCATTCTGGGAGGAGAGGGTTCTTCAGCATAGGAATGCAAAAGCAAGGTGGAGGAGTCAGAAACAATTAGCTAAAAAGGCCCAGGGGGGAGGCAGAGAAAGCCAGGTCCATCACTGCCCACCCCTTCTGAACCCAGCCAGATGGCAGGCTTAAGGAAGGAATGTCCCGGCGCCAAGGAGAGGGATACTAAGGAGATGCCCCATACTGCAGGTTGGCTTCGCCAGCTCATGCTTCTCTGCTGAGACTTCAGCCAAACTGAATTTTGGAGAAATAATACTTTCTGGGAGACCATTATTCCAAACTTTGGAGGAAATGGTGATGCTCTGGGGTGTTGCCCTGCACCTCACTAGACCGGAGGGCCCTCAAGTGTGACCCCAGAAAACACTGAATACGTATCTGAGAAGGCCTGAGCTTCTCAGATCTGATGATTGAAACAATAGAACAAGAAGGGTTCATGCTGGAAGTTTGATTTGCACCAACCAAGCCTTCACTCTGACTGACTGCGCCTGATGCACAATCTGGAACTACAGCCCTGTGGATCAAACCTGCTTCAAAAGGACTAAAGAGTGGACTCATTGCAAGCTACAGGTTAACAGAGCTCACCTGGAACATTTTGTCCAAGTGGCTTGTGGGAATTAAAGTCCCAAACTTCCAAGGACCATCTTGGAGCTTCCAGACACCTGAAGGCTGTTTTGGACACTTTGGGACCATCAAAAGAACTTCAGGAATAAATTACAGAACTTTCGGAGAACTTGGAGCAACTTTGAAAAAAAGCTCCATAAGTGGACAGGCTCAACCTGGCCAGCCAAGGAAGCGACCCTCAACCGCGAACCGGCCTGCCGTCAAGGTTTATCCTGCTAAAAAGCTACAGAGGTTCGACTCCCAGAGTTTGAGCAGGAGCTGGTCGAAACCCAGGCCGGTGAACCCTCAACAAATCTGACTTGGTGAAGAGCATCAAGGGACCCCAGGAGAAAAAGCTCTGTAAAGGTTTCTAAGTCTGAAGGTAGAAGAAGCGATCAGACCAACCGCAAGAGTCAAGCCGCCCACCCTCTACCACGAGCAGGCCTGGATCTTTGGTTAGTCCCGCAGGAAAGCTTCAGACTTCTGACTTCCATAAGTTTGACTGGGAGATCGTCAAAAGGTAAGCTGCTGAACCCTCACCGAATCCTGACTGGTGGAGAGATTCGAAGGTCCCTGGGAGAAAAAGCTCCAGGAAAGTTTCTAAGTCAAAAGGCAAAAACATTGACCAAGGCCTACCGCAAGGAGTAGCCGTGAGGGGCTCCATTGCAATTGTCCTGAAACTTTGATTTTATAGGTTTCTATGTGCTATGTAGTGCTAACTCTTTAGAAATTCATAACTGGTTTCCTACATTGGATTTTTTTCATTTTGGTGTCATTTTACAGATAAAAATATTTCCTATTTTTATAAATACGTGGTGGGTTTTTATTGTGTGTTGTGTCTTAACTATTTTCTGAATTGGTGTTTTTAAATGCTTTACATACCTGCCTCCGAAGTTAAGCCTGCCTGCTCGCAACCGAGCTACCAAGGGTTGAGCATGAGAACACTTTTCGAAGGCCTATACTGTGCCCTATAAAGTGTCAGTGGCCTTATTGCCAGTAGTAAATATATATATATATATTTACCACTACAAATAACCAACTTTCCAACAGGAAGGTATTAAATATGGTCGAAAGAATAACGTTTGTATGTTTATCTTAAATTGTTTCTTTTTAATACTCTTTCAGATACCGCATCACCTGAAGTATTCTACACTAATTTAGACGGGATTTAAAAAAAAGGTAGATGTAGTTAATGCCAAGAGTACGCCATTATTTTCACCTAAATACAATTGCACAACATATTGTTTAAGAAAGTGCTTGCCTTTGCTCGCCTGCTGCAATTAAATATGATTTCTTTTTAGAGGGTTTATTTTGCTTTTCATTTTCCTTTCTGCTTTCCTACATTCTTTTATAGTATAGACACTTTATAGTAGCTTTTAAAAAAAATTAAATAGGCAGTACAACATGCAGCATGCTCCATCAACTTCTACCATGCACTAATTACTGTTTCTAGAGGTCTACATCATAAGCTCTCAAGCAGGAAACAAGCCAAGCAATGGACTTAAAAATGCAAAATAAGTATCGTCAGTCTTAAAAAAAAAAATAACGAAACTTTCGAAATCTAAAGCTATTGTGAATTTGCAGTACACATACTTTAACAACAAATTAATTGTTAAGTGCATCATCTGGACTTTGATTTTAGCAGACATGTTCAATTGGAAATGTCCATGATCTGTAATTTAGAGGCACCCACTGAATAATGTATTGGATTTTCCAAATAGTAAGTTAAGTTTCCAAAAAAGAACATCCTGCGGGTCCAGAAAATGATAGTGAAAAATAAAACAAAAGCACAGAGAGACAGGGCCATGCTATTCACCCACGCACCTTGAGGAACTACTCCAATACCATCATCAACATCAAAATCTGAGATGTCACTATCATTGATTCGCTGAGATCCTGTACAACAGTAAGGCAAATAGATAGCCATACATCTGGTCATTTCACACGGTATAAAAAAAGGCAATTTCAAATGTGCACAAACGAAACAGTATCATTCAACTGTCGTCATAGATATACGTTGAGAGCGATGGTAATGTGTACTCACTTTGTAATTTTTTGTTCGAGTTTTCTCCATGGGCATATCTCCTTGGCATAAATGGTGATGGCTGAGGCAGAGGTAGTGAGGATTCATCGTGCGTCTGAAGCTTATACCAATGAGATTCATCATCTAAAAGTGCGGTCTCCAACTCTATGAGGATCTAGGGAAAAATACACCAGATTTTGCTTAAATGTCTGTTCTTATGATCACAATGCATTTAACTACTGTGTACGCAGAAGAGTTGGTTGCTTATAATATTAATGTATTCCAAAGTTCAACGTCACTTTATGCAACTGAAGTAAATGAAAACTATGTGAGGGTGAAGTCAGATGGGCTTGTAGGCAGCAGAGCCCGCAGAAGGCGGCAGGGGCTGTATCTTTTCTTACGATGGTGATGAAGACACCACCTAGATTCATCCCTGACATGAAAGGAATGGTAGTCCTGCTACAGCATTTGCATGATGGCTGTTGTTGTTCTCGCTGCTCAGTCTTAGTAAATCCACAGAACTTGCGAACATGTTGGTATAAATGTGGCACAGGGAAGACCAGTCTAGGGAGTGAGCCGTAGCCATATTGTTGTAAAAAAAATTGAAGGATGAGCCAACCTTCTCCACAAAAGGCCACTCACATCAAAGGATATATCCATAAGGGAAGTCTGGACATTTAAAAAAACTTGAGTTGAATGCATACAAGCATATTAAGGCAGCAGGACAGCTGTATCCAAAGACCAAGATATAGGGTTCACAAAATCGAAGCCACATGCCAGGATCTTGTTTAATGGAACTAGCCCATTACTCACCAAGTTAAAGAATGGCTTCTTGTACACATTCAGGTCGGTTGACAGTATAGGCTTTGCACATTCTCATAATACCTGGATTTATCATTTGAGGAGAGCCACACTGCCAGAGGCAAAACATTGTGACCCAAGTCAATAGGTTTGTTGTTATGTTATCATTGTTTTCATAGCACACTAATCATCTATGAGGGTATCCAGGTTCTCTGTGTGGAAGAGCAGCCTTGGAGAAATTAGTTAAAAACCCAGGTCTTCAGATTCTTGTGAAAGTCAAGAAGAGAGGAGAAGTCTCTGATGTGTTGTGAGAGGTCATTCCAGGCTTTATGAGCCAGGTATGAGAAGGTGTGGCCCTCCTCCTCAGCTTTTGTGTATGCGTGGGCTGTATACCAGTGCAGAGGTGTCCAGAAGGTTGGATTAAATTAACGAGGTTAGTCAGGTAAGCAGGGGCTGGGTTGTGGAGTGCTCAATAGGTGTGCATGAGGAGTTTGAAGAGTGTGCACTTGTGTATAGGGAGCTAGTGGAATTACCTAATGTGTGGTGCGATGTGGGCTTGGTGTGGAAGGTTGAACACTCATCTGGCTGCTGCGTTTTGGATGGTCTACAGTCTTCTTGTGAGCAGGTTGGTTATCCCTGCACACAGGGTGTTCCCATCATCTGGTCTGCTGGAGAGGAGGGCTTGGGTGATCGTTTTCCTGGTGTTGTCCCATAGCTGCTTGAAGATTTTCTTCAGCATCCTTAAGGTGTTGATGCAGAACGATGATTCTGAGGTTTCATGCTTGTTAGCAAGGCGTGGGTACGAGGTCTGTCGGCCACCATGAGAAGTACCATTACAAGGCGTCTTTCCTGAAGGCTACCATTTCGATCTTGTAGAATTCAGTTTTAGATAGTTGGATTTCCTCCAGGTGGTCACTTCGATCATGCATGTGGTCAACTTGTTCCTGCTTTTGACTGTTTTATACGAGATGAACAGTATAATTTGCATGTCGTCTGCGTTTATACGGATGTTTATTTTGTGAGACCGTATGATGTCGGGCAGAGTGAGCAGGAGATGATATTTGGGTTCTTCCAGTGAGGATGGAGCAGATCCATTCAAGGGTGTGTCCCTTGTTGCCTGCTTAGTGGAAAAGTTGGATTAGAGTTGGATGGGAGATGATGTTGAAGGTTGTTGCTAGGTCTAGAAGGGTGAGGGCTACTGTTTCCCCCTGTCTTCCACTGCTGCTATGAAGGTAGTTTCCATGCTGTGTTGGGTCTAAATCCTGATTATGTGGTGTTGAGAAGCTGGTATTTAGGAAAGTGGTCACAGAGGGTCTTGTTGATGCCTTTTTCCAAGACCTTGGCTGGGTAGATAAGGAGGAATATAGGTTGGTTGTTGGTGAGTTTGGTCGGCCGAGGGTGTCTTTAAGAGAGCATTGATGTTTGCGTGTTTCCATGGTTCAGGAAAGGTGGCTGTACTGATGGAGGTGTTGAGGATGGGAGTAAGGACCCCGCTGATAGGGATCACGCCTTTGTCAATTGCATCATGAGGGAAGGGGTCCATCAGGTCTCCAAAGGTATTTGTCTTCATGATTGTTATAGTTTCCTCTGTACTAATTTGTTGTCTTCACTCGTCACAAGAAGACTTCTGGAGAGGGTCAGAGGGTGAGGGGGTCCGGTTGTGGGGTGAAGTTGATGTTTATGGCTGTGATCTTGCAGCAAAAAAAGTTTGAGAGTTCATTACACAGATCTTATGATGGGGTGATGTTGCCCACAGCAGCTGTGGGTGTGTGGAAGTCCTTAACGATTGCAAATATGTCTTTGCTGCTGTGGGAGCTGGTGTTTATTAATTCAACTAGGGCCTTTCTCTACGTTTATTAGATTAGTTGGTGGTATCATTTCTGGGCAGCTTTGAAAGTGTCTTTTACCACTTCCCCCTTTCCTGGTTCTCCATTTTTGTTCCAGTTGTTTGCAGTGTTGCTTGGTAATTCTGAGGTCTTGTGTTTACCAGCTGACTTGTGTTCTACTTTTTTCTGTTTGGCTTTGTCTCCTGGGGGCCAGGGTGTTGTCATAGCTGGTGATCCATTTGTTGAAGTTTTTAATGTTGCGACTCAGGAGGCCCGTAGGTTCCAGTTTGTACTCGTGCAGGGCGGTCATCCAATCTGCCTCTATTAGGTTGTTCAATGTGTAGGGCCATTGTAGAGATTTTCGCCATTGATGTATGTTGAGTGTGAAACTGACCACAGAGTGAGCTGTCCAGGTGACTGGTCTTGGTGTTTTGAATGTGATGTTGTTGAAGGATGTAGAGATGGGATCTAGGATGTGTCTGTCAGCGAGGGTGGGCTCTCTGATGAATTTGTTTTTTCAAAGGTTTCTGAGGTAAGAACGGTGGCTGAGTTGGGGTTAATCCAGTTTACTAGATGAGGTCTCCTGAAAGAATGAATGCACTGCAGTCAAGGACTAGGGCAATGAGGTCCGTTATGCTGACAAGGTCGATTAAAAGGCCTGAGGCGCGGTGGACTAGGGTTCACCCAAGCTATGGTTTGTAATTTAAAGTTGAGGTGTTCCATGTAGTTTGTTCCAGCTTCAGAGGAGACAGTATAGTTGAAGGTGTCTTTGTAAATGATGGCAATTCCTCCTCCAGGCATGCTTCAGCTGTATTGCCTGGTGATCTTGTATCTGGCAGAGATGATGGTAGCGATATCCAGCACTGAAGCTGTGGTCTGTCATGTTTCTGTGAGGAAGAGGAAGCTTTGTTGTCTAGCTGGTCCCAGATCTCACAAGGCGTGCCTGCTGAGCAAGCCGGTGTTAAGGAGTATACATGACATTGGTGTGTGAGGGGTGCAAGTTTGTTTGTTGGTAGGTGTTTGGGGGTGTGGGGGTTGGGTGCTGTGGGTATGTTCTTGGTTGGAGTCGCCAGAGTGGTGGTGCAGGTATCAGGTGAAAGCTCCTTCTGTGTTTTATGGTGTGGCAAGCCAGCAGAGGGTGGTGCGATGTCCGGAAAGGGAGAGCGAAAGACAAGCAAGGGCCAGGGTTTCTGGTGCTGGGTGTGGTCCAGGCACATATGGGAGCAGATGACTTCCCTTTTGTGCAGGCATGTCTGCCATTAAGTAGATCCTAGTAGGGGGAAGGTGTGAAGGGGGAAGTGTGCAGGGCTGAGGAGAAGCACAATGGGAGAGAAAAAGAGAGGCTCAAGGGACCATTAAAGAATGGGCGAGGAGGGAGGGGGTAAGTGTGGGCAGGAAAGTGGGCGCATGAAGATAGAAAGCAAAAGAAATTGAGTGACACAACAAATATCATAGAAAGAGTGAGAAGGATGGAACAGCGGGGGGAAAGGACAAGAAAGTATCAGCAAAAGTGCAAGAAAAAGCAGAAAGAGTGACCGAAAGGCACAAAAATTTGCAGAACAAATGAGAGAAGTGGCAAAAGAGAGAGAGAGAAAAGGCATGAAGAACGAGAGAGGTGACATGAGTTACATGAGAAGTGAGCGAAAATGCATAAAGAGTGAAAGAAAAGGTACATAGAGTGAGAGAAGAGGCACAAACATCAGATATATATATATATATATATATATATATATATATATATATATATATATATATATATATATTCATTCCAACACCCCCTCCAACGGTGAGAGTGCAGAGACCAACAACGGAGAACCTGTGGAATATATATATATATATAGAGAGAGAGAGAGAGAGATAGAGTGAAATGCAAGGCAGGTGCCTCAAGGTGCTGGGGCCAGGTCCGCAAGGGCCTTGACCAGTCAGATGGCTGGTTGCTGGTAAGTCTAGGGAGGGATGGTCTATCCATCCGCTTAATGGTTGGTCTGCTCTGTGGCTGCCATTAAGTAGGTCTTGGAAGGGGGTGGGGCACAGGGCTGATGGTGTGCGTGATGGCAGGGAAGGAAAGAGATCAGCAGAATAGGTAAGGAGTTTGGGAGGAGGACGGGGCCACAGGGAGGGTGAAAAGTGACGCTGGATGGGGCATGCAGAGAAGAAGATGGAGAGTCACAGCACAAAGGTCACAGACAGAGCAAGAAAGATGGCAAAGGTCAGAAAAAAGCAAGAGAAATTGCACACAGAGCTAGAAAAGGCAATAAAAACAGTGAGAGAAAAGGCACAAAAAAGTAGCAGCAAGGGTGAGCGAAGAGGCAAGCCAAGAAGAGCGAGAGGGAAGGCACAAAGATCGTGAGAAGTGGCACACGCATCACGTAAGGAGTGGGAGAAAAGGCACAAAGGGCAAGAGAAAAAAAGTACAAAAAAGTTAAGAAAGAGTGTGATAAAAGGCAAAAGAACAAGAGAAAAGGAATGAAGAGTGAAAGAGGAGACATGCTCCATTTCAGTATTCATGAGAACACCCCCAATCTGGCTGCAATTTAGCAGTTAAAGATTTACCTCTATGAAGAAAATTACACCATGCATTACCCGTTCTCAACCCAGCTCCATATCCTCTTACTTGTTGACCTTTTGCTCATGTTTTACGATGTACAGTGCTCAACTGCCTTTATGACAGGCTTCCAATGACACAAATACCATAAATATATATACATTTAACTAAGACATCCCAACAGACTTTATATTTTTGTACTCACAGTACAAAAGTCTTTGGGCTAATGGCTAAAGCTAATCCTTTTACATTTTAGTTTTGGGACTGTCAAACCAGTTGGAGAGTTATTAGAAAAAAGGACTTTATTGCCGGGTAGTCTGTATTGGCCTAATTCTTGTGGGCAGCATCGAACATCAGAATTAGACACGAGGAGCAATTATAAACACAGCTGTCTATTACTACCCAAGACATTATTAGCTTCAGATTAGCCATGAATGTAAGATTAACTGAAATGGGGATGTATCGGCGACCAAAATCGTGTAAGGTACACTCGCGGTTTGCTGACTTAGCACTTATCCTTGCAAAGCATGCAATAACCATGAGGTGGAAAGCAGCAAGGGGTCCATCAGTGTACTTGTGGCATGGGGAAATGGTGAGATGGGGCAAGGCAGAGAGTGCTGCCATTAGGCGGGAAGAGTCTTGAGGGTTGCGTAAAACAGATCTCAATGGACTGGGTCTTAATACTAGAAGCATTTAAATTCTCAGAACCTGCGCCTGTCCCAATGGCAAATGGCACATACAGGAACATGCGTAAACAGTCCCCAATGGCACGATTCCGACCCAAGAATGTTTACATGTGTAACGCCGCCAAATGCAACAAGCATTTGCAATGTAATAGGTCTCGCATTTGCGAGAGTTACAGCTGTTAGCATTGTAAATTACAATGTCTTTTATTTATGTTTTAAAAACGAAAACAAAGGCATTGTCATTTACAGTGACAATAGCTCAAACCCAGCAAATGCGAGACCTATAGCATTGCAAATGCTTGTTTATTCTGAAAGCATAACAAGTGTACCGCACGATTAGCTGCACAGGGTATAATGTGTTTATGATTGCTAAACATGATTGAGCGATGTTTGTGCGTGGGCTGCAAAATGTTGTTGAACCTGCCTTACGATCATGCCTCCACGTTGAACCTGCTTGGCATCTGTGAATCTAAAATCTCAAATTCTGCCGTTTTTAAGTGTTGGAAAATAACTGCACACATTACCAGCACTAGGTTTATCGACCTCGGAAAATTGAACAGCATTGTCGGCCCAGTTCAGATATGAAATAACAACCTATGCGAACAAAAAATGGTAGCAGCGACCATTTTGGTTCTTCGAGTCTTCCAGACAGCTCAGTTATTTCTTGGAGAGCACAGACGGGGGGCTGCTCTGCCACATTCGATAAAAAAAAGCGCCGCTAACACTTGCTTTATCGGCACATCAGTACGGAAACGTAACCAGGAAGCATGCTTTCTTCTGAGGGTGGCTGAAAAATTATTCCAGCTAGTGTTCTGCTTCTGACGTCATACAGCTCCATCATGCAATGTCCCCGGGGATGGCCGGCAAATGTAATTAGGAAGTGGTACATCTTGGCATTTAAGCCTCACTCAGGACAGCCTGGAGTAACACCCCAATGTCCCTCACACTTGCATTTCTATGGGGAACCGGTCTGGGGCTGCTGGAGCATCATATAGAGGTGTCTGCAGATATATGGGGAGTGAGAGGGTCTAATTGCCTTGTTCTCAGTAGGGTGTGAGCCCAGAGGCTTCAAAAGGCAGTTGTGCTTCTGTTCTAGAAACCAAGCACTTTCTGTGCTCATCGGAGACAATTTAACACCTCAATGGGACACTGACTGGCTGTTCTAATCAGCTGCAAAATTAGCAAGAGTATGCCAATTGCATTTATATAGCGCATACTGCCCTTGGTTTCGTTTCTTTTTTCTCTCACTATACTATTAAGATTTTTTGGCATCAGAAACCCATTGTAATTTTTTATTCTGAAAGCATGACAAGTGTACCGCACAGATGAGCCACACACGGTATAATGTGTCCATGATTGCTGAACGTGACTGAGAGATGTGTGTGCATGGGCTGCAAAATTTGTTGAACCTGCCTTACGATTATGCCTCCATGTTGAACCTGCTTGCTGTCTCTGTGTGCACATCTCCTGTCCGCGCAGGCACAGCGAGCACGAGACAGGGAGGGACAGGAGATGTGCAAGCGTGCCTGTCCGGGCGCGTGGGTGCTGGGCCCGTGCACATCTACTGTCCCCCTTCGCTAACAAAACCAAGCGTGCACATGGGCTGTCCGGGCGCCGTGAGCCTGCACATCCCTGTCTCCCTTCAATCACCAAACTGATGACTATAGGTCTCGCCAAGGCGGGAAGCGCATGTGCTGTGTCACTAGGTGAGACCTAAAAACGTATTAATTATGACAACATCCTCAGCCCACGGCTCAAATGCACTCTACTTAACTGCAGATCGGCCTCCAGACACGCATCTGACATAGCCGACCTCATTATCGCACATAACCTAGACCTTTCCATACTCACCGAAACCTGGCTAACTGAATCATCTTCCCCCATCATCGACATTCTAGTTCCCATCTAACTATCACATCATCAGATTAGACCGGCCTGTCAAGTCTGGAGGTGGAATAGCATGTATTTATCGCAATAGCCTTTCAGTAACCAGAGCCATCTCCCCTACATTCTCCTCTTGTGAACACATATGCCTCGACGTCAACAGCGAGGGCAACTCTGTATGCTCGCTACATATTATCTACCACCCACCAGGGGACAACCTCACCTTCACTGAACACCTCATGGACATGACCACAACTAACTTGGGTCGACAAAACACACAAATATTCCTTGGTGACCTCAACCTTCACTGGAATGATCACAACAATTCCGTGGTTAACAGTCTCAAAATCTTCCTCAACACCTTAGACCTAACACAAATCTGCAACAGCCCCACTCACGACAAAGGCTCGATCCTTGACCTCATTATCTCCAAAGATGACGCCACCCAGCTTGACTCAATCCAACCCTGTGACTGGTCAGACCACCACATTATCACATTCTTCATCAATGAATTGGTGAAACTACACCCAGCACAATCAACCAAACCCAAAGTATGGAAAAGAGACCTGAGGAATCTCAATCCCATCTCCGCACCCTCCTACAGTTACAACTTACTCATACCTCCCATTGGCAACGATGACGTCCAGGCTCTCACTGATCACTACCTCAACTCAATGACTACGATAATCGACGAAGTTGCCCCCCTCCAGCTAAAGAGAGTCTCTTCCAAAAGCTCAAAGCCCTGGTATGATGGTCTGCTTAACAAAGACAGACGAGACATGAGATTAGCAGAACGCAACTGGAAATCCACCCCATCAGCTATGCACCTCAAGACTCTGAAGAAAAAAAGAAATGCTTACTTCAGGAAAATTAAATGAACGAAAGCTGACTTCTTTAGCCATCAACTAAACCAAGCAATAAATCGACCAAAAAAGCTATTTGAGCTAATCAAATCGCAATCCAAAGATGAACCACAGCGAGTGCTTAGCTCAACCAGCACTCTTCCATCATGTGAAGAATTCTCCACCTTCTTCAACCTAAAAACAGTCAACATCAAGAATGATCTCATCACGGACCTAAACCTTTATTCCAACCCCATCAGCAAAACACCTATCAAACAAAAAAACAATGCCACCTGGACATCCTTTGATACATACACGGAAGAATCTATTGGCAAGATCATAAGCACCCTGAAGCCCTCCAACCACCTCTCGGATCCTCTACCTGCAAACGCCGTAAAGGACTTTAGCCCATGGCTCATACCGCTCTGGACAAAAATCGTTAATAGCTCTCTTCTTCAAGGATCTATACCAGACTCCCTCAAAGTGGGACAAGTGTCACCCATACTTAAGAAACCCACAGCTGACCCTACCGACCTAAACAACTGTCGCCCCATCTCTAATATCCTTACCTTAGCAAAACTGTTAGAAAAATGTGTTCACCTACAACTTACTAAACACATCAACCACTTTGACCTCCTTAACTAACACCAATCCGGCTTCCGTGCAGGTCACAACACAGAATCAGCCATGACCCACATAATTGACGACGCACTCCAAATTCTAGACCAAAACGGCACCTGCCTCCTCATTTTACTCGACCGATCATCTGCATTCGATACAGTCAAACATGAGAATCTACTCGATCTGTTGAATCTCAGAATGGGTATCTCTGGGACAGTACTCAAATGGTTCTGCTCCTTCCTGCATAACCGGACTCAGAAGTTCAAAACTAATAACAACATGTCCAAGCCTGTCCCAGTTACACTAGGTGTCCCACAAGGTTCCTCCTTATCACGGACCCTGTTCAACCTAGTCATGGAGCCACTCACCGCACTGCTTCAGTCCTCGAAGGTGCAATTCCACATGTATGCGGACGACACCCAACTTTACTTCAAATTACAATCCCCTGAAGGCCTCAAACTACTCAATTCAACACTTAAGGACACGCAAACATGGCTGGCAGAGAACCATCTCAAACTCAATGCCCTAAAAACAGAATTCCTCCTAATTGCACCTCCCTCCAAAATCCTCATCGCTCAGGACTGGCTGAAACACCTCACTGCATTCAATGTCCAACCTATCATTGTAGACTCAGCTAAATCTCTAGGTTTCACCCTCGACTCCAATCTCAATATGCAACGACATATCAGCAATGCAACCAAGGGTGCCAATTTCCAAATCAATATCTTGAGAAAGTTGAAACCCTTCCTCCCAGCCAACGACTTTAGAACTGCAGTTCAAGCATTAGTCATAACTCGGATTGACTATGGTAGCACTGCCCTCTGTGGTCTCCCTCTTTCAACAACCGCTCCATTAAGAGCTTCCATCAATGCTGCAGCAAGACTCATAACTGGATCAAAAAACGCTCACACATCTCTCCGGACTTAAAATCTCTGAATTGGCTACCGCTCAAAGCCAGAATACACCTGAAAATCGCATGCATTACGCACAAAGCCTTACATCACAGCATGCCCAGCTACATTGCTCAGAAACTGACACTCTCAGGAGGCTCAAGATCTACAAGAAGCACAGAAACTCTCCTTTTGAAACCACAAAGATTCCACAAGAAAAAAACCTACAAGCGCTCCTTCTCAGGAATGGCCCCCAGGATCTGGAATGCCCTCCCACCAGAAACGAGACTCATCTCATCCACTGCCTCCTTCAAAAAAGAAGTCAAATCTATTCTTATGGCTAAATTCACTTGAAAGTCAAATACCCATTTACTGTATGCCTATTTGTCTCCCCCTTATATCTCAATGCCATACTTGACCACATAATCATTCTGAACTACCTGACATTGTTCGTTCCTTGCACATATTGCTTTATTAAGTTCTACTCTAAGTTTGCCGCTCATTTGTACTATGATCTTTGTATTGCGTTCTTCTCCCTTATGTATGTAAAGCGCTCTGATATCTGCAAGGATCTAGTTCGCGCTATACAAAACTCTGAAAATAAATAAATAAATAAACATACGTAGAAGACAGAACCAGGGTGAACCAGGCATCATAGGCAGTAATTTAAGAAAAGCCAGAGGGTAGAGGGAGGGGGAAAGGGGGTTTGATATTCATTGCAGTTCATATAAATGCACTTGCCAGATTGTCCTATTACTGTATTACCTCTTTAATAAGGTTTCTGCAAAATGTACTGCAAGAAATGGTGTGAATGCTTGAAAACACTGGAATACTGAGGTGCATATCTGTGATTATGCAAGACAAACACTGCTAGGATACTTTTTAAAAGTATGTAATGCAATGTACGATTTATGAAACCAAAAAAACTCAATAAAGTGTGTTTTAAAAATATAAGTTTAACTGAAACGTTTTGCCACAAGTTAATTTGATGTTACCATCCACATTCTTTACGCTGTTACTACTTTAATTACTTTTATTTTTCTGTTTTCCCTTTCAGATTTAACAAAGTCAGGTAGCAGCCATGTAGCAGTCAATGATGTTGCTTTTTATTTTTTAAACAGATTTTTATTGACCTTGTAGCAAATCATATCGCTCTCGAAAGTCTTCGAATGGTAGAAGGAAGCCGTCTTCATAGAGTGCGCCAAGGGTTGTTACTCCGGCCGCCATACATTCCCCAACCTGCGCCAGTCCCGCCCCCCCATGAGGAAGTTCCAGAAGAAATTCCAACTGTATTTTTGGGGTGTATGGGCACCTAGTTTTCAGCTTCTGTAAGCTTCTGATCCAGCACTTGCGAAGCAGTCTAAATTCTGAGCTATCCCCCACCGAGGGAGTGGGTAACCTTAACACGATGCAGGACAATAGACGCAAGCTCGACACAGCAGAGTGCAAGTGGCCTGTCCTGAGGACCACCCAGCCACCCACTGTGTGAGCCACTGCAGCTGTGCAGGAAAATAGTAAACGTCAAAGTCTGGGAGTGCTAGGCTGCCTGCTGTTCTAGGTCTCTGAAGGGTGGTTAGCGCCACTCTACATCTGCCAGAACCCCAAATACAGGCTGTTTTAAGTGATTGTAAGGTGTGAAATATTTCAGCTGGAATCCACACTGGAAGTACAACAAAGAAGTATAACAATCTGGACAAGGCCACCTTTTTTAGAAGAGCGACTCAACCAATCACTGAGATGAGGAGGGTCACCCAAAACTCCATATTCACCTTCACACCCCCGGATGGCCCTCCTGATATTCCCCTCTAAGAGGCCCACCAGGCCATGGAAGATTTTTACCCTTATGTATGGGAGGCATCTAGATTCCCATATCACTTCACCCACCGCTGTCAGTTTATCTCTACTCTCCGCCGTAGGAAAGAGACAGGATTTTTCCCAATTAACTCCTCCCCCAGGGTCTGGAGAAAAAGAAGAAGTTTATCAGCATATAACGCAATGTGGTGGTGCCTAACCATTACCTCCAAACCCCGGTATGTAGTCCCAGTTCTGGTCCGAGCCTGAATGATGTTGAATGTTCGTGTGTGAGGACTGGCAGTACACACCAGCATCATGTCATGGTGTCTGAAGACTTTCTATGTGTATAATTGCAAGGAAAAGATATTTTTTCCTTTTTCTATGTTCATGGAAAGGCAATATTTGAGTGTATGGTTATCCCTTATCTCGGATGGACGACATTGTATCTACCCTGAGTGGAGCAAAGTTTTTTCTAAAAGTTTATCACAGAGGAGTCACAGCATTGGACAGCATTTGTTACACTTGATGTTGTCTTTCAATTCAGAAGGATGACATTTGGTCTGGCATCTAGTGCGGCAGTTATTCAAAGGTTGATGAGTCGAGTGTTGTGTGGCTTGAATGGAGTGATGGCGTTCCAGGACGATGTTTTAGTCTATTAAAGCAGTGATGAAGGGCATTTTGAATGTTTGAAAAGAGTACTGGAGAGTTTTAAGATGAAAGAGCTAAGACTTGGGAAGGATAGATGCATTTTGGAGCCAACAATGTGGAATATTTGGGGCATGTTATCACGAGCAAAGAAAGCAAGCCTAGGCTGGGACTGCAGAGACAATAGAAAAAGCCCCAGAAACGGGCTTGACGTGACTAATTGTTGGTGTTCATGGAAATGTGCAAATTTTAAATGAAGCAGCTGGTTTCTGCCCTCTATTTTGCCTCTTCCTGATCGTTTCTGAAATCTATTCCGCCTCTTTCTGTTCCCTTCTGCCCTTTATTTTGCCTCTTTCTGCATATTTCTCGCCATTATTTTGCTTCTTGCCGCTGTTTTACATCTATTTTGCCTCTGCTTGCTTCTCACCCTTGTTTTGCATCTTTCTGCTTGTTTCTCATCCATTTTGTCTGTTGCTGCTCATTTCTGACCTTTATTCTGCTTCTTTCTGCTCATTTCTCAACTTAATTTTGCCCCTTTCTGCTCGTTGCTGACCTTTATTCTGCCACTTTCCGCTAGTTTTTAAATTTTGCCTCTTGCTGCTTGTTTCTGACCTTCATTCTGCTTCCTTCTGCTCATTTCGAACCATAATTCTGACCTTTATTCTGCCTACCTCTGATCATTTTGCACCTTTATTTTGCCTCTCTCTGCTCGTTTCTCATCTTTATTTTCCCCTTTCTGCTCATTGTTGATTTTTATTCTGCCTCTTTCAGCTCATTTCTGACCTTTATTCTGCCTCTTTCTGCTCGTTTCTCACCTTTATCTTGCCTCTTTTTGCTCTTTGCTACCTTTATTCTGCCTCTTTCTGCTTGTTTCTGACCTATATTTTGGCCCTTTCTGCTCTTTTTCTCCGGGACCACGAGGGGAGCATCAAAGCCTCTGCAGTCCCAGCTGGCTCCCCGCCTCCTGTGGGAGCAGGCATTGCTACTGCACGGAGAGAGCTGCTGGAAAGGCAGCTCTCTCTGTGCAGAAGCAATAATTTCATCTCTTTCCCTGCCTGCATGTAGGTGCGCAGGGAAAGAGATAAAACCTCCACTTGCTGCAAAGATCTGGTGCAAAGTAATAAAGATGTCAAGTTCATCCTGATGCAGCACGCTTCTCCGATGTTGCGAGAAGTCTCGGCTCGATACATCAGCTGCAGAGGCGACACCCTTGTTCAGTGATGCGACAACAGCGGCTTTGGTGGCGACACTCTTCTCCAATGATGCGAGACGCTTCCGCTCGATGTAACAACTGCTGCGGCGATACCCTTGTTCAGTGATGTGACGACAGCAGCTCAGACGGTGGCACGCTTCTCCATGGATGCGAGGCACTTCTTGTGATGCGGTGCAATGCGACAGCTACAGCGGCGACATCCTTACTCAGTGATGCGACAACAGTGGCTGCGACGGCGACATGCTTCTTCCTCGTTGCGAGACACTTCTCTTGATGCAGTGCATTGATTCAGCTACAACGGCGACATCCACGATGCGATGGCGACACGCTTCTCCCTCTTGAGTCGTGCTTCCAAGCTCCTTGCGACACACAGTCCCTCAGAAGGCCCAAAACAGCAGCAGGCACTTCCAAAGAACTCTGGGGAGCTGGGGGTTGAAGACTGTTGTCCCTGAGACTTCAGCAGGAGGCAAGCTCTTCTATCAAGCCCTTGGAGATCCTTCACAAGTTGAAATAAAGAACACAAAGTTCCTTTCTCCTTTCTTTGGCAGTCAGGCAACCACTGCAGGCCAATCCCCCAAGCAGTACTTCAGCTTAGGGATAGTCTCCCTCAGTTTCTTCTGGTTCCTCTCCTCAGCAAAGGTTTCTTCTTGTTGTCCAAAAGTGATCTAAATTCTTAGGATCAAGGTCCTAACAATTATACCCCAAAATCCTTTGTCCTCTGAGGGCAGAGGGGCCTTTGCCTAGTCCAAACCAGTTCTGGAGCACCCTGTTTACATGACTCCTTCTTCCCTTTCACAGTGCAGGGCAGAAACATCAGACACCCCACAGGAGGTGGAGACAGCATTGTGGAGGAAAAGCACAGCCCTGGAGCACTCTGTTGACATGACAATCAGTGCTGCAAGCCCACTAGCAGCATTTGGGCACACTCAGTTCACTGTACTAGGGTCCGACCAGTAAACCAAATCAGTCAATCATGGATACACTAATTCATACATTAATTGACAATAGGGAGCATATGCACTTTAGCACTGATCAGCGGTGGTAAAGTGCCCGGAGTCATAAAACCAACGAAAACAGGTCATACAAAATACAGGAGGAAGGCAAAAAGTTCAGGGATGACCCTGCAAAAAGAGCCAAGTCCAACAGTGAACAAAGAGGCAAGTTGGTTGTCTTAAGCCTCCTATACAAGGCCTTTGCCATATATGGAGCAATATTATGGTCTATTAAACGGTATACAAGTGAGGTTTTTGTACAGTGCACATCCTGAGCTAGATTAGGTCATGTTGCTCTCAAATGAGATTATCACTGAAAAGGAAGCAGGGGTAAGCAAAGTAATTGCCCTGGGTTAGAAAAGCTGGTCAAGCTGTGAAGCTGTGATTGAAACCAGGATATCCGGGTCCGGACTTATCAACTAGTTTTGCCCTGGGTCCAAAAAAAGATTCAGACTGGCTTGTACATATTATGCAAGGGAATTCAAATTATCCTTTGTTTTTTTTATTAATAAAATAGGGAAATAGCAGTGGAAACACTCCTCTTCGTAGAAGAGCTACGCCGTTGGCAGAAACAGCATAAGCATCCCTCCTTCAGAGGGGTAGTACAGCTAGTGCAGCATCAGTACAAGCAGGTACAAATCAGGGAACAACAGTGCAAGCTTTAGTTCTCACAGAATAAGGACAGCATGGCAACTGCAAAGCAAGCTTTCTTCTTCCGTAGAAGGCAGTAACTGCAGTCTTACATTTTCTCAAAACAGATCCAGCAGTGAAAAGTTGTACAATCTTTCACTGCTCACAGAACATGGGTGATTAAGGCATGTGTGACATGTAGGTTACAGTCAGATGTGCTTAACTCCCTGAGAGGAAATATGTGAGTTGTCACACCATTCTCATTTAGGTGATACTCCATGTTAGTACCCTGAATATCCTGCTGCAGTCAGGGCAGTACTGGCCGTAGTGTTGCAATGGAAGGGTATGGGCTGGTTATGGAGCAGTGAGGGCCACTTTTGTTACAGGGGGCCGCAAAACCAGCCACCTGAAAAAAACGGCAGCAGTGCTGCACACTACCCCGCAACTTACCCTTCCCCACCAGCCGGTGATTCTCACTAACACCATTGGGCCGGTCCAGCTGAATTGCAGGGATGGTTTGTGTTCCTAACACTCTCAGGCTTGTTTTTATTGATATGCTAATTATGCTGTAGACAGGCAGGAAACATTGTTCACCCCGCATGCGTTACTCCGCAGTGCCATTACCCTGCACTTTTTACACCGCAAAATCTTTTACAATGCAGGGCTTTACACCACAGACTATTACAACACATTCCTCAAAGTAACGTCACTGAGGAGTTAGAATAGTAAAATGTGTTGTAATGGGGAATGCCTTGTAAATAGTCTGCGGTGTAAAGCCCTGCGTTGTAAAAGATTTTGCGGTGTAAAAACGGCGGCGTATGGGCATGCCAAGTAATAGTGTACAGGGTAAGTGACCTATCCTAGACAGGCACCTTGGTGTCAACTTCTTCGAAAATGTTTTGAATGTGCGTGCATCAGGCTGTGTGCAATCCCAGTCTTGGTGCTGTACCTGTCCAAAATGTTGATGACCGCCATTGGCACCATCTGATTTGAAACTGCAAAATACAATTGTCCTTGAAATGGCTATAGTATACTCGAAAACTTTGAAGGGTAAATGATCATTGTGTGGTTTTATATTATTTTATGATGTGGTAACTATTGTTACAAATAATGGTGCTGATTATGATAAATAAAAGAGAGCCCCAAATTGCTTCGTACTGCTACGGCATGAAGATGTATGTCCCTTGAGTATGCTTGCAGCATATGGTGGGGTCGTGTCCACCGCCAGGGCCCCCTGTTGACCCCTCGCTGCGTTTTCAGGTTCCGTATGTGCCGTGGTTCGGCCTCCGCTGACACAGCGCCTGACCAGGGGCGTAACAAACGCCCCCGCAGCCCCAGCGGTGCGTGGGGGCCCCCACTCTCTTCAGTAAATGAAGGGGGCTCCGGGCCCCCTCATCTCTTCGTGAGAGCTGTGACAGAGGCTTGAGCTGAAGCAAGCCTCTCTCCCTCTAAAGCAGGTGCAGCCTGTCTGCAGCCTGCTCTGAGCCCCTCCCGCTGACTGAAGAGAAACAAAGTAACAAGTTGCAATGTTTCTCTTCAGTCAGAGCAAGCAAGGCCCGGAAAGCTCTGTGCCGCAGGAGGCAGCACAGAGCACTGCTCGGGACCCTGACAAGGTTTGAGTGTGGAGTCGACAATTCTGTGGAGTTGACATTTAGGACGCAGAACAAGTCATGAGGTCAGGCCTACATAGTTGTGAGAGGGTAAATGGATATGGTGTTCTTCCGGCAGGTTTTGAAGTCACATACCACACTCATGACAAGAGTATGGATCAAATATGCATGTTATTCATGAACTGGTTGCCATTTCCTAACGAAGAATGGGCAGACAGGTAACACGCTGTCCCACACACTTGCAAGACTATGTTTTGAATTAATGGTTTCAAGATCCTTTCTTCTCAATGTTGTCAAATATTGTAGTATTATTTCACAACTTTGGTTGTCATGTAACACTGCACCTTTAGCTGTAGCTCCCCACTGTGAAGTATTTTTAACAATAGCTTGATTCCTATAGGAAATCTTTGGGTTGGACTTTTTCGAGCTTTCTGATGAGGGTGGTGTGGAAAGTTTGTATTCTTTAGTGAATTTGCCTCTATAACATCAGTATATTATTTCTCTGAATTTAAACTGTGAGAAAGGTGGAGTATGTCTTGAGTCGGTATCCCCTTTGGGAGTGGAGGCCCTCAGAGTCAGACTGTCAGCATTCTCAAGGGAAAAGCTCATATGAGAAGGGATGAGGCAGCAAAATGGTGCAAGGCAGAGGGGAGAAGGGTGCAAGGTAGAGAGGAGAAGGGTGCAAGGTAGAGAGGAGATGGGTGCAAGACAGAGAGGAGATGGGTGCAAGGCAGAGGGGATAAGGGTGTAAGGGGAGGGGAGAAGGGTACAAGGCAGAGGGGAGAAGGGTGCAAGGCAGAGAGGAGAAGGGTGCAGGGTAGAGGGGTGCAAGGTAGAGAGGAGAAGGATGCAAGGTGGAGGGGAGAAGGGTGCAAGGGGGAGGGGAGAAGGGTACAAGGCAGAGGGGAGAAGGGTGCAAGGCAGATGGCAGAAAGGTGAACGTTAGAGGAGAAGGATGCAAGGCAGAGGGGAGAAGAGTGCAAGGGGGAGGGGAGAAGGGTACAAGGCAGAGGGGAGAAGGGTGCAAGGCAGAGAGGAGAAGGGTGCAGGGTAGAGGGGTGCAAGGTAGAGAGGAGAAGGATGCAAGGTGGAGGGGAGAAGGGTGCAAGGTAGAGGGGAGTAGGGTGCAAGGCAGAGGGGAGAAGGGTGCAAGGCAGAGGGGAGAATGGTGCAAGGCAGAGGGGAGAGTGGTGCAAGGTAGAAAAGGGTGCAAAGCGGAGGGGGAGAAGGGTGCAAGGGGGAGGGGGAGAAGGGTGCAAGGGAGAGGGCGAGAAGGGTGCAAGGGGAGTGCGAGAAGGGTACAAGGGGGATGGTGATGAAGGTAAAAATGTGCCCCCCCCTCGGAAATATTTCTGCGGACGCCCATGGCAACGCACACTACTTTGTGAGAGAGAGTAGGAGAGAGTGGAGAGAGAATGGAGCGAGAGAGAGAGTTGAGAGAGAGAGAGTGGAGAGAAAGAGTGGAGAGAGATAGAGTGGAGAGAGAGTGGAGAGACAGTGGAGAGAGAGAGAGAGAGAGAGTAGAGAGAGAGGGTGGAGAGAGAGAGTGGAGAGAAAGACAGTGGAGACAGAGTGGAGAGAGAGTGGAGAGATTGGAGGGAGAGAGAGTGGAGAGAGAGAGTAGAGAGAGAGAGTGGCGAGAGAGTAGAGGGAGATAGTGTGGAGAGAGTAGAGAGAGACAGTGGAGAGAGAGAGATTGGAGAGAGAGTGGAGAGAGATTGAGTGAGAGTGGAGAGAGAGTGGAGAGAGACAGTGGAGAGAGACAGTGGAGAGAGACAGTGGAGAGAGAGACAGTAGAGAGAGAGTAGAGAGAGAGGGTGGAGAGAGAGTGGAAATAGACAGTGGAGAGAGAGAGAGAGAGTGGAGAGATAGTGGAGAGACAGTGGAGAGACAGTGGAGAGAGTGAGCGAGAGATAGTGGAGAGACAGTGGAGAGAGTGAGCGAGAGAGAGTGGAGAGAGAGAGTGGAGAGAGAGAGAGTGGAGAGAGAGAGAGTGGAGAGAAACAGTGGAGAGAGAGTGGAGAGAGAGTGACGAGCGTGGAGAGAGAGTGGAGGGAGAGAGTGGAGAGAGAGAGTGGAGAGAGTGGAGAGATTGGAGAGTGGAGAGAGTGGAGAGAGAGTCGAGAGAGAGTAGAGAGAGAGTGAGAGAGTGAGAGAAGAGAGAGAGAGTGGAGAGAGAGAGTGGAGAGAGAGTAGAGTGAGAGTGGAGAGAGAGAGTGGAGAGAGA
Organism: Lissotriton helveticus; assembly: GCF_964261635.1. Lineage (NCBI taxonomy): Eukaryota > Metazoa > Chordata > Amphibia > Caudata > Salamandridae > Lissotriton > Lissotriton helveticus. The sequence goes on along the minus strand of NC_136067.1, from coordinate 592,562,642 downwards.
AAGGGTGGAGAGAGAGTGGCAAGAGAGTGGAGAGAGAGTTGAGAGAGAGATCAGAGAGAGAGAGAGAGAGAGGGGAGAGAGAAAGCAGAGAGAGAAGGGAGAGAGAGAGTTGAGAGAGAGTGGAGGGAGACAGTGGAGGGAGACAGTGGAGAGAGAGTGGAGAGAGTGAAGAGAGAGAGAGAGTGGAGAGAGAGTGGAGGGAGACAGTGGAGGGAGACAGTGGAGAGAGACAGTGGAGAGAGAGAGGGGGGAGTGACAGAGTTGAGAGAGAGAATGGAGAGAGAGAGAGAGAGAGTGGAGAGAGAGTAGAGACTGGCTGACTCAGAGACTGAATACTGACTGACTGAGAGACTGACTGAGAGAAAGAGAGACTGACTGACTGACAGAGAGAGAAAGACCAACTGACTCAGAGAGAGACCGACTGACTGACAGAGAGAGAGAGACTGACTGCGAGAGACTGAATGACAGAGAGAGAGAGAGACTGACTGACTGACAGACTGACAGAAAGAGAGAGATAGAGGGACTGACTGACAGAGAGAGAGACTGACAGAAAGAGAGAGATAGAGAGACTGACAGTGAGAGAGAGACCGACTGACTGACAGAGCGAGAGAGAGACTGACAGACTGACTGACTGACAGACTGACTGACTGAGAGAGACTGACTGACAGAGAGAATGAATGACAGAGAGAGAGAGACTGACTGACTGAGAGAGAGAGACTGACTGACAGACTGACAGAAAGAGAGAGATAGAGAGACTGACAGAGAGAGAGAGACCGACTGACAGAGATAGAGAGACCGACAGACTGACAGAAAGAGAGAGAGAGAGAGAGAGAGACTGACTGAGAGAGAGACTGACTGACTGACTGAAAGAGAGAGAGAGACTGACTGACAGACTGACAGAAAGAGAGAGAGAGACTGACTGAGTGAGAGAGACTGACTGACTGACAGAAAGAGAGAGATAGAGAGACTGACAGAGAGAGAGAGAGACCAACTGACAGACTGACTAACTGACAGACTGACTGACTGAGAGAGACTGAATGAGAGAGAGAGAGAGAGACTGACTGACTGACAGAGAGAGAGACTGACTGACAGAGAGAGAGAGACTGTGATGGAATTGGGGTCACAGTGTGTATGAAGCTATGAAATGCCTCTTAAGATTGCTATTGTCTACTAATAAAAAATGTATTATCAAAATGTGCTATTTGTAGTTACATCTGCTTTTGAAATACTGCATTGTCGCATTGTCTAATGTATTAAAACGGAAACAAGAAGGAGCAGTGGATGCACTTTTGTCAAAACTGAACGATGAGTGGGCCCGATGTTGTATATCATGACAGGAGTCAGCATCAGGAAACCACATAAAATTGGACAAACTTCCCCGGCGTACTGATGGCAGGGACCCTGTAATGAATGAAATACCACCTATGATAGTCTGGTGGCAGACTAAGCCCAACCTTTGACTTCACCATCCAGTGTTACTTATAACGGCTGTAATGGTGACAGTGGCGTAACAATAGCCCCGCATCCCCTGCTGTATGGCAGGTCGCTGGCCTGAGAGCTCTAGACTGGCATGGAGGATGGGAGGGGGGCCCCCTCCATGTAGTTTGCAGGGGGGCCCCCTCAAGTTTTGTTACGCCACTGCGCCTGACCCTCTTTGTGCGTTCCACTTGCGCTCTTTGCGCAGTGCTTACCGGTGCCATTGTCCGCCGTGCTGCTCTTCCTTCTCTGCCGGGGGGGTTTACTCTGGGCCCTGTGCCCCTTATTTAACCCAGGATTGGGGGTGCCGAGTCTTGCCCTGGGGCGACCAATCCTGGTTGCCCCTTTTTCACGGACTTCTGCGACGGGGGAGGGGGGGCGTATTTCCCGCCCCGGGCGCCATTTGCCCCAGCCCCCATCGGGTCCGACTTTACCTTCCTCGGCCCGGGCTTCACCGATGAGGCTGACAACAAATGCTCTGGATTCGAACTCGAAGAGGCCTGATTTATTACAAAAGATCTTGGTTATGTGTCACACCAGAACCTGAATTGAAAAGTAGGTGTTGGGATATTTGGAACCATTGTTATCAACAATATGGCCATTTTCATCATGCTTGCTAGTAATATTGCCATACATTAAATGAGCGTGAACAAGAGCTACAATGTTTCTGAGAAGTAAAGGTCACAGGAAAGGTCGCTTGAGAGATAAGATACTACCACTAATGAGTTATGACCTGGGCTCTCCACCCTCACCTAGAGTCTTGTGTGGATCTATGACTGACAGTCTGGTGATGGCAGCTGTCCATTCACCGGGTCAGAGGCTGCGGCCCATGCCACAGACGGGTCGGAAGTCATTCTAAGAGTCTCTTGCTTGTGATTTCTCTCCAACAGGAATGTGGCGTCTCACACGGATGTGTTGGATGCCGAACATTGTTGTCTGCACCTTGCGCGCATTCCTTTGAATGTTGCCATTGATGCTGGGAAGGACTACGGCCCCCGGCCTGCACCAGTACGCCCTGGAGGAGAGGCTTAGCACTTGTAAGCGTGTCTAGCAACCACAGCATGGGGCACTGAACCTTGGTGTCTCCATTTTGCATGCATTCCGCAAGATTTAGCTGCTGGGGAGGACTACGGCACCCAGCCTGCACTCGTGAGCCCTGGAGGAGGGGTTAGCAATTGTAAATGTGTATAACAACTGGGGCCAGACAAGGCTGGGCCCACTCTCTTTCGTAGTCTGGCAGCTGATGTTCTATTGGACTCTTCAGGTGAGTGTCATTGCAAAATATAGTGGTTCTGTCACTCCGCTGCGCACAATAACTACTATAGACAGTATACTGATCTGCCAGGGGGATTTCAAATGAAATCGCATTAACTGAACGCAGACTATCCATAGAGCAACAATCAGTATCTGTCAAGGCAAGTGGTTGCACTAGTATGGTCAACAGAGAATTATTGACAACAAGAGTGGGGAGGCGTGCTGCAACCTGTTAGCCACACCAATTAATGAATGCGATACACCCACAGTTTTGCTAATAACCCTTCAGTGTTAGCAAGTTCTATGAACCCAGTCACCCCGAGAGCCAGTCATTAAATGGAAAGAAACTGCCACTAAAGAACCAGTGGTTACACGGAAAAACAAAAAGTGCATCTATTGTCCTGGATTCAGCCTTAACTAGCTAAAGCTGTCGTCCAATGTAATCTGGGCTTTCTGTGCCTTGAGGAACAAGATTTTCCGCTATGCTACAGGAATAATTGAGACCCATTGTTGCTCGTTTGGACCAGATTAAGAATAAACTGGCTCGTTTGTCTAATTAGCAGACACATACCACCAGCAGGAACGGCCCCAGCAAAATCATAACGTCCATACTCTTTTTTTGCAGGGGTTAATCTTTATGTAGAAATAGTCCTGCGGAACACAGTTGCCCTGGCCAGCACCTGTGTGTATCCATCTTCTGAAGCCTCCCACCTCAGCACCAATAGTGAAGTAATCCATAATCCAATAGAAGATCGTGGCTCAGGCAGCTTCACGAATATAGAAAATGCTAGAATTGAGTATGCCGCCAATAATTTGACACTAAACATACCACCAGCAGCGTGCCTATATGTGCTGGTGTTAGCTGGTGTTCCCCCTTTAAGGTGTCATCAATCCGAATCATGAGGCAATTGTGCAACATGACCACTCACTGGCTCTGCAGACATAAACACTTTCATGTAATGGATCTCAACGAGATTATAAGGATATGTAGAACTGGATGAGTGTGGTCCTCAAGTAAAAACATAGAGGGCTACTGTATTGGGGTAAAAGTATAAACCGGCCTTTGTGAGAAATGTACTTTGGTTAAATGCAGAGGACTATCATGTAGGCTCTAAGATCGTCACATTACCCTTGGGTTTTTTTTATAAGCCAAATTTGAGAGCTATCCTCAGCTTTATCCACCCCTGGAGTGCAAGATTATATTTGCGGCTCTGTCCGATCTCCCTGGTATTGATTAACTGGGGGTATATGTGGCTGCAAGCCAAGAGGCAGGATCCACCAGGCCCTGGCTTTATCTCGATCCATTGTCTCCATCTCTCCAAATGGCAATTCTAACCCACATATTCCATTTTTGAAAATATAAAGTTGGAATGTGGCAGGTCTCCAATGAACACCTCCCAGAGAGGCAACTTTTGTAAGAAGTTATGATCATTTGCTGTTTCAGGAAACCTGGGACCCACAACCTATTATATTTGATGGGCTTCAGTGTGCTGGCCGTCCCATCCTGATCCAGTTGTGCAGTAGTGGACTGTTGGAACTGGCCCTTCTTGCAGGGTCATCCTCAAACTTTTTGCTTCTTCCTCCCTTATTTTTCCTGACCCGTGGCTGTTGGCAATAGGACTCTGCGCACTTTACCACTGCTGATCAGTGCTAAAGTGCATATGCTCTCTGTGTAAATTGTATTGTAATTGGATATACATGATTGGCATATTTGTATCACCATGAAGTCCCTAGTAAAGTGCACTGGGTGTGCCAGGGCTGGGGATGACAATTGCTACTAGTGGGCCTGCAGCACTGATTGTGCCACCCACATGAGTAGCCCTAAAATGGTGTCTCAGGCCTGCCACCGCAGTGCCTGTGTGCAGTCTGTGAACTGCCATGTCCCCCTGGTCAGATCATAAATTAGAAATGTTGAGGCTTGAAATGAAGATGAAGCAAATGGAAAAAGAAAGGGCGGCAGAGGAGAGCAAACATGCCCGTGCCCTAGAGGAATTGAAATTGACCTTGGCCCATGAATTAAGAATGAGGAAGCTTGAGTTGGAGCTCAAGAGGCGTGAGGCCATGAGGGTCTCAGCTGAAGAAGAAACATGGATAGCTGAAGAGGTGAGCTTTACTGAGTTGGAGGTGGAGTCCAGCTCAGATGGTGGCAGCATGATTTTGATATCTAGTGCGGAGAGAAAGGTACAAACACCCAGAGATGTGGCACCTGACTTGAGGGAGGGGGTCGACATACACAAGGGGGTTCAGGTTTGTGATGTAGTTCCAGTGGAGTGCAGTGTCCCTGAAGTAGATTGGGGGATTGGCACAGGGGACCATATTCCTAGTGGTGGGAGGGACACTACTGACTCTAGATGAGAGGTACAGGGAGAAGGCTTCCCCCATGGTAGAAACCTTGGTGTGTGTGTGTGAAGACCAGCCAGAAGAGTGGGGGTTGTGTGACAGAGGCAGTCAGATACTGTCTTGCCAGTCTCAGGAGAGTGGTGTGGGGTACTTGTGTGAGGCACTGGAGGGTGAGGCAAAGGATAGCTTGGTTAACAACTGTGGGGGCTGTGTGATTCATTTGTTGGAGAGCATATTTTAAGTCCCTGTTTTCCAGAGCTATGCCAACACCCGGTGGAGTGTGAGTTCTCTGACCCTAGAGAGCTTGCGTTGGAGGCAGACCTCTTGGTGGATTCCAGAGAGTCTGAGAAGGCATTGGGGAGTGATCCCAAAAGGAGTGGCTTAGATATCTTCCAGACCTGTGAGGTGGAAGAGGTTCAGTGTAGGCCAGTTAGGTCCCAGTGTAGTGGGAAGGGTGTAGGGGCTCATGTTCGGTCTCAGTGGAGAAGGAATGAGTGTGGGACGGTGTGTCTCACGGTACCCGAAACCCAGTCTCAGGGCCAGGAGGGTTCCTTAAGAGAACACCAGGTTGGGGACCTAGACTGTACTTGTAGGCCATTTGAGGATGATCTCCTAGTGTCTGTTGAACGGGGAGTGCCTGTAACCAGGCCTCCATCAGTTCTGGTGTCTGGCAGTGCCACTCCAGTTGGGAGGGTGCAGGAGTCCAGACTGAGGGGTGAGAGGGGGAAGGAGTCCCCAGTGGGAGAACCAGTGGGTCAGGGACCAGTCAGAAGGGCTGAGTTCCCAGTGAGTGACCATGGTGACACCACTCCTGTCCTGGGAGATCTTTGGGCACAGTCAGGTGGACAGGGGTCGGGAGATCTGCGCCAGGCAGACTGTCACAGGACACATGAGTTGTGTGTCACCCTCAATGGGGTACTATGTGAGTCCCCAGACGTCCTGGCGTGCCAGGCAAATGCACAACCGCAGGTTTTGGTCCCTGGGTTGGGAGACCAGGTTCAGGATCTGTCTGACCTGGAAGGAAGGACATCTGTAACCAGTGTCTTGACCAATAAGGTTCCCTGGGGTACCCCTTCAGTAGGGAGGGTGCAGCGCTCTGGAAGGGGGTGCAGAGGGAGGGAGTCCTCGCATCTGACCCCGGTACAACCTGAGGGGTTAAACCCTAGGTTGGGAGACCAGTTGCTGGAGGGAGGTCCTGAACTGGTAGGAAAGTTGTGTTCTTGGTTGTCTCGGTGGACAGGGTTGCCCCTGGAAGGAGGGCAGGAGTCTCACCCTGGGGGTGGACTGGGCCACACCGTTGTGTTGGCCAGGTGGGTACTGTCTACTAGTATGGGCACCTCAGTGAGTAAAGTCCTGGTGCGCCAGGCAAGTGTTCCACTGCAGGGGTTAGTCCCTGGGTGGGGAAGCCAGGTTCAGGTGTTGTCTGACCTGGAGGCTTGGGAGCCTAGGTTTGAGGGCCAGGCCCGGGGTATCCCCCTGACCTGGAATACCAGTTGCAGGATAGCACCCCTGGACTGGTGGGTGAATGGTGCGGGACACCTGCCACAGGTGCCCTGGCTATTCTAGAAGGGGGTACCGCTCCAGGTGGGAGGGTACAGAACCCCAAGGAAGAGGAGGACCGTGTGTGGGGAAGTCCACCCCAGCCTCCTGTCCAGATGCTGGATATAGGTCCGGGACTGGTGGGTCAGTGCTAGAGTGTCAGACCTGACCTGACTAGAGGGGGAGTGGACAAAGGGTGCCAAGCACCTGGGGCTACTGCCCCCCACCTTCTGACACCACAGGGGTTTGAGAGCCATGAGAGGCATGAGACCTGGGTCTCATCCGAGATCACTGTTGGTGGTCACTGTGGGATCTATGATGTTACAACGCGTTATTTTACAACGCAGACCGTTACATCGCAATTTTTACAACGCAGGATCCATTACAACGCATGGCATTACAACGCATGGCATTACATCGCAGATGCTATTACAACGCATGGCATTACATCGTAAGTATATGTAAGTATACCTTTTTAAAAAAAATGTAATTATTTTAATTTAATTTAATTATTTTAATCAAAATAATAGTAATTATTTATTTAAATTAATTTTAATAAAAAATGTAATTAATTTTATTTAATTTATATAATTAAATTAGTTTAATTTAAATATTTTTTTGATTGTAATTAAAATAAATTATTTAAAATAATGTATTTAATTTAATTATTTTAATTAAGAAATGTAATTAATATAATATAATTAATTTTATTTAACTTAAAAACACCCCTGTACCCCAAAACCCAAACCCTGCCCTGAAACCTAAAAACACCCCTGTACCCCAAAACCCAAACCTTGCCCTGAAACCTAAAAACACCCCTGTACCCCAAAACCCAAACCCTGCCCTGAAACCTAAAAACACCCCTGTACCCCAAAACCCAAACCCTGCCCTGAAACCTAAAAACATCCCTGTACCCCAAAACCCAAACCCTGCCCTGAAACCTAAAAACACCCCTGTACCCCAAAACCCAAACCCTACCCTGAAACCTAAAAACACCCCTGTACCCCAAAACCCAAACCCTACCCTGAAACCTAAAAACACCCCTGTACCCCAAAACCCAAACCCTGCCCTGAAACCTAAAAACACCCCTGTACCCCAAAACCCAAACCCTGCCCTGAAACCTAAAAACACCCCTGTATCCCAAAACCCAAACCCTACCCTGAAACCTAAAAACACCCCTGTACCCCAAAACTCAAACCCAGCCCTGAAACCTAAAAACACCCCTGTACCCCAAAACCCAAACCCTACCCTGAAACCTAAAAACACCCCTGTACCCCAAAACCCAAACCCTGCCCTGAAACCTAAAAACACCCCTGTACCCCAAAACCCAAACCCTACCCTGAAACCTAAAAACACCCCTGTACCCCAAAACCCAAACCCTACCCTGAAACCTAAAAACACCCCTGTACCCCAAAACCCAAACCCTGCCCTGAAACCTAAAAACACCCCTGTACCCCAAAACCTAAACCCTACCCTGAAACCTAAAAACACCCCTGTACAAAATTACTTAAATTAATAAATTTAATTTATAATATTTAAAAACATAAATAAATATTTTTATTTATTTTTATTTATAATTAATATTAATTAAATCATTTATATAATATTAAATAAAATTAAATTAAATTATATACTTACCAATACTTACGATGTAATGGTATGCGTTGTAATAGCATCTGCGATGTAATGCCATGCGTTGTAATGCCATGCGTTGTAATGGATCCTGCGTTGTAATAGCTGCGTTGTAACAGCATTACGACGTAAAAGTTGCGTTGTAAGTGATACACACCGTCACTGTGGCTTGCAGTCTGTCTGTTGGGACACACCAGTGAGCAAGTTAAGTTTAGGTGCTGCACAGGTGGTGTCCACAGGTGAGGAGAAGGGTTCCACATGGATTGGCATGGTGGACCCTGAGAGTATGGATAGAGTGATTGAACTGGGTTTCGGACGGCGTAGAACAGGACTGCCCTGCTGTGTGGGCCAATTTCCGTGTTCTATCGCCTTAAGCAGGGAATACCATCGAGGTATTGTTTGGTCTACCCTGGCTTTAGGCTGGAAGGGGTTTGTGTTGGAACTGGCCCTTCCACTGACCAGGCCTAACCCTTCCCTTATTGTGCACATTAGTCACCCCTATGGAAGGCCCAAGGTACCCCCCTGGGCAGGGTGCAGTGTATGTGAAAGGTAGAGCATGTACTGGTGCAGGTGACATGCTCTGGTAGTGAATGGCAGCCATTTTCGTTTTTCACTATTGTAAGGCTATCTTGCTCCATAGATTAACATGGGGGATGCTGGCTACAGTGGCTACCAGCATTTCTTCTCATAGGAACAAGATAGGACATAAGAGTCTAGTATCCCTGAACTCAGAATTTAATAACACATATTTTAGGAAAGATTGTTTTTAAATCCTGTGTTTGAGAACAACACTTTTAGAAAGTTGCTGTTCTCTTGTCTGACCCTTCCGTGTGCCTTGGCCTGTTTGTGTATTGACTGTCTGGTTTGAGAGTGACAGGGGCTGGGGATTCCCCAGGAGGCTGGCTGAGTCAGGCCTAGGCTGAATGACTGCATTTGCAACTTGAGTGGTGGGAGGAGTTAGCACCTGGGCCTGAATAGGACTGTGCCTGCCTTCCACAATGCTGGCTCCACCTCCTGCTGGGCGGCTGACGACCCTGCCCCTCACTCTGAACGGAAAGGAGAAGCCAGGAAAACAAAGTACTCAAGAAACACCCAGAATTGGTTCAGACCGGGCTCAGGGCCCACTTGCACCAAGAGAACAAAGACTTTTAGGGGTATAAGTACAGGACCCCTGACAACAGAAAATTAGATCATCCTGGAATCAAGAAGGAACCTCTGCCAAGGAGAAAGCTGAAACTGAAGAAGGAAGACTGTCCTGCTGTTGCTCTGCTGGACTGATCTGCTGTTGCTTTGCTGCCAAGGAGAGGGGAAGGACTTTGCTGTGGTGCTGTGTCCCCTGTCTTGAAGTAATCCCCAAGGGCCTGAGAAGAGCTGGCTCCCTGTTCTGAAGTCCCAGGAACAAAAGGACTTCACCCCCAGCTTCCCAGAACTTTGCTGAGAGAGTTCTGTCCTTCCTAGAGTGCTTGATCCAGTTGTCCTCTGGAAGTTGTACCTGTGCTGGGAAGCTTGAAACTAAGCTTGGGAGACTTTTGCAATTGAAAAGTTATCGCATCACTCGCTGCGGAGCGAATCCCCGACAGTGCGAGGAAATTCCCGCCGCTACGAAGGCCGAGATCGTTGCAGCGCCTGTTGCCGCTGCCAGAGCCGTCGCATCCTTCGTTTGCGGGACGCACCAGACCGGTGCGGGAAAGTCTAACATCGCTGCGAGTGTCGTCGCAGAGCCTGTCGTTGCTGGGTGAGATCGCCGCACCGCTTGCTTGTGGACCGCGTCACGTCGCTGCGAGTGTCGTCGCAGAAACCATCACGTCGAGGAGCTGCGAGAGAGAAGATCACCGCTGGTCCGTGCATCGTCGCCCCGGAGATCGTCGCAACTCCAAAGATCGTCGCATCGTGCCTTTTGCGAGCACAAACTTCCTACGGAACCTCCGCACTGGAATCCATACAAGTGGCCTTCCTCCCCATACAGACCGGATTCGTCGCAACACGCCCGCTGCTGCAGCGGGGCTGTCGCAAACGCCTCCCCAGGGTCTCAGGAGCAACGCATTGCTTGTTTTCCACCGCACCAGCTTCTGCTTTTGGAACTTTGTCGCAACTAGAAGGTACTGTGAGTAAACGTGACGCAACAGTGAACTTTTCACGCATCTGTGGATTATTTTATCGCAACCTGAAGAATTTTATCGCAAACCTTAAGAACTCTTTTGAAACCATATTCTTGAACTGTGTATGTTGGATTTTTGACGTTTTTGTCTTGTGTAGTTTAGATTTAAATACCTTTATTTTTCTAAACTGTTCTGGAGTCAGTTTGTGGTGTTTTCACTGTGTTACTGTGAGTGTTGGTACAAACACTTTATACATTGCCTCTGGTTAGCCTAGACTGCTCGTGCCAAGCTACCTAGAGGGTGAGCAGGGGTTATCGCAGAGGGTGTCCTCCTTACCCTGACTAGAAGCAAGGGTCCCTATTTGGACAGTGGTACCTACCTCTGCCAACTAGAGACCCCCAGTTCTAACATGGACCTATCTGTTTGGATACATTTGCTGACTGGTAGCCACACTTTGGCCTGGGAAACCCCCAGAAAGGATTTTAAAGTTGTGCATTTCAAGGGGGACATGAGTTTATAGCTTGTCAATTTTTACAACAAGGATTTTGTCAATATTCCTAACACAAGGTTCCCTGTTTTGTTCAATTACATAGATCCACTTGTTGACTGGGTCACTGACAAGGAGCGACAATCGTATCTTTTTTGAGCCGATGATTTCAATAGAAGGCTGACTCTGCACCCTAAATCCTGTAATAATAAGTGTATGTTAGAGGGTGCAGATTTGAGAGGCAAAGAGTTAAAGGCTTATCTTCACCATTTGATTTGACCAATATAATGGATGTGGCAGGTATTAGTGACTCTGGGCTGCCTACCTTTAGGGTAAGAGGTGGCTTATCTGTAATGAATTATATCTTTATTTCTACCAGCTTACTCATTATATATATATTCCAACATGCAGCAACCATCCCCTCACATTGTGGTGACCACAATCCCATAGAAGTAGCCTTGGTAGCATCATCGAGGGTAACACACAAAGTTGATAGTGGATTCAGAGAAATGCAGCCATCCACAGACAACCTTAGGTTGGTCTGGAAACTCCAAGATCCAGGCCAATTCTTGGTAAAACAATAAAGGAGAATCAGGTGCTGGTTATGAGCTGCCTGGCAGAAGAGTCAGTTTAAGAATCAGTAGTCTGTTCTTTTGCTGCCCAAAGGTATTGTAAAACCTCCTAGATCTGTACACACTCCACTGAAAATGTTTAATTGTGACTGTTCAGCAGCTAAACGATTATTATGCAGGACACTTAATGCTAATTCCAGCAGCCTCCGCAGTGGCTGCTGCTACATAAGCAGTATGAAGCGGCCACCACAAAGAGATGGAAGGAAGTCACTGTACACCAATGGGACACATTAGGTCAAGCAACATCCAAGAAGGACACAAGTTCTTCTGATCTGCTATGAGAACCATAAATCACACTGTGACTTCAATTGGTTGCCACATTACCAGTGAGGCATGGGAGGCTCACTTCTCTAAAATATATTCATTTATAACACCAACCACTCAGCCTAGTTTGAACATTAAACAGTGTCCGGGCATTTGGGTCACCTTATGTGAAGTTGTCAACTCTATTCAACAGAGTAATGTCTTTAATAATCTTGCTCACTTTCAGGTACCTAGTTCTTGGACCACGTCAACTATTGTTCCGATATTTAAAAAGGTAACCAGTCACAGCCAAGTTGCTACCGACCAATTCACTTATTGACACAACGGTAAAAAAAACAGGCAGAGTTTTTTATATAACAAGATCGAGGAGAGGGTGAAAGAAAAGGCAATTTTAAGCCCCTGTCAGTCCAGGTTCAGAATTGTGTAGGCACAATTGAGCAATGCTTGAATGTAAACTATTTTAGGCAAGTACACAGTAGCTAAGCAAATGCCACTTCATCTTACATTTATGGATTTGACTTTGGCTTTTTTTATAGTGCAAATCGCACAAAGTTGTGGCCACTTGTACTTTTTAAGGGGATGGATGAAGCACACGTACACTTTATAGCATATTTGCACAAGAGTATGAAAGTCAGAATAAGGTTTGCTCCAAATGGTGAAGTCTACAATGGAATAAAAGTTTTTAGAGTGTGTGGTAAGGCTGTGTGCTGGCAACTCTCGTTATATTTACAAATGGGGGTGGGGTCGCACACTACTCACACACCGGCAGTGTCACCCCTAAGGACTCTGGTCAATGTAGTAACGTGTTTGTGATGCATCATCTTTCGATCTTCTGCTATCCTCGCTGTCTTCGCCATCGGCAACCCCAGTACATGGCCTATCCCTGCTGACGAGGGGTGATACCCCGAAACACGTGTCCAGGGATGGCGAAGACAGCGAAGATAGCAGAAGATCGAAAGATGATGCATCGCGAACACTTTACTACATTGACCAGAGTCCTTAGGGGCGACACCGCCGGTGTGTGAGTAGTGTGCGACCCCACCCCCATTTGTAACTCTCGTTATATTGCATGTTAATGAGCTCAGACCTTTCATATCTACAAGTCCAGATGTCTCAAAGGCAGATGGTGTTTTACTTCCCACACTATTTTAAAAAAATATCTTTTTATTGGTGTTTTCTGTTGTACAAAAAGTTAGCTCCCACAGATGATATGCGGATGACAGAGTGATGATGGCTCATACCCCAATCACTGGTGCACTCATTTGTTCAATTTATGGCTGCTCTTGACCTACAAATTAAGTTCTCAATATCATATATTATGGCTTGTGGCCCCCAAGTGTATCCAGCTTTCCATCCTTACTGTTGGGTCAAATTGTTTACAAAGTACAAGCATGTCTTCCTATTTATGGGTTAAATTTGATGCTGCTGGCTGATAGGCACCCAATATAACACACAGTAAGATGAAGCTATCTAGGGCAGTAGGCTACCTTTTTTTGCCTACCTCCGTCTCCGGGGGGGAGGGTGGGTGCCCTCTTCCCGTAATTACAGATGCATTCTACTAACTGCGTCCCCATTGCAACATATGGGGACGAAATATGGTAGACTGCAAATAGTGAAGCCATTCAGGTGGAGGAAAATCGTTTTTGCAGAAAAGCCCTCTCTGCCCCTCGATCCTCCTCCAATTTTATTTATCATTAGATGGGTCTCAGTTATTTCGGTGAATGCACCAGAGCATGCCCCAGCAGTGCTGTGGTTATCTATTTGGAGAACTGAGGAGGTGTCCTTGACAAGAGACATTTTCAAGGATTGCCTTGCATGCGACAAATGCCTCACCATCCCATGGATAGCATACATTGAGACAACTCTTCATGAGATTGGGCTGCCCCATGATTTTTGGAGCCTCGCTTTAGTAGTAGCACAAATAAAAAGCATGTGCAATTGTTATTACATAACCAAGCCCAACTCCACAGACATAATGCGGAAAAGCTTAAGCCCACTGTTGCAGCCTAGTGGAGCCTGAGCTTAGATATTCCACTGACCAACTATCTGCTAAGTGCAGGTGGGTGCTGGGAACTTTGTATGTTATTCCACTTTAGGGCGGATACAGCTAGGTATCTACAGTGTTTCTTGCTGGGCTATTAGAAGAATCTTAACACCTGTCCCTGTGCCTGTGATGGTAGATCCGTACAAACAATGATGCACTTTACTTTTTTTGTGCGAGTTTTAACGGAAGTACACTAAACAATTTGTAATCACTTTTATCAAGTTGTGGAATTTTAGGCAGTCTAGCAAAGCTTTTAATTTCTTACAACAATTGACGGATGATGATGCATGATATTATGTTGGCTCCTTTCTAAAAGCCATTGTGCGGTCACAAAGCACAATGCACTTTTAGTAATGTAGCATCTCTTTATATCTGACATGGCCATATATGTATCTGCTTAACCGTATTGTACTGTACTCTACTCCTATTATGTGATTGCTTGCTATGTTGTCTTTAACTGTATCTATTGTATTGTTTTCATACTTCAAGTTTTTATTCTTGGATTGTATACTTTTATGGTTGCTTCTCCAGCTGAATAAAGTTATTTGAATCTGAATCTGTGTTGGAGGATGGGGTGAGACTGTCAATGGACAATTTACATCTCCCAACATGCTCCAACGATTCTGCCAATGCACATGCCTGTGATTGCTCAAGAGATGTCAGAGTGATACATCAGACTCCTGATCAACATGGTAAGTGGACCCTTTATTTTCTGATTGAATGGATTGTTGCATGGGCTTTTCTTATGGGCTTTTCTTGACAGCACTGCTTTTGGCAGACAATTATGTGACTACCACTAGAGAGGGGCATTGGCTCGGCCCACATTTTGGGAGCCAGGAGTACATATTTTGATTGGGCAGAAGTTGTGTGCTTTCACAAAAAGTGCTTGCCCTCCAACAGCTGTGATTATTTTGTTTATTTATTCATCTGTCTGAGCTTGAATTTTCATGGAGACAAACATGATACTGTAGGACTGTAAACATGCCTTAAAGAACTAGATACTTTATAGTGTTTGTCTTTATCTGGCAGCAGCACAGATAGGAGGACAGTCATTAACATAGATGGATTTTTAGGTCTGGTTTGGCAGGGCAATCGTTACCTGACCTTTTAATCTGCACCAATATTATTTTAGAGTTCTATGCTTCCACACAAATACAAATGCTATTTACTTGTAATGCTTCACATTACCATACACCACTCCTAAAAAGCCAAACCTATTGGCATTGCCAGTCCCTGTGATGTCTGGTTGAAGAATCTTCATTCTGAAATACTTCCTGTGCTGCTGCTGTTGTTTTTGGAAGCAGGTTATAATTTTGTGAACTCTGACTATATTATTACTTGCACACCAGATACTTATTGGTTTGCGCATAGAACACCGTTTCCTATCTTTTTTTAAATGAATCAACTTTGCTTGAATTCAGTCCCTCGGTGGATCCTTTAGCGGCAGACTGTTCCATGAACTGGACCCTCCTCCTTGACTGGATCCCAGCTGTACTCCTGACCAGGTAAGCGAAATTGGAGTAGGTTGGGAGGGGTTAATCAGTTATTAATTACCTCTCAGTACCCTTTGCACCCACGCAGATCTTATCCTGATGCCACCAAGATATCTACTCATTCCCCCAACCCTTCCTACAGCCTGCTGAATCCATTAGTACACGCCTGCCAGTCCTGGTTACCCATGGGTTGTTTGTCTGTAACGCTTCTACTCGAGAGCAGAGCTCCACTCTACTGAATAACAGTAGGCTGACATTCTCCTCAATTAGCAACAAGGTCATTTTTTAGGCCTTTTGCTTCAATCTGGCGCCTTTTTGTGGCCTATTCTCGTGGCATTTTAAGTCCGCATCCTACAGTTTCCTTAATATATCACCTTTTCTTTAAAGAAGATACACATGAGTCTTTAAGTATGTAACTGAGGAGAGTGTTATAGGTCAACATCTCACACTCAATCAATATTGACTAAAGATCATTTGGCAAAAGTGTTGGAAGAACTGTGGGAGAATGGTCTTAGGCTCTCAGTTTATTTCTGAGGACCAAAGAACGTTCCTCTACATGTTTTCGTTTTTTATTGCTTTGGCTATGTGCTGGTATTTAATTTTAGTATCTTCAGGAAGATTATTTATCAAGACAAACACTACTAATTATCTGTCTCATCACAACATAAATTGTATAGTATCTATCTGTCATCAAATATAACGTTCATCTAATGGTTATTACCAACAATTCAAAAGAAAGAAAAAAAAGGAAAAAACACAACAAACAATCTGATTTGTAATTCTCTTTTAAAGATCCTTTTTCATTTTATACATCATAAGTACAAATCAGTAAAACACGCAATATTTAATCTTGTGTGAAATTACTTTTCAAAATCCAGAAGACAAATTATCTTATTCAAGATCCACGAGGTAAAATACCTTATTGTTGTGGACCCTTAATCCAAGGGTTGACATTCCGAAACCTTTATTCGCTTTCAAAAAGGGTAGCAATATTCGTAACCAACTTGTAAGAGCCAAAACTAATGTGTCAAAACAGGGACCCAAAACTACGAGGGAGTTGTTGGGATTACCCCCGGTGGTGGGCCATTTCAGATGCCACAATTGTGTGGCATGTGAAATGACGAAGGACTCTAAGGAAATTGACATTAATGGAAATTTGCACACCCAAAGAGCATTCTCCAATTGTAACTCGAAAAATCTGGTATATTGTATCAAGTGTCCATGTAATCGAGTGTATATTGGACAGACGACCCAGACTGTGAAAACTAGGGTCCTCCAACATAGATCCCGAATCAAGTGCATGACCATAGGGGCTCCTTTGGTCAGCCATTATCAGAATCACAATCACTCTTTCAACGACATATACTGGACAGTATTATGCGTGGTATCGAATAAAAACAGAGTAGATACTGAGACTAAATTCAATCAATTGGAAGCTAGACTAATTGAAAAATATCAGACTTCCAAAACTGGACTTAATGATAGGGACGAAATATGGTCCCTTATTTGCTGAAGGGTTGAGCTGGTTCAGGCAGCTATACAGATTTATATTTTTTATGTCAATAATGAAATGTACCAGTATGTAGTTTATTTTTGTGTATTGGTATTTCAAAAATGTTTATAGATGTATTGTTGTTGAATTGTGCATATAACAAATGATTTTAGAATGTAAAAGGGGCTTGGTATCACACGAGGTAATGGGTTATACTCTTTACTTTGCTCTGTAATTATTAGTTTCTCTTTATTTTTCCTTCTTTAAATAATATACCTTTTCTTTTCCCTTCCTTTTCGCTTGTTTAGTTCAGAATTATTTGGGTTTAAGACACGAAGAATACTTGGTATGAATGGGTTACGACCGCAATTGTATGGCTACCATGTTGGTTGAGTCATGCGGGTTGAATCATAGTCCGTTTTTGATTTCCTCTGGGTTCGACGTTTCCGGTTATTGGAATCCGGTAAGGCGGACTTCCGCCTTGAATGCTTTTAGTCCGGCGTCCACTTTCCGAAAGCTGGGATAAGCGCCAGGTAATTGAAGACTCTGGCTCATTTCGGAGTAATGGTGTTGGTTAAATCATCTTGCGGATGCAGGTAATCCCTGTTAAAATCTTATAAGTGGTGACTGATGCATACTTTTGTAGGCAGTGACGCTAATATTTGAATTGTACTCGGGTGTAAGTTTAATTTTGACTATGGAGGTACTTGTGAGCCTCGGGGATATATGAGTTAGTCCTCACTCCCCTTGTAATGGGCCCGCATGTGCCGGTGTAAACGGATGTAGTTATGACTAGCATGGCAGATTGATTGCTATATGAATTTAGTGCAGCTGGTTTTGGCCATCTCTTGATATTACCGTTTACATCTGTTGATTTAGGTGATTGGATTACATTGATGGAGATCTAAAACGAAGTTCGAATAGCACAGGTGTGCATTATAAAGGGATTTCTTCCTAACTGCAGCCATTTAATTCCGGAATTACATCTGCAGCCCTTGACCAACCTAGCTGATATCTGCTAGAAAATTATCATTTGGTAGGTGAAGGCTACATGTTGAGTCCAGTTGTTTTATTCACGTGTGCAATATCACACTGGGAATAGAAGCACGGTGATGAAAGAGCTTTTTCACTGAATGTGTGTAAATAGGAATAGAAATTTATGGTGTTGGTTTCTTTCTAATCACGCTTTCTTCTTCTTCTTTTTTCGGTGTGAAAATAGCTAATGATACCAGAACCTTGAGGAACTTTTTCTTCTTACAGTGGGAGTGGCCCCTCCGGGTGCCTGTGTCCGTGAAACAGACTGTCTCTTTTCTTCTGTATTTAAATTTTAGAAGTATGTAATTATTGATATTGTTAATTTTTGTTATTGTTTTAGGATCACTTGTATGATTTTTGTTGCCCTTTGTCCGGATGAGGCCTGAAACTGTTTGACAGGCCGAAACGCGTCGACAGTTATCGTAATTTCGACACCTTTTTTGATTTGGATATTGCTTGGATATAATCCTCATGAGCATTATAGTGATTTGAGGCTACAAAGACATTGTTTTTGCTTCTTATGCTCTTTGTTACTTTGGTGTTCGAAAAGGAAATTAGGCCAAGAAAAGACATTGCCAGTATTTTCCTAGTAAATAAACTATTGGGCTTCTTACACAACCCTTGGATTAAGGGTCCACAACAATAAGATATTTTACTTCGTGGATTTTGAATAAGATAATTTGTCTTCTGGATTTTGAAAAGTAATTTCACACAAGATTAAATATTGCGTGTTTTACTGATTTGTACTTATGATGTATAAAATGAAAAAGGATCTTTAAAAGAGAATTACAAATCAGATTGTTTGTTGTGTTTTTTCCTTTTTTTTCTTTCTTTTAAGTTGTTGGTAATAACCATTAGATGAACGTTATATTTGATGACAGATAGATACTATACAATTTATGTTGTGATGAGACAGATAATTAGTAGTGTTTGTCTTGATAAATAATCTTCCTGAAGAAATTACCGTGGCATCCTCTTTTCTTTAATTAGCTATATTCACCCAGATGCCGCTTGGTTTACCGGGTACCCCCTGTTGTTAATAAAGGTATTTAATTTTGGCACATCTAAACAAATCTTGCTTCATTCTAGGTATCTTTTTGTTTGATGTTAATTGTTTAGTTTGAGGTTTGTAAGAACTATTGCCTCATGTGTTGCCTTATGAGTTCATGGTCCTCTGAGCAGATGCATCACACATTAAGTTACTTTTAGCCCAGGCAAGACAGTTGTCTTATTAGACTAGATAAGTTGTAGATGTGTGCATTGTCATGCTACAGGCACTTGTGCTATATATAGCATGTCTAGACGAATCAGCAGCCCCCCCCCCTCTTCCTCAGCGCCTTGAGATCCTCATTGCAGAGTAGCCACACTTTACAAACCCAATTGATTGCTTGATTGACATAACAAAGCAGGCCCCTTTTAAAAGGAACGTCACCTTGCATAGAGCCATTTGTAATTTGTTGAAGCATTCAAACTTTGGGTACATGTATTAATGATCCTATGGAAAGAAAGTACTCTACAACCTATTCTGGTTGAGATATAGTATGTCTAGAAGAATGATATATCGATGGGATCAGAATTCCTCCTTTTAGAATTGGTGCCCTAATACACCCTTAAGTGTGGCAGGGTATGCTCAGACGTGTGTCCCTTGCTCACTTTGCCACTGGATTCAAGCAAGCCAGGCTGAAGACGGCTGGAATGCCAGAAACCGGTCCTCGGAAGCTTGTTTCCGGTCCAGGGAAGGCATGGCTTGGCAGTTCGGGCTGGACTGTTTCCATGAGGCACAGGGCAGACTGATTTGCATATAGCCATGTCTGAACTGGGGTGGCAGAGTGGGCTAAAGAACGGTGATGGATCAAACCCAGATCTTTTGACTGGGTGTGAGTGTTTGATTGGTTCAGATGCTCCGTCCATCACCACCCCCTTTTGTACCGTGGTTATAACAGTGGTTGCTGATTTCGTCTCAACAGTGCTGGTTGTCATTGTTGTTGTCACTAACTTTTTGGCAGCTTAGGCTGCTGTGTTCCCAAGAGTTATGGGAGTTGTAGTCGCTGCTGGCGTCACTGTTGTTTTTGCTGCTGCTGTGATCCAGGAAAGGGGGGGGCGCTCGGCCCCCACGCATGCATGGCTGGGCCCGGCCCCCCCCCTCCACTCCTGATTGGCTATGGGTCCCACCATTGACCCGAAAGAGGTGTGAGGGCTTCCGGGTCAAGGGGTGAGACCAGGAGGCTAGAAAAGGCCCGGGGCACGGGAAGCGGCCTCTTGCACCAGCGCTGCCCGGGCTCGCTCCTCGCCCCTGCTGCAGGGGCCGCAAAATTTTCTTTCTTGTTTCCCCCTTGCAGGTCCACACAAGATTTCGCAGCAGAAAGCTTCATCGCTGGAAGGGGTGGCGCAGCTGAATCGGGACGTGCGGTGCGGGAAGAGTCAGAGAGATCCAAAAAGTGTTGGTAGACCATCAGAGTTAGGTCTTTGTGAGGAGTGTGGCGCGAGAAGGGTACCGGACGGGCAGCTCCGCAATCATCATCGCGGCCCCAAGTTCCCAGCCAGTAGTTAGCGGGCCATGTCACGGAGGTCTTCACACGGTGAGTCAGCCATGCGCATGGATACAGGCCAAGCAGGGGCATTCGGGGCTATTTATTGGAGAAGGCAGGCGCAGTGGCTGGGTGTTTAAAGCGCCCGTTTAATTCCTTCCGAGGTAGGGCAAATGGGTACCATTACCATGGGTATCAACCGCAGTGCCTACCTACGTGTGCGGTGCCTCTAGGGAGAGGATGTGGGGTTACGGCCATAGCTGATGACTTTGGAAGGGGGTCCGAATCTTGGCTCGTGCACAACATCCTGTGATTCTGTATCTCCCTGTGCCTAAAGAACATCAAGAAAACCCCTTTTTCCTTCTTAAACGAACGTGAAGGGAGAAAACAGCCTCCAGTTGGGAACGCTCAATGTCAGAAGCGAAGCAGGGTCGGGCCTGGTAGTGCTTGGATGGGAGACCACCGGGAAAGACTAGGCGCTTAAGGCATTTAACAAATTGCACAGAGCTCACGCACATAAGCGGACCTGGTATAGTCTTAATTCAGTCTTGGTATAGTCTTAATTGATTCACGGGGCGGCCTAATTGAGG
This sequence comes from Lissotriton helveticus, assembly GCF_964261635.1. Lineage (NCBI taxonomy): Eukaryota > Metazoa > Chordata > Amphibia > Caudata > Salamandridae > Lissotriton > Lissotriton helveticus. The sequence goes on along the minus strand of NC_136067.1, from coordinate 592,541,737 downwards.
ATGGGAACAGGCGTGCCTTGTGGACGTGATGTAAGAAGAGCGTGCCTGCACTGTTTCAAAGAAATGAGTTGGTATAATATTAGGCTGGTTTTGAACAAGTGGGCTGGTGCATACATTTAAAACTCAAGCACGGACGTGAAATAAGTATTAGTGCTAACCAATGCTATCAGTTGCAGGTTTTGCCCACACAGGCACTGATCCTTTTGTAACATGCACATTGGCGGTTGTGTTCAAGTAATGCTGCTGTTCATATTGTGACGCGCTCTGACACTTTCGGGTTAAGTCAGGCTATATAACAATGCATGAAGTTAATGAAGATTGCATGGAGAATATCGTAATAAGCATTCATTGAGTGAGGTGAGCGCAAGACACACCAAGAATCATTGTCGCAGGCGCTTAATCTAATTGCTGCTACGGTTTCTTAGCCACGCGAAAACATGTGGAATTTTAACACGTGAAGTCTCCAGCTGAATTAAGGACGAGCCAGTAGGGATAATGGTGCTTTACTTGTCAAAATCAATAGGTAAATGCTTTTAGGGTGCTGGGGCCAAGGTTGCTTTAACTGATCCGTTAAAGAGTAATTTTCCACCCGGTTTCAACTTTCTTTTTGAAACCTAGGAACAGCAATATGGTCGTGGTGTCCCCAGGGCTTCAAATGTTAGGGTCTTAATACTATATGCAAGACATGGCTGCTGCTTATTTATCTTAGGCAGCGAACAGCCACCGACAAAGCCAAAAGTCCTGACTTCTAGGTGGGATACTGTTAACATATATCTGGGGGTATTGACAGGAGTGCCAGGCATGGGTCGTATGGGTAACAATGACGGTCACGCACGCGCTAATGTTTTGTAACAAATGAAAATAAGTGTATGTGTGCAGTAATTGATACCTGCATCAATATTATTGGAAAGGCATTGTCTGGGATGGCTTGGGTTTCTGTCCTTAATTTCACCACTTGAGGCATGGTTTCACAGACATTGGCATCCTTCTTTATTGCCTCTGAATTCTGAGAATCGTATTTGGTCCCAAAAAATCTCTAACTAATTTGTTGCCGGGTGAAATGTGTTATTTCACAATTATAAGTTTAAGTATAGCCATTCATCTTATAGTTAAAACAAGCTCTTTAGGGGGGCGGCGCTGATGTCGAGAGTGCGCGATATGGGAGCTGCTTTCCACCTAAACTTGAGAACTACCCAAGTTCTCTGCTTCTTTATTTCATAATGTTATGCAGCACTTTATTTCTGATCTGGTTTTGTTTAGACTTAAACTGGGTGCTCCCTTTGGTAGGGCCAGAAATATACCTCTCTGAGGGCTATAATGAGATGAGCGAATTTAATGTGCCGCTGATGTGGGTGCTCTATACAGGAGCTGTTTTCCACCTAAAATTGGAGGACTACCCAAAGTTCTCTGCTTCTTTATCCCATAATTTATGAAAAGCTTTACCTCTGAATGTTTTTTTTTTGTTTTTTTTTGTTAGACTTTAAGCTAAAGTGAAAGGTTTCTTCTTGTGGGCTTGTGAGTTACCTCATTTTATGTTTCCACTGTGAGGTATTCAGTGGTATTAGATTTCCAGACGTAGCCAGCTACCTCTTTATGGTATAGGATATTCAATGAGTAATCTCTTGCCCATGGCTCGTGAATGGCGTTTCTTTATTAGAAATCCTGCCTGGCTTAAACATGTTCCTCATGCAGCGCAACTGCTGCGCTGCGCTTAGGGGTGGTGTATGTTAACGGTCTGTTCGGATGGTGTCGGGCCCATGTAACTTCTCCATGCTAATGCCTCTTTCTTGGGATCCTCTTGGTGAGTAACGCGTGTTCAAGTATAGGGCTTGGCAATGGTGTGAAAGTCAGTTTCCCAGGTTGCGCGGCACTCTAGGCTATGTGCAGACTTTAACCGAGTTCCTTTCCAACTCAAAGCAGAAAGCCAAACAAGGGACCGGAATATTTCATTTCGAAGGCAAATAACACCGTGGTGGGCTTAGTAATGAATTCAATTTGGGGAACCAGTAGTGTGAAAGAGACTCTGTATCATGTTTTATTATGGGGAGTTCGAATCGCAAAGCACAGCAGGGCACCTGAGGTGAGCAAATCTAGTGTGATGCTGATGCTGAGAGTGCTCTATACGAAAGCTGCTTTCCTCCTAAACTTGAAAACTACCCAGAGTCATCTGCTCTTTTTTCATTGCATGTTTATGCACCACTGTATTTCTGAAAGTGTTTTGTGGGGACTTAAACTGGGTGTGCCCTTGGCCAGGGACGGAAGTATACGTCTGAGGGCTCCAATTAGTGTGTCAGTTTTTACAACGTAGGTGAACAAGCATTGATAGCTGATGGGGACTAGAATGTCTGATACCTCTGTGGGGAGCAGCACCCCCCACTCACCCACTCGACGTCGACACTTTGCTCTATCCAAGGTACTTTGTCAGCGGGACCTCTCTGGGCCCTGTAGCTGGCCGGCCATCGTTCATGGTTGGCCTGAACTTTGTATTTACCACGGTCCCTCGCGACTTCACATAACCTTTTAGCGCTCTTGACTTCTAAGCACAGTTTTTGGTTTGTTCTTTAGAAGTTCATAACTCCAGTTCTACTTATTGGATTTTGGTCTTGATTTTCTCAGTATTCTCTATTTGTCTAAACCTGTGTGGAGTCTTTGTGGTGTATTTATTTTGTTACTGTGGTGTGTGTGTAGCATAAATACTTTACATATTGCCTTTTAAGCTAAGCCTGCCCTTTCTGTGCCAAGCTACAAGTGGGTGAGCACAGGTTAATTTAAAGTGTGTATCTAGCTCACCCTGACTAGGATTGTGGTCTCTACTTGGACAGGGGGCATACCTCTGCCAACTAGAGACCCAGTTTTTACCAGTGAGTATCTTAAACTGCCATAGTTTCTGACTGGGGAGCAATTGAGTTCTGGGAGAAATAAGCGTACCCACAACAGTGCCAAATATATTACATATCCTATTAATCACAAAGTATATAAGAAAATCGTGCAATACGGAGGAGCACATAGAATGTGCTCCTCAGTACTATGGGTTTACCCCCATATGTTCAGTGTCCTTGGGTTACATTCCTTAATTAGTGGGGCACACGTGGAGCACACTTGCTGGGGGGCCGGGTATATGGTACGTGTCAAATATACACCTGCTACTGAACTCTCCCTGCGCACAGTGCGGCGGTACTAAGAATTTGGGGGCCTGTGTATAGAGCCCTGGGCACCATGTGCTGGTACACGTAAGCTGGGGTGGGGTGTCAAGTCACACAGATACGCTAATATACGGATGTGTTGACAGATTTTGGGGGCACCGTTCGCATCGGCCTGGTTAGAAATGTGCTTGGCTGCAGCCTACTTGTTAGTAACCATGAATGCGCTGTCGCTGGATTTCACACTGTATACGGTCCTGCAGTAGGCATGAAGGTGCGATCGCATCCACTGTGGACCACAGGTCTATTGTTAATAGGGGTCATATTACCGGGCACCCTTTCAGTAACACTAATTCAAAACTCTGCATGTGACACAGACTGATGCGATACTAAACACTTGCAGTTACAAGTATTATGGGAAGGCATCTGGTGTTAATCTGAGCTAAGGCTTAGCAAGTGACGGCAATGTAATACAGGCACGTGTACTGCATCTTTCGTCCGAAGACAGAATCACTAATCGTTTGGGTTTGTTTTTCCATTTATGTATGGCCGGATCCATGGTGGATACCTGGGAAGTGCTCCACCCGCAACAGGTGGACAGCCAAGGTGAGCCGTACTTCAGGAACAAGAATGGCAAGCAACGACATCAAGTGTGATGGGCGATCGATCAAGGACTCAAGAGGTGCCAGCACTGGGTTAATTGTTTATTGATGTGGTAACCATAGGTTGGGCTGGCTGCAGTAATGTGGCAGAATCTTGCTTCACATAATATGGCAGTATGTTACTTAGCAGGAAACAGTATTGCTGCAGTAATGGCGCCTGTGCTCGCAGGGCCACCGTGGTCAAGACAGTATGTTCGTAGTTTACCAACTGGTAGTAGTAATGTGGCAGTACACAGGGGTGTGCCTTGCCAGCTTGGCCAAACCCAGGAGTAATAGGAGTATGCTACACCTCCGCACTCCTTGTTGGGAAGCAGGACTCTGCCTGAGCTCCCAGTTGCCATTTGTGAAGGACAACGGGTGTCTAGGGGCTCCATAGTAAGGAGGTAGACATACACGGGACATTCCCAGAGCGTAGTGGTCAGTGGGGAGTGTCGGGGGCCTGTGGTTCCCGAGGTAGCAGTTCAGTTGCACTAACAGTGAGTGTCAGCATCAGGAGCACGATGTCTATCGGGCGCAGCGTAATGCCAGCAATTGAGCCCGTCTGGTGGATGGCGGCAGGTCTAATGTCCCTGGAGCTTGTTGGATGAGATTATCTCAGCAGCAGGTTGGCTGGCGAAGTTGCTACCGGGTTGCACCATAATGGGGCCTCATTTGATACCTAGAAATCAGTGGGGGGGACTCAGTTAGGGTGTTGAATCACTCGGTAAAGAGGGTCAAGAGCAATAAGCATGAAGCTGTTTCAAACACCTCAACTGCTGAGTATCCCACATGGGTGCTTCTGGGGAGATCAGTTCTACTTACGGGATGGCGTCCAATTGACTGGGGCGGGGATGGCCTATTAGTATGGAAGATACTGGCAGGGTTGGAAGGTTTTGGTCAACTATGCTGGCCTGTGGCGGTAAGGTCATAATCGGTGAGCAGCAATTTAAGGTCCTTAGGGGGCGGCACCATTCATCGAATGGGGTCGCCCAGGGGGCGGGGCCATTGGTCTCTCCCAGAACTTCAGGGGCAGGATATCCGCTTGCTTGGAAGGGTGCGGGGGAGGGAGTGCACGCTTTCCTCAGGCTGGTAGCCACCCCGCACATACACTATGACGTCATCAAATGGCGCGAGTGTAAGGGCCCTCCTGTTATGGTTAAATGGAGTTCACGGTGCGTACGAGGGTAACCAGGAGAGGTACGTACTCTCCCGGTAACCGGGCCCTTGTTGCGCATGCGCATTCGTACGTGAGTGCGCAGCTGGAAAGGATCTGACACCGGTTAGCGACCTTGCCGTAGGCCTCAGAATTTTTGAATGCAAAATTGATAAGTAGGATGTTAGATTTGGTTAGGAACACGCTGTATTAGACATTTGTTAAGGTTAGCCCTTCATACCTGTCTACCTTGCTGTAAATCTAATGTCAGAATTTTGCATTTAATAATCATGCAAATAATGTTTATTTTACCAATTTTTATTTGTTTTCATATTTTAATAAATACGGCCGGGGGGTCGCAAGACCCCCTGCCTTCCAAAAGAAATCCCTCGCCTGGCTAAATTATTACGGGGATTGTATGTGGTGTTTGCATGTTAGGGAGGGGGTGGTCGGTAGTCCCAGACCATGAGGAAAGGGGGGGCACTCGGCCCCCACGCACGCATGGCTGGGCCCAGCCCCCCCTCCACTCCTGATTGGCTATGGGTCCCACCGTTGACCCGGAAGCGGTGTGAGTGCTTCCGGGTCAAGGGGTGGGACCAGGAGGCTAGAAAAGGCCCGGGGGCGCGGGAAACGGCCTCTTGCACCCGCGCTCCCCGGGCTCGCTCCTCGCACCTGCTGCAGGGGCCGCTAAATTTTTCCCGCCCACCATCCCTATTAGCAGAATTTCGGTGTGGACTTGGTAGGTAGCATCGGTGATGGTAGTGTACGCTGTTGATATGTGTGTAATTTTCTTCCTTAGGCCTTTTTTCCCTTTTACAGGCAATATTAGTAGAATGTGCTCAATTGTTATGTGGATGTGTAATTACTTGTTTTCTCCTTAGGCCTTTTTTCCATTTTACAGGCAATATTAGTGGAATGTGCTCAATTGTTATGTGGATGGGTAATTACTTGTTTTCTCCTTAGGCCTTTTTTCCCTTCCCAGGTTTCTTAATTGTCGTATTTATTATACTGGTCAGGCGGTAAGGTCATAATCGGTGAGCAACAATGTAAGGTCCTTAGGGGGGGGCACCATTCATCGAATGGGGTCGCCCAGGGGGAGGGGCCATTGGTCTCTCCCAGAACTTCAGGGGCAGGATATCCGCTTGCTTGGAAGGGTGCGGGGGAGGGAGTGCACGCTTTCCTCAGGCTGGTAGCCACCCCGCACATACACTATGATGTCATCAAATGGCGCGAGTGTAAGGGCCCTCCTGTTATGGTTAAATGGAGTTCACGGTGCGTACGAGGGTAACCAGGAGAGGTACGTACTCTCCCGGTAGCCGGGCCCTTGTTGCGCATGCGCACTCGTACGTGAGTGCGCAGCTGGAAAGGATCTGACACCGGTTAGCGACCTTGCCGTAAGCCTCAGAATTTTTGAATGAAAAATTGATAAGTAGGATGTTAGATTTGGTTAGGAACACGCTGTATTATACATTTGTTAAGGTTAGCCCTTCATACCTGTCTTCCTTGCTGTAAATCTAATGTCAGAATTTTGCATTTAATAATCATGTAAATAATGTTTATTTTACCAATTTTTATTTATTTTCATATTTTAATAAATACGGCCGGGGGGTCGCAAGACCCCCTGCCTTCCAAAAGAAATCCCTCGCCTGGCTAAATTATTACGGGGATTGTATGTGGTGTTTGCATGTTAGGGAGGGGGTGGTCGGTAGTCCCAGACCATGTGGTTGTGGCAGTGAATATGTTTGATGCTATGGTCCCTGCTAAGGTTACACCTTTGGTTACTGATGTTGTTCCGGGTTGAGAGCATTGTCTTTCCTCCTGTAGTTGTGTAAGCCACAAAGAAGAGGCACATGTTAGCTGGCACTGCTCCACAGAATGAAAATAAGGCTAGGAGGCATGTGAGGGATTTAAAGCAGGAATATCAGTAGGGGGATAGTAGCCGGAGTTTGATGAGAACATACATGTGTGCCCACTAAATGTGATTTTTCCTGTGACAAAATTGATATGACATAGTCTATTTTCCTTCAGTGACAACAAATAGAACGAAACATGACGCGTTTTCAGAGTATGCTTGGAGATCGTAACTAACGTTTTGTGGCCATTCAAAGATAGCACTACATCTGTCATGTCTTCATTGCCGTTTCCATTTTTACTACAATTGCCTCTGATATTCCCCTACATCTAAAGACATTGATCAAAGTATATGCCTATTTCCTTACACATTTACGTTGCAACGATATTTTCTCACTGCCACTGAAAGAAATAAGATAAAACAAGCATTTCATAAGAAAGATATCGATGTTTAAAATACTGGTATGCGTACCAGTCAACACTGGGTACTGGGGGGCAAAAAACAAAGAGTTTATGACTTAAGTGGGTCTCAAGCGATGGGTGCTGCTGCATCACTCTCACGACAGAGGTTAGAAACTCCTTAGTTCTTAGGAACAAAACATGACAAGTCTCGCTCTGTACACTATGATTACACATAAGTATTAAGCAATTGCCTTTCAGTCGAAAAAACGTTGAAGTACTTTTAGGGCTACAGTACCTCTCCAAGAAATTCACTTTCTTCTTCCTGCACCCGAGGCTGATCCCATACTGTTATTTCCAGCATTCTTTCCCTAAAATCTCTTCGATGTACATGTGAATAAAGAAAAGTTTGGTTCCATTTTGGTTCTAAGCTTTTCTTCACTGTTTTGGTCCTACGTTTGCTTTTATCACTGAAAAAGAAAGAAGACAGAAGTCCAAGTGTCAGAGCTAAAAATAGCGATACACTGGTAACAAGTCTCTGATAATGTCTTTGAATGTGATGTGATGAATAGTATTTAATAGTGCACATTAAGCATGACTTTTATGCCCTGAGTAGGAGTTGCGGTATTTCACCTGAAGCTATACATCGGGCTTAAATACCACATCCCATAATTGCAAGTCTCACTTGGCCCAAATCGAATTTGCACACTTTGGACTAAATAATTATGGGCCCAAAAACACCAGGCCTGTCTGTACTACTGCAGGGGGTGTAAGAAGCATCCCAGCCTGGGCCCCAATTATCCCTATAGCAGGAGTCTTTAAACTAAGGACGGTCCCCCCTGGGGGGCCTCAAGTGAACTCAGGGGGTGCCAGAATCTAGCCAAAAGTAGCACTATGGTGATAAAAGGGCCTTGTTTTCATCAGAAAAAAAATGAGCAGCAGTAATCTGCTCTGCAATGGGTCATCTCTAACATCTTTTTTATCATATATATCTTGACTGGGAGAAGGTGTCAACAGGGAAGGGACTCCAAATATTCTTCAAAATCACTACTCCCATTTCTAATAATCACACTGTGGATGCTTTTACACTTTAAAGCCTACCTGACCAGAACCTACCTGCAATGTTTAAGTAAGTGTAGCCATATTTAAACATTGCCAGTTTAATAGAATAATTGTGAAAAATTTAGGGTGGGGCCGATGATTTTTTTTAAATGTTCCCTCAGGTGAGGGACACAGCCTTCCAAACTTTGAAGACCACTGTCCTACAGTAATACGAGTAGAGCAGAACATGCTTCCCCTGGACAGGCACTTTGCGCATACACCTCTTCACCTCCGCCCTTCACCGGCCCTCCCATGACACCTTGGGCCGTATTACAATAAGTGCCCAGGGGGTGCAACAGGAGTTTGCGCCTGCTTTGAGTGCCCCTGGGGCACTTTGGTATTATAGAAGGGGAAGCAGACGCTTGTGCGTCCCCTTTTATATTACCTATAGCGCTGGGGCACTTAAATCGAAAGCGCTACCTTCAGAGGGTGTTCCCCCATTTGCATAGGGAATTCCTTTGACTCTGCGTCTGCGCCATTTTACAGACACAGGCGCAGAGTCAAAGAAGTCCTCAGGAGGGGCACTGACCGTGCGCCAATTAATAGCTGGCACACTGTCAGCGTGCCTACTGACAGTAGCCCTCTGCGGGGGGGGGGGGGTCCCATGGACCTTCCAGACACCCCCTTATAGGCGTGTGCAGTCCCTAACTGCACCCGCCTGCAAGGGTATTTCTATTCCCCTGTAAAATTGCAGGCAGGTGCCGCCTGCACTGTGAAAACACGGAGCAGCTGCTCCTTGTTTTCAAATGAATGCGCTGCCCGGGGGGGCAGCGTGAGTACGCGGCTGCGAGTTAGCGGCTACCCTGGGGGCAGCGCATACATCATAATCGGGCGCATTGTGATTGTTTGTGCCTGGTGCACCTTTTAGGTGCACCGGGCGCAAACAATCACAATGCATAATACGGCCCCTTGTCTGCTCAGAACAAGTGGGAAATATCAGCGATGTTTCCACAGGAAAGGAACCAGTATATTGCCTGATCCAATAGGTCATTCCCATTCCAGAGGAAAAACTCGTAATCACTGGAATTTGATGCAGGATTAACTTATGGAATCATAGATTTCGGTCCTGTGGTATGCCCGCACCACATGCGAAACTCATAACGATGGCCTTAAAAACAAGTTAAATGTTTTATTGCCTAAATAGACCCAAACAAAACTGAAGCCTGTGTTAGCTGGTCAAAGAAGGAAAATGCATAATGGTAGCAATTTGGTCTTGAACCATCGACAGTGGAACCAGGAGATTTATGTGACATAACATCTTCGCCATTATACCTCACTGAGTATCTTGCACAAAATATATACCATCGCTCAACATCTCAGTTCTCTTCTCTACCACAATCAAAAACAATAGGAAACGAACTATCTGTCAGTAATCAGCTTCATACTTGAAAATAAGCCACATCATGACACATCATGACAAGCTTAATAAAATAAATGTCCAAAATCGCATTGAAATATTACCTCCGATCTGGAAGAAAGTACATTTTTACATAGGGATTCCTAGGACGCCCGTCGGCTCTGGCAGGCAAGTCTGTTGCTTGTAGCACGTTCACTATGAGTTGGTGCCCCACTTTGTCATACCACATTTTTACCTGAAAGATAAACATATTTGTCACAACCAGACACTGTTTCATAGCTCTAGCTACAAGGTAGAAAACAGTATATGAAGACAACGTAGCCCCACTATTACTTGCAGCTTAACGCAATACCCCACCCAATTTTCAGATTCATTTTGTATTCTTTTCGAGTTTTCAGTACGACATACACAAGCATAGTGAAGAAGTACAGATTAATTATAGAATTGGAGTTGAAGAAGGGACCCTGCTTAGGGGCTCCATGTCGCCTGCAAAAAATCAAAGTGAGTGTCAATTTACCCATTATATTGCACTCTTTAACATTCTTTAGTTCTATATCTGAGCATTATAGGAGCACAGCTTATTCCACGAGAACACAAACACAAGTCAAAGAGTGGGATTAGCAGACACCTGCTCTCTTAAAAGGAGGGTGTTTACTCACAAAAGTCTGCTACCACAACAGCAACATTCTACTGCCTGTTCTAATACTTTTACGATTGTATTTTTTCTACATTTTCAGACAGCATAATAACAAATCGTAGAAAATTGTACACCATAAATTTCCAGAGCACACTAATAAAAAGATAAAAACACGGGAAATATGTTTCATGCTCAGTAAAGTGAAAGGAAAAAGCAAGTAAGTGAACAGGGAGTGGACAAAGTTTACTTGGCTGCACAAAGTGTTTTTAATACAGAAGGTCAAATCCCCAAATTCTTTAGCGGGTATTCTCAAATTGCACTGCTTCGGACTATATCTTAAATGTTAATTAAAAATTAAGAAATATTCTGCGGAATATATTTGGGATAGTGCTATCCCGAATATATTTTGAAGAGTAGGTGGAGTTGAGGAGTCTGAAGTCAAGGAAAGATTTCTTAGGTGATAAAGTGAGACTGTAGTCTTGTTCCTATATTCCCAATAGGCTCTGCGCATTGGAATAATATATCCTATAGATTTGACGTAGGACTTGTGCCTACTAGGTCTCTATCGAATTTATTAAACTTAATTGTGAGTGCCAGCCAGCTCAGAGGTCACTAGAAACTTTCTCGAATTCACAAGAAGGGATTAGATTCTGACAACCGCATAAACATGACAACTTTGTTTCCCCAAGAATATAAACGAATCTTCAGAGTCGTGGAAACAATAGATAGATATTTTACTCAGTCAATCGTGCATGCTTCGTTTCATCAGAGGTGCACGTAAAGTGAACTGCTACAATCGCAATACTGGTTGCAAAGTATAATGCGTACAGCAGGAAGAGTATTATAAAATAATATTGTAAAAGCATTGTATGGTTTCTAAACCATAGATAAAAACATACATAAATAACAAAGGCTAAAAGTACTCAACTGGTGCTTCTAAAAAACGCCTACCCCAATGTACCTAACCTAAGTCTAGTACGAGGGAAGAAGTAAGTGTGATGTAGCATAGGTTTAGTTTCTTTGCCAAGAATCTATTCAAGAATTCTCTTAGGGTCTAATCAGCTCCTACCTTGGTTTTAGAATGAAGGAGGTCTGGTATCTCTGTCTCGGGACTTGATTTCCCAACACCCCGCAAGGGGAGCTTGGAAACACTGGAGCTGGATTCTCAGCGGGAGAAAGGACAGCTTCTCGATCAGTGTGTCAGCTGGAGGGTCTTTGCTAGGGCAAGTGAAGGCATATTTATAACTTGAAGGTGCCTAGTTTGACGTGAAGTCAGGCATAATAACGCCATCAAAGAACCCCAAGGGAATGGTAGTTCTTTGAAAACTCCATGAGTTCTTGGACAAATCAATATTCAAGCAAGGGGCTGTGCCTGACTGCTTAAGCCGAGTTTTCCAAGAAATCATTGTGGCTTTTTGGAAAGAGTGGAAGTAGCCATGCCTGTATTTGGACTGCATGGGCCTATGTCTAAATATAGTTATCATTTCTAAGCCTATATGAGGGCAATGTAAATTGTACCTATAGAAGGGCATGAATCGGTAAATTTCGCTCGGATCCTAAAACGCCATACAACACCCACTCCACTTTATTATGTTCGATATTACTAAATTTCTAAGCATTTAAAACATATCTAGAGCATGATGTGTAAACCCCCACCTAAAATACATAAAATGCATTTGAAATGGTTGTACACGAAAAGAGCATTTGTGCTGTACGCATTTTAAAAGCAATATTTTCATTCAAAGCATGTAGTTTGTCATTGGAAATGCTATCAGAATGAGTAATGAAATTACATATATGAAATGGCTCTTAAATACAGAAGAAAAAAGTCGAGACCATTCCATGACAGAATATAAAAATTATTTGGTTGTGGACAAGGTCAAATATTGTCTCTTGGAAGCATTTCAAAGAATTCTTGTTCTCTATGAATAGTTCTACTTTAAGCAGTTTACTTTGGGCTAAAAAAGAAATTCAAATTTCGAAAAAGTAAAATCGTAGAAAAATAGAATTATAAAGTTGGAAGTTTTGTTTTGAAAAATGAAGGTCGAATACAGAGTCCCATAGAACGCTGTGTGCTAACTTCAAAAGTCTTTCTTGTTGTCTGGAGAAAACATCAAATCTTCTAAGCTGGTAAAGAATTTGTCTACCACAGTAGGTGAAAGTTGGACCACTTCGTTAAGTAATCCGATTGCATTTGCTATACACGGAGGCAACTGCGAGACTGCGGATGAATGGCACTATCTCCGCCCCCTTCACCTTGTCCCGTGGCACTAGGCAGGGCTGCCCCCTATCCCCATTACTTTTTATTTTGGCCTTGTACCCACTTGTACGCCATATCCATCGAGGCCTGCAGTTCCGTACTAGGCCCTCTTAATTTCACTCTACGCTGATGACACAATATTATATGTTAGGATGCCCCACCTCAATCTTGATCCACTCATTTTAGAGATGATACGTTTTGGCAAATATTCCGGATTGAACATCAACTGGCATAAATCAGTCATTTTCCCTCTTACATCCAGCACGGTTCCCTGGCAATGTTCTTTTCCACTTGAGTGGTGCCGGGATGCAGTCAAATATCTCGGTATCCATATCCACCTTGACACCACCACTATGATCAGGCTAAACTACGGAAGGGCGATAGATTCCCTCGAGTCTCAAATTGTGAAGTGGTTATGGCTGCCATTATCTATGGCCGGGAGGGTTGCCATCATAAAAATGGTTGTCCTTCCGCAGTTTCTGTATCTTTTTAATAACATTACCATCCCACTCACCAAAATGTTTTTCACACACAGTTGCGTTCCTTATTGCTGCGTCTTGTCTGGGGGGACAAGACTCCTTGGGTTAGCTGGCGGGTTTTGACTCTGCCTTATGCTAGGGGGGGATTCGGGGTCCCGGATTTTTATCTTTACTACCTAATAGCGCAATGCTGCTACGCTCACGGCTGGTTTCACCCTGATGCTCGCATTCCGTATTTGAAGCCAGAGGCTGACCTGGTGCTTCCCCGTCCCCTTTCCACGCTTTTGCCTATTGGTTTCCCCCGGGACCCCCAAGACATACATACGGTATCGACCACTTGCTGGGCATGGGGTAGACTATACAGACTACTGGGCCTTGAACGCTTATACTCACCATCACTGCCGCTACCGAATCCCTCTGTGTTCCCAATAACTGGTAAGGTTTTGATTCAGCAAACCCTGGCCAAATTTCACATTGGCACGGTAGGGGACCTATTTCCCTCCTTCATTTTAAATTCCTCCGCAGAATGTACCATACACCGGCACGTTCACATAGGATAGACCCCAATAGGTCCCACCATTGTCAGAAATGTGGAGCTCCTTATGCTGAATTCGCCCATCCCTCGTGGACATGCCCTAAGATTCACCAGTATTGGTCCCTGATACATGCTACTCTAGGTGACATACTTTCCATGCAATTAATCCCTACCCCTGAAATCGCACTACTGGGCTATGTGTCCAATTTCCCCCGGACGGTCGGAAACTTGCGGCTCTGGGCTTCCTCTTGGCTAAAAGAGAGGTGGCTCTCTTGTGGGGTAGTAAGAAATCCCCATGCTTAAAAGCATGGCTTGGGAGTCTAGCATTTTCTAATACTAACTGTGAAGAGTACGGGGAACATCCATTACGACGCGGTGTTTACACCACACTACCATTACAACAATAGTTTTACATAGTAGATTTACATAGTAGATTTACTATTCCAACACCTTTCCTACTGTACGTAGGCTGGTGTTGGAATAGTAAATCTTACTAATCCTAAGTCCAGCACCCTACAGTGCAAGTCGTGGTAACGACTTGCGTTGTAAAACCAGTGTTGTAATGGTAGTGCGGTGTAAACACCGCGTTGTATTGACATACAACCGAAGAGTACTACACTCTGATTCCGAGTTTGTCCCGACCATTGGACATTTGGGGCCCGTATAGGGCATACATTGCTAAGATTCGAGCTGGTCAACACTCGCAAATTGCAAATGGTATTGTCCCTACGGGGATTGGCTAGATGTATAACTCCTGATTCACGTGCCCGTTGTATTGTTTTTTTGTTGTTGTTGTGCTTATGCCTTTGGAGTTGATATGCTGCATAATATGCTTTTGATTTTGTGAGCTGCTCGGACATGTAGTATTGCACACCACAGCTATAGTTCCAAGGGTCTTTATTATTATCATACTTACGATTCATGCCACATATGTGTCGACACATTACTGTTTATAATTGAGCTGTCGTACTTACTTTGCTCATGCTGTTAGTGATGTACTTTGAAATGCCATGATTGTACTATTCTTGTATGCAAAAACTGGGAAAAATAAAGTGTTAAAAGTAAACCGATTGCACAAAAATGTGAAGCACCGCCGTCAGCGTTAGCCACATTGGCAATGTTCGATGGTGATGGTACCTGTGTGCCTGTCGATCCACGTATCTCACCGTCAGCAGATTGCTTCTGTGAGACCTCAACGAATGCCGTCATCAGGATTGGTTGCCGCTGGGGACAACACAAAGCCTGAGACGTTACCGAACCAAGCAAAGTATCAACATCCGTTGGCAGTCCTGATGGGAGTGTTAGACAGATGTCCAACACGCATTCTTCTCCACATAGCAGGCATCGTAGAACAGGTAAGATGCAATCTTGCCAGATTGGTTGGAATGATAGAAACCTTGTGGTATTCAGGTCTCTTAAACGAGCCAGGCCCGAATCTGTATCATGCGCTCACGACACTTCATTTTCCAGGAGAGTGTTCTCTAAGGTAATCTGGGTGTCGCTGGTGACTGGACTTGCAATATCATAGCAGAAGGAATAAGAATAGTATTCCTGCTACGAGTCCCAAAATGAGAGGCAGGCCGCCGAACACAGAGTGCACGAAGTTTTGAAATATGCAGAGGACTGCTTCAAAAGGTGCTAACAGTCCCGAAAAAACTGTCTTAAATATATGTACAATACCACTGGTATCAGACATGTTTAAGATATGACCTAACATTTCTACGAAATGTACAGGGCAGTTTGTCAATAATAGGGCATGTATCTCCGCAGAGGACCTTGCAACCTGTAGTTCATACATCTCTTTGAACGAGGTCAGTGGCACAGTTTTTTGTAAAAGAATGGCTTTCATTCTGCTTAAAGTATCAATTCATATAGAAGAGATGTTCAGCGAAGGCCATAACGGCAACCCCCGTCTGTCTTAGTTTTAGGAAATAATACTTGCATACAACAAGTGACCCTGGCTGACAAAGTTACAAGATAGGCTGTTCCTAGCAACATGCCACAGCAGCTGTGATCATTCAATATTATATAGCTTCCATTAGAAAGCTGCCTAAAAATTGGAACCATCACTGCAGCTGGAGAACCTTGCAGGTGGCAGGATAAGTTGGTCGAAGAACCATCACAGGCTCCATGTAATTTAATACCCTGACATAAGAGGGTACAGCTTAGTGCGCTTTTGTAGTTTGTACCACTAAGAAATACTTCTTTCTTCCCACTCCAACATCTGTGTATATATGGTAATTCCCAGGTTGACATAATGTATTCTTTCCCAACCTTTCATACACGCCAGCTGGTATATGTTTCAAACAATATTGAAAATTGAAAATTGTGACAGGCAGAGTGATTATCCCGTGTATTAGCCATTCTGTTGCAGGTTTTTCTGAAACAGCTAATGGTAATCTTTCCAGTTTTTCAATGCTCAGCACCGTATAGTCTGCTCCTCTTTGTGCCAAAGTGATTTGTTTATCTGTAAGGTTAAATACAGAAAACAATGACGTGGTGTTGATTAAACACCATGGCACATATCCAGAACGAAGATTTTGTAACGTCCAGCCTAAAAGCATTATAGAACGCAATTGTGACTGTCCAAGCTGTAGCATGAGCAAGTCCTGTTCCATTATGTCTATCGGAGAGGATACTATGCTGTCCTAAGAATAAATTCTGGATGACAGAGTCGTTAACCCATTGTCAACTACAGAGAGAGCTTTCTCTAAATTAATACAATCAATTTTTCGTATTCGTTCTGCAGTCTCTGCTTGTGTCGCTTTCCAAGCTTCATTGTAAATGGCATATATACCAGCGTATATAAAACGTTTATGAAGTCGTTTCGCAGGACCCTGTAAGAAGTCCCTTACATCAACGCCATGTTTAAGTAAAGATAAGTGTTGTTTTACCTCCGTTAGTGTGGACTTTTGTAGCCACTCAAGGCACAGTTTTCCTACACTGTATGTTGTTACTATCTGTGGATATTGTCTCTGGAGATCTTGGATCTGGCCTGCTGAACCCTTATGTCTTGTTCAGGAATCTATCTTGACAGTTGTTTGTGTCTGTTGGCCAGATTAAACATTTTTTCCAATCAGGATCAGTTCTGTTTTTAAGAAAAATAGTTTTTACGTCGACCCTTCCTTCTGTAGTGTTCTTATTATCAGGTGTAGGTGTAGGTATGGACGGTTTGTTCAAATCTTTTATCTTGGCTAGGCCAAGGCAGGATGTCTGTTGCACAGTGTTGTTCAAAAATATTATTTGTTCAGGGATAATGCAAGCTCGAAATAAAGCTTCTATTCCCTGCACCTGCCAGTCTTTTCAGCCCCAAACAGTTTTCGTTTCTATGTTGCCACTCCAAAAGTCGAAACCTAACGAGGACAGCTGGGCATAAAAAGGCTGCAGAATAAATTTGCTTTGTATTTGTTAACATACTTTTCACACCTGTCCTATGTAAATTTTTGAAGTAAAATGTTTCTGGATTTGTGGTATTAAAACCTGAGAAGTATAGAAATGTATCATAGAATGTTTTTGAGCTACCCTTCGGTTGAGTGGGCAATGTTCCCATTGATTAAAAAAAATTAAACATTTCTAGGGTTTGCAGATTTGTGCAAATAACGATGACCATAGTGGTTATAACAGTACATTTGTTCATAATCTGATGAACCTTCTAGGTATTCATGTTTTGTAAATTTTGCAGACATCTCTCAGTCTGACATCATGTTATTAACAGTCTCAAAGTCCCAATCATCAGAAAATGTACTGAGTGAAACAAAGTCACACAAGGAAACCTTGAATTGATGTGGAGTCTTCAACAGCTCTGCAGGGTCAAAGATGTCATAATCAGTTCTGTCCCATGCTATACCACCAAGAATAGGAATGGCTGTGATGTTTACCGATGTCAAGTCTGTTTGTTCACGATGAGATGATTTTTGTGGCTTGAGGAGTAAGTTGATGTTCTTACTTGCTGTGTCCATTTTACTGTATCTTCCATTTATCAGCATTCCCAAAGTTAATACAAGAATTAGCCAAAGTAGGAGAAAAAGTACACCTAGCACAATCTAAAATTCAACCCATGGTGAAACCAGATACGTTTTTTCAAGTTGCTGAAAAAGCTCTGTTACTTGTTCTTTGAAAGCTTTATTTGCTGGCGTTGTTTCAGGCTCACTGGGATCATCGAAAAACTTATCAAAGTTAATGAAATAGCCAGAGGAAGTTATGTGAATTGTAGGTATTGCATCAGGATTACTTGAAATCACTGGAGCTACTGGATCCCTTGTCATATTAGTATAGTCAGATGCTACATCATTGGAGACAGGTGTTTCTTGATGAACTGTTATTTGGGTCTCAAGAGGCTCAAGTTCCATCGCTTTATTGCTTAGTCCTTCTTTTCGCACTGTAGATTATTCAAAGGTGATGAGTCTCTCAGTTTGAACCTCTTGGATAGTAGCAAGAATTGGTCGTCTGCTACAACTTTGGAGTCCACTGGGCCTACTACTTATTATTGGCCACATGATGTAGTTTTACCAGGTCGATGGATACAAACCTGTTCTCCTTTCTTCCAGCAAGGGGCGGCAGTAACACTGTTCTTGATCCATGGATGCTAGCACAGGTACTGGTTTTCTGTAAGAAGGCCCAAATTCCTTCTTGTCCACGATCTTTTCTCTGACTAGATCCACAATCTTTGGAATCCAGACAGGCCTTGCTGGGACGGGTGGTTCCCCTTTAGTGGTCGTTGGCTTCTGTAATGTGTTGCTTTGACTTCTCCTTGTTTCATTTAAGTCCTGCAAAACAGCCAAACGGTCTTTGATATCAAAGAGTTTTTATTCTACCACTGAAGTGTGACAATCAAGGTCTTGGACAAGCATTCTAGTAGCAAAAAGGATTTCCACCCAGAGAATTTATTGGCAGATTATTTAGACTACGTTGGGATGTTTCACCCACCCGTCACCCGAGCCTAATACCCTAGCTGTTATAGATTGCTTTATGTCTCGGTTTTTTCTTTCCACTACAGAATTTCCCTCAGGATGGAATGGACTAGAATACCGCAATGCAACACCCAGATCGGCAATGGCCTCCTTGTGGGCTTTGGAGCTAAACGCAGGACAAGACCCTGGTCAGAATGTAGCTTGCTGACTGCGTATGTGCCGATAAAGACTCGCAAATCTTTTATAACAGTTTGGGCGATAGCCGAGTGCTGAGGTCACATCCAAATGAATCTTGAGCACAAATCCACTGTGCCCATGATATATTTATAGTTACCATCCCTCTGTAAGGGACCGCAGTGATCCAGGTAAACGCACACTAATGGTTTATCTGAAATTAAAAGGGGCGTTTGCGCCGGGCGTTTCACTGTTGAAACCTTCATTTTCTGGCAGATTTCACATTCCAAAACATAGTTTCTAGTCTGTTTCCTCATGCGTGGCCACCAGTATCTCTTGTTTTAATAATGACACTGTGGCGGAAACACCTGCGTGTGCAGCGGCGAGCCCTTCATGTGCTGCTAAGATTAGTCCTAATCTATGTTCCATGTTTGGAATTACACTATCCCCCACTCCAGGGATTCGAGCAAAATGAACATTATTTGCATCAGTTATATACAAATATTTGAGTGGAAAGCCTTTTGGTAATGTTTTACCGCGGTCTTTTTTGGAAGCGGCGACAGCCTGCATGATTTCGCTGTCTATTTTTGTTTTTGAACGAGTGATTGCAGCTGCGGAAGCCGTTTGCACAGCTGCACAGCTGCCTTCGTGGCTTCATCAGCCAATGAATTCCCTTCAACGTGAACGCCATCACGCTGATGACTCAGTGTATGGATCACGTGAGTCTGTTGTAGTTCTTTCTGTAATTGAATTACTTGTTCCCAAAGCAACTTATGCTTAATTGTGCCACCTTTTGAATCTTTGAAACCGTTTTGAATCCAATTCCGCAAGTATTCATTGTAAGATTGGACGCAGTAATATGAATCGCACACTATGAGTCTGGAGAATTCGCGATCGGTATTTTCAAGCACCATCTTGAATGCCTGTAATTCAGCTCGCTGAGTTGTACAATCTCCGAGAGATTGCATTTTTGTTACCATAGGTCAGAATTTACCATCGAGCCAGCAACATTTAACAATCCCGCACGCAGCGCTATAAGCTTGTTTACCCCCAATTGCGGGTTGTGCTGATCCGTCTGTAAAAATTATACATGCGTACTGTTCTAGAGACAGAATCTCAGTGGGCAGAGGGCAGAGGACATTCTTGTTCGTATTGTAGAAGTTCTTGTGTTTTCAAATAAGGGTCAAAAACGTATTCAACGTCTGTTACAGCAAGAGAGTTAACCCATTGTATCCATCTTGGATGTAAAGTCTTTGCATTGGAATGCTTGCTTTTGTCACTGCCTCTAAGGCAGGTACAGGAGTAACGGCCATTATGCGTTTACCCTGTGCTAGACTTCTCTCTTTTGCTACTGCAGTTTGAACCGCCGTCAGAATTTTTTCTGTTGAAGTGAATTTCATTTCAGCTTGTGTGTACAAGTGTGATTTGTAAGCAATTGGTACTTTTTCCCCTTCATTAAAGGATAAGTACGTGAATCCGCATCTTCCTGGGATTATTCTTATTACAAGGTTGCGTACGTTTAAGCGAGTCTGTAAATGTGTTGTTGCTAACATATCTGTTTGTACTGAACGCAAAATTTCTGTGTGTTTTTGAGTCTAATTAGTTGTTGTCAAATCAGGTTTGATTAATTCGTAGAGCGGTTTAACCCTTTCTGCGTAATTTAGAATGTAAGTTCTTCCGAAATTCAGGAAACCTAGAATTGACTAAGTTCTTCAGCATTTTTGGAGGTTGGAGCAGCGCACACTTTTCTAAAAAAGTTGGCTGCCAGGCTTTTGCCTTCACTTGATAACTCGTATCCTAAAAATAGGACGTTGAGGTGGGCAATTCTTGATTTCTTAAAGTTGTATTTATACCCTTCAGAAGCGAATCCAAGTATAATGGTATTCACTCTGTTCAAGTGCCTGTCCAAGTCATCGTTTGTTAGATAGATGTCATCGACATAAGATAATGCCTCATCATGATACGTTTGTAGTAACTCTGTTACTCTAGCTGAAAATAACCCCGGACTATTCTTGAATCCCTGGGGGAGACGACAGAAGTGACGCTGTGTCCCCATAATTGAGAAAGCGGTCAAGTACCTGCTTTCAGGTGCAATGTTTTGACAGAAGAAACCGTTAGAAATATCTAATGTGGTTTTATATTTTTTACACACAATGTTATTCATTAGTGCTGCAGTGTGTGCATTTTGTTCTGCAAAGGTTTCGCAACAAGAGTTTAAATGTCTGTAGTCCAAAACTAGACGATATGTATTGTCTGGTTTGGAGACAGGAAACAAAGGATTGTTCATTGACGAAGTGCATGTTTCAATCACCCCTTGGTATTCAAGTTGATCTAATATTTCCCTGACCTGTGTTTTAGCTTCTTGCTTAACTGGATACTGCCTCTGTGCAGTTGGTTGTGTTTTTACCTGGATTTTATGGTGAGGGGAATCCTCATCCCATCCTACATGATTTTATTATATAATGCTGGAGCCTGGGCTACAGCCTATTTTCTGGCATAGGTGTATTTTAAGTGAATTGGTATATGGTTGGAGAAGGCTGGCATAATGATGTCGGAGTAGAAAACTGGAGGATTAACATGGGTTTTACTTTATTTAAACAGCTTCCCCTGACGAAGAGGAAGAAAGGTGCTCGAAAATGCATTGGGAATAAGTCTTTTGCTGCCATTCATGAATGTAAAATGTCCTGACGCAATGTAATAAGAGGCCTGGATGGGTACAATTTTTCTGTGTGAAGCTTATGGATATTTGGACAGCTTTTTCGTGACTAATTAAGTCAAGATGGATAAATTATGAACATTTCCAAATAAAATTAATTTACAGTTGAAAAGTTGGTAACTACATTTTTCTGATGCAGTGCGAATGGGTTTGCGACACAGTTATGTTGCATTCTTTTGAATCTATTACTATCCGTGCAATGAGGCGAGGCACGGTCCCAGACTGCACGCGAAATAAGGAACAAAATAATAAACGTGAAGAAATTATGACAAACAGGTGTGCAACGGCTACCTTCACATGCATTCATAATGATGTCTTCGCCATGTGGGCACTCCCTGACACATTTTGGTGGCCAGTCTTTTTAAGCAAGAAGAATGTCATAACCCTTAGAGAGCGTCTTCCAAAAGAGTGCTCTTATTTTCCTAGTTATGTCCCCCTCCATCCGGAGCGTTAATTCAAATAACTTATGGGGTACACTAACCCTGGTATCAGCTGTTTCAACTTGAATGTACTCATTCAAGTCCACTGTCTCCAGATGATACTTCAAGTTCTTGCGAACTATGGTGACTTCTGCTGCGCTGTCCAGCATTGTCTGGTCCAACTCCCCGTTCTTGAGTTGTGTCCTCAAGAACCTCGGCACGTGTGATTTTTAGACCTGCTACCTTCTTTTTGGTGAATTTGGTTTTCTTATTTTTTGGAACGTGTTGATCGTCTTTGGACTTCATGCGTTCTTCTTTGTGTTCTGACCGTCCTCTTCTTTCCGATTTCCGTGAGAAAGTCTGAAAGGTACGAGAGGAACGTGTATCAGTATCTTGATATCTATCAGGTTTTTTCAAATTATCCCTGTTCCTGAGGTCATACCTCTTTTCAGAGGACTCCTTTTAAGGAGACCTTCCTCGGGACTGAGAACGCTTCTCTTTAGAAGTTTGTTTAGTATTCTCCCACTTCTTTTTGGGAGTAGTGAGAGTGCTTTTAATAAAGACCTTTTCAGGACTATCTGTTAGTTGGGGTTTAACTGGTTTCCCACCCAAACTATCTCTACCTAGTTCTTCATAGGATTTTTCGATTATTCTGGTCAGTTCATATGGTTGCTCAGTTACATCAAATTCTCTTAACTTTTGGCGGATCGCCACGGATGCTGCCTCACCTTTAATATTAGCTAATATCATAGCTGAGACCTGTTTGAAATCTCTCAGTAGTTTCATACCCAGATTCAAAGCAGGCTCTGCCCCGTATTCATTTAGAATTTGTTTCAGGACGTCTGGTATCACCGCCATAGATGGAACACCATGTGTTTTTGTGTAGATTGCAGAAAAGAAGGTGCGATTCCCATTGATAAACAGATTGTTAAAATTCTGTGTTTCTCACGAGGGGTAGTATCGGGAAATACTGCCTCGATTTGAGTATTTTTTCTTTTTTTATAGCTTTTTATTGTGGTGTATTATAAAGAAAAACAAATGGATAATCACATCTGCGTACATGCAGGCAATGGTAAAGGGCAAAGAACACGTTAAAGAATAGTACACAGCCTTTCGGTCCACAACCCTGAGGTCGGACGGCGTTCCAAGAGAGCCAAACCGTAATAAAAGCAAAGCAATACCTGCAGTGGACACAGACAGGGTATTCATACCACCTTTTTTCATTTAAACAAAAAACAACAATTGAGGAAAGAAGTCCAGCAGAGAAAGTCAGGCCAGCCTGCAGGCCAATTTAAGGGGTCGAGCTCGAATTTGTGGTGCTACATCGCTACAGACCCCTGTTGGTACAAAACATAATTATCGGAGCATCACATGGTTCGCAGAAAGAACAGAGGCAGATCACAATGAGGGCCAATCCCACACTACTCAGCCCACACACCCGGTCCTAGATCCTCTACGGGGCATCGCCAGTTCTGCCGTTGGAGAATCACACAGTTCGCCACGGTATGCATTCCAATGTCCCCATTTCTTGTCCCACACTCCAGGGCAGCCCCTCAGTTTATACACAGTTTTCTCGGCTATCATGCATTGGTCCATTGCGGCCACCCATCTCACCACTAATGGAGTGTCCGGGGAGCCCCATCCCATCGCTATGAAACGTTTGATCAACAGAAACCCCAGTGCAGCCCACTGTAGCTCAAGACCAGTTAGGTCATTCGGCCCCCAAATGTTAAGGACACATTCCCTGGGGGATGTGGAAAGCGGGTTTGCTCAAGGAGCTGCTCATTTTCCGCAGCGTAGCCGTCTAGAACCGCTGTATCACATGGCAATCCCACAGGATGTGGTAGAAGGTCCCAGGGAGTCCGCACCCACTTAAGCATAATGCGTCAGGTCGTCGACCAATTTTGGCCAAGGTGAGGGCGGACATGTATGCTCTGTGCAGCACTTTTAGTTGGATCAATCTAAACCTATGACAAATAGCCGATTCCCTCGGGGACATTAGCGCCGAGCGCCATTCGTCGTCATCCAAAGGACCCAGGTCTGCATCCCATTTGGCCCGTAGTGACACGAAGGAGTCGGGAAGATTATTGCAGAGCTTACGATAGGTAAGGGAGATGGCCTTTTCAGGAAGAGGTTCCGACAACAGCCTATCCTCCAAAGGGGAGGCATCAGATATGGAGGCGAAATCTGGAAAGGTGACCTGAAGAGCGTGTGTGATTTGCAGGTATCGAAAGAACTCAGTGGATGCGAGGGCATATTTAGTTTGTAGGTCAACAAAGGTCAGCAGTTTACCTTTATGCACGAGGTCTCTGACTTCAGAGATCCCAGTCGCATCCCACCTATCAAATCCCCTGGAGAAACAAAGGGAGCCCAAA
This sequence comes from Lissotriton helveticus, assembly GCF_964261635.1. NCBI lineage: Eukaryota > Metazoa > Chordata > Amphibia > Caudata > Salamandridae > Lissotriton > Lissotriton helveticus. Next base: position 592,517,590 of record NC_136067.1, on the reverse strand, counting down.
CGTTGTGTGGACCACAGAGGCGAGGTTTTGGTAAGTTTGTCAGCCCAACCCAGCCGTCTATTGGCTCTGTGCCAGATATCCACCGTATGCGCCATAGGCCCAACATATCTAGCTTTCGTGGGTTTACTATATAAGGCTCCCAGGTAGCCCTCCCGCCCTGTTTGATCCCTATCTAAGAGGAAGGCCGGATTCAGAGGTGAGCCGTGTATCCAGTGGTTTATCACCACCAGTTGGGAGGCCCAGTAGTAAAGACGGGGATTAGGGAGGGCTATACCCCCATCATACCAGCCCTGAAAAAGCTTACAGAGAGCAATTCGAGCTGGACCGCCATCCCAAAGTAGCAGTCGGAGCTCACTTTCCACCGCCTTGAAATAAGAATCTGGAATGAAGAAGGGGCAATTTTGTAGGACATACAGGAAGCGTGGAAGCGCTAACATTTTAAACAGTGCCGCCCGTCCCGGGAGAGAGAGCGGGAGTGAGCGCCAATGAGCAACGTCGCTACGAAGCCTATGTAGTGGGCCTAACAGATTATGGTCATAGAACTGTTGGAAGTCGGGGGTGATGAAGATACCAAGGTACGTAAAGCCTTCAGTGGCTAATGTGATTGAGAACCCCCTGGGCAGGCGAGGCGGCGGGCCATGTAACATGTACAACACCGATTTGGTCCAATTTATAGCGTAGCCCGAGTATTTACCAAAGTTGGTAAGGACGTGGAACAGGCTGTTAATGGAGGACTGTGGGGACGACACGTATATCAGGATGTCGTCGGCGTAGAGAGAGATCTTGTCTACAGTCTCGTCACTCCATCGTAGGCCTCTGATTGAGACGTCTGTGCGGACCCAGTGAGCCAGAGGCTCCAGGGTAAGGGCGAAAAGCAAGGGGGAGAGGGGGCAGCCCTGTCTGGTGCCCCGATGGAGGGGAAATCTCCGGGACAGGAAATTGTGGACCCGGACTTGGCCAAAGAGGTCCGTATATAAAAGACGCCAAAAAATTTGGGTCCGAAGCCAAATCGGTGGAGGACTTCAAACAGGTATGGCCATTCAATCGAGTCGAATGCCATCGCTGTATCGAGGGATAATATAGCAGTATCCTGAGACAAAGTGGGCTGACGGCTGAGCACGTAGTGCACCCTATGGAGATTTAGCGCCGTGTTATGGCCCGGAAGAAAGCCGGACTGGTCGTCGTGAATGAGGGGAGGAAGGACCTGAAGAAGACGAGTCGCTAGTAGTTTAGCCAGGACCTTGGCCCCAGCGCTGATCATGGAGATCGGCCGATAGGAGCTACATGCAGTGGGAGGCTTGGCAGGTTTAAGAATGACCGCAATTGAGGCCAATCGTTGCTCGAGAGGGAGCACTCCAAGCTCCAGGCTCTCCAGAAACATATTTAAGAGATGGGGAATAATGTCAGGGACCATTCCTTTCAGAAACTCGACTGGGACTCCGTCGGGGCCCATAGCCTTGCCGGAATTCACAGCGAAGAGCGCCGTGGTGAGCTCGTCTGTGGAGAGATCGGCGTCCAAGGCAAGCCGATCAGAGTCTGAGATGGTCGGGAGGCGCATCTCCTCCAGCAGTTGTCTGGATTCGGCGGACGAATATCCATCGCCAGCGGTATAGACCCTTTCAAGGTGATCGGCAAACGCCTCGGCAATGTCTTGGGGATCTACCACCACAGACCCATCTGGCCTAGTTATGGATGACACCCATCTAGATCCTTGATCGCGACGCTCAAGCCATGCAAGCATCCTGCCTGCACAGTCACCAAATTCATAGACCCGATGACGCGTGTGGAGTAGCCGTGCCTGTGCCTTCTCTTGGGCCAGCGCTTTGTAGATCAATTGTTGGGCATGGAGACGTGCTGCGGTGGAATCTGATTGTGCAACATTATGGGACGCCTCAAGGCTGATGAGAGCTGTTTCCGCTTGCGTAATGTGTTCAGCATGTTTACGGAGATGACTTGTCTTAAGGGCTAGTGCTTCCCCCTTCACCACTGCCATATAGGCCTCCCAGAGCGTAACAGCTGAGTCTACCGAGCCTACGTTTTCTTCAAAATAAAGTTTGGTATGCTCCCGCAACGCCTCTCTAATATTGGGAATCTGCAAGAGCCAGGGATTAATAACGATAGGTCCCCTCACCAACTGGCGATTGTAGGTTAGGTCTATCATAAGTGGCGAATGGTCGGATATACCACGGGGGAGACCTCTCGGGCGGACAAAACAGCCAACGTCTGCGACGGGGCAAAAGAAATAATCGATTCTCGACGTACTGTTGTGTGCATTAGAATAGTGTGTGAAGTATGGTGTGTCAGGAAAGTGATGACAGCAGATGTCCTTTAAACCAAAAGCATGGGCAAAGTCAGCCAATTCCGAGCTTTGACGGTGCAAACTTCTCTTAGGCCTACGGTCCAGGTCGTCACACATTGTAGCATTGAAGTCCCCACCAATTATGAGTGTACCCGGGGAGAGGCCTAACAGTTGACTGCCCAATTCCTTAAGGGAGTCTCGTATTAAAGTTGGCGGGAGGTACGCGGAAACGATGTTCAAGGGACGCCCCTCCCAGGTGGCCTCCACGATAACTAAGCGGCCTAGGGGGTCAGCCCAGCAGCGTGAGTAAGTGAGTGCGAGAGATTTCCTGACTAAAATCCCAGTACCACGGGACCCAGAAGTAAATCCAGCGTGGACCAGGAGCTTGTATCCCCCTCTCTGCAGCGCCTGACAGGTGTTTCCAACCAAGTGGGTCTCTTGCAACAAGACTATGTCGGGGGAGTGACGCCTAAGGAACTGAAGCACTACACTCCTTTTTATTTTTTGACCTAAACCGTTAACGTTCCATGTGAGGATAGAAAAGGACCTAGAGAGTTGTTGAGTCATGACTGCAAGTTTGGAGGGTCAAGTAGGTAGGTCGTCCAAGAAGGAACCACCAATGGCGGCCAGGCCCAGAGGCCGCTCAAAGCATGGGACAGGTCAGGACATATGGACCTCAGGAGCCAGGTGGCAACCAGGATAACAGGCCAATCACCACGGGACCCTGGACAAGCAGGAAGGCCAAACTAAAGACTGCTCTGCTGGAAGCACAAGGATTGATGGGCGAGATGGAACGATCATTGAGAACTCTGCTAAGGACAAAAGTAAACATCATGACAACCTCAAAACATTGCAAACTCCTCCCACCCCCCACCTCTTCCCCCCACCCTGCGGTCCTGCCCGCGGATTCAGAACTATCCACACCCCAATTAGGCAGAGTGCCTGTCGCCCTCCCACACATAATCGGGGTACTAAATGAGCCGACAGTGCCGCTTGCCCCGACTGACAACATTATAAATGTAATACAATTGCAAGGTTATACCATAAGACTTATACAACATTCACATAATAGAAAAAGTTACTTGTCAGTCAGCTGGTGTAGTCCGAACTCGGCCGAGGAAAAGAGGTCCCAGAAACAGAGGCCAGTACCAAAGGAGGAAGCTCGGTGCCCCAGGCTGCCCCACCAACCACGAGGCGGCGGCAAGGAGGAGACCCCTGCATTTTTGACGGGGCCCGTCTCAGCATAAGGATGTAATTCCACTCCATCAAAAGGTCCGGTGAAGAGGTCCTGACTCTCAGGCCGATGGTCTTCACGTGAGGGCTCCTCCGGCGAAGATCGGTTCCATGGAGAACCTCCGACCCTGCTCCAACCCTCCAGCCAGTCCCACACCTCCTCCGATGAGAGAAAGAACCATGTTTTCCCGTCCATTTCGACATGTAGTTTCGCCGGGAAAAGCATGGAGTATTTAACTCCCTTGTCGCGCAACGCCCTCTTGACCTCCAGGAAGCTGCGACGCCTCGCCTGCACCTTGACCGTGAAGTCCGGGAACATGGAGATGCTAGTGTTTTCCAAAAGAAGAGGCGGGCCAGACCTAGCAGCCTGTAATATAGCGTCACGGTCTCTAAAGTTGAAGACCCTCGCAATAATGGGGCGTGGGGGGGGGGGCCCGGTTTAGGCTTACCTCCCGGGACCCTATGCGCTCTTTCAATGGAGAAATAGTTCGAGAGTTGCTTCGGTTTAAGGTGCGTTGTAACCAGGGACTCCACAAATAAGTCAGCGTTCCGGGACCCCTAGGATACGGATGTTGTTCCGTCTCGCCCTCCCTTCATAGTCGTCCAACTGTTCGCTCATCAGCTGCTGCTGTTTTTGAAGCTGGGCAACTTGCTGCTGAAGTGTGGAGGTGTCGTCGATCAAGGCCGCCGTCTTGACTTCTACATCTTGACTTTTGTGTCCATTTTACGTAAGTCAGCTCGCAGGAGGGTCACCTCAATATTCACGGAGTCAATTCGAGTCTCAAGAGAGGAGCAGACCCCAGCGATGGCCTCCATTACGTCCTCCAGGGTGGGAGTCTTTGCCCCTTGCGAGGGGGACGCGAGCTTCGGATCTCCCGAGGGGGCAGCGTCTCTGTTGTACCCTCTGACGCCCCAGGAGTTCTTATTGATCTGTCTCTGAGTTTGGGGCCGCGACCCCTTGCCGGACGCCATCGCCTCCCGCCGGTAGGAGCCAAGAACAAGCTGGGCAAAGCGACGCCGGGTGAAAGGATGGAGGCCGGCACCGTCCCACGGCGTGCAAGCGTAGCAGGAGCACGATTCATAGGACTCTAACAACCTGTCTACGCAGCTCGGACAGGGCACACCTCGTGTGGGTCTGGGGGTGCCGGGCGTCCCCACCTCCAGGGATCCGGGCGCTGTGCGTGAGGCAATGCAGGTAGAGTCGCGGGGCGGATGGGGTAAATATAGAGGAGTTCAGACCCCACCCACACTATGGCACCGCTGCGTGTACCTGGCCGTCGTGGTGTAGCAAGGTGATGGTGGGCTCAAGAGGAGAGGAGCGTTCCCCAGGTGTAGGTCGGAGGCGCCAAATTCTAGAGTAGTGAGGGGCACCGCAGCCAGTAGCACTCCCACCACCACAGGTCAGGGTCGATTGGTGGGGCAGGTGCGGCGCGCCCGGTAGGCGGGCGTCCAGAAGACCCCCCAGCCCACAGAGCAGTAATGCGACCTCCAGTGGACTCCCAGTGCCGACTGTAGTTCCGCTGAGCAGGCCCAGAGCAGGGCCGACGAAAGCAGGAGTCCGCCAGGACCCCCAGGGCATGCCACCAGCAGTCACAAAGGAAGTGCCGCTCACGGAACACAGGCGGGGGGCCACAGGTCTCCAAAGTTCAAAGAAAGGCTCTTCTGTGCCTCGAAACCGCAGAGTTTCAAAGCCGGGGCGCCGTCTGAATTGCGCCCTGGCGCACCAGCAGACCTCGCTATCCTCTCTCTCACGGGCCCAGGGTGGCCGCGCAGCACGTATCGGAGGTCCGCCCTGCCTCAGGAGGATGGAAATAGGTCCGGCGGGCGGCGGAGCAGCAAGATGGGCCGCGACCCCGATGCGGGTCCAGCCAGCTGTAGAGCCTGAGCGAGCCTGAGCCCCACAGTCGGCAGGCCCCAAAGCCGGGGAGTCGCGTAGACAGCTCCCCGGCACGAAGGTATCCCCACAGCCTCACTCCCCGCAGGCCAGGAAACAGCTCCCGGATTCCCTCAGGGGGTCCACCTCACTCCGGGAGGACAGAGAACAGGTCCAGTGGGCGGCTCAGGGGCAAAGCGTGTGCCGACCCCGATCAGGGTCCAGCCACGTCCAGCAGAGGCCAATTCAGAGGCCGGCCGGGACTACAACACGGCCGCCATATTGCGGGCCCCGGGGGACCTCTCAATCGCAGGTCTAGCCGCCTCCAGGGAGCCTCAACGGGACCAGCACCTCGCAGACCGAGGCACAGTCGTTTTGTGGCGGGGTACTTCTCAGCGAACGAGGAATCCCCGGCCTGCAGACGGATCATTGGATCGGATCGTCGGGCAAGGGTCGGGAGTCGCTCTAGCAAGCGACCATTCCCGCCGGCTGTCGGCCACGCCCCCCTGAGTCATTTTTTGAGCTATACAGAATGGAATTTGTTCTCTTTTTGCGGGTAATTTACCAATGACTGATTGTATAGTCTGTGGTGTGATTTTATTTGTGTTCCCCTGGTGAGGGGTTTGTTGTGGAATCCTTATAGGAGGTTGGACTGTTAGAGTCCGCATGACATATTTAACCAATTGTCTATGGATTTTGATTAGTTATTTTAATTGAACTAGTAGTTCCGCGTCTGACATTTCTTCAATGCCAGGATGTGGTGTATAGCTGGCTAGTACCGGCCATGTTGCTTCTGGTCTACCTAGTGGACCGAGCCTGGTAATGTGATTTTGATGTGGCGCCTTTAAACCAGAGTGCATGCTCTTGGTATGTTAGTGGGATTTCGACATTCTCAAAAGGAGTGTATTCCATTGGATGATCCTCTACTTTGTAGAAGTGAAACACATGTGATACTGCATTTGCTTCAGGGAAGAAAATCCATTAATAGAATACCTCTGTCTGTCGATATTCATGTGCCTCAATGACAAAAATTACCCTACCACCTCTTGATGATAGGCCATTTATTATAAGCTTTATAGTGATGTTTTCCTTAAGTTTTCCGGGATGATTATAGCATCTGGGTCGGTTTCTTGGAAACCTGTAACGTCTATGCCCGAATGAGTTGCAGTTCCTGCAGCTCCACAGGTCGCGTTATTGTCGCCGTTATTCGACATTGTTTAATGAAAGTTTGCAGAGCAAGTTTCAAGGAGACAAAGATAAGGTGCACAATATTTTGGAACACTATATCCATCAATGATGAACAAACCAAAAACTAATACATAGGATTTTTGTCCTACTCAGTAATGGTGGATATTTTATCCTTTTACCCACTCAAGACGTCTATTGGAGTATTTTTATGGGAAAAAGGGGTCTCTGTGAAAAGCACGACTGAGTTACTCTAGTATCTAGCGTTAAATTAGTGCCTTACCAAACATTGGGCGCAATGTAGTGTAGTTCCTATATTCCCAATAGGTTCTGCGCATTGGAATAATATATCCTATAGATTTGATGTAGGACTTGTGTCTACTAGGTCTCTATCGAAAATATTAAACTTAATTGTGAGTGCCAGATAGCTCAGAGGTCACTAGAAACTTTCTTGAATTCACAAGAAGAGATTAGTTTCTGACAACCGCATAAACATGACAACTTTATTTCCCAAGAATAAACGTATCTTCAGAGTCGTGGAAACAATAGATAGATATTTTACTCAGTCAATTATGCATGCTTTGTTTCATCAGAGGTGCAGAGAAATAGAGAGACCGGCGTTTTCAATAAAAGTATTAATTGAACAGTCTTCTTTTTCATGCAAGTAAAGTGAACTGCTACAATCGTAATACTGGTTGCAAAGTATAATGCGTACAGCAGGAAGAGTATTATAAAATAATATTGTAAAAGCATTGTATGGTTTCTAAACCATAGATAAATACATACATAAATAACAAAGGCTAAAAGTACTCAACTGGTGCTTCTAAAATACGTCTACCCCAATGTACCTAACCTAAGTCTAGTACAAGGGAAGAAGTAAGTGTGGTGTAGCATAGGTTTAGTTTCTTTGCCAAGAATCTATCCAAGATTTCTCTTAGGGTCTAATCAGCTCCGTACCTTGGTTTTAGAATGAAGGAGTTCTGGTATCTCTGATTTCCCAAAACCCCGCAAGGGGAGCTTGGAAACACTGGAGCTGGATTCTCAGTGGGAGAAAGGACAGCTTCTCGATCAGTGCGTCAGCTGGAGGGTCGGTTTCCTTCGGCACTTGCTGTAGCGAGCTGCGTCGGGCAAGTTGATAGTCGAGCTGCTCCGAACCACTGTGTCTTTGCTAGGGCAAGTGAAAGCATATTTATACCTTGAAGGTGCCTAGTTTGACGTAAAGTCGGGCATAATAACGTCATCAAAGAACCCCAAGGGAATGGTAGTTCTTTGAAAACTCCATGAGTTCTTGGACAAATCAATATTCAAGCAAGAGGATGTCCCTGACTGCTTAAGCCGAGTTTTCCAAGAAATCATAGTGGCTTTTTGGAACGAGTGGAAGTAGCCATGCCTGTATTTGGACTGCATGGGCTTATTTCTAAATATGGTTATGATTTCTATACCTGTTTAAGGGCAATGTGAATTGTACCTATATAAGAGCATCAATCGGTAAATTCCGCTCGGATCTTAAAACGCCATACAACAAGACATGTATTTCATCCTAAAAATAGTGGGGGGATGCTTAAAAGCTTAACATGCCTTCCCTCACGGAATACACCATCATAATAATTCATTTGTGAACAGATCAGTTTGCCAAGAATCGATTAGGTAAAATTATAGGGATTCTGATTCGTTTTTTTCATCAATTGGTTCTCCTGTACCTTTTTAAGCGCCTAGACACTTATGGGTTTTGCTACTGTTAGACCTGACAGGCCTTTGCTTCCCCACCCCCCAAACGTTTTGCTTTCTCCCCTCCTGTTTGATGAAATTCATTTTTGTTGGTCTTAGACTCTGCACTTTACCACTGTTAACCAGTGCTAGTGCTTTTGCTCACTCCTTTAAACATGGTAGAATTGGCTTACACCCAACTGGCAAATGTAATTTACTTATAAGTCCCAGGGAAAGTGGTTCGATTTGTGTGCCCATGGCCTAAAACCAGATGCTACTAGTGGGCCTGCAATACTTACTGTGCCGCCCACTGAAGTAGCTCTTTCAAACATTTCTCCGGACTGCTATTGCAGCTTGTGAGCAGTTTTACACTGCCAATTCAACTTGGGAAAATAAACCTTTTGCCAGGCAAAAACCTTCCTTTTTAAAATGTTTGTCGTCCCTAGATTAGGCCCTAAACAGCCCACATGGTAGGGTACATTGCATTTAAAAGGTTGGACATGTACTTTAAATTTTACATGTCTTGGTAGTGAAAAGCTCCTAAATTCATTTTTCACTATTGTGAGGCCAACCTCTCCCACAGGGTAACATTGGGTTACACTATTACATTTAATAAGTGATAACTTTTTGACTGGGAAAAGGTAGAAATCTCATATTTGGTCTCAAAGGAATTGTGATTTAAAATCATCTTTAATGGTCAAGTCTGATTTTAAGTCAGAATTCTGAAAATGCCTCTTTTGAAAGTTGACATATTCTTGTCTTAACCATTTCGTGCCTACAGCCTGTGGTCTGTGTCACATGGCTGTGATTAGAATGGCAGTTCACCTTTGTGTATTTCTCCCAGACAGTTAGACAAAGGGGGACTAAGTGTCAGCAAGATGGGCCATCCTACCAGGACGTGTGAAGCAGAGCTGTTCCCCGTCCCACTTACAATTCAAAGGAGCTGCCTCAGCATACACACAAAGAACTTCACCCTAGCTTTTTGTCAACCCAGACCTCTTGGTGCCTGGGCAGGGAGGAAGGAAATTCCAGAACCATGTGTGGGGGTTAGCACTTCAAAGTAATGCTGCTTGAGGCCTGCTTTGTATTTCAGAGGGCTGCCTATTGCTACCAGAGGACTACCCTGTGACTTGAAGGCTGACTTGTACCCTCAGAGGACTGCCCTGATGTTTGAGGCACCTAAAGTATCTGGACAAAAAGGACCCGCAAGTCTTGAATTCATTCCTTTGATTTCCCCAAGGCAATAACTTGAAACCGGGCGAGTTGCAACCAGTAATTTCTCCCCCGGACCGGCGAAAGAGAGTCTATCACATCACTCCCCATCCACAAATTTACTTCCTACAGAGTGATCCTGCATTCCCAGTACAGTTTACAGTTTACTGCGTCCCGTTAGATGTAGTATTACTGGCAAGTCACTGAGGTTTCCTTAAAGCCCCCAGTCCTGATGAGGCCCAGACTAAACGGGCTGAAATGCGTCGGCTTGATAGATAGAAGAAGCCCTGACAATTTTGACTCTTATAAAAAGGTACTGTGATGTATTTATTATGGGTACTGTATCGATCCCCCTGTTTCTGACCCTTGTCTGGTTAATAATTAACTAGCAGCCATTCAACTGCACAGAAATCCGTTATCTGATTAGCCACACAACGGCACAGAAGCCCGTTATCTGATTAGGTCATAGCGCATGCCATCATTAGTCAAGCACTATTCCTCCAGCCCCCTAATAGGCATACGGTGTTCTCAAAACAAATCAAACCTACCACGATCTGGGAAATCCCCACAGCCATTGTTTTGATTTAGCCGAGAACTTCAGTAAAGAATGTGCGAACGATCAAGTTCGTATGACATCCTTATTGACGTATTTATGTCCATCCTTACGTCAATCCCGGCACCTTTCAGGTATAAATAATACCGACATTGCCTTAAGCAAACACACGAGGTGGTGACAAGATTGGAGCAGCGAGACTTGCCGAGGAGCCCAGCTGACAGCGAAGCCCACAGACGCTGCCCCTCCTTTCTGACGCGCTGAGAGAGAGACGCTGCCTTTTCTCCTGCCGAGAAATCCAGCTCCGGCGCTTCCAAGCAGCCCTCGCAGGCAGCTGGAATATCAAGACCTGAGATAGAGATACCAGCCCTCCAGCCTTCTAAATCCCAGGTACTGAACTGAATCATCCTTTGCAGAGAATTCTTGAAGCAGACCCTTGGAAAAACAAACTTAACTTAAACTGCTACTTATCTACTCCCGCCACGTATTAGGCTTAGGTCAGGTACATTGGGGTAGGCGTAGTTAGAAGCACCAGTTGAGTACGATTAGTCAATGTATATATGTATGTATCTATTTTATCCATTTTAAGTATCATATGGCTAAGAAACCATATCAATGCTTTTACAGTATTATTTTATAATTCTGTTATTACTGTATGCACTTTACTTAACTATAAGTATTGCAATAATAGCGATTCATTTCTCTTGTATGAGAAAACAGACTGATCAATAAATAACATCTTTTATTGAACACGCCCGTCTCTTCCTTTTCTCTACAATCTGGTGAAACTAAGAATGCACTGAACTGACTGAGTAAAATAAGTTGTCTTTTGTTTTCACACGACTCTAGAGATACACTCTTGATTAGGGGAGAGCAAAGTTGTCATGTTCTATGGTTGTCAGAAACTAAATCCCTTCTTGTCTATCCAGGGAAGTTAAACTCCTCCTTGTCTATTCGAGAAAGTTTCTAGTGAACTCTGAGCTAGCTGGCAAACACTAAACTTTAAGTCTAATATCGACAGTAAAAGACCTAGTTAACCTCTGTCCTACGTCTATACTATTGAAGATATTATTCCAATGCGCAGAGCCTATTGGGATGATAGGAACTACACTACATGGCGCCCAACGTTTGGATAGGCGATAAATCTAACGTAAGACATTAGAGTAACTCAGTCGTGCTTTTTCACACAGACCCCTTTTCCCCATAATACTCCAAAGACGTCTGGAGTGGGTGAAAGGTTAAATCCGCCAAACTTAGTAGGAGGAGACTCCTATGTATGGTTCTTGGTTCATTCAACGTTGAAGGATACACTGTTCCAAAATATTGTGCATCTAATCTTTGTTTCCATAGAAACCTGATCTGCAAATAAATAAAATAATTTTCTTGACATTAGAATGTCAGAAACTGAAGAAGAAAGGGAGACAGCTAGAATAGCAGCTCAACTCATAGCAGCTGACAATAGTCTCCTACAGCAAGACCCGGAGGCAATACTCATCCCGGTCAACATAAGGAAATCTATAACTTTAAAACTTATAGAAAATGGGCTGACACCGAGAGGTGGTACAGTCATATTCGTAATCGAGGCACACGAATATCGGCAGACAGAGGTATTCTATTCATGGATAAACTTTCCAGCAGCAAACGCTGTAACAAAGGACTTCCACTATTACAAAATAGAGGAACCTCCAAATGAGTACACTCCTTTCGAGGAGGTGGAAATACCACTCAAATACCAAGAGCACCTGCTCTGGTTTAATGGTGCCCTAAAACATAATAATCACATCACCAGGCTCGGTCCACTAGGTAGACCAGGAGCAACGTGGCCGGTCCTATCCGGATACACACCACATCCAGACATTGAAGAAATGTCTGCACCAGAACTTTTAGCACAGCTAAAACAACTAATTAAAATACACAGACAATTAGTCCAATATGTAATGCGGACTTCAACAGTCCTACCAGCTATTAAAATTCCACAGCTGATCCCTCACCAGGGGAACACAAATGAAATTACACCACAGAACATACAGTCCTGTCTAGGTAAAGTACCCGCAAAACGGGAACAAATTCCATTCTGGTTAGCACAAAAAATCACTCAAATAGAGGCGGTATTTCCAGATACCACCCCGGTTGAGAAACATTGGATTCTGACTATCTGTCTTCCAATGGGAATCGCACCACATGTGGAGGACTGTGACACTTGGGGTACAGTCTTTGCTTCCATTTACACAAAAACACATGGTGTTCCATCCATGTCAGTAATACCAGATGTGCAAAAACAAATTCAAGATGAATACTGTCCAGAACCTGCTTTAACTCTTGGTATGAAATTACTAAAAGACTTCAAGCAGGTCTCGGCAATATTACTAGCCAATATAAAGGGAGAAGCAGCAAATGTGGCGATCCGCCAGAGGTTGAAAGAGACAGATATAGCAGACCAACCATTTGAAATTGCCAGAATCATAGAAAAATCCTATGAAGAACTAGGAAGAGATAGTTTGGGTGGAATACCTGTAAAACCCCAACTTATTGAAAAACATGAAAAAATATTTATTAAAAATAATCTAAACACTCAAAAAAAGAGCTGGGATGGAAATAAATAATCCACTCCTAAAGAAAAAAGATTCCAGTCCAGAGGAAGGTCTCCTCGGCGGAGAGAAAGATCTCTGGACCAAGGACACAAGTCTCCCCAAAGGGAGCCCTCTGAGAAAAAATATAACCTAAGAAATAGGGATAATATAAAAAAACCTGATAGATATCAAGATATTGATACACGTCCCTCTCGATCTTTTCAGACTTCCTCGCAGAAATCGGAAAGAAGAGGACGGTCAGAACACAGGGAAGAGCACGTCAAGTCCAAAGACAAGGAACCTGCTCATCAAAATAAAAAATTACAGTTTCCAAAAAAGAAGGTAGCCAGTATTAAAGTAATCAACCATGCCGAGAATACTGAGGACACAGATGAAAAACGGAGAATGGGCTCAGACAATGCTAGACAGCGCAGCAGAAGTGAGCATAGCTTGCAAGATCCTTATGAATCATCTGGAGACAGTGGACACGAATGAATACATTCAGGTGGAAACTGCAGATACCAGAGTTAGCAAACCTCATAAAATATATGAAATAACATTGCGTATAGAGGGGGATAAGACTAGAAAAATAAGGGGTCTCTTTTGGGATAATCTCTCCAAGGGCTATGATATCCTTCTAGCTGAAAGAGACTGGCCACCAGAGTTTGTCAGGGAGTGCCCTCATGGCGAAGAAATAATTATGCCTGCCTTCTCAAATCATATTCCAATTCATAAAAAATATACACTTGCAAGAAAGTGGGGAGTAGCCCAAGCTCCTGCATTATATAAAAACCATGTGGGATGGGATGAGGACTCTCCTCCTCACAAAATCCAGTTAAAATCACAACCTACTGCTCAGAGGCAGTACCCAATTAAGCAAGAAGCTAGAAAACGGGTAAAAGAGATCCTAGATCAACTTGAATACCAGGGGGTGATTGAAACTTGCACCTCACAAATTAATAATCCTTTGTTTCCTGTCTCCAAACCAGACAATTCATATCGTCTTGTTTTGGACTACAGACACCTTAACTCATGTTGCAAAACCTTTGCTGTACAAAACTCGCATAGTGCTGCACTAATGAATAACATAGTGCGCAAAAAATACAAAACAACATTAGACATCTCTAATGGATTCTTCTGTCAAAATATAGCACCAGAGAGCAGATATTTGACCGCGTTCTCAATAAATGGCGCGCAAATTTTTTTTCTGTTGTTTGCCCCAGGGGTTTAAGAATAGCCCAGGATTATTCTCAGCAAGAGTAACAGAGTTACTACAAATATATGATGATGAGGCATTATCTTATGTCGATGACATCTATCTAACAGATGATGACTTGGATACTCACTTGAAGAGAGTGAACACCATAATACTTGGGTTCGCAGCAGAGGGTTACAAATTCAACTTTAAAAAGTCAAGAATTGCCCACCTAACTGTCCTGTTTTTAGGATATGAACTATCAAGTGAAGGCAAAAGCATGGCTAACAATTTCCTAGAGAAATGTGCTGTAATCCAAGCACCTAGAACAATAAAAAACTTACAATCAATTCTAGGTTTCCTAAATTTCGGAAGAACTTACATTATAAATTATGCAGAGAGAGTTAAACCTCTCTATGACCTTATAAAACCAGATTTTAAAAGAATCAATTGGACTCAAAAACACACAGAAATTTTGAGATCTTTACAAACAGATATGTTAGTTAAAACAAAATTACAAACACGTGACAACACACGCAATCTTGTGATTCGAGTCATCCCAGGAAGATGCGGATTCACATACCTGACCTCTAATGAAGGAGAGAAGGTACCAATTGCATACAAATCACATTTGTACACAGAATCTGAAAAAAGGTTCAGCATTAAGGAAAACATTGTTCATGCGGTTCAAACAGCTGTAGCAAAAGAGAAATACCAAGCCGACGGTAGACAGGTTACAGTCAGAACAGCAGAATCAGCTTTTGAGGCATTAACAACACCATGTAATTTACCGACAACGGCACTGAATCCAGAATGGATACAATGGGTAAATTCTGTTGCTACAGACAAAGTAAAATACTATTTTGACCCGGAAATGAAAGAATTAAAATATCTAGAATATGAGAGAGAATACCCTCGGCCGATCGATATTCTGCCTTTACGACAGTACGCCTGTGTAATATATACAGACGGACATGCTCAACCCTCAGTTTGGGGAGAGCTGGCTTACAACGCCACATGCGAAATTGTAAAAGAAGTGTGGCGTGGAGGTAAATTAAGACCTCTACTTACAAAAACACACTCAGTGAAAAATAATTCAGAACAACGAACTGAACTAATAGCGTTAAAAATGGCACTAGATAATGCCGATCGCGAATTCCCCACACTTATAGTGTGCGATTCGTATTACTGCGTCAAATCATACAATAACGATTTACAGAAATGGATTCAAAACGGTTACAAAGATAACACAGGTGCAACAATAAAGCAAAAAGTGCTTTGGGAACAAGTAGTTCTTCTACAGAAAGAACTACCAAAAACTCACGTGATACACTCACTGAGTCATCAGCGTGATGGCGTTCACGTTGCAGGGAATTCATTGGCTGAGACAGCCACAGCGGTAGCAACTAAATCGGCTTCCGTAGATACAAAAAAGCGTGCAGTAAAATACACTGACGGTGAAACTGTGCTGGCAGTAAAAACGTCATCAAAAGGCGACTGCTCTGCACTACCGATCAATTATCCACTCAATTATACATACATAATCGATGCAAACTCCGTTCCTTTTGCTCGAATCCCTGGAGTGGGGGATAGAGTAATTCCAAACATGGACAGGAGAGGCTTGTTAATAGCAGACGCACATATGGGTGAGGGTCTCAGACACCTTAAGCTAAAAGATTCTCTGGAAGAATTACAATCAGTGTACTGGTGGCCAGGCATGAGCCTGCATCATCACATTTTTGTAAAAAACTGCCCAGACTGCAACAGGGATCGCAGTGGCGAGAGAAACGGTTTACTACCATGGCGTTTCACTCCAGAAGGTATCAAATCAACAAACAAACACAACCCAGTATGAAAATGCGTCGTATTAACATGAAGAGACTATTTTCACTTATAATGTAGACCCCAACTTTCGGCTGACGCCAGAACTGTTATAAAAGATTTGCGAGTCTATAATGGCATATACGCAAGAAGCATGTTACGTTCTGACCAAAATCTTCACTCTAGCTCTAAAAACAGCTTATGGGGGGGTGCCAGGCCAGAATGAACATTGCATTGCGGGACTCTTCTCACTTCCTTCCTGAGGGAAACGGGATGGTGTAAAGAAAAAACCAAGGCATAAAGCAATCTATAACAGCAAAGGTATTAGGTTCAGGAGCTGGGTGGGTCAAACATTTAATAAGTGTCCAACGTAGTCTAAATAACCTGCCAAGAAATTCTCTGAAAGGATTCAGTCCGTACGAACTATTGTTTGGGACTAGAATGTTAATCCAGGACTTAGATAGTCAGACTTCAGTGGTTAAAGAAAAATGCTTTGATATTAAAGATCGCTTGGCTATTTTACAGGACTTAAATGAAACAAGAAAAGACCTGAGCAACATAAAGTTGAAACAGCAGCCAGCAACCACTGAAGAAAAACCACCTGTCCCAGCAAGGCCTGTCTGGATTCCAAAAGTCGGGGATCTGGTCAGAGAAAAGATCGCGGTAAAGAAGGAATTTGGGCCTTCTTACAGAAAAGCAGTTCCTGTCTTGTGTATCAACGGGACAAGATCAGTAGTACTACCGCCCCTTGCTGGTAAAAAGGAGAACCAAGTCATATCCATCGACCTGGTTAAACCACAATCATGTGGCCGATAACAAATAGTAGGCCAAGTGGACTCCCAAGAAGTAGCAGAACACCAAAGTTTGCTACATCCACAGAGGTTCAAACTGAAAGATTGATCACATTTGGAAAATCTACAGTGAAACAACAAGGACTATGCAACAAAGCAATGGAACTTGAACCTCTTAAAACCCAAATCAAAGCTTTTCATCAAGAAACAACAACCTACGATGATGTAACTACGGAATTTTCTAATGAAACAAAGCAAAAGCCAAAAGCAAAAAGTAATCCAGAAGCAATTGGAACAATTGACAGAACAGCATCCGGCTACTTCATCAACTTCGATGATATTTCAGAAGAACAATGCGAACCAGAAGTACAGCCATCAACAAAAACTTTTAAAGACAAAGCAAAGGAACTTTTTCAACAACTAAAGAGAACCTATCGGACTTCTCCATGGATTGAAATTTGGGTGACATTAGGTGCATTTATCCTCATACTTTGGCTCGTCATGGTACTATGCTTGGGACATTTCATTGAGGGAAAATATGCTAAAATGGACACAGCAAGCCAGAAAATCAACTTCGTCCTTAAACCACACACAACTTCACACGTCAAGAAAAGAGAACTTTCTTCAGTGAACTTCACAGCCAACCCTATACCAGGCGGTGTAGCATGGGACAATACTGATTATGAAATCTATGGCCCCGTTGAAATCCTGAAGTATCCACACCAATTTAAGATCTCGTTAAGTGACTTTGTAAAACCAAGCACATTTGCTGATGATTGGGACTTTGAAAGTATTAATGATATGATGTCTGACCTAGTAATGTCTGCTAAATTTACAGAACATGATTATTTGCAGGGTTCATCTAATTATGATCAAATGTTCTGCTATAACCACTATGGTAACCATTATCTCCATAAATCTGCACAACCTAGAAATGTTTTAAATTATAACCAATGGGAACATTGTGCTACTCCACCAAAGGGTAGTTCCAAAACATTTTATGATAAATATCCATACTTTTCAGGGTTTAACACAAGTAATGCAGAAACATTTTATTTCAAATTGTCAAATAAGACAGGTATGAAGACCATGCTTACCAACACAAAATTGATATATTCAGATTCATTTTTTGAGCAAATGAATACATTTGGTTTTGATTTCTGGAACAGTAACATTGAAACAAAAACTGTTTGGGGTACAAAAGATTGGCAAGTACAAGGTATAGAATCATTATTCAGAGCCTGCATGATCCCAGAACAAATTATATTTTTGAATGACACTATTCAACAAACTACCTGTCTTGGCTTAGCCAAAATCAAAGACTTAAACAAACCGTCTATTCCAAAGCCAACAACCCACAGTAATAGCTCTATAGATGCTGAGATAGACGTAAACCATATTTTAAACCAAAAACAGAACACATCCTGATTGGAAACAATGGTTAATCTGGCCCACTGATACAAATAACTGTCAAGACAGATTCCTGAACAAAATACAGGGGTTCAAATTGACCAGGCCAGACCCTAGATATTCCCAAAGACAACATCCAGGGATAGTAACTACTTACAGTGTGGGCAAGCTCTGCCTTCAATGGCTACAAACATCCACACTGGCAGAAATTAAGCAACACCTAACTTTACTTCAAAAAGGTGCTGACTTGCGTGATTTCATTATGGGACCACGCAAACAGCGTCAAAAACGTTTCATAGAGGCCTCTATATATGCAGCTTACAATGAAGTTTGGAAAGTAACTCAAATTGAAACAGCAGAAAAAATACGGGAAATTGACCGTATTAATTTGGAAAAATCACTTTCTGTTGTGGACAATGGGTTAATGACTCTGTCCTCCAGAATATATTCACTGGACAGTATTGTATCTTCAGCAATCGATATAATATCGCAAGACGTACTGATGTTACAACACGGTCAGTCCCAATTGCGTTCTATTGTACAGCTTGGCAGGACGTTACAGAATCTACGTTCAGGCTATGTGCCTTGGCGTTTAATCAACACAACGTCACTATTTAATATCTTTAACCTTACTGATAAACAAATCAGTTTGACACAGAAGGGTGCTGACTATACAATTCTGAGCATTGAAAAACTTGAGAGATTACCATTGACAATGTCAGAACGACCTGTCATTGAATGGATAATACATGGGATAATAAATATTCCGATAACAACTTTCCAGTTTCAATACTGCCAAAAATATATACAGGCAGGCCAATATGAAAGGTTGGGTAAAGGATACATTAAGTCAACATGGAACTTGCCCTATACACACGCATGTGTTAGTAATAAAGGACAAAGTGTGTTCCTTAGTAGCAATAATTGTGAAAGGTCACTAAGCGGTACACTTTTCTGTCAGGGTATTAGTTTACATGGAGCATGTGAAGGGAACTCAAATAACCTTTCATGTCACCAGCTAGGCACACCTGCAACACAAATAGAACCATTCTTTAAGAGACTCTCGAATGGGAGTTACATTCTAATTGTAGATCGCAGATGTTGCAGTCTGCTGCCCGGAAAACCTTATCTCATAACCGTGACTAGGAAGGTCATGTGCTGTGAACGAGTATTGTTGCCGAACGATGCCCGAGACAGGGAGGCAATGTTGTGGCCCAGTTTGAAATTTTCTTCTATTCGAATTGATACTTTAAGCAGAATGAAGACAGTGCTCCTACAGACACCAACCATGTTAACGTCATCAAAAGAAACGTATGATCTCCAAGTTGCAAGGACAACTGATGAGATTCATTCACTGTTATCAACCAATTCCCCCATACATTTCGCAGAAATACTGAGCGAAATCTTAAACATTTCTGATACAAGCGGAATCGCGAGTGTATTTAAGACAGTGTTTTCAGGAGCTTTAACCCCATTCAAAGCCATCCTGGGTATTTTTCCTGAATTTGTCCATTCCATCTTTGGCGGACTTCCTCTCCTTTTGGGACTAGTGGCAGGCATCCTATTTTTGATCCTGTTACTTCGCTATGGCAAACCACGTCACAGACAAGACACCAGTGATAATGGAAGAAACAATCCGAGCTATTGGCTACCGGGACCGCATAACTAAAGTCCTTGGACTAGCACGGCTACGAGATTTGAACATGACTTGGTTTCTTTCATTCAGACCGATGTGGCAAAGTTGTGTTATGCCTGTATTAAGGTGCTTGCTATGCGGCGAAGAATGCGTGTTGGACACCTGTCTGACACTACAATCGGATGTGCCAATGGACGCAGAGACTTTGTTGGGTCCGGTAACGGCTCATGCATTGTGCTGTCCCCAGCGGCTACCAATCCTGATGACGGCATTCGTGGAGACTTCCCCACTACGATTGAAGAGTTGTGATGTACAAGATGAAAGCAGCATCGATCAGGTACAACCTTCTGTCAGCTATGCTGATCGAAATATCAATGAAGGCAATCATGCTCATGAATGCATGTTACAAAATTTACCCGAGTTAGTGGAACTTTCACAAGAAGCAGTTGACAGTTTTTTCGAAAGTCTCAACAATATGATGTTTTCACCAGAGCAGAAAGAATGACTTTGAACAAACTAGCACACGGCGTTCCCTACACCCTGAATTTGGCCTTCAACTTTGAAAATTAAGCAATAAGAAATTTTCACACCAGTTTTTACAGAGAGCGAGACATTTTTCCCCTTCCATTCCAAAATATTTACGATTTTTTGGGACACTTATCTGCTGCTTAAGGTAAGACTATTCTTAGAGAACAAAATTTCTATATTTAGCTACTCAAGACACTTTAGCTACCCTCTAGCATATTCACGAGTATTATGAATTTGTGATGAGATGGTCTCGACTTTTTCTTCTGTATTAAGAGCCATTTCATGTGTTATTTCCGCATTTTATTCATGCTTATTTCAAAATATGCATTTAGATTTAGCATTTATTATACTGCTTGATGTGCATATAGTAATTATACTCATCTTTTCGTGTATTTCGCATTTCCAAATTTCATTATGCAAATGATTGTATTTTGGGGTGGTTCGGTATACACATGCACTACTAGTATGTTTACTATGCCTAGACTTGTAAATATGGACATAGATTACGTGGAGTGGGTGTGATGTATTTATTATGGGTACTGTATCGATCCCCCTGTTTCTGACCCTTGTCTGGTTAATAATTAACTAGCAGCCATTCAACTGCACAGAAATCCGTTATCTGATTAGCCACACAACGGCACAGAAGCCCGTTATCTGATTAGGTCATAGCGCATGCCATCATTAGTCAAGCACTATTCCTCCAGCCCCCTAATAGGCATACGGTGTTCTCAAAACAAATCAAACCTACCACGATCTGGGAAATCCCCACAGCCATTGTTTTGATTTAGCCGAGAACTTCAGTAAAGAATGTGCGAACGATCAAGTTCGTATGACATCCTTATTGACGTATTTATGTCCATCCTTACGTTAATCCCGGCACCTTTCAGGTATAAATAATACCGACATTGCCTTAAGCAAACACACGAGGTGGTGACAAGATTGGAGCAGCGAGACTTGCCGAGGAGCCCAGCTGACAGCGAAGCCCACAGACGCTGCCCCTCCTTTCTGACGCGCTGAGAGAGAGACGCTGCCTTTTCTCCTGCCGAGAAATCCAGCTCCGGCGCTTCCAAGCAGCCCTCGCAGGCAGCTGGAATATCAAGACCTGAGATAGAGATACCAGCCCTCCAGCCTTCTAAATCCCAGGTACTGAACTGAATCATCCTTTGTAGAGAATTCTTGAAGCAGACCCTTGGCAAAACAAACTTAACTTAAACTGCTACTTATCTACTCCCGCCATGTATTAGGCTTAGGTCAGGTACATTGGGGTAGGCGTAGTTAGAAGCACCAGTTGAGTACGATTAGTCAATGTATATATGTATGTATCTATTTTATCCATTTTAAGTATCATATGGCTAAGAAACCATATCAATGCTTTTACAGTATTATTTTATAATTCTGTTATTACTGTATGCACTTTACTTAACTATAAGTATTGCAATAATAGCGATTCATTTCTCTTGTATGAGAAAAGAGACTGATCAATAAATAACATCTTTTATTGAACACGCCCGTCTCTTCCTTTTCTCTACAATCTGGTGAAAGTAAGAATGCACTGAACTGACTGAGTAAAATAAGTTGTCTTTTGTTTTCACACGACTCTAGAGATACACTCTTGATTAGGGGAGAGCAAAGTTGTCATGTTCTATGGTTGTCAGAAACTAAATCCCTTCTTGTCTATCCAGGGAAGTTAAACTACTCCTTGTCTATTCGAGAAAGTTTCTAGTGAACTCTGAGCTAGCTGGCAAACACTAAACTTTAAGTCTAATATCGACAGTAGAAGACCTAGTTAACCTCTGTCCTACGTCTATACTATTGAAGATATTATTCCAATGCGCAGAGCCTATTGGGATGATAGGAACTACACTACAGTACTTCACAACACCATCTAATATAGGAAAAGAGGTTGAGACTTATTATTACCCTGATTGGTTTTGGCATAAGGGTGATCTTGACAGCACAGGTTGCGACCCATAGTTGTTTGAAGAAGTTGTTTATCGCAGCCCCATAAAAATTAGGGCAACAAAGTTTCTGTTTGTGAGATAAAAGACATTATATGATAGTTTACGTATGTTAAACTTATCTGTATATAATCTTGTGTATTCATTTTGTTTGTATTATAGTTTTTTGCACTATTTTTTCGTATGTAGATATTTGATATGTTTTCAACAAATATATACATAGATATATACATCTGGATCTCAGACCAGTGTCAGTTCTTTCTTAATCAGATAAATGATTGTGAAGAGAATATTTCTCCAATGAGGGACTAATTAAGGTTTCCTTCAAGTTTACAAACTACTTTTGGTGTTTGATCAATTCCGCCACATGAATTTTAGTTTTTTGCTGCTTCAGGCTTACTCTGCTGCTTGATTTGCAGGGCTTCCAGAGTGTCTCCTTGGGTTAGTTGGCTGGTAGCCTTTTCTGAGCAATGTCATAAAATGCTTCAACAACCTTGGAGCCACACCTGTACCCACCTGAAGTAAGTCCTGCCCTCCAAGTTGTGTCTACCCAGTCCTTGTCCCTTTGAAGTGGTGCTAAAGGTGCTCAAATTGTGTAAAAGCAAAACCTGGGCCTAAAAACATTTTCCATCATTAACCCCTTCCATGCTTGTGACGGAACCACTCCGTCACAAGCCACGGGTGGCGTGTGCTCATGACAGAGTGGTTCTGTCATGCCGCGGCCGCTCCGCCCACGCGGCACTGATTCCCCGCCTGTGCGGGCGAATTAGTGAGTGGACGGAGCCATGACGGAACCACTCCGTCATAAGCACAGCCCGCCCGTGGCTCGTGGCGGAGTGGTTCCGTCACAAGCATGGTGGCGCCGCACGACCTCCCTCCGCCCCAGCGCCACGGTGGAATTACCGCCGCTGCCAAGGGGTTAAGTGCTCTGAGAGGCGACAGGACACCGGGACCTACCTGCTTGCGGATCCTCCCAAGGTGCATTGCTGGTTGGCCTTACTTCACGGTAGCTCCTTCTATGTACTTCTCCCAAGCAGGAAATCCTGTTCAGCAGCTCTTCTTCAAAAGGGTATCCAGCCGCCTGGAGCCCTGCTTGGCTACAGCCTTCTGCGTAATCCCATTGGAGATTTTTGACTTCCAAAAAAGAGACCAAGTCCATATGTAGGGATTTTTATACCGATTATATTTAGTTTCCATTCTAGTTTTTCTTTTTAACTTAGCATCTTTTTGAAGTGGTGGTTTGCACATGTTTTTCACTAACGCACACATTTATTTTTTACTAGACATTCTTTTTCTGTAGCCTGCACTGTTAGTTCCAGGGAGAGACATACTAGAACACGATGCCCATGCTTTATTATGTGTTCAGAGGATACAACTCTTTTTCTCCAGTTTAAGTAAAGTTGTTATTCTGAGTCTCCACCAGAATGAGATAAGGCCAGTGTTCTACTATTTAAATAGCGTCCCTTTTTTAATTTGGGGAGAGGCACTTCACACCAGAGTTATCTTGAATGCTGCAGAGAGCTGCAAATGAGATACGGTCTGCAGGCCCCAACATTCATCTTAAGAAGGAAGACAGCTGCGCATGCAGAGATGTGTGTAGGCTTGCACACTGAGATAGAGTGTATTCCTCAAAGTACTGAGACAGGCTTCCTGAGACATTACAACACGGAATGGGGTTAGATCATTCCAACAGGGTACTCCCATCATGCTCTCGATAGCATAGGGCTATTATTGATACAGAGGAGCAACATTAGGAACAATTAACATGGTTGAATTGCTTGTGCTTTTCACCATGCTAATAATGCTTATTACAATGATGTGTTTCATCTGTCTAATGATGGCACTTCATGTTTACTTACAAGTACTAGATCTTCTCAATAAACATTTGAAAATGTATTATTGCATCTTTCCTTTGTAAAACGTTAGGCATGCAAAGTGACAATCGAAAACTTTTGTTGACATAAGGGCAACGCTCTCCAAAATCAAAAACTCACTGCCGCTTTCTGGCCAACCCACGCAGATTGTATTCTCCAAGTGTAATGTTGCTCAACAACTAATTCCCCCTGTTACTTCCTCTATAGAGACACGCATCGAGACCCAGACCCCTCTAGCAACTACGGGTGTAACAGGACTTGGGGGACAGGCTATGGGGTCAACTATACCTGATAGCCTGGCCTCCGCTAACAGTGAGCCGATTGAAAGGGGCCTCCTTAGGGGACACCAACTTTATGGTCGGTTGGCCTGCGGGGAAACCCAGTTTAACGCTAATACCCGAAATGTGTTAGTCATAGACCTCCTGCCAGCAAGCTATCCTTATACAGTGGTTCTGGTGGGGTACCCAGGACGAGACAGCACACAGGAGGAGTCTACTGTCCAGTTGACTAACAAGATAATGTATGTATGTATGTATGTATGTATGTTTGGATTTATATAGCGCTTATAACCCAGGGGTCTCTAAGCGCTTTGCCTTGGGAACCCGTCCTGGCTTTTCCCTGTCTGTCGATATTCATGTGCCTCAATGACAAAAATTACCCTACCACCTCTTGATGATAGGCCATTTATTATAAGCTTTATAGTGATGCTTTTCCTTAAGTTTTCCGGGATGATTATAGCATCTGGGTCGGTTTCTTGGAAACCTGTAACGTCTATGCCCGAATGAGTTGCAGTTCCTGCAGCTCCACAGGTCGCGTCATTGTCGCCGTTATTCGACATTGTTTAATGAAAGTTTGCAGAGCAAGTTTCAAGGAGACAAAGATAAGGTGCACAATATTTTGGAACACTATATCCATCAATGTTGAACAAACCAAAAACTAATACATAGGATTTTTGTCCTACTCAGTAATGGTGGATATTTTATCCTTTTACCCACTCAAGATGTCTATTGGAGTATTTTTATGGGAAAAAGGGGTCTCTGTGAAAAGCACGACTGAGTTACTCTAGTATCTAGCGTTAAATTAGTGCCTTACCAAACATTGGGCGCAATGTAGTGTAGTTCCTATATTCCCAATAGGTTCTGCGCATTGGAATAATATATCCTATAGATTTGATGTAGGACTTGTGTCTACTAGGTCTCTATCGAAAATATTAAACTTAATTGTGAGTGCCAGATAGCTCAGAGGTCACTAGAAACTTTCTTGAATTCACAAGAAGAGATTAGTTTCTGACAACCGCATAAACATGACAACTTTATTTCCTAAGAATAAACGTATCTTCAGAGTCGTGGAAACAATAGATAGATATTTTACTCAGTCAATTATGCATGCTTTGTTTCATCAGAGGTGCAGAGAAATAGAGAGACCGGCGTTTTCAATAAAAGTATTAATTGAACAGTCTTCTTTTTCATGCAAGTAAAGTGAACTGCTACAATCGTAATACTGGTTGCAAAGTATAATGCGTACAGCAGGAAGAGTATTATAAAATAATATTGTAAAAGCATTGTATGGTTTCTAAACCATAGATAAATACATACATAAATAACAAAGGCTAAAAGTACTCAACTGGTGCTTCTAAAATACGTCTACCCCAATGTACCTAACCTAAGTCTAGTACAAGGGAAGAAGTAAGTGTGGTGTAGCATAGGTTTAGTTTCTTGGCCAAAATCTATCCAAGATTTCTCTTAGGGTCTAATCAGCTCCGTACCTTGGTTTTAGAATGAAGGAGTTCTGGTATCTCTGATTTCCCAAAACCCCGCAAGGGGAGCTTGGAAACACTGGAGCTGGATTCTCAGTGGGAGAAAGGACAGCTTCTCGATCAGTGCGTCAGCTGGAGGGTCGGTTTCCTTCGGCACTTGCTGTAGCGAGCTGCGTCGGGCAAGTTGATAGTCGAGCTGCTCCGAACCACTGTGTCTTTGCTAGGGCAAGTGAAAGCATATTTATACCTTGAAGGTGCCTAGTTTGACGTAAAGTCGGGCATAATAACGTCATCAAAGAACCCCAAGGGAATGGTAGTTCCTTGAAAACTCCATGAGTTCTTGGACAAATCAATATTCAAGCAAGAGGATGTCCCTGACTGCTTAAGCCGAGTTTTCCAAGAAATAATAGTGGCTTTTTGGAACGAGTGGAAGTAGCCATGCCTGTATTTGGACTGCATGGGCTTATTTCTAAATATGGTTATGATTTCTATACCTGTTTAAGGGCAATGTGAATTGTACCTATATAAGAGCATCAATCGGTAAATTCCGCTCGGATCCTAAAACGCCATACAACAAGACATGTATTTCATCCTAAAAATAGTGGGGGGATGCTTAAAAGCTTAACATGCCTTCCCTCACGGAATAAACCATCATAATAATTCATTTGTGAACAGATCAGTTTGCCAAGAATCGATTAGGTAAAATTATAGGGATTCTGATTTGTTTTATTCATCAATTGGTTCTCCTGTACCTTTTTAAGCGCCTAGACACTTATGGGTTTTGCTACTGTTAGACCTGACAGGCCTTTGCTTCCCCACCCCCCAAACGTTTTGCTTTCTCCCCTCCTGTTTGATGAAATTCATTTTTGTTGGTCTTAGACTCTGCACTTTACCACTGTTAACCAGTGCTAGTGCTTTTGCTCACTCCTTTAAACATGGTAGAATTGGCTTACACCCAACTGGCAAATGTAATTTACTTATAAGTCCCACGGAAAGTGGTTCGATTTGTGTGCCCATGGCCTAAAACCAGATGCTACTAGTGGGCCTGCAATACTTACTGTGCCGCCCACTGAAGTAGCTCTTTCAAACATTTCTCCGGACTGCTATTGCAGCTTGTGAGCAGTTTTACACTGCCAATTCAACTTGGGAAAATAAACCTTTTGCCAGGCAAAAACCTTCCTTTTTAAAATGTTTGTCGTCCCTAGATTAGGCCCTAAACAGCCCACATGGTAGGGTACATTGCATTTAAAAGGTTGGACATGTACTTTAAATTTTACATGTCTTGGTAGTGAAAAGCTCCTAAATTCATTTTTCACTATTGTGAGGCCAACCTCTCCCACAGGGTAACATTGGGTTACACTATTACATTTAATAAGTGATAACTTTTTGACTGGGAAAAGGTAGAAATCTCATATTTGGTCTCAAAGGAATTGTGATTTAAAATCATCTTTAATGGTCAAGTAAAGTAAAGTAAAGTCCACATTTGTAAAGCGCACAATCACCCGTGAGGGTCTCTAGGCGCTGGGGGCCGTCGGGAAGATTAAGCGAGCTATTGCCCAATTATTGTCTGATTTTAAGTCAGAATTCTGAAAATGCCTCTTTGAAAGTTGACATATTCTTGTCTTAACCATTCCCTGCCTACAGCCTGTGGTCTGTGTCACATGGCTGTGATTAGAATGGCAGTTCACCTTTGTGTATTTCTCCCAGACAGTTAGACAAAGGGGGACTAAGTGTCAGCAAGATGGGCCATCCTACCAGGACGTGTGAAGCAGAGCTGTTCCCCATCCCACTTACAATTCAAAGGAGCTGCCGCAGCATACACACAAAGAACTTCACCCTAGCTTTTTGTCAACCCAGACCTCTTGGTGCCTGGGCAGGGAGGAAGGAAATTCCAGAACCATCTGTGGGGGTTAGCACTTCAAAGTAATGCTGCTTGAGGCCTGCTTTGTATTTCAGAGGGCTGCCTATTGCTACCAGAGGACTACCCTGTGACTTGAAGGCTGCCTTGTACCCTCAGAGGACTGCCCTGATGTTTGAGGCACCTAAAGTATCTGGACAAAAAGGACCCGCAAGTCTTGAATTCATTCCTTTGATTTCCCCAAGGCAATAACTTGAAACCGGGCGAGTTGCAACCAGTAATTTCTCCCCCGGACCGGCGAAAGAGAGTCTATTACATCACTCCCCATCCACAAATTTACTTCCTACAGAGTGATCCTGCATTCCCAGTACAGTTTACAGTTTACTGCGTCCCGTTAGATGTAGTATTACTGGCAAGTCACTGAGGTTTCCTTAAAGCCCCCAGTCCTGATGAGGCCCAGACTAAACGGGCTGAAATGCGTCGGCTTGATAGATAAAAGAAGCCCTGACAATTTTGACTCTTATAAAAAGGTACTTCACAACACCATCTAATATAGGAAAAGAGGTTGAGACTTATTATTACCCTGATTGGTTTTGGCATAAGGGTTATCTTGACAGCACAGGTTGCGACCCATAGTTGTTTGAAGAAGTTGTTTATCGCAGCCCCATAAAAATTAGGGCAACAAAGTTTCTGTTTGTGAGATAAAAGACATTATATGATAGTTTACGTATGTTAAACTTATCTGTATATAATCTTGTGTATTCATTTTGTTTGTATTATAGTTTTTTGCACTATTTTTTCGTATGTAAATATTTGATATGTTTTCAACAAATATATACATAGATATATACATCTGGATCTCAGACCAGTGTGAGTGCTTTCTTAATCAGATAAATGGTTGTGAAGAGAATATTTCTCCAATGAGGGACTAATTAAGGTTTCCTTCAAGTTTACAAACTACTTTTGGTGTTTGATCAATTCCGCCACATGAATTTTAGTTTTTTGCTGCTTGAGGCTTACTCTGCTGCTTGATTTGCAGGGCTTCCAGAGTGTCTCCTTGGGTTAGTTGGCTGGTAGCCTTTTCTGAGCAATGTCATAAAATGCTTCAACAACCTTGGAGCCACACCTGTACCCACCTGAAGTAAGTCCTGCCCTCCAAGTTGTGTCTACCCAGTCCTTGTCCCTTTGAAGTGGTGCTAAAGGTGCTCAAATTGTGTAAAAGCAAAACCTGGGCCTAAAAACATTTTCCATCATTAATCCCTTCCATGCTTGTGACGGAACCACTCCGTCACAAGCCACGGGTGGCGTGTGCTCATGACAGAGTGGTTCTGTCATGCCGCGGCCGCTCCGCCCACGCGGCACTGATTCCCCGCCTGTGCGGGCGAATTAGTGAGTGGACGGAGCCATGACGGAACCACTCCGTCATAAGCACAGCCCGCCCGTGGCTCGTGGCGGAGTGGTTCCGTCACAAGCATGGTGGCGCCGCACGACCTCCCTCCCCCCCAGCGCCACGGTGGAATTACCGCCACTGCCAAGGGGTTAAGTGCTCTGAGAGGCGACAGGACACCGGGACCTACCTGCTTGCGGATCCTCCCAAGGTGCATTGCTGGTTGGCCTTACTTCACGGTAGCTCCTTCTATGTACTTCTCCCAAGCAGGAAATCCTGTTCAGCAGCTCTTCTTCAAAAGGGTATCCAGCCGCCTGGAGCCCTGCTTGGCTACAGCCTTCTGCG
The DNA here is from genome assembly GCF_964261635.1 of Lissotriton helveticus. Lineage (NCBI taxonomy): Eukaryota > Metazoa > Chordata > Amphibia > Caudata > Salamandridae > Lissotriton > Lissotriton helveticus. Next base: position 592,488,399 of record NC_136067.1, on the reverse strand, counting down.
TAATCCCATTGGAGATTTTTGACTTCCAAAAAAGAGACCAAGTCCATATGTAGGGATTTTTATACCGATTATATTTAGTTTCCATTCTAGTTTTTCTTTTTAACTTAGCATCTTTTTGAAGTGGTGGTTTGCACATGTTTTTCACTAACGCACACATTTATTTTTTACTAGACATTCTTTTTCTGTAGCCTGCACTGTTAGTTCCAGGGAGAGACATACTAGAACACGATGCCCATGCTTTATTATGTGTTCAGAGGATACAACTCTTTTTCTCCAGTTTAAGTAAAGTTGTTATTCTGAGTCTCCACCAGAATGAGGTAAGGCCAGTGTTCTACTATTTAAATAGCGTCCCTTTTTTAATTTGGGGAGAGGCACTTCACACCAGAGTTATCTTGAATGCTGCAGAGAGCTGCAAATGAGATACGGTCTGCAGGCCCCAACATTCATCTTAAGAAGGAAGACAGCTGCGCATGCAGAGATGTGTGTAGGCTTGCACACTGAGATAGAGTGTATTCCTCAAAGTACTGAGACAGGCTTCCTGAGACATTACAACACGGAATGGGGTTAGATCATTCCAACAGGGTACTCCCATCATGCTCTCGATAGCATAGGGCTATTATTGATACAGAGGAGCAACATTAGGAACAATTAACATGGTTGAATTGCTTGTGCTTTTCACCATGCTAATAATGCTTATTACAATGATGTGTTTCATCTGTCTAATGATGGCACTTCATGTTTACTTACAAGTACTAGATCTTCTCAATAAACATTTGAAAATGTATTATTGCATCTTTCCTTTGTAAAACGTTAGGCATGCAAAGTGACAATCGAAAACTTTTGTTGACATAAGGGCAACGCTCTCCAAAATCAAAAACTCACTGCCGCTTTCTGGCCAACCCACGCAGATTGTATTCTCCAAGTGTAATGTTGCTCAACAACTAATTCCCCCTGTTACTTCCTCTATAGAGACACGCATCGAGACCCAGACCCCTCTAGCAACTACGGGTGTAACAGGACTTGGGGGACAGGCTATGGGGTCAACTATACCTGATAGCCTGGCCTCCGCTAACAGTGAGCCGATTGAAAGGGGCCTCCTTAGGGGACACCAACTTTATGGTCGGTTGGCCTGCGGGGAAACCCAGTTTAACGCTAATACCCGAAATGTGTTAGTCATACACCTCCTGCCAGCAAGCTATCCTTATACAGTGGTTCTGGTGGGGTACCCAGGACGAGACAGCACACAGGAGGAGTCTACTGTCCAGTTGACTAACAAGATAATGTATGTATGTATGTATGTATGTATGTTTGGATTTATATAGCGCTTATAACCCAGGGGTCTCTAAGCGCTTTGCCTTGGGAACCCGTCCTGGCTTTTCCCTGTGAGATAGCCCCTACAGGGCTTCCCCAAGGTGAAAGCCAGGCATCCCGCCGCGGTGGGCTGTTGTGGAGATTAAGCAAGCTTAATGCCCAGAGTTGCAGAGTGTGAACCCATGATTAGGTCAGGCACCGAAGCGAGAATTATCGAGTCTGTGGACATTTGAGCTCGAGACCCTGCCGCATCGGGAATTGAACCCTGGTCCTGGGTCTGACCTCTGCTTTAGGGTCTGCCTGCTCTAACCAGTGAGCCACACTTCTCCACGATAACCCACTGGCTAGGTAAAAACGCTGTGTTTAACATCTCAGAGCAAAGGCACACCCTGATGGCTAGGAGGGTGACATGGATTGGTAGATCCAAGAAAATATTCCCTGGGGATAGTGTGATTGTCATGCTCAGGCACCCAGAACTGGTCCACAAGATTTTATTCCCCTCTTCCCAATCATTCCTAGTAGATTCTGGGATTAAACCATTACCACTGGGTTTCTTTTACAGACCCCCTTCTAAACCCTCATCTTTTCAATTTTTTGCTGTGCAGGAAGCAGGCTCTATCCAGGAGGGGGGCGTCTTGAAAACGAGAAATGCTTTTGCACCACTGAGGGATCTGAATGACATAGGTTGACTACTAGAAGGGTTGAGTAAAGGATAAGCTGCTGATAATTGGGTTGAACCCTCTGATGAACCATGTAGGAGGGTGAAGATCAATGTTGGGGTAACATCAGAAATCCTTCATGAGTATAGGGATCAAAGTGAGAGGGGATTGGCCAGTGCAGATAGGGCTACTATCGCCCCCTCCTAACCCCAGGAGGGGCGAATTGTGGGTGACTTAAAAATAGCCTAGTGGAATGTAGAATGTAGCAGGTTTGGCCAGCAAATTTTGGGATGAGCAGTGGCTCCGTTATATCAGAAACCTCCACATAATATGTATTCAGGAAATGTAGGAGCCAGCTAATAATTTCTTTTTAGAAGGCTATAAAACTTTTTATTGTCCAGCGTTAAGGTTCACCGCAGGGAGAGCAAGGGGGGGGGGGGGGTTTAATTATGTTTATAGGTTCAAGGATCCATGGGAGGTGGAAGCCTATGTCATGGGATTCAGATGTAGTACAAAGGAGGCAGTTGAGCAGACTCCAGACCGTGCAAAATGCGGCGGTTCGATTGATCACGGGTGCACCCAGATTTGTTTCAGTCAGATCAGATCTCAGGATTCTCCACTGGCTCCCTGTGAGGGAACGCATTCACTTTAAGGTGATGTGTACGGTGTTTAAAGCCGTCAAAGGTGCAGGCCCGGAATTCCTAAAATCACTTATCAATCAGTACATTCCCAGCAGACAACTGCGCTCGGCCCAATCCAAACTTCTCACTGTTCCTTGCTATAACCGAGTAGGATGGGGCGGAAGAGGTTTCAGTTACTGTGCTGCCAGGGCCTGGAACGGCTTACCATTCCACCTGAAAAAAAATTCAGAACTACTTCCATTCAGGAAGGAATTGAAAACCTGGCTATTCTCTCACTCACTGATCTGATCAGTTTGGACACTTGTGCTTGCAGTCCAGTAGTGCTCAGCGCCAGGACACCTTAGGGTAACAGAGCGCTTTATAAAATAAAATAACATAACATAACATAGTACAAGGACTTACATTCCTAAGCAATACCTTTCGACTAGCACTAATTAACTTTGATAACGCACAGCCACACTTGCAGGGATCCAACTGCCTCGATGAATTAAGTGGCCAGTTGGAGAAACTGCAATGTGAAGGTCTAGAACAGTCACATTTAATTTTAGCCTGAGACTTCTATCGCCATCTGTGCCCCAATTTGAGGATGACTCATTGTGACTGGTTGACCTACACATATAAAAACGGGCCAAATTTGGAACCCACTCAGGAAGGGAGGGAGTTGAGTGTCCTTTTAAATACCTTTGGCCTAACCCGTACAATGGATTGTCACTCACCCAGATATAACTGTATCCCCAACTTATAAAGGTAGAGGCTGCTCGTCATTTATTAATTTTATCTTTGTTTTCCACACAGTGAGGAGGTTTATAACCTGTTTTAATGTTTGTCACAGTATATTTAGTGATCACAATCCTGTGACTATGTCACCTGTTGCCCATTGATACCACCCAGTATCGCATAGACTTATGGGGGGAACGATCTCCGTAACTGACCTAGGTAGGCGGTTACGCTGGGTGCAGGTTGACACTGCTGCCTTTAACAACTCCCTTTTTAACACAGGCAAGCAGGAGATCCAGAACTGTCTAGATCCAGAAGCATAGGGTCTTGAATTAGTTCAGGCATTTATGGCTATTGTGCAATTAGTGGATGGCTTAATATCAGTTCCAGCACACTCTCCCAGTAGAGACGTTCCAAGCTGGTTTGATGCGCAATGCTTGCAGGCCCTAAAGATAGCCTTCAAACAATCACCTAGAGATAGGGGTTGGGTGGCGGTCTGCCATAAAATGTATAAACAAGCAATTAGGACATTGAAGCGCTAATTGCAACTGGAGGCTTGGGAGGATCTAGAAGAGGCCTCTGAGTTAAAGGACTTCACCCTGGAGGGTTATTAACAATCCATGTTTTAAAGATTTGAATAACCCAAGCCTAAGCCAAAACATCTTACCAGATCAATGGCAGGCTCATTGGGAGGGACTGTATAACCAGCCCCTCGGAGAGGACAAATCACAGGTATTGACTTTTGCCCAGAGAATGATCCCATTACCTTTACTTTGGATGAGGTAGGATCAGGTATTGATGGACTCTTGTGGAATAAAGCCCTGGGACCAGATCAGATCCCACCTGACCTCTTTCAAAGTAACCCAGGGTTATGGGCGCCTCACCTATTGAGGGTTCTAAATGTGGCAGTTGAAACAGAAATGCCATCATCATGGTCCACGGCCACTATTGTTCTGATATTTAAGAAAGGAGATAGGGATAGTCCACACTGCTATTGACCGATATCCCTTATCAACGTGACAGTGAAGGTCCTGGGTTGGGTAGTATTAAATAGGTTGGCTGATTGGGCAGAGGCCAAACGAATAATAACAGGCATGCAATATGGGTTCCGTGCTGGCAAATCCACGGGCAGATCAATGCCTTATTCTTTATCTTGTCGCTGCGAAGTATACACTACCCAAATCAGGGTCACTGTATCTAGCCTTTATGGCTCGATACAGCGACCCTGCGGCTTTTGATCGAGTAAATTGCAGCAAACTCTGGAATCTAATGGGAACGCTTGGGGTGGACCTGGCATTAACTAACATCTTTATGGTCCTACACTAGAATACCACTGCTGCAGGAAGATACATGCAAGAGGGGAAGATCACAGACATTTTAAGTGTTCGAGCAGGGTTAGACAGGGCTGTATTTTAGCGCAGTTCCTGTTTACACTATATATTAACAGCCTTGATTACAAGCAGATACCTAGAGGACAGGTCCACGACTGGTCCCCGTCCTGCTTTACGTGGACGATGCAGCTCTCCTTGTCAGCACACCAAAGGACCTGCAGCTTTAATTAGATGGGTTAGTGGGGTTTATGAACAAGATGAACTTGTCCCCCAACTTATCAAAATCTTATATAATGGAAATGGGGAAGAAGTGCAGGAAGTCTAATACTTACAGAGTAGTCACACACACTCTAGGGAAAGTACCAGCTTTTTCATATTTAGGTATTTTATTTGATTGAGTTTTGAACATTTACTAGAGGAAAAGTGCAATGGTCTGACAAGGTCCACCAGAGCAATCACAAGCTTTGCCCATAGATTAGGCAACTGGTCACCTGGGACAATTTTAAAGTTTTACAACTCCTTCTGTAGCTCCAAAGTTTTATATGGTAGCGAGGTCTGGCGATTCATGATGACCAACAAGTTACAAATTTAAACAAATAGTTATTTTAGGCGCTTGCTGAAAGTCCCTCATAGTTAACCATGGGCGTAGTTTGCGTAGTAGCGCTACACATAGCTACGTGAAGTGCACTTCGCACTACGCGAGATACACGAACTGTGTAGTGCGGTAGAAAAATGCTGTTAGCACTGATTGCACAGTGCCGGATGCTTGTCCGCACTGTGAAATCATTGCAAACGGCACCTTGCGCAGTGCAAGCAATCGTTTTTCTGCCGCTCGAGTAGATTTGTACTCGAGCGGCAGCTTTCTCAACGCAGACTGATAATTTCTCATCGCGAACGGTTGCGAGCATACACGACCACTCGCAATGAGAAACCTGATCTCCCCGCGCTGAGAATCTCGCTGGGAGGTATATTTTCCACGCTCGCGATCGGCAACTTGATTTTACTGATCAGAACGAGGAAAAAGACTCGCCGGGATGTTAATTTTGCTCACTAGCGGTCGCCAACTTGACGTGGAGGACCGCGAGCAAGCAAAAAATGCCCGCTACACGTTTTTGCACAGTGTATGTGCAATTCGCGTAGTACCGCAAACTACGCCTGCTCCGCGAGCGTAGCATAGTCCTACGCCCAGGGTTACTCATAGTACCCATAGTCCATGAGGAATTCGGGCCCAAGTACATCTCCGACATGGTGGCTGTGAAACCCCTATTGTGCTGGGTGTATATATGGTCCAACAAGGAGGCAGGCTTTAACAGGCTGGTAATCCAGGACTGTCTTTCTCTGGACCATGCGTTAAAAATCTCTTGGATGAAATATGTAAAGGACACCCTCACTAACAGCTTAACCGCGGTGCAAATTCTACAGCGGTGCGGCGGTTTGAAAGAGTGGGCGGGGCGCGTCAGGCCAACGCATGTGAGCAGCACTAGTAAGGTAGTGCTCGCGACGGCAGTTGGCCTACAGAAGCAGCAAAGGGGCTATATTAGGTCGAACAGATCTGTTCTTTAACCTTGATAAAGGGGGATCACTGGAAAAAACGCCTATCAAAGATCTGTTTTTTAAACATGTCATGGCACAAAGGGAGGAAAGGAAGTTGAAAAAATCCACGGTTAGAGATTACATTTTAGTCATGTCAATACAAGGCATGGAACCTTATTTATCCCTCATAACCAGTGTACATGACAGATTTTTAATCACACGTTTTAGGCTGAATTTATTCCATCATTTATTGACTGTACCTGCTCATTTCATGGCACATATAGAACAAAGAGGTCCCGGTGGCTGCGACAATAGTTCTCCACAAGATACCTTATATTTTGTTCTCCTATGCCCGTACTATTCATATCCGAAAAGAGTGTTTCTTAAGGGGCTTTTAAGGAAACTAAGATTCAAGCAGACCTGTGTTGCTCTGTTGTTTTTAAAATTGTCTTCAGATGTTTTTACATTTTTTTGTGTCTCAAACTTTTTAAGATTCGCTCTAAAGTTAAGAACTACTAGGGAAACATAAAGGCCTTAGGCTTCCTGTTAATCTTTGAATTATGTAGGGTGGCTTTGAGAGCATTTTAATGTTTTTTAGTAGTTATTTTTTAAAATAGAAGTAATGATTACTAGCTGTTTATAAATTTATGAGTCCAAGAAGGACAAAAGCATCACTAGGATCATGCACTGTTTTTTCTGTCCCTGTTTTTATGAAAATTGTTTACATTGGAATGCAGCTGAAAATGTCTCTTTTATGGCCGTATTTTTATATGCCAAATAAAGATTATTATTATTGATACATAGGAGCAACATTAGGAACAACATACATGTTTGAATTGCTTGTGCTTTTCATTATGCTATAATGCTTATAACAATGATGTATTTCATCTGTCTAATAATGGCACTTAATATTTACTTACAAAGAATAGATCTTCTCAATAAACATTTGAAAATGTATTATTGCCTCTTTCCTTTGTAAATCTTTGGGCATGCAAAGTGACAAATGAAAGAGTTAGATCTGTTTCCATGAATTCCTTGTGGATAAGAGTGGTCATGTTCGAGGTTACCGACAGCATAGACAACTCTGGAGGTTTAGGAGTTTAGATGCGGTAATGCAAGCTAGCCGAACCAACATTTACTGATGATGTGAGTAGACTCAGTCAAAATATCACTCAATTTTGTTGACCTAATACATAGTCCTACTAAATTTGTAGGAATCGTAAAACTTGGCACCTAACGCTCTAGTTTTGGCATCTATTTAATGGGACTCCTGAGTAGTTTCTCTAATGTGCCCAAAGCTCTTTTATTGCTTTGTATGACGACGTCCATGGTAATAAGGATTTATCATCCTCAGTTGAATAGGAAGGACCTATTTATTTCTGGCGGTTGGTCAAGCTTGGTCTTTTAAACAGATAGTCCACTATAGTCTTTCCTATCTTTGAATCCCATTACTTAATATGGCAGCACAAGCTGTGGTTATTGCTATTCATTGCAGACAAGCAGTAACTAATCATCTCTGTTGGCGGTGGAGATGTTACCTTCATGGTTGAGGCACATGAAGCATATAGATGCAAACTTTTTATTCCTGGGTTACTTTTTCTGCAGTTGATGCAAATTCAGAAACATTTTACACATATGATGAGGTTGCTGTGAGGTTTTAGAAATAACATTACCTTACCAGGAATATCACAATTGGTACTAAGGTGCCCCCCACATACGCCTCAGAATGTAGGACTGCGCCCTCTCAGTAATGAAGGTGCAACCAGGCCGGTCCTGACTTTTCCGCATGTAAATGCATTAACACAGCAACAGATGCTTGCTCTCTTGAGCCATTTGGTTAGACTGTATCTATGACTGATGCAGTACATTATATGTACATTAACTACTGCACCAGCAAGAGTTCCTCAAGCTGGACAGGCACAGTTAGCTGTACCTGCAATAAGTCCAATTAATATTAATGTTATATGTGTAAGAACCCAGACAACCTTGATGAGATCGCGTTTTGGATAGCACATAAAACAAATCAGCTTGAGACAGTTTTTCCCCCATAAGGGACCCAAAGATAAATTTAGAATTCTCACTATGTGTCTTCCACTTGGTATGGTTCCCACAGTTGAGGAGTGTAATACATGGGAATTGTGTTTGCTTTTCTTTAGTCATGGTACTCCTTCAATTGCTGTTTTGACTGAGGTGCTTAGACAGATTCAAACTGAACATGAAGCAGCTCCTGCCCTAGATTTCGGGATGAAACTAATTGGTAACTTTGCCACAGTCTCCTCAATTTTTTAAAGTAATATTCGGTAGATGTAGCTTCTTTTGGCCATATGCCAACACCTTACTTTAGCTCCCTCTGTAGATCAGGAACCCGAGCCACCTAAAATCTATGAAACCTATAATTTTATAGTTTGAGAACCAGGCCTTATAAGTCACAAATTAAAGGCAAGTCTGAAGCTGATACCAAACACGCATATGATTCTTCTAAAAAAAACACCAGGAGAAAAATAAAACAATTTCAAAAAGCTTTATTCGATTTTTTACAATCGTAAAAGCATATACGACCAGCAATACATCAGGATTACAGGTTAAAACAGATGTCTGGCATGAATTCATATAAAACCCAATAAAAAAGAGAAGATTTTAAATCAATAAAACCACAGGTTAAAAAGTTAAAACATTGGATTTATCGACATTAAATATGTACAATATAAAAAATAGTTAAATCAAATCAGGGACAAAGTGCAATTTGGCGCACCCTCAAGATCCAAGCCCAGCCTAGGAATTTCGCCATAGCCAGTGCAATCGGTAGCAATGTATCTGTGCGCAAAATTCGATCAGCCTCCGCCGCTGCCCTGGTACCCAGAAGCTTACAGATAGGTAACAACCAATCCCGCCGTGGGGCAGCATAGACATCACAAACCCAGAGAATATGTGGCGTTGTCCCATTATTGGCACCTAGCTGGGGTATGTGGTGACCATTTCAAGGTGAAAGATCTTACAGGGAGGGACCCCACCCTGAATTGGAAGTACAATTTGCGATCCATAGGTTTCGTGATTGTATCCCAAAATAATTCCATCCTAGGGACCAGTTTATGGTCCATAAAGTGGCTAGTAAGGGAAGAGGACTCTTGTTGTCTTGCTTTATTCAGTGAAAACAGTTCCCAATACTTTAACAAAGATTTAGATGGAAAAATTGAGTTTGCAGGATCGGTCCACAATACAGTCAGTCCTAGCTCCCCTAAAAGAAGTCGGACTCCCTGAGCCATTTAATTTGATGTAATGTATCTGACTTAATGATATCTAGGAAACCCTGGGCATAGCCAACAAGTTCGGGAGTGGTCCACAATCTCCTCCTATAGAGGAGTGGATGCAATTTGGCTATAGCTACAATGGGTTTCTTACCTAGATCTAACAACAATGGACACATAGGAGAGCTCTGGGGAAGTCCGGTTATATTTCTTAGAAACCTGTTCTCTACTGAGGTAAGAGCTACAAGGTTCTCACAGCCCCACACCTCTGAACCATACAATGCTGAACTAACAGCCTTCACATTATAGATTTCAAGGACGGGACTGATAGGCTTGGAAAGGTTGCGATTGTACTCCTGACAGAGCGCCCCATATATCTGTCTGGGTTTGAGAGAGGCTATGTCGATTTGCCGGCCCCACTTCATACTACCTTGGAAGTTAACTCCCAGATAGGTGACTATTTCAAGAGGGCCCTCTTTCATTGCAAATCCTCTCGTGTTTTCCTTGCGTGCATTAAACAAGCATTGGCATAATCAATAGGTCTCGCGTTTGGGACCTTATAAGTGTTTGGCCATGCAACACTAGATGTTGTTGCACCAAGGATATTGTGCTGGATAACGAAAAACTTATAAGGTCCCAAAGGCGAGACCTATTGGCTATGCCACTGCTTGTCTTATTGGCTGCTGTTATAATCAAAGCAAGAAAAGTATGCATAATACTTCCCTCCATATCTCTAGTAAAATCTAGCCTTTTTAACACCAAGGCTAGGAAAACCTATTTTAAACTCTATTCTGCTGTTTGATATACTTTATTGTGTGAGCGTCATGCTTCAGTTAGAAATTAACTAACTGACTTCTTGCCACTTTACTTTCTGTAAAGCCTTTAATTTTGCAATAAACGTTCATGGTTTTAAGCATATGTGTCAGCCTTCATTGTGCAACGAGTATATCACCGTAGCCAGTCTCTCGCACTTCTTAAATTGACACCTTTTTTAGCACCCAAGTCACGTTGTTGTCTCTAACTTCAACCTACAATTTCTCAGTTCACAATGTCCTGAAATTTTCCTTTCCTAATTTTCTTTTTAGGTTTTAGAGGCTTGCAACTATTAGGCACTTATCAAAATGTCCGGATGATGATCCCTTTGAATTAAAAAGTGGGATTGAAACGCCGTCGACCAATTTATGTGCCTTATACAGTGTGTATATTGTGTACTATGTTGATGTAATGGCGCATTTGTAAATATTTGTTCCTATTATGATCTAAAGAACAACCTAAGCTTTTTTGCCTAAAAGCCCTTTCTTGTTCACTTTGAATGTACTAAAGTGTTTGTGTTTAAATGAGGTACAGGCTTGTACCCCACGACGTGAGACTGTCGAAGGATACTCTCCATTTATTTTGTTGAAATCATTAAATACTTCTTGACCACTGTCCGGCTGGACAAGTCACTTTAATACAGAATCTATTTTGTCTGTATTCATCTACAAACTTGATTGTTGTTGCATGGGACCATTGTTGTTTTCATAATAAGTCTTCATTGTGCAGCATAATGTGTTTCACATTCTGAGATGTTATTTGATATTGAACGTAAATGCTGCCCAGGTCCATTTGCGGCGCAACAAAATCCTTAGAGGATTAACACTGCTCCTTGTTGGTCAATTTTGCTTTACATTGAAAACTCCGAAAAACGTCAACATTCTACCCCGTTTGAGAGAGCCTAAAGAATGCAACAGTGCGATGAGAGCAGCAGCACCCGGGTCTAGTTGAAACGGGATCAAGGCCCCACAAACAGAACGCCTGACCGAGAGACGCAATCATCCCACCCAACACTCTTGTGACGGAATTTTCATCTGGGCGTCATTCTCTAAAAGCAAAGAATTTCAAATACAAGCACGATTTTGACGAGGGTTCCAACTTCTCATTTCCATAGGTGAATCCATTTTGACGGACGGTCTCGTCCTCCAGTGAAGAAAGGCATCAGACCTACGTCAGGCTCCGTTGAACTGTCAGAGTCAGAGAAATTCCAGAAGAGCCTAGAGAGTGGACAGTGCTGCAGATCCCAGGATGAGCTTAAGAAGATCACCCTTTCACTTGCATGGTTTTCTGACATGATGAAAGAAAGAGAAAAAAGTCGGCAACTGGCAGGCCTATAAAACTAGGCAGAAGACTAATGTACTATTCTCACAATAGCCTTGTAATATTGTTGGAAAAATAGAAAAGTCCATAAGACATTATAAATCGGGGTAGAAATGTAGCTTGGTTTTGCCGTTTGGTGCTTCCCCATGGATTCGGCGAGAAAAGGCAAAGAAGCGCTCGCGCCTCGTGCAAGTAGGGCGTGGGGGGAGTGTGGCCGAGAGCAGGCAGCATTTCCCTTGCGGGAGCAAGCACAATAATTGCTACCAGATGGTGCCGCTCGCTCCCGCAAGGGAATCGCCAAATGTGCATGCGTTGCCATTCAAAACAATGCCATGCGTGCATGTTTTTGCCTCAAAAAGGGAATCAATGGCTAAAGGTCTCTTTCCTCGGCAGCGCATGCGCGCTGCGTAGGCGAGACCTAAAAAAGGATAGAACTAAAACACAAATTGGCACCCCTTAATCAGAGTCTTCCGGGAAATGTTTCAATTTACATACTGTGATAAAATGAAACAGCCTGATAGGTATGAGTATTCAGATACACATCCCTCTTATTCCTTACAGGAATCTCCACATAAGCAGTCAGAAAGAGAGGGTCGAGGCGATCACAGACAGGAGGAGCATGTGAAATCAAAGCCAGACTAGGAATGCTAGTCTGACGCCTTTATAAAAAAAAGAAGAGAAGCTTCCACAACAAAAAGCGCCGTTTAAAAAGAAGAAAGTGGCAGGTATTTCCACTATAAATTCTACAAATGCTCAAAACTCTTCGTTAGCACAAGACGTGGGCAGGAACCCTGCTTGACAGCGCAGCAGAGGACACAATAGTTCACCAAACTCTTCAAAAGTTTCTGGAGAGGAGATCAATTAATGACTATGTGCAGGTTGAAGCCCCAAATCCGCGCCTTAGTCTTCGGAAAATAATTATTGATTTGTACATTCAAATGTTGGGGAATATATTGCGTGCTATTAAAGCAATATCCTGCCAGAGTTTAACCCTTGAATACAACCTTCTCATGGCTCAGATTGATTGGCCTCCAGAGTTTGTTAGAAATGTTTTACAAGGGGTGGATGTAATCATACCTTCCTTTTCTGTTCTTGTTACAGAGGAAGTAAAATGCTGCAGAATCGGCTCTTGCATAAGCCTCACCTTTATATTGTAATCAAGTATGTTCAGATAAAGACTCACCTCGTCATGTTATACCTATAAGGTCCAATCCGCAGGTTCAGCCTCAATATCCAATTAAACATGAATTTAAATATGCACCACAAAGAGTCTATCACAATTAGAATATCAAGGTGTGATTGAGCCTTGTGTCTCCCCTATGAATAATCAATTATTTCCTGGGATTAAACCACATCATTGTTATGGTACAGTCTTAAACTATCGCCATTTAAATAGTCACACATGGACTTTTGCTGTACAAATCCCCACAGCACGAGCTTGCTAAATAATATAGTTCATAAAAAAAACAAGATTACATTGAACTTTTCCAGTGTTTTTTTCTGTCAAAATATAGCACTTGAGAGCTGGAATTTAACGTATTTCTCAGCTTTAGGAACACAACAAAGTTTCTATTGACTCCCACATGGGTAAAAGAACAGTCCAGGTCTGTTTGCAGCCCACATGCTGTAAATTTTACAAGAACTTGACTAGGAAGCATTGTCTTACGCTGATGACATTTACATCATGGACGAGGAGTTTAACACACATTTGGCCAGAGTAGATCATATTATTCTGGGATGTGCTGACCTTGGCTATAAATGTAATTTTTCAAATTGCCTTTCTCAGTGTCCTATTCTTGGGGTATGAGTTATCAAATCAAGGCAAAAGTCTAGCACCACATTTCTAAGAGGGATGTGCTCTATTGCAACCACAGAATAGCTTAAAGCTTCAATTGCTTTTAGGATTTCAAAATTTTGGTAGAACATACATACCAGAATATGCCCAACGGGTTATACAGTTGTATGAATTAATTCATCCAGATTTTCCAATAAATATTGGAATTCTGAACATACTGATATTACTCTAAGCACTTACGTACTAGTGTTGACTCTACAAATTTAGTAAGTTGCATAATTACAGCCTCCAATGGTTACCCATATCTTTTATTTAGCGAAGGCAAAACAATGCTGGCTGCTTATAAATTGCATTTACATTCCAAAGCAGAAATGTGTTTTGCTTTGACAGAATTTTTTGGGACTGCAGTTTAAACAGCTGTACTGAAGGAGCATCCATTGGCACAAGGGAGACATATTATTGTGGTCTCTCCTGTTCCGGCCTTAGAGGACATCATCAAGGCCAGTATCCCTAATGTAAAATCCTTGCATCCTTGATGGATCCAGTGGGCCTCATCCTTGACAGCTGCTGATGTAGATTACATTTTTGACCCAAATTAAAAAATACAGTATGAACAAGAAGTCCCCATTTCTAGTGAGATTTTCCCCCTAGATCAGTATGCTTTCTTAATCTATATAGATGGATCAGCCCTGCCCCAGTTTGCACTAAGTACACGTATTCCATTGGATGTACTGCAGTTAAGGTTGTAATGAAAGATGGTGTATTTGAGGCACAAAAAACATAACAGAAACAGTAGGTGACTGTACTGCTCAGCTGGTTGAATTGAAAGCTTTGGTTCTGGCTTTGCAGAATGCAGAATATGTATTCAGAATTCCCCACCCCATAGCATGATTCCTATTACTACGTCCAGGCCTTTAATGATGATCTACCGCATGGGCGCTTGAATGGATTCAGACATTCTAAAGGAAATTCTATAAATCATAAGCTTCTTTGGGGAAAGGTGGCAGCTCTAAAAGATGCTTTTCTAAGGGCTCATGGGATTCATCCGTTGAACCATCAATGAGTTGGTATACATGTTGCAAGGAATTTATTAGCTGGCGCAAGGTGGCTGTTCCAACTATATATGTGGCTTCAGTTACTCGTTCATATACAAGGATAGATGATGACATTACGGCTGCAGTCACCTCTTTGTTAGAGGTGAGGTCTTACCTAAAGGTTTTTCAGCAAAAAACTCCTATTTATTGAGTCCTCAAAGTGCTTCCTTTACCCGTATTCTTCGGAGGGTAATCGGGAGATACCGAAACTGCAGGTTAGAGTTAAAAATAGCTGCTCATGAGGTTTTGGCATCTGACCATGCAGGTGTGGCGTTTACAGTTTCTTTATTACAGAAACAATATTGATGGCAGGGTCTTTAATATCAGCAGATCAGACAATTTGAATTTTGTTGTGAAATTTGTCACCAAATTCAAGGTTCCACTGTTACTCGCCCACCATAGACACCACAATTAGTTTCAAATAAGCCATTACAATGTGTCTATTTAGATTATTGAGGACCACTCCATATGGATGGTGCCTTCAAATAAATCTTAGTGGCTGTTGATTCTTGTTCTCAATTCCTATGGTTGCGGCCACTGCGACAGGTTGATGCTTGAACTGTTAATAACGATTTGCAAGTCTATATCGGTATATATGCAGAGGCAGCATTCCACTCATACCAGGTCTGGCTATGTGCCTCTAAGGCATACCGGGACACTATGGGCACCCTGGGTGTTGCTGTGCATTATTCCACCCCCTTTTATCCTTTCATCCTGAGAGAAATTCGATAGTGGAACAGAAGAACCATGAATTAAAGTAGTGCTTTACAGCTAAAGTATTAGGTTCAGGTAGTGGTTGGATCCATTATGTGTATGGTGTACAGAGAGCTTTAATTAAACTGCCCGATTGAATGTTGGCTTGTCAGATTCCATAAGAAATATTATCAGGGGTTCCAATGTTTGTTCCAGATCTTGATAACTTTGGTGCAGTTGTATAGGATGCAGTGTTTTACATCAATGAATGTTTCACTGTCTTACAGGAATTACAAGACATCCAAGATTACCACTTAAATTTAAGTTTTAAATAATCTCCCACTAACGTTGTCAATGTGCAACCAGCGGTTTCTGTCTGGATTCCTAAAGTTGGGGATCTAATCAGAGAGAAGTTTGCACATTTAAAAAGAGTCTGGACCATCATATCGTGCACAGGTACCTGTTTTTGCTGCTCAAAGTACTCAAACTGTGATTTTGCCACTGCTTGTTGGCTGTAAACAAAAATAACAAGTTTCAATTCATTTGATCAAACTACAACATGTGGCCATTCCTCCATATTAGGCCACAAGGATTTCTGGGTAGTTCATTGTCACCTCTCCCTACCCTACAAGAAATCCCTCTACATACAATAAGTAGTTCTAACCTTGCTGCTCCTTGGCTCAGGTCTTCAGATGCTAAACTTTCGATTCTTCAGATTGATGATGGAAACAAAGGAGGCCCGATTTGCAAAAGTAAACTTAGACCTGAAGTCTACATTTTAGACCTGAAGTTTAAGTTTAGACCTACAGTCTAAGTTTAGACCTGAAGTCTACCTTTAAGCTTCACCTTAAACTTTAGGTCTAAACTTTGTGAATCGGCCTCAGGGTGTGTTTTTGATGAGAGTTTACCATTCACTTCTGCTGCTCCTTACAATGAAGTTGTGTATTATCAACTGCCTTTGGAGGCATCTGATGTATCCACTTCACATACTGAGGTCCATGTTTTTTCTCAGACTGCATATGGTAATTTTGGCAACATTGATGATTGTTCTTTTGGTTGAAACAGACATACCTGATTCCTTCTTGGTCCTTTTGTTGGATTTTTCTTTCCTTGTTTTTTCTTCTCCTTTGGATTGGATTTGTTACAGTCTTCATTCTGCTATAAAATAGACACTATCTTCTGAATCGTATTTCTCTAACTGGTGGTTGAGATCCTTATTCCTCATTCTTCATTGCATCATGTCCAAAGAGACTGTCCCTTGTGAACATTACTGCTGTCCCTGTCCCTGTCCATGATGGTATTGTGTGGGATATGTGTGATATTTTTGGTCCCACAGAAAAATTGCAAACTCCATATATATTTAGAGTTGCAATAGATGACAATATTACCTCAGGTTGCATTTTTGATGACTAGGATATTATGACTTTTACTAATATGCTATCTGAATTAGAATCATACACAGTATTTGAAGAAGTGGATTTGTATTTAAATTCTGCAAATTATGCTGAAATGTTGTGGACATCATTTTTCACACAGAGCTAGTTCTCCACATGCTCTTTTTAATTATACACAGTGGGAACACAGTTTTGACACAACCTGTAGGTAGTTTGGATGCATATTTGAAAATCTTTCCTATATATTTCTAGTCATGCTCCTACAGACCCGTTTTATATATATATATTTTAGCTTACACCTTCCCACCGAAGGAGAACATGGTCATGCAAACAAAGTTGAATTATTCTGGCTTGTTTACTTCACAACTCTCCATAAAGGGTTATAAGTATTGGAAAATATTATTGTGCTCAAATCTTTTTGGGGAACATGCACTTGCGAGGTCTAAGGCATGGATGCTTTATTTAGGGCATGTCTAATCCATTGACAATGTATCTTTCTAAACAAAACAATACAACAGACTGCAAGTCTTGGATTTGGTTGTGTTAAAAATATATATGCTGAGTATTCCCTTTATTAAACTATTTCATAACTGGTGACAGTGGTTAATTTCACAGAAGAACAGCGTAATTAAATGGTGCATAACTGAACATACAGCTCTTCACTTTCTGGTTCAGATGGGTGGTTATTGTGGCCAGTTGATACCAATGGCTGTAATGCTCTTTTTTAACTCTTCCATGGGGTTTAAGGCAAACATGCCAGAATACTGGTATATTCAATCATTGCACTCAGGGGTTGTAACTACATACAGTGTGGGTAAACTATGCCAGCAATGGTTGGAACACTTCACATTGTCAGCAGTTAAAGATCACTTAACCTCATTTAGGATAATATGGATTTACATGATTTGTTACTGGGTCCGAGGTCTCCTCATTCCAAACATTTTATATATGTTAGTTATAATGACATTTAGAATTTTCTCAACAAGAAGAAGTTGAACCTTTAAGACAAATTGATAAGGACAATTTGGAGAAAGCTTTGGCTGTTGTTGATAATGGCTACATTGTGAACTCCATATTTATTCACTGAATAATATTGTTTCATCTACATTTGATATGTGCATTCTTCAACATGGCCTGAGTCAGTTGAGATCAGATTTACAATTGAGCTGGACTCTGTAGGTTTTAAAATTGAATAGAGTGCCATGGAATTAATTAAATGCAATTGAGTTATTTTTGCCCTTTAATTTCACAAGCATGCAAAAAATAATGGCTATATATGGGGATCTCTTGCCTGATTGACTCTTGCTGTGGGCTGCATTTTGACACGCCGGACATCACCTCTCACCCCTTCCAGCTCCTCGCCGGACCCGCTTCGCGGGTCCCGCTTCGTGAGGCGGGAGAGGCGCACCGAGTCTGGAGGGGCTGCGCTGCTGGGCGACTGTTTGAGGGAAGCACAGGGCTGCGAGCGGACCAGCAGGGACTCAAACTTCCAGGAGTCCCTGCGTGAGGTCAACCCACAACACCTGGGTCGCTCTTCCTGGCTGCCCCGCCCCCGTCCCATCTCTCACTTATTACTGTGCCTTTGTACCGCAGCGCGGGAGCACGCGGGAGCGCGCCGGGAGAAGCCCGGGACAAGGGCGGGACCGTCTGTGGCCGTCCGGGGCCAAAGGAGGCCGGGCCGGGCCCACTCCCTTTGCCTCTATTATTGTGTTATAGAACTGTTTATATTGTGCCATATGTAATCTTGTGATAGATTCCCTATGCTACTAACGATACCCTAGGCGGAGTAGAGTCGCCATTGTCTTATATATCCCATAGAGGTATTTGTTTCCCTGTTTTTTTTGTTTTTTTTAACTCGTCCTGGTTAGGAGATGTCTTCACTCGAGGTAAACTCTGCCCAAGGAACGATAGGGACTACTATCTTAGGACCCCTGGATACATTTATTGCCAAAATCAAAAGTGAAGTCGATAGGGACATTACACTCGCAGAGAAGAGAGCTGGCCGACGTCTCTCTATCGAATTGCTCAAACAAAGACCCCTCTCGCACCCGGATGTAGCTACAGGTCTCTTAATAGATCTTACAAAATCAAATGAGCATGATAACGATTCCTTTCCTACAGACGATATCCCTCTCATTTTTCAGAATAAACCATCTGGCCAGATGGACCCTATAGTCATTTCTGACACTATCCCCTCTCAAGTACTGGATAGTCAGATAATAGACTTAAGTACCCCCCTCAATGATCCAGCCCCACTTTACGATATAAATATACCTTCGCCCATATTTACCCCAACTGGACCAATTCAACTCCATTCCAGTACTCCTGCCGGGAAGCCTAAAAATTCACCTAAAAATACATCCATGAAGGTTATTAACATGTGTCCTAATAGTTCCTCTGGTGCTCCTCCGAGGAAGAGGAGAAGGAAAGATGCACTTCAAAGTGGAAATGGTACTCTCACGAAATTTACCAATCCTTTGCATACTCGGCACACGACTCCGCTAAAGGAAGGGATAGTGGACCCAACGGGGCACACGACCCCTAAACCGATATCTGTCCCTAGCTATTCAGGGTTATTAGATGACATTAATTCTCTTATAAAGGCTCTCATTTTACCTCTCACAGAAAGGATTGTAAGTTTGGGGGAGAAAGTCGATCAAATCCTCCAAGGGCAGAAGGGCTTACTTTGTTATATACCTGATGGAAGTAACAATTCAACACAGTCTAACAAACATTCTAGTCAACCTAAGCTAATGCCTGGTACCTCAATAACAACTAAAAAACCCACAGAAGGGACTTGTAAACACGCGTCAGATATCAAATTAAACACAAAACCTAGTTCAACTAACAACACCACCATCAA
The DNA here is from genome assembly GCF_964261635.1 of Lissotriton helveticus. Taxonomy (NCBI): domain Eukaryota; kingdom Metazoa; phylum Chordata; class Amphibia; order Caudata; family Salamandridae; genus Lissotriton; species Lissotriton helveticus. Next base: position 592,468,990 of record NC_136067.1, on the reverse strand, counting down.
AGATAAGTCTATTCCGAATACAGGGACCCAAAACAGACGCCCCAATAACACTAACCCTCTGGGTAATATAACCTCTGACCCCACATTAAGATTAAGATCAAGAAATACTGTTGACTTACCGCCTGAATGCCTAAACTATGTCATCGTACTCACAGGTGTACCTCCTCCGCCAGTGGGTAACCCAGAACACCATTCTAACTTAAAAAATAAGGTTATCTAATGGCTGAGGAGAAATAGGCCACCCCCATTGCACCTAAACTGTGATATCGTTTCGGTGAGGCGATGTAAGTGGGTGGGCACCAGACCTAAGGACATCGAGGGTGACGTGATCATAGTCAACTTTAAAGATCACAGACTGGTCACTTATCTTAGCGACTGGTTCCCTGGGAAAGGCGAGGGGGGGATTACCACGCACAATTTAAGTTACTTTTATCCGGAATCTTTGATGAAGCCTCCGCCCCCCAATATACTATCAATGAGGAATAAAACCCAAAATCCCATGAATACTTGGAAACCGGAAGTCCCGTTAGGACCTATGATATCTTCGCAGCTGGATCAAAGATATTATATTCGAAATGTTCCTGCTTCCTCCCAACCAATGCCTATTTATCCCCAACCCACTAGACACATCAATCAATCAATCAATCAGAGCATTTGTATAGCGCACTACTCACCCGGAGGGTCTCAAGGCGCTGGGGGGGGGGGGGGTCAGCTACTGCTCGAACAGCCAGGTCTTGAGCTGCTTCCTGAAGGCGAGGTGGTCCTGGGTCAGGCGGAGGTGGGTCGGAAGGGAGTTCCAAGTCTTGGCGGCCAGGTAGGAGAAGGACCTTCCTCCTGTGGTGGCTCTTCGGATGCGGGGGACGGCGGCGAGGGCGTGGTTGGTCGATCGAAGCTGGCGCGTTGGAGCGTAGAAGTTGAGGCGGCTGTTGAGGTATCCTGGTCCTTGGTTGTGTAGGGCTTTGTGTGCGTGGGTGAGGAGCCGGAAGGTGATTCTCTTGTTGACCGGGAGCCAGTGCAGGTCTCTCAGGTGTCCGGAGATGTGGCTGCGGCGGGGGATGTCCAGGATGAGTCGTGCTGAGGTGTTCTGGATCCGCTGGAGTCTCTTCTGGAGTTTGGCGGTGGTTCCGGCGTAGAGGGAGTTGCCGTAGTCCAGACAGCTGGTGACGAGGGCCTGGGTGACCGTCTTCCTGGTCTCGGTGGGGATCCATCAGAAGATCTTGCGTAGCATTCGCAGGATGTGGAAGCACGACGAGGAGACGGCGTTGACTTGTCTGGTCATGGAGAGGGAGGAGTCCAGGATGAAGCCCAGGTTGCGTGCGTGGTCAGTTGGTTTGGGTGCGCTGCCCAGGGCGGGGGGCCACCAGGAGTCGTCCCAGGCGGAGGGTGAGGATCCTCCCACATGTACCTTATCGCTCGCAGCCTCCACCGACTCCCAAGGCCTATAATCACTATAACACCAACAGCGATCCTCATCTTCTATTGTGGCAGTCTAACCAACTGCCGCCAATTTACAAAAATTCCATCCACCATAATCAATGGGACTACTTTCAAACTTATAATCCCAAGGAAGTTTGGAATATACCATTGACTAATTTATTCCATCCTCCTTCTGGGATGGATGAGAATGAATGACTTATTGAGCTCAACAATGGTGAGAAGACGTGTGAGGGGCACTGGGTGCGACAACGTATTACCGTTCAAAATATTCCTACTAGTCCGTTGTACGAGCAACAGGCAAAGGCGTGGGAGGGGGATATGCCATCAGGACTTGCTCTGAAAATTAGCCCTGCCCCTCATCATTCCCAACCAACTCCCCATGATTGTTGTACTCCTAGCGTTACGACTTCATCTGATCCTTTCATCACATCTTCCCAGCCCTTGAGAAATTCCATGGGGATCACTGGGAGTCCAGATGTACCCACCACTACGGTATCCCATCTTAATTCTCTTCTATCATGGAACGTGGCAGGTCTAGGAAGTAAAGTCGCAAACAAAGCATGGTTAGCAGTCATACAAAGGCACGGTATCTTGTGCTTCCAAGAAACATGGCTGTTAGAGGAAATTCATCTGCTGGGGTTTCAGACCTTTCACTCCCCGGCAGAGTTGTCAACACAGGGACATAATAAGGGTGGGCTCTGTGTTTATGTTTCTACCACTGCGGATGTTAAGGTCCATAAATTTTACTCTAGTTTGTATTTTCAAATTCTATTTTTAAAATGGGGCTTTAATGAGAGAATTTTATTGGTGAATTTCTATAATAACATCCCTAATAGCGAAATGGAGTCTACCATGTCAAACATGCTGTCTCATATGACCCGTCTTGTGGAATACTCAAAGGGGGCAAAGATAATTTGGGTTGGGGATTTCAATTGCACCATTTGCCCGTCCATTGAAACAGATTTGTGTGGTCTGTCAGATCATGGGGTGGAGGGTCCCATCCACTTCTCCCACACAAAGATGGGGTCACTTCTAAATGGTATTGTTTTTAATTTTGATTTTTTCTTTGTGAATCAGACCTGCTCACCGCCTATCCCTTTTGAGCCAACCTTCTTTGGTAGAGGATGTAATTCGGTTATTGACTTTGCACTTACAACTTATGCCAATCCAGGGTTCATATCTTCCTGGGAAGTCGGCAAAGACATATTTAGTGACCACTACCCTTTAAGAATTGGGCTAAATGTAAAAGGGCGCTCTGACAAAATGGGAACTTCCCGCTTGTATCCATTCAAGATCAATTTATCCAAAACTAATGGATACGTGGTAAAATGGGAAAAAATTGTGCCTAACACGTTCTTACAGAAGCTGTTTTCTCATTGTGCTAGTGATATCAATGTTTGCTTGGAGGAATTTGAGGAGCCCATTAATACCATGGCAGCCTTTGCCAACATTCAATATCATATTAAAAATCTGTTGGTCCGTATGCCTAAAAATAACCTATCAAACTCTGAGGGGTGGTTTAATGGGAATTGTACAAAAGCTCTGAAAGCCTTAAAAGGGGCCCTGAATCTGAAACCAAGAAATCCGTCTATTATACGAGAAGCCAGGAAATTATACAAACTGGCCATCAAAGAAAGAAGATTGGCATTAAAAAAATGTGCATGGGATTCATTGATGGAGGCTTCTAGACAGAAAGATAGTTCCCTCTTCTGGAGGCTGGTGAAAACACTATACCAACCGAGGGAAAGTGGCAACATAATGGATCTCGCCATAACTGGGGAAAGATGGCTAACCCATTTCAGCCAACTATATAATCATACAAGGAAAGAAGATATGACACTTCTATCAGGGGTGGTTCCTGCTGCAGGTAAAACTATAGCTAATAGTGGATGTGATTATCCCTTTCCTCATCCATTTCCACTAGATCTAACTTTTACTATAGAAGAAGTCTGTGCTGCAATAAGGGAAAGCGCATCAGGCAAGGCAGCAGGGCCAGACTGTACTCCGGTAGATGTGTATAAAGCTGAACCAGAGCTTTGGGCACCACTGCTTACAAATGTTTTAAATCAGGGAAATCGAAGTGGGTTCATTGAAACATGGTCTGATGCCATAGTGGTCCCTATATTTAAGAAAGGCAATAGGGACGACCCTACCTGCTATAGGCCAATATCCCTATTGGATGGCCTCATGAAAGTAGCAGGTAGAATCATTTTAAAAAGATTACAATTGTGGGAGGAAGATCATAAAGTAATTTCGCACCTGCAGTATGGGTTTAGGAAAGGCATCGGGACAACCGAACAGTGTCTAAACTTGTCCCTTCTTATCTCCAAATACACCAAAGCCAGAAGCGGAGCATTATTCATAACTTTGATTGATTTAAGCTCCGCTTTCGACTGCGTGGACCATTTACTATTATGGACCACGCTGGGTGAATTGGGTATTGATGCTCGCTTAATTACTTTTATCAAAGAGCTCTATAACAACTCAGGTGCTAGAGTGAGGTACGGCAATCAGGGGGAATGTCCTAAAAAAAATTCTATTTCAAGAGGGGTGAGGCAAGGCTGTATCTTGGCCCCACGGCTTTTTACTTATTATATTAATTCAGTCGGCCAACACCTTTCACTTGCATCAAATGATTATCCTACGGTGAAAGGTTTACCAGTCCCAATTTTACTGTATGCCGACGACGCTGCCATAATGTCTCAGACCCAAGTCGGTCTACAGAGGGCGGTAACCAACTTTGCTAGTTACATGAAGGATAGAGGCCTCAGAGTGAATATATCAAAAACATTCACTATGCCATGTACTAGAAAGATTAATAGAGCCCCTTGTAATATATTCCTGGATAAACAGAAAATAGCTACAACTGATAATTTCAGCTATCTAGGAGTCCTGTTTGACAGAAGGTGCCGCTGGAAGCCGGCGATTGCAGCAAGAAAGCTGGCTTTCACCCGCACCTTAGGCGCTCTGCGCACTTTCTCGGCTAGACTTGGCGGTAAGCCAACTAAGGAGCTGTTACAGATTTATCAGGCTAAGTGTGTGCCAACAGCTACTTACGGGGCGGGCCTATGGGGCTTTGAGAATGACTACTCTCTGCAGGGTTGCGAAAATAAGTTTTTATGCTACTTACTGGGAGTACCTAAAAGTACCTCTACATTTATGGCGCATATTGAGGCAGGAGTTAAATACCTCAGTGATACCATTAGGATGTCTCCAATCATCCTGTGGCATAAGGTGTGGTTAACTCCCGAAGCTAGCTTTAACAGGGATCTCATTGTAGACTGTTTAGCTTTAGACGGGGTTGCCAATTTCAGATGGTTATCATATGTAAGATCAATATTTTCTGAGTTGGGACACCCAGAATATTTTGAGAATCCAAGTACTATGGAGGGTATTTCAAGATCATTCCTTAAAAAAATGCTAATCAACCATCTGGAAACTGGGAGATGGGATTGTGAAAAACAAAAACACTCAGTTTTAAATTTCCAGGAAATTACCCCCAATGAAGGCTTGCAAACTTACTTGACTGTTGTCCCTAGTCAGTTTCACCGTATGCTTTTGTCCCGCTTGCGTCTAGGGACTTTTTTTCGCATGGTCACCTTACCTGACGTGAACATCTGGTCATCTAGTAAGCTGGTTTGTCCATGCGATAATATTGCTGTGCAATCCAACATACATATAATGTTCTTTTGTAAATTGTACAGTTATCCTAGACAACAATTTTTAAAATCCCTACTAAATCAATGGGGTCTGAGAAATTGTAGACCAGCCTTTCAGAGAATGTTACGGTTAGAAGATGACCATGTGATTTTTGCCGTTTCAAGCTTTCTAAATACAGTTATAAAGTATCGTAAATCCATGTGATAAAAGATTTCTTTCCCTGGTACCCAATTGTACATTGGTGTATGATGAGCTAGGTTCTAAGCGCATAACAATTGATGTTTTACTATGATTTCTTTTTTAACTTTCTAAGCTAGCGATTATTTGTACATGTTTTAATCATATTTGTAGTAATAACGTATAATGTAAAATTTCAATTGATGCATCTGCTGTGCTTTTATGATTTTTTATTGAAATCGAATAAAGCTTACATTTACTTACTTACTTACTAATGGCTATATAAGAAGCACCCTATACTATACTCAATATTGAATGTTTAGATAAAGATCCCTTTTTGGTTGCTGAAACTCCCCCTACCATTTGGTTAATCCATGGTTTCATTTCTCTTCTGATTTCGACGTTTTATTTCACATCATGTCTTCTGCGTTTCAAGTATGCAGATATGAAGGGATGAGTACACATTTTTTTACACAAAGCTTCATGCCTCTGTTTTCAGTACAGATGTATACACATGAACAACGTGACTTTTGTTAGACTACATGATTGTGGACATGAACTTCCTTAGGTCATTCATTAGTCTGCAGAGAGATTACACTTTATGGAGTATGTCATGCATCTAAGCCTAACTTAGCATGTTATTTGAGGGGTGTCCCCGTACACTTGATCAATAATGCATTTTTGTTGCTTTCTAATGGAAGTTAATTTTAAATTATCAAAGTTTTGGGATAGAACCAGGTGTATCTTATGTGGTCACTGTTTCCATAGTAGGCACTTGCTGTATGCATGTTCTGTATCCTCCCACATATACTTTCAGAGAAGTTACTTTCTGGACTCACAGCCTTATAGTTTCAAACTGAATTGTATCTTACAACTGCCTGAGAAACGTTTGATCTCCAAGGAGAACGTTCCTCACCTAAGTTCAATCTCTTTTACAAACTCAATTACCACAGCATTTCAGTGAGGTTGTGCTCTGTATTTGCAATGCTTCTAATACAGCTGGAGTGGCACACTTTTTTAAAGTGTTTGGGTCTGGACTGGTTTCTATGTTCCAAACTGAACTTGGAGTTATTCCATCCTTTTCACATTTCTTGTTTTCAAGCATCTTTTGAGCCATTCTGATTGGACTATTGTTACTTGTTACTATTTTCGTTGGTCCTCAATGGATGTAACATGAGGCCAGATGGAAATGGAACCATCATATGTCCTTCTGTGTCATGAATGCACGATACAGTATTTTGGAGAGTCAATGTTGCTGGAACTGAATGAGAACTGGTCTTTGTCCTTCCAGCCTGTATGGTTTCAGAAAGTCCAGCCTGTGTTTTGCTGTCTTTGAGTGTGAGTTCAACTTATGTCTTACTATCCAATTGTCACAATTTCCTGAAATAAATCTGCTTGTGCATCCTTTGCGGTCACATCGGCTGTGTTGTCAAATGATGCATCTTTCTTTGCTGCAAGATGTATTGACTTATTGGACATGTCCCCTTTTTTCGTAACAATATGTTTTTTAATTGGCAGTTTTTATGGGCTGTGACTCTGCTTGTTCCGTTAAAGAATTCCTAAGAAACACAAGGCTTTGCTACACAACCTTACTGCTATTGCTATTTTTTATGTAGTTGTATCCCCTGACCGCAGGGAGGGTGTTATAGGCATTATATTTAGGTTCTATTTTTAGTTTTTCTTTTTAACTGAGAATCTTTTTGAGATGGTCATTTGCACATGTTTTTCACTTAAACAAGAGAATGACACACATGCATTTATTTTTAGTAGACATTCTTGTTCCGTAGTCTGCACTGTTAGTTCCTGGGACACACATACTAAGACAGAATGCCCTTGCTTTATTATATGCTCGTAGGAGTAGACTCTTTCTCCAGGCTAAGAAAAGTTGTTTCTATGCATCTCTAGCAGCATGAGATATGGCTGGTGTTTTATTAATTAAACAGTGCCCCTTTTTTAATTTAGGGAGAGTCACTTCACACCAGAGTTATCATGAATGCTGCAGAGAGCTGCAAATAAGATAGAGCCCTGCTGGCCCCAACATTCTTCCTAATAAGGAAGCTAGCTGCATAAGCAAAGATGTGTACAGGCTTGCACAATAAGATGGGAGGCGTCTGTTAATGCACTGAGACCAGCTTCCTGAGATATTACACCAAGGTATGGGGTTGTTTCATTCCAACAGGGTCTGGCAGAAGGGTAATCCCATCCTGCTCTCGATAGAGTAGGATCATTATTAATAGATAGGAGCAACTTTAGGAACAATTAACATAGTTGTATTGTTTGTGTTTTTTACTATTCCAATAATGCTTATAACAATGTTGTGCTTCATCTGTGTAATAATCATAGTTCATATTTTACTTTTATGGATTACATCTTTGCAATAAACATTTGAAAATGTATTATTGCCTCCTTTCTTTGTAAAAATTTGGGTATGCAAACGTGACAAAAAAAAGGGTTGGATCTATTTCCACAAATTCCTTGTGAATAAGAGAAGTCATGTTTAAGGTTACCAACAGAATCTAGAACTCTCAAGGTTTAGGATTTAAATGCGGTAATGTGAGCTAGCCAAACCAACATTTACTGATGATATGAGTAGACTCAGTCACTACATCGTGAAGTTTTGCTCACCTAATACATAGTCCTACTAAATTCATAGAAACAGAATCTTCAATGCATTTTCATTCAGTGGTTCCCCGATGACAACTCCTCCTTCTGGGACACCATTAGCTGCCTTGCCCTGCTGAACTGAACCTGCCTAAACATCTTTCTTCCAAAATTCTTCTAAGTCTAACGGTAAGCGAGACTGGGCCCAATCCACCTTGTGTATCTAAATTGTGCTACATCGTGGTAGGCCATAACTTTTTACTTTGCCCTGGTCTCCAGCGACTAGATGCCTGCGGTTGGATGCTTAGATCTTTTACACACTAATTTATACAAAAAATGTAAAACATGCATAACTCAAGTTCTATTGATTAGATATTTGTTGCTCTGGTGCCAACTTTTTAGCACATTTTTCTCAGTTTTCTTCAATTGGTGTGTGACGTTTCACGTGTGGTGTTTCAACTTTATTCCTGTTTATGTGTTGCATAAATATTTGACACATTGCCTCTAAGTTAAGCCTGCCTGCTTTTGTGTCAAACTACCAGAGCGTTAAGTACAGGATAATTTGATTACTTTTGTGGCTGACAGGAATTGTAATTTCTACTTGAGAGGGGATCTCACCCCCTCCTCGACCAAAAACCCAATTTCCTACAGGTACTACATAAATATTTTATTTGATGTCTGGAATGATGGACAGTAATACAGGGTAACAATAAATCTTAGGATAGTAAAGAAACATCAGGTTTCAATATAAAACAGGAGAGAATTTGATTGGAAAATGTAATCTGTAGCACAATAAACAAACTCTCAGATTACAGTGACCACGGAGCAATTCGCAGTGTAGGAGTTCCCAATAGTTAAGATGATAAAAAGCATGTAGGAAGAATCCAAAGTTCAAAATTAAATACTTGCCTTGCTAGAGGGAAGGGCCAAATGACTTTTTTTACAATTCCAAATAAATACAAATGATTAACCTTCTTTCTGCAAAACATGACAATTGTGCTATATATGAAGTGAAATATTATTGAGCAGCTCTTTAATGTTTAATATTCCTTAATGTTGAATATTTTACACACTAAGGTCACTTTACAACACCAAAGAAGAAAAATAAACGTGTGAAAATGGTAATACAGTGAGATCTTCTGCTAGTCCTTAAAGTTTATCATAATTACCTATACAATAAACTAGTAAACAATACTGAACATAAAAAATTGGTTCTGATTTTGTTTTTGTTTTTACAATATTTGCTGTTAATTTTGATTTATATTATTCTATTAACTGAACCTGAATTTTCAAACTTGCGCTATCCCACTTTTGCATTCAGATAATATTTGATCTTTCTTCATGTTTGATGTAAGAAATTGGATTATTATTTGCAATGGGTGCTGCACACCTCGAGGAATAATTACTACTCTTGTCAGGCTGAACTATTTAAGTCACTAAGTTAACCAGAGCTCAACCGCCTGGCAGTGAACGCTGGTAGGGGATGGTGGTGGGGCAGGGGGAGTATTAGGGCATAAAAAGAAAACTTACCTGCTGGTCGCCAGCCCTCGCCAGCGGCCACCTCTTCTCTGCAGGAACCAGGAACAGGGAGCAGCCAGGCTTGCAGACTCCCCTAGCCAATAAAAACACTGCTGATTGCAGCGTTGTGCTTGGTCTGAGTGCTGTGGTTCGGCGCTCAAACAGGGAGTGGGAGCATGGGTATGTTCTCCACCCAGGCTGTGATATAGACTGGGTGGAGAACATGCAAAGTGTGCATGACTGTTTGGCCGGGCAGAAACAGGCGGCCAAACAGTCATGTGCACTTAAGGTGCTGCAGCTACCACACCTCCTCCCTCTGGGTCACATGAGCCAAGACCCGCCCTAACCTGGTGGCAAGTGCAAAGCTAATAATAAAATGAAAATAACGTTCTGTTATTATCATGTTATTTTTTCCTTTGCACTGCTTTAAACCACTGGGCTGACCCTCTTCCACCTTAGTGGAGGAGCCGCTGCTGCCGGCGGTAACTATGGCATGTAGCAGACAGGCTTAACTTGGAGAAATGTATAAAATATTTTTGCAGTGCCAAAACAGTAATAAAGTAAAAACACCAAACAATAAAAATCTCAAACCAAGAAAAATAGAGAAAAATTTTGTGAACAAAATGACAGCAAAACAACACAATCATAATAGGGGGAACCTGAGATATGAATTGGTAAGTATTTAAGTGAAAATATCACCAACAAGCATTTACAATGCAATGGTCTCGTCTTTGTTAAAGTTAGAGCTATTGGCATTGCTCATGACATTATTTTTGTTTATGTTTTTGTTTTTAAAACATAAATAAATGGCATTGTCATTTACAATGCCAATAGCTTAATCTCTCGCAAATGCAAGACCTATTGCATTTGCACCCACACACAGAGCCACCCACACAGAGCCACCCACAAAGAGCCAACCACACAGAGAGCCACCCACACAGAGAGCCACCCACACAGAGAGCCACCCACACAGAGAGCCACCCACACAGAGAGCCACCCACACACACACAGAGCCGAACATACACAGAGCCATACACACACACAGAGCCACACACACACACACACAGCCACACACACACACACAGAGCCACACACACACACACAGAGCCACACAAACACACACAAAGCCACACACACACACACACACACACACAGAGCAACACACACACACAGAGCCACACACACACACAGGCTGTAACTGGAAACAGGCAACAAGCAGAGGAACCCTTAATGAATGTAAGTTGCTGCTACACTTGGGCACCCACATGGGCTCTCTAAAGGAAACATCATGGACTACCGAATTAGGTAGCTCAGCGAGCTAAGCACTCGCTGACGAGATCTGCAGAAAAACTGACATTTTTAATGTTAATCTTAAATAGACAGTTCCCCCAAACATGCTATGACCACTCTAGTGGTTTTACATTTATGATTAGCTGGACCATGTATAACTACTAAGGGCAAACAGATGGGTGTGATATGCACCCGAGGGCTAATTGCACCAATATTACCCTATAAGCCGTGACAATGACACCCGCCACGGACTTCTCGAAAACCCCAGATGTTCTTATCACCTATCCAGATGCCCTTAATTGGAGTCTGGTTCAGCATGAGGACATCTAGCTATGATGCTCTCCGGAACACTGACCCTGGCACAGTCCCTCAAGATCACAGGTGGTAATGCAGAACTGAACCCTTATGGCCCTGAAAGTAGACAAACACACTGCCCTACAGACCATTTTGACTTCCCACAGTCCACACTACCCAACCAAAGAAATTCAGACTAAACGTTTCCCAAAGCACAGTCCCCACAGGTCCCATCATTGCATTTTAACTCACAGGTCCTAATTATCCGACATTTGAATGTTTTTACGAGGAAAGCACAATACACTTTCCCAACAAACGTTCATCGCAGCCCTTAAAACGCAGGAGGCCTCGCCCACTAAGTGTATACCACAAAAACTCACACACCGCACTGGACTTTCAAAGCCCCAGCCCACCGGGAAAATATCCGATGGAATGAAAGGACAGTCCGGCCCTGCCCATACACAACCAAAGTGCCAGTGCCTCACAGTATACAGGTGAAGTGCCACCTAAGGACTATCTCATGCACAGTTCAAGTGACACTGAATGCAGGACTCTGTAAGTAGGTGACGTGTCACCATCACACCTTTCACGTGCAGCTGAAGTGACATCCCATGCAAGAATTTAGACACTCCTTGTGCGGCGCCCGTCGCCTCCTTCGTGCATAGCTTAAGTGTCACCAAGTGCAGACCGGAGTGCCACACGGTGCCTGTTTCCATGCGCCGCTGAACCTGCTGCCTGCTGAATACTCTCCTGGAACAGCACACAGCTGGAATGTCACTCAGTAACACATATGCAGCTGGTGTAATGCCCAGTGCCTACCCACCCCAAACACAGTTAGCATAACACTGCATTGGAAAAGACGTTTTGCAGCTTTTCTCTCCCTACAACCACACCACATAAGAGGCGAGCCAACTAAGTCTTAAGGCCCACTTTGTCCTTGGTACAAAGGGGAGGTCCAGTCCCTTAGAGCTCTTCACTGGTAACAGATAACAGGTCTAGTCCAATTCCGCTCTTCCATAGGTCAACAAAGTGTTCTGATGGGGTGCCTCATTTATGCCTGGCTCTAGCTAGTGGGTGGGGGTGACTCCTGGATACTCCCTAACCAATGGGTTAAAAGATCTCAGGGACAACCCTACCCACTTTTTCCATAGTTTCTTTACTGCAAACTGGCCCAAAATGCCATGTGTCAGGGCAAGGTGGCGAAAGTCTTTGGCCAAACTGAACCTGGGCTCTGAGGGTTGTGGGTGTGTAAGGAAGCCCACTATGGTAATCACCACCAACTTCCAACATGTAACACAAAAATCCAGTTTGAAGAAGACACTGTACCCTCAACAAACCCAGAAGAAAAAATTCGGTAGGACAAATGAAGGGTCCTTCAGCAACCAGGCGAGACGCGTGCATCTATTCCTTGATCAACCACAGTTCCATTGACAGATCACCTGCTTCAACTATCCTTCTATCCCAATGTTTAATTATGAGCTGACATGTGCATCCATTCGTTTTTCAGTCGATTCACTCGCCTCCACACCTGTCTATCCAACTCCCCATGTCTCTGTTCATTCATTCATCTACTCATACACACACGCAGACAGGAGTACCTTTTTCATCTCTTCTTACATGCATCCATCTATTTAGCTACCTACCTATCTGCTCAAGTATCACATTCCCCCACCCAGGCGTCATTTATGCTATAAGGAGCCCATTACGCATCTAGTTATTCATCCTTATAGTGCCATTATTGTGCAGCATTACTGCCCTAGTAGCACAAGGACGATTGCTATGTGTTTTAGGAATGTGCAAACACCCTGGCATAGAAACGGTTGGCTACACCTAGACGATGGAGCCCCTCTGTCATAGTTTCATTTTATTTTGTTGGATGGTCGGCAGACAGTGGTACAGGTCAGTCCACTGGGAACTTTTAGTTAGCTGAAGGTAAAAGCTCCATGTGTCATACATTTGCTTGTAGAATGTCACGTGTATGTACAATGATACTATGGAAATGTTAATCTAAAAACTTAGAAGCTATGAGTTTCTCGTTGCTCAAAAGGGTGTCATTTCTAATATTAATAGGTTTTCCTTATCTTCATTGCTTGATTTTGCTTTCAGTAAAGTGTCACTCATAGTCACAGTACTAAATAGTTCAATTCAGAAATTGGCTCGTAACCACATGCACTGCATACCCAAAGAAACATCCATCTAGACCACTGTTTTCATAGTTCTTCTCTCTCCCATTTTCTATCCCTCCTCCACTTGCATCCTATGCCACCAGATCTTTTTTTGCTCTTACCCTAAGGTTAGATCATATATAGAGGCACAACTACATAAATATTAAAGGCCAAAGAAACCTGACAGAAACACTCAGACTCCCAGTCTTCCCAGCTTCCTCTATCTCTCAAACACTACCTAGTCTTCACCTCTGTCTTTTCTCCTGGTAAGGTTTGAAGGTGGTGGGGTTAGGAGGGTAGAGAGTAGAGCAGCGACGGCTCCTCCGTAGTGGCAAAGAAGCGCCCCCCCCCACTGCTAAAAGCCAGCAGATGAACAATAAAATGATAATAAAATAATTTATCATTTTATTTTTCCTTGGCTAGACCAAGGGGCCTGAGTTAACAGCAGGGCCATCATCTAGGGACAATAGCAGGGAGGAGGAGTGGAGGAGGAGTGGTGGGCACTGTTAGTTCGCTTGTTGGTTTGGCCGGCCAACCTAGGAAGGCCAAACCAACATGCACACTTACATTTCTCTAATCCAGCTGTGCTGTATTTCAAGGTAGAGAAAAGCCACAGACTCATATGCCTTAGTGAGCATTAAATCAGTCCGCTCAGGCCAATCCTGGTGATGCTGTCATGCTGGGTAATAGCATGAGAGCAGCTTCGAGATTGGCTGTGCAGTCTGGGACCTGTACAGCTGCAGGTAAGTTCTTTTTTTCTTTTTTTGAATATCCACTGCCCTATCACTTTCTATTGAGAGTAGAGGCTTCTACATAGAAAGTTCTAACACCAAATATTATTGAGTTTAAATAGATGAACCAATAAAAGATTTGTGTATGCTAACTCATACTGTGCCTCAGCTGCTAGCATTCTCATTTACTTCATTCTTCCTGACGGTCCTATCAGAAAGATTGTACATGTATACACGGGTGTGGAGTCATTCATGCTTTTTCAATCACACCTACAGTTTTCACATAACAATGTCTCTCACCACTGCAGTGTCCAGTTTTCCATGAACTCCTGTTCCTGCTTGCTGCTCTCATGCTCTCCTATTTTAAACCCTCCCTCAGGCCGTGTCATTCTCTCCCAGTTGTCTCCTGCAGTCTACCCAAAGGACTCACGTCCACTTCTCCCAGGAGTACTAATCAGGGAACTGCTGCTCTCTACGTGAGGTGAAAAGCAAGGCAGCCTGGAGCACCATTTTGCAATGTGACAGCAGTAAAAGGTAACCTAGAAAAACATTTAAGGCTCTGTGAGTGCCTGAGGGAGTAGTGTTGCTCCCATTGCCAACACGGGTGATATGCTGACCTTCACATAATGGTTTTCCTTGGCAACTAGGCAACCATTGCATGATACCCAACCGTTGGAAAACTTTGGCCCAGTCACAAAAAGGGTCATTCTGGGCCATATGGGAGCACGCATGATATGTTGGCTACCTCTGGTAAAATCCTGGGTTGGGTAAATGAATGATTGAATATACTTTTATTTGATTTCATTAAAAAAATCATAAAAGGGTGGGAAAACCACCTTGAGTAAAACTTACAAAGATGTACATTGTTATTATTTTTATAAAGGATTTTTTTTTAAAGGAGATATTTAAAACAATGTTAACATGTAAACAAGGCTGTTGGAGGATTTTGGAGCCAGGTGATCTAACACTGCATGAGTTGATTAATGGATTCTGCATTGGCCAGTTCTCTTGCAGCGATTTTTAGAAAGTTTATGGCTCTACAGGACAGTGGGATGGGTGAGCCCCTGAGACATTGAATTACTGCTGCTCTGCAGGTTCTCATTTGTTCCTTCCTGAGGACCTCCCTAAGGCCCGTTTTGCGTGTATCTATTAGAACAGGGCAAATGCATAGTATATGCAGTAAGGACTCATCCCAACCTAACACATTAGGAGTCCCACAAGGCTCGACGTTATCCCCAGATCTATTCAACTTGTATGTAGAACCCCTCACGGAGATTCTTGGAAAATCACAGATCTCCTATCACATGTACGCAGATGACACGCAAATATATATGAAGATCACCTGTCGGGATGACATTGTCCTAATGAATGAAACACTAAAAGGAGCACTACAATGGCTAACAGCCAATCATCTAAAACTTAATGCCGACAAAACAGAATTCCTATTAATATCACCTGCAAAGAGTCAACCAGAGGTAAAAGAATGGACTAAACTGGTGACTGCTCTAAACTGTACCCCGACCCTAATCAATTCAGCTAAATCACTAGGAATTACGTTAGATAAGAACCTCGACATGAAAGACCACATCAACACAATGGCCAAGAGCGCCCGTTTCCACCTGAATTATCTAAGAAAATTGAAACCCTTTATCTCAGAAGCAGATCTAAAACTGGCTATCCAATCACTAGTGATCTCGAGAATTGAATACGGATGCACCACATTAGCTGGCCTACCGAAGACATCCACTGCACCACTAAAAGCCTGCCTCAACGCTGCGGCAAGACTCATCACGGGAACGAGAAAATTCGATCACATATCGCCCCACTTAAAGGCACTAAACTGGCTATCTTACGAAGCGAGAATTAAAATGAAGATGGCATGTATTACCCACAAAGCGGTTCACCTCAACATGCCAATATATCTAGCCAAGAAAATTAAGCTATCAGGAGGTAACAGACCAACTAGAAGCGCGAGGGAGCTGCTACTACGACCGGCCTTCTTCCACAAGAAAAAGACCTATGACCGTGCATTCTCCGGAGCCGCCCCCAGAGTCTGGAATTCCCTCCCCCCTAACATCAGGATGATTCAAAATTTTGTAAAATTCAAACGAGAACTGAAGAACCACTTGATGAGTAAATAACATACTTAGAGATCCCCACCGACCATTAGTATGAACACTCAAGACAAAGAAGGTCGGACTCATCTTGAATAACAGGAAGATCAACTAGACAATGACCGAGTCCCGTTCAAACAGCGGCTATACACTCCAAGACTACCTCAACTATACGTGATCTCTACACTACATTTCACACCTTCAATGATATAATTCCCTACCCTACTTAGCTATCTATTTAATCCTTACCACATGCCAAACCTATTCAACTCTTATTGCTATTTAACCATGGAATTGCACTGATAACACTATGTAACCTACCTCACCGAGCCTGAGGATATGACTATGACTCTAGCCGTATCTTTGCACCTCTTAAGGCTTACGTTACAGACTTTAAGAAGATACTTATCTAAGCACCACTGTTAACATTTCGCCTACTACCTCATATATGTTTGTTGTTATAATGGCTATTATAATGTCAATCGGTAATTTTGTAATCTTTTCTATGTTAAGCGCTCTGATACCCACAGGTCTTGTCCGCGCTATATAAAACTCTAAATAAATAAATAAATAAATAAATAAGCTCCGCACAGGCGGCATTCCTTTGATTGCCATGCGTATTTCCATTTCGGGGTGAGGTCCTTTGATGGATAAGACCCAAGCCTTAAAAGCGTTAAAAAGTGTTTTTTCTGATGCGGAAAATTATCTAGCAAGTAGGATTGAGGTTTCAACCTTTGGTATGTCTGTATCACGGTCCAAAGCGATACAAAAGGGGATGATGGACGGAGCATCTGAACCAATCAAACACTCACACCCAGTCAAAAGATCTGGGTTTAATCCATCACCGTTCTTTAGCCCACTCTGCCACCCCAGTTCAGACATGGCCATATGCAAATCAGTCTGACCCTGTGCCTCATGGGAACAGTCCAGCCCGAACCGCCAAACCATGCCCACCCCCTTTTGTACCGCTTTGTATCACGGTCCAGGCATGTTTTTTTTTTGCTAGGGCAGTTTTGTCTAAACGTAAAGAGAGCTGTTTTATGGCTTTGTTGACCACAGATTTAAAGCCGCAGTAGTTAGGAGCTGAAAGCCATGCCTCCTCTAACTTTAGAGCTGAAAGCGAGGCCTTCAGAGCTTCAAAGATTGAATTTTTGAGGCTGCCACCGCCAACCATACAAAATAGCAGAGCGGCATTAGTGGCACTAGCGGCATCAGTGGCTTCTATGGTAGTGGTAGCAAAGGAATCAAAACTCTCTAAACTGCCCATTGTGAACATAACAACTACTATAACACTCTCATCAAGCACGCTAAGAACGCCAAGACGGACTCAGACATAGCTGAGCAGGAAGCTGAGCAGGCAAATTCCAGATCAAGGCTCAATTAGGCTACAGAGTAACAGTCAGACATACGATATGTCGGATAGCGCTAGGGCTGGGGCTGAGAGGCAAGGATCTGAGCCAGTACGTGAACAAGTATCTGAACATTTAACTGAACTAACTGAGTCAACTATCCATCTAAATGACCCGGAAGCACCCGAAGAACCTCGACAAGCAAATTTAGAGAAACAAAACTCTAATAATGCCCAGAAGGCAAAAGATGGACAGCAACGACCGGAAACTAGAGGGTCAAGGGCCAAAGAAAAAGTAGCAGAGAAAAACAGCGGTAGCAGCTGCAATGTGGAGAAATCTAAAAACAAGGACAAAAATAAAAATACGGAAAAAGGCACAGACAAGGCCCTTGACTAAAAGCCGGAGAGAAACACTAATAAAGATAAGGATAAAGACAAAGACAAGGATAAAGACAAGGATAAAATGGAGAGTAATGAGATTACAATTCAGAATGACAGAGCAATGGCTACTGAAGAACGGGCCTACGACGATGATAACTCGGAACTAATGGCCAAAAAGGCAAGAAGATTAGAGACTATTAAAAACCTGAAAGCGGCTGCTAAAACCACGGGTCAACAGGTAGATTCCCAGCCCCGGATCTCTAATATATTTATTCCAATATCCAAGGATGGGCAAAACAAAGCAACAAAAAATCTTAAGTTAAAAGAGAAGGAAAACACAACTTCACCCGCATCAGCACAAGATGAGAAGGACCCTCTGCCTATACTCCCAATTGAACCCCTGAGACCTGAACACCTGGCACTTACATCCTCCCCAGGTAGAAACCTATTTCTGGAGTCCAAAGTATCTGTCGCTGAGTCTGATTCGGACATTTATGAGACAGGAGTATCTATCTCTAGCGTGACGAGTGACTCAAGCGAAGATGACCCAAGCGAAAGAAGCTCTAGCCTTAAGCTAGTAGTAACAACCCTGGAAGTATCCGACAACACATTCCCAGGGAAATCAGGGGCATTTTGTCAAAATCCGACTCCAAAGAAAAAGCTGGAAAAAAAAAAGAACAAGACACAGAAGGCACCGCAAAAACATCCTACCACGAAACCACAGATCCCGGGAGCAATGTGGAGCATGCTAAAGAAAGACCTAAGCATACACAGAATAACTTAACATCTCAAAATCCTAGAAAACCTGAATCACATATGTGCGCTATGAGGGTTCGAGAGGAGATGACCCCAGTACAAAATGAAGAGTACAATGACAGACATGGAAATACAGATGAACCATCTATGAGCAAAGTATTTAACTCCATCAAACTTTTTCATAAGGATGTCAAAATGGACAGCAATAGGAATCATGCGGCCATACAAAAACTGCAAGGTGCTGTTCATAAAATCGGCCAAACATGCACCAAAATATCTAATCGAATGGCCTCTGTCGAAACCCGTACAGAAAATCTTGAGTCCGATGTCACCAAACTTCAATACCAGGAAAAAGAGCATGACGGCATTATCAAAGATTTGATGCAAAAGGTAGAAGATCTGGAGAACAGAGGCAGAAGAAACAACCTGCGCTTTGTCGGCATCCCCGAGGGCGCCGAGGGTAAAGATCCAAGAGGGTTCATGGCCTATCTTCTAAGAACATCCTTTCCCGAACTCCAAGCCTGGGATATGAATAAAGAGATTCAACGCGCGCACCGCTTCCCCTTGGTACTCCCCAAACACACACATAAAACCCCACAGTATCCGAGAGCAATGTTGGTTTACTTCGGGAACTTTATCTTAAGGGAAAAAATCTACGATATTGCCAGACCCTCAAATATAAAAGAATACAAGGGATTTACCTTTTTCGCGCGCCCGGACTTCGCCCACGCCACAGTAGAGCGAAGATGGTGAATGAGGCAACTGTTCGCCCCTTTTGAGCAAATCGGAGCAACCGTGTTCTTGCAAAACCCGGCTCGTCTTAAAGTCATTTATAAAGGAACAACTAAAAGCTTCATAAGCAAAATCCAGGCCGAATCCTAACTGAAAGAAATCACTGAGACAGCCAAGCATAACACCGGAAAATAACATAATGGCACAGAAGAAAAGACTGGACACTAGCAGTACATTGATAAAAGACTAAATAGAGGGGGAAAGCATCTCACTTTCTATAGTTTGGGTTGTGATGATAACAAAGTGAAGTAACTTATTTTTATTCTATCAACCCGAAATGTATATATTGCTGATCAGGCCACGCTGCATGCTGGGAAGTACTGCCCACACCGGCACCTACACCTGGGTGCCCAATGACCCAGAACGTCTCGCAGGGAGGTGGGGAGGGGGGGAGCAGGGGAGGTTGGGAGGGAAAGGGGGGAGCTTCTAAAAAAAAAAAAAACTAAAAAACAGAATCAGAATTAAGACAGGCGCCACATCTTATACTATGTTAATACTACTCTCAGGGAACAAGGTAATGAAAAGTAAATTAAAACAAACATACCATCATTATCAGTTGAGGTCACAGACATATTATGGGCCACGAAATATAGGATTATGGCGAAGTTAACTATTCGAACCTGGAATGTTTCAGGTCTCTTAGATAGAGATAAACGCCAACGGCTGAGCGAGATAGTATATCAAAACCCAATAGATATTATCTGCCTTCAAGAAACGCACCTGCCCTTGGATAAGAGGCACCTTCTTAAAATTAGAGGGTATAACTTATTAGCGTGTACCTCACAAACATCTAATACTAGGGGGGTAGCGGTGCTTGCTAAAAAATTTCGGGGACAAGCTACCCATAAATTAGTAGACACTCAGGGCAGATGGGTTATTATTAAACTGGGCCTTGGCATTACTATCTGCTCTATTTACGGATCTAACCAAGATGATCCGACTATATTTGAGATACTTGAGCTCGAACTAGCAGCTATACAGGGCCCACTTATACTATGTGTCGACCTAAACATTTCGCTAGGCCCTCAATTCAGCAGCCATACACATCAACACTATATTGGCCGTAAGCCCAGAGTTTTTAAAGCTATTTCTAGACTCTGTGGCAGCTTTGGTTTAAATGACATATGGGAGCTTAAAAACTACCCGGACCCAGGCTACACCTATTATTCCTGTCCCCATAGCAAATATGTCAGGATTGATTATCTATTTACCACAAACGATCTGGTGAACAACGACACAATCGTAAAGGAACCTAAAATTATCTCCGACCATAATGCTTTAACTCTCACAGTCAAGCTTACATCCATTAAGAGGGAACGCAGAAGCTGGACCTTTGATAGGAAGCTGCTCGCCAACAAGGAATATATTACTCACATTACTAGTTGGGCTCAAGAGTTCTTCGATATGAACAGATATAGTGCCTCTAGGACTGTAGTGTGGAACTGTTTTAAAGCGGCTCTAAGAGGCGAAACAACAAGCTACCAAGCTAGAATACGGAAGCAAACTAGCATGGGGTATCATCAGAAACTGGCTGATCTGGCTAGAGCCGAGGAAGAACACACTGCGCAAATAGCACAAGGGGAAAATGGGAAATTAGCTATGTACCACCTGCTGGTGTTAAAAACCGAACTCAATTCTGGCTTGACTCAGAAAGCTGCCGAGACGTTTAAAGCACATCGGAAAGAAATATACGAGAATGGGGAAAAGGTTGGCAAACAACTTGCACTACATACACGTCAACAAATCTCCTATAATGCTATCACAAAGATAAAACTAGAGCGGCAGACGCTTACACAAACACCTGATATAATTAGCGCTTTCCAACACTACTATCAAACCCTCTATCAGGATAATAATATAACTAGTAGGGCAGACTCAGACCTGTTTTTGAATAATCTTCTTGAACACCCAGAGGCAAATAAGACTCTAGATGATAACATCAGAGAGGATCTTGAGAAAGAAATTACACTTATAGAAGTTCAGCTTGCCTTGTCCTCACTGGCCTCTGGGAAAGCGGCAGGTCCTGATAAAATCCCTCTTGAATTATATAAAATTCTTAGTCATACCATAGGTCCACTTATTTACGATCTTTTTTTAGGGATTCAATGGAGCGGTATTTCACCTACTTCATGGAGAGAAACAAATATAATTATCTTTCCAAAAAAGGGCAAGCCTCTGGATCAACTATCATCCTACCGTCCAATTTCCCTAATCAATTCTGACTCCAAATTATATGCCAAAATAATGGCCATCCGGCTCGGTCGGGTCATCGAACAGCTGGTCTCCCCATGGCAGCATGGGTTCATCCCCGGCAAGGGCACGACCAACCACACTCGAAGAGTTATTTCCCTGTTTGACATAATGTCTGCAACGGGAGGTCAGATGTCGATGATTCTTTTGGATGCAGAGAAGGCCTTTGACCAGGTGTCTTGGAATTTTTTATGGGCAGCACTGACCCACTACAATTTCAGCCCCAAATTTGTCAAATCTATAATGGCCATAGCAAAACTACAAATAATGGGCTCTGAATCAAGTATAATTAGAGTAACCAGAGGCACACGACAAGGCTGCCCTTGTTCCCCAATATTATTCACCCTTTATATAAACCCTCTAATTTTGAAACTTCTAGAGAACCCTCGAATCATACCTATAGTGGTTAATCAATTTGAAACTAAAGTATTGGCCGATGCCGATGACATTGCGGTATTAACACCGAACCCCTCCGAGGCAATGTCCGAAATAGAGACAATAACACAAACATATGGACTTTACTCTGGGTATTCATTAAATAAAGAAAAAACAATTGTGCTGTGCACTGATAATATCATCTGCAACGATCGTAGGAAAACCAATAGTGCTACATACCTAGGTGTCAGCATAAGCCTCGATGTCACACAAATCCCCAGACTCAACTATGAGCCCTTACTAAATACTATAAAAAAAGACTTAGACTGGGTAAATAGCCTACAGTTATCTATAATCGGCAGAGGAAACTTTCTAAAAATGAATATCCTTCCTAGGGTGCTCTATTTGTTCAGAGCTATTCCTTTAATTCCCGAGGAGAAGGTCCTCAAAATACTAGATTCTGTTATGTCTAAATTTATGTGGCAACAGGGTAAAATTAGAAGATCCTTGAAGCTTCTGTCGCTTCCTCAGAACAAAGGAGGATTAGCAGTTCCAAATATTCTGTTCTACCTCTGGGCTTCATTTCTGCAACAGATGGCTCCGCTTCTTAATCTCAATCCCAATCCAGAGACTCTCGAGGCTGAACCTCTCCCATCTATCTATGAGCTATCCCTAGGTGAAAAAGCTAAAGGTCTCTTTTTGAGGCAAGTGGAGAGAAGCTATTATAAAAAGAATAAATTCAAAGTTATCACCAGTACATGGAAAATATGGCTCAAAACCGCGAAATATATGCATATTTCAAAATTTAATAGATACTCTCCATTATGGCACTCTAACTTATTTCCCGAACTAGGAAACGAAGCTATCTCAAAGAAATGGCAATCCATTGGCATTATTACAACAGGCGACTTTTTGGGTGCGAACCAGGCTTCTACCTTTGCAGACCTACAACAAAAATTTCGCCTTCCAAATGGGCACTACCTCAAATGTTTGCAGATTCATTCTATTCTTAAACACAAGGCCCCCAATATCGACTTGGGGAGAATTGAAATTATCGATATTATAGGTAAAAAAAACTACAAGAATAGATACAATCTATGGGCAACTGCTGGATAAGCTACAAGACGATATAGAGCATACGGAAACTGTTTGGGCAGACAAACTCGACAATACAAATGTAGATATCGACATGAGTCCAGTCCATGGCACCGAAACAGCTGTACTTACGGCCATGGAAGAACTTCGAGTGCGTGCAGACAGGGGCCAGGCGGTGGCCTTGATCCTGTTGGACCTGTCTGCCGCATTCGACACCGTCAACCACGTGATCCTGCTAGAGAGGCTGAGAGCGGCTGGGGTTGATGGCTCAGCCCTGATTTGGTTCCACTCTTTTCTCAGCGACAGGAAACAGGCTGTTTCCCTTCCCCCTTATCAATCTGCCTTCTCCCCAGTCCCTCACGGTGTACCCCAGGGTTCTTCTATCAGCCCGATTCTCTTTAATGTTTATTTACTACCACTGGTCTCTCTCATTAAATCACACAACATAACCACAGTAAACTACGCAGACGACACCCAGCTTATTTTTTCCTGGGAGGGTGAAGACTCTATTACTTTAGAAGCATTCCACGACTGCCTGAGAGATACTGCTGGCTGGTTACACCATAATTCCCTCCAATTTAATTCCTCTAAAACCGAGGTTCTGTTCTGCCCAGCCAGCCGCATACCTCGCCCTCTGCCTGCTGGTTTCTGGCTTCCAGAAAACTCGGACAATCCGTCACCTGTGGCCAGTGTTCGGAATCTGGGCGTCATGCTTAATAACAAGCTGAGCATGGAAACACAGGTTTCGAGAACAGTTGCCACCTGCTCTGCCCTTATGCGATCACTACGCAAAATCCTGCCACTATTTCCACTATCCGCTAGAGCGCAGATAGTCAGGTGTACCATTCTTAGTCGCATTGACTATTGCAATGCTCTCCTGCTTGACTCTCCCTTGGTACTACTGGACCGACTCCATCGTGTCCAATCAGCAGCAGCCAAACTGGCCCTTGGATGGACCAGAAGATCCTCAACCAAGGCTGCTCTAGCCGAGCTGCACTGGCTTCCCTTGAAGCAACGTATTGCCTTCAAGTCTCTTTGCTTGGTCTTTAAGGCATTACATGGGCTAGGACCTATCCCTTTACAACGGATGTTTACCTGGTATACACCAACCAGAGCTCTTCGATCCGCCACCGCTCGACTTGTAACAGTACCCAGATTCAAGAAAGCTAGGATCGGGGGAAGATCATTCCGAGTGGCGGCTGCAAAGCTCTGGAACAGTCTGCCCGCCGACATCCGCCATACTTCACAGCTCCTGCCTTTTCGAAAACTAATAAAGACTTGGCTTTTTCCCTAGAGTCCCTCCGTCACTACTAAACAATCTTCTACTATTTCTATCTTAGGAGTAGCCACCCTAGCGCCAGGATGCCTGCCAGGCGACAGCTGCGCTCTATAAATGTTTTAAATAATAATAATAATAATTTTAAATAATAAATAATAATGAGTCTTTACCTATCATCACGTCTTCTTATGTCAGCTAGTTTAAAAGCCCAGATGTACAAAACTATATATAATTTATATTTTACCCCGGCTAAATTATTTGCCTGGGGCAAAAGAGAGAATGACCACTGCCCTAGATGTCTTAAAGGCCCCGCTACATTAATACACATGTTCAGTGAGTGTGACCAATTAACACTTATTAAAAAAATTATCTGTGAATTCTGGGAAGAAGTGTTTGGCCATAAGATACCTGACTCCCCCACGCTATATCTGCTAGGCACTGATAACACACTTAGCCTAAATAGGGACGAACAGGCCATGCTTTTTATCGGAGCGGCGGTCCTCAGGGTAATACTAGCAGCGTGGTGCAAAGACTCAGATCCGTCGAGTTTTCAGATGTGGTTAGCCCGCTTTCTTGGTATTTTTAACCAGGAAAGCAACATTTATTCCACTAGAGGGCTAAAATCGGCAATGCGCTGCAAGGCGATTTGGCAACCAATCACTAACTGGAGAAGGGGGCTCTGCTCAGAGTGATAATAAACCACGGTAATATGTTTTCTCTTATAATCGATTTCCGCCCTTTTTCCTTCTTTTTTTTTTTTTACTCTCCTATTGTTACTAATTTTTTAACTCGCCAACCCTCCTTTTTTTTCTCTTGCTTTACTTTCTATCTTTATCATTATGAGAATGTATTATATATGAAAGTGTTTGCGTACTGTACAATATTATTGTATTTGGACTCCTGTCTTTGCTGGTTCTGACAAATAAAAAAGTATTAAAAAAAAGATTTTTTGAGGCTGGCTTGCTTTTCGATTTCTACTCAACAATGGTGGGCAAGTGTGTTTTCCTCTTCATCCCGCATCCTCCAATAGTACTTGACTAGTGCGCCTTGTCTGTCGGGGATCTGATTTCTTAGATCATACTCAAGTCGAATTTGAGCTTGCGAAATATTAGGGGAATTGTAAACAGTTTCTTGAAGCGAATTGATTGTTCCAAGTTCAGGCCTATACCATCCTTGGTGTTCAAAATTTCTGGAACATTAGAGATGGAAGGCAGGAATTTTGCAGCTATAACCTTTAGTAGGTGACCAATGAAGCCGCCTGCACGCTTGTTGAAGGCAAACTGCAGCTGTTTAGATTTCGTACGACAGATGAATATTGAAAGTTAGTTTGCGATCAATTTGAAAGCCTAAGTATTTGTATGAGTCCACCTCGGTCAAAGGTCGCTTGTCCAAGTGAATTTGTGATCGGCTTGGTGGTGTTTGTAAAAGCGCATCACCTTCGTTGTTTGGTGATTGATGGTTAGTTGGACCGAGGTGGTATAAGCCCCAAGTTCAGTAATTAGTCGTTGCAAACCAACTGGCGTTTGCGCCAGTAAAACGATGTCATCGTCCACAGGAACACTCTCAGAGTCTTGACAAACACCAACGACACGCTCAGCACCGCCGAATACCTGCACTTCCAGATCCACACCGCTTCTAACACCACCCTCAGAGGAACCCTCATCTACAGACCGCCCGGACCCAGACCACAGTTCAGCGACTCCATTCGCCGACTTCGTCGGCACAAGCGCCCTCGCCTCCATGGACTACATCCTCCTCGGGGACCTGAACTTCCACCTCGAGAAAAATGACGACACCAACTCCATCACCCTGATCGACAACCTAGCCAACCTCGGACTCAGACAACTCGTCACAACACCTACCCACTCCGCCAGTCACACGCTTGACCCCATCTTCTCTGCAAGCCCCCACGTCTCCTTCAACCATACCACCGAACTCCACTGGACCGACCACCACTGCATCCACTTCACCTTCAAGAAACCCACCACGCACCACCGCACCCAACAGATGCCTCACCGCTGCTGGAGCAAAGTCACTGAAGACCAGCTAACCACCACCCTCGCCCAGAGCCCACCCGCCGACCATACCAACCCCGACACCGCCGCCCGTTACCTCAGACAGTGGATCAACGACTGCGCCAACACCCTCGCCCCGATCAAGAAACCCTACAACAATCACACCAACAAGAATGCCAGCTGGTTCACTGAAGACCTGCGGGCCCCCAAGCAAACCTGCCGAATGTTGGAGAAGATCTGGCTCCGTGAATGAACACCGGACAGCCACGCCGCCCACAAGAATGCCACCCGCAGACACCATCACCTCATCAGATCCGCCAAAAGGTCCTCCTTCAAAGACCGCCTAGACAACCACGCGCACAACAGCAAGGAGCTCTTCAACATCGTGAAGGAACTCTCCCACCCCAGCTCCAACACCAACGACGTCCCACCCTCGCAAGACCTGTGCGACTCGCTGGCCACCTTCTTCCACCTCACAGACATCCACAACAGTTTCAACGCCACGACCGCCCGACAACCACTGAAACCTCCGCCCCCACGACCACCATCCACACCAACCGCCTGCTCTACTGGACCATAATTAATGATGATGACACCATCAAGATTATGAACACCATCCACTCTGGATCTCCGTCAGATCCATGCCCACACCACATCTTCAACAAAGCCAGCACATCCATCGCACCCCATCTCCGGAAAGTCATCAACACCTCCTTCAAGACAGCAACCTTCCCGGAGAGCTGGAAGCACGCAAAGATCAACGCCTTACTCAAGAAACCCAAGGCGGACCCCAAGGACCTCAAGAACTTCCGACCCATCTCCCTGCTCCCGTTCCCGGCAAAGGTCATCGAGAAGACCGTCAATGAACAACTGACCCGCTACCTCGAGGAGAACAACATCCTGGACCCTTCCCAGTCCGGGTACCGCAGCAACCACAGCACCGAGACTGCTCTCATCTCCGCCACCGATGACATCATGTCCCTGCTGGACAACGGAGAAATGGCGGCCCTCATCCTCCTGGACCGGTCAGCCGCCTTCGACACGGTCTGTCACCACACACTACGAACACGCCTCCACAATGCTGGGATCCAAGAGAAGGCCCTGGACTGGACCACCTCCTTCCTCTCCGGCAGAACACAGAGCGTCTGCCTTCCCCCCCTTCCCGCTCCGAAGCCACCGAGATCATCTGTGGCGTACCCCAGGGCTCTTCCTCAGCACATCCCTGTTGAACATCTACATGGCACCGCTCGCCCACGTCGACCGTCAGCACAACCTCAACATCCTCTCCTACGCCAATGACACCCAGCTGATACTCTCCCTCACCAAGGACCCCCACACCGCCAAAACCAACCTTCACGAAGGAATGAAGGCCGTTGCTGAATGGATGAGGAACAGCCGACTGAAGCTGAACTCGGAAAAAACGGAGGTCCTCATCCTCGGATCCAACCCTTCGGCCTGGGATGACTCTTGGTGGCCAACCGCACTGGGAACCGCTCCAACACCCACCGACCATGCACGCAACCTAGGGGTCATCCTCGACTCCACCCTCTCCATGACTAAACAGGTCCACGCCGTTTCCTCCTTCTGTTTCAACACCCTCCGCATACACCGTACGGTCTACAAGAGGATCCCCACTGAAACAAGAAGAACAGTCACCCAGACCCTTGTCAGCAGCAGGTTGGACTATGGAAACGCCCTCTACGCAGGAGCCTTGGCAAAACTCCTGAGACGGCTCCAACCCATCCAGAACGTTTCTGCACGTCTGATCCTTGACATCCCTCGCCACAGCCACATCACACCCTACCTGAGAGACCTGCACTGGCTCCCGGTCAACAAGAAGATAACCTTCAAGCTCCTCACCCACGCACACAAGGCACTCCACAACACCGGACCAACATACCTCTACACCTCCATCCGCCAGCTCCGCTCCGCCACCTCGCCCTCGCTACAGTCCCCCGCTTCCGAAGAGTGACCTCAGGTGGCAGATCGTTCTCCCACCTCGCCGCCAAGACCTGGAACACCCTCCGTATCCACCTACGGCAGACCCAAGACCTGCTGACCTTCAGAAAACTCAAGACCTGGCTTTTCGAGCAGTAGCAGCATTCCCCACCCCAGCGCCTTGAGACCCCCACGGGTGAGTAGTGCGCTTTACAAATGATATGATTGATTGTTTCATTCATTCATCCGCATATTGAAGGCTGGGTGTGGGCTTTGTGCCAAGTTTCGGAGGGTCGGATTGAATTTACCGAAGGTGCTCATCCAGATCAGCTGTGAAAATGTTGAAGAGACAGGGTGCTAGCATGCACCCTTGTTTTAGCCTGTTGAATGTGTAGATCTTCTTAGTAATGCTGAGCCCATCTCCTTTCCTGATCTGGACCCAGGTCTGAGAGTACAGGTTGATTATGGCCTCCAGCAACTTAGCTGGGGCCCCCCATTTGTGCATTTTTGCCCATAGCTTGGCTATGGGCAAAAAGGACGATGAAGCATGCGTAAAGTGGCCTTGATTTTACTAGGGCTTGATTGGTCAAAAGGGTTACAGCGGAAATGTTGGTCAAGGTGCCCATCTTGGCCCTAAATCTGGTTTGCGTATGAGGGATGAGCTTTGTTCGCGCCGCCCAGTCCTCTAATTCCGCCAGCAGGTTTGATGCGTAGATTTTAGCCTCCACATCTACGCATCAACGCGATCAATCTGTAGTTTGAAGGATCGGAACGAGAACCCGATTTGTGTATTGGGCTTAAAAAGCTTCCTCTCCAAGAGTCAGGGATCGTGTTGGAGGTTAAAATATCCTTAAAAAGAGGAGACAAGTAGTCAGCCCAGAATGATGGGTTGTGCCAAAACAATGCATTTGGGAGGCCGTTGGGCCCAGGGGCACCCTTGGATCTTAATTTTTTTTATTATTTTTACGACTTGTTCTTTAGGGAACTGCGGAAGGAAATCTGGATCGGAGGGGGGGTCGTTTTTTACTAGGTCTCTGACAATTGCTCCGTTACTTGGTTGGAAACCACAGTCGACGATGCCTGGGGGTAAAATAGCGTTATATAGTCATTCAATGTGGGCTCTCCATGTTTCCTCCATAATGTCCGAGTTATGGTGTCGGCTCCTGCCGTTTATTAACTGGTTGATGATTTCCCGGAATTGCTTAGGGTCTCTTTGTTTGCAGGAGTAATGGAGTTTCGCCCAGAGGTGTTCCCGGAATCCTTTCTTGGCAACCATGATGTCTCTTTTAAGGTGTTTACTGGCTCTGGAGATTAGAAGCAATTGGTCTTGGGTTCTTAGTTGTCGTAAATGTTTGTTCAGTTGTTGTTTTTGAGATCTAAGGCATTTGGTGAACCATGCTGCCCCCAACGATTTTCCTGCTTTTCTGCCAGTTACTAGTTTGGACCATTTTTGATTTTACTCTTTGGTAAATGACTCCCAGGCCCGAATGCTAGAAGGTTTGATTTTTTATTTCTTCGGGATACTGATGAATGTTACCATAAAATCACGTATATTATCCTTTTTCCAAATGAGGCATTTGAGGTTATGGCAGTGGAGTTGTTGCGGCATTACGTTAATGAAAATTGGATTTATGTTGTTGCTTAAGAGCCTGAAGGATTGCGGCTGATGGTCGCTCTCTGCTCTGTCTAAGATTTGAAAGTTCGTGATCTGAGAAACAAGGTTGTGGTCCGTGAAAGAGTAGTCAATAATTGAGGCTGAATTTTGAGTGACCCTTGTGTAAGCTGCTGGGGTATCTGTCGGGCTGTGACAATAAAGCATTCGCATTGAAAGATCGTACAGGTGAGCTGCGCATTTCTTGCCAAAGGTGTCATGTCGTGTTTTGGCCTGAGTGTGCCCCTGGTGCCGTTCGTTTCTTGCAGTAAGGTCATATTGAAGTCCCCTGACAGAATGATGTTGGCGTCAGGGTAGGCAAGTTTTAGAGTGGCAAGTGAGGCTAATAAATGATCAATACTTGCCCGTTTTTGTTTGAGCGCAGGGTGAATGTAAATGTTCATGATCAAAAGACTGGTGAAAGGCGGGATGTCAAGTTTGACACATAGCAACCAGGGGAATCAAGATCTATGGCAACGGCGAGTCCGGAAGTGTCAGTTGAAATAAAGGTGGAGAGGCCCCCTTTTGCTCTCCCTTGGTTATCCCCTTTATGGTATGGTTCTGGAATTCCTTGTAACCTACTAGGGGTGTCGATCTTGTTAGCCAAGTTTCCTGGAAGAGGAGTATATTATGATGTGTAATTAACTCCATGAAGTCCGGGTCTTCTAGTTTCACGCCAAGGCCAAACACGTTCCAGGAGCAGATTTTGTAGCCTTTGTATTTGTCCTGGCCTTGGAATCTTTGCCTGCAAGAGGACTTCGGTTATCTGGGCCTTTGGAGCCTTGTAACAAACCAGATGAATGTGTAGGCATGTGTAATGGGCTGGGGTAAGGTGGGGGCTCGATCTTTTTTAACTCAATGCCCTATTTTTCAAAGGGGACCCTCTGCTGCCAGATTTGCTCGGTAAAGAGGGAGTCGGTGAACGTGGCAGTGGTTGATTCTTGGAAGTCCACGGAATGCCGGTTCTGATGGAACTCTATACTTTCAATGTCCCTCGAGTTGATGTGGCTCAAAGAAGGCAGCGCCTTGAGTAGAATTGACAGAATGCTTCTGTTGAGGAAGCCGTGGTTGCCCCTTGAGACATAATGGGGAATACATTCTATTTTTTTATTGTTTGGAAAAGTCTCATGCTGCGGCGCGTAATCAGCACCGTATTTCTTTGAAATTGCTCCCCCTGTGAACCCTGAGAACCTCAAGGGCAAGTGCGGAGAGACGTTAGTATTGTTTTGGGTGGGAGTTTTGTTGACCTTTATGTTGGTGGTAACGTTGCATCCTGGACTTGGCTTGTCGATTTTTTCTGGGTTGCAGCAGTCTTTGCAGGGATTGTCCTTTAGCATATTGACCTCTCTAGGGCACGTTGTGGTTAAACCTTTCATTTCAATCCTAGACGGAGATCCGGGTTTTGTTATTTGCTTAACCAAGGTATTAGGGTGTTGGCTCTCTTTCTTGGTTGGAGGTTTAAATAGACTGTACAGATTGTCTGGCAATGTTTGTTTTGTTTTGATGTGGTTTGGGCTGCTAAGTATAGTGAGGGAGTCAAGTGGGGTGGTTAGGGATTCGTTGTTGCTTATTGCTTCCAAAGTATTTGGGACCTCGTCTTTTATGCTTTGTTTCCTTCCCTTATCAGGTTGGACAGTAGTTACGTTAATTGACTGACTTGGTAGTTTGCTTTTTCTCGCTTTTCTGAGGCGTTTTTTCTCCCGCTTAGTTAATGGCTTAATTCCTGGAGACTGTTCGTAGTTGTCGAAGGATTGGGAGACCGAAGTATTAGGGTTGTCATGGGCGTTTGTAGCCATAGGTGCAGATGTGTTTTCAATGATTGGAGTTGGGGAAGTGCCCATGCTGCCGATAGTCTGTCCTTCCGTAAGCCTGAGGTTTGCCGTATCCTTTTCCAGTGGGGCCTGTTGAACATTCCCTGCCTTGAGAGATTTGTTTGAAAGGACTTCCCTGGTGGTGCCCAGGAGGTCTGTCAGTAAGATTGGAACCGCGGCTAGTTTGTCAATGATTTGAGTGCAATGGCAATGGGACGATTGGTATGTTGTTTCTTGGTCTCGCTGTACCTTCGCGATCATCTCATTGAAGCCATGTATTTTTTGTTTGATCCCCTGGACGCGAGTGGCTAGAATATTTAGCAGATCTACTTGGGTATCAAGCTTGTCTGTGTGGAGGGTCATAGCTTTGCTGATTGTGTCTAAAGAGTTGAGCAGGAGTGGCCAGACAAAGGATGTGGGGGAACAGCTGAATTTTCCAGTGGGAGCCTGAGCGCGATGTTCCATTTTGCTGGTAAGGGATGGGAGCAGATCGCTCGGACTCTGGCTTCTAGGGGGCGTACAAAGTAAGTCCCTGATGTTTGTGTCCTTTGTTTGAAGGAGTGGCAGCGCTGGGGTGGATCTGTATATTTCGAACTGAAATAACGACTCCTCCAGTGATTCAGATTGGCTGAGGTGTTGACTTTTATGTTGTGTAGCTTCCAGCTGATGCGTGGATTGTGCGAGCCTGTATCTGCTGTTTGTGATAAGGTTGGCAGGCATTTTTGCATTGAGGTGGCAGCCTCCTGATAGCGTGATCAAATTGCCAAATGGACTGTGTTTGAGGTTGATTGAAGAGTGGTGGCGCCATCATTGAGGTTTTTGGGGTCATGGAAGCCAAATAAGAGTAAGGGTGAGGGTGGTGGCTGCAAGCAGGGAGGTGCAAAGAGAGGCTGAAAGGCTAAAAGTGATGATGAATTTGTGCCTCAATTACTACGGGGTTTGGCCTTTGGTGCAGGTCCGGGAATTGAACTGCTTTCGATTATAGAGTTTGAAGGCTTGGGACTACGGTGGTTGTTTTGGGTGTGGCTACCCAGCTGTTGGTCTGACAGCCGCTCCTGTTGTCCTCACTTCTTTTGGTGGTTCCGTCACGTGAGGAGCCCGTAGGGGCCTCACTTGTAGGGGTTGTGGTAGACTGAGTTAGTTTATTTGCATTCAGAGTCTTGTGGTCGTTGTGGTGCTTGGTGCTTGATGCTTTACTTTGCTTGCTTAATACTATGCTTGCTGTGTGTTTTGATAGGCTTTCCTTTGCCTTGCTTTCCTTTGCCTTGCCTTGCTTTGCTTTGTTTGCTCTGGTTGCTTCGCTTTTGCCTCTAGGCCTATTACAAGCCACACATCTGGTCTCTTGAGGCCCGCCAGGCGGAGTGATCTTACGAAATCAATGGAGATAAGATGCATTCAGGCAGTCAGGCAGTGGAGACGGTTCGAATGCCCTGAGGTCGGTTACTAGCGATGTGATGTGGTTGAATCGTAATTTAAATCGTGGTGTTGTTGGTTCCTGCCGGCTCCGCACTCTTTGATCTGGTTCACCGGGTCGATTTGGCACTTGGGGCTAGATGTAAGGGTGCAGAAGTGCGAGGAAACCAGCAATGTCAGAGCCGCAGGAGGGAGAAGCAAGAAGGGAGGGGAGCGGGGAAAATGGTGCGACCCTGCTCGACCCAACCCAACCCTGCCCGCTTTAGCGCTGCTCTGCTTGCTCAACTCACAGTACCTCTGGCCGCCGGATCTTTGCCTCTGGTTGATTTGCATAGCTCTGCGCTGCTTCGCTGACTCTCTGCAAACTATGGGAAGCACCTTGGAAAGCACCTCCACTGGATTGGTCATACACGGGAGCACACAGGAGCAACAGGGGGGGCAGTGAAACAACGGCAGTGAAGCGATGGTCGAGTGAGCCGCTTTGACTTCAGCTTCAGGCTTTTTGCAGGCTTTTTACAGAGGGTGCGCCCGCACACATCCCTTGCCGCCTGTGAAGGAAAATGCTGTGAAAAGCGAGGACGCAGAAACTGACCGTAGCCCGCCGGCCCCCGACCCTAGGCTTGGTCGTCACCTTTGTAGGAGTTGGGGGCCGGGACCTGGGCAGTAGGCTGTGGGCTGAGGAGTAAACTGTTTTTCGGGATTGCCTCCTCGCGTCCTCCTCATGCTAGCCCTGCTGCTGCGGTACGATCGAAGACACGGTAACTGGATTCAGGAAAGTGAGGAGAGCAAACCGTGTAGAGTCATGCGTGCAGTCAGAGGGAGCTGTGCATGTTTGCGTTGGGTAAATGATTGGAATTCCTGTCCTGTTGTTGGCTTCCATGATATGATGGTGCCTGTCTTTCGCATGTGCAAAGTGGTTATTGGCCGTAGGGTTTAAAATTATATTTTTTTATCTTGTATTGGTACCACAGTGGCTACTGTGCTGGGTACCCTAGTACCAGGCACAGATACTGGGGTACCTGCGACCCAATCTTCTTATTTTCTGTTTTTACCTGTTGTGAATTAAAGTGGAGTGTCCCAAAGGTATGCCTATCCTGACCCCTTTGTGGCCTTTCATGTTTTTTCCCCTTCAGGACTAGAGGATTGAGATAGCTGACTCAACATTCTCATTTTTGTGGCCAGCCAATCAGGGTCCACCCTTCCACTTTGAATGGGCCAACCACAGATTATCTGGCACCAAGGGTTCAGTTTTTTTAAAGTTTTAACTGGTGTTTACCCTAACATAACATGTACATTTGTAATGCACACGTTCAACGAAAAGGTATCTTGTTGCTCATTAAAAGAGTTTACTGTTACCCAACTCAATAGAACTCATTTTATCAACCTCAGGATAAAAGGCTGAGTGGATTGGGATTTAAACCCATTGCAGTGAGGTCATGTATAGACTCCTACAGTGGATGCATTAGTCTATGAAGACAAGAGACCAGCTCATCATGATCTCCATTTTGATGCTAATTTCTCAAAAATGGCTGAACAGATTTACACCAAATATCCAAAAGCAGGTTTTCTCTATAAAGTTCTAACATTTTGCTGATCAATTTTGGTATAATGTCTGCATAACTTTCCATGATGAAGCCAAAGTGATTGTTGTTGTTTTTTTTAATGTTTTGAATGAAACGGTACCAAGGCTATTAAAGAAAGGAAAAAATGCCTTTCCTATGGAAACTCTGGCCAACCTAGAACTAAAATGTGGTGACTGTGTAATAAATTTATGATATTCACCATTCAATATGCCCTAATATGGTGTATGGTTAGTGATACTCAACCACACATCCTGTCTCAGTTTATGCTTAAGAAGTTGAATTCACGTTATATGCCTATTTACAAAATACTTTTTTCATTAGTAAATCACTTATATCTCCTTGTCAATTATTACAGCTATTTGTCAGATTGCCCTGCTACTGGTCTGAAAAATAAGAACATTTCAAGGTAAGAATGGTTGCTAAAAAGGTAAGTGAAACTCATATTTTAAAACCAAGTGAGTAGCAGCAACTTTGACCACATAACCCAAAACACCTAATTCTCTGCCATTTTTCCTCTGTACTCCTCACCTGCATATCTCGGAAATAAGTTTCTGTTTACCAAATGCAGACCCTTAAAAAAAAAAAAAGAAGAAGAAACACCTACTGCATTGTAGGCCAGTTGAAGAACTAATCTTCAGTCATTAACAAAACCACTCAATATCCCTCTCAATTTTGCCAGACCCTACTCAAAGCCACTGTGCTTCTTGCTCACTATACCATCACCCACTCACAACACATCCTAGTAACACTACTCACCACTAAACATTTTTCTTCTTATTCGCTGCTACTGGTAAATATTTGAGAATCAACAGGCAACTGTACTTCCATTATCTCAAGAAATTGGCAAACTATGTAGGGGCCACTGGTTTATGCAGCTGAAGGGGACCAAATCATGGGGCATAGTTTACTAAATTATGTGGTAAGAAAAGGCACATTTTGTAGACGAATGCAGCACTTTTTGTGACATTTTTGCATTTCTTATTTTGGCATTTTTATTGTTGTTGACACTGGCTTAGCGAAGGTTTTACTTCATTAGTACTACTTTAAAACTCAAATACAGCAATAGGCTACAGAAAGTTGACCCATCAACCTTCACAAAAGGACTTCCACTATGCAGCAACAAATTAGTAACTTTGCTCTATGCCAGTCCACTGTAAGCCACTCTACGCGACTCCACTCTGTCACTCCAATACATGACACTATCTACCACTCCATTGTACAACACTCTACTCCACTCTTCGCAATTACACAATGCAATACTCCACACAACTAAATAGTGCACAACATTGCTAAAACCCATTGGCAAAGCCAATAGCTCTTCCATAGGCAAATATCATTGGAATGTCATATCACACACTTTTGTGTCCAACTGCATTTCCTTTAAAACATTTACAAGTCAATGCCATAAACGCCTTGTACAAACGTGTTTAGTAAATTGTTTTTATAAGTTCTAACATTAATGGAGTCTGGTGGACAATCAAAACAGGAGGAATTAGAACAATTACTTTTTTATCCGACAACTAATTGAATTTTGCACAATTGCTCATTTTGGGTAACCTGAAAACAAACGGTGGTGATCCTGTTTTGTCATGGTGGGAATTCAGTCAAGTTCTCGACAATTCAACTGGCTCTCTACTTGCAGGAGGAGGGGTCTCCTGGTACGATCCTGTGTATGTCTGGGTTGGCTCCTTTGTTTTGTGCTTCTCCTACGATCTCTTGCTCCGGTCTTCTCACATACCGCAATTATAAAATGCTTACTAAATGCATGACTTAGGAGTTTGTAAAAGGCGTATTAGAATCATTGACTCCCAAGATATGTAACACTTAAAATTTTGTCCAAAAGCCATCATTAAAAGAAGCCTTTTGCAAGCAACCAATGAATAAAATTGATATAAATTAATCAGAATTAATGCGACTTGTGTTCAATTAACATTCAATTTGAATTCTGCTAGTCTTACTTAACTCTTGACAGTCATTGCCATTAAACTTCAGATATTGCTCACAAAGATCCCACTAATCTTCAATTAGCAGTCACAATAAATGAGACTAGCCTTAATTTTGCTCTTGAAATAGCACAATAGTGTTCAATTAACATTCCCTTTAAATTCTGCTAGTCTTACTTGAGTCTTCACAATCGGTGCCATTAGTATTCAGATATTGCTCACAAAGAATACCACTAGTCTTCAAACAGTGGTCAAAATCAATGAGACTAGCCTTCATTTTGCTCTTGAAATAGCACAAGAGCTGCAAATAAACCCTAACAGATTACTACTAAGCTTCAAATACTATTCTTCTAGAATATTTCTAGGCTTCTTTTAGCAATCAATTGAAGTGTTCATCATGTATTTGAAGGGTAGTTGAGTAGGACTAGTATTCCCTCATTTGCATATTTCGGCTTGTGGGCATACTACATAGTCTTCATGCATACTAAATAAATACTATATTTTAATAGTAAATGAATATCGCTGTAAACGCTGGATTCACACTAAGTGAAGATCTTCCACTTTGGTGAGGGTCTGGAAGACAGAATCTCAAGTTGGGCCCTAGTAGATAGTATTTGATATACTTGCCTACAGAGTTCACTTTATTGCATTAGTAAACAGTGACAAAACTAATGTTCAGTTCACTACCAGGTTATCAAATGTATGAACTATTAGCAGCTGCAAATAATGTGAAATCATACGGTGCATAATTTGGAAAAAGTATGTGCCACGGCACTTTACGTGAGGCCCCTGCAGCATGCACCACCCAATGCCGCTGCCAACGCTGCCAATAAAAGCAGCAGCATAACTAATAACCATCTCACAAGTACAATTTCTGACAATTCTGACTACTCTAGGCCACCCACCGCTGTTGAGAATGAAGTTTAGGTGCTGAGCACAGAAAGCCATCGGCTCAAATTAGGCAGTAAAATCATGCCATATAAAGTCATATAATTATATAATTTCACATGCTGATTAATATCAACCCAGCTGTTTCAAAAAAGATGATTAAATACCATAAACTGCATAGTAATTTTGAATGTAAGAAAAAACACTTGTGCAACAGTGAAAAGAAGGAAATAGTTAGAAAGGGGAAGTTTGTACTCCTAAAGGAAAAAATATTAAAACTGTTCTTATGCTAGATCTTAAATTAAATAATCATTTTTGCAGGTGTTTCCCAATATAAAGACACAATTAAGTAATAATCTGCACGTATTACACATAAAAGCAATCGGTAATGCTTTTTGGCATTTGAGCTGATGGGAGGTGCTAATAAAAAGTGGGCATTTTAAAGTGCGGCTTTTAGAAATCAGTATATATGACCCAACCAGTTAAAAGCCAATTATTGTAAGTGTTCCTGCACTTTGAGACTCTTCGTCTCCTCAGAGGCATTGACAGTCTCACATGGGTGGGTGTTTGACTACAACTCCCTTCACAAGATCTTCAGAATCTCCCCTAAGAGCGACAGAGCAAACTTCAGAGAAGCAAGTAAAACTTCAATCAATGTTTCTCTACTATGGTGCTTACAGCACATGCACCACCCAATGAGAGTACGGGTGTTAGAACTGGGGGTCTCTAGTTGGCAGAGGTAGGTACCTTTGACCAAACAGGGACCCTTGCTTCTAATCAGGGTAAGGGGCTACAATTCTAAAATAACCCCTGATCACCCCCTTGGTAGCTTGGCACGAGCAGACAGGCTTATCTCAGAAGCAGTGTGTAAAGCATTTGTGAACACATACAGTAATACAGTTAAAACCCTACAAATGGACACCACACCAGTTTAGAAAAATAGGTAATCTTTACTAGACTTAACACAAGACCAAACGACAAAAATCCACAATACTGTGATCAAAAATAGATTTTAAAATGGTAGAAATAGCTTAGTTCAATGTAGATGGTAAATGCAACGCTTTACTCTCAAAGTACCTTGGATGCGTAATGCAATACAAACAAAAGGGGTCGCAGTGAAGGTGATGAGTTGGTTCCTTGCTTCGGGGGAGGTGATGCGTCAGTTCCTTACTGCAGCACAGGGGAGGTGATGCGTTGGTTCCACACCAGAGAGGAAGTGATGCATCGGTTTCTTACTGCGTTCCGGTTACGATGCGACAAGTTGGCGCCATGATGCGATGTGACGATCCAGTGCAATGCCACAATCTGGCGTCTTTGATGCGATGCAACAATGTTGGAAGTGATGCGTGCACGCCCGATGGGCATGCAGCGAACTTATTAACTTCTGTGTCGCAACAGGCCCTACTACACGCTTCTCTGGTGATGCGACGGCGACATATGCAGCAGCGACATGCTTCTCCGATGAAGCCACACGCTTCATCGATGATGCGACGGCGAACAGCTGTGGCGACATGCTTCTTTGGCGATGGGGCCCAAACAATAGTAGGCACCTCTCTGCAGGTAGAATTCCCAGCAAGAGAATTCAGGGGAGCTGGTGGTGAAGTCTTGTGTCCCTGAGACTTCAGGCAGGAGGCAAGCACAATTCAAGCCCTTGGAGATTCTTCTTCAAGATTGCAAAAGTACACACAAAGTTCCTTTTCTCCTTTCCTTGGCAATAAAGTAACCACTGCAGGCCAAACCCAACAGCACAGCACAGGGGCAGTCTCCTCCTTCAGCTTCCTTGGTTCTTATCCTTGGCAAAAAGTCATCTTGATTCCCAGAAATGATCTAAAGTTCTGGGGTCTGGGTCCACCTTTTTATACACACACATCCTTTGTCTCTGAAGGCAGAGAGTTTCTGTACCTAGTCCAAACCAGTTCTGAGTGCATTCTGCCAGTGCACAACTTCTTCCTTTGTCAGTGTGGGCCAGTGTCATTAGACGCACAAAAGGAGGTGGAGCCAGCATTACGGAAGGCAGGCACAGCCCTATTCAGGCCCAGGTGCTACTCCTTCCACCACTCCCAATGCAGATAGGTCTATTCAGCCTAGTGCTGATTCATCCTGCCTCCTGGAGCCATCCCAGCCCCCGTCACTCACAAACCAGACATGGAATACACAACCCTAGAAGAGGCAGCCTGGATGGTTAGGCAAGAAAATACCTACTTTCTAAAAGTGGTATTTTCAAACACAGAATGTTAAAACTAACTTAACTAAAAGATGTATTTTATTATTCTGAGTTCAGGCATTCTAAATTAGTTTTCTACCATGTTTCTTGGGTCAGTTAAAACTATAAGATGTTATAATTAAACTGCCCATTCTGGCCTATGGGAACAGGTAGCTTTGCAATAGTGAAAAACGAAATTCACTATCAGGACATGCCACACACATCAGGGCATATCCTAGCTTTTACATACATAGTACCTCTCCCATGGGGGTACCTTGGCCCTACCTTAGGGGTGACTAATATGTAGAAAAGGGAAGGTTTAGGGACTGGCAAATGGGTGCACTTGCCAAGTCGACATGGCAGCCCCGGGCTGCACACAGGCTCTGCAATGGCAGGCCGGAGTCACATTTTACAAGCTGCTTCTGTGGGTGGCACAATCAGTGCTGCAAGCCCACCAGCAGCATTTGATTTACAGGCCCAGGGCAAGCATGGCACACTGTACTAGGGTGTGACAAGTAAATCAAATATGCCAATCATGGAGTCACTAATCCATTACAACAGTTTACAATAGGGAGCACTTGCACTTTGCCACTGAATAGCAGTGGCAAAGTGCCCAAAGCATCTAGACCAGCAAAACACATAGCAGAAATACAGGAGGCAACAGCACAAAAATGGAAGAGAGACTCACGTCAATGGTGCCAGCTCTAACAACGCGTATGTATCCTGGAGGCATCGTATGTTATCTCTGCTCAGGCACCGGGCCCTGGCTTGCACCAGGCCCTTTGAACACTGTTACAAACTAACGTAAACTGGAAGATGTAATGCAACCTTAAAGCCCATTTTGGTGATGCGAGAAATGTCACTGGTATACAATATACAATAAATTCAAAACGATTATCTGCACAGTATCTATGCCCAGCACCTCCTTATCTATAGTTTGCCTGGAATCACAGCACAAACAAATGGTCTGGATATGCAAATTTACACGGAAGAACATTATGGGCGGGAATCATGAAAAAAGCATATAAACTATGAGCAGAGATCGCCAGCCTAATGTAATTTTTCGTATTCATAGACAATCCAATAAATACGCCTGGAAAGCTGTGCCAAGCGCAGGTTTCCGGACATACTTCTGGAAAGGTCATATGGCTTTTTCCGTGCAGATTCATATTCCTGCTGCATGTAGTTCACCTTAGCGAGGACCTCTGCACAACAGGAACAGATTCCCCTATACAAATGTAAAAAAAAAAATGTTCTAGGAAAAATATTTTTCCCCACGAAAAAAACGGACTCTCCCCAGCAAACTGTAATTGTATTTATATTGCACTCACTATCACTGACGAGGCATTGAAGTGCTTTCGGCAAGTAGCAGGCTACTCTGGAACCCAAAAGGATTAGTGGTGGATTAATATAGTAAAGTATGAGTATTGTGATGTAAAGCAGAGGGCACTAGGACCCTGCACACAAACTAAGGGACAAGCCAGCCACCAGGCACCACTTTCAGTCAGGGGATGGGGCATTCGTGGTAGACCACGGACCAGAGAAGACGTGCCTCTGAGCATGGGTCAGTAGCTGCAAATAACAGAGAAAATACACCTACCTGTTTCCTTGTGTTCCTTGGGGTTGAGGGCACTCCGAAGACATGGCAATTGGTGACACGAAGGTGGGATTACAATTCACCACCAGACGCACGTGCCCGTGTCCTCTGCGACTCATCAACGGAGTCAGGAGCCCACCATGGTCCGCCTGCCACAGCAGAAGAATTGCAATGTCGGGAGCCTACCCCAACCACAGGGAAAGAACAGAGCCAGGAACCCACCCTGGTCCACATGCCAAAAGGAATCCAACAATGTAGGAAGCCCATCCCGGCCGCATCGACTACAGAAAGCGGTAAGAGGCTCCCCTCGCGACCATCTGCCTAAAAGAGGCTCCCCCAGCACCATCTACCAACAAGCGATGCACACGACTGTGCCCGCAGCCGCCTGGTGATTAAAGGGAAAGCCCGAGCTTCCTGCGTAGGGTTCGAGTCAAAATCTGTCGAGAACTCTGTGGCCATCTTTAAGTCAGGCAAAATAAGCCAATATGGGTCGAAGAAGCCCCAGCGGCCATCTTAAAGTCAGGCAATAACGAGAAATAGGAAATCTCGCTCCCACAAGACCTCAGTGGTCATCTTTAACTCAGGCAAAGGAGCCAATTAGCATTGAAGAAGGCCCGGCGGCCATTTTGGAGTCAGGCAAGTCAATAGAAAAGACGCAAAAAAGGAAAAGAAAGAGGAAAAAAGGTAAATAAAAGGAAATAAACAGCAAATAAAGAGGAAATTGCACAACTAAAGAAAGGCAAACAAAGTAAGGAGAAGAAGGCCTGCGCTACCACAATAATGACAGAGAAAGGCAAAGACAGTAACACCGCAAATGCAATTTTCCGCAGACCACTACATTTTAGCTTGTCAGACCCACAGACGAAAGGCATTCGCTGGGAGAGATGGGTTAGGCAATTTGAATGCTACATGCGTGCCACATGCAAGGAGTACACAGTCCAGTAAAACATAAATTGTTTTTAAATTTCGTGGGTGATGAGTTTGAAGACCTGTTGGTAACATTTCCCCCAGAACAGACTTCAACATACAAATGGCTGATGAAGTGCCTCACGTACAAATTTGAGCCCTAAAAAGAAATGTGGATTTTGAGAGATACACATTTAACACCACATGCCAACTGGCAGAGGAGTCCCTCAACAACTTTGTGACCTGACCGCGCAGACTGGTCACATACTGCAAATTAGACAAATTTGGCAATGAGCAGACCATACGACTGTGCATTATTGAAGGCTGTCAGTCAGTGGAGTTCGTGCCAGAATACTAAAAGAACCTTATACACTGGAGAAGATACTACAATGGTCTGGGTGGAGGCCAGAGCCAAAGCACATGCCAGGCTAATGACAAATGGGAAAGCAAGGACAGTGAAACAGGCCAATCGCATGGCTGGGAATGTCAGAAAACATGTCAAAACACCGCCACCCGAGAAGCAGAAACAAGAAAGAACATGTTATCGCTGTGGGCTCTATTTCCCACATGCTGGCACCTGCCCAGTGATGGGTCACAAGTGCCAAATATGCAACAGGGAAAACCACTTTGTGAGCACCTGCATTAGTGGAAAATTCAAAAGTGAGCGAGGGAGACCAGCAAGACAACAGACAGCGACAAGCAGATATGCACTGCACATGGACATGCAAACCCACAGTCCGTCAGCTGAGTCGGATGGAGCAAATCCGCAAGAGGCAGCAGAATGGCTTTATCTGATGTCGGACGTACCAACAACTCCAGTAACTCTTGCAATTACTTATACTGTACAAAGTGTTCCAATTATTATTCATGTAATTATTCGACTGCCGGAGCACTGCTTTTTCACACTTGGCATTTTAG
The DNA here is from genome assembly GCF_964261635.1 of Lissotriton helveticus. Classification (NCBI taxonomy): domain Eukaryota; kingdom Metazoa; phylum Chordata; class Amphibia; order Caudata; family Salamandridae; genus Lissotriton; species Lissotriton helveticus. The sequence continues at coordinate 592,425,861 of NC_136067.1, read as the reverse complement.
CCCTGCTTTGCCTTGTATTAGTCTTTCGTTTATGCCTACTAACTAGAAACCCACACGCAACATGGCGGCTCTGACGTTCTCCTGCGCTCATGACTGGGTGCTTTAACTGTGGTATCTAGCCCTCGCACCCTATCCACGATATTTTATCCAGGATCTGCCGGCAAATTGGTAAGGCCGCTCACTAGCACACTTACTCCACCTTCAGCATGCATTGTTCGTATGGGTTATTATACCTGATAGTTCCTTCCCCATAAAGGGCATTGTTAGCCCGCCGAGAGATTTCATCCATTTAAATTGTTTATCGTCCATCGTGTATCTTGATTTAATAAGGTGAGGAGTTAAACCGGTTGTTTTTAGCGCAGCACATTGCCATACCTATCCCTCACTTACCCCTATACCTTCTCCTTTAGATCGCTCCCAGAGGTTGCCATCCCAAGTGATTGGAACCCCCCCCTTGCCTCAGTCACTGTTCACCGGTTAGATCAGAGGTTAGCATATTATGTGTTCCACCGTCGCTATCCTTGGTTTAGCTTCATAACGGTAAAATGTTTCGCATAGGGCTACTTGTATTTTAGTTTTTAATTTTTTATTTAGTTGCGGACAGTGCTGTACGGCTATTGTGCGGTTTTATTATTGGGTTGGCACCCACGCTTGGTGCATGCAGTTTCACTTGTTTTACCTACTTAACGCTATCATATTGTTGCACTTGGTTTTAATAACGATATCATGTTATCGCATGGGGCCAGAGTTTACTTTCAGCGCTAAGTCTGCTGTGGACAATCCTCGCTACCCCTTTGAGGTCTAACGAGTCATTGGCAATCGTTCCTCATGCATAAAAAGTAAAGTAAAGTCCACATTTGTAAAGCGCACAATCACCCGTAAGGGTCTCTAGGCGCTGGGGGCCGTCGGGAAGATTAAGCGAGCTATTGCCCAGAGTCACATGGTGCTGGGCTAATCTGCCGCCGGGGCCGGGGATCGAACCGTGATCATGCTGTTACAGTTGCCTCAAATCAGCTGTGTCTCGCAAACCCACACCACTGGCAGGTGTGATCTTCACTGTCCCGCACAATCAATCACACCGCCCTTGACACGTTCTGTTCTTACCTGTTTTTTAGACTGGTATCCCGGAATTGCCTTAAGCAACAGTTAGGCAAAAACCGCAATTAGCACTGTCTTGTTGTTCGGCGTAAGGCATAGATTTTCATCTCGCTACCTTTTTAGCCACTAGGACTCTTCACAACTGCTCTACCCACTTGAACAGTCCACATGGTCTGTACACTGTATGTAGTTATCTGTATACGCCGTATTAGCCGTTGTCTAATCCTTCCTCCTTTCTCCTCATTTCTCACAGGCACCGTTTTACTCAGGCTTGTAAATGAATTGTCCTGATGATGATCATACTATTGTTTTGAAAGGATCGAAACGTCGTCGACCAATACAAACAGCATGCACATTAATCCTTTGTGTTAAAAGAAGTGCATTCACTGTTTCTACTAAGCTTGCTACAATTTAAATTCAACAAGCTACCCTTGTCTTGCCTGAAATTTTTTTTTTCTTTCTCTATATGTCATGTGTGTTTATAAGATGCAGGACTGTGTCCCACTAAATTAATGTGCTTTTCTTATTTGTTTCAATCTATTGCTACATTAAACCGAATGTCCGGCTGCACACTCCCAATATAGCACTATAGCAATATAGTCTATATTTATTGTTTATTTAATTTTGCTTTGTATAAGGACAACTGTTTTCTTACAAAAAAGGAGGCCAGAGTCACATTGCATGCCAGGCTAATGAAAAATGGGAAAGCAAGGACAGTGGAACAGGCCAATCGCTTGGCTGGGAATGTCAGAAAACATGGCAAAACACTGCCACCCCAGAAGCAGAAACAGAAAAGAACATGTTATCGCTCTGGGCTCTATTTCTCACATGCTGGGCCTGCCCAGTGATGGGTCACAAGTGCCAGATATGCAACAGGGAAAACCACTTTGTGAGCACCTGCATGAGTGGACAATTCAAAAGTGAGCGAGGGAGACCAGCAAGACAACAGACAGCGACAAGCAGATACGCACTGCACATGGACATGCAAACCCACAGTCCGTCAGCTGAGTCGGATGGAGCAAATCCGCAAGAGGCAGCAGAATGGGTGTATCTGATGTCGGACGTACCAACAGAAGGTTGCACACCAGAGCACATCCAGCTAGTGGACAAATAACAGATAAAGAAAACAGCGACGGTGAACATTGAGGTAGAAAATCACAGCACAAGCTTCATACTAGACATCATTTGCATGTCAGAATATGAAAAGATGAGACAGAAACCACCACTATCACAGTCCACTGTTAATGTCTTCACATGGGGCTCAAGAAAACCAGTGGTGAACTTGGGGAAGTTCAATTAGACAGTGACATACAAAGAAAGGTTGATAAAAGAGGAAATACATGTGCTACACGGAGACATCCCAGCACTGTGTCTACTAAGCAATGTCACCGCGTAAGTGATGGGTCTGCTAGCAATGACGAATCTCATGTTGGAATGACAGAACATTCTGAGAGAACACCCAACCATACTACAAGGACTGGGTAAACTGAGATACAAACAAATAACACTGCACATCAATGAATCACTCAAGCCAGTGGGTCAGCATCACAAAAGAGTGCCCATACACCTGCAACCACAATTGGAAGAGGAGATAAAAAGCCTACTGGTGCAAGACATTTTAGAGCCGGCAGATGGACTAACTCCATGGGTATCTCCGATAGTCACATCACCAAAGAAGAACACATAAAAATGTGCATCTGCAATGACATGAGAATCCCTAACACGGCAATTGAGAGGGAAAGACGCCCAAGACCTCACTTAAATGACATTATCAGCTGTCTTACTGGTGCATGCAGATTTTCAAAGTTAGACATATGTAAAGGATTGTGGATCAACTGGAGCTTGATCCACAATCAAGATACATCCCAACATTCTCTACTCACATGGGTCTTTTTCAATACAAGCGACTCAGCTTCAAAATATCATCAGCAGCAGAAATATTTCAAGAGACAGGTTATCCGGACAGTACAAAACAGCTTAAACTACAGCGATGATATCTTGGTATTCGGACGCTCAGATGAGGAGCACATCAATGTCCTATGACAGGTCTGAAGCCAATAAGAACAATCCGGCGTGACTCTAAATGAGGATAAGTGTGAGCTGGGGAAGGGAGAACTTGTGTTTTTTGGACACATATTTTCAAAAAAAGTAATGAGGCCAGATCCCAGCAAAGTGGAAACTCTGAAAAAAGCAAGACCTCCAGAAAAGGTAGCAGAAGTGAGGCCATTTCTTGGACTAGCGAGCTACTATGCTCAATACATAAAGGACTTTGCCACAGTGAGCATCCCACTTCGGGGCCTAACGAAGCAAGGCCAGAAACTCTGAACTGATGAATGCGACAGGGCGTTTGAGGCCATCAGGCACGCAGTCACAGCAATGGACCCTCTTGCATACTTCAATCCATAGCTGTGCACGGAGCTCACTGTTGACGCCAGCCTGGGGGGACTAGGAGCAATTCTAGCGCAACACATGCCGGGAAGAGACTCTCCCAGGCAAATTGTTGCATATGCAAGCAAGACCTTATCGGACATAGAAAGGGCATACTTGCAACCAGAGAAGGAACTCTTAGCAGTAGTATGAGAGTGTGAACACTACCACATGTTCATTTATGGAAAACCTTTCACCATTGTAACTGAACACCAAGCACTAGTAACAATATATGGAAACCCAAACGCAAACATACCACAGTGCATTGAAAGGTGGGGAATAGGACTCATGAACTAAGACTTCAAGATAGTGCCTAAACCTGGAAAGGAACACAACCTGGCTGACTACATGTCACAGCATTCTCTACCACAGGCACCAGAGAACACATCCATGGCAGAAGAGTACCTAAACTTTGTGTTAAGACAGAACACACCCGTCCCAATAACAAATGAAGAGCTGGAGTGAGAGGCAACTAGAGATCCTACACTTGAAGCAGTCAAAAGAACAACATTACAGCAAAGATGGAGACTTGTGAATAACATCAGCCCCAAGCGAGAAGAAGTAAGAAGGGAAGAAAGGCTAGTGTTCAAAAACAGACAAGAAGAGCAATCGGAAACTGAAAAAGGAATTATACTAAGAGGAACGAGGATAGTAATACCAAAAACGCTACAGTAGCAGACTGTGAACTTTGCGTATGAGTCCCACAGAGGCATAGTAGCAACAAAGAAGATGCTGCGGGAAAGAGTATGGTTCCTGGGGTTGGATAGACTGGTGGAAGACACAATATTGAACTGTCACCTATGCCAAATAACAGGAATGCTAGCAAAGCCAGAACAGCTACAGATGTCTGACCTTCCCGGGGCAGTGTGGACAACATTGGCAGCTGATTTCTATGGGACACTGGACACTGGGAACTACTTGCTAGTAGTAATTGATGAATACTCCAGGTTCCCCATAGTATGACGTGTCATCGACATCCGCCACAGCAACGTTGCTGATACTAGATGACATAGTTGCAGCATGGGGCTCCCCACAAATGATGTAGACAGACAATGGGCCACCCTTCTCTGGAGAGGAGTTTTGCAGATCCATGGCGTACCTGGGCATCCACGACAGGAAGGTAACGCCTCTGTGGCCACATGCAAATGGCATGGTGGAAAGATTCATGGGAAACGTCAATAAAGCAGTCCAAAGTGCCAAACTAGCACAGTTCTCTGTGGGCGAGGCACTCTGTCACATACTAAGAGACTACTGTAACACCCCGTCAAAGTTCCATGGGACGATGCCCACCAGAACTGGTGTTGGGAAGAACAAGCAGGACGAGATTGACCCCAGGTGGAGGCAAAAGAGCCACCAGAGCACAAAAGCATTGTCGCAAGAGTTCAAGAGGTGAAGGAAAAAATGAAACAATACGCAGATGCCCGGAGACATGCCACTCCATCCAAGCTGAAGCAAGGGGACTCAGTGCTGGTGAGTTAACGACACGCAAGGAAATCGGACAGCATTTTCTCAAGTAAACCACTAACAATACTAAATGTCAAGTGGCCCATGACAACAGCTGCATCAGGCCCCTACCGGATCATCAGAAATAGCTCACATTTCAAGGGACTAAGGACATCAGATGAGGATGAAGGAGAGGGAGCTCCTAAGAGCAATGCAAAACATGTCGAAGGGGAAGTCATGGACAGCATGGAAGAAAGGTCACACAGCTGTGAGAGACGAGACCTAGTGGATTGGATACCAAATGAAGGAGCAGAAGTGCAATGCCCAAAGAGAGTGAGCCAAAGGCCAAAGAGACTTATTGAGTAAATATAGTGGTGGAGGCAGCAAACAAACACCACCAGCAGCAAAGAGCAAACAAGGAGCAAACAAGGACAGTGATTATAGTGTTTCTTTCTGTCCCATGTCCTGCCAGTGTATTTTCTTATCTCTCTCTCTCTCTTTTTTCTTTTCTTTTCTGTTCTTTTCTTTCCACAAAAGGGGGACATATCATGATGTGAGGCAGAGGGCACTAGGACCCTGCACATGAACTACAGATGGGACCAGCCACCGGACATCTCTTCGGGTCACGGAAGGGGATGGGGCATTCGTAATAGACCAGGGACCAGAGAAGACGTGCCTACGAGCACGGTTCGGAAGCTGCAAATAAACAGAGAGAAAATCCCTACCTGTTTCCTTGTGTTCCTTATGGTCAGGGGCACTCTGAAGACACGACAATGACAATGAGTACAGTATAGGGCAGTACGAGTTAATTTGAGCAGAAGGCATGTGAGTCTGTTAGTTGGATTGAATAGGGGAATGGAGGGCTAGAAGAGGGAAGAAAACTATAAGTGTTAATTGGGAGATCATAGTAGAAAGTTGAGGTCTGGGATAAGTAAAGGAGAGATGGAGGAGGCAAGAGTCTGTAGAAAGGTATTGGGAAGAAAGAGAATCAGAGTAGAAAATTATGGTTTGGGATGAGTCAAAGGAGAGATAACATGAGTGAGAATTTAGTAGGGTTGTTTTGGAGATCACAGTAGTAAACTAATGTTTTAGGTGAGCCAGGAGGTGTGGAGGACAGAGGAGTCTAGGAAGGGTTATTTTGGAGATGATAGTATTAGGAAGGGTTTGGGATGAGACAGAGTGAGTGAAGATAGAGGATAGCTTGATAGAGGTGTAGGGTGATAGGAGGACAGAGTAAAGCTTTGGAGAGTATTTTTCTTTCCTTGTACAATAAGACTAAAATAATAAATATATAGATACATGGTATTTGACTAGTACAGGGGTTGAGATGTTTTTTGGAGAAGAGTATGTGGTGTATAAGAGGGAATCGACAAGAGTTATGCGTGTTTGTGTTAAATTTCATCACTCGAATAGGTAATGTGTGTGGTGGTGTGCTGTGAAAGGATTGTATGGTAGTGAGGAATTGGTAAAAAGAGGGGGTGTGTAGATGGATGGTGTTATGGAAGGCTGAGTATAGGTTTTGTCATGATAAAAGAGGATCTGTAAGGAGCAAGCAGAGGATAGAACTGGTGTTTTCTTTGAACAGGGAGTGTGTGTCTGGATGCATTATTGTTATGTGTAATGTGACTTTGTGTTGTGTTGGTGACGTGTGGATGTGTTAGTGGTATAGGACAGAGTTGTGTTATGTGTGAGAATGCAGGTGCCATTGTGTGTTTAGCTGGGGTGGAATTGTGTGTAGGTGCGATTTGTGGGGTTTTGTAGTGGTTTGTAGTGGTTGTGCAGTGGTTCAATACAGATTGAAATCTGTATGAGGTTTGATTGTGATACTTGAGTAGAATTCCCCTGCTGATATTGTGTTTGGATGTTGGTGGATGTGGAGGGCTTAAGATGGTAGCTCCTTATTGAAAATTGGGCAGCATCTCTGACCCTAAGCCTGACTCGAACAGGCCCAAACAGGCAACTAACCTTGTCCTCTCCACCCAGCCCAAACAGGCATCTGTCCTTGTCCTCTCCGCCCATAGCCTTGACGGCCGGGCGGAGACACCCTGAGCCCTATGCTTAAAATAGTCCTATTGGTCAGTGGGGCACTAACCCTAACCAATCACAACCCTAACCCTAAACCTAGAGCCAATTGGAGACCTGGCCCCATTAACCAATCATAGCCCACAGCCAATCAAAGTCAAAGCCTGTGGTGATGTGATAAACTGATTCGTTTAGCCAACGCGTCTCGTCTCTGTCGAGACTTCTTCAGGACTAAAAATTCAATATTTGTGGTTCAATTGTAAGTTCAGCAACACAAATAAATAAAGTGCCAATACGTCAACGTTCGAGCACAGACGTCTTTGATTGCTGCTGGCCACCCTGCCTTACTCTTGTTACTTGTTTCCTGTACATCAAATTCAGATTACTATTGGCACTTTATTTGTGTCGCTGAACTTTCTTTTGTGTGAGTGGGATACAATTGAACCACAAATATTGAATTTTGAGCCCTAAAGAAGTATCGACATGAAACGAAACGCTTTGGCTAAAAGAATCAGTTTGTGATCATTGGATTTTAAACGTCTGAATATATTAAATCATTAAAGAACATTTATTTTGACTACAAGTGAATTTTGGACCTGCTTCTTCTACTATTCTCCAAGGACATGTTGTGCATCAATGAACTATAATGTGATTCTCCAAATGATGGGTGCTAATTCCACTTTTTGTCTTTGATTGAATTTGGGTTTTACCCAATAGGAAGTAAAGAGGGGTGTACTTCCCGGTTTGTCAAGCACCATCACAACACTATTAGGCCACTATAAGTAATAGGTGCAGGACTTTTGCCTCAACCCTTTGTGTGTTTTGCTGTTGTAATCACATCACTACCACTAAAGATTTCAACTCTCTGTCTAGCACACAGATGCCCTGTGTTTGGGAACACAAGTTCAACAAAGTTTTTGAAGACCGTCTAGGCAAAATTACTAATTTTCAACACTGTATTAAAGTTAAAGCAAATGCTAGTACTGTCAAACACAGATTACGTAATGTTTCTTTAAGCATTAGAAGTGATTTTTCTAAACATTTACAAACTTTCTGTGAAAAGGTTGCGTCCACTCTCTAGCTTTCACCCATAGTTTTAGCTAAGAAAAGGTCTGGGGACTTGAGGATGTTTGTCGACTTGAGGAGCATCAAAGGAGCCACCTGGGTCGATGGTTTTCCCCTCCCACGTATTGAGGATCTCATTGCTAAGGTAGGGTCCTCTTCATGTTATACTAAACTTGACCTCAAGGCTGCCTACCATCAGGTCGAGCTACATCCTCAGTCCTGACACCACACAGCCTTCGTCACTGCTTATGGTGTTTTCCAGTTTTGCCACCTACCTTTTGGTCTGGCCTTGGCGGCCGCTGTCTTTCAGAAACTTATGACGGAAATTTGGCGTCATATCCCTCACGTTGTGGTATTCCAAGATGACATTCTCATCTTTACCAAAACTGAAGCCAAACATGATTCAGTAATTGATCAAGTTTTTAGTGTGTTGGAGTCCAGAGGAGTTACCCTACAGAAAAGCAAGTGCACCTTCAAAGTAGTAGAGATTGAATACTTAGGTCACATCATCTCGGAGCATGGCATAAAACCCAGACCGGGCCTAATCAAGAGCATCATAGAAGTGCCCGCTCCACAAACTAAGGAACAACTTATGTCTTTCCGTGGTCTTTGTGAGTTTTATGCAAAATTCATGAAGGATTTTTCAAAAAATACAGAGTGTTTCAGAGCACTACTTAAGAAAGGGGAAACTTAGATACATGGTCAGAGGAATGTGAGAAAGGTTTCCAATCCATTAAGGATCACATTGTTAAAGCTCCAGCTTTGCAAGCCTTTGTGGAGGGTAGGCAAACTGTTGTCACAGTTGATGCCTGCGAGTATGGTCTGGGTGCTGTTCTATCGCAATATGCTGAAGGAAGAGAGTACACTGTGGGATTTGCCTCCAGGAGTCTTCATCCTTTTGAACGGAAGTACTCCGTAATTGAGAAAGAGCTGTTGGCTTGTGTCTGGAGTGTCGAGAAGTTCAAGTCCTACTTGTGGGGCAGATCTTTTGTTCTCAAGACTGACCATCGGCCTTTGGTTGATATCTTGTCTTGGAAAAATGTTAAATGAACTACTGCTCGCTTGGCAAGATTGTCTACGAAACTACTGGAGTATACATTTAGTGTAGAATACATCCCTGGAGGAAGGGATAGTAGAGCAGACTGTTTATCTAGGCTCCCCATTCCTGACACAGATGAGCAAGATTGGGAAACTGCTTGTCATTTGCAGAAGATTGGGTGACTGAAGTTGATAAGGATGCTGTGCTCAGGGAAGTTGATATGCTGAATCATTTTGTCCACCATAAGCGTGGAAGGGTATACTCAGATGTGAGTCCCTTGCTCATTACACCATCAGGATTCAAGCAAGCCGGGCCAATGACGCCTGAAATGGCAGAAACCGGTCCCCGGAAGCTTGTTTCCTTCCCAGTATAAGAATTGGCTTGGTAGTTTGGTTTGCCCTGTTCCCATCATGCACTGGGACAGGAACAGACTAATTTGCATATAGCCAAGTTCTGAGCTGGGATGGTGCAGTGAGCTAAAAAACGGTGATGGATCAAGCCCTGATCTTTGGACTGGGTAAGAGTGGTCTGCTTAATTCAGGCACTCTGTTCATCACCACCCCCTTTTCTGAATCATTTTGTCCACCATAAGCGTGGAAGGGTATACTCAGATGTGAGTCCCTTGCTCATTGCACCATCAGGAATCAAGCAAGCCGGGCCGACGACGCCTGAAATGGCAGAAACCGGTCCCCGGAAGCTTGTTTCCTTCCCAGTATAAGAATTGGCTTTGTAGTTTGGTTTGCCCTGTTCCCATCATGCACTGGGACAGGAACAGACTAATTTGCATATAGCCAAGTTCTGAGCTGGGATGGTGCAGTGAGCTAAAAAACGGTGATGGATCAAGCCCTGATCTTTGGACTGGGGTAAGAGTGGTCTGCTTAATTCAGGCACTCTGTTCATCACCACCCCCTTTTCTGAATCACGAAAGGTTGGCAGAAAGAGAAGTGTCTTTCTCCAGATGTTTTGGAAGGTCAGCGATGAGCTTTTGGTAAAGGTGAAAATCATTTTAGCTGCTCATTTTGGTCACCTTGGTGCAACCATCACTAAGAGAAAGGTCAGAACTGATTTCTGGTGGCCGAGGATGGACACCCAGTTTGATAAGTTGGTAAAACAATGTGTACGATGCAATGCTAGTGACAAAGGTATAGTACTAGAAGATGTTGTTGAATCTCCTGTACCTCCGCCTGGGAGAGCCTGGCAGAAGTTAGGTATGGATTTTCTTGGGCCTTTTCATGTTCTTCCTACCAACTCAGGATATTTTTTGGTTCTTTTTGACCATCTGTTCAGATGGGATGAAGTTGAACCCTTCAGTATTCCTAATTTCAAAAGTGTCATCACTGCCTGAATAAGATTTTTCTCAGGTAAGGTTATCCTGAGGAAATTCTGACAGATAACGGTGTCCAATTTGTCTAGCAAGAGATTAACTCCTTTTTGCGTTCTTGTGGCATTAAACACACCAGAACACCCCTTTATCATCCACAAAGCAATGGCAAGACTGAAAGATTCAATAGAGTTGTTGTAGAGTGTGTTAAAGCAGCTTTCAGCAGAGATTAGCATGAAAACTGCAATGTCATTTGGAGTGTTTACTAGCATCCTACCCTGAGTGTTTTGTGAGTGGCAGTTACTACTTGTGCCTGGGCTGTGCCAGCTGGGATGGCTCTCTGTACCCCTTGAATAAACACTACTTCAACTTCTACTACTGTGTCCTCCACTTTGTATTGAAGCCCTAATCCCTAAATCAAATAGAAAACCCTAGCCCTAGTAGCCAATCAGAACCCTAGCCCAAACAGCCTATGCAGCAACCCCTCTGACAACAAGAGGCACCTACAAAAACTCTCAGCATTTGTAGCTCACGTAGTGCCAAGCTTTTAGTAGACATCTTCAAATGTATTACACCACATCCATGCCATCTGAGCACACTCATAAGCACGTAATACATCAGACCAGAAGATGATTAGTAGTAAAGTAATTACACTAGTAGGGCTTTGCAGCATGAAAGATTGTTAAACTAAAGAAGAAAAGACAATTATTAGTACAGCCAAAAGATTTCACCCGCCCCAGCAGCAAAGGGCTATGTTACACCACATCCACCCTTGCACGTTTAAATCTAATTAAAAACCCCTCCACAGCAGCACCCTTGCAAACTTTTCGCTTTATCCTTAAAAGATCCTGACACACATAATCAAATTTTACATCCTCCACCTACCCAAAGAACAACTTACATGTCTAAAGTTTCAAAGGAAGTGATGCAAGACAAACAAAAACAAGCATTGGAAATGCATTGGTTTCGGAAATGAATAAATGCACATCTTGCACTGGGCAAAAAAGACTATGTATAATTTAATGTATCAAAGAATGTCATATCAAACATATATTTATGCACCGGGTATGAATACTACTGGTGCTGAAGAGAGCCAGAAAAAGATGAAGTTAACATTTGAAAACAGTGAGCCAAAAATATGAACTGAAATAAAGGTCAAACAGCATCAGTGCTATGCCGAAGCATGACGGAATCAGCCCCATGCTCTAACCAACAATGCAAGAGAGCTGGAAAAAGCTGAAAGTGGCAATAGAAAGTAGGGAGGGTTACCCGAGGGAACAGCTCAAAAGTGATCTGCGCTGTGCCAAAACTAGACGGACTCTGCCCCATGCTCTCACCAAACACGCAAGAAAGCTGGGATATGATGAAAGTGACATTTAAAAGAAGTGAGGGTTATCGAAGGGAACAGTGAGATAAAAATTTGAGCTACAATTAAGCTAAAACGAGCTCACTAAGGGGTGTCAGTAATGCATGACACATATTGTAAGACAACTCATTCTAATTTTTTTTAAAGAATTTTGTGCTGTGCTTTCGCAAAAGATTTAAATGAAGTCTCTTATCATAATAATCTGCCTCATGTGCAAACAAACACATTTCCACGCAAACCTTACGAAGAAAAGTAAACAAAGGGAAGATCGAAAAACAAACAATAGGAAAGAACTTTTTTATGTATCCCTGAATGCATATAAACAATCTGTACGTCAACACATTCCATAAAATAATATCAGGGGAAACCAGTATCACAGGAGTGGAGAGGATTTGGTGGAGCGGCCAGAGCTGCTAAATCGAGAGCTGAGGATCCCGGTTCGAGTCTCGTCGGTGCAACATCCTATGACTCTGGCCAAATCACTTAATCTCCCTGTGTGATAAATTGCAATATATAAATCTGAGGCAAGACGAAAACGCAGAAAGAGACATATTTTTATAAAAATATTTTTCCACCAAAGCGGATGTTAACAGTGGTTCGGCTGCTGGAAACGTGTAAGAGAAGCAGAGGAGGCCCAAGCATTGGTAAATGCAGACAAATATGCTACAGCCTAGAGAAATGGAGGAAAAGTAAGTGGCAAGCTCAGGAACCAATGACAAGTTAGGAAAGTGAGGAAGAAGGATCTAAACCACTTCAAAGATTTATATTAAAAACAGTAGATTTCACACGGCTCATATCTGCCAGGAATCCCTCTGCGAATTCCTTGCAAGCAAAGGAAGGGTCATAAACTTGCAATTATGATCACATTTACCTCTATGAAATGTTTTGATTTAGTGACCGACAGCAAAGGTTCAGATTAGTGTTATTAGTAGCCTATACTCTTGCATTTCAGTTTGGAGGAAAATTTAATTTGTTGCAGTGTCTCTTGCAGTCCTGGGCCTATAGCTCTCATTTCTTTATGTCAAAGATGAGGAGAAACCTATCATGAAAAAAGAACAGAGAATTCTCCACAACAAAGTAAACAAATTAGAGAAGCACGTGGGCAAAGACAGTGCCCTTCCCACGCAGGCCAGCATTATGTTTCTGCCTTCCATCTAGTTCCATCGGCTACTCTGTCTACATCAACGTTTTTAAATCTATTGGAAACTCGCAGGCACAGCAGTGAGAATATAGGCAAGAGATTAAAAGCTGAACATACCATTACCGAGCCGTGACTACACATGTATACATCCTATTACAGACAGCAAAGAATCGTGTTTCCACAAAGTAGCCTTCCACAAAGTAGCCTTCCACAAATGGTTCCAGAGGTTGGCTGAGGATTCAGTTTGCAGGAGGGATAGGGGTGTGCACTTCTCAGTGCAACACAGATCAATAAAATAAAAGACAAAAATTATAACATGTAAAAAAGTATAATTCTGATAAATGTTTCAAAAAAAGTCTATTCTGAATGTATATTTAGGAGAATAGTCTTAGTTGGGGCTGAGGTGGGCCAGGAGGAGACTCCAGGAGCTTGAAACGTAGATGAGCTCTGATGAAAAAAGTGATTTGGGGATCAGTTATTTTGGCACACTGAAGAAGTTTGTTTCAGCAAGAGTTAGGGATTAGGCATCCACTGAAGGTGCAATGACTTAAAAATCGTTGAATATCCTTCAAAATGTTTTAGTAAGTAATCCAGGCCAACTTCAGTTAACAATTCAGAAATTGATGTAGGCAAATGTGGAGGATCATAGTATTCTCTGAAAATACAACTCCCTCAGAAGTGCTCAAGGTGGACCCTGGTCAGCTTCTGCTCTCTGACAGAGACATACAAACATGTTTCAAGGTGCCAACAAATGATTACTAAACTGAATTTAAATTATACAGCCATTTTCCATATGTTCTCTTTTATGCGGTATGGTTGAACATGAGCCTTTCTAATGGTACCTCACCAAGTCATGTTGGCTTTAAATGAAACAAATGAATGAATATAGTGATACTTCAGTGTGACAGATATCGCTCAAACAAGTTCAACAGTTATGGACAAATGTCTCCCACTTTTTTGATCAACATTGTGATGTCCCAATGTCTCCCTGTTTCAGACAATAAAACACAAGATGCTCCAAATGTTCAATGGCTGGAACTTGTTTGCTTATGTACTCACTTGAGGAAATATATTTGTTATTAGCCAATGTTAGCAAGCTCAGTGGTATTATTAGCCAGCCATTTACCAAATCTCAGAATAATATGAGGCTGCAAAGTGTATACTTACAGAAAGCTGCCCTGGTAGGACCTGAGGTGCATCTTGAAGTGCCCCAGGAGAAGTTGGAGAAATTACAGAAATAGAAGGCCTTTCCATCTTTTGGGATTCAAAAGAACTTGAACCTGGAATAAAAAAATTATATTTTAACATCTGATTTCATTTATAGTTTTATTAACACAATGTTACAACAAAAGATAATATCTTAGAATGAATACTCAGTTGTTGCAAATATCTGCTTTTAATACTTTTAATCCAAATGACATTCATGTCTTCACAACAGGCTCTAGCAAGTCCTGTGGATGAATTTGAAAGTATCCTTAATTTACAATGTTTAGTTCTGGAGGGTATCACTGACCTACTTAGTAATAATATGTGTTTCTATATAGTAATTGCATCTTTATATTTCTGAACACCATACATAACACATGTTGTGTTAAACAAATTCCAGTATAATCTATGTTGAGGTCTTGGTGTCCTTCAACACATTTGCGCATAGTTGCCTCTTCATGACATTCCTCCTTGTTCCCATCTGGCAGCAAGTAGTAAATCATATTGGTTTTTTAAACTCTGAACCCACTGTTTTATCTACAATATTTCCTTTTGAGTTTCCTCTATTATGGCTTTTCCCAAACATCCATGGCACTGCTTAGAGCTTTGAGCTGCACACCCTTTTATAATATAGATTATAGGAAAAACTATCTGCATGGTCTTTCTGGTACTCTTATTGATTCACGTGTAGTAGTGATACTCAGTTGCAGCTAGGGATGCTATGCAAACTAAGCTAAAGATGTGTCTGCTTTAAGAACCTAAACATATACCCAGGTGTGTCTTTCTTAACACCTCTCGCTGGACCCATGCCTAACAGCCATCACCAAATGTCACAATCTGGTACATATCTTTTTGTAGCCATGTATATTTGCAGGTGGGAATATAAGGATGGCTACTTTGAAGTAGGCAGGTCGAGGAGAAAAGGATTTTAGACTCACAATTCTTGCATCCTTTTGAGATAGAGGGAAATATATTTTCAGCAAGACACACTGAAAGGAAGTGACAGCACATGGTCAAAACATATAAAGCGCCAGGTTTGTAGAGGACTATAAACTCTGTGAATAATCTAGTTTTAGGCAGAGGGCATTCAAAGTGAAACATAAGTTCACCAGTGGCATCCTATTCTGTCTGGTGAAATTCAAGTACTCTGGTACTCTTTAAGCATTGGAACTTGGATCAGTAAAGTACCATATGCTCAGCCACAAATTGGCCTAAGAATTCCTGGTTAACAAAAGCACCACCTGAATGGCCTGTCCAAGACGTGTATAAAAGTAAAAAATAAGTCTCATACCTAATAGGTAGATGCCTTTACAAGGATCCCAATGCACCCTTATCTCCGGTAAAAGCAGTATACCGTTTTAGAGTACCTGTTTGGAACTTAAGGCAAAAGCTTGTCAGGAGGGACATGAAATTTGTAAAAACAATTAAGAAAGAAATAAGGTGAAAACCAGAACTAAGTGGATGGAGAAGGTGGAGAGTGGGCCTATGGAAGCTGAGGAGGCAGAACCGGAAGTGGAGCTAAATCAGAGACAGGTGAAGAGCAAGAGGAGCTGGATCAGCACTTCCGGCTACTGATAGTTTGTTCATCGTTTTGCTGTGTTTACCTTCCCTCTCTTTTGGTTTCTTTCGCTCTTACCACATTGTCACTTGTTCCATTTGTACTTTATTGACTATCAATCCTGTTGGCTTTCTCCCTTGCTGGTGCTCCTGAGTCTAACTATGTTCACTAGAGCTCTCTTTGGGACCGTCATATGCTCCATCACCGGAGCATCATGTAATTCTGAAACGTGATCTAATGTATGGCTAAATTAGAGTTTGAGGCCAGTTTCTAATATTTCTTTCTTGTTTATTACCAAGAGCCGAATACAAGAGAAGCTAACACAAGCCAATGGGAGGTATTTTCTGGATGAACACTGAGAAGACCAAGTCGGTGAGGGATTGCAGATGTTTACCATTCCTGGCATCTACTTCCCCTTCAGATAGGAGAGTTGTGGATTTGGTATGTTATTAGTGCCACAATGTAATTTAACCAGCGGGCTGATGGCAGGATCTGATATTTCACAAATCACAGTCCTTTTAGAAATATTGAAGACAATACAAATGATAATGCTAAACTTGTTTTTGTTTTTTTATATTTTATCAGTGGATGTGATGTGTGACTGACAAATCGCAAGGCAGTTCACTCAGTCCTATTCACACCTTTTATCATAGATCAGTGTGCGTATTTTTTCTTATAATAATACAGCAACATTGACAGCATATCTGATGAGTCAGTTTATTAATCTATATAATCCAGAAAGATTGCCAAAAATTTTTGTAACAAAACAAAGCAATTATTCTCCAAATTGCTTAAATACTTTTAGGAACAGGGTTATACGTGTTAATAAGAAACTATTCAAGACAAAACTATCTGCAACACTAAATCCTGGAAAATAAAAGGTTTTGATGCACAATTTCCTACATGTCTATATCCCAGATAATTCATTTTATGGTATGATACTGTGCAGCAAACAACCTGTTTGGATGTGTCTTGCCTCACAGATTTCAGATTCCTGTCGTTTCTCAAAACTACTAATTCACATTACTTGAATTGGAAATGAGAAGTGACTATATCTGAAAATTGTGTAAATTAAGTGATTACAATTCTGTACTTTTAATTTAACATTGTTTGAGTTAGATGGAGTAGGAATGTGGCCAATCCATATTGATCAATGTATGCACAGGTTCTTGTCTGAAGCTACAGGTCCTTTAGCAAACCTGCCAGATCCTATTCTTATGCTGCTGTTACTACTTTTAGTAAGGGTAAATTGTGTCATTGGTAGCTGTCAAATCAGATATTGATTATATCCCATTATAATTTGGTCTTTTTCAGGAAGTAGCAAGTACGCCATTCTCTTCCAACAGATGATCCACAATTAATGTGGTTATTACATGGAAAAATGTATTTACCTATCATCAGTTTGTATTTTTAAGGCTATTAGAGCTACACTACTTTATGATGGCATGAACCCATACATATATTTCTTCTTAATGTGTGGAATTTCCCTTTTGAGTTCCATTGTCTCTCAAATGGATATCCTATATATGGTAGCACATCTTCCACTACTAACCATTTATGACACTCAATTGTCTGTGATGAGATTACTATTCATGGATCTAGTAATCCTCCGAAGCCTGACCTTGCTTGCAAGTTACTTGCTGAACCTGAATCTTTCATTCCACCTTACCAAGCTCTCTTAAACAATGGCGGCTATGTTTTTTCACAAATATTTCATGATATGGTCTCACTGAAGGATGTTTATCTTTTTACAGTTCAGCAAATAGCTAACCTTTGCGGAGTTACGCTGTATCCTCCTCCAAGGAGGTTTTCTGAAATTGCTCTATGACGGAAAGTGAATGTCACAAATAAGCACTTTGATCAATCGAATAAGCTTACAGCTAAATTAACACGAAAATAGATTTTGTTAATCTTTGCAACAGAAACACTTGTCTTCCAAACTAAATATTGTGAAGCAGAAACACAGCTGCTTTTGAGTACTGAGTTTCTGACTCACATCGATTACTTAGAGCTCAATTTAATGCATCCAGAGCACTGTAATTCATTACAAATGATTTTAGAAACAACTGGCTCTGGATTGTTAACATTCTTTAAGGCTGTTTTTGGAAGTACACCAGCATTCTGGAATCCGGAAATTTTATAATCTTGCGTCTAACAAATATCTATGTGTCACCTATGCAAAGGACCATAGGGAGATATCAAATAGACTGATAGAAAACATCTTTAAAGTAGGAAGGGGGGCTCATTCAGGCTCACCGCTAATAGTGACCAGAGACTTCAACATAAAAATTGCTCAGCCATTCCATAAGGAACTAAATCACATAAGTACAGGAACGTCAATGGGAAATCCCGAGAAAAGCACAAATAAAGCTAGGAAGGAGGGACTCAATGGGCCAAAACCTGGTTGGCAAAGTAGAGCACCTAGGCTTGTGGATCCTAAAACCGCTGTTTCAAAAGGGGACAGCCCTCTTGTTTCACTCCACAAATGGAAATGCACTAATAGAATACACACTGTTATCCCTCCTTTAAAATGGGGTCAAGACTGGAAAGGGATCACCTTTCCCAGGAGCTGGACCTTGCCTTTGATCTAACAAAAACAAAAAAGCGCACAGAAAAACCTGAGAGCTCCATCTACTTGGCAGATCTTAAAAGAGTGAAGTTATCCTCTGACATGATAGGGGCTTTGGCGCAAAAAGCTGAATTAAGCTCACTAAATACTCGACAACAAAAGTGCTTGGTTAGAGAACACTGAGAGGCATTTACCAACATATTCGCTAAACAGTTACCCGCTAGAGTAAATCCAACCAGGACCCAACACAAATGGACTCCTCTGAATAGCCAAAAACTACACAAGGGTGGCACTCTGAAACAACTAAAATGGAAAGTCAATGAAGCCCTTTGAGCAGTTTGCCGGTCCCCAATCAACAAAACATACACCACCAACCTAAAAGCCACTACACAGGAATTAAATCGAGCAATTTGGGCCATCAAGAGGCAAAGCACTGAGTTCTTTTGCGCCAAACTCAAGCACCATAATTCCATTATGTTCTGGAAAACTGTGAACACTCTAAAAACCCTACCAACTGCAGGCTGGAATTCAGCATTTCAGAAGTAGTTTGGGTCTCTTATTTATACACACACTACAATTTGCAAATCGGCACAAGCATAATCCTGTCAGATTCAGGAGCAGAATGGCCTGAGAGAATTTTGTCAGCAGTGGAGCCGGGTCGGTCTCAGGGAGTACTCCCTCCATAGCTGTCAATGATGTACTCTGGCAGAGAACAAAGGGGCGCACCACAGGAGCACCAGGCCCAAACGGTATCCCCAGGCCATCTTTCAAACAGACCCAAACAAATGGGCAGAAGTAATGACGTTACTCTCAATCACACTCTATCAGGAGGCACGATCCCAACCTCATGGAGAGGGTCTACTATCTCCCCTATCTTTAAAGGAAATAACAAACTTGAGCGAGGGAATTACAGGTTAATAGTCCTAATTTATAATGAGGCGAAATCCTACTGGAACATCTTAGTGACTGGGCCATCATAAACTTAATCATACTCCCAATCAAACAGGCTTCACAAGGAAAACTGGTACCTCAACAAATATGATGGCTCTATCACTCATTTTGGATTTGTCTAAAATTGCAAAGCTGCCTCTCTACCTCTGTTATATTGCCTACCAAGTCATGTGAATCACAAAAGGCTCTGGAGGAAACTAAAAGACTGATGCATACCCTGATCCTCCTTGAAAGCAATCAAAAACATATATTCCAACACATGGGTTGGAATCAAGCTACGGAGCAGAGCTAATCTATCGAGGGCTATCCCAACAACAAGCGGCCTCAAACAGTGTGTGTCTTGCACCATTTGTATTCAATATTTTCCTGGCAGACCCACCTCCAGGCCAGCCCTCTGTAAACTTGCACACTATAAATTTAGGGTCAATACCACAATCAAACCTTCTCTACACAGACAACCTGGTGCTACGAAGCTGAACCAGGGTTGGGATGCAACGTCTCCTGGGAGCTACCCAAGAATTCTCCTTGGCGAATAAACAGTAAAAAGACAAAAATCAAGATCCTCGCCAGGAGCATACTCAAACGAAAGCCTAGATGGCATCTTGATAGGAGAAAGGTGGAGAAAACAATTGAATATAAATATATTGCCTTTTATTAGATAACAGCTACTCATTCAAACCACACAAGGAGGAAATTAAAAGTAAAGGGGTTGACCTGGTGACAGGGCTCACAGTCATGTTTAGGAGTCTAAAAGGGCACACGTTCAGCCCCATGCTAGAAATTGCCACGCTGAAAGTGGTCCCAAATCTGACCTATGGTTGCGAGTCTCTTCCTGGCAAAGACACAATAACTCCGGACACCCCGATTGCAAAAATATACACACAAATCTTCCAGCTCCCCAGCCACACATTACCAGCCCAGATAAGGCTGGAGTTTGGACTCACAAAACTGTCCTATGCCAGGTGAGCATCCTTCATCATCTTCTGCCACAAGCTCAAATCCGTTGAAAAAAATGCAATTAACTATCATGTATAGGAGGAAAGTCTAATAAATCACGCTCACCAGCACGAGACTACCTTGATGAAACAATTGACCTGTTCGGGCTAGGAGAACTATGGTCAGCAGCAGTGAGCCACGACATCTTCAAAAGAGCTGTCAATAAAACAACAACAAAAATATCTTTATTAAAAGACAGGGCAACTCCAGAAAAACGATCCCTGGTCAATATTAAATAGCTACAAGATCCTGAAACCACAGCAACACCTGGGAGAAGCAGGATAATACGCAAATTCCTGCAATATCGCCTTGGGGTCCTGCCCTCCAACATGCACAACTCACCCTGGCTGAGGGCAGAAGGGAAACAAACTGTCGACTATGTAGCCTCGTGACTGAAGACTTGGTGCACATCATCTGCCTCTGCAACTCTACTCTTAGCCCATGTCAACAATGTCTGGCCCACTCTGGAACCAGTTAAGTGTGCACTCCAGCAGACAAACCATATTGGCCTGCCCCAACTCAGCAGGCCAGAAAACAGTCTCCCGGACTGTAAAATACCTCCAAGGAGTCGAGGGTGCCGTAAACAGGGCAACTGCTACTTAACCGTCACCAACAGAAATCAAATCAAACCAAACTCCTTTTCACAAACTGGCTTGGTGTGCACTGGAACATTTTAGCTGTATCCGTATATTTTTAACTGCTATCTTAGTTTTAACACACCACACTCTCAATTTGAAGTAAACATTTTTAAACTAACTGATTGTCCTTTTTGCATTTTCACCTTGCTTACTGCACTGATTTCCTCCAAACGAGAGCTCTTACTTGCACTAGCACTTTGTAATGATTTTAAATAATCTAACAATAAAGGTTGACTTGACTATACTAGCATTTTTGGGCTCCCTGTTTTCAAACTTGTTCAGTGGAATTTCAACAGCTTTAAGACTTGTACTTAACAGCTTCTTCATCATTCTTCTAAGGCGATGGACATGAATCTGATGTATCCATCTGAGCAACACTGTTGCCATAATGTAGCTTGCATTCTGGCAGTAGATTTATTTTCCAACCTGAATGAACACTGGACTTTATGCTTGCACAAGCTTTCACTACCAACAGAGAGACCGCTCTTTCAATGCCTCAACTGTTATCATACTGTTATCTTGAACATTCCCTTGAAAAAAGCTTAACATTCTGTTGGTCACTGGGAGCTCACACAAACAATGGAACTAAATCAATCAGATCGTAATACTATGCAGATGCCAATCATCAAATCTGCTTCAAATAGTTCACCATTAATCCTGTCACATGTCCCACAATAAACATATGTTAGAGCAACACTCTCATCATTCTCAAACTTGTTAGGATCTCCCATGTATGTTGCTACTATTGTGGTTTCTATACCACTGACTCCAATGCCAAACCTGATGCATTACTCACATTCCCCATACTCCTCTTTACTCTTCATGCTTCTTTTGGAATCAATCGGGATTGAGCGTGGCAAATCAACTGTAAAGGTCTCAAGGCACTGGAGGTAATGCTTGCTTTGTGGTAATCTAGTCATTCGAACAGTCAGGTCTTGAGTCTGTTCCTGAATTACTAGAGTAATGTGGTGGTCCTGAGGTGAAAGGAGAGGTTGTTCCATGCTTTTGCCGCCAGGTGTGAAAAGTAGCATCCTCTGCTGTTGCTTTGGTGGACCCAGGGGGCGGGGGTGTTAGCAAGGAAGAGGGAGGCTATCATAGGTGTCTGGTTGCGTGGCGGAGGTCAAGCGTTTGTTGGTGTAAGTTGGTCCTTCACTGTGCAGGACTTTGTTTGCGTGGGTCAACATCTTGAACTGACATCTCTTCTGGATTGGGAGCCAGTGTAGTTTCTTGAGGTAGGGTGTGATGTGGGGTCATCTAGGGAGGTTGATGATGAGTCTGACCGCTGAGTTTTGTATTGTCTGTAGTCTCTTCAGGAGGCATGCGCTGATTGCTACATAGTTTGTTCCCATAGTCCAAACTGCTGGTGCCAAGGGCCTGCATGACAGTCTTTCTAGTGTTCACTGGGAGCCACCTGAAGATTTGGGGGAGCAAGTGTAGGGTGTGGAAGCAGGCGGATGACACTGCGTTCACCTGTTTTTTCATGGAAAGCTTACTGTTTAGGATAATGCAAAGGTTGCGGGCAAGGTCTGTTGGTTCAGGGGATGGGCTGAATTCCACAGGCCACCATGCATTGTTCCTTGGAGCTGTGTTTTTCCCAAAGATGAGGACTTCCGTTTTGTCATTGTTGAGCTTGAGAAGGTTGTCCTTCATCTAGTTGGCGACATTCACTATACACCTGTGGAGGTTAGCTCTGGAGCTGGAGGAGTCTTTGTACAGAGAGATAAGCTAGATGTCATTGGTGCAGGGATGATGTTGAGTATGTGATAGGAAAGTGCAGGCAATGGGGGATCATGTACGTGTTGAAGAGGGTGGGGCTGAGGGATGATTCTTGGGGGATGCCACAGATGGTCTTCTTGGGTTTGAAGATGAACTGTGGGATACTGATTCTCTGGGTTCTTCCAGTGAGGTATGAGGCACTCCATTTGAGGGTATCTCCCTGGATTCCAATGAGGTGGAGTCTGATTATCAAGATAGGATGAGAGGTGGTGTTGAAGGTGGCTGACAGGTCCAGGAGGATGAAGGCTGCCATTTTGCAGTGGTCCAGAGGGGCCCTGATGTCATCGGTGGCCGCAATCAGGGCTGTCTCGGTGCTGTGGTTAGCTTGAAATCTGGATTGTGAGGGGTTCAAGAGGTTGTAGCGTTCCAGGTGTTTGGTGAGTTGCAGGTTGATTGGCGTCTGAAGAACCTTCACTGAAAAGGGGAGCAGGGAGATTGTCTGGTAGTTCTTCGTTTCTGCTGGGTCAGTGGAAGGTTTCTTCAGGAGGGGCTCACTTCAGCGTGTTTCCAGTCCTTGGGGAAGGAGGTCGAGGTAATGGAGGTTTTCAAGACTTTCCAGAGCTCGTCGCCAATCGTCTTGCTCTAGAGGTTGAGGACGTGGTGGGGCAAGAGTCTGTGGGTGCACCCGAATGCAGAGTTCATGATGGAGATTGTGGCTTGAGTTGTGAGAGGGTACCAGTGGATGATCAGGTGTTTCCGGTTTGCGTTTGTGGAGGAGAGCAGGCCAGTGCTGTCGGAGGTGGTGGGTTGGGGTTTGACGTTTTTGTAGATGACAGAGAACTTGTGGAAGAAGTAAGTCAGGGTGTCCACAGTGACAACTTCAGTGCAATTATCTTCTCCTATATCTCGTGCTCCTTCTGATATGAGCATGGATTGTCTACCATCAGTACCTCTGGCTTTTGATTTTATGTTGGAAGCTTCAAATTATTAGAGTCTCTCATTTTTGTATGTCATCAACTCAGACAAATGAACTCAGTTAAACATGAGAGTAGCAGTCAGTTGCTGCTACTGGTCCTTATGTAGCCATCTTTTGCCATTCTTTAGTCCTTTTAAATTTTGATACTATGCTGCATGGGGACAGGGCGCCTTGATTGGGTGGCTACAACGTGGACAAAATGTTATAGGAGTTATTCCAGGAATTGGGGACATGGTCCTCAATAAAATGCATTGCAGTAAATTCCAGGTATTGAGGGTCACAAAAGGGAGCAAACAAAGGGCGATAATAGATTTTAGTAAACATATAAATAATTCATTGGTGGTTTTATACACATTCTAGGAATTCTGGTGAGTTCTACGGTGATATAATCCTATGAAATATGTAATACAAGAAACAGTGAGCCAAAACAGAAATCACACCTCCCTCCTTATCACCCCTTGATTTGAGGTCCAATGTGGTAAAGGAATATTGCTTGCACAACCACTGCACCCACTCTTTCAAGAGTTGCGGCCCCACAGGGGTCAGGAAAGTTCCACAAATTAATGGGAAGTGCACCGCACAGTTATAACTATAAGTCCAATTCCGTCTTGTATTATTTAGAGAATTATTTATTATCCTTGAAAAACAAGCAGAACAGCCAACGCGTTTCGTTCAATGCATGTGAACTTTATCAGGGCTGTAAAGTATTTTAATACAGTATAAAAACATAAATATATAGCAAAATGTCATAATACAATTGAAAACAACATGTGTAAGCGTTTTCAAAATAAATGCAATGGCACAGATGACAAACATGGAATAAAGTAAGACGTCAGAAAACCATACAAAGACAATGACATATGTGACTTTGAGAAGATTTAAAAACTTTTAGTATATTACAAAGTAGAGTGTATACATCAAACTTCTTTTCTGTCATCTGCGCCTTTGCATTCATTTTGAAAAAGAATAATAAAAAATTCTCTTTATAATACAAGATGGAATTGGACTGATATTTATGAACAATAACTGTGTAATCCTCTGAAATATACTGACCTTCTGCTGGGTTATGATAAACCATGTCGGAGATAAAACAGTTTTTTTTATGATTTTCTCATAGAGTTTATGGAAGGTGCTCCAGAAGCTAAAACAAGAGCACATTTTATATAGGTTGAAACACTCTTCGTCAGCCATGTGAAAATCAAGTCTGATACTCTGGGTTAGAGCAAATGTGTGTTTGCATCAGGAGGGGCAGCTGTATAGAGGTGCTTTAATGTAACATGTCCAGTTACATATAAAGTATTGCAAAAAGAAGGAAATAAATCAATTTTCCGAAGATCACACAATTTAGTATAGTAAGGAAGCTAGACATGTAACTAAGGTTCAAATTTTAAAATCGTTAATTTGTATGGCCTCTAATAGACCACTTGTTATTAAATTGACCACATGCTGAAACACAACCAATAGGCCGCACTCCCCCCCATTAAACCATAACTATACTAATCCAAATGTCCAAAAAAACACATCTCCTCCCCTAGACCATAACACATCAGGTAGGTTAGATGTCTTCCAGAGGAACATGGCTCTCCATATGACCACTTTTCCCATTGAGCGCATCATCCGCCCTTAGACCACACACCCTACGGCAAACCCCATAATTCCCCAATTGACTACACATCCCCTCTACAAAAGCACATCACCCTTCCATAGACTAGCCACCTGAACAAGAAACAACATTTCCTCCTGTACACTAGCCACCTGAACAAAAACCCATCACCCTCCTGTAGACTGCATCTCCTCCACAAGACCAATCTCCCAGTCAGTACACTTGATAGGCATGCTGTTGACTAAATGAATAAAACAAGTGTACCATGGAGTGAATGACTGATATTAGACCTGTTAGATTTAGTGTGGTATTCCCCCAAACTTTTTTGACTTTGTCCTCCATTTTTGTTGATCATTTTTGTTGGCCATAGGACTCTGTGCCCTTTACCACTGCAAACACGTGCTAAAATGCATGTGCTCACTCCCTAAAACATGACCCACTGACTTAACCAAATTGGCACATTTCATTTACTGAAAATGCTACTGTAAGATTGAGCTATATGTACCCAGGGCCAGTTTATTAAATTCTACTAGTACCCCTGCAGCAGTAATTGTGCCATCCACCTAAGTAGACTGTCAAACATGTTTTGTCATATAGCTTCTACTTTCTCAAGTAAAACTGTGGGTTTGTTGGACAACATAAACATTGGACTGGTGTGAGACTGATCCCCTCTGTATATGTTGGCCTATAGTCCTGCTAGCTCACAGTGCACCATATGCACCCCTAACTCTACAGCGTAAGAAATGTGTGTGCATCCTCAGAGCATGACAACTCTCATCCCCGAAGGAAATCGTGATAACAGATCTAGAACCCTTTCTCTCAGCCACTTATGCATACCCAAATAGACACAAAAGAAATACACAACATGCAGTTTAAATCTTTATTGAAGCATTGTGATTCTTGAATAAAATATACATGCTGCAATGATTAATAGCAAGAAACATAATAATGTTAGCATTATGAGAATGGTGAAAAGTAATTCAACCATTTTGCAGATTACAAAAAGGAAAATGCTACTTACCAGTATGCATCTGTTCTTGGCATGTAGAGCTGCAGATTTCTACACTTTGCATTAGATCTGGTGTTGGGCTCGAATGATTGCATGTTGTTGTCATCTTGGAAGAAGTCTTTTGTAGTCACGAGATAGGTGACTCCTCCCTTGGAGGATAGTGCGCATGGGCATCGGCTCCATCCTTAGATTGTTTTTCGCCATGATGGGAAATGATGGAGTTAGTAGAAATAAAGAAGGGATGTCCATGTGTATATCTCATTAAGATGAAACTGGAACAGATACAGGTCCCTGGGAGGCGGGAGGGCGTGTAGAAATCTGCAGCTCTACATGCCAAAAACAGATGCATACTGGTAAGTAGCATTTTCCGTTCGAGGCATATGAGCTGCAGATTCTACACTCAGCATCGATTGTGCAGCAGTGTCTCCCCTAGCGGTGGTCACCTGCATCCGTTGCAGTAGTTTGAAAGAGAGTTTTTAGGACAGCTTGGCCTACTGCAGCTTGCTGCTTGGCTTGCAAATCAACGCAGTAGTGTTTAGTGAAGGTGTGTGTTGTAGACCATGTTGCTACCTTGCAGATGTCTTCTAGGGGAATGTTCCCTAAGAAAGCCATGGAGGCTCCTAGTTTGCGTGTGGAGTGCGCTCTAGGAGGAACTGTTAATGTAAGTTTTTTTTTTGTTTTTTTTCAGAACAAGTAAGTTTTGTTTTTTGATAGCATATTTGTATACATTTTACAATCCACCGTGCAATTCCAGCTTTAGAGATGAGGTTGCCCTTATGTGGTGGAGAGAAAGCTACAAACAGTTGCTTTGTTTTGCGAAAGGATTTGGTCCTATCTATATAATAGAGTAGAGCTCTATTAACGTCTAGGGTGTGTAGAGCTCTTTCTGCTACAGAGTCTGGGTATTGGAAAAACACTGGTAACTCTACAGATTGGTTTAAATGAAACCGAGTAATGACTTTTGGAAGGAATGTAGGATTTGTTCTGAGAACCACTTTATTACGGTGTAATTGAAAAAATGGTTCTTGTATAGGGGGGTAACTGCAAACACAACAATGATGGACAGAATGTGGATCAATGTCACACATTCACCCCAGTCCAATGATCTGGGCTCAAATCCATCGTTTTTCCACTCCACACCACCCTGGGTTAGACAATGGCGATATGCAAATCAGCGCTGACCCTGTGCCCCATGGGAACAGTCCAGTCCGAACTACAAAAGCCATGTCCTTCCCAGAACGGAAACAAGCATCCGAGGACCGGCCCGGTTTCGAGGTAACACCTCTCTTCAGCCCGGCTAGCTTGATTCCAGTGGTGTGGAGTGCCTGGGACTCACGTCTGAGCATCCCCAGTACACTTAGAGCGGTAACTGCAAACACAACAATGATGGACAGAATGTGGATCAATGTCACACATTCACCCCAGTCCAAAGATCTGGGCTCAAATCCATCGTTTTTCCACTCCACACCACCCTGGGTTAGACAATGGCGATATGCAAATCAGCGCTGACCCTGTGCCCCATGGGAACAGTCCAGTCCGAACTACAAAAGCCATGTCCTTCCCAGAACGGAAACAAGCATCCGAGGACCGGCCCGGTTTCGAGGTAACACCTCTCTTCAGCCCGGCTAGCTTGATTCCAGTGGTGTGGAGTGCCTGGGACTCACGTCTGAGCATCCCCAGTACACTTAGAGCGGTAACTGCAAACACAACAATGATGGACAGAATGTGGATCAATGTCACACATTCACCCCAGTCCAAAGATCTGGGCTCAAATCCATCGTTTTTCCACTCCACACCACCCTGGGTTAGACAATGGCGATATGCAAATCAGCGCTGACCCTGTGCCCCATGGGAACAGTCCAGTCCGAACTACAAAAGCCATGTCCTTCCCAGAACGGAAACAAGCATCCGAGGACCGGCCCGGTTTCGAGGTAACACCTCTCTTCAGCCCGGCTAGCTTGATTCCAGTGGTGTGGAGTGCCTGGGACTCACGTCTGAGCATCCCCAGTACACTTAGAGCGGTAACGGCAAACACAACAATGATGGACAGAATGTGGATCAATGTCACACATTCACCCCAGTCCAAAGATCTGGGCTCAAATCCATCGTTTTTCCACTCCACACCACCCTGGGTTAGACAATGGCGATATGCAAATCAGCGCTGACCCTGTGCCCCATGGGAACAGTCCAGTCCGAACTACAAAAGCCATGTCCTTCCCAGAACGGAAACAAGCATCCGAGGACCGGCCCGGTTTCGAGGTAACACCTCTCTTCAGCCCGGCTAGCTTGATTCCAGTGGTGTGGAGTGCCTGGGACTCACGTCTGAGCATCCCCAGTACACTTAGAGCGGTAACTGCAAACACAACAATGATGGACAGAATGTGGATCAATGTCACACATTCACCCCAGTCCAAAGATCTGGGCTCAAATCCATCGTTTTTCCACTCCACACCACCCTGGGTTAGACAATGGCGATATGCAAATCAGCGCTGACCCTGTGCCCCATGGGAACAGTCCAGTCCGAACTACAAAAGCCATGTCCTTCCCAGAACGGAAACAAGCATCCGAGGACCGGCCCGGTTTCGAGGTAACACCTCTCTTCAGCCCGGCTAGCTTGATTCCAGTGGTGTGGAGTGCCTGGGACTGACGTCTGAGCATCCCCAGTACACTTAGAGCGGTAACTGCAAACACAACAATGATGGACAGAATGTGGATCAATGTCACACATTCACCCCAGTCCAAAGATCTGGGCTCAAATCCATCGTTTTTCCACTCCACACCACCCTGGGTTAGACAATGGCGATATGCAAATCAGCGCTGACCCTGTGCCCCATGGGAACAGTCCAGTCCGATCTACAAAAGCCATGTCCTTCCCAGAACGGAAACAAGCATCCGAGGACCGGCCCGGTTTCGAGGTAACACCTCTCCTTAGCCCGGCTAGCTTGATTCCAGTGGTGTGGAGTGCCTGGGACTCACGTCTGAGGATCCCCAGTACACTTAGAGCGGTAACTGCAAACACAACAATGATGGACAGAATGTGGATCAATGTCACACATTCACCCCAGTCCAAAGATCTGGGCTCAAATCCATCGTTTTTCCACTCCACACCACCCTGGGTTAGACAATGGTGATATGCAAATCAGCGCTGACCCTGTGCCCCATGGGAACAGTCCAGTCCGAACTACAAAAGCCATGTCCTTCCCAGAACGGAAACAAGCATCCGAGGACCGGCCCGGTTTCGAGGTAACACCTCTCTTCAGCCCGGCTAGCTTGATTCCAGTGGTGTGGAGTGCCTGGGACTCACGTCTGAGCATCCCCAGTACACTTAGAGCGGTAACTGCAAACACAACAATGATGGACAGAATGTGGATCAATGTCACACATTCACCCCAGTCCAAAGATCTGGGCTCAAATCCATCGTTTTTCCACTCCACACCACCCTGGGTTAGACAATGGCGATATGCAAATCAGCGCTGACCCTGTGCCCCATGGGAACAGTCCAGTCCGAACTACAAAAGCCATGTCCTTCCCAGAACGGAAACAAGCATCCGAGGACCGGCTCTTGTATAGGGGGAACATTCATTATGACGCCGTGTTTACACTGCACTACCATTACAACAATGGTTATACAACGCAAGTCGTTACCACGACTTGCGCTGGAGGGCGCTCTAGGCTAAGGAATAGTATATTTACTATTCCAACACCTTCCCTAATGTACGTAGGCTGGTGTTGGAATAGTAAATCTTACTATTCCTAAGTCCAGCACCCTACAGCGCAAGTCGTGGTAATGACTTGTGTTGTAAAACCAGCGTTGTAATGGTAGTGCGGTGTAAACACTGCGTTGTATTGACATACAACCTTGTACAGTGAAAGCTTGAATCTCACTAACTGAATGAAATGAAATGAAATGAATACGTATTTGTATAGCGCACAACTACCCCGAGGCATCTCAGCGCTTGTGCGAATACATCTGAGGAACCCTTCCTGGCTTTTCCCTTGAAATGTCCACTCCTGGGCACCCCCAAGGTGAAGCCAGGCATCCCAGCGCTGTTGGGGCGGTTGTGGAGATTAAGCAAGCTATTGCCCAGAGTCACAGAGTGGGACTCATGATTAGACTAGGCACCGAGGCGAGAATTATCAGGTCTGAAGAAATTGAGCCCAAGACCCGCCGATGCGGGAATTGAACCTGGTCCCGGGCCAGACCTCTGCATCAGGGTCTGCCGCTCTAACCATTGAGCCACACTTCTCCTCTGCCGCTCTAACCATTGAGCCACACTTCTCCTAAGAGAGGTAATAGATACTAGATAAGCTGTTTTCCATGTGAGGAATTGCAGTTCACATTTGTGTAGAGGTTCAAAAGGTGGTCCCATGAGCCTTGTAAGAACAATGTTTAGGTTCCACACTGGAGAGGGTGGTAACCTGGGAGGAATGTTTCTTTTTAATCCTTCCATAAATGCTTTAATAGCAAGCACTCTAAATAAAGACAGATGTTGTCTATTTTGTAAATATGCTGCAATTGCTGCCAGATGTAGGCGTATAGATGAATATGCCAAGTTACATCTTTGTAAATGTAGAAGGTAGCAAATGATATTTTGGATGGAAGCATCTAGGGGATCAATTTGGTTATCCTTGTAGTAAATGGCAAATCTTTTCCATTTAGCAGCATAGCAAGCTCTAGTAGTAGGTCTCCTGGCTTCTTTAATGATATTCATACAGTCTGGTGGTAGGTTAAGATAACCAAACTCTAAGACCTCAGGAGCCAGATCGCCAGATTCAGTTGGCTTGGGTCTGGATATCTGATGTCTCCATGGTTCTGCGTTAGCAGGGATGGTGTCAGACGTAGTTTTTGGTGTGGAACTAGGGATAGTTCTAGCAGTGTTGTATACCACGGTTGGTGTGCCCATGTGGGAGCTACTAAAATCAGTTTGAGCGACTGTTGTCGTAGCTTGTGCACTATTAGTGGTATTAGGGGTAGTGGCGGAAAAGCGTACGCAAATCTGCCTAACCAGTTCATCCATATCGCATTGCCCTTGGACAGCGGCTGTGGAAACCTGGCAGCGAAGGTTGGGCATTTCGCGTTTTTGTGTGTGGCGAACAGATCTATGTCTGGATGACCCCACTTGTGAAAGAATGGTGGAAGAACTTGCGGATGTAGTTCCCATTCATGAATTTGCTGTGTGTGTCGACTTAACAGATCTGCTATCTGATTGTGAACTCCTGGAAGGTGTTCTGCTAACAGATATATGTTTTGTGGAATGGCCCATCTCCAAATGTTCTGTGCAAGCTGGGACAGCTGTAGAGAGTGTGTACCCCCTGTTTTTGTATATAGTACATGGCTGTCATGTTGTCCGTCCGGATTAAGACAGCTTTGTTTTGTACTTGTACTTGGAAAGTTTTGAGCGCTAAGAATATTGCTAGCAGCTCTAAGTGGTTGATATGGAACGATCTTTGTTGAATGGTCCATTGCCCTTGAGTTGTATGATGTAGAAGATGGGCTCCCCATCCTGTGAGAGATGCGTCTGCTGTAAGTGCTATTTGTGGAAGAGGTTCTAGGAACGGCCACCCTTTTGTCAAGTTTTTGGTGTTCCACCACTGCAGAGAGCGATGTGTGCGGCTGTCCACCAACACCAGGTCTGTTAGTTGCCCTTGAGCCTGATTCCACTGTTGTGCTAGACATTCCTGTAACGGACGCATTTGCAGTCTTGCATATGGTACAATAAAGATGCAAGATGCCATCATGCCTTTTAGTCTCCTGAACACTCTGGCTGGGAGAGAGTGTTGATGTTGAAACTTTGTGACTAAGGCTTGAATGCTCTGTATCCTTGCTGGACTGGGATACGCTAGAGCTGTAGACGTGTTTATTGTAGCCCTTAAATATTGATGTACATGATAGGGCTGTAGGTGCGACTTGGTGTAGTTGATTGTGAACCCTAAGTCGTGAAATGTTTGAATTGTCTGAGATGTGTGTTGGACACACTGATTGAATAACTTGGCTTTTATAAGCCAATCATCTAGATATGGGAAGACATGTTTCTGTTGTTTTCTGAGATGTGCTGCTACTACTGCTAGGCCCTTTGTGAACACTCTTGGTGCAGTTGTTACCCCGAATGGAAGGACTTTGAATTGATAATGCTGTCCTTCCAGTACAAAACTCAGATACTTCCTGTGAGAAGGATGTATAGGAATGTGGAAGTAGGCATCCTTTAGATCTAGTGTTGTAAGGAAATCGCCCTGTTGCAGCGATGGGAGCACTTGTTGTAAAGTGATCATATGAAAATGATCTGAGTGTATATAGTGATTGAGGGGCCTGAGGTCGAGAATTGGTCTTAGTGTCCCGTCCTTTTTGGGTATTAGAAAATACAGCGAGTAAACCCCTGTTCCTTGATGTTGTAAAGCAACTATTTCTATTGCGTCCTTTTGAAGAAGTGATAGGACTTCTTGTTTGAGCAGTGTAAGATGTTCTGCAGATATTGGACGCTGCCTGGGTGGTATGTGTGGAGGGGTAGCTGTAAATTCTAGGCAGTAGCCATACTGGATAATTTGTCTTACCCACCTGTCT
This sequence comes from Lissotriton helveticus, assembly GCF_964261635.1. NCBI lineage: Eukaryota > Metazoa > Chordata > Amphibia > Caudata > Salamandridae > Lissotriton > Lissotriton helveticus. The sequence goes on along the minus strand of NC_136067.1, from coordinate 592,393,158 downwards.
GTTGTGATGGAATTCCAGACAGGTAGGAACTGGTAGGTAGGAGTGAAGTGCTGTTGGGGGAGCAGAGGGAAGTCACTGTTTTGTGGTGGAAGAGGTTTGATTATTGTTGTTAACTCGACCTCTTCCTTTATTGTTGTTGCCTCTATAGCCTCCTCTAAAATATCCTTTACTGGAGGATGTATGTGTATTGGATTTGAAGGAAGCTGTATTGTCTGCTCCAATTTGTGTGGAGCCTTCTCTATAGAAGGAGCGACAAAAGGAGCCTCTAGCTTGTGTGGATTGCAAAGCTCCCATAGATTTGGATGTATCGGTGTCTTTCTTCATTTTCTCAAGTGCTGTGTCTACCTCTTGTCCAAACAATTGATGTTGGTTGAATGGCTGATTTAAGATCGTAGTTTGCACTTCCTGCTTAAATCCTGAAATGCGTAGCCACGCATGACGTCTAAGTAGGACACTAGTGTTTACAGCTCTAGATGCTGTGTCTGCTACATCAAGTGCGCACTTGATTAAGGCATTTGAAATTAACTTGCCTTCTCGTATAAGGTCATTTGCCTGCGCCTTATATTGGTCCGATAGATGTTGTAGTAGTGTCTCTAACTGATCATAGTGAGCCCTGTCATATCTTGCAAGGAGGGCTTGTGTGTTAGCTATACGCCATGTATTGCTAGCTTGTGCAGCTATCCTTTTACGTGAAGCATCTATCACCTTAGATTCTTTATCAGGGGGTGGTGCTTCACCTGATGTCTATGAGTTTCGCTTTTTCTAGCATTTGACAGGACTAGGGAATCTAAGGGTAGCTGTCCTTAAATGTAGGCAGGATCCCCAGGAGCAGGCCTGTACTTTTTCTCAATTCTAGGGTTTAGAATCCTAGTACGTACTGGATCTTTAAATACTTCTGGAGCATGTTTGATGACCCCTTTAATCATAGGCAGAATTTGAACAGACATTTGTGATTGTTCAAACGTATCTAATAAAAAGTCTTCTTCTGTCTCATCTGAATGCATGGTAAACCTATGATAGATGGCAGCCCTATTCAGTAAGTGGCCAAAACCAATATTGTCTTCTGGGGGAGAAGGTTTTGATGGATATGAATGTGGGTCAGGAATATCTGGCACATCTTGTGGGTTTGGGTACTCCCAATCTGGATCATCAATAGGGTAGGGAAAAGGCTCACCTGGGTCTACCCCTCCCCTTATGCTATACTCATCATCATTTGGAGGTGTATGTGGTGAAGAATGAGGAGGAGAGTTTTCAGGACAATTTTGAGGTGAAATGTTAAAAGGAACAGGAGATGAAGGAGAAGGAAGTATAGGAGAAAAAGGGTGCATAGGAGATGTGGCAGAGTCCTTCTTCTTGACAGGCACTGCAGGTGTAGGTGCTGTGTCTGACTTCCTCTTCCTGTGTGGTGTAGTGGATACATGACCTGTCTTTGGGTCAATGAAGATCTTCTTTTGTAGAGGATCAGGTTGGAAAAGGTCTTCTCCTTACAGAACCTTTGCCGGCGCCGATTTTCTCGGTTCCGGGCGTGGTTGCCGTTTGTCTTTAGCCTTAGGAGTTGTTACTGTGTCCTTTGGCGTAGATTTCGGCACCGAAGGTATTGTTTTCGGAGTCGTAGGCGGTTTCGAGGGCTTGAGCGCATCGGAATCAGGCCTTGTAAGTTTCGGTACCGAAGATATTGGCTTCGGAGTAGAAGCTGGTCTTGTCGGCCTCGAGGCGTCAGACGCTGGCTTCATAGTTTTGTCTTTAGAAGTCGACAGTTTCGGAGCCGGGACTTCTTTCAGTTTCGGTGCCGAGGGAGCTGGTGGGATCGGCACGTGCGGCTTGCTTGGTAAGGAGCTTCCGGAAGGCTTGAGTATTTTCTTCGGAGGCAGGCTCGATGGCGGGGCTTTCAAAGTGTTTTTTCGGTCGTGACTGGGCGCCGGAGGCGGAGTCTTGATCTTTGCCTTCGATTTGGGTGCTGGGTATGGGGCAGGGGCAGTAGTACTCACACGCTGACCCGATGGTATGGAGTCATCGGAGTCGTCTGCCCCGGATACGATTTGGAGATCGTCTGAATCTTCTTCGGGGATGAGCGGAACTTCTTCGTCAAAGATATCCACCAGTTCCGGAGCCGATCTCTGCATGTCGTGTAGACGGGCCCTCCGATCTCGAATGGTCTTCTTTGATCAAAAGGGTGCACATGTTGTACAGCTGGATTCGTCGTGTTCTGGCGACAAGCACAGGTTACAGACCTCGTGATGGTCACTGTGTGGAAACTTTGCTCCACACTCGGGGCATCTTTTGAATGGCGTCCTTTCCATGAGGTGTAGGCCTCACGGCGTGGATAGGCCCAACGGCCGCGTCGATGACCGGAATCGGGCTTATGGAGTCGAGTTGACGTTTATTGATATCATAAGTAGTTTGGTGAAGTTTGAATACGTTTTTACGCGTCTAAGTACTTGAAAAGTAGATTTCTAACCGGAGCGGAAAAGTTTCATCCGAACCCAGTGGCGGAAAAAAACAATCTAAGGATGGAGCCGATGCCCATGTGCACAATCGTCCAAGGGAGGAGTCACCTATCTCGTGACTACAAAAGACTTCTTCCAAGACGACAACAACATGCAATCATCCGAGCCCAACACCAGGTGGCGATCTAATGCAAAGTGTAGAATCTGCAGCTCATATGCCTCGAACACTATATTCTTGCATACAAGTACTAGAAAATAGTGAACTCCTACCCTGTTGTGCCTAAGGTGAGTAGATCTGCCAAATCCCTGTCTGGGAGGTCTAACTCCCCATTACCTGTGGGTAAGTGTCAGCAAGCTATCCGTCTTGGTGTAGAGTAGGACAGCATCCCTCTCATGAGGCGGCAAGATTCAGCTGAGCTTGAATTCTGGCATGGGCCAACCTCTCAGTGCCAGCAAAATGCTTCTCTGAATAAATAAAGGCTTGAAGTCATATATATAAGAACATTCTCCATGTTACTATGTCAAAATCCCAGTCAGTCCGCTATTGTTTATTCTGTTATGATAGTTCTGTCGCTGAGCAGCCAAAAACAAATAGCAACATCTTGCATGCTGAACTTAGCCCTTGTACAGAATGTTCAAGATGTCTTGATTGGGCGCCTACGAACCGGTGAGGTGAGTTTGAAGAATGTTATCCCATATGTGCATGAAAATGAATGTGTGTCAAATGCCATTGTGTTTAGGGAGCAAAGGCAACTAAAGAGTTACGCTTGCTAGCTAACAAGATCTTGTTCAGAAAGGCATTAAAAACATGGCTTTTCGTAAAATCCCAGTTCAGGAGCAGCCACTCCCTATCCTCGCTCAACACCAAGACGCCTCGGCAATAGTGCGCTTAATAAATAATTCAGTCAGTCATGTACAACGGCGAGTTCTTAACCAGGACTAATATCTCCACATGAAAGTCTCAGTCCTGCCATTGAAGCCTCAGTGTGCAGTTTTAAACTGCTATTTCTGGCAAATAAACCTTTTATAAGGCCTAAACCTTCCTTTTTAATACCCCTAAGGTAGGCCCTGCACAGACCAGAGGGCAGGATGCAGCGTATATGAAAAGTTGGATATGTACTTTTTTAGTTGTACATGTCCTGGTTGTGAAAAACTCATTTGTTTTTACTACTGCAAGGCCTATCTTTCCCACAGGATAGCATTGGGTTACCTTATTACATTTAATAAGTGATAACTTTCAATAGGCAGCAAGTAGGAATATTGAGTTTGGTGTTAAAAGAACTGCGATTTAAAACCCTCTTTAATGTAAAGTCGATTTTAGGTCACAGTTCTGAAAATACCATTTTTTGTAAGTTGGCATTTTCTTTTCAGAACAATTTGGTGCCTGCAGCCTGTATCCTTAGTCACATGACAAGATGTATTTGGACTTTGTGTATTGCTCCCAGACAGTGAAGAATGTGTTATGGCAAGATGGACCATCTCTGACTTGATGGGAGGAGGGGGAGCTGTCACATACTTACCACACCATCGCAAAGGCTCTGTCTCAGCACACTTACAAAGGGTTTCACACTAGTCGCGTTGGTGGCCGTGATCAGAGTTGTTTCAGTGCTGTGGTTGTCTCAAAATCCAAATTGGGATTGATCCAGGAGGCTGTGGTCTTCTAGGTTTTGGGAGAGTTGTTGGTTCATTGCTTTCTCAAGAACTTTTACTTGCTAGGGGAGCTGAGAGAAGGCCAGTAGTTCTTTGGTTCGGCTGGGTCAGCGGACTTTTTTTCAGGATTGTGCTCATTTCAGCATGGTTTCAGTCTACAGATAATTAGAGCGTGGTGATTCAAGTGTCCAGGACCTTCTTGAGCTTGTCAACAACTGTCTTGCTTATGGGATCAAATACGTGGTGGGGCAGGGGTCCATGGGTGCTCCCAAGTGTATGGAGTTTATGATGGAGATAGTGTCGTGCGTGGGGTCTCAGTGGGTGAGCAGGTTTGTGTTTGAGGTTCTGAGCTGGTTGATGTTGTCGTGGTGGAGGATTGGCCTTTGAAGTTTTCGTAGATGGCTGAGATCTTATCATGGAAGAAGTCAACAAGGTTGTCACACAGTTCCTGGGAGGGTGAAATGTCATTATCAATGGCTGTGGGACTGAAGAAAATGCCTCCATGGATTGTTTTTGTGCAGAAAGGTGTACCTTCCTGCACAAAAACAATCCTGCCAACAACGCAGACACCCATGCACCATGGTACAAAGGTGCCTGCGTTGGCACTTGGCACCATATTGTGCACCGGCTGACAGGGCATCTCGTAAATATGGGCCATTCCTGTCCTTTCGGTTTGGTATAGGGAAGTGCAGCAAAAACACTTGCGGCGCTGCCCTGTGCCAAATCATTGTAAATTATGCACTTGAGACTTTGGAGAACTTGCTTTCTCTATAGCACTGTATCCCAAAGTAAGGCTTTCTTAATGTTTGTGTCTTTTTTTCTGATAAATGATATCCTTTCAACTAACTTGATTTAAACTTTCTAAGTTCTTTATTTCATAAAAGTACTACTGAATGGCTATTTGTAGCACATGAAGCACGTACAATTTCTCTGTTAAAGGCCTTGTGCTCAAGCAGAAACCAGTTTATCTGGGCGTGAATGTTTGAGCCTTGGGAAAACGTGGTAATACCTGTTGTCAATAGGGAGGATTCTTTCCACCAAAATCTAACACTTCAATTTCCTACAAAGACAGCATGGTCAAATTTCAGTAGCAATGCTGCACGTGTAACTAGGCAGTACCAATATTTCTGAGCACGGTATAGAACGCTTATGGCTGTTGTACACCGGTGATTTAATAAGAGGTCATATTTAGGCAACTTGCATTAATGAATTCAGAGTGATCTGTGTGTTTTTTTCTGTCTTGGAAGGTGGATAAACTTAAGGGACAGACTTTAAGTCAAGTTAGTAGCCATAATGTATTGAGTAAAGAAAGTGCTTTTAACTATGGCAGGAAATGTAACTCCGAAATATTTACATATATTTTACACAGGATAGGAAGAATGATTCATTATTTGTCACAGAAAAAACTTACTGTAGTTCATGCTCCTTTATATTTACATTCAAGAGTTGACAAATAAGCAATTGTTTTAACAATTCTTTATGTCATCTGTTATCTTGAATTTTAATGAGCTATGTAGTGAGGCATTTACTTAATAGATATGCAATGTACGAAGGGTAGATTCTCGAGGCGACCTTATCTGAAAGGAAAATACCCCTTACACCGAGCTTTAGTAGATGTTTTTAAACATATTTGACATAACTAGAAATAAAAGATGTGCACCATTTATTACAAGAAGCCGGAAATCTAGGTCTTTCTGCTTTGAACAACTTTTTCTATGTTTTCAGGAAATAATTTTACTCCGTGAGATAGAGGCGATAGTACTGATAAAATGGTGCTCTAGAAGTTTCAAATAAGCCAAAATCTTCATCTGTTAATAGCATGCAGTATAGTTTTTAATTTCCCTTTTTAAAAAACCTCTACATTATTCTACAGCACTGGGAACCATTTTGTAATTATAGCCTTATAGTCCACTGTCAAGGGCTATGCCATTTGTTAAAGGCCCTGATCCTTAGTTATAGGCCTGAACATGTGGCTCAGGCTGATAATGAGAGAGAGGAACTTTAACAACCGGTATAGCCAGAGGAAGAAGTGCTATAAGGCTATTAGAACATTCCACCCACTAAGGGTAGAATGTTTTAAATTAAAAAGGGAGAAACATGAAGATTAACATTGGAATTTTGGCGCACTGGGTTTATACCAGCCCACCTTCCCCCAATTAAAGGGCTGCCATCAGTGGGCATACTGACAGTGTGCCTCCTGACAGCTTATTTCCCTTTGCGCCACTTCTATAATACGGCACGGGTGCAGAGGCAAAGGGATTACCTCATTTGCCTGGGGCGATGCCCCTACGCAAAAAAGTGAACGCCCTCTGATGATAGCGCTGGCGCTTTATGTGTGCCAAAGCTCTCGGTATTACAGAAGGGGGCACACAAGCATCTGCAGCCCCTTCTGTAATACCAAAGAGCCCCAGGGACGCAAATGCCCGGGGCACTTCCGTAATACGGCCCTTGGTATTTTGCTCCCAAACAATTCATCGAGTGAAAGCACTTACATTTTGAAAAAGAAATTTGGAAAAAATGGTGTTTAGAAAAGGAATTTGGTGCTGTTATTCTGATTCCTGCAATAATACCCACTTTTTAAAGGGCTGTTCAGAGTCCCACTCAGAATGCAGCAAAATTTGGGCATTCCTGAATAACAGATACTTATTTTTTTTGCAAGTGCACAAGAAAATTACTATGAACCTCATACTTACTGGACTCTAAAGGGGGGTGGGAGCTCTCGGGAATCCGTGGGATATCACTGAAACAGAAAGCACAAAAAACCATATCATTCCGGTCATACATGAATGAAAAGTCAATAACGTATTTTAAAAAAAGGCAGAGAAATGAGTTTAAGTAGTATACCAATAGGAACTGCGGAACTAAACTCAGAAAATGGATTATAGCAAGCTTCTCCACAGCACAATAAAATCAACAAACCATTAAGGTACACTTCGATACAGAAAGTGTGATTATTGGCTATGTCCTTCAAGGAAAGTTATGACAAGCATTGGCAAATCACATAGGTCTGGCCTTAATATGCAACTGTACGCAAACTGCGTTTGAAAATGCTTCAGTCTTTATTTGCTAAATTATATGCTCATTAAAGCCAGACCTATCGCTTTGCCAATGCTCCTTTGATTTTCTGTGTGCCCTTCTGAATATACGTAAATATACATGAGCACATGCATGCATGACTGGCACACAATCAGTGACTAATACATTATACAAGCCTGTTGCCGTTAAAAGGCAAAATAAAAAGGATTACCTTCTGTATACAATGCATGTATGACTTACATTTTTTAAAACATGACTATTCTGTGTAAAATTGTCTCTCAAGCATTGCAGTGAAAGCCCTCCAAAAGAGGCAGAATGATGCATCAAACAGCTAATAGAATTATGTATATTTGAAAGATCAGAAAATATCACTCGCTGGGGCAATGGCAGTATGAGAGATTTCTTTTTCATTTACATTTCTTTATTAGATTTTGATAGTTTAGATACAGAGAAGCATAGGTACATACATGGAATACATGTTGAAATAGACTAACATTAACATGACCGTAGATTGTACATTAGTGGTGATCTTCACATGTAATAGCCTCTTATCAGTTGTACTGTCCTGGGAGTACATGCATATTAGGGATCTCCACATAGTCGAGGTGTGTTAGATATGATGTTGGTGTCATTAGGAGCTGTGGTTTTCTGTCCCCAGAGTTGGGCTATATATCTACGAACCAATGTCAATACGAAATTGCTGGCCTGGTTCACTAGCTAATAACTGGGACGGTAAACTGGGGTATGGATATGCGGTCAGCTGGGCGGGGGGTGTGCAGACTGAGGGAAGGGGTGTGCAGGTCTTTTGTCCGAGTTCGTCTGGTGATCCAGCGTGTTATTGCCTTGAATGCGGGGGGAGGTGATTATCTCCCTGACACCAATCTGGAATTGAGCTCCTACGCAAGAGTTGCTATGGAGTGTCCCTGGTGTTTGCACGCACCACATTGGTATGTCTTTCAGGAGGACCTATCGGTGGGATGGGTATTGCCTGGGTTTGGTGCGCTTCATCTGGGTCGTCCCCTGTAGTTTGTTGACCAAATTGGTACAGTAGTTGTGCCCATTCCATGGAAGTATGATGTTTGCGTATCACTTTCACTTTCTCATCCTATATCGCTTCCTCTTCAGCTGCCCCCCATTTCCTAAAAGCTCCCACACCAGGCCTCCACAGGGGTCCCTCTGGGGCTCGCCAAGGCATGGCTATTCCTCTTTTTGCCAGGAGGAGGGAGAGTGATATGAATCGGACCTGTACTTTATCAGTTTTCCGTCTTCTAAACACGCCTATTGTGCCTGCCTCCCAGGACGTGATCCCTGGGACATTCGTCGATGCCTGGAGTGTCTTGTGAATGTAACCCCAGTACTGTTGTAATGTGGGACACCCCCAGAACATGTGTTTGAAGTCTGCTGCTGGGGCTGAGCACCGGGGGCACAGGAATTGCATGTCTGGATAGAAGCAGTGTAGGCGCTTTGGTGTCAAGTATGCCCTGTGTAGGATATTGTATTGTATATTCTTCAAGAGTGCGTTTCTGGAGACCTTTTTTGGGTATTCTATAGCTTGTTCCCACTTTTTATAGTGTAACGTCTGACCTCTGTCTTCCTTCCATGTCTGACGCAGTGCAATCAAGGGTTTGACTACTAGTTACCGGACGGCCTTATGTAGCAATGTGACTAAGTGTCTGCCAGCCCCCATAAGCAGTATGGCCTGTATTACTGGGTGTGTTGGTGGTTCTCCTGTGAACCGGCAACTACTGGTCACAATACGTCTATGCAATAGAAATTGCCCCGGGGGGAGGTCATATTCTTCCATTTTCTGATTATAGGGTTGCAGAGGGATTCCATCTCTGTTATGGAGTTGTTGGTCCACACCTGTAGGGTTCGGGCTGTGTAATATTTCTCATCATTGGGGAACCCTACCAATGCAACATACAGGTGTGAGCTATCGACACTTGTAGTGGATAGGAGCATTGGGGCTTGGTGCCAGGTAGTAGCATGCGCCGGAGTGCTGGTAGGGGTATGCGTTCCACGTCAGAGGTTGCCTTGTCCATGTGACGCTCTGCAGTCCAGTGTGAAAGCCATTGCAGTTGTGCTGCTAAAAAATATGCTTCGAATGCTGGAGCGCCTAGGTCCCCCCAGTCCGTCTGTAGGAGCAATTTAGACAGAGCTACTCTGTGTCGGCCTGCTCCCCAGATAAGAGAGGTGAGTAGTGTGTCCAGCTCCCGGAAGAAGGGGCGGAGAGGAATGACCGGTAGACTAGTGAAGTAGTACAGTAATCTGGGGACAATGATCATTTTAGCCAGTGCCACACGTCCCATGGGGGCTAGGGTTAATGTTTTCCAGAAGCCCACCGCTGTCCGTATACCCGCCAATGCCTTACGGTGATTCCTTTCATAGATGTCCTTGGGGAATGGTACAGTTGTACTCCCAGGTACCTAAGTGCAGCACAACTCCACATGAGTCTCTGATCCCCTCTTATAGTGTCAAAGAGGGCTAAGTGTGAACTTAACGAGTAGATCGCGGACTTACTCCAGTTAACACGGAGGCCGGAGGTGTTCGCAAATTCCTGCAGTGTTGTCCATACTGAGGTCAAGTCGGCGGTTATGTCGCGCACGTACAATTGCAGATCATCTGCTTAGAGAGAGATGCTGTGGAGCGAGTCCGATATTGGGATACCCCAGGCCTCTCACTCGCGGTGCAATCGAATCACCAGTGGTTCTATGGCCAAAGCGAACAGTAAGGGGGAGAGGGGACACCCCTGTCGTGTACCCCTCTCTATCCGATATATATTTGCTCAGGCATACCCCTGACGTGAGGTTTGTGTATAGGAATCGTGTATATGCCAATAGGGTTGGACCTAATCCACTCCGCTGAAGAACAGTGAACAGATATGCCCAAAAGAGAGTGTCAAAGGCCTTTTCTAGGTCAAGGATCAGACACGCTGCATTAGGGAACCGGGGATGGGCACTATCCTGCACATGGAATAGCCTGCGCAGGTTCTGTGATGTGTTGCATCCCGGCACAAACCCGGATTGAGCATAGTGAATCAAGGTGGGAAGGACTTGGCAGTACCAGTCCGCTAGTATTTTCCCCAGGATTTTACAGCCTGCATTTAGTAGCATTATTGGCCTATACGGAGCTGGGAGTCTCAGTGAGCTTGGTAACTCGCCACGCTCCAATGTGTCCTCATACATGTACACCAACCGGGGTACGAGCTGACCTGAAAATGTGCTATAGTATTCTAACGGGAAATCATCCATGCCCGGGGCTTTGTTGCACACTAAAGCACGGATTGTACAGGAGACATTGGCGGACACAATCTCAACGTCCAGGGTGTCCCTATCTGCTGCTGGGATCTGTGGTATGGTTAGAGGGCTCAGGAATCGTTCGATTGGTATCAGGCAGTCTGGTACTGGGTATCAGTAAATATCTGAGGTGGTGTGGAAGATTTGTAGAATCTCCACTTACGAGTATCGAGGGATCCCTGTCTGGTCTATCAGCTCAGTGACCGGCTGCGGCTCTGTATCTTGTTGAGCTAACCAGGCTACTAGCGTCCTGGCCCTATTACCCTATGGGCCCTAGCCGCATGTGCCCTAAAGCTGTATTTACCTAGGTCTAGTAGTGTCTCTGCATAGGCCGTTTTAGCTGTTGTACTTGTGCCGGGGAGGCTTTGCTCGCGTCTGCGTCTTTAATGAGAGTCGCTAAGTTAGCCTCTGCTCACAAGAGCGCCTGTTCAAGTGTTTTCCGGACCCCCACTATCTGTTGTATACACTGCCCCTAGCAACAACTGTGAAAGCATCCCATTCCAGCAATCGGGACGTTGCTGTATGGGAACTGGTTGCAAAATTGTCGCAAATCCTATTCTCTTGGCCATTTCTTAACACTTCATTTGTAAGGTACTCTCGCGGTAGCTTCCACGTAGGTACTGGGGGGGCGAGGGGGTCTCCATCTGAGGGTTACGATGTGGGCATCATGATCCCATAGGACCCGCCCTAGATAATCAGAGTGCTGGATTTTAGGGAGCAGTGATGTAGAGCAGAGGAACCTGTCAAGCCGCACACGTAGGTCATGGGGGATCGAGTGAAAGGAATACAGCCTAGTGTCCGCACATCTGCCAGTGCCCAGTGTGTGACCCATGTTTGGAATTGTTCCATCTGCTTACGCGCCAGGGAGTGCAAAGGGAGGAATCTATCTAGGTGAAGGTCCATTGTGTAATTGTAATCGCCCCCTAGGAGCCATGGCATTGATGTATAGTGGGTTAGAACTTTGCTGAGTTGTCCCCAAAACTTGTCCTGGTCGACATTGGGGGCGTATATGCTCCCCAGGAATATCGGTTGGCCCTCTAGGAGCCCCTCCAGGAGCGCATACCTGCCTTCCCTATCTACTGTGCATTAAGGTTCTCGGAAGGGAGTCCCTGGTATGAGACAGATCAGAGTACCCAGAGCAAAGGCTGAGTAAGTCGTGGCACAAATGATCCCCCTCCATTTCTTGCGCAGTCGGTCAACTTCCACCGCCGTCAGATGTGTTTCCTGCAACACAGCTATAGGCGCGTGCTGCTGTTTGATATATGAGTATATGGCATATCTTTTGTGTGCTGTGTGCATTCCCTAATGTATGGCAGTGTGAGAGATTTGGATGAAAGAACTCAATGTAAATGCCTTAACGTAACAAGGAGGGGAAAACGGATCGTGGCCTCACACTTGCTCTTACTAGTTTGTTTATTTATACCCTCGTAACACATGATTTGCAATTTCAGCTGCATGGCATCATCATCACAGATAAACACGATATTGCATCCCACAAGAAGAATTGCATCAGTCCTGCACAACCAAAAAGTTCTCCCACATGCCTTTGAATGGTGATGGTTGATGGTACCCAGATCAAAGTCAAAGTGATGGCTCAGTGGACTTAGGGCCAGATATATCATAGTGTTGCATTGCCCTTGTGTCATGCAAGGTAACGCATGGGCAATGCAACCCTAAAGTCAGATTTACCAAGCAATCCAAGGTCACCCTGCGTGGCCTTGCGGTGCTTGATAAGTGGGGAATAATGCAATGCAGTGCAAATTCTGCCTTACGTCACTCTGAGCCAGGGTGGCATTCCATAGGAGATGAACAACTGTTTCAAAGCATCCACCTTTGGATTTTGACACATTCCCACATTTACCATGAGTGGTAGAAATGTGAATGCGTCTCTACGCATTCCCAATGGAGGCGTAACATGGAGAAATATATTTATTTCTCAACATTTTTGCCCTTTCAATATCAGCTGCATTATGCAGCACAGGTAAACAAAAAAAACTCAGAGGATTTTGTGGCAGGAGGTGTCACTTTCTGTATGAAAACAATCCTGTCTACAATGCAGGTACCCTTGCACCACGGCACAATGTTGCCTGCATTGGCGCAATTTAGCACATTGTGCACCAGCGCATGGAGAGGCACTTTCACGCAGTGCAGCAAAGTAACTTGCTGCATTCCATTTGGTAAAAGTTTGATCAATCTGGGTCTTAGTGTAACACATTTGGGAATTGTACTCATCATGTGTCTCCATGGTGGTAGAAATATCTCTGGAAAGTTAAGGCAATGCGACTTATTTCTGCAGTCAACATTTTATATATTTTGGAAGCACGAAGTAATCTTTCAGAAATTTACATTGGAGCTGGCTCTAATAATTATCCTTTTTAACTTTTGGGCAATAAGAACTGACATTAGTTCATTCTTCTTTATTCAAGCAGTCGACCTCCACGTTGCTTGGATTGTAGTCTACCTCCACAAACATTTAAAAACTATAATTATACATTGTGTGTCATTTGCCATGACCCTATTTATATGAGTTCAAGACCCCTTACCATTCTAGTCAGAAATAATGCTCTTCATTTTTCTACTAGGTAGCAACACAAATGCCATACAACGCACACTTCTTCCACAGCTCCACAATCTACCCCTGTGAGGTCGTCTTGAGTATCTCAGGATAACAATCTTTCTCAAGCATCAGCCCATAGGAGGACAAAGATGGATATAGAGGAAATATAACGGTTGACAAAATCAGACACTCAATCAATCAGGGGTTCATAGAGCACGCTACTCACCCGTGAGGGTCTCAAGGCGCTGAGGGGGGTGCCTCCGGATCATTCATAGAACCAGGTCTTGAGGTCCATCCTGAATGGTTGCAGGGTCGGGGAGCAATTGATGTTCACAGGGAGCTCGTTCTAGGTCTTGGCTGCGATGTAGGATTAGGCTCTCCCGCCTGTTCTGTTTCTGCAGATGAGGGGGACTTCTGCCAGGGCTAGGTCAGCGGAGCGAAGGTTCCTCTTGGGTACATGGCAGGATAATCTTTTGTTGAGGTATTTGGGTCCGATGTTGTTGATGGATTTGTAGGCGTGGGTGAGGAGTTTGAAGGTGACCCTCTTCTCAACAGGGAGGCAGTGGGGGTCTCGTAGTTGTTGAGTCATGTGTTTGTGACGCCGTGCCCCAGGACGAGTCTGGCTGCGGCGTTCTGGATGGTTAGGAGTTTGTGTAGAAGAGTTCTGTTGATTCCGGCACATAGGGCATTCCCTTAGTCCAGTCTACTGGTTATGAGAGCGTGGGTGACTGTCCTCCTGCAGTCGGGGGATATTCATTTGAAGGTCTTGTGGCTGATGTGCAGGTAGTTGAAACTAGTTGATGCGACGGCGTTGATCTGGCGGTTCATGGAGAGGGAGGAGTCAAGGATGATGCCGAGGTTACGTGCGTGGTCTGTGGGGGTGGGTAGGTTCCCGAGGGCTGGGGGCTACCAGGTGTTGTCCCAGGCAGAGGTGCAGGGTCCGAGGATGAGAAACTCGGTCTTCTCTGAGTTAAGCTTCAAGCAGCTGTCTTTCATCCAGGCTGCCACATTCTTCATTCCTTCCTGGAAGTAGAGTCTGGTGTCTACATGTGTGGGAGGATGAGCTGGGTGTCATCGGCATAGGATACAATGTTGAGCCCATGCTGTCTGACGAGGGCAGCGAGGGGGGCCACGTAGATGTTGAAGAGCACATGGGGCTGAGCAAAGATCCTTGGGGTACTCCGCAGTTGATATCGGTGGGTTGGGAGAGGAAGAGCGGGAGTCTGATCCTCTGTGTCCTGCTGGCGAGAAAAGATTGGATACAGTCGAGGGCGGCTCCTTGTATCCCTGAGTCCTGAAGTTTGGCTGCAAGCGTGCATTGTGAAACGGTGTCGAAGGCTGGAGAGAGGTCTCGAAGGATGAGGGCAGAGGTGTGTCCCTGGTCGAGTAGCATGTGGATGTCGTCGGTGGCGGCAAGGAGGGCAGTCTCGGTGCTGTGGTTGCTGCAGAATTCAGACTGGGAAGCGTCTAGGATGGAGTTCTTTTCGATGAAGGCAGTCAGCTGGGCGTTTACGAGTCTCTCTGTGACTTTGGGTGTGAAGGGGAGGAGAGAGAAGGGCCCGTAGTTTTTCAGGTCCATAGGGTCGGCCGTCGGTTTTTGAGGAGGGGTTTAACCTCTGCCCATTTCCAGTCGTCTGGGCAGATGCCTGATCTGAAGGAGATGTTGATAGTCTGTCCTAGTTTGGGTGCGATGGCGATGGCGGCCCTGTGGAATATGTGCGGTGGGCAGGGGTCCGTTGGGGCACCTGAGTGGGTTTTCTTCATGGTCGCGGTGATGTGCTGGACAGTGGAGGGGTCCCAGGTAACGAGGGCAGGTTTGTCGGTGGCAGGGATGGAGGTGGTGTCCGGCATCTGTTTGTTGAAGATGTCATTGAGGACCTTGATCTTCAGATGAAAGTAGGAGATGAGCTTGTCGCAGAGTTCCTGGGAATGAGTGACGTGTGTGGCTTCGCTGGGGGGTTTAGCGAACTGCTGTATGATGTTGAACAGTTCCTTGGCGTTTGTCACGTTGATCTGGACTTTCTCTCTTATGAAGGTCTGTTTGGTGTCTCTTATTCTCTGGTGGTATTCCTTCAGGGCGCTCTTGTAGTTGTTCCGTTCTTTCGTGGTTTTCTGGTTTTGCCAGGTTTTCTCTAGGTGTATGCAGGAGCGTCTGGCTGTCATGCCTGCCGAGCATCCGAGGAGAACACAGATGTGATAACGAAACCAATTGAAGATGGTTTCCAGGAACTGCGCATGCGCGAGACACCCGGGCCGGAACAAAGGTTCGCTCCTCCCGGAGACTGACGCTTTGCGCTCTAGTTTCTACCCTGGTAGTTTACTACACTTCCGCCCTGCCTCCTATGCGCACCTGCGGTGTGCAAGCCTGTTCCTGTTTTCTCGTGCAAGTTTATCCTTTTGCACGGTGATTCCCGGCTGGGAGTCACTTATTCGCGGACATCCGTTCTTTTGTTACGTCCGCCTTCACGGAGATTAGGATTCCCTGTTCTCTGTTCTTCAGAGTGCCGATCTGAAGTTCCCTTGACAGCTTCTCTATTCTGTCAAGTGTTTCTTGCCCATTACGAGTTCCTACCTACGCTACCTGATAGACCCACGTGAGCTGTTTAACGTGGGTCCTGGGGATTATTATTTTTCCTCGTCCCGAGCCGGCTATCCTTTCCTGGTGTGTTCGTGATTCTGTACACTCTGTCTCTTGCGGACCCGTCGTTGGACCGGATTACGGTCCCGTTGAACGGCCGGTATTTGCGGAGCAGAGGAGTGTGGGGTTACGGGGCATTGTGGGATTTGTGGTCCGCTCGGTGAGAGTATTCTTTATTCCCCTATGTTTTATTTTACTTCTTTGCATTCTCTGGACTTCCCGGATGCTGGCATTTATAACAGTATAAGGACCAGAAGAACCGGTAAAGCGCTTGTAGCGCACTATTTTATTATGTACCTTTGATGCATACTACTTACGGTATTTATGTATGTTCACCTTACCCTACAGTTTATACCTGTTGTGACTCAAGACCGGTCCCTTATCTTTCCATAGCTTGGAGGGAAAGTAGACGAGGTGAGAAAGAGTTTCATTCCTATAAATGTACCCACATCTAGGTCTAACTGGCACTATAATACCTATTCCCTTGTTTAGGTTATATTCGAGTACCATAAGGTTTTGATGCTCCTATACAGTTCCTGAAAAGACAGTACATGTTTATATGATCACTCCTGTAACTCTCAGGTGATTATTGGTCTGGGAATAGATTGAAAGGGTGGAGTGGTTGAATGGTAGTTGTCTTAACCCTTTTATTCCCTACAGCTTCATCATCAAACAGAAGCAGAAGAGAGCAGGGTCCGAAGAGTCCAGTGTTTTGTCTTCCCCTACTTTCCTTGTTTTGTTCCCTCCTTTCCTTCCATATCACCACTGTGTCCTAGTGTTTGATAGGCACAGGGGGTGTAGGGAGGAGGGGTTGGGGTGTTCATCGGCTCCTGGCACTCCTGCGGAAACAGAAACCCAGATCCTTACAGAGCGCAAAGCCCAAGTTGCTCTTTCTGCCTGAGTGCCATGACCCCGGTGACCATGGAAGATCTGGCCCATATGCTAGGTAGTCTTCAGTTAGAGACACAAGCATTATCCCAGAGGGTGGATACCTTACAAAGAGACAGACAGGCTACTAGGGACGCAGAAGGGGGACCTGGGCCTAGTACCACGGTACATGTTACTACTCCTCAATCAGTCCCGTTAGCTCCCCCTGAAAGATTTACAGGAGGCACAATTAAATTATCTACCTTTATAAGTCAGTGTCAGTTACACTTTATGTGTAAGGCCAGTTGTTTTCCGACTGATCAGGCTAAAGTAGCTTTTGTTATCTCTTATTTGGGGGGATCAGCAGCAGATTGGGCTATCCCACTGGTAGAAAGGAATGATCCCATGTTACAGGATTATAGAGCATTTAAACGAGAATTGCAGAAGATATTTGACAAACATACTTTCACTCATTCCGCTGACACAGATCTGTTGTCTCTCAAACAAGGCTCTAAAGAGCTCTCCGCTTATATCACCACATTTCAGAGACTGGTAGCGGAAGCTGATTGGCCTGAGAGTAAACGCAGTGCCTTGTTTTATAAAGGGCTGCGAGATGAACTAAAGGATGCTTTATCCCATGTAGTAGATCCACCTGATTCTTGTCCTGAATTGATAGATTTGGTAGTCAAGTTGGACCTCAGGTTACAAGAACGTAGAAGAGAAAAAGGGCGCTATGAAGTTAAGTCTTATGTGTATCACAGAAAGACAGACACTGACAAGACACCTGATGAAGGGGAGCCTATGCAAATCGGGTCCATAAGAGGTCCTTTGAGTCAGGAAGAAAGACAGAGGAGAAGGGAAAACAAGTTGTGTCTTTATTGTGGTAAATCCGGCCATTTTTTGAGGACTTGCCCTGTGAAACCTACTCAAATCAAGAAGTCGGAAAACTAACAAGCCCGATGCCTGGAGAGACTAAGGTATCGGGTAACTCAGGTTTGATATCTCATCTCTTGGCACCTCTTCTGTTATGCCTAGTCATTTCTATATTTCGGCTCAGTTGGCGTATGAAGACAAGTCAATTTCAGCCCTTATCATGTTGGATTCTGGGGCAACAGGAAATTTCATGGATACTGAGTGGGCCAACCAGCATGCTATAGGAATGTCGGAGAAGTCGGTTTGGGACGAAGTCACCACGATAGACGGTAGCATATTGAAATCAGGGCCTATTACTCACCAGATGGTAGCCTTAAGTCTAACCTTGGAACCAGGACACCATGAGGTGCTTTTGTTTGATTTGATAAAATCACCACAATTTCCTGTTCTGTTGGGATTACCCTGGCTACGTACACATAATCCTAGGGTAGACTGGAGTAATGGTTCTTTGGATTTCACTAGTGAGGCGTGTAAAAGACACAGGTGTGTGAGTGGGAGTGGTGTTACTCTTGCCTCAAGTGGCCTTTCTGATCTACCCTCTGAATACTCGGATTTGCGCATCGTTTTTGATGAGGTACAAGCGACGTCTCTTCCTCCACATAGGCAATATGATTGCCGAATTGACCTCCAGGCAGGGGCTAAGATACCAAGTAGTAGAGTGTATTCTCTTACTGAGAAAGAGAATGTTTACCTTAGGGAATACTTGGACAACATGCTCCAGATAGGTTTCATCAGACCCTCTCGTTCGCCTGCCTCTTCATCGCTTTTTTTTATACCCAAACGCGAGGGCGGCTTGAGATGTTGCATCGATTATAGATCCCTTAACGACATCACTATCAAGAATAGATATCCACTCCCCTTGATTTCAGCCCCCCTTGACAGAATAAAGACTGCCACTATCTTCACAAAATTAGATCTTCGTGGAGCTTATCATCTGGTGAGGGTCAAGGAGGGGGACGAGTGGAAGACGGCTTTCTGTACAAAATTCGGTCTCTATGAATATTTAGTGATGCCGTTTGGGCTCTGTAACGCCCCTGCAGCTTTTCAGTTTTTTATCAACGAGGTATTGAGAGACCTGATAGATGAGTTTGTGATAGCCTATATTGACGATCTTCTCATATTTTCTTCCTCGATGGCGGAACATAAGAGTCATGTGAGAAGAGTTCTGGAGAGACTACGGGAAAACAGTTTGTTTTGCAAATTGGAGAAATGCTTCTTTCATGTTCCCGAAGTCGCCTTTTTGGGGTTCATAGTATCTTCCTCTGGTCTTCGGATGGATCCCCAGAAAGTAGAAGCCATACACCAGTGGCCCACTCCTCGCAGTATCAAGGAGGTGCAGAGCCTATTGGGCTTTGCCAATTTTTATCGTCGTTTTATCGACGGTTTTTCTAAACTGGTATTGCCTATCACCTCATTACTGAAGAAAGGTATCTCTTTTCATTGGACACCCGCAGCTGATGTAGCTTTTTCTACCTTGAAAGAGGCTTTCACCAAAGCTCCTATTCTACGACATCCTGATCCTGCTCACCCGTTTTTGGTGGAGGCAGATGCCTCCGAAAGAGCGGTGGGGGGTGTCCTGTCCCAATCTGACCCTGAGACAGGAATTTGCCATCCCGTAGCATACTTCTCACGTAAACTTAATCCTGCTGAGATGAATTACTGTACAGGGGATAAGGAATTACTGGCCATTAAGAAGGCGTTTGAAGTATGGAGACAGTACCTATTAGGGGCAAATCACACGGTGACCGTTTTGACTGATCATCGTAATTTACAGTTCCTAAAATCAGCCAGGGCGTTAACCATGCGCCAACTTAGATGGACTCAGTTCTTCAGCGATTATGATTTTGTGATTGTGTATCGCGCAGGGCATAAGAACGGGAAGGCGGACGCTCTCTCCCGTTTAGGTTATGTTACTGTTGAAAACCCCAAGGAGACGCCTCCTATCATCCCTCCAGACAGATTTATAGGAGGGACCTGCTCTGAGGATGAGTTTATTGAGAAAGTAAGACTCGAACAGAGCACAGATAAGATGGAGTCTATACTAAAGACACAAGAAGTAGTCAGGGTGGGTGATTTCTACCATGTTGATTGTGGTTTGGTACTTCCTTCTACAGAGTTACAGGAACAAGCTCTCAGATGGTGTCATTCTCATCCTTTGGCAGGACATCCTGGTTACAAAAAGACTATGGAATTGTTGAGGAGACACTATTGGTGGCCGGGTATGGGGAAGGACACAGAAAGATTTATACAGACCTGTCATATATGTGCTCAGAGTAAGGTGTCACACCAGAACCCAGTAGGTTTGTTGAGGCCATTACCGACTCCCCCAGGTCCGTGGCACACAGTGTCCTTAGACTTCATAGTGGAATTACCTGTTACAAAAAGAGGGAACAACACATTGCTCGTTGTAGTGGACACCTTTACTAAATTGGCACACTTCGTTCCCTTACCTGGTTTACCAACGGCTAAGACTCTGACCTCTGTGTTTTTGTCACATATTGTCAGACTGCATGGCTTGCCTTCTGTGTTGATATCCGACAGAGGTTCCCAATTTGTGTCACGCTTCTGGAAGGGAATATGTGCTCTCTTGTCAGTGGATGTGCGCCTCTTTTCTAGTCATCACCCACAAACGGATGGCCAGACAGAGAGAGTAAATCAATGCTTTGAGCAGTATATTAGAAGTCAGACTTTGCAGTCTTTGACTGAGTGGGACGAGTTAGTGTGATTGGCCGAGATGGCTTATAACAACAGTTGTCATTCTTCCACGGATTTCACCCCATTTTTTTGTACATATGGCTATCACCCACGCGTACTCCCTGGTTCAACCTCCCCGTGTACTACTCCTGCTGCTAATGAATTTGTACAAGACCTTCAACGTAATCACAAACTTGCAGAAGAGTCCTTGAATCAGGCTAAGATTAAGTACAAGAAGGGAGCAGACACACACAGACGTCAGGAACCCCTTTATGTTGAGGGAGACAAAGTTTGGTTATCCACTAGGCATATCAGCATGAAGGGAGCTTGTAAATTTAAACCCAGGTTCGTAGGCCCTTATGAGATCATAAAGGTAGTCAATCCTGTGGCTATGAAACTAGACCTTCCTCTTACAATGAAAATACACCCTGTGTTCCATGTTTCCCTATTGAAGCCTGTTACGCCCGGAACGGTCCTTCCGAACTCTCCTCCTCCAGTTGTGATGGATGATGGTTTGGAATATGAAGTGGAGGCCATCATAGATTCCAGGCGAGTTAGGCACAAGTTGCAGTATCTCATACA
The DNA here is from genome assembly GCF_964261635.1 of Lissotriton helveticus. NCBI lineage: Eukaryota > Metazoa > Chordata > Amphibia > Caudata > Salamandridae > Lissotriton > Lissotriton helveticus. Next base: position 592,372,458 of record NC_136067.1, on the reverse strand, counting down.
CTGGAAAGGGTATGGTGTGGAGGAAAGGACCTGGGAACCAGCTAGTCAGGTACATTCTCCTACTTTGGTGAAGCGCTTCCACAGACAACATCCACAGAAACCTAAACCAGTGGGGGGATCCTTAGGGGGAATGTACTGTCATGCCTGCCGAGCATCCGAGGAGAACACAGATGTGATAACGAAACCAATTGAAGATGGTTTCCAGGAACTGCGCATGCGCGAGACACCCGGGCCGGAACAAAGGTTCGCTCCTCCCGGAGACTGACGCTTTGCGCTCTAGTTTCTACCCTGGTAGTTTACTACACTTCCGCCCTGCCTCCTATGCGCACCTGCGGTGTGCAAGCCTGTTCCTGTTTTCTCGTGCAAGTTTATCCTTTTGCACGGTGATTCCCGGCTGGGAGTCACTTATTCGCGGACATCCGTTCTTTTGTTACGTCCGCCTTCACGGAGATTAGGATTCCCTGTTCTCTGTTCTTCAGAGTGCCGATCTGAAGTTCCCTTGACAGCTTCTCTATTCTGTCAAGTGTTTCTTGCCCATTACGAGTTCCTACCTACGCTACCTGATAGACCCACGTGAGCTGTTTAACGTGGGTCCTGGGGATTATTATTTTTCCTCGTCCCGAGCCGGCTATCCTTTCCTGGTGTGTTTGTGATTCTGTACACTCTGTCTCTTGCGGACCCGTCGTTGGACCGGATTACGGTCCCGTCGAACGGCCGGTATTTGCGGAGCAGAGGAGTGTGGGGTTACGGGGCATTGTGGGATTTGTGGTCCGCTCGGTGAGAGTATTCTTTATTCCCCTATGTTTTATTTTACTTCTTTGCATTCTCTGGACTTCCCGGATGCTGGCATTTATAACAGTATAAGGACCAGAAGAACCGGTAAAGCGCTTGTAGCGCACTATTTTATTATGTACCTTTGATGCATACTACTTACGGTATTTATGAATGTTCACCTTACCCTACAGTTTATACCTGTTGTGACTCAAGACCGGTCCCTTATCTTTCCATAGCTTGGAGGGAAAGTAGACGAGGTGAGAAAGAGTTTCATTCCTATAAATGTACCCACATCTAGGTCTAACTGGCACTATAATACCTATTCCCTTGTTTAGGTTATATTCGAGTACCATAAGGTTTTGATGCTCCTATACAGTTCCTGAAAAGACAGTACATGTTTATATGATCACTCCTGTAACTCTCAGGTGATTATTGGTCTGGGAATAGATTGAAAGGGTGGAGTGGTTGAATGGTAGTTGTCTTAACCCTTTTATTCCCTACAGCTTAATCATCAAACAGAAGCAGAAGAGAGCAGGGTCCGAAGAGTCCAGTGTTTTGTCTTCCCCTACTTTCCTTGTTTTGTTCCCTCCTTTCCTTCCATATCACCACTGTGTCCTAGTGTTTGATAGGCACAGGGGGTGTAGGGAGGAGGGGTTGGGGTGTTCATCGGCTCCTGGCACTCCTGCGGAAACAGAAACCCAGATCCTTACACTGGCTTCTTGTAGTTCTGTGGTGAACCAGGCAGTCTTCAACTGGCGTTGTTTGGTGGGGAGGCAGAGGGGTGTGAGCTTGTCGGCGCAGCAGGAGATCCAGCGGTGAAATTATATGGCTGTGGAATTGGTGTCAGTCGTGGCGCTGAGGGGGTATAAGAGGAGGGTGGTGTTGAGGAGTTCCTCTATGACCTTGCTCCAGCTCTGTCCTGGCGGGCGCAAGGCGGGTTTGGGTGCGGTGGTGGCGTTGAAGGTAAAATGGACGCAGTGGTGGCCTGTCCCGAGTGGCTGGGTGGTGTGGCTGAAACAGATGCTTGTCCCTCCAGTGAAGAAGAGGGTGTGTCCAGTTCTGTGGGTGGGCGTGTTGACCAGCTGCTTCAGTCCGAGGTTGGCAAGGTTGTCGAGGAGAGTGGAGGAGTCGGGGTCGTTGGAGTTGTCGAGGTGGAAGTTTAGGTCCCCCAGTAAAACGTAGTCCATGGAGGTGATGGCGTGGGGTGCGGCGAGCTCGGCGATGGTCGTTGCGGACTGGGTGCGTGGTCCTGGTGGTATGTAAATGAGGGTGCCACATAGGGTGGTTCTGGGGCTGGTCTGAATCTGAAAGTTGAGGTGTTCTGTGTTGGAATGGGGGTCACTCATGCTGGAAATTGAGAGTCAGAGGGAGGTCTTGTGTACGATGGCCAGTCCTCCTCCTGGGCGGTGGGGATGGTCCTTTCTCTGGATCTTGTAGCCGTCGGGGATGGCCGTGGCGATGTCGGGCCCAGTGCTGTTGGTCCAGGGTTCCATGAAGAAGGAGACAACGGGCGAGAGGGTGTTGATCATGTCCCAGATCACTACGGCGTGTCAGTGTAGGGAGCGCAAGTTGAGGAGGATGCATGTCAGGGCTTCAGCCGTGCGTGCATCCAGTGGACCTTCGGTGGTTGTGGGAGCTTTGTGGATGGTGAAGGATCTGTGGCAGGGTCTGCACGAGAACTGTCCACGGGTGGTGGTCGACGAGGGTATTGTGCAATCGGCGTGTCTTCCAGGGTAGAGTGCGTGGAGGGTGCTAGAGTCGTAGTGGTGGGGACTGGGCAAACCAGGGTTCCTGGCGCTGGTCGCGGTCAGGTCGTGGACGGGCGCAGATGGCCTTGCCTTAGGAGCGCCTTCGGCACGTCCGCAGTCGCCATTAAGTACGGGGGGGCGGGACCAGTGGTAGGAAGGCTGGAGCGGGACTGTGTCGGGGTGGGAGGGCCACAGGGGCAGCAGCGCCAGTTGAAACAGGTTGAACACAATGCAGAGGATAAAATAAAGACTGAGAGAGTCAGGCGGATTAGGATATAAAATACAGTTGCAGTAATGTGGAGAAAAATACAGTCACAGAGAAATAACATAGATACTAGAATGACCAGAAGGCTGTGCGGGCTACTGGAGCGAACTCTGACCTGCGGGGGCTGCTGCTGCGAACCCTGATGGAATAGGAGAATAAAATACAGTTGCAGTATGTGGAGAAAAACATACAGTCCCAGAGAAAATAACACAGATACTAGCATCACCAGGAGGCTGGGAAGGCTGCTGGCGCAAACCCTGACCTGCGGGGGACTCGTGGCTGCGGCGGTGAGGTGGTGCTGCAGGGGAGAGTGCTGGCCTGGACATGGACCAAAGGCAGACACTGATAGTCATGCTGAAATGGGAAACAGGGAATTGCCAAAGCCAATAGGTCTGTCTCATGAATGAAACTGCTTTGTGTTTTAATAATGTGTTTATGCACTTAATAAGTCATCATAAATGCACTCTCACTCCTCTTTGGATGTATACTTTCATTCATCACTCTCTTAATCTTGCTTGCATTCACCCTCTGACACAACTGCAATGAACCACACACATTCAACAACGTATATGAGATTAATTAAAAGAATACAAATAGAAAAAATAAAAAATGCTGGTGTCTAAATATGGCAAGTGCTAAGCAAACAAATAATGGATGGAAAGCTAATTAAATCACGCATTCACGCCTAGTCAAGAGTTCTGAGTTAAAATCATTGTTCATTTGCTCACCATGCCACCCCCGTTTAGACCCCGCCATATGCATGGTGAACAGTCCAGTCCGAACTGCCAAGCCAGGTCCTACCTGGACTGGAAACAAGCATCCTGGGACCAGTTTCAGGATATTCAGTGGCGGCTCCTCCACTAAGGCAGAGGAGTGTTGCCCCACTGCTCAATCGAAAAATAAAAGAATAATAAGGAATTATTCTGTTCGGTTGAAGGAAAGCCCCAAGATGGCTTTCAACACTTCCTGGTTAAAGTGTAGGCAGCCAATCCGATTTCAGCACAACAATTGTCAAATCCTCAGAGGATCTGTGCCCCTATATATACAAATTTGGATTTCCATTAATTCCTCGTCAACTACTGAACAGATTTTCACCAAATAACATAAATAATTATTTGAAGAGCAAAATCTACCTTTCTGCCAAATTTGGTGTAATTCCGTCCTGTGGTTCAAGCTGCAGGCGTGTCCAAAGACTCTTTGGCACTTAACATAGAAAACAGACTATTTTTGACCCCTTCTTTTTCTCAGCACTCGCTTGGCGGATTTCCTAAAAATTTTCCATGCACAACTAGCATCACAGGGGCATTTTCAAGGAACATTTTGTGAAGATTTGTCAAATGTAGCCAAAGATATAGGCAAGTCCAAAAACACTTTTCCAATGAAAACATGGTCCTAATTATAACTTATTATATGTATATCCTACTGCTGGTGTATATATATATATATATATATATATATATATATATATATATATATATATATATATATATATATATATATTAGTTAGGACCTAGTTTCCATAGGAATTCCACAACATTCTATTGGGAATAACTTTGGCGCCAGTTGAGGAATTTGCGTGTAATTTTCCAAAATTTAGGCCAGCCCCGCTCCGCTTCTTCCCTGAAAGTTTCGGGGGGATTCGTCATGCGGGGGCCGAGAAAAAAGGGGGGTCCCAAAACGTGTTTTCCCCATGTTAATTTCTATAGGACGAATAGACACGGCTACAGCCCGAACCGCTGAATGAAATTACACTAAACTTTGCACAATTGTAGGGACTGGTACGCAGAAGTGCCTTTTCTATATTTGGTGAAAATTGCTCCAGTGGTTTTTTCGAAAATTAACTTCGAAAACACATATATATCTATAGGCGCGCTCCGAGCGCTCACTGGTACGCGTACCGGGGAGCGCACCCGGCGCGCCACGGAAGTGCGCGAGCGGAAAGCTGATTGGCTCTCGGGTGTCTGTCAACATTCGAAACAGTCCGGAGAGTCCGCCATCTTGTGTCTCGGTAGAACCGAGACACAAGAGATAAAAAAAAGGGAGAAATTATTAAAAGGGGGCATGGTAGATACCCCTTGACCCCCTAGGTTTTCTGAGGGTGGCCTAGAAGGACCCTGAAGGGCAAAAAACTTTCGCGGGGTAAGCGCTTGGTGCGTTCCCATGTACGCTTCCAGGTACGCATACCCTGAGCACACCATGGGGAAAAACAGTGTGAAAAATTAGAGTAAAAAAATAATTTAGAGTACTTAGAGGTAGGGTAGCTCGGGGCGTGGTTAAGGCGCCGATGTAGGTGGAAGCGGGACTCCGGAGCTCCTCCGTGCCCGCCTCACACCACCACATATCCTGTGCCCCGGCTCACACTCCGACCCCTCGGGAGTGCTCGGGAGGGCATCGGGGACACGCAGGGAGAATCTGGAGGACTGGGGGCCCCTGTAACTGCCCCCGCTGTACTTTGAGCGGCGAGCGCGGCACCCGGGGAAGAGAGCGCCCAAAATGGCGGCCGCCGTCCTGCCCTGACGCGCCTGGCGACGGAGCTCGGGAGGCGAAGAGGAGCCCCCTGACGCTGTGGTGGCTGACCGCTTGCCGGCGGAGACCCCGGAGAGCAGGCAGAGGTGAGGGGTACTGGCTGGCACCCTCGCACGCGGAGCCGAAGGACGGGGGACGACCACCCTGCCTGACCCTAAAATGGCGCCGGCTGGGACCCTGTGACCACCTTGGCGACTGTTTGCGGAGCCGCTGGGACCGCGTGGAGCACTGGGTCTGCGTGAAACACCTGACCCACCCTCCTGGTGGTGGAACTGCCGGGGAGCCTGCGCCACAGGTGGGTGGGTGACGCACGAGCGAAGACGCCGAGGAGAGCAGGGGGTGAGGTGCTGGCTACCCACCCCCACGAGGCACTGAATCTGCAGGCGGGAGGGAGCGCCTACCTGCCCGGGGACGCCGGAGACCAGCGTGCCGCATTGGGACTGGTGCTCATAGGCGCACACCCTGCCTGAGCCTTCTGGACGCGGGAGCCTCGCTGGGTGCCCGGACCCGGGGCTCTTGTGCCCCACGACCCTGGTGAAGCGAGCCCTGGCCCTTGGACAACGTCACGAACTGGACCCCACGAGGCACGGGCCCAGAGATCGGAGTGGACGACGGGCTTGAGGCGGACCAAGGGCAGAGAGCGGGAACATCGGCGACCGCCGCAGGGGCACGCGACGCTAGCTGCCCGCCAGAATGACACGTGGCAGCAGGAAGAAGGGCTTCGAGACCCTGAAGCTGGACGACCCGGGGCACCTCGTTGACGACGTCCCGCCGGGGGCGGGGGCCGGGAGTCCGTCCCACCCGCGGGACCCCTCCCTGGGGGACATAATGCAGGCGATTGTGGCGTCGCGGGAGGCTCTTGAGAAGCGCATAGACACCATTGGGTCGGACCTGACCCTGCTGAAGGATGACCACAGGAAGCTGAAGGAGCGGGTGGCGACCTCCGAGGTCACCCTGAAAAGTTTGCCAGGGGACGTGGCGGAGCTAAAGACATCGCTGGCGGAAATGGCGCAGAAGGTACGGGTGCTAGAGATCCGAGCTGAGGACAGTGAAGGGCGCTCTCGGCGCAATAACCTCCGCCTCGTGGGGGTCCCCGAAAACGCGGAGGGGCGGGATGCGGTCACCTACCTGGAGGGCTGGCTGCGATCTGAGGTGGCCCCGGAAGGACTTTCGACGTTCTTTGCCATTGAACGTGCACACGGGGTCCCTGCGCGTCCCCCCAAACCGGGGGCGCCCCCGCGACCGATTGTACTGCGTCTCCTGCACTTCAGAGACAGAGACCATATACTGCGGAAGGTGAGAGACATCCCGGACCTGAGCATCGACAACAGCAGGATCATGGTCTTTCCGGACTTCACCAGAGATGTGCAAAAGCAACGGGCCTCCTTCCTGGCGGTCAAGCGGAAATTGAGATCCTTACAACTGCCCTACGCTATGCTGTTCCCGGCGCGGCTGCGGGTGGTCGCTGGAGAGCGCACCCACTTTTTCCTGACACCACAGGAGGCTTGGAGCTGGCTGGATGCAAGGGGGGAGCCGGGCACGGACCACGCGCCACAGACCCCTCCCAGGAGACACTCCACGGAGACGCTGCCGACGCGACGATCTGGCTCCCCATTCGGCTGGCAACAGGAACGAGCCAAGGCGGTGCAGGCAGTGGCGGCCATCAGCCAGGGAGACGCCAGCCCCTCCAGTAGCGCTTCAGAGCAGTCGAAGGCCAGTGCTCCCAGCCCTGGCTCCAGCAGTGGGCACGAGTTATCTGAGACAGACCTGCCGGTGGTGACTCCCCAGACTGCGGATGGTATCCTTGGCTGAGATGGTTCGTGGGACGCTGACCACATAAGTAAGGTACTGGGATACGCGGGCGGAGGGGGGCCGCTTCCGGACGCTATGCAGTGGAGTGCGGATGCCCCCCGGGACTTCTTACTGAGACCTTGGGGACGGGGAGAGTCGGGGGACCTCTCCTGTTTGTTGCTGAGGGAGGTGGGGCGGGGGCTTCGGGCCTGTCTGGAGCCGGCATCGCTGCCACTCCAGCCCTATTTTGTAGTGATACACTTTTTGATACTTGAGTTTGGATGGGGTTTCCACGTTGGTTGTCTGTCCGGGGGTGTGGGAGTTGGGGTAGGTTGTTCATGCAAGTTGGGGGGGGGACGAGGGTGGGGCCTAGGCGTGCTGGAGGGGTTGCTGAGAGGGTGATTAGGGTATGGTGGACTCTACCATGGGATCCGACTTAGGCTACAAATGTCTCACATGGAACGTGAGGGGTATGCACTCTATGCATAGGCGTCATAAGATCCACTCCTATCTGGTCAGGCGGGGCATACACATCGCCTTCCTTCAGGGAACACATCTGCTGGATAAAGAAGGGAGGGCACTGCAGCGGCGCTGGAGGGGGCAGGTCTTTCACACTGGCTACTCTACTTATGCTAGGGGGGTGGCCATCTGGATACGGGCGGGGGTACCCTTCCAGTGTACACAACAGGTAATTGACCCAGAGGGGAGATACATAATGGTGCGAGGCAAGCTGGACGGGAGGGACCTTAACCTGGGTTGCTTGTACGCTCCGAATGTGGACCAACCTGCTTTCCTCTCACTTCTGTCCAAAAAACTAGCCCAGTTCTTAGTGGAGCCCTTGCTCCTGGGCGGCGACTTTAACAGTGTGGCCGACGTTGCCCTGGACAGATCCCACCCCCCCCTACAGCATGCACCAGCTGGTAGACTTGCACTCGCGCGCTCCGCCTGGCAACGCCAGTGGGGACTGGTCGACTCCTGGAGGGCTAACCACCCAGCGGACAGGGACTACTCATTCTTCTCCGCTCTCCACGAATTACACGTCCGCATTGATGCCTTCCTGTGCTCACAGGACGTGCACGCGGAAGTGTGCCACAGTGAGTATCTCACGCGCTCGATCTCTGACCACAACCCGCTTCTCGTGCGGCTGCGCTGGTCGCAAATCCACCCGAGGATCCCGGCTTGGAAACTCCGCCCTGAGGCACTTGACGATCAGCTCTTCCGGACCACAATTGCATCGGGCATCGAAGAGTATTTCCAGGTGAATGCGGGCACGGCGGGTTTGGCTGCGACGGAATGGGACGCATTCAAAGCTGTGCTACGAGGCCAGTGCATTGCGACGTCATCGGGAGTGCGGAGAACGTTACTGGAAGAAATTGAGAAAGAGGACGAGACCCTGCGGGGGCTGGAGAGGGCGAGGCCTGAGCGGCCGGACACTCACGAGGCTCTGCTGGGGGCGCGAGAGGCGGTGGCGGCAACGGTGGAGCGCCTCCAGTGCTTTGACTACAAGGCCTACCTCACGCGAGCGCACTCGGAACGCGACAAATCGGGGGCTCTCCTGGCCTGGCTGGCCAACCCGGCCCGTCGGAGCTCGGTCATCCTTGAGCTCAGAGACCACGCGGGGGCGCCGAGATTTGATCAGCCGGGGATCAACGCGTTGTTCTACGACTACTACACGGAACTCTACCGCAGCAGGGTCCTCCCTTCGTTGGAGGAGTTCCAGACCTTTATGGAGGGTCTTGACCTGCCGGAACTGGGAGAGGAGGACGCGAAACGACTCGGGGACAAGATCGAGGAGAGAGAGGTGCGGGTCGCCATCAAGAGCATGGCAAGGAATAAGACGCCGGGCACGGACAGATTCCCTATGGAATTCTATCTCACCTACGCGGATCTCCTTGCGCCCCGGCTGACGTGGCTGTACAACGAGTCGAAGCGGTTGGGCTGTCTCCCCGAGACCACGAGGGAGGCGCTGATTGCCCCCCTACTGAAGCCGGGCAAGCAGCCGTGGGACAGATCGGCGTACCGCCCACTGTCCATGCTTAACCTGGACTACAAGATTCTGAGCAAGATCTTGGCGATGCGATTGCTCCGTCACATGCCCATGCTGGTACATGCGGATCAGTCGGGTTTCATCCCGGCCCGCAATACGGCGCTTAATGTGCGGCGACTCCTGCACATTCTAGAGGCTGACACATATGACGGTGACGAGGCAGTGGTGTTTGCTGTCGATATGGAGAAGGCATTTGACAGCCTGGAATGGCCTTATCTCTTCCATGTCCTCCGAACGCTGGGCCTTGGTGAAGGCTTCGTAGATTGGACGAGGCTGCTCTACCAGAACGCGACGGCGAGAGTCAGAACAGGGAGGGTTATCTCTGAGATGTGCAGGGTGGGCAGGGGCACCCGTCAGGGATGCCCTCTTTCCCCCTTGCTGTTTGCCTTGGCTGTCGAACCCCTTGCAGCGCGAGCCCGGATGGGCCAGGCGTATCAGGCACTGGACGTCTATGGCCAAGTACACCACATCGCATTATACGCAGATGATCTGCTGATGTTCCTGGCGGACTCGGCGGACTCTCTGCGTGGTGCTAAGACTCTCCTGCAATCGCTGAGCAGTATCTCGGGCCTCCGTGTGAACTGGGCGAAGTCCCACCTATTCCCGGCCCGCCCGCGGAGAGCATGCCCGCAAACTACGGAGGGCGTGACTTGGGAAGAGAGAAGCCTACGATACCTTGGCACCTCGATCTTCCATGACAGGGCCAATATCCTTGAGGGGAATATCGGGTCGGCGATCGGGCGTACTAAAGGGAACTTCGACTTTTGGGGCACGCTCCCATTATCACTCATGGGGAGGGTGGCGCTACTCAAGATGGTGACCCTACCGCGGCTGCTTTACTTCTTCGGGACCCTCCCGATCTGGATCCCGGCGAGCTACTTTCGACGGCTGCGATCGATGGTCATCGGCTTTCTGTGGGGGGCGGGCAGGAGCAGGGTGGCCCATGCCACACTTCTCCGCCCTCAAGCAGACGGAGGACTGGCAGTGCCGGACTACGAGCTCTACTACTTGGTGGCGCAGCTGCAGTGGCTGACTCAGTGGGTGGCACGGGCCAGGAGAGGGGCGGACGGATCGGGAGAACCGGTGGGTCCGGTCCAGGTGTTGTCCCGGATCGTCCTGGGACTTCCGATGGGGGATTTCCACCTCACTCAGGAGTTTGCGACGGCCCGAAAATGCTGGAACAGATATTGCCGGAGATGCGGTATTGCGGTTCCGTACGCGCCTGAGATCCCTCTTAGACTCTGCGGGGCACTTCCGCACGGGGGCTCGTGGCGCGGGCTGGACGGATGGGATCAGCAGGGGCTGTCATCCATGGGTGATCTGTACGAAAACGGGGCGATGTTGCCCTTCGACCTCCTCCAGGACCGCTTTGAGCTGGCGGGCGGGGACTTCCTCCTTCATGCGGCTCAAACGGCGGCGATCCGCAAACACTGGGGAGCGGGCATGTCGGAGCCGCCATTGTCCCTGGGCTGCCAGTACATCGTGATGATGACGGGGACGGTCAAGGCTGTCACGTGCCTGTCTCGTCGCATGGTCTCGGAATCCGTCGCTCCACTGGTGGCCTTGAAGGCGAAATGGGAGGCCGATTTGGCGACTGAGATCCCCGAGGAGGCATGGAATGGCATACTGGAGGGGGCCCGGAATGGCACGCGCAACGCGAGGTTCCAGCTGGTGCACTTTTATGTCCTGCATAGGGCCTACCTGACCCCTGACAAATTGCATAAGTACTTCCCGGCCCTCCCGGCGTCCTGTCCGCGTTGCCCGGCAGATCCCGCTGACTTCCAGCACATGTTCTGGTCCTGTCCTGAGCTGGGGCCCTTTTGGGAGGAAGTGGTGGAGGTTCTGAGGGAGGTGATGGAGAGGGACCTGCAACTCACCATGGCGCATTGCTTATTACACTGATTCCCACACACATCAAAAAACAAAGTCACTAGCAAGTTTCTGGACTTGGGGCTCCTCCTGGCGAAGCGGGCCATCACGTCCCAATGGAAGGCATCCCGGGGCCCCGTAGTAGAGCGCTGGAAGGCTGAGCTGCATAAATGGGCTAGATGTGAGGGTGAGCTTCGCCTGCGGGCCGCGCTCAGGATAGACAACGACATAGCACTGGAGAGAGCCAGGGCGTGGGAGGGGATGGTCCTAGGTCTCATGCTCCTGGACACGGAAGAGGAGGACTCCCCGGTGCATAGTCCGGCTCCGGCGGGGCGCCCACCTGACGGGGGGACGGCTTAGGCCCGCATTGCTGCTTCCCTACCTTTGCGTTCCAATGTGAGGACTTACGAATGGTCGCTGATAAATCCTGGTGCTATGTTCCGGATCTGGTCTTGTTGGAAGGGTTGAGAACTTGATTAGGTGATACTCTGTCACGCCTGGGGGGGTGGGGGGCCTGGGCGGGGGCGGGAGGGCGGATAGGGGTGGTCCTGGACGAGGGTGGAGGGGTAGGTGGGGATGGGGGTGTTGCGGGGGAGGGGGGGTTTGTTCAAGATGGGTGAAAAGTGGCTCTTGGTTTAACTGGGCTTGGGACAGGGAGGAGGGAACGTTAGGACCAAAAAGCAGCCCTGCCATTCCCCACCCGCTTGGTGGCTATAGACATATACAGAATGCTCCAGCGCAGTTTCTATTCCCCCCGTGATATTGCCGCTCAACCTCCGGGGTGTGAGCTGAATGGCTGTGTGATACTGGGATGAGGGGGCGGCACTTCAACTGAGTACCAAGGGGAGAGGATTGAATATACTGTACGCTTCTCTGTTTTTGCTGCAATAAAAAAATATTTGCACAAAAAAAAAAAAATTAGAGGTAGGGTAGCTCTGAAAAGAGCTGTTGTGTTATGTGGGTGTTTTTTGTACCTACAAGTAGGTACCTATGCAGAGTCTAAAATTCAAGAGGAAGACTCTATTCCCCTCATCTGTAAAATGTACACCATCTCTCCTATAGATGCCTTGCATGTTGTAACGCAAGTTGTTGTGGTATATGGAACCCATACCATAATCTCTGAGGAAAGCAGAAACAGATTTATTCACATGTTTCCTTGCTTTCTCAATCTGTGGACAAAATTGGTTGGACCAGTTCCATGTTTGCCTTTGACATATATTAGAATATACCAAGGCAGTTTTTGGAAAAAGTGACATCAATTGCCAACGATGTCCTTTAAAAGCATTTCCAGACCTACCCCAGTCAAAGTCCCAGGTCATTTCCACCACAGTGCACAATTATGAGGTCAGGGTGTGGTAGATGCATAAAGGATTTTACCAATGGTATCAATTGGTGACATCTCAATCCTCTCTGGCCAATCCACATAATATTCACATTTGGTAAATCAAGGTTGGGAATATCTCTGTTTGCTGCATATTTTTCACTCCAGTGGACAAAGCTATGACCCACAATCCAGACTTTAGGCATCTTGAAGGTAGATGTGGTTGTATTCAGAGGAGTTGTGGAAATGAAATGGCAGTTTGAAAGTAGGAGTTATGAAACAAAAGTGGTTGAGATTCAGTGCACTTGAAAAACAAGAAATGATTGGTGGTTTCTTCAAATTCTCCACTGAAAATTAGGGTGCATGCTTGTGTTTTTTTAAAGAAGTAATTCTAATGGTTGAGAAAAAGTCTTTGAAAGAAACATTGCACATGATTAGCTAGTATATTGAGAGGTCAAACAGCCTTGCTGAGTTCATTTGCAACATAGTATGATGAACTTTTCACCTGTGTGCTGAGTTAGGTGGGAGTTACCATGGTAACAGGCTGAATGAGCATTGGGGGGGGGTGAATATTATGTGAGTTTGAAAGTGTTGAAATGTAGAACCAATTAAAATGTCAGTTTGGTTTTGAAATAGTGTGGGAAGAATTTTGATTGGTTAAGTCCAGGGATATGTGTAAAGAATTACAGGGAATCAGGGCCATTTGTGGTTGCAGTGTTTGAGGTGCATTTCAGAGATTCTGCTTAAGAAAATCTGGTGTGTGTGACTGACACTGTTCTAAATCTTCAAAAGCATTTTTAAAGGTGAGTAATGATTCATTTAATATAGATAGAGTGCTATATGCACTATGGGGAAGATTAAGAAGCATATTGGGCTTGTTTATTCTTGCATTGTGTCTCATGTTTCTATGTAATGCTGTCTAAAAAATGAATGGTGCATATTGGAAATGTATTTTGGAAATGAGTCAGGTTTCTGCCTTGTAATGTAGTGGTCATTTAAATGGACTGTGCTCTGTGTGTAAAATGATTTACTATGCTACATGTTTTTTGGTAAAATGTTAAGATGGTGAGAGACACACATAGTGGAGGCGGAGACAGACATGGTAGATTACATGTAACATCCTGGTCATGTGCCTAAGATCACACTGTGAGTCAAGCTTGATTTTAAATGAATCTGGGTGAATAATTTGCTTAGTTGATGTGTTTAAAAATATGGGAATACATGTATTCTTGAAGTCAGTTAGGCTTTAGGATATGTACTAGTAGAGAATCTTAGGCAGCATGTCTGTTAGGCCTCTTAGTTTGCAAATAGGCTCTAAGCTGTGCAATAAAGATCCAGGGTGTGCTGTTGAAATGAAAAAGGAATGTTATGTATTGCTTATATATATATGGTCTGTTTTTTGCCAGTAGAGACAGTGAGATAGTATGAGCACAAACACACATAGTGGAGGCAGAGACAGATATGGTAGATTACATGTAACATCCTGGTCATGTGCCTAAGATCACACTGTGAGTAAAGCTTGATTTTAAATGAATCTGGGTGAACAATTTGCTTAGTTGATGTGTTTAAAAATATGGGAATACATGTATTCTTGAAGTCAATTAGGCTTTAGGATATGTACTAGTAGAGAACCTTAGGCAGCATGTCTGTTAGGCCTCTTAGTTCACAAATAGACTCTAAGCTGTGCAATAAAGATCCAGGGTGTGCTGTTGAAATGAAAAAGGAATGTTATGTCTTGCTTATTTATATATATGGTCTGTTTTTTGCCAGTAGAGACAGTGAGATAGTATGAGCACAAACACACATAGTGGAGGCAGAGACAGACATGATAGATTACATGTAACATCCTGGTCATGTGCCTAAGCTCACACTGTGAGTCAAGCTTGATTTTAAATGAATCTGGGTGAATAATTTGCTTAGTTGATGTGTTTAAAAATATGGGAATACATGTATTCTTGAAGTCAGTTAGGCTTTAGGATATGTACTAGTAGAGAATCTTAGGCAGCATGTCTGTTAGGCCTCTTAGTTCGCAAATAGGCTCTAAGCTGTGCAATAAAGATCCAGGGTGTGCTGTTGAAATGAAAAAGGAATGTTATGTCTTGCTTATATATATATGGTCTGTTTTTTGCCAGTAGAGACAGTGAGATAGTATGAGCACAAACACACATAGTGGAGGCAGAGACAGACATGGTAGATTACATGTAACATCCTGGTCATGTGCCTAAAATTACACTGTGAGCAAGCTTGACTTTAAATTAATCTGGGTGAATAATTTGCTTAGTTGATGTGTTTAAAAATATGGGGATACATGTATTCTTGAATTCAGTTAGGCTTTAGGATATGTACTAGTAGAGAATCTTAGGCAGCATGTCTGTTAGGCCTCTTAGTTCGCAAATAGGCTCTAAGCTGTGCAATAAAGATCCAGGGTGTGCTGTTGAAATGAAAAAGGAATGTTATGTCTTGCTTATATATATATATGGTCTGTTTTTTGCCAGTAGAGACAATGAGATATTAAGAGCACAAACACACATAGTGGAGGCAGAGACAGACATGGTAGATTACATGTAACATCCTGGTCATGTGCCTAAGATCACACTGTGAGTCAAGCTTGGTTTTAAATGAATCTGGGTGAATAATTTGCTTAGTTGATGTGTTTAAAAATATGGGAATACATGTATTCTTGAAATCAGTTAGGCTTTAGGATATGTACTAGTAGAGAATCTTAGGCAGCATGTCTGTTAGGCCTCTTAGTTCGCAAATAGGCTCTAAGCTGTGCAATAAAGATCCAGGGTGTGCTGTTGAAATGAAAAAGGAATGTTATGTCTTGCTTATATATATATATGGTCTGTTTTTGCCAGTAGAGACAGTGAGATAATAGGAGCACAAACACACATAGTGGAGGCAGAGACAGACATGGTAGATTACATGTAACATCCTGGTCATGTGCCTAAGATCACACTGTGAGTCAAGCTTGATTTTAAATGAATCTGGGTGAATAATTTGCTTAGTTGATGTGTTAAAAAATATGGGAATACATGTATTCTCGAAGCCAGTTAGGCTTTAGGATATGTACTAGTAGAGAATCTTAGGCAGCATGTCTGTTAGGTATCGTAGTTCACAAATAGGCTCTAAGCTGTGCAATAAAGATCCAGGGTGTGCTGTTGAAATGAAAAGGGAATGTTATGTCTTTTTTATATATATATATATGGTCTGTATTTTGCCAGTAGAGACAGTGAGATAGTATGAGCACAAACCAACATAGTGGAGGCAGAGACAGACATGGTAGATTACATGTAACATCCTGGTCATGTGCCTAAGCTCACACTGTGAGTCAAGCTTGATTTTAAATGAATCTGGGTGAATAATTTGCTTAGTTGATGTGTTTAAAAATATGGGAATACATGTATTCTTGAAGTCATGTTATGTCTTGCTTATATATATATGGTCTGTTTTTTGCACACCCTGGAGATGGGGTAGGCACAGAGTGAGATGAGACACAGGCACAGAGTGAGATGAGACACAGGCACAGAGTGAGATGAGACACAGGCACAGAGTGAGATTAGACACAGGCACAGAGTGAGATGAGACACGCAAAGAGAGAAATGAGACACACAAAGAGTGAGATGAGACACACAAAGAGAGAAATGACACACACAAAGAGAGAGATGTGGCAGGTACAGAGTGAGATGAAGTACAGGCACAGAGTGAGATGAAACACAGGCATAGAGTGATATGAGACACAGGCACAGAGTGAGATGAGACAGGCACAGAGTGAGATGGGACATAAGCACAGAGTGAAATGACACACACAAAGAGAGAAATGGGGCAGAGACTGAGTGAGATGAGACACAGGCACAGAGTGAGATTAGGCACAGAGTGAGATGAGACACAGGCACAGAGTGAGATGAGACACAGGCACAGAGTGAGATGAGACACAGGCACAGAGTGAGATGAGACACAGGCACAGAGTGAGATGAGACACAGGCACAGAGTGAGATGAGACACAGGCACAGAGTGAGATGAGACACGCAAAGAGAGAAATGATACACACAAAGAGTGAGATGGTGCAGGCAGAGAGTGAGATTAATAATGAATCTGTACTGCACTGTTGCTGCGACACAGTTGCTGTGGTATAAACTTAGTTATGTTGTAAACTAGTGTTTATATCGTTTACTTATTGTAATTGCTATGTAGTATGTTAGTAGTGGTCTATAATATGTTATTTTTTCTTTACCACAGATTGTAATCATCTATAGAAAGATAAAAGAATATGCCGACGAAGGAAAGAAGAAAAAAAAATATAAACATGGTTTATGGTCCAAGAAAACACAATTAGAAGATTCATCCAAAACACAATCTTCAGTGAAAAAAAAGAATGCTCCAGGTAAGCAAACAAAGTAGTTTTAAAGGAAATTAACGCTATGTAAAAAAAAAAATGTTTTTTCAAAGAAAAAAAAATCATCTGTAAATACAAAGAAAATACAGAGCCCCTCAAAAAATGTTAGACCTGTAGAAGGAGATGATATTCTCTATAGCAATAGACGGAAAAATCAATTTATTGACATTCATAGACAAATGTTTTAAAAAATGTAAAGATGTATAAAAAGAAGAGTGCTTTTTACAAGAAAAAAAAGTATAGTTAAGATTGTGGATCAGGCATTTAAAGTGAAAAATAAATTATATGGTTTAGTAATCAATAGAATTCGTACACTAGATAAGGTAATCAATGTTTTCAAATCAAAATGTAAGTGGAAAAGAGTAATTAATCGGACAAATTTTTGTGATGTTTTTTCTGGAGAATGGAAGCATAGTTCAAGTTGTGAGCCATTTTTTTATGAAGAAAGTTACTTTCAGGACAATGATTTGGTGCATGCAGTTGACACCAGTGGTCGAGCATATGAGATGAAGGACGGTTGTCGGTTGAAAAAGAAAAAATTGTGCCTAGAAATGCAGAAGAGGTGTTAGCTGATGACGTTTTAGGGAGATGTCCTAAGGCTCCAGTGTATACTTGGAATTGTAGTAGTATTTGTAGTGTGCGACAGGATTCAATTGATTTGTTTCTCAATTTCTTACGGACATATACTAAGAACAGTCTAAAACAAAAGATGAAGATTTAGCAAGAGTCAGATCCTTGCAGAGTGAGAGAAAAAACAGGTTTGCATGCGCATTCACTGGCTTGTCTTTCAAGAAAAGTATGTCAGAGTGTTTGTCACCATTTTAGGATGTTAGCAGTGCATCATAATAAAGTGAGGAAATTAGTGAGAAGGTTGTATTATGCAAAAAGTCCAGCACTTAAGCTAAAACAGTTAAAGAGTGCTCTTTTGCATGGAACTGAATTAGATGTGAAGAACATTTGTGAAGAAATTGAGTTTTGTTACCTTGGTGAAAAAGAGGACAGTGCAGAAACTGATACAGTAATAGAAGGTAATGTAGAAGAGAATGTACAGATTTCAAGTACAGAAAAATTTGAAAATGAAATTACAAAGCTTAAGGTCAATGCAAGTGAAAGGCCTACTTTTTCTTGTGTGTGTTGTCGACAAACTCATTATAAGAATCAGACTAGATTAGTTGATTTATATGTAAAAAGTGAAATGGAAAATAATGATGAGTTGAAGGAGTTTGCAACTTATTTGTTGGTAGAAAATTGTTTTGATTTGGGTTCTGATCAACGTATTTGTAAATATTGTTATAATAAATTAAATGAAAACAGAATGCCTGATAGAGCTGTTCATAATAATCTGGAGTTGGTAGACATTCCTTCTGAATTGATGGATTTAAATACCTATGAGTCTATTCTGATTCAATGTGTGCATCCTTTTCAGGATATTGTTCGCATGGAGCCTAAGACAGGGAAATTGCCTCCTTCAGATTTACAGAGAGGATTAAAGGGAAGAGTTGTTTATTTGCCTCTAGATTTTAAGAAAAATATTGATACAATTGGTGTAGAAAAAGTAGAAGAGGAACCTCTGGTTATTCTAGTTAATGGTGTTCCAACAAAGAGTAAAAAAAATCTGGCAAGAATTAGTGGATATGGGGGGCGTGGCTAGCAGCCTACGATGGCGGCAGCAGATCAGTGAGGCTCCCGAGCAGTGGTGGCTTCCCGCATGAATCCGTTGTAATTATCCTGTACTCTAAGGTGGCTGAAGGAGCGGATTGGAACCGGAGTCTTTGCAGCATCCAGCGCTGCAATTTAGTGACGGACGCGACGAACCTGCGGACCCAGAGAGCTTGACGACGCCTGGGACGAGGTGGGGCCTGACACCAGCCTGCGAGCAGCGGAGCCACAGTCCCCTTGATGGCCGACCGGAAGTGCACCCTCGGCGGCCGTGAATGACCGGAAGTGTCGGCCCACCGCAAATATTGCCCGGACATCCGCGACCTTCCCCACGGGAGCCCGGGAGCACGGGCGGAACTCCATGATCTCTAGCGGCGGCCGAGGGCGCCGTGGAAACAGACTAAAAGGGGCACCATACGCCGCAGGTCGTGCAAGTAGAGCCGCCATTTTCGGCGCTGGACGCGCGCTGTCCTCCTGAAGCGACGGTCTCTGTTTGGTGGTGGTCGGATCGGGGCCCCGAGTGTGCACAGGGGACTCCGCGCACTGGACTGCCTCACCCTCGACGTCGGACGGCCAGTGGCGGCCGCGAACGGCAGGGGCTGGGCGACCCCCCACCCTTTTCCTTTCCTACTACGATCCGGTCCGGGGTGGAGAGACCATTAACGATACCTACGCCGGGGGAGCGCCTCATGACAGTGGCACACGGGGACGCGCCCGGGACCCTACCCGGACCCACAACGCCCCGCCAAAGATAGGACCTAGGATCAGCGTGAATTGCACTGCGGTGGGGCGAGGAACCGCACCACTTCCTTTTCGTGTGCGTAGCGCCCTGCATTAACCAGTGTGGCGAGTGGGGACGAATCCAGCAACCACAGGCGCAGGTGGAGTCATTATCTTCCCTCGCAGCAGACCTTGCACACCGGTGGGCGTCCGACCTGCCCTGACCCGAGCACGCACTGAATCATGGCGCACAGAGGCCACCGACAGAATGCCACCCAGGCCAAGCTGGACAAATTCGCCTATGAAAGGCACTCTCCACCCCAGGAGCAACGCAAACCGGCGGGGAAGACGACGGAACCGGAGGGGAGCAAAAAGGCCACCATCGAAGACGTCTTGGCAGCATTGGCGCAGGTGCAAGCGACAGTGGGAGCTACGGCGACAGAGGTCACCTTGATCCGGGCGGACCTCCACAAAATGTCCGAAAAGGTCAAGCAGATGGAGGTTGTCACCAAATCTTTGGTCGAAGATGTATCCGAACTGCAGACGGCTATGGAAAGATTGCAGACGGACAACAAACTGCTTCGTGACAAACTGGATGACCAGGAAGGACGCTCTCGGCGCAACAATGTCCGAATTTTGGGGGTGCCTGAATCGGAAGATACGGGGGCGATGGACCTCTATGTGGAGGACATGATCAAAACCAGGCTTCAGCCCAAGGGACTGTCGAATTTCTTTTCGGTGGAGCGGGCCCACAGGGTGCCGGGGGGGAAGCCCAAGACAGGAGGACCACCTCGGCCAATACTGGCAAGGCTATTCAATTTCAGGGACCGCGACGCCATCTTACAAGCTGCACGAGTGGCACCGGCCATCCAGATCCAAAACTCAAAAATAGCGTTCTTCCCGGACTACACGGCGGAGGTCTCCAGGCGGAGGAGGACGTTTTTGGAAGTTAAGAAAACCCTGCGGGAAAAGGAACTACAATACTCGATGCAATTTCCGGCCCGCCTGCGAGTTGTAGCGGATAAAAAGGTGTGGTTTTTCGACACCCCGGACGCTGCCCGGGACTGGTTGGAGGGATGGCGTACCGTAGACCGGCAGCGGAAACCACCCAGACAGAATCACGACCGCGGAGGGAACGGCGGGACAGGCTCACAATCATCCGGTCAAGGAGGAGCGGAGGGCTCGCCCTCACATGGGCCTGGGGGAGCTGGCGGAGAAGAATGACCCCTACTCGGATAATGGCTTCGGTGAAGACTGTGGATCGTCGACGCATCCTTTAGAAGCTGCTTTTGGACTCTGGTGACACTACTCCGGAAGCACGCAGGGATGCCGCCTGCTCGGGGAGCTACTCTCCCCCATACACGCAAGTACTCTGGTTGTGGGATGGGTAAAGCGCTCTGCTCAGTTGGGGAGGCGGGCAGTTGGAGGTCCGTTAGGCAGGGATGCAGGGAGGGGGGGCTGGGGGTGGATGGTTCAGTTAAAGTTAGGAACGCACTTACACGGTCAAAGAATGAATCTAGACTTCCAAATGACTCAAGAAAAGGTGAGAGTAGCGAGCGGGGATGTACCGCTCCCAGCGGAACCTTTGACACTTGCATAACCGACGGGGCGCCTGGCGTAGATGCCGCACTTGCCCGTGGTTGCACTATGTACCCCATGAGAGCTAATGGCTGGCGTTCCAATTCCGGATGGGAGTGGAGGGGGTGTTGAGACGAGGTGTCCCTCATTGCGCCTCATGACCTGGAACGTGAGAGGGCTGGGAGACAAGGTGAAACGGGGGCTGGTACTAACCGCGCTTACGAGACTAAAACCCTCGATAGCGCTATTGCAAGAAACTCACTTAAAGGGGGGTGCCACCAAGGCCATGGATAGACGAGGCTACAAGATGATAGTCCACTCGGGCTTCACGTCGGGCTCCAGAGGGACCGGCATCCTGATACGCAAAAACACACAATTCATCCCCCTACTCACTAAAACCGACGATCAAGGCTGTTTCGCAGCCCTGCAGGGGCGGTGGGAGGGGAACCTCATCAACTTAGTTTCGGTATACATCCCACCGGCACTACACTCGGTACACCTCCCAAAACTGGGTGACTTCCTTCTGGCTCTTCCCGAGGGGGAGGTTATTATTGGGGGGGATTTTAATGCTATCTTAGATGCACACCTAGACCGGTTTCCTACGCCGATACCCGCGGGGGGGACTCCCCTCCTCCAACGATTCCTGACGGCCATAGGCCTGGTTGACATCTGGAGACACCTCCACCCCAGGGCGAAACAATACACCTTCCATTCGGCGGTCCATGGGAGTCTATCGAGGATAGACCACTTCCTGACTCTGGGGGAGGGTCTTCGACACGTAGATACTATGGCGATCCACCCTCGAGGGATTTCGGACCATTCTCCACTCACCCTTACACTCTCTTCCCAGAAACGTACACACACTCGCATATATCCCATACAAGCTACTTACCTCAGGATACCCCAGGTCCGCAAGGCTCTTAAGCAGGCAACAACGCAGTATTTCACTGAAAATATCCACTCCGTGCGCTCCTCGGAGGTACTCTGGGAAGCGTTTAAAACAGTATTGCGGGGGCAGGCCATAAACACCATTACAGGATACAAACGGGCACGTTCTCAGGAACTAGCTGATCTGGAATTAACTCTACAGAAGGTGACGACGGAACACGAACACCACCCCACCCCATCCACCCTACATGTGCTGACGTTACAACAACAGCTATATACTGACCACTTGCGCATACACGTAAAAGGGCAACTGACAGACACTCAAAATAGGATCTATGAGGTGGGCGACAAGGCGGGGAGACTCCTGGCATGGCTTGACAAACGGGAGGGGAACTCGAGGGGAATCCAAGGTTTGAGGGACGAAAGTGGAGAGCTACATACTAGCCCAGAACGAATTGTTGGGCTGCTTGCGTCCCACTTTGAAATGGTTTACACCCCGGAGAAGGTGATCACTCCTGAAATGGCCAGGGAGGTACTGGCGCCGATAGAGGTGCGGACGCTGACAACGGAGGTGTCGTCTGAACTAGACGCAGACATCACCACTGAAGAAATACAACTAGCTATTCATGCCTTGCACCCAGGAAAGGCTACGGGGCCTAATGGGATACCGGTGGAATGGTACCAAACAATGCCTGAAACCCTCAGTACACATTTGCCGGAGATGTTTAAAGAATGTCTGGAGAAGGGATCCCTCCCGCCGGACCAGAGAGCAGCGACTATAGTGGCTATCTCCAAACCAGGCAAACCTCCTGACGAATGCTCCTCATATCGCCCCATCTCGCTGCTAAACGCGGAAGCTAAAATATTGGCCAAGCTCTTAGCGATGAGACTATTGCCCCATTTGTCCTCTCTCATTCACCCGGACAAGTCCGGGTTCATGCCACACAGGAATACGGCGTTAAATCTGCGCAGATTGCACGGAGTACTGGCTAAGGCAGACTCGGTCACATCACAGGCAGTGCTTTTAGCCCTCGATGCCAAAATGGCTTTTGACCTTGTGGAATGGTCTTATTTACTTGAGGCACTATCCCGCATGGGCTTTGGTCCCCGCTTTGTTGCCTGGGTCAAGCTGTTGTACACTGACCCGGTTGCCCGGGTGGTGGCGAATGGCCATATCTCACGAGAGTTCGCGCTGAGGCGTGGAACGAGACAGGGTTGTCCCCTTTCACCGCTGTTGTTCGCAATCTCCCTGGAACCCCTTGCCACACTTATTAGAACCTCGCCCCTTTTGAGAGGCATCTGCTGGAAAGAAGGGTGGGAGGACCGGGTGTCCCTATATGCGGACGACATGCTGATCTACTTAACTGACCCTGACACCGGGGTGCCGGCCCTGCTACATCTCTGTGATGCTCACGGCTTGGTCTCCGGCTATACGATTAATTGGAACAAATCGGAAATGTATGTATTGAAAGGACGGGCACCAGCCCTTGACGCGGGCTGTCCCCAGAGGATAGCGGGTCGTCGTTTAAATATTTGGGCATACACGTCACTAGAGACCCCATAGAATTCGTAGATAAAAACTTGAAACCCCATTTGGAGAGACTCAAGCGAGACGTTAAATTCTGGTCAGGACTCCCGCTGACGCTCTTGGGGCGAGCTGCACTTTACAAAATGATGGCCTTGCCAAGATTTTTGTATGTCCTAGAGAACACACCTTACCCGATAACACCTCAATTCTTTCGTACGGTCGCCGCATTGGTCTCTAACCTTTTATGGGGTGCCCTCCCCGCTCGCATCGCACAATCCAAGCTGCATAGGGGCTGGTTTGACGGTGGTATTGCCCTACCCAACCTCCAACTGTATTATTGGGCGACGCACCTTAAACCCATCAACCAATGGCTTCACGCCTCTCAGGCGGAACCGGCGTTCCAGGCAGACAGGGGGCAGCTGGGCAATGACAGCTTGTTGGCTCCATTGTATGACCGTCGTAAAATTCGCGCCTTAATAGGACCCACCAAATTAACAGTAACACTCTGGCATAAAGCGACGGCTGCTCTGGGCTGGCAAGGGAGAATCACCAAATTAACTCCACTGTGGGACTCCCGAGTCCTTGGTCACTTGAGGAATAGCAAAGGGTTTTCACATTGGGACACTATAGGAATTTCTACGGTGGGCGATCTGTGGGACAGGTGGGAGGTGCTGCCCTTCAGTAGACTGCGAGAACTGTATGAACTCAGCGAGAGGGAACTCTACAGATATATCCAGATACGGCACGCATTACTAGCAGCTCTGCCCACAGATACAGACTTGCCCGAATCTTCCCCGCTGGAGGATCGCCTCCTTACTGAATTTATGACGGAACGTGCAACCTCTCTTGTGTACCGCAAGTTGCTCAACAACATGCCAGACCCAACACTGACCCTGAAGGCAAAATGGGAGGGAGACACTGCTGACATGGATGAACACGAATGGAATGGGGCGCTGGCGTCACCTAGGGAGGTAGGCATCTCCGCTAGACTACGACTAGTACAACTTAAAATACTACACAGGGTATATTACACGAGGACAATGCTACACCGTATTAACAGGATAGAACACCCTTACTGCCTACGAGGTTGCGGGGAGGAGGGCTCCTTCTTTCATACCATATGGGATTGCCCCCGAATCCAGGAATACTGGAAACGGGTACTGCGAACAATCTCGCAGACACTAGAAACTACACTATTACCTGAACCAAAGAGGTGCCTGCTAAATGTATGGGAACCTACAGACCTTTCAAGGTAACAATAGGAATGATGGTGGCAAAGCGAGATATCGCGCAGCGCTGGGGGGTGCCGGAGGTGCCAACCAACTCACTGTGGTGTTTGAACATGGATAGGGTAATGCTGACAGAGAGGGCGGTATACTCTAGCCGTGCCTGCCCAAGAAAATGGAATAAGATTTGGAACAAATGGAATGACTATAGAGGGGGGATTTGCGACCCCTTACCGGAGGATGTCCAGAATGAGTCGGATGACGAAGAGCTAGAGGGTTAACGGGAGGGGCACTTTGGGATGGGGGCAGGATCAGGGGATGGAATTGGGACCCTTGTATGCAAAGTTAGGCAAGCTGAGGGGGCAGGGACTATGAGGGATGCCAAGTCGAGGGTTTCCATTCTGGCATTTGTACACGGCCCTCGGGATGGGTACCGAGGCTGGGGGGGACTCTACCGTGAGAAATCTGGAGAAGGTGTCTAGACTCTATAAGTAATGCTATACTAATGACCACATGATTGTTCCTATCAGTGCTTCTGTTTTGTTTTTGTTATAAACACTAAAAAACCAAAGACCGTTACCTACTGAGAAACTACCGCGGGTGCCACACCTGATTGTTGTTGAACCGTTTTACCATGTATAATGTTGACAATTTCCTCAAAGATTTACGATGCGATGTCGTGCATGATCATATGATATGGCGGCCGGCCTGTTAGGTTGTTGGCATTACGCTGTGTAACCAATCGACGAAATAAAGGTCTTTGTTTATAAAAAAAAAAAAAAGAATTAGTGGATATTAGGAAAGTCAAAAAGGCAACGTTGTATTTGGTAAAACATAATCACTACTACAAAAATGTATATGTTGGAGAAGAGGAAACAACTGTAGAAGAGGACAGTGATTTCTCAGCTGGGCAAATTGAAAAAGTTGATGTCTCTAGAAGTGAAGAAATTTATGAACATTATAGTGTTCACCCATTGCATTCCAAAGAAGTAATGGGGAATGCTATTGGCTTGTTTCAAATGAAAGAAGCAAAAGGAAGTCCCATTAGTGTATGGGAAGAAAGTTTGGAAGCTCGTTGTTTTCCACAGTTATTTCCAACAGGTCAAGGTGGACGATATGACGACCGACCTGTTCAAATTCCTGCATCTGAATACCGGACTTTAAGATTATATGCAGAAGATCCAAGGTTTCGTCAATGCATTCCATATTTGTTCCATCTACTGTTTGAGAGTGACTTGTCTGGACTTTCTTATGCAGTGAACCATATACTGAAAAGTGGAGTACATCTGCAAAATGTTTCGGCGAGGGACTTTATGGATAAAGTCAAACTGCGAGACAGTATTTAGGAATCTCACCTAATTAATCTCATGGCATGTCAGCGTGGTACTAACGAGTATTGGTAACGTCGTCATGGGGAATTGAAATGTATGCTAAGAAACTTAGGAACTCCTACATGGTTCCTCACTCTTAACTGTGCTGAGTATGCTTGGGAAGACTTACTTCAATTTCTACGAGAGGCAAATGCAAACATTGAAAATATTGAATACAAGACACCTGGAGAACTGTGCTCTTTGGATCCAGTTAATGTATGCAGGTATTTCAATCATAGGTTTGAAGCTATGATGTCTTATCACAAACAAAAAAAATCCTCCGCTTGGAGAGGTTTTGGGTTTCTTTTGGAGAAAGGAGTATCAAGCAAGAGGTGCTCCTCACATACATATGCTGCTATGGATCAAAGAGGCACCCAAATTTGGAACAGATCCGGATGACAAAGTGATGAGTTTCATTGAACAGTATTCTACATGTGCTGTTCCGAAAAGTACAGAAGAAAACAATTTAAGACATCAAGTTTTACGCTTTCAAACCCATCGTTGTGGAAAATACTGTCGTCGAAAATACAAATCCAAGGACAAGTTCTACACAAAATGTCGTTTTGCATTTCCACGTCCAGTAACATCGAAAGGAAGAGTGAACAATTTTATGTCTTCTCTGCGACATACTGTGACAAGAAAATCACCGAAAAATACATACAACCTAAGAAGAAATCAAGAGTCCAAATACATAAATGACTACAACCCAGTCAATTTGTCCATGTGGAATGCTAACATGGATATTCAATATGTTGCTGACAACTCTATTGCTGTGGCTCGATATGTGATGTCTTACATCACAAAATCAGAAAAGACGGAACTGAATGAAATGTGGGAGGAAATTTCACATGAAAATCAATCAATCAATCAGGAGTTTGTTAAAGCGCGACTACTCACCCGTAAGGGTCTCAAGGCGCTAGGGGTGGGGGTGGGGGTTGGGGGGTGCAGGTTTCATTCCATCAAGGAGGGGGTCTGTCGAAGAGCCAGGTTTTGAGGTTTCTTGCGAAGATGGGGAGCGATGTTGTCTGTCTGAGGTGGAGCGGAAGGGCGTTCCATGCTTTGGCCGCGAGGAAGGAGAAGGAGCGGCCTCCCGATCTGGTCTTTCTGGTGCGGGGGACCACAGCGTAGGAAAGCTGGGCTGATCGTAGGGTCCTTTGGGGTGCGTGGAATTTGAGTCGGCTGTTCAGGTATGCTGGTCCGGTGCCGTGGAGGGCCTTGTGTGCGTGGGTGAGCATCTTAAAGGTGATTCTCGCCTCGACGGGGAGCCAGTGGAGTGTGCGCAGGTGCTGGGAGATGTGGCAGTGTTTTGGCAGGTTGAGAACCAGTCTTGCGGCGGCGTTCTGGATGTTCTGTAGCTTGCAGATGAGGTTTTTGTTTATTCCGGCATAGAGTGCGTTGCCGTAGTCGAGTCTGCTGGTGACCAGGGCGTGAGTGACTGTCTTTCGGTGTTCGAGGGGGATCCATTTGAAGGTCCTACGAAGGAGGCGGAGGGTGTGGAAGCAGGAAGATGAGACAGAGTTGATCTGGCGGTCCATTTTGAGCTCGGAGTCCAGGATGATTCCCAGGTTGCGTGCGTGGTCTGTGGGGGTTGGCGGGTTTCCGAGGGCGGTGGGCCACCAGGTGTCACTCCAGGCGTCGGGGTTTGGGCCCATGAAAAGAGTCTAAGTAAGAAATTATACAGTTACAGTCTGAAGATGTTGTCGCATTGAGAAATTGGAGCATATGAATGTTCTGATTGGTTATCATCAGCAAGTCTATATGCCAAATCTAGAACAATTATTTGGGTGAGTCTAGGTCTTTCTGCAACACGAAACCGAGTTTTGAAATCTGTACAAGAAATAGAGTATTTGGCGGATAAAGAACCAAACAGTACGGATATTTTGAAGACAAACATGTTGGATACATACTAACCAATTAGAAGCAGTCATCTTGAGAACGTTTGTCTCTAAGAAGTTCTACAAACCTATACTTTTAAGAGGAACATCACAGGAGATATCAATAAAGGATTATATGCTGTAATTGGATGTGAAGGATGTTTGGTGAAACAAGAAAAGGCCATTTGATTAATCATCGAAAATTGAGTTGTGAATCTCCTGACAAAAGGGAATTTTACTATTTAGCTCTTTTGCAACTCTTTAAGCCATGGCGTACAGAAGAGGAACTACTTGGAGATTTTCTCAGTTATGAAGATTCGTTCAATGCAACCAAGGATACCATTGAATGTCCTGTTTTTTCAAATTATCTGCAAATGTTGAACGAGGAAATACAGCAAGAAGCTACAATTGCAGCAGAGATTGCTAGAGACAGTCCCCAAGACAGTCAGAGTTCTGCTTCATTGAGTTAGGATCCACTAGGAGGACCAATTATCCAAAATGAAGCTGCCACTGCCATGGATGAAGTGGAAAGAGCCATGGAACAAGCTCAGGAGGATGTAGTTAACTTAGAAGATTTGGAAAAAGAACTAAACAGAGACAAATATATGACGAAGTCACAGAACAGATTGAGCATGGTTTATGTCAAGAGAAAAAAAGAGTGCTCATGTACATCATTTATACCTGTCCGACTGTACGTGAGTGGAGAAGCAGGAACTGGAAAAAGTTTTCTGATTAAAGCAATTGCAATTTATCTGCAGAAAAGAACGGAGTCATCGCTGTCTTGTGTTGTTACCGCTGCAACTGAGTTGGCAGCACATAACATTAAAGGGATTACTTTACATTGTTTATTAATGCTGCCAGTAGAGCATGATAATAAATTACAATACCACAAGCTATCTGGAGAAGCTTGTTGTGAAGTTTCAAGAGTCCTAAAGAAAATAACTTCTTATCATTGATGAGGTAAGCATGGTATCAAATGTAATGCTTGCTTTTGTGCATTTAAGAATGCAATAAATTCTTAAAACAGAGTATGATGTGTTTTTTGGAGGCAAACACATCATTGTTTTTGGAGATCTACTGAAGCTAACTCTAGTGAAAGGACAACCAGTGTTTAAAATGCTTACACATGAAGATACCAGGAAGTGCTTAGGAAGCATTGGAAATGTTAACATATGGTTACATTTCAAATATGCAGACCTGCTTCAAAATATGCGACAGGCAAAGGATGAAGATTATAAAAATATTCTACAAGATGTAAGAATTGGAAAAGTAAGTGAGCATGGCAAAGAAGCTTTACATGCACGATTAATTTCAAATTTGTTTCCGAACGAAAACATTCTCCCAGAGAATATTTTTAAGAAAATTCCTGAAAACAAATCTGTCATATGCTTGATGCCAACTCTGTAAGAATGTTCAATCTTCAACAACAAAATGTTAAAGTTAGAAAATCAAGAGATTGTGAAACTGGAAGCTATTGATAAAATAGAGCATGAAGAAGCAACTATTATTTTGTCAGAAAAGTTGAAATCAAAATTGGATTCTTTAGAGAAGACAATATCTAAAACTGCTGGTTTGGAAAAGACTCTGTATGCATCTTTAAATTGTCGTATAATTTTACGACGGAATTTACAAGTGGAAAGAGGTTTAGTAAATGGAGCAATGGGTCATGTTGTTGATTTTGTGAATTACCAAAATAGAGATGAAATTGAATTTATAAAAATTAAATTTGATGGTATTGAAGAAGTACAACAAATCAGTCGTTGTTCTGCTCGATTTTTGCTTGTGAAAGATTTATATGTCCGCCGAAAACAGTTTCCTGTTTCTTTGGCATATGCGGTGACTATTCATAAATCTCAAGGTTTAAGTCTAGATAGTGCTTTGGTGAATATTGGAAGTTTTGTGTTCAAGGAGGGTATGGCATATGTTGCTTTATCTCGAGTCAGAGATTTATCTGGATTGTACTTGATTGATTTTGATGAGACAAAGATTAGTGCAGATCTAAATTGTGTAAAAGAATATAATAGGTTAAGAAGAGAGTATGCTCCAAATTTACCTCAATATCCTCTATTTGAAAAGCGTGTGGTAGGCCGAAAAAGAAGAAATGAGAAAAATTGTAGTGAAGTTGTAGCAAAAAGAAAAAAAGTAGATAAACCAGTAATTGTAAGCAGAAAGGAAAAGGATTCAGTTAAAGATGTTGGATTTCAGTTTGAAAACAGTTCTGGTGTCAACTGCTATGCTAATGTAGTGGTTAATGTTTTTTTTCTCCAAACTGTACAAGAACAGATTGTTGAAAATCGTGATCAAAGATTTTGTTGTTTGTTGAATTCTGTGTTTGAGAAATGTAGCAGTGATAGAACAAAAATACAAAGTGTTTCTGAAATTCAAAATGTTTTAGACATATGTTCTGGTCTAAATCAATTTTCACAGAATATTCAGCAATATTGTCAGGAATTTCTAATGTATATGCTTGTTGTATTGCAAGATGAAGGTATAGATGTAGAAAATCTTTTTGGCCTTTCTTATAAATGGCAGCCTAACTGCGACAATTGTTCCTTTTCAAGTACTACTACAGTAGACACTGAAAGATTTATATATTTGACTTTACCAGACTGCAAATCAGTGTCTTTTAATATTCTAGTTAGAGAAGCAAATCAAAACATGGTCTGTACTCAATGTAAATCTGCAATGCTATCAACATTATTTATACAAAGAAATGGACAGTATGTAACTTTAATGTTCCAACAATGTAGACCTGATGGAACTAAATTGACAACTTTAATTAAAATTTTTGTGGCTTCTCAATTATCAATTTCAGGAAGAACTTTTGCAACTGCAGCAATTATTTACCATGATGGTCCTTCGACAACATCAGGACATTACACAGCTTATTTAAAATGTCAAAAAGGCTGAACTAATTGTAATGATACTCAATTGACTTTCAAACAACGTTTGCCTTCTGACTTACAAAATTCTTACCTAGTGTTCTTACAACCGAAATTTTAGGAAAGGTAATTGGCCTATGAAGATTGGAGCAGTTAATAAAAACTTAATTTGCTGTTCAAAATTACTTTGTGAGTGAGAGTGATCAAGATAATAAAAAACTTGTAGTTGTCATAGAGGTAGTGTAAGTGTATCACATAGTGAGTGATATCAGTATCAAGGAAATGATGATCATGACTGAGCCACAGCTGGAAATATAACTATTGTTACATGATGTAAAAGATGTTGGAGCTTTTCTTTCAGAAACTCGGGTAAATAGAAGTTTAACAGTACTATTGAGTAATTTCCAAAGAAAAGGACTTTCCATATACTATTTGGCCTCGTGGAAAAGTAAGTGGATCAGAAATTAGTTAAGATGTGTTTTTTCTAAGTTTTACATTATTTATTGAAACATTGTATGGGTTTTTTAAACACAATATTTTTGATTGTGTTTTTTTTTGCCCGCTGTCATATGATGAGTAGTATTGAACTCACTGTTTTAAGTGAAATTCAATATATTCTGAGAACAGCAAAAATAAACCATATAACATGTTGTACAAGTTATTTTGTATTTTGTATTATGAAATATATATTATACTCCCCTTGTCTCACGCTCACTCACCTTTTCCCACCCTCTATCACCCCTCTTAACTCACCCTCACTGCCCTTCTCTCACCCTCCCTCACCCCGTTCCCTTTCTCCACTTCCCTCACTACCCCTCATTCCCCATTCCTTCACTGTCCTTTCCCTCTCCCCCTCCACCACTTTCCAGCTGTCAGTCACTCTACTTCACTCCCCTTCCCCTTCTTTCCTTCCTTTGCTCCCTCAGTAATTCCCCTTCCCTTACTCACCTTACTCCACTTCACTCACTCCTTCTCACTCCCTCTGTCCTCTCACATCTTCACTCCCCTTCCCTCACTCTCTCACTCGTAGCCTCACTCTCTCCGTCCTCTCACTCTCTCACTCGTCTTCCGTCACGCTCACTCCCTATAACTCACCCACACTCCCTCACTTACCTTTCTTTGTTCCCTTACTCAGTCCTTTTCTCTCACTCTTTCCTTCACTACCTCTATGTCCTCACTCCCTCAGTCCCCTTGTCTTACACTCACTCGCCTTTATCCACCCTCTATTATCCCTCTTTCATCAACCTCACTGCCCTTCTATCACCCTCCATCACCCCTGTTCCCTTACTCCGGTTCCCTCACTTATCCTCATTCCCTATCCTTAACTCCCCTTCCCCTCACTCTGCTCCCGCAGTCACCTTTTCCCAGTCCCTCTGCTTCACTCCCCTTCCCCTTCTTTCCTTCCTTTGCTCCATCATTCATTCCCCTTCCCTCACTCACCTTACTCCCCTTTACTCACTCCTTCTCTCACTCCCTCTGTCCTCTCACTTCCTCACTCCTCTTCCCTCACTTCCTCTCTGTTACCCTCACTCCCATTGTCCCCTCACTCTCTTACGTCCCTACAATCACCCTCACTCACCTTCCATCCCTCATTGTCGTGAATCCACCCTCTCTCACATCCCCTTCCCTGTCACTCACTCCCCTTTCCTTACTCCCCTTTCCTCCTTTAGTTTTCCTAACTCACATTCCTTTAGTATCTTACTCACCTTCACTTCATTTCTCTCTCCTTCTCTTCCTCTCTGTCAGTGAATGTATCCGTCTCATTATCCTCTTAGTAATTTGCTCTCCCTCTATTTCTTTTTCACTCTCTCTGTCCTTCACCATTCCTTTGTTTCCCTTTCTGTGTCCTTCACGCCTACTTAATTTCTTAGTACCCTTTTATGACTTTTATTCTCCTGCCTTGTCTCTTGTATTTTGAAATATATATTATAAATATTATAACTTACTTTTTTTCTCTTCCACAGATATTAAATTTAGTATAAAAATGTAACTAAGTTTACATTACTTATAAGGTAAGTTTGACAAACAAAATTTACTTTCTCATCACTCTTTTCCTTAACCTCACTACTCTTCTCTCACCCACCCACACCCCCGTTCCCTTACTCCGCTTCCCTCACTTATTCCCATTCCCCATGTTTACTCCCCTTTCCCTCACTCCCCGCCCACACTCACCTTCTTTCAGTCCCCCTGCTTTACTTCCCTTCCCCTATCTTCCCTTTCTTCGCTCCCTCACTTATTCCCCTTCCCTTACTCACCTTACTCCACTTCACTCACTCCTTCTCTCACTCCCTCTGTCCTCTCACTTCCTCACTCCCCTTCCCTCACTCTCTCTCTCTTAGCCTCACTCTCTCCGTCATCTCACTCTCACACTCCTCTTCCGTCACGCTCACTCCCTATAACTCACCCACACTCCCGCACTTACCTTTCTTTGCTCCCTCACTCAGTCCCTTTCTGTCACTCCTTCCTTCACTCCCTCTATCCCCTCACTCCCTCACTCCCCTTGTCTTACCCTCACTCACTTTTATCCACCCTCTTTCACCCCTCTTTACTCAGGCTCTCTGCCCTTCTCTCACCCTCCCTCATCCCCGTTCCCTTACTCCAGTTCCCTCACTACCCCTTATTCCCCATCCTTCTCTCCCCTTCCCTTTACTTTCATCCCCCACTCACCTTCTCTCAGTACCTATGCTTCAGTCCTCTTCCCCTCTATTTCCTTCCTTCACTCACTCATTCCCCTTGCCTCACTCACCTTACTCCACTTCACTCACTCCTTCTCTCACTCCCTTTGTCCTGTCACATCCTCATTCTCCTTCCCTCACTCCCTCTCTTTTAGCTTCACTACCTCTGTCCCCTCACTCTCTAAGTCCCCTTCCCTCATGCTCACTCCCTTTAAATCACCCACACTCCCTCACTTACCTTTCTATGCACCCTCACTCAGTCCACTTCTCTCACTCTTTCCTTCACTCCCTCTGTCTCCTCACTCCCCTTGTCTCACGCTCACTTGCCTTTATCCACCCTCTATCACCACTCTTTCCTCAACCTCACTGCTCTTCTCTTACCCTTCCTCACCCCCGTTCCCTAACTCCGCTTTCCTCATTTATCCTCATTCCCCATGTTCACTCCCCTTCCCCTCACTCACCTCCCACACTCACCTTCTTTCAGTCCCCCTGCTTCACTTCCCTTCCCCTCTCGTCCCTTCCTTCGCTCCCTCACTCATTTTCCTTTCCTCTCTCACTGTACTCCACTTCACTCACTCCTTGAGAATATGTAAGGAATATTGCTATTTTTTGAGAATTGGAGGTAGTTCTAAAAAGAACTGTTTTTTTCTTCTTTTTTAGTTTTTCTTTTTTTCTTTTTACGAACGTTTTAAAATTGTTTTTGTATTTTTTTCAGAACAAAAACAAAAATAGGGAATGCCAAACTGCTCAACAGTAGCAAACAAAAAGGGGGAAAATTAGGGATGGGTGGAGCAGGAGTGTTCCTCCTTCTTTCGAACAATTAATTCAATGCTCTGCTCCCCGTAGCAGAGTAGTTCATCACAGTGTTTGCATTTTATTTTTAAATCTGCAAACACCGGCTGTAAGTTCGGGATTAAATATGCTGCTTCTCTTCCAGAAGGTGTTGCTGCTCCGGTGGAGGTGCTGGCGCCATCTCTTGGGGGATTGCGTGCCAGGTCCCTGGTGCTCGCCCTTGCGAAAATATTTGGGTGCCTCCTCTGTACATGCCAGATCAAGTTGGCATTCCCAAAACTATATTTGCGGGTGGGATCCCCACGTGACAAAGTTGTGTCACATATCTTGCAGGTCACTTTTGCTGCATTAACTTTTTTTTGCCCCTCTGGGAAACTAAAGAACTTGCAAATGAAGTGCTCTTTCACTTTTCTCTAGGGGGTGTCCTCAAGTAGGAATTCCAGATCAGAGTCTGAAGAGGGCTCCCTGGAACCAGACATCTTTCCAAAAAAAGAAGTATTTTCAAGAAGAATGGAGAAGAGGTGTTCTCTCAGCAATTGCAAAGAGGTAGTGAGGGAAATGGGTGGAGACTTTCCATAGTTGTGTAAAAAACTGTTATTAACCAATCAAAAGTGTTGTTTTAAGGTCACATGGCTTGACGCGCGCTTACGCTGCGCGCTCCGGGGCGCTTACGGGGGCGCTTACGCGGCACGTACATAGGCGCTTCCGGGGGGCGCTTACGCGGCGCGAATGAATGACGTGTTGCTAGATTTTCGGAAATGTGTTTAAAAGTCAAAATACTCCTTTGTGAGTATGCCACTGAATGTCTTGCATTATTATTTACTTTAAATACATACATATATATTTTTTTGATCGCGGGAATAGTGCTCACGCTACGTGTACGGCTGCGCTTACCGGTACGCGCTCCCTGAGCGCTCCAGGGTTTAAATATAATAAAAAACCAGGAAAGCTATAAAAATTAGCTATTAAAAAAACTTAATAATTCACTTAAAAAACCATAGGTTTGACACTCGTTATAGTTAGGAATTAGCATTTAAAAAACCTTTGAAATTCACTGAAAAAACCATAGGTTTGACACTCGTTATAGTTAGGAATTAGCATTTAAAAAACCTTTGAAATTCACAGAAAAAAACATAGGTTTAACACTCGTTATAGTTAGGAATTAGCATTTAAAAAACTTTGAAATTCACTGAAAAAACCATAGGTTTCACACCAGTTATAGTTAGCTGAACATTTTACTCATACAAAACCATTGAAATTCCCACGTCATAGTTAGTTGTACTCACTATAACTCGCGCGCCCGCAATCCACTGCTGATGATGTCACATATTACATCATTCATGACATGGTCAGTGACATCACTGATGACATCTCAAATGACATCACTGATGACATCACTGATGACATCTCAAATGACATCACTGATGACATCATTCATGAGATAATACAATGCACCTCCTCACACTCTAATCTAACCTTTGATACACCCAGTATTAAATACAGACTACCATTCTTGAAACCATTGACACACCAATACCAGTTACTACATACGCACTCACTGATTCCTAAGTCTACACACACATCCACTCATTCACCCATACAATCACTCATACATACAGTCACTCATCAATACAACACTATCATATGCACTCATACACCTATACAGACACTCACACACTGCCACTCATCCATGGAGTTACTCACACACCTAGTCAAACATGTAAAGAATCAATCACACTCCCATTTCTTCATCTATACAGTTATACACACAAAACCTTACTTATTCAAACATATACGAACACATACTTACTCTCTTTTACAATCACTGATACAAGTGCACATTGATCCACACAGCCACTCGCACAATCACTGGCTCTCATGTATAGTCATTTATATATGCCAACTCTCACATGCACTGTGTTTTACATATGTACTTACTTGGACATGTAGCACTGAGATATCCATTCACACACCAACACACCCATGCACACAGTCAACTGCCCATACAGTTGTTTCCTCATGCACTCTTGAACCCATACACCAAGTGAATCAACTGCTCACACATCTATGCACAGAGTCACACAACTCCCAG
Source organism: Lissotriton helveticus (assembly GCF_964261635.1). NCBI lineage: Eukaryota > Metazoa > Chordata > Amphibia > Caudata > Salamandridae > Lissotriton > Lissotriton helveticus. Next base: position 592,336,437 of record NC_136067.1, on the reverse strand, counting down.
CCACCAACACACACACTCAGCCTCACATACAAACCAATCAATAACCCATATAGTCACTCATATAGCTACTGATCAACACATACAGCAGCTTACACAATAACAGACATAATGATGCACACATTCAGACAATTTACTCACTAACCCATGCATTCAGTAAGACACATTTAATCACTCACTCATACAGTCAGTCACACACCAACTAAATCCTTCATCCAGACACTTATACATCCACTCATTCTTCAATATGTAAAACATATTTAAACTTTACAGAAACACACAGTCGCTGGATGATGTCATCAGTGATGTCATCAGTGATGTCATCAGTGATGTCATCAGTGATGTCATTTGAGATGGCATCAGTGATGTCACTGACCATGTCATGAATGATGTAATATGTGACATCATCAGCAGTGGATTGCGGCCGCGCGAGTTATAGTGAGTGCAACTAACTATAACGTGGGAATTTCAATGGTTTTGTATGAGTAAAATGTTCAGCTAACTATAACTGGTGTGAAACCTATGTTTTTTTCAGTGAATAAATATATATATATATATCTACACACACTGAAACAACTAAGGTTATAGTGGCTATATAGTTAGGTGAAAATGTTAGTTAGGATAGGTGAAAAGTTTTGTAACAACATCATTTCTCCTCTTCAGCACTCTTTCCAACCAGCTGACACTATCCTCGCCCCCTTCAACACCCCCTCAGTCCCTCAATCCCTCAGTACACCCATCAACTGCCACACCTCCTAACCCTCTCTCTAACGACAGTCCACCGGCAACTACTTCCACTCTGGCACCCTCCCCTGAACCCTCCAACACCTTAATACTATCCTCTCCACCGAGTCCAGCTTCCAGCCCCATCCACGCCCAAATCCCCTCCACCTCCCAGAGAATCCCTCTTCCACCCCTTGACACTACTTCCCACTTAGATTCACCCTTCCCATTAACTCCTTGCCCACCCTCCACTCTGACATCATCCCCCCTACACGCCTCTAAGACCCTTCACCATACTCTCATACCGCCCAATGACCGTCCTCCTCCAACACCGGACCACCTCCCCAGTACCCCTCCTACCCTTCTAAATCGTCCCATAACGACTAAAACCCCCCACGTACATGCTCTGGCCCCTTCCTCCACAAAGGGCATCTCTATGTCACTCTCACCCGAACCTTCCCCTGCCGCAATCCTATCCCCTCTCTAGCTCCCCTTCACGCCTACTCCCAACTCTCCTCTACCCCCCAGAGACTAACGCCACACCCCCACAACACTCCCCCATGTAATGACAATCCCCCCTCTGCAGCACCGGTTATACCCACTTCTCTGGAAATATCCCCCCCCTTCCTCGCTAACCCACTCCTTCAAATTCCCATATCCCCAAAATACCATCCACTTACAACACCCTATCACCTCCCTAACACCCCCCCCTCACCTTTTAAACCATCCCCTTACAACCGTTTCTCCCCGGGCCCTGACCCCGCCTTCCTCTTACCTCTCACCCACCCACTACGCCTATACCACTTCCCCTTTTACACCTCACATGCTCCCCTCGCATCCCCCCTTCCTCACCACCCCCCTCCAAGCCATTGCACGTCATTCCCATCCCTCCCCTCCAACACCAGGCAATACTACCCTTCCCTCTCCTGTCCTCCCACACTCCTCATTTAAACACAGACCTACCCACACCACTCCCCTCGGATGTACCGCTCAAACCTAGATGCCAACCTCATCTCTCTAGACACTCTGCCCCTAACACCCCCTCCACTCCAACTACCACCATCTCCCTCCTCCTTAACCTCAGCCAGACTCTTCGTAACTTGGACGATAATCTCGTTACCCTAGCTACCGAACTTACCCTACTCCGAAAAGATTTCAACCGATTCAAATCCTACAAACCCATTGCCCGCACCTCCTGCCCCGCCCCCCTTTATGCTAACTCCCGAAAACATTTAGAGCCCAAACATGGGTTAACAACGCCAGTCCTCTCCTGCTCTCACAGACCCCTTCGAACCTCAAACACCTACTCCGCCCCTGAACTCTCTGCCCTCTGTCTCTCCTACCTTAACAACCCCCCACTTAAAGAATCTCCCCCCTCTCACTCCAAAATCCCTGTTATTCTGGGGACCAGCAGAATCCCAGAGCGTCCTAGCTCCCCAAGACCCCCCCCAACTTACTAGTATTCAATTACTCCCCCCTCCTATCGCCAAACCAAAACCCCTTACCTGCATGCTCGTAAACTGCCGTTCAGCTGTCCGACATGCAACAGAAATCGCTGAAACCATCTTAATGAAGATACAGATATCGCCTTCCTCACTGAAACCTGGCTCAAAGACCATTCAACACCCATCATTGACCGTCTGACCCCACCTGGCTACTCTATCCTCAGAAGAGATAGACCTGAAAAATAGGGGCTGGCCTAGCAATCATCTTTAAAGAAGAACTTCAACACTCCCCTATTAACAACACTGACTACTCAACGTTTGAATACTTGGGCGTCGAACTCAAAATGAAACGCTCCCCCTCAATACGAATGCATAGCATCTATCATCCCCCTGGGGAACCCCTTCCCTTTGCAGATGAATTCTCGGACCTCCTAACTAAATCTTTACTCTTTTCCTTCGAGATCTCAACCTCCACTGGAACAAACCTAATGACCCGACAATCAACCTCATCAATAATCTCCTTGAGATAAGCGACCTCAAGCAACTTTGCCTCTCCCCTACCCACGCCAAAGGAGCTATCCTAGACGCAATCATCTCCAACCCAGATCTTACATCCCTATCCAACATCATCCCCATTGACTGGTCTGACCATCATCTCACCTTGTTCACAATATCCCCCGCAGCACCTCCTTCCCCTATAAAAATAAATAAAGCTACAATTGTTGTTAGAAATTTTAAACAAATCCCTCCTGGCGCACTTGAACATAAACTCCAATCCCAACTTAGTCTCTTCCCCCCTCTTCAAATGCTAATGATCTCACGGAGCATTTCAACAAAACTGTAACGGAGGTGTTAGACCAACTTGCCCCTCTGAAAACTAAGACATTAAAAAATGCCCCCTCTAAATCATGGTTCACCCTAGACCTTAATAAAGAAAGACGCTCACTGAGACAGGCGGAAAGAACATGGAGACAACACCCCTCCCCATCCCATCTTGCCCTCCTTAGAACTGCGAGATTCTCTTACAAAAAACACATCTTTTCAGAGAAAGCATCATTCTTTCGTCTTCAACTCTCTTGCGCCAAAAATAGACCCAGAGAACTGTTCAACATTATTAGAAACCAAACCAACCCTGCACCCCTTAACCCGGTGGCCTCCACTAACAAATGCGAAGAAATTGCCAACTTTTTCTGTGAAAAAATCATAAAAATAGACCGCGATATTCCTCGATACCCCACCCTCACTCACCCCTCGTCCACTCCTGATTACCACACCTTTTCCCCCTCTCCCCTTGAACACTTCCCCGATCCCCTCTCATCCCCTCCCTACTCTTACCCCATTGGAACCCATTTCCCTTCCGCTTAAAAATAATGCCAAATGGCTTAATTTCCTCCCTGTATCTGAACAGGAGGTCTTCAACATTTTAGCCAAAATCAAACCTTCCTCCCACACCAAAGATTCACTCCCATCCGCACTCATCCAAGATCTCAAACATGTCATCGTCCCCTACTGGTCCAACATCATCAACACCTCCCTCTCATCAGGGAGGGTCATCTCCCTTCAACTCGGGCAAATCACTCCCATCCCCAAAAATCCCAAAGTTGACCCCAACGACCCTAATAATCTCGGTCCGATCTCCAACCTCCCCCTCATCTCCAAAGCCCTGGAAAAATGCGCCCTCCTCCAACTGGACAAACACATTGACCAATTCAACCTGCTTGACCCCCTTCAATCTGGCTTCCACAAAGGGTGCAGCATGGAAACCGCGCTTCTCAATATAGTCGATGATATTCACCTAGCCCTGGACAAGGGTGAGACCTACCTTCTCATCCTTCTTGACCTTTCCGCGGCATTTGATACAGTTTACCACCCAAACCTACTCAACACACTCAAAAATCGCTTTGGCCTCAGTGGTACTGTCCTTAATTGGTTCACCTCCTACTTTCAACAAAGAACCCAGCAAACTAAAATACAAAACTGCCTCTCTAACCCAACCCCTGTCTCCCTTGGAGTCGCTCAAGGATCCATCCTCTCTCCCGCTCTCTTTAACCTATTTATGGAACCCCTTACCCGGATACTCAAACAAGAAAAAATCAACTACCACCTATATGCTGACGATACCCAATTGTACTACAAAATAAAATCCCATGCTGATATCCTGCACCTTAACATGGCCTTAACCAAGATCCAAACCTGGTTCCACAACAATCATCTAAAACTCAACCAGAACAAAACTGAGATCTTCCTCTTCTCTCCCAAAAACAACCCTCTCCCCATTCAATCGTGGATCGCCGACATTACTGCGCTAAACTGCTCTCTCTCTCTCGCCGATTCGGTTAAATCACTCGGCATCACCATCAACAATACACTCACACTAAATTCCCATGTCAAGAACTCAGCAAAAAGTGCACTTTTCACTCTCCGACTTCTCAAAAAAGTCAAACCTTTTATCGCAGCTGAAGACCTTAAATTAACTATCCAGTCTCTTGTTCTATCCAAAATTGACAATGGTAATGCCCTTCTCTCTGGCACCCCCAAAATCCACCTGGTCCCCATTAAATCTGTTCTCAACCTCGCCGCCAGGCTAACAACAAACTGTCAACGCTTCGACCACATCTCCCCTGCCCCCAAGTCCCTCAAGTGGCTCCCCATTGAAGGCAGAACCTCCTATAAAATTGCCTGTATTACTCACAAAGCCCTTAACCAGAAGACCCCAACCTACCTCTCAACTAAACTTAAAAAAGCTGGCTGTGCCCGAACACTGAGAAGCACTAACACTCTTCTTCTCGTACCCCCCCTACTCAAAAAAAGCTGGCTCGAAATCCCGCTCTTTCTCTGGTAAGGCCCCAACCATTTGGAATGCCCTACCCAAAGATCTTTGTTGCAACCCCTCCTACTCTAGATTAAAAAAAGACCTTAAAAGTCATTTGCTCACTAAGTTTTGGGGAAATTAAATCCCGGATCTCCATTATGACTACCTCTCCTTCTCTAAGACTTCTCCCCTTCCCAAATTCACCCCTTCTTTCTCTCTTGCCACATCACTCTCCCCCCTCCCCCTCTCTTCTCCCCGCAATACCTACTTTGTCCTTTGAACCCTCCTTGACATACTGTTAAATTTACTATTTTCAGTAATCATCCTGGTTCCGACAACTTCCTTCTCTTTCTCTATCTCCGTCTATATGTACCTCTAATCACTATGTTCCATAAATTACCCCCTGTATTTTTTATTGGTTTGAGCACCTGTATAACCCGTTTTGGTTCAACTGCCATGATTGTTTTTACTATGTACTTTCATTGCTGATGTAAAGCGTTCTGATACCCTCGGGTGGAGCTAGCGCTATATAAAACCTTCAAAATAAATAAAAAAATAAAATCATGTTTTTAAACTCAAAAAATCACTGACACTCCCCAGCTATAGGTATTATTAGTAATTATTATTCATGCCTTAAGATAATTATAACTCAAATCCCTGCCGTGCAAAGTCTTGGCATCAACGATGTTATCAATGATGTCATAGAACATTTCATGAGGGATGTAATATATGTGATAATTATCTGTGCATGGCAAGGGCGCGAGTCACCGTTACCTTAGGGCATGTGTTATAGTTACCTGACATACCTATAACTGGTACATTTTAGTGGGTTTTCCTATTAAGGGTAGGGAGCCACAAACATATCTCCCGAGCCACTAAGGATCCCCAGGGAGGATACAAACAAGGGAATAGGTGTGCGGCCCCCCTCTACTTTGTAGACTTTTGGCCCCAAGGGATGGGGTCCCTGGGGCCAAACAGAGGCTCTTGAAGAGGGGCTGAATGCCTTCCTCCATGGTGTCCTTGGACCCAATAGAGGCACATGCCCCTCTCCAATTTATTAAGAAATCATCCCCAGGGAATGGGGTCTCTGGGGCCAGAAGTAGCTAGGTGAGGAGGGCCCAACTCACGCCGCACCCCTTAAAATGACTAAATATATACCATAGGGCCCTGGCCAACCCTGGTAGTCTTATCATTTAAATTAAAGCAAATGATGGCAAGCATTTCTTTTCTTTTTTTATACTCCCATCCCATGGGATTGCAGCTTTAAAAAAAAATACATCGTTTTTATGGGCCCAGTGGGACCCCACCACAAGGGCTAGAGGGTATCCCTACCTTGCCCCCTTATATTTCATTGTTTAAAGTCAGGACAGGGGACTAAGTCAACAAGTCCGTAATAGCTGCTTCAATAACTTCAAAATCATTCCCTACAAAGGTAATCTGTGACATTTTATGCAACAAAATACCTATCTGTAGGCTTTAGTTTAGAGGAATAACAACCCCACCCTTAAATGCCTATACATTTTCAGAAATATTATATTTAACTTCTGTAACAATCTTTCTGGTAGATGCTGTATCTAATCACAGATTCCTCACCGTATAAATAATCGACCAGCATCAGACTTGGTCTTGAAACTTTCTGAGCGATTCTCCTGTGCACCTCTAGGTTGCGACATGCGGCTCAGAACCAATGCCCTTCCGCTCAAAATGTGACAAGTCGAGCCACATATAGGCGCTACCACTGGGCGTTGCTGTCAGTTGCGTTCTAGGCTGTCCACATCCTCAGACAAAGAGTCCGTTGGCAAATTGATATTACTACAGTGCAGAGCTCTAGATTGGGACCTTTTTAGAAACAAAAGAGTGTGGTTGACAGAACGGGTTGATGGGTGTGTTAGTGAGGAATCTGTGGTTAAAAAGATCATTACTGAAGGTAAGTAACTCATTCTTCTGATGAATACTTCTAACCACAGATTCCTTACCTTGTGAATAAACACCAAATCAGTAGCTCCCAAGGTGGTGGGTCTGTGAACTGGCTCAGACCAAAAAGTCCTGAAGGACCGAGTGGGCAAACTGTCTCTCTCAATGGACCTGACTGTCGAAGCAGTAGTGCCTGTGTGCCAAAGCCCATGGGAGCTTGACAGATTTAAGGACAGGCACTTGCATGCTAATGCAGTGGTAGTAGCTTTTGGCCTGGTGAAATGAGCTCACAAGCCTAATGGGAGAGGTTCTTTGACATTGCACAGCAGATCTTTATGATTGGTCTGACTTTCCACTGCTTTACGCTTCTTTGCCACAGTAAACCCTACAAAGAGCTGATTGTCTACTTGGTGTTCCTTTATACCATCGATATAGAAACTCAAGCCTCTTTTAGGATCCAAATGTTGGAGACTCTCTTCCTCATTAGAGGGATGAGGTGGAGCACAGAATGCTGGAAGGGTGATCCCTGGCTGATATGAAAGGGAGTTTCTACTTTTAGAAGAAAGGAAGCTGTGGTTCTCAAAACCAACTTGTCAGGAAGTAAGGTGGGGTAAAGTGAATTTACACAGGAAATCTGAAGATCGCTCACAAGTCTAGCTGATTTTAGGAGAAAGACTGACTTTAAGGTGAGAAGTCTCAAGGGGACAACGGTGCAATGGCTCAAATGCGGTGCACATTAAGAATCTAAGGATTACGCTCCACAGGGGTATCACAAAGGGCTTTAGGGGAAACAAATGTTGCAAACCGCCATCCCAACCGATGATTTAAATAACAAAGGATGATCCAGCAACCACAGGAAGGCTAAAGGAGCTGATAAGTAGCCTTTAACACTGCCCAAGGCAAGACATTGCCGGGCAAGGGACTAAACAAACAACAAGTCTTCCGGGTACCACACTCTTCTGACCCAATCTGGTGCCACTAGGATGACTTGGTCATTCCTGATCTTGTTCAGAACTCAAGACATGAGAGGCAGTGGTGGGAAGGCCTTCAGTTGTCCTGAGCTCTACTTTAGACGGAAGGTATGTCCATCGTACATAGGTGCTGACATTGCATGTTCTCGATAGTGGCAAAAAGATCTAGCGAGGGTTCTTCTCATTGTTGGAACACCGCCTGTGCCACCTTCTGATGCAACTGTAATTTGTGATCTGCTTGAGCCCTGTGGCTGAGTTCATCTGCTCAAGCATTTAAAGATACCTCCAGGTGTATCACCACCAGAGAAATCCCTTGATGGCTCAGCCATTTCCAGAGATGCAAGACATCATGGCAGAGGGCCCAGCACCCCACCCTTCACTGCTTGTTGCAGTGCAACATAACAGTGGTTTGTCCCTGAGCAATTTCATCTGCCTTCTATTGATGATGGGCAGTAAGGCTTTTAACATCAAGCGAATCCCCCCTATTCTCCAACAAGTTCATATGGAGTCGAGTCTCTGCTGAGACAAGAGGTCTTTGATTTCCATTTCTCCCTCAAGACGCAGAGATGCATCTGTGGCCACTTTCACCTCTGGGTGGGGTAAGGAGAGTGGCCTGTCACTGACACAATCATAGCCCGGCAGCCACCACTGCAGATTTTTTGCAGTTTCCTCCGAAATCTGCATACAATTTAACACAATTCTCCGATGTTGTGGCTCAAAGCCCGCATGTACTGTCTAGCATGTGTCACTGGCAGGATGCAATCCCAGCTGCCTCAGATTCATCTGAGATCCAGGACAGAGACTGAAACATCAAGATCATAGCCCAGAAGTCCTGGACTCTTTGTTCTGTGAGGAAGGCATGAACTGCACCGTATCCAGAATAGCTCAGATGAAAGGGAGCATCTGCAAAGGAGTCAGGCAGGTGTGCCTTTGGTTCATTGATAGTGAATTTCAATGATCGCAGAAGGGTCACTGTTGTCTGGAGGTGCTTGACGACTGTCGGGGTGAGCCCATCAGCCAGCCATTGAGGTAGGGGAAGGCTGGTAACCCTGATCTCTGAATGTGTGCTGCAACCACCACCATCACTTTCGTGAACACACGAAAGGCATTGGTGAGAACAAAGGGGAGCACTGCGAATTAGAAATGCTCCAGGCCCACTGTGAACTGCAGGTTGCGCCTGTGGGCCTGCAAGACAAGGATGTGAAAATAAGCGTTCTGCAAGTCCAAGACCACCATCCACCCTTTAGGGCTCAGGAAATGGTGGCTCTAGGCTAGCATGACCATCTTGAATTTGCCCTCTGCAGGAAGACGTTGAGAAGGCTAACATCTAATATGCGACAAATGCCTCCATCATTCTTCGACACAAAAAGTAACTGAAGTAACACCCTGTTCTTACTTTAAAGGCTGGATCCCTCTCTATGGCCCCTTTGGCCAAAAAGGCCTACTCTTCTTGCTGTAAGATGGACAGATGGCCCTCCATCACCCACCATGAAAGCAATGCAAGGTGCAGTTGGTATAAAGGAAGGGCATAACCTCTGTAGACAACATGAAAAACTCACTTCTTTGACCTGATGGTCTTCTACCCCTGGAGGAAATATGAGATCCTGCCTCCGACAGGGTGGCTTTGTGCCAGCAAGGATACATTAAACTGGTTTCCTGGGTGCAGCAGTTGGAGGTGTTGGGGAATTAGCAGCAGAATGTCCCTGCTGTCCTTGTGGTCTTTGGGAGCCTTTGCCTTGGCCATGAAAGAGCTGAAAAGTCTGGTGTTATGGAGTATGGGTACAGCATTGTTAGACGGAGAACACTCTACAAGACCCACAAGGAGGATAAAATTGCTTGTAGGAGATGACACGTGTAAGAAATGTGCCATGGTTCTGCTCTCTTTAAAATGCTGAAAGGCAGAGTCTTCTTTATTCCCAAAAAGGCAATATCTTTCAAAGAGCATGTCCATTAAAGATGCTTGGATGTCCGCATAGCAGCCTGTGGATCTCGGACAGTGTGGTGTCGGTGAGCCACACTGGCGCCCGTTGTACATCCTAAGAAATCAATCATGTCAGGTGTTGAGTGTATCGTAAACTTTGAATAGCCTCCATGATAGAGAGTGTAAGGTTGTCTGGAACAGCTGGTGAAACTTGAACAACTTTGAAATAACAGCCAAGGGAACAGCTGGCATTGTCCGATCTTAGATTAAGGGTCATGGAGGAGATTTGTCTCTATTCATTTGTACTCAGGGTCAGAAGGAGTGGTACGGAAAGCATTTAGACTGACCCTTCTAATGGACGCTTGAATCAACTCACTATCCGAAGTGAGATGTTGAGTTACGAAGGTGAGATCACCATGTGCAGGGTGATGGCAATGAAAAACCTGTCTATTGACAGGTGGCCATGAATGTGGCTTGGCCTAATTGCATGTAAGAGTATCATTAAGTGCCTCGTTGAATGGTAACAGTGGTTCAGTGGGAGCTTGGCAAAGTTGCAAAACTCAGTCACAACATTGTTTTTTTCTTCTATGGTTGGCAATATTAAGACTAATACTTCAGCTGTCCTTCACATTGCAACAGCAAAAGAGGTGCTTACCTCTCTAGCAAGACCCCAGGGAGACACAAGTACAGAATCAGGTGAAGTGTCAAGCACACTTGCAACCTGAAGCCCTTCAAACCTCTTGTCCTCATCATATTGGGGAATATAATTGTCCCCAACATCATAGTTGTCGCTATCACAGTCTGTACCAAATAAGTTATGTAAAGCCTGGGCGATACCATGTGTTAAGTGCATGGTATCAGAGTTAGAGAGAAAGCCAGGAGATTGTGCATAGGTTGTGACTTCAGTTGAGGTTGTGGCAAACCGGTATGGAGTCGGATAAGGCTAGTGATTGTACCTCCTCATCTGGCATCGGTGTTGCTGGCACCAGAGTTAGTGCAAGCCGAACTGGCGCAGGGAATGACCCTGAAGTCAAACAGGCACTGAAGTTGGTGCTGGACCGGTGCGGGTCCAAGGGGCACAGACGGTGCTGAGGCAGGACCCACCGGCAGAAGTTCAACTGGAGACCCCTGCTGTTCCTTGGGGCCCAAAGGAACACCAGAGAGTCAGTAAAGTGCTGATGATCCACAGCATGGCCTCCCTGAAGGTTTTTATTTGCTGCAACACTGCCAATGAACCTGGAAAGTCAGGGTACTATGGGATCAGAGACATAATAGGGTCCGATGGAAATTGGAAGTGAGAGTGAGATGCATGGTGACAACCGTTTGGCCCCCCTGGAATTCAAGAGTGGTGGAAAGTGGTGTTTCCCACTTGGATTTCTTATGGGTTTTTTTACTTACCCAAAGACTTCGACAAGGAACTGCCATGGTGCCTTCCTTTGGACTTTGACCAGTCACTGCGCAGAATCTTCTTGTGCTTGGTGAAGTACAGTTTGGTTTCAAGTTCCCATATACCTTTCAGGCCATCTTGAAGTCATGGTTCAGCCCAATGCACCACAAACAGACTTTTGTGTGAGTTTGTCGCAGACATTTGTTTGTGACAGTCCCTACACGGCTCTGGACTTGGGTGGTTAACATTTCCCTTGCACACTTGATAACTTCTGATGGAAAGTCTGGTGAAAAACCATATCTGCATCTGAAGGTGTGGAAAGAATGGACCTGACATCAGTGTGCAGAAGTGGATCTTCTGTGCAACTCTGCTTATCAGTTTCACAGGGCAATGACATTGGCACCAATGTCTACTAGCACAGTACAGGAGAACTGCTCTGCAAAATATGTTGGCTCTAGTCTGACATTTTGGGAGTATTCGCAAAGTGGGGAAACTGAAGTTAGAAGTATTCATCGGAAATGTGCTTTTCACAATCAATATGTCAGGCTTAATGCATTTATCAAAACCTTTCATAATGAACAGATCAGACATGCAGCAACAGACATTTTTATCTAGAGAACAACAAAGGCCTGTAGCTGCTATCAGTTACTTATCACCCTAACCAACGGAGGACTCCTGTACTGAGAGTAAGCTTTCCTACAATTAAACATCAGGAATACAGTCATACCCTTACACAGAATACAAAACTACAGTTAGCAAAGCAAAATGCTGTCTCTCCTAAGAGGCCTAACAAGAATTCTGACAGTAGAAACCTCCTATTCCCATGGTTCGTCAGAGGGCATAACCAGCACCAAAATCCTTGCTTACTATGTTAATCTGTGAGATTCAATGTAGCAAAATAATTATCTGTAGGCTTTACTACAGACTAAAATCAATCTACCCTTAAATGTCTATTGACTATTACATATGGTTTTCACAATCAATATGTCATGTCTACTGCCTTTATCATAATCTTTCATTATAAATTATCAGGCCTATATATGACCTTTATCATTGGCGTGTCACCATAACTAACTAAGACCTGCTGTGTTGGTTCATAAGCCTTCCCACAAAGCAACAACCAGGTATATTGTAATAAAAATACACATTTGTACAAAATAGGAGTTATCAAAACTATATAAAATCCCTACTAATACAGCCTATTAAGCATTACTGTAGTGCAAATTGTCTACCCGCATGTTTTTTTCTTGTGGGTCACCAACACCCCAATCCTGTCCTACTACAGTAATTTGCGATATTCTCTGTAGCAAAATACCTGCCTACAGGCTTTAGCACAGTGTCATAACAAACCACCCTTAAATGCCAATTGACTCTTACACGTTTTTCACAATAAATCACGCTTACTTGCTGTGCCACAATTATTATTATAAGAAGATCACACCTAGGGAACCTGGCATAACTTTTCACAGTGAACTGATAAGGCCTCTAACCTTGAAAATGGTTTGATATTATATCCAACTCAGGCCTTCAAAGTGTGCATAAGCTGGTAATCATCAGGCATACATGAATACAATTATAACTATGTTCACAATCACAGTTAACAAAACAATACAAATCCCTCTCAATAGAGCCTAAAAAGAATCAACACAGCAAAAGTTTACTCCCAATGTTTGTCAGAGTGGGTGGGCCAACACCAAAACCCTTGCCTGCTAAGTTAATTGGTGAGGTTAAATGTAACCAAATACTTTTCTAATAGCTGTAACATAACGTGATAATAATCTACTGATAGAGGCTTTTTGGCTTTACCATATGCTTTTCACAATACTTAAGGCAGGGCTACTACCTGTGTAATAACTTTTCATAATAAACAAGCCAAACCTATGGCATCAAGCATATCATGTCCCTGTACACCTATCAAGCCTATAGCTGTTATCATTGTCTTGTTACCTTCACCAACTCAGGCCCACTACACTGAGCGTAGGCTTTACCACAAGGCAACCATCATGCACACAGTCATAAAATTACATAGTTTAGAAAACTACAGTTGGCAAAGTAAAATACCATCGCTCAAAAGAAGGCCTAATAAGGATTCTAACAGTACAAATCGTCTATACCCACAGTTTATCAGAGGAGGATAACCATCACTGAAACCCTTGCCTATTATGGTAATCTGTGAGATTACATGTAACAAAAAACATACCAGTAGGCTTCATTTCAAAGTAATAACAAGTCACCCTTAAATGCCCATTGACTTTAACATATGTTTTTTACAATCAGTATGTCAGGCCTACTGTTTTTATCATACCTTTTCATAATAAACAATCACAAATATAACCTTTATCATTGGCTTGCCCTCATCACCAACTAAAGCCCATTGTACTGAGTGTAAGCTTTTCACGAGACAATCATCCAGCATACAGTCATAAAAATACAATTGTATACAAAATTACAGTTGGCAAAATTTCATCTCTCCTAACAGAAGCTAAAAAGGATTAATGTGGTGCCTATCTTCAATACCCACAATTTGTTCGGATACATCATCAACATCAAAACCCTTGCATGCTAGGGTAATCTCTGAAATTCCATATAAATAAATACATGATTACAGGCTTTAGCACAGTGTAATCACAATCGGTCCTATTGTCTTTACCACATACTTTTCACAATAAGTAGACCAGGCCTACTTGTTTAGCTATAACATTTCATGATAAGCAAATCAAGCCTATGAAATCTAGCTTGACTTTTCCCAATGAATCGATGAAGCCTTTCCCCTTTAACATTTGATTTACACTTTATCCAACACTGACATTTTCAAGTGCATAAATTGACAACCATCATGCATGCAGTTACAGAATTCAAAATATTTACAAAAATACAGCCTGTAAAACAAAATACAACCCCTCTCTACAGGGCATAACAAGAATCATCACAGCAAAAACTCCAAGAATGTGTCAGAGTGGGAGGCCAATGCCAAAGCTGGTGCCTACTATGGTAATCTGTGAGATTGCATGTAACAAACACCTGCCTATGGCCTATAGCAAAATGTGATAACAACAAACTGTTAAAGGCTTACTGGCATTAACATATGCTTTTCACAATTAATAAGATAGACCAACTGCCTTTGTCATAATGTTTCATAATAGGCAGACCAGACCTATGGCATTGGACATAATGTGTCCAGTGCACCAAACAGGAATATAGTTTATATTCATAAACAACTCACGCCTACAGTTTTGAGAGTAAGCTTTTCCATAACACTGGAATAAGATACAAAGTCATAAAATTAGAAATGTATACGAAATTACATTTGGTCAAGGAAAATTCTTTCTCTCCTAATGTTTGTTATGTTATATTCTTGGTCTAGCGCACAACTCGGCCCTAGAGGGACATCAAGGAGCTGTGACAAGCAGGTAAATGAAACAAACAAAAGCAATATTAGAACAAACAGGTTTAGAGGTTTTTCTTGAAACCGGTCAGACTGGTACACACGGATGAACAGGGGGAAACGGTTTCAGTGGTCTGGGCTGAGGTAAAAGAATGCTCGGCTACCATGTTTAACAGTGCAGATGCACTGTGGACGAAGAGGTTGATTAGTAGATCCTAGATTCCTCTTCGGGAGGTACATAGTGAGCTATCCTGTAAATATTTTTGACCTGAGCCTGACACAGATTTGTAGGTCAAGCAAGGCAGTTTGAACAAAGCTCTCTTTCGAATGGGAAGCCAATGTAGGGCTCTAAGCGTAGGGGCTGTTGTGGCAAGTTACTGATCATGCGGGAAGCGGTGTTTTGGCCAACCTGTATTTTGGATAGGAGGGACTCGCCTGAGGCGAGGGTATTGCCATAATCAAGGCAGCTAAAGCTTAAAGCCTGGATGAGAGTCTACCGTGAGCTCAAAGGATGCCGCCAGAAGATTTTCTTGAGGAGCCACATTGTACCAAAGCAGGTACCGCTTATGGATGTGATGGGGTCTTTCACATATAGTTTATCATCTAAGAGTAAAGCAACCTTCCTGCCAGTTCTACTGGGCAACATGGCGAGGCCAAGTTCCACCGGCTACCAATCATCTGGCCAATAGAGCAGAGCTTTGCCAAATAGAAGGATCTCTGTTTTGGTCCCATTCAGTTGGAGACAGCTGTGCAACTTCCAGGTGGCATTTTTCTCATGCTGGTGAAAAATCGCTGTCTGATGTTCTCAATGTCCTGCCTAAACGAGAGGACCAGCTGAGTGTTGTTTGCATAGAAAAGAGTTTCGAACCCACAGGACTTAAATAGTTGAGCTAGGGATGCTACGTAGATGTTGAAAAGCGTGGGGCTTTAGGAAGAACCCTGTGGTACCCCCTACTTCAAGAGGATGGAGTAGGAGTGGTAGGTTCATATAGAACCTGTCCTTGAGGAAATCCTTGAGCCAATCGAGAACGGAGCCCTGAATGCCACACAAATAGAGATGCTGAATCAGAATGGAGTGCAAGGTGGCATCAAACGCCGCCAACAGGTCTAGCAGGACCAGCAAGGCGGGGCTTCAAGCATCCAGGGATAACCTAATGGTATCTTGTACTGCAAAGAGGGTGGGTTCTGTGCTTTGGGAAGGTCTAAAGCCTGACTAAGATGCATCCAACAAACCATTCTTATCCAGGTCAGAAAAGAGCTGTTTGTTGACGTGGTTCTCCAGAATGTTGTGTACCAACCAAAAAGAGAGAGTAAGGGAATTCTTCACCGGAGGTGAATGGGGATCACTCCTATTCCCCTAGATAGGTATGTAGCAAACAAAGGAGGAGTATCACCATACAGATTTAAGAAAATTTTGATGGGATGTATGTTGGCAAAAGGAAAAAATTCTTCCTTTTATAAAACCCCTCACTCACCGACCTAGCGGTGACATGCTTCATCATCGGGGTCCACCCTGATGACCGAATGTCACCAGGGTGTGCTGCAACACCTGAATTAAGTGGAGCTGGTTTGTGTTGAAGTGCAAAAAATATAAGTGTTAAAAATTGTCCTGGTATAAACTCAAAAAATACATTTTATTAGTGAGCAACTGGACAATATTAAAAACAGTGTGGAGATACCTTGAGGGTAATTATGACCAAAAGTATCTCTGCAAGTGGTCTGGTCTACATGTTTCAACCTTACGATGGAGAGTACCAGGTTTTCATCAGGACCAAAAACAAAGAAGATGGACGATCTACACCCCCTAAAAGGCGTACCCAATCCTAAATTCTTGTGAAAACAGCAAAAATAATATTCTGCTAAAAAGTGTGAGCAGCTACCAAAAATTGGTGCGCTCAATAAAAGAGAGACCTGTGGAAAGAAAAACAGAGAATATAGCATAAATATATTGAATTACGTGCCTGTAACGATGAGAAGGTTCTCCCGTGTTCACAAGCAACATGCAAATCCCATTCTGTTCAATCGTCTATTTAGGCGGGTAATAATCAATGACCTAGCGATCTGGGACCCAATGTGTGGGTGTGGGACAACAACTCATACACTTATCAATCAGTGCGTGGAAGTGGCGTATAACCGTTAGCATCACTTGTGCCTCCAGACTTTATGTGGCGTGATAGTACTTTCTTTCAAGTAACATGTAAGGGTAACTTGGGCCTGTCTTACTCATAATAGAAGTCTTTTAGGCATCGGAGGGCCCATTCAGGAACTTTGTTCCAGGAACGTCGCTTACCCACGCGGCCATTACAAACCTTTCTCATTTTTCCGTTTTTGCCCCTCGCAGAATATGTTCTAGTTGAGGACATTTCCTCCTCTGCCCTCCGATGCCTAAAAGACTTCTATTATGAGTAAGACAGGCCCAAGTTACTCTTACATGTTACTTGTCTGTTGGTCTTGATGTACGTTGGTTGATGTATGTATGTGTTCTTACGCATGGTACAATTGCACAATCTTTAAACCGTCCTCACGTTTAGACTTGAAAGAAAGTACTATCACGCCACATAAAGTCTGGAGGCACAAGTGATGATAACGGTTATACGCCACTTCCACGCACTGATTGATAAGTGTATGAGTTGTTGGCCCACACCCACACATTGGGTCCCAGATCGCTAGGTCATTGATTATTACCCGCCTAAATAGACGATTGAACAGAATGGGATTGGCATGTTGCTTGTGAACACGAGAGAACCTTCACATCGTTACAGGTCCGTAATTCAATATATTTACGCTATATTCTCTGTTTTTCCTTCCACAGGTCTCTCTTTTATTGAGCGCACCAATTTTTGGTAGCTGCTCACACTTTTTAGCAGAATATTATTTTTGCTGTTTTCACAAGAATTTAGGATTGGGTACGCCTTTTAGGGGGTGTAGATCGTCCATCTTCTTTGTTTTTGGTCCTGATGAAAACCTGGTACTCTCCATCGTAAGGTTGAAACATGTAGACCAGACCACTTGCAGAGATACTTTTGGTCATAATTACCCTCAAGGTATCTCCACACTGTTTTTAATATTGTCCAGTTGCTCACTAATAAAAATTTTTTTTTGAGTTTATACCAGGACAATTTTTAACACTTATATTTTTTGCACTTCAACACAAACCAGCTCCACTGTAATTCAGGTGTTGCAGCACACCCTGGTGACATTCGGTCATTAGGGTGGACCCCGATGATGAATCATGTCACCACTAGGTCGGTGAGTGAGGGGTTTTATAAAAGGAAGAATTTTTTCCTTTTGCCAACATACATCCCATCAAGATTTTCTTAAATCTGTATGGTGGTACTCCTCCTTTGTTTGCTACATCTCCAGAATGTTGCCCAACAGTGGGAGGAGAGATATGGGACGACAGTTTGCTGGGTTCTTAGGATCTGCATTTGTTTTTTTCAGGATAGGTGTAACATGTGCTGTTTTCCATAGGGGTGGAACAGTGGCTTGGGTCAAGGACTGATTACACACTGATGTGATGGCAGGTGCAATAAGGGGGGGAGGCGCCATGATCTGTAAAGGGCAGAGATTAGGAGGAGGATTTTATTCTAGCTAGCACAACAAGCATCTGAGCTGGGGAAATAGGCTTGAAACTATCCAGTACCACCAGGGCAGTGTTTTGAGGTAAGTCAGAAGTGCAGGGGTGAATTAGCACATTATCTGCAGGATGAATTCTATGGTAGATGTTCTCTAATTTAATTTGGAAGTGGCTAGCTAAGGAATCCCAAAGAGTCTGGGAGGCAGGAATAACCGAGGAACATGCTTGGTGTCTGACAAAGTTATTTAAGATTCTAAATCGTTCTTTCGAGAAGTTGCCTGCCTGATCAATTTTGCTGACAAAAGTGTGTTGGCATGCTGTCCTTATCTTACCATGATTCGTGCGGAGTGTAGATTGGAAAGTTTGTCAGTGCTAGTTTTGGAAGCCCTCCCATTGCGGTCAAGACTTTTACAGCTTGATTTGTCAGTTTTTAGTGGAACAGTATACCAAGGTGCACCAACTCTACATTGCTTAGTGGGAAGTGGTTTGTAGGGAGCCACAGTATCAAGTGCCTGAGAGATGGTGTCATGGAACAAAGCTAATGCTGAATTTAAGTTGTGAAGATCTTCCAAATTGGGGGCTAGAAAAGCGCGTTGAAAGGACTCCAGAGAAATCCGTTTCTGTGACCTCAAAATAGTTTGCTTCTGTGCTAATGAATTTGCGGAGATTATTGTAAAAGGAATTTAGAACCTGATCAAAAAGAGATCAATTCAAGTTAAAGGTTGAAGGGTATCAGCCTGAAGGGGTCGAACCAAGAAGAAAATGAGGTCTAGGTTATGGCATGCCAAGTGTGTGGGGCCAGTCCTGGTTAAATGAAGGTCAAGCATTTCCAGGTTTGACAACAGGATATGTACGCCAGGATCAGATGGTTAAAATCCCCTATCATGAAGACATTTTGTGTGGATAGTACATGATGTGCTAACCATCTGCTAAATTGTGGCAGAAATCTTTTCTTTTGGGCTGGTGGGTGGTAAACTAAAGCACATTTCCTGGTGTTGCTCTGGGGGGTTTCTATTTTGAAAATAATCATTTTAGCCCAATCGGTGAGTAGGAGTCATGATTTTCACTCTGGAGGAGTCTCAGAAGGCTACAGATTCTCCACCTCTTGGCAGGTGGAGTCCCTAAGACAACATAAAAATGATTCTCATAGAAAAAACCTATACCCATGATTTGTCACACTGAGTGACCAACACCACAACCATTGCCTACTATGCTAATCTGTGAGATTCCACGTAACAAAATACCTATTTTTAGGGGCTTTCATATAGAATAATAATAATCCATACTGAAATGCCTACTGCCTCTAACATATGCTTTTCATGATAGATACATCAAGCCTAGTGCCTCCATTACAACATTTCAGAATAAACAGATAAGGCCGATAGCCATGATCATTAGTGTGCCACCACAACCAATTCAATCCTGCTGCATCTAGTGCAAACGTTGCCAGAAGGAAAAAGTACAATATAAACAGTCTTTTGGTGGAAGCATACCAATTCAGCCCAATCAAATCCTGTGCTCAGGGCAACCGACATGTGGTTGCGGCAAAAGCCCCTATCTTAATAGGTCTCTGAAAGCTATTTTTTGTTGATCACATAAGGTCATCAACTGTTGCACTGTCAGCGAGATGTAAAAATCAATGCAGATTATAGTAGCCCTGGGCTGTCAAACATAAAACGTCACTCTCAAATCTGAAGTTAATTACTTCTCCCTCCAACTGTGCTGGTGCCAGAGAAAAGCAAGCAATTTAAATGACCTGGTTATCTGAGACTAATAGCATTACGATGTCAAGTGTGTGACCCTGGATGTTTAACCACTAGCAGCTGGATAAATACATAAAATTATCACAGCTGCATAAAGGGCAGACACTTTTTCATATTCCTGGCTACTAACGTGTGTGGAATCAAAGCCCCCGTACTGGAAGTGCCTTTAAAACCATTTCTTTAGGTTGATGACACAATGCCTGGCAAAAGATGCACAATTAAGCCAAACCTAATAGGCCATAAAAAGGGTAGTGCTTGTGAGAGGGAGTGCAGCTTGGAGTAGCCCTCGGATAACTACTGGCTGCCATTAATCCCGCCACTTCTCACTTCCGACCTCTTCATTTTGAGATGCCATGTGAAAACTATTTTCTGCTTGTCATCCAGCTCCTCAGCTGTCTCCTCCCATTCTTAATGCTTGAAGATGCCCCTCGTTCATGTAGAACATTTAACTTGCAAAACATACGTTTTTGGTGATACCAAATATTTTTTAGTACTCGCGTTTTGTAGGGTATGTAGCTGTGATTTCTCCGTGTGTATGTGTGGATTGATCCTAGCCCCTCTCCTGCTTTCACCTCTTACAGATGCTGTATGTTAATGCACAGTATTAGCAACATACCAGTGTGCAAGCACCCAAAGAATTTCACCGACAGCCAACAGTAAGTTATCCTAGGGTCAGAAACGCTGTCAGATTGGAACTGGATCAGTCCTGGACATTAGGACTGCTTAATATGTTCTGCTTTGAGACATCCTCTTTATACACTCAGACTTTGAGGAAGCAAAGCCTAGACAGTGGATCAGTGAGACAGATGCAACTCTTCTCAGCCCGAGCCTACTAAATGAGTTGCTTTCACGTGCCGATCAAGACCAAAACTCTACACAAACAGAGGGTTGAGCAGTAGAACCCCTCAAATCTCTTGCTGACAGCTCAATGCAGTCCTGACATCATTTGCAGATACCACGGCCACTGAAATCTGAAGAATTGGTACTGCGTCACGTGCATGATGGTGACTGCAGCATGAGAAATCATAGCCAGTAAAGTGTTGAAGCATGCAACTGCTGGTGAGCTCTGGAGGTACACAGGTGATCCACCGGGGGCGTGACAGCAAAATGCTGAGGCAAAGAAGACAAACACTTCTGCAGGAAATAAATAATCAGAGAGAGGAGTGCCACAAGTTGCAGTTGGAGGGGTGGGTGCTGCACAGAGCCATAGACAATAGACAGGGTCAGCGATGCAGCAAATAAGCAGAAGATGTTAGCCTCACAGGTGCAATAAAAAGATCTGCAGAGGATAGCACTTAAGGCACAGTAACCAGGTGGCATCCAGAGCCCTGAGGCAATCGACGATTGGAGAGGCACCCACTGCAACAGTCACCCAGGGTACAATTAGGGCCTAAAGATTTGGGCAAATGCCCACTTATAGTTGAGCCACTTACCCCACCACCAAGGCTAGCAAAGCCAGAATGTAATATCTGTAGGGAGCTCACCACAAGTGATTAGTTCCAGAATAGTCTCTTGCTTTAAGGCTTGCACTTTTCAAAGGAAGTGGAAGAGGCTACTGGTATTTACAGGGCACGGGCAACTGTGTTGTTCTTGTGAACCTCCTCCCTGTCATCCATTAAACCATCACACTGATCACTACTATCAGGAATGGTTGCAGTCTCCTTATAGAACAAAAGCCCAAGATTAATCAGATGGTCGATCCCAGCCAACCCCACGCCTACACCAAACTGCAACAGAATCTGGTTGGTGGAAAGAGGATGCAGCAGTGATAAGGAGGGGCAAGTTTTGGAGAACAAAGACAACGACAAAAGTGGTGGCATCCAGAAGACTGGTGTTATCATCAACATACAAGTAAAAGCAAGAAGGAAGTCTACTTAAAGGAGCTACGAACCAGAGCTGCGGCCCAGAAAGCAGACTTCCAAATTAAATCACATCCACACCCCTAACTGAAGAATCTGAGCGAAAGGAAACAAATTTGCAAAATGAACCTCAAGTAACATTCTCCTTCAAAGAAAAGCTATACCGGGGTATCCATGGAGATATATATAGTGGCTGACAGATAATGTCTCTAAAAAGCAATAGGATATCTAACCAGTTGTACTGCATTAAGACAAAGAGGAGAATCTGTGAAGGTACCCAGGATGCAAAAGAAGACAAGTTTGAAGCCCTAAATTAAGAACTAATCACGCTAAAAAAATCACAATCTAGTTTTACAACCACAGCCAGAGGACCTAGAGAACCACCTGAGGCATCAGACTATTAGAACTAAGGGACTGTGGAAGGTGATGATATAGAGCCCCACAGACAGTGTGTGCACATAAAGCCATATTTCAAATAGAATGTCATATTTAAAGGCCAAATGCACCACGTAGGGCCACAAACATGCCAAGAAAACACTACACTGAGCATTCTTATCTATGTCTATTACTTGCAGCAAATGGATTCCATCATAAAAGCAGCCAGAGCCCCAAGTTAATTACTTCTGAGGGCCACACAATAGGCAATTATCATGATTTATCCTCCATCACACTCCAGAAGCCACAAGAGTTAAGATCAACAACGGAACTCTTGTGAGACAAGAACATCAAATACTGAAGGGGGCACCCATTCATGATCATATTTACTTAGGAATCGACCTACGTATGTGAATCTAAGTGTCACTTGTATGGCCATTTTGCACTTTGCACATTAGGGAAATGACCAGTCCCGATTAGCCATTTCTGTCCTTTCAATATTTTAATCTGGCACCCCAACTAATATACTTAGGAAGGAAAGCTAAGGAAACTGAAGGACTAATGACAAGATGTTTAGTAGTCGAATTAGATGTATGACAAATCTTTTAAAATTTCTCTGGTATGCTTTTTTACACTTTATGAATCGTATGATCTTGTTTATAGTTTTAATTGACTAACAGCCTGATTCATGTACATGCCGTTTTGCGTGGCCCTAATAGCGAATCATAGCGACTCGCTATTGAGGACACGCAAAACGGCATTCATGTAGGAATTGCTAATAAAATAGCGATTCCTACATGTTCTTTATTAGCGAGTAGCAAATTGCTACTCGCAAAAACTCCCCATTCATTCCTATGGGCCAAGAGGCCCATAGGAATGAATGGGGAGTATCCCTCATTTGCGAGTAGCAATTTGCTACTCGCAAATGAGATAGCGATTTTAAGGGTGCCATGGGTGTCCAAAGGACGCCCTGTAGCACCCCTAAAATGCACATTTGAACAGGTGTTGCGCGCACACATGTCCAAAGGACATGTGTGTGTGCAACATGCAACTTAGAAAAATGCTTTTAAAAGCATTTTTCTGAGTTTTTGCTATTTACCGACAGGTCTGACCTCTCGGTAAATAGCGGCCCCAAAAGTCCAAAATCGCTATTTTGTTTTGTGTCATGAATAGCATTTGAGGAATCTCTATTAGAGATTCCTTAAATGCCATTCCACGCAAATATGCGAATTCTTACATAGCGATTTTTGCATTTGGTATCATGAATACCAAATGCAAAAATCGCACTCGCAAAGGGCCAGATTCTCAGAATCTGGCCCTTTGCGAGTGCAATTTACCTACATGAATCAGGCTGTAAGAAACTATATATATGTGGACTTAGGAATATGTTTGCTATCAGCTGAGACCCCTCTCAGAGCCCATACAAACTTGCATCTGGAAGATACACCAGATGAATCTCATTCACCAGCATGAACAGCATCCCACAGCAAATATAAAAACCCTAAACCGTACAGATGGACGGAGGTCCAGTGTAAAAAAGGGTAGCGTGAACCCAACAGCAGAGATGATGGGATCAGGAAGGAGAGCAGTATTGTTCCAGCTCCATGAGGCAGACACCCTGTAAGCATCCAAGTCAAATTTGGATGGCAACCTGACTTAAGAATTGGTAAAAGGGCTCATGTGAGTTGTTTCTTATCATTGCCAAGTCATGGAGAGGTTGTGAGGCTGGGAAGATGCAAAAGACTTAGCCAGGGGGAAACTATAGTAACAACTGAAAGTATGATATGTAGTAATGTGGATAAGATGAGAATTGTCTATTTTACTCTTTCAGTCCCATAAGTGCGGATGAGATGTTAACCTATTATTGTTTTTAGTTGTAGGCAGAAGGGGAACGGAAGGAGGGAGGGTAGCCCACTGGACACACTTTCTGTGAAAAATTCACGTTAGCTTTCCTACTCCTATAACATAACCAAAGAAAATTGCTAAATACACCAGACTCAACGCCTAGGTTACAGGCTGACTGAAACACATAAAAATAATATGTCTAAACACAAAAGGACTGGCAAAAAGGCCTGCAGTGCTCTCCTGTATGAGTGACTCTAAAAGCAATATTTGTCTGCTGAAGACAACCCACCTCACGAGGAAAGACTGTCTCTGGATTTGTTTGAAATGGTTCCCATGACATTGTCAGCTAACCATCAAAAAAAGAAGGGTTGCCATCTTGCTATCAAATGCATTTTAAGGGGAGGTAGAAGAAATTGTTGCTGAAACAAGTGGGAGGTTATTGGCATTAGAATAGAATGGGAGAGACCACACACTCTCAGTGGCCTAATATATTTGATCTCAGTGACCGTCAGGATCAGAGATCCCACACATTATGCAGTCCCCAGACAGCAATATTATAATAGTGGGATATCCTAATCTAGCAATTGACAGCAGACTAGACCATTGTGAACAGAGGGTTGGGTATAAAGGAGAGTTCACCCTGGGGGGCAAGGCAGGTCTTAAAAACCAAGATATTGGCCAAGCAGGTAACTAGAGATCCCTACTGTTGTGGAAACTATGACTCAGGTGTAGCTTTACATAGTTTGCTTTCCCACCCACGGGTGACACATGTGAACTTGCTTCCATGCACCAGCGCTGAATGTGAAAGACAGGTTACTCAAGCCCCGCAGAACCCCACTCAATACATTATTGAATTGAAATCATTGCTTTTGGGTTACTGACAATCCCTAAACTAGGATCTGTGACACAGTGGTACCACAAACAAACCTATTTTGCTATTAACAATTTCACACACAAATGGCACTAAGAGGAATAGACATTTTTAACTAAGAGCCTTTATTGCAATAGGATGAACCTGTTTCCCAGCACATCTAAAACAACCACACAGAATATCATAAAAACAGCAAATATTCATGTTGTGAACAGCAAGAAAATGAAAATATCTAACATAATAAAGATTTTTTTTTTAACTAAAACCCTAAAAACCTACT
This sequence comes from Lissotriton helveticus, assembly GCF_964261635.1. Taxonomy (NCBI): domain Eukaryota; kingdom Metazoa; phylum Chordata; class Amphibia; order Caudata; family Salamandridae; genus Lissotriton; species Lissotriton helveticus. Next base: position 592,311,312 of record NC_136067.1, on the reverse strand, counting down.
TCTATGCGCTATACTGGAAGAGCATGGAAAGTAAAACTTGCAATCTAGACTTTCTTAGGGAGAAGCAACGCACTTCATACCTTGTTGACAGCAAAAGCAGTGATTATCAGAGAGGTGTGAAGGCAGTGTTCCCTGCGAAAGGAAATTATGTAATGCAGCACTGTTTTTTCTCCTGGCCTCAGCTCGTTATCCTCATCAGGTGCGATCTAGCATCTTCCTGGTGCACTGGCAGCAGTCAAGACCATCTGCAGCAGTATCTTGTGCAATAATCTGGGCAAGGGACCTCTCCTGACACTTTATACTATCACTTATCAAGGACTGGAATTTTTAAAGTAAATTCAGGAATTTCTGACATAGACTATTTGCATTATGGTGTATGTTCCGAGCATTTCCTAATGATTATATAAGGTAAATAGAAATCAATTCTGCCAATAACTGGAAAGGATCGAAGTTGCAAGCTCCATTATTGGGAACTAGAACCGGAGTCAACAGTGACAAGAGCAATGAAGAACGTAGGAACAGTGGCAACTAAATTGGAGGTGGTAAACGCAGACCCTACCGAGCGAGACTCACGATTCAAAAATGAAATCCCAGTAACAAGTATTTCCGAATCAGGAAAAGATGAAATCCCACAATCCTTCAACAGTGACAAAAAACTATTCTGAGGGCATCGAATCAAAATTGACATTCATACCCGAATACACGACAAAAGGAAGGCAAGACATCTTGAATCGAGGGAACTTGTTGAGGCTATTCAAAGAAATTCCAGAACTAAAAGGAATTCCCTCACAAGACCTAATTGGCGTAGAATTTAAACAAACCTCAAGGTCAGACACCGAAGAAACTCTGACAACTTGGTCCTCAACGGAGTTGGGGAATTATGCTGAGGGTTCATAAACGTCCAAGGTACCCACAACCCCTCCTAAAAAATGTAAGAGAGGGAGCTACACCGGGGAAAAGCCACAAAACATGCATATGTGGCGCGCGATCCAACACTCCTGCGATGCCTCCTAACGAGAACTGGGCTAACATGACGGAAAGTCCTGCAAACACGGAGGGCAGACTACTGGACAACAGGGACTGGTCTTGGGTGCCCAAATTGATAAACAATAAGTATACCTAATGAAGAACCAAAACATCAACAGGAGAAAGGATGCTGGTCCTTAACAGGGAGGAGGTTTGACCAGCCAGCATAACGATCTGCTCATGGAATGTCCATGGATTTAAAGACATGGGGCAGGATCACGAAACCTTATCCTTCTTTCTTCAACAAGACATAATTCTGCTCCAGGAAACCTGGAAATTGACTCCAACTTCAATTCCAGGTTTTTTAGAATACCATTCCCTGGCAGAAAGATTTTCAATTTTTGGGCACTCTAGAGGGGGCCTATCAATCTACGTTGCACAAAAACAGGACTGGTCAACCGAAGAATTGGATAAGGGGACTAACTGGGTCCAAGTGATCAAACTATGCGGTAAACACACGTCTGAAGAATCAAAGAGACAACTTTTATTAGTCAACGTTTACATTCACCCAGAGAGAAGGAAGCAGAAAGGAAAATACACTACTCTAAAGAATTTAATAAAATCAATGCAGAGAAGTCACCAGCATTGCCAAATGGTCCTCTCAGGCGACTTCAACTGAAACCTTATAGCCAAAATTCAGAATGAAAGTAATAGGCAAGATAACCGGGGGTTCAAATATTAGTGAACGAACTTGAAACTCTTGGACTGACAATCTTGAACGGCAACGCACCTGGAGATATACCAGCGGTAGCCACATACTTGAGCGGAAAAGTTTGTTCAATCATAGACTTTACCATCATCAGCAATAAGTTGCTCCCACAAATCAACACATTCAAAATTACCCCACGAGTTGAAAGCGATCACCTACCCCACATCTTGAGAATGAATATTAAAGTAAAGCCTGCACAAAAAATGTATTCCATTATGCAACACCCAGAAAAGTTCAATTTATGAAAATTAAAATGGCGGGGAGTGGCCTCGAAAACCATACAGGAGACAGCTAGGGAATTCTTGGGCAAATTGGGCCCGCAATTAGAAGATGAGCGTGTAAAAACTTGGGAACAGCTGGCCCAGTTACTTGTTCAAAGATTTCTAGCCAACCCGTGTAGCATATCAAGGACAGTGACCAAAAGAGAACCATGGTTCAATAATGAGATAAGAGAACACAAAAGAGGGATTGCAAGAGAGGTGCGACTACAATCACGGGCGGCAAAAATGGGCAGAAAAATCGAGAAACATAAGTTGAAGGAATTAAGGATCAACTACAGGAGGAAGCTAAGGAGCGCGAAAACAGCGTATAAGGATACCATCTGGACGAAATTACTGAGCGCAAGTAGAAAGCTCACAGCAGTGATTTTTGGGGCATAATGAACAAATTGTCTTTAGGTCCAAGACTGCAACAAGAAGGGGGAATTGGAGAAGAAATGTGGATTCAACATGTGCGAAACCTGTACAATAATACAGTAGCGGGTCGCGCAGAAGGGGGTTGCGGGTCGCATCTCAAGCAAGAAAATACACAATCATCTTCCGTTCAGGAACACGTGGAAGGCAGAGCAATAGGATCAGAGACAGGCAGTAATGAGCTTAATAACTTGACCAACATAAAGCAATTAAGAGGTATAATATTAAAACTCAAGACCGAGGGAGTGACAGGTCCAAATGGCCTTCCCAACGCAATTTTTAAAAATGACCCAGATTTCTGGTCCTCCCAGCTCACGCCCCTCTTTAACGATACCTACACACAGTCCAACGTTCCAGTTTCCTGGTAAGGGAACATAATCCATCATATATTTAACAAGCATTTACAATGCAACGGTCTCGCCTTGTCATTTACAATGCCAATAGCTTAATCTCTCACAAATGCGAGACCTATTGCATTTGCACTCACGCACACACACAGAGCCACACACAGAGCCACACACACACACACACAGAGCCACACACAGAGCCACACACACACACACAGAGCCACACTCACAGAGCCACACCCACACACACAGAGCCACACACAGAGCCACACACACACACAGAGCCACACACACAGAGCCACACACACACACACACAGAGCCACACACACACAGAGCCACACACACACACAACCACACACACACACAGAGCCACACTGAACAACATGGCCAAAACAATCACATTGACACAGCTAAAATGCTCTAGTCCTACTTTTATTGTCTGGGCAATCCCGGTTTTAACTCCTCAAAATCTTTCTCCGTCTGGCTCTAACACACCGTAAGAATTGCGAAACTATTCTTAACAAAAAACACACCTAAATAAACATGTAACAATGAACCATTATGTAATAGTTTTTTCAATGGTATCATAAAGCTATGAACATATGCTTTGGCGAGTAGCCAAAGTTTTGTTATTGTTTGTGAAGCTTTAAAAGGTCTCGGTCTCTCGCGTCCAGTTGTAACATAACCCCCATCACACTCATCAGCAGCATTCCACCTAAACTAACGCCAGAACTCGCCATCCAATTTCATTTGCCAAGCCCTTCTTGTGGGCTCGCAACACCCAAGCCCCATGGAGTCACTCTCCACAGACCTTCTATATTACCCAGTTTCCCGCAAACACCATTATCCTTTTACGCTTTTTATCCAGACGGTCCTCACCTTGTGTTCTTTAACTCCATGAGCTGTTGCTGGTGCTGGGCGAGGATGGCATAGCCCAGCGACAGGGGTCATTTTACCCAGAAAGTCACCGACCGCCGCAGGGTAGGGTGCACGGCCCAGCTTCGGGGAGTTTGGATACATCCTCCTCTCCACCGCTCAAACAAGAAACAGAGAAAGAGGACTGGGCATAACGTCATAAGAGGGCACTAACAAAGAAGGAAAACCACTTCTGGCTATAAGAGGATGGGTGACTTAAGTAGTCTTTCCCCTGCTTGTTGCACGAGGTCCTACATAAGAAAAACGTATTTTCCAAAACGTCTAGTCTGAAAGGAAAAACTTTAAACACTATAGGGGGGCGTGGCTAGCGGCCAAGGGAAATGGTCGCTCCATAGCCCTCGCCATGAAATCCGCCCAAAACACCAGAGATTTCCTCCAAACATCAGGGAACGTCTCTTATACCGGTCCCCATCTGCGGCACCACTTTTGTAGCAAAACAACAGGAATTGAAGCCTAGTGAGGCACCCCACTCGGAGCGGCCCAGGAGACATCAAAATGGCGGCCCATAACGAACAGCTCTGGCGGTCAAGAACGTAAATGACCAAGACCTCCTTCACTGACCATACTGACTGGACACAGCTTGCAATGCCTTCTGCCCCTGAGGCCCTTTCCTGATCGGCGCTGGAGTGAACTCACCGGGTGCTGAGGTGAAGTGTGCAGGCTGCGGCGAGAACCAACCACCAATAGCTCTCCCGTCGGGAGCTGCCTGATCGAAGTCCCTGGCCTGGGGGCCTTCAGAGAGAGTGCAGAGCAGGGTAGGGCCGCGCTGAGCCCTCCGGCGGCGAAGGTGAGGAACAGTGTGCTGGGGTGGCGGGGGAGGACTTACAAGAGGCTCCCACCCCTCACCCAGACCACGCACTGAGCGGCGGTGCAAAATCAAAATTGAGCCCCTGTCTCTGCGGCCTACTGTGGGAGAAGCGGGTCGGACGTGAGCCCTCCTGGAGCGGGCCGCGGGAGCAACTGCTCCGCACTCGCTCCCGCCACCAAACGCGCCTGCCTATAGGCTTGCTCTTTCCCCGGAGTTCCTAATAAACGAAGCGGAACGGTACCCGGGAGAGATTTACATGGCCGGACGGCCAAGAGGCCCAAATTAGCATACCCCCAACGGAACATCACCAGCAGCAAGTCTTCCACACAGGGACGCATAGACAGCATGCGCCAGTCGGCCTTCTGATTGGTTAATAAGGAACACCAATGGTAGTGTTTATTTGGTAGTTGTCAACTAATCAGAGAGCCGACTTGGGCATGCAGGCAGCGTGATGGGGGGCGTGTTTTGGACTGAGGATGTCACTTAGAGAAAGGACTGAAAAACACGCCCCCCAAATCCGAAAAAGACGGGGCTCAAATTGAAAGATAAACCTCTTCTCCAATGTCTGGCCGCCATTTAGGAAGCCAGCCAATGGAGAAGAGGGGCCGGTTTAAGCCCCACTACTAGAAACATAAAATCTCGCCAGCGAGATTGCGCAAGCGCAGCCTACGGTAGCCGAGACCTAAAAAGGGAGATCACCGCAAGCCGGAAACTACAGACTGATCTCCCTGATATATGTAGAGGTCAAGCTTTATGCTTCCTGTCTGTTAGTCCAGCTCCAAGATTGGATGGATGAGAAGAACATAATTCCCAAGTTCCAGACGGGCTTTAGGCAAGGCATGGGCTCCCTAACTAACTTGGCCATTCTAGAACTCTTAACTGAAAAAGCGCTAAAAAAGAAAACCCGGCTGTTTGCATGTTTTGTGGATATAAAATCCGCCTTCGACCGAGTAAGTAGGAGGAGTCTTTGGAAGAAAATCAAGGTATGGGGATTGCCTAGTACAATGCTCAACGCTATAATCGCCCTATACACTGATACCTGGGCAAGAGTAAAGCTGGGCAACGGGTGTAGTACAACCGCAAGTATCCATACGCAGCAAGGTTTGAAACAAGGCTGCGTTCTAGCACCTAGCCTATTTAATTTGTTCCTTTCAGACATTACGACGCACACAGCAAAAAGCCGATTGCCACCCGCCGAATATGGCTAATGAGTTAGTTTCCGTTTTACAGTATGCTGACGACATTGTTTTGTTGAGCCAAACCCCTATTGGATTACAAAGATCAATAAACAGCCTAGTAACCTACTTGGATCAGGAAAAATTGGAACTAAACAAAGAAAAACCAAAAATTGTTCGTTTAGTGGATTCCAAAATAACCAAGTTTAAATGGTCGGTGAAAGGGGCAATCGTGGAAGAGCAAGGCTTCTACAAATATCTCGGCGTAACAATCGGGCAGGGCGCAACACATAAGGAGCATAAACTGGCCATAAAAGCTAAAGCACAATCGTTAATTTATGCATACAGACTACTACGCAAAAAACTGGACTGCCCGAACTATACTCATCTGTTAAAAGTTATGCTGTTTTATTCAATGAACTTTAGACAAGGATTTATAAGGCTGTCTTTGACCTGCCAAAGTCTGCCTCCCCAGGTCAGGTCTGACTGGAATACGGCCTCCAGAATCAGAAATTTCGGGGCATGAGTGGCTTTGTTAAACTTTGTCACAAATTCCGCTTTTCTAATCAAGATACCATGAATAGATTATGCTGGGATGAAATCAAGTACCAGATGAACCTCAAAATACCGAATTCCTGGGGAAGTTACCTGAGAATCTCACTGGCTGAGTTGGAATTACAAACAGCATGGTAAAACGGGGTCGAGAGAGCAAGCTTCAGTAAAGCTGCTAATGATGCAGCTAAAAAGAAATCTCTGCTGGTAGACAAAAAAGCAATTACCAAGCGCCGGCACGGGTGGACCGTCATCAATTCTTATAGATCCTTAAAGCCACAAGCATATCTATCCGCTCACTTCAGCTTGCAGTTAAAAAAGAGCTACATACATTACCGAATGGTTTTGCATGATTCAAAAGACCTGCATCCATCGTGGAAAAAGTCCTTCCAAACCGCAAACTGTCGATTATGTGGTTTTCAAGCAGAATATTGAACCCACTTATTATGTGTTTGCCCAGCAGTCACGGACCAGAGGATACAGTACTTAAAATACATATTTAATGATTTGAACATTCGTTCGTTCAGGCAAGCGGTGATATCCTGGTTGGAGGGCACTTCCAGTATCTTGGCCTGCCGGGGGGGTCAAATACATGACAACGGTCAGAAGACTCTTATGGCAAGCCGATGGCGAGTATTAAACAAGCACGATTTGTGCTGCAAGGCCACAGCTGACCCACTACTGTAACAAATGGACAGAATGCAAAATTATTAAGAGACCCTGTTTAGTTGTAGGCTTCTAATAGATGGACTAAAATATCATACTCCTGAGAACTCGTGCATTATCAAAAAGAACAGCCTCCTTTTAGGGTCCTCAAATCTTTTTTTTAATTAGGCTGTTCGAATTTAAAATTGTTGCACCCATTATGATGTCATAATGTGCCGCCTAACTGATAGTCTGTCTTTTGTGCTTTTCGTTTGGTAGAGCGGGAGAGACTACACCAAATAAGTTAAAGCTCTATCAGGGTTCTAGCTAGGAAAATGATTTTGTAATCCGGAACCCCAACGAACGTGTTTTTAACATTTTGAAGCACTTGCACTTTGTCAAATAACTAATGGGATTGCGTTAATGTCATTTGTGTTTTAATTGTAAATGTAACGACATTTCTCTTACATGTTTTTTATTCATTATGGGGGGGAATTGTAAAGATTTTAATTAATCATACAATAAACTATGACTGACTAACAATTCTGCCTACACAGTTTTTACTATATGTCTGTGTTTTCTCTTATTTTCTCTTAACATTGTGATAACTAGACACTTGTCACAGACTGATGTCGTATCAGGTGTCATATCTGTGTCATTGTTTGAATGACTTGACACTTTAGCAGTTCTTGGAATGATAAGGTCCGACATCTACATCAATGGCGGACATGACAACCATTCTGCATAAATTGGGAACAAATGGTCACTCCAATTACCTAAGATGGAGAAGGGGCCTACTTAGCGGCTTTACGTCACTATACCCTGAGACACTCTTATTTTTTTTTCCATGGGATTCCCCTGTGCCCTCCTGGACACCCCACAGCATTTGTTATATTAGAAACTGCAAGGGGAGCCCCAAGGCCCCAGCAGCCCTATCAGCACCCCTGCCAGCACCCATCACAGGCGCTTGCAGGAGCTGGCATAGCTCCCACCTTGGTGGTGCACCATTTCTTTTGCTCCGACTGGGCTGGAGTAATTCTTTGTTTTCCTGCCCGAGAATGTGGAAGGGAAAACGTTTGTTCTCCCACCCTGTGGGGGCAGCCTTTCTGCTCCCGCTGGATAGGAGCACATTACCCTGCCAGTACTCTTGGGGAGGTAAAAGACAGCATCCCATGAGGGTTTGGCTTCCCGGAACACCTTCCCCAAGCTGAAGGAAGGGGTCCCCGGGACCATATCATAGCTCTGGGAAGAGGGGTGCTCCCCCCTCCCCATTTATAAAACATCAGCACTGGGGGATGGGGTTCCCAGGGCCTAATGAAGGCTCAGAGAGGGGTGGCTCACCATAAAAATATCATGCCCACCTTGGTGGTTATATAAAAAAGGGGAAGACTGCCACTTTTTTACTTTTTAATTGGTGCTAGAACCCATGGATTCTCGGCAGTCTGATTTGTTTACAAAGTTGTTTTTGGCCTGCAAGGCCTAAAAGGGTAGGATAAAGTCCCTAAGTCCTGAAATACATCTTTGGTGATGTGGTGGCAGCCAATCAGATCTTATCTCAAGACCTTTTTGGCTCCATAGATCCTCCGCAGCATGGAATATATTATGTTTTTCAACCTTAATGTTTCAAAAACTACTGAAAGAACTTACACCTAATCACAGAAAGCACATTTTCCTAATCAATATCTTGCTTTCTTGTCAAACTTGCTGTATTTCTGTTCAGACATCTGGGCTGTGGCTATGTCTAATTTCCAGATTGATAACAGAACGGCTAAAAATGCGTTTTTGGACCCCCACCCCCTTTTTTTCTCTGTACCCAGTCAACAAATCAACAGGATACTTTCCAGGAGGGAGGTGCGGTGAAGAAAACATTTCTTTTGGAAAGTTTCATAAAGATTTGTCTACAGCACCAGAGTTAAAAACAAATCCAAAAATCTTTTTCCTATGGAACCTTATTGCATGTAGCCTCCCATCGCCTTTTGTGTGTTTCATGTACCGCCTCTAGCGGCATGGGTATACCCAGACATGGGCCCCATGCACACTGTGTCACTGGAACCAAGCTGTATCCGGCTGATGACCCTATGACTAGCCCAAGACCGGTCCTGGGTTGCTTGTGTTCTGGTTCAGGGAGGACCTGGCTTGGCAGTTCAGGCTGGACTGTTCCTAGGAGGAGCAGAGTCAAGACTTATTTGCATATGGGTGAGGCAAACTGAGGTGCCATGGTGAGGAAAAGAATGTTGGGTTGGAGTGCTACTTGAGCGATTGTCAGTGGTTAGACTTATTGCAAGCAACCTCAAATCCCCTTGTGTGTTTTAGGAGATGCCTTTGACCAGTCCTGCATGCATGCCAAGCATGCCCTCATATTGGATGGAGAACTACTGTCCCTATTATGGGTATAGCACATAAGGCATGTTTTGAAATTCATAGTGTCTCCAGACCATTTTTTTCTGCAATTGAGAGTGTTGCCTACAGGCCCCAGTTGTGTAACATTCCACTATTAAATGAATGCTCAGGACCTGGCACTGACATGCTGTGTGTATGCCAGGTGCATGTGCAAGTGTAGTATGTGTGTAACAAATGAGCAGTAGTAGGGCTCTGTGTTCGAGTCTGAGTATGAAATACGTGAAATTCATTTTAGATGTCTCTAGATTCGCATGGCACAACATGGAGGTAGAAGACAGCTTCTCCAGACAGTAGATGTGTACAAGTGCAAACCGTCATTAAGGGCAGAAACGTCCTGCACCCCCACCTTTTTGAAAACATAAACATCTGTGAAGCTGAGCAAAAGTCAGCCTGACAGAAACTCTTCATGATTTGGGCCAGACAGCCAGTCACTGTACATGAGCTAAATGTGCAGGCATCTGGCTGCCTGAGACAATATTTGCTGGGCTAAAGATTTCAACGCCCTGTGGGCATGACCCCTTCAGCCTGGAAAAGAGGTTGGAGGTCTTCGCCCTCATGACAAGGGCCGTGTCACAGACTCGAACATGGGTGCATAATTTTTAAGCCCTGATGCACCCAGGGCTGACGGTCCATCAGTGAGGCCTCACCACAGAATGGGGTCAGCCAATGAGAGGAGGCAGTAGTCCCAATCATCCTGGAACCATCACGGCTTCCCTCCCACCACTTAATATCACTGCCACCGACCCAGTAGATTTTTTTTATGTTGGGCACTTGTGTAAGAGTGAATGTATGTGTATTTGTGCTTGAATGTTGTGAACGGGTGTGTGAATGTGCTTGTGAATAGTGGGTGTATATGTGCACTTTTGAATTTATGGTGTGAGTGAGTCTGAATGTAGATGGGTGAGTGTGCATTAGTGTCCACCCACAACCCCGCTCAAATTACCGGCTGCCACAGACTGTGTTTAGCCTGCAGTCCTGTGGCTGTAGGGTGAAGATCCAGACTCTGAAGAGAGGGAGATGGGGATAATTTTACCTTTAGAAATTCAATAAAGACTTTTGTAAACAAGGGGAAGCTGGTTAGTTCTTCCTGAGCACTAGTGATTTGTTTTATTTTAGGGCTAAATGATTGGTCTACAGTTTCAGTTATGCAAGGTGAGGAAGTTTCTATGTCAAGCCTGCCCTTTTATCTAGCCATGATTACTGCTTCAGGGAGGCTGATGACGTCCAGGTACAGAAACGTCACACTTCATTATACCATGTTGTGGGTGCTCCAGTTTGGAGACCACTCCAGTGCTACCTGCTGTGAGAACCATCACTCTACATAAAGGTACAGCATCCTGCGAAGGACACTCGAAAAAAAGAACACGTCACGAAGGTAGCGCTAATCCGGAATTTCCTCAATATTCTTGGTACTCAGGATGCTGAGTGGAACAAGAAAAGGAAACAACTCACTCTTGGCAAGGATCGTTGCTGCCCGCTCTCACCGCATACTTGTCTCACCTTGAAGTTGCCTTCAAAATAACCAATTCTTCCAACTTTGGTTATGGAGCACGAAAACAAGGGTATCCGAGTTCTGCACAAGATCGTCGCCAAAAAGTGGTAAATAATCTGGACACTGGAACATAGGTAAGCTTGAGTCCCTTAATCAAAGCAGAGACAAGGCGAGAGCAGACACTTCCAAGCTGGTCAGAACAAAAAACTGACTTGGAAGAGAACCCTCAACTCAAACCAATTCATAGAACACAATATAGAGAACATTCTTGAAACACTAGACTGCTGATAGTGTACTATACACACTCATTGATAAATTACATTGGCTCCCTGTCCAGAAAATAATTCAGTTCAAGCCGTAATGTGTGGTTTACAATTCCTTAAATAGAAGTTTACTGCTTTTTTTGGCTCAATATTCTCCTACTTGACCCTCTTCTGCAATGCCAAGGTTCTTATTGTACCACTGTAAGAAAGCTCTTTAGGGAGACACTTCCTTTGCTGTAATAGCAACCAGAGTTTGGAACAGTCTCCCTCTCCTCCTGAAAGCAACTCCTTCACATTTGTTATTCAAGAAAAATGTTAAACATACTTATAAACGTTGTAAACAGCCTTCTTAGCTTCCATCTTTCTTCTTTTGTACTTTACAAATAATATTTAACATCACTTGAAAATGCTTGGGTAGATTGTGTAGGGAAAGGAGGGAAACCATACGCCATGTGGTATTCCATTTTTCTGATCTTTATCTCATGTTGAGAATATACACACAAATGTTGTAGACTGTGCACTTACGCTGATAATACAACCAATCTAATTACTTATAAATTGCGGTCAGTAAGAAGTAATTCAATCTGTATTCTATTTACTAAAGCTATTTTGTGAAATGATTGAGATTTCAGAACATTATGGAACTTGATTCAAACGTCTGAATGGTTTAAAAAACAATGTACACTTTATAAAAATAACTATACACAACATGCCAGTTGTGTCACATTGACAGGCAATTCACAAAATGGAGATAAATAAATATGAAAAAACTATGCACAACATATAACCTGTGTCACATTGACAAACACGTCACATAATGGATAGAACCCATCTAATTCCTTAACATCTTTGCCTGGTAATCCTTTATTTAAATCCTTAGATTCACACTATACTGAGCTCTTCCTTGAAACAAGCATTTACAATGCAATAGGTCTTGTAACTGCGAATTTTAGAGCTATTGGCATTGTAAATTGCAATACCTTTAAAAAAATTAAAAACCATTGTTATTTACAATATCAAAAGCAACACCTATTGCATTGCATAGCGCATGTCCGTTACTAACCATATCTCGTAAGTAGGGATGGGGCTGTGCAGGTGAGAGCTGCAGGGTTGAAATTTAAAATTTCAGAGACCACGAAAAATCCAGGATTTATAATAATTTAAATGTTCATCCGTAAAGCACTCAATAAGATATGCAAGAAACCTGTTAATGTTTAATTATGATATTGCTATTGACTATCTGCACTTCTACTGATACACACACACGCACACATATGGCATGTCACACCTAGTGTATTGAAAAGAAGATGCATTTACCAGCGCAGAATGGATCAGCGGCAAGTCCTCCTTCGCCAGACCGTGCGCCGTGTACTCCAGGGCATTGCTGTCGCCCTGCAGCTTGCAAATGTGGGCACAGTTCCTCTCGAACATGGTCCGGATGCCTTTGAAGAGGACCACGCTGGTAGTGCACCCCATTCCAGATGTGTAAAGGGCGACTTCAGCAGCAGCCCTCGCTCCTCTCGCAGTGTGCCTCCCCCAGCATCAGTCCAAACATCCTCCCTCGAACCATCTTCGCGAGGTGTAATTTGTAATGCATGGCTGTTCAGTAGAGGCCGGACAGCTCTCTACAATAAAGAGTGGTTGGTAAAGAGCTGCCCGCCCAATACATCGTTTTACATTGGTTGACGGGCTTGTCTATGGACACCCCTTTGGAAGACATTTTACTTACACCCACTCACCCCTCATCTCATGTCAGATTTGAACCGAAAAGTGCTGAGAGATCCTGCAATTGGTCAAAATAAAAAACGGTGTCTAAAATAAATAAATAAATAAAGCGTAACATAACATGGTTCAATTGATGAAGGGGCTGTATTAGGTCCAGTCTGCCCTGTCATAGGACCATTAAGCCGGGTCTGCTGCTAGATTTTAAGAATACATGTACAGTTGATGAAGTCAGACTTAGACTCTGGCCCAGACAAATTATGACCTTTCTCATCCGGGTCAGGGCCCAGGAAGCGCGGGCTTAGAATGCTGTCACAACAGCAAGCAACCCTTTAAGGAAGAGTTTACCAAGAGCCTTTTTACCGTGCAGGGGCCATGAGTCATTCCCTTTTCCCAGCATTCGGAGCCTGACCCTCCCTTCCTCTGCTGCAGGGTGTGGGAGTAGCTCCCTCCCCCTCTTCCGAGGAACTCAGCCAGACTCCAGAAGTAAACACACCCAGAAGACAGAGGACCTGCCCGGGCACAGCCAGACACCCTGCACCCCCTCCCCCACAGGTCCATTGTGAGCTGACCCCGGCCGCCAGTCGGCATGCCCCCTATGTTACCCCTTTCTTAGCCAAGTGGGAATTCTTTAGAGAGGTCACTCGGCGCCTGCAGCACCCTGGCAGTGGGGACAGGTAGGGGGCACCCTTCCAGGAAGGCAGGGAGCAGGCCTGCTTTGGGGTAATTGGGATAAGCGCCGGATGTGCGCCCAGCTCAGTAATAGATTAATTTTCCGTGTCCTGACCCCCTCCCCTTTCCAAGTGCTTGAAGTACAGTTCCTGCCACAGACTTTCACATAGTATCGCAAACTTTACTAAAGTTCACAAAGGTGCAGCGTTGTGCGGTTTCTTATTAACACAACTGTCGTGGCTTTTTTTGTTTTATAAAATGTACATTTGTATATGCCGCATAATTTTACAGTATTGGATTGGCATCATTAAAGTGAGCATTATCTCCAAATGCGGGAAAACTTATTTCACATTGGTATATTGTCACACGGTGGCTTAAACTGGGAAAGTTCACTAGGTGCGATAGTTGGAAGTGTGGGTTGCACACCCCAGCCCTTCCGGTTCAGTGTTCCCGTGTCCAGCCCAAATGCTGGAAACACATTATCTGCCACAGTGAGCAGAGTTTGTTTAATATGTTTGAAGTTGTTAGTTCAGCACGTCAGCCCCCTGCTTCAAAGCAATGTCTTCTAAATTCCAAGGAAAGGTTTTTGCCTGCAGTGAGTCACAAAAGTGTGTGTATGTATTACACTAAGTACCTTTAAATTGAGTTTTCAAATTATACGAGTATATATACATCGCTTGAGAGCCACTCTGCAAACTAAAAGGTAGTGCCTGCAGACTTTCTTATCTTTAGGGGGGGGGGCATCTGTTTCTAATTAGCATGGCCTTAGCGCGGCCATGCTAATTAGAAACAGATGCCCCCCCTAAAGATAAGAAGTTGCTTCAAGACAGCCGTGAAGCAGACAATCCAGTTGGGTTGGGCCGTCCAAAAAGGGGGAAAGGGCAGTGGCCCAAAAGCATCATTTTCAATGGGAAGTCAGCGTTTAGCCTAAACACTGACGCGACCCAATGAAAAGTCCCCTTCTGAAATCTACTCTCTCACTTTAGGGCTCGCCGAGCGACAGCGCATGCGCTGCACCGCTAGGCGAGACCTAAAAAATAGAACAAAACAATGTCAGCTCATATAGGTATGGCCATACCATACTTTTGCTTCCATCTATGCACCCAGACTCTGGAATAATAATGTTGAATTAATCAGGACTGCCCCAGCACTGCTGCAATTTGGAAAGAGTTGAGGAATGACCTCTTTAAAGAACAGGACATCACAATGAATTAACCATGTAACTTGCGTATGCACAGTTTAGTAAATTTCCATATATATATATTGTAATAAAACTCACCCAATAGGCCTAGAAACAATAATTTCCACTTGAGATTCGGATTTGGATTCTAAGATTATATTGTAAACATCTTCATTTGTTGCCCCGGGCAGTGTTTTTCCATTCCACTCTAACACTTCGTCACCTTAAATTGAAGAAAATAGCACAGGGGAGTTCAGTATACTAACATGGTAACAATCAGTGGTCTTAATGCAACACAAGTGTCTTAGAAAAGTACATTGTACATCGTTATAATAGTTGCACTGCTACTTGCACTCCTCGTTTTAGGTGCCGTATCACTGTCCTGTGTGATTAGGGCATTATAAATAGACAAACACATATTTTATCAGAGGTTCTTCAGCAAACCGCTTTTGAGATATGCTAACATCTCCCAATATTTAAATATTTTATTCCTGGGATTTCTGGAACTCAGTCAATACTAGGGTAAAAACATTTGCATGAATGGTCATGAGCATGGCATGAAAGCTCTAAAAAAGGAGAGGGGAAATGGCATTCTTATATCTTGTAAACAGAAAATAAGCATCACGTCTGACATACGGACAGGAGCTCTCATAAGTACCGAGGCCCATGAAATGAAATTCAGGTACACTACTTTGATTCTGCTGCCTAAATAGTTCCACAAACGGTACCTTTAATGGCACATGGAGAAAACTATTGGTGTTGCACAGGATCATAAATTGTGAATGAGACAAACTGATTTCCTAAAGATAAGTCAGATGATCTACTGGCATAGGACTGAAGAATTGACACCTACATGTGTTATGCTGAGGGCTGTTTCTGAGGGTATGGAAAGTGGCAGCTTGTGGATAACCATGTGGATTGTAGGACGTTTTGCTGTGAGTGCAACAATGAGGTCTAATATACTTAGGTTATAAAGGCTTTGTTTTTTGGGTTGTAGCAGGACCCATTTTGCAGTAAAGCTTGGGCCTTTCAAAAAGCCAGATGTCTGATGGATTAGGAAAACACACTTGAATATGTTTCAATTTAAATAATGAACACGCTTTTGCAAGGTCACTAGGCCAGGTATTGGCTGCGAGCCTTTTTTACTTTGAAAATGTTTTTTGTTTTGTCATGGGTTTTCGCAAAACTTTTATTGTTGGGGAAGCTGTTGGGTCCTCGAGAACAAAAAAACACACATTGCCATAGTAGTGTTTGGCACTGAAGAGAACTGCTTTGATTATGGATGTGCTGCTTGTAAAATGGCCAGCATTCTCTCACTCACAATGATGTTAGCCAATTCCCAAAGTGTGTTGAACCACTTCCCCCTGCCATTTACTGTAGTGGGTGGAAGAAAAAATTGGTATGACAAAATAATAGACCAATGGATGAAGGAAGCTGGCTAAAAACCCCTCTAAGTAACCTAGAAATGTGCATGATCACATTCATGTGGGAAAAAAATGTTAATGACTTTTCAGCACAGATGTGGCAAATCATTGATTATCCTGAATAATGGAATAATGGAATGCCTAGAAGAAAAGCAAAGACAGATTTACTGGAGTAAGGAGAAAGACAGGTAAGCGGACTCTTGCCTTACGTAGGTAGGTTTTGTAGATTTCAACTTTTTATGTATTCATGTATATCCCTGTCTAACACATGGACAAATTATGCATGTCATAATGTGCATGTGTGTCATAATACATAATCACACATGCCAACATATGTATTGATTGTACTCCACAAGGCTTGTTTATGGTTAGGAATGAATACTAGATTCAATCAATGAAGGACAAGGAGATAATAAAGTGAGTCTGCGACCTAAAAAATTACTTGCGAAATGCAGTAACAAACAGAAGTAAAAGTATAAGCAGTTAGTATCAACTGTAACCAGATTTTCAGGTGCTAAAGAAAGATAGAATGATTCGCCAGAATGCGTAGATGCAGAGGAATCCTGCTCCAAAGCTTAGCAGTTAGGTGGGAAATGGAAAGTTTCCTCACACAAACTTTTTTATTCAAAGGAAGTTCTGAAAAAGGCAAATGATGCAGACTGAAAATGTGATGCTTCATTTGTGCAGGTGGTTGCAATAAGTGGCCACTAGAATTCACTTGTGAGACCAGGAACTTTTTTTAATTGTCATACTTTGAACAAGAGGAAGAGAATGAAAATCAGAAAACGAAGTCAGTAGGAAAAGAAAGATAGGAGAACAGTGACATAGGGAGACGTCAGAGATGAAAGAACCTGCAAGAAGGGGCATGTTACGTATGGCTCCGGTTAGAAATTGCGGGGGCCTATTATCAAGAAACGGCGTTAAAATTATCGCCGGTTTAGTGGCAGGAAACTGCCGCTACAGCGGTGGTAATGGGCCCTGATAAGATGCCCTTGTGAATACCCATAGAAGCCCATGTTCCTGTGAGAACATGGGCTTCTATTGGAATTCTCAAGGGCATGTTATCAAGCCCATTATCGCTGCTTTAGCGGCAGTTTCCTTTAACACCGTTCTTGATAATATGCCCCAAAGTTACTAGTTAACTTGGGTATGAGCGCTGGTTATGCAGCAACCACAATCCTAGTTAGGATAAGAGGCAGGAAAACCCTAAATTAAACTGTGCTCACCCTCTTGTAGCTTGACACAGAGCAGTCAGGCTTAACTTAGAGGCAATGTGTAAAGTATTTTTGCACCACTTCAAAAAGTAAAACAGTAAAAACACCACACCAAAGGATCCGACACCATATTAGAAAAATAGAATTAGTTTAATTAAAAAAAACAAGACATAAACGACAAAAATACAATCCCTAAAACTGGAGTAATTGAAGTTTAAAGTTTTTATTAAGAAAAAGTGCCACAGCAGAGTGGTAGTCCTTCAGCAGCCCAGTAGTCCCTCTTCCTGGCAGAGTATCCACAGGTCCAGAAGTGTACTGAAGTGGTGGTGTTTGAGGTCCAGTATTTATACCCAGTAGTGCCTTTGATGTGC
This sequence comes from Lissotriton helveticus, assembly GCF_964261635.1. Lineage (NCBI taxonomy): Eukaryota > Metazoa > Chordata > Amphibia > Caudata > Salamandridae > Lissotriton > Lissotriton helveticus. The sequence continues at coordinate 592,293,683 of NC_136067.1, read as the reverse complement.
ACTGATGTCCTCCCTTACTACCTTGGCTCCAGACTCACTACAGTGGGGTATGCAGCACTTTGTGTGTGGCCCCACACAGTCTACTCAGGTGCACGTGAGGCCGTGTCCAGCTCCTCCCTCCCATCCTGCCAAAGATGGACCCTTGAGACACACCTATGGTAACATTGTGTGTGGCTGCCTAGGAGCATTGCACAAAGCGCAATTGCCAACCACACCCAGTCATGTGATCAGAGACAGGCTCCGGGCAGCAAATGTCTAAAGCATGAAAAAGGTAACTTTCTTAAAGTGCCCTTTTCAGAATTGCAATTTAAAATCCTACTTCCCAATAAGTCTGGATTTAAAATTGTGATTCCCAAGACGCCAGTTTTGAAGGGTTCATCTCTTTTCAATTGGAAATTATGCTTATAAAATGTAATACGGTCATTCCAATGTTATCCTATGTAGAGTGTGGCCTTGCAGTGGTGTAAAACGAATTTGAGAGTTTTTCACTACCAGGACATGTAAAACTTAAAAGTAGATACCCTGTCTTTTAAATACATTACACCTTGCCCTCTGGGTTGTCCAGGGACTACTTTAGAGGTGACTTATACATATAAAAAGGCAAAAGTTTGGGCCTGGCAAAAGGTTTATTTTGTCAGGTCCACATGGCAGTGTAAGCTGCAAACAGGCTCAGCAATGGCAGACCTGAGACATGGTTAAAGGGCTACTTAAGTGGGTGGAACAATCAGAGCTACAGGCCCACTAGTAGCATTCAATTTACAGGCCCTGTGTACACGTATTACCACTTTACTAGGCACTTATAAGTAAATAAAATATGCAGATTGGGGATGAATCATTACTGCAATGTTTATGGGAGAGAGCACAAGCACTTTAGCACTGGTTAGCAGTGCCAAAATGTGCAGAGTACTAATACTAGCAAAAATGAGGTCAGTGGAGGGGGCGAGGCCGGGCAAGATGGCCGAACGGACGTAGACTCGTAGACTGTTTGGGCTCCCGGTCCACGCACTGCTCCTGGGGAGAATTTGGGCTGAATTGGCGATCCTGAGACACCGCACGTGGAGGGCAGTCTTTCCGGATGGTGGCCTGATCGGAAAGAAGAGTGTCCTGAGGCATTACATTGTGGGGCTCAGCCGGTGGGATACTGCGGCCCCGCAGAGCGAGCTTCTAGCCAGAGCTAACATGGCGGCGTGAGCCCCGGGATTGCCCGACTCCGTACTGCATCAGCCCTACCTGGCTGGTTGTGTGTTCTTCCTGCGCCCGGGGTCCTGTCTGGAAGGTGAACTGCAGCATGGAGTTCGTTAGACGAGTGGACACGGCTGGACTGTGCTCTGTGTCCAGAGCGTGCCTGACCCTAAAATGGCGGCCGCGGCATGTTAGATCAAGCCGTTGGCGCCCTATTGCAATCAAGATCGCGGGATCATGCGGCTCCCCCTGCCTCTCTTGGACGGACATGTTGCTGCGCTGAGGGCATAATGTAAGGGCCACTTTAGGAGGAAACTGCCCATCTCTACCTGACTTGACCACTGGTGCTAGTGGCTGCCGCCGACCCCTGGCGCCGCAGGGAGCCTGTCCCCCTCATGTGCAGCATCAATTTATCTACCGGACTGGGGACCCCCAGGCCTACATCTGATGAGGGGGTCGCCGTGTGACTTACGGAGCCCTGCTGCCCTTCGCTCTCTTTGGAGTTACGTCCCTGGGCCGCCACTTCATTCCGGAAGACCGCGCCCTCACCCCTGCCTGCTGGGCTAACTACTGAGAGGTGCTTGTGCCTGGTTTCTGTTGCAGGCCCTCTGCCTTAAAATGTTTTGCTGAGAGCAGGGCAGTGATGGCCTACGAATGGGAAGGACCGGCAGCCCAGATCTTATCACACCTGGGGGCCCTATGACTCGGTGCCAACGTCCGGCCAATGCACTCGGCCCTCCCGACCTTCGGAGACAGTGAAGCAACCCTAAGGCCTTGGGGCTTAACGAGCTAAAATACTGGAGGTGGGTCCCCCGGCGTTCATTCTGAAGCAACGCCCTTGTGTAGTAGGCTGACTCTCTGGCCGCCACTTCAAGTTGTCATGGCCTTGGTCGCGGATTTCCCGACTCTAGCTTATTCCCGCATATCAGTGGGTGACGCCTTATGCCGCCGAAAAAATTGACGGCCGAGACTCCTATTAAATTCTCGGATTTCTTCTCCACCGTTGATAAGCGAATGTCACTGAGGGGGGAAGCAGGCACTGCGACGATGGCCCTCACAAAGTCTGAACTGTTATCCATGTTTAAAGATTTCAAATCCGACCTCCGTAAAGACATCGGCCAAGACATCAAGTCCTCCATTGATCAGCTGCGATCTGATTTGACGGACCGCTTATCCTCCTTACAACAAGATGTGGACTCTGTGGGCACTAGGGTCCTCGACCTCGAAACGCATCATCAGGATAATGAGCATCTTGCTGCCGAGCTGCGGGAGGATGTTCGGTCGCTTAAGGAGCAACTTCTTCAGTCGCAACTTAAGGCGGAGGATCTCGAAAATAGGTCTCGGAGGGAGAAGCTACGTATTCGAGATTTGGAGGAAGGCGCTGAGGGACCAGATCTGGAGGCCAGCGTGACCAGTCTCTCCTCCGAGATCCTGTCCCCACAATCCCTTAAGATAAAATTAGACAGGGCCCACCGAGTGGGGTGTTTGCAGCAGGGAGAGAGGAAGCGGCCGCGGGACATCCTGGTCAAATTTCATTCCAAGGAGGCAGTCCTCCAGGCAGCACGGGCCAAGGACACCATCGCTTTTCAAAATTACTCCTGTAGCATCTATCAGGATGTCGTGCCTTCAACACTGGCCCGGAGGCAGTCTCTCAGGCCCATCACCTCTAAACTCAGACGAAAAAATCAGGTATAGGTGGACCTATCCTTTTGGGCTGAGCTTCGATTTCCAGAATAAATGATGCCATGTCACTGACCTTCAGGAAGGTCTTGATCTGCTGGGCATCTCTTCACCCGAGGAAGCTCCGGCGCCAGGCAAAAATGGAGAGTCTCCCGGAGGTGCCTCTTCTTCTTCTGCTTGGTCGCGGAGGGCGAGACGGTGATTGCCTTCAGTTGCCTATCCAGGTGGTTCTCCCATATCACTGCTGTCCAGTGATGCCGACTGTGATCTTTAGTACCTGCTGATCTACTACTGTAGGGGCCTGCATCTACCGGGTGAGCGGGTCTGTCGCTACCCTTAGCCCCGCTGCAGCCCCTGCCTTTGTCATCGTGAACACTCTTCAGGAGAGACAACTAATATCCTAAATGGACCTTATATGTAAGATTGAGGGTGCTTTCTTCTGACTAGGTTTATGGGGCTGCCCTCTGATCACTCACTGACATGGGTCACGTATAAGGGTTTGTAATCCAGCTATTGATTTTGTTGGGAGCTGAGCTCGATTTCCAGCGATCCTTGGAAGTAGTCTGGGCCCAATCTTTGGCTCTCCTTCGTCCACTATGGTCTCAATCACAACCCTTCACTGCTTCTAACTTGGCTGCTCGCTGGAGCGGGTGTGGACCGGGCCCTCGGGCCCGTAGTCCCTCATGGTCTCCACGGGGCCCTTCTGACCCCGTGGCGAGACTGGAAATGACGTTTACTTTTGTTATCATTATTTCTCTGTTCCTTTCCTTCTAGGGGTTTTAGGATGGGATGGGGTGGGTTGTGATGGCGGCTTTTTTAGGACTGCATATGTGGAGTGTGTGCTGATAGACATTGACACTTGACTAGATCCCTACGTCTTTCAGTTGGGGTGGCTTGGGGAGGGGCTGTTGCGGGTCACATCAGAGGTAGGGGGAGGGCTGTTCACCCATTAGTGCTCTAATGCCGATCACAATTGCGACATGGAATGCCAAAGGTCTTAACTCCCCACAGAAACGTCTCAAAGTGTGGAAATACATTATAGATCATCACTTAGATGTTGTAGCCTTACAGGAGACACATTTAGCCAGAGCCGACGAAATGCGCCTTAAGCACAAACAATTTCCACTAATCTATAGATCCTCGGCCCCTACGAAACACCGGGGGGTGGCTATAATGTTTCGCGCTGCTATCCAATTTCAACCTCTAGGAGTCCAAACTGATAAAGACGGGGATTGGCTCCTGATTAAGGGGCGATTACGGGGAAGATTTGCACTTTTGCTGTTCTGTATGCCCCCAATGTTGGACAAATGACTTTCCTACGTACACTTATTGGGAAACTGACAGACTTTGCAGAAAGTCCACTGATTCTTATGGGTGACTTCAACTTAATCTGGCAGAAGGACTTAGACTGCTCATCCTTACAACGGGCTGATATGGGGGCCTTCTCTGGAGACACACAACAACGCATACGGGACCTGGGCCTCTTAGGCACTTGGCGCACGCTCTATCCCCAGCCACGGGATTACACGTTCTATTCTCATGTCCACCTTTCATACTCCCGACTAGATTATATTTTCATCAGTCAGTCACTGCAGGGTGAGTTGCAGGACACTAAAATCTTCCCACTTTCAGTCTCCGACCATAGTTTATATTCTAGTTGCATTGACTGGCGGGGTAAGGCCCGGGCTTCAACCAAATGGTATTTCCCACCCTCTCTCTCCCGCGACAAAGACTCTTGTTCCAAATTGAGGCCTACAATCACTGACTTCTTTACGATTAACCGCCCAGAGGATACCTCTGTATACACTACCTGGGACACTTTGAAAGCTGTTCTTCGGGGGGAATGCATTGCCCTCAACGCTGCCCTGAAGAAGCAACGTGCTCGAGAGCGTGACCTATTGGTTCTTGAACTGTCTGCCCTTGAGCGCGCCCATAAAACTCACCCCACAAGGCATACGCTGCGCCAACTCACAGCCGTTAGAGGCAAACTTAGGGCAATCTACACCAACAGGGCAGAATTCACCCTCCTCAAGTTGCGACACCTGTCTTACACTCAGGGTAACAAAGTGGGTAAACACCTAGCGCGACATCTGAAGGACAAGCGAGAGAGGGAATAAAAGGCGGAATTGAGGACTCTGCAGGGGGTAACGCATAAGGACGAAGATAAAGCTGCACTCTTCGGGTCTTTCTATAGGGACCTTTACACCGAGGATTCCTTAGATGCGGATGCACAACAGGACTACCTCCAGTCCCTCCCTTTGCCCCAGGTATCTTCTGAGTGGAATGACCTCCTCACTGCCCCTTTTACCACAGAGGATGTTACCCTAGCTATCAAAGCTCTGAAACCTAACAAAGCCCCTGGGCCAGACGGCCTCACGGCCCTGTTTTATAAGACCTTTGCCCCTGATCTCTCTTCCTATCTTGTAAAACTTTTAAATAAGATGGTGAAAGATGGAACGACCTCCGGCACTATGGCGGAAGCAGTGATCTCAGTGATTCCCAAACCGGGGAAAGATCCCCAGTACTGTGCCTCTTATAGGCTGATAGCCCTTTTGAACTTGGATGCTAAACTTTACTCCTCCATTATTGCCAAGCGCTTAAATGACCTCATGCCTGCCCTTATCCACCCTGACCAGTCTGGCTTCATTAAGGGTCGCCAGACTCACGACAACACACGCAGAATTCTACACCTCATAGAGAAGGCGAATAGACGTCAAATTCCAGCGGTCCTAGTGGGTCTGGAAGCAGAGAAGGCCTTTGATAGGGTCGACTGGGCCTTTTTATTTCATACACTTTCAGCATTTGGTTTTGTGCCCAAATTTCTCAACATGATAAGAGCTAACTAGGGGGGCGTGGCTTGGCGCGCAATGGCGACGGAAGCAGCAGGGTAGAGCTCTGATCCGAGCTCCCCTTCCCTGGGCCGATTATCCATCCCTATTCTCCTAACTTGGTCGCAGTTGCGGGCGGAACGTGTGGGGACCCCCATCTCCCCTTCAGCCAACTTTCAATCCGCTGGCTACCTGGGATCCGCCCCGGCAACACCCGACGGACCGCAGCCGCACTGGGCGCCACTGACCCGGCGTGCACCACAAGGCGAGGCCGTGGTCTCCCCCTGAGCGCTAGGCCCGGGACCGCGGTCTACACAACCACTCGCCGAGGCGTCCGACGGCCAGAGGCGGGGCCCAGCGGACTGCCCCCTGCACTCCCGGAACAAGGTACCGAGACTGCGCCGCAGCCCTGCATGCCCAGCCGTGCCCACTCCTGTGCGGGACCGGTGCAAAGAGGGAGAACTGAGAGTTGATAGAGCACCGGACAGGTACTGTGGCTGCCGCGGCGCGAAACACCTGTAGGCGCGGCGCTGCTCGGCTGCCTGAGCCGCGACCTGCGACTGATGGATGGGCAGACATGCTCCCGGGTGTGAAGTGAGGCCCACCCCATGCTACACCGGTCACGAGGGCCCGCTGCGGGGAGAGCGCAGACTGATTACTCCTCTGGCCGCAACCAAGCCCAAGTAACACTGGGGGGTAGACGCAACCACGGACGACGGGACACCCCGCTGGGAAGTCAGCCCTGGAGATAGACCCCTACGGAGCGTGATACCGAGCCCCTGGGAACCGGGCGCTGGGAGAAGGCGAGCACGCCCTTGGCCTCGTCTCTGTACTGGCGGATAGGCCCCCCACCACTGGATGCTAGTGAGACGCCCCCCTGAGTTGGTGGCCCCACGGTCCCCGTCTCTGCTGACAACAACTGCAGGGTGCGGAGGGGGACAGCGAAGACAGGCCACCCCCTAGTGAGACGTGCACCACATGCCCTGGATCTGAAGCCTATTCCGGTGCAACTGCCTTCGTGAGGGTAATAGGCGAACTGCGTCGTCCACCGCGCTACCGCGAAGGGGCCCCATGAAAAGCATCACCTGCACACCCCGATTGGCTGGAATGCCTAGTGACCCTAGCTGCTCTGCCACCTTCACCAGCCAATGTGCCCCCAGAGGGTAGACGAGAGGAAAAGCTAGGGACACTCACATTGGGACCCCTGGGTGCTCGGACCGCCTCCTGGAGTAACTGCGCCCTGGTGCCCCGGCTGCCTACGCGCGGGAAAGGAGCACTCCCCGCCGAGGCTGACCTTCTCGGGCGCAACGGACGCTTTTGCGCACCGCCTTGCTCATGTCTGGGGGTGTGAAGACGCGCACTGGCACTGGAGGAGCGTCAACAAAAGGGAAACAAGTTAAAACACCCCCCAAAATGGATGCCGACCAAGTGACGTCGAGACTGGACAATGTCTTAGCGGCCATGGAGCGCCTTGAAGGGTCATTCCAACAGACTCGTACCTCCCTCAAAACTAAAATTGACAGTGTGGCGATCGATCTGACCCACCTCAGGGCTGACCACCACAAGCTGTCAGACCGCACTAAATCGCTGGAGGGCGCGGTGGCAGACCTGGAGCCCCGGGTTAGCCAAACGGACAAGCACGTACAGGACCTCCTGAACAGAGTCGAGTTCTTGGAAGACCGTGCCGAAGACGCAGAAGGGCGGGCACGAAGAAACAACATCCGACTGGTGGGTATTCCGGAGAAATGAGAGGGGGCGGACCCCACGCAACACGTGGAAGACTGGCTGAGAGCCCTACTACCGGACGGCTCGCTGTCACCATACTTTGTGGTGGAATGCTCACATCAAGTACCCACAAGGCCCCTCCCTCTGGGCTCCGGTCCCAGGCCACTGCTCCTTTGCGTCCTCAACTATAGAGACCGTGATGCGATTCTGCGCGAAACCAGGAAACTCGGAGAGGTCCAGATCGACAACGCCAAGATAATGTTTTTCCCTGACTATACTGTGCAGGTACAACGCCAGCGACACTCCTTCCTAGCAGTGAAACGGAGGCTGCGACAGGCGGGTCTTAAATATTCGCTCCTCTTCCCCGCCAAATTGAGAGTGGTGGCGCAGGACAAGACGCATTTCTTCACTAGCCCCGAGGAGGTTGAAGCCTGGTTGGATAACGGCGTGGACGATGCGCCCCGGCGGGCATAGGGGACCACCACGATGTCGCGCTCACGGGGATCGTGACGACGCTGCAGGCGCAAATCGTCCGCACCCTACCGAACGCAGGAGACAGCAGCCCACTCCCCACCTACGGACCTGGTGTTACTGGAACAGCAGGATGCACTCCGAAGAGTCACGGAAATCAGCAGCTCTCCGGCACTGTCCTCGGCCCCACACGCCAGCCCCCATGCGTTTCCAAGTGACGACGAGGCCATCTATGGAATACCAGACTCACAGATATCTACAGACCTGCCCGAAGTCACGCAACAGACGGCGGATCTACTCAACTAGGTGGAATGACGGGCCCTTCTGCACGACACATGGTCAGCACTGCCACGCCTCCTTACTCGTCTTGGTGTGAGTGGGGTCCAGTGGCGCCAGACATGGGAGTTCCTCGATTCTTTGGGGGCAGCGGCAACGAGACACAGTGAGTAACATTTCCGGACATTACGCACTATTGTTGCATGACACTGCAGCCACTCTCTGCCGCAGACTTTGCACTCTGTTAGTGTATGACATTGCTACCACTCTCCCCCTGTTCACATTAGCTGAACTCTGGCTACTTATGGCCCGGCTCTACCCGGGACATGAGCCCCTGCACGGACTCTTCACTACACTATTGCTTTGAACAGACATTTTCCTATGCACCTGAGGGGCTAAGTCCCCGGCGACGCCTGCCAGCTGTGACCTCTCACCTACGGCCCGGGGTGGGAAAACACCCCCTTTCATGGACAATATTGCTAATCCGCCTTTTTGTGCCTAAAAGCTTATCACCCCCTAGAACTGTAAAGTTTAACTGACTCCTTTGAGTGTTTGGACAGCGCCATGTTCGGCAACCGACCTTTTGGCATTTTCCGCTGTTTTGCCTTTTTTTGGATTCATTGTGTTTTTACATTCCCACCCCTTTTGCACCTCAGAGGGCCATTTCTTGATACACTTGCATCTATGTTCAGACATGAACCGAGGGAGGGTGCGGGGGACCTGGAGACGACCACGCGTGAAGGGCTGGAGACGTATGGTGGGAGTTGGGATCATCTAGACGTCAGATATGGCTGAGATACGCATATGTACCTGGAACCCCAGGGGCATGCACACACCATCCCGCAGGTATCAGATATACTCTTACATAAAGCGCCACCGAATACACATTGCGCTCTTACAAGAGACGCATATGAACGAACCGGAAGTGCGTGCACTACACCGCAGGTGGTGTGGGCAGTTATATGCCACGGAATATTCCTTATTCGCCCGCGGGGCACTGCTGTGGGTCCGGCCTGGGACTCCTTGGGCAGTTTCGCACACCCATATCGACCCTGATGGCAGATTTGTGGTGGTCCAGGGCAGACTGGATGGGCAGTATTGGCCTCTTTGTATTCCCCCAACACTGACCAAGGGAGTTTCTTCACCAGACTCTCGGCGACACTGGCGGCATGGCATGGCGTCCCATGGATCCTGGGTGGAGACTACAATTGTATTTTAGACGTGACACTAGACCGCTCTTCCCCACCCCAAGACGGCACGCCAGCACATGGAGCCATGAAAGCGTTAACCAGTTGTGCCGCGCAGTGGGACCTACACGACGCATGGCGCGCACACAACCCCACTACAAAGATATACTCATATTACTCAGGAGCGCATAACCTACATGTGCAGCTAGACAGATACATGGTGTCCGCTGGACTCCTTCCCCTTCTCACAGACATACGATACATGGGCCGAACCCACGCAGATCATAACCCACACGTCATAACCATAGCATGGGAGCGACCACATCCACCCATTCCCACCTGGAGGCTACAACCGGCCCTGTTACTAGATGCGGCCTTCCGAGACTCCCTCCTCACACAAACAGCACAGTATTTTGAGGACAAGTTAAACACGCCGTCTTCCCCCCAGATAGAGTGGGACGCTTTTAAAGTTGTGATCAGGGGACACTGCTTGGGCACACAGGGGAACATGCAGCGGCAATTAGAGGCTGACTTGACACAAGTGGAGACTGACCTACTTCTCCAAGAACGTGACGCCGTCGGTGGCACGGAAGGCCCCCTGACGGAGGCACGTGCGGAGCATGCGCAGCTCCTGGAGCGACTTCGAAACCTTAACTATGCTGCCCACTCGGCGCGCACCCACCACCTCAGCGACAAACCCGGCAAACTGCTGGCCTGGCTAATCGCGCAGGAAGATCGCGCAGCGCCGGTGTCAGCGATACGCACTGACAGGGGTGGGATGGTCTACACACAACGCCAAATACACGAAGCTTTTACAGATCACTACAGTACCTTGTATCGCTCCCGCCTCCGTGTCCCCCAACCTGACATCGTGGAATACCTCTCGACCTTACAAATGCCATGCCTAACTGCCGCACAACAGGACGACCTCGGAGCCTCACTCACAGCTGAGGAACTCCGCACAGCCATTTTCAACCTATCTAATGGCAAATCCCCAGGTCCGGACGGCCTACCCGCCGAATTTTACAAGGCTGGCTCGGATATCCTCATTCCGGAGCTGCTGAAAATGTATGCTGCGGCCACGGAAGATTTCTCCCTTCCTCCCACGCTCAACGAGGCCAATCTTATTTCCATTCTCAAGCCTGGTAGAGATGGCACGCACATGGGCTCCTATCGCCCGCTGGCCCTCTTGAACACGGATTATAAAATACTCGCATCTACCCTGGCCCAACGACTGGCCCCTTTGGTTCCGACGCTGGTACACCATGACCAAAACGGTTTTGTTCCCACACGCCACACCTCCCATAATATTCGCAGGCTGTTTCGCATACAAGAATACGCTACTAGGCAATGGCCAAGATCGGGATGCCTAGTGCTGGATCTCGAAAAGGCGTTTGATTCCGTGGAATGGCCATACCTGACAGCAGTCATGGAGAAATACGACCTGGGGGGTGGCTACACGGATATGGTCAGCTTGCTGTACCGCAGACCCACCGTCCGCGTGCGCATAGGCAAACTTTTCTCTGATACTGTCCGAGTGCGGAGGGGTACCAGACAGGGCACCAGACAGAGAGGTTCCATGGCTATGGAACCTCTGGCCACGATAATACGGACAAGTGGGGAAGAGTGGGGAATCCCGATGGCAGATGGTGTCCATGCAGTCTCGCTTTATGCAGACGACTTGCTTCTGTATGTTAGGGATTTGACCAGCACTCCGGGATCTCTGACTGAAATATTCCGGACCTTCGAAGACATGTCAGGATTAAGAGTCAACTGGTCCAAATCAGGCGCTTACCCCTTTAGCCCAACCACGCCTGAGTGTGATGTCCGACTCGGTGGCGAGAGACTCCAATGGTACCCCACTACGTTCCGGTATTTTGGGATTCACATATATAGAAACCCATCGGACATACTGGACGGAAACCTGATGAGAGCGATCTCCTCATTACGTGCGCAAATGACCTTCTGGAAAACCCTGCCTTTGAATGTGCCAAGCCGGGTGGCGTTGACAAAAATGATAGTCCTGCCACGACTATTGTATTATTTTGCCAACATTCCGACCTATGTCCCTACCAGGTTGTTTCGTGGACTGGAGGTTCTGCTTCGCGGCCTTATCTGGAATGCAGGCCGGCCCCGTGTGGCGCTGGCGAAGTTGTATATGTCTACTGAAACTGGGGGCCTTGCAGTCCCCAACTTGGAGTTGTACTACTTGGCAGCGCAGCTGCAGTGGGTATCGGGATGGCTGTGTGACAAGAACTTAGGAGATACTGCCACGGACACCACTGCCTGGACCCAAACGCAAATAGGCACCCTGTTCCATCCCCTGACTAAGACCCCCCGCCCTTCAAAATTGCACCTAGCAGTGGCGCGCAAATGCTTCCTGCGCTGCTTGAGGCTTACCCGAGTGGCGAAACCATACGCCCCGACACTCCCCTTACTGGGTACTCCCAGAGAAGGTGGGGTGATGACGGAAGCCATGCTAGAGCGATGGACGCAAGCGGGTGTGGAGACGCTGGGTGACCTTTATGCGGAAGGTGCCCTGCTTCCTTTTGCGGAGCTCACTGCGAGCACAGGCCGGACAGTTCCTACTGCATGAGTCTCTAGTGCGCACGCTGACGGACGCCTGGGGTGATATGTCGGGGGAACCGCCGACGCACCAACTCATGCAATACTTGCATGTCATGGGCAATGGCGCCCACATAGTGCACTGGTTGGCATGGGCCCTCCTGATACATATGCAGCACTCCACCCTACAATTAAGAGACAAGTGGTCGACAGATAGAGGACGGGACTGGACGGACAAAGAGTGGGCTATGGTGTTGGTTGGCCCAGTCAACGTTCCACGCAACCCCCGCTTTAAGATCATACAATTTTACATCTTGCACCGCGCCTACCTGTCACCTGATAAGATCAACAGGTACTTTTCGGTCACCGACACTGCTTGTCAGCGTTGCTCCCTGGTTGGAGCTGACTTCTTACATATGCTCTGGCTGTGCCCCACCATCCAGGCATACTGGGACACGATCGCAACACTCCTGACACAGTGCACTGAAGAAGACATACCGCGCACATGGGAGGCCTGCATCCTGGGGCTCTATAAAAGGACCAAACTTAACAAAGTACTGGCTCGGTTTTGGGACCTGGGACTTATTACAGCCAAACGTCTGCTCACCAAACGCTGGAAGAACAGCGAGCCCCCACAAGTTCGGCATTGGTATGCCTCTTTTACCAATTGTATTTACAACAAGGGGTGGTGAGGGACAGAGTCTCTGAATTAAGCAGAATACTCTCACCCAGTCAAAAGATCAGGGCTAGATCCAACACCGTTTTTTAGCTCATTGCACCATCCCAGTTTCAGAACCTGGCTGTATGCAAATTAGTATGTTCCTGTCCCAGTGCATGATGGGAACAGGGCAAACCAAACTACAAAAGCCAATTCTTACACTGGGAAGGAAACAAGCTTCCGGGGACCGGTTTCTGGCATTACAGCCGTCTTCGGCCCGGCTTGCTTGAATCCTGATGGTGCAATGAGCAAGGGACTCATGTCTGAGTATACCCTTCCACGCTTAGGGTGGACAAAAATATTTACAACAAGGGGTGGTGAGGGACAGAGTCTCTGAATTAAGCAGAATACTCTCACCCAGTCAAAAGATCAGGGCTAGATCCAACACCGTTTTTTAGCTCATTGCACCATCCCAGTTTCAGAACCTGGCTGTATGCAAATTAGTATGTTCCTGTCCCAGTGCATGATGGGAACAGGGCAAACCAAACTACAAAAGCCAATTCTTACACTGGGAAGGAAACAAGCTTCCGGGGACCGGTTTCTGGCATTACAGCCGTCTTCGGCCCGGCTTGCTTGAATCCTGATGGTGCAATGAGCAAGGGACTCATGTCCGAGTATACCCTTCCACGCTTAGGGTGGACAAAAATATTTACAACAAGGGGTGGTGAGGGACAGAGTCTCTGAATTAAGCAGAATACTCTCACCCAGTCAAAAGATCAGGGCTAGATCCAACACCGTTTTTTAGCTCATTGCACCATCCCAGTTTCAGAACCTGGCTGTATGCAAATTAGTATGTTCCTGTCCCAGTGCATGATGGGAACAGGGCAAACCAAACTACAAAAGCCAATTCTTACACTGGGAAGGAAACAAGCTTCCGGGGACCGGTTTCTGGCATTACAGCCGTCTTCGGCCCGGCTTGCTTGAATCCTGATGGTGCAATGAGCAAGGGACTCATGTCTGAGTATACCCTTCCACGCTTAGGGTGGACAAAAATATTTACGCCTTACGTGGCCAAAATAGCGGAGAAAATTGCTAATATGCAATTGATGCAGTTCGTGGAGGAGGCCTCGCTACTCCACGACTCACAATTTGGCTTCCGTCCCCGCCACTCAACGGAATCTGCACTTTTGGCGGCGGTGGAAGCACTCCGACAGGGTGTGGATGAGGGCCAGACTATGGCCCTGATCCTACTCGACTTGAGTGCAGCATTCGACACTGTAGCACATACCATCTTGCTACAGTGTCTGAGTGAAGGAGGGGTCACAGGTGCTGCGCTTGGTTGGATTAAGTCCTTCCTGTCTGATAGGTGCTTCCAAGTCAGGATGGGAGAATGCTACTCGAGGGAGATCGAGTTGGGCCAGGGCGTACCACAGGGTTCGTCCCTGAGCCCGACTTTATTCAATATCTACGTCTCCCCGTTAGCAGCCATCGCGGAGGGCCACGGTATTCACCTGGTGTCCTACGCCGACGACACGCAGTTGGTCGTCTCCCTATCACGCTCCCCCGGCCTTGCGGCGGACATCTTCAGGAACTGCATGCAAGATCTTGCAGCCTGGATGTCCGCACACTGCTTAAAATTGAACGGCAGCAAGACCGAGGTGATCGTGGTGGGGGGCGGGCCTTCTGCGTGGTCGCCTGCGTGGTGGCCATCCTGCCTAGGTGAGGCCCCCACGCCCAGCCTGGAGGCCAAGAATCTTGGCATGTGGCTTGATAATGACCTTGCCTTTGGCCCGCAGGTTGGCCGGGTGACGGGGGTGTGTTTCGGTGTCTTGAGAACTCTGAGGAAGGTTTTAGATCTGCTTCCCATCTCGGCTCGTAGGACGCTGGTGCACGCCCTGGTCACCTCGCGCCTGGACTATGGTAACCTGCTTTATCTGGGGGCTTCAGGCAAGGTCATGGGGCGCCTTCAGGTGCTCCAAAATGCCGCAGCCCGGCTCGTGCTAAAACTCCCGAGAAGGTCTCCCTCTAAACCCGCTCTCCAAGCTCTCCATTGGCTTCCGGTGGAGAAGAGAGTTGAGTTTAAGGCCCTCTCAACGTGCCATCGCATTCTGAGCGGCAAAGCCCCTGTGCCACTTCAGAGTCTGGTGTCCCACTATGAGCCTACCCGCAATTTACGGTCCTCTCAGACGGGACTACTTGTGGTGCCCAGAGTTAGGAAGGCACGGATGGGGGGGAGGTCTTTCAGATACCTTGCTCCCAAGTGCTGGAATGTCTTGCCCCTAGACCTCCGTCTTGAGCCATCAGAGGCCCTGTTCAGAAAAAAATTAAAAACTTACCTTTTTAGCAGGTAGATCCTCGGGAAGGGGGGGGATGGCAACTGATCACTTACCATAGCGCGGGGACACGCCTTCTGGCGTCACCAGGCGCTTTAAAAATGTCCAAATAATAATAATAATAACAAGGGGTGGTGAGGGACAGAGTCTCTGAATTAAGCAGAATACTCTCACCCAGTCAAAAGATCAGGGCTAGATCCAACACCGTTTTATAGCTCATTGCACCATCCCAGTTTCAGAACCTGGCTGTATGCAAATTAGTATGTTCCTGTCCCAGTGCATGATGGGAACAGGGCAAACCAAACTACAAAAGCCAATTCTTACACTGGGAAGGAAACAAGCTTCCGGGGACCGGTTTCTGGCTACAGCCGTCTTCGGCCCGGCTTGCTTGAATCCTGATGGTGCAATGA
Source organism: Lissotriton helveticus (assembly GCF_964261635.1). Lineage (NCBI taxonomy): Eukaryota > Metazoa > Chordata > Amphibia > Caudata > Salamandridae > Lissotriton > Lissotriton helveticus. The sequence continues at coordinate 592,278,368 of NC_136067.1, read as the reverse complement.
GCAAGGGACTCATGTCTGAGTATACCCTTCCACGCTTAGGGTGGACAAAAATATTTACAACAAGGGGTGGTGAGGGACAGAGTCTCTGAATTAAGCAGAATACTCTCGCCCAGTCAAAAGATCAGGGCTAGATCCAACACCGTTTTTTAGCTCATTGCACCATCCCAGTTTCAGAACCTGGCTGTATGCAAATTAGTATGTTCCTGTCCCAGTGCATGATGGGAACAGGGCAAACCAAACTACAAAAGCCAATTCTTACACTGGGAAGGAAACAAGCTTCCGGGGACCGGTTTCTGGCATTACAGCCGTCTTCGGCCCGGCTTGCTTGAATCCTGATGGTGCAATGAGCAAGGGACTCATGTCTGAGTATACCCTTCCACGCTTAGGGTGGACAAAAATATTTACAACAAGGGGTGGTGAGGGACAGAGTCTCTGAATTAAGCAGAATACTCTCACCCAGTCAAAAGATCAGGGCTAGATCCCCTTGTTGTAAATTATTTTTTTTCTTTTACCAATTGGGCACAGGCAGAAAGCACGGTCCTCCACCGAGAAGAAACTGCGGGGCTAAGGAAGTTCCCCATTGCGCAGCTCTGGGATGATGTCCTAAAGTCCTTCCAGCAAGCAAGTCTGGAACGAGGAGTTACTTAAACTGCAGCCCTCGTCCGGACCGGCCCACGAGCATACGATACGAGTGTGACCCCGCGTGCCCACCGTTTTCTTCCCCGCCCATACCAGGGCAAGCATCACGTCAGGTATGGCCATGTGCCTACCACAACGCATAGATACCGACCGCACCACATCCAGCATCCCTCATGCCCATGGATATTGAAAAATTTTTCTGAACACTAGAAGCAGTCATGCTGTCTCTTTTCTCTCCCATCTCCCGCTGGACGGGAACCACGCCCCACGTTTTGATCATGGCTGACGTCTTCGCCGCAGCCTGATTATATTGCCCATGCACTTATAGGTTGGCCCTCCTCGCGCCCCCTCCGCACTCTCACCCTGCTCTCAACATGTTTAACCCTCTCCTCCGCTGCCACTCCCCCCCCTGTACTCGCGCTCACGAGCGTCTTGGCCCCTTGTTTGTCTCTTCCCTCCCTTTTCCCCCTGTTACATTTTGCATTTCTGTTTACACGCTGGTTATGTTAAAAACCAGGGCATTATCATTGTTGATAAGACGAGATATACTTGGGTATATGATATTGGTACTCACGCTCCAGTTGGCACCTAATGTTTGCATTGCGCTCACATAACACACGATGCGCTGTACATGGACTACGGGGATTGGCCTGGGAACACACCCCGGGATAAGACAGCAACCTAACACTGCACTTATTCGTCCTGACCTCCCTAGCACAATCGCCAATATCAGATGACGACACACCTGCCAGAACACACGACATCATCTAAGACCTCAACGATCTCTTGCTGATAACACCTCTGCACACGACCGATATTTTACTTTTGTGCGACTCGTTGATCCATATTCATGCCATGTCGCTGAAAAATGTACATGATGTGTGTTTTTTTTTTTATGCTTCCCTTTACACCACTGATTGTTGTCATGGGTACCGACCATGGCTGCTTACGATTGCGAAGAGCTAGTTACATGTATTCGGACCAAAAAACAGCAACAAAAACAAAAAACAAAAGAAAAGAAAAAATCCATAGACCTAACAACTGCCCGATAAGTACACGGTATGATAAGTACGCAATCTACTTTCTTACGCCGCCGGACCCCAGGGTTGTCGGCTGAAGGGCTGTGTTACTCTGCCAACATCAAACAGAATCTGTACTCTACGCAGCCGGCCCCTAGAGGTTGTAGGCTATATGCTGTGTCATTTCAGAGCTGTACAATAAAAGTCTTTAAAAAAAAAAAATGATAAGAGCTAATTATAGCCTTCCTCACTCTAGGGTTGTGGTCAATGGGGTGTCTTCACCTACCTTTCCCCACTCTGCAGGGTTGTCCCCTCACCCCCTTACTTTTTGCCCTCAGTATTGAACCCCTTGCGCTAGCAATCCGGAATAGCCCCGACATCCAGGGAATACCGTTTACTGGGGAATCCCATAAAATATCTCTTTTTGCGGATGATGTTCTTCTTTCTTTATCAGAAGCTGAAACTTCCTTACCGAGCCTACAATCGGAACTTGAACGTTATGAGCTAGTGTCGGGTTTTAAAATTAATTTAGGTAAATCATATATACTTAATCTCACCCTCCCGCCTGGGATGGTCCAAAGAATCAAATCCCTCACACCACTGTCTTGGGCTTCTTCGGCTATTCAATATCTGGGGGTGCAACTGACTCCAAGACTACATGGGCTCTACACGGCCAACTTTCCTCCCATGCTTGCGCACATCCAGGCTGACCTTACGAAGTGGAAACCACTCTTCCTTTCGTGGCTGGGTCGCATACATGCAGTAAAGATGACCCTCCTGGCTAAGCTTCTCTATTTATTTCAAGCTCTGCCTATAGAGATTGAGCGTGATTTTTTCCGGAAAGTAAAAACTATGATCCTGCGCTTTATCTGGCAGAGTGGATGGGCGCGCTTTTCTTACTCCCCGCTACGTCGCTCCCGCTCCGACGGAGGAGTTGGCCTTCCAGACATCCACCTATACTATAAGGCGGCCCAGTTGAGAGTGTTGGTTTAGTGGTCCCAGCAAGAATCTGAGAAACATTGGCTACATATGGACCGTAGCATGACAGGTCGGACTATATGGGACTTAGTATGGCGCTCCGTAAGGACAGACACCCGAACACACATCAGTACTCCTACACGCACCACACTTAAGGTCTGGGATACGGTCTCGAGTGACGAGAGGTGGACTTCATTCCCATCCCCTTTTACCCCTATTCAGCATAACCCTGCTTTCCCCCGGCCCTCCATGAGAGACCATTTGAGGCTTGGAAGAAAGGAGGTTGCCTGGCACTTACACATCTGTTCCACAACTCTGATCCCCTCACCTTCGACCATTGTATAAGAGATTTTCAATTGGAAAATACAGAAGATTACAGCTACACTCAATTGATGCACTGGGCCCTCTCCCCACAGATCCGGGAGTCGGCTACCCAGCCCCTTACAAAATTCAAAGCTTTTCTTGCCAGAACCTCCACTATGAAAAGTGTGATATCCTTTATCTACAGCTTCTTGCTTAAAATTGCCCTCTCCCCACGCCCTAGATATATGTCCATGTGGGAAGATATGATGAAATGAAATAAATTTGTACTTGTATAGCACACTTATACCCTGATGTGTCTTGGCGCTGTACGCATACCGCTGTGGAACCCTTCCTGGCTTTTCCCTGTGAAATGCCCACTCCTGGGCACCCCCAAGGTGAAGTCAGGCATCCCAGCGCTGTTGGGACCGTTGTGGAGATTAAGCAAGCTACTGCCCAGAGTTGCAGAGTGGGACCCATGATTAGAATAGGCACCGAGGCGACAATTATCAGGTCCGAGGAAATTGAGCCCAAGACCCGCCGAGGCGGGAATTGAACCCTGGTCCCGGGCCAGACCTCTGCATCAGGGTCTGCCGCTCTAACCATTGAGCCACACTTCTCCAACGCCCGATCTCTGAGGAGGAATGGGCCCACCTCTGGTCCGACATTGCTCGTTTTAATCACTCCACAGACCTCAGGGAAGCCCATCTTAAGACCATGATGGACTGGTATTTACATCCTTCCAAAATACGACAGATCTTCCCCGCATCATCGGATAGGTGCTGGAGGGGGTGTGGGCTCTTGGGTGATTTTCGCCACATATGGTGGGATTGCCCGACAATTCGTCCTTTTTGGGAGGAAATCCTGGCCCACATAAAAGAGATGCTGGGCTATCCCATCCCCACCTCCATGGCAGAGGTCCTCTTGGGGCTTCGTGATCCCGTCCTTGAACACCAGACCCGTGCTGATAAGATGATTATGTGGCTTTGCATTGGGGCGGCTAAAGTCACTTTGGCAGCCGCGTGGAAGAAGAGGGAGGCTCCGGCTATTTCTCTTTGGCATTCTCTTCCTGGAGGCTACTTAGCCTGGAGCGGATGGCCGACATCTTTAGAGATGACTACAAGAATTTTGAATTCAAATGGGGTCCCCTGGTTACCTTTCTTTCTCGAGGCCTGCCATTTGCAGTGTGCCCCTCTATCGTCAGAGCACTCCATCTCTTTAAATTCTGATTGTTCTGCCAGTGTCACCTAATATCCCGGCTATGTGTGGACTGCCACCATCACAAGGGGGGTGGGGAATGGGTAAGGGGAGGGTTGTTTATTGTTTCTTTCACTGTCACATAGACACATGTTCCACGTTGGGACTAGTTTCGCTATGCCATGTCAATCTTTTTTGCAGTACCCCAGAGGCACCATTTGATAAAGGAGATGTCACGGAAGTTTGCTAAGTCACGTAATGTCCTGTCTAACTGCTCAGCAATGATACATGCTTTGAATGTTTTCTATGTTGGACTTGTAAGCTACGCTCCGGGTTGTTTAGCAGCTGTATCGTTTATCTGGCCTATTACATGTGAGAGAAGCTGATTTACTTCGATTACGGTACTTAGTTAGCATGTCTATCAAATCCTTGTTGAGGTTTTTTTTTTCTCTGTCCCCTGCGTGGGACCCTGTGACGATACATTGTGCCTTTTGGGTATAGCAGTAAATGAGCTAATCTAACAATGACTGGTGGCTTACATATTTTCGAGTAGGTGCGTGAAACGTCTATATTTAAATGGGAAAAAAGGATAAGGCATGCCCTGTAGTCCCGGTTTCTTTCCAAGTGCTTATAGTTTTCCAGACAGTTTGCACTCCCGGTGTTATGATATATTTTTTTCTCTGCTTTCACATTTCTTTCAGTATTTCTCCATATTGGTTCTTTGCCCACTCATTGGTCTTCATCTATATCTTTTTTGTGCTCTTTGAAAAAACTAAGGTAGAGCAAGCACATTTACTGAACCAATAAATCTACATATGTACTTGGAAGCCTGCCTAATTTAAGCTTTATAAACATATAAAATATACTCATTTGAAACTTTTATCATTGTAGTGTACAAATACATGTTCACATCTGCAGCTACTTAATGTCTGGCTAGAGCTATTGCTGTCTTTCAGAGCTTATGTCATCAGTACAACAATGCTTAGAGAAAAGGGCAATTTGTTATTGAAAGTGCCATTCACATTTTGATGAGCCCACATTAGAGGCACTGGAGGTTGTATCTCTTAGTCATTACATTTGAGTTGCTCCTCTCTTCTTGCCCGCACAAATGACTTTTTTTACTGAGTACTGACAGAGGGGATGGCAGTGAGATTGAATCATGGAGCAAGTACATTTTCTGATGTGACTCTGTATTGAATGGAAAATGTTAACAGGGAGATGTCTGTAGATTGGAACTCCATTCCCCCCCACATCAGGATGACCGCCTCCTTCCCGAAATTCAAGATACTACTCAAAGCCCTCTTTCTTGAGCGGGCTGGATCGTAACGAGAACCCCTCATCTGACTTTGATAGATCACTATCTCTATGCTCCCAGAGAGAGCCGGATGACTCACCCTTGATCTCCACCATGTTGTGCGCTCTTGCTGATATTGTATAGACTTTTACTTCCCCCTGTTCTCCCTGCCCTGCTTTCAACCTACTTGTCTTGTTGATGCTTACTTGTATTCGATGTGAAGTGCTCTGATACCTTCGGGTCCAGCTAGCGCTATACAAAACTTAAATAAATAAAATAAATAAATAAATAAATAAATCTTCTTCAGAAAAATAAATTAGGTTCAGAGAAAGTACAGAAAATAACAAAGTCGTGAAATGAGTCTCACAATTCGTAAAAACACATAAAACGTAAAAAGTATTGCGCAGCCGGAGCCCGTGGAGGGTGTTTCAGTGGGGCAGAGAGGCGGGGTGCGGGAGTGGCAGAGTGGGGGGTGCTAAAAACCGGAGTATGGCTAATTGAAGGTAAGTAAACAATTTAATTAATAAAACGAATTTCGTAGCGCACCCTGCATCACATTTTGCGATGCAGGGCGCACTATGAAATTCGTTTTATCGTTTTATCACGGGCCGTGGCGGGTATTGCGCTAAGCTCGTTTGTTCACTTTCCCAGAAAGTCTCTGCTGCTCCTATGGAGCTTACTCCATACCTCAGTATGGATGGAGCGGGCGGGTCTAACTAGTGCTCATGTAGCCTGTACATCAGCTCTGAATAGGTTCTGTAATCCATTAAAGTTTTTATTAGCCAGGAGCCTGCGCATCCTCCTCGGAGCAGTGAGTTAGGGTCAACAAAATGCATCTCACCCATCATGGGCAAACATAAAAGCATAAAGTAAATCCCTTACGAAAGAGGAGTTAATGTTTCACCTTTGCAGATGTTTTGGTGAATGCCCTTAAATATGTGTGTTTGCTGGATGTTCAAATTTAAAGGCACCCTGCCCTGGAATGATCACTTCCCACCTACTTCCAGCTCCTGCAAGTAGATTTCATCACATGAAAATATTAATGTGTTAGACCTGGCATCATTGGCGTGAGTCTCCCTTCCATTTTGACGGATTGCCTCCTCTGTTTTGATATGTTTTTGCTGGATTTATGCTTTGGGCACTGTGCCACTGCTAATCAGTGCCACAGTGCAAGTGCTCCCTATGTTAAAGTTATGTACTAATTGGTTATTCCATGATTGGGTTATTTGATTTACCTGTCAGCCCCTAGTACAGTGCACCATGTGTGCCAAGGGCTGGTAAATCAAATGCTGCTGGTGGGCTTGCAGCACTGGTTGTGCCACCCACAGAAGCAGCTTGTAAAGTGTGTCTCAGGCCTGTTATTGCAAGGCCTATGTGTAGTCTAGAACTGCCATGTCGACTTGGCCAAGTGCACCCACTTGCCAGTCCCTAACCCTTCCCTTTGCTTCATATTAGACACCCCTATGGTAGGCCCAAGGGCAGGGTGCATTATAAGTAAGTATAAGGTAGGACATGCTCTGATGTGTGTAGCATGTTCTAATAGTGAATTACAGCCATTTTCGTTTTCCAATATTGAAGGCTACCTGTTCTCATAGGCCAGAATGGGCAGTTAGATTATTCCATTCTTATAATCCTAACTGACTCAGGGAACACGGTAGAAATTTTAATTTAGTATGCCTGAACTCAGAATAATAAAATACATCTTTTAGTAAAGTTTATTTTAATATTCTGTGTTTGCAAATACCACTTTTAGAAAGTAGGTATTTGCCTGCCTAACCATTTGAGCCTGACTCCGCTTGTCTGGGTTTGTGAGTGACAGTGCTGGGGGATTCCAGGAGACGGGCTGGGGCAGCCCAGTGGTGAATAGAGAGATCTGCATCTAGATGGGAGGTAGGAGTTGCACCTGGGACCTGAATAGGGCTGGGCCTTCCCTCTACAATGCTGGCTCCACCTCCTGTGGCTTGTCTGATGTCTCTACCCTGCACTGAGAAAGGAGAGGAGGAATCATGTCAATTGAGTGCTCCACAGTATCTTCCCTCCCCTGTGCTGGCCCCACCTCCTGAGGGGCGGCTGATGCCTCTGCCCTGCACAGTGAAAGGAAGAAGAGAGTCATGTAAACAAAGTGCTCAGGAACTGGTTTGGACTAAGCAGAGGCCTCTCTGCCTTCAGAGAACAAAGGATTATGGGGTATAAATATTGGGACCCTGATCCCAAGAAATGAGATAACTTCTGGAACAAGAAACCTTTCTGCCAAGGAGAAGAACCAAGGAAGCTGCAGGAGTTGTACTGCCCCTCAGCCAGTGTGCTGTTTGCTGGGTTGCCTGCAGTGGTTGCTTCATTGCCAAGGGAAAGGAGAAGGAACTTTGTAAGGACTTTCATCTACAGAATATTCTCCAAGGGCTTGAACTGTGCTTGCCTCCTGCTGAAATCTAGGGGACAAAAGACTTCACCTCCAGCTCCCTCCTTAATTTGCTTACTGACTCCAGCCACTTGCGTGCCGCTGGGAGTTGGAAGCGCGATTCATCGAGAAGAAGCGTGTAGCCGCCGCAGCTGAAAGCATTGCAACGCCGGAGAAGCAAGTCTTCGTCGCATCTCCCTGGAAGCGTGTGTTCATCGAAGCTGCCTGGTGTCGCCTCACCGGAGAAGCGTGATGCCATCGTGAGAATCGCCATTGCATCACCGGAGAAGCGTTTCGCAGGGCCTGACGCGGCTCAAAGTACAGAGTCGCCGCAAGGCTGCCAGGGCATCATCGCATCGCCGCATCAAGGGCGCCATCTTCTCGCATCGCAACCAGATCATCGCATCAAGGCACCACCTTGCGCACCGCAACGGGCCCACAAGCCGATAATCTACGCATCACCTCCGCACCGGTAAGGCTCACAACGAGTCCCCACTCTGCGCAAGCATTGAGGAAGGACGCAACCGTTCCCCCGGGTCACGGAACCGACGCATCTCCCCTTTTGCGAGCCTTTTGTTCACTTTGCGTTACGCATCCAGGTATTTTGTTTTTTTTTGTTGGTTTTTAAAAAAAAATTTTATTGAAGTTATTTGCATTCTCTTAAATCAGGTACAAAAGTATAAGTCTCACAAGTATACACTGTCATTCTTTTCAATATAACATATTGTGCAGAAAGTTACTCAAAATACAATCCCCAAATCTGTTCAAACTTTTTTATCCCCCCAACTCATTTTGCATACATTTGTTCGCATTTCCTGACCCTTTTCATTTTATCAAACCATTCCTGAAACACTGGAACTTGTAATGAACACCAGTTCTGCAATAACAGTGATCTAGCAACAGCCATTACAATATAAACCAACTTTGTCAAATAGACTGAAAGTTTACACTCAGGATCAAAGCCAAACAATAGTATTTTTACGTTGCAAGGAATTGAAATCGCATAATAGGTTTTAAGAAAAACAAAAATTTCATCCCAAAAAGACTTAATTTTTGGGCAGTAAGCTATAATGTGAGACCAATTTGCTGGGTCACATCGAAAGCATCTAAAACAATTAGCAGACGTATTATCATACATTTTGGCAATAATTGCGGGAGCACGGTACAAAAGCCATTTGCTAAAAAATAACATTCTTCGCCAATTTGCGCCACGTAATGAACCAAAGTTAAAATGATTAATAGTTTTCCATATATCAGTAGATAACACAAACGTTTCCTGTGTATGCCATTTTCGTATAGCTTTAGAGCTCATCTCTTCCTCCAGACTCTGTGCCAAGGAATGTTTCCATTCCCTAGGTTTCTTTATAGCGATATTTACAAAGAGATCTTCTGCCAGCGGAGAAGAAATACTAATATTACTGGGGTCTAGTTGCGCCAGAGTTTTGTAAATCACAATATAGGACCCGATTAGCAAAAAGTTGCCAGGAATCAAACGTGTCATATCCTCGACAGCTAGCCAGGACCCATTCCCCATAAAGTCGGCTAACGTTTTAAACCCTGCGCGGCCCCAGTTTACAATAACTGTGGGTTCCATTTTAATCCTTAAAATAGCGAAAACACCAATTAGGGGAGTTGTTAAGTAGAAGAGGGGGAGGGAATATCTCTCAAGCATGGCATCTCGTTGTTTGCAAAACCAATTTAGGGTCTTGTATCGAACGAATTTAGGAGATTTGAGCACAAGAAGTGGGGATGGGATCTGAACTTCTGAGCATATTAACTCAAAGAATTTTTTTTATAAATAAACCCACACCTGGGTTTGTATTTTTAAATCTATCTAAGTACTGCGCAAAGTATGCAAAATAATAATCTTTCAATTTTGGTAATGAGAGGCCTCCATATTCGGTTTCTTCGTATAAAGTCAGTATGTCAATTCTAGGCGGTTTTTTTGCCCAGACAAATGCAGAGAACATAGATTCTATCCTGGAGAAAAAAGAGCCAGGCAAAAAAACAGGGATGGTGGAAAATTAAAAAGTTAAAAAGGGGAAGTATTGACATTTTAATCAGAGCAATTCGACCGAGAATAGATAAGGGTAGTGAGTCCCAGCGAGCAAACATTAAGCGAACCTTCCGAAGCAGAGGGACAAAATTAAGTGTATATAGATCCTGAATTGTAGGAGAAAATAAAATCTTTTAGGTTTTGAATTAATACAACCATGCAGATCTGGATGTAATACTGGGAGTGCTCCCCCACACACCAAAATTTCTGTCTTTATTTTGTTAATACGGTAGCCCCCTAAAGCCTCAAATTCTTCAAAAATCAGAAGAGCCTGTGTCTGTGATGGAAGATCCGGTTTAATTAATAGCATAATATCATCCGCGTATAATTTTATTTTGGCCATAGAAATAATCGGGGGGACAATCTGTAGACAATACCGAATAGCTACAGCAAATGTTCTATGAAAAAAGCAAAAAGAATAGGAGACAACGGGCAACCTTGCCTACTACCCCGCTGAACAAAAATTGAACCTGCTAAAAGTTTATTAATGATTATATTAGCTGTGGCACCAGTGTACAGATTCTGTATTAAATTAATGATTTGTTGTGGGATCCCGAAATTTTTCAAAATAATAAAAAGTGTATCCCAAACCACTAAATCAAAAGCTTTTTCTGCATCTAATAGTAGAACCACAGCCTGTAACCCCCGTGTCTCAAAGAAATCTAGTGCCTCAATCAAAAAATGTGTATTTGTAAATAATTGCCTTCCTATAATAAACCCGTTTTGATCGGGGTGAATCAAATCCGCCGTGATATTATTAAAATGAAGTGACAGTAATTTGGTAGTGATTTTATAATACAAATTTAATAGCGTGATCGGTTTGTATGAGTAAGGGTCCTTAGATTCTTTCCCCTTTTTCAAGAAACTAACAACCGTAACTTCATGAAAAGATTCGGGAACTTGCCCACCATCAAGCATAGAATTTAATAATAACAGAAACAGATCACCAAAGGAACTGAAGAAAACCTTGAAAAACTCGGCAGGAAGGCCATCAGGGCCGCAGGCCTTACCCAATGGAAGATCCTTTACAACTAATTCCAATTCCTCCTTGGAAAAAGGACTTTGCATAATTAGTTGATCATCTAAAGATAGACTGGGAAATACATATCTCCCCAGAAAATCAGACAAATTTTGATGGTCGATGGAATGCTGTGTACTATAGATTTTTTCATAGTGGGAGAGCATTATTGAACTTATTTCCGCCTGAACAGATGTCTCAATATGAGTAGCAGGATTTTTTAACAAATGAATCATATTCGTAGCTGCTTGTTCTTTCACCTGCCAGGCTAAAATTTTCCCCATTAAGTTGCTTTCTTCATAGACTTTCTGGGATTGTCTACGAAAAACCTCTTCGCTCTGTGAAAAATAGTGGGCACTAAGTTCCCGCTTGGCCTCACTGAGTTGTTTCTGAACATTAGAACTTGCATTACAATATCGTTGTGTTATTAGGTCCTGAATTTTTTGTACCAGAGAATTCCTAATTTTTTTCACGGCGAGCCACTCAGCCGCGTCTTTGCTTATGACTATTCCCCAAATAAAAGCCTTTAGGGAGTCCCAAATAACATGTATAGGAGCAGTACCTGTGTTTCGAGCAATAAAATCCGTAATCTCTAATTTAAGTGCAGAAACCCAGTTTATCTCCTGAAAGTATGCTTTGTTAAAGATCCATCGTTTTGGGATTTTGATATTGTGTCCCACAACCAAATTCCTAACCACCATCGCATGATCTGAGATACCATTATGACAAATTTTCTGCGAAAAAAAACTAAGCTGTCTAGAGGCCAAAAAAAAATCAATACGGGAGGATGATTTAAACCTACCCGACCAACAGGTAAAATCAGTTTTCCGTGGATTTTTCAAGCGCCATGGATCACATAGGTCGAATATTGACATGTAATTTAACATAGTCCTAAGGGATTTAGGTTTAGACTGTCTCTTGGGGGATGTGGTAGAATCTAAATTGGGGTTCATAAGTATATTAAAATCGCCACCTATGACAATATCCCCTCCCACCAATAACAAAGACTGAAACATAGCGTCATAAATCTGAGGATTATCCTCTATAGGAGCGTAAAAGCTGACAAAGGTAATTGGCCGTTGTCGATTTTTGAAACTACATGAAGCCCAACACCAACGACCCAGACCGTCCTGTTCTGTTTCGACCCCCAATTTTTTATTTAAAAAAAGAGCAACTCCACGTTGTGAGCTAATGGCGCATGAAAAACCCCGGAACAGAGCCCATGTTTTGAACATCATAAAATCCTCCTTTTTAGAAGCGGTGAGATGAGTCTCCTGCAACATTATAACAGCAGGATTCTCAGTCCTAATCCATGACTCTATGGCTCGCATTTTTTTCCCATTATTAAGGCCATTGACATTAAACGATATTAATTTCAGCCCCCCATTAATAGACATAATACATAATTCAATACGTCAAACATTGCGTCATACTTGATAGCACAGTAGCAACTTTTCCATAAGCAGCTAAAATCCTTATGAAATACTCTTTCCCAAAAAACGTTCCTACTGCAAAAAACTTCCATATTTTCACCTTTTTTATCTGAACCACCCGTATCCCCACCCCAGACTTCACCCGTGGCCATCTTCCTGCTGCCCTTACCCACGCCAGCATATATACAAAAGAAGGGGGTTCCCCGTGGGATCCTTAGTGATATAGGCAGGCCATAGGGGGGAAAGAAACCATAATTAGAACAGACGAGAACACCCTGCCTAGGGATATAATGGCCCTTACTGGAGGGTCCAAATGATATATGAACTGGGGTGATTAAACCAGAGGCTAACACAGTACACAGCAAACAACATGGTCAATTCAAGCAGGCTCCACCAAGGATATATTAGGAAAATATATGTTTTTATTTTTTTGTAATTGATATCACACAACAATTTTTTTTAATATAAAAGGATGAAAGATAAATTATCCTTAAATTTCACATGATATATTTTAGAGCATAAAAGAAAAACAGATCCTGATCTGATAATAAAGTGCAAAAAAGGAATTAATATCACTACATTAAGACCTACCCAGTAGCAACCACACTGCGACCACACTTACACATTCACTCATATGTTTTCTCAATCTCTCATTCTATCATTCAGCTTTCAATCTTCCATTCATTCTACTAATCCTGGCGTATGCAACGCATCAATGTTCACTATATTCCATAAGTCGGGGTGTTATTTCAGGCAGATGACTTTTACAACGGTTCCAGAAGTTCTTAGGACAAGGAACCGTGTTCCTGGGGACAAGCGCCGACGCGCGTTTCGGTGATAGGCCAATGAGGCCACACCTTCATCAGGGCTAGGGGCAGTGTACTGGGAGGGACACAGGCATAAAATCTGAAAGAGACATATAAAAGACAACATGGTCTCAGTTTTTCATACTATATAAATACACACAATGTTAACCAAACAAATACATATGTTCAACATATACTTTTCATTGTTCAAAATTCATTTTATCACTTCTAGTTCAGTCATTACATATAGAGGCGATGCACATGATATTGACCCCTTGCTGCTGCGCAATGTCTAGCCTCGTAGAGACACTCCCATAGTTAGATTCCCTAATTAGTGGAATCTATAGAAGGCATAATGATAGCCTGAGCTAAATGAACCGTTGATAATATTTTCACTGAACAAATCCTTCATCCATTTCTTTAAGCTATACATACACTTTCACTCAAATAACCACCTAACCATATTCCTAACATAGGACCTAAGATCCTAAGTGACACATTTTATCTCTTTTTCTCATAGTCAATATGTAGTTCTCCCTCGGGAGTACCCTCTGTGCTCACCATTGCATATAAAGTGAATACAGGACCGTTATTGGCCTTGGCTAATAAATGTACACACTAAGGTATTACCTGTAGGTTTATGTATTTTGCAGGAGACCACAAGACTATAATGGGGCTGCTGCACAAGGAGATGAGTGTATGTCTTTTATACTTCACAGGTCTCCAGGGGTATTTGTCCTGGAGGGGAGATAAGGAAAGATCCTTTGTACTTTTAATTATAGATAATGGTAGTGATGGCATACAATATCTATTTTCGCATTCAGGGCTTCTAAGCTTGTCTCCCTTAATCTTGAAATAAGTTATCAAATCCATCCATCATAAGTACCTGTGAATTCTTGAGACAAAAAACGCCCGAATATTAGATGAACGGAGGCTGGGTTTTATAGTTCTGGGTGATGATGTTATTCAATCGGCCTCCTGTGAAAATGAATAACACACATTTGTTCTGGATCCCTTTTAACTACATAAACCTGTCGTCTACTAGGTATATCACACAGCTTTTTTTTGTACCTGGGTCTATTTATGTTCCAAAGGTACTTTTCAACACGATTCTTAATAAAAAAGTGGGTTGATATAAATACTCTGTGTATCAGGTAGTTTTGCTCGGCACTCGGGTATACATCACAGTTTCTGTATGAAAAAGGAAGTAATACAACCACATTATGGTGACGAGTCCTAGATCTCTTTGATAAAGTTGTCCACAAGGTTATGCAATATACATACCGGGACCATCAGTGTGCACCGCAATACCCCGTTTCCTGTCAGATGGGATGACCCTCACTCTGGATCCTGCTAGCTGTTAGCGGAGTAAAAGAGGGGCATATGTTACCTTTTTTCTGCCACCTAGTCCCATCAGAGACTTCCGCATAGTGGTTTGGAGATAATTACCTTTCATACACGAATGGATGTATCTAGGGTGGGGTTCCTTCTCGATTATACCCACTGCCTCGGGAAAAGACCGGGCGAAAAATTCCTATTGGTACAAAACAATAGACGGAACCTGTTATGTCTCTATAGAGGTAGGATCTAACTCCGTCTAGTCCCTCGGTTGCAGTTCCAAGACCCTTACCTTAAAAACGATGCTCGTTTCTTTAGGTGGGGTTCCGCTGACAAAACCGGTCGGCCCACTGCCACGAGGACCGCCGGGGCAAACGAATTACTGATGGTAGAAATAACGAGAGGCAGGGCCTGTTATATCCTATGACAGCTAGTGTTCAATGAAGTCTAATCTATTGGTAGCCATTACAGCCCCCTTACCTTCAAGACGGTGCTTCTATTCTTTAAATGGGGTTCCGCCGACTGGATCAATCGACCTATCCGTGGAGACGGGATTCTCGCCCGTTTCCCTTCCGCCCTTGTTTAAATACAGAAAAAGTTCGCGCCTCACGGAAAGTGTAGTCAGCTGTGTAGGCGGGTGCGATCATAGATGACGGACTAATTCCTTCTATCAGGACTCTAGTCGCCATCTTGTGTATACTCGTTTCCAACTATGTTTACATAAGATGTCCAGGCGCACCCATCTAAGTAAAACCGACCGACGAGATGACGGACTGGTTCCTTCTGTAGGGACCCAGTGGCCATGTTGTGTAAACTCGCTCACCTTCACATTTATATATGAGGTAAACGCGCACCCATCTTAGTGAGCCCAACCAGAGGGGTAGTCAAATATTCGCGTCGAGTTTTACTAATTCTAATAACTATCCAGAGCCCATGCTTTCATGTGAGAATCCGTTATAAATACCACTCACAAATTTCACAGATCACACTAAATTAATTTCGGTGCCCTTAGATCTCTATATTATGTGTCAAAAATGGGCAGGAGCTCCATTTATAAAAATACCTGGTGCCAAGGACAATCTTCATTTAATCCTCCGTCCATGGCATTCAGAAAAAAAATCCAGAACACCTCCCGTTTTTTACGG
Source organism: Lissotriton helveticus (assembly GCF_964261635.1). Taxonomy (NCBI): domain Eukaryota; kingdom Metazoa; phylum Chordata; class Amphibia; order Caudata; family Salamandridae; genus Lissotriton; species Lissotriton helveticus. The sequence continues at coordinate 592,262,747 of NC_136067.1, read as the reverse complement.
AGGCATACTGGGTCAATTCCTGGGCTTGCTTTTATCTTTTCTAAGATAAACCAGCGGAGTTCCAATTCTTTGTGGTCTTTCTCAAGCCAATGTGCTACCAGGGGGGCGGCTAACTTTTTATTCCTGATATTAGACTTATGGAAAGTCTAATATCAGGAATAAAAAGTTAGCCGCTGGTTTATCTTAGAAAAGATAAAAGCAAGCCCAGGAATTGACCCAGTATGCCTCCGTAAAAAACGGGAGGTGTTCTGGATTTTTTTTCTGAATGCCATGGACGGAGGATTAAATGAAGATTGTCCTTGGCACCAGGTATTTTTATAAATGGAGCTCCTGCCCATTTTTGACACATATGATAGAGATCTAAGGGCACCGAAATTAATTTAGTGTGATCTGTGAAATTTGTGAGTGGTATTTATAACGGATTCTCACATGAAAGCATGGGCTCTGGATAGTTATTAGAATTAGTAAAACTCGACGCGAATATTTGACTACCCCTCTGGTTGGGCTCACTAAGATGGGTGCGCGTTTACCTCATATATAAATGTGAAGGTGAGCGAGTTTACACAACATGGCCACTGGGTCCCTACAGAAGGAACCAGTCCGTCATCTCGTCGGTCGGTTTTACTTAGATGGGTGCGCCTGGACATCTTATGTAAACATAGTTGGAAACGAGTATACACAAGATGGCGACTAGAGTCCTGATAGAAGGAATTAGTCCGTCATCTATGATCGCACCCGCCTACACAGCTGACTACACTTTCCGTGAGGCGCGAACTTTTTCTGTATTTAAACAAGGGCGGAAGGGAAACGGGCGAGAATCCCGTCTCCACGGATAGGTCGATTGATCCAGTCGGCGGAACCCCATTTAAAGAATAGAAGCACCGTCTTGAAGGTAAGGGGGCTGTAATGGCTACCAATAGATTAGACTTCATTGAACACTAGCTGTCATAGGATATAACAGGCCCTGCCTCTCGTTATTTCTACCATCAGGAATTCGTTTGCCCCGGCGGTCCTCGTGGCAGTGGGCCGACCGGTTTTGTCAGCGGAACCCCACCTAAAGAAACGAGCATCGTTTTTAAGGTAAGGGTCTTGGAACTGCAACCGAGGGACTAGACGGAGTTAGATCCTACCTCTATAGAGACATAACAGGTTCCGTCTATTGTTTTGTACCAATAGGAATTTTTCGCCCGGTCTTTTCCCGAGGCAGTGGGTATAATCGAGAAGGAACCCCACCCTAGATACATCCATTCGTGTATGAAAGGTAATTATCTCCAAACCACTATGCGGAAGTCTCTGATGGGACTAGGTGGCAGAAAAAAGGTAACATATGCCCCTCTTTTACTCCGCTAACAGCTAGCAGGATCCAGAGTGAGGGTCATCCCATCTAACAGGAAACGGGGTATTGCGGTGCACACTGATGGTCCCGGTATGTATATTGCATAACCTTGTGGACAACTTTATCAAAGAGATCTAGGACTCGTCACCATAATGTGGTTGTATTACTTCCTTTTTCATACAGAAACGGTGATGTATACCCGAGTGCCGAGCAAAACTACCTGATACACAGAGTATTTATATCAACCCACTTTTTTATTAAGAATCGTGTTGAAAAGTACCTTTGGAACATAAATAGACCCAGGTACAAAAAAAAGCTGTGTGATATACCTAGTAGACGACAGGTTTATGTAGTTAAAAGGGATCCAGAACAAATGTGTGTTATTCATTTTCACAGGAGGCCGATTGAATAACATCATCACCCAGAACTATAAAACCCAGCCTCCGTTCATCTAATATTCGGGCGTTTTTTGTCTCAAGAATTCACAGGTACTTATGATGGATGGATTTGATAACTTATTTCAAGATTAAGGGAGACGAGCTTAGAAGCCCTGAATGCGAAAATAGATATTGTATGCCATCACTACCATTATCTATAATTAAAAGTACAAAGGATCTTTCCTTATCTCCCCTCCAGGACAAATACCCCTGGAGACCTGTGAAGTATAAAAGACATACACTCATCTCCTTGTGCAGCAGCCCCATTATAGTCTTGTGGTCTCCTGCAAAATACATAAACCTACAGGTAATACCTTAGTGTGTACATCTATTAGCCAAGGCCAATAACTGTCCTGTATTCACTTTATATGCAATGGTGAGCACAGAGGGTACTCCCAAGGGAGAACTACATATTGACTATGAGAAAAAGAGATAAAATGTGTCACTTAGGATCTTAGGTCCTATGTTAGGAATATGGTTAGGTGGTTATTTGAGTGAAAGTGTATGTATAGCTTAAAGAAATGGATGAAGGATTTGTTCAGTGAAAATATTATCAACGGTTCATTTAGCTCAGGCTATCATTATGCCTTCTATAGATTCCACTAATTAGGGAATCTAACTATGGGAGTGTCTCTACGAGGCTAGACATTGCGCAGCAGCAAGGGGTCAATATCATGTGCATCGCCTCTATATGTAATGACTGAACTAGAAGTGATAAAATGAATTTTGAACAATGAAAAGTACATGTTGAACATATGTATTTGTTTGGTTAACATTGTGTGTATTTATATAGTATGAAAAACTGAGACCATGTTGTCTTTTATATGTCTCTTTCAGATTTTATGCCTGTGTCCCTCCCAGTACACTGCCCCTAGCCCTGATGAAGGTGTGGCCTCATTGGCCTATCACCGAAACGCGCGTCGGCGCTTGTCCCCAGGAACACGGTTCCTTGTCCTAAGAACTTCTGGAACCGTTGTAAAAGTCATCTGCCTGAAATAACACCCCGACTTATGGAATATAGTGAACATTGATGCGTTGCATACGCCAGGATTAGTAGAATGAATGGAAGATTGAAAGCTGAATGATAGAATGAGAGATTGAGAAAACATATGAGTGAATGTGTAAGTGTGGTCGCAGTGGGGTTGCTACTGGGTAGGTCTTAATGTAGTGATATTAATTCCTTTTTTGCACTTTATTATCAGATCAGGATCTGTTTTTCTTTTATGCTCTAAAATATATCATGTGAAATTTAAGGATAATTTATCTTTCATCCTTTTATATTAAAAAAAATTGTTGTGTGATATCAATTACAAAAAAATAAAAACATATATTTTCCTAATATATCCTTGGTGGAGCCTGCTTGAATTGACCATGTTGTTTGCTGTGTACTGTGTTAGCCTCTGGTTTAATCACCCCAGTTCATATATCATTTGGACCCTCCAGTAAGGGCCATTATATCCCTAGGCAGGGTGTTCTCGTCTGTTCTAATTATGCTTACCCACGCCAGCCACTGAGTCTTAACCCTTATCCTTGAGGTGTCCTGGCATAACACCCCATAGCCTCACAATCATCCCCCCTACTACCCCCTCCACCCCTCCTCCATATCAATTAACGCCATCCTTTGATAAATTTCATAGGGGAAAAAAAACAAAAACACAGAGGTGTATTAACTATCTAACCAGGTGACATTTTGCTAAGCAGATCTTGAGCCTCCTCCACATCTGTCAACAAATAAAATGTGCCTTTGATCAACACCTTAAGTTTTGACTGTTGCGCAATTGAGGCCTGGGCCCTCTTGGCTTTAAACAGGTGTAACATTTTTGCGAACTCTTTTCTGCGGCGAGCTGCGGCCGCTGACATGTCGGAAAATATCCGACATTTAGTAGTAGCATTCGCTGCGAATTGGCCTTGTTTAATAGCCCTGGACAATATTGTTTCTTTAATACGAATGTCTGTGAAGTTTATCAGAATAGTACGGGGGAGAGCAGAGTTAGGAAGAGTTAGGAAAAGGCTGCGCAGGCACCCGATGAGCTCGGGTGATTGTCAAATCTCCTTTAAACTCCGGAATGACTTCATGTAGCAGGAAAGAAGAAACCCATTGGATCATATCGGACCCCTCAATTTTTTCCAGAACCCCTACTATTCTGAGGTTCGATCTGCGATTGAAATTTTCCAGTTCGTCAAGCTTAACTTCCTAGGCCTTGGACGTTTTGGAGCCAGTTTTGACGTCCTTCTTAACCTCGGACATCTCGTCTTCTAAGCCGGAAATTCTGCCTTCGGCTTCCTGGAGACGAGAGGGAAAAGTGGATACAAGGTCCTCAATTTTATCCAGTCGATTTTGAATCCCGACCAGTTCTGCCCTTTGGAACTGTTTGACTTTGCGTATCTCGTCTAGTATCAAATTTAACATGTCTTTAAACGTCAGCTGCAATGTTCCAGTAGTCTGGAGTATTTCCATTCCCTCCGCTACGCCAGATGCCTTGTAAATGGAGGCCAAATTCACCAAACTACCTACAATGTTATTTGAAGCAGTAGCCGTATCTACCGGGGGAGTCGCTGCCTTTAAAATCGCAGTCTTCGAGGGACAAGCTAATATTAAATCAGTAGCATTTGATATTAACCCATCAGTCTGTGAGGATGTAATACCTGAAATAACCGATGCTGAAGCTAGGCCAGGGTCTAAGCCCGAAGTGAGCAGGGTAGGGCTATTAGTTACTGATGAATTAGCCTTGACCTCGAACAAAGGGAACTGTTTTAAAGGTTTGTTAGTAACCGTAGTCATCAACTGTGTAACAGCTTGCGCAGAAATTTGTCTAGGAACACCCGTCTGCATTATTTCAGATACAGAATTACAGTCCAAAGTTTCTGCGGGGGTCTCTATGATACTAATGTTGCCAGATGTCTCTCCTGTCTCTTCCTCAGAGCTCACGGAAAAATCCTCCACTTTACCCCCCTGACTGGCTAATTTTGTTCAGGTCCTTGCTTTTTGTCGAATATAAGAAAAAAAAGAGAGCAGAAAAATGGAAAAAAAAGGTTGAAACAGTTGCAGTTATTGCATTAGGCTTACAAACGTGACACTAGTTCATGCTTGTTGATAAGTAGTGGGTATAAGAGGTGGATGCGAGAATTCGGGAAGGGGATGGGAAAAATATATGGATTGAGAAGGAAAAAAAACAAGTTGAGGAATGACTATGGGCCAGATGTAGGTAGCCAAATACCGGTCAGTAACGGCCGATTTCGGCCGTTACCGACCGGTAATTGGCTTTTGAGATGTTGGTGGGTAGTTATTTACAGAATCTGTATATTTACAGAATCGGTAAATTTACCACTTCGGTATTTTACCGAATCGGTAAACATACCGATTCTGTAAATCCATATGTAGCTCACACTCCTAAGAGTGCCACAGGCCCTTAAGAGTCGGTATTTTACCACCCAATCGTATTGGGTGGTAAAATACCGAATTCAGGTGTGCAAGCACACCTGTGCAATGTGACACACAGACATGCCCTTAGGGCCTGTATGTGTGCCACATGTCACACAAGCCTGTACTTGGGGTGCTAGAGGGTGTCAAAGTGACACCCCCTGCACCCTTGCAGGATTCGGTATTTACCGATTCTGTAAATACAGAATCGGTATTTCACCTTGATTCCTATGGGCTTCAAGGCCCATAGGAATCAATGTGAAATACCGATTCGGTATTTACAGAATCGGTAAATACCGACTGTTACAGAATCGGTAAATTAGAAATGAGATTTACCTACATATGCCTCCTTCCTATTTACCTACTCTTAAATACCGATTCGGTATGATTCGGTATTTAAGAGTCGGTAAATAGGAATTACCTACATCTGGCCCTAAATGAGGTAAATTTGTTAATGGTCTATCTGTAAGCAGGCACTTTTAATTTTTCTATGCTCTCCTTAATAAATCCTGCTGCCCAAGGGAACATTAACCTGCCCTCACCTAGGAAGACAGGAACTAACTTTTTTTAACTTAAGTTCGCGCCATACGAGCTTCGGTTCTTCTCCCAGGACTGAGGCCCGTTTGGAGCATATAGTGGGCATTTCAGCATGAAGGGTAACACTGCCTCTATCACTGGATAGGGGGTGAGTTACAGACTCTTTGGTGATCTGGCTGGGCTCATGGCTCAGACGTTTGATTCTTAAAGTTGAACTAGGCTTACATAAAAGTGTACAGTCAGTCATAAATACTGAACGGATCAATAATTGACCCCCATCGCACTAAGGATGGATTTTCCTTCGCTATATTGTGAACATCACTTCCATGAACAAAGAAGTGAAAGGCATGTTTTTTTTTAGATGTATTCTAAGATAGCAGTCAAAAGACGGAAATGAGATCCAGTATTTGGAACATGAAAAAACTGCTCGGAGGAGAGTTTGAGAAGTTGTTGAGAAAGCCTGAATTATGTTCAACTGGCAACACGCTTTGCTGTCTGCTTCTAGAGTTGCTAAAATGTTTCATACATTTCTGGCTTTGTGTAATTATTTAGGGATACATATCTTTTCAATGACAACATAGATTTGCAGAGTTGAGAAAAAATCAGAGGTGTCGATGACGAAATGGAAAAGGAAATGAATACATGTACAAGATGCAAGTCGATTTCCAGATTTACTTTTGCGAAGAAAAAATATATATGATTTTAAAAACATATTGGAATGGCTATTAGATACATTGTCTAGTTCGGCCTTTAAACGATCTGTCCACATTGACGGATACAAGAAGCATTATATTTTTATAATGATCACGAGGATGGATTGCATGCATTATACAATTTGTCCTCAAGATGAGGCTATTGAGGCACCATAATGATTATCAAGGCAGGATTTTATTTGGGTAACATAGAATAAATGTAATTGTTGTTATTTCCACCAAACATCACACAGTAATAATAACATGTACCGGTTTCCACACGTTTGCTGGCCTTGCTAAATACGATCGGGAACCGTGACAAAATACCACAGCAAAACTGCACAGCTGAACCAAGTAAAATGTAAGCTGTTTTCTACTTCCAATGTAGACAAGGTCTTACTAGCGAAAAACGACTTCTAATCAAGTGGTTAAAATAAAACATGAACTCAAATAGGACAAGAAGAATTGCGCATTTACTAGACAGGGATCTCGGTGCTAAGGCCTCTAAAATCTTTCCAACTGACCTTAATACTAGTGTCAGTGGCTGCTGCCAGGAATGCATCTGCAAAAGTTCATATCAGATACTACCCTTTTGAGGTATTGGCTTTTGAATACTGTATTGCAAAGCACTAATATGTTAAATTGGGACTTCCAAGTAGAAAGGGAATACCCCTATCACGTCCTTGCTATGTGCAATTTAAACAGGGTTTTATATAAAACACAATGTTGTTGTTTTTTTTTCGCTGTTGCATAGCTTGGTTTTTTTGCAGTTTCCAGGCTTTGGGAAAGCAAAAAAGTTATGTTTGTACATGCAGCCCTAAATTCAATTCTCAGAATAAATTCTCAAGGGCTCACATTTTGCCCAAATCGAATAAAGCAATGGCACCAGGGAGTAGTTGAGCCAACCAAGAAGTCAAGACGTTGAAATTTGACAAGCATCTTCTTAATGCATCAAACTAATGGACACAAATACAACAAAGTCCATGAGAAGCATATGTGAATATCCTAAAAAACACAACAAAGTTCCAGTGACTATGGATAAATCACATCCGTGCCCGCATTGGTGAATATCTCGAACAGGTTTTGTATGATTTCTGTGTGTAGGAAGTTGAAGATATTCACCTCCACCATTTACAACCATGCCTTTGGGTTGCAGTAGAGTGAAATGTTTGCAAACATCATGTGCATTGGTTTCGCATTAACAAATGCAAACATTTAATTACATAAAGCAGATGGTTTACTCTCACTAGGGATGAACCTTTGTTAGGGTTACCATTAGCAGATCACAAGCTCTTTTCAATTTTGTTGTGAGATAGAAAATGGATACTGCCTACAAGGGCAAAGAAAAGCCTGATATTTCCCTTTTTTAGGTCGAGCATCAGCGCGCATGCAAGAATCACTCGTGCTGAGTGTAATCCCGCCTGCTGCTTGCAATTGGTTCACTCCTGTGCCGTTTATCTTTACTGGCTCCCTATTGGTTAGCACTCCGATACACAACTTCCTGTTTAATGTGAGGAGCAGCGGAAAAACTAAAAATTGCTTACACTTGTAAGTATTAAGTGTTCTTTGGGGACTACTTGTTTAATTTATTCACTACTAGTGTTCCTAGCCGTGTTGATTGTTTATGTCTTCGGGCGCCGCGCTTTATATTTAGCACGACGCCCGCTGGTATTTATTTATTTAGCTGCGCACATGCCTTCCCTACTAGTGTTCCTTGCCCTGTTGATTTTTTATGTCTTCGGGCGCCGCGCTTTATAGTTAGCATGGCCCCAGTGGTTATTTATTTAGCTGCGCCTGTATTTTTGATGTATTTGGGCACCAAACTTTAAATGTAGCACGCTGCCCGCTAATATATATTTATTAGTTACAAACATATTTTTAATGTATTTGGGTACCGCGCTATACATGTAGCACGACGCCGCATTTTATTTATTTATTTAGCTGTTTGCTTACTTCAGGTATGTGTTGTCCTGTGCTAGCCCAATGTCCTTTCCATCTGTACGTCACATTTCCCACTTTGCCCTCCTGCACCTTCTCCCTTTAACCTTTTGCTTTGTTTTTCCTCCGTGCGGTGTCTCCCCCTCCTCTGGTGCATCCTTCCTGTGATAAGTCTAGAATGCGTTGAGCTATTTCAGACTCGTGCTGCGCCTTCCTCTGCTGTAGCATGTGTCCCTTCTCCTTCCCTTTGACCTCCCCTTTTGCCCTCTTGGGGACCGCTGCACTTAATTCCCCTTCCTCTGGGTTTCCTCACAGAGCATTGTGTAACACAGAATTAAAACAAGATGAGCCAGCTGTACCTGCTGCGCATGCACTGGGACCGGGCTAGTTTTGCTTCTACAGTCCCAGTACCCGGCACCCAGTGCTGAAGCAAGCAGGTGTTTTCACCAGTTGTAGTAGGAACTAGACACCCGGTACTGCTGTGGGCCGGTGGCTTCCCTTCATCATTCCCCAGTGCTCCCCTCCCCGGTGCCGGACAGCATGGGACTGAAGTGGAGAAGCAGTGCCCCGGAGGAGTGGGAGGCGCAGCTAGGGCTGCCCACCTCGCCGGCCAGGGGCAGCTGGGTGTTCGGGCAGCGCTGGCTGGTCCTTGGCCTCTTGTCTATGTTGGCATTCATGAAGGGCTTGGTATGTAACAGCTGGAGTCCCATTCAAAGCTCGGCCATGCAGGCGTACGGCTTCTGTAGCCTGGACATTGCCCTGTTGGAGCTGTGGGAGCCCATCAGCTTCCTGCCTTGCTTCATCTTCATGTAGCTTATGACAAAAAGGGTGAGTGCCGACCTGTAGACCTCTTGATCCCCTCCCCTTCTCAAATGTCATTGTTCCCCTGTTGATCTCTGGCCCGCTGTTCTATGAGACCCTGTCTGTTGACCTCTGGGTACCTGTCCCCTCCCCTGACTCCAGCACGCCCATCCGCTGTCTCTTCTGCAGTGTGCCTTATGACGACTTACCTTCCAATGCCCACTAGAACTATACTAATGGCTACTGGGCCCAATTACTAACAACTCGTTTTTTGAGCTTCCAACTGCCCCTTGTTTACGGTATACCTACTATAATTTTTTTGTGGTAATTGAAAATCTAGTATTGGTTGATCACCACATCTCTAATTTGTAACTATTAATTTGCCACCTCATTTTTTTTGTTTATGGGTATCTTCACTAGGAGGTTACAGGCCAGTGAGGAGCCGTGTTTCAAGTTATGATCTTTACTTTAACAAATTGGCATACTCTGGTTCTTAAGGCCTATCAGGAAGGACTCCGCAAGCATTGATTTGTTAAATAAACATACAGTAGACAGCATTGTTTACAGCATCTTGGAGACATATGGTCCCAAAACATATGGGATCCCGTAATGTTTCTGGTTAAACTTTATAAGATTCACCCATCTGCCTGGAGTCAGGGGAATTCACAGTCTCACCGGCACATCCAGGGGTAGAAGCCACAAAAACAGTATGGGCCACAACGGAATTAGCTGAGAGAGTGCTCAAAGAACAAGCGCTTAACGTAATCAAATAGTGGGTATGCAGTAATAAGAGATAAATTGTATTTAATCACCATACAGATTAATTCATTGTGCATCTGAACTGCATACACAAACTTCAGAGTCAAATATATTTTATTGGTATGAATTGTGAAAGCATTGCATTGTTGGTGCTCTCAGTGCAAATGGAAAAAGGGAGTGAGAGGTTTGTGAGGGACAAGGTAAAGGTGGTGTGACAGTGTTAACATCACATTCAAGTCGTAACGCCTTTACAATTAAGGTAATATCAGTGTTCCCGTTGTACATCACACATAGGTAAGATTCATTCTTTCCTTTTATTCTATGGTGTGTAGCAATTGAGGCGTAGTCTACGTTTCGACCCCTGAAGCGTGAGAAGGGTTATTTATCCCTCATGTTGGGGTCTTCATCAGGACAGAAGAGAGAGCATGTAGAATGGCGGTCGGCGAATCTTGCGTCACGTCTGGGGCCTGGTAGTGCTCCTAATCATTTTTGAAAACCTCATCTAATGGTGTGGCGAAGCTCACTGAAAATTCTTCATGAATGTGTCTTCATCTTGCGCCACCCTTCATTCTGCATATGAGCTGCAGCAGTCCGCAACATGAGGGATAAATAACCCTTCTCACGCTTCAGGGGTCGAAACGTAGACTACGCCACCTTTACCTTGTCCCTCACAAACCTCTCACTCCCTTTTTCCATTTGCACTGAGAGCACCAACAATGCAATGCTTTCACAATTCATACCGATAAAATATATTTGACTCTGAAGTTTGTGTATGCAGTTCAGATGCACAATGAATTAATCTGTATGGTGATTAAATACAATTCATCTCTTATTACTGCATACCCACTTTTTGATTACGTTAAACGTTTTGGAAGATAAACTATATAATGTGGTGCCTTAAAAATATACATTAATATAAAAGAATTGTACAAATACTTCTATTGAACTCGGACCACACCCTTTTTTTGTACCTACATAGTGACCCAGGTCCAAGAGTTCTGAGGGCTCACCCCTTTATTGAATTCCTACAAAGAACAAGCGCAGCTTAATAGCTGGGGCATAAATCTTCGACCATTTGCAAAACCTAGATACCCAGAGCCTCTGGCATTTGATTGCCAACAGCGGAAGGTACATAATCGGGTCAACCTGGACTCCCAATCACTTTCCGTACTGCGAGGTGCACGCAGCAACACCCCTGACAATCTAGAACGAAAAGAGCAAGGCATCAGAAGGCAACATGTCATGAAAGAGGCAACCCATTTAGACTGGAGCTGGTTGTCCAGGACCTTAAACAACAAGTCGGAAAAACATTGACAAAGTAAGTCTGATACCGGGAAATCCTCTAAAATTTTCAAACTCTGCTCCTGGAATATTAATGGTCTAAGAGATAAACTCATGGACATGGAACTAAACCTTTACATGCAAAGATTCGATCTTATTGCATTGCTAGAAACATGGACTTGCTCACCTCCAGCACTCCCAAGCTATACCCTGAATTTCATCTCTCCTACACAGAGCGCAAAGTTTGGCCACAAAAAGGGAGGCATCGCTATATATAGTTCAATAAGAAGCATATTTACAGTAGTGCCACTAGCACACAAACTAGACCCACTGAACGCAATGCAAGCACTACGAATCTCCATTCGGGAACAGGTCAAAAATGAGGAGATAATTCTGATAAACCTTTACTTACACCCCCGAGGAAAGAAGCAAGGAGCCCAACAGCTGAAAGAAGAGCTCATAAACCTACTAACCACAGAGAAAACAAACAGTCTGATCATCAGTGGCGATTTTAATCAGAACATGCTCAACAACCCAGCCACAGAAATCACCACAGATGAGGACCCATTCGTTTGGAAACCATGCCCTCAAGATAACTCTTCTGGAGGCAGAAGCACAAAAACAGCACAGCGACTCCTAGCGACACTAGAAGAACTAGGTCTCCGAGCACTAAATGGAAGACTTCCAGTGGATCGCCCCCAAGCGGCAACGTTCCATAGCACAACGACCAGTTCCACAATTGACTTTACCTTCCTCTCCAGCAACCTGTTTCAATCGGCAAGAGATTTCCACATCGGCTCACTAGTCTTCAGTGACCATTTACCTCAAGAAGTGACACTAGAGGCCTTCACAATCCTAAACCCTGTATGTGCCAAGTGGCACAACTCAGACTATACTGCAAATGATATACAGATAAAATGCAGAACAGAGGACCCTCAGCGCCTTCTGCTCCACGCTAAGTAAGCACTCGGAGAAACGCAAAATGTAACAACAGCTCTAATCGTGAGCTGGGAGAAATTTGCAAAAACACTACGCAACAATATGGGAAGAAAACAGGGGAATAACCGGTTTGAAGGAGCTGGCAAAGCAGAGAAGCACATGCGGTACCATAATCTTAGAAACAATGCTCATCTAAAAAACCTAAAGACTCATCAGCCAAGTACTAAGAAGTCTAAGGACAGATCTCGCCGCCAAAGAAGAGTTGAGGTGGCTAAAGTGCGACCGCAGGAGGCTGATCTGTCGACTTAAGCGAGAAGCAGAAGAGTATCTTTGGGCAAAACTCTTACAAGATGCCAAAACTAAGAACAGCGCACAATTCTGGAAAAAGATCAACAATCTGTCCAAGGAGTGGAGTCAAGGCATTAACTCTTATGTCACAGAAGATGACTGGACGATCTTTCTTAGCACGCATTTCAACGATACTGACACAAATAGCCAAAGAATATCTAGTCCCACAAAGAACACTGAGGGTCGATTAATGCTGCGCTGCGAACACCACGACCCTCAGCAGCTAGAGCAGGCAATCGCAATCACATATGCACTGATTAGCAACAGAATCTCAAAGGGAAGACGTGTGGGAGCCCCTGAACCAAATGGGATTCCCCCATACTGTTCAAGCAAGATCCGGAATATTGGGCAGTCACTCTTAAACCAAAGTTCGAAAAAATCCTGCAGACATCAATAATCCCATCATCATGGAGGGGAGCCATCATTTCACCTATCTTTGAAAAGGGAAACCAAAAAGACCCAAAAAATTATCGGCTAGTGGCCCTGCTCGACAACAAGGCCAAATACTTAGCAGGACTCCTACTAGAGGAACTGACATCATGGGCAGCTGAGGTTTCAGCAATTCCATACAACCAAACAGGCTTCTGCAAAGGTATGGGTACTACCACCAACATTTTAGCTCTTTCTTTATTAATCGATGCTGCCCTTGAAGCGAAGCAACCACTATATCTGTGCAACATTGACTACAGCTCAGCATTCGACCATGTCAAAAATTAAAAAAGCTGAACATCCCCCCGTTGCTCTTAAACCAACTAATTCTTCTGCACAGCGAGACATGGGGCAAGTCAAGTTAGGCTCTGGCGAATACCTAACAAGGAAGATCTTAACAAGCACAGGGGTAAAACAGGGCTGTGTACTGTCCCCAATACTTTTTAATCTTTTCATGAGAGAGCTATCAACGCTGCTAAATGAATGCAACTCGCATGCACCAAAGCTAGGGGGCTCCCAGCTGTCGAACCTCTTTCACGCAGACAACGTGTTACTTATTAGCCGGACCCCTGTAGGCCTACAGCGGCAGCTGGACATTACTTCAAGATATTCTGTTGCTAACAGGCTTAGCATCAATCGCGAAAAATCTAAAGTTATGTGCATTAACCTCCCCCCAAAAAAATAACACGGAATTGGCTCTTGGCATCCAGGAAGCTGGAAACGGTCTGTGATTATCGATATTTGGGGGTCATCATAGACTGCAAGGGCTACTACAAGCCGCAATGTGAAGCCATAAAAAGGAGAGGGCTAATGGTTGCAGTGGCACTCAAATGTAAAATACGTGGTCTCTGGTCCAAGCTTACTACACCTCATGAAGGTGATTCAGGCAAAATTAATCCCAGCCATCACTTATGGCAGCGAATCAATGAGGGAGAGGGAAGCTTCCTCAGTAGATGGAACAGTAGCAAAGGCGCTACGCATGATCTTTAGCCTTCCTAGGCATACATCGCCCGCTCAGATGGGACTAGAATTTGGGCTACCAAAAAAGAGCTGGCACGTAAAGGAACCGACATAAAAAGCTGGTACAAAGTAAGCAGGGGAGATCCGAAAACTCTAAATGCTCTCCTGTGGAAGGAACTTCAAGATAAAGAAACTTGACCGGCAAGGCTGTACTTGGAGGCCGCTATTGATCATCTCGGCTTACGGCAACTATGGGAACTCCTAGGCTCCCCAGCAGGCTTTAAAGAGGTGGTCAATAAGACAGTCCGAAAAGAATCATTGTTGCAGGACAAAGCCGCCTTGATAAAGCGTGCTCACGGCTGGCTTACAGTTCAATTGTACATCAAGCCCTCGCCCCAAGCTTATCTACAGACAGGCTTCTCCAAAAAAACAAAAGAGAAGTGCCTGAAATTTCGTCTAGGGCTATTGCCGTCAGCGGCGCACCTACCACCATGGTTACGGCCGCAGCTACCAATAACATGCCAACTTTGCGGGAAAAGCAAATAAAACACATTACATCTCATCGCCATCTGCAGTGAACTCATTCAAGAACATTGCTCCTTCTTGAGACCACTTTTCAACAACCGTAGGATACGGACCTGCAGGCAAGCGGTGCTTGCTTGTTTCAAAGATGATGACATCCAACTGAGCTGCCGAATGGTAAAATTCCTTGAAACAGCGGAAACCCGTTTCAAAATGTTGAAGGATACCCAAAAAACCTAGCAGCACCGCGAAGGATGAGAGGATCAATCCACCGGTACCCACAAAGAGCAAGCTACAGCTGGCACTGGCAAAGAAGTAGGCAGCATTATGTCGGCATGAGAGTCCACAAACAAACTCTAGGAGAGCATGGCCCCGGCAGGGGCCATGCTGTGGACTGCTTTACTGCTTTAACCATCAGGAAAAACAGTAGTAGCACCTAGAGAGAATTACACTAGCAGCCCACCTAAGATGCAAGAGGATATGGACCCAACAGATGGACTACCCAGCTTCCACCAAACCATCTGCTGAGAACGCTCAGGAACACCGCACCGCAGTTCATCGCATCAGCCCCTCGAGTAATGAGATCCAAAGCACGCTTGCTCCATGGTCGAGCCTGCGCTAGGCATTTGGTGAGGATGAATAATAAGCTGCATTTCCCGGTCCAGCACTAGCAGAAGGGATAAAAAACCAAGGCCCCAGAATTTCACCTAAACCTCATGTTGCCATCCACCAAGCCATGATTCTCACTAGGTGGAGGACAAGGCTGAAAGTAAACAGCCACTTTGAAATATACTGAATAACAATGACCCTTATAACAGGGATAGCCCGACTGTTATCATAATTAATCACTTTTGCTTAATTAACGCAAATATGTTTTTATTGAAGTGGCACCTTCAAAATGTTCTTATTGCACTGGCACTTTACTATGCTACCCCTCGGCCGGCAACAATGATGAACTTACTGCACATCTTATCATGATAAATAGGCTTTGTAACTGAAATCATACTTTATTTTAACATTGATGCTGCTGTCTTAGTATGTTTTTTACTGAAGGAATTATTGTCTTAATACGTGTGAATCTGACCTAACTTTTATCAACTGAACTCTTTTCTACATTGTAAAGGTTTTACATAACCATGTACAAGAAAGTTTTATTATTACCATCTGTTGTCTTTCAGAACGTACATCTCAGATTGTGAAATGTTAAAGGTTATTTGATTTTGTTAGTTAAACATATATGGTGCTTCAACATGTAAGCGTTTGTGGGAAATGTACTCTTCCATGTAGGATGAAACAGAACTACTTTAGTGGTGCTACAACAGAGATCATGGTAGGGCTAAGTTGAACCAGTTCTTGGTTCACAACTCTCTGGAAACATCACTTACTTTATAAAACACATAACATCAAAGACCTCAGCATAGTGTGTGACATAGTACTATGCATCCCTTCTAAATAAATGAAGCATTAAAGGGCACTAATTCCTAATTATCCTTGTTATGAAATCTCCTACAGATCCCACAACCCTTCTGTTGAGTTTATTGGATGAGAACCCTGATCATAACATGGCTGAGCTACCGTAGTGTGATCTACCCAAACCTTTCCCACTCCTTGACAGGTAGCAGAATCTTCTTAGGGAATCATTATTTTGCTTGGCCACTGGTTTATTCTTGGGTGCACTGGGCTCATGGCATTTGCCACACTTTCCAGATCTATCAGGTCTTTATATCAATTCCTGTTAAGTTAAAGTTGAAGCTCCATTCGTATGTAGGCAATACTAGAATCATCTTCAATCTCCCAAACAAAGTATGGATTTCATCTAGTCTGGACCTGCTACAAATGGAATGACTGAACAGTGATTAGTTGTGTGTTAATGGGGCCAAAACAGAATTCTTGCTGTCTGCCTCATGGTTGAAACTAACTGAAATTAAATTCAGACGGGCCAGACGGTGCTTAGTGCCACCCTAGCATTTCCCTTGTAGGCTGCAGTCTATGGGTGTGCTCTCTGAGCAAGATGGGCTGCTATGACCCGATCATGCCCTCGTAGCTTCATTCTAATGACGGCTTCCTGCAGTGTTGGGCTGAGTTGAACATTTTGTCAGGGCTGGTTTTGGTTTCCAGCAGCCTTGAAAACTGAAAAGTATTCCTGATACCATAGTTTCTCCTCTGGAGAAAGCTAAGGCATTTGATGCCATTTAATTGATTCCATCCTGTTTATGTACAGTAGTAGTTTCTTCATGGTAATATCTTCAACTATCAAGTTATCTCAGTTCCATTTCAAGATGAGAAGCACAGATCAGGGTTGTAAAAGTCGTAATTGATTATTTGCAGATCCTTTTAATTGGTGTACAAAGAGATCTATTCAAAAATTGTTAAATAAAAGAATTGTGCCACACGAGAAGTAGTTAATACTCCTAGGGGATATCAAAACGTAATCTCATTAAAAAAACACTGCAAAAGCTCTTCACATGTACGATTAAATCAAATCATAATTTCTCTGCACAGGGGTTACTGGAGCAATGGCCCGAGTCATCTTCAGAATCTGGTCTCTCTGTTACCTGACAACAATGAACCTGTGATTGGCAACCATGCTTTACATTGACCAATCAAAAGACTTGTTGAATTCTAGTTGTTCAAATTGGCTTTAATCTCAGTATTAAAACTGTAGGATGTAAAGCCTGAGGTCTGTGGAACTGGTGTGCTCCCATCCCTTGACTGGACTCTTGACTTTGACCAACCACTAGTTTCGCCAAACTTGTTCCCAAAGAGATAAAATGCAAAGAGGATTGCGGTGATGAGAGGAAAAAGCGTGAGGATCACCTCTGTTTTGGCAAAACTTGGCTAGTGTTGTAAGCAGAATGTAGTGATGAAAGGAAAGTGGACAGAGGTCTGACTTCCTGGTGTGACCTGCTTGTAGTCCACCTCCCCTGTCCCAATACAAAACCCTCCTGCCCCTCTTCAATACAAAGTTGGTGAATTATATCAGGCCTATATTTAATTATTCAAATAACCTTATTTAACAAGTGTATAAAGAGGTAAGACCAACCAAATTCTTAGGAGCATCTGTTTGACTAACCAACAGGGACTTGACAGCATGAAAGGGCTATAAAACATCAGCAATTAATATATACGTCACCCATCGATGGAGAACAATTGTGGACCACTAATAACCCTTCATCACATACCATGCTTCTAAAATAATCTTGATATGGCTTTTCGATTCTGAACTTTTGTTGATTTGCTGTTTTTTTCTATGTTACTCTAACTATTCTAAGTAGTCTTAGTCAGTTGAAGTCAGGCTCTCCCAGAGACGTTGTTCCTTCCCCCATTTTAAATCTAGTCTTTGACACGGTGTCCTCCGCTATCCTAGTCACAATCAATGCAACATTTTCAACAGGATTGGTCCCCCCTGTATGGAAGCAAGCAATGGCCAAAACCCTTTTAAAGAAACCAAATTTAAATCCAGAGGTGTTAGGGAACTATCGCCCCATATCATTATTGCCTGGTATTAGTAAAATTGCTGAAAAGCATCTAAACTCTGGGCTCGCTACATTTCTGGAAAGCAATAAAGGCCTTCACCCCTCCCACAATGGTTTCAGGCCCCAACAGGGGACCAAGACTGGCCTTCTGGCAGTAGTTGAGGAAACTGAAAAATCTTAGACAACGGAGGCTGCACTGCCATTGTGCTTCTGGATCTTAGCACAGCCTTCGACACAGTCAACCACCAGTTGCTTACTCAGAGACTCAGAGAAGCCGGAGTGACGGGCATGGCCCTTAAGTGGCTCTGCTCCTTCCTGGAGGACAGGTCCTTTCAGGTATTCCAAGATGAAATTACCTCTGAACCTAGGCCGCTAAGATGTGGGGTTCCCCAGGGATCTCCCCTGAGCCCCACTCTTTTCAATGTCTATATGAGTCCCTTGGTTGGCACTGTCAAACTCTTCAGCATTCAGATGGTTAAATATGCCGACGACACACAGCTGATTGTCTCTTTTAATCACCTCAACAAAACTGGCCCTGATTTAACAGGTTGCCTTAAAGAGGTTTCGTCTTGGATGGAAGCATCATTTCTGACACTCAATGGGTCCAAAACGGAGCTGATGCTACTAGGCAATCCTTCACCCAGTTTTAGTCTACCTTGGCCTAGCTGCTTTGGCCCTACTCTCTCATCTAATAAATATATTAAAAATTTAGGGGTCTGGCTGGATCACAAGCTAGATTTTGGAGAACAAGCTCGGAAGGTGGCAGGCAGCTATTTTGGGCTGCTGAGAATGTTACGAAAAGTTCTCCCCCGGATTCCTTTCCCCACCAGGAAAATGGTGCTTCAGGCCCTTATATTCGATTACGCCAACGCCCTTTATTTAGGAGCTCCTGTCACCACCATCAGGAAACTTCAAACTGCAGAATTGTGCAGCCCACCTGCTGCTGAATATTCCCAGACGACAGTCAGCTAGGACCGCTCTGGGCATTCTGCACTGGCTGCCCATTCAGGAGAGAGTTCAGTTCAAGGCATTATGCATTGCACATAAGGCACTGCTAGGTAATAGCCCGCCTATTTTTCATTCCATCATCTCTACGTATCACCCTAACAGAGTCTTGCAGTCTAGCAACAAACAGATGCCGATTGTTCCCAAAATTAGGAAAGCACGGATTGGTGGTCGCCTCTTCTTGCATAATGCAGCTAGGTTGTGGAACACTCTTCCCTTGGACATTGGTTACGAGCCCAATCATCTGGCCTTTCGGAAACGTTTAAAAACTTTTTTGTTTCCATAATGCTGGTAATTAGTTCCTGAGCTGCCGCCTCTAGCGCTGGGATGCCGAGGTAACCATGCGCTCTACAATGCTTATTCAATGCAATTCAACTAGTTTGATAAAATGCAAGACTCTAAGCTATAATCTATTTTCCCTTCTATCCACCCTTGTGAATCTATATACATGTCAGTTGAGGTAAACCCAACATCGTCAACTATATAAGCATAGATATCTTTTATAAAGTTAGTGAAAAGTGAAGATTTTAGCACAGCTTTCCCAAAATGTGCTCTTAGCTATAGTTAAATTAAACAAGTTCTGCGTTGGAGAGAGGGTACACCAGGGATGAGCGGGAGAGAGCAGTGAGTCCTCCCAAATAATGTCTACCATGTTATTTTGGAAAGTGTGAATCTTTTTTTGCATAGATTGTAAATGTTTTACTTGAAAGCAACACAGTCTTTAGCCCTTACTAAATGCCCTGAATTTTCGAAGGCCTGCGTTAACTTGCCCTTTTGTCTTTACCATGTGTTCTGACATCTGATGCGGTCACCTGTAGAGCTGACTTGTAGTAAATCATGATACCGGCAGTTTGATTCCTCGTTCCAAGAGTGTTTCATAATCTGTTTCACGTCCGATGTTTTTCATATGTGCAAGACTCGCGTGATATTTACTGAATGCGTAATGCACTTCTTTGAATACAAATCAGAAAATGGTGTTGGTCCTGTATGTCTGGTTCAATAAGAAGGGAATAAACAAGAGGTGGTAGAGGAAGTAAATTGAAATGTTAAGAAATAAAACCTGGCTGATGTGCTTGAAATACCTGGCATTTTAGGCCTACAGAGCTAACTAACGTGTTTTGAGCGCATAACACCTTGTAAGCAAAATGCCTATCTTTTTTGTTTGTTCAACATTGATCCATCTTCAACTCAAAAAAAGTTGATTTGAGCAAAATGTAATGGGTTCCTAGTGTGTGCTGCCGGACATTCTGAACATTTTGAAATCGTTTTTTTTGTAATGAATAACTTTTAGGGTGTGTGCAAACGCTGCCATATGATACGATGCTGCTTAATTTTCTAAGTGTTTTTATAAAACCTAATTGGCGTTGATATGTGCTTGTAGCGAGGTGGACCCCCTAGAATATGCTTTTCAAGATGGCTGTGGGTATTCGTGCAGACCAGACTTTGGAGTATTGATGTTGGTTGAAATTTTATGAACGGAATAGTTATATGGGGGTCGGCATAGTTTCAGTGTATACACTATATAGCCCGTAGTATCAAAAATGAGAGGTAAAAAATGCGAAAACCAACACTAAGACTTCTCAGGAAATACAACAATTTTGTACGGATTCCCATCACTCACCATTCCAGGTGACATGCTTCATCATCAGAGTCTCCTTTAACAGGGCTAGCAATCCACCCAATTGATGGAGGAGCCCAAGGATGTTTTCAAAGTTCGTAAATGCAGATGTGAGCAGATGTAATTTATGTAGTGTATGGGAAAAAGTGGTGCAGTGCAAAAAGATGTGAGGTGAATACTAAAATTGAAGCGTTATCAGACGCCTAATTTAATATTGTCTGAAAACGAACAATGGTTAAAAACAGTGCAGGAGGATAGTTTTAATAAATAGCCATCCATGAATGTATAATGGTCAACATGTTTCAGCACTAGACGGTGGAAAAGACACCAAGTGCTTTCATCAGGACCAAAATTATTATAACTGCTACTGCAAACAGTGAAAAATTAATGCAAATACTGTAAAAGGATACTTCATAGAATAGTCTTTAAACAGTGACAATTCCTCCAACCTCTCAGACAATCTACGAAAGAAACAAATGGTTTGTGCAACAGAGAGTCTAATAGGAAATAACATTTATGTCTCATTTTTCGAGTGGTTAAAATTAACCATCCCGTATTCCCAAACAATGGGTTTACACATAACATCCCCCTTACCTCAAGAGTATGGAGGAAAGGCCTCACCCCACCTGGCAACAAGCTCAGGGCAAAGGAGGCACCGCTCTAGGAAGGAAACATAACACCAAACATACATTCCATTGGTGAGTCATTCTTCCTATACATATAAAACCACAGCGCTATCTGTCTATGAAATCGATAGGAGCCCCTATCGCTCAAATTTACTCACTCATAGCCATTTGAAAAAACCCTTTTGATTGTATTCCGGGGATAAATGTCTTACATGTACCCAGATCGTACTTAGTGCATATTATGTCTAACCTAACGGTCATCTCACACCTCTATAGTTAACTACAACAAGTCCCAAAGGCCCATATGCCCATAGTCTCAAAAAAGTGCCAAAAATGTGCCCTCCTCGATATAGGTAACCTCTCTGTTGGAGAGCGTGACCTCCCATGTTCTTTATGCAAACCAAATCTCGATGGTAGTATCGCAATGGTAACAGTCATAATATAAAAGGCATGTGCTAAAAAGGATTGTTTACCCCATGCGTAGTTCTTACACCGATAATTACATAGCGCTTTGATTTACAATCGTCAGTACAGACGCTTTAATACAGACGCTTTACCCCGACATCAAATTAAAAATTCAAAAAGGGGCGAATTTACAAACAAGTCTCCATACCTTTCCGTTGGTACCTCGGGCTATCTTCTAAGCCGTCTGGGAGGTACCGACCACCGGGAGTACAGCTGTTTATAAAAATGCTAGAAGTCCCAACCGGTAACAGTGCGTGATTGCGATGGTGCGAGAAATCAGGCAGTTTCTCGCGTGATCGCACATCCAACTACAAAAATCCCCAAAGAATCATGGGATATGTCGTTTTTGAGTAATTTATGATGTGTTTGCCTATTTTAGCAAGGCAGAAACGATTTCATAAGTGAGACTGGATTTACTTTAATGAAAATAAACATTATCAAGCCTTTTTATTTTTATGGTGTTGATCGATCTTTGAAAAATAACACAGATGGTGCGAGAGTTCCAGCAGCTTCTCGCGTGATCACGCATCAGACTACAGAAATCCCCAAGGAATCATGGGATATGTAGTTTTTAAGCTATGTATGACGCATTTGCCTATTTCAACAAGGCGAGAACAATTTCATAAGTGAGACTGAATTGATTATATGCAGATAGTGTAATGTTGACTGGTCATTGCAAGATAACATAAAAAGTGGATAAATCCTATTTATATTTCAATCAGCAACATATATTCAATGGTAAAGGTATCTCAGATTGTTACAGATCGCAGGTGGCCTCTGTTTATCATAAGATAGACCACGGAATGGAGTCATTCAGCCCCTCTATGTCGCTCTTGAGTCTGAAAACCCACTTTTGTTCTCTTAATAAGAGAAACTTTGAGATGTCAGTGATGTGTTGTGGGATAAATGGCTGTTCCAATATAGTCCATGCCATGTCTTCTGGACGATGGTTCTTTTCAAGGTAATGAGAAGTGAAACGGTTAGCCTGTTTTCTACACCTTATGGTACTCATGTGTTCCATAATTCGCAATTCTACTTTGCGTGAAGTCATCCCCACATATTTCATATTGCAAGGACAGACAATTAGATAGACCACCTTCTCACTGTTGCAATTCGTGAAGCTTTTTTGAATCCAAGGACAATCCGTGCCAATGTCCACTGTTTTGGATTTTTTTGTCAGTGGACAGACTTTACATAGTCCACACGGAAAGTGTCCCTGTACCGGTGGTAAGTCCCACATGGTGTTTTGAGTTTGCGAGGTTAAACTAAGAGGTCTAGTATGAACAAGTTTGTCACGCAAATTGCTGTTACGTTTAAAAGCAACAAGAGGTTCTGGCAACGTTTCTCCCCCGAACTCATTATTGAGTTTTAGAAGTCACCACCCAGTAGCTCTGAAGGAGAACCTGCCGTTCGGGCAATTTCTGCGGTTCCGCAGGAATTGCTCGACTAGTGACAGTTTCCACAGATATGCAGATAAATTGACATCTAATCTCTTGCAAAGAGACTATCCAGTTAAATTGTTGCGTCGCGCAGCAAAGCGTGCTGTTAACAATAATCGTGACTGCCTTTTAGTAGTTAACACCAAAAAAGAGACTAATTCCAGACTAACATTTGTGAATACCTACAGTACCTAGTCCAATGAGATAACGAACACTATCCGTCGCCATTGCAAGATACTCAATATCGGGAGAGAAACATTGCCAGAACCTCTTTTTGCTTTTAAACGTAACAGCAATTTGCATGACAAACATGTTCATACTAGACCTCTTAGTTCAACCTCGCAAACTCAAAACACCACGTGGGACTTACCACCGGTACAGGGACACTTTCCGTGTGGACTATGTAAAGCCTGTGCACTGACAAAAAAATCCAAAACAGTGGACATTGGCACGGATCGTCCTTGGATTCAAAAAAAGCTTCACGAATTGCAACAGTGAGAAGGTGGTCTATCTAATTGTCTGTCCTTGCAATATGAAATATGTGGGGATGACTTCACGCAAAGTAAAATTGCGAATTATGGAACACATGAGTACCATAAGGTGTAGAAACCAGGCTACCCGTTTGACTTCTCATTACCTTAAAAAGAACCATCGTCCAGAAGACATGGCATGGACTATATTGGAACAGCCATTTATCCCACAACACATCACTGACATCTCAAAGTTTCTCTTATTAAGAGAACAAAAGTGGGTTTTCAGACTCAAGAGCGACATAGAGGGGCTGAATGACTCTATTCCGTGGTCTATCTTATGATAAACAGAATGTAATTATGGGTGTAAGAACTACACATGGGGTAAACAGTCCTTTTTAACACATGCCTTTTATATTATGACTGTTACCATTGCACTACTACCATCGAGATTTGGTTTGCACAAAGAACACGGGAGGTCACGCTCTCCAACAGAGAGGTTACCTATATCAAGAAGGGCACATTTTTTGCACTTTTTTAAAACTATGGGCATATGGGCCTTGGGACTTGTTGTAGTTTACTATAGAGGTGTGAGATGACCGTTAGGTTAGACATAATATGCACTAAGTACGATCTGCGTGCATGTAAGACATTTATCCCCGGAATACAATTAAAAGGGGTTTTTCAAATGGCTATGAGCGAGTAAATTTGAGCGATAGGGGCTCCTATTGATTTCATAGACAGATAGCGCTGTGGTTTTATATGTATAGGAAGAATGACTCACCAATGGAATTTATGTTTGGTGTTATGTTTCCTTCCTAGAGCGGTGCCTCCTTTGCCCTGAGCTTGTTGCCCGGTGGGGTGAGGCCTTTCCTCCATACTCTTGAGGTAAGGGGGATGTTATGTGTAAACCCATTGTTTGGGAATACGGGATGGTTAATTTTAACCACTCGAAAAATGAGGCATAAATGTTATTTCCTATTAGACTCTCTGTTGCACAAACCTCTTGTTTCTTTCGTAGATTGTCTGAGAGGTTGGAGGAATTGTCACTGTGTAAAGACTATTCTATGGAGTATCCTTTTACAGTATTTGCATTAATTTTTCACTTTTTTACAGTAGCAGTTATAATAATTTAGGTCCTGATGAAAGCACTTGGTGTCTTTTCCACCGTCTAGTGCTGAAACATGTTGACCATTATACATTCATGGATGGCTATTTATTAAAACTATCCTCCTGCACTGTTTTTAACCATTGTTCGTTTTCAGACAATAATAAATTAGGCATCTGATAACGCTTCAATTTTAGTATTCACCTCACATCTTTTTGCACTGCACCACTTTTTCCCATACACTACATAAGTTACATCTGCTCACTTCTGCATTTACGAACATTGAAAACATCCTTGGGCTCCTCCATCAATAGGGTTGAGTGCTAGCCCTGTTAAAGGAGACCCAGATGATGAAGCATGTCACCTGGAATGGTGAGTGATGGGAATCCGTACAAAATTGTTGTATTTCCTGAGAAGTCTTAGTGTTGGTTTTCGCATTTTTTGCCTCTCATTTTTGAGACTACGGGCTATATAGTGTGTATTGGCTATTAGTTTGTGGGGCTGCATATCCCGATTAGTCTTTAAACTTTAGGCCTCCGACCCCAAGCAAGTATTTAGTGTATTCCATAGTTTCAGTGTAGCCAAGGAGTATACGTGTTTATCAGAACAGATCTATTTGGGTTTGCTCCTTGTCCAATGGATTACTTGTTTGTCTTTGCAAGCACTGTGTGCACGTTTGAGTAGTGCTTTTCCTACTAGCCCCTTATTATTCTTATGTACAGCATTTCTAATTAACATGCTTCTGTAGCTGCCTGTAAATTGTGTTGTACTTGCTTATATATCGCAATTACTACTCTCCTGACAAGGCACTGAAGTGTTTTACAATGAGTAGTACGCTGTTCCAGAACACAAGATTAGTAGTACTGGCTGTTTGTCAGAGTGCTGTGAGGGCCTTATGATTTGTCTGCTTGGCTTAAGTTTTCTAAAAGCCATTTTTTGCAACCTGCGATCACTGGTATGTCTTGGATGGTGCTTGCCTTCTGCAGAGTATTAGGCATTGACAAAGTGTGGAGCAGCATCTGGTATGTTCCTTTGAGTTGGATTGGATATGACCAAACTACACCTTCTGATTGGCTCTAGCATTTTGGCGGGTGCATGCCGGTGCAGAGCAACAGACTTAGTCATGCGTTTTATTTATTAGTCCTGTTTGCAAGATAGATGTGGCCATCGATATGGCTTCAGAAATGTTACTGTTTCCCTGTATTGTCACATTTGTATAGTGTTTTGTGTCTCTTACAAGGCTGCAATGTGCTCCGATTTGCATCAGTATTTCGGTGCCCTTTTTTAGGTCGAGCCTGGGCAGCGCATGTGCATGCGCTGCTCTGCGAGGCATGCCCACTCTTCGCCCATATTTGCATTGGCTTGTGTCATTGCCCTTCGTAAATGCTGGCTTCTGATTTGTTTATAAGTTTGTAAGTCCCTCCATAGTACCACCTTGTTTTCATTTGTAAACTCCTATGAGGACTGGCCCTTTTACTTCAGGGTTAAAAGGTATGTCTTATTTAGTCTGCAAGCATTACTTTCTTTAATAAGTTTCAGCTACTGCAGGCACGGCATGCTTTCCTACAACATTCAGCATGCTGTGAGCGCTTTAACTTTACAAGCAGCCCGGGACAATGGCGGCCCCTTCTTTGAAATGCAATAGGTCCCGCATTTACTAGAGTTTGAGCTATTGCCATTGTAAATAGCAATGCCTTTTATTCATGTGATAATTATCAAAACAGATAAATAAAAGGCATTCTCATTTACAATGCCAATAGCTTAAACTCTCGGAAATGCAAGACCTATTGCATTGCAAATCCTTGTTTTCTTTCCCTCCAGGACATTGTGGGAGCGCACACCTATCACAGCAGATGCACAGATATCTCAAATGGCCAGCTGCACATAGGCAGAGGCCACCAAAGTGCTTTTTGGAAACAGTGCAAGGGGTATCCTTCCAGAGAACGAACATTTGTCCCAACGTCGTTCAGAACCTTTAAGAATGCACTGACCGATTGTCAGTAGGGTGCCACCCAGGTATCAGAATAAGTTATATTAGATGGTGCTCTCCTCCAGACTGCTGAATACCTTCTTTAAAACTGAACCTGAGAAAAAAAACTGGTGTCCAGAACTTGATCAGAATACTTTACAGTCAATTTTCTCTTCGCTTGAACAAGCTTGCTCAGCTAAAGTTCTATGAGCCTGCCAACTGTTGCTGCTGACTTTACCAGCGTGGGACTGTCAGGGCAACCCAGAGTCCAATGACATAAACAAATTACCTGGAAGCCTTATATTTTCTCATCAGAGATTGAAGGGCTGAATCAAGAAATAACTTATACAAGTGGAGGTGCACAGAATAATAACACTGCCTGGTGAGCATGCCGCTTACTGCAATACCTTTTATTTATTTTATTACAAAGGTCCAGCACCCAGTAGGCCTGCAAGTTAGCCATACTGAGAAGGGCATGAATACCTCCAGTGTAATTACTTTTTTCCTACTGGGCTCACTCACAATTGTCCTAGTGGTCAGACTGAAGCCGTTCCCCTCCCATATCAAGGTTGGTTCCTCCCCCACCCCCGAGTGTGAGCCGCTGACCTGAATTCGCTAGGATCAGCAGGCTGCCAGATATATGAAGGGGACAACACCATCTGACTATGTACTTGCAGATCGCTTTATCTTACCAGAGACTTTTCTCCACCTCCTATATTCCAAAACAGTTTTGATTTTGTTTTCAGAATTAGTGTTACAGTGATTTTGACTGCCATTGTCCTTCTTTTGTTTCAGCCAGTGTTTGGCATCTGCAATCATTACAATCACAAGCAGGAAGGTTTTCAAATTCATAACCCACTAAGGAGGTTTAAGTGATAAGACGGCAGTACTTCATTTTTCTGTGTGGTGTTCTTAATAAGGTATAAACCACGCCCACTTCATATTTGTCAGTATTGTTTGAACCACTCCCTTGTTGTATAGGTACTAAATTGTAATAGATTGTGTTTCTCTTTTTTAGAAATATTCAGTTATTCATCATGGTTAGTTGGCAGAGGTATAATCTTGTCCAAGGAGGGACCACCACTCTAGTCAGGTTAAGCTAGATAAACACTAAACGATAATCTGTGCTCACCCTCTGGCAGCTTGGAACAGAGCAGATAAGCTTATCTAAAGAGTCAACATATAAAGTATTTGTGCAATACACACACACACACACACAGTAACACAAGGAAAACACCACAAAAATACTCCGCACAGTTAGGAAAATAGATTATATTTTATGAGTAAAACAGGAGCAAAACGACTCAATGCCACGTGCCTGTGAGACCTTGCTGACCGCTGCCTCCGCCTACACTGCGGTCTGCAGGGCTCACAATTCAAATTCAGTCTTCATTCATTAATTTCAGAGTCCAGTAGGCAACTAACTATAATGTCCCTGAAACCTACATATTTCGACAATGTATTCCATACATATTTCATCTTTTATACCATACGCCTACACTGCGGTCAGCAGGGCTCACAATTCAAATTCAGTCTTGATTTATTAATTGCAGAGGGAATTGTACTCTATGTCCTTGGATTTTGGCAAAAGGAAGTGACAAAAAGCATTCCTTGATGTCTGTGCTGACTACTGCTTTCCATCTACACTGCGGACAGCAGGGATCACAATTCGGATCGAGTCCAGTAGGAAACAGACATTGCTCCCAGTGTGGCCCACACACACCAGGCATCATCGCTGGCTGCGCACACGCTGAATGCTCCTGAAGCCACTAACTCAGCGCACCACAAGTCATCACCACGTGGCCTTATTGAGGCAGAATTAATTAGGCAAAAGACATTTCTCCCAGTGCGGCCTGCCCAAACCACGTATCATCGCTGGCTAAACACACACTGAGAGCCACTGTTGCCACTAACTCAGTGCACCACAAGTCAACACCATGTCGTTGTGGGCCCTTGCTGACCGCTGCCTCCGGCCTAAACTGCAGTCAGCAGGTCTCACACATACCCAATCCAATCCTGACCTGCAAGGACACGCCATCATCGCTGGCTGTGCACACGCTGAGCTCTTCAGATGCCACTAACTCTGTGCATCACAATTCATGCACCCTTTATGATTGACTTTCGTGCTGTAGACACCGGACGCAACAATGTCACCTCAGGCAGGAGGAATATCCCGAAGGGACATTAACAATTTCTTCACATAAGCACGCTTACCTCTGGTGCCCCTATCTCAGTAAACCACAAATCATGGATCCTTTACAATACAATCTTTTTTGTGTGATTTAAGATCTGGTGCCCCAACCTTAGTGCATCACAAGTCATGGACCCTTTATGATTGAATCTCTGTGTGTGATCCGATAATCACTGTTGTAGTTGTTGCCAGCACCAACCATTGCCTGAGGGCTGGCTTACACTCACCCCACACGCATCCACTACAGGCGTCACTGGACATGTGAGCCTGGTAATAAAAAGGGACCCGTTCCACTATCTATTTAACTGTGTTCCTGTGTTCATTATGTATGCATGATGGCCCTGGGCCCTACCACATTACATTGTGATGTTGACTGCGCACCCAACTGTGTTACCTCTGGCAGTGGGGAAGATCTCGGTTAGGTAACTTTGTCTGGGTCATTCTATGAGTACATGGGTAGAGACTGGGTGATTAAAGTACTGCAAGGAGAGTGTATGGTGAATTTATAAGTGCTTGGGGATTGGCGGAGCGATTGGATAAGTACATATGTTGGCGTAGCTTAACCCCCGAGCACGACCTTGGCTCTAATTGGCAGCTAACCAGTGGCAACCCTGGTGGAGTGTCAGGAACATTGCAATCCAAGCCTCAGGAAAGCCGATGCTACGCACGGAGCGTGAGTAGGCACCGTGCCGGTTCCTGAGGTACCCGCCTTCTTTGCTATGGGATCCCCACAGCCTTTGCTTTAGTACCCTGGGTTCCCACCCACTAAAATCTGGACCACTGGCTAGTGTGAATACCGCACGGGTGCCTGGAAAACCAAGTCCAGGAGCTTGGAATTCTCATTGTGGTATACTGCATTCTCATTCAGTGGATACCCTCCCAGTTAGTTGATCTCTGGATCAAGGAATTCTGACTGTTGGATCCCCGTATTCCCTTCTACTGGATCTCCTAAATCGAGCTGCTGGGTCCGTGGAGCACCGGTAATAAAAGGCCCAGAATCCTGTCTGCAACATATTCCCAGCCCCACAGCTGGATTATTGACATACGGCAGATCGAATCTATGGAAATATGTAAGCGTAAGCGGAGTCGGCAGAGCCGGCGTACGCCAGTCAGGGGCGCAACTAGAGCCAAATTTCGGGGGAGGCTGATAAAAATTTCAGGGGGGGCTAATTTTCTAGTCATAGGCAGAATGGAGATGCAGGGGCTCTAAGAAGGGGTGAAAACACAACAGAGCCTCATTAACAGGTAAATAGTCATTTAAAGACAAGTGAAGTACTCGGATGCCCCGCTGAGAGCTGCGCACCCAGTGCATTCACACTAGGGGGCCGCTCTGAGAGCCGCGCCCCCAGCGGGTTAACACTAGGGGGGTCGCGCTGAGAGCTGCGCACCCGGCGCGTTCACACTAGGGGTCGTGCTGAGTGCCACGTTAGGATTGCCACTCCAAACTTTTCTAAAAAAAAAAGCGGTCCACTTCCAATAATTTACATTCGCCACAGAACCCCATCCCCTGTGGGAATGACCAATTCTTGAATGTTTTTATTAATAATTAGGAAGGGGGGGCCACGTGGTCACCCTTACCTTGTCCACTTCTGGCCCCGGAGTCCCCATCCTGGGGGCCTGGCCTCTTTGTTAGGGGCCGTGGGGGAGCCCCAATGCCCCCACGGTCCCGCCGGCTCCCTGCTAACATGCAGCTCCCCTTGCCCAAAAGCAATCCTGCTTTACTTCATTGAAGTGAGAGCAGGTTTTCCTCTTCTCGCTTCAACGTAGCAAAGCAGAGTTTGCTATGGCAGGGCAGGATCCATGCTCCTGCCCTGTCATAGAAAACAGCAATGTCCCGGGGTGGGCTCCCAGGGACATTGCAGGAGCTGGCCCTGGTGGGGTGGCAGTCCCCAGGAATATCGAGGGGTCCAGGAGGGGGGCCGTGCGGCCCCCCTCCCTCTATTTTCAAAGCGGTGGTGGTGGTGGCGGAGGTGGTGGTCCACTGGGCATCAGTGGACCATGGCCCCCCTGCATATTTAATTAAAGCCATGGGATGGCGGTCACCGGGGCTTGGGGGGGGCCTCGGAGGCCCCCCAATAATTACAAAATAAGCCCCAGGGAGGTGGCGGTCTCGAGCCTGCAGGAGGCTGCGGAGGCCCCTGCAATATAATTATACGATTGGCCCAGGAACCTGGGCAACCCGGGGGCTCATTTAAATGAAGTGGGGAAGCCCCCGCTTAATTTTTATTTGATTTAATTCGTCCAGATTCGCGCACCCAGCGTGCATTCAAACGCT
This sequence comes from Lissotriton helveticus, assembly GCF_964261635.1. Lineage (NCBI taxonomy): Eukaryota > Metazoa > Chordata > Amphibia > Caudata > Salamandridae > Lissotriton > Lissotriton helveticus. The sequence continues at coordinate 592,231,705 of NC_136067.1, read as the reverse complement.
TTTTTTAAATAAAAAACTATTTGGGCCTGGGGATGCTTGTGGGACTAGGGGGTCAGTGAGTTTCTACCCTGCCCCCTTTTATTCTTTTTTAATCTTTTTTTTACTGTTTTCGTGTGACTCAGTATATCTATATATATAACACTATGGATTTTTTATTTTTCCTGAGACTCCCAAGATGTTCATGAACCTGCAGTACCTCAAGTTGTCAATAGAGGTCTCTCCTCAGACAGATAAAAATTCCTCCAAATTCTTTTGCAAAGCTGCAGTACCTCACGTTGTTACTAGAAGTCCCTCTCAGGTCAGATGCAAGTGCTTCAAATGTCCAGCATCAAACTGAAGTGGTGCGGCTTTAACATATAAAATTGCACACACATTTACTGGTGAATATAAGTGCTTTCAATTAGCCAACCATGGGTGTTGATCTTTAAGTGGGTGTATAAGGGTATGCAATTAAAAATCCTCCTTAAGTAAATGTAGTCAGTGCCTGAAGTGAGCTGATCTATTCACCTAGTGGGTCTGATGTGCTGGGAGGGAGCACACATGTAGTAGTAATAAAGCAGCCTAAAGGATAAGACTGTTGAATAATAACCCTATCTATGTACATATTTTTAAATTGAACTTTTTGGAAAACACCAGGCTGGAAACTTTTTTCTAAATATCTGGATACATTCTGGTAATATTAGTATAAAGTACTAGCAGTAACAAGTCTTTTTATGTTCCTTCAATCTTGTTCTTATAAACTGTTTTTTGAGTGGCAATATGCATGTGTGGAAGTTATCAATGTTGCTTATACTAAAGGCCACAGCTTTATGCAATATATTGTAGTAGGAAAAAGCAAAATGTCAGTGGAGCAACACAACAGTTAAAGATATTTGATGAAACATTATTTTAGTCACAAATATATATGTTTAAATGTATGCATTTTACTATCGATTTTTCTTAAGCATGGCAAGGCATACATAAACCTGCAGTCACTCAAGTCTTTACTAGAGGTCCCTCTTAAGTCAGACGCAAGTGCTTGAAATATCAATCAAAAAGCTGATTGGGTGTGGTGTATACTATACTGATTTGTGCTCGTTTTCTACAGGATATATATATATATATGTATATATTGGTGCTAGTTTACAGTGATGCGTCAATATGGACTCTTTCAACAAGAGTCTTGATTGTGATGTGAATAGTTGATGAGACCCTACTGTACACAGGGAATAACAGTCACTGGGGAGCTATTTTTTAGTGTATGTATTTATGCGCTCGGACAAACTGCAATGACTCAAAGTGAAGGCATCCAATACTTTGTGTTGTGGTGGATGGAAGCATAAATCGAATTACATTTGATCAGACCAATGCAGAAAGTTATGATTTGTTGGGGAAGCATGGGAGTGCAAGACAACTAAAGCTGTCTTTATGGCAGACCTCAAAATGCCCAGCCTAATGTTGTTAAACGGTGGGGGATAGATATGTGTCTTCAAGCTCAAGCACACTCTTGGTAGATGTTTTTATCCAAGCAGCAAGCAACAAGTTAGGCTGTAGCGAGCATGGCAATTAGATTATGTCACACAGCCGAAGCGAACCACCATATTTTTTAGGCTGTGCCAGCAAGAGAGACACATCCCTGCACTGTACTCTCCAGAGCCCCAACTAGAAAGCTTGTGTATCCATGGGTGGCAATTCACAACAGTGGCTGCTCCACCACTAAGACTGTGGAACAGAATTCCTTTTACCGGAATTGCTAACATCATAATTGTTAGCATGATGTAGCTGCATATACGTATATTCATAGTTTATTTATCCGTTGATGTTAGTAACGGAAAAGTAGTTTTGTTTTCCTATATATAGGTTAAGTTGCATAGTAGTTAGAGAAACCACACTAATGCCATTTTGTATTTGTCGACTCGGGCCTGGGTAGTGATCACGTGTTGTTTTCCTGTTACGAGCAAGCCCCAATTAGTTGAGTTGCAAGACAGCTGAATTCATGATGTTCTCTCTGCTCTAGGGCCCAAGGTCGCATCTGGCTTTAGAGGTGATAAGCACATTCTTGCTGGCGCTGGGCTGTTACTCCCATGTACCGAGACGAAAGGGAGTTTCCCTTTCTGACCTTCCCCATAATAGCAGAAACAGACTTCAGAGCAGGCTTTGTGTGCCATATATGGTTCTTCCTTGAGATCTCGGACCTATTGGTAGGTTGCCAAATATGGTAATTCCATGTAATGTAACTAGGCTATGAAGCATTTGTCTCATATGTAAATCGTCAGTCTTCTCGGCGCACTGATTGGGTGTGGACGAGGGGGCTCCTCTGCGCAGAGCCTTTTTTGTTAATAAACGATTGCCTTTTCTTCACTGCCACTGACTGGTTATTTGGTAATAGTGGTTTGGCTATTGGTAAGTGTGGCCCTTAGGATATTTTTCTAGTACTACAAGCGACAGGAGCATCGCCTCACTGCTCTTTGAGCAGTGCAAAAAAAGAAAAAGAAAATTATAATAACATGAAGTTATAATAATTTTATTTTTCACTGCAGACTCGGAGCCAGGTTAGGATGGGCAGAGCTTGCCAGAGCAGGGGCAGGAGTGGTTTGCACTCACTAAGTGCACATGATGGTTTGGCCGGCCCTTGTGGGCCGGCCACACTGTCATGCGCTCTTTGCATGCTCCCCACCAGGCTGTAATGCACAGCCTGGTGAAGAACATGCACAGGCTTCCGGTCCCTCTCTGAGAGCCAAACCACGGCACCCAGACCAATCACTACAATGGGGTAAAGCAGCATCCTGATAGGCTGGGAGAGTCTGGGAGCTTCCATTCTGCCAGTGCACTGCAGAAAAAGAGGACGGAGGAGAGGTGGCAGCGGCCACAGGTAAGATTATTTTATTCTTGTTTCAGCCGCCCATCCCCCGCACCTCACCACCCCTGTTCTCCAGGCAGCCGCCACTGCTTACCAACAATGACTATATTAGAACAGATCCTGAAGTCAGAAAATGCGCTAACAATGTATCAACACAGACTACTGAGCAATGGCTACAGGCCGGTTCAATGAGTGCCTATTTGGCTCGTTGTTCCTCGTTGTTGGCAGTCACCCTTAAGCTGCAAGGAAATTCGAACAATGTCTTAAGTAAGTTTAATTAAAAGGTTAAATTGACAAGTAAAAATAAGCCAAAAGTCAGAAAAAACTGAATTGTGATTCAAAGGATATAACCAAAGCAAAAATACATCAATATATCACAGTCCATTACTGTAGAAGCGACACCGTACTGTACTGCGGGACGGCAGGACGTCTGGCTATGGTGAGGCTGACCCTCCCTCCCTTAGGTATTCATTACAGGAGCTGTTTAGGCTTAAACCTCCTGGACTTTCGTGTTCTCACAAAAGTTCCCCGGACGATTTTTTAGTATCCCCATGCTGTGGATGCTTTTCGGCAGGCCCAGGGGGCCCTGGCTTTCCTCCATCTACTCACTTACGAGAACACCATATTGACTCAGGAGTCAGCGCGCTGAGAGAAGATTGCATTCTCATCAATGCTCGCTCGTTGATTAAAAACAATATCTCTTTCAAGGAACTTGTACTCGACAGGAAACCTTCGTGGGTCTTCGTTACAGAAACGTGGGCAAAGGACTCCTCTGGTCCAGACCTTGCTGAAGCAGTCCCTGAAGGGTACTACCTGGCCCGGCAGGACAGAATGGGCCGTGTAGGAGGAGGGTTAGCGATTCTTTATAAGGACAGCTTCCACTGCCATACTATACCAGTCTCTGATCCCAAGGACATTTTCCAAGCCTTGTACTTCTCTCTAACAGGTGTCCACAAGACCTCATTCAATGGGATCCTGGTCTATCGTCCACCAGGCCCGAGAGCGGATTTTGGAGAACAGTTGCTCCATATCCTGGAACCTTATTTTGGTCGCGGAAACCTAACTGTTCTGGGAGACTTCAATTATCATCTGGAGTTGCTGGAGGCCAATGATACTCTTTCCTTGCGGGATGTTATGTCAGCATGTGGACTTACTCAATCGGTGAGAGGGGCCACCCATCGAGCGGGTCATACGCTCGACGGGATCTTTTCCAATGATGAGAGGCTGACGGTAAAAGATCCCTTTTTCCTCTCATGGTCAGATCACCTGGCCGTTCCATTCGATGTGTCCTGTCTGACCTATGATAGGACTGAAAAAATTCCGAGTAAAATGGAACTACGCAGGAATTTTAACAATATCACAAAAAGTTCCTTCGCTCCCTGGACATCTAGTTTGTCCATTTCCCAGGAGGACAGTGTCCAGTCGGCGGTCGTACAGTATGAAAAGACCGTTACCGAGGCACTGGAAGAACTGGCCCCCAATCGGGTGTGTTATTCAGCTAGGAAAAGGCCATCAGCCCCGTGGTTCTCGGAGCACCTAAAACTCCTTAGACAGGAAGTTAGGAGACGGGAGCGTCTATGGCACACTAGTTGGGATCTAAGGGACAAGGAAGCCCACATGATGTTGATAAGGAAATATAAGAGGGAAGTAATAAGGGTTAAACAAGAATACTTCACGCCCCTTACCACCTCACTCTCCTCTCCAAAAGAGATTTTCAGGATAGTGGATTCCCTTATAAACCTCCAGACACCGGATCCTGTCATTGCCAGACAAAAATCTCGGATATTTATTCCGCTCTGGAGTTGCAGAGATCTCTCACTAGTGAGCCCCCTGTCCCCGTGGATTTGGATCTTGTTCTTATTGAGAAATTCTCGCCGGGATGTTTGGAGTCCTTCCCCCCTCTCTCCTTGCAGGATTTGGAGATTCTCCTTGACAACACCAAATCCGGCTCCCCTCTAGATGCTTGCCCGCTCAAGATCCTTAAGCAGTGTAGAGACTCCCTCCTGCCCCCCCCTTGTTGACATCATGAACAGGGCCATGAGGGAGGGTATTTTTCCTCCTCAATGGAAAAATGCGGTAGTAAAATCTCTACTCAAGAAATCCTCTCTTGACCCTGGGGTATTAAAGAACTTCCGCCCCATCTCACTGCTCCCGGCTCCTGCGAAGATGTTAGAAACACACTTGAATAAACATCTCGCTGCCTTCGTAGAAAGCTCGGGCTGTCTGGACTACTCCCAGCATGGCTTCAGGAGGGAACATAGCACCGAGTCGGCCCTCACCATAGTGCTGGATAATATCCGCATGCGAGTTGATGGGGGACAGACCTCCCTCCTGATCCTTTTAGACCTTACGGCTGCCTTCGACACCCTTTCTCCCTTAATTTTAACATCTCGCCTGAGGGAGATCGGGGTCCAGGGGGCGGCTTTGGGGCTACTTACCTCTTTCCTCGATCAACGAGAGCAAAGAGTGAAGCTGGGTAAATTCCTATCTCCATCCCTGTCTGTGCAATGTGGGGTCCCCCAGGGGTCGGCGTTAAGCCCGACCCTATTTAACATATATGTGACCCCACTTGCCAGACTGATTAGATCTTTTGGGATGGAGGTAGTCTCCTATGCGGATGACACGCAGATCCTCGTCTCTCTCTCCCAGTCAGTTACTTCGACTGCCTCCAATTTTAGATCTTGTATGGAGGCAGTCGGTCAATGGATGATCTATAATTCATTAAAACTGAATGGGGAGAAGACGGAGGTGATTGTGTTTGGAGGAAAGGAGGAGGTATGGTCAGCCGATTGGTGGCCGGACTCACTGGGAGCTTGTCCTGTGCCTGCCCCTTCTGCCAAAAATCTTGGGGTCGTGATCGATTCCACCCTCAGTATGTGTCAACAGGTTAACAGAACTGTATCTACCTGTTGGGGTATTATTCACATACTGAAGAAGATTAGGCATTATCTTTCACAGCAGGCAAGGAAACAACTTGCTGTTGCCCTCATCGGCTCTCGGCTGGACTACTGCAATGCGCTGTATGCTGGACTGAATAAAAGTCTGCTGCAGCGCTTGCAGGTGGTCCAGAACGCAGCGAACAGGTTTGTTCTGGATCTACCCTGGCGCACTTCGGCTACCTCTGCCCGAAAATTGCTTCACTGGCTTCCCATAGAGGACCGTATACTTTTTAAGACCATGTGTATGACTTACAGGGCCTTAGCAAAAAGTAGCCCTACTGGAATTGGATCTATTTTGTCCCGCTATAGTCCCTCCAGGAACCTTCGTTCCTCTAACAGACTCCTCTTATCAGTCCCTCGCATTCGGAGAACCAAATGGGGTGGTAAAGCCTTTTCCATCCTGGCACCTAAGTGGTGGAACGCCCTCCCACTGGAACTAAGGTCTCTTCCCACCCTTCAGTTATTCAGAAATGCCCTGAAAACTCGTCTTTTTGTGCGGACATATTTGTAGTTGTGCTTTGCTTTATTTTTCTTGATCTGTTTTGGTAGGCGCCTTGATGCCTTCGGGTTTTAGTAGCTCAATACAAATTGCTTTTCAATTCAATTCAATTCATATGTAACAGATCTGGCTAAAACAAACATGCACAAACCACGGCATTTAAATGACCCCTTATTCGTGTTTTTACCTGCTCGTAAGTGTCCAACAACATCAGCTAGGCTACCTTTTTTCACTTTGGTGATGAAGGCACCAAGTCGTCCTGAGTCTGTCATTTTTCCACCAACAACCTAAAAAAATACACAATCGTGACTTTCCTAGCAAAAAAGCAGAGAAGACATACGAATATATTAAGCATGAACTAACAGTTCTGTGATAGTTTTCCACAACTTTCAGTCAGAGCGAGGACTGTAGACTCATTTATCCCCCCTAGCCAAAATAAAACTTTGTTAATCAAGGAAGAACAATCATTTGTATTATTTATTTGATCACTTTACTTAACATTTTTTTGCATCAGGTAAATTGAAAAAGTGCAAAGTATCAGTGCAATGTACACAAATAGCTTTCAGTTAAATCAGAAATATACAGATATCAGGGCCTATTCATAAACTGCATTTTGTAATCCATGAAGTAGTTCTACAGCAGTACTACTCACGTACTACAAAATGTTATTCACAAACCTATATGTCGAAACCTCCACCTACTCCAAATCTATCTTTTCTGTGTAGAGATCTTCGCCACGTGCACAAAGATCTTTGTATGTGTGTATCATTTTTAAAGTTTCCATCCGACCGCACCAGGAGCTATGTTTAGGGGGCTAGGCCTCAAACAAATTATTATTTTTTTAGTTTTATTTTCATTCAGCTTGACAGAAGATGTCAGGTCATTGGAGAAACATACAGCAAAGTATTTAATCTGGCGGGGCTACCAGTGAAGTCCTGAACTGCCCAGGTATGAGGGAAGACACTATACATTTAAACGGAGGACTTCAGGCTTGTCTCTGTTTATACTATATCCCAAAACTTTAGAGAAGCACTGTATGATTTCTAACATCGTGAGGATGATGGAATCAGCATTTTCAGAAAACAAGAGTGTGTTGTTGGAATACGCTGCTGGACTGCATCAAAACAGAAGCCCTAGATATAAGTGCAAATCATGTAATAGCTGTGAAAGGGGATCGATGGACAAAAATTCAACAACAGAGGAGAAAGAGCACACTCTTGAAATGTGCCCATTTGAAGAGGGAAGACATCCGATATAAAGCCATTTTCACTCCTGGCTTTAGGAGCAGCATAACCAGCCATAACCATTTTTAGGTCAAGGCTGTTGGCAGAGCGCATGCGCTGCTCACTCTGTTAGGCATGCTGTATTAGGGTATGTTGTTAAAGCGTCTCCCACTCTCCGGCCATATTTGTCATTGGCTTTGTGTCATTGTCCTTCCTAAATGGTGGCTTCTGATTCGTAAATGGGCTTGTTAGTCCAGCCTTGGTACCGCCTTGTCTCCATCTGATACGGCCCATAATGACTGGACCTTTTACTTTGCTGGTTACACGGCCTGCTTTCACTAGGGGGTGAGCACTATTCTTGTTATTAGCACTGTTGGGGATAATGGCAGCTGCTTTTTGGGGAATATGCATAATGATCGCGGGGCCCGCTTTAGGGACACCACGATCATTTTCAATTTAAATTTAATTTATTTCTCATGCTGAGCGCGATGTCCACTTCAGGGACACTTCGCTCTGTTTAATGTATTTATTTTTAACTTTCATAGTGATTCGTGGTGCCCGCTTCAAGGACACCACACTCTGTTTATTTATTTATTTACTTTAAAACTGAGCACGGCGCCACTTCAAGAACACCACGCTTGGTTTCTTTAAAGTGAAAAAAAAAAGAGACCAAGCGCAGTGTCCTTGATGCGGTGCTGCGCTCAGTTTTAAAGTTAAACAAACATTTGCAATGCAATAGATCTCGCATTTATGCGAGTTTCAGCTACTGTCATTAACCTTTACAATGCCAATAGTTTAAACTTGAGTAAATGTGAAACCCATTGCATTGTAAATGTTTGTTATAAATTGGGAGTAAAAATCATAATGGTATAGGACAGCTTTTAGAAACGGGCATGTTACCTTATTGAAGAGCTATGGCGTCTGTAGGGGAGGTAACAAGGTTGGCTCTTTCAATTATAAAAAAAGGCGAATGTGTTGTTGCTACCTTTTAAAAAGCCCAAATGAGATCTTTGTACCATCTTAATAATGATTGGTTCCAGGTGTTTTGCCAAGATGTTTGAATAAATGTTAACTTCCATATTAATGAAGGAGTTAGGTCCGTAGTTTTTTGTGTCACTATGGTCCGGGATGGTGAATATTGTTGCTTCCGCAGCTGTAACTTCAACTTAACTTATGAGGGCAAAGTGTTGCAGGACAGCTTTCAGGGGAGAAAAAATTGTGGTCAACATGGTTTTATTGAAGTCGACTGGGAGCCCAGCTGGGCAAGGAGCTTTCCTACTGGTAATTGATTTAATTGCAATTAAAATGTCTTTTTTCATAATAGGTTTGCTGACGGCAGTTCTATCTGTCAAGGTTCGTTGTTACTCACTATGCCGACACTCCCAGGAGCAGAATGATGAGAATTTCCAGATTCCACCACTGATTTTCCCACAGCCACCAACTCTACAAACTAGTGGCCATGCGAACCCCATCGGGGGAAAGGGGAATGGGACTGAGAAGAGACAGCCTGGCTTGCTGGTCTTTTCCACTCTGCTTCTTTCTTCCTGCAGAATGCCCTTTTCTTTCCTTACTCTCTCTCTTCTTAGCATATGTGGATATCACTGTAACAGAAAGCACACCATTACTGAGGAAGGCAATAATAGAGGGAAATAGTACTAATGTTAAAGCAGCAAGATTTCACTACAAATCTATCTTGATTAAAGCCAAGAGGAATTGGAATAATACCTTATGGCAAGATATTTTGGATGCAGGGAAAAAGAATGACATTAGACTATTTTGGTGCCTTGTTACCCATACTAAGTCAGAAAAACCTCATTTACATCAATATAATATTTCCCTGGATAAATGGGTATCTAATTTTACAATGCTTTATGCTTCTGGTGACTCCCAGGTCCCTGATAGCAATAGCTTTCTAAATCCATGGCCTATACTAGGTCCCACTCTTCTTATCATCTTTAGCTTTGGCGAAACAATTAGAGCGATGGATTAGCAGAAATCTGCTAAAGCCCCTGGACCAGATAAAATACCCGGGGACTTACATAAATCTGAACCTTTGATATGGTCCTCCTACTTTAATATGTTATTTAATGCAATTGCTTGCGGGGGAAGGTAGCCAACTCATGGCTTGGAGCTGAAATTATAGCTATACATAAAAAGGGTGATCTGGGGGAGCCATCTAATTATAGGCCTATCAGCCTCATTGATAATGCCCAAAAGATTTTTTCGAAACAAATCCTGATGAGACTTTTGGATTGGGTTGATACACAAGAGATTTTATCTCCCCTCCTGGCAGGTTTTAGACCAAGAATTAGTACAACAAATCACATGTTTAGATTTTTTGTTTTATATTGGAAATATTTTTTACTTCAGAAACACAACAACTTTACGTGGCATTGATTGATCTTAGAGCAGCGTTTGATCTTATACCACGATCGGCCGTTTGGCAAGCCCTGATCAACATGGGTGCTCTGGCCAACCTAGTGCATTTAATAAGTAGATTACATGTGAATAATTTTGCACAGGTCCACTGGGGTCCAAATGCAAAATTGACGGATCATATTCCCATAGAGCGAGGAGTTCGCCAGGGCTATGTGCTAGCACCCACACTATTTTCTCTATATATTAATGATGTTGTGGACACCCTAGAACATTGTAAAAATGACTCTCCAATTTTAAATAACAAAAAGATACCTATTTTACTTTTTGCTGACGATTCCCTCCTCATATCTAAATCTCCGATGGGCCTCCAAATTTTAATTGATCTGTTTTTAAAATTTTAACATTTGAGAGGCTTATAACTGAATATAAACAAAACTAAGTTTATGATTTTTAGAAAGAAGAAAAAAGGAAGTCGTAGTATTCATGCTGGGGGCAAGGCCCTGGGCAGAGTACGTAGTTTTGATTATTTGGGGTCAGACTTAAAGACAATTTAGGGTGGGCAAACCAATTGGAGAAGTCAAAACTAATTATTGAACACAGATCCAATGCCATTTTAAGGTTTTATAATCAAACAAACTCAAGTGCTATTTCCCCTGCTGTGGAAGTTTACCGAGCAACGGCTCAGGGTGCCGCTCTTTATGGGGCAGAGATATGGGGTAATGGTAATTTACAGTTGTTAACCATAGCCGAGAACAGCTTTTTTAGAAGACTATTAGGCTTACCATCCAGTACTCCGTTTATCCCCATATATCTTGATGTTGGAATAAAACGAGATACTCAACGGGCCATTTTGAAAACTTTAATATATTGGATCCGACTATGGTCTACACCAGAACTTTAAGTCTTTGAAGACTCTCTGGTAGAGGTAATGAACTTTCAAGGAGCCAGGGAAATTCCTTGGGTTAAATCTGTTTCTGTATGGTTTACCAAACTCGGTATGCAGAACTTGTGGGATGAGCCCAACTCTATTTTAAAATCTGATATTAAACTACTTTTTTTTTTTCCAAACTCTTTATTAGCAACTGCAAATCATCACAATATACATCAGTACATTTTATCATCAAGCAGTCTTTTCTGTTAACTCCCGCAACTAGTAATTCCAGACCCTCAAAATGTAGCTGTACAAGCTTGTTATCAACAGACCGTGTAATTCACGCAGCATCTTAAGTCTTAAAACATTATACTTCGCGCATCTCCATTACAGTGCCACTGACAGTGCTGTGCATTCAGCTTATATGTGTAACAATATCCCGGGATCTTTTCGGTCTGATCTTTCCCCAACCCCCCTCTCCCTCCACCCCTTTACCGTACGTCTCCTGGTCCATTCAAGTACCTGGTATATCGTCCAGGCCGCAATCATCAGTTTCTCAATTAGTGCAGTCCTGCCCGGCTGCCCAACCTGCACACTACCCGGGCTGGGTTGATATTAAACTACTTAAATATAGGTTTTGTGCTTATATAAATGACCAATCTGTTATGAATATCCACAATGGCCCTGCAACTATTATGTTCTTGGCTCATAAGCACTCTCCACTATTTGAAGAATTTTTTGATTTAATTTTCCAATCTCCAACCAGAACTTTGTATATAAGATTTTGTTATGGAATTTTACCACTGAGAATCCTTACAAGCAAATAGTCGGCAAACCAAGAAACTGAAATCTGCCCAATTTGAGACCTGGCACCTGAAGACGAAAAGCATGTACTGTTTTTTTACAAGGAGTACTTTTACATACACCGTAAATGGCTAGTTCCCATTTGTCGTAGCGTGGCCACAGGCAGTCATCTAGAAGCCTTTAGGATCCTGAAAAGGGATACATCACAAAAAACAGTATTTGCTGTAGGTACATTTTTAGAAGCAATGTGGTAAAGGAGAGCAAAAATCCTAAAGGCTCTGGAATAATGAGGTTCGTTGGTTGATCATTTCAATTATGTATTGCAGTAAATTACATGCATTTTACGCACTATGCATGGTCACTTTTTTGTATATTTTCACAGCCCTTATATGTTATGTGAAAATAGATTTGCTTATGCACATGACGGAAATTGTTGCTGGTTCAAACAAATGACTAGAAAGTGAACCTGATTGTCAGAGTGGTCGATAATTGAGGTAATATATATATATATTTTAGTTTGTTGTACTTTTAATGGGATGCTTTATTGTGTTTTTATAATGTATTTAAACTGTCTGGAGGAAAATGTTAAAATTATGTACAATATTGCTATTATGAATATTTTAATGAACTGATTGAAATGTTTTCGATAATTGTAGTGAGGCTGTATTGGTGTATATAGGACCCAGTATTTTTTCCCCGTGAATTGATTGTCTGTTTGAGCTTGTTTTTTATTTGTTGTTGTACTTTGATGGTTATTTAACTGAATAAAGTTATTCACTCACTTCACTTCACACCATTACTATTCCTCTTCAATTCCCCTCTTCTCTCCCACCAACTCCTTTACTCTCTCTATACCCAGAGTGCCTGTGGCTTTTGCTTCTCTTCTAATCGTCTACGTGAGTTTTTACATCTGTATCCTGTATTACAAACAAAACTTTAGTACTCTTTATCACTGTAGCCTTTCTTTGTCCTTATTTGCACACATTCATTTATTCACCCACACACTGTCTGCCTTGCTTTTTTTCCTTCTGAATTCTTCTTTTAATTACTTCCATAGGTGTTCTTCGGGAGCCAACGCCGTCAACAGGACAACGAAGGAAATCCGGAGCAATCACAAGTCCCAAGAAATCCACAGAATTCACTCCAAAAGCACATTTTTCTAATTTTACGTAAAGCTAGTTTTCCTTCAGACAGCTCAAAACCCTTTTGACCTGTTGTGTTATTCTTCTGATGAGTAAATCAAAATATCTTCGATGTAGACGATAGCGCATTGATCAATGAACTGCTTCAGTACACCATTAATGAAGTATTGGAAGGCTGCAGGGGCATTGCTTAAACCGTAGGGCATGACTTGGTATTCATACAAGGATGTATGACGTTACAACGCAGGCTATTACAACGCCTGCCTTTACAACGCGGTTTTTACATCGCAAACCTTTACAACGCATAGCGCTTAGAGGTGCTGGATAGTGATAAGTTTAATTTCCTATTCCAACTCCAGTCCCCGTGGACACTAGGGAAGGTGTTGGATAGAAAATTAAACGTATTCCCTATCCTCGAGCGCCCCCCAGCGCAATGCGTTGTAATGGTTTGCGCTGTAATGACCGCGTTGTAATGGTAGTGCGTTCTAAAAGTTTTGTTGTAAAGGTTGTTCCACCTCATATAATCCATACGTCGTCCTGAATGCAGTTTTCCATTCGTCTCCACTTCTCACTCGGATTAAATGGTAAGCCACCTAACTTCGTGAAAATTTTGGCATCTTTTAGTTGGTCTAGAAGAAATTAAATCAGGGGGAAAGGAAAACGGTTCTTGGTTGTAATCTTGTTCAAGGCATGATAATATATACGCACTCTCAATTCTCCGTCACGTTTTGGAACGAAAAATAACGGAGATGAAACTGGGGACTGTGATGGTCGTATGAATCCGTTTTCCAAATATTTCTGACTGTAATCCTTTAGATGACGATTCTCAGCTTCGGTAAGTGCATACAGTCGACTACAAGGACGATTGGATCCAGGTTCCAAGTCAATTTTGAAGTCATATGATCGATGCAGGGGCAACTTCTTTGATTCCGATTCACTAACAACTTCAGCAAACTCCTAGTATTCAACCAGTAGGCTCACAGTTTGCACCGCACACACCATCATCCCTCGTTTACATAATAAGGCTGCTGGATTTCCATCTAGTACATCCGCTTTTCACAGAAGCAATGTTCTAAACAATAACCTGGCAAACCCAAGACGATTCCGAACTGAGGGGCATCGCTTACATTGAACTGAATCTCTTCCTTATGACCTTCAACAGAGACAAGCTCCACAACTTCCGTATGACTAGTTATGGGACCGGAAGATACATTTGTTCCATCACCGGCTCTGACGGCCTCGCTTCTCTCTTTAGGTAAAGCCTTCAAACCAAATCTCGAGGCATATTTGAGGTCACAAAAGTTCCCCGTAGCTCCTCAGACCAGCATCATGTCCACTTCTGAAAGAACTTGATTTGGAAACCTTAGGGTCATCGTCAGAATGAGATGTGGAGCAGAACATTATAGTGAAATAGCCACTTGGTGATAAATTGGAGTTGTATCCTTGGTAGCAAACACCAGCCCAACTCATTCTACTGGTGGTGCAGAGAGTTTGCCTTCTTGAAAGTTTTTGGCTTCTTGGGACATTCCTTTACAAGGTGTGTACTGGTTCCACAATAAAGGCATAGATTATTCAGCCAACGCTTTCCTTTCTATTCTTTGGAAAGGGGACCTCTAATTGTTCCAATTTGCATGGGTTCGAAACCATGCTCTCGATCTCCAGATTTAACAACATCTGATCTGACCCAATTAAATGAGGTACACTGGGCCGAAATTAACTCCGTCTTTCACCCCTTCTTTCCGTTTGTCGATAGTCTATCTCTAACACCAGATCAATCAAGTCTGAAACTTCTGTAGGGCGATTTGTGATAAGGCATCCTCCGGCAAATCTGTTTCTACGACAAGTTTGTTGAATTGGGCAAGGTAGGAGACTAGTTCTTGATTCCTTTGCCTCAACTCCAGCAATTCGTTATCCGTAGTCTTTGCGAACTTCCGACGGTCAAAAATGCGCAGAAATTCTTTCTTGAATTCTTTGAAATTATATAAAATTGGTGAATCTTGAGTGACCAAGGGCATAGACCACGAAGCTTCATCTCCATTGAGGTAGGACAAGATGAAGGCTAGTCGAGATTGTGCATCCGGGAAGACAGTGGAGCGGCACATGAAGTACAAAGAGCACTGAGTCAAGAAAATTTTAGCCTTTTGGGGATCCCCACTGAAGCGCTCTGGCGGGGCCAATGGAATTACTGGTGCACAGGAATGAAGAACCTGCGTGGTGGACCCCACACTAGTCGCTGACCTCTGATTGAACACGCTTGTCACCGAAGGAGAGGAGTGGAACCTATTCCCGGACTCTTCGCTCTTCAACTGGGCTGCTATTTCTTTGGTCTCACGTGTAGTGGCCTCCATCTCAAATTTGATTACCTTATTCTCCTTTCTAACTGCCATTAACTCTTGCTGAATTTCCTTAATAACATTTCCAAAATTTTTTTAAACGAACCCTTCAGCCATTCTGCTCGGGTGAGTAATGACGTGGGCACTTCACTCTGTCAAGGTTCATTGTTACTCACTATGCCAACACTCCCAGGAGCAGAATGATGAGATTTTCCAGGTTCCACCACTGGTTTTCCCACAGCTACCAACTCTAAAAACTAGTGGCCGTGCGAACCCCGTCGGGGGCAAGGGGAATGGGACTGAGAAGAGACAGCCTGACTTTCTGGCCTTTTCCACTCTGCTTCCTTCTTCCTGCAGTATGCTCTTTTCTTTAATTACTCTCTCTCTTTCTTCTTAGCATATGTGGATATCACAGTAACAGAAAGCACACCATTACTATTCCTCTTCCTATTCCTCTCCCACCAACTCCTTTACTCTCTCTCTCCCTACCCTGAGTGCCTATGCCTTTTGCTCCTCTTCTATTGTTCTATGTGAGTTTTTACATCTGTGTCCTGTATTACAAACAATACTTTACTACTCTTTATCACTGTAGCCTTTCTTTGCCCTTATTTGCACGCATTCATTTATTAACCCACATACTTTCTGCCTTACTGTTTCTCCTTCTGAATTCTTCTTTTAATTACTTTCATAGGTGTTCTTCTGGAGCCAATGCCGTCAACAGGACAACAAAGTAAATCAGGCACTGTAGTACCGGAAGGTGAGTATTGAGGTTTTCTTTATTTCTTACTCCTATTTATTCTACGGCTGAGAATTTCCCTAAATAAGTCCTAAAAATTCTAACTAACTAACCACAGCACATAAACGCTCTAACCTTCGCCAAGAACTACACTATTTCCTATCTAACTGGATTCCTGACAAGAAGCGACTTCTCCCTGAAATACCGTTGGTGAAGTGCGCGGTTCATTAATCAACCAACACACTTCACAACTGGTCTAGACCTCGCGCCCGTGTCCACGTGCGCAAGACTAGACCGGCAACTGCCACTGTTGTTCTCCCTTTTGGGAGTACAGGGGAAAATGCTTGGTTGCGCGCAACGTTCACCCGCAACCATTTACGAGCGGGTGATCCTTTGAAAACCGGCTCATAAGCAGATACAGAGGAGCATTGAGTGCCTTAGCTCCTTTTCTCTGTACCCTGACACTATCAGACTGAAAGACAGAGTTGAAATGTAATGTATCTCTTGGACATTGAACTTTAGCAGTAAGAGTGCACAGTTTGTATAGTGAAGAACACTTTTTTTTTTAAATAAGTTGGTTATTTCTCTAGTTGTAATTTTAGTGGATCCATCCATGTCTTTGATATCGGGGATTAAATTCTTTTAAATTTTAAGTAAGTTGCTAACACTTTACCTGCTTTATTGAGCTAGAGTAACGTTTTGGTGCATGGACCCACAGATGAGGACCTTTACTAACCACTTTGTTATATTCATATTTCAAGTGTTTACATTTTTTGGAACATAGAGAGCCTTTGGTTGTCTCTGTTGTAGTTCAGTTCTTGTAATTTCAAACTTTAAGCAGCAAAGAAGCATTTAATCTGTTTATTTTTCTAGGCCATCTTGCTGATTGCCATGCCTTTGGTATTACACTTTAAGGTATTCCATAAGGTGATACAGAAAGATACAGAATGTAAATTTCCTTGAATAAATAATTCCAATGCCTTTGTGATAATCTTGACTTCCGAATTATCCTCTTTCAGTTCTGCATTTCAGCACCAAAAATTATTTTTGTTGATGCCATGGGTAATTTGGATGGTTATGAAAAAAGCTGCATGGTCAGAATAAACTATGGGTTCAATCGCAGCATCAGTGACCTATTGCAGAAGGGCGGTATCAACCAATAAGTAGTCTAGGCGTAAGTAGCTGAGAGCACATAGAAAATATGGCACAGAGAAAAATGTGAAGTTGTGTGTGACTATATTAAGGAGCCTCCAAACATCACTGAGCTTGTTGCTTTGACAAATATTTTATACGACCCTACTTGCTTTCGGTGGTTTGAATTTGGAAGATGAGCATCTGTCCAGGATCTGGTCCATGGGGAATTAAAATCGCACCACAGATAATGGAGGCATTTTGAGGAAGGAGCACTCATTTTTAATTTAGTGAGTCCCAAACCTGGTGTTTATCACATTGGGGGCATAAATATTTAAAGAAAAAGTGTGTTTTCTCCTTTTTTAAATCTTGTTAGGAGCTATCTACCCTCATCATCTTGCTCTATGGCGATAACCCAATTCTTTTTTGGCACCACCCCGGAACAAGAGATATCCTCTACCCAACCCGATCTCATAAACCGCACCTCTCTATATATGATTTTTGTTTCCTATAAGAATAGAAAGTAATTTTTTAGCTTACTACACTGTTCACTAATTTTACTTCTTTTCACGGGTGAACCAGCGCCTTTTGAGTTAAAGGATACTACTTTAATAGTAGTTGGTAGAAATGAGGTTTCTGATTGTCAAAGCTATGTACACCCTGTCCTAGTAGAAGCCACAGTGCTCGTCAGGGTAAGAAAGATGCACACTAGTGCTCACCCTCTGGTAGCTAGGCAGAGAGTAGTCAGGATAAACTAAAGAAGTAATGTGTAAAGTATCTGTGAAACACACACACAGTAATACAATGAATACACCATAAAAAGACTGCACACAGGTTTAGAAAAATAGGTTATTATATCATCAACAAAGCAAGACCAAAACGGCAAAGATCCAGTGTATAAAGATTGGGATATTGAATTTTAAAGGAAAGAATACAGCGAAGCAATTAGAAGCAAGTAGCGCTAAAAAAGTTACTTTAGGTCACGCTGGACTGGAGAAAAGTAAAAGTTTTAGCCGACCTTGTGGAAGAACAGGCTGGCACTCACGCAGGGCCTGGTGAGCAAAGTACCTTTCCTGGTCAGAAGCAACAAGATGCATCAATCTTCTCCATGCAGTGTAGGCAATGAGTCAGTTCCAAAGATGGGTGCCTGAGTCGGGAAATGTCAAGTGATGCACCAGATTCTGCCATGCAGTCGAGAGAATGCGCCTATATCACCAAGCTGCCGCGGCGGGGAACGCTGACTTATGCATCGAACTCTGGAGGCAAAGCGATGGTTCTGATGCGATGTGCCGATTTTACTCCTGCAACTGGGTCGATGCGGTGGTTCATTTACACACACAAGAGATGCATTGACATTTGTGTTTAAAGTATCTCAGCCACTTCCAGCAAGCCAGGCACAGGAGCAGGGGTCAAGACTTTGATTTCCCTGAGTCTCAAGCAATAGGAGGCAAGCCAAGAAGCCCTTGGAGATCACTTGAAGTGAAGGCAGAGTCTAGCTCTCCTTCAGCTGAGTCAGAGAGCAGCAGGCAGCAGGGAAACACAAGAGAAAAGCAGGCCTGCCAATACTGCAATCCAAAGATGAGTCCTTTAAGCAGCACAGCAGTCCTTCTGACAGAGGTTCAGTTGAAGATCAAGAAGTGTCTGATTTTAGGGGTCAAAGACCCAATACTTATACTCAAAAGAGACTTTGATGTGGGGTGTGACTTCAAAGCAGCTCATCAAAGTGCACACGTTCCCCTATCAGCCCAGTCCTGTCTGCCAGGCTATCTATGGGGGTCAAATCAACCCATAGTGTGGGGACAGGACACTACCTATTCAAGGGAAGTGTTACCCCCTCCCTTCCATCCTGCCCAGGTAAGGCCATCAGAATGCAGATGCATGTAGATGGGTACTCAGACATACCTATCCTTCCTGTGTTATTGCTGTCTAGTGGGAATGCGAAAAGTGTAGCTGTCACACACCCCAGATGTGTATTGGAGTCAGGCAGTCAGGCAAACAGAGCATTAAGTGTAGAGAAATGTCCACTTTTCTAAAAGTGGGATTTCAAAAACAGTAATGTTAAATCAAACATTAGTAGGTAAAATGTATCAATACCATTCCAAAATATTAAACGTATGAAACATGAAAAAGTAACTACTCTCTGACCAGGAATTACACCTTAAAAGTGTATTAAGGAATACTCAATGCTAACTTATGAGAGCAGTAGACCTCACAGTAGTGAAAAATGAAATAGGCTGTTTGTTACTACCAGGACATGTAAAACATACCAGTACATGTCCTATCTTTTACTTACACAGCACCCTGCCCATAGGGCTACCCAGGACTTACCTTAGGTGTGACTCATATGTAGCAAAAGGGGAGCCAAAGTGTCAGTAAACTGCACACACAGGCACTGTAGTTGCAGGCCTGAGACAGGTCTGAAAGGCTACTTCTGTGCGTGACACAAACAGAGCAGCAACTCACTAGTAGCATTTAACTTACAGGACCTGCGTATATGGTATACCACCTTACACGGGTCGTACAAGTAAATTAAATATGTCAATCACATATACACCAATTACACATATGTTTAGGGAAGAAGTGCATGGACTTTAGCACAGATTAGCATTGTTAAAGTGCTCGGAGTCCTAAGGGCAACTAAAATATTCAGGAAAATGTGTTGGCAAAAAGATTGGGGGAAGACCATCCTAAGGCTGACAGGTCTAACAGTAGTCATGGGAGCAAAGTTAAGATTTGGATTCTAGACCTGGTGTTATGTTGGTGTCTGAAAAACCTGAATGACATCTGTGCCTTCCTGGGCGGGAGAAAAAAACAAATAATGGGGAACTGGGGTATGAAAGTGTGATTGAGAGGGGAAAATAAGAGGCAACAATAAGAAAATGAGACACATTAACTTTACATATCAATGGAGGAGAATAAGCAGTAAAGACCATAATAACAATAAAAAAATAAGAAATCAAAACACCCATAAGTCCACCCCTCCCACACCAGTGCCAGTCTCAGAGAGATGAAGTGAAAGTGATGGTGCCTTGGGGGAACCTAAGCAAGAGAGAGAAAGACCCTTCAATCACCCAAGGACAAAGTAACATGATATCATTAGCAGTGGAAATCCTTCTAAAATACAGTAAGCTAAGACCTGAGACTGGAAACAACAGAGAGTTCTATAAGGCAGCAGATTGTGCAGTCAC
Source organism: Lissotriton helveticus (assembly GCF_964261635.1). Lineage (NCBI taxonomy): Eukaryota > Metazoa > Chordata > Amphibia > Caudata > Salamandridae > Lissotriton > Lissotriton helveticus. Next base: position 592,211,621 of record NC_136067.1, on the reverse strand, counting down.
TTGTTAGAAACAAAAACATCTGAATATAGGAATTGCAGTCATATTAGTTGGTGGAGAAGCTTTTGGCAGATTAGATCTATTGCTAAAGTAACCATACCAGAATAGTATTAAGAGAACCATGAAAATGAATTTGCCTCCTTGTACAAGGTGTTGTACTCGTCGACCTTGGACGAGGCTCCCACAACAGCAGAGCACATATTTTGTTAAATTCTCCAACTTCTCCGCCTCACGGAGGAATCAGCAGATGTGGTGGACCAGGACATTTCTCAGACAGAGATCTTGAAAACCATCAAGGATTTGCCCTCAGGGAAGGCCCCTGGTAACAACGGTGTTCCTATAGAACTTTAACTTTACAAAATGACTGCTCCAATAGTGGCACCACTCCTATGTACAGTATACAAGAGAATGAAAAAAGCAGCCCCGGCTTCTATTCTAAATTCAACGTGGAGACTATCAGACTCCTTTCCAAGCTAGACAGAGATTCTCTGCAGTGTGATAACAAGTCTATTTTGCTGATCAATGCATACATGATAATCTTGGCCAACGTTCTTGCCACTAGACTGCATCACTGCATCCCTGCCTTGACACATAGGTTTCAGGTGGGATTTGTTCCTCGCAGATCATCAACCAATCGCATGCAATTACTCTCCCACATCATCTGGCAAGCAAATAACCAATGAGGGCCCAACGTGGCAATCTGTCTGGATGCAGAAAAGGCATCCAATTGCATCAAATGGGCTTATCCTTTCAGAATGCTACAAAGGGCAGGTTTCAATGATCATTCCCTGCAATTGTTTAAGGCGCTGAACAGCTGTCCAATAGCAGCTATTTCCAGCAGTGGCTTCCTCTCTGACCCGATTCCTATAACTAGAGTGATGCATCAGGAATGCCTTCTCTTGCCTTTACTTTTTCTTTTGGTGTTGAAACACTGGCAATCAAAATCAAAGCCAAAGAGGCAAATAACTGGGATCCACAAGGGAGTCAAATAAGGGAAACAGCTCCTATACGCAAACAATATCCTCATGCTATTCACACATAAAAACTCCTCTTTCCAGGCTCTCCTGGAGGTGATCGAGGCCTTTGGATGCTTCTCCGTCTATAAAATAAACTGGGGCAAAAGTGAAACCCTACTCCTCAAAGCCTCGACCCCCCTCCCAGATGTTCTACATGATTCTCCATGCCGATGCTCACCTTCCTTCATCAAATATTTGGGAATCATGATTGGCCACTTTCTACAAGCGACAGCATGTAGAAACATGGAACTTTTGATTGCACAGATAGTTTAGGACTTCTGGAAATGGTCCCATTTACATCTCTAAATGTGGGGCCACATGCAAAAAGCCAAAATTGTTACAGCACACACTTCAATTACATGCATGGTATGACCCCAATAGCTATTCCAACCTACATGTTAACTAAATTGACTAAAACAATTAAAGATTTTGGATGGGACCAGCAAAAGGCTCACCTGAAGATTTCCAAGCTCCAGGCAGCCACTTCCTCAGGTGGCCTGTGCCTTCCCGAAATATCATTCTATTATCAAGGACATCAATTGGAATACTTAGCGTATCTCTTCTCACCCACTTTGGAAAAGCCTGACTGGGTACTCATTGAACAAAATCTCTTGGGAGGCCCACCCAATGAGGGCTTGATTTACAGATCTTTTCTTTCCAACAAAGACAAACACTGTCTTCTTCTCCTCACTACGACTCAGGTATTGGAGAAATCCCATAGACAACTGTGCATCCATGCTTACTTGCATGTTGATGCTCTGATTTGGCACAACAAAGCCATTAGAATTGATGAAGTCATGATATGCTGGTAGGCATGGAGTGATAATGGAGTGCTTACTTTTGGATCATGTAGTGCATGACGCTGGGATAAATTGTTTGAGCAATTGCAAAAGCACTTTGACCTTGCCCCTATCAACAGTGAAGATATATTCAGCTGCAGCACTGCCTCTTGCCACATCAGGGGTCCTTGTCGAGTCCACTTCCCCGTTCAGAGATCTGAGATTACTTGAAATGTTGCAGCTCCTATAAGGGGATGATTTCATTCTCTATAGAACCATTTTGGAGGTCATCCACTTCTGCCCTCTTCACCTCTCACTGAAAGAAAAATGTATCACCAGACTGGGAAGGACTGTTCAGATGATGACTGGGCTGAATCTTTGGCCCCACATGATAGGGGCCTCCACAAGGCAACACTCAAGCTCAGCTACTTCAGCCTCCTGAATGATTGGCATTAGTCACCACAGAAATGACCTAAAGCCAACCTGGCTGCAGCCGCAGCATGCTGGAGATGCGACCATCATGACTGTGATATCCTGCCCCTAGTTTACTTCTGCCCCTCTTTACAACTTTTCTGGCGAGGGGTCCTGGCCACAATGAATGACCCCATAGCCTTGGGCATATGGCCAATGATTGCGCTGCACTTCCTTTACAACACTTTGCCCATTCTAGATTTTACCAACTGTGTCAAGTGCTGGATAGACACTGCACTGGCCAAGAGGTTGAAAACGTTAGAAAGAATGTTCCCCTCAGACACATGTCGACTGGATGCTGGCAAGGTTTGTGGCAGGATCCCATGAACAAATCATATATCATCCGATGGACAAGTTAAGACACTTTTGAGAACATTTGGTCCCCCTTTCCTTCCATGGCCAGCTTGAGTTAATACTGGATTCGATTGGGCTCCATGGATAGAAGGGAGAGCTCTATTCCAGCCTGAGAGTCCTTTTCCCTCTACTTATTCTTCCCATTGAACGGCAACGAGGGGAGAAACAGTCTGTTATGGCTCACAATAATCTTTTTACCCTGTTAATTGTACTGATATCAATGGTTGATATAGCCTTAGGAATTTACATTGATTGCCTGTATTTTGTTCCCTTGCAGAACCAACTAGTGTTAATACAATGTTCTTTGCTTTGCTTTCATATGGGTTTGTGTGGAAGTCCTTTCTTCCTATTTCTGCCTTCTTGTGCGAGTGCGGTTGTTCATCCTATGTACCATGAACTTAATATAATAAAGACAGAACCATCAAAAATGCTTATACAACCTTAATAATGAAGTAAAGATTAAAGTTTAAAGCACTTCATGATTCAAGCAAGCAAGGTTACCAACCATATATACTATATAGTTGGCATGTACATATCAGACATCACAGTGGTATGCCAGGCCAATATAGACAGCCCAAACGTAGCTTACAGGAGTATGAATCATCTTTACAGCAACAGGCATGGAACTTGGATGGAAAATGTGGGGTATAAGATAATAAAACAGACCAGACTTAAACTGAGGGTGACCATAAGCACAACCTACTTAGCAATGGTTGATAATGACATCATGGATCATTTATGATACAGGGCTAGCATCAGGAATCCGAGGATTTGAGCCAAGACAGTTCAGCTGCGATTTCAATCGCCCATATCAGACTTCGATTTATTTTTGATGTATGTTTCAAAGTGCATTAGCTCAGAGGAAATAGATGTTTGGTGTTTGAGTAGAATTCTAAACTTGGAAGGTCACACAATGGAATGCTGAATAGACATTTCAAACAGTTTCTTGCAGATAGCAAGAAAGCCTTTCCTTCTAGCCACTGAATCTCTTGCAAAATCCTGAGAAATTGACATTTTGGCACCATTCCATACAATAGCTTTACTTTTCCTCATATGTGCAAGGATCATTTCAAAATGTCAGTGCCTTAATGGTTTAAATGTCAGTAGTCTAGGTGAAGAGGCATTTTTAGGTTCAAACTTGGAAACAATATCTCAAACGCTTTAGCAAAGGATGTTTATTGATGTTTGAATCAATATTTCCAGAAAGTCAATGGTAGAGCATGATGAATCCTCAACTTCTGTGGGAGACCAAAGATGCAAAGATTGCTTCTCCAGTTGTGATCGTCCAGCTTAGTGATTTCGCTTTTGAGAGAAGTGATCAATCTGTCAGATTTCTGGAGTTATTTGACATGGAAGTTGATGTTATCTTCCAGGGAACTAATTCTATAGTCCGCATTTGTTAATCTGATATTTAAGTCCTTTATATCTTTTCAGATGGCAGCTACTTTGGAATGGATCAGGTATGTTTTAGTGACCTGTCTGATTATCATGAAATTTAATATGTTATACATACAATGCAAACTTAGTGATCAATCAATCTTCCATAAGCAAAAGAGGATCCGTGCAGATGTAATCATATGCAACCTAAATCCTCACGTACCCAGAACAGGTTCCACAGTGGGCTATGAATAAGCTTAAGGCACAAAGGTGCCAAAAAGGCATTCAGAGGAACCAATGATGATGCCAAGCATACACAGATACTGCAGGAAATGTTCAGGGGTACAGGAGGAAATGTATGTCATGATAGTAGGAGAGAAGCTTGAAGAATATGTAAGTTAACTAAAGGATGTAGTGTATGTGCATCGTGTTGAAGAAAAGCAAAGGGTGAGTTCAGAGATAATCATGAACCAGGGGGTTAGAATATAAACAGAACTTACAATTATCATGGAGCAGAATCTTGCTGATTCTAGCCTGTAATACTCAAACTGTTCCCAAATGGTGCTGAGGTTTGGGAGTATTTTATTTACTAAGCAACTGTGAAGACAGGTGAACGTGTCTAAAGCCAGTTTCAGGCAGTTTCTGCAGCCGGCGTCTCGCAAGCTTAGCGGAGAGAAACACCAGCGAGCAATCAACTGTAGGTCAATGAGTCTAAGCACATCCTTACAATCAGGAGCAATGTCTTCCTAAGTAGCCTCTCAGTGTTATCTCCAATGGGTACATACAGTGCATAAATGTCAGAAAATGAAGAGAAAACGATCTGCTCGAAATTCCACGTTTCAGTGGTCTACCTCTAGTGTCCTGCAGAGCTAGAAATTGCAGTCTCATCTCCGTGTTATATAGGAACTGCCCACTCCATCCAGGAGGAGGCATCGCTAATAGTGGCCCAATATAGTAGAGTGCTAGAATGCTGGTTGGGCTGTGAAAGACATAACACTGTTTTCACAGGCTGCTTCACTGTTGGGTGGAAGTGGGAGTGAAGTTGTATGGCACTGCCATTTTCCTCACTGACAAAACAAATGAATATATATACATCGAGTAATAGTCCTTAGTAATACTACTTAATCATGACCAAGTAAATTAATTACATGAACAAAAGAGGAGTTTTTGTACAACAAAAATCTGTGCATTCCTATTTTGTACCTTTCTCCACAAATTCATAAAGACCCGGAATGTTCGCCAGGGAGATGAATTGTCACAGGGTGCAATTCCCTACTTGAGCCAATTTCCAAATATATTGACACTTTTTCCATTTATTCCTGGGGACTGATCATATATTAGGATACCATAGATTTCATTAAGACAGTGAATCATTTGTCAAGCTCACTTTGAGGACCTAGAAAACGGATCCCACAGATCCAACTGTAGTGAAGGCAGGGCTCGCTTGCGCACATTGGTATGTTAGCATAGGCTTATTAGAAGTTTAAACGCCATTTTGCCTTTTTGCCGCTTTTGCACACGACACTGCATGTAGCTGTTGTAAGTTTGACTACGTGAATATCTTCACATGAGAATGGCTTGTTTTCAACATCCCTAGACTTACATTGAGACCTTAGTCTGCACAGCGAGTGCTGAAGCCTTCAAGGTTATCATAATAATGTTAGCTGTTATTCGGGATGATCAGCTCACGCTTAGACACAACATGCACGCAGATGCAGCTAACTGAAATTCTGGCGCCTTCAATATTGCACTTAATGCATGCATTTAGGCACTTGGAGAAAATCCGTTTCCATAGAGAGAGAGAGAGCTTTTGCAGATCCCAATGTGATTCACCTCTGCTGATCTTGGAGGTATGGGGTTCCCCATTCAATACTAAGAGACCTTCTATATTTTATAAAACATAGTTCCTAGCTAGGGAGAGTGGCATACAAGGCACTATAGGACCTGTTTCCACTATCACTATAATATGATTTCTCCTTTTGTGTTTTATGGAATTGTAACAATGCTGATAGTACTATTTTTAATCATATGCCTGCTTATGTTAGCAAAAATACTGCATCTCAGAGCACGTCGTTAAAATAAACATTTTAAACTTTATTGTGTCTCTTTTTACCCATGTTGTGGACTGGTAGGAAGATAACAAACCAAAGAGTGTTCTTGAGCCCCACCATTCCTGAGAGTAACCTATGTTCTGGGTTGTCTAATCATTGGTACCTTTGCTATAGGACGAAGAGCTAATGTGACACTGATGCTAGTCAGTTAGGGGTTCTAGGTACTGAGGGGAGTTTTTTGGTCCACCACAATTCAGTGAGGTCCTGGGTCTCTGTGCACAGTTCTGTGTATGAGTAGAATCCCTGCAACACAACATTCGCATTCGAGGAACCTCCAGGGGCAGAGAAGGAGTATATGGAAATGTATGTAAAACGCCTGTTCCTTTATGTCCTTCCCGAGTTAGCAATAGACAGGACCCATAGAGTTAACAGAGCCACGAGCCCTGGCATCGCCCCACCAGGCATCCTGACCTGCCTGCATTACTTCCTTCACAAGGAAGCTATTATGGAAGTGACTCGTCAAAGGGACGGTATCCAGTTTGAGAGCACCAAGATTTCCCTCTACAAGAATTTGGCACTAATCACTCTACAGCGCTGTCAACAATTAAAGCCAATCACTACCTTCTTCGAAAGCAAAGCAGTGAAGTACTGCTGGGTGCACTTGTTCCAACTGCTCTTTACCTGGAAGGGAGTGGCCCTTGCGGTCCGCTCCCTCATGGAGGCTGACGCAATCCTAGAGCTCCCAGACCCAACAGTGATGACACCCTAACCAAATACCCTCCCAAAGCAGGGTGGCCAGCTGGGAATGGTCCAGAGTGACGAGGAATAGATCAACTGTGAAACCCTCAGAGGATGAAATGCACATAGAATGTCAGGCAATTCAGAACAGGCTATGGACCGATGACTAACACTAACTGGGGGAGCGGGGCAGTGAACATGCAGTCACACAGACTACGGGGAGCAGAGAGGGGGAACTCAGGAGACATACTACTGACTGTTAAATGGCCTACAGACCCAACGGACACTCCACTAGTACACAATCCATACAGATAACCCCAGTTTAGGGGAGTGGAGGTTTGTTAATTTTCATTGATAGACTCAAAGGGAATGTTGGGGACCACACCATGATATAGCTTCCATGTTACATTGGTCCAATTGCACAAAACTCTAGAAACACCTTACAGCACTCACAATTTCCACACAGGAATACTTAGCGAGACCACCCATACCTACCATTGTTAATCATTACTAGTCTGAACAATAGGGGCCTCAACACCTCAACAAAATGTGACTTTAAGCTATGTGTGTTCAAAAATGTAGGCTCTGACATTTTCTTACCACAGAAAACCCACCTATTTAAAAAAAAAATGGAGCATTCTTCAGACCCACTGGTTCACTCTGGAGATCCTTTCCTCTAGCCCAGCTAAGACGGAAGGACTGGCTATACTAATTACTAATAAGTCTACGGGCAAATACTATCTACCGTCGCTGAGATCTTAGGTAGACAGCTGGTGGTACGAATAATGCAATCACGCACCATTACACTCTGCAAAGTATATGCCCCTAGCGATAACCAGTAAAACGTACTCCTGGAGGCAATATCCCTGATTCTGACAATGCCGGACGCGGAGATACTTGTGGCGGGGGAGAGACTTTAATATGGAGATAGACAGTAACCTCGACCAGTCAGCGCATACACAGGGGCTAAAAGGAGACTTTGCGGATAGCAGTTGTGTGTGGCTCAAAGACAGTGGGCTGGTAATATTTGATGAGCTCAACATCCCACCACTAGGGATTACATGTTTTCTCTACATCACACTAGACATATGCCAGTTTAGACTAAGATTTAGGCACAACACAGCTCGTATGAAGGATACCATTAATAATAACGGGGTTGCCCTGTGTCCCTCAGAACCTGGATATATAATTTTATGGAGCTACAGTGATTTCTATTGAGAAGCACAATTTCTTTGCATAATTAGCTAGCTATCCTGGCAGTGAGGCCCTAGGGTGGTCTGGAACTTTTTGGGCCCTTTGCCTCACAATCTTTTTCTAAAACAGACATGATTTTCTTCTACAATGTTTGTTTATTCTGTTCTTTAGTGAAGCCCATGGGGATCGTGATGAAACTTTGCATTCAATGCAGGCTTAATTTTAAACAAGGAATATTGACAGCTGCATCTTAAAGTGAGCAGCAATTCCTTCTTCATGACTAGTATGCCACTTATGGACCACATAATGTATACATTTTTAATTATTTCATCTTTCTACAGGGAATATCTTTGGGATCCTTGGGATCCTTTTTGCAACTTTGTACTCTTGACAATCTCCATACATCTATTTTCCTACGACTTACATTCAAACAGTCCCGAATTGGTAAGAGTGATTTTCCACTGCGCTTTCCCTTGAAAATCATGAAGTCCCACATATCGCACACTGAATTGTTTGCAAATATCTCCTATGATGGATGGGTGGATGTTTCTGTCCATTTTCAGGACTCCATCCAGACCAGGATGGGTTATTTTCTATTCAAATGACCATTAGTAGGCTGTTTTTCATCCAGGTGAGTCTCAGTTCCACTCTCCTGTGATACTCACACATATTGAACACTACACACAGTCTGACTCGCGCAGTCGAGAGCCCTTTTGTCCAATGTTTGAAAACGGATCCTGGAATCGCACACGCTCATGCGTGTGCTTTTCTTTTTGGGTTCCACTATTGGGCTTGCTTTGCGTGTTTTTTTTTAACAGAGCACGCAATAGGCCAAAGGCGGGCGCATTGCTCAGCCCATGGCCTATTGCATCAAAGCCCATATGTTTTCAATTATAGTGCCCAGATACGGGCGTGATGATTGAAAACATATGGCTCGTAGTGGCGCTCACGCGCACCACTCGCAGGCGTGTTTTTTTTTTTACAATTGCGATCTCTTTCGCAATCACTTTCAGTGCCGCTTGTTTTAGATAGGGATAGTTAAGGAACATGACAAAACGTAGTCGAGCTGAGGAGCCTCGAGAAACAACTGTACGCCTTCCAGCAACATGCAATCAATGTCTGCCATGTGGTGTGAGTGCTAAATTAATCTTCAACAATATCTAGCATGATTTATTACGATTTCTTTCAAATATAGTATGTATGTTTCAGACACGGTGGATGTGAGGCTATGGTTCAACACCTGTGTCCCGGAATAGTTGCTTGCTTCAGATTGCACAGAACGTGACAAGAGCACACTGTGCGTAAGTCATATGATAGGTCTGTCCCCCGTGGTGAATGCGATGCTGCCCGATTCTTGCACAGCTGGTGAGATGACTCAAGATAACACAGCGCCTTAGTAACGTGAAACCAGATTTGTAGTTCATTGCTGAAGGGCCACCAGTGTGGTGACCCCCGAGGTAATGATGTAACAGCGGGCATAAAACTTGAACAGCTTGTGATAGAAGGCGAACCCCGCGGTGAACCCGGCTACGAGCGGAAATGCATAAGGTGAACAAGAGCAAAGAGCTTTGAAAGTCGCCAAGCAAAAGAATCGGCGTGGGAACGAAAAGTCAGGATATTGGAAGTTTATAGTCCACCTTCCGTGGGGAGGGCGTGTGCTTGGAGTGGGTCCTGCAAGCAGGTGTAAGGCCCTTGCTGTGGGGTTGTTCAGTTCCATGTTTTGAGCATGTCTGCCTCTCCTTGGGATTGTTTATCTGAAAATAAAATTGAATCAACGATGCTTTAGATAAACATATCAGTTAATCGAAGATTGGATTGGTTTTATTGGTACTCCAAGTTGTTAGTGGGATAAACCAGTGGATGTTAGTGCTTCTGTCATGAGAGATCGGAGACAGGCGTACTTTGCCATCCTCTGGGGATGTTCGTGGGCAGGCATTTGTGACGGCGGTCACCAACAGAGGTGGCAGGGAGATCGGTTTCCTAAAGAATAGTTTAGGAAAGTGATAAATTGTGCCTTTTATAGGTTTATCACCAACGCTTGAATGGGGGGAAAAAGAAGGTAGCGTAAGAGACGGTGCCAAATATAGCCTCAGACAGTACGAGGTGCTGTAATGGCCCCAGTGTATTAATGAATACATCCATTTATTGATGGTTCTAGCTCCCTTACTCTGTTTAGCGTGCATACCTGATCATGCCGCATTCTCAAGGTTCCCATGTGTGGCCTTTTGAGTAGTCGACAGTACCTGCCCTCATGTACTCATACCTAACAATGCTGGGTGCCTGGATTACACATGACGGACCGAGAGGACTCCCGCCCACATGTAATCATACCTTACAACGCAAGGGGGATGCAGTGGAGACTTACAGCCATGTGCCTCAGCTGTCGGACTCAGTCGACTGTGGGGAGCACCTGGCAGCGCAGTCCCCCCTTACAATTGGGATTGGTAGGATCACACATAGGCTTGGACACCATCCAAGGTGCTTGTGGAGGGTTACAACCGTGGCTGGCCGGGCTCACACATGGGGTACAGTAGGGACACCTGAACTCACCTAGTCATTCCTGTGTCAGAGGTCAGAGTTGATCTGCACACGTTGTGATATCTGTGACACGAGCAGTAAGTGGGTGGTATGTGGTAGATCGACCCTGGTTTTGGAACTGTGATTGACGTGGGGGAATGTGAGAGGCTGGAGGGTCAGGGTTCGGACACCCAAGCCTGCAGCCCCCAGTGACCGAGCAGGGCTGCACATTTATGCATGTGCATCGACGCCCGGCCGCCTTGATCTTTCATGTGGAAGCCGAAACTGGAGCAGTTGCCCTGTTCTTCCTGTGAATGTTTACAGACGCACACACCCCTGGAGCTGTCGCCTGTCCAGTCTGTTGGCAAAGGACAATGCCAAGATGTTGTGTTGCTTCAGTTGCCTGTAATGTCAGTAATCCCATGATGTCCAACCAACTGAAAGAAATGTAAATGTGTGCAATTGATAATCAGCAAATTTAACCGCTTTGCTGTGGCCGGAATTCCCCCGTTAGGCTGAGGAATTCCACATGTGTGCGGTTCGGGCTGGCCCCGGCCGTCTGCCGCACAGGCCCACTGTGATGTCAGATGGCCAGGGGCCGTCTGACACACGGAAGAGGTTAAAGGCTGCTTAGGAGCCAGCATAGACCTTAATTGGTAAAATCATGTGAAGCTGTATAGTGACAAAGAGTTATTCTTTTTTAAAGGCGCCTAAATGGTATACCTGTTTTTGAGTATGTCGTTTAAATGGAAACCTATAAAAAACAAGCATTTATAATGCAATAGGTCTCGCATTTGCGAGAGTTTATGTTATTGGCATTGTAAATCACAATGCCTTTTATCTATTTGTTTCAAAAACCAACACATTAATAAAAGGCATTGTAATCTACAATGCCAATAACTCAAACTCTAGTAAATGTGAGCCCTATTGCATTGCAAATGCTTGTTTTTTATTACACAAGCTGTTCACACACATAGTCCTGCGGACGTCTAATTGTGATGATTGTACAGTAACACATACCTACAGGGTCGAAACGTGGATGATAATAACATTAAAACCTGTACCTTAGTCAACAAGCCTGAAGAACGTGCTATTAGTATAATAGGCTTTATTGTGTGAGATGATTAGATTGAAAAAACTGATATTTTTCCAGAACACTTTTGCTCTGTAGTATGTCTATGTTATTCATTGATTTTTGTTGTTAGATTTCTTTGTTCATATTGTGTCACCTTGTCACAATGTCACTTGTTTATTTATCTCTGAATAACAGCCATATATGAAAGTAAAATTCTCAATCTTGTGTATAACTTGGATATATGATTAAGAATATAGTGAGTAATTGCAGACTGTTGTGTGCTGTGTCTAATCATTATTGTTCAATGTCAATTGGCACAAGCCTTGCCTCGTAAATAGTGGATTGATCTTTTGTTGGTCTAAATGTAACCCTGACGCTAACCTATGGCTGAGGCTAGGGGTGGCTCTGCCCCTGTGGACACCAGCTTTCACTGCAGGAAAGGCTGTAGGAAACACCCAAGCCCGTCTGACCCTAAAATGGCGCCTGGTGCAGTTCAAACCTAAGCCCAGCAAATCGATGAGGTCGTACCCCTAGGGGGAGTACTCAGTTTCAGGTCAGCAGGAGAGCTGAGTTGCGGTGGCCGACGTCCATGACATTCAGAGGGTATGAATATGACAACACCTACAGTGGACATCGACCAGACCTTGCACATTTACCCCACCTTCCACCCACCTCCGGCTCACCCATCATGACATTGAACCCGTGAATCTAACCACTGACCGTGGTGACTTAACATTTTGGCCGATGTCTGGAGGAGCTACCTTGATAGCTACCTTGATAGCTATAGCGGAGATGGGCTGTGGACTTCCCCCTCGGCCTTCACCTACCCAGCCGAACATTGGACAGACTTTCCCTTCATCTCTCGGCTGAATCTCCCACCTCGTTACCTTTTTACACTATTTCCCTTACCCTTCCACACGCCAACAACCAACAGATATAACTCGTAATTGATGTATCATTTGCAACATTGTGTAACTTCTAACTAATGTAACTTCCTCATGTACAGCGCTACGATCGCTCCGGGTTAAGCCAGCCCTATATAAAACTCAAATAAATAAAAAAATAAAAAAATATATGTAGGGGCATGACATGAGCACCTTAATTACGTACTAAGGACACAGCAGGTCAACATTGGGGCCATATCCCTATCTGGACTACTCACTATAAAAGACCTACACAAACTCAACTATAGGACACTGGAGAGTGAATGACAACCTTCTGAAGTGAACAGACATTAAAGAGTCTATCTGCAGTCGTATCATCACCTATTTGACGGAGAATGTAGGATCGGCCTCATAAATTACCAGTCTCTGGGATGCTCTGAAGGCGGTGCTCAGAGAAACTTATAGCTCTCGTGGCTAAATTTAACGTGGACAAGAGGGCAAAGCATAGGAAACTGGAGGACAAGGTGAATGACCTAAAGACCCAGCAAAAGGGATCTGGCTCCATAGAGGTCTCACGGTAGCGAGGCAACAGCTTAAAGCACTGGACTAGAAGGTCATGGGGTATGCATTACTGCATATCAAACACATATTTGACACTGGGGGATACAAAGCAGGCAAACTGCTTGCTTGCAAACTCAGGGCACAAAGCAGAGAGATAGTGTCCCAAATGATCACCTAGACAGGAGACACTGCAAACACCTCAGAGGGGATAGCTGAAGCTTTCCAAAATATACTACTCCATGCAATATACTTCAGAACCCTCCCGCTACCTGGACGCAACTCCACTACCAACTCTCACAAGACACCTATCTGAAACATTGAAGGGAGACATAACAGTGGAGGAAGTGATGACTAGTATCTCCAAACTACACACTGGGAAGGTTCCAGGCTCCAATGGGTTTACAGCAGCCTTTTACAAGATGTTCTGTCCACTATTATCTCGTTTACTGGCTAATCTCTATAACTCTTTTGAAGACATCATACCTCTAACCACCTTGATGCAAACAGCTGTAATCACAATTATACCCAAACCGGGCAAGGACCCTTCAGTCTGTTCTTTGTAATGGAGGGCATCATGGCCTGGCAATTAGCTCCCTATATGCAAGACCTCGTAGGCCCAGGCCAAACAGGGATAATTCCAGAAAGAGGATGCCAACAACACAAAAAACTGTTTACACATCATGGACAAAACAGCATGCACCAAAATAACAGCCTTCCTATTATCTATCGAAGCTGAGAAGTCACTCGATAGAGTCCAATGACCCCTCCTCCGGGAGGTCCTTGGTAGGAGTGAAATGGGAACCAAATCCCAGAGATGGGTGTTTAGTGGCTACAACCATCAAAACACCCGGGTATGAATTAACGGCACAACCTTAGGCCCCATTCTAATACAGAGGGGAATACAGCAGAGCAGTCCCCTGTCCTCATTTTTGCTTAGCCAATATATGGAACCCATAACTGAGGTAATACGTAGAAACCCACAAAATCTCAGGAATTACATCCTGTAAAATGGAGCACAAAATATCATTTTATGCAGACGTCGTCCTCTTTATTCTAACTAATCTACTGACCACATTTCCAGTCATACTCCACAAATCAGACACATTCGGCCAAGTGATGGGGTTCAAGGGGAATAAGAAAAAATCACAGGTTTTGGAAATCAATGTCTCCTGAATGCAATGAATGGCCCTTCAGGAAAAGTGACCCTTCACGTGGGCACACCGATATATCACCTACTTAGGCATTAAACTCTATTCAATAGTAGAGCGCACAGCCAACACTACACTGACCTTCTCTGCACAGCAGGTAGGGATCTACAGAGTTGGCAGATGGGGTGGACTCTCACCCATGGAATGTATAGCAGCTGTCAAGAAGACCCTTCTACTTAAATAACTATACATAGTGAAGGCTGTCACCCTATTGCGGGTTGTCCCCCTCCAGCCACCCTGGGGAACACTTCCCATGATGCAGGGCTGCATATCGAGGTTTAAGGTTAATAGAAAGGGAAAAAAGCCAGAGTGCCAAAGCAACAACAAAATGCCTGACTGGAAGAGGGAGGGCTAAATCATACTACACACTCACTGAACTGCGGCAATGGCATTGCAAGACCTCTAAGAAAAACTGGCTTTATGGACCAGTCAGTAGCCAGCATTAATGTGCGGAAGATACCTTAGTTACACAAGAGGCACAGTCCAAGGGGAGTGTGTAGCTCTGCAATAATACAGGCCACTGTGCGATGCTGTGACTCTCACAATAGGACTGATGTCCTTGCCCTACCCAATGACCCCCTTTAATAGGCAACCCCAAATTCCTGTCAGCCAGGGACAGGAATGACTTCCTGACATGGCAGTTAGCAAACTGCAAGCACACTCTTTGTCCGGGATGGGTTCACCCCTTGTTGCAGTCCTTTGTACAATTACAGAGACACTCTGGCCTACCACAGAAGGAGCAAATGTGACATATGCACATATGCGACTAGGTGACACAACCTGCGATAGGAGGCCTTGCTGTCTGCCTGCTGACCCCATTTAAGAACGGTCTCACCTCCAAATCCGACGTCAAACATCCGGTCTCTGTGTGAATTTCTGCATTTGAGTCGCAAGGCAATAAAGACCACAAGAATGGAGTGGGTCATAATGTATGAATTTCCGTGAGGAGTAGAGAAGGCAAGGCAAGTTTACCACGTTTTATTTGGAATGGGTTCTCAAAACGATCCATGACGCTATCATGATTTCCAAGTTTTAACTACTATTTATTAGCTAACAAAACTCTTTAAATGTCTCATCTGGATAAGGTTCTATCCGCAGGATACTTACTTTCAATCCCAGCAGGGCACCGGACTCTTTTGGCATGCTAGTCCTCTTGTTAAGGATAACACGTCCAATCAGCCGATCTCCTTCCTTCGATGGCTGCCATGTTACAGGATGCTAATAAAAACACAGAAACTTCAGTTTAACAAATTATGCTTAGAAATCATCATCTCCCCTCAAAACAAAACCCACTTAAAACAAGCACTGAATAACATTCTTCTAAGTAATATGGGTTTGTTCGATACTTATAATTGAAGATTTTAGCTATTTAATTCATGATTAGAGTATTTACATACACGTATAAGATGATTATAATAATCAGGTAGAGCATCTCCTAGATCTAGTCTGGTAAATACATGAATGAGGTTATTTTGTAAGCACAAGGCATTACATCAATGTCATTCTCAAACGAGAGAATATACGCTTTGAATAGATGGCATATCGTCCCAGGCAGGGTGACCGTGTAACATCCACTTGAACGGTCGACATGGGCCAATGGAAAGAATATCTCATTTCATGACTATTATCAGCATAAATGCATTGACATCACCAGAATTAGGCAGCAGTTGAATTGCCGAAATTGAAAGTAAAATCCGAACACTGGTCTGATATATTTTCAGTTGTTAACCATTATACACGATCCAAAATAGAGACACATATCGACCCTTCCCATATCATTTCAGAACGTTTTTCACCACATATAGGCAATTCTTTCAAAGTCAGCTAGTCATTGCTCCTATTCTACTTGGCACTTAATCTGCCCAACGGCCGGCAAAATTCCGCCTAAAATCATTTACCACTCATGAATGTTTAAGGTATACTATTTTAAAACTTTACAAACTAAAATGCTTCATCAAAAACTACTTTTAAAAATACCTCTCATTTAGAAGAGGGTTGTGGAACGTGGTTTTTGTAGCGTCAGCGCTACGTGCCGAGCGGCCATTTTGTAGTTGCGCGCGCACCTCAGGGAGAAAGGCGCGAGTGCCGGAGCCCGGACACACTGGCTCGGCGCTCTCTGAGCGGAGATCGATTTATTCAATAAACCCCTTAACCACCTTACTGTGTCCTGTCGTTATGGGTAACAAGAGCAACATTACAATGGCGACGAGGTCAGGATGAGAAAAAACGGACCACACCAGAAACATCAAGAAACCGAAACTTGAGGTAACGGGTTTTTAGGAACCCGTTTGGTGCCAGGGGATAACACCCGAAGACCTCTGAGTTCTCCCTGTTCCGGACCACAGAAACACGGAGTCTTCTAGTCGAGTCAGAGATCAAGTTTTATTGATAGCTACCAAGTAACAGGTGTCCTAGAAGCACGACAAACACGGGTCATGTGTTCTCAGGAGACTGTTCGTTTTTACAGAACCAGCCTTCTCCTTATATACAGAAATAATAGCTGCGAGCGAGAATTCTTGAGTTTATGATATGGCTATACACATATTTCTACAATAATACAAAAGAGCGAAGTCATGTAGGCAAGCCCGTATTTTAGATGTCCAATGCGTGATAGATTACTCAGCCAAGCCCGGAACTCCCATCAGATATCGATGAAACCCCAATAAAGGAAGGCACCTCCTAGTCATAAAACTGGCCATAAACAGGGAACAGGACAGGTGTGTGTTTGTAGAAAGCATGGTTTGTATGTAGTGAATGGTTTGAGGAATGTTATGTATCGATGCTATCGCATTTGGCCACTGGGCGAGGGGCTGCCCAGACAGGTTTGGCTAAAGGCAATGGAGTCAGTTGGGACAGGTCAGGGGGGAGTCAGGGAAGGAGGACGTGTCCTTTTAGATCAAGCTCGACCTTTAATTGACTTATCATGAGGGCAAGACGTAAGATGAATGTCGTTCACAAAATGGAGTCTAAGGGGTCGGGACGGAAACTACGATTTGGGGGTGCTGGCGACCCTCGATTATGACACAAATGTATGGGAATGATGCCCTAATCATTATCGGTTCGCTGACACCAAATTCGTCATGGTACGTTGATATTTTGTGACACGGGTATTGGACCTCGTTATTGGGACGACAACAGGGTCCAGATTTTCAGAACCACAGACCCTCCTTTTGCCCTTATGTAAGGCAATAAATCATATTAATCTGAGTCCAAATCCGTATGAAGGAATTCGTGGAGATGCTGCTGTAACATCATTCTGTTGCTCAGTTCGCCTTTTGACACAGGCTTCCGTACACATGACGTAGCACAGAGGCCACATAGTGAAGGAGCGCACTGTATACACAGGCAGAACATAAACAGAAGTGCTAAGATCATCCCAATGAAGATTAGTGTTTTCCATCCCCATGTAGCGATCAGTTCCCAGAACCACCCTAGTAAGGACCAATCTCCATTTTCCACGTGGAGGGAATCAGATATTTCGTGTAGTTTAGAGATGGCTTGGTACACTGTCGGTGCGTTATCAGGGATGAAAATGCAACAACTGGATTGGATCACTCTACACACACCACCACGATCGGCGAGTATGATATCTAGGGCAACTCGGTTCTGAAGGGTCATAAGTCGATCCGACTGAAGTTCGGTCGTCAAGTTTCCAAGGGCTCCGGCCGTTGTAGTCACGGCGGATTCAACTATCCTCGATAACTGGCGAATATTCCTGCTGTTTACCATAGGCCCCCAAAATGGCAGAAAACCCTTTGCGAAGTCAGCGAATTCCTGACCCGCGGTGTCGTCTTTGCTCACGACACCTCTAGCTGTCCTTGTCCGATGGTAATCTGCTCTGGCCGTGTAGGTGGGAGGCAGCAGAAATGCGATAAAGCATGTACCTGAGAAGTCAGGGGGTAACCACGTGTAAGCTTGGTCATGGCAGACGAAGTACGTGCCTTTGGCTGCTAATAATATAGGGGAAGTTCGGGAAGCGAACACATATGTTTCCGCGCATATACTCTTTCCTAATTGAGCTTTGGGATCCCTGCCGATACCCTGTAAACATAAGTGACCTCGGTTGGGTACTATCCAAACTGGGCGGGATTTCTTTGCTGTCTGGCTCTTACTCAGGTAAACCCCATATTTAGTTACGTTCCAACGAGTGTACGGAGTGAGTTCATCTTTGGGAATCGTAAGATAGGTGTCGAACTCTCTACTCATATTTCTTATCCCTGCTATTAGTGCCTTGTTACTGGAATCACTTTCAGTAGAACGTGTCGGGTATGGTTCTAGGGCGAATAGGAACATGGTCTGGAAAGCCCACACAGAACCATAATAACTGAAAGGCAGGATGAAGTATGGGATACCCTTATCCGTCGTGTGTGGCATGAGTCCACATATCCAACAGTTCGATGTGTTCATGATGGACTGGTGTTGGTGTAGGAGTTGAATAAATTAGTTATTTACAAATTCGAGTCTTCTGGCAGATTCGTGTTCAGGTAGAGGGTGAAAGTAGTGTGGAGAGATAGTAGGAGGAGGCTGAGGCCGGGTGTCATTTGAAAAGGTAACTTGGAATACGAATAGAGTATAACCAGTCAAAAACATCGTTATGCTACACAACATTAAAATACATGTTATCAAAAACTTTCTTTTGGCCAGTACAGTGCATAATTGTCTTTCAAAGTTTGGGAGTCTGGTAGGTCTCTTTACCCTAGGAAACTCCATCCTCTAGTTGCTGCCCGCGGTGGTAGGTTGGTTCTGCCAGGGGGTGCGCTCTGTTCAGTCCGGGGTAACTCCCTTGGACCAACCAGAACCGTTGACCTAAACGTCCCCAGTTGCACTCTCCAGCCTTCAACCGCGACCCTAGCAGCAGAACCGGATGGCGGTTCGAAAATCAAAAAATGAGCAAGTTTCCTGAGAGTGAGAGAGCTGAAAAATCAAAAATAGTTCTTGGGGAGGGAAATCACTTTAGTTCGTTTTTATTTAGTCTCTTCGTTTAGTCCTCAAGTTGTACCGTCGTTTTCCTGGCACAGTGTGGTCTTCAAACAATGCCTCAGGTTCGGTAGTGTCCAACTGCGTAGACTGTGGCACAAATCCTTGTAAAATATGATCACTAACCTTTTCGGTACCAGTTTCTTTTAAACGTGCATCGCTGAAAGGGATGAAACGGGGTATGGATTCTGTCTCGGAGTCGGCAATTCCTTCGTTGACCCACCGGTCGTATGGAAGAGGCAGAGGGACCCGTTTACAATGGGTCCCGTGTACCCAGTTCTTTTTGCCGTCCACCCGAACCGCTGACCTCGTGGAAAGAAGTACCAGGTAAGGTCCGGTCCAGCTCGGCTGTCCGTTGTTGGTGCGCTGGAAGTTCCGCACCAAGACCCACGTGCCGGGTGTGATGGAGTGACCTGGATCGTCAGAGGCTGGTGGAGAGGAACTGTGAACCTGTTGGTGTAAAACACGCAATTTAGTTGTCAATTCGCACAAATAGTCAAGCAGTACGGGGTGCTCTATTTCGCTAAGTTTCTTTGGTCTTGGCACGCCCCAGACGTTGGCTGGGCGGCCAAACACTATCTCGTGAGGGCTAAGTTCTAATCTGGAATGGGCAGTCATCCTAGTTGACAAGAGTGCTAGGGGCAAGGCGTCGGGCCATTTAAGACCTGTACTGGCTTGGATCTTGGCTAATTTGAGCTTTAAGTGCCGTTGTAGCACTCTACCAATCCAGCTGATTGGGGGTGATTCGCAGAGTGGAATTTTTGCTGTATGCCTAAACATTCACACACTCTCTTCATCACGCGTCCTACGAATTCACTTCCATTATCACTCCAGACGATTCTAGGCATGCCAAATCTCGGGAAGAACTCTTTGACAAGGGCTTTGGCGGTTGACAAGGCAGTATTATCTTTAAGGGGGTACGCTTCCACCCACCTGGAGAAAGCGCAAACAACAACGAGCACATACTTCAGATTGTTGCATCTCTCCATGTGGATGAAATCGAGCTGCAAAACCTCGAACGGATACGTTGGAGGCGCAAAATGACCAGCTGGAGTTGGGGTTCCCCTACCGGGATTGTACTTCAAACACACCATACAGTTTCTGACCACATTCTCTGCATATTTCGGGATGTTGCTATTTTGCCATACTGGGGCCAATACTTTACAGATTCCTCTCGAACTGATGTGTGCAAATCCGTGAGCCATTGTTACTACTGCAAGTACATAGGCGTTAGGCAATAACCATCGCTGGTGTTCTGACAATTCGACCCAACAACCATTGTATCTAATCTACCCTTACTTTCTCTCTATTCATTCACCTCTTTCTCAGTTGCCTCGGCTTGTATAGATTTCACGCTTTCAATGGTGTCCTCACACATTCCTACATCAGTAATCCATCTAGCGGGACCTACAACATACATCCGACTCATTGTGTTCCTTGCAGTCTCTTTCGCAACCTCGTCTGCAAATGCATTCCCGCGGCCAACATCATCCTGAATCTTTTTGTGTGCACTACATTTTATAATGGCAACTTGTAGTGGCAAGGTCAGTGACTGGAGGAGCTCATTAACTAGCTGACCATGTTGTATCTTTGCACCATGTGACGTAAGAAACCCACGTTCACGCCACAATCTCCCAAAACTGTGAGCCACACCAAAGGCGTATTGGCTGTCAGTGTACACATTCACTCGCTTTCCTTTCGCTAACACACATGCTCTGGTAAGCGCAATTAGCTCTGCAGCTTGTGCAGAATTATGGGAAATGCGCGCAGTCTCTATAATGGTGTGTAATGCCGTTGAGGCATATGCTGCAGTCGTATCACCATTCGGCAGCTTGAAACATAAACCATCAACCCATAAAGTATCATTGCATTCAGGAAGGGGAGTGTCCTGTAAGTCTACTCTCCCTTTTGTCTCTTCTTCTGTCCTAAAGCAGCAGTCATGTTTATCAATCTCGTCTGTTCCTGTCGGAATGGGTAATAACGTTGCGGGATTCAGTGTATCGCACCTCTTTATGTGGATGTGACTTGCTAGCAGCGTAAGTTCGTAACTGGATAGTCGAGCGCTAGTAAGGTGTTGTGTCTTCGTCCTGTTTAGTAAAATGTCTACTGCATGCGGAACCATAACGATCAGAGTATTATTCATGACTAATCCAGCGGACTGTCGGATGCAGACAGCTGCTGCGGCGGTAGCCCTCAGACAACTTGGTAGGGCTTTAGCCACAGGGTC
The DNA here is from genome assembly GCF_964261635.1 of Lissotriton helveticus. NCBI lineage: Eukaryota > Metazoa > Chordata > Amphibia > Caudata > Salamandridae > Lissotriton > Lissotriton helveticus. The sequence continues at coordinate 592,190,195 of NC_136067.1, read as the reverse complement.
TAGAGTTGCCGAAACATACGCGCATGGGCGCTGTCTGTCCCCAAAATGTTGTGTTAAAACTGATAATGCACAACCTTCCTTCTCGTGGACATATAATGTAAAAGGCTTACTGTAGTTGGGGTTTCCCAACACAGGAGCCGAACATAATGCATCACACAACTTGTGGAAACTCGTCTGGCAATCTTCAGACCAAGGCATAGGATTTGGCGTGTCTTTACAGAGTAGTGCCAGCAAGGGTTTAGCTAGTAGTGAGAAATTCGGTATCCATTGTCTACAGTACGATGTAATGCCCAAGAAGGCTCGAACCTCTCTCTGTGTCCTTGGGGCACTTAGTTCTGCGATTGCCTGTATTCTTTCTGGTGTCTGTCTCCTTCCCTCCTTCGACAAGATGTGACCTAAGTAGGTTACCTCTTGTCGGCAAAATTGTAGTTTGGAGAGAGAGACTTTGTGCCTCATGTCACATAAGTGATGCAATAATGATAACGTAGCTTTCTTGCAAATCTCTTCAGTGTCTGCAGCAATCAGTAGATCGTCTACATACTGAATCAGAGTTGAACCATTTGGTAGAACAATCGTGTCTAGTTGTGTTTTCAGGGCCTGACTGAATATTGATGGGCTTTCGCAGTAGCCTTGAGGAGCGCACTTGAAGCGGAAACTTCGTCCTCCTAAATTAAATCCGAAAATATCTCTACTCTCCTCAGCAATCGGGATACTGAAGAAAGCGTTCTTCAGGTCAATCACGGAGAACCAATTTGCTGAAGCTGGAACCATCGTCAGTAAAGCAGTAATGTCGGGGACAACTGGAAACTGTGGGATAACTATCTTGTTCACTTCTCTGAGGTCGATCACGAACCTATACACAGGGGGCTGTGAAGGATCAGTACGTTTTAAGACGGGCAAAACTGGACTGTTACAAACATTTCCTGTTGTTTCTTCGATGACGTCTTTATCAATCAGGTCATAAACAATCGTCAATAACGCCTTTTCACATTCGCTAGATATTTTGTATTGGGGAATACGTGGTAACCTAATGTTGGCTTTCAACGTTATGACATACGGTGCTATCTCCAAACGACCTACATCATTAGAACCGTTTGCCCAGAGTACATCAGGAAGACACGACAATTCAGTTGCAATATTTTCTTTTGACACATACATTGGAGAAACGATTTTCTTACCTAAAGTAAGTTGTACTCCTAATGGTGAACAGTACAAAGTCGCATATAACCTTTTTAGCAAATCCAATCCTAACAAATTTTCACCGCAACCTTTGGTAAGAATGAGGGGTGCCTCTAATTCGCATGGGCCAATGGAAAGAGACACAGGACTGGAGATCGGGTTTCTAACAGGGGCGCCAGAGAAACCTACTGAAACATTCATTTCGCCAGACAAAGGTGCGCCAGGAAGTTTCGAGTGCATGATAGAACTTTTTGTAGCACCAGTATCCAGCAGAAATGGCTCTGACACTCCTGAGGCTATTACCGCGACATAAGGTCCATTCTGATCTACTGGAACTGAAACAACTCCCTCTCTTTGTCCATGGCTGTCCTAGCAATCGTTACCCTCATATTCATGTTCGGTGTAATAGTCGTCAGCATAGTACTGAGCTGACCTGGTCGACGCATTATTCTGTTGGTCGAAGCTGTTCATCGAATTCTGAGGCGTAAAAGAAGTTGTATTCTGCGTGAAATTTCCACGGCCCCTACCTCTAGGGGCATGTTGAACACCTCTTCCCCTTACACCCGAAGCACCGCTCAAACGTCGCGCAAGAGCCGGACAATTACCTTTAAAGTGACCCTCTTCCTTGCAATATGCACATTGATTCGGGCCATAAGCAATACGCTGGTGGGAAAACTTGTTTCCTTGCGCGTTTCTCGAATACTGATGTTGCGGTTGATAACTGGGCTGACTAGCCGTACGAGGCGGATAAGCTTGCTGGAGAAGAACTTTAGTTTTTAAATCTTTTGTCTTTCTGTCTACTTTATCTAGCTCGTCTTTGCGCCTATTTTCATAGTACTGGGCTGTAGCTAAAATTTGAGCTGACGTAGAGACAGCCCAAGCACTCTCTGAATCTTTCAATTTATTACACAGTTCAGGGATTAAATTATGTACAAACTTGTCTACAAACAATCTTTGGCCACCCTCGGTAGCCATATCCTGACCACTATGATCGGTGAAAGTCTCCTCGAATCTTGTGAAAAAGTCAGACACATTCTCATCTTTTTTCTGCTTGCATGCAGATAGCTTGTCCCAGTTCACACGTACTTCAGGCATTATTGTTTTCATGTACGCAATAATTCGACCGGGAAGTTCAGCTATTAGCGGCTCAGGTTTAGAACCACCAATTTGTCTAGCATCTATAGCGGCAATGTTCGCCCATGAGTCACCTAGTTCTTGGGCATGGTTCGTAGGACGTATTTTGCTCCATAGAGGATGTGGAACAACGTTCCCAAACAACATGTCTATGTCCGCTAAATTCATTATACATGAGCTTGCAGTTTGCGATAACTCCTTATAATACCCAGTCGGGTTTTATGAGGATCAGGCAATGTCTGCTTGAGCGCTAAGACTTCGGATCGTTTCCAGGGGACATGTACCCATACACGCTGGAAATGAGGCAGAATTGGCGGTACTACATTGGCATCGCCTTCCCTCCAAACCGGAGGAACCTCTCTCATGGGGTACTGTCTCGCTCTTTTCCTATCTGATACGTCGTCTTCGTACAATGATCTAGAGACGTTTCCTTTACTCCTATAAGAGAGTAATAACTCTATCGCGTTCTCAACATCTCTGCCTGTAATCATGCCTTCGTGGAACTTAAAGCGTGTACGCCATAGTTCGTTCATTGTGTATGTGGGATCATTTGTCTCCAAATCTTCGCCCAGGTATACACACATTTCTTCGAATACGTATCTCTGAGTGGGTGCATTCCATTGACGGAAAACTTCCATAACAGCCTGAACGTCATATCTAACAGTATCCGTAATCCATTCACGGGCTAGTTCATTTAGCACTTTTCTTTCCTCGTAATCAGGCAGTTGACTACGTAACTGTCTATCTTCTGTTTTAGGGGTCGTCTTAGGCGACCCGAAGAAAGGTGAAAGCAGACCAGTGACGGTACCTGTCACTCTTTGTCTAATAGAAGGAGAAGCTTGCGGAGGAGCAAGTGCATTGGAAAAAACAGGCTGAGGCAAAGAAGAAGTAGAGGCAATAGTAGAGGAGATTGAAGTAGTAGCAGACGCTGTATCATAGACAATAGCTGGAGCTGTAGGCAAAGTCGTAGAAGTAGATGGAGTAGGTAGCAAAGATGGCGGCCCTTGAGAAGGCTGCGCCGGAGAAGTAGGAACCAGCTGAAGAGTAGCTGGCGTGTGTGCAAACGCTGTGTTTCGTGCGCCGGGGCGTGGTATAGAAAAACGCTTTGGCGTTGTAGTAGCATCTAACGCATAAGGTGGAGGTGAGCTTAATAAGTGGGACATTAATGGATCTTCCTCGGATCCTCCCTCTTGACCTTGTCCCTTATTTGGTAACATCGGGTAGCATTTATCTACTGCTAGTTTCTTGTTCCTAAGTATTTGTTCGCTTTCTTGCTCTTCCTCGTTATCCCTGTATGCAACGGCAGCTTGCACCATTGACATACCTTTTTTATTCCTTTTCGCTAACTTTATTTCTTTCTGTTTGGCTTCTTTGCGCCATAAGCGAAAAGAGTCAAACATCGCCGGCCGGGCTTTTCTCTTAAATAATTTGACCTCTAGGTTATCTAATATTTCTGAGTCGAAACTACCATATTGGGGCCATTTTAAAACACCATCCTTGCGGGTGTATTTTATCCACACTTCATTATATGTGATAGGGCCTACGCCGTGCTTTACGTAGAGCTCATATGTTGGAGTTCCAATCGGAGGAACCGGACAGGAATCCTCTAATCGGGAGTCCTTACTATAACCAAGACAAAACAAGTTTCCAAGTCTGCTAAAACCAGGCATCTTTGCTCACTAGTCTAGCTTCAAACTTCAAAGGATTATCGATTACGATATTTCTCGTGAAAACACAAGTCCTTCGGCTTTGGGGCTTGCAAGTACCAAATCAAGGCGTATCTCGAGGATACCAAAAAACTAAGGACAAACTAAGGACTGGGAGACGCTCCACTTATACTTAACTGAAGTATTTGAAGATCGGTGACGTCGCTAGAAGACTCGTCTATCGTTTCGCTCTACCAAGGATCACTGGGTCCAAAACAAGGCGATAGTCAGGGCAGCAGTCCTTCGTAGCCGTCGGGACGCGGGGAACCTCGCAGCAAAGACCTTCGGAACCACGTCGACATACAGGGGTCGCTGAAGTGGCTGGCCGTCCTCCGGAATTTTCACACGAAGCTCCTCACGAACATCTGGCTTGGACCGTCGCCGCTTGATACCGCCCCGAGTTGGGCGCCAACTGAGGTAACGGGTTTTTAGGAACCCGTTTGGTGCCAGGGGATAACACCCGAAGACCTCTGAGTTCTCCCTGTTCCGGACCACAGAAACACGGAGTCTTCTAGTCGAGTCAGAGATCAAGTTTTATTGATAGCTACCAAGTAACAGGTGTCCTAGAAGCACGACAAACACGGGTCATGTGTTCTCAGGAGACTGTTCGTTTTTACAGAACCAGCCTTCTCCTTACATACAGAAATAATAGCTGCGAGCGAGAATTCTTGAGTTTATGATATGGCTACACACATATTTCTACAATAATACAAAAGAGCGAAGTCATGTAGGCAAGCCCGTATTTTAGATGTCCAATGCGTGATAGATTACTCAGCCAAGCCCGGAACTCCCATCAGATATCGATGAAACCCCAATAAAGGAAGGCACCTCCTAGTCATAAAACTGGCCATAAACAGGGAACAGGACAGGTGTGTGTTTGTAGAAAGCATGGTTTGTATGTAGTGAATGGTTTGAGGAATGTTATGTATCGATGCTATCGCATTTGGCCACTGGGCGAGGGGCTGCCCAGACAGGTTTGGCTAAAGGCAATGGAGTCAGTTGGGACAGGTCAGGGGGAGTCAGGGAAGGAGGACGTGTCCTTTTAGATCAAGCTCGACCTTTAATTGACTTATCATGAGGGCAAGACGTAAGATGAATGTCGTTCACAAAATGGAGTCTAAGGGGTCGGGACGGAAACTACGATTTGGGGGTGCTGGCGACCCTCGATTATGACGCAAATGTATGGGAATGATGCCCTAATCATTATCGGTTCGCTGACACCAAATTCGTCATGGTACGTTGATATTTTGTGACACGGGTATTGGACCTCGTTATTGGGACGACAACAGGGTCCAGATTTTCAGAACCACAAACTAGGCAAGTGCTACCACCAGAACAGCACGACGTGCCTGAAAGAGCCACAGACACACAGTGAAGGAGAAACCTCTGAGAGCGCGGCAGAGCCCACAACCCCACGCAGGAGCTACCCTGGGCTCAGAGGAGGACAAAAAAGACGCTCACAGATGTAAGACCACAAGGGGCACCCCGCAGCACAGCATACCCCAGAAACAGGAGCACTGGCGACCTCAGGGAAGAGTGAAGGGGTAGAGACAAAAAGTCCCCAACTGCAGCCTAAGAAGCAGGAGGAAGACGGCGCACCATGCAGCCCCAAGAGCCAAAGTGGGACCCCTCACCCGGAAAAGCGCGAAACCATGTGCACACAGGCATCGTCCGCAACGGCACCTGTACCATTCCTGCCTAAACCAGGTGAACCCCTTATGAGATGGGAAAACTGGAGAGACTACATTGATAACTTTATTGAAGTACTAGAGGATGAAAATGAGGAGAAATTTACGAGTAAACGGAAGAAACGGATATTGTTACATAACCTAGGCCCCAAACAGCGAGCAAGTACTGATGATGACGTCTACGCCCACGCAATTGAAGAGTTGAATGAACACTAGCGGCCTGCAGTGTGTGTCTTAATCGACAGGTACAATTTTCAACAGAGAAAGCAAGAGGTTGGGGAATCGGTAGAAGAATACATAGCGGCATTGAGGAAGCTGGCATCCACATGTAAATACGACACGTTTCAAGACGAGTTCATTAAGGATCAAATAGTGATGCACACCACAAGTAAGGCCGTGCAAGATAAATTATGGGCGAGCAGGGATGCCACGTTGAAGGAAGTCATGGTAATAGTTAAGAAAGCGGAATTGGCGCGACGATGTGCGGAGGTGGCTAAGAAGGAGATGTTCCAGGTGGTATGTTGAATTAATCCGCCCGTTCGTACATTGCAACGGATCTATCAGAATGGGTGAAAGATGGGCATTAGGTGCACTTATCGTACTAAGTGGTAGACTACACCCGTAATTGGGAATTGTATACTCACATTAACCGGCCATTTCCGACGGCGCGGTACGTTGGGTAAATTGAATGACTATGGGGAGAGAGGGAAATGGAAGGAAAAGTAAGCTGGGTTCCAGGGTGATTAAACAAAAAACCGGCAAACCTGGCAGGACTTACTTGATATTAGTAATTCCAGGGTCGCTAGCACGGCGGCACGATGCTCCGGCATACAAGGTTCTGGGTGATAGAGAGGGATCATGAGCTCAAGGGGTCTTAGTCAAGGCACATGGGTACATAGGGGAAGGGGTTTCCAGCCGACTATTACTTACTTGATAACGTCTTGCTCGATGGCAGGGCGGATGGGGTTCTGGCGGTGATCGCTGCCGGGGTGTGGGCGGGGCATGGTACTTAAGACCTGGAAACCGAGAAGGGGCTCGGACAGGAGAAGGAAGCCAGCCGGGGTAGGCGGTGACAGAGGGGAGGCCATCTTTGAGTGGGGTTTCGGAACCACGAACAATAGAAAAGTAGTGCCCAGTGAAAAATTAAAACTAGTGACATATGTTTATATACAACAGAAACATTAAGCCAACAGTTACATTGTAACTCAGATGATCAGAAGGACTCGGCCTCAGGGGAAGTTTCTTTATGAAAAAGGCGTTTATAACAAAGATGTCCAGTCCTCAACCCTGTTCAGACCTTTTCGTATACTGTCCGTTCTCAGGATCCAGTGCAGCTCTTCTTTGTTCAAAATTTGGGAAGAGCCTGCTCCTGGACATCTTTGTTATAAACGCCTTTTACATAAAGAAACTTCCCCTGAGGCCGAGTCCTTCTGATCATCTGAGTTACAATGTAACTGTTGGCTTAATGTTTCTGTTGTATATAAACATATGTCACTAGTTTTAATTTTTCACTGGGCACTACTTTTCTATTGTTCGTGGTTCCGAAACCCCACTCCAAGATGGCCGCACCTCTGTCACCGCCTACCCCGGCTGGCTTCCTTCTCCTGTCCGAGCCCCTTCTCGGTTTCCAGGTCTTAAGTACCATGCCCCGCCCACACCCCGGCAGCGATCACCGCCAGAACCCCATCCGCCCTGCCATCGAGCAAGACGTTATCAAGTAAGTAATAGTCGGCTGGAAACCCCTTCCCCTATGTACCCATGTGCCTTGACTAAGACCCTTTGAGCTCATGATCCCTCTCTATCCCCCAGAACCTTGTATGCCGGAGCATCGTGCCGCCGTGCTAGCGACCCTGGAATTACTAATATCAAGTAAGTCCTGCCAGGTTTGCCGGTTTTTTGTTTAATCACCCTGGAACCCAGCTTACTTTTCCTTCCATTTCCCTCTCTCCCCATAGTCATTCAATTTACCCAACGTACCGCGCCGTCGGAAATGGCCGGTTAATGTGAGTATACAATTCCCAATTACGGGTGTAGTCTACCACTTAGTACGATAAGTGCACCTAATGCCCATCTTTCACCCATCCTCATAGATCCGTTGCAATGTATGAACGGGCGGATTAATTCAACATACCACCTGGAAACTCGCGTGTTCCCCACGCAGGTACACGATTACCATTTAAACTCCCCTCCACCCCCATTTCTCTATGCACTTAACTCACTGCGCCGAATAGCTTTCACTGCGCCGAATAATTCTTTTATTGTAATAAACTGCCACGGCTTTGAGCACCTGAAGTATTTAGTAAATTTGTTTCACTGCACCGAAAAATCTTTTTTAATGTAAATAACTGTCATGGCTCTGAGCACCTGAAGTCCTTAGTAAATTCCTTCGGTTGACAAGCATGCAAATCCCAATCACGAAGGATATTTGGAATCAGTTTCACTTAGCCATTAATAACCACACAGATCCTACTGAAGTCACTTTCCTTCTTTCCGTAGTAGCACAACACAGTGTGTTAGTTTCTCGCGGTTTCAAAATATGAAATGATTTCATGCCTAGTACTTTCGAATTCTAACGAAATTTTTTGCTTATGTCTTTCTTCCAATTTTTCTTTCCTCTCACCAATCCTTCGTCGTTATGTAAAATATAGAGGCTATGTTATTATGGAAATGTTCTCAAGACAAACATGATTTAACGGTTTTTGTCCTGATGATGATGCTTGCATTTCTAAATTGCATCGAAACGTCGTCGACCTTAAAGCACCATATGTTTTTTATAAAGTCGCAAAATGTCATTAACAATGGTTTGCTAAAAATGAATCCAAGTCTGTAAAACTGAATACTAGTACAGACCACATTCTGCGCCCTTACATAATTTGCTTTCACTTGTTTTGTCTTGTTTTCTGTGGGTCACAGGTTGTGCCCACTTGTGTATAAATGTTCACTATATGAACCAGTATATAAAAATATTTAATTAATAAATTCTTGTCCGGCTGGACAAAGGTCATACATACTATTTAGTATATGTCTATCATTTGCGTGATCCTAATTTACTAGGGTCCTCTCTTTTGTGTAATATGTTACCGATGTGGAAGCATGGCACACGAGGCATACAACAGAAAATGTCCGGCGTTTCGCGCCAAATGCTTGTTCTGCGGGATCGTAGGGCATTATGAGAAGGTGTGTCGTAGGAAGTCTGCCAAGAGCATGGTAAGATATGTAGACCAAGGACAAGAGGATCCAGAGGAGAGCATTCAAGAAGAGGAGGACACTGTACTGTGCATATATGACCAAGTGTTGTGCGTGGATACCAAGAGATCGACAAGCCGGTGCTGGACATGACGATCAGCGGAGTACCAATAAGCATAGTGGCAGACACGGGTTAGTCCAGAGGGCGGTGTGGAATGAGACATTTAAACCACATTTGGGCCCAGAGCTAGAGAGGCTGGACATAAGGCCCGTCACGTACAACGGAGACCGTATACCCATGGTAGGGTTCAGGCCATTGAAGTTCGAATTCAGAGGACGCAGTGCCAACTGCAAGCTATACATCTCAGAAAAAGGACCATCGGTTCTGGGTTGGTTGGACCAGGGCGACCTGGGCATCAAGTTAGACCCGGGAGGAAAGGTTCGGATCCTACTCACTGAACCAGAAGAATGGCCAGACCTGGACAGATGGAAGAGAGAATATCCCAAGGTGGTTGGTGGCACATTGGGGAAATTAGAGAAGTTTGCGTACAAGATTGTACTCAAAGCAGGAGCGGTACCAGTGTCCCACAAGGTGAGAAACGTGCCCCTCGCAGTGAGAGAGGTGGTGCAGGAAGAACTGCAAGAGTTGGAGAGAAAGGGCATAATCGAACCAATCACATGTGCCGAATGGTTGGCACCACTGGTGGTGGTGATGAAACCCAATGAGAAGGTCAGACTATGCGTAGACCTGCGCGAACTGAACAAAAACATCGTAGTGGAGAAGTTCCCCTTACCACGGATCGAAGAGATGTTAGCCAAAACAAGAGGAATAAAGTGGTACTCCACCATTGACTTAACATCAGCATACCATCAGATTGCATTACACCCGGAGAGTAGGAGGTTGACGTCATTCATCACCCCATTCGGATGTTACCAGTTCCGTCGCATGCCGTTTGGACTGGCATCAGCGACAGCCGTGTTTCAAAAACTGATGCACCAACTATTTAAGAACATGGATGGCATCCAGTACTTTCAGGATGATATCCTGGTGATGGGGCGAGACAGGATAGACCATGACGCCAAACTAACCAAGGTGCTGAGGGTGCTGAAAGAAAAAGGCATAACGGCAGAGTGCCAGAAGTGTCGCCTAGGCATGGAGTCAGTGACCTACTTGGGACATGAAATAGGAGTGCAAGGAATCACCCCTAAGACTGAGAATGTGAAAACGATTTGTGACGCTCCACCCCCCACCAGCAAGGATGATGTCAGGTCCTTTTTAGGCATGGCAGAATATTATAGTAAATTTGTTCAGCATTTCGCAACGAAAACACACCACATGAGACAATTAACGGGAGAAAAGACAACGTTTAGCTGGACGGAAGAAGCACAAAGGGAGTTCGAAAGCATAAAGATGAACGTTGTAGGAGCAGTACCCCTGCAAGGTTACGATCCCCTAGGGAGAACGGTGCTCACAACAGATGCCAGTGACAAGGGGCTAGGCGTCGTGTTGATGCAAGACCGAGGACAAGGAGTGGTGGAGACACTGAGTTTTGCATCTCGCACACTGAGTGATATGGAGAAAAGGTTCAGTGTCATAGAGAAAGAAATGTTGGCCGTGGTGTGGGCAATGACAAGGTTCCGTCAAGTCCTATGGGGAACACGCTTTCAGTTGAAGACCGACCATAAACCATTGGTGAAAGTACTCACCTCCAGTGGGCACGCCAGCGCCACCCCCAGGATTGCAAAGATGACCCTAAAACTGTTGGAATATAGATATGACGTAGAATATATTCCGGGCAGTCGGAATAAAGTGGCAGATTATTTGAGTAGGGCGGCAGCCATGGAAACGGAAGAAGAAGACAAAGAAGGTGGAGAGGAAATGGTGGCCCTGATGGATGACCAGGAGAGGGTCATTAGCAACCAAGAGTGGAACGAAGCCTATAAGGAAGATCAAACTCTACAGGAGGTGAAGAAGTGCATAGTGAATGGCTGGCCGGAAAAGAAACACCTCAATGAGAATCTACGGAAATACTACGAGGTCAGGGAAGAGCTGTCTATGGATGATAAAGGCGTGTTTGTGTACAGGGGGGACAAGGTCATTCCCCCAGCAGGAGTAGTTCCAAGATTACTAACGATACTCCATGAAGGACATTTGGGGATCGGGAAAACAAAATTGCTAGCTAAACAAGGATACTGGTGGCCAGGCATGGACCTACAAGCTGAACGATATGTCAGGGAATGCATCCAGTGCCAAGGAGCGGACAAAACACTCAAGCCGCTGAGACCGGCGCTGGGAAAGTTTGAGTCCCCAAAGAATCCGTGGGAAGAGTTGTCTATAGACATCCTGGGCCCGATTTTGGATGGGCAGGGTACCCAAAAATACGTGTGCGTCCTGATAGACAGGTACTCCAAGTGGCCAGAAGTAAAAGTAGAAGAAGTAATGGACACAGAGACAATTCTGAGATTCTTGGATGACACATTCGTGAGAGAGGGCATTCCCAAAGTCATCCTAAGTGACAACGGCCCTCAGTTTACCTCAGAGAAGTGGACTAAATTCATGGAGAGGAATGGCATCCTCCCCAAACACACGTCCATATATCACCCGGCGGGCAACGGACTAGTAGAACGCTTTAATCGGGTGGTAATGGGATCTGTGCAAGCGGCAATAATGAGTGACAAGGACTGGGAGAAGGAAATATGGCAAATTATTTGGGCGTACAGAATCACCCCCACGGGAACAGGGTATAGCCCCTTCCAAATTCTGAGGGGTCGGGACCCCTTCACGAAGGACAACTGAGTGTGGAAGGAGAAAACTGTAACCAGTAAATGGTCTCCGGCAGTGGCGCAAGCGAACTTGGAGAGAGCACAAGCTGTCTACGCGAAATACTATAACTTACGAAGGAATGTGAGAGACACTGCATTAGAAGAAGGTGAATGGGTGAGAGTCAAGTTGGCGGTAATGCAAAGGAAGGGAGACAGCAAATACAGTAGACCCCTTCAGGTCAAGGAGGTATATGACAGAGCCGCCCTGCTAAGTGATGGCAATGTGTGGTCCCTGGACCGCATGGCGAGATGCAACAAAGTGTTACAGTGGAGTCAGGGTGAGCAAGAGCTGGAAGGAGCAGCGGAACCCAATGGAGGAGACGAACTATTCGAGTTGGAGATGGACATGGGTAATGGAGAAGGAAATGAAGAGCAAGGCCGCAGAGGTATCCCCCGTCTGGAGATGGAGATGAATGGAGAGAGAGCGACGGGGAGCCCGACCACAGTGAACAATAGAGGAGGTGATGAAGGGACTTGCGAGGGAGGAACCATGACCACCCCGGTAAGACACACTCGCAGTGGGAGAACGGTGGTGAGACCGCGCAGGTTCCAAGACTATGATATGAGTGATGGACTGTAAGCCAATGTTGTTTTATTGGTAGAAAAAAGGGGAGATATGTAGCGTCAGTGCTCTAGCTGATGCACGTTGCGTCACGACGCTACGTGCCCAGCAGCCATTTTGTAGTTGCGCGCGCACCTCAGGGAGAAAGGCGCGAGTGCTGGAGCCCGGACACACTGGCTCGGCGCTCTCTGAGCGGAGATCAATTTATTAAATAAACCCCTTAACCACCTTACTGTGTCCTGTCGATATGGGTAACGAGAGCAACATTACAGTTTTCCAAACAGCAAAACTGTCACCGTCCTAGCCATTAGGAAAACAGACGGGATTAGCATCAGGGGCAGCCCTATTTAATACATCTTCGCCGGGTTTGTTTTTGACAGCGTTCGTTCTTATTTGCGTTGCATGTCAGTAGCCCTTGTGTCCCAGACAGAAAAAACAGAAAAGCCCACCACACTACCATTGGCATAATTTAAGATTCGCCAGAGGCTGCAACTGCTACCCTTGGATTGCCCCTTGTGCAGTGCCAGACTGAGGAGTCAAAAGCAGTCCTGGCAAAAATGCTCAAACCAGCTTCCACTCCCTTACTCTCCTCGCTTTCCATCAATCCATTTTGTTCTATCTCTCTCCTTCACTCCACTCTCTATTCTCCCACTCTGATATTTTCCTTTACACCTCTCTCGCGTTCAAGCCCTCATGTACCTACTGCAATTAACCTCAGAGTGCTGGGGAGAGAGGGAGACATCAGCAGCAGCCCCGGGCTTTCCAAATCAGACACAAGTGGCTCGAGCCCCCCAGGGGAAATGCCCTGCCCTTACGACCCTTGGCACTCCCCTTGCCACACCTGGTCACAAACATTGCACAACCAGTGTCCAGAAGGGGGCGGCTTGTCCTTATCGCTGTCAGAGGTGCACTCTTCTTATTTTCGGAACTTTTTAATATTAATATTGGAAAATGGTCTTTTATTGACTATTTTTGTAATGAAAAATAGGACACTCGGCGCTGGATGGGATCTTTAGATGGTGCAGAGGTGCATAACATAGAATGTTTTTAAATGTATGTTGTGTACATGTGTGCAGTTGGGAATATGTTTCAATGTGAGACAGCATTGGGAAGTGAGAGGGCGTGGGGTCTGTTTGTGCCTGTGAGAATATATGTGTGAGAGTGAAAGTGAGTGAGTGACAGGCAGTGAGTGAGAATAAGTGAGACTGAGTATCAGTAAGTAAGAGTATAAGTGAGCCAGAGACTCGACTCTATTTACTTTTACTTGTTGCTGTCTGATATTTTTACCCGTGTCAATGTCGTAAAGCACTCTGATACCCTCAGGTCCTGCCAGCACTATATAAAACTTTCTAAATAAATAAATAAATAAGAGTAAGAATGAGTGAGCGATAGAGACAGCAGCTAAGAATGAGGAGTTGAGGGAGTGTTAGAAAACGTGAGTGATGAGTGTGCAAGAAAATGAGTGAGCGTGGGTGACAAGGAGTAAATAATTGTGAGTAAGAATAAGGGTATCAGAGTGAATGAGAATGGGTGAATGATAGTAACAGTAAGTGCAAATCACAAAGAGTAACAGTGAATATGAGTTAAGTGTATCATTTACTGTGCTGTCATCAGGTTTAAGCAAAAGACACACAAATGATGGCTGGAATGCGGATCAAATCAAATATTCACCCCCAGTCAAGAGATCTGGGTTAAAAGCATCATTCATTTGCTCACCATGCCATCCCAGTTTAGACCCAGCTATATGTAAATCAGTCTTGACCCTGCTCCTCATGGGAACAGTCCAGCCCCAACTGCCAAGCCAGGTCCTCACTGGACCATAAACAAGCATCCTGGGACCAGTTTCAAGGTATCACCCCTCATCAGCCAGGCTAGCTTGAATCCTGTGGCAGTGAGCCTGGGACCCACATCTGGGCATACCAGGAGCACTTGGGCAAAAGAGCAAAAGACACACAAATGATGGCTGGAATTTGGAACAAATCAAACATTCAACTCGAGTCATTAGATCTGGGTTAAATCCATCATTCTTTTGCTCACCATGCCACCACAGCCATATGCAAATGGGTCTTGACCCTGCTCCTCTTGGGAACAGTCCAGCCTAAACTGCCGAGACAGGTCCTGCCTGGACCAGGAACAAGCATCCTGGGACTGGTTTTGGGGTATCACCCCTCATCAGCGAGGCTAGCTTGAATCCAGTGGCACAGTGAGCATGGGACCCACGACTGGGTATACGTGGCGCACTTAGGGAGAGAAAGCAAAAGACACACAAATGATGGACAGAATGTGGAATAAATCAAACATTCACCCCCAGTCACAAAATCTGAGTTAAATGCATCATTCTTTTGCTCACCATACCACCCCAGTTTAGACCCACCCACACGCAGATCTGTCTTGACCTTACCCCTCATAGGAACAGTCCAGCTCTTACTGCCAAGTCAGGTCCTCCCTGGACCAGGAACAAGCATCCTCCGACTGGTTTTGGGGTATCACCCCATATCATCTAGGCTAGCTCGAATCCAGAGACACAGTAAGCCCTGGCACCCACATCTCAGCATACCCGGCACAGTTAGGGCGAGAAAGCAAAAGACACACAAATGCTGGACAGAATACAGAACAAATCAGACATTCACCCCCAGTCAAGAGATCTGGGTTCATTAGATCTCTTGACAGGGAGTGAATGCTTGAAACCACAACAGCCTTCAAGTATGCCATATGCTGCCATGCCAAGGACTAGAATGGATAAATATCCAGGAACAAATGCCTCTGGAGTCTAGACTTTTGAGCGAAGAATTGGAAGGGAACATGGAATGGAAGTCACAATATCATGATTAAAATATGGACCTGCAACAATATCAACTCCACAATATCAGCTATCACCAGAGAGTAATTTGTAAAAGAATGAGTTCCAGTGCCCAAAGCCTGTAGCCAGTGTAACTAAATGTTGATGCGTTAAAAATCAAGACTGCATAGTCTTGATGATGATTAAAAATCTTTATTCGATAATAAAATATAAAAACATAAAAACTGAATAAAATAGCATACTTGATATACAATATAAATACAAATCTTAAAACAAAAAAGAGTTCCATCCTGCTCCTGGTAAATGTCCGATGCAGAAAAATAAGTGCCGGTCTGCAAAAATGAGTGCCAGTGGCCCCCCGTGTTAACCACCAACTCAAATTAGGCACTGACTAACACTATATTGTTAAGGTAAGTAGATAAGGAGCTAAGAATTATATATATATATATATATATATATATATATATATATATATATATATATATATACACATATATATATTTACAAATGGGGTGGGGTCGCACACTACTCACACACCGGCGGTGTCGCCCCTAAGGACTCTGGTCAATGTAGTAAAGTGTTCGCGATGCATCATCTTTCGATCTTCTGCTATCTTCGCTGTCTTCTTTTTTTAAAATTCTCTTTATATAATAATACGAAAGTATTCTTTCGTGAATAATATATATATATATATATATATATATATATATATATATATATATATATATATATATATATATATATATATAATATTGACTAGCATGGAACCTTGATGGCATCATGGTAGTAAATATTGTAGAGACAATATTTGTTCAGGTCAATATTATAGACCTCAATATTGTGACATAGAACTAGGGTGTGACTTTCAGAACACATAACAATATTAGCTTTTTTTTTACAGGAACTGGATAAATTAAGAAAGAAATGGGTCACCGATCTGATCCCAATTGAGGATGTGGACTGGGACGAGGCACCAAGAAGAGGATTCATTCTCCTCTAACTTACCATGAGTACAATTAAAATGTTTTACATAGAGAATATCACTACAGAGCTAAGATGTTCAAGAGAGGCCTAACTGAAGATCCAATATGTGTTTGGCATAGGAAAAGAGAGGGATCCTTTTACTACACACCATGGAACTGTAGAACCAAGAACAAGTATTAGTGCATTCAGAGCAGAGGGTTGTTTTGGTGATCCAGCTGATGCTGGTTCTAAGAGATATTGCATAAAACATGAGCAATTTTAAGAGTACAAATGGGTGGAGCAGATAGATGGATTGATGTATGGGCATAGACTAATCAATGTATGAGGGACATGGCTACATCAGAAAATGGAAAAGGTATGGGCTCCTACAAAGGATGCTTGGCTGAATCAGAACAGTGAATTAGAGAATGGAGAAAATTGATGGTGAAAGATTGATATGGTAACCATAATCAAAGGTACTAAAATTGTTCGTTTTGGTGAGAAGAAGCCGTGAATGCCCATGGCTCGCGTATGCAAGTGGAAGACATCCTGTGCAATGTTGAGATATATATGCACTGTGAATACATATTTGTGAGAAATTGGGTGGTTGGTTGAGTGGGGTGTTAACCCTGATCAAGCACTAGCCACAATCCCTGTCAGTGTGAACCACAAAAGTCACTAAATTAACCTGTGATTAACGCTGGCATGGCACAAAAGTAGTCAGGCATAACTTAGAGGTAATGTGCTAAGTATTTATGCAGCACTCAAACAGTAAGAAAGTGAAAACATAAGAAAACTGCCACACCAATTTATAAATGTAGAGTAAATTATAAAAAAAATATTTGACACCAAAATGACAAAAATCTAATCAGTAGAATCGAAGTTATGAATTTTTGAAGTTTAAGGTGAATACTAGTGCCTAAAAGATCAGAGCAACCGCAGAAATCTAGTCGCGGGATACTGGGTCAAAGTCATACAATATGGCCGACTGCAATGGAGCACCAGTCAGATACAAAGAATGGATTGGGCCTAGTCACTGCTTAACTTTGAACATGAAAGAAATTTGAATCTAAAATCGCTGTAAAGGTTACCCCTTTGGCACAGGGATGCTGAACAGGATTGGCAGCTGAGAAAAACGTAGCAGGAACTGCTGGGAAGTTAGGCCGACCGGCAATGCACCTTGGGTGAATAGAACCTCTCGGTTCTTAGAGCAGTTTTTAGCTAACATTTTTCTCAGTCCCAAGTTTTGGAGTTTGGCTATCTAGGCACCTTCAACACCACACCATCTGGCGTGGGTGCCCCAAGTTTGTTTTTGACTGTGACTGGAGTGTGGTGGTATCGCCTCTCCTCGGATCTCTAACCGTTCCCGCACCTCTTCGGGACCGTCGAAGAAGTGCGCCTTTCCTTGCACTAGGACCTACATTTTTTGCTGGGTACAGTATCATATACTGATGTTTGAGTACCCTCAGTTTCTGTTTGATGCCAAGAAAGGATTTGTGTTGCTCGTGCACCTGTTTCGTGTAGTCCGGATAAATGGTGATCTTGTTGTTACCAAAGAGTGGGACTGACCGCTCGTGGGCTGCCCAAAGGATGCAGTCCCTGTCATGATTGTTGAGTAGTTTGGTGACTATGGCTCTTGGAAAGACCCCCGACGGTGGTGGCGGCACCAGTGCTCTGTGGGCCCTCTCCACCATGAAGAAGTCAGAGAGGCCCTGCAGATTGAATTCAGTGCACACCTAGCCTTCAGGAACTTTTCAGTAGAACACCCTTCCGCCCTCTTTGGAACACCCAGGAAATGGATCTTGGTGCACCGGGAGTGGAGCTCTGCATTCTCCAGTCATGATTCCAGCTCCTTCATAGTCGTTGTCATCTTGGACATTTGAGGGTAACCACCTCCGCCTGCAGATTCACAATGTTACCCTCTGCTGTCGTGACTTTGTCTGCTACTTTCCATAGGTCTACCCACAACAGAATAACATCAATCGACACAGTCTCTACTTTGTGTTCTGGAGCCTTGAATCACAGCCAATAGGTTCGCCTGGTTGGCTCGGCTTCCCCCTCCGGTGCATCCCCCATATCACTCGGTCCCATTTGCTGCATTATTCTTTGGTTGGGGTGTCGTGGTGTGGGATATTGGGTTATGGTATCTGCTGGATTTGAGCAGGCTGACTTGTCCTTGCCCTTGATGCACTGAATGGAGAGGTCTCCCACCCTCCAGGCCACATACAACACCAGCACCTCTCACCACCTACGTCGCCTGGAGAGGTAAACAATGACCACCACTCCTACAGAACCACCAGCTCTGGGCAGACAATCATGTACAACTGCCAGGGCCAGGAAAGTGGGCCAAATCCAGTTCTTCTATCAGAGGTGTCACTAATTACCCGTCTGACCCTACTGTCACACCAGAGGTGCTCCCTACCGTCCAGGGTTCCCCTGGTGGTGTCACCATCACAGCCTGTATGGTATCACTCTGGTCAGGTTCAAGGTGGCCTTATTGGGGGCTAGAGTGTTGCAGTGCATGAACCCAAATGTCCTGATGCATGCTCGAAGGAGAGGGTACCCAGTAGGCCAGGTTGCAACCACAGTGTTCAAGTCTCCACGGTGCCCGGGCGCATCCCCAGTCCTGGACAAAATCTGAAACTCACACCTGCACCTGGGAACCTTCCGGCCGGTTCATCAAGGGGTGCTGACAGGGTCTATAACTGGTGTGGCCACTCCGGGTCATTAGGGCAGCTAGGGGGCACCCCCGCTGGTGGCGGACCCCCAGATTGTCAGAAGAGGGTCAATGAGGAGGAGCACGAGTACCCCTATCAGGTCCAAGCACAGAACGCTGCTGGGGCCAGTCAGAGATGACCAGCCAGGAGGTACTTCAGGTACAGGCTCCCAATCACTTTGTAGTGGGGGCACACCAAGGCCACCTTAAGTTTGGCTCGATGGCAGACAAGTACTCCCCACCACACCCCATACGATCGAGGCAACGGTTGCAGCCTACCCCATGATCCAGGGGTGGAATAGGGACAAATGATGCAGTGCAATATGTGGAGTTGCGCCTGTATTAGTTCTGAGACAGTCTGTCTCTGGGACGCAGTCCGATCCACTACTAAAGCACCCAGGTAGGCTGCTGCATTAGCTCTCCCAAACTTTACAACTTTTCTTTAACTTAGTCCAGCAGGGATTTCCCTTCTCGGGAAATTAATCTGCTTTGGCTATTTTGGGACAACTTTATATTAGAGTGTCTTTGCATTTATGATTTTGAACTGCTTTGAATTATACGTATTAAAGTATTGGCTATTTCCTTACAACTAATTTGATGATTTGAATTGTAACTTTGCTAATCTTTTAATAAAACCGTTGTGGTTTGCAAATTCAATACTCTTTCGTCTTTGCAGGGCCAAAAGTACTTCACATGATGTAATTGTATTTGACTGTTGTGAAAGCCTCAGTCGGAAATAAAGTTCCGTCTGCTTGAGTGCAGCTGCTATTCAAGTTTGCCCCAGAAATGTGCACGGTGCTGCAGCAAAACTAACTCCAGAAATGAAAATAAACGTCCTTAGGGCCCTCCCACATTCATGTACAATAAATTGTGCTTGCTACTAACCTAACATAAATCAGTGTATAACACAAACAGTAGAAACTGGCCATCGGACTCAATATATAGGCAAAGTGATACTGCTTATGAAACTACTAACATGTTACTTAATACATACCAAATTGGTAATATGATAAGATGGGCTATGTATGCCTACACACAGCTGGTTTAGTTCATTGGTATCTTGCCGTGGAACAACAAAAGAGACACGAACAAAGAACAATATTTCTTAGGTGCACATCAGAACCAAGAATAAGTTAAAAGAGAACGGGATAGCGGAGTTTGCAGGAAGAAAGAAGATGGAAGCATAAACAGGCAGGAATACATACTAGTTACATTTTTCCCCGCACATACTGGGAAATGTAGTGTCTTTCTGGTTTCATGTGGGCTACTGTGTTTCTTGGTGTTCCTAATGGAATGGAAATTACTCACAAGACAGGTGGAAAATCAAGAAATTAACTCCTACTCAAAGGATCCAAGGAGGAATACAGAAATGAGCAAAGTAAAATCTGTTTTATCAGAGACTTCAATATGGAACAAGACATTATCAGGCAAATGCTGACCAAAGATTGTTAGGTCCTTAAATCTGCCAATACTAAAAAGCTGAAAACAAGACACCCATCAATAATGTACCAGAAGAAAATAACTAATTGAAAGCCAAACTACGTCACAAATAATTACCAGCTTTCAAAGAAGGAGGTTTCAGTTTTAACATACCAGTTTTAATCCAGGTGGAGAACTGTAAAGTTTGCAAATTTAATACTGAAAAGTTTTATGACATGTGGTATCAGGAGAAGTTGATGACAAACAGATATTATATTATTTGCAAAACAAAATTTGTGATTTATGTTATTGAATGCCCATGCAGGCTAAAATATGTCACCATAACAATTTTGGGAATACAAAAGTATTCTAGAATATATTTGTGATACGATTGATTATGTATGAAGTGACGAAATTGGGGCAAGCATTAGTTGACATCTATGATTTAGTTAGGTTATTTAACAATATGGGCAAATGACCATATGGACATATTAATCTTCATATTGCTTATTGACATTAATCAACTCTCAGTACACTAAAACATGACTGAATTGGGACTCAAAATGTATTTTAAAGTTCAAAAAGATCTGTTTTTAGCTAAAAATGTGGAATTCAGTTTTCTCCAATGTATTACCCTTTTGAACTGGAGTCTTTGTATTACTTCATTGATGACAAACATAGTCCTTTCTCTAGCTATACATTTTGCACACTCACCTCATGTTGGTCTGCCCGTAGAACCAAAACGGGATACAGAGGGCCTGCCACGGTAAGGCCAATGAACAGTTTGAGCTAATAAAATGAACACAATTATTAAACGCCCCCAAATAGTGATGTTATTCTTTGGAAATTGAAATAATCATAGATCGGTGGTAGCCATTCTGCAGTTATAGTTAGGGGGTTACGAGAGATAGGAATTCCTCTGAATTTTCACCTTTATTAACTCTGCGGCCATTTGACAAATATTCACAAAATGTTCCAGACCTATTTCTTTTTCTACGTTGTAAAGTTTTGCAGTGATTGGCCAAGGGGGAGCAAATATAAGAGATGGGGTGGGGGTCCAAAAGACATTTGGGTGCAAATGCATTTTTTCATAGACTTTGCACTCACGTCTAGTGGCCAAATGCCCTGCCTGATTTCAATGAAATTTGGCAGGATTACACAATATTGTTTGTAAGTACTTTTTTTTAAGGCATTTTAACTTAATGATAGCTGTTCTTGTGGGACTTTCATAAAATTTAGCTAAATGTTGCTGTATTTCAAAGAAGTATCGTGGTACATGGTAATAACACGTCATTATGTGAATCTCTAATATCTAAAAAAAAGTTAAAGGCAGCCATGTTGTTTTTTACACTTTGGTAACCTTCTGTGTTTCACCCGTAGATATAGGTAAATATTAGGTTTAATATTTTTTCCCTAACTATTACCACTTTATTAAACTGATAATACGTAAAGAAAATATTTATACATTTCTATATATTTTAAAAAAATTTACAGAATACTATGATACTGCCTGGAGAGTACCACAGTACTTAATTGAAAAGAAAATAATAATAAAGATGATAACAAATTCTAAATACACTGAACTACACTATGTTTTTCAAATATAGTGTATTACTGTGAATTTCTTAATTGTAACATAGTTAAATCTTCACAAAAAATTCTATGGAGTACCGCAATAATACCTTCACATTACCATGCTAATTATTATTTATTTTTTTAAAGCACTATTCTCCCTAGACTGCTGGAAAAATATATAGAAAATTGCACCAAAATTTCCCTAACTATTATCACTTTTATGAAGTGGACATAAGTAGGGAACACATATTAAACCTAATAAGGTCCTAACCCAGATCACAGAGAAATTGTGCGGAAATCAACATGGCTGCCTTTTAAGTGTTGTAAAGACAGCCATTAGCCAATCAGATACTGTCTTGCTGTCGGCATTAAGTTACTTCAGTATACCATGAAGTTACTTCAGTATATCGCGGCACAATAATCTACTAAGTATTCAAACACTTATAACTTAAACACTACTTAAACTATTTACAACTACTACAAAAAAATTGCATTTACACTTCAATCCATTTTACTGACACATTAGATCTACATTCGTTCACCCACTTTCGCGCTATGTCTATTTCAAGTACCACACTCCACCCTTCACCACTCCACTCCACTCTATAACACTGCACTCTATGCTATTACACTCTACACCACTCCTCTAAACTATAAACCATTGCACTGCACACTAATACACTCTACGCCACTCCACTGAACGCTAATCCACTCTACGCCACACCACTCTACAACACTCCACTCTAAACCACTCCACCGTATGTTATTACACTATATGCCACTTCAGTCTATGACACTGCAGTGTATGCTACTACACCGTAGGCCCCTCCACTATATGCTACTCCACGCTACTCCGCTGTACACAACTCCCCTTTATGGTACTACACTCATCGCTATTCCAGTCCATGAGACTCCACTGTACGCCATTCCAGTGAACGCCACTGCACTGAACGCTATTTCACTGTACGCCACTCCATCTTACAATGCTCCACTGTACAGTACTCTATGCCACTCCACGCTACTCGAATGTATGCCGCTTCATTGTACGCTACTGCACTATATGCTACTCCACTGAACAACACTCCACTCTATGCTACTTCACTATATAGCACTCACTCGCTGAGGCCACTGTACACCACTACACTCAATGTTATTCTACTCTACACAACTCCCCTGTATGCTACTCCACTGTATGCCACTCCACTCTGCGCTACGCTACTACAGTCTACACTATTTCACTGCACAACATTCCACTCTATGTTACTCCATTTGATGACACTCCTCTGTACGCCACTCCAGTGCACTAGTCTCCACTGTACACTACTCCACTCTATGCTATTCCACTGTACCCAACTCCACTTTAAGACACTATACAATACCTGTGAGAAGTTGGCCTGGTAGGGGATGTTTCCAATTCTGGAACCAACGACTACCTGACCAAACAATCCCTTATGGTGTCTGGTTGTAAGTCAACCTTATTAGACAAGCTATCCTAGGGGTAGCATGGACTAAGCAGCCTAAAGGCTTAACTTAAGAGGTCGTGTTAAGCGAGCTGTTTTACCACATACAATCCTGTAATACCAAATGAAAGGACACCACACAAGTATATATTATAAAAATATATGTGTTTATTACTAAAAACAATCCCCAGTATTCTTTATGAATAAAGGGGCACAAGCGTTAAATCAAAAGCACTGTTTAAACATACAAGTTGCACAATTATGGATGAGGGCGGGTGGCCACTCAAACCATATACTAAACAAGTGGTATAAGAGAGGCCACTCGAACAGTGGTTAGGCCTAGGGCCTAGGGAATCGCTGGGAGCAGTCAGGACAAGCAATGCTGAAGTCGGGAATGGCCCTCGGGATTCGGGAGATGTGCGGAAAGCGCACGCATGCACCAATGTTAACCAATGGTGCGTAAAAGTCATAGAGTTAAAGTTTAAGGACACTTCCGCTGAACCTAGAGGAACAAAACTTAACACACAGACCCTAGAGGTGTGCACCAGTGTGGGAACACCGGCGGAGCAAAGTTACCTCACCCACAGGAAGTGGGTGCACAGGGTCGAAGTGGCGTCGGGTTTTGACACGCAGGCTCTTGGTGCTTGAAGCTGAAAGGGCTGCAGGCGGGTTAAAGATGAAGTGTCCGGTGGAGTCCAAGGGTGGACTCAAGTTGTAGAGTACCTGAAAGCAGAGGGGACAGAGTCTGGGTCACTCAGCAGTGACCAGGGTGGAACCAGGACGGAACCAGGCAATGTCGGGCGCAATCAGGTGGTCGTCGAGGAGCTTCTCTCCGCTGTCACGTGGGCTCTGGGGCATCTGCGACGTCCAGGAGCAGGTCACGATCTGTCCCACGCAGGCTCTCACCGTCGGTGCAGTCGGCTTCAAGTTTGGAGCAAACAAGCCTTGGCAAGAGCAATCCACGCGGGATCGGAAGATTGCTTCTCACTCGGACCAGGAGGGTCAGAGTCGGGGCTCCTTTTCAGGGGAGCTGGTGTGGATCTGGAGCAACCAGATTCACGGGTCTTCTTTGTAGTTTCGTCGGCACAGGGACCACTAGCCAGCTGGCAAGTGACCGGGCCAACGCGTTGAGCCAAATAGAGCCAAAGGGCCCCACGCAGCACTCGTCGAGTGTGGAGGGCTGAACTTCGGCTCAGGAGCAGCTCAGGGTGGGGGCTTCTCAAACCCCGGTGCACAGCTTCGAGGGTCACTCGTGGGCTGCACGGTCAGCGTCTCGTGGTCAATTCAAGATGGCGTGCCCCACGCTTCCGGTCGCCTCCACGGGTCTCAGCTCTGCAGGGACTGTGGATCGGGCTGTTGGAAGGCAGGCAAGCTTGATCTCGTCGATCTCAGTCGCTCGAGTTCCGGCGGGAACTGCAACTAAGTAGACGTCGAGGGCTGGATGGTGCCTGCTGCTGCAGGGTGGTCACTCCTTGACCACAAGGGAGATTCTTCGGGCTTCCACGTTGAGATAGAGGTCCAAGGGTCCAGAGTTTCGTTTCTAATGTTTCTTCCAGGAAATCTGATGTGCATTGGCACTGCTCCCACTCTTATTCCAATCTGGGGGGCGTGATTACCTGCTAGGTCCCCTCCTATGGGTGGGACCCAGGAAGTGGGTGGATACACCCCCTTCCTTTGATCCAGGCCGCCCTGGCACGAGGGCTGGAGTGCCCCAGAACCGGTTTGGCCGGATTATGCAAGGGGCAGCCTTGTGCGCCCCAGGCAGTGTCTGGTTTCTTTCAAACCTCCCTGCTACAATACACTATCTCCTGTCTGGAGGGCGGTGACACCCTCCTGTGACAGGAAACCCTTTGTCCAGGACCCATTTGGTCGAGTTTCGGTCAACTGCAGGGGTCCAGACATTTGTCTGTGGCAGAGGCATCCATTTTGTGGATCTTAAGGTCTTTGGAGAAATTAACCGCATTAAAGTAAAGTAACATGTCTTACCCCTCTAGAGGGGTGGAATGCCATCCCAGTCGCCAGAACTGGCGAGGGGATGGTATTCCAAATCGTATGACACCTTACACGACATGTTTTGATAAAGCCAAACCAAAGTTGCTATTTAACCGCGAGGATTATAAGGCACTTAAAAGTATATGGTATGGCATTATCCTGAAACAGCTTAGGGATTTGTTCCCGACAGCTGCAGACAGGCTCAGCTCATGCTAGAGCTCCATCTCACATAAAACCACGCACTCAGCCTCCAGGATTGATGAGGCCTTCTATAGGAGTGGCTCACAGGTTTACATGTGTCCAGATATAGGTTTAGATATAGGTATCCTATACCTAAGCAAGGGGTGTTTACACCACCTTACCCCAGCTGAGTGATCAGCCAGTTGTGTCAATTTAAGAACCAGCCAGGGGTGGCAAAAGATATGCTGCAGCCCCTGGTAGGCCTTGGTGGCCCCTATGCCCTGGGCATCTATAGTGCATTATACAGGGGCTGACAAGGAGTCCATTTCCAATTGGTATGTGCCTATAGCACATGTGTCATTAATTTAGTGAGAGAACAGCAGGCTGGGGGTCTGATTAGCAGGCCCACAGCCTCAGTAGTCGAAAACCAGTGAAGCAAAAAGCAAAAATTTGGGGTGACCATAGGATAGCAGACCCTACTCTCCTACACTACCCTATTCCACTCTATGGCCCTCCTTTCTCTGGCACTCCACTGCATGCAATTCCACTCCACACCATTACACTGTACCTCAACCCACTCTAATGTAAGCCATCACAATTCTAATGTACGCTATTCTACCCAACGCAACCCCACTCTACCCCACTCCATTATTCCATTGCATGCCACTCCATTGTATCCCACTACAGTCTATGCCCCTCCACTCCACACCACTCTATTGTCTGCTATTTCACTATACACAACTCCACTATACGCCACTCAACTGTACATCACTCAACTGCATGCCACTCAACTGCACATCACTCAACTGCATGTAACTCAACTGCACATCACTCCACTGTACCCTCACTCCACTCAATGCTCTTCCACTGTATTCAAGTACATTTTATGCCCTTACACTTTATGCTGTTCCACTGTACGCCAATCCACTCTACCAAACTCCACCTTACGCAACTTCACTGTATGATATTCCACTGTGCACTACTGCACTGTACAGAACTACACTGTAGCTACTCCACTCTACTACATTGCACTCTATGCTATTCCACTCAATGTCATTCTTCTCTACATCACATGCCACTCCACTGCACACTACTCCGCTGTATGCCACTGCACTCTACACTTTTCCACTGTATGCAAGTACACCCTAAGCCCTTAAACTTTACAGTATCCTACTGTCTGCCACTCCACTCAACCAAACTCCACTCTACGCAACTTCACTGTATGGTATTCCATTGTACATCACTACAATGTGTGCTACTCCACTGCACTCTGTGCTATTCCACTCAATGCCATTCCACTCTACACCACACGCTACTCCACTGTACACTACTGCTCTGTATGCCACTCCATTCTACCCCAAATCCTACCTACGCTATTTCGCTCAATGGCACCCAAATGTACACAACTACACTCCATGCCACTCCCCTCCACGCTATTCAAATCTACTACTCTACTCTCTATGCCACTCCACTTTACATTATTTCACACTATCCTAATCCAGTCTATGCCACTATACGGTGCGCAACTCCACACTAAGCTATTCCACTTTATGCTACTCAACTCCATATCAATCCATTGTACACTAGTTCACTGTATGGCACTCCACTATACACAAACACACTGTATGCCCTCCTGATTACAACACTCCACTACACCCTAAACTACTGTATTGTGTGCCACTGCACAGTATTTCATAAAATTCTATGCTATCCCACTGTACGTCAGTCCAGTCTGTGCCACTACACTGTATGTCACTACACTCTAAGATATTCCACTGTACACCACTCAACTACATGCCAATCCACTGCACGCTACTTCACTGTATGGCACTCCACTACACGCTACAACACTGAACGCCACACCAGATTACAACACTCCACTCCATCCCACTACACCCTACACTACTGGATTGTAGGCCACTGCACAGTATGCCATTCAACGGTACGCTATTTCACTGTACTCAACTCCACTTTACACTGCTGTAGTGAATGCAACTCCATTATACGCTATATCAGTTTAAGCCAAAACACTATCTAGCACTCCACTCTACACCACTACAGCCACAGCTATTCCACTCTATGCAATTCCACTCTATGCTACCCCCACTTTATGCCATTGCACTCTGCACCATTCCACTCTAGGCCACAAAACCCTTCGCTATTCCACTCTATGCCACTCCACTGTACGCCACTCCAGTCTACATTATTGCCCGTATGCCACTCCACTCTACCCTGCTCTACATTATTCCACTGTATGCCACACCACTCTACACTATTCCACTGTATGCCACTCCACTCTACGCCACTCAACTGTACACCACTTCACTGAATGCTATTCCACTGTATAACACTCCACTCTACAGTAGTCCATTCAATGCCACTGCATTCTACACAAGTCAACCTTACACCACTCCACTGTACACTTCTCCGCTGTATGCCGCTCTACTCTGCATCAATCCACTCTATGATATTTTACTCTATGACACCTCAGTGTACACTACTACACTTTACGCCACTTCCCTCTATGCTATTCAACTCTACTACCCTCTGCTCTATGCCACTCCACTCTACAGTATTCCACACTATGCTTCTCCAGTCTATGCCACTACACTGTACACTAATCTACTGTACAATATTCTTCTGTATGCCACTCAACTCCTTGCCAATCCCCTGTATGCTATTTCACTGTATGGCACTCCACTGTATGCTACTACACTGTATGGCACTCCAGTTTACAATACTCCACTCCCCTCTACACTATAGTATTGAACTCCACTGCACTGTATGACCTTAGACTCTACGCTATTCCACTGTCCACCACTCCACTTTACACCACTCCAATGTATGTTACTCCACTCTACTCTACGTCACTCCAATGAACACCACTACACTGAACGCCATCCATTAGACTGTACACAACTACACTCTACCTCATGCCTCTGTAACCCACTGCACTCTGGTACACATCACTCTACGGTATTCCACTCTGCCCCAATGCAATCTTCACCACTCAGCTCTTCGCCACTCCAGGTTATGCCATTCCACTGTGTGACACTCCTTTCTACCCCACTCAGCTGTATGCTGTTCGACTGTATGCAATTCTACTGTTCGCCACTCCATCCCAAGCTATTCCACTTTATGCCACTCCAATCTATGGCATTCCACTATACGCCACTCTACTCTACTGTACCCTATAATCCTATATGCCACTCCACTATAAGCCACTCCAGTCTACGCCACTCCAGTCTACACCAATAGGCCCTATGCTATTCCACTCTATGCTACTCTATTCTAAGCCACTCCAGTGTATGCAAGTACAATCTACACTACTCCAATATATGCTATTCCACTGTACAGAACTCCAGTCTACACAACTTCCTTCAAAGCTACTCCACTCTACTCCACTCCACACCACACCACTCTATTGTATTCCACTGTAAGCTACTGCACTATACCATACTCTACAGTACGCAACTCCACTGTATTCCACTACATTCTATTCCACTTTTCAACACTAGACTTTAACACACTACACGCTACGACACTGTCCTCCAATGTACTTTATCACACTCCACTTGGTATGACCTGAAACACACTTTTATAACAAAATGAAAACCAGTTAAATTTAATGAAAACAACAGAGGTTAGAGATATAAGTTATAAAACTGAATGTACTCTTTCTATACAAACGCAACTTAAACTATACAAACTTCAGAAAGTTTACAGCTTTTATTATAACTTAAATTTCTAAATTGTGCAACAACAGCTATAACTTACATTTATAATTTATGCCCCATCTCAAATTTACTATATGTGGTGCACCTCCGTACATAGTCTTGCTGCATCACTAACTACACTACATTATCTATAACTCGCCACTCTACCATGAACTGTGTTATCAAAAGTTATGTCATTTTACATGTAACACGTGTTATTATGACTGCTATGATTTCACATGGTATATGTT
This sequence comes from Lissotriton helveticus, assembly GCF_964261635.1. NCBI lineage: Eukaryota > Metazoa > Chordata > Amphibia > Caudata > Salamandridae > Lissotriton > Lissotriton helveticus. Next base: position 592,160,845 of record NC_136067.1, on the reverse strand, counting down.
ATATCATAGGCAAGGGTATAATCATTGCAAAGAGAAAGAGAGAGCTATAGTTAATGTAGTGTAGCGAGTGATGCAACATGACTGTGTACAGAGGTGTGCTATGTATAGTAAATTGATGGTGGAGCATAAATTATAAACGTAAATTATAACTGGTGATGAGCAATTTATAAATGTAAGTTATAACTATAACTTCAGAATGTTCAAAGGTTGAATCTCTCAAGTAGGGTTTGCATAGAAAGAATAAATAAAGCTTTCCTACCTATACTAAGGCTCCCGGTTTTCCGTTTAAACGGATTTTTACATATAAATACAGACGGAAACCTTTTTGGTTTTTGTCTGTATTTATGTATAGAAACGGGAAAATACTTACAAAATAATCCTGCCGCCTCTGTGCTACACTATGAAATCCGATGCAGAGGTGCACAGGGGCTGCCAAAAGAGATCGGAAACTGCTGAATAAGTGCAGCTGAGAGCTCCGCGTCTGCAGAGAACCTCCAGCACCCCTCAGCGCAGGGTTTTAATTGTTCGAGCAGTGCAAGCAGCGATGTCCATTAAGAGGTGTGAAAACACCTCAGGACATCGGCTGCAGGCTCAGCAACCTTTTGTTTTGTTTTGGGAGGAAGAAGGAGGTTATGTGGCAGGGCAGTCCGTAGTAGGGTGGAGAGACGCACTTGAACTGCGGCGTTGAGAACAGAGGGCTAACTTTCTGTGCCAAGAGCTAGGTCCACATCGGATGTAATAATATATGTTAAATTAACAGTAGTCTATTAAAAAAAATAATTCAGCGTCCCAATGCATTCTGAAAAAACACCCGAGCTAAGTGTGTACTAAGAAATCCAGGCATGGCTCGGATGACTCTGCGACCCCGACTTCTCCCCTTTCCCTGCCAGGATCAATGTGTAAACCGTTTAAACCCCCCAGAGAAGTGGTAGCATTTTTACAGCGTGAAATATCATTAAACGATGTGAACACGTCCATTGTGTCGAAGCTGCCAATCACCTGAGCGGAGATGCAACAGAGCCGCGGGTGATGGCAGCAGTCAGACACCAATGAGTGATGAGGCATGCAGGTAGGGAGCAAGCAAACTAGTGAAAAGCCTGGACTGAGACACAAAAGCCTCCATCGCCAGACGCAAACATTAACAGATTGTGGAACTACTCATTCAGTACACAGATGAAAACACGGTCTGATCTGTGAAAGGGAAACTCGGAGTCAGAGAACCATGGAGGTGACATCACTTACACAGCAAAAGCTCCATTGGCCCTGGTGAAAGCGAAGCAAATTGGTCCCTCCCATCCACTGGCAGAACAGTAAAATACAGAGCTAGAATGGGGTGTATCTTCCTCTCATCTGCCCTGGCGCTACTGCACCTGCTGCACCCTGTGTACCAATGCGACACTGTGACAAGAGCAGACGTCACGGCGGGGCAGTGATTAGCATTGGGGTGTAGGGTGACCAACTGGCATTGGCGCAAATTCCGGACAGTGAGTGTAAAAATTCAGGACAAAAGGTAAAAATTCAGGACACAAATTCAGGACAGGAGGTCAAAATTCAGGACAAAACTTCAGGACAATTGGATACGTTTTACAGACACATCAGAGGTCGCGCAATAATATATAAGTAAGCCCAGCCATATCCAAACATATTCAACCAGTCGCAAACCTATCCATCATGTATCCTTCCATCTATCATTTCACTCATCCATCCCTTCATTCATCCTTTCACTCATCCATCCATTATCCATCCATCCACCCTTTCAACCTATCCATCTGTACACTCATCCATCCACTCTTCTACTCATCCATCCATTCACTTATCCCTGCAGCCATTTACCCTTTCACCCACCCAGCCACCCTTTCATTTACTCATCCATCCATCCAGTCACTCATCCTTCCACCCTTTCAGTCATCCATCCATCCTTTCAGTCATCCATCCATCCTCCCTTTCTCTCGCCATCGACCCTTTCACTTAGCAATCCTTCCTTCCATCCATCCATCCATCCATCCACCCATCCATCTACTCATCCACTCATGAATCTATCCATTGACCCTATCACTCATCCATCCTTTCTCTCATCCATTTATCCTTTCACTCCTTCACTCATCTATTCATCCCTTTGTCCATCTACCCTCCCTTTCACTCACTCATCCATCTTTACATCCACCCTTTCACTCATCCGTTCATCCATTCACCCGTGCACTTATCAATTCATCAATCCATCCATCCATCATTTTACTCATCCATCCACCCACTCATCATCCACCTTTTCACTCATCCATTCTTTCACTCATCCATCCACCCTTTTACCCATCTAGCTACCCTTCCACTCATTCATCCAGCTATTTACCTTTTCTCTCTTCCATCCTTCCACTCACTCCTCTATCCATCCATCCTCTCATTATCCATGTATTCAATCTTTCATTCATCCATTCACCCTTTAACTAATTCAACCAGCCATCCCTTCACTTACTCACTTGCACACCTTTTCATATTAATTTTGAGCTGAGCCTTTTTGAGAAGAGGCCCATCAAAAACTTCACCCTCGCTGCAGGAGCCATTCCAGGACTGGGACAGAAGCCACCCAGGGCAGAGACAGGATCCACCACATGGGGGGATAGGAGCCAGTACAGGTGGGGGGGGACGACGGCAGGAGCCACCTCATGGGGGGACAGGAGCCATCACTTGGGGGTGGGGGGCAGGATCCACCAGGGTGGGCACAGGGGTGGACATGCAGTATTCTAGTACCATCCTGGTCTCTTCCAGGGTGGTATATGTCTCCTCAACCCCCCTGGACAAGACAACGAGAAGACAGGCTCTCTTTCCACAATATTAATTTTGCCATCACCCACTGTGATGTACAGTACTTAAAGGAGATGCTCCGAGAGAACTGATTTAACGGATTGTCCTCAATACTTTGTTAATCAGTGTGGGTGTGATTGTGCCATTTTTTATTTTATTACATTTTAGACTGCATGTTTAAAGAACCTAGGTTTGTTTGAACCACGTGCTGCCTAATCAGGGCCGGTTCTAGGATGTTTTGGGCCCTGGGCAGAAAAGTAATGTGTGAGGCCCCTCTAAATTGCAGTGGCATGACGCATTTAGGGCTGTTTGCATCTGAATAGATGCCCCTGCTCCCTCTCAGTCACCTTCACGCACCACTTAATTGCTCATCAAGGGTTGGAGGTGTGGGGTTGCTACCCCGCTGTGACTCTCCAATGCTGCTGGGGATCTGAGTTTTGGTGCAGCATCGGAGTCTGTTACACCCGACCTCAGCAGCATCGGAGTCAAGAAGGGAGTTGGGTGGTTAAAATTACGGACAAATGGCGTCCGTTAAAGAATCCTTCACGGACAACGGACAGACGGCAGAAATTACGGACTGCCCGTGAAATTTACGGACGGTTGGTCACCCTATTGGGGTGTGGGGGCATACCTATCAATCCGCACGGTGCCGCTGTGTGACCCACGATATCGGCTCCCATCACACGGTCACCCGGTGAGGAGCCGACATCACACTGTAGAAGGAAAAAACGAGCTGAAAACCACTGGGAATAGTGGATTTACAGCTCGTTTCCGGAGGCTTTAAACTGCTGACGTCCATTAAGGGGAAAACACCACAGGACATCGGCACCAACCTCTGTACGTTTTTCTGTTTTAGGAGGAGGGGGCTTTGGCGAGGTTGGGTTCAAAAGTGCCTCCTAGGTACTTCCCGGCACGAGGCTCACCCCCTCCTCACACTGAGGTTGTTCTTCAAGTTGGCATGTATGCTGGTGAAGTCCCCAGGAACAAGGAGCCACTTGTTCAGCTCTCGAGTTTTTTCTGATACTGTGGAAACAGAAGTTTGCACCATACGTCATCCTATCCTGTGTAGACTTTCCTTCCACAGTAGACAGTCAGTTTCTGGCACATCCAACCCCCATGGCTGGTCGACGAAGGAAATTGCATCCCTTGATCTATTGAGCCATTGGGATGCAAATGCACGGTTAGCGACAATATCATTTTATTTACCACTACAATCCTTTTTGTTGTACTCCTGAGCAAGGTCTGCTGATGCCACTGGGAAAATGCATGCATCCCCTTGCAACGGCGACGGTGCATGGTAACTGTGCATCAATTTAGGTGTTGCAGCAAATGCCTTGGACACCGGAGGGCCAGCTCAGTGCAGAAAACTGTTGACAGGATCCTTCTTCACCACTTCCTTCTGGACAGCAAACCACCTTTTACTTTTGCTGAGCGCGCTTTAGCTTGTGGGATCTCACAACACTTCCCACCTTTTCAGCCCTCTTCAGTGTGTAGGGCAGCCCGAAATATGACTTGTCAGAGGAAGGAACTCCATAAAAGGAGGAGGTTTGCTCACGCCTGTTTGTAGCCTGGTTTCCACAGAGAGAAATCATATATATAAATTGGTTCTCTCCCATTTGGGTGAGCAGCTAAACTTCGAATATTCCTCCTGTAGTGATTGGTGCTGAACCCCTTCCCTGCACTCTCAAAAATATTTAAATACTGGTCCTTCAAGCCAATATTTGGACACTTCTCATAGTTCGAGTTCCTGCATGGCTTCTGTGCCAGTACACTGTGGACAGTGAGATGCATGCATTCCCCCTAGGCTGAGACCAATCCTGAATAAGAATCGGTTTTAAAAAAGACCATGTTCCTGGAGGTCTATGTGGAAGCCCCAAAGATCAATACAATTATGCCAGTTGCTGGTAACGGAGATAAATCAAGTATTATTCAGTTTCGATACCAAGTTGGGAGTTCATTGCTATCTTACAGAAAACAAGCATTTGCAATGCAATAAGTCTCGCATTTGCGAGAGTTTAATCTATTGCCATTGTAAATGGCATTGCCTTTTATTTATGTTTTAAAAACCAATACATAAATAAAAGGCATTGGCGTTTACAGCAGGGAGATTTTTTGCATGCTTCTTTGTGGTAATAGTAGGTGGTTGCAAATGATCTCCGGATCTTGTTCGGCCTTATACTACCACTTGCTCTTGTCTCCATAGGCCCTAGGCGCTAGAGAGGTTTCACTTCTCTGGGTAGTGATGGGGAGGGACTCCCCTTGCCGTTCAGCCACAAGGCAGGAGAACATGCTTTCTTTCCCTCAGTAGGGGCATAGGGGTGGAACGATCTACATGCCTCCTCAGGGTAGGAAGGAACTTGCCTGCACTCTCAAAGGAAGGCAGGGTCGCTCCCAATGTGTAAAGTGCGCTTATCATAGGCTCCAATTGAAAAAAAACAGCTAAACAACCTAGTGTGCATGTCAATTTAAATAAATGAGGAAAAATACTAGGTGTAGTGTCTTTTTTCTTGCTACAAAAATAAATGTGGATAAGTACAGGTAAAATGACCCAAAAATAAATATGGATAAATGCAGACGGAAATGTTAAAAAAATAAATACCATAAAACCGGGAGCTTTGCCTATAACTTAGCTTTATCCTATGTTTATATATATATATATATATATATATATATATATATATATATTTATATATAAATATATGACTTAAAAAAAAGGTTAAATTGATGTTATAGTTTGGTAACAATGTCAATTGCAACATGATGTTGTAAACTAAATAAACACTGAAATTCACCAGTTATAGTTAACTGAAGTAGCTATAACTTGAGCCCTGAAGTACGTATAACTTGTGCGCCCCTACATGTGCAGCATTATCATAAATTACGTTATTTCAGATGTGACGTGTGGTGGTATCAATGCTGTCGTTGAATATGTCATGGGTAATGTGATATGTTGTGATGTAAGCAGTGCATGCAAGGGCACGATTTTTAGTTACTACATCCTTGAATTGTAGTTATGGGACCATCAATTGAAAAAAGACAGTTTTTGGCCCTTGGGGGACCACTAGGCCTAGGGGTTCAGGGTATCCCTCCCCTGTCACTTTATGATTTTTATTTTTCTGATCACAGGGGACTGAGTGCACTAGTCCTAAATTGACTGCTGCAAAATCTTTGTTCTTTTGATCTGTTGGATCTACGGGTCCTCTGCACCCCTATAAATGCATACATTTTAAATCTTACCCTCTCAAAAATTACTCACCAGATTTAAACCAAACCACAATAAGCACACCTTCTGGATCAAGATCTAATTTCCTGCTAAATATTGTGTAATTCCGCAAAATACATTTTTACAGTATCGCTGTTCAATTTTTCTGTGGAAAACTGCTTTGGAGAAACGCATTTTTGCACCCCCTTTTTCTGGGGCACCACTGGACGAATCACCACGAAACTTTGAAGTACAAGAATATGAGTTGGATGAGACTTTTTCGTAAAGTTTTGTGAGGATTCATTAAACGGGGCCAAAGTTATTAGAAACCCAAAAATCGATTTTCTATGGAAACGTGGTCCTAACTATAACTACGCAGTGGTGACCTACTCTGGATAATATATATATTTATATAGAAAATCTATCAAGAGGGTGCATCAAACTTTTTAACTTTATGGTATCAGTTGTATATAATGAAATTGTGTAGAAACTTCAAAGCCAGTACTTTCTTACCGAACTAATTGGAGACGTCTCCCTGCTGTGCCATGTGGCAGGATCCAACCAATAATATTCCAAATCACCTAAAGGAGAAAAAATAAAGAACTGAGTTGATACAAGTAATTCTCAGCATCAGGCATTTACACATCAGAATTATTCACAAAAGTTGAAGGCTTGTAGTTTTGTGAGAAATGACATTAGCATAGACCAAAAATCTTTTGTTAGATCGTTTTACACATCCACCTTTACCACTTTTCAATATCTTTGTTAAAGCTCTCTTCTATATATGCATTGGTTTACCATGACTGGCCATGTTGGTATACCTAAATGTATTTTTTCAGTTTGAACATTGTTATTAAGTCATCCATCATCGATGGGGGGGCGTGACCAAGTATGATACAATCTATAGCACTCTGGTGCCCCAGTCCAGTATGCAACAAAAATGTACACATCTGCAGCCCATCTACGAGATAAAGTTCCATTACTCTGTACAGGGTCGAGTGTTCACAAACTATGATCAGACGACTGTATCAGAAAGCAACCCCAGGGAAACACCTTCTGGAGAGAAAAAAACAATGATCCCAAGATGGCAGCTGCGATCAAATAATGATCCCTATGACACCCTCTTGTCTGAAATCACCAACTGCAGCTCACATCGAGAGGACCAGCCTCAGCGATATGATTGAGGAAGGAGGATAGCCCGAATGCGAAGGTGGTTGTGCCTGGGCCTGGGAAGTAGCTAAATGTTATTATTTTATTTATGTATTATACTTATAGAGCGCACTATCACCTAACAGGGATCCTGGCGCTAGTGACTCAGCAAATGGGCGGGAACTAAGAGGAAGATCTTTGGGCCGAGGCTCTGCAGAGTGATGGGCTGGTCCAGACTGGACGCAGGCCTCAGTGACAATTCTCTGGGTGGGACCATTGAGAGGGGAAGAAAGAGCACTAGGGGCTGAGGACACTGAAGGAGCTGTGCCAAGGGCATTGGCCCCACAGGCCGAGGAGGGGGACAACCAGAACTGACTATTGAGTGGGTCGGCTTGAGCCTTGAGACCCCCATCAGCAAGATCTACATAAAAGGGAGGAGCAACCAAAAAAGATTTGCTCTACTGGGAGAATACAGGGACAACCACAACTGTGTAGTGCCCCCCGATCAGTGGAATGGGCCGAAAACTGCAGAGTAACTATGGCCGAAATGGGGTAAGCCCATTTTTCCTTGGTGACATACCTGTAGACAAACTATACCACTCAAGGCAATATGGAGACACAGAGGCAGATTCTTGGCATTCACAGAGTGGCCAATGTGATATGTGCCATTCAGAGTCCAGAAACCACACAAATATAAGTTGACCTGGAATACTGGGTGCAGATAAGAGGCGAAAGAGGCAGTAAAATTTGGCTGTGCTCCACTGACTCAATTAGAAGGAACAGAGGTAGGTTCAGAGACAGAATACCCTATTGTACACCATCATCGCATTACAGAGGAGAAGCAAATGCAGTATGTTTGTGCACGAAACTCTAAAAGAAGATAACTGCCCATGCAAGTCCTAGGTGATACTAGTTGTTCAGCGGCTACTCTAGGGTGCTCAGCAGGGTACTTCAAAGACAATAAACAACACAAAATACTGTACCAGCACAGTAACCATAGGTTGTGCTCGAGGATAGGGTACTATGGGAAAACCACGAACTGACAGCGGCCAAGTGCTACCCAAGGCAGAATGAGAGAAAGACTGATGAAAGTTGAGGACTGCTGTACTGCACTTACAAATATGAAAATAAATGGAGAATTTAACCCTACGGCCAACAAGCTAGATAAAACATTAACTGCTTTTAGAGACACCAGGTTGGCTTTAGAGGCAAAAACACTTGCAGTTACCATAGACCTTAACTTGGAGCAAGAGGATCTGCGTTAACTCAAAGAAATTGATGTGGCCCCACAAGCATTTGAAACCATTACTCAGGTCCAAGAACTTAAAAATCAAATCCTTTATTTAGAAGACTGTGTGGACAACATGGATGGTGGGCCCACTGCAACAGCCTGAGTATTATAAAAGTAAAAGTGGAGGGTTACAACCCCACAGCGTTCAATGAGTAATGCTTGGGACAGTGCAACTTTACAGTAGTATTATTTATAGGGGTTCAGGGTCGGCCTTAGGGCAGTGCAACTGGGGCAATAGCACTGGGCCCTGACCTTTGGAGGGGGGCGCAGACCTAAGGGTGGTGGGCGTGGTGTTAGGCAATAACTTATGATTGTAGAGATGAGGGGCACTTTTGCCCAGTGGTAGTGAAAGAATCAGGGGAGGCGGACATGGAAAGTGGGGGGGCGCCAAAATTGATTGCAGCACCGTGCTCCACAAGCGCTAAAGCCGGCCCTGTATAGGTATATTGTTATGTGTTATGCACACAAATTCAAATGCATGGTTCTTCTACATCTGATCCTGACTTACACAGGGGAACACAATACCCAGGAGAGGGCAGAACACAATAGGGCTCTATTAACTACATAACACTGGAATACACAGGGGAACACAATACCCAGGAGAGGGCAGAACACAATAGGGCTCTATTAACTACATAACACTGGAATGAATATGCAAACGGGTGTTACAACTAGCATTAGCAAACCTATATCTATAATACCACCACCAAATAGTATGGTATCCCCTAGTAAATACATCATCAGTACTTGGAACATTGGCAGAATCGACAAAGGCCAGTAAAAAAGTACACAGTACAGGCACAGCTAAAAAAGACATAACACGAACATTACATACCTTCAGGAAATACACTTAAAGGTAAAAGAGGGACAGGCACTGAAACAAAGGTGGATGGACAATTAGTTTAAATGACCAATTGGGTTTTCTCTAAGGCTGCAGCAATTTAGTTAGAGCCTGGTGTCCCCTTTGTAGCTGAGAAGGCCAACCGGTGAAGAAGGGGAATATGCATTGGTAAAAGGCTAACTTGACAGGCAATACATAGTTCTGGGCAGTTTGTACACCACTGATACTGAACAGTCCGTGTTTCTGCCCAGGTATTGCACCAACTATCAATGCCAGTGGGAGTTCCAAGAGTGACAGGACAGGGAGGTTACTAGTAAAGATACCCAGACCACCTATTATACCATGGATCATGGTTTTTATTTGGTTTCTTTTCAGTTCCGTCAGTTCATCCCAACATTGGCTCGCTTCATTGGTGTCTCTATTTGGTATCTCTGCTAAGCGTAGTATAGATGAGATGATTCTTTCCACCTCCTCTTCTGAGAAGGTTAGGCCAGTGGCTTCAGTCATGTTGTTAGTGTAATGTGGTGTCATGTGTGTCACGTGTTTGGGTATTAGGAGAAACTCCCAAAGCAGCGCGACCTCGGACCTGGGGATCTGGGTTCGAGTCTCAGTAACACCGCCAAACATCCTGTGATTCTGGGCAAATCGCTTAATCTCCCCATGCCTAACAAAAAAAATGAAGGCGTGTCCTCATGTAACGTAACTGGTGCTATGTAAAGCGCTCTGATACCCGATTCGGTTCAGGTCAAGTTCGCGCTATGTAAAACTCAGCAAAAAATAAATAAATCAAAAACAGGGGGAGGAAGAAGTATCAGTTAGGTTCACCCCAGGGCCGGACTGGCCGTAGTGGACAATCCCCCGGTGAGCCGCACGGGTGGCGCCCGGTTTTGGGCCCCTGGGGGCCGTTTTTGTTACCGGGCCATTTTTGCAGCATAGCTGCAAAATCGACCCTGTAACAAAATCGTCCTAAAACCGCCCCTTGCAAAGAGCTCGGCGGCACTCCCAACCCCCCAGGGGGGGGGGCGAGGGGGGGACGGCTGAGTACTTTGCCAGGGCCGGTTTTGTTTCCCAGTCCGGCCCTGGTTCACCCTCCTTCTTGAGTTATACACACAAAAAAACAGAATACCGGCATGAGAACCTAACCGTGTGAGAAAAAATGAGACTTCCGCTCAAGTGGAGTAGAAAAGTCTAGTGTCTAGAAAGCAATGTTTATCTTTCTAGAGTCCCCTCACTCACCAAGGTCTCCCCTTGGTGACATGCTTCAACATAAGGGTCCTCTCAATCCGCTGCGGATTGAGGCGTGCTGCGACTTGTGAAATTACGTAGGAGCACTTATGTGGAACTGTTGGACTTGGCTCTTTACCCCCAAACTTTTTCGCTTTTTGCCCTCCTAATTTGAAATGTCTCCCCCATGGCAATAAACCTGTATAGGCCATGTGTGGTGTGAGACACCCTGTTAATTTGTAATGCCATGCAATGGTGTGAGCACTTGTCAATTTCCCTATTGTAAAATGTACCCTGGTGAAATGCTGTGTTTTTAAAATGGATGCCCAGGCTATGTGTGCGCCACCTGACTGCAGGAGGTTAGTAGTCTAGTCTTCAGGTACCCAGTCACCCCTAGCTGTTGGAGGGAAAGCCTGGCACCCAGGGTGCTCTACTACTCCCCCTGAGCCAGTTTAGGCCAGTTTTGCCAATATTCTAGAAGGTTCTGGCACTGACTGGGAGGAGGGTACAAGTAAGGGGATGTGCCACCATGCAGGGAGACAGAGCTGGGACAGGAATGCGAGGGGACCTGCTGCGAGGGGATACCGCCACTTGGGCCTGTGTGCTGGACCCTACACCCATCCAGAACCCCCATACTGTCCCTAGGGCTTGTAAAGCCCCACTTCAGGAGTTCAAGGCTGCTGTGTGGGAGGAGGGCCACGCTGCAGTGGGGATGGTGAGAGCCTACCACCCTACTTTGATGACGCCCCCACTACCTGTTGACCTGGCCCAGTAGTGCTACAGCTCTGTCCCCAGGGTCCCTGAAGAAGGAGGGCCCACCTAGGTCCCTGCCACTATTGGGACCTTGAACCACGCCAGCGCTGCGCGAAAGAAGCGCCCAGAAGGGGAGGAGTACTGTGGACTGGAACTCCCCCAGGAGGTGAGGAGTGTGCCCCTGGGGCTGGCTGTGGAACTGTCGCCCCCTTGCGATGTGTGCCTATGAAGCGCTACCCTTGTGAAGCGGTGGCCCCCTTGGGAAGCGCTGGGCTGTGAGGAGCTGCCTGTGAAGCGCTGTATGGGGAAGATTGTGCCCCCGAGGAACTGGTACTTGTTGGAGCGCTGTGGCCTGTGACTGTGGTGGCCCGAGGTGCTGCTGGCCCTTTGAGCCCCAGGGCCCTGGAAGTTTTGTGGCCCGAGAGAGGAGCTGGGTGCCCTGAATAGCGCTATGGGTGCCTATCCCACGTGTTTGCGCCCTTTTGCTGAGGAGATAGCGCCATGGGAGCCTACCCCGCATTTTGGCGCGCTTATGTTGTGTTTCAAATAATTACTGAAAGGGAGCCTACCCCTTATCGCTGCCGATCTCACCGCCGCAGCCCGGGGAGTGTTGGCGCTGCCCCGCGCTGGTTGTCAATTGCCGGAAATCACCGCCGCGGCCCGGCGCTGTTTCAGGAGACCCCCCGCTGCTGTGGGCCCTAAAGCCGTCAGGGGCCGCATCACGAGGCTGGGGCGCCGGTGACGTCACCAGCCACGCCCCCAGCCCGCCGCACACGGATTGGCCCGTGCTGCCGCGCCCCCGGAAGGCCGCGCAAGGATTGGTTGCCGGCCGGGCAGACAGAGGAAGGGAAGCCGACCCTAAGCCCCGGGCCCCGTGAGGGAGGGGGACCCGGGTGAAGCTGGGAGGGAGAGCTGTTCTCGGCGGGGCTCTCGGAGAGTGAAGGAGGGCCCGCGTGTGTCCTGCACCGCCCCTCCGCCGCCTGTGATTGGTCCTGGGCTCCGGAGGAGGCCCGGGACCCAGACGGAAGCAGCGCAGGCGCCCGGAGAACGAGCGAGTGCCCCAAGGAGAGCCCAAGGAGGCCGACGGAAGCCCCGGGTCCCCGTGGTAGAGAGAGGGACCCAGGTGAGGAGCTAAACTGTTGGCGGGGCTCTCACGAGGAAGAGGGAAGCCCCGCTGTGCCCACCGATACAGAGCGAGAGGAAGGGGGCGTCGAGGCACGTGTCGGTGCCTGCCCCTCCCCCCGCCTTGCGTGAGAATCCCCGAGGACCCCGCAGAAGAGGGTCAGAGCCCACAGGAGAAGACCGCGTGGAGCCTCCTGACCGCCCCCCCCTTGACAAAGAGGCCAGCAGTGTGGTGAGAGCCCGGAGTCAGAAGGACATCCCTAGGAGCCCGGTGAGTGGGGGTTCAGCTGCGTGGTGCTTGGGGGCTGGAGTCGGGGCACAGGGTCGGTGCTCGCCCCCTCCTTCTCTTGGGAGACTGTTGTTGGGCCCTGGTGGCCCCGGCAAGGTGGCCGAACTGGGCAAGAGCCCGCCTTAAGTACTGAGTGACCATCGGTGTGGATATTTAGGCCTATCCCCCCCCCCGGAAACGTTGTCTAACTTTTTGATGCGAAGTTTCCCCCAAAAGTGTTGCCTCATTGGTAGGGGTGTAGAGGGGACCGTCGCAGGGATCCCGGGTTACCCGAGGAAGGTGCCTGAATTTTAAGGGAATGTTGTGACCTGGTAGAGGATGCACCCACGTTGAGGAGGATGCCCTAAGCTCGGAGTTAAGCCTAGTGGTTGTATGCCCCATGGTGGATGTGACTATGCCAGCCCAGACCTTTCTGAATAAAATGTTTCTACTTACCTGATGAGATGGTTATTTCCCTGGCCTAATGTGATGTTGCCTGTCGCTAATGTTATTGATGCCCATGGTATTGCTCAGGAACTATGCACCATGTGTTATTGTTTCCCCATAGGTGCCCATGGAAGAGGTCATGCCTCACAAGCTCCGCCTGATGTTTTATACCCACAGGGTTATGGTGGCGGAAGCCTTGCTGTTTTATTACAGGTATTCCTGGCCCATGAGTTAGGGCTAAGCCTTATGGTAAAGTTGGGTGCTTAGGGTACTGCGCCCCCTGCCCAGGATCAGTTGTGTCCTGTTGCCAATGTATACTGATGTTTCACGCCTGTTGGTTGAGCTGACGCTGATTCCATGCTAACTAGAAAACCTTGATGTTTTATTACAGGTGTCCTGCCTCAGAGCTTAGGCCTAGGCCTGATGTTCATGCTGAGAGCTCATGTTTTTTACAGGGGTGATGCCGAAGTTATAATGCCTGATGTGCGGTCATGCTTATTGTCCCACTCCAATTGATAACTTGGTTTTTATTTCAGCTCTGGACACCCATGGACTGACTTACCTTTTTCTTTTCCCATTTTTCTTGTAAATAATCCCCCTGGAACCCATTACCCTGGCGCCCGTTGGTGCCCTACTGTGACTACTGTGATTACTGGGTGTTACTCTTGCATATTTGGTACAATACAACAGTTATTCTTCTTTTATCCAAACTGGTGTTGTGCCTCTTTTGTGGTGTGCCTGGCGTGTCGTCTGTGGGTACTGCGGGGATACTTCCCATGTCTTCAGGAGTTTGGCCTGCCCGCTCTGCTCCATGCTACCCCCTGTAGATTTGGCAACCCCATTTCTTACAGGAACAATGTGTAGTGCAGTGTTGTGGAGAGGGAAAGAAAAATGATTTAAAAAACCTAACTAGTGGGCGAATACTTTATTCCTGTTCCTAGTTGGTATGTTAAAAATAGGGGTAAATACTGGGGAAAACAACTTAACCATGATGAGTCAGATGTCCCTAGAATTAGTCTACATGTTTCGAGCCTCCCCTAAAACTCTTTCTCAGGAACACACAGGGGCCAGCCATGTGCGTGCCACTCCTAAGTGACCTATAAATCAGGTAAAGTGGAGTGAAAAAGTGAAATAAAATGCCACACCTAATGTGTGTGCACTTTTATTTAAATGCATACGAGTACATAACGGTACGTAGTATCTCTAGGGAATAAAACAGAACGCTGCTAGAGTAACGTTCGCCTACCAGAAGATCTATCAGGCTTCGCAAAAACAGGCGTCATTCTAATTTGTATAAATGCTCCTCTATAGTGCGTGTAGTTATCAACTACCTTGTGTCTCGTCGTGCTTTGCAGGAGAGAAACATATGGCCAGTGTCTCCAAAGGAGATAGTGAATGAGTGCTATTTACAAAAAACATAAACACCACATGAGATACAACACCATTTACGAACATGTATACATAAGGCTGAAATGTGTCCCATGGTCTGGAGGGGCTGAGGGTCTCATTGTCACACTCTGTAATAGTAATGGTAACAAAGGGTAGTAACTAAGGCAAATGAATTTATCACCTGGCTAAACCTACAAGATTCCCTTTCTAAAATGTACACATACAATGAGCTAGACACAGCTGATTTTCCTGGACCTGTACATCTTTGCAGTCAATGGCATATTCAAGACCACTACACACTTCAAGCCCACTGCTAAGAACTGTCTCTTAATATATGACAGCTTCCACCCAAGACAATTAAAGTAGAACCTCCCATTTGGACAGTTTCTCCAACTTAGGAGAAATTGCACTGAAAAAGAAGACTACAAAATCCAAGCGAGGGAACTATACCAAAAAAGAATTGCGAGGAAATACCTGCCACATCTGGTGTCCAAAGCAAGAAACTTTTGGGATTGTTTGGAATAGATGCACAGCTGTTTCTAATTGTTGTCTTTGGAGAAAAATATTACTGGTTTGCTCCTATTTTTTTTGGTGCTCCTAGAGGTGGCGTCGAGTGTCCGACGACGTCTTTAGAACATGAGAAATAGTGAAACTGGAAGTCTCCAGTTCCATCCCTTTAGGGCACACATATGTTTTGTCTTTCCATAAGAAAAAAGACTTCCACTCTGTTTTGAAAATGTTCATAAATCTCTATTTAATTCATATGAGATTTGATTCTTTCTTTTCATTTCATCTTTGTCATATATTTTATAACATCATAAGCTTCAGGCAATGTCGTTTTTAGGATATCCAATGCATTTCGGGCATTTTTGTTATGCCCTTCATCAGGGAACAGACACTGCAAGAATAGTGTAATGTCAGTTACAGTTCATATTACAATGGGGTATTAATCACAGCACTGCTATTCATTATTGGGGTTAGTACATGCATATTCTTATGGTGTTCACTCTTGTGATGCTAGATTGCTAAACTCATGTTCTCAAAGAATTCATCGACATGTAATCATGCAAGTTCATACATAGTATTTACATTCATAGTGAGTCGGTGTTTCACTTACAAGCCTTTCCTCTTTAGTGTGGTTGTATCTGTAAAAGAACGATGGGAGACATCGTCACATTCAATCTGTTTGTAAAGCGGCAAAAACGATAAGGGTTCGCCCGGTGGGGTTGGCTGAAATAAACTAACCTGTAGTGTCGATTTGGCATGCTTCGGTCCGTTGAAAACTCTTCTGAAACGACGGCACAGACGAAAAACTGGCCGCGCTTTGCTATGTTCAAAAAAGTTCCGGTCATGTGACCATTGAAATTGAAAATAGACTATGCGTGTCTGATGTGAGTGTTATAAAACTATGCTTAGTTTAAATATTTCAAACCCGATGATATCAGATGTGGAGAAACGTGTATCTAGTCTATTCAGGGGAGAAATTGACTAAAAAAGTGAATTCACTGAGGAGGTTAATTATTCTGCCAAAAACGGAAAGCTTGTGTGGGGCTAGAACTTGCGATTGGTATACGTGTGAGAATGTGTTCCTCTACTCTTGAGCTACTGTGGTGTTACTCATGTGTGAGAACGGTCTAGACAGGGATGTTATGTCATAAGAAATACGTGACCTACCTTCTATTCTGTTTAGATCTATCTGTATGAACTCACTCAGTATTAACAAGCAATAGTCATTAGAGCAATTTTTACAGGTAACATGACAGTTCGATCCGGTCATTAAGACCTGTTGGTTTCTGGGTAGTAAGTTTTTGTATCCAAAAGTTCTCTCTCCTTAGTAGGTGTTTGGTGTTGTCTCTTCCTTCTGTTCTCTGTACTGTTTAAAGTATCACGAATTTTAATTGTGAAATGTTGTGTTGTTCTTCCACAAAGTGCGCTGACAAAGCTGATTTGGTATTTTTCAATCGAATGTTCGATTTATGTTCTGTGAGGCGCACCTTGATGCGCCGTTCCGTCTTACCTACATACATTTTTCCGCATGGGCATCTTATTCCATAGATCAAGTTGTTGGTGTCACATGTTGCGTTTACCTTAAGTTTAATTGGGTGCCCCTTCATTGGGTGGTTGATTGTATTTCCCCTGATTATACTGTTACAGTTGCCACAGTTTAGGCATGGTTTGGTTCCAGTGAACTCAGTGGTCTCCGTGGATTTGTTTTGGACGATCTCACCAAGGTTGTTTGCTCTTGTGAATGCGAATATTGGTGGGAGTTTAAAGATTTGTTTGAAGTCCGGTTCTAAATTCAATATTGCCCAATGTTTTAAGATTGTGTTCTTGTATTTATTACTCGCCGTTGAAAATTTCGAAACCACTACGGTCCGTGTTTGTTCTGATTTGGCTCTAGAGGTTAGCAGTACGGTTCTTGTGATGTTATCAATCCTTGCTTTCGTTTCATCTATGAGTGTTTGAGGGTACCCTCTATTGATAAATTTGTTTGCAGTTTCCTTTAGTCTTAAATTGCAAGTTGCCTCATCTGAGGTGATCCTATTGACTCTTGCCATCTGTGAAAAAGGTAGATTTCTTATTAAGTTCGGTTCGTGGAAACTTGAGTGGTGTAACATGTTGTTTCTGTCAGTTGGTTTTACGTATAAATCTGTGGAAAATCCATCTGGGGTGATTGAAACTTTGACATCCAAAAAGTTGACCATGGTGTTAGATATTTCCCATGTTAGTTGAATGCGTTGGTCAATTTGATTGAATCCTGTCAGTGCATCCTGTAGGCTGTCTTCTGTGTTTGTCCAGATGATGAATAGATCATCTATGTATCTTATGATCATCTTTAGATTGTCTGTCCATTCTTTTTTAGCCAATATGTGTTTGTTTTCATACCACTGCATGAAAATGTTGGCATAGACGGGTGCCGCCGAATTGCCCATGGCCATCCCAGTTAGTTGTTGATACCAAGCTTGGTTGTATTTGAAGTAACTTTGGTACAATGTGAAATACATCAGTGCCATTAGAAAAATCTGAAAGTCAGTGTCTAGGTCCGTGTTCATGAGTGCTTCTTCCATGGCTTCTATCCCCATGTTGTGTGGTATGCTGGTGTATAAGGAACGTACATCTGCTGTGCATAATATGATATTTTCTTGTGGGTCCCTGGGTATTTGTTGTAATTTCAACAGAAACTGAGTTGTGTCTTTCACGTACGTTTTCAGGGCTTGCACTGTAGGTTGAAGATGTTTGTCTATGAGCTGACCAATTGGTTCATGTAGACTGCCTCGTGTAGATACTATCGGTCTCATTGGTGGGTCCATGGTATTTTTATGTATCTTAGGTACCATTCGCAATGTGGGGCTCTTAGGATTAGTCGAGATGAGGAAGTTTTTTGTTCTCTCCGTAATTGTACCTTGTTTGTAGGCTTTGTCGATGATATTCCGTAACGTTTTGGAATATTCTATAGTGGGATTATTGTCTAGTTTGCTGTATGTATTGATATCTGCGATGTGTTCCATCACTTTATTCTCATACATAGTTTTATTCATAATGACGATTGCTCCGCCTTTGTCTGCTTTGGTTAATATGATGTTTTCATTAGATGCGAGTTTGTGTAGAGTGTCAATGTCTTTTTGCGTTGTATTCCTGTTTTTTGGTTTGACATGTTTGATTTTGGTTAAATCTTGTTTAACTAAGTTCTCGAAGAGATCCAATGTTTTGTGGCTGGTAGGTGCTTGGAAAGAGCTAGATGGTCGTAATCCTAAGAGTTGGTCTTGTTCTTGTCGTGGACGTTCTGGAAGTACATTGTCGAAGAAATGCCTTAGTCTTAGTTTGCGCATTAATTTAAAGAAGCTCACTTCTAACTCAAGATTGTCCGAGGTTGTGGTTGGTACAAATGATGTTCCTTTTTGTAATAGTCCAAGTTCATATGTGTTGAGGTGATAATCACTTATATTGATGACTAGGTGTTCTATGTTTGGTTCTTTTTCTTCTTCTCTTTCTCTTTGATGGTTCCTGTTGTAATGCGTGTGGTCGGTGGATCTCTGTCTTTGTCCTTTTCTTTTCCTCTGTCCTCTCCGGGGTCTCCTCTTTGGCTTTGGCCCTGTTCTAAAAAAGGATTAGTTTCAATAGTTGTGCTGGTTTTTCCAAACAGAGTGGAAGTCTTTTTCTTATGGAAAGACAAAACATATGTGTGCCCTAAAGGGATGGAACTGGAGACTTCCAGTCCAAAGCAAGAAAGACAGCTGCTAAAAACCACAGAGAGGTGCTCCTTGAAACATACCTAAAGGAGGTACCTGCTAAAGATCAAAGACCTATATGCATCACCACCTTCAATATAGCGTATGATCCCGTCACTAAGATAGTGAAACAAGCTTTTACAATGCAATGGTCTCGGCATTGTTAAAGTTAGAGCTATTGGCATTGCTTATGACATTATTTTTGTTTATGTTTTTGTTTTTAAAACATAAATAAATGGCATTGTCATTTACAATGCCAATTGCTTAATCTCTTGCAAATGCGAGATCTATTGCATTTGCACCCACACAAGGAGCCACATACACAAAGCCACCCACACACACATACAGAGCCACCCACACAGAGCCACCCACATAGAGCCACCCACACTCACCGAGCCACCCACACACACACAGAGCCACGCACACACACAGAGCCACCCGCACACACACAGAGCCACCCGCACACACACAGAGCCACCCGCACACACACACAGCCACCCGCACACACACAGAGCCACCCATGCACACACAACTAATAGTTGCAGTGATATACATTTACAGAAAATAGACTTTATTGTCTGCATTCTTCATCTATTTAGCCCCAGAGGCAAATCAAACAGCAAAATAGGTTAAACCTTCTATCTTACACCCAACACAGTTCAGATACACCATGACACACAGATTGCTGTCACAGAACATCCAATAAATGTATTCCAACGTATTCAGATTCTCATTTTGCTCTACCCCAATCTAACATTTTAGACATCCTGACAGCACCAAGCTCTCAACAGAGCACCAAACGAATGTAGTTGGCACATTCTTCTCTTCACAGGATTATTCACCATATAACGGCTACCCTCCAGCATTTAAGCCATACAACTAGTAGGGTTTGGGATTAGTGGACAAGATGTAGGGAGAACGAGATTGAGTAGAAGCTGCTGTCTGTGGCACTAAGAAGTAGTTCTTTGTGGGACGTGTGAAGGTGTGTGTTCTGGTGCTGTTGCTGGATAGTAACTTACCTTCACGGTGACAGGTGCCCCCCCCCAGGGTTCCTGGTAGGGGCAGGTGCCACGTCGCCTGCGTGGGTGGCTCGGAGGAGGTAAGTGACTGGCCGCGGCGGCAGAGGGGTGTCTGCCTGTCACTCTGCGGGTGTCCAGCTGACAGGAGGAGCTCTGTGGCAGGGTCCTGGTGTTCGCCTCGTGGCTGGAGGTACCTCTGAGGATGAGTGGGCGGTGCTCTGTTGCTGGCTGGATACAGAGGCAGGTCGGTAGGCGTGTGTAGGTAGTTTCAGCAGATGTTGGTCTATCTTTCTCAGCTGATGGATCTCATGTAGGAACCCACTTCCTCTCTATTTATCCTCTTTCCACCCGCCTCGTCGTCGCACCGGTAAGTTGCTGATGCCTGGGTGCCGGAGCAGCTCTGAGAAGCCAGCACCGCCCCTCACACTCGCTGCACACACTGTCTTCTTCCTTGTACTCCCTGCCAAGAGTGACTCTTCTCTCATCAGCAGGCTGACTTCCCCATGGGCCGGGCAGCCATTAACCAATACTTGAATCCCCAGGAAACAAGCCCCGGGCTTCGCGTTATCTGATGGTGATGTGGAGCGCGCCTCCGATAAGGACATGGCAGGAAACGGGGGCCGCCACAGGATGTTTGTAGATAGGGATGCGGAGGGGTAGGACCACGGGCAGAGTTGGTACTGCTCCAGGCAAAAATGCTGAAGTATCACACACGCCCTTTCCGGCGCACGCACAGATCCGATGCCATGCTCGCTTTTGTAAGTCACGGGTATCCATTTCACTTTTAAAGCATTAAGTTTAGCTACCACGCGAGGAGAAACAGTTTTAATAAACAAGCACTCACCTGGGGCGGAGGATTTGGCGACTTCTTTCGGCGGCGGTCGGGGGGGAAATGCCATAACAAAAGCACCGCCATTTTCGCAATTCGGGGGCGTGTTTTAGCAGTTGAGTGACGGATGACGTCACGGCTTAAAAACTGCAAAAAACACGCCCCCGAATCCGCTAAAGACGGGGCCTGAACCGAGTGACGCCCCTCTCCTCCAATGGCTGGCCAGCATTTACGAGGCCAGCCAATGAAGAAGAGGTGCGGGTTCAAAAGCCCCCATACTGGAAATCATTAAATCTTTGGCTCCGCCCACTGCTTACAGCAGTGCGGACGAGGCCTCGACCTAAAAAACATTGGCGCACCCTAAACAGTGGCAACCTGAACATACTGAGACCTATGTTCTACCATAGAAAGGGGAAGAGCCTTAGAGATATTCTGGTACATACACGCCCAAAAACCACCACAACTGGCAATGAGAGAACACAGCAAGTACTAAACACATTCCCATGCGGACACCACCCATGCAGTAACTGCAGGGTTCGCCCCCTTATATCCACAAATAAAAAAGTGGTCTTTAACAATAACATGACTTTGGAACTGCGGAAATTCACAAATTGTAACACCTCAGGGGTCATCTACATGATCACCCGCACTTGCAACCTTCACAACGTGGGTAAAACCACCAGGAAGGTCAGCACCAGAATAGTGGAACACCAGAGTAACATCAGGTATAAACAAACTACCATGAAAACGACATCGCATTTCATCAAAAAACAACAGACCCCCAATGATCTTACATGGGTAGTGTTAGAACACGTTAAGCATCTTGACAACCTTAAACACAGACTTCTAGAAAAGGAACAACGCTGGGTTTTTAAACTAAGTACAGACACCCAAGGTTTGAATGATAATATTCGTTGGGGCCAATTCACCAGGTAATAATACCACCCAGCTACAACTAATGATATCATAACAGATGAATCCCAACTTGATAGATGACTACCATCACACGTATCACCACTTCCCATGTCATAACTAAATATGCATATTTCATCATGTGTTAAAATCAAGTAAAAAAAAAACGTGTTTCCTGTTAAAAAACATCACATAGTGTCAAATGTTTGGCAAACATTCCTAAATCAAGTAGATATATATATGGTCTAGTGTGCACTCCGACAAACAGCACTACAGACAATAAGATAAAGAACTTATATAAGAAGTAATTGTTTGCTTAATGGATATTCCGCTTGTGTTTAAACCTCTTGGTTCTATTTTAGTCCTTTACAGTAAATTCCCAGTAATAACTAAGTTCAGTTTCCCTAAACGCAGTAGAATTATACTTCATATATGGCCGACGTAATGGACGTTTTCCGTCGGCCATTTTGGAAGTGTACCACTCTAGTCAATCCACCGATGACTAGGCGAATGCAGAAGTATATTAGGAGGCACCCGAGGAGAGACGCGTTAATATGTGGTCTCCAGGGAAGCGAGTAGGTGATTAACCGGTGAGGCGCGCTCTGATAAAGTAAGTCTTTCTGACCATTTCCTTTACAGCTGACCGCCCTTTGGACATAAGCTGGCGGCATTGAGGCTCATGGAGGCACAGAACAACCCCCATTTTGTTACAGGGTCACTAACAACTACCCTTTGTTACCATTACTATTACAGAGTGTGACAACGAACAGCCCCTCCAAATTTCAGCCTTATAAAAAGTATGTGACTTTTTATGCGTACATGTTCGCAAATGGTGTTGTATGTCACGTGGTGTTTATGTTTTTTATAAATAGCACTCATTCACTATCTCCTTTGGAGACACTTGCCATATGTTTCTCTCCTGCAAAGCACAACGAGATACATGGTAGTTGATAACTACATGCACTATAGAGGAGTATTTATACAAATTAGAATGACGCCTGTATTTACGATGCCTGACAGATCTTCTGGTAGGCGAATGTTACTCTAACAGTGTTGTATTTTATTCCCTACAGATCCTATGTACCATTGTGTAATCGTATGTATTTAACTAATAGTGCACACACATTAGGTGTGGCATTTTATTTCACTTTTTCACTGCACTTTACCTGATTTATAGGTCACTTAGAAGTGGCACGCACAGGGCTGGCCCCTGAGCTTTAGGGGAGGCTCGAAACATGTTGACTAATACTAGGGACACCTGACTCATCATGGTTATGTTGTTTTTCCCCGTATTCACCCCTGTTTTTAACATACCAACTAGGAGCAGGAATAAAGCATTAACCCATTAGTTAGGTATTTTTAACCATTTTTCTTTCCCACTCCACAACACTGCACTACACATAGTTCCACATAAGTACTCCTATGTAATTTCACAAGTCACAGCACGCCTCAATCCGCAGCGGATTGAGAGGACCCCCTATGATGAAGCATGTCACTAAGGGGAGACCCTGGTGAGTGAGGGGACTCTAGAAAGATAAACTTTCCTTTCCAGTAGACTTTTCTACTCCACTTGAGCGGAAATCTAATTTTTTCTCCCATGGTTAGGTTCTTATTCCGGTATTCCGTTTTTTTGTGTGTATAACTGAATAAGGAGGGTGAACCTAACTGATACCTCTTCCTCCCCCTGTTTTTGATTGTGTTATTTTATACTGCACCTGCCATATTGTGTTAAGCACATAGTGGTGCTATTCTGGTTTTAGGGTTCAAGTCTTTGTTCGGGGTGCCTCCAGCAGAGGAGCTACAGAGTATATTTAGGGTGTTACATGGCCTGTGGGACCTGTCTACAATGTGTGCCCATGTTTGTTTGTGAGACTCTTCAGATGGTTTCCACTTTACTTCTGAACAGGTTTGTAAATTTGAGGATATAATTTTGCAGTGTGCATAATAAAGTACTTTTCCTTTTTATAACAACAACTACGTACTGGACACAGATTTATTAAGTGTTCTTTTTTGCGTTTGCAACAGCAAAATACCTTTGGACATCAGGTCTTAAATCCCATTTTTTTTAAAGTTGAGGGATACCAGGGATCACAAACATCAGCGACAAAGCCTGACAGTGGTGTCAGCAATCAGATCTGAGACATGATATTTCCAAACACATTATAACCCTTAAACAGGAACAATTTCAGATAGTGCAAGTTGGTGTAAAGGCAGTCATCAAAGGAACAGTGTAAGTTGGATGATTCAGAGCAATCTGGCTCATATTACTAATGTTAGGCTCCATTTCTAAGTATTGGGTAGTCAAGGGAAGGTTGACTTTTCATGAAAAATACCTGTAAATAAATGTAATGTAGGCCTGTGACCCTTTGCCTTAGATCACGCATGAACACCAGCTATTGTGTGAGCAGCCCAACCTACTTATAAACATGTATTTGCTTGGTTGAATTATTATATGTATCGCAAATTAAAAATCATACATTTTAGATGAAAATGTGTGTATTTTCATAAGGTTTAAGCTGATGTTTGGAGAAAAATGGTTACATTTTCAAAATGTATTCAAAGTTACAATTTGAGTTGGAGACATGTATTACTTATGTTATTACCTTGGTGCCAAGAGGATTGTAGCAGTGGCTGTATGACCCATGCATAGCCATTCAGAGTTGATAATGCTTTTGAATTTTGCTGATAGCAACCCTGCCTAACACAATTATGTGAACATTGCTGATAATCCTGGATGGGGTGGTTACTATTCTAGCACGATTAGTAGAAGCTCTGGATGATTTTCTCTGAAGATGTGTAGCTCTGATTACAGAAAAGGTGAGAGACCCCTACCTAAAATGGCACAGTTTTCTAGATTAAAGAGATGGAGGTACACAAAGACAGGTTGGCTAAGAAAGACATGAAGGTTCAGAGGGAATAGTTTAAGATGGAGCAGTTGAAGAAGAATAAGGTAATGATATTGCAGTGGAGAAGTTAAAGCACTGGTCATGTGGCTGTGACTGTTCTTGTGAATACTCCCCTTCCAGTGTCAAGGATACAGTGGAGGTATACTATGTGGTAAGGACGTATTTGCATTACTTTCTTGATACAAATTAGCATATTAGGCTCACTAACACAACAAGAGAGAGAGAGAGGAGAAGGCTTACTCAGCCAAATGCCTCTCAGTGGTGATAGGAAAGATTTACAGAGCTAAATGAGTAAGAGATGGAAATATGTAACTGTTAGAAATAGAGTTTCTGGTTAACAGAGGTATGCACCTTGACCAAGCAGAAACCACCATCCTAGTCAGGGTTAGTCACAACACATCCTAAATTATCCTTTTCTCATCCTTTGGTAGCTTGGCACAGAACTGTCAGACTTAACTTAAAAGGCAATGTGTAAAGTATTTATGCAACACTTCAAACAGTAACACAGTGATAACACCACAAAAGATGCCACACCAGGTTAGAAAAATAGAGCTTAATTTTATAAATAAAACAAGACCAAAACACCATAAATGCAAAAAGTAGAATTCGATATATACATTTTTAAAGAATAAATGTAAAACAGCGTTTAGAAACAATAAGCGCTTAAAAGGGATACCTGGTCGTGCTTGACCGGGGCAAAGTCAAAGGTTCATGCCGACCACGAAAGAGCTCAGGCCAGATACAGGGACCCACTCGGGCCCGTTGAACCAAAATACCTTGATCCAGTATGTGTCGTCTTCAACAAAGATGTGAGGTTCCGAAGAGGATACATGGGCCCTGGGGTGGGTTGGCACAACTTGGCAAGGCAAGACTTGCAGCAAGCAAATTCCAGGTGCTGTAGCAGGATGAGTTGAAGTATTTGATGTTCCTGAGACTTAGAACAGGGAGTCATTCTGGGTTCAAGTGATGCAGGACCAGTCCTTCTCACCCAGGCAGGAGAGCAGCAGACAGCAGGGCAGCTCAGCAAAGCAAGAGTCCAGCAAAGCAGCAGTACAGCAAAGTGACAGTCCTTTCAGCAGCACAGCAGTTCTTCCTGGCAGAGTCATCACAGGTCTAGAAGTGTACTGGAGCTATGGTCTCAGAGATCCAGTATTTATACCCAGTTGTGCTTTGAAGTGTACAGAGGTCCTCCCTTCCTGCCCTGGCTCCAGGCTCATTACAGGGGTATGCAACCTTTTGTGTGTCGACAGGACACAGCATATTCAGGTGTAAGTGTGAGGCTGTGCCCAGCTCCTCCCTCCCATCACCAAGGATGGCCAATCAAGACACACCTAAGCTTCCTTTGTATGTGGCTGTCTAAAGGGAATACACAAAGCCCAGCTGTCACCCAGTCAAGACTGAACAGAGACAGGCAGCAGGCTCCAAATGGCTAAAGAATTTAAATACCAATTTTTCAAAAGTGGCATTTGTTGAGCTGTAACTTAAAATCCAACTTCACCATAAGTTGTGCTTTTAACTTGTGAGTCATGTGACACCAAATTTGAAAAGTCTAGCTCTTCATAATTGGGAATTACACTTAAAAGAAGTAATAATGTAATACCAATGTTATCTTGTTGGAGAGATAGGCGTTGCAGTAGTGAAAAATTAAATAGGGAGTTTTGCACTACCAAGACATATAAAACGTGGGTCATACAGGGCCCACCTTAGGGGTGACTTATATGTACAAAAAGAGAATGTTAAGACCTGGCAAGAGGTTTATCTTCTTCTACAGAAAGGAGCTATTGAGGTAGTGAGCAGGTCATCCCCCTCTCAAAGTCATATACACAATAATGGAACCTGCTCACGGAGTGAACTTCATCCAACAATCTGTACCCCACATGTGAGTTTTCCTAGGGACAGCGGTTACAATCTATACCATCTGTATTTACCAGATCTGGGTCACCTCTTTAAAAATTGTTTACTGAATTTTTTTTTATTCATAGTGGTGTTGTTTCCTGGATATGCATTGTCCCAACTCTCCCTCCCCAAAGATGCGGCTTCTTAAAAGAGGAGAGAGAAGAGGAGAAAAGGAGAAAATAAAAAATGTGTGAAATGGAAGGAGGTGCCTCACGGAAGTAACACCATTAGGGTAAGTAGGAAGGTGCTCGCCTACTACCTCAGGTGTACCTCAGGTGCACCACTCCAATTCTCGTTTTATAAATCCAATCTATGAATGATTACTGAGAATACTTCAATGTTTTAACGCCTTGTGAAAATATAGTACTCCAGAAGTCTTCTGCAGCTTCACTGGAAGTGTGTTCCATATCTTAGCAGCTGATACCTAAAAAGACCTCCCAGAACCAAATCTGTGAGGATCTTAAATTGTGACTAGGGACATAGAAAGTACATGTCTTTTTAAGGTGGTCAAGTGCTGCGCCATATAGTACTCTATGGCCATGTCACAAGGATTTAAAGCTGAATCTTTTGAATGTACCTGAGTTGTATATGCAGCACCATGGAGCCTGCAGTCTTTCTACACAAACATCAGTCCTCTATCAAAATTGGCTAAGGGTGCGCTTTCATGTTCCAAAGTTTCATTTTTCATCCCAGGCCCAGTGTATGTACAGATTGCATTTTTGGAAGTGGCAGCATTTTCATGAACTAAGTCGCACATTGCAAATTTTAGTGACCAGCAACTTGCGACTCGCAAAACGGAATGTACTAATGTGCCTCAGACACATTTAGTAATTCCCAATGGGATCACAAATGACCTGCCTCATCAATATTCATGAGCCAGGTTGCAATTTGTGACCCATTGGGAACGGGCTAGAATCACAGGAATGGTGGCATGCTAGGGACAGGAGACCACCATGTCTGTGTTTGCTTTTTAAAGAAAGCAACATTTTTTTTCAAATGCAGCACATTTTCCCTAAAGGAAAACTGGATATGTGCTAAAGTAAAAGAAGAAAAGTTTCATCTTTTCCTTCAGTACTTTATAGTTTTGTATTTTTGTCATACCAATGGCTATTAAAAATATACATATATTTTTTTCCCGAAGTCGCTGTATTTTGTCGTTCCCAATCCTTCGATGTAGATGCCAGCTCTGTGGCAACAGCAACCGCAATTAATGAAAGATAGTCCTTGACTAATTACTTTATTGTGCACCAAAGAGCAAGACGACCCATTTCAGCGTTTAGCCTTTTTCAAGTAGTTTTTTATCCAGCAACTTCCCTTAGAAATAGCAATCAATGTTCATGGACATAGAAAAATACATTATAACATCTTGCATTGTTCAGTATCAAAGTTGTAACGCATTATTTCAACAAATCAATTAATAATTTCTAAGCAGTCATCATGCACAATTCAGGTTTGTTGCATTAGAACGAATTAGGAGTCTAAATACATTTGAGATTAACGCGCGCGTTTTTTTCCTTTGTTTACATGCCATGTACAATACAGTTACATTCGAAAATTCAAGAATGGCTTTCCGATGTTTATACTTCAAATTGCATTGCATCACATTTTAAATACATGAGTCTGGATTCAAAACTTTTTCAAAGATGACAATTGCACAGAATTGAACCAAATTATAAGTCTGCAACAATCAGGCAACGAATGCATTTACGCTGGTCACCTACTGACCTCCAATTCATGTTTGACTAATATTGCATCAGCAGCGCACGTGGTCAACGTTGTAACCCAATTACGTGCCATGAATATAATGGCCATTACACCATTAATAATATCTTATCAATATAGGGTATTGTACCCACAATATTTCCATGGCATCAAAATAAATGCAATCAAGAGTCATGTACTCAGCTCTGTTATGTCCACTGTGATCCTAACCAATGGGGTTCTGTCTTTAGGTGTATGGTACTAAGTGAAAATAAGAATGAATATATACCCTCTTAAGTGAATCTACTAGTGACAATAAATGGAACTCAAGAAGGATATCCAACTGTCTCGATTTATCTCTTTGGACAGTTCTCTCTGCATTGGGTCATAAATATGTCCCTAATTGCAACATCCATGAATATAACATTTTCAAATCACGGAATGTGAGAGGGGAAGCCTAACTCGTTAGTTCCTTATTAAAACCAGTGATCGAGTGATGAAATTAGTTAAAAGAAAGAGCTGGGAGAGGAGGAAGGAAGGCAGAATCAGCGGCCAATATGCGCAGCAAGTTCTTCCCCACTGTTTAAACCATTTGGGGTTTTTGTATTCAAGTCTATTATATATTTAGACTCCAATACCCAGAGATTTTTCTCCCTATCACCTCCCTGAATATGGGGTAGAATTCTGTCAATCCCAAAGTAAATCAGAAGCTGTTGTTACTTTTATGTTTTTCTGCAAAGTGCCGTGCTACCGGATAGTTGAAATCACGGTTAGTTATGGCTCGAAGGTGCTGTAGAGTCTGTACTTTTAGTGGAAGTTTTGTACTGCCTATGTAACGGTAGCCGCAAGGGCATTCCAGCACATAGACAGTAAAATCACTATTACAATTAATCATCTTGGCAATGCTTTTCACTGTACCAGCCCCTGTCATGTAGGCTTAACAATTAGTGACTTTCCTGCAAGCTTTGCATGAGCTACATGTTGTGAAGCCATATGGTGGTATTAGCCACTGAGAACCAACAGTGTCATGAGGATAACTATGGACTAGGCAATCTTTCAGGGATTTGGGTCGTCTGTATGTTAGTTTGGGATTTGAGCCTACATGTTTTCCTATTATGAGGTCAACTACTAACAGGCTCCAGTGTGCTTTCATGACTTTCCTTAAGGTTGTGGTTCCACTAATAAAGGTGGTAATCATTTTGGGTGTTTCATTTATTGTAGCTGTGGGCCCCAATTTTTTTCTGGTTATAGAATTAAATAACAAGTCTTTCTGTGACTTGTCCTTGACTTTGTTTTTAGCAATTTGGAGCACGTTATTGCTGTAACTTCTTATTTTAAATCTTCTCTCCATAGTTGACTGTTCTGTGAGGAAGCCCTCATTTGTACTACAGTTTTGGTGAACGGAATGCTGTTAATTAAGAGGATCGGGTGATTGCTAGATCCATGTAAGACAGTATTGCTGGCAGTCTCTTTTCTAAAGAGGTTCGTCGGGATGTTACCATCCACAATTTTAACACAAACGTCTAGGAACTTGCAATAATCTTTGCAAATTTTGTGGGTACATTTTTGATTTAAATTGTTGACCTCCAGTTCCTGTATAAATTGCACAGCTAGAGCTTCTGCTCCATCCCAAATCAGGAATAAATCGATATATCTGATCCAAATAGGTATATGGTCGGTATATCGTTCATTATTTTCCACCCTGACAATTTGTTCCTCCCACTACCCTAGGAACAAATTTGCTCGGCTGGGGGCAAAACAAGTGCCCATCACGGTACCAGATCTTTGGTGGTATACAGGTATTATATATATATATATATATATATATATATACAAACAAATGATGGCTTAATCCCCACCATCCACCGGCGAAGGAAAACAGGTACGGACCACTTTCTCGGATAATTTTCAATGCAGTGCTTTATTTAAATGGCAACTACACGGCGACTAGTCAATCCTGACACATGACGCACTACTACGTAAAGTGCATTTAAATTGTGAAAGAAACAGTGCAATCACATCTGTAACTGATAATGCTCCTGTTGAGTGGTACAATAAAAATGGACAAAAGACTCTCAAATGCAGTAATGCAGTGGTACATAATGCTATTGAAGATAGATATCTAAAAGCCATTATAAAAGACAAATCATAAATACAATGGAAATCGATATATAATAAAAAAGGAACAAAGGGGCCGATTATGATTGCGGATTTTCCGCATCCTCCGGGCCGGCGGAAGCCACCGCCGGCCCGGAGGATGCCTCCAAAGACCCACCGCCATATTAGGATGGCTGGTGGGTCTGGAATTCCGTCCGCAGCTTTTCCGCCGCGGTCGCCTTCCGACCGCGGCGGAAAAGCTCTAACATGGCTGGCGGTGTCTATCAGACACCGCCAGCCATATTAGGAAGGTGTGACAGACATGCTTTTCCGCTGCCGCTTTTCCGCCGTGGAAAAGCATACGGACTTTCACTTCGGGGGACCGTTGCGGGCCCCCTGGGTGAAAGGATGGTGCACATGGGGGGTACCTATGGTACCCTCCTGCATTTGCGTGCTCAAAGCAGCAGGCACTGCGCGGTGCCTGCCGCTTTGTGCATGCAAATGCGATGCATGCATTTTTAACCTTGCTGCGGGTGCAGCTTGAAGCTGCACCCGCCGCAATGTTAAAGATAGAGGATATGACCGCCACCCTGGCGGTCACATCCTAATATGCTCGGAGGGAACGCCGCAGCCCTTGAAGACGTTCCCTCCTCCTCAGGGGTCGCGGACGGACTTATGTCCGTCCGCGATCATAATCGGCCCTATTGTGTTAAAAAAATATTTTGGTCCAGCTATAAGTGCATAGTGCACTATAAAACCATCATGGTAATATTTACAAAACCTAGACTAATACCTTATATATTTAAGGGAAAATGTGCAAATAGAAAATGTAAACATATACTCAAGTGCAAAATAGAATCATTATTAGTCCATAGATAATTCCCACAAGTCACCTGAACTGTTACATTGTCATGCAAGAAACAACTGCAAAACTGTGCTAGATCAAAACTAAATAAAGAAAATTATTTTCTTCTTTTATGCAAATTGAAACTTCACTCGGAGCCCCTGGAGGAACCCATAATACTGTAAACACTCATTATAGCAGCATTGATATTTGGCGAGTGCCCGACTCAATTTTTATCAATCATTAAAAACTCATGAAACTTATATAAATGGTGTGAACATTCTAAGAGTCCATAAAGATTTCATGTAGATATAATACAGAGAACCTAATTTCATTACACAGTGTTAAATAGAGGCCTTCTTATACATACGTATATCAGGACAACAGGAAACTCAATAAATAGGTCATCACAAAAGATTCAAAGGACAAATCATCACAAAAAATTATGCAGGTCTTCTCCCATATTAAGACCATTAGGCATCTTAGTGTCGAGTTGTAATATAAATTTGGATTCTAGTTTTCTCAACTGTCGTTCTCTATCCCCCCCACGGATAGA
This sequence comes from Lissotriton helveticus, assembly GCF_964261635.1. Lineage (NCBI taxonomy): Eukaryota > Metazoa > Chordata > Amphibia > Caudata > Salamandridae > Lissotriton > Lissotriton helveticus. The sequence continues at coordinate 592,129,371 of NC_136067.1, read as the reverse complement.
TTTAGGGACTGCCCCGATTACAAAATACTGTAAGTCACTTAATGTATTGTTATGAACCAATTTTAAAGACCTGGCTAACAGGTAATTTGGATCAGAGTTGACTGCGGCTCTGTGGTGTTGAAGCATGAGGATATACACCTGGAGCTTATTGCTCCCCACATACTTTAAACCGCATGTACAACTGAGTACATAGACAACAAACTCTGTGTGACAAGTATGGTAATCTTGTATTTTCACAGGTATGTTGCTGAAAGATGTCATGTACTCTGTCGTATTGATACCAAATTTACAAGCCCGGCATGAGCTACATTTAAAAAAGCAAAGCTTTGGTGACAGCCAAGTGGTGGTTAAAGTGACTTCTGGGCTATTTCTAACTAAAACAGCCCTCATGGATGGAGCTATTTTATAAGTTAAATAAGGTTGGGAGGGTAAAATCTGTGCTAGAGTCAGGTCAGCTAAAACAATAGGCCAATTTTTATATACAATTTTTCTGATCGCTTTTTATTGTCTACAGTAAGTATATATATATATATATATATATATATATATATATATATACTGCAGGCTTCTCTCGTTCCAAAAGAAGATCGAGCCACACCAACCAGGTACTTTCCAAATCGATTTATTCACAGGACACAAAAAGACGCGTTTCGAGCGCACAGGCTCTTGGTCTCTTATATATAAGAAAATGTTCTTTTAATTTTTTAAGGTCAAGCAGTGGTCTGTGGGACCACTGCCTGCTCGTAAAAAATATTCTGCTGCCAAACACAAAGGGGAAGGGGTCCCCTTGGGGATCCCTTCCCATTTGCAACTGGCTTACCACCAAGTTGGTGGTAGCTGTGGTCGCAAAACATTTGGATATCCCCCTGCGACTCGTATTAGGAAGGGATGCCCTAGGCACGCCCCTTCCTAATAGCGACTCGCAAACCATATTTTGCGAGTCGGTAATAGGGTACCTGCAAGCCCCTTCTTTTGACTAAACCCACTGGCACTTCTGCAGTGGAAATCAGGTGGCTCCTTCTAACCTGGACAAAGGTATTTGAGAAAATAGTGCTTGGAGCCTGTAATTAAATCCTACCGAGTAACAACACATGTAACAGGGGGTATCCCCATAGGATGTTACAAAATAAGACAAGGCAGTACTAAGGAGGGACTACTAAGCCTATTGACCAATTAAAAACCACATTTTACAGTGGAAAAGGGCACAAGCCAATGAAAAATATAGGCGGAGAATGGACGGAGCTTAAAGTCCATACCTGAATACAGCATGCCTCGCAGAGCATGCCCTGCCCGGGCTCGACCTAAAAACAACATATCTCTGGTATTAAAGTATTTTTCTTCCCTGATGCTGAGAACTACAAAGGGATGGTTCTAAATTATCCAGTGCCACCACGTACTATCTGGTACAAGTCTGCAAAGGGACGACAACTGGGAAAACAAAAACAATGTCCAGAAACTACTTCAGAGCAAATAGTTCAAAATTAGTGGCACTGACTTTGGAGATAAGAGAGCATAAAATGCTCCTTTTCATTGCCCATTGCGTTCTCTAACTGCATTGATGTTACTCAGTGACAGGCGCCACTTTAGCATTCTTTCCAATGTAAAATGTGTGATAGAATCTACAACAGTAACTCTTGTGAAAGTACTAGACATCACATCAGAAACGTCAAAAGATCGACATATGCAGCATGGAACTGGCAGCGTAGAGCAGCAAAACACTGTCTAACTGTACAATTGCGGCTGTGTACAAGTGACAGAGAAATATATTCAATACAGCAGGAAACTAGACAGTGTGCCTGGGGACACTATCTTTTGTCTTCTGTTTTGTCCTACCAACTGCAGATAAATAGTACGAGATAACACATATTTGTATATATGTATGTTGTGTACAGCTAAACGGCAACAACTAGACTAGTCTGAATTAAAAACATCACAATTAGGATAGAGCCCTAAGGCGTTTGCTAATTGTCTTGCCTTAAAAATTCCCAAAGCAAACATTTAGGGGTCGATTCCGTTCCTGGAGAAAAACGTTTGTACGATTTGTATCCGGAGCCCTCTCCATACGAATCGTAAACATGCCGTACGACCCGACGAGTACAATCCGGACCGGGGTATGAGGACGCGATTCGTACGGTCCACGTCAGGTAAGGCCGATTCGTACAGAAAAGTACACAATCACATACACACATACAGACCCCATGATCGCAGAGGTACGGTGCGTACCCCTGCGATCATGGGGTGTACGCACCGTACCCCGTGATCGCAGGGTGTACGCACCGTACACCCAGCGAACATGGGGTACGGTGCGTACACCCCATGATCGCAGGGTTACGCACCGTACCCCTGCGATCATGGGGTGTACGCACCGTTCCCGGGAATCGTTCGGTCTCTGTATGGTTCGTACAGAGTCCAGCTCCTGGTACGAATTGTACTTCATCGTACGTACGGGGGACGTTGCAGGGTACGATTCGGATAGGAAAACGCTCCGTACGGCTATTCGGAGCGTTTTTTCCCGAATCGGAATCGACCCCTAAGGGTCAGATGTACAAAGAATGGAATCAGTAAAGTCATCACAAATTGCACAACAACTTTTACAAAATACACTCCATTTTTGTGTACCAATCAATATATTAATATATTTGTGATGGATCTCAATTTGACCTACCTCATCACTTTTAATGAGATAGGTTGCAAATAGCGACCCACTTGGATTCCCTGCCATTGGGATGATGACCTACTGAGGTAAGCAGACCACAATGTCTGTGATTGCTTTAAAATAGAGTCATCTTTTTTTGTTTTTAAATGCTGGCCATTTTCCGTAAAGGAAAATGGGATGTGTTAAAAAAAAAAAGTTACAACGATTTTAAGGATAGGGGGTGGTACATGGGACCACTGTCTACTCTTCGACATTCACAAAGGGGAAGGAGTTCCTTGGGGACTTCTTGCCATTTGTGAATGCTTTTCCACTACCTATCGGCAGTTAGTAAATCATTAGTGTTTTGCAGATGGATTTCAGTAGGGTAAACATTAATGCACCCCCCTGCAATTACGGTATTTTAAATGTACATCCAAAAAGCTCTCCTTATATATACCAAATTGGTATGGATTCGCAAACCCAAATTGGGGTCCACACCTAGGGTTTCTTACATACTAAAATCTTTATGGGGGATGTATGTCGGAACCACACAGGTATTTTCTCTGCATGCATTCACGTGTTCCGAACCCCTAATGCATCTTTACAATGTGTTCCATTATCCCACAAGTCGTTACAACCACTTGCTTCAGGGAAAGCGTTGGAGTTGGAAGAGTATAATTTACTATTCCAACTCCAGTCTGTGCAACTGTAGGGAAAGCTTCCTTTAAGGCAGTTGTAATGACATGTGAGGTAAATTAATGCGTTGTAAAGATGCGTTCATGGTTTGAACCATGTTGTAAAGGCACAGTGTGGTTCGAGCCGTGGAGTAAAGGCTGTTTCCCCTTCGAGGGATGTAAAAAGGCATACTACATCTGGCCTTAAATTTATTGTAACAGTAATGAAGGGTAACTGTTCCTGTAGTGCTTAGTCTCAGGTAGGGTAAGGGGGAATCTTCCTTATTAGGAAGAAGTGCTCTCACACACCTGTGAAGGTGTCATGTTTCATCATCGGGCTTAGCTCCTTGTGGGTCAGATAGCGCCTACTGAGCCCAAAGTGAGGTTGCTTGCCACTGGTGTTCTGAGGTCTGTCCAACTATGGGTCTGCAAACTGGGCCAAGTACACCCTTTCTGCACTTGACTATCATTGTAACAAAGCCCCCAAACACTTCTCAGAGAGGTAGTGTGTGGGGCAAGAGTTCTAAACTCTGCAATCAATCAAAAGACACAATAATATAGTGCCCAGCACTTATTGTTTTGCTACTAGAAAGCTCTTTATTCTTACTGCAAAATGAAAAAATGAAATATAACACACTCCAAAGCTGGTTCAACTACAGTGTTCTAATATCCCCACAAGGTCAAGTTAAAATACTGGTACCCTCTAGGACACACATTCCCACTCCCCTCTCTCTGGGGAATTCGCCTTCATTTATGGTAACCCTAGTCAAAGGTACAGCAGAACCGTTTGGGTTGGTTTTCTTTCAATTGTGATTTTCTGGTTGCCTCTTAGATATAGCCTTTGTACAAAATGAAGTTCTCTCACCTGAATCAGCAAAGATGTTGCCTCCAAAAGGAGTATCCCAAACACAGAAACAATGAACTGGGAGATCTCTCCACCAGGCTGTCATCAGTCTTCCTGAATAAGTAATCAGGAGCAGAGACAAAAAAGCAGCCCTTACCTAGAAACAAACTAACCTCGAACAACAGAAACTGCAGTTTCACACCTCACCACACCCATCTACCAAATGGCAGTTCTCAGGAAGAGGTAATTAGTAGCTTATTTCTAACAAAATCGTATTTTACATTTCTAAAGGTAATCCTGCGTCTACCCTCCTTCTCTTCAGTGTCTAGGTCTCCACTCTACAGCCAAAGAATGCAGTTTATACACTTCCACTGTCTGAGGAACATGCATCCACCCTTCGTCTATTGCCCTACTATACCTGTGGGCATCCAAAATGGATCCACTGATCCAAGTACCAAGATGATCAACCAGTGCATTACTATTAACACATATGCACTAGAAATTAACTGCACATACACACAGACACTCGCTGCGTACAGGGAATGTCATTACAAGGTTCGGAGTTCACCTATAAAGCGGAAACTTACAACGTGGGGTCAGTAGACCACACTCCCTCTTAACAGAGAAAAAGATCCCGTCACATAACAAATTCGGAAAATATGCAGCGAATACCGCTTTATGTGACTTATGTGACAGAAGTCCTATGCTTGCTATAAGGGCATGCTTTGGGCACCTCTCCAGGTCAATGAAAAGGTTCTGTACACCCTGAAAGTCAGGATACCAGTGTCACATACAGTTGGGCATTTGGGCCTTTAGAGCAGGGGGAAATGCGAGTTCACCATCAGGGGACATTCCCATCCCAACACACTATCTGGGTACTCTGCATCCTGCTTAAGGATGAGGAACGAGTAGTCATTGTAAACCAAAGGTGGAAAGGGAACGAGAGCCAGCTCCCATAGTGCCTCATCAGAAGTTGCTGTTCTTTGGTGTAGAAATGGGGATACAGGGGCCAGGAATCTTCAATTCCAGTACCCGTGCAACATATAATGGGTATTTTAAGTCCATGCACCTTTTTCTGCTGTATTACACTAAGTGACCTAGGGGAACCCGAGTGTGTGCCTCTGTTTCCCTGGGCACTTTGATACTATAGGAATGGCTGTAGATGCCTGTGCAGCCTCTTTTCTAATACAGGTTGTGCCAGTGCACACATAGCACCAGCAAGATCTCATGGAGGCTTCTCCTCATGTGCATAAGACATAAACTTTGCATCTGCACCAACAAACTATTATAGACACAGGCAAAGTAGCAAAAATGCAGTCAGAAGGTGCACTGACTTTGCACAATGTAGGCGTGAGGCATTGTGAGTATGCACCCTGCCCCTCAAGGAAGCTCCTTGGAAGAGGGAATTTAAGGACCTCTGGGGCCCCCAGACATTGCACTGAAGGTAATTGAAATCAATGCCCCTCTTTAACAAGTAGACTGGGCTGCCGCTTGCACAGTGAAAGATAGACTAGCACCCTCAAACCGCTGGTGCTCCATTCACTAATGCAATGTCTCCAGGGTATGTGAAAAATCATGGCTGCACTGTGGAAACCACATTCATAATAAAACCTATCAGAATAGGACACATTGAGCCAGTCTGCGTAGGGCACACCTCGTTAAAGGTGCATCACAGACCAGGGCAGTGAGCTCTAGCTGTAATATGGGCTGTTCAGCTAAACGAAAGGGGGAGAAGTATTGATGGGGGTTGGAAGCTAAGGGCCAGAAGAGGTGAGGACAGAGCAGGCAAATGCTAGACAGAGTGCTGTTCACTCTCAATTGTGCTGCAGGGTCCAGCCAGGACTTTGTTATGTATTTGGCTGCAGTCCCTGCACCAGGGTTGGTTCATCCATAGGGATGTGTGGGTGTTGCCCCCCCGACCTCCCCATTGCATCATACCAATTCAGTGGGACGTCCTAAGGCTGTGTTAACTGAACTGCGCATGTCAGATTGGCTGGTGTTTTCACTGCGGCCAGCATGACATGCACAGTTCAGGTTTCTGCAATCAACAGCTAAAAAGCTGCTTATGAGAAGCACAGGCACAGCCTCATAGGTGTTCGATGGAGCACTGTATTTGCCTGTTCCAGCCAATCCTAGCACTGCTCTTATTATGTTTAACATGGTAAACAACAAGAGAACAGTGCTTGAATTGGCTCGGATACTATTGCCCAGCAAGCAGTGCGAGGAAGGAGGAACTTCGGGTGCACGTGTGCTGCAGAAGATCATCAAGCAAGGTAAGTTTATTTTTATGTTTAATGTCATTTTGTATGTGCCTCACCACTTTTAAAATATAACAGCTGCCACTGCCCTGTACTCAATGTTATTTTATTTATTTAAAATGTTTAATATAACGCTGGCTAGACCCGGAGGTATCAGAGCACTTTACATGAGTATCAGATCATAGTTACAGGTTACATTGTTACAAAGGTTACACAGTTATTAGAGCATGGCAACATAGTAACTTGTAAGGTCGAGATAAAACAATAAGCACAAATATGTAAGGGGAAAAGCAGGCATGAGGAGAGATTTGAAGGAGGGGGTAGTAGCAGGGGAAGTAGACTGATAATGAAAGGCGGGAAGGAGGAGGGGAGGGTGAGAGACACCGTATGGAGAGAGGAGGGGAAGGGCGACGGGTACACAAACCGGTAGACGAGTCAAAGGAACGTCCAAAGACCAGTAAGCTGTGATCCCAGGGGAAGTGGTATCACTTCCCTATCTCTGTTGCGAGAGGCTCCCTTTACGCAGTGGTTAGCACCGATGGGAACCGGGTCTGATGTTTCCAGACCCAGGATTTCTGGGCCAAGTATTTGTGGACCTGTTAATCCCAGGTTCAGAAATACCTTATCTAACAGAATTGCTTGGAGAGGTATCCCGAGTAATTTGTAATGAGGAGTATAGCATGTTTTTTTCATTATTCTAAAAGGCTGCAAGTCGAACTTGTTTACAACCTCGCAGAGGGTTGTAAGTCATTAACATGCTGCCAGTTATCACGCATGTCTTCACCACACATTTTTTACAACTCCTGCCTTTACCACGCATATGCTATTTCCCACGCATAAGCCTTTAGCAAGCAGGTAAGTATAATTAAGGTAAGTGCAACATATATATCTATATGTATATATATTGTCAACCAAAATGATTCTTTATCACAGCGCACTCTGCCATACGGTGCTGACACATTTCTCCTGCTTATTTTTCTGCCCTCTGTTTCACCTTTCCTGCTCGTTCTTCTGATCTCTGTTTTGCCTTTTTCTGTTTTTTCTTCCCTCTTCCGGCCATTTTCCTCCTCTCACCACCCAGCGCCCCACCTTCCCCCAGGAACTACTTATGGGAGCTGCAGCTCAATCCCCACTGAGCAGGTCCTCGTGCCAGCTCCCTCTGCGACAGTCCTCCTACCCAGCTTTCCCACAGTCAGCTACTCTCCGTTGCCTGCCTACCTGCTGCCCTCTGTTTGTGCGTTCTCTGCTTGTATCTTGCTCTGTAATGCCTTTTCTGCTCATTTTTCTACCCTTGTTCTGCCTTTTCTGCTGGTTTTCTGCTCTCTGTTTTGCCCTATTCTGCTCTATATTGCCTTTGCTGCTAGTTTGTTTTCCCTCTGTTCTGCCTTTTCTACAAATTTTTCTGTCCTCTGTTTTGCCTTTCTCTGCTCATTTTTAGGTTTTGCCTAGGCAATGCGTACGAAGTACGCATGCGCTAGCAAAATCTAATGTTTTCCTCTGTGGAGTCGGGTATCCGCCCCCTCCTCCCATTGGCTAGCTCCATAAATGGAGGCTAGCCATTGGGAGAGGGCTCTGTCCGTCAATCTCGGACCAGATTCGGGGGCGTTCCCGAGAATATTTCCCTTTTGGCTACGTCACGCTACGTCAGCCAAAAGCCGGGAACGCCCCCGAATCTGTGCCGGCATTGACGGCACCCGCCTTCCTGCTCCTGTAATTTTCTGAGCATATCTTTCTTTGGCGATTGAAGTAAAGGGATTAAGAAGATTGATCACAGTGAAGCACCCTTGCGCCTACCGCAGTTGGCTGGCAGTTTTATGCGCTGTAAACAACGCGACATGATGTCGCCAGCGACTGCGGCGGTGAACAGATGAGCAGCAGGCGCTTAACCCATGAAGCTGCTGTCACAGGGAGCCAGTCCTCAGGCGGAGGACGGAAGTCGTGAGCGGACTGAGGGAGGGGGCAGGGATTAGCAGGTGGAGAGAGAGGCAGAGACGGGCATGCGCGAGACGGGGGCCCCGCCAGCTCTGATTCACCAGGGATACTTGGCGCGCTCCGTCCAGCCGGGGAATGACAGAACTACAAATTGTATTAATTCATTCTTCCCGAGGGTGGCGCACTTTCACCAGCAAGTTATTGTAGACAATGAGACTGCAGTCCCTGCGCAGTGTACACTCCGCTTCACCAGTACGGGAATAGCATTGCACCGGGTGGTCCCCCCTATGTAGGGTGGCACACGTTCAGCCAGTCCTGATTTTGAGTCAACAACAAGTTGCATTCTGGGACATCTGATGTCGCAGCATGGAAAGTGCTGGTGCTGTTTAACAAACAGACCAGGAGGGGCAGAAGATATCACACATCATGCTGTGTGTGCGACGAGTGTTGAACCCGCCTTTAGCAGTCTGGCGTTTCCAGCTGGGCCAGCTTGCCAGAGCAAGTGTGTGGGCTGGGTTTTAAGTCCCGGTATACCAACACGCTGACCCTTTCCAGGCGGCCTTTTGGATCACCCAGACTGTCCGAGGGGCCAGACCGGCACAGTATGGGGCCACTTGGCCACTAAGAAATCGGGTCAGCGATTAGGATGTGCAGAAGTATACAAAAGAATGGCCAGGCAGCTCTGCCACTTTAAGGGTAGCACGGGTAGTCATTGTGCTGCATATACTGAGTAGTTTCAAAGAGGTCGCCTGTTGCGGTATCAGAGCTCTCAAGTTTCCTAGGTGCACGCACGCATGTGTGTGTGTTTTAATCAAGTCCAGAATTTTTCTTGGAATTCTGAGATTTGTAGTCCTACTTTCATAACGGGATCCGGGGAACTAGAAATTCCAGAATGCAAAGGAAATAAACGTGAGTTGGAACGCACATAGATATGAAACTAGGAAACTGATGATATCGTAAGACAAACTTGACCAACAGCCCTTTGCACGTTGGCATTTTTAGGCCCATACTTAATACTGATAAACTGCAACCTTCTTAGAAGGTAGCACTGGCCTAAAAGAGGACATATCAATTTGGGCCACTGGCAAAACTTGCAGACGATTTTAGCAACACAAGTAATTAAAGATATCAAGCTACCGGAGAACTCGGCAAAGGGAGCGCGGCGAGAGCCCCGGCGGGAGAAGCAGAGTCTGGCACAGGAGCACCTCCAGCCCCGGGAAGGAGAACCGAGCGTGGGGAGCCTTTGTCGCCTGCAGAGCACACCAGCGCCGGGGAAGGAACAGCGAGAGCCTGGAGTCGGCGAGGAATCTAGTACTGGGCATCGTGGAGAGGAGCACCGGACCCAAGGAGAGAGCCGGGAGAAGCTCTGGCTGCAGGGAAGGCACCTGCCTCTCTATGACGGCGCCAGGGGGACAGCCTCTGGAGCTCCTGGCACCCCCGCTGCCCACCCTCGCGCAGCAGAGACCGGACAACAGCCTCGTGCCATGGAACGGCACCTGCACCCTGGCACCTCTGAGTGAAGAGCTCCCAACCAGACCTCACAAGAATCCCCATCATTCCCACTGCATCTCCTCGCCATCCATCCGTGTGAGCTGGAGCTGCTGGGAAGGGCACATCCTACAGGCGCCGTCTCTAGCTGGCATTGGCAGCCTTATCTCTGCCCACCTCCAGATTCCAGGTGAGGGTTGTGCTTGGCAGGACCGGCGAGCAACCGATCCGGCAGCTTCCCCGACGGGGTCATCGGCAAGATCCCGGCTCATGACCCCGACGTGTCCGACTCCCTGGTCTACCACTTCGAGCAGGGCAACGAGCTGGACTTGGTGCTTTTGAACAACATGACCGGGGAGATCCGCTTGAGCCGGGCCCTGGACAATAACCGGCCCCTGGAAGCTGTCATGAAGGTGTCCGTCTCCGGTAAGTCCGTCATTGATGCATGCTTTAAATGTGCATGGCGCTTATGTATTCTGAGGTGCCCAGGTGAACTGTGCAGAGGATGGTTTCATCTCAGGACTGCATCCCACGCGGATCATTCATGGGGATTGACAACCAATCATATGACTTCCTTTTGTGTCATACAGAGGTGCATCAGAATCCAGGTGCCGAGTGTGCTAGATGGCAATATTGTATGAGCTTTAATGTATGGTTGTGTACTTAGGAGCACCCCAGCAGGTTCAGGGCGGAATGTTGTTATTGTGCTTTCACAGTTGACTTGCAAGATTTCGAGTTGTTCGATGCCAGTTTCTGTTAGTTTTTTTGCACTCTGACCCTTGGTGTGGTAATCACGCATGCAATCAGATCTGCACTTTGCAGTATTGGCATTTGCCGGGTGCACAATTCCCACCCCTAGAATAAGGCTGAACTCGCATTGATTGACAGGAGCACGGTGATGCATCGGAACCAAGAGCTGTGTATGATCCCAGTGGTAATGTGTTGAGAGTGCAGTCACGGACTTGAGGCGCACCGATGCACTCGAGTGCACTGCACTACATAAACTGTGCCAAATATGTGCTGACTCCGAGCTGGCCTGGGGGAGGGGCTGCGGGAGCAGATTATCCTGTAGGCCGGATGTTTGCTAAGGCCTAGTCACCGATCTCTCTCTTCTTCCTACCCTTCATTTCCATCTCTCCATTTCTCTCTCCTTCTTGTCTTTCTTCACAATTAACTCTGAGGGCCTGATGTACATTGCCAGACAAGGGGGGGGGGGCTCTCTGTGTGTTGGGGGGGCTTTCAGTGTGTGGGGAGGGGCTCTCAGTGTGTGGGGGAGGGGCTCTCAGTGTGTGGGGAGGCTCTCAGTGTGTGGGGGGCTCTCAGTGTGTGGGGGGGCTCTCAGTGTGTGGGGGGGCTCTCAGTGTGTGGGGGGCTCTCAGTGTGTGGGGGGGCTCTCAGTGTGTGGGGGAGGCTCGCAGTGTGTGGAGAAGGCTCGTAGTGTGTGGAGGGAGCTCGCAGTGTGTGGGGGGGGCTCGCAGTGTGTGGGGGGGCTCGCAGTGTGTGGGCGGGGCTCTGTGTGGGTGTGTGTTGGGGGGGCTCTCTGTAGGTGTTTGTGGGTGTCATTTGCGAAAGATAAAGCTAGTGGCATTGCAAATGACAATGCCAATTATTTATGTTAAAAAAAAACATAAATAAAAATAATGTCAAGAGCATTGCCAATAGCTCAAACTTTAACAAAGGCAAAACCATTGCATTGTAAATGCTTGTTTCCCTTTTCCCGCCGTTTCCTCAAGACCTGGCTTTTCAACAGGCAGCCTAGATACCCCAAAGGGTGACAGTGCTCATTTCTACAAATGCTGATTGATTGATTGATTGAAAGATGTAGATGACATACATCATCCCAGGAAACCAGCTGCCCATGGCTATTTACTTAGGTTGCTGCAGGTACTTCTCTTACTATTCCAATTGCTCCACAAGGTGCTCGCAATTATTCAGGGAAGGTATTACTGATTTCAAAGGCCACACTTCGTTAGGGTCCTAAATGGGAACCGTACCATTTTAATTAATACCTGTTGCCCTAAAACTGCCTCTCCTTCTTTGAGAAGGTGGAGAAGATATTTCTGGCCTACACTGATGCTAATATTGCCGGTCATGGCTGCACACAATTTGAGGTTTATGGTTGGAGGTTCATCAATTAAATGGGAAGTTCATTATCAAAGCCAAGCTAATCATGAATGACAACACTTTTAGAAGTACGCAGCTCCAACAATGCAAAATTAGGGACATGCTGAAGAAACTGCAGGTCAACTTTCCATGTCCCCAAGTATGTCATATTATTGCCCAACTATGGGGTGGCTGTCATTGGTTCATGGTGGATGATTTGAATGCCAATATGGATTGGTTTATGTCAACAGATAAGCGAGGTTACAATAGGTGCCCATGGTAATTTACGAAAGTTTAGAGATTTGTATGAAATATTATGAGCTCTTGTGGGTGATGATTTTGTTTCATCAGCATAACCTCTTATTCCAGTGCTTTTGACCTTCACCAAACTGTAAGATGTAATAAACTGCTTCCCCCATTTACAGGTGCCATTTTAGTTAAATAAGACATGAAGCCCTTCTTCCATTTACTTTTCACACATTCTACGTAAGTTTGTTTCTTTCGACATCACTATCCATCCCACATAAAACGGTTACTCAAAAGCTACCAGAAAAGGTTGGGTGCGCACACCAAATAACATCAATAGTTCATTGAAAAGTTGGTGTGTGCTCCTGGGGTATCACCCCCTGACTGGGGTGTCCCCGTAACAATAAATAAGCGGTGACACTGAATTCAGCGTCGGCCCCCTGGGCACAGCGTGAGGGTACACAACGAAGTGTATTGTCCATTTGATTCAAAGTGAATTGAAAGTTCCAAAGAAATGGTTGTACCAAATCAAAAGCATTTATTCATGGTTTTCCAATTTTCATGATCAAAATTATAATCCTTCAATGCAAGTGATAAATCATCGTCATCACAGCATCGTCACAATAATATCCATTCGCTATGCATTTTGGGCTGAAAGCCCTTCATCAGGGGAATAATCTGAAAACATAAAACAGCATATGAGCGGATTGAAAGCTGAGGCTGAGGTCTGCTGAGCTGCACTAGTGCCTCGCTTTAATCCTGTTTTAAGACTTTTTAAAGAAATATTTGCACTGTTACTTGTTCTTTTAATATTTCTCACCTGTGTTGTGTTTCTATTCGGCACTCCCCAGTCCACCGCAGCAATCTCGTGCTGTTTGTGTGGACGGAGCCACGCTAGCTCTTGTCAATACCGGCATTTTACTCACTTCCTGGTGAGCCCTTGCAAAGAGGTCATTGTGGCAGAGTGACGCTTTAGTGCTCCACCAGCAGCAGGCTATATTAGCACAGCATGGCGCCGACGGGCAGCGGACAGAAAGCTGAGGCTGAGACCTGCTGAGCTGCGCTAGCGCCTCGCTTTAATCCTGTTTTAAGACTTTTTAAAGCAATAATTGCACTGTTACTTGTTCTTTTAATATTTCTCACCTGTGTTGTGTTTCTATTCGGCACTCCCCGGTCCACCGCATCAATCTCGTGATGTTTGTGTGGAGAAAGCCACGCCAGCTCTTGTCAATCCCGGCGTTTTACTCACTTCCTGGTGAGCCCTTGCAGAGCGGCCATTGTGGCAGGGTGATGCTCTAGTGCTCCACCAGCAGCAGGCTATATTAGCACAGCATGGCGCCGACACGCAGTGGACACGCACATCGGGCGCACCGAAGGCGCGCCAAAGGCAAGCCCGTCTGTGCCAGGCCAGGACCCGGGGCCCAAACCCCTGACCCTTTGGACAGCGACAGAATAAAATTCACCCCCACTCAGTTGTGGAACCTCCGTATGAATCCCCAGCTTAACTGCACTCGCCTCAATGCTGAGGGAACCATCGCCACCTGCCCTAGCTGCAATTTTACAGTTAATACGGCTCTAGAAGGATCAGGTAACGCCATAGAATCCTCCACTACTGACCCCCAGCACATACTAGGCCATAAGAAACCCAAGCAAGCCCCTTCAAATAACTTTTCTTTCTATAACATTAATTGTCGCTCCCTCCCAAAACATCAGGCGGACATCTTTGATCTCTTGGTAGACCAACAACCAGATGCTATCTTCCTTACCAAGACATGGCTAAACATCTGCTCTGGTCCTGACGTAGCCAGAGCCTTGCCATCTAACTACGCTATTGTCAGGCAAGACAGAGAAGATAGGCTGGGTGGAGGGATCGCCATTATTTTTAAAAACACCTTTAGTTGTAAGTTTGATGAGTTACTGATGCCCGGATGTGAAGCAGCAGTGTTTAAACTGATCCTGACTCCTCACTTTACCTTTTCCGGGATGCTGGTGTATCGCCGCCCCGGGCCTGCTGGCTCGTGGGCTACAAACTACCCCAATTTTTTTACTCCTTTTCTCTTTAGTTGAGCCAATTTTACAATTGTAGGAGATCTCAATCTCCATCTAGAGGGCTCCGCCTGTACTACCAGCAATACTTTTATTTCTGATTTGGCTGCCATGAACATATTACTCCATAATAGCGGGCCTACTCATAAAACAGGTCACTTGCTCGACCCCATTTTTTCTAATTCACCTTCCTTACATTGCCCAGCAGTGATCCCATTGTGCTGGACTGACCACTTATTAGTGGGTTTTAGCTTTGCGGCTCCTTGTCTCTCCCATGTCATGAGCGATTGTGTTGCTAAACCTTACAGGAACTGGAAAAGTCTTGATATGGCTAATTTTAATCATTTTCTCTCCACTAATGCCCCTATTTTTTAAAACAATTTTGTCTTGGGCCTTGTGGCTTTTCATGACTGGATTCAGTCGGCGCTGGACACCTGCCTTCCTATTTCAGTCAGGAAGTTAAATAGTCATCGCCCCCCTGCCCCTTGGTTCTCCCAAGAGTTAAAAAAGGAAAAAAACAAATGTAAAAACTTGGAGCATTGGTGGTGAAAGATCTATGCGTCCGAAACTAAAACCGCCTATCTTATCACCAAAAGGGCTGATCATTCCCACTGCAGGTCCGCACGAGCAAACTACGTCTCCTTAACCATCACTCAGGCTAAAAATGGTCCTAAAACTCTATTCAAGATGGTCAAAGAATTATCCGGTTCAGCAACCACGTAGGCATCCCCCAGTCTGAATGTAACACAATGCGAGGATCTTGCCCAATTCTTTTTAAATAAAGTGGAAACAATATACGCTGCATTGACTAGAACTATCCCTTCTTCTACTCTTTCGCCCACTGCGACTTCTGACCGACCTGGCCCTATGTCCGAATGTTGTACTGTTTCTGCTCCTGACCATACCCATAAGAATATACTTGATGCCTGGCCACTTTTGGATATGGTGACACTTATACAACATCTTAGTAAAACTAAATTGGGATCCCCCTGCGATATACTACCCATCGCAGTATTACAGCAGATTGAACAACCATCACTTCGTTATATCCTTGAACTTCTTAATGCATCCCTTATGGAGCCCCTTGTCCATTCAGACTGGAAACATTCAATGGTCGTCCCACTATTAAAAAAAAATCAACTCTGACCCCGTGCTTCCCTCAAATTATCGTCCAATTTTGCTGCTTCCTGCTCTCTCAAAAATCTTGGAGAGACACATTAATGTCCATCTATCCAGGTTCATCGAAACCAATGGGCTCTTACATCTGTCCCAATTCGGTTTAGGACCGGTTACTCTACTGAGTCCACACTCCTAGGTGTTACTGAACTGCTTTGACAGAACCTGGATGCAGGTGAAATAATGGCCCTGGTATTGTTTGATCTAAGCGCGGCCTTTGATACGGTCTCTCACACCGTACTTATAAAGGCCCTTCAATCTTCTGAGGTCACTGGGGCGACCCTGAATTGGCTTGTGTCTTTTCTCTCTAACCGCACCTTCCAGGTTTTTTCATCCACTGCTAAATCCAAGCCATATTCTTCACCTTACCGGGTCCCACAGGGTTCAGTTCTCAGCCCCCTGCTTTTTAACATTTATGTTAGACCCCTGGCAGTTATGGTAGAGGAATCTGGGCTGTTGCTATTCTCATACGATGAGGACACCCAGATTATCTTCTCTCTTTCAGCGGGTAAGACCTCAGAGCCTACTGCCCTCAGGACAGGCCTCAGCAAAGTTGTGGCCTGGATGAACGCCAACCTAATAAAACTTAATGGTGCAAAAATGGAGGTCTTGGTTCTGGACAGAGATAGACATCTCTGGGGCCTCCAAAATTGGCCCTCAGAAATGGGTATGCTTCCACAACCCTCCACCCAGGTAAGCAACCTTGGCTTTATCATCGACGATTCACTATCCATACGTCAGCAAGTTACTAAGGTTGCTGCCACCTGTTTCACCATTTTGAAATGCTGGAAGAAGATTGTGTGGATTCTACCAGACGATACCCAGTGTAACGTAGTCCCTTGTTATATCTAGGCTGGATTATGAGAACATCCTCCATCTGGGAGTCAACAAAGATGTAACGCGTAAGCTGCAGCGAGTGCAAAACTCTGCTGCCAGATTACTTTGCTGAGCTTCCAGAACTGCATTGTCCTCCAGGATGCTGGGAAAACTCCACTGGCTTTCGGTGGAGAAACGGGTTGTGTTTAAGGTCCTTACCTACATGTTTTGTATCAAGCATGGTAAGTCTCCCCGCTTTCTACAACGTCTAGCCTGTCTCTATGTTCCCTTCGCGCACTCTTCGGTCTTCCACACAAGCGAAATTCCAAGTCCCTAAGATCAGACTTTCCCGCATGGGAGGGCGCTCTTTTGCTCACTTGGGTCCTGTTTTATGGAATGCTCTGCCTGTATCTCTCGGCACGCAATCTAATCTCCTTCTGTTCAGCAAGTCTCTTAAGACTTGGCTTTTCAGTCAGTAGGTCACTCCCTTCTTTCTGTTGTCCCCTTATGGCGCCGGGAAACCTTTTTTGGGTAGCTGTTGCGCTGACATTTAAATTTAACTAAATAAATAAAAATAAATAAATAAATGAATATGAGACTGTGGGCGTGGGAGCAGGGACGACCGTGACACCAGTTACAGGGTTCAAAGAAGGTTTTATTTTTAGTGTTCTCTTGGGGTATGACATAAGCGTCCTTCTGTGTCTGAAGGTCAGTCTCTCTCGGGCAAAGGTGCTCTGGTCCGTGGCGAAGGTCTTTTCTCCGTTTCTTCGCTGCTGTCGGAGGGGGGGGTTCTTTTACACCGGATTCCGCCGTCTCTGTGCCATGTAAGAGAACCAACACAAGTGGGATGCCGTTAGTTCACAGTCCTCTATAAGCGGTGCACCAGGGGGACCGGGGAAGTGAGGGAGAACCCAGTGATAATGTCTTAACTATGTACAGTGCTCCGTGAATGATCAGGTATGGCAAGAGAGACACAGGGGCTGGTAAATGGAATGGAAGGGGAACGACAAAGGGAAGAGACACACAGGGGTATGTACAACTCCACTCCCGAGCGCTCCGTCTCCCCACCCAGGCCGCCCAACGCCGCCGTACCTGTGACAGCCACACTCCTCCCTCGGGAGTGTGGCAAAAATTAAACAAGTGTCAGACTGGTGAAAGAACGTGTGAACAGAGTGAGGATAATTGTCAGCGACATAAAAGATGAGAGACTAGAGGTAACAGGAGAACTCCATCCGATCATTGAGACCGTTGGCTTTCATTGAGTTCAAATGTTGAATCCAAAAGTTCTCTTGTTGTAAGAGAAAGTTGCTGTTGTTGCGGCATTCTCGTTTCTCCACCACTTCAATGACTGCAAACTGCAGTTGGCTGATGTTGTGCCGATGTTCCTTATAATGCAGTGCGATTGCAGATTTGGTATTGCCAGTTTGAATGTTGCCAGTTCGAGTGTTCATTGACACGTGTTTTAATTTTTCTCTCTGTTTTTCCATTATAGAAGAGCCCACACGGGCATTTCAAGATGTAAATGACATTTTTGGTGTTGCATTTAGCGTTCAGTTTGAGTTGAATCTTGGTGCCTTTCATTGGATGGTTAATGGTGGGTCCTTTGATAATGTTATTGCAATTGTTACAGTTGTAACATGGTACATTTCCTTTGTAGATGAGTGGCAAGGTGGGTATGGGAGTGTTCGTAATGTTATCCCTCTTTATTCAAACCTGTTCAACATAGCTGAGGCCTGTTGCTCATACTTAACAGGGTCAGATACAATTCTTTTCACAAGTAACAATTGGGAATAGGGTAAGTGTTTTTTTTTAAGGAACAACAGCAACTTTCTCTTACAACAAGAGAACTTTTGGATTAAACATTTGAACTCAATGAAACCCAACTGTCTCAATGATCGGAAGGAGTTCTCATGTTACCTCTAGCCCCTCATCTCTTATGTCGCTGACATTTATCACACGTTCTTTCACCATTCTGACACTTGTTTAATTTTTCTTTTTTCATTTTTTATCTTATAGCAATATTTATTTTAGCCATTCTTGTCACTCACTATTGATCTTCTGTTCACTTCTACTTAAATCATTTCCCTTCTCACTATTCGTGCAACTTCCATTTACCCCTTTTTTGCTTCTCATTCACATCATATTAACTTGTAGTTTATTCTCGATTTCACCGTTACAAAATGGCGACTACGCTTTTAGCGGGTTGTTCTTGCCCTCAAGAGTCCGTTTTCAGTTTCCTAAACTTGATGGACATATACAACCACATCCGTTCACCCGCCCACTAACAAACTTTTCACTTTGGAGACCCCAGAGAAGCGTTTTCACTGTTGCGAACCGTAAGTGCATAATTCTTTGCACCCTGTTGATACGGCCTGTTGTCACCGCATGCTTCACTGATATTTTATCGCACAACGAACTGGTGTTCGAATTCAAGCACTTCTTCTTGTAATGATGCACTTATGCTGTTAACGATGCATAAATAATAGTCTTTAGGCACGTCGCTACCGTCCTTTACAGATGGGGCATTTGTTGTTGTTAGCGGTTTTGTTTCTAGACACTTTTACCTTTCACGCATTGGCAGTCGATTTGATACTTTTTCCGTTCATTTAATACTGCACATTCGGTTACGTTGCGGACAGACACTCGTACCTGTAAGAAAAAATGACGGCGTTTTATGAGGCACATCATTTCATTTAACATTGAGATCTTCTAGGTAGATATTTCTGATTTGACAGTTTTTCTTAGCCATTGGTAACTGCACATATTGCTTGTTTATTGGTGTGTGTATGCATTTAGGCATCATATGCTGTTTAATGTTTTCAGATTATTCCCCTGATGAAGGACTTTCAGCCCAAAATGCATAGGGAAGGGATATATTGTGAAGATGCTGTGATGACGATGATTTCATCACTCGCATTGAAGGATTATAATTTTGATCATGAAAATTGGAAAACCATGAATAAATGCTTTTGATTTGGTACAACCATTTCTTTAGAACTTTCAATTCATTTTGAATCAAACGGACAATATACTTTGTTGTGTACCCTCACGCTGTGCCTAGGGGGCCGATGCAAAATTCAGTGTCGCTGCTTATTTCCGCAAAAGCTATTCGCATACATTTCGTCAAACGTAATGAGTACAATAAAGGGCTAATTCTGCCTTATTTTCCCTAAATGAGCAGTTACCAGTTTGCCTCTTGGGAAATGAACAACTCATATTAAAACTTGGATACGTTTGAGAACCTAAATACAAGTGGTTTAATGGCTCATACATCGTGAGGTCTTTAAGATTTACGATGGTCTGTTTGATAAACACATTATACATTTCTTTTAAAATCTAGATCATGCAAGGAGATAGCCGAGTGAGGCTCAGTGAATAGAAAGCTCTGATTGTGCCGGAAAAAAAAATCTTTTTTAGCATGTCTGAACAACTTCTTAACAAATTTTAAGAAAAACATCTGGTTCACAGGTGCAAAAACACTTTGAAGGGAAAACAGCAAATGAATGCTTATTTGCAAAGTTAAACAGAATTCACACTTCACAGTGGCATGCATAATAATGTGTGAAACCTTTCATTTTCACAAGTTATTTCGCACACAATCTAATTTCATTAGCCAAACTTTATAACACAGTAACATAAATAATATTTTAAAAGCTGCACTTTTATCTAAAAATAAAAACACCTTAGATTAAACACTTTGGGGTCCTAACACATGGATCCTTCGACCTGAGTCCTAATTTGCGATCCATTCCCTGGTAAGGTTCGCGATGACTCTATGATAACCGTTTTAATCACATCAAAAGCGCCCATGTAATTAGTACTACAAAGACCTAAATAGAACTGAAACGCTGGTCTTAAAATTGAGTACATCTTTTCCCTGAAAACTGCTGTAAACGTAGCAACACAAAACCCAGACAACGGCTTTTTGCATACCCAGCCACCCAAAAAGCCTTGTATGGGGAACCAATCATAGGTTTGGCTGATTCCGCATCATATTCCTGTGACGAGCAAACCCATCCCCTGTGCACCCTTTCGCAAAGCAACATAAGTTCAAGTGGACATGATGGTTAAGAATGTGCTGCGTGCCAAAAATGTTAGACTGCACCATCTGGTGATCATTGTCTGTTCTCCTGCACATATTTCACAATTACAAATGTTTGCAAATCTGCATGGAGACAATTAGCAAATTGTAAAGCCTCTACAAATTGCAGGCACCCTAAAATTTGTTGACGCCCAATTAATGCATTTGGGAAAATCAAATAAAACATTTTGACAAACCCAATTTACAACTTTATCACCATATTTCAAATGAATGTATTGATAGGCTATTTTTACAGACATGTTTTCTTTTACCAATATATATATATAAAATAAAACGAATGTACGTCTGTCTGTCTGTTTGTCCGTTATGCATTACTACACCATTCATTCGATCGCCATAAAACTTTGGGAGTTTGTTGAGTACACTCCCGCAAAGGTTTCTGGCATAATTTTTTTTTTAATATCGGCCCCCCAAGGCCCTCATAATCTTTCGAATACTGATGTACGCACCAGACGGAAAAACAACAAATCGTGCAGCCACAAGCACGCGAATAAATAAATAGAATTAAAACACCATTCATCCGATCGCCAGGAAACTTTGGGAAGTTGTTGAGTACACTCCCGCCAAGGTTTCTGGCATAAACATTTTTTTAAACATCGGCCCCCCCAGGGCCTTCATAATCTTTGGAATACTGATGTACACACCAGACGGAAAAACAAAAAATTGTGTATCCACAAGCACTCGAATAAATAAATAGAATTAAAACGACACTTTGAAATGTTTTCCATATTAAAATGAATAAGTTTCAATAATAATTACACAATGTAAATTGAATGTTATCATAACGAGTTTCCTTGAATGTCCTTTCTTCGGAGATCGCAGCAACGCGCGACGGATAAGCTAGTATCTAAATATAATACATCAACAAAGGTGAAACCCAGTGCTTGTGAAACATGAGATACAATGCCACTGAGACATACCATGTTCACATCCCAACCATATATTTGTGCGCATGTCCAGTTTCCTTGTGATACAATGTGATGTGCACACGTTCAACCTAAACATTTATTGACTGCGTAACTTTTAGCAACATGTAGTCGTTTCATCTTGAAATAGTCCTGCTGAAAATTCCCTTGATTGGAACCCTGCCTTCATGTCTCGAGCAACATATTATTCCAGTCTTTACAAACAAATCTAAACATTGTTTGCATTTACACAACGTTTGTTCCTATAGGAAGTGGAGTAGACGGAAAGAACATTTTAATTTGCTTGAAAAGATGCACCAGAAAATTTACTGAATAAACGTTAAGGAACGTAATTGTGTAGGTATGAAAATACTCCATCAATCTTACAGTAAAATATAAAGAAAGCTATGAGATTATCTGATGGAAATTGCACTCTTGTGTTATACAATGAACTTTTTCAGTAACACTTTAATACGTAGTAAGCTGTATTGTGATCTTTTTGGCAATTTAGCAATCTTAACCAGGCTACTACATTTTTTTACGGGCCTGGGTGATATTTATGTAAAAACAACAATATGCTAAACATTTTAATATGTATAATATTGTGGCTATGAAGACACTGTTTACTCTCCCTTATCCCCCCACCCCACACCTCACCCAATGATACAAAAATTGTGAATTTCCTCAATGGGAGATGTTGCTTCTAGGATTAACTGCAGAGTTAAGTAGCATACCTGATGCAGAGATTTCAATATCTCCAGTCGAAAACTCGAGTTAAGTTATTTAATCTGGAAATTTTGATATTCACTAAACATTTCACTGTGAGCAATCATTTCTTACTCCTGGAAAAATATCAAAATAAAAAGCTCCGGAAATCAGGCCTGGAATTTCTGGTGTAATTTACACAGAAGACAGGAGTAAAATGAAATTATGCAGAAAAAAAGCTTTGTGAGTCACTCAGGCCCAAAGAATACAGACTAAACTAGACCAGCCAATAAAAATCTGTCCGGCATACCAACCTATCAGACAACGTTCTTTTTTAGTGACTTGTTTCATCCATGGAGTTAGCTATCATAAAACTACCACATAAATTCAAAACATCTTAAACCACAATACCCCAATAAGGAGTAATATAGTAGTATGGCATGCCTTAGACCACCAACAATGAATTACAAAGGCATAGTTTAACCCATGCTGTGTTCCTAGACAGATTATCACCTCCTGCTCTGACTGTATTTGTTACAATGTATGGTACCGGCTCGTATTTAACTTCCATTACTTCACAGTGGAATTTCATTTTTATGACACCTTTGTGGATCATGGGTTGAGTTGCAGCAAGTATGATACTATGCCTGGTGTCATGCTTTAGCTCTACAAGCTCCCGGACTCTGCTACAGGTAACTCTTTCATTGGTGTGCTTTGCAATAGCTACTGTCCGTTTGCTAACCCATGAAGAAGGCTCTGTGCCTTATCACTTCTTAATGACATACTACTATGTCTATATTTTCCTTTACCACCAATACTACTCATGCCTTTCATTTCTCCTCATGCCTGTTTCCTAGTGCTGCAACCACCTTTCTGATGGCCTCCTTGAAGACTGCATGGACTGTGCTATAAGCAAATTCCTTCACTCTCATTATGCCCCCCTCTACTGGCAATTTTCTCTAGCTCCTCGACATGCATCCATAGCTGCAGGCCTGTGGTCTTTCCAACTGATGCCCTTCTAAAGCCTCCTCTCCGATAGCACAAGGGGGGCACTCTCAATGCCAGTCTCCCACATACTGCAGAGAAACGGAATGTGTGTGATCAACTGCATGAGCCTAATTTTTCTCTCACACCTCTCTCTCTCTCTCTATTAGTTTGAGTTTTCAGATTTTAACACCCATATAGTCTATTGTCTGGTTTTAGAAGCAGTGGCGTAACGATAGCCCCTGCGGTGTGGGGGGCTGCTGATCTCTAGAGGGCCCCTCTAGCACTATGCACGGGCAGCAGGCTTGAATGTGCCCGGAGCGTGGGGGGCCCCTCCATGTAACTTGCAGCCCCCCACCCCCCAAGTTTCAGTACGCCACTGTTCAGAAGCAAAACACTAAAAGATCCTTGTGCACTCTAGCTTTACTGTATTTGCTTCAGTGACAAAATGAGTACAAACTCCATGCACCTTCCTTTCTATAAATTTGCATAAAATAATTATGTCTGGCAAAGCGCCAGTATGTTAACACAATAAGGATGATGTTTCCCTTCCTGCAGAGGGGGATAATGACAATATAGCTTCTGTGATTTGGGCAATTCAATATTTTACTCGGTTTGCTTTATCATTCCATTTTACACTCTTCGTATGCATAGGGATCAGGACAGTAGGTTTCCTTTCCAGGCCTTTACAATTAACTGTTTTCAGGTGGGTTAGCCCAATTAAAGTGGAACAAGAATAAAGGTTCCAGAATTTACTGATTTTCTTGATGAAAGTACAGAACTGGTAATGAAGTGTCCTGGTAACATGGATGTATCTGGTATGCTTTATGGATACCTCAAATAGCTTTGAGCCATAACCATCTAATGGGGCAATGCTTAGAGAAATATGTGTTAAAAGCCTCGTCATTGAACTTGATTTGTAGGAATAATTCTCTTTTTAGCAGCATGCACGTTTTTGTGGCAGATTATAAATGACACCTGTGACAGAAAAATGCATACTCTTCACTTTAGATGACAAAAGTCATATTATATATTTTTTAGCCATATCAAAAAGCGGCAAAATAAACTGTACTTTCATAACATGTCTCATCAAATTTCTAACTGCACAGTTCTCCCCGAGTCTTCAGCGGACTGCTACACAGTTGGTTAAGTCAGTCGAATTTCAATATGCATAAGGCAAACAGAGGTTACAGTCACTCGAAGTCTACTGTTTCCGAAGGCTACCAGATGATTCCATGTCACCAAAGATGCAGTACTGAAGTCCTGGATTTTTGTTTATCTGTATTTTGCATTCTCGGAATTGAATTCCAAGTTCCCTCCACTACCAGTTTTAGTCGCACCAAACTCAGCCTACCTGAGCATTAAGTAAAGGCTGCACGATACGTGGAACGGGGCATGGTAAAGAGCAGGACTTGTTCTTTGTTGGGGTTACATTGTGTCACTTGCCTGCTCAGTCTCTCTAACGTAAATGCCGGTGTGGTCAAGTGCAGCGTTCTACAAAGCAGTTCTGCATGTGTGTTACTTCGGAAATCTTTGAGGGGAAATTACGAATTTGGCAAATATTATAAAATGAGGTTGAAATGTAATTCATATTCGCTTCAATCCCAGTGGATGAAGTCTTGATGTTGGGGCCCAAGATTGATTAACATTAGGAATACAGTTTAAACAGCAGTTCAGCGTGTGTGTGTGTGTAGGGGGTGTGGGTGTAGGTGTAAATGTAAAATGTAAATGTGTTATACTTGTAAAGCGCACAGCTGCCCCAGCAACGGGGCGTCCCGGCGCTGTATAACTCTGGGGAACCCGTCCTGGCTTTCCCTGTGGGATAGTCCCTTGCTGGGAGTCCCCAAGGTGGAGCCAGGCATCCCCGGAATTGGTGGGCCGTTGTGGAGATTAGGCAAGCTAATACCCAGAGTTGCCGAGTGGAACCCCTGATTAGAGTAAGCACCGAAGCGAGAATTATGGAGTCTGCTGACCAAGGTCCACGACCCTGCCGCGTCGGGAATTGAACCCTGGTCCCGGGCCGACTTCTGCTCTCAGGCCTGCTGCCTCTAACCAGTGAGCCACACTACTCCACACTGTGTGTGCGTGTGGTTGCGTTCAGAGTACAAAGAAAGGGCACAGCTGGCAGGTACCTTTGGTTATGTGTGGCATCTTCAGTCACCTCTGGCTTTTTAGGACATTGAGAGTCTGGGGCTTGTAGTTTAACCTTTGACATTGTTAGCGTGAGTTCGAAAAATAGCAGCTTGGGAAGTGCAGTTGGGTAAATACCAGACTGAAATTCTCACATGGCATGGGGCTACTTAGCAGGTATGTAGGATAGTTTAATGCATACACGAGAGAAGCTACATAACAACAATGCTAATGCTTTTCTATGCAACTCGCCAGGAAAAAGTTTAAAGATAATGCCACTCTTACCAGATGCACGCCATCCACCGCCTGCTTTCAGAACTGGCACTGATGGCAGATCCATTTTCTGAGTTCTTTTACGAAAGGGGGCCATGGTTTTTAGTGCGCTATTCTCCCAGACCCACAAGAAATTCAGCTGTGCCTCTGACTGGATGTCATACACCAGGTTTATTTATATATAATTCTTCAAACAGAAAAATATTTATTTTTATTTATTTATTTAGATGTCTTATAACACAAGAATGTACCAGTTCGTGGATACAGTATTGATAAACACAGAGATCTAAATCAAGCTACGAAAGCAAGCAGAAATTAAAAAATAAAAAGTACCAAACCCGTTAAATCAATATTGATTATAAACATAAACGGCTAAGTAGAAAGAGATAAATAAATTCTTTCAAATCGTTAACTACTGCTCGAAAGGGGCCCAAATCTTAGAGGCTAACACACAGTGTCTTGTCCCCCTTAATGAATATATAGAAGACTCCAAATTATATCAAGCTAACATCCTGGCTCTCCAGTTAAAAAAAGTGGGAGCCTCCGGACTTAGCCACTGTGAGGTTATACAAAGCCATATCATTGCCATGGCTACAAACAAAAATGCTCTGGTATATCTAGATCTTTCGGAGACTTCTGGATATTCATACCCCAATACAACTAAACCCAGAGAAATCTCCACTGGAATATTAAGTACCACATTGATAAAGGCCGAAATATCACCGAGAAGATCACTCAGATTTGGACAGAGTTAAAACATATGTATTATATCTGCTGCTTGAAGTCTGCACCTAGAGCAAGAGTCTCCCTTCCCCCCCCCCCACTTAGCGTTTTTAGAAGGGGTATGATACAGATCGAACATAGCCATATAGCTTTGCGTGCGCAGGCTGCCTGAGACTAAAACATAGCTAGCTAATTCAAGAGCAGGTCCCAAATCCACACCGAGATACCTTATTTCCCCGACCACTTAATATTCTGAGCATCCAGATCATCAGGAAGGTCTGAGAGAAGACATTGATATATGGCTCCAATTCTAGCCCTCATTTTAACAAATTCAATTAAAACAGTATTGTCATAAAGTATGGAAGAATTATAGCAATGTTTATCTAGAAAACTCCTGATCTGAAGGTATTTAAAAAAATCATTGGGATGGAGATGGAACCGTTCCCTTAAATAAGTAAAAGAGGCCAGTTGTCCATCAGACCCCAAATCACCGATGGTTTTTAGGCCCAAACTCTGCCATCTGAAGATAACACTATCCTGAAAAATAAATGGAAGCACATTTGTGGCATTAAATGAAGTATAATAAGTAATATTTGGAATATGGAGCTTGTGACGGATTTTTTGCCAGACTCAGAACATGGCCCAACTGACCTTAAACCTTATCTTTTTAAAGTAGTTCGGCTCAAGAACCCTTGTTAGAACACCCTTAGCGGTATTGCCTAGGGCTATCTCATATATAGATGGCCTAATACATAGAGGAATATCATCTCTGTCCCCCAGCAATGGGAGACCCAAATTCTGTAACATAGCAGACCAATAATAATATAACAAATTAGGGACCGCCCAACCCCCACGTGCTCTAGGAAGACACGTCCACTTCGCCGCCTTCGTACCCGTCGATAGCTCCAGAGAAAGCGAAGACTAATCCTTTCAGCCTTTGCCAAGGTTTTATATGGAAACAACAAAGGAATTGTCCTAAAAAAATATAAGAACTTAGGTAAAATTAACATCTTCAAAGCGTTATAACGCCCAAACAATGAAAGATGTAAATGATCAAGCCTCTCTAGCTTGATATTTAGGGAATCTATGGCCGGAAGAAGATTTAAATCCGGAATATCAGTGACTACAGGAGATATCTGTACTACCAGATATGTTGCTTCAGTTACCACAGACACTCCAGAGAGGGGCATATTTTCTGACTGGATAACCTGAGTTTTGGTGATATTTAACTTATACCCCGAAAGAACGCCAAATTGCAGAGACAGTGCCTCTAGAGCAGGAAAAGCAGACCCAACATCATTAGTAATAACCACAATATTATCAGCATAAGCCAAAGCCTTATATTAAACCCCCTGGACACTAACTTGGTGAATATCTGCACTTGCTTCAATT
This sequence comes from Lissotriton helveticus, assembly GCF_964261635.1. Classification (NCBI taxonomy): domain Eukaryota; kingdom Metazoa; phylum Chordata; class Amphibia; order Caudata; family Salamandridae; genus Lissotriton; species Lissotriton helveticus. The sequence goes on along the minus strand of NC_136067.1, from coordinate 592,101,939 downwards.
GTTCTAAGAAATGGTTTGATGTGTAGGGCAAGGAGCAGGGGCGAGCAGGGTCACCCTTGTCTGGTTCCCCTGCTGATGTTAAAGCGCCCTGACTCCTGCCCTGAAATACGAATTGTGGCCCATGGAGAGATGTAAAGTGAATGAAGGGCCTGAATAAATGCAGGGCTGAATCCCTTCCAGTGGAGCACAGACCAAAGGAACCCCCAGGAGACCCTGTCGAACGCCTTTTCGGCATCCAACAGGATCACACCTAAAGGGGACCCTGTGGTCTGTGCCCAGTCCAAAAGTGAAATAACTCGACGAACATGGTCCGCCGTATCCCTACCCGGGATAAAGCCGTGCTGACGTATGAAACAAGAGAGACAATAACCTGCGAGAGTCTAATAGATAAAATCCTAGAATATATCTTGCTGTCACTGTTTATGAGTAAAATTGGGCGATATGAAGAAGGATTTAATTCCGATTTGCCTTTCTTTTTTACTAGAACCACCGTAGTTTGTCGCCAGGAATCGGGTATAACCCCACCTTGGGCGGCCCTGAACACTGACAGCAGATCCTGACTGAGTAATGAAGAGAACAACTTATAAAATTCTAGAGGGACAGAGTCAGGTCCAGCAGCCTTCCCATTAGCAAGAGTTTTAATTGCCAGCTTGGCCTCCTCCCAAGTAATTGGGGCAGAGAGTAATTCGTTCTGCTCTAGCGTGATCACCAAAGTATCTAAAGACTGAAGAAACTCCTCCGCCGCACTCTCACTTTCAGAGACCGCGGACTCCTCAGAATACAACAAAGCATAGAATTTCTTAAAGACATCCATTACACCCGCTGGAGTGTCCTGAATATTACCCTGCTGATCAAGAATGTGGAGTATACGATTTGTAACACTTTTCTGTTGTAGCCTTTTGGCGAGAATCCTACCCGAATTTTCACCAAATTCATACATTGAAGTACGATACTGCACATATTTGGCAGCAAGATCCCGGCCATAAGGCTCTAAAATTTTAGATTTTAATACAGAAACAGCCTTGTGACTCTGGTCAGTGCTCAGACCAAGATGAATATTAACTGATAACTCCAATTCTGCCAGCTGCAACTCCTCAAAGCATCAATTAATCTGCTCCTGCGTCTGCTTCCAGCGATAAGCTGAAAAACTTTTTTTCTCCCCACGTAACGCTGCTTTAAATGCATCCCAGACTATACAATCTGAAGTGGAAGCCCTATTATTATTCAAAAACTCCATAATCCATCTCTCCATGTGATCTCGATAGGCCGCATCCAAAAGAAGCTTTCTCTCAAATGTCCATTATCTAGGACATTTAATCGGTCGCTCCCAGGGACATTCTGCCACTAATACGTTGTGACCCGACAGGGTCCTTGGTAAAATAGATATATCAACTGACCCTACAAGCTGATCAGTAACAAATACATTGTCTAAGCGAACCATTTTGTTATGAGGGGCCGAATAATATGTATAGCCATCTTTATTCTGATGATGATAATGCCAGCCATCAATCAAGCCGTGCTCTAAAGTCAGAGTCTGAAATGCCTTAAAAACACGAGGTTTCCTGCCAGAGTAGTTAGGGTTTATTACTAAATTGAATTGACTTAGCAGATTGATATTAAGGTCCCCAGTAAAAAACATTGGGTGTGACCAAGTTGCCAATTCATTATTTAAATGCCTAAAAATTTCCAGATCATCCAAATTGGAACCATATATTGAACAGACCGAAAATGACCTGCCATTTATAATGACCTCAGCAATTACCCACCTACCTGCCTGATCTTCTTTAACTCTCTTTCAGGAGCCTATTCCTTTCTTCAGAAGAACAGCCACCCCCGAATCATGGAAGTCTGACGGGAGCAGGCAATAAGGTCATAACCAGGCAATTTTCATGAGTCAGCCTTACCCCATGGTATGTGGGTCTCTTGGAGACATAAAATCTGTTCTGCCCCATTGATTAAAATGTATTTTCCTCCCCTTTTTTTGGAAGCTGATGATGGTCACTAAAATACTGTTCTTTATATACCAGGCAGGCATCTTCATAGATAATATAATTACAGTAGGATTGCAGTCCTGCCACATTGATGGTGTGTGCACACAAACACACACACACACCCCTCTCTCTCAACACCCGCCCAAGCCCCAAAATATTTCGTGGTAGGATACTAAACCTTGGGGTCAAGAAGGCCATGTAGGATTGTTGACAGGTAACTCCTCCACAGAGATGAAGAAATGGCAACAGTTTCAGGTTAAAATGTCTCAATTTTGCACTATGTGCTGCAAGCTCAGCCTCAAGCAACTGCTGTGTTTGAATCACCACTTTGGAAAAATAAAATGATCATGTTTGCACATCAGAACTGCCTTTATTACACTCTGAGAGCAGGTTGCAAGAGAAGTGACATCCATAAGATGTAGGCGCCTTTACACAAACTGCAATTTGTAGTAAATTGAGCAAAACTATAATTGAAAGCAAAACCAAAAGATGGATGGAGTGTTGAACATTGCAAGCACTCACCCCCAGTCAACTAATCTGGGTTTAATCCATCATCATTCTTTAGCTCACTCCGCAACCCCAGTTCAGACATGGCCATATGCAAATCAGTCTGACCCTGTGCCTCATAGGAACAGTCCAGCCCGAACTGCCAATCCATGTCTTCCCTGGACTGGAAACAAGCATCCTGGGACCAGTTTCTGGCTAATCAGCCATCATCAGCCAGGCTAGCTTGAATCCAGTGGCAAAGTGAGCAAGGGACCCACGTCTGGGCATACCCTGCCAACTTAGGGCGAACAAAACAAAACCAAAGAGGATAATGGATGGAGTGTTGAACATTGCAAGCACTCACCCCAGTCAACTGATCTGGGTTTAATCCATCATCATTCTTTTGCTCATTCGGCCACCCCAGTTCAGACAAACTACAATTATTCACTAATACGCGGAGATCTACGCCTCTCCTATCTTTTCTGTGCGGAGATCTCCAATGACTGCAGATATCTCTGCACATGTATGCCTTTGTTTTAGTAGTAAAGGTAGGAGGGGGAGTATCTGGAAAATGGAAAATGCTACTATGTGGGAGTGGTTTTGGGAGGATTAAGGAGGTATTAAGGGAAGGCTAGGGAGGGACAGGCACTCACTCACAAAAGAGTAAGCCCATTCTTATTCACAATCTGCCCTTCTAAAGTTACTACAGCCAAAAATGACTCAAAACAGTAATAAAGGTACTTCAGCTCAGACCTAAAGTACTTCCAGTATCACAAATTTCCAACCACTAGTACTGAAAAATCCTCCCCTGGAAATTAATGCTTCATTTACTTACTAGTAATTGCATTGTAGTGAGCGCTACTCCCTTTATTTAATTCATAACATTATGAGACAGTCCAGCCTCCCAGGCACCAATCACCATGCAACTATAGAAATAAAATGGCTTTCCCCCCTTCTGCTCTTCTAAATCCTAAACACAACAGGACTTAGTGAGCCTGGAAAAGACAGGGTGGGAGAGATGGAAGTAATTATTTAAAGTCAGGGAGTAGGACTGATAGTGGTGCATTTCCTTGTAAGTAATTGAGGCATTAGTCCCTACCCTCACATAACATTATGAGATGTCCCAAAGCAATTCCAGGACAATGAAGGTTGCATACTTCAACCAAATTGTAATATATTATGTACTTATCTGTAATATTCCTCTAGTCACCTCACAGAGGATCAGACCTTGCAACCAAACATTTCTATGGAATCCATCTCTTGCACAATCATGTTGAGTGTAAGAAAGTTGAGGGAGGCGTCCCAGAGGCCGCCGTGCAAATTTCCATGAAAGACGTCAGTCCCCTTGACGCCTACAAGAGATGCTCCTCTTAAACTTGCCCTAAACCTGCAGAGGCAATGGCTGGCCTAGTTCTTTATAGGCTAAGGAGATCAGACATCTGACCCCTCTGATTAAGGAAGAGGCTTTAGGCTTCCCGGCCCTTCTTTAATGAAATGTCGTGATATATGCAATGTTTTTACCATAATGCCATTAAAACATGTCACTATTTCACACATCTCAAGTTCTGGTCGGTTGCTAATTTCAAAGCGGAATTTCTCTGAGCCTTTGGTCAGCTGCCAATACCTGCAGCCTCTCTTTTAATGCCACCTTGGTTCTGACCTGCTTCCAGAGCCAGAAATGACTAGTTTTAGTGACGACGGATTTCCTATTAGCTGCCTCAGGAAATGACAGTAGAATTGTGCTCAGCTGTATGTACCAGGAGCCTAGGAAAGGAAATGCCAAATTAAGTCCCATGAGGACATAACACCACATTTTACAGCTGTACACCACTGGCTCTAAATACTACCCTCTGAGAGAGCAAGGCGTGGCAGATTCCCATTCCCGGAGAAATATACCGTAGTAATGGGGTGAATACATCGGATGTTTTTTTTTATCTTAAAATGCTTTTTAATAAAAACATTTTTTAAAGAAAGCGTCTGAAGCAGCTGCATTTCTAACTTACAGAAGTAAATGGGAGAGTTTCACTGAAACACTATAGTCCGCTCCAATATTTGTACATAGATCTTAGAAAATGCAGTTTTCTTCTTGGCAGTGGTGGGTGATTGCGTGATGGTGAGTTGTGCATGGCAGTTGGTGGCAGGAGACATGGGTCCACAGAACATTTTCTGACTTGGGCAACACAAAAACCTGTAACAACCATGAAACTGTTCATGCTATCTTCCTGGGCAACCTAAAACAAGGATCATTCAGGATTGTATGTCAAGCTATTGTAATGCTATATATCGCCTGACATAAATGTTGAGTCTTTAATATTGTTTAGATAAATATCGTCCAGTCGAGTGTAGATTTCCCATTACTAACCAAATGTAGTGGTATTTTTTTTAAACAATCTTTTGGGCAATGTATTTAAAACAGGCGATAACCGTACTACGATATAGTGGCACCATACCTTCTTGGATGTGGTAGGGGTGAACATAACTATCAGGTGAAAGAATTACTAGCACAGATGTGCATGCCTCCTTTTAAAGCAGCATACATTTGTCAATAGTTGTACACACCTTTTTCATTAGATGAAACCCAAGTGCTGTGCACAGAACGAATAGTGGGAGCAGAAACGGTGTGACTAGCCTAAGAAGCCGAAAGTGACCATGAATAAGGCTGAAAAAGTGATTGTCTACGCAGAGAGATGTCAGCCATTTCATTGGGAGACCGGAGATCGTGTCAGGATGTGAGGGCTTTGGAATACCTAGTATGCTGGATTTTGGAAGGTTGTAGACTCTAGCAAAGGAGGCACACGCAGAAAGAAAATGGTGTCTGTAGTCTAAGACTAGATAAATATTACACTATACACGAATCGGGAAAAGGAGCCAGCCCAGCAGACTACCACATCACCATGAACATATTTTATGATTAGTAGGCGAAATTAGTTCAAAAGGTCATAAACGTGCCAAAGGTTTCGCATTGGAAATTTCTGTGGAAGTTGGTGGTGAAAGCAGAAGGGGAGCGGTGGGGTTGGTAGGCAATTAAGTCAGCATAACCATAATGTTGGTTAAATCAAATGAATTAATTTCATTAATATCAGCATGTTTCTGCAACAAGTAAAAGCAAGGACAAAAGCTCTGCTCTTAACAGACAAATGGTCAAACATTTTGACTTAATTAAATATGCTTCATTCAGCCCAAAATTAACCCTTTACTGAGAACAAGTGCATGTAAAGGTAACGAAAAGAATGACAAAAAAATGTTTAGTGAAAGATGAAAAGCATCCACGCATCAAACTCAATTTATTCTGAAAATAATCATTTTGTGGATGTAACATATTCAAAGTTTTTTTGTGAAATGTATTAAAGAAAATTAAATCTTGTCAGACAAAATACTCTTGTAACTGAGGTTGAACAGGTATGTGATATGTTTCCGGAACATTGAACAGAATGCATACTGCGACTGATACAAGTGGGTTAACGTGCATCACAGAAATGTATGCTCTATTATTTCGAGGAAACTATTAAATGTACTAACCACAGCACGATTCGGTGGTCGTAGGGCACGGCAACTGACGTCTGCCAAACAGAGAAGCTGAAAACAACCCAAATATTCTCAAATAAATATTATTTTTCTATCCAAACCTGAACTTTTAATCCAAAATGTACCTCCAATTCCAAGCAATGTTTAATGGAGTGCAGCAGACATTAAAGCCAAAAAAATACCAGTAGGCACATGCAAAGCTTAATTCATGATGCGAAGTCTATACATGTATAGTATACGCTTCTTATGAACATGATGCAACATCCTGCGCTTATATGTCATGCTACAGTTCTCCAGAAAAAGCAAACCAAAGATCATGCATTGTTTTCACACCGTACTGAGGCATCAATGAAAATGTCCATATGAGTAGCAGAACCCTTAGCATGCCACACAGTTAACCCAATTCTAACAGTATTTTGTTGACATGCCTCCCTGACGTTTCTAACGTGACAGAAAGCAACCGCCACATTATCGAGCGATCTCGGCCCTCCTTGCTACTTTACTGTCTGTGTTCTACCTGGTCCCGAGTGCAGCGTCTGCAGAAGGAACTGGAGGAAGCCCGCAAACATTGTGGCAACCTGGCGGCTCTTCATGAACAGAACGCTTGCCGGGTCTGGGCGAGTCCACCTGCACGCTTGGGACTCCAGCGGCTCCGCAGTGCCCGTGGCCCAGGCAGGTCTGCGGCGCTCTCCAACATCCCCTTTCAGCCCACGCTTCCAGATGAAGATTTGCAGTACTCCGTGTGTTTTCATCAACGTGAAATATTCTGCAGCGTCAAACACTTTCCGGCGGTGACAACGAACGAGGCGTATATGCTTCTGTCATCAAAACAAATCTCTGCAGCGTATTGCAGCCATCGATTAGCACATTAATCTATAGGTACTCAGCGCAATGCTAAATAGAACTCCACAAGACATTAATGGCTTGATGAGTCCAGAATTAACTGTCTCGCGAGGCAGGATGCAAATCCAGGTCCTCCTCCTCGGAAGGCATGAAATAAATGTTGTGCCTCCTTAGAGCTGACAGAGGGAAGGTATGCGCGCGCTTAGGCTTCGGAGGAATCAATACCAAGGATGCAGCTATTATTTCTGGTTAGCAGTCTTATGGTGACTTGGTTTTAATGGACTACTTATCACTGCAACAGTCTAAAATACGCCCTGGCAGGTGTCGGATATGAAACATGGAACCAGAAGTGCATCGTAATCATTTCCGTTCGTCAATGACATCACAACACTGTTATACGTAGTATATGGAATGTGATAATGTGTAGTATAACATGTGACCGTGTCATTTCACTCTGGCCAAAAATGGCCCTACAGATTTATGGTAAACTATGAACTTTTCTCATCTGTAGTGTAAATATTTAGACGTAGACAGCAGTGTGATTTAAAGTCCGATTGATTAATTCCCTGGAAATGTGACATCACCACAGACGTGCTTTCAACGTCCCACACAATTATGGGAAGCACAGAATATAAGTAGTCATGCCTCCCACTGGCAGGAAATGTAAATTATGGGCGCAGGAAGGACCGATGAGTTTTAACCCTAGATATGGGGAGAAGCAGCACAATTACCTCCTCGTCCATCTTCCATTACTTCTTGAGAACAGAAGTTTCACCTAAGCCAATTTTTCTTTCCCTATTACAAGTATGGCTTACCGATGCCATACCACCCATAATTCCCTCAAAAGGCAAGTCAAACATCCCCACTTCCTGTTTTTGTCATACAAAGTATTATTTTAGGTTGGTATCTCTTCAGGCAAAAGGCTCGGAGGAGTTGGGGGTTGTTCTGAGTTCTGAACCATTTTTGAAATTCTTCCCAAACAAAACAGTGTTGAGGTCATGTCCAGATTTGATTCCAAAGGTTTCATGTATTGTTCATTATTCAAGCAATTTAGTTTTACCAGTTATGTACCCTGACATCCTCTGTTGGGAGGAAGTATTGCACCCCCTTGATGTCCTGAGAGCCTTGGAGACTTATCTGGCCAAGATAGAACTTTAAGGAAAAGTTGACTTTTTGTTTGTTACGTTTAGTGCACTAGGTCAAGGACTCCACTCCTCATTAACCACTCTGAGTAGGTGGCTGAAACACGCTCTGGTGCCAGGTATGGGTGTCCACAGACATTTTTCTAGGGGGAGCATAATTTAAATGTCATCCATCCTCCGACGCTTTTTGGCAGTGGCTAAGGGCAAGGGCACTGAGAGACTAACACATCCACTGACAGACACACTCAGACACTCATGCACCCTTACAGATCGATTCAAGCAGTCATTCGCCCACTACCAGACCCACTGAGAGACTCACACACCCACTCAGACTCTCATACCCACTCACACACTCATGCCCCCATTCACAGACCCACTCAAAAACTCACACACCCACTCATGCACCCACTCAAAGACTTTTGCTTTCTCTCACAGACCCACTCAGACACTCACCCACCCACTCAAAGATCCACTCAGACACTCTGCAGTCCTACACCCACTTATGCAGCCATGTACACACCTATAACATAACTCACGTACCCACTCACAGACCCACACTGCTGCTCACACATCAACACACCCACTCACACATCCACTCACAGACCCACACTGCTGCTCACACATCAACACACCCACTCACACATCCACTCAGAGACCCATACAGCCACCCACGGATGTATGACATTACAACGCATGCTTTTACCACGCATGCCTTTACAACGCGGTATTTACAACGAATACCTTTACAACGCATAGTGCTTTGGGGCGCTGGATAGTGAATAGTTTAATTTACTATTCCAACTCCAGTCCCCGTGGATAGTAGGGAAGGTGTTGGATAGTAAATTAAATCTATTCCCTATCCTGGAGCGCCCCCCAGCGCAACGCGTTGTAAAGGTATTCATTGTAAATACCGCGTTGTAAAGGCATTGCGTGGTAAAAGTTGCGTTGTAAAGGATGTTTCCCGCCACCCACACACTGATTCACATACCTATACAGCCACTCACACACCCACTCTCAAACGTTACAGGTTACAGCTAAGAAATACAATTTAAAAAACCTCTGAAATTCACTGAAAAAAAACAAAGCTTACAGGGACCTTATAATTAAGAAACAGAATTTACAAAAAAAAATATTCACAGACAAAAACAAAGTTTACATGGAAGGTATAGTTAGGAAATAGGATTAAAAAACCCATGAAATTCACTTAAAAAAATCAAAGGTTACATGGACGTTATAGTTAGGCTCAGATTTCGCTTGCACAAAACCAAAGAAATTGAGCAGTTATAGTTACCTGAGCTAACTATAACTAATGTCCCCGGAACGCACTGCACAAGACCTCACATATTACATCACTCATGACATGGTCAATGACATCATTGACGACGTCTCAAATGACATCACTGATCACATCAAACAGGTAGGTAGAAAAACACATTTTCCCTATGCTAATTCCCATAGGAATTTTAGACACAGCTACAGGCCAAACTGCTGAACAGAATTACACCAATACCGCAAGGAAATTGCACCACCATCTAAAGACTTGATGAGACTGCTAGGGCGGCAATATCCGACCCGTAAGCGGCACAACGGCTTTGCATCCTAACACAGCATCCTGGGTACGGAGCCCACCAGAGGGAGAGCCCACCAGAGGGACACAATTAATTAAAAATTACCTGGAATGACACAGCCTCCCACCAGTGAGTCATAACATCTCACTCACTACAAATCCCAGCATGCAACCCACCAGAGGGAGAACCTACCAAACACCGGAACAGGCGGCAGGTGATAAATGCGTGCTGAGAGACACTGGGGAGCTGGTGATTTCCCGTAATAACGCCCGTGAAGAAGGAGCAGGAGGCTCCGAAACCGGTCGGCGTTACTTTTCTATGCCCAAGAAGCTGTGCAGCCTCCATTAAAAGTTCATTTGAACAAGCCGCTGTGGTGTGCGTTTCCGCTTATTTTGGGAACTCTGTTCATGTTTGTCGCGGTCCCAAACCGCGAGGAAATTGCACCACCATCTAAAGACTTGATGAGACTGCTAGGGCGGCAACATCCGACCCGTAAGGGGCACAACGGCTTTGCATCCTAACACAACATCCTGGGTACGGAGCCCACCAGAGGGAGAGCCCACCAGAGGGACACAATTAATTAAAAATTACCTGGAATGACACAGCCTCCCACCAGTGAGTCATAACATCTCACTCACTACAAATCCCAGCAAGCAACCCACCAGAGGGAGAACCTACCAAACACCGGAACAGGCGGCAGGTGATAAATGCGTGCTGAGAGACACTGGGGAGCTGGTGATTTCCCGTAATAACGCCCGTGAAGGAGCAGGAGGCTCCAAAACCGGTCGGCGTTACTTTTCTATGCCCAAGAAGCTGTGCAGCCTCCATTAAAAGTTCATTTGAACAAGCCGCTGTGGTGTGCGTTTCCGCTTCTTTTGGGATCTCTGTTCATATATATAGATGCCTCATGACAATATTGATGTTTATCAGGATCTGGTCACAAAAGATCTAAAAAAAACTGTACATTGCAACCAATAAGAGACACATGGTGATCAGCAATTTAAACCAGAGCTACAACACCCTTATAAAGAAATTGGAATCTAACAATAATATTGTGATCCGCCAAGCGGATAAGGGTGGTAATGTAGTTCTGTGGCCCAGGCAGATGTACATACAGGAAGCAGAGAAACAACTGCATGATCAGTCCTGTTATAGGAAAAGCAACTTGGGAGCGATACGATTAGCATGGGAAGATCAGAATGCTAAACTTGTTGCATGGAAAAGTGGCAATTTGATTTCTAAGGAAGAATTTGGGTTTCTCAAAAAAGAGTTTCCAGTTATACCCACATTCTACCTGCTTCCCAAAATACATAAACGTTTGGACAATCCCCCCGGAAGACCCATAATTTCAGCGATTAATAGCTCCACCGAAAATATGTCAACATATATTGACTATTTTTTGCAAGACAGTGTGAAGAACCTAAGTTCTTATGTACAGGATTCATCTGACTTTGTAAGAAAACTAAATAACTTTTCATGGAATTCCAATTGTATACTCATGACTTTGGACGTCACGTCATTGTATACGTCAATACGCCACAATGATGGCATTAGAGCTGTCAACTACTACCCGAATAGACGTGCAATCAATTTTTCTGCACATAATTCCATGTTGATTGCCATGATTAAAATCTGTTTGGAACATAATTATTTTCTGTTCAACAAGGAGGCTTACCAGCAAATCAGAGGGGTAGCTATGGGGGCCTGTTTCTCTCCTAGCCTAGCGTGCTTGCACATGGGCTGGTGGGAGGAACAGGTCCTCATGGTACAACATCGGGCCTACATGGAGAACCATGTCCCCATATACTTGAGGTATATAGATGACCTCTTCCTCATATGGCAAGGTACAACACAGGAAGCGAGAGAGTTTGTAGAACAGCTCAATACCAACAATTTAAATCTTGAATTCACGTCCACCATGAGTACAGTGCAAATATGCTTTTTGGACATAGAGGTCTATATTAATTCAGGAGCATTAGCGACCAGGCTTTATAGAAAGCCGACTGCAGGTAACACCGTCCTGCACGCGGCCAGCCGGCACCCCCCATCATTTGATACGGAGCATCCCCTTTGGGGAGATGCTTCGTATCAAAATAATCTGTAGTGACGCAATGGAGTGTTCCAAAGCCATGGAAGCAAGTAAATTGCGCTTTCTGGCACGGGGTTACTCTGAGGGTGTATTAGCCAAGGCAATGGAGCGCTCGAATACTATTTCTAGAGACCAGGCTTTGGCTCCTAAAGTAGTGTCAAGAACATCCCATTTAGACACCATCTCAAATTCCTCCAGAGTCATAGTCACCTTCAACCAACAACACAAGGAGATCCGGAAAATTTTCAGTCGGAACTGGAACCTGGTGACGGGGAACCCTGTCATTGGTGGTCTAGTCGGCAGAAGACCGGCATTTTCCTTCAGGAAATCAACCTCTATGTCCGATAGACTTGTCAAGAATCACTTGGAACAGCCCATCTCTAAGACATTTATGACTTTGAAAAAGGGTTTTTTTAAGTGTTCAAGTTGTAAAGCATGCAAAAATGGCTGCAATAAATCACAGTATTCCACACCTTTTAAAGATGATCCTGTACCCATCACCAAACAGCTCTCTTGCAAGACTGAGTTTGCAGTTTATGTTCTGCAGTGTCCCTGTGACCTCCGGTATGTAGGGAGCACCCGACTGCCGGTGCACAGGAGGATACTGCAGCACATAAGAGCAATCATCAACAAGGATCAATCCTACCCTGTGGCGCGCCATTTTCAAAGTTCTCATGAGAGCGACCCCAAACACCTGTCTTATTATGTCATCGATTGCATATTGCCTCTCAAAAGAGGTGGCAATAGGGATGCACTTTTGAGGGTCCTGGAAACTCGCTACATCTTAGAACTAGACAGTCGTACCCCTGGGGGGCTGAACGCCAGCGAGGATCTATATACCTGTTTATGAACTATCAGCATCTATTATAACATCTAGGGTTAGTACTCAATTCAAAATGTCAGTGTTTTCAGGTATATCCCATGTTCTTTGGCAGCCACATGCTACTCTTAAACAGTCCATCATTTCTCTTTTCCATCGTTGCTATGGTATATAGCTGTTTTATAACATCAGTCAGATAGCTTATTTGATAGGGAGGGGCTCTTCCCTATACACTACAATGAAAACTTTTGTATAAAAATTAAATCTAATATCTGTAATTTACTATTTCACTGATTTCACTTTGCACCTTATAAATCTATTTTGCACTTAGCTATAATATCTGCTCCTTGCTATAAAATGGGGAAAAGATGAAAACCTGCTCATGTTTACTGAGATTATTGTTTACATGTTGCATAAGACACTTTAATGTAGATTCCCACTAGGGATTGATTTTACACAGGTTTTTAATCAGGAAACTTGATCTTTTATGTAATAACATTTATATTGTGTCAGGATGTTTTATATATTTATATATTAATTAATCTATTTATATATGTATTTATTCAATTGCTCAATGTTGCACAATTGTACATATATGACATTACTAGTTGTTGAAAAAGCTTTATTCGAGTTATACACTCATAAAAGCACACACATATAAATTACATACATTTCTTAAAACATCAACATTCTATAACAATTATTTTATAATTAAAATACATAATAGACAAACGTAAAAATCATTTATCATTGGGAATAAAAATAAGCTTTTTCAAAATGTGCGGTAACTAAATGCAAATGTAAAAACCTCCGCGTTACGTACCATTCCCAAATTTGCACAATAGAAATTGATGCCATGCATGTTACTCGCATTTTAAGGTTAAAATTCATATGAGTCTCCCAGTTGCTATCTATGAGGGCATATCGTACATAAGATATTAGGAGTACATAAGGTTCAAAGCACATTAGTAGATAGAGCCCTCCTCCTTAAGGACCACGCCCAACCCAAATATTTGGCAGTTCCAATTACAATTTGCATTTCCGTAGAGGAACAAATTATTCTTAGCCCCTCGACACCAGTTAAGACACCAAGATTCCTACAAACTGGAGCCAACCAAAATTTCCTTGGATTTGCATAAGCCACACATGCAAAAAGAAAATGTGCAGGGTTTTCATTGGGGGCCCCACAAGACGGACAACACGCACTACCTCCAGTTTTCCACCTGGACGTCATACACTTCAAGGGGAGGGAGCCTGCCCTTAGCTGGAAAAATAATTTCCTATCCATTGGGACAGTTATACTGTCCCAATACTTTTCTAAGGATGGCTTTTGTTTAATTTCCATGAATCTACCCCCCAAGGAGTCTGAGGTTGCGCTCCTCCAAAGTTTTTGCTCAATGTGGTTCCAGTATAGTTCTTTAATACTGGATTTGCTAGGGAATATTTCCCCAAGGGGGTTTTCCCACAATTTGGAGAGCCCAAGCTCCACAAGGACATCCCTTAAGGTTTTCAGCCATGTGATTTTATGGAAAACATCAAGTTTAACTAGTGCTAGAAACCCCTCCGCATAGTGTCTAATTTCCATGGTTGTCCATAAGCGTCTCCAATAGAGGATGGGCCTCAGTCGGGCGCGGTCGCTAAGCGATCTTCTACCCAAATCCAGGCCAAGCGGTATGAGTGGGGTACTTTGGGGAAGACTAGTTATCCCTCTCAAAAACCTGTTCTCAGATCTTTGAAGGGTAGTAAGACTCTCAAAGCCCCAGACTTCAGCCCCATAAAGGGTTGCGCCCAGGGCTTTTGCGTCATAAACCATGAGAACAGGTTTAATGGGCCTGGTTTTGGATTTAGCTTGCTCGACCCTGAGTGCTCCAGAGATCTGCTGGTGTTTCAACACCGCCTTCTCTATATGACGTGACCAACCCTGTTTACTTGATATCTCGACCCCAAGATACGTAAAAACATTTACCAACTCTAAGTTGATTTTGTTCAAAGATACATTGGGTCGAGAGTGACACTTTTGCCCGAAGGCCATCAGCTTGGTTTTGTTTACATTAACCTCAAGACCCCGTTCTTTGCAGAAGGAATCAAAAATATTCAAGGCGCGCTGAAGGCCTGACGGGGTTTTGGACACGATCAAGGTGTCGTCAGCGAACATCAGAATTGGAACTCTGATGCCCGCTAACGAAGGTGCGTCGACCGGTGCGTCCAATATCCTTTCTACAATGCCATTGATGAACAGGGAGAACAGCAGGGGTGCCATAGCACATCCCTGCCGGACCCCCCGCTCAACTGGGAAGTTAATGGTGGATTCCCCATTCCTCCCCCACTGAACCTTTGCATAGTTACTTTCATGCAGACGCATTATCAGCGTAAGCAAATCCGGAGGGACCCCTATTTTATGGAGGACCTCCCACAACGTGCTCCTGGGCACGTTGTTATAGTGAGTCCAACTAACTATAATGTGGGAATTTCAATGGTTTTATGCGAGTAAAACTTCCAGCTAACTATAACTGGTGTGAAACCTATGGTTTTTTCAGTGAATTTAATAGGTTTTTTAAATGCTAATTCCTAACTATAACTGGTGTGAAACCTATGGTTTTTTCAGTGAATTTCAATGGTTTTTTAATAGCAAATCTCTATAGGTATGAAATGTGATATTGAATTGAATTTTATATTGTATAATTATGTAATAGTTTTTTTTTTTGTCCGGAGCGCTCCCGGGGCGCGTACCGGTGAGCGTCCCGTTAGCGCTATTGCCGCGAACGAAAACAACATCGTAACGTATCGCGTAGCCGCGTCTGCGTGATACGCACGGCGTAAGCGCACCCGGAAGCACCCACGCGCATACGAACGCGCTACGTAAGCGCCCCGGGGCGCGCAGCGTAAGCGCGTCGGGTCATGTGACCTGAAAATAACACTTTTCATTGGTTGCTAAATTTTTTTTTATAAAGAATGAAATCCCCACCCATTTCCTTCACTTCTTCTTTCACTTTTGTGACTGAAAGACCTGCCTGTTTTGCTGTCGGTTCTTTGTTGGATATCTTGGATTATCATGGCTGCCAGACCATCCAGCAGTGAAGATGACTCCAATGAATTCATCGATGAAGAGCCTCCTCAGCCAAAATACAAAAAAGAACATTTCATCTGGAATTTTTTTTCCATACCTGATCACCAGAAGAAGGTAAATGCTCCAAAAGTGGAGTGCAGGATCTGTCACACAGTCCTGTCACGGGTTAACCCCAATAAAAAATATTCTTTTGGGAACTCCACAATGATTCGCCATGTGGAGCGAAGGCACCCCCAGAATTTTGCCCGGGAAAGTGTCAGGGCTCTGGCACAAAAGGTTCCCAGTGATGGGGCCTCTACATCAACCGGAGGACGAACACCATCGGTGAGGGGGAGATCACAAGAGCAGGTTCCGAACATTCAGCCTGCATTTAACAAAGGCGCCCTTAAATGCAGATACTGTGATCAGCTACTTTCCTGTGGGGAGCAAAGTGTTCTGCTCATGGTTCGAGCGTTGGAGAACCATCACTGCCGTTACCAGCCCTAATTATTTTTTTTTTGTTTTTTGCTCCTGTTGAGCAGTTTCCATTCCCTGTTTTTGTTGTAGTTCTAAAAAAAGAAAAAAGAAGAAAAAAAAAGTTCTTTTCAGAACTACCTCCAATTCTCATCAAAGAGCTATATTCTTAAAAAAATGAAAAAGAGTAAGTGAAGTGGAGTGCATTGATAAATGAAAGGAAAATGAGTAAGAAAGAACAGAAAAGTATGAGAGGAGAAAGGAAGTGAAGTAGGGGGACTGAAAGAAGGTGAGTGTTGGGAACGAAAGTAAGGAGAAGGAGAGTGAACATGGGGAATGTGGTTATTCAAACAAAATGTAGAAAAGGAACGGGGGTGTGGAAGGGTAAGAAAAGATGCATTGCTGGAGTTGCATCATTTTTGTGATACTCTCCAGCAATGCATCACTTTTGCGCTTACAGATACGTCTGAAATACTGACGTATCTAAAAGTACTTGCGACATAATACGTCCTGTATTTAATATGACGCATGAGTAGAAGACTGAAGGCCTCATTTATGAGGCCATGCGTCACTTTTACGCCACCGGTGCGTCACTTTTTGTGACACACCAGTGCTGTTAAAAATGCACCTTATTCAGTCATATTTACAAAGTGACGCATCTAGGTAGATGCGTCACTTTGTAAACCCCTGCGCCACATTATACCTACGTCAGGTGTAATGTATGCAAAAGGGACGTATTGACGCAAGAAAGGGTCGTACAGGTGACGCAGTAAAATCTATGAGATATCACTACGTCACTTTTATGACGCTGTTGCGTCCAAATCTTGCGCCTGTTTCACAGCAGGCGTAAGACTGATGCAGGCCCTTTCACATGGGGCTGGGCCCCATGTGAAAGGATGCATTGCTGGAGTTGCATCATTTTTGTGACACTCTCCAGCAATGCATCACTTTTGCGCTTACACATACGTCTGAAATACTGACGTATCTAAAAGTACTTGCGACATAATGGTTCAGGTGGTTTACCTCCTTCCTTGAAGACCGCCGCCAGACGGTCTGGGTCTCTCAGAGCTCCGCCGAGATGCCGCCATTGGGAGTTGGGGTTCCACAGGGCTCTGTGTTGAGCCCCACGCTATTCAACATCTTTATGTCCCCTTTGGCGGACCTGGTGGAGGCGCATGGGGCCCAGATCATTTCCTATGCCGACGATACGCAACTCCTCTTCACCTGCCGAAAAGACCATGAGTTTGATGGAGAGAGAATCCGGGACTGCCTTGCGCTGGTCTTCGACTGGTTCCAACGTAACAGTCTGAGGGCCAACCCGGGCAAGTCTGAGATTTTATTCTTTGGTTGCGTCGTCGAGCCGGACTGGCAGCATTGGTGGCCGTCCGACATGAACCCTCCCGCTCAGTCCTCCCAGGTTGCTAAAAATTTGGGCGTCAAGTTAGACAACCAGTTAGCATTGAGAACCCACATTATTGGTCTGGCTGGTACCTGTTACGGAATCCTGAAGATGCTCCGCAAATTTTTGCCTTTGTTATCGGAGGAGCACAGGAGGATTACCGTTCAGGCTCTTATCGGTTCGAGGCTGGACTATGTCAACGCTCTCTTTCTTGGCCTCCCCGATTACTTGATCCAGCGCCTCCAGGTGGTGCAGAACTCTGCTGCCCGGGCAATCTTTGGTCTTGGTAGGCGAGCCCGTGCCTCGGGGTTGCTTCAGAAGCTTCATTGGCTCCCTATTAGGAAGCGGATTCTGTTCAAGTCCCTGACCCTGATGCATAAAGCTCTGCATGGTTCAGGGGCGGGATATCTGCAGCGGAGGCTGAACTTTTATCTTCCAGCTCGTTCTCTCCGCTCGGAAACCCTTTTTCAAGCTGTGGTTCCACGGGTAAGGAAGGCTCGTGCTGGAGGGAGATCCTTTAGCTGTCGAGCTCCCCAGGTGTGGAATTCGCTTCCACTTGCCTTGCGCAGTGTCTCCAATCTGCTCCAGTTCAGGAGGAGCCTGAAGACGTGGCTTTTTAACTTTTAGTCTGTTTCTTTATTAAATGGTTTCTTTTTCTCCTTCTGGTTTTTGTTTTTACTGTGTTGTGTTACTTTTTATCAGCCGTTGGTGGAAAAAGCGTCGGAACACTCCAGTGTGAGTAGCCGTACGCTATACAAAAACAATGTAACATAACATAACATAACATAATACGTCATATATTTAATATGACGCATGAGTAGAAGACTGAAGGCCTCATTTATGAGGCCATGCGTCACTTTTACGCCACCGGTGCGTCACTTTTTGTGACGCACCAGTGCTGTTAAAAATGCACCTTATTGAGTCATATTTACAAAGTGACGCATCTAGGTAGATGCGTCACTTTGTAAACCCCTGCGCCACATTATACCTACGTCAGGTGTAATGTATGCAAAAGGAGTGTATTGACGCAAGAAAGGGTCGTAGAGGTGACGCAGTGAATGAACTGGGTTTTCCCCATGCTACGCTCCCCGGTACGCTCCCCGGTGCGCGTACCCCGCGAAAATCGAAATTTTTATTTTTTATTTTTTTTGCCCCGCGGAGCCTTTTATGGCCCCCACATCAAACCTAGGGGTCAGGGGGGTCTACCCTGCCCCCTTTGGTCATTTGCCCCTTTGTTTTTTGCCACCTCTTGTGTCTCGATCCTACCGAGGCACAAGATGGCGGCTGCTCCGGACTGTTTGGAATGTTTACAGACACCCGAGAGCCAATCAGCTTTCCGCTCGCACGGCGCGCTGGTACACGCCCGGTACGCGTACCGGGGCGCGCCTATAGATATATATATTTTTTGTTAACCTAAATTACTCAAAATCCACTGGAGCACATATTTTGAGACATTGCAAAGGCACATCGGGCTACCAGTTCCTACAATTTTGCCAAGTTTGGTGGAAATCCATTCAGCCGTTCGAGCTAAAAGTGAGTTCGACCGCCCTATGGAAATTAACATGGGGAAAACACGTTTTGGGACCCCCCTTTTATCTCGGCCCCCGATTGACGAATCCCCCCCAAACTTTCAGGGAAGGAGCGGAAAGCCACGAGGCAAAGTTGAGGAAACATTCAGGCAGATTCCTCAACCGGCGCAAAAGTTATTCCCAATAGAATGTTGCGATTTCCCTATGGAAAACAATCCTAACTATAACTACCTACTGGCGACCGCCACTAGGTAATATATATATATATATATATATATATATATATATATATATATATATATATATATATATATATATATATATATATATATATATATATATATGTATTCCAATGGCCTCAGCTTTTCAGGGTGCACTCAACAGCGCGTTACCTCGAAGGTCATTGACATCTCTTGCCATCATCCGGGAAGTTACGTTCGCCTGACGCGTTTCTGTGGTCCAATTACCACTTCATCAGAGGCGTTCTCCTGCTTTTAGTTGGAACGCGCTTCATTGACGCATGCTCATTTATTCGTTGCCATTTGTGGAACTTGCATGATTTTTTTAATTAGTCCACACTGCATGCTGGTCATAGTAGTTCTTTTGCGCTGCATTGATTGTTCCATTAAAGCAGATTTGGAGATAATGTTTGTTTCCTTTAGTAGGATCCGATTTGTGAAAGCGAGTCATTTAACACACAACGTGCTGTGCTGACAGATTGGAAGGGTTCCTCTGCCTTGGCCGCTCGCTTGTCTGAGCCGGTGCATCCTGCACGGGAAGGCTCCCGTGTGAATTTTTGTATTCCAATGGCCTCAGCTTTTCAGGGTGCACTCAACAGCGCGTTACCTCGAAGGTCATTGACATCTCTCGCCATCATCCGGGAAGTTACGTTCGCCTGACGCGTTTCTGTGGTCCAATTACCACTTCATCAGAGGCGTTCTCCTGCTTTTAGTTGGAACGCGCTTCATTGACGCATGCTCATTTATTCGTTGCCATTTGTGGAACTTGCATGATTTTTTTAATTAGTCCACACTGCATGCTGGTCATAGTAGTTCTTTTGCGCTGCATTGATTGTTCCATTAAAGCAGATTTGGAGATAATGTTTGTTTCCTTTAGTAGGATCCGATTTGTGAAAGCGAGTCATTTAACACACAACGTGCTGTGCTGACAGATTGGAAGGGTTCCTCTGCCTTGGCCGCTATTATATATATATATATATATATATATATATATATATATATATATATATATATATATATATATATATATATATATATATATATATATATATATATATATGTGCAGTGAATCCATGCGCCAACAGCAATTCTGTGATTGACTGACCACAACCTGAGAGAAAAGTTGCACCTGTCAATTTGTGAATCAGGACACACTTTACGGGGTGAGGAAAATAAAGTAGAAATAGGATATAAGGGGTCAGGATAGAGGTATCCTAACCGCATGGGACTGATGAAGGGCTCTGTGAGGGCACCTATTGGGTTAGAAATTGTGAAAAAATATTTTTTGAGGGGTGAAAGAGGGTCTGAGGATCCACCGCAGCACTCAGCACAGGCCCTAGTGTAAATCCGCAGCAGATCCACAGAGCCAGATGACAATTTAAATAAATGCATACCCTCACTCACACACCCACTTACACATCCATACAGCCACTCACATACCCACTCAGAGACCCAGACCACCACTCTCACACCCGTAAAGCCACTCACATACCCGCTCAGAAACACAGAGAACCACACACACCCACTCACAGATCCACACAGGCACTCACAGACCCAGCCTCTCACACACCAGTAGGGCCACTCACACACCCACTTGCAGCACACCCACTCACTCACACACATACATCCACTCTGAGACCCTGAAAACCACTCACACACCCACTTACACACTCATACAGCCAGTTACATACACACTCAAACTCAAAAACCACTCGCACACTAACTCACAGGCCCACAGAGGCAGTCTGTAACACTCAATTACACACCCATACAACCACTCACACACCCACTAACACAACCACTCACACACCCAGGCTACAGGGATTTCATAGTTAGGAAATAGCTTAAAAAAATTGTAGAATTTCACTGGGAACAAAAAACTACAGGGACATTATAGTCAGGAAATAACATTTAAAAAACATTTGAAATTCATTTAAAAAACAAAGATTACAGAGACATTATAGTTAGGTTCAGATTTTACACGCACAAAATCATAGAAAATAAGCAGTTATAGTTATCTCAAGTGACTATAACTCATGCCCTCACCATGCACTGCTAATTACCCCACATATTAAATCACTCATGACATAGTTGACAATAATACCTGCAACATTTACAGTGAAATTATTAATGAAAAAACTGTCCATGCCGGTGGCACAAGTTGGGGACTGCGAGGGAGCCCCAGGGCCTCACAGCTATAGCCAGCTCCCCGCATGGTGCGGGAGCCAGCATTTCTCCTGCCTAGAGAAAGCATCTATTTATGCCTCTCCCTCTGGGTGGGTGCAAGCTGTTGGTCTGTTTCCCTGTCTGCATTAGTAAAGGCAGGGAAATAAATCTCAAGTCTGCTTCCATCCAGCTGGAACATTTTTAAAGCTTATGAGTGATGGGAGCAGACTTTGTGTTGCAGGAGATTTGAAAGTGCTCTCACCAGGCTGGAGCAAATACAAGTTACCTGTTCATGCCTGATGTGGGCAGGAAAACGACTGTGTCACAGGGGTGGGCACCCCTGGACACAGTTTGTGAGCTGGCCCTGGGGATGGAGTCTCCTGAGACAGTAAAGGCTCTGGGAGGGGACAGTGCAGCCTCAATCTTAATTTAAGCAACAGCCAAAGGTACTGCGGTGGCAGGCCTGACACACCATTTTAGGGCTACCGCTGTGGGTGGCACGATCAGTGCTGCAGGCCCACTAGTAGCATTTGTTATCACAAGCCCTGGCACACTCAGTGCACTTTACTAGGGACTTCTTGGTGACACAAATATGTCAATCATGGATAACCAATCATAATAAAAATGTACACAGGGAGCACTTGCACTTTGAAACTGAACAGCAGTGGCAAAGTGCCCAAAGCATCAAAACCAGCAAAAACGAAATCCAGCACAGCATCAAAAATATAGGAGGTAGAGGCAAAAAGATAGGGGGAAACCACGCCAAAGATGCCTGGTCTAACACGGAGGAGGGAAGCCTGCCCCTCTACATAAATATAAAATTGGGCCCGAGAGGATGAGGTCCCTGCTGCCAAAAACAGCTCAGTTAAGAGGGCCACGTGCCTCCCCTTAATTACACACTAAAGCACCAGAAATAAGCACCAAATGTAATTTTCAATTTTTTCCCAGGGGGGTTCGTTGTTGCTCCCCCGTATTCTGCCACCCTTATATTATTTTTTTTCTACAAGTTTGGACAGAGGACTAAGTCCCTGAGCCCTGTAATGGCTGCCAGTAACATTATTCTCATATTGCTGGCAGCTGACCAGAAAGCTTGCTTAAACAAGAGTCTGACTTCCATGGGACCTAGATGTGCCAAGGGAAAAAAGCACCATGTGCCAATTAGAGTTCCCTATTTTTAAATTGGTGCTCCTGTGAACCCAACCGTTCATATATACAAATATTTTAAAACATTAATTTCTCAACAGCTCCTGAACAGATTTACACCAAATCACAACAAGCACAATCTGCGGACCAAGATTTAGCTCCCTGCCAAATTTTATACATTTTAAGAAACCTCTTATTTCTCGCCGCCCCACTTGCTAGATCACCCCGAAACATTCCATGCACAAACTAATCAAAGAGTACCACCTTTTATAGAGATTCATAAAGATTCATCAAATGGCACCAAAGTCATTAGCAATTCAAAATTCACATTTTCTATGGAAACGCTCATCAGTTCATTAGCTCTCTGGTGAGCTTTTAGCTCATCACAGACATAAGTCCAATTATTTATTGAACTGATTATTTACAGATGTACGTATAGTTCCTCATCCTGATTAAATCCCAGTGGTGTGAGTGTCCTGAACGATTCAATATATTTCGATTTATTTTGCAATGAACTGATACAGGATGCATTGTAGGAAACCCATGGCAAATTTGAGATATAAAGCATCAGATGAACTAGAGATAAATTATCTTTGGAATACTCATCTAACAAAAATGAAATGTATTCAAGGACAAGATACCATGTTTATCATAAAATCGCTCACCAGAGAGTTTGATTATCATTATTAAGTGTTTCAAAAAATTGCACTGTGCATTGGATTAGTAAAGAATTGCATTTAGCTTCATGAAATTTCACGAAAAATGTGTTTAAAAGTGAAAAAAAAATTAATTACACATGCTTGCACTCTCATTCACCAATGTATAATATCACTTTAGCACTATGCAATTTATATCAGAAAAAAAGAAAAAACTGTATAATTTTTTGAACTATGTATGTATACCGATACAAAAGGGGATGATGGACGGAGCGCTTGAACAAATCAAACACTCACCCCCAGTCAACTGATCTGGGTTTAATCCATCACCATTCTTTAGTTCACTCAGCCACCCCAGTTCAGACATGGCTATATGCAAATCAGTCTGACCCTGTGCCTCATGGGAACAGTCCAGCCCGAACTGCCAAGCCATGTCTTCCCTGGACCGGAAACAAGCATCCTGGGACCGGTTTCGGATTCATAATCCTCATCAGCCAGGCTATCTTGAATCCAGTGGCCAAGTGAACAAGGGACTCACGTCTGAGCATACCCTGCCACACTTAGGGCGAACAAAGCGATACAAAAGGGGATGATGGACGGAGCGCTTGAACAAATCAAACACTCACCCCCAGTCAACTGATCTGGGTTTAATCCATCACCATTCTTTAGTTCACCCAGCCACCCCAGTTCAGACATGGCTATATGCAAATCAGTCTGACCCTGTGCCTCATGGGAACAGTCCAGCCCGAACTGCGAAGCCATGTCTTCCCTGGACCGGAAACAAGCATCCTGGGACCGGTTTCAGATTCATAATCCTCATCAGCCAGGCTATCTTGAATCCAGTGGCCAAGTGAACAAGGGACTAACGTCTGAGCATACCCTGCCACACTTAGGGCGAACAAAGCGATACAAAAGGGGATGATGGACGAAGCGCTTGAACAAATCAAACACTAACCCCCAGTCAACTGATCTGGGTTTAATCCATCACCATTCTTTAGTTCACTCAGCCACCCCAGTTATGTATACCAGCATGCTATGCTATGTGCCTCACAAACAGGAAATGTTTGCGAAAGTAGAAATAAATGAAGCCTGTTTTGAACTGCAAAACATCCCGTGATCAAGGTTTGAGTGGCGATCGGAAATGCGTAGGGCATGGCAACTGTAAATGTGGGATACTTGTAAAGCGCACTGTTACTCTACCCGAGTGTCCTTTACATTTAAATAAATGAATGAACTTATGATCCCGATTGAGTGCGCTCTTCATTAATTCCCGCTCTCCACGGAGATATTTGGTGAGATATTTACCAGCAGCCTTGCTGGAAATACTTGGATAGGGATCGGTGCTCCCACCACTTAGCTTGCTCCGAGCCCATCAGCTTCTCCAGTCTTTTATATTGCTCCTTCAAACTCGGGGTGACGCTGCCGCTGCTGTCGCTAACACTTAGCTTTCCTATGCGTGCAGCTGCCCCTTCCACAAACATTTCCTCCGCTGCCTCCTCTCTCCCCCGAAGTACGTCGGTGGCAATTCTGCACAATTTAAATTCGTTTGGCTCAACAGCGTTGCTCCTTGCCAATTAGAGCCTTGCACACCTCTCACTCGACAATGATGGGACACTCGTACCTTGTGCATCGGCTTCGGAATCCGTGTCCTCCGACCCAGTCTTCACCGCAACTCCGCACCCGTAGAAGCTGCTCCCACCGTCGAGGGGCTGTGCGACTTTCTCCTCCAAGAGATCCTTCACTTCCGGTTTTCATACCAGCACCGGCTTTCCGTCACACTGCTCAAACTCGAGAGGGGGTCCGTTACATCTGAGAAAGCCGCCTCGGACAAAATTGCAAATGAACTGTATCTTCACCACTCCATATCCATAGAGCCAGAAACGGAACGGACACCAGTTTTTCTCTGTGCAATATTTGTATTTAGTGCATTCCGCCATGTCATCAGTGATGTCATGAGTGATGTCACTGACCATGTCATGAGTGATGTAATATGTGAAGTCATCAGCAGAGCATTGTGGGCGCGCAAGTTATAGTTAGCTGAACTAACTATAACGGGGGAATTTCTATGGTTTTGTACGAGTGAAATGTCCAACTAACTATGATGTCCCTGAAACCTATGTTTTTTTCAGTGAAGTTCAATGTTTTTTTAAATGCTAATTTGTAACTATAACATCCCTGAGTGAAACCTATGTTTTTTTCAGTTCATTTCTAAGGTGTTTTAAATGCTAGTTTCTAAGCATGCTCACAGAGGTAGGACATGTGAAGAAAAAAGAAAAAACACACAAAAAGAAGAAAATGAAATGTAGAAAGAAGCAACAGAAGTTCTCAAAGACAAAGAAAAGTGCAGGAAGAAGGAAGAAATGCAGAAAGAACGAACAGAGTAGTAGAAAGAGGCCTTGTTGCAAAATCATCCTGTACCCTCAACTTTTTCAGATGGGTACTGGTGGTAACTGACTGACTAAACAGTCCTAGAGCCAATGCTATGCTAAAAGACACTTAGAATACAGTTAAAACACGTACATACACTAGAGAACACTATCAATCAATCAATCAGTGACACTTATAAAGCGCGCTACATACCCGTAGGGTCTCAAGGCGCTGGGGGGGGGGGGGGTGCCGCTACTGCTCGAACAGCCAGGTCTTCAGCTTCTTCCTGAAGGAGAGGTGGTCTTGGGTCAGGCGCAGGTCGGTCGGGAGGGAGTTCCAGGTCTTGGCGGCCAGGTAGGAGAAGGACCTTCCTCCTGTAGTCGCTCTTCGGATGCGGGGGACGGCGGCGAGGGCGTGGTTGGCTGATCGGAGGTGGCGTTTGGGAGCGTAGAAGTTGACTCGGCTGTTGAGATAGCTCGGGCCTTGGTCGTGTAGGGCTTTGTGTGCGTGGGTGAGGAGGCGGAAGGTGATTCTTTTGTTGACGGGGAGCCAGTGAAGGTCTCTCAGATGTCCGGAGATGTGGCTGGTTCGTGGGATGTCGAGGATGAGTCTGGCTGAGGCGTTCTGGATCCGCTGGAGTCTCTTCTGGAGCTTGGCGGTGGTGCCGGCGTAGAGGGCGTTGCCGTAGTCCAGCCGGCTGGTGACGAGGGCCTGGGTGACGGTCTTTCTGGTCTCGGTGGGGATCCACCAGAAGATCTTCCGTAGCATGCGTAGGATGTTGAAGCATGTTGAGGAGACGGCGTTGACTTGTCTGGTCATGGAGAGGGAGGAGTCCAGGATGACGCCCAGGTTTCGTGCATGGTCTGTCGGTTTGGGTGCGGTGCCCAGGGCGGGAGGCCACCAGGAGTCATCCCAGGCGGAGGGTGAGGAGCCCAGGATGAGGACCTCCGTCTTGTCCGAGTTCAGCTTCAGGCGGCTGGTCGTCATCCACTCGGCTACCTCTTTCATCCCTTCGTGCAGGTTGGCTCTGGCGGCGGCGGGGTCGTTGGTCAGGGCGTATGCGTTGCGTTGGGCCCTGTTATTAGCATGACCTCCTCTGTAAGCCCCTAGTATATAATAGGGCAGGGGGATTGAAACTACCTCTTAAAACGCGCCACAGGGCGCGTTTTCACACTGGTGAAGGGGGGGCAGAGCTGACGTGTGCAAACACGCCCTGTGGCCGTTTTAATTTGGTGGATTAAGTCCCCTTGAATCCTGAGTGTGCCTTGGGTACAACTAGCCCACCAGGTATCTCCAGTTAGTGCCACAGAGCTGCGTTGCAGAGAGGTGTAAAAATGGGCACGGTTTGGACCACCTCTCTGCAACGCAGCGCAGTGGCGCTTACGGGAAGCACCTAGTGGACTACTTTGCCCCAATGGGCCCTCAGGATTGAAGGGGAATTATTTCCCCAACTTAAAACGCGTCACAGGGCGTGTTTGCACACATCACATCAGGCCCGCCCCCTCCCTTCACCACTATGTAAACACTTTCTGTGGCTGTTTTAAATTGAGAGATTATGTTCATTTGAATCATGAGGGTCCCTAGGGTCCAACTAGCCCACTAGGTACCTGCAGTAAAAGCCACGAAGCTGCGTCGCAGAGAGTTGTAAAAAGTGGCACGGCCTGGACCACCTCTCTGCAACACAGCGCAGTGGAGCTTACTGGAAGCACCTGGTGGGCTAGTTAGCCCTCAGGCCCCGTTCCCTCTCTTCACCACTGTGTAAACGCGCCCTGTGGCCGTTCTAAGTTGAGAGATTAAGTCCCCTTGAATCCTAAGGGTCCCTACACTCAAACTAGCCCACTAGGTACTTCCAGTAAGTGCCACAGAGCTGCGTTGCATAGAGGTGTAAAAAGGGCTGTGGCCTTTGAACACCTGTCTGCAACGCAGCTCCCTGGCGCATACTGGAGATACTTGTTGGGCTAGTTGGCCCTCCAGGACCCTCAGTATTGAAAGATAATTAATTCCTTAACTTAAAACTCGCCACGGGGCGCGTTTGCACAATGATGAAGGAAGGGGGCGTAGCCTGAGGTGACATGTCTGCAAAAACGCCCTGTGGCCCGTTTAAGTTGAATAATTAATTCCTTCTCAATCCTGAGGGTCCCTGGGGGCCAACTAGCCCACACGGTACCTCCAGTATGCGCCAGAGAGCGGCTCCGTGGCGCTTACTGGAGGTACCTTGTGGGCTAGTTGGCCCCCAGGGACCCTCAGGATTGAAGAAGTATTAATTCCTCAACTTAAAACGCACCACAGGGCGTGTTTGCACACGTCACCTTTTAAATTAAAAAAGTTTGAAGGGGGCTGCGAGGCCCCCCTCCGAGGCCTTAATCGGCCCTGGGGACCCCATCCCCAGGCATGGCCTTTTTTTTATTCCTTATTTTTTGGAGGGGGCTGCATTGCCCTCCTCCTCATGCCACTTATGGCCCCCAGGACTTTGTTTTTTATTATTTAAAATGTTGGGCGGCCCCCCTCCGGGGTCACTTGTAGCCCTGGGGCCCCCATCCCCCGGGGTTGGCCCTCTCCGTTGGGGACCGTAGGGGGGGGGTCCCCAATCCTCCCACTGTTACACCCGCTCCCCGTGTCCTTCGGGAGCCGGCATTGCTTTTCCACATGGGGAGCTGCTAAAATGCAGTTCACCCTGTGGAAAAGCAATTGGGTTTGCATTTTGAAAGAGAGAGCAGGTTTTCCTGCTCTCTCTTTCAAAATCCAAACCAAGTTTGCTATGGCAGGGCGGGAGCCGCGAGGCTCCCATAGCAAACGGCAGTGTCCCGGGGGTGGGCAACACGGGACACTGCAGCAGCCGGCCCTGGGGGGTGTCGGTGTGTGTGCGTGTGTACTTTGTGTCTGTGCTAAACAAATGGGCAAATAGATACCTGTTCATAATTAATTGTTATATTTTTTTTATGATTTTCACATAAACCAACTTGTTCACACTCCAGGATGTGCTTCCAAACATTTATTTACAAGCGACATATTTCGACCAGACGTCTTTGACAAAACCTACACAAACGCTGTGCAGTACTACCCTTGAAAAAAATAGGTGTAACAGGAAACAAAGAAGCGCTACTAATATGAATGTCATTCCTCTGGAAGATAGATTCACAAATCTTTTTGTCTCAAAGCATGAAAATGTGTCATGTTGTAGAGAATCATCACAAAGATGCATAAGTTATTAATTAAGAGATACATTCAAATCTTTTTCACCACACTATTAAAACTATATTGAATCCTCAACTATTTATATGTTGAGAAAATGAGAAACATGTATATGTGCATGTCCTGAGCCATAATCTATGCTTTAGGCACAACTGTACTTCAAGAATCAATAATAAATAATACAGATCAGAGTAAAATTAGTAGAAATCTCGTTTTGTGATATGTAAACTCAATAGGGGACCAAATAATAGCCCAATAATATAATTAATGTAACATTATACGCCCAGTGTTCAACCAGTGATCTATTACAGAAAAAGTCATTTGTTCAATTAAACATTTTTTGTTCATCACTAATCAATGTACCTCCCTCAGAATTGGTCAAAATCACACATCTGAAACAGCCTCTCTACTACAACCCACATAGACCTAAGGTGCCATTAGTGAGAAAAGTGCAAGACATTTAAGTTAGAAATCACTGCAAAATGTATATATCATAGAAAAACACTATATTTCATGAAAGGACCAAGAAAGTGAATAGGAGGAGCAAATACATCAAGAATCCAAAAACGGACCAGATGCGGAAAATTATACAGATTAATTCCATTTGCACTTGAAGCTCCTCATCAGCATTCAGCCCCCAGGGAACTCATATTAAGGAGGGTAATATATTCAGGTTCTACAACTCTCAGTCTCTTCTCTCTATCTCCTCCTCTTGGATTGTTTCTGACCCTGTCAATTCTCAAAAAAGCGGGTATCAGGATTCTGGCCATTTTGCAACTGACAATGTATGAACATGTCTGGCCACTGGGCAATTCTGATCACAATATTTAATTGCTATGGCATGTTTGAGTATTCGCTTTTTTGTAGGAAAAATTGTGCTGTCTACGTATGAAACGCCACACAAACACTCAATCATATATACACAATCATCACTGCTACATGTTATGAATTGTTTATTGTGAGTAGTCTTTTCTGTAAATAAGTTATATTCTTTCTTTTTTGTACTGCCTCTGCATGCTTTGAACCCTTCAACAGCTACCATGTTGAATACACTGTGTATGGAGGTGTGCGAGTAACTTTAGTTTTCAGTTAAAGAATAAATAATGTTATATAAACTGAAAGGTGGTCCATAAAATATGCATTTAAGGTATAACTATAATGAAATGAAAATAAAATTTATAGAGCGCTACAGTTGCCCTCAGGCGTCCAGGCGCTATGACTCTCAGAGATGCCCTCAAGAGAACAGGAAGCTTTGGGTTACTGAAAGAAAAAGGTTTTAAGTTGTTTTCGGAACCACGTTAGGTTTGGATTGCTTCTCATGTGGAGGGGGAGGGAGTTCCACAGTTTAGACACGTTGAAGGAGAAGGAGCGTCCCCCTGCTCTGGCTCTAGAAATTTTAGGGGTTTTGGCCAGAAAAGCAGAGGAGGATCGGAGCACCTTGTTGGGCAGGTAGGGGGAGATGAGGGAGGAGTTAATTTCTGGGCCCATTTTCCAGAAAGCCTGGTGAGCAATGCACAGGGCTTTGAACTTAACTCTGCTCCTAACAGGCAGCCAGTGCAGCGCTCTTAGGCCAGCAGTTATTGAGGTCCTACGTGGGACTCCAAGTAGCGCACGTGCAGCGCAATTTTGGGTGCGCTGAAGTTTCTGTAGGGTGTAGTCCGGTGCTCCAAGATACAGTGCGTTATTAAAATCCAGGCGGGATTGGACAAGGCCCTGTATAATTATCTGCCTGGCCTCAAACGGGAGAAGGGGGAGGATTTTTTTGATTACCCTGAGGAGGCCAAAACAGGTGGCCGCCACCTTTGTGGCCTGGGTATTGAAGCTCATCGACTTATCTAGCCATATCCCCAGACTTTTGATGTTGTCACTGGGGGCAGGGGCCGCCCCCATGCTCACTGGCCATAGTAGCTCTAGAGTGGAGGGGGCCGCCAGGCCTAGGAGCATGAGCTCGGTTTTGTCGTCGTTGAGCTTCAAGCATGAGTCCATCATCCAGCTCCTCACTTCCTCCAGGCACGCCGATAGATTGGGCGGCGATTGGAGGCCGCTCTTCTGCACAAGGGAGACCACCAGCTGGGTGTCGTCCGCATATGAAATGATGTCAATACCATGCGGTCGAACAATCCCAGCCAGCGGCCTCATGTACACATTGAAGAGCGTGGGGCTCAGAGACGAACCCTGGGGGACTCCACATCCCAGAGGCCTGCTCGATGAGACGGAAGTGCCGTCAAAGACCTGGAAGGTTCTATCTGATAAAAAAGATTTAAACCAAACCAGGGCTTCTCCAGGCACTCCTAGGTCGGCGAGACGGTTCATCAGAATAGTATGATGTACCGTGTCAAAGGCGGCACTCAGATCGAGGAGGATCACTGCCACTGATCCCCCTCGGTCCAAGATCCGTCTCGCTTCCTCGGTCACGGCCAGTAGAGCAGTTTCCGTCCCGTGGTTTGGGCGGAAACCCGTCTGGGAAACGTCGAGGAGGTGGTTTTCCTCAAGAAACTTTGTTAAGATGGTATTAACATGTTTCTCCAGGATTTTTGAGGCCCATGGGAGCAGAGAGATTGGGCGGTAGTTGCTGGGGTTGGCTGGGTCAAGGGCAGGTTTTTTTAGCAAGGCCCGTACCATCGCCTGCTTCCAAGTCATTGGTACCGTCCCACTGATGATGGAGGAGTTCAGTAACTCCATCAATGTAGGAAAGATGGTCTTGCCAGCCAGCCTCAACGAGCCCGGGGGGGCCGGGTCACATGGTGAGCCGGACTTGATTTGCTGTGCTAAAGATTCCAGCGTTTCCAGGTTCAGCAGTGGGAAGGACTCTAGTTTATTATGAGAGAGAGTTACCATCTCCAAGGCTGAGTCGGAATGTCGAGTGGATGATTCAGTAGCTGGATCAGGGAAGGAGAGGTATATTTTATTAACTTTGTTAAAAAAGAAGTCAGCCAACTCATTGCATTTAGAGGGGAAGCTGCTATTCTCTCCGGCGGGCGGGGGTGGTTTTATCAGAGAGCTCACTATCTGGTATATTTCTTTCGGTTTGGATTTTGCCATTGTAATTTTGTCATTCTAATATGCTGCTTGTGAGGTTTTTATTGCTAATTTGTAATCCCTGATCGCGTCCCTGTAGGTGGTTTTATCAGTAGGGTTATACGTCATGCGCCACTTCCTTTCTAGTCTCTTGCAGAAGCGTTTTTTCTCTCTAAGGTCTTCTGTGTACCAAGGTGAAGATTTGGTTTGTCTCTTTGATCCAGATGGATAAGAGGGAAGGACTTGATCGAGGGAGGCCGTGATCCAGTCATTATATTTCTTGTTGTTTACCATTGGGTCCTGGGAGAGTAAAGGACGAGTGGTGTTTAGAGCCTTGGTCCAATCATCTACGGAGATTTTGGACCAGTTACGAGTTTTGCGGGATGTGAATAAAGATGGGGAGGGTTTGCTTGTGGTCCAGGTGAAGGCTATCAAGAAGTGATCTGACCATGGTAGCCTGCTAATGGTGCCCACTTTAAGTTGGTTGGAATTACTAAAGATGGAATCTAGGAGGTGACCTTTCTCATGCGTGGGGGAGGGGACTAGTTGTTCTAACTGGATGGCGGCTAAGCATGACAGTATCTCTCGTGCCATGTGTTCTGACAGGCAATCGAAGTGGAAATTAAAATCTCTGAGTAGAGTGAAATTAGAGGGGGAGATAACCGATTGAGAGACCATCGACAGAAGAGAGGTATCAAATTGTCCGATGGGTCCCGGAGGGCGATAAATGAGAGTGCCAGAGAAGCTGGAATTAGCAGAGAACTCGATCACAAAGGGGAGACTTTCGCAATCCTCAATTCTCTCCGTCAAGCAGCGGCAGACATAGCTCTCTCTATGAATGATTGCAAGGCCACCACCTCTGCCCTGCGGTCGGTCAGCCCGCGCTATCTGGTATCCCGGAATGATAGCCTGTGCCAGATCCGGCTGGGAGTCCTGGTTTAGCCAGGTCTCAGTAAGAAAGATTACATCAGGCGTGTGTTCATCTAGGAGCAAGGAAATTTCTAAACAGTGCTTCACTAGGGATCTGCAGTTGAGCAGAAACATGGAGTAAGTTTTCACCTCAGGTCTGGCAGTGGGGGTAGGGACGAGTTTGGACTTACAGTGTGAGCAATGACTAGGGATCTCCAGTGGGTCGCTATGGTGGCCACATTTAGTTAGTATTGATGGGCGCAGCTGATGTAATATGCTCGGGCTGTAGACCCACCTGTTTCCCATGTCCCGACCAGGGGACATGGCCCCTGGGCCCGGCCGGGCGCGGACGAGCGCAGACGAGCTTGCCTTAAGCGCGCCTTCGGCGCGCCATCGTCGCGCCCGCTGCGCTTCCGGTAGAGACACATAATTTATGGTAGGTGTTCTGGGCGTTGAAAGGGGGCGTGGCCAGCAGAGGTGGGCGTGTCTCGTGGCTCCCTCGCAACACAGGTAATGGCGGCAGAAGGGGAGATTCTACTCGAAACAGCGTTAAAATCGGCTGCTCGGGAAAGATTCAAGTGAGTGCCAGGGGGGTCAGTGCAGGTTTTTAAAAACAGAGTATTACACAGTTGTCAAAGATTAAAGGATTAAAATGTGGTATTACAACTCCCGGCTTTCCGCCTCAGGAGGATCGCAAGTAGTCAGTGCAGCGCTAGCGTTCAGCGCGCTCGATTTATACCTGAACTATAACTGAAGAATTTCTAACATTTGGCAAGTTTGATTTATATAGAAAGAATAAATACAGTTTCCCTAACTAGAACCTTTGTTTTTTTCATGCAGCTAACATTGTAGTCTGAGGGGGAGCCCCAAGACTCCACAGATATCACCAAGTTAAAATGCCTTATAACATAAAAAATACTATAACTTAAAAAATACTTTACTTACCTGTAGTATTCAAAAGGATCAAAAGTGCACCATAAAGTTTACTCCTGCCAAAT
This sequence comes from Lissotriton helveticus, assembly GCF_964261635.1. Classification (NCBI taxonomy): domain Eukaryota; kingdom Metazoa; phylum Chordata; class Amphibia; order Caudata; family Salamandridae; genus Lissotriton; species Lissotriton helveticus. The sequence continues at coordinate 592,068,339 of NC_136067.1, read as the reverse complement.
ATCATGTAATCTGTTCAGCCATTTTTGCGCTACTTGATATAAAGAAGGTCTATGGAAAATGCATTTGTGGAAAAACATGTTTTGTGAACCTCCTTTTATTTTTGCACCCCCTTGACCAATCTACGGAAACATTGAATTGTCCACCGATGTAGAAGGAAGACAAGGTCTTCGAAATTTCATGGAGAGTCATCAAATGGGTGTAAAGTTATTAGCGCACACATTTCTGAGGAATTTCGATATATATATTATCTACTGGCAGTCATCAGTAGTTAGTTATAGTTAGGACCTGGTTTCCATAGGAAAAGCATTTTTTGATTTGCCAATATCTTTGGCGCCACTTGATGAATCTTTGTGAAATTTCCTAACTAATGGCCCGCTCTGGTCAGCGCCTGTTTTTAAAGTTTCGGGATGATTTGTCAAGCGGGGGCCCAGAAAAAAGTGGGTCCCAAAACGCGTTTTATCCATGTTAATTTCCATAGCAACGTTTGTTGTGGCTACAGCCTAAACTGCTGAACGGAATTACACCAAATTTGGCAGAGAGGTAGCTCTTGGTCCAGAGTGCACTCTTTGCTTTAACTGGTGTAAATCGGTTCAGTAATTCCTGAGAAATGTAAAAATAAAAACTATCGATATCTGGTGACCGGGGTGGATTCGTGAACCCTCCCGACCACAAGCTTCATTCTGATTGGCTGCCAACACTTCAAACCAAGAAGTGTTGGCAGCCATCAAGAACACAGTAAAAAAGAAAAAAAAACAAGAAAAGGGGGCAGGGTAGAAACACCCTGACCCCCTAGGCCTGTTCAGGGGGTCCGACAGTGAACCCCAGGTCCAAAAAAGGAATTTTTAAAAAACATTTTGGCCAGGTTCGTGAATCCGGTTTTTTAAAAATAAAGCACTGGCTCCCACTCTTTGTTTTCCTTAAGCCACCGGGTGAGCCAGGTCCCGGGGCAATCCAAATGTATGTAGAGGGAGCCCCGCAGCACCAGGGACCGCTCCTCCCCAGGGCTTTGCTCATAATGTGAAGGGCACTTGGCCTCCGTGCAGCCAAGGGGACCACCACCTACCCAAGACTTTTTTTTAAAAGACTGCATGGGGGGGCTCCTGCCCCTCCACGCTGCCCCTGGGATGCCACCTCCCCAGGGCATTCCTTATGATGGGCCAGGGGCCTTACGGGACCCCCCCAAGCCCCAGGGACCGCCACCTCCCTGGGGCTATTGTAATAATACGTGTGGGGGCGCTTGAGCTCCATCTCCCCAGGGCACTAATTATTGAAATGTGGGGGTCTGTTGCGGATTCCTGGCCCCTGTTTACTTGGGATGGGTGCTGCGTGGGCCCCCTCCTGGTGCCCTAGATGTCCATGGGGGCCGCTACACCCCAGGGTCGGCTCCAGTAATGTCCCGGGGTGCCTACCCCTGGGACATTGCAGTTTGCATCAGTGATGTCATCAGTGATGTCACTGACCATGTCATGAGTGATGTAATATGTGACGTCATAAGCAGTGCATTGCGGGGACGCGAGTTATAGTTAGCTCAACTAACTATAACCGCTGAATTTCTCTGGTTTTGTGTGAGTGAAATATCCAACTAACAATAACGTCCCTGAAACCTGAGGTTTTTTCAGCAATCACGTCTCAGGCAGCCGACGCGTTTCGAAATGATTCCTTCTTCAAAGGCTTGATTCCACAAAGTACACAGTGTTTGTTAAGACCACACCTTTTATTCAATCAGATGCCTCCTGATAAGACTGCTCAGATGAGTCCTCCCTTGTAGGTATTCTGAGATACGTATTCTACCATGTACAAAATGTTTGTGGAATTATTAATGTTCCTCTGAATGAGACCCAGAGGAGAATGGCACAGGTACGGACCACCAACACAGCTCAACAAAGGTTAAGGATACGCGGGATCACAGTTCCATATCTTTAGTCAGTAAACACTCAAATGGTACAGACAAGTGTCCGCCCTCTATATCTATACTGATATAATAAAGAGAGCCCAAACCTTTGAGGCGGGTAATCTCAGGAACCACAGCACCAATCACAACACCCAATACTGCGTTGGAAAGGGCAGTTGCAGCAGAAGGACATAGGCTATGCAGACGCCCACCATATACATTTAAAAGGTAAAAGAACCGTACCAGCAAAGTAGTCCCTTGTGGGCGTGTCTGCGTTGTGTTGTGGGCGTGTGCTGGGGGCGTGACAAACGCTGGGGGCGTGTGGTAGGTTCCGCCCTTAATGCCATGTCTCATATCGTGTGCTGTGGCCGTGTGCTGGGGGCGTGGGCGGGATTACGGAAAGCGAGCGTTGTGCCCAATATTTCATTGTTTTTTCTTCCCAGGTTCTGTACATTCCAACTCCGGGTGTCCACCCTGCTCCCTTTAAATACCCCTGCACCCCATAATCATAACCCACCCTTACTCCTTAAAATACCCCAACACCCTTAAACACTAACCCATCTTAACCCTATAAATATACCCTGTGCTCCCAAACCTATCCCTAAACCCTAAAAATACCCCTGTACCCCAAAACCCAAACCTAGCCCTGAACCCTAAAAATACCCCTGTACCCCAAAACCCAAACCTAGCCCTGAACCCTAAAAATACCCCTGTACCCCAAAACCCAAACCTAGCCCTGAACCCTAAAAATACCCCTGTACCCCAAAACCCAAACCTAGCCCTGAACCCTAAAAATACCCCTGTACCCCAAAACCCAAACCTACCCCTGAACCCTAAAATACCCCTGTACCCCAAAACCCAAACCTAGCCCTGAACCCTTACAATACCCCTTAAAATACCCCTGTACCCCAAAACCTACCCCTGAACCCTAAAAAATCCTCTGTACCCCAAAACCCAAACCTAGCCTTGAACCATAAAAATAAACCTGTAACCCAAAACCCAAACCTACCCCTTAACCCTAAAATACCCCTGTACCCCAAAACCCAAACCTAGCCCTGAACCCTTAAAATACCCCTGCACCCCCAAAACCCAAAACTACCCCTGAACCCTAAAGATACCCCTAAACCCCAAAACAAAAAACTAGCCCTGAACCCTTAAAATACCCCTGCACCCCAAAACCCCATACCTATCCCTAACCCCTAAAACTACTCCTGTACCCCATAACCCAAAACTATATCTGAACCCTTAAAATACCCAAACACCCCATAACATATACCTCAGTACCCCAAAACATATACCCCTAATTACCTCATCCAAACATTACAAAAAACATGCTTTTACCATTCATGCATTTACAACGACTTTTGTTGTAAATGTATGCGTGGTAAAAGCATATAAAATGTAATGCCATGCGTTATAATGGCATTGCGGAGTCATGGTACTTTCGTAATGAAAGTATGCGGAGTGATGGTATGCGGAAAGAAAGTTGCGGAATAATGGGTGTTTACCCTCACCCGGTAAGTACATTGGTGGCACGGCGGCCCACATCTCCAGCAACATACTCATATTTTTTCACCACTGATTTGAAAAATGAACAGGTCTCTCTCATTGATGGCCAGCACCGACATACACTTTTAGACACACCTCCCGCCACAAGTTCTAGAATTGCGAACTTTAGAGCTGGGGAGCTACGTTCGAATCTCGGCATCAGCTGAACATCCTGTGATTCCAGGCAAATCGCTTTGTCTCCCTGTGCCTACCACAAATGAATGTGTTCTTCTGTAATGTAAATTGTGCTCATGCCATGTTGTCGAGTTCGCGCTATATAATATTGCAAGGAAAAATAAAGTAGGGAAACTCGAGTTCACACACTACTAAACGCGCACTCTTAAGTGCATAAGCAGTGCACTGTAAATCGGAGCGTTTCACAGGCCTGTCACAGATAAGAAATGCTATAAAAACGAAATTCTACAAAACAATATACTACTGGCCGGCAGCAATTCATACCCGGACAACGTTGGGGCGGGCTGCTAGTATATATATATATATAGAGAGAGCGAGAGAGAGTGAGAGAGAAGAGAGAGATAGATAGATTCCAGTGAGATTACGGTTAGGTTCAGATTTTAGACACACATGAACATAGAAATTCAGCAGTTATAGTTACCTGAGCTCAGTATAACTTACTCCCGCCCCACAATACACTGGTTATGACCTCACACATTACATCACTCATGACATGGTCAGTGACATCACTGATGTCATCACTGATGACATCTCAAATAACATCACTGATGCTATCATCCAATGAGTGGAAATGTTTCGTAAAAGTATCTGACACTGAAAGAAATATACTGAGCAACTGTATAAGTTAAATTACAATTCTTCCTTTACTACTCCTGAGTGTTGGTATTTCTAACATTTATCATCTGAACTATAATCCTGTTTTTAAAGTGGATTTACTATTTTTGAGTGGACTAGCCTCTAGGCCGACATGTCCCTTGCTGATGTATGTGCATGGTAGTGCTTGGCGACAGTGTAAGCTGTTCATTGGGACTTCATTCCACAGCGAAAGCCAAGTGTAGTAGTGATTTTAAACATACTGACCACATTGCGTAGACCTCTCTCCTTTGTGATAAATCTGTGTAATAGTTGTTTGGAATAAATACATCTGTTCACTAAGACCTCTCTCTAGGGTGATGGCTCAATGTAGTAGTGGTGTGCATCGGGCTGACGTCTCTGCTGACCCCATCAGGATAAAAAATAATTTTACTAGTGGCTTGTAACACAGTGGCCTGTCAGCTAAGACCACTCTACTGGGTGTGGGTTGTAGTGGTTTGTGTAAAACTGATGTCTGCATTAAAACCTCTTTCCAGGTTGACAAATGGTGAGGTTGAGGTTTGCAATAGACTAGCCTGTACGGTTAGAAGTCTTACTGTGGTCCTTAGTGTTTACAATATTGGTTTGCAAGAGACAGGACTATCCATTGTGAACCCTCTTCTAGGTGACTGTAGTAGTTGGTGAGATTAGAGTGAGTGCTCTGTTGTAGGTCTCTCACCGGTCTCCTTTTCTTATTAAAAAGAAAATGAAATGGTATTTTATAAAGTATATTGAACTTTACTTTGATGGATGATGTAATCAGTGATGTCACTTGAGATGTCATCAGTGAGGTCACAGACCATGTCATGAGTGGTGTAATATGTGAGGTTATAAGCAGTGCATTTGAAGTAATAGTTACCTCAGGTTACTTTAAATGCTACATTTTTATGATTTTGTGTGTAAAATCAGAATCTAACTATACCGTCCCTCTAACTTTTGTTTATTTCAGTGAATTTCTGCATTTGTTTAATGCAATTTCCTAACTATAATTTCCGTGTAACCTTTGATTTTTTTAGGGAATTTTACAATTTAAAAAAATATATAATTGTGCTACAATTTGACCCATCAGCAGTTTAATATACTAATATACATTTTCACAAGTTTATAAATACATTTTATTCACATTTTGATTCTGAGCATATATTTTAAATAAAAAATAAAAAAAATAAGGTCATTTATCTAGTCTTTCTATAAATGCAATGCATTTTATAGATCGGCAGATTTGTTCCCAACCAAAAGCACACATTCAGTACTAAAACAACATGTTTAATACAAACATATGCTATTGCATTTCCATGAGTGTATCACTGCCTGTGTGTGGGTGTGTGAGTGGCTGTATGAGTGAGTTTGTGAGTGGCCATATGGATGTGTGAATGGGTGTGTCAATGGCTGTGTGGGTCTATGCGTAGGTATATGAGTGGCAGTATGGGTGTATGAGTGGGTGTGTGAGTGGGTCTGGGACAGAGTGTGTGAGTAGGTGTTTGGGTCTGTGAGTGGGTGTATGTGTATTTTAACCCCTTCGACGCTGATGACGAGCTGGGCTCGTCATGGCGTAGCCTCCTCGCACGCTCATGACGAGCCCAGCTCGTCACGTAACATGCGATTTTAAAAATCTCAGCGTACGAGCGTAATTCCGCCCGCACGCATGCGGTTAAATTGGGGTCTGGATTCGCAGATCCTCCAGTGATTACATAAGGAGTACCACTGAACACAGCAGTTGAGCCAGGCACCCTTGTACGCTAAAAAAATATACATGGACAATTGTTTGCCCATGAGGTGTACCTCACAGACCAGTCAGGCACTGCGTAGAATTCTCCACAAGCAGGTATCCAGAGGCAGATAGTCCCATGCCACGCCCCCGATGTGGCCCTCTCCCCAAGCCTTAAAATGTAATTCGGACCCGAGCCTTTGAAGCCAAATTAAATAAAAAAGAGGAGGGGCATGCTGTCCCTCTCCCCAAGCCTTCTTGGGCTAATATGACCTCATCCCCCTAGGCCAAGTATTTTGGCGTGTCGCCCCCTCCGCAAGCATTTTAGGTCCCAAGGACCTCATCCCCATGGCCAAATATAACCAAAAAAATTAGAAGGGGTGTGCAACCCCCACTGCCCAGGGCTGAGTAATTATAAAGGGAGAGGGGTGTGTGGCCCTACTGCCTGAGCCTAATTAGGCTCTGGGGATCCCATCCTCCTGGGCCAAAATGTAAATAAAAGGGGAGGATGGTGCCCGGCCCCTCTTCGAGCCCAGTGACCCCATTCTCCGGGACTGTACCTTTTTTCAAATGTGAGGGTGCCTCCCTCAGTCTATTTTGTGTGAGTGGAAGCATGGGTGAGTGAGTGGGTGGGTCTATGGACCAGTGAATTGGTGCATGAGAGGTTGTATGGGTGTGAGAGTATGAGTCTATTTTGGCCCTAGGGACCCAATCTCACAGGCCCACATGAGCTATGGGTGGGTGCTTCTCTCTCCAGGCAGAACAATATGTTGTTCTGTTTTCCTGCCTGCATCAGTACAAGAAGAGAAGCAGATCACAAGTCTGCTCCCAACAGGTTAGGAGCCATTTTAAAGCTCCTGCCAGCAGACTTAGGACTGGATTATGAATTTGGTGGTCCATGGACCGCCAGACTCACGGGAGCGCGGTGGTAGTTGCCTCCTGCCACTGTGTTATAATTTGGGGGGTCGGTCCGCTATTGCCCCGCCACCGCCACCAGGGAAACGCTGTTCCTGGCGGTGGTGAGGCTGTTAGTAGGATGAAAAATGCTTGGTGGGACTGCCAAGCATATTGCGAGTTTCATCTCCACCACAGTTTTCATGGCGGTTCCTCCTCCACGAGTACTGTGGTGGAGAGGAAACTGCGCCTCCGTGCCCCGGGGTACATGCATGAGAGCTTGTTGTGCCCGTGCCCCCCTGTGTGCATGCACCACAGTTCCTGCACAGCGTGGACTTTACAGTCCATGCTGTGCAGTAACAGTTTTTTTGCGGTACCCTGAAAACCACAGTGGGAACGTAAAAAAAAGCCAACCAGACACAAGAAATATTCATAATATGGCGGGTGGCCCAACCACGGGTTTGGCGGTGTGCTAGGCCCTTAGTGTTTGCTCCCAGATGGGAGCAAACACGTTGGACGCTGGCGATAAAGTACCGACGGACAGAGCAGTGCTTCACTCATTTCCAGAGCCGCAGCCAGGAGGGGTGAGGTCTCCATCTCTCACAAGACTGTGAAATGCACAGTTCATAAGAAGAGATGAAGAAAGGACACCTAGGGAATCAGGTGATCTCGTACTTTGTCTTATAATGATTTCTTAGCACTTCATGAAATCACACACTTTTTATTTATTATTTTTTCACATTTGCAGTAGCATCGGTCAGATAGGTCCTGAAGAAAGCAAGGACGTAATTGTCCACGAGTTGCTGAAACATGTTGACCTTCATTTACACCTGGGCAGCAATATCTATAAACTGCCTTTGACTTTGACTTTTTAAAATTGGAGGAGTGAGTTACACCAGAATAAACTTTTCCAGTACTCCCTCACCCAATTTTAAACACACTGTTTTTCACATTTGATTTATCTGCACTGCAACATTAGTCACCTTGTTTTAACCTCATACTCTGACTAATAGGATTCTATCGACATCTAGCCGAATAGATGAGGGTTATCTCCACCTTATCCTCATTCTTTAGAGGCAGGTGTCCCACCTCTGGGTCAAAAAGGAATCCCAAATGATGAAGGGCGGTTCCGTGTGGTGACTGATGGGTACCTTTTGACTGGCCCCTCCCTCCTTTTGAGGTTAGGTAACTCATCTAGGAGATTAGGATAGACATAGTGTCTGTGTTAGGTGTTTCTTTCACTCTATGCATTCTTTGTAGACCCTTTGATACTTTTTGTGTTTATTAGCTGTACGAGGGAACGTGTCAAAGCTTGGTCTCTAAACTCCCTTGGGCCCCAACCCCACCATATTGTTGTTATTGGCGGTGTCTGTTGGACACCGCCATCCATATTAGGATGTGGGCAGGAACATGCTTTTCCGTGGTGGCAGGCATGCGGGAATGTCTTGTGGGGGCCCGTGGCGGGCCCCCGGGGACTCCGAGGGGTGGGGGGTGCGCATGAGGGGTACCTATGGTACCCCCCAGCTCTTCACTGTACAACGTGGCAGGCACCACACGGTGCCTGTCACGTTGTGCATTGAAGTGCGCAATGTGCATTTTTAGCATTGCGGCAGTCGGTGCTTTCAGCACCGCCCGCCGCAATGTTAAAAATGCGAGATGCGCCCACCAGTGTGGTGGGCGCATCCTAATGGCCCCCACGGGACCGCCGCCCTTATGGCGGGCGGTCCCGTTTTACGTTGGGATGGCTAATGGTGCCCTTAGTGTGTTAAATATTCACCAATGACATCTGATCCCCATGTCATTGGATGTTGTCAAGGTTAGATCAGTGTTCCATAATTTTGAAGATAGTGAACAGAATAACATTACATTCGGTAAAATGTATTAATTCTCATTTTTTCTTATGCAATTGCCGCAAGTTGGTCCATCAACTTTTACTTAGTGGTCTATTGTGTAAGGGCAGGAGATATTTTCCAACTATCAACCAAGGTCTGCAATAAACTGTCAGAGCAGGAGTAACTCGCGGAAGAGCATTTTTTTTAATAAGGAATGCTGTGAAATGCACCTTTTTTCCTGGGATCTAACGTCTTCAGCTGTTTCCAGGGGTGCGGAATTCCTATTGCCCAACACCCAAGACATTTGAGAGCAAGGACAAAAAGTTGTCATGTTTATTATGTCCACAGGATTAACAGGCCCAACCCCCATGCAGCACTAACTCTTTGGTTGCCAGTTTTCACTTTCAGTACAAGAGTATGGCTCTGTGAAAAAAGATTGTCTGGCACTAAGACAACAATTCTCCTATCTGTATGTATAAGTTTTGCATATATTTCCCTAATGTAAAGCTTCAACTATTAGGGTCAGCGCTCTAAGAAAATGCATTGAGCTTTGCATTACTGCTGGTGACTCTAGTGTAGAAATGTGTACGCCTATGCAGAATTTAACAATTTAAGGCTATTTATAATGTTCCCATAATGCTCCCTGATTATATGCAAGCAAGATTCGAGATTGCTTGTTTAAAAATTAAACAAAAATGAGAAAAAAACATATTGCTAAACTATTGTGATACTTTAAATACCATTTCTCTGAGGCATCATTTAGTAAAACGTGATTGATGCATTACACTATTTAAAACAAGCAATTGCAAAGCCAGTAGGTCTGGCCTTTTGCACAGCTGCATTACTTCAAGACTTTACAAGAAGTCCTTCTCAAGTCAGAAGCAACTGTTTTAAAAGTCTGTCAAAAAACTGCCGTATCACAAATCATTTTTAGATATACCTCTCGAGTGAGATCCAACTACTTGAAGTCTTCACAAAGTTGCTGTGCTCTAAATCAGATGGAAGTGCTTTAAATGGACTTCACAATGCTGAAGGGGTGTGATAAATACATTTGCATACACGGTTTTGCTACGTCAGTGATTTGTGTTTGTTTTAAAAAGGATAAAGTATCAATGAAGATGCCAACTCTGGTTTATGATGGTAAGTCGAATTTGCAGATTTCAATACATTTTTAGATTTTAATCAGTGTGATAGCATTGTTCTGTATATAGATACAAGGAGCAACTAGCCAATATAAGTTCTCTTAAATATGTAACAATAAGGAACTATTTTTTAATTGAAACACATTCCCTCAAAGTAAAATATCCAATGGCTGAGCCGTTGTTCTGTACAGTAGGCCTCGGTGGAGAGAGCATAATTTGAGTGATTTTGGAGCAGCCCAATGGATAAAGAGGGTTGACTAAAAGCCCCAATATTTATACATGCTATTATGATTTTTTTGGGAAAACATGAGTCCGGCAACAAAGCTAAAACTTTAGGCCTGTCTGAAAAAAAGATTAATAATTAAGACTCAAAGTAAAAGCATTATGGGAAACAATAAGGTGAACCTGAATACAAATTAGGTCCAGTTGTTAAAGAAAGTCTTCTAGTGCATCCACATGTATATGTCCTAACATAAGTGCAGATTTATGGCTTTCAGGAAATTATTACACACATTTCGAAAAAGTAGAAAACAGCTCCTAGCAAATGTTTGTGAATTCCATTTTCACATGAGAAGCTATATACACGTATATGTGTTCATGTGAAAATCTGCAGTACAATTTCAAACTTACCTTCCCCCGCACCCATGTTTTCCCCACCCTGGAAAATGTTTTACTCCTGCCCTTGCAAGGTGTACATTTCCAACCTTTTCTAGTTTGGGGAGAGATTGGAAATGAACTGGCGTACAACCATATACATGCAGGTTTGCCTCAAAGGAAATTCCAATCGTGAAATTAACACTCTCCTCCTTCTTACGGTGCCTGAATGTAGATTTGCATAAAGTTGGCAAAATCAGGGTCTTGAAAGATTCCAAATGCCGAAATAATATAAGCCCTGGCATTATCATTATTAGAGCTCTCATATAATAGGAACTCTGCCATAATTTGTCACCTCAATACATGGTACCGAAAAAGAGCAGATTTCCGAACCATTCCTCCCTTGGACAAAATGCTTGGTCACCTTAGTAGTATAAGTACGGTGTTGATAATAATGATGACGATCATAACAGGAAGAGTTGATGCCATCGGCTCTATAATTAAATTAAACAAAAGCACTCCACACAGTGCTTAAACCTACGACAAGTACTATTCAGAATCAAAACTGACTACATTACTTTAACCCCTCCCCTGCTGATGACGGAACCGCTCCGTCATCAGCCGCGGTCGCGCTGTGCTGATGACGGAGCGGTTCCGTCATGGCCCGCTCGGCACGCCTGCGCGGCGCGGATTCCGCGCCTGCGCTGAGCGTTCTATTGAGCGGGGCGGGCCATGACGGATGGTCACCCTGAAGTCTTGAAACATCAAAAACAAAAGCTGCAATATCGCAAGTCTTCTGGCTGCTATCTTGGGGCCAGACTTTTAAGGAGAGAAAACTGATAGACTTTTGAGCAATCTGAGGCTTTAGTGGGAAGCATAAGTTGCCATAGGTTTCCTTTCACTACTATCGATGTATTAGGCAAAATGAAAATAAAACAGCCATCTTACAAGAGCGTTGTATCCTATCATCTTTTAAGATACTATTTACATAAATAACTATTCTTTTTTATTCCTAATTCATTTGGAAGGCGACATAGTTCTTATAATCAATATTTACAAAATGTTATTCTAAATGTACACAGTTTAAACCAACATTCTCAACTTTATGAAACTAATGGAATTCCAAACATTGCATCTCCAAGGGTTTTCCAAAAACGGACCTAAAGTATATTGTTAGGGGTCCCACGCTTGTGGTCCCTGAGAGCAGTGAACCCATTTACCCCTTTAAAATGATTTTAGCTGCCAGCACATTGTTTCAAGCAGGTGGCCGCATGTGGCCTCCTGACCTTTACATGAGGCCCCCTGAGCAGCAGCAGGACTAGGCTGCTGTTTATTCCACTCCGCACTAACATAAAAAAATATAAATGATAATGAAGAAAAAGGAGGGAAATTGAAATAAAACGATTGCCCAGGGTCACACTATTTGGTCAAGTGGAGAAGCTGGGATTCATCTCAGGTTTTCTGGTTTCACATTGAGCAATTGAGTTCAGGCAGTAGATATACATGCTTTGCTTCCCCTACACCCACTTTACACCCCCTTCCCCAGTTGGCATCAGTGTGGCCCTCCGTCACATCAAAGACCAAACTTTGTGGCCCCCGGGAAAATGTTTGTGAGTACCTATGGTTAAAGGTTTGTATTGTTCATTCTCCAGATACCTAGTGAAAGTCTTAGTTAATGCGGACTTGAGCTGCTCACTCTTAGGACACCTTGTTACTGCCTCTGGTACAGCAGGCTTATGTGGTTAGATCTGAGGACATAGAAGCAGCCAGTTATACCACAGGCTTTGTGAAGTTCAGTCTCCTGACACCTAGCATTGACAAATTCAACAGGTCTGGTTTTAATGTGCTAGCACATGCAAACAGCATTCGCTAGCCCTGCACTTCGGGCTGGGATGCTCTCATGAGGAGCAGAGTCAAGGCTCATTTGCATATGGCTGGATTCCAAAAGAGGTTCCACAGTCAGCAAAAGAACAAGGGTTTGGGATGCTACCCCCGAACAAGTGCCAGTGATTAGACAAATTGCAAGCATTTCTCCCATCACTTTTTGTGTATGCCCAGATGTAGGTCCTGTGCTCACTGTGCCACTAGAATCAAGCTATACCTGACAGATGAGCTCTTATCTAAACTGGTCCTAGGTTGCTTATGTTACGGTTCGGTGAGGACTTGGCCTCGCAGTTCGGGCTGGGCTGCACCCATGGGAATCAGGGTCAAGGCTGAATTGTATCCATGATTTGGGTTCAAATTGAGGTGGCATGGTGGGAAAAAGAACAATGGGTTGAGATGTCCTAGACTGCTTGTGGTGCAGATCGGTGAGAACCTGGCTTGGCAGTTTGGGCTTGACTGTTCACATGAGGAGCATGGTCAAGGCTGATTTGCATATGGCTGGGTCGATACTGTGGATGCACATGTGAGCAAAAGAAGAATGGCTTGGGATGCTACCCGAGCAATTGCTAGAGGTTAGTCAAATTGCAAATATTTCTCCCATCATCTTTGGTGTTTTTGATTTACTGCACTAAGTAGCAAGGGTATGTTTCACCAGATCTGGGTTCTGTGCTCATTGTGCCACTGGAACTGATGGAGCAATGTGGCAAAACAAAATTTTGTGTACCCCTTGTGAAATCAATGTTCCATAACATTAACATTTACTAATAGTGTGTTGCAGTGTATTAATCAACAAATAGTATAAGATCGATGCACATACATGAACACGTGGTAATACTAATTTTGCCTGCATGGAGCAATATAATTAACTAATTTATGTTGTTATTGTGTTGTGAACTAATGCACAGCTTAAATATAAATAAACGCAATATGAATGTGCTTATTGTACACGTTATTGTGCTAAAAGGTCGTCGGATGTGTAAATATGAAACGCATTAATGTGGCTTACCTGCTAGGTAATAACTAATATGGAAACATTAGTATGGTGGGAGGTAAACAGAAGGGTTTCAGTACCATAATTAACACGAATTTATGTTTGTTTCTATGATAGTTCCAAAAGTGGCCACTGAGGCCTACAAAATCCGATTACTCTGGCTAACTGTGAGCAAGTGCTGGACTGCGCATGCGTGCCCAAAGCCTGCCAGCGAGAGTGAGCTGCCTGTTCTCGGATGGAAGTTAGGATGATTGCCAAAACATGGACGGTCAAGTGTTCTGAACGTGGGAATTAGGGGCCCGATGTAGGTAATTAGTATTTACCGATTCGTAAATACCGAATTTTACCGATTCGGTATTTACAAATCGGCAAATGCTATGTAGGTATTTTTATCGATTTATTTACCGAATCGGGAATATTCGGTAATTACCGAATCGGTATTTACCGATTCGGTAATTGCCATTGATTCCTATGGGCCTTGAGACACATAGGAACCAATGGTAATTACCGAATCGGTAAATACCGATTCGGTAAAATTACCGAATTGACAAGGGGGACAGGGTGTCACTTTGACACCCTGTTGCACCCCTGATTCAGGCTTGTGTGCCATGTGACACACATACATGCCCTTAGGGCATGTATGTATGGCACAGGTGTACATGCACAGATGTGCATGTACACAGGAATTCGTTATTTACCATCAAATAGTATTTGATGGTAAATAACAAATTCTGAAGGGTCTGTGGCAGTGTTTTCAGTGCCATCTACATCACAAATTACCGATTCGGTAAATTTACAGATTCGGTAATTTACAGAATCGGTATATTTACCGATTCTGTAAATTTACCGAATCTGTAATTTTAGGGCCCCCTACATCTGAAACTCCAAATACCGGTCGGTAACGGCCGAAATCGGCCGTTACCGACCGGTATTTGGTGTCCTACATCTGGCCCATAGTTCAACGTTGCGAGTCAAGGAAGTGACCAAGCCAAACACTGTCCTAAACAATGCCGCATTATAATTTTGCTGATTCACCATGAATATGACGTTGTAATGGTGAGGAGATGCTCACCCACCCTAAATTGTCCAATCAGAACCCGAATTGGTATGTTAGATACTTGTTAGATAGATTAAGTTAAGAAATTCGTGTATAAAAAACCCTGATTTTGCTTAGAGAGGGTCGCTCTTTCGATTTCCTCTCGAAGTGCTGTCGGATTGCAGATCGATTCCTGGATGTAAGATACTTTTGAATTATTTTTCTTGTTTGCTTTGCAGGATTGAAGGATAAGATGAGGGCGTTAGTTAGGGATGTTAGGAGATAATGAATTTGGAACTATCTGTCCTTTGCTAAACTTTTAACTGACTTCTAAATAAATTACTGTTTTCTGAGCTCTAAATAAAATGATCAATTCTGAAATAAAGTTAAGATTTTTATTCAATAAAGAAATAATCAATGCCTAAATGTCAGACATAATAAAGTTTTGCTTTTAATACAATTGGGAAAATGGAATATTAAAGCTGGTCTTGTGATTTTCCTACGCCTAATTTTCTTTCTAGCAGATCCATTGCCACTATGGTGGTGTGTCTGTATAAAATTCATGTTTGAATAAAACCATGGTAAAGTGTATAAAACTGTAGGTGTAAATAAGAACTGATTAAATAGGTTTAGACACTCCACCAAATGTTACAGCATTACTCCTTTGTGTTTCACCAAATTCCTTGAAGCCAAGTTTAAGTGAATAGAGTAAATGTGCAGTGTTATGGGCCCCACTGACGAATGAGTGTGTGTTCAGAGGTTTCAGGGAAATGGTAAGTGCTGATTAGAAATGATTTTTGGAGTTCCGCTGTAGCAGAACCAAGCAACACCTGGCTGATGAGCTCTTATCACAACTGATGCTAGGTTGCTTACGTTCCAGTTTGTGATCGCCTGGCCTCGCAGTTCGAGTTGGACTGTACCCATGAGAATCAGGGTCAAGGCTGATTTGCATCCATGATTTGGGTCCACATTGAAGGTGGAATGTGGGAAAAAGAAAAATGGGTTGAGATGGTATCCCAAGAGATTCCCAGTGGTTAGACAAATTGCAAGCATTTCTCCCATCATCTTTTGTGTGTTTGACAAGCCGAACCTGGGCCAGCACAGTCAGCATAAGCATCTTGAATTTGTCCTTCCCCAAGAAGGCGTTTGGAGGGCAGAGATCTAAAATAGGACAGAGGGTTCTGTTTTTCTTCAGCATGAAGAAATAAAAGGAGTAACAGTCAGTGCATGTTTCCTGTTCCCAGACCAGGACCCTCTCAATGGTTGCTTTGGCCAAAGAGCCTGCAGTTATTTGAGCAAGTTGGAGAGATGCACTAATGTGGGTCCAATTTCCTGTGTAACCACCAAGGCCAATTTATGCGAATTTAACATGAGGTGGATGCCAAAAGATTTGAAGTATTTGGATATACTGATTCATTAATGCTCCCCCTAAAACATAACAGAATTCAAAACTGAATAGACAGAGATATTACATTACTTATATTATGGAGGGAAACAGTCTGAGACTGAAACCATCTAAACTACAAGTACACAATGAATCTGTCTGCCTACAACGCCTACTTATGAGAAGTTACTATCAAGAGCATCAGACAGTCACAATTACACACAATCCATAAACACAAAATAAAATTAAAAACCCATACAAGCCCAGTATTTCCCACCATGCTTTCTGCTTGGAATATGTCCACAGACTACAAGGCATCATTCCAAGATTACATAATGATGTTTGTCTGCAGAAGAATTATGAAGTTTATTAAGTGGAGTGGGGGTGGATTTGGTTGACGAGGATATACTGGTGAACTTGGAAAAAACAAAGGCAAAACAAGATTGAACTAGTTATACAAGGATGAATGAAACAAAAAATATTCTCAAAGGCAAATGTGGACTAAAAGACAATAAAGTAAATGGCAATAAAAACAACTCACCCAATGCTTACAAGAAAAGCCAGTGTTAAGGCAGGTGATACAACAGAAATAATTAATTAGAAATTACTTCAAACAAGGCCCTGATTTCGGTCTTCTTGTACTGATAATGGAGCAAAGACTTCTAAGAGAGAGAAAACGCCTTAGAGCACTGGTCGGCCTTGCTTAGCACGCTTGACAAATACATAAGAAAAGGGAGTCAAAAATTCTACTATTTTAAAATAGCAAATGACTGGTATTGAGCAGGACTACTCCCACATAACGAGCATTGGAGGTGTAGTCAGGAGGGACACAATGGCATGCATGTCCTTTGGCATTGACCCAGTATTCATAAGCACTGGAAAAATAAATGGAACAATTTGTTATGAACATTCAACACAACCATCCCAACATCTTCCCACCAAATTATTCTACATTTATATGACAGAAGTAATAGTAAGTAGTAGATGATCGATTAGCAGCAGCCAACATATGTATATTAAAATATTAGAAATCAGCATGTGAAATGACAGTGACAGAATGGATGGTGTTATCCACATAGTAAGCCATATATACTGAGACTATGCCACAAAGGGAATAATACTAAGATCCAAGTAAATCATCTGTGCAAAGGATTCTAAGTATAATGTGAACAGAAGAGGAGAAATAGGACATCCCTGATGTGTACACCTACTTACAGTGATGGTTCGGGATAGCTCTCCATTAGCTGCAACCCTGGCCGATGGCAAATTATATTTCTTTTGAATTGCAGTAATCATGATTTATGGAAATTTAAAACATCTAATGATCACCTAAAGATAGGACCACAGTTAACCGGGTCAAAAGCTTTGGCTGCATCTAAAGAGACAATTGTTAGTGGATGCTCTACAGCTGTGGCCAAATCTATGACCACTACCAACAAGTGAGTTAGTGTGTTCAGTTGCATGTTGGGTATAAACCCCTTTTCATCCTTGTGTATTAGTTGTTGCATATGGTTTGCTATCCTTTCTGCTACTATCTTTGCAAAGATTGTGTACATTCTGTTCAACAGGAACATTGACCTATATGAATCAGCTCAGTTCATAGACTTTCCTCGTTTTAGTGTTATCACAACTGTGCCTTAGCCCAGGAAGCTAGTGGATGATGCCCAGTTAAATAGATGCTGTTGAACAGTGCTGCCAAATAAGGTGCAAGGTCCAGAGCGAATATTTGTATTATATTCTGCTGGTTTCGCATTTGGACCTGGGACTTTCCCATTCTTTGGCAGCTTAATTTGTGCAATCATTTCTCTTTATTATTGCTCCCTTAATCTCTTTGATTTGGAGTTTTGAGAGACTTGGTAGTTTTTTATCAGTCAGCCAGCTCTTGATATTTGAGAGGTCAGGCTGTAGATATACCTGGTATACCAATTGTAGGCTATTAGCCAGTTCCTCCTTAATGTCTGCCATTATAGAGAAAAGTGTTGATGTTTCCACCTGCTCCATTGAGTGGATAACATTCCTATTGTTATCGGATCTTGTTTTCCATGCAAGACGTTTCCCACTATTTTCCCCATAATGAAAGTGTTGTAACTTACTTGCTTTCCACTTAGCTAATTACTTCTTATAAAGGTAGGTCTTGTAATCATTTTGTTCCTGCTCATGTTCACCTCTTAATAACCCAGAGTTGCTGGCAGAGAGGGTAACACTTTCTTGTAGCTCCATAGTTTTTAAATCCAAAGCCTGCCTTAGCTCCTCCTGCCTGTACGCCCCTTCCGATGATTACATTGTGTAGCTTTTTTATGGCACACCCTCATGTAT
Source organism: Lissotriton helveticus (assembly GCF_964261635.1). Taxonomy (NCBI): domain Eukaryota; kingdom Metazoa; phylum Chordata; class Amphibia; order Caudata; family Salamandridae; genus Lissotriton; species Lissotriton helveticus. Next base: position 592,050,290 of record NC_136067.1, on the reverse strand, counting down.
GTTTTGTAGGCGTCCCATTCAACCTCTAGGCCAGTAGAACCCAAGTTATCTTTTAAAAAAACATTGGGTCTGGACAAATAAATTGCGGGTTTTCTCTTTATCATTTAGAAAAGTACTATCCACAGTCCACCTGAGTTTTTGGCCTGTGCACTGGGAAAGCAATTGAATGGGTAACTGCTGCATATGATACAGAGGCTTGGTGATGAACCAGAGCTTGCACTTGATCTAAAACGTTATTGTCAAGGCAGAAGTGTTCAATGTTATGTTATGTTATGTTATGTTATGTTATGTTAAAGGCACTTGTTAAGAGCAAGTACACCAAATGGTTTCATGGCGCTGCAGTCAAAGGGGAGGCTGCTACAACGAGAGAATTACCTAGTCATACGCCTGGCAGAACAGCCAGGTATTAAGCTGTTTCTTAAACTGTGCATAAGAAGTCACAGACCTCAGCTCTACAGGAAGCGAGTTCCAAAATTGCGGGGTCAAGGCCACAAATCTTAGTCCATCGTACTTCTTGCACTTCAATGGTGGGATAGCCAGCAAATTCAAACGGGAAGAGTGTAGGTCACGAGAGGGAGTATAGCGCTCGATCCTGGAAAAGTTGATTGCTGGACTATTACCAGAAAGGGTTTTGAAGCTGGTACATCCCCGCTTGAATGCTCAGCGTTTAGCCACACGAAGCCAATGTAGACTCTTCATCAGCGGTCTGATGTGGGACCATAGGGGTTGATGAAAAATCAGCCTGGCCGCTTGGTTCTGCACCAGGTGTAAGCGATGTAATTGATATGCTGGAATACTTTATTGACAATGCATAATATGGAGTCAGCTGTGTATAGAGTAAAAGGCCGGAGAAGACAGGTAATGGGTCGCAGAATATGGACTCCTGTCACTGATTGGTTAGGATGAATCTTCGGTTTTTGATTATCGTTTATGTTCATTATCTGCTCATTGTTCCCTTTTCGTTGTTTCTTTTCCTCTTTTATTTATTTATTATTATTATTATTATTATTATTAATCGGGTTTTGTAAAGCGCAAACAACCCGGAGGCCTCGTAGCGCTGAGTACCGTCATACTGAAAAGGAAAGAGATTAAATAAACAGATGCGTTTTCAGAGCCTTCCGGAATTTTAGAAGGCTAGGTTCACTGCGAAGGGAGGTGGGCAGGGAGTTCCATTCCTTCGCGGCATTCCAGGAGAAGGAGCGTCCGCCCCATCTTGTCCGTCTGACTTTACTAACCGTAGCCAGAAAAGCAGTGCTGGATCTTAGGGATCTATGAGGAAGATAGGGTTTTGCCAAGGAGCAGATCATAGTAGGGGCATTCTTCCACATAGCTTTGTGCATAAAGCAAAGAGATTTAAATAGCACTCTAGCCTTGACAGGGAGCCAGTGCAGTTTCCTCAGGGCGGTGGTGGCTGACTCTCGTTTGTTGAGGCCCAGCAGGAGGCGAGCTGCAGCATTCTGGGTCACCTGTAATTTTCTGGTTGTGAATGCGGGGGCACCCAGATATAGCGAGTTCCCGTAATCCAGACGGGACAGGATAATGGCTTGGACCATTATTCTGCGGGCTTCAAAAGGAAGAAGAGGCAACACTTTTCTCAACATGCGCATTAGCCCAAAGCATGTGGCAGAAAGAATGGTAGCCTGCTGCATAAAGCTAAGGTTGGAGTCCAGCCAAATGCCTAAGCTCTTTATGTGGCATTTCGGTTGGGGTATGGGCCCCATGCAAGGTGGCCAATCTGACAGAGGGCTGGGAATGGTTGGGTTACCCAGCACCATGAGCTCAGTTTTCTCACCATTTAATTTCAAATGTGAGGTGGCCATCCATTGAGCTACCGCTACCAAACAGTTACTTAGGTTGGACGGGGAAGGGTCTGCTTGATTCATGGATACAACTAACTGTGTATCATCGGCGTAGGTTATTATATCTATGCCGAAAGAGAGCACTATATCGGCTAGTGGCTGCATGTAAATATTGAAAAGGGTAGGGCTCAATGAAGAGCCCTGAGGTACGCCTTGGTCCAGGGGCCAAACTTTGGAATGAGTAGTACCCTCAACTACCCTGAAAGATCGATTCTCCAGGAATGACTGGAGCCACTGCATGGCCTTCCCAGAAATTCCGATCTGATTGAGGCGGTGAAGAAGAATATTGGTGTTAACAGTATCAAAGGCGGCACTGAGGTCAAGCAACATAATTGCTGCAGTGCCGCCTTGATCCATTTGCTTCCTGGCCAGCTCAGTTACCGCCAGGAGGGCCGCCTCAGTTCCCAATTTTGGGCGAAAGCCCGCTTGGGAGTCGTGGAGGAGATGATGGTTCTCTAGAAATTGAGTAATGGATGAATTAACATGTTTTTCTAGGAGTTTGCTGATCCACGGAAGGAGGGAAATAGGCCGATAGTTGGCCATATTCCCTGGATCTAGCGTGGGTTTTTTCAGCAAAGCCCTAACCTGAGCACATTTCCATGCAGTAGGTACTGAACCTATGGAAATAGATGAGTTTAATATATTGAGAATGACAGGTTTGATAATGTTCTCGATTTTTACTAACTGATAGGGAGGGGCAGGGTCTGTAGGAGATCCGGATTTTATTTTCATCATAATGGTTGCAAGTGAGTTCTCGTCCAGCAGTGGAAACTCATCCAGTTTTGGAGTCGTGATGTTAGATAAGCTGGTTCCAGTATCTTGGGATAAATTAGGTGGGCTAAATGCGGAGGCAATTTTTTGTATTTTGCTGTGGAAGTATTCGGCTTGGCTTTCACAGCGGGCCTGAGCTGTGCTCGGATCAGCAAGAACCAAGGGGATATCAACCAGGAATTTTGCTATTTGGAAGATTTCTCTAGAGGAGTTGGATGCAGTTAGAATTTTTTCCTCGAAGTATAAGGTTTTGGTTCGTCTGATTTCTAATTTATATTTTTTAATGGCTTCAAGGTGTGTGGTTTTGTCTTCCTTACTACGGGAAATCCTCCAATTTCTTTCGAATCTTCTGCATGCCCTTTTTAGTTCCTTAAGTTCAGAAGTGTACCAAGGTGAATCCTTGGACTTAGTTTTTTCCTTAAGAACTTTGATAGGTGCGATAGAGTCCAAAGCTGTGCACAGCCATTTGATGTAGTTCTCATATTGTACTGCAGGGTCTGTTGCCCTTTGGGGGGGAGCGGCCGAGAGTAAATTGGCCCATTGGACTGGGGAGACTTTGGACCAGTCTCTTCCAAGAAGGGTTGTACGGGGAGAGGACTGAGTCGGCGTAGCTGTAATCCACTGAATAGGTATTAGACAGTGGTCTGTCCAGGTAAGAGGTAGTGGGGTCCCCACTTCTAGTCTGTTATCATTGCTGAAAACACCGTCAAGAAGGTGGCCCTTTTCGTGCGTAGGCACGAAGCCTTTCTGTGTAATCTGGAGGGCTGCCATACTGTCCAGAAATGCTTTAGCCATGGGGTTGCTAGGATCATCTAAATGAATATTTATATCTCCTAGTACCGAGAAATTGGATCTACTAACCACGGAGTTAGCTATTTTTAACTGGAGTGATTCAATGAAATCCCCTATTTGATTGGGGGGGCGATAGATAAGTACACCAGAGAATGAATCTGTAGGTGAAAGTTCAAGTGTGAATAGCATGCTCTCGCAGTTGGAGATATCGGCCGATAAGGTTCTACAGAGGTATTGATTTTTGTGAAGGATGCCTAGGCCTCCTCCTCTACCTTCTGATCTGTCCAATCTCTGTAAGGTATATCCCATTGACAGAATAGAGGTGATATCCATATCAGTAGTGTCTCTTAACCAGGTCTCTGTCAGAAAAATTGCATCTGGTTCATTTTCCTCCAGCAGGAGAGACATTTGTGTGGCATGTTTAGTCAGTGACCGGCAGTTTAGAAGAAACATTTTATAGATTTTGCTAGAAGGGGAGTTATCTAAGTAGCTGGCCAGTGAAAATTTACAGTGTAGACATATCCCGGGTGAGGAGTCCGGGGGGATAGAGTGCTGACAGATGTGATTGGTCGGAGGCATTAAGTTTTTTAACGTGATAGCGTCATACCTTATCAATCTGCCCCGCTCTGTATCACCTCGCACAGGGGGTATGGCCCCTGGTCCCGTCCGGTCGCGGACGGGCACAGACGGGCTTGCCTTTGGCGCGCCTTCGGCGCGCCGCCGGCGCGCCCGCTGCGCCCGCCCGCTGCGCGGACGGGAGATTTTGACGTTTATATCCAGTGTGAGGGGCGTGAGGAGGGTGGGATCGCCGATCAACTAGACCGCGATCCTACCCCTACCCAAGATGGCGCCCAAAATGCTTTCAGCGCCGAGCGCCCGAACTAGTGAGGCTTCCCAGCTGAGGAGGGGGTGTGAGGCCGCCCTGGGCAATATAATGCTTGCACCAAGGTAAGGCCAACAGGACCTCTAAAATCGGCCTGGTTAAAATATTTACAGTATTTAAAAAATAAAGCTTGAATCAATCAGTCCTGTTCGTTTTCCAATTTGAAAGGAGCAAGAGTGCTCAAGGGCCCCCGGCTTCCGCCTCAGGGGAGAAAAGGAATATAGCATTTATAAAGCGCAGCATATACCCAGAGGTGTCTTGGCGCTGATAAATTTGCAAGCTTGATGTAAAATAAGCCGTCATGCTCAGACCTCTATTCTATACAGTAATCTTATTTATTAAACAGCCAGGTTTTCAGTTTTTTTCGGAACTGGAGCAGTGTGGAACATGCTCTGATTTCCTGGGGTAGAGTATTCCAGAGCTTGTGTATTTTTGTATCGTGTATTAATTTATGTTCATTTTCAGTATAATTATTGAACTATGTATTGCCATAACTTTCTGTTTAAATACATAAATAAAGAAATGTATACAAATATATATATATATGCTGGAATACCAGCATACAGTGAATTGGCATAATCAACACATGAGATTACCAAATCTAGCTAAATTGACCAAGTTCAGGGCTTCAGTGGTCAAGAATCTACATCTTCCAAATTCTTCGCAATTGAAAGAAGCAAGCAGTGACCACTAAGCCAATCTGGGCTTTCATAGACAGATCATTACTGATCACAATGCCCAAACTCTTGGTAGAGCCTGCAGGGAGTGGGGGATTTCCCAGCAATGGAGGCCAAAAGTTGGGGTTCCACGGGTTGGCTGACCCACCCGTAAGGATTAGCTCGGTTTTATCAGGGTTCAATTTTAGTTTATTGCTATTCATCCATTCGATGATGAAACTCAGAGTGGATTGAAAGTTAGGCACAGCTGCTGGAGATGAATTAATATCAAATACCAACTGAACGTCGTCAGCGTAGTTAAAGGTTCCAACATTTCTTTCTCTCAAAGAGCAAATCAAGGGTTGTAGGTACCGGTTCAATAGAAGGGTGAAAGGGAGGAGCCCTGAGGTACCCCACAGGTCAATTTCATTTTAATGGGGGAGAATTCGGCAAGGCGAATCGCTTGAAATCGACTTCTGAGAAAAGGAGAGAGCCACTTCAGCGCCAGACCCTGGATCCCGGCATTGCTGACACGGTCAATCAGGAGATCATGATCTACCGTGTCAAATGCTGCTGGCAGATCAAGGAGTGATCAAGGCAGGAGTGGGGGCCATACTCTTTACAGTGAAAAGTAAAGTCTTTCCATGTACCCAATATCTGTATGGCCATGCTCCTTCGTCATATAAGTAATCTTTGACATTATTTTCGACCTCACTATAAAATTGGCTCTCTATGCAGATGAAATCCTTCCAAATACTTCTGATCCTCATGTCACAATCCCCAGACATTATGACTTAGCCCAGGAGTTTGGCCAGCTCTTGGGATACTAAATTAACCTGGATAAACAGAGGTCATGTCATGGTCTAAAGTAGGATACCCGCATAATTTGAAGCATCAAATCAGATATCTAGGGGGTCTTGGCCAACTGCCAAGGAGGATGCCTGCACACTAATGCGAGTCTGGCACCCATGCCCGGCATCGCATCAATCCGTATAATAATCCTGTAAAGAGAGCCAAAGCGAAGCAGCCCGACACCCCTGGCAACCCTCCTGGCAACTTCATGGGCCAATTGAAGCGGGCAACTGACACCTGGAGCCAGAGACGCAGACTGAAACAGGAGGCCTACGCAAAAGGTGTCCGGGAGCGTCCTGAAAATATCTAATCACCAGCGGTCACTGCGGCTGTGGTGCACAGTTTTGTCTGATATAAGGTCGACTCGGGCGAGTGCATCAAGTGAAAAGGAGAGCTCTTTCCGCCAGGTGGTGGTGGTGCTGGCTGCCCCGCAGGCCTGCTGTGCATATTCGGGCACTCATCGCCACCTTGAGAGATGAGAAGGGAAAACATCAGCTGCTTAACGCGTTCTCCATGGTCTGGTGAGCGAAGATAAAAGAGGAGGTGGCCGCAGCTGTCCCAGCTGCGGAGCAGGTGTGGGTGAAGAGCCAGCCCGCCAAAGGTGAACTGATAAAAAGAAACTGACCTGGTCCAGTCCCGGTGGGCCAGTTGGCACCGTTGCGCAGTTCCGACAAACATCCCTGAGTCGTGCCTTCAGAGGATCAGACGTTAGGAGAACAGAGAGGCCAGGCACAGCCTTGATCCAGGCACGGGGCAATCGCGGGGGAGACCCAGTGATCCAGCCACATAGACCAAGCCCCAGCATTGGGGATATACTGCTGCCCACCGCGACAGTTCTGGGGTCGTGCCTGAAATCTGGAGTGAATAGTCGGGACCCTGTGATAGACGCAGACAGAGACCGGGGCCTGGCCAAGAACCACTGCGACACATCAGCAATGGCGGGGCATCCTCAGTGCCCAGTAACAACAGCTGAAGGAGGGGGGTGCACGCATGGGGGCAGTGAGCTGCTGAAAGTCGGAAGGCAATCGCTCAATGGCCCGTGCAGGCGGCTGTGAGTAACTGGTGGGCTCCGGCCCCCTTGGGTGCCCCGTTGGAGAGCGACGGAGTGCGGCAATGGCAGGAGGAAAGGGAGGCCGCACCTCGCTACAGATGAAGATGGACAAATATACATGGCAGAAGGGGAATGATGCACCAGCGAAACAAGAAGTGGAGGTACAATGACACAGCACTATGGGAAACAAGATGACCTGATGCTACAGGACATCATGTCCACAATCACTACGGTGCGCACCTCTCTAGAATCCAGCATGGATTCGGTTTCCCATCAGGGCGGACATTCATAACACGAATGCCAGAAACAAAGAAGTTGAGGCCACCACTAACTCACTTGTGTCGGATACATCCCTACTCAAACAGCAGGTCAAGGATTTGCAAATAAGTACAGAGGGAATGGAGAACCAGCTGGATGAGTATGAAGGGAGAGCTTGGCCCAACAACGTCCGAATTCTGGGCCTACCGGAGAGAGCAGAGGGCCCAGCAACAGATCTCTTCGTAGAAGATCTATCCATGAACCACCTAAAACCCACAGGCATATCTAGATACTTTTCAATAGAAAGAGCACACAAGTTACCCAGAGGGAGACCGAGAACGGGCGCACCCCCGAGACCCATTCTAGCGCGGGTGTTCAACTTCCATAGCAGGGATGTGATTCTCCAAGTGGCATGCAAAACTCCATGGATCAGTTTAGAAAATAAGCAAAATCCCTTTTTTTCCCCCTGATTTCATGCTCGAAGTACAGAGACAGCACCGCAGTTTCTTGGAAATCAAAAAGGCCCTATGGGAAAAAACTAAAATAGGCCATGTTGTTCCCTGCAAAATAGAGGGTTGAAGCGGAGGAGAAGGTGTGGTTCTTTTCTAATCTGGAGAAGGCATGGGACTAGCTGGAGTGCTGGCGCACCGTCGGAAAGCCTACCCAGACCAACAAATTAGTCCGTGTTTACTACAGGTAACGAAGGAATAATTAGGGTGCAAACATTAACAACTAGCTAGCACTAGCACCAACTCTATACTCGCAGACTGAGACAAGAATCAGGGCAAAAAAGAGACACTCGAAAAACGAGGAAAGCACGATCCACCCCGCCTGACTTCAAAATGGCGGCCATCGCAGACATAAGCTTGGACCTACAGCAGGGGCTAATGTCGTCTAAGGGAGCCAGACACGCGGGCCATGTCTAATAAGTTGAAAGGAAACAAGAAACGGGTTTCTTAACAAATTACTGAAAGTTGACTATAAATATAAATACAGAGGATGGTAATTAATAGGTTAAGACAACAACAAGATAGAAAGTAGACCTGCCCTACTCTTAACAAAGATAGAGATGATTTGGTGACAATATCAACCAAAGTCAAGAATAATAATGAATAGAGCATCACAGAGAGAGTAACTAAGACAGAATCAACACCAAAGAAGTGAGAAACACCCAAGAATTAAACATAACAAAACTTAGCTGGGGTGTGGTGACGACATCTAAGAGTATCAACACCACGGGAGGACACACAAGTCATCCCACCGGGCCTAGAATATTGAAAAATGGATGATACCGACTTAGAGACGTCAGGCAAAAATGCTATGGGCATAATATACCCACCTCATCTAACAAAAACAGCAGTAAAGAAATTTAAACACAACGTTCTGAGGAAAAACCCTGATACTCTGATCTCTGACCCATCGTTCAACATTAGCAAAGGCAGAATTGTCAACGATCTAATATTCTTCACCAGAAAAACAGCTAAATGGCACACAGTCATTACAGAGAAACTCAACATAAAAACCATGAACAATATACCACACGGCACAAAACTACTGAGCACTCCTTCGCCAAGCTTGAGAGCTAACCTATGCATAACATTATATATGACCGGAATTGTACTTATACAAGCAGCCAATGACGACCTAGAGAAATTTGACGATATATTCCCTACGTTAAAAAAATGGGCAGTGAACCCAAGGGGTCAACCACAACTTCAACGTCCTCCGCCGCAGATGTAGATAATCTAGAAGTCATCAATGCTAACACTACAGGAAACATAGAGCCCATGCAAAGACAAGACCCACCCCCCCGAACACCACAAGTTGAAATAGACATCATTGGGCGATCCAGAGAGCCACCACAATCGCAACAACTAAAGCAACTAAATGACAAAATGAAGACAGGAGATGGCCGGAACAACGAGACCCCAGAGAGGTCAGAAATAGTGGATCTACCGGTGAACACTATGAAGGCACTAACACAGAACGAAGAAAAAACGGGGCCACATCAGGCTACGACGCCAGTAAATCTAGCGAACGCTGAAGAGATAGTGGCTGAAGAATCTAGAGAGAGAAAAGATCTAGCGATAACACAGGAGTATGCTACACTGCAACAAGAAGGTAGGGAAGAATTAACGTTGATTGCACAGGAGAGCTTGTTCCCTCCGGAGATGCCCCTGCATAGCAACATGGCAAAAAAGAGGACTACTACGCCAAATGATATGGAAGATAGCATACAGACAACACCCTCCCTGAACGATACACAAAAGCTAACCAGGAATACATTTAACGTGCGCCACGACTACTTAAACGATAAAGACGAAACCAAGAAATTAAACACCGTGAATACATCATACCAGAACAGGAAAGGAGCAATACAGATTCAGACACAAATTAACAGCATGGCACGGGATATCCGGATCACTATGAAAACAATGGCAAAAATCCTAGAAATGACGACAGATACACAATCGAAAGTGGATCGCATTCAAGGAGTAATGCTGGAAACACCAGGAAAAAGGAAGGAGAAATCCACGCCACTGACAGATCGACACAATAGAACAGAAAGAAACCGAAAAAGGAAGGAGAAGCCCATGCCACTGGCAGATCGACATAATAGACCAGAAAGAAACCTTAAGTACATAACAGAAGAAGAAACACATGCATTATTACAGACCTACGAGCCGACAGATCACGATGGGGGAGAAAAAATCAAAACAGTTCCGATCAACATGAATAGAACGTCGAAACAGAAGGTTAGGAAACCCAACCTCAACAACCTACAGCAAGTCCAGCTATCCACCAACATGAGCGATAGAGAACTAAGCTTGACAAAAAACAATTTGAAATGCCTACTGCTCAACTGTCGGTCCGCAGTAAAACACGCGGCAAACATCGCTGCATTTATTATTAACATGGAAATTGACCTTGCAATCCTAACAGAAACATGGTTTTCGGATTCATCCTCTCCGTGCATGGATCTACTAGTGCCCCCACACTACAACATAGTAAGGCTAGATAGACCTAAGAGGAGAGGTGGCGGAATAGCCTGCATCCACCGATCAGACCTTGAAATAAAACAAATACAATCAGATCCTCAGGAATTTTATGAATACCTAGGTCTGAATATAAATTCAACAAACAATGAAAGATATACCCTTCACGCTCTGTACCACCCTCCAGGAAATAATGAGATCTTCATAGATCAACTGATGGAGATTATAACTGATAACAATAACACCCACTCCAACGACATTTTCCAGGGCGACTTCAACTTGCACTGGGAAGACAAGAAAGATAAACAGATCATCGCGCTAAAAGACTTCCTGGATGAACTAAATCTTTCCCAAGTCTGCACACAGCCAGCGCACGCAAAAGGAGCCACACTGGACTGGATATTATCTAGGAAAAAGAACATAAGTGTCCAATCAGTTACGCCATGCGATTGGTCGGATCACCATGCCATCATCTTCCTGATTCCAACACAGGAAAGGAAAAAGAAATCACAGCCCGTCAAACGCAAAAAGTGGACTCGGAACACGAAAGAACAGAACATGGAGCAGCTAGTAGAATATTGTGAGAAAGATTTGAAGCCACCAAACAACCTGAGGAATGTGAATGAACTAACGGAGGACTACACTACAACTGTAGCAAACATAGTTAACACCACCATGCCACTAAAACTGAAAAGAGTCTCGGAAAAAGACAAGAACCCATGGTTCAACGAATCACTGAACGATGATAGAAGGAAACTAAGAATGGCCGAAAGAAAATGGAGACCACCCATCAATGCATGAACTGAAATCACTCAGAAAAATCAGAAACGAATACAACAAAAAGATCCTTAGGTCCAAAAAAGAATATATTAGTTCGGAACTGGACAACGCCAAAAATAGACCACGGAAACTATTTGAAATTCTTAGGCAGCAATCCAACAAATTAGCAAAATCGGCTCAAGAAACCACCATAACCCAGATAAGCTGTGAAGAATTCTCAAAGTTCTTCACCGAGAAGGCCACCAAGCTGGAAATAGAGCTCAAGGCGGCAGCAGACCAATTGCACAGACAACCACAAGATCTGACCATTGCCACAACCACACTCAAACACAATGAAGCGAAAAATAAAGCACATTGGGACACCTTCGAGACATACGATCAGACCGTCATCGCCAAAACACTTGCGGATATCAAACCGAATAACCACTACAATGACCCTCTCCCCGCCAAATGTCTACTAAAAATAAACCACGTCATCATCCCAATTTGGACTAAAATAATAAACGCCTCCCTATCGCAAGGGATCCTTCCAGACTGCTTGAAAACGGGCCAAGTTGTCCCGATCATCAAGAAACCTACAATGGACCCAGCAGATCCTAACAACTTCCGCCCTGTTACCAATATTCCATTATTGGCCAAACTAATTGAGAAATGCGTACAGAACCAACTGAGCCAACACATCTCAAAGTTTAGGTTGCTGGACGACTGTCAATCAGGATTCAGAACAGGACACAGCACGGAAACAGCGATCCTGCACATTGCTGACGACGCAGTACAGGCCCTTGACTGCAATAAGACGTGTCTACTAGTCCTCCTTGACCTGTCAGCGGCTTTCGACACCGTAAATCATGAAAAACTGCTGGAAAGACTTCACAATAGGATGGGAATGACAGGAACGGTGTTGAAATGGTTTGAATCATTCCTGCATAACAGATCACAAAGATTCTGGGTCAACCAGATGCTATCCACATCATGCCCGAATTCAATCGGAGTCCCCCAAGGATCGACACTTTCTCCCTCAATCTTTAACTTGTACGTCGAACCCCTGACAGAAATCCTCCGAAACGCTAACATATCCTATCACATGTACGCGGACGACACACAAGTATACTTAAGGATAGAATCCCTGGAAGACATCAAGTTAATGAATGGAGCCTTGAAAATGACATTAAGCTGGGTGACAAGTAACCACCTGAAGCTCAATGCACAAAAAACTGAATTCCTTTTAATCGCATCCGCAAAGAAGTATCTAGAGGCAAAAGAATGGGCCAATCTGATCACAGCTCTAAACTGTACCCCTACGTTAGTGGATTCAGCGAAATCATTAGGAATCACATTAGACAAGAACCTAGACATGAAAGCTCACATCAACTCAATGGCACGCTCGCTTTCACTTGAATTACCTAAGAAAAGTGAAACCATTCATCGCATCGGCAGACCTCAAACTAGCAATACAATCGTTAGTAATCTCAAGGATTGAATTTGGCTGTACATCCCTAGCAGGCCTGCCAAAAATCTCCACAGCCCCGCTGAAAGCATGCCTCAATGCGGCAGCAAGACTCCTTACCGGATCGAGGAAATTCGACCACATCTCCCCGCATCTAAAAGCATTAAACTGGCTACCATACGAAGCCAGAATCCATTTCAAAATGGCATGTGTCACCCACAAAGCTCTTCACTACAAAACACCCAAATACCTGGCCCAGAAGATTGAGCTGTCTGGTGGAGACAGACCAGTAAGAAGCGCGAATCTGCTGATGCTGAAACCACCTATCTTCAGGAAAAAGAAAACTTATGACAGAGCGTTCACAGGGGCAGCCCCCAGATTATGGAACTCGCTTCCTCCAAGTATCAGAAAAATCACAGACACGACAAGGTTCAAAAGGGAAACTAAGATCTTCCTAATGAGCAAGTTCCTGACATAAAAAAGATGTGATCTAGTCGTCACCAAGAATCTGGAGGAGACTCAATCCTGGAGGAGACTCAGTCCCCTGAGCCGGGAAGAAGATCTCACTAATAAAGAGCAATGATGAGCACGTTGTACAGGAACACTGACTTTCCCATACAAATCCTTGGTCATATGCCAGGAGTTTCTATTGACTTATATCGATACTACCCCATCTCAACGAGAAATGTTTACTAGTTAGCTCGACACGTATTTACAGTATTTATATGGTAATCTCAGGTTATACGACACTTATATACCTCAATCAATATATTATTGAGAATGTTTATGTTATTCAAGTATAAGACACCCTAGACTTATCTACCTCACTCATTCTATTAGCTGTAATTGCTTTATATCTGAAGTACAGCTCTACATAATGTATAACTTTATGTGAAGCGCTCTGATACCCACGGGTCAAGTTCGCGCTATATAAAACTCTCTAAATAAAATAAAATAAATAAAATAAACAAATGCGAACAAATAACCCTGTTCGCAAGCAGAGAGAAGTATCAGACGACTCAGGCTTAAGCTTGATAGCACAAATACGAAATGGGGACACTAATGAATGAACAGAAACAATGTGGGGCCTGGCAAGAGACAGAAATATGGCTAACCTAACCGGAGACCTCCTTATGTAGAATTACAGTCTTTACCGAATTATGATGCCCCCGGGGTACAAAAAGACGTACTAGAGTGGAGTGGCATCTACTCCCACCAAGCCAATAAGCTAGAATTTGATCACTGATGCCAGGCGGGGATTGGCCCACGCACCAACGAGTTCCAGGGGTGGGCGACAGGCACTCTGCAATGTTGGGGAGGTGGGTGGTTGTGGATCCGCCATGCAGGGAGGCAGGGAGGGGGGTTGGGCTTATTCAAGTTGGGGATAGGGGAACTTAAATTATGTTCTAGCTCAGTCATTGCGACCGGGAGGGAGAAAAGCCCAGCGATCCTGGGTCTGAAAAAGAGCGATGTGGGGGATTCTTGGTCCTGGCCTAGTCATGGAATGGTCGCCACACACATAATCCAATATTTCGCAATCCACATAACTTATATATATCACTATGGATAGTAGGACACGAAGGGCTCTCCAGTTCCTCACCTGGAATGTGATTGACTTGGAGACAAACTCAAACTGGAGATAATCCTTCAGTATCTGAAACGCCAGACGCCCGAGATAGTCCTATTGCAGGAGACACACCTTGTCAGTAATACCTGCCAGGCTCAATTAATCAATCAATTAATCAGGGAATTGTAAGCGCACTACTCATCCATGAGGGTCTCAAGGCGCTACGCGGGGGGGTCAGCAGTTCCATTCAGTCTAACAGCCAGGTCTTGAGAGCCTTCCTTAAGGTGTTCAGGAAGGGGCTGTGTCTGATGTTGATCAGGAGCTTGTTCCAAATCTTTGGCGCAATGTTGAAGAAAGCTCTTCCCCCTGTTCTGGCTCTGCGGATGCACAGTGTTTAGGCGAAGGGGTGGTTGGTGGATCGGAGGCTTCTTTTGGGTATGTGGAAGGTGATCTTCTCATTGAGGTATTGAGGTCCGGTGTTGTGGAGGCATTTGTAGGCGTGGGTGAGTATCTTGAAGGTGACTTTCTTCTCGTCTGGGAGCCAGTGGAGGTTGCGCAGGTGCTGGGTGATATGTTCCTTTCGTGGGATGCCGAGGACGAGTCTGGTTGCGATGTTCTGTATCGTCTAGGCTCTAGATCGATGGGGATATAAACTCATACCCCATGCAGGGTTCACCTCTGGCTCCCGTGGGACAGGCATTCTTATCCATAAGAACTGCCCATACATGATCCATAAAACATGGGTGGATACCCAGGGCAGATTCGTGACTGCTACAGGTATATGGGAAGGGAAACCTCTTAGCGTAATGTCCATCTATGTTCCCCCTAACCTACAACAAACAACGTTAGCGGACCTCAGTAAATTCATTCTAGATCTGCCTTTGGTGACTTTGGTAATAGGAGGAGACTTTAACCTGACGGTGAATGGAATGATTGATCGACTGCCCCCACGGTGGCACACCCCACAATAGGTCAAAATTAGCAGACTTCCTCTCAGTCCTTGGCCTTGTCGACATCCGGAGACACCTTAACCTGATGACCCACCAGTTCACCTTCCACTTGGGAGCCCATGATAGTCAGTCATGTATAGACTACCTATTGACACACACTGTGGATGCCCCTAGTTTCGTTAAGGCCTGATGTCTGGCGAGAGGACTCTCCGATCATTCCCTAGTCCTAGCCCGGAAGACATTGGAACGTCAACCCAGACGCACAACCCTCACTATTAATCAATGGTCACTAAAAATCCCACATATAAAAAACTGAATTGCTCAAGGACACTGATTTATACTTCTCTGTGGCTTCACTGTAATCCCTATGGGCTGAATTTGGGGCTGTCATAAAAGGCAGAGCACTTGCACATTGATGGTGGGGCATAAAAAAGAATTGACAAGATTCATAGAAACTCTTGAGGGAGAGTTCCTGGAACAGGAGAGGAAAATAGCTCTTACTAATGACGAGTCAGCCAAACAAACCCTAGACATTAAGAAGCAAGACTACAAACAGTTTCTGACAGAGACAGCTAAATCCAGGCAAAAGACCGTATACCATAAGATATACAAACATGGGGAGAGGACAGGTAAGCTGTTGGCCTGGCTTAAGAGGCTGGATCAGGCTAATCTTTGGGTCCCCCTCTTAAGGGGAGCATGGGGAGAAGACATACTAGACCCGCATGAGATAGCAGAGGCATTTGCCTCCTAGTTTGACACAATATACACATTCACTACCACAACCTCCGCTCTTGACTCAAGAGACCTCCTGGCTACTACCCCAGTCGTATGCCTCTCTACCGAAGAGCGGGAGTCTCTAGAGGGAGACCTAACAGAAGAAGAACTACAAGCTGCAATCGAGGATATATGTTCCAGAAAGGCTATGGGACCCAACGGGCTCCCAATTAAGTTCTTCAAGCTAACGGCCACCAAGTTGAAACCCTATCTCCGAGACATTAGGTGAGATTAGACTTACCTCGATAGTGGTGATACACAAACAGGACAAAGCAGCAGAGGAGTGTAGTTCATACCGACCCATCTCACTGCTCACTCCAGAGGCGAAAATCATCACTAGAGCATTGGCAAACAGGCTTATTCCCATAATTAATCAATTAGTACATCCCGACCAATCAGGCTTTATGTCAGGTCGAAACACTGCCCTCAACCTCCCTCGTCTGCATGGGGTGTTGGGGAGGACAGGCACGATTCAAGAGGATGCTGCTCTACTGTCACTCGATGCCAAGATGGTATTCAACATCACTGAATGGCCCTACCTATTCACTGTATTGGAGTGCATGGGTTTCGGCCCTAACTACATAAAATGGATTAAGCTTTTCTATGCAGACCCAAAAGCACAAGTAGTAGTCAATCAATTGCCATACGCCCGACAAATCCAATTGAGTAGCGGACCCCGTCAAGGTTGTCCCTTGTTGCCTCTTATTTTCGCTCTGGTTTTAAAACCACTGGCGACATGGGTGAGGGGGGACCCCCTGATACGGGGGTTAAAATGGACAGAACACCACGAAGATAGAATCTCCCTCTATGCAGACGATATACTATTATATATAGCAGCCCCAAAAGCATCAATCCATTGCATCATTCACATATTCCGGATTTTTCGCAAACATACAGGATATGCCATAACTGGACTAAATCCATATTATTTCTGATCCAAGGTCCAGTGCCAAAACTACCACAAGGCTGTGAGGTCCCCGTGGCAACTGAGGGATTCCAATTCTTGGGGCTTTTTGTGACCCCCCAACCCATTGCCCTTCTATAACACCAATCTACAGGGCCCCTTAACCCGCCTGCCCGGCTCCTCACTTATGCCACCCACACGTACGCGCAGCGTTGACGCGCAGCGGGCGCGCCGATTGTGCGCCGAAGGCGCGCCAAAGGCAAGCCCATCTGCGCCCGTCCGCGCCTGGCCCGCGCCCAGCGCCAGGACCCCTGGCCCCCGCCGAGGCAAGACCACCCGACGGACCTACGACGCCGCCGCCCTGACCGCACTCATCACCGGACGGAACCCCGCCTGCTACCGAGCCACCCCGAGACGCACCCACGGACCCTTCACCTGCCAAGCCTGCAAGTTCACCTGCCTCCGGACCTGCACCGCAGCCACCAAGCCAAGCACCAACAACAGCCACCTCAAGTGCATCCTGCTCAACACCCGCTCCATCCACAGACACGCCATCGAACTTTGGAACCTGCTCGACACAACCTCACCAGATGTCGCCTTCCTCACAGAAACCTGGATGAACGCCTCCTCTGCACCCGACATCGCCATCGCCATCCCAGACGGATACAAGATCACCCGGAGAGACCGCGTCAACCAGACTGGAGGAGGCATCGCCATCGTACACAAGAACACCATCCGCATCAAGACCGACTCCAACGACACCTTCCCCGCCGCCAAGCACCTCCACTTCCAGATACACACCGACCCAAAGACGACCCTCAGAGGCACCCTCGTCTACAGACCCCCGGGACCACGCACACAATTCAGCAAAGACATCACGGACTTCATCAGCCCGCACGCCCTCCCCTCCACTGACTACATCCTCCTAGGGGACCTCAACTTCCACCTGGAGAACATCAAGGACCGCAACACCGCCGCCGTGCTGGACAACCTCGCCAACCTCGGACTCAAGCAACTGGTCAACACCCCCACCCACTACTCCGGCCACACGCTTGATCCCGTCTTCTCTTCCAGCAAGCACATCACCTTCAGCCACTCCACCGGACTTCACTGGACCGACCACAGCTTCAAAAGAACGATGACCCACCACCACCCGCAACAGGTTCCTCACAGAAGCTGGAGCAAGATCACCGCAATGCAGCTCACCACCTCCCTCAGCCAGAACCCACCCGCCAGCACAACGGACCCCAAGGAAGCAGCCCGCAACTTCACGCAGTGGCTGACCGCCTGCGCCGACGACCTCGCGCCACTGAAGAACCCTCCCAGCAGACCCAGAAGCAAGAAAGCCTCCTGATTCACCGACGAACTCAAGGACTCCAAGAAGAACTGCCGCACCCTCGAGAAAGCCTGGCTCCTCGACCAGACCACAGACAACATGACCGCCCTCAAACACGCCACCTGCAAGCACCACCAGCTTATCTGCACCACCAAGAAGACATCACTGAAGGAACGACTGGACAACAACGCCCACGACAGCAAGGAACTCTTCAGCATTGTTAAGGAGTTCTCCAAACCCAGCACCGGCAACAACGACATCACTCCTTCACAAGATCTCTGCGACTCACTCGCCTCGTTCTTCCACCGCAAGATAGCCGACATCCACAACAGCATCGGCGCACCATCCACACACCCAACCGTCGAACCAACGCCCCCCACCGCCACCCTCCGCACCTGGACCACGGTGACCACCGAAGACACAGCCCGCACGATGAACACCATCCACTCCGGATCTCCAACCGACCCCTGCCCCCACCACGTCTTCAACAAGGCCGACTCCATCATCGCACCCCATCTCCGGGACGTCGTCAACACCTCCTTCAACACCGCCACCTTCCCGGAGAGCTGGAAGCATGCCGAGCTCAGCGCCCTACTGAAGAAACCAACAGCGGACCCCACCGACCTCAAGAACGTCCGCCCCATCTCGCTCCTCCAGTTTCCTGCCAAAGTCATCGAGAAGACCGTCAACAGACAGCTTGCCGCCTTCCTCGAGACGAACGGATCACTCGACCCATCGCAGTCCGGTTTCCGAGCCAACCACAGCACCGAGACCGCCCTCATCGCAGCCACCGACGACATCAGAACCCTGCTCGACAACGGGGAAACAGCGGCCCTCACCCTCCTGGACCTCTCTGCAGCGTTCGACACAGTCTGCCACCGCACCCTAGTCCAACGCCTCAGCAACATCGGTATCCAAGAGAAGGCACTGGAGTGGATCACCTCATTCCTCGCCGGAAGAACACAGAGAGTCCGCCTCCCCCCGTTTCGATCCGAGGCCACCAAAGTCATCTGCGGCGTACCGCAAGGATCATCACTCAGCCCCACCCTCTTCAACGTCTACATGAGACCTCTTGCAGCCATTGCACGCCAACACAACCTCAACATCATCTCCTACACCGACGACACCCAACTGATCCTCTCCCTCACCAGAGACCCCGCCACCGCCAGAACGAGCCTACACGAAGGGATGAAAGACGTCGCCGAGTGGATGAAGAACAGCCGCCTGAAACTGAACTCAGACAAGACGGAAGTCCTCATCCTGGGACCATCGCACTCCGCCTGGGACGACTCCTGGTGGCCCCCCGCCCTGGGCACCACTCCCAAGCCAACAGACCACGCACGCAACCTGGGCTTCATCCTGGACTCCTCCCTCTCGATGACCAGACAAGTCAACGCCGTCTCCTCATCATGCTTCAACACCCTACGCATGCTCCGCAGGATCTTCAGATGGATCCCGACCGAAACCAGGAAGACGGTCACCCAGGCACTCGTCACCAGCCGACTGGACTACGGAAACACCCTCTACGCGGGAAACACAGCCAAGCTACAGAAAAGACTCCAATGCATCCAGAACGCCTCCGCCTGACTCATCCTGGACATCCCCCGACGAAGCCACACCTCCAGCTACCTGAGGGACCTGCACTGGCTCCCCGTCAGCAAGAGGATCACGTTCAGGTTCCTCACCCACGCACACAAGTCTCTCCACGACCTGGGCCCCAAGTACCTCAACGACCGCCTGACCTTCTACACGCCCACCCGCCAGCTACGTTCAACAAGCCTCGCCCTCGCCGCCGTACCACGCATCCAAAGAGCCACCACCGGAGGAAGATCCTTCTCCTACCTGGCGGCCAAGACATGGAACACCCTCCCCATCCACCTCCGGCTGACCCAGGACCATCTCGCCTTCAGGAGACAACTCAAGACCTGGCTGTTCGAGCAATAGCAGACCCCTTCACCCAAGCGCCTTGAGACCCTTCCGGGTGAGTAGTGCGCTATACAAATGTTATGATTGATTGATTGATTGCACGCCAATGTTTGACATTGGCGAACCCTCCCCCTGATCCTTCTGGGAAGAGCAGCCCTTTTCAAACTGCTGGCATTGCCTCGTTTTCTGTACGCATTGCAAAATACCCCCTTTATGGTTCCAGACTCCTACTTTATTAATATTGAGAGCTCAGTGCGGAACCGGTTGTGGGACAGTAGGAAACCACACATCGCACTGCAGAAACGGATGAGGGGTTGGCATGATGGCGGTATCGCCTTACCTAACCTTAAAATATACTACTGGGAGTCTCAACTGATGGTAGTCAATCAGTGGATTCACGGCCCACAAGTCAAACCAAGCTATCAAACGGATAGATGGCTAATGGGACAGGGAGGATACTGTAGAACCCTCTATACCAATAGCACCTCACAGGCCCCACGGCCGGCACCAGAGAAACCTGGCACAAGAGAATTACACAAGTAACACCACTCTGGGAGTCAGAGTAGCTTGGCAGACTGAGGTCCTGCCCCGGATTTGACTTGTGGGATTTAATTGGCATCTCATCAGTATGGGATCTGTGGAACAAGAATGGACTGATCTCATTTGCCAATCTACAGAAGGAATACCGATTGGCACATTCAGAAACTTCCAGATACCTGCAAATCAGTCACGCTCTTAAGGCTGCCATTCCCAGTGGGGGTGGGTTCTCCCAGAAGCATCCCCACTTGAAGACAGATTGCTACTAGACCCTATACCCAAGAAAGCCATATCTCTAACCTATCAGAAATTGATTAATACTGACCTGACCTACTAATACGTCTCAGACAACAACGGGAAGTAGATGTGGGGGACTTAGAAGACGAAGGCCTCCCCATGTGAAATAGCATCCCTATGTTATTGAAATTGATTCAACTTAAAATCCTGCATAGTGCCTACCTCTCAGCAGGAGCTCTGGTCAAAATGGGGAAGAGAACAGACACAAACTGTCTCTGTCACTGCTCCCAGGAGGGAACCTTCTTTCACACGCTCTGGAACTGTCCAGCTGATTAGCCATTCTGGGCGGGAGTCACATCCAGACTAGAAGAGGTGGGGGGAAAAACTCACTGCCTCCCCGAAGCTTTGCATACTTAATATATGGGAAGCCATTAACCTAACTCACACTGAACAATACTGGGTCTCATTGGGGTTGGCCCTCGCCTAACGAAACCTTGCACAAAAATGAGGAGTAGAGGAACTACCATCAATGGGGAAGTGGGAAGCTGACATGGACAGATCCATGGTAGCAGAAAAAGACTGGTCTTCATAAACAGAGGTTGCCCAAAAAAGTGGGATTGAAAGTGGGGGGCATGGAATACATATCAGGGCGAGATCTGCACGTCTCCCACAATTGAATTGCACTGGAGAGAATGAAGGCGGCAGGGCCTCGCGGATGGAGGGAAAGGTACACAATGAAGCAGAGATTGGCTAGGACTGAGATACCCAATGTAATGAACACCTTTGTGGTGCGTGAGCTCTATTATACCACTTGCTGTAATGCTGAGCTTTTATTTGTTTTGTCTAATAAAAACGAGTTAAAAAAAAATCAGATATCTAGGGATGAAAATAACCCAGACACTTGAGGAAAAAGCTACATCTAAAATGACTAGAGTAGCTAAGGAAATCAGCTTACAGCAGCTGAAGTGGAGGGGCCCCACTCTAAATATATACGACTGAGCAAATTTTATGAAGATGAGGATCCTCCCAAAACTGATCTTTTGCGTTTACTGTATCCCATTTATTTTATATAAGAAAACTATAAATAGATTGCAAGGAGAAGTGAGTTCCTTTATTTGGGGGTATAAGATACCTAGACTTTCCTGGAAAAAGTTTAGGAACAAAGAGCCCCCCGCTTAGTGTTACCGAACTTTGAACTATATGCTTATCCTTTTCAGTTTCAGAACTTCCTCATGTTAAGGTCAGCCACAAAGCATTCAACTCTGGAGTACCTCTTTACAGCTTTGTCAATTGAGCATGGACATAAAGAGTTTCTCTTGAAATTTGGTAACCCCAAGTAAAAAAAAAAGATTAAAGGTATTAATGGCCCTCTCAGTATGGTGTGCCATAAAGAAAGTCTGTGGAATCCCTTTTAGCTCTAATAATTAACAGATTTGGGATTCCTCCTTAAGGTGGCTGGAATACAAACTTGTGTAGATCTCATATCTGGATCTCAGGTAATCTCCTGGCAGGAGATTTCCGACAAAACTAGAGGCTCAATTTCTAGATTTAAATACCTCCAAATCGATTCTTAGATTTTGGCTCAAACATAGACAAGAGAGGAGAATGGGAGAATTCTCCTTACCATTTAGGAAAGAAGTAGCATATTGGTACAGTTAAATCATCAAAGCCAAGCAGCCAGGCTGCCTAATCTACTTTGGGAAGATACGGTCCCGCTCTCACTTCTTGAAAATGTTTGGCTCAAATCTTTTAGAATATTATAAGACATATTCAAATCTGCTTACTTAAAGCGCTACCATTATTTTTACACTGCATAAGCTGTATTGGTCGCCTAAAAAGTTGACAAAAATCACTAAACAAACACAACTTTGTTTAAAGTGCAAAATACCGCAGGCGGATGATAAACACCTTTTTAGTGCATGCCCAAAGCTCTTTTTGTTAGGGCAGTACGTCAGAAAATATTTGTCTGGAGTTTTCAACCAGCAGGTGAAGTTAACTGATACTCTAATTCTTTTCGGTATTGACCTGAGCTTTCTGGGAGCCTAAATAAGGCAGAGAAGCAGTTGCTCTTTTACATGATCCTAGCAGGGAAATAAAAAAAAAAGTTTTTGGCACATCCTCCCAGTGGAGTCCACTGGTCTAGAGCAGTCAATCAGGTCTCCCAGATGGACATGGTAGTTAGTCAGAGAAGAATGCAAACTCTCTGGGCAATCCTATAGACTCCAATGATTACACAACTGTTGCACAGAAGGTGGTAAAATCCGTTCAGTGCAAAAGAAACAATTGATGGACGGAATGCTGGACAATGCACACATACACCCCCAGTCACAAGGATCGGGTTTTAATCCATCATTCGTTTGCTCATTACACCACTCCAGTTTGGACCCAGACATATGCAAATCAGTCTTGATCCTGTTCCTTATGGGAACAGTCCAGCCCGAATTGCCAAGCCAGGACCTCCCTGGACCAGGCACAAGCATCCTGAGACTGTTTTCAGGGCATCGCCCTTCATCAGTCAGGCTAGCTTGAATCCAGTGGTGTAATGAGCACGCGACACACGTCTGGGCAAACCCTTCCCACTTAGGGCGACATTTGCAAAAGAAACAATTGATGGAGGGAATGCTGGACAATGTAAACATTCACGTCCGGTCACAAGGATCTGGGTTTAATCCATCCTTCTTTTGCCCACCACGCCACCCCAGTTTGGACCCAGCCATATGCGAATCAGTCTTGACCCTGTTCCTTATGGGAACAGTCCAGCCTGAACTGCCAAGCCAGGTCCCCCTGGACTGGAAACAAGCATCCTAGGACCGGTTTCAGGGCATCACCCATCATCAGCCAGGCTAGCTTTAATCCAGTGGTGTAGTGAGCATGGGACCCACGTCTGGGCATACCCTTCCCACTTAGGGCCACATATGCAAAAGAAACAATTGATGGACGGAATGCTGGACAATGCAAACATTCACCCCTAGTCACAAGGATCTTTGTCTAATCCATCATTACTTTGCTCACCATAACACCCCAGTTTGGACGCAGACATATGCAAATCAGTCTTGACCTTGTACCTTATGGGAACAATCCAGCCCGAACCACCAAGCCAGGTCCTCCGTGGACTGGAAACAAGCATCCTGGGACTGTTGTTAGGGCATCACCCTTCATCAGTCAGGCTAGCTTGAATCCAGTGGTGTAGTGAGCATGCGACACACGTCTAGGCAGACCCTTCCCACTTAGAGCGACATATGGAAAAGAAAGAATTGATGGACAGAATGCTGAACAATGCAAACATTCACGCCCAGTCACAAGGACCAGGGTTTAAACCATTCTATGCTACTGTCAGCCAACTGCCGACAGGGGTACTCCCTCCATGGAGCTGCCAACGAACGTTGGCCGGCGCAGCCCCGCCCACCCTTTAGAACGCCCGCTCTGCGGCGGAATGTTCACCGCGGTAAACAGGTTAATCCATCATTCTTTTGCTCACCACACCACCCCAGTTTGGACCCAGCCATATGCAAATCAGTTTTGACCCTGTTCCTTATGGGAACAGTCCAGCCGGAAC
Source organism: Lissotriton helveticus (assembly GCF_964261635.1). Taxonomy (NCBI): domain Eukaryota; kingdom Metazoa; phylum Chordata; class Amphibia; order Caudata; family Salamandridae; genus Lissotriton; species Lissotriton helveticus. The sequence goes on along the minus strand of NC_136067.1, from coordinate 592,026,158 downwards.
TGCCAAGCCAAGTCCTTCCTGGACCTGAAAAATGCATCCTGGGACTGGTGTCAGCTTGAATCCAGTGGTATAATGAGCATGAGACCCACGTCTGGGCATACCCTTACCACTTAGGGTGACATATGCAAAATAAACAATTGATGGACGGAATGCTGGACAATGCAAACATTCACCCCCAGTCACAAGACCTGGGCTGGACTGTTCCCATTGGGGGCAGGGTCAAGACTGATTTGCATATGGCTGGGTTCAAACTGAAATGGCATGGTGAGCAAAAATGCAATGGATTTAGTCCCAGATCTTTGTACTGGGGTGAATGTACGGCATTGTTCTGCATTCTGTCCATCAATTGTTCTTTTTGCATTTGTCACCCCGAGTGGGACGGGTATGCCCAGATTTGGGTCCCGTGCTCTCCATGCCACTGAAGTCAAACTATCCAGGCTGATGACGGGGAAACCCCGAAACCGGTCCTGGGATGCTTGGTTCCAGTTCAGGGAGGACCAGACCTGGCAGTTCGGGCTGGACTGTTCCTATTGGGCGCAGGGTCAAGACTGATTTACCTATGGCTAGGTTCAAACTGCAATGGCATGGTGAGCAAAAAAACGATGGATTGAGGCCCAGATCTCTGTACTGGGGTGAATGTATGACACAATTCTGTCCATCAATTGTTCTTTTTGCATTTGTCACCCCGAGTGGGACGGGTATGCCCAGACATGGGTTACGTGCTTTTCATGCCACTGGAGTCAAGCTATCCTGGCTGATGACTGATTTGCATTTTGCTGGGTTAAAACTGAAATGGCATGGTGAGCAAAAAAACGATGGATTTAGGCCCATATCTCTGTATTGGGGTTAATGTATGACATTGTTCTGCATTCTGTCCATCAACTGTTCTTTTTGCATTTAACATCCGTTCAGTAACACATGTATCCAAATAGATGACATAGCTATGGTCACTATATGATTGACAGTGAAATTAGGATAAACAAAAAAAATGGATGGCGTAAATATGCTGGATAAAATCATGCAAGATCATCATTAATAACCAAATAGATTAGCACAAGTATGGAATCCATTTCTGAAGCCTGACAAGCAGAAAAAATATAACCATGCAAAAGATGGGATAAGATAACATACAGACTACACTACAAATAAAATACCGCAAAACTACATTCAGAAGATGAACGATAATTAAATAACCTAGAGTTCAATAGAGAACCGAGGCTATACAGGAGAAGGTATACGGGTATACGGGAGAGTAGACCGGAGATAGGAAGAGAGGATACTCAACAACAAAAAACGTAAGTAATAACATCACAACTATGTAGTACGTGGGATAAAAAAACATACACTTCTCTAACATGAACTGCACTCATACTCATGTCCTTGTGCAGTTAGGTGAGTTGGGACACAGCATAGATAGTTTTTGATATAAAAAAGCAATTATAGGTCATGAGGGAAATTTGGGGGTTACAAAGAAGGTGGTTCGGGGGAAACATAGAAGAAAACATATGCCAAAAAGTTGAATTACGACTACTGTCTCATGTTAAGTTTAAGAAAGTCATTTTCCCAGACACATGAACGGAGCTTGAGAGTGTTTGATGTTAATAATTATAATACAATACACAGGTGTTGTATATTGTTTCACTCATCACTGCTTTTTCGTTCACCATTCTTTTCAAATTTCATATAAAGTGTTAACAGAAAGCAAAAAGATACACAAATGCCTTCCTACCTTTTTCGCTGACACTTTCACTTTCTATTTCCACATCTTCCCAACTTGTATATTCTGGTGTTGACACTCCCTCTTCCTCTGAACTACTGACTGACATTTGCCTCTTTTTTCCTCCTCTTTTTGATCTATTAGGCTTTGGTGGGGATGGTCGTACTGATTCTGACTGATCAGAACTCAGTGAATCATTTCTCAACATGGACTCCATTTTTTCACGCTTTGTTTTCCTCATGATAACAGCAGTGCCTGGTTCCAGACGGCTCTGCTTTTTTAAGGAATCATGGTTTTTGGAATCTAAGTGCTCTGGAGGAACAGGACTGTGTCTAGGAGTTGGAGGACTATGATTGGGCAGTTGTTTAGAAACTCTTCCATTGACAGTCCTATCAATAGAGTAGGATCTTTGATTATCACAGTTTTTATCCTGAGCTCCTGGAGATGGTGAGTGTTTTCCTAACGTGTTTATAGGCACCTCTACTTCATCCATTTCTGTGTTTAGTAAAGACGCATCACTATGCCGCCTTTCGTGCCGGGCCTTGGAAACTTTGGCATGCATGCGCATTTTCTGTTCCTCAGGATGCGTTTTCACTGGATACCTTGCGAGGTTCGGATCACTGCTGTACCTTGCTTGATATTCTTCTGCTCGCCTTCTTTTTTCCTCATCGGTGATCTTACCATCCTCCAGCTTTTCAGGCATGTCCTGATAGTCCTGTGACCTCCCTTTTTCCAATCTCCTGCTCTCCCGCCTTTCTTTATGTTTCCGGTCTTCTGCATGTCCCCCGCCCTGCTGAGGTGAGAATTTTGGCACTCGTTTACGCTCACTTTTAAGATTGCCTTTTCCATTTTGCTCAGAAGCCATTGTTTCCTTCCTGTGGAGAGACAATAAGTGTGTTACTAGATATGGTCTAATGTATACTGTTTTTTATTGATCTCAAAGCTGTTTTTATGCTAATTATATCTTTACACAACACAAAATTGCTGAAACCAATGTATTACTTGTTGTTAGGGACCATACATTATAAGTAAATTGCGTTCCTATGTATGCAACCAAAACACTCAATAGGTTTGTCAAACAGCATTCAACAAAGAATTATTGTGAAACAGTATTACCAAAAAAGGTGGGTCAGGAATTTGCCTTAACTAGTACAATAGCCCACATATAAAGATGCTCATACCCCCAGTAATAACACTCCTGAACTGTAGGATAAGTTGGTGGTGTTCTAATGCCAGATGGGGTTTTGTTCTGCATTCCGGCGGTGTAGGCTGAGAAGGCTTGTTCGCCTGTTTTCTTCTTCCTGCAGTGTTTAGTCACTAATACTTCATAGTTCCCCAGCGATCTTATACAGCCAACCTGTAAGTTCTCTGCTTGCCCTCAAGCTCTACCCTTTTGCCAACCCACTAACTTCTCAGCAGGATCTCCAGGACCAGATCTATCCCAACACCACAGTCCTGGGCCCTGTTCCCCCGGGTCCTCCTCCCAAACCACAATATCGCTCTTCCACACTTCAATTGAATCTAGACTCACTGAGAGTCACAGGAATCCTGAGAAGATCGGTAATGCCCGTGACCAATCTACCACCTTCCTCACAAGGCAGCCTTCATACCTCCCTAACAAATGAATCTACACAATTTTTATTGCTCCTCTCCCAAGCTCCTATAATCCTACTTCGTCAGACCACACTGACTCTCTGGAACAAATCCAAACAATCCCTTCAAACCCACTCAGAGAACCTAGAACCAACACCATAACTGCTAACAATTCAATACTCATGCAAACCTCCATCACTCAGTCTACATCAGTTGATACTATCTCTCATATGAAATGCATGCTACTCATTTGCAGATCAGCTGATAAACCCGCAGTGGGCATCGATGACCTCATTATCACAAATGATCGTGACCTCATAATCCTTACTGAAAGATGGCTTAATAATTCCTCCTCACCTCTCATTAACTTTCTAATTCCCCCAGTCATGACATCAGAAGATTGGACAGATCTGACCGAACAGGGGGAGGTATCACCTGCATCCCCCACAACAATCTAGCAGTCAAACAGTCACAAACTGTTGCTCTTTCCTCATACGAATACCTTTAAATCGACATTGCAAGTAACAAGAGAGCACTATGCAAGCTGCACGCAATCCATCATACACCAAGGAATAACCTACTGTTCATAGAACAAATCATGGAAATTGTCTCCTGCAATGCGGGACAGCCCTGCCCCCAGATCTTCCTTGGAGATTTCAACCCCCACTGGAATGACTGCAATGACTCCGCAGTGATCAGCCTAAAAGACTTCCAAGAGGACCTCTGTCTGATTCAAATTTGTGACAGTCCTACTCACAACAAGGATGCAACCTTAGATCTAATCATGGCCAAACCCAATTCCATTCTCCTTGAATCCATAGTCCACTGTGATTGGACCAACCACCATCGCATCACCATCTTCAACTACTGAATTGCTGATTTCTAATAAGGACCATCCAAAGAAATCTAAACACTGGAAAAGGAGCTTGAGAAATATAAATCTGAATGATCTACAGCCATCAGCAACAACATATTGCCCCCTCCGGCAGAATCACTGGATGTCCATGAACTTACAAACCATTATACAATTCTATAACGAACATTCTGGAATCTATTGCGCCTCTTCAGCTGAAAAGATTACCCACCAAAGACTCCCAAGCATGTTTCAATGCTGGCCTTAATGCAGAAAGTCGCAATTGAAGATTTTCCCCGTCCCTTGTTCACCTGAAGCCGATGAGATAGCATAGGCACACCTATAAGAAACACATCCGAAGCTCAAAAGCAGACTTCTTTAGAAATCAGCATGATAAAGCTAGAAGCCAACCTAAAACATAATTTTAGCTGGTCAAACTTCAATCAACTAGTTATCCCAACCCTACCTCCATTGGATCAAGTCTGCAACCAAGCTGTGAGAATTTTGCCTCCTTCTTCCTGAATAAGACAAAAGACATTAAATTGAGCTAATGGCAGCTTTGGAGCTCATTCCGAATTCTCCACATCCCAGTTTTTCCCCACCTTTGATCGCGGAGCCCCTACCTCTCTCGGGGCCTTCCCCCACAAACAACTCCGTGTGGAGCTCATTCAAATTCTATAATAAAAACGGCATTCTCAAAATTCTCACAGTGCTGAAACCCTCAACCCACTTCAAAGACTTTGCCGTTGAATTTCTTTAATGACTTCAAGTTGTCCCTACTACTACTCTGGACCAAGACTGTAAATGTCTCATTATGTCATGGCACTATCCCAGACTGCCTAAAGTCCAGGTCAGGTAACTCCTATTCTTAAGAAACACATGGCAGATCATCTGGACCTAAACAACTTCCACCCTATCATTAACATTCCGACCCTGGCTAAGCTACTAGAGAAATGTGTTCACATCCAATTAGCCAACCACATAGAACTATTCCAATTGTTGGACCAATTCCAATTGGTCTCCCAACAAGGCCACAGCACTGAATCGGCTCTAACACACACAATTGATGATATGCTAAAAATGCTGGACCTAAATGGATCCTGCCTCTAAATTCTCATTGACCTATCTTCAGCTTTTGACATGCTTAAACAAGTCAGCCTCCTTAACCTTCTGGAATGAAGAAATGGACTATCAGAGTCTGTCCTACATTGGTACACTTCCTTGAGTCACAACAGATCCCAAAGAATCAAGGTTAAGCAGTCCCTTTCCCCTTCCTCCCCTATCATACTGGCGGTTCCACAGGGATCATGGCTCTCACCCATCCTCTTTAACCTGTTCATGGAGCCACTAACGGAAATCCTGAAGCAATCTAACATTCACTATCACATGCACGATGATGACACCCAATTGTACTTGAAAATATCTTCCCCTGAAGATATATGAGCTCTTAACTTTACTCTTCAAAAAACTCAAAACTGGCTTACATGCAACCACTCCAAACTAAATGCAAAAAAACCGGAATTCCTCTGAATTGCCCCACCCAAACAGTCCTCTTGTATTAGAGAATGGATGAAGCAACTGACAGCTCCTAACTGCCTGCCACATATGATAGACAACACAAGATCACTTGGAATAACTAAAGGAGCCACCTCCCAAATGAACATCCTAAGGAGAATCAACCCCTTCCTCTCCTTGGACGACTTCAAATCAGTTGCTCAATTCCTAGTCATTTTCAGGTTGGACTATGGAAGCTCAAACTTCTGTGGCCTACCTAGATCAATGCTGGCCCCCTTTAAAGGCTTCTTTTAACTCTGCTGCTAGGCTCATCACAGGATCTAAACAAGCATTTGCAAACAATAGGTCTCCCATTAGGAAAGTTTGAGCTATCGGTATTGTAAATGACAATTTTTTTATTTATATGTTGGTTTTGAAAATAGCGAAATTAATAGCTTTGTCATTTACAATGCCAATAGTTTTAACTTTCGCAAATGTGACACCTATAGCATTTGTAATGCAATATGTGTTGTATTTACGTGACTTAAATGTATTGATATTACAAATAACAATGGCTTTTAATTTTTGTAATAATTAATACTTAAATAAAAGTTATTGTAATTTATAATGGCAATAGCTTAAACTTTTGTAAATAACTTTTGTGAAGATTATGTTCAGTGTATTTTATTGTGACGAAAATCCAAGAACAGAAGTGAAACATTAACATCTTTTGGTGACATTTGTAATAATTATTAATCACTAAATGGGGGGGGGGGCCTAGGGAATATTTAACGATCAGCCTATGCCACAGCCCTACTAACTAGTTAAACACCAACCAAAAGTAGCAAGGGGTCAAACTGGGGAAAAAAGAGAAACAGTGTGTTGGTATACCAAAGGCGAAATCAAACAAAGGGCACTCCCCAAAAGTTAGAGATGTTCCCATCAGAATCCCAACCTGTACCGCCCCACATCATTTGGGAACAGTTGAAGTCACAAATGGGAAAGGTTACCCAGAGTATGATTTGGCAAGTCCTAGCCAAACCTATCATTCGAGTCCCATTGTGTATAGAATGTTGAATCAGTTACAGGTGGTATCTGAAAAGCAGTGCTAAATAGTGAAAAACAATAAGTGTTAAAGTGACATGATATAAAATTGGGTAAAGTCGAGGAAAATCATTTTAATGGGGACCTCCCTTTCCCAACATTAAAAACAGTGCTACTTTTGGTTGGTGTTTGACATTTGTAATAAAGCTTGAAACATTGAGAGAACATATTTGAACTAGTTGTTGTTGAATGGTTGCACAGATTGATGCTGTGGTGCCCCTGAGTGATGCTGTGGTGAGGGCGATAGAGCGAGGGCGATAGATAGGACATGGATCGGGATGCAACACAGAAGGAGGGAGGGAATGTGGGAGGCAACACAGAGGGAGGGTGGGTGGTAGGCAACACAGAGTGGGGGAGGGCGGTCAGTAGGCAACTCAGAAGGAGGGCGGAGGCAGCACGGAGGGAGGGTAGACAGGATGCAATACAGAGGGAGGGCAGTCAACGGTAACACGGATGTAGGAAGGGCGGTTGGGTCGAAACACGTTTCAGCAACAGGGAAGGATGGTTGGTGGGAGCCAACAGTGAGAGATAGGCATCAGTGATGGAGGGTGGGTGGTGTTAGGAATTAGGCTGGGGTTTTGCAGTATGTAGTCCTGTCTCAATTTCCATGCACATTTGGTCACATGACTACCTCAGCATTCAAATGGGAGTGTCTGAGTGGGAGCTGGTGCTTGTTATCTATATTGTTGATGCCCACCAGAAGGATCGTGTTTGTTGGAGTTTTCGAAGCCCCCTTCCCTCCCCTCTCCTTATCTCTGTGAGGATCGAGGTTTTGTTTTTGGGACATTCCTTATTTCCTGTCGGCTGTTTGGATCGTGTCAGACAGACTTTTGGGGCCAAAATGAAATCTCATCAGGCATACTTTGGAGTTGTGATGGGAGCTAATTTCAGATCGAGGTGACTCGAATGGCGACGGAGGAGCTGCCAGGTCTTTTTTTTATGTCATGGGACAACTAACCGATGTGCATCCTGGAGCTCAAGTCCTTTGGAGGGCAGTAATCTCGGATCCTGGCGTTTCAACTCCAGGGAAGGCTCGGTATGCAATTGTTAGGACATTAAATGTGATCCTTTTGCTCACCAGCATCCAGTCTAGTTGTTCTTGGTACCAGGACAGGGAGGGGAGGGGTGCATATGAATTTAAATAGAAGGTGGACTGAGGTGTTCTGTGCCACGTGGAGGCAGTGTTTTAAATACTCCAGTACCCCCAGATAAAGAACATTTGAGTAGGCCAACCTGGATAGAATCAGCGCCTGGACCATAGTTTTTCTAAGAACTTTAACATTTTTAGTATCCCGAAGTAGGATTTCTCCACAGAGGAAATCTGGGCTTTAAAAGAGATGTCCAGCAAATATCCATTCTAAATTCCTCACCACTTCCATAGTAGGGAGAAGGGGGGTGGAGAAAGAGTCTCTTAGCTAGCTTACGAGAATTTCTGCCTTGTCGGTGTTGCATTGTAGGTTAGGGTCTCTCAGCCAATTCATACCTGCCTTTGTGCATGTTGAAAAGGTCTCCGCAGCTGAAGCAGAGTCATCCTCGTAGGTGAGTAATATCGTCCGCATACGAGACTATTTTGGTGCCGTAGGATTCCACCGAGAAAGCGAGGGGAGACACAAATGTTAATGAGAGCGTGGCTCAATGCAGATTCCTGCAGCACGCCGCATTTTTGTTTCTTTACATCATAATGATGGGGCTTCCTTGAAACTGCCTTTTTACTTGGGTTCAAAAAAAGAATGGAACCATGTCAGAGCAGATCCTTTCACCTCAATTGTTGCAAGATGTTGGAGGAAATATAGTCTGAAACAGTATCAAAAGCTGCTGAGTGGTCTAGGAATGATGGTGACATTATGGCCAAGATCAAGATTCATCTTAATAGATTCTTACATTTCCAACAGGACAGTTTCTGTAATAGGACGTGCTCTGAAAACAGATTGTGAGGAATGTAGAGGATTGAAAGCCTCCAAAAACACAAAGAGCCATGTGTTCATTTGTTTTTAGGATTTCTGAGGCAGCTGGCAAGAGGGAAATTAGTAAGAAACTTGAAAGAATCTGTGTCCACGTGCTTTTTTATTGTACATTAAAAAAAAAAAAAGATGGATGACATTAGCCTTTTTCCAAGATTTCGGCAGTATGCCCGACTGCACAGAGGCTGCGAATATCTTACGAGAGACTGGGCAGATAATGTCTGCTATCTGCCTCAGCTTGTGTGGAGGATACAGATCTAGTGCAGTCAGATTTACACTTTCAGAAGCAGTCTCCCAACTCTTCCTCAGAAGGTTGTAGGAGTTGTAAAAGTCTGCCCTTTGGAGGTGGCGGCACCGGAATCTGGACTGGTGTCACACTAATAGCCACTTTCAATGTCAGTAGATTCGACTAAATCCTCGTTATTATCTATAAAAAAAGTCACTCAGCCTAATACATACATTCTTATTGACTTCTCAAAATGGGGCAAATATCGTGGGATCAGTAAAGTGTGAGACTAAATTGAAAATCTCTCAGGGACTATTTTTAACTTCATTTACCATTCTAGAATAAAAGCTGCAATGAGCAAGTTTTAGATTCTTATTATAGATGTTCAGAGCTTGTTTATAAAGTAGTTTATCATCCTCCTTATAAATGTCATCTTCAACTTCTTTCCAGTCTTATGCAGGATTTTCTTTCCAAGGTAAATTCAGGGGAGAACTAATGATCCATCGGGGTATGTCTCTTTATTGTAAGATATTTTTCTGGGGCAACCACATCGGCCACGGCAGAAAGCCACATGCCCTCTATGATGTCATCTTTTATGACATCCCCATTTATCAGAAGACTTGAAAAAGTTAAAACTTCCATCAAGACTGGAAACGTTACTTGATTTCGAGCGCGGACTGGGATGACCGGTATATCTGGTTTGCTCGCTTTTTGGCATAAGTAGGGCCAAGAGAAGGGTATTAAATAGTGGTCAGACCAGACTACTAACAAAATGGGAATATTTGACAGAACCAAATCAATGGTACGTCCTGCCTCGGCAGTGGTACCCGTGGATATTAGTGCTAAGTTATGAGCTGCTAATATTTCCACAAAGCACTTGGCCAAAGAGTCCTCAAATTGTCCACATAAAAATTAAAATCTCCTAAGAAAGTGAAGTTCACATAATTAACAATATTAGGCACTAAAGCCTGGTCTAGGGAGTTAATGAATTCTCCTGCACATTCCGGAAGGGGGAGGGGGGGGTTCGATGGTATAAAACCCATAAAAATGAGAGTTGTGAACATCAATCTAATGGAACAAAGTTAAATTACGTTTGAAACTTCAATACTGCCTGTAGGAATGTTAAGTATTTTTTTTCTACATGCTTGACTTCGAAATAACGTTTCAATAACCAACACATGAAAAAATACTAAAATGATGCGAACTATACGGGCAACAGTGTAAGATGTAAAGAAGAAAAAAAAGAACACAGAATGGCAGTGCGTTGCGGAATGAACACAATGTGGCTCAACCAGATTGTAAACTATAAAACATACTATCTTATGTGTTTATAAAACAAAACACAGGTTTGATTCTATCAATTAAGGGGACATGCGTATTAATTTTATGCAACACTATTCATTAATGTTAGTGTTATGGGTTTTATATGTTCTTGCAGGTTGTGCACAGTTCTGTATAAAAGTGAATTCTGCCTTAGGAAGAAGGGGCTCTTAAAAATTCTTTAGGGGCAATATAAACAACAAGCAAACTCACCGCCGCAGCCCGGCTTCAACAGGAAGCCAGGCAACCTTTGTTGGGACGGGGACGGGGCCGGACAAATACAGGAAGCAGGCGCTCCTGTGCCCGCCGGAAGATTTCCGTCTTAGCTAGCGGGGCTCCCGTGCTCGTGGAGAGCCCCGCGGCCCCCGCCTGTTAACGAGAATGACCCGCTGGCTGCCGAGGGACACGCAAGAAGAACCTGGTGAGAGGGGTGTGGAGTAGGGTGTGAGGGGGATGTGTGCGCGTGTGTCTGTGTGTGCGCGCGTGTGTGTATGCATGTGTATGTATGCGTGTGTGTGTGTTAAAAGAGCCCGATGACTGGTTGGTGGGGGGGGGAGGAGGGTGTGTGTACGCGAGTGTCTGTCTGCCTAGCATGACGCCACTTTCTGACCCACACTGTTTTGTAAACAGCGCGCACACAGCAAGCAGCCAGCAGCAAAAGCGCACTCACAAGGACAAATCTGAGACAGCAGAGGCACGTGGCCGAACGCTGTCTCAGATTCCCAGGAAATTGAAAACAATAGTTGTCGAGCTAGACGCATGCTACGCATGCGCACTCTAGCTCGAACTAAAAATACAACCATCACCCCTGATCTACTGGCTCTAAACTGGCTCCAATTTGAAGCAAGGACTGAGTTAAAAATCGCATGCATAACCCATAAAGCCTTACATCTTAACACCCTGTTGTACCTAGCACAAAAACTGGAGCTTTCTGGTGGCTGCAGAACTTCTAGAAACTCGAGCACTTTATTGCTGAAACAATTGAGCTTTCCCTGGTATTGCCCCGGGAATCTGTAACTAACTGTCCCCTGAAATCAGACTGAATCAGACTGAACCCCTCGCCTGTATCATTTAAAAAGGAAGTCAAAGTGCTACTAATGAACAGGTTCTTGCTCTAAGGTTCTTGCACCTTAGTAGCCTTACACATTGGCCTACATTTGCTATACCCATGTATAGTTCTGGACTCCTATCATCTTGTATATTCTGTGGCGACTTGGTGCTGTTGGTTGCCTCTTGCCTCTTTTTGGGACCAACCACATCTTCTTTTTGGGACCAAACACATCTTGTTTAGCTTGTGATTTTGATGTTTGTTTTACTGTTTCTTCCTCCCTGACATCTTGTAAAGCACTCTGATACACTCGTAGTCATGGGTGCGCTGTATAAAACCTTATAAATAAAATAAAATATAATAATTTTGGATCCCCTGGTCTGGCACTGTCCTCCAGATAGATAGTTTGTTAGCAAGGTCATCTGGGGCTTTGGTTTTGAGGGCTTTGTAAGTGATGCAGCTGACCTTGAACATAATTCGGACTTGTAAGGGATCCAGTGTATAGCCTTTACCACAAGGATGATTTGGTTGGATTGCTTAAGCCCCTTGTTAAGTTGTGCTGGTGCATGAACTATATCTTTCATGGGAGTGAGGATGGTGTCTGGGGTGTAGTTCAGCAGGGTGCTGCCTCCATCCATAGGGGAGGCCAAAGCTTAAACTGTTGTTCTGAAAATAGTTTGCTTTGTTCAGGAGACAGAGTAGGAACCAGGCTGTTTTGGTCTTCTTGGCAATGTGTTCTTGGATTGAGAGGGTCGAGTTGAGCATTAATCCGAATGATTTGGCCTGCTATGCCAGCTAGGGTGAAAAGCAACATATGCACAGGGAACCAGAAGTCACCAGTGGCGGTCCACGTTAACCCCTTCAAGCATAACATTAGTAACTGTGATTCTGTGTCTTAGAACAAGTTGCACCCATCCAGTGACGTGATAATACAAAGTATCTTTTACAGAGAGAAACTTATTGGATACATTTTCTTAATACCGTGAATCCCAAGGGACTGAACGAGAAACTTAAATGTAGTTGTTTTCTTTGAGATATTCGCAGTTGTTTATTAACATGTTGACACCAAGGGACTGAACAAGGACATGTTAACACTTTGCATATTTAAAATGTGTTGATTTATATTGAGTTTGTTTACATTTCAAAACAATTTCATTTTACAGCTTCTATTTTTTCAGTTTCTGAGGAAAGGTTTAAATGCCCAGTTGTATAGATAAAATGAGGAACACCAAAAGAAGATATGTGACATTGAGCAGTAGTAGAAATACGAGTATCATTGTGTTGATAGTTGTTTTTGACTAATATTGTTTAAGTTGTATTCTCTAGGATATATTATTTTTCAGGACATCCTGCACTCTAACATGAGGTGTTTCAATGATAGCCTAATCCGTGGCAGCCGTTCACAATTGGGATACGCACCACCAAAAATGACAAACTTTTCTATTTCTAGTTCTATACAACATGTGACACCTTGGCGCATTGCGCTCTGTGAAATGGTGCTCCGTTCGATGGCGCTTGTAATCTCGCCATCACTATCTGCGTATGCACCAAACACTCATTGAGAACGCTGACTCACAATCACTTCGGGTAAGAAACTTGGTATTATAATTATCTCTTCTCGTAACACCGCGCTACAAGAACGATTCACCAAATATGATTCACCCCTTAGGAAAGAGCTGTGACTTGTGATGGCAATAATATCGAGGAATTTTCACCTTTAACTATTTTTTTCAAGTAAGCACGGTGCACTCAAATTTTTGCTGCCTATAATCACAGGTATCTAGACGTTTTCACTGCAAACGCTCTTATTTTTTCACTTAGGTTGTTTCATGTGAACAACTTGATTTAAAAACCCACACAATATACAAACAGGGTAAGCGCATATTCCCCGATGTGGAAGCAACAATGGTGTCTAACATTTTAACAGTGGTTTCACAGTACTAACTTTCACTACAGGTTTTTATGAGAACCGGACACATGATACTAACGACAAGCACTCTCACCACGGTACGCAAACCATGTACTAGAGATTTCAGGTTTTCACATCTGTTTGTGTCAATGGTGAATACTTTTGATAAAAGCCGTCACTCACTTTGATTTTACCGGTTTATCAAAGGCATCTGTTTTGAATTTGCTGAGGCCCGAAATGCATTGGGTAACCAGGCGTATAGAAATATTGTGATGTAATTAAGCTTTCTTATCATGGAGATGAAATGATTATAAGGAAACACAGCTACAAAAAAGCTTCAGATACATTTTTATGAACAAAAGAAGAATAAATCTGAACTGAAAAATGGTTTTGAATCTGTTGACTTGATTACACGTTGCATTTGAGTGTGAGTGGGGGACGCCCCTCTTTCATTGAGGATCACACAACTTATTGCAAGTTCACCCATGTACCACAAATAAGCTCCACAAGTGGGCAACTAGCATGACAATGTGTGGAAGTCTAGTACCATGTTCAATCTATGACAACCTGGGCAGCCACAAAATAGGAATTTATTTGGGATCAGGACAATATTCGTCTATTCTAGACCCTGCAAATCAAATGTGGAGATGCTTGCACGAGACACGCTACCTTCTGGAGTTGTGAAGAAATGTGTGTGCCAGTCCAGGAAATCAGAAGTTCAAACCTGCCTAAATTAATGCAGTAATAGCTCAGTTTTTGTTTTTCTATTTGTAGCATGAACGTGAGTCTATGTGGGTAGGGTTTGTGGTCCGATACATTTTGCACTTACCTAGATATGCCATTAATATTATTGTGTATGCAGGTAATGGGCCCGAGATTATAACATACAACCATTTGTGGTAATTCCAGTGATGGAGTTTGCCCCACATGAGGAGATTGTGCTGGTGCAATTTCCACCGCTATGTTGCGGAGGTGCAAAAATGTAAATATGGTAGGCTTTCTGTCACTGGCATGGCAGATGTACATTTCCGCCTGCGCAGAAATAACTATGGGCGGAGTTCGCAGTGTTGCACTATGCGGAACCCAGCAAAGTGGCAAAAACACTCTGTCACACTAAGCGGAGCGTCGCAAATGGCGGAGATCCATAGAAAAATGCAGATCGAGGTGATTGCACAGTTCTGGATGCTTGTCCGCATTGTGCAATCATTGCGAACGCCACCTTGCACAGCGCAAGCGGTCCCTTCTTTCCTCTTCTCCCGCTTGAGTAGATTTTTACTTGAGCAGCAGATTCCTCAACACGAACGGGCAGTTTCTCAACGCTAGCGTTTGTGAGCAAACACAACCACTCGCAATGAGAACCCTGACCCCCGCCCTGCGTTGAGAAATCTCTCTGGGAGGTTTATTTTCCACGCTCGCCAACATGATGTTGACATTCGCAAACGGGAAAAATCTTGCTGGGAGGATGATTTTCCGCGCTCGCTAACTTGAATTTGGTGAACGCGAGAAAAGAAAAAACTCCACTCTGCTGTGCGAAGCAGAGTTTTTCAGAACTCTGCAAGAGTAACGCGGAAAACTCTGCAAACTCCGCGAGCAGAGTTCACCCCCCAGGGTGACGCAGAAACCGAATTTTCATTGACTCAACTATAAATTAGGCAATGGTCTAGTAATATGCCAATACACACCAGTCAGTAGTTCTCTCAGATGTGAAGACTGTAAGCTTTTAAAAGCAAAGTGAACTAACAAGAATAATGCATGTTACCTGTCTTTTGGAGGCTCACTTCTAGAACGCGATGAAGCTTGCTTCTGATCTTGGCTCATATTGTGCTGCAATTGATCTGGTCTATTGCCCCTATCAGAATGTATACTAGAAGGAGAGGTTTCTTGTGATCCTGCGGGTCCAGTCATGTTTAATGGAGTCTGTGACCGTGATCGTTCTTGAAGCCTGGCTTTCTTTTCTCTAGGCGCATCAGAGCTCCCACACGTTGCTGTGTCACTTAATGCTCCATCTTGGTTAGTAGTTCCACTTCCAAAAAACCATGCTCCTGATTTTGTGAGAATTTCTTGCTGCTTCCGACATAAGTTACACACCCACATTACCTGGTTGAGACAAGAACGATATAGACGTTACCTTTGCCAGTCTTATCAATTGAAGAGTTCAAATTATCAACTGAAACAGTTTAAGGTTTAACACATATGTAAACAATAACATTTATAACAAGCACACATATAGACCGGTCGCAGTTTTGTGAACTACCCAGTGTTGTCGGGGATATTTAAAATGGCTAAACATTCAATTACAGCCAGAGACGCTATCGTGGATCAAAACAGAAGTTAAAGACACAATACAACTATTGGCTTAAGCAATTACTAACACCTCTATCTTTTCCTTGATAGATAAATTACATAACAAACATTTTGCACCTCAAGGAGATCACGAATTAGCAGAGAATGCTCTTAATAGTAATTAAGAGCAAGAATAGGGCTAATGTTAGAACAGTGAGAATGAAGAACCAAGCGCCTTGATACCATCACGGGTGAGTAGCTGCGCTTTATAAGCCCCTGATTGATTGAAGAACAATGATAATAACATTATGGCACATTGTTGCCCATGGCAGTCTTCCTAATTACACTAGGGTAGATTTATTTATTCACACACAAATGTGGATTGAGCATTATACACAATCCCCAAAGATGATAGCCATGAAAGAAAGGTATTAGCTGTAGAACATCCAACATCATACACTGAGACCCCGGGGATCCCCGTATCTGACACCCTTCATGTGAATAGTAGTGTGAAATCGGTTAAGGGTCAAGCCGTGAAAAAAACAGGAGACCTTTCTATAAGGATAGAACAACACATATGAGTGACATACATTAATACCTTTACCAATGTCATTTTGGCTGGATCTCACATACCAGACACTTGGAAAGTGGCAAAGATTAATCCCAGGGATTACAGAAAATATTGCTATTTTCCCAAAAAGGTTTCGTAGACTGCTACTTGACAAACTTGATTAGTAGATTTCAGATCATGGGATCTTTGCCAATTTTCTAGCAGGGTTTAAGAGGAAGGAATACTGACCATTTCTCTCCTATCTCCTACCTATCTCCTACCTATCTCTCACCAAGGACCCCAGCACCGCCAAAACTAACCTACACGAAGGAATGAAAGAAGTCGCCGAATGGATGAAACAAAGCCGTCTGAAACTGAACTCAGACAAAACAGAAGTCCTCATCTTAGGTAAATCCCCCTCTGCATGGGACGACTCCTGGTGGCCGGAAGCCCTCGGAAATGCACCCATCCCGACAGACCACGCACGGAACCTTGGCGTCATCCTGGATTCTTCACTCTCAATGAACAAACAAGTCAGCGCCGTATCCTCTTCCTGCTTTAACATTCTTCGCATGCTCAGAAAAACATTTCGCTGGATCCCCTCCGAAACAAGGAAAACAGTCACCCACGCTCTAGTCACGAGCCGACTGGACTACGGAAACACCCTCTACGCAGGTACCACCGCTAAACTCCAGAAGAAACTACAACGAATCCAAAACGCCTCAGCCAGGCTCATATTAGACATCCCACGCAACGAACACATCTCTGGTCACCTTAAAGACCTCCACTGGCTACCCGTCAATAAGAGGATTACTTTCCGACTGCTTACCCACGCACACAAATCACTCTACGACATCGGACCAGATTGCCTCAACTCTCGACTGTCCTTTTACACCCCCTCCCGACAACTTCGCTCTTCCAGCCTAGCCTTCGCCACTGTACCTCGCATCAACAAGACCACCATGGGAGGCAGATCCTTCTCATACCTGGCTGCCAAAACATGGAACTCACTCCCCGCTTACCTTCGCCTCACCCAGAATCACCTAGCGTTCAGAAAGCAGCTTAAAACGTGGATATTTGACAAATAATCCTCCTCCCCTTCCTAAGCGCCTTGAAACCCTCTGGGTATGTAGTGCGCTATATAAATGTTATGACTTGACTTGACTTGACTTTAGATTCCTTTTAATTAATTGGGAAAAAAGTTGTAATACCCAAGGGACATCCCTATGTAGCCTTCATAGATTTAAAGTCTGCATTTGACCTAATCCCAAGAGTTCATTTCATTTCATAAGGCTTTATTCGGAGCAAAAGACAAGTCCATAAAAGCACAGCATAAAAAGACAACAATATAAAACAACAGTCAAAAGCAGGAGATACAGCAATTTAAAAAAGTTAAAAAAGCATACTTTTCCTTGCATTAATTGATTTAAGGAGAAAGGTAGCCGTATAAAAACAAACGTCAGGGTGATGTAAATTAAAAAGCAGGCTCATGCAGTCTCGTATTGTCCTGACTCCAAACTTAGCAAACAGGGGTTTCAAATAAGCAATCCGCAGGTATTTGTACAACTGACAGAGCAAAAGAAAGTGCACAGTGCTTTGAGGGGTGGTATTGTCACACGGACAAGGGCCAGCGGGATGCGAATGCTGAGAGGGAAAAGCAACAAGGTTGTGGACTACTCCGGTTCTCAGTCTAGTCAACACAAACCGATGTGCCTTCCAGGTCACTTGTGACAAATACGGTTGGAAACCCACAAATTCATTTAAATCATGATAAAGAACACAAGATGAGAGTTCAGAGCTATTTTGATGCCTCCTGGTGGAAAGCTGTTGTAAAAAACAGTACTTAAGTTCGATTTTGGACAGCTCAGTAGCCCCAAATCGATCCGCAATGATGTTAATGTTAAAGATCTCACGAAAATTATCCACAATATACTTTAACCATGGGATCTTTAAATGATGGTCCAAAGAGAGACAATCAGAAATAATGGCTATGCACAATGAAGTCTCTTCTTTTATCCAAATGGAACGCCATAGCATCAGTGGCCTAAGGAGGATCAAGTCGGCAAGATGGTGAATACCCAGTTCATTGTGCACTAAAGCATTAGAAACAGAGCTTGGCAGGCACAAAAGTCTCTTCAAGAATGCATTCTCCTCAACCTGAAGAGACCCTGCCAGGGCATAGCCCCAAATGCCCGCTCCGTACAAGGCAATCGAGACACAACGGGACTGAAAAATTTTAAGCATGTCATGGACCCACCTGTCTCCCAGTTTCGTAGCCATTGTGAATATACCATGAGCACTCCTCGCCATCTTAGCCCGGACATTCTTATGTTCATTGGCCCAAATGTTATTATTTGAGAAGGTGACCACCGAGTACGAAAAATTTTCAACAGCCTGGACCTTCTGTCCCTCTATAAAAAAAGAAAACTGTGTCTTTCTGTTCCTTCGCCCGCATTCCATAACATAGGTTTTAGATTTATTTAACACTAACTTTCTGCTTTTAATAAATTGCGAAAAGCCGTCCATCAGCCGTTGAAGGCCGATGGGGGTGCGTGAGATTAGGACAGCGTCGTCCGCGTAAAGTAACACAGGGACGTTCTCCTCATTGATTTTGGGAGCATCCACTGCCAGAGATTTGAGAAAAGAATCAATCTCATTGATGAAAAGGGTAAAAAGCAGTGGGGCCAACACACATCCCTGTCTGATTCCACGCCCGATTTTAAACTTAGTAGTACATTCCCCGTTAGAACTGTAATGGACACAAGCACGTAGTTTGGCATAAAGACGTGCTAGGAAGAACACAATGCCCTCGGGTGCCCCAATTTCAATTAGCTTTGCCCAGAGAATGCCATGGTCCACCAGGTCAAAGGCACTACTCAAATCCGCAAAGCAGAGATAAATAGTGCCGGTCTTTGCCAAGGTATATTTACCGATGAGCAGGTCTAAATTTAGACACTGCTCAATCGTACCACGACCCTTCCTGAACCCAAACTGGCTCTCTGCTATAATGCCATTATCCTCCACCCATTCTTCCAACCTTACTAGAAGCACTCTGCTCATTACTTTTACGGAGGAATCCAACAAGGAGATTGGACGATAGTTCTTAACGTCCCCTCGGTTTCCTTTCTTAAATATTGGGATTAAGATGGATTCTTCCCAGGTAGGGGGCACCTCATTACGGACTGCTGCGTTGAAGATATTAGTTAACATAGGCCCCCATACTTCAGGGACCAATTTATAAACATCGATTGGTACCCCGTCTGGACCCTGTGCTTTTCCTCCTTTGCTGACCCTTATGCTATCTAAAACCTCTTGGACGGTGATATTGAGTGGCGTATGCGGCCACCTATCCCCTATATCCCTGGATGCACTGTCCGAATCAAAGATTTTAGAAAAATGAGAAACCCACTCTTCCTTCATAACGTTGGAAGTTAATTCAGGGATCTTATCATCTTTGAGGAAGGGGGAATTAACTGTTTTCCAGAACAGGGTACAATTATTCAATTCAGCAGCCAGGGTCAAGTTGTCCCATGCCTCCTGTTGGAGTTCCAATTTCCTCCGTTTTAGGGTTTCTTTGTATCTGGCTCTAAGATCTACAACCAACCCCTTATCTCTAGGCGTAACTGATAAAGCTGACTTTAGTTCCTTTAGGGCCAGGGTACAAGCTGGATTGAACCACCCCCGCAGGCGTTCCTCCTTGCGCTTGAGTGTACTAGTAAGCTTAGAGTCGATGACCGCATTAATACCAATAAAATACTCAATAGAGCCGGTGGTACCTTGATTGTCTTCTAAAATCCCTGTAATTCCTGCCAGGCAACTAGTAATGATTGAATCGGACATGATTTCAGCCTTATCCCCCTTCCATCTGAGTCTAGTGCCATTAGGTCGCACGGCCTCAATGTTGTTAATAATACACCCCGGAATGGGGGTCCCTTTGTTTTCCCATAGCATGGCCTCTACTATCAGGCAATTGTGGTCACTAAGCTGGATGTCTATAACTTTAGGTGCCATAGTCCAGGCCTCAAGGCTCGAGGAGATACAAATAAAATCAATAACAGAATTCGCTCCCCGGCCTGTGAAAGTGGGGCAAATCTCCTCCTGTTCATTTGTCTCGTTAACCATAATATACATATTATGTGAGTCAAGGAGACTGTTTAAGGCATCTCCATAATAGTTATGTTGAAAATGGGGGACTCCATCTCCATGACAGTCCACCGCCCCACATACATTGACATCTGAGAGTGGGCAGGTAGTGGCGTTAAAGTCCCCTGCCATGAACAGATCAAAAACTACATTGGAATCCTTGAGGATGTCATCCAATGCACTAGATAGTGCTCTAACCACCTGATCCCTAGTATCATCAAAAACGTTGTTATAAAAATTTATTAAGAGACTATTCCTACCTCCTGTTTTGTGCAGCCATAAAATCTGGGAGTGAACCCCAACTTGTACGTATTTTTTGACCAGCAGAGGAGTTTGGACAGAAATCAAAATCAAAAGGCCCCCCTTAGCTCTACCTGATAGGGAACCGGTAGCGGGTAACTGGTAAGTGACAAAACCATTATATCCTTTAAAGTCCCTACACCAGGTTTCCTGTAAACAGATAATATCAAAGAGAGCTAAAAATTCAGTCCAACCCAGACAATCTGATTTGGACCTGATGCCCGCAATATTCCAACTGGCAATATAACAGCTGGAAAAAACGGAGACACCTGACCCCAAAAGAGAACAGTTACTACCCTGCTGGAAAATAGCGATGTTAGTAGTATCCAGTAATAACTCCGGGCAACCTACTGGATCACCCTCCTTGCCTATAGGCGTACAATCTACAGTTGTCCCAGAAATGTTAACCATAGGCCCTGATATACAAACACTTTGTCCCATACCAGACGAGACCTGTCTCTCCAAAATTTCTGGGGGTACCGTACACAGCTCCAGTAATGACTCCGGGCAACCTACTGGATCACCCTCCTTGCCCATAGGCGTACAATCTACAGTTGTCCCAGAAATGTTAACCATAGGCCCTGATATACAAACACTTTGTCCCATACCAGACAGAGCCTGTCTCTCCAAGGTTTCTGGGGGTACCGTACACAACTCCAGTCAATCGTTTTGATCCAGCCCACTAAAGCATTGGAAACGATTAACGGTGTTCACCTGGAAACTATTTGGAATGCTATGCGAAGCTTCTCCCCTCGTTCTCTCCCCCCCGTGGTTACTGGGATGATGGCTAGTGTGTTGTCTATAGAAAAAGCCCAAAGGACGGAGTGAAATGCCCTGCTCGTTACAGGGGCGGGAGGTGGCTCGAATCAGAGCTGTTGTGGCAAGGTGTGGGTTACTGAAATTAATAAT
Organism: Lissotriton helveticus; assembly: GCF_964261635.1. NCBI lineage: Eukaryota > Metazoa > Chordata > Amphibia > Caudata > Salamandridae > Lissotriton > Lissotriton helveticus. The sequence goes on along the minus strand of NC_136067.1, from coordinate 592,004,748 downwards.
AACGCAATCCACAGAGATGTTCTTCGGGGACGTGCCAATCCAGTTGGTTCTGGTGGTGGTCAAGATTTGGTCCGCCAGAGCCACTGGAAAGCCACTCTCCCGATTGAGCAATGCCACAGTTTTATATTTGAGGGAGTCATGTGATTCCATAGAGCGGTGAAGCCCATCCTCCCTGATTGGTGTAACGTTTGTCAGGACTGCTACGCAGGGTGCGCAGTCCGGTGGGAGGTTCGGTTGAGAGAGGCCACGATTGTTAGACTTCCCCCTTTCGGTAATCTTCAATTGATTCCCCGGGGCACGGGTAGTGGGGGGGTTAAAAGGGACATCGTTAAAGCATATAGGTGTTACTGCAGTGACATTAATAGTGTCCCCTGTAGACGGTAGTTTTGGTTTGCCAGTTACGCCCTGCTGCTCGATAACTGTTAAGGGACTGCTGTTTGGCTGTGCAGGAATGCTAGAACCTGCACAGGCCACTCCAACACTGGATGGGCCTTTGTTGGATTGCACAGGTTGTTGGATTGCACAAGAGTTAAAATATGGTCAGTACTTCACAGCATGGGTGTGTCTGGTAACATTCTATGCATGATTATATTTTATTTATTTATTTTTATTTTACAGAGTTTTATATAGCGCAAACTTGACCCGAATTGGGTATCAGAGCGCTTACATAGCACCAGTTGCATTACATGAGGACACATTTTTTTTGTTACAACGTTGTTGTGTAAAGCAGGTGCTTTAGCCTTCGAACGTTTGTGGCTTTCCTATTCATGCCTCAGTACCTTTTTTTCGCACTTTGTAGGCATTACAGCATCGATTTTACTACTAAACAGGCAGTCACAATTGGAGTTAAAAGGGGCTTGATTTAAATGGTGCAGCAGTTGAAGTGGCACTGGGGCCAAAAGTTGCCATAGCTTAACTAAATACAAAATTTATCCTTATTTTACTACTAAACAGACAGTCATTAGTGCAGTTATCTGGTAGACACTAGTTCTATTATTTCAATAGTGCAGCAAGTGCAGTGGAACCGGGACCAAAGGCTCTAGGCACCCCACTAAACACTGACTATTGCTATATTTTACAACTAAACAGGCAGTCACAAATCCAGTTATCTTTTAGGCACTAGGGTCATGATTTGAATGGTGCAGCAGGAGCCGTGTCTCCGGGCTAAAAAAAGGTGCCAGAACTCCTTTGAACACATAATATTTTTATATTTTACTACTAAACAGGCAGTCAAAAATTGCAGCTACCTTGCAGTTAAAAGGGGCATAATTTGAATGGTGCAGCAGGTGCAGTGGCACTGGGGCCAAAAGCCCTAGGGACCCCACTAAACACAGATTCTTGCTAAAAGTTACTACTAAACAAAACAGACACAAGTGTAGTAATCTAGCAGGCAATAGGCTTATAATTTCAATGGTGCAGCAGGTGCAGTAACACCAGGACCAAAAGCTCTAAGCACCCCACTAAACAACTAATATTGCTATATTTTACTACTAAACAGGCAATCACAAGTGCAGTTACCTTGCAGGCAACAGGGTAATGATTTGACTGGTGCAGCAGGTGCAGTGGCACCGTGGTCAAAAGTTGTCATAACTCCACTAAACACCAAATATTGCTATATTTTACTACTAAACAGCAAGCCAAATGTGCAGTTATCTAGCAGACAGTAGGGCCATGATTTCAATAGTGTAGCAGTTGCAGTGGCACTGGGGTCAGAAGCTCTAGGGCCAACCTAAAAGCAGAAAATCGCTAAATTTACTACTAAACAAGCAGTCACAAGTGCAGTTTCATTGCAAGCACTAGGGTCATAATTTAAATGGTGCAGCAGGTGCAGTGACACCGGGGCCTCAAAGCTCTAGGAACCCCTCTAAACACCAAATATAGCAATATTGAACTGCTAAACAGGTAGTCCCAATGCATTTATCTTACAGGCAATAGGGTCAGGATTTGAATGGTGCAGCAGGTGCAATGGCACCTGGGCCAAAAGTTGTCGTAGCTCCTCTAAACACCAAATATTGTTATATTTTACTACTAAACAGGCAGTCCCAAATGTAATTATCTTGCATCCTATAGGGGCATGATTTGAATGGTACTGCAGGTGTAGTGTCACCGAATCAAAAAGTTATAAGAACTCCTCTAAACACATAATATTGTTATTACATAAATTTATTATATTATTTCCCTCTTTTATTTAATTTTTCGAAAGTTTGCTATTACTTACCCACACTATACCAGTAGTAAGAGGACAATATATTGCCTTTTTGCACATAAACAAGTCATACCACTTTAACAGACTTTCTGTAACTTATATTATACAACTACTCAGCAAGCTACAACTTACAACAAATGCTTGTTTCATATGCTGGCTACCTACCCCAGCAACCAAGTCCGTGGTATAAATGATCTTTCAGATAAGGTGTGGCATTTGTCATCGTACAACTATTCGTTATGTATCTTACACTTTTGTTGCTATGAGCCCTATATTAGGTGTCCTCCTAGCACCCAAATGGTTCCATGGTGCATAACTCGGGACCTGACATTTTTTTGTCGAGGGCTAGTGCTGTTACCCTGGAGACGGTTTCAAGAACTGTCACCTACTGGCAAGATAGGTAGGGCCCTTTAGTAGACGGAGGCCTGGCAGAACAAGTAATTGGTATACAGCCGAGTTATTCAACATAACTCAAACAGAAATGCTCTCCTCTCTTAATGTAAGGGGCGCTATACACTGTGTGACACAAACTCATTAAATGGTAACTAACTTTGCCTCCGGTTCTCTTCGGTGTTATTTTTTCTTTTGTCTCTATGCTTCTGGTTCCTGGTTCTCTGCTTTTCTTTTACTCTTGTTCATTATTGTTAGGTTTTTTTTCTTTTTTGAGCTTATCTAGTGCGAATGTTTCAGTATAATTACCATGTATCTGTGTATTAAGATTGGTAGTCAATATTGCAATGACGCGAAATAAAACTACAATAAGAAAGAAAAACAGTAAAAATCTTTGCACAGCATTTTCACTTTGCAAACAATCATAATAATAATAATAATAATAATGAAGAATGGGAAACAAGAATGGGAAACAACAAGCCCTGCGCCATTCAAAAAATGGCCCAAAATAAGTATTCATCTTTGATTCCTTCGAATTGTAGATAGCAGCTGGGGCAGGTGTTTTTTAACAACAATTTACCATTACAAAGTTATGTAGAATAATAACCCGATAGAGGATGAACATTTATTAACTTGGAGTCGACCTTGCTGGATCACATTATTACTCTGAAATGGTTCTAATCTAGAGCAATAGTATTGCACTTTGACTAGAATTACCTGGTAGACTCGCAGTAACCAACACAGTTCTTGTAGACCCAGGTTTGTGCCAGAATTTCAGAATACCCACATTTACGTACATAAAATAAATATTAATGATACTAGTTTACATAGTCAGTGGTTATCCTGAATATCTTTCATGTAGCTGGCACTCCCAGACCTACATTGGACATCCCTGCTGTAGGAGCCAGGGACTGGGTGGCAACTTTGTGTACGTGGCCTTGGTGCAATAATCAAGGAAATATTCTAAAAGAGAAATAAACACACCTCTGGTTGTAATTCTCTGATAGGCTCCTCCCTACATGATTTGAATAATCGTTTAGCAGCAGGTCATAGAACACCTCGTTTAGTTTCTATACGAGTACATATACATAAAACTATTAGTTTGCTTTGAAATTGATATCTTTAAATTATATTTATAATAAGAAAGATTAAGTTAATGGATGATGTTTGCTTGTCGATTATCAGATTTAAGAATCATTCCACTAGAAAAGTAACAGCTATGAAGCAACAACTTCTTCCAGGTCTATGAGCGTGAATGCAATGTGTGCTATTACCGGGATTGTATCAGTATTTCACCAGCCAGTCTTTCAGATGCCTTTGTTTTAGAATGACCAGTGCTGGAATGGACTGAAATCCATTACCATAAGAAGTATTTTCGGTGAAGTAGGTTACAGACACGAATCTCAGTCCATGTCAGCAGAGGCATTCTGTCCACTTCTCAGTGGGAACGAAAAGCCCACCTCGAACAAACAAAATCCACCACCACATGCAGATGATAATTGACCATCTCATGTGTAGAGCACATAATGTGCATTAAACAGTCTTTCCTGGTGTTTTTTCTACACAGACTCTGTAAAGCAATATGTGCGAAGTTAGCAGCCTTACAGGCTATGTTTACTGCGGGGCATGGAACTATACGGGTACAGTGGCACAAACATCATATGTAAATGTGTAAAAGAGAAATAACAATGTTGTCATTTGGTACCTTCCGAGGCCAATAAAATGCACAAAATAATGAGAGAAGCACCAAGCTGGACTGCATTTCGACTACCACCGCCTCGTACAGACTACTGGAAGTTTTCCCACCTTCCAAGACAGGTAAATGTATGAAACTTTATAATTTAACCTTAACGACTCCATGATACATTTGCTCCATTAAAAGACACTATGGTCTGTGGGATGGCCTGACATTCACACAAATGCTTGTGTTTTCTGATGAGCTAAGAAAAATAAACAAGCATTGGCATAGCCAATAGGTGTCTCGCCTTTGGGATTTTATAAGTGTTTAGCCAGAGCTATTGGCTTTGACAATGTTTTGAAACTATGTTGCATTAAAAAACTAGACCACACAATCTGAGGAAAATCCAGAAAGGCAGAATTCGCTTCACTGCCACGCTCCTGTAACACTAACATAAAGGTTCTCGAAAGTTAGCAAATAAAAAGGCAAAAGGAGCAGATGTGTGACTGCAGAGCATTGCTATTCTACCTGAGAACCTTCACAGGGTGTGTGCTTTCTATTTGACCTCTTCCTCCCCTGTGCTTTAACCTCCTCCCCCTTAATCTGCTGAAAGAATTTAGGCACTACATCAATAACCTAGCTTTGTCTGAAAATGAGAACATGCAAATCCTAATGACTTAACAAATACAGCAAAGTATAACACAGTGTGAAAGGCAATATTTCATAAAGTGCAAAGCAGTGCTGCAGCAACAGCTACGTATAAAGCAGCGCTAATCAAAGTAAAAAAAAAAAAAAAAGCACAGGATATATATAGCACATAAAAATGGTACAAACGTCAAACATTCACCAGATTTTATTAACCCTTAGCACACTTCTAATATACCATTTTACCCAGGTTGCTTCTCAGAGCATACATGCGTTGTTGTATGCAGATGACATAGTTATGTTAGACCTTACTCCTTTTGGCCTCCAAAATTTATTGGATTCCTTAAATGTTTATTCGAAGGATCATTTTTTAGTTCCGAACTTATCAAAAACTAAAGTGGTAGCGTTCTCTGGCCGGCAAAAAAGTGCCAAGTATTGCTGGAGCCTTGATGGGACAAGAGTAGAGGAGGTAGAAGAATACACCTACCTTGGGAGGATTTTTGCAAAGAATTTGCAAAATTCTAAACAAATAATCAATCTAAAGAAAAAAACTGAGATCCATGCAGGGGCGCTCTCTAGGTTGTATACTGCCACAGGGAATAGGCATTTCTCCTCTCTGCTCAAAGTGTATAAAGTAAAGATACCCTCGGTCCTGTCATACGCAACAGAACACTTACCAATATCCCAATGGTCTTTTATGAATATAACAGAAGGAAAGATTTTGAAAAGAATATTAAAGGTTTCAGTATCAACATCTGTGCAGGCTATCAGACTGGAATTTGCACTAACAAGCTCGTATGCCACAGCTGTGGCAAATGTCATCCGATGGGCCTATAACATCTTGCATGCAAAAGAAGGATCACTGAGATTCTTGTTAAAGACTGAGATATTTAAATCAGACTCTCGGTATCTTAATTTTTCCAAGAATATGTCTGAAGCATTTAAAATTGCAAACCTTACAAAAGAGATCTTGTTATCCTGGTCAAAATCCCAGCTAAAACTTTTCTTGAAATGCTTTACTCCAAGGTTAAGTTATGATCTTGACTTTATGCATTGTAGCAAGCTATCTACGTATAAAATGTTCATAGAGTCACTGGAATACAAGCAATTGAGGCCATATTTGGGGCTCTGTCTTACTCATGGAGCTAGAAGGTCCATAACTATGTTGCGTTTAGGCATCTTACCTGTTTCCGTCTTCACATCTAAATGGTCACCAGGTCACTCTCCTTTATGTAATCTTTGTTTAGGTGGTGATCAAGACATTGTGCATATTTTATTTGTTTGCCCTCACGCAAGTGTAGTTAAAGCGCGGATAAGATATCTTCAACCAATATATCAAAAATGCAACATTACCACAGTAAATAGTTTATTATCTTTATGTAAATATCCAACAGAAGAATGGGTTTGTTATCATTTCTATAAATTTTTAAAATCTTTTCTAACTCTATATTGATGTGAATGCATATCTGCTGTAAATGTTTTTTAATTTTGTGGTGCTCAGCTGAGTACCAAAGCAAATAAAAACCTTTTGACTTGACTTGACTACCCAGGCTGTGTTCACTGGCTTCGAGTCGCGGCTCCCCTTTTTCATCACTCAAGTGCTAATGACACTGTAAACTAGTTTCCTTGGAGCACTACATAGGCTCGTACACCCGCTGTTCTTTTTGAAAATGACACTGCTGAAGAGGAAACGGACATCTTCAAGTCGAAGATTTACCATCAGCTGTGAGGGAGGTGAACAAAACAACAATTCCCCCCCCCCCCCCTCCTCCCCGCAGTGGCCTTTTAGTCTTTTGTTGGGGAGTAGAAGTAATCCTGGTGGAAATGAACAAAAGCATGAACAAGTACAGCGCACACCAGGTCAGGTCAGGCCGAGGGGGCAATTAGACTGCAGATGCGGGAGGCTGCGGCCGTCTGACAGAGCAGTCTTTGAGACGCCGGAGGGCCTGGGGCTAGTAAAGCCGAGGTCTTGAATCAGCTCTGAATGTGGAGGATACATTTACAAGCTTGTAGGGCTGGGTAGCAGCAGTCGGTTCACTGAAGGGCTGGGGAAGGCCAGCGTCGTTTGCTCCGTTCAGAGCAACAGAAGGACGGTGTATCGTGCTGTGAGGAACATATGTATTGTTACTGAAAAGCACGAATTGACATGCACTTCATTTTACATCTGAACTGTGAGAAACTTCGTATTGATGAAGTGCACGTTCATTTTAGTTTACAGTAACAATAATAACCATTTCCTTCAAGGAGCAAATATAGCATCTTCGTTGGATTAAATAACTTGCTACTATTCTAATGACTCGAACTCACTAACATCGGAAACACGGCGGAGCCAATTGAGTCCAAATGACTGCAGGATGTCTTATTAAAAAAAACCTTAACAGTTTGTTGTTGTTAATAAAATAATACACTAACTTGGATAAGGACAACGAACTGAGTAAAACATCTGTTTCTCATAGTAAATTTACAATAGGGGGAACAAAACACCACTAAAAGCACAATATGGTTCAAAGGGAAAGCATGCAAGCTCGAACACGACTTCCATCGGACACGAAAAAACTCAACAGAAATATTAAAATGCCCTGTTATGCACAAACTGATCTAATAAAAGCACGTTCCCGCTTACAGCCAAGTTGAGATGTCGCAACTAATAGGACTGCTGACCTTGCTACCGCGAATAAGACATTTGCAAAATTTGTTAGCTTCCTCCTTTTCCGTAACTAAAATAAGTACAGCTGGGGCTGACTACCCTCCTGACCAATCAATGGAGTATACTGAAAGACAAAACAGAAATAGCAGCCATTGGGGCATCGGTTTACATCTCAGACAGATTCACAGTCCGTTGCACCGCAGTCTTCTTTTTGCAGATTGGTTAAAATACCATCTGCTGTCGTTCTGAGGGTCTGAACCGCTTTTTAGGTCTCGCCTAATGTCGCCTAGGTTCACTCAGCGAGACATATAGTGAGAGAGGAGATTTCAGAAGGGGACTTGAAACCCCGCCCATCATTTTCATTGGGTCGCGTCAGTGTTTATGCTAAACACTGGCTTCCCATTGAAAATGATGCTTTTTGGCCACTGCCCTTTCTCCCTTTCATCCGGCCCATCAAGACTGGGTTGTCTGCTTCACAGCTGTCGTGAAGCAGTTTCTTATCTTTAGGGGGTGGGCATCTGTTTCTAATTAGCATGGCCTTGGCCCAGCCGTGCTAATTAGAAACAGATGCCCCCCCCCCCTAAAGATAAGAAAGTCTGCAGGCACTACCCTGCACACTGAGGTCTCCTCGCCTCAGCGTTCACCCACCCCAGAGCACAAGTCCTCTCAGGGAGCCTCTCCTTGCTTTAGCCCCCGCCTCAGAGCATACATAACTTGTTTTTGGAAGCCTCCATTTATATGCATTGCCCCTGCATCCATCTGAGCTCAAGAGACACCGATTCACGCAGATTCTACCTTGGGAAACAGTGCCCGCCGCACTTTGCTGTTGGGAAATATTGTGTGCACCCCCACCCCACACACACACTACCCAGCTGAGAGTACCCTCCCCCACACTCCTGGGAAAATACTGTCCCCTTCACACACAAATCTGCTGTCGGTCTTGCTTCGCCCCCACACGCACCGCTGTTTGGAAAACCCTCAACACACGTTGCTGGTGAGATGCGTGCCCAAGCTCTCTTTCTACACAATTCTCGCAAAGCACACTGTCATATTCGTGAGAATCCTGGTGCACAAACAATGTCATTTTTTGCTTGACATTAGCTGTGTCCGGTGGATTGCTGCCCATAGTGTTGAGATATAGAGCAAGATGTTGGGTGAACACCGCTCCCCCTGCCCATAAACACATTGTAGAAGGACACTACCATCCCCTGCACCCCACATCCCCAGTTACATACTTTTTTTTTAATCTCTTAGTTTTCTGTGTTGTATTGATTTCGGACACATTGCAAAAGGTAGTATGCGACCCTCAATTTTCCGATAAGATGGAATACCTCACAACTGGGTCTTGTAATGATTCGATGCATGTGGTAAGTAAACGCTATATATCCACGGAGGCATGAGGAATGAGTTCACCTGGATTTAAGATCTTCTTTACTATGGAAAATAGCCCCCCTTATGTAGTTATGGTATGCACCTCTAGAATGTTTTGCGAGTTCTTTGTGCTAGCAGTTTCAGAATTCTCTCCAACGGGGCCCGGGGAGCTCACGCATTAATTGGGCAGAAGCCGCCGCTTTTCTGGGTGAAGGCTGTGTGTGTAAAAGAAATGCACGTTAGAAGCGGGTATGTTTCTGTGCAGCGGCATTGATTAAGAGGCTTTGGAACCTAGGCGAGTCAGGCTCCTTTTGCAATATAGAAGGGCATTTTGGTGCTAGGTGGTTAGGAGCTTTATGTTCCATGGAGGGGGGGGGGAGGAGGAAGCAAGCTGCAGAGCTGCGCAGAGAACTTACTCCCCAGGAAGGGGCAGCAAGCTGGAAACCCGGTGGGGGCTAGAATACTATGATTAGCAAAGTGCACTTTCTGCTTGAAATCGTGCAGTGCATGCCATGCGCACAAGGCCATATTAATGAACGAATATACCAGTTTTTTGTTGCAAACGGTTAGAGAAGCCACGCAGGTGCTTCGGTGCACCTGTGTGCCTCTATGTATTAGTGTGTCTGTCTCACGGGGTGTGTGTGTTTCTCAACGTGTGCATGCTTGTGTGCCCATTTGTAGTGCGGTTTCTATACATGTCTGTATGCGGGGGTCTCAAAGGGCATAAAAGATATTGTCATCTAAATCGCCATTACTTGATTAATGCTTGACGAAGGGAAACAAAAAACAATAACATTTTCAATGCAAATAGCGCAAAACAATGTAATTGCGAGACCTATTGCATTGTAAATGCTTTTTTCTCGAAGTGTTGTGGTTGCCGTCAAGAGAACTGTTAATTTGGTTTTACCTCAATACTGTGCTTGCCAAATGGAAAGAACAATTTCGGTTGCACAAGTTTTGTCCGATCAAAACCAATTGTACCTGCACGCCTGTAAGTGTCATGGCTACGGTGGTGGGCATCGGGTGCTCATAGACCATAACCTATGGAATGCCCAGAACCAAGTCTGTAAACCTCTCTGCCTACCCCAGTCTTGAAAACGTCTGCAGACTGAACTTGGAGGGTATATATGGGGGCCTCGAGCGCATGGTACCTTAGAAGCTGACCTTGCACTCGTATCCGCTGTGCCTGTTATTGCATGGGCTTACTGTGGCTGCAAGGGAGCGTGGAGTTCCCAGTACACGTTGTCTCCCACCAGGGCTTTAAATGGAAGTATAGAAGAGCAGGTACTCACTAGCCCGAGTACCTGTTTGCTCCTGGGAATAGTCACATCAGGTCAACAGAACCCCCCGCCCCAAACATACCCAACATCCCGCAAATAACACACAGACACCAGTGTTAGATTGGGAAAAGTTGCTGCAGGTTTATTACATACAACGTTATGTAATCACGGTGGGTTATCTTACGGACGATCCAAGGGCAGGCCGCATTCTCGCCACCTGCCCACCTGATGAGCCAAGCAGCACAGTGGCAAACCACCCAACTGCTGCGCCATTATGGTAATCACTCTACTCACGCCCCTTGCGGGGCGTATATAGGCAACCCCCCGGTTGCGATGCACGACGCGTGACGCCCGGAGCGGCAAAGAGGCAACTAAAATGGCGAGGGGGAGATATATACCCCCTCGCCTTGCCTGCCGCCCCGGACGCGCGTCACAGTCCCGCCCCCCTCCTGCCGGGCTCCACCTGCCCGGGGGAGGAGTGGGTGACCACAGGCAAGGGGCGGGGGAAGCCCTCTGGGACTAAGGGCCCGCCCTCCTGATGGCCACCGGGTGGCCTCGGGCAGCCGCAGTGTCGGCACTCTCCCATTAAATATATTGCAGCCGTACTGAGAAGTGCAGTTCTCTCCCTTTCAAATTAAAGAAGAGCAAGATCTCAGTACCTGCTCAGGCATTTAAAGTACTGTCTCCCTCCACATATGTACTAGAAACAAAAGATTGTTTGGATGTGCTGTTTGAATAAATCTATTTAAACAAACCTCTTTTGACACAAAGTGGGTTTGGTGTTTTTATTTCACCTTTTCTTTATGCATTTGTTTATAGAGCATACATGAACAACATTAAACTCATGTCATAGAAAAAAGACATATAAGTAACCATTCAACAAAACATCAATAGTAAATACAATACATTTTACATTTAAAGAATACATAACAAAATCATTGACAACATGAATGACCATTCCTTAATTTAGAAAGGAAACAATAGCGGTGCAGAATTGTTTATGCTTTACGGTACTGTGGCTTGCTATGAACAGCTAGTCAGCATTAAGGTTACAACAGGCTAAATGCCTTGTTTGTACACTGTTTTATTCAGTGAAGTGGTGATGGTTGCGGCTAGCTGTATATGGTCGACGCGTTTCGGAACCCAGTTTTCTTTGGGTGTTCTCCTCAGGACCAGGACTCAGTCGGACTGTACAGTGTAATAAAATATGAAACTAATGTAAGTATGGATCTCAACTTATACTTGTCCTACTTATGATTGCTCAATTTGGGAGTCTAGTCTTACCTTTCATGGGAGGAAGGTAAGTACGGGAGATGTTGGGCATTTAATGGCGTGGCGTGCCGCGACAGTTCAATGAAGTTTCTGGAAAAAGTATTTGAGACGGCTGTAGTTTTAGGGTGCACTCTTAGGAAAAATTGTCACAAAGGACTTTTGTTAAAGAATATTCCACTGCATTAACCGTATGCGTGGATGAGGTGCGTGCCTTGTTAAAAATATGACTTGCCTAGTGTCGGTCGCAGGACAAACTTGCCCGCGATGTCAGGTGTCTTTTTTGTGCGTATTATGCGCTGTTCAGAGCTTGAATTTAAAAACGAGTGAAGCCAGGTCAGGCGGTGAGTAATAATCTGTCAAAGCATTAGGAAGGGGATACGTTCCTAAAGATGTGTGGGTACTTGTCAACATATTGAAATATCATTAAACTCTTCAAAAGGGGAGAATATGACTCACTTGAGCATGTTTGTGTCTCACAGTTAGTTGCTGGGGAGGGACGCTGACACCCCTAAACCCTGGGCACAGCTCCTGTTTAATGTGAAAAAGTGAAGTCTGTTTAGGCACGGTACGCAGTTGGGAAGTTCAATCGATTGCGAGACCGCGTGCATGTGAAGAAACTTGCCTGAATTTTTGGATCAGATTCCTGGCATCGTCCTTCTCTGGCCTCACCCTTCGGCATCTCTGTAATGCGGAAGAGGGGTCTGGCTCACTCAAGACCTAACTTGTGGATTGCCTCAAGAGGATTGGGTCACATGGTCATTAATAGGCATTCTGGTTAATGGTGTTTTACAGTTTAACCAGTCCGTGGGTGAAACAACATGGGAAATGGATCATAATAAAGACAAGTGTAGTCAGGTGCTTGTGGTGTGATTAGACTAGGCACGCATTTCAAATATTCTGAAGATGTGGGTTCAAAGTCTATTAATTTCAGACATCTCATTCAGTCCACTGATGGCAGTATTAAAATGGATAATAAGGTAGGCCTCTCTTTGAAGCAGTGTCCTCTCCAGGGCTCCTCCTCTCTAGTTCGGTTTGATCAAGCTTAGGACTGCCCATCGGAAATCCTTTTCTGTGTGTTTAAGTTCTTCAAAGTGCGCGACCAGGGGTGAATTAGTCACCTCGTTCTTAATTCTTGATCAGTGTTGAGTTATTCGGTGTCTGATTTCTTGTGTAGTTTTGCCAATGTAGATCAAAGAGCAGGGGCAGGTAATGGCATAGACCAAGTTCTTGGTTTTGCATAAGGACTCAAAGAGAGGCCTAAGTTATTATGCGTTTTCATACTACCATCAGAATATTGATTAAACTGTAAAACTCCATTAACGCTCTGGGAGGAAACATTTTCGAAACAGCTGGGACATCCACACGCCTTTGGCCTATTGCGTGCTAAAGCCAGACACAAAGGTCCATAGCGTGTGAGCACCACAGGCACGAGCTTGCACAAAAGCTGAAGTGATTCCAAGAGGCCGATTCTACAGCAGCGCATGCGCACTGCGCTAGGCTCGTCCTAAAAATTAACTAGGGACACTTCTAGAAGATGGCAAAAAATGGATTTGAAGGGTACAAGGAAAATGTCAAATTGGTGCATACTGTTTGTTGTCATGCCACTGAAAGACCTAACTCCACTGTGGATTTCTTTTACGTGCCTAGATAGCTAAGGTCTTGATTTAGAGTTTGCGACTGAGTATCATGTCCGTCAAACTCTCGGTCCACCTACCTCTTTTATAGACTGGCGACCATAAGCTTTTCATTAACAAAGCTCCTGTCCCTAAGTGGAAATGTAAATGGAGGCACCGAAGTTATGGATAACCTCTGTAGAATAATCCAGTAATGGATGTGGGAGATGTGCCTCACTATCAACACAGATAAGACTGAACTTATGGTACTTGGTCCTGAACCATTCGGAAGAAATTGTGAGCTGCCTATATTGGTATGTACATCGTGAAAACCTTTATCAAAATGTTTCACTAGATTAAAACATTGATTGATGCCTTCGATAATATACTCTCTAAGAAGGGACAGGTTTACTTATTAACCATGACTTGTGGCTACTATATTCAGGGCCAATGAAAATATGCAATTCTGCAGCCGGGGTGTTTTTCGTATAATTATAGATTTGCCACATTTCCCACATAATCCATTATCTGCTTCAAAATCTGCTGATTAAAAAAAATATATCTAGTTTATATGGATCAAAAGCTAAAACATTTCAAAACGTGTTTCTGACCACCAGAAGGCGCTTCAGAAAGGTAAATTGGTCATCTTTCAGTTGAATATTGCTGACGTATGGGTGTTAATGTGGTTCTATTGAGGTGAAACCTTTTTCCCAGTGTTACCATGTGAAAAAATGACAAAATAATGAAGTAAAACTAATCAAAAAATGTACTGGATTTTGCCGCCGAATTTGGCTCATTTTGCTGCATATTTGAGAAAACCCTGCTGCATATTTTGGTCTTTCTCTCCTGCATTATTCCAGTGGCTTTGACTATGTTCGAATCCTATCTAAACTTTAGCCATTCGTAACATAACAGAGAAGAGCAACCATAGTGAGGGCAATTGTCTATTGCAGTTCACCCACAGATGTGCCCTGCAGAAAACTCTGAACTATAGTTTTAAAACTGATGAGACCATGATGTCCCTAGGTAAAATAGAATTCACTGGCACACAGTTTCAGAAAGGGTGAAGTTTCACATCTTGACCATGATGTAAAATATTAGGTTGCAAAAGGAGCTAGTCCACTGGGTTGGTGGTTGTTTGGGGTGTGAGCCCTGGTCATGCAACAGACAAAATCCCTTGCATAGTGAACCACAAAAAGTCACTAAATTAACGTGCCTAACCATGGGTAGCTTGGCATAAAAAGCAGGCAGGTTACCTTAGAGGCAATGTGTAAAGTTGTTATGCAGTTCACATACAGTAATAAAGTAGAAAGTGCAACACAAGAAAAAATCCAAACCAATTTAGAAAAATAGAGTAAATTGTAATAAATGATTTAACACCAAAGCAACTACAAACCAATCAGTAGAACCATCGTTATGCATTTTTAAAGTTTTTAGTAAATACTAGGGACTAAGAGAACAAATCACCAAGCGCAGACATCTAGCTGCAGAGACCAGGTCGAAGTCGAAAAATATGCCAACCACGATGGAGCACAGTTTGAATACAAGAAGTGGATTGGGCCTGATTAGAATCATTCTAGAGAAAAATGTTCTGAGAAGGTAGAGTTCAGTGGGTCAAGGCTGCAGAAGGTGTCCTATGGGGAGCATTGTTGCCAGATAGCCTTGGGTCAAAGCTGCGGTGAAGAGTTCTTAGTCTCTGAGATGATTGTCGAAAATCTCCAACGGGACGAAGCAGAGGGCTGGGAGGTGGGATACCCCTTTAGCGAAAGATCGCTGAAATGGATTTGCTGCTGCGAAGAAGAATGTAGCGAGAAAAGCCGTGTAGTCAATCCAACCGGCAATGAATCTCGGTGGATAGGTGAACAGGTTGTCCCTAGTATCCTCCTTGTTCTCATAGCTGTTTTTAGCCAACATTTTCTATGTCTTCATTTTGAGATTTTGACTACCTGGGCACTCTAAGCACCACTTCTCCAGGACTGGAGAGGCATTATTTGGTGGGCCATGAATCGCACAGGCTGGGTTCAGGTGCTGGTTAAAGATGGAGGAAGCCTTTTGTGTCCCTGTGGCTCTGAACAGGAGGTCAGCAAACAACCTCTTGTGAATCACTCTGGGGTCCTAGGACAGTTGAAAGTCCTTCTCCCAAGGCAGAAGGTAGCAGAGCAGCAGGACAAACAGGGCAACAATCTAGCAGGTCAGCAGTCTGGTAGAGCAGCAGTAGATCAGAGTGGCAGTCCTTCCAGGGGCACAGCAGTGCTTCTTTCTGGCAGTGTATCCACAGGTCCAAAAGTGTACTGAAGAGTTTGTGTCTGAGGCCCCCTTTTGTCCTGGTGCTGGAAAGTGGGAGAAGCATCTAGACAGTGGCTTTGAACTGCATGGAATTTCCTGCCTACCCTGCCCTGGCTCCAAGGTGGCTGATGTAACAATGTGGGGTTGTTAAGCCCTTTGTGTGGAGGCTATTTAGCTGTAAGTGAGGCGGTGCTGAGCTCCACCCCCATCCCGCCAGCTGATAACCCATTTAAGCGCACCTAATCGCTCTATTGTGCAACTGCCTGGGAGGAATTCACAAAGTCTGTCAGTTACACTCAGTCATGTGACCCAACGAATTACGCCGTCTTCAGGCTATCCAGAATCAGGCCGCCCGTCTTATCCATCACCTTCCCAAGTCCCTTCACATCACTCATGTTTTGAAATCCCTTCACTGGCTCGCCATCTGCCAGAGATCCCTTTTCAAGATGGAATGTCTGGCCTTCATGGCTCGCGCCCGCACTGCCCCGGCTTTCATTAATTCCCTCATTAGTCCCTACACCCCCAATTGTGCCCTCCGTTCCTCCAATCAGTCCCTTCTTAATGTTCCGCGCTTCCGTAGATCCAAAACTTGGAGGCACTAGATTCTCGGTATTAGCCCCTCGCTTCTGGAACAGCCTTCCACTGTCCATCAGATCTATCCCAGTTTACTTACAATTCCGTAAGGCCCTTAAGTCCTTCCTGTTCTCCCAAGCGTACTCCGGCTGATGTCCTCACGGTAGAACTCCATTCTCTTTAGCCCTCTACTTTAGCGCCAGGATGCCGCTTGGTTGCAGTGCGCTCTATCAAGAATTTTTCAACTTTCAACTTTTCAACTTTCAAGGTAGGCTACATGTACAAATAAACTAAGGGCAGAACAATGCCAATTTTCTAAAGGTAGTGTTCTTTTAAAACTGTGATAAAACAACAGAATTTACCATTAAATAGGGATTTTCACCACAATTCCAAAGACACCAAATATGGCCTAGCTGTCAGTTCCCAATTGGAAATTACAGTTTATTACATGTACTAAGGAATCCTATGGGAGGGGTAGGCCTCAGTAATGAAAAACAAATTAGGACGTTTTTCACTACCAGGACATGTAAAATTTAAAAGCACATATCAAACCTTTTATTTACACAGCATCCTTCCCTGGGGTGGCTTATATGTAAACAAAAAGGGGAGTTTCAGCTTGGCAAAGGGTTTTAATACTTATCGACATGGCAGTTTAAAACTACATTCAGGCTGGGATATGTTTAAGGTACTACTGAAGGGGTTGGCACAATATGTGCTGCAGGCCCACTATTAGAATTTAATTTACAGGCCCCCGTATATGGTGTACCACTCCACAAGGGACCTACATGTAAAAGAGTGTGGACAGAGCACTACAAAATCAGAAGGTCACTTAGGAGCTATTAGGGACTACTGGTTAGGTCTCGCCTGTCAATGCGCATGCGCATTGAGCAGAGCGAGACTATGGGGGCTTAAACAAAGCTTACCTACACTGGCGATTCACTGGCGATTTGATGAAGTGCATGTGCACTTTTAACTCAATGCGCAAGCGCAATTAGTTAAAATGCGCGTGCACAGCATCAAATCGTCAGCTTAGTGCCGCCAGCAGCTCTTCCCGCTCCGCCCCCTGCTGCATCAAAGGCTTGGCGCTGTGCCTCAGCCCAGCCATTCTCCTCCCCTAATTACCCCCTGCGGCATCAAAGGCTTTTTCACGGCCGGCCGGCCGTGCTTTCAGTTCACGGCCGGCCGGCCGTGTCTCCTTTTCTTTCTTTTTTTTTTTTTTTCATTAATTGAATGTCTTCCAGCAAGCTCTCCTCATCCGTAGCTTTAGGTGTGATGACAGCATTTCCTTATAAGATTACTGCTCTCTTGGGAATATATGAGGGCAGGAAGCCTTCTGAATTCGGCTGATCATTATCAGAGAGTGTTTTGGTGAAAATACGGGACTTTTCTTATGCGTGCTGCTACAAAAAGAGCTCAGCTCTCCTTAGCTACGGGAAAGCTGTTTGGCTTACTTCTGCTCGCTCACCAGCAATTGTGCCATGTGGTGTGTTTTTAGCTTTACTAGCTCATTGGTGTGTACTGGCTTGCCACTTTGCTGGAATAAAGTACCGGCCATAACGCTGAATACGACTTTCTTTTAATTAGTTCACCAGTTTGCTGCCAAGTGAATTTGAGAGTAATAGTGGCAATCATGTTTGAAACTGCATAACGTGAGCGGAATAAGCTTGCAAGCCGCAATCACCCCACATCCACCACATCCACCACCACATCCACCACCACCTCCACATCCACCACCACCGCATCCACCACCACATCCACCACCACATCCACCCTCACCCTCACCCTCACTCACCCTCAACCCCTCACCCTCAACCCCTCACTCACCCTCACTCTCACTCACCCTCACTCACCCTCAACCCCTCACCCTCACTCACCCTCACCCTCACTCACCCTCACCCTCACTCACCCTCACTCACCCTCACCCTCACTCACCCTCACCCTCACCCTCACTCACCCTCACCCTCACCCTCACTCACCCTCAACCCCTCACCCTCACTCACCCTCACCCTCACTCACCCTCAACCCCTCACCCTCACTCACCCTCAACCCCTCACCCTCACTCACCCTCAACCCCTCACCCTCACTCACCCTCACTCACCCTCACTCACCCTCACCCTCACTCACCCTCACCCTCACTCACCCTCACTCACCCTCAACCCCTCACCCTCACTCACCCTCACCCTCACTCACCCTCACCCACCCTCACCCTCAACCCCTCACCCTCACTCACCCTCAACCCTCACTCACCCTCACCCACCCTCACCCTCACTCACCCTCAACCCCTCACCCACCCTCAACCCCTCACCCTCACCCTCACCCTCAACCCCTCACCCTCAACCCCTCACTCACCCTCACTCACCCTCAACCCCTCACCCTCACTCACCCTCACTCACCCTCAACCCCTCAACCCCTCACCCTCACCCTCACTCACCCTCAACCCCTCACCCTCACTCACCCTCAACCCCTCACCCTCACTCACCCTCACTCACCCTCAACCCCTCACCCTCAACCCCTCACCCTCAACCCCTCACCCTCACCCTCACTCACCCTCAACCCCTCACCCTCACTCACCCTCACCCTCACTCACCCTCAACCCCTCACCCTCACTCACCCTCACTCACCCTCACCCTCGCTCACCCTCGCTCACCCTCACCCTCACTCACCCTCACTCACCCTCACTCACCCTCACCCTCACTCACCCTCACCCTCACTCACCCTCACTCACCCTCACTCACCCTCACCCTCACGCACCCTCACTCACCCTCACTCACCCTCACTCACCCTCACCCTCACTCACCCTCACTCACCCTCACTCACCCTCAACCCCTCACCCTCACTCACCCTCACCCTCACTCACCCTCAACCCCTCACCCTCACTCACCCTCAACCCCTCACCCTCACTCACCCTCACCCTCACTCACCCTCACTCACCCTCAACCCCTCACTCACCCTCACTCTCTCACCCTCAACCCCTCACCCTCAACCCCTCACCCTCACTCACCCTCACTCACCCTCACCCTCACCCTCACCCACCCTCAACCCCTCACCCTCACCCACCCTCACCCTCACTCACCCTCACCCTCACCCACCCTCACCCTCACTCACCCTCACCCTCACCCTCACTCACCCTCACTCACCCTCACTCACCCTCAACCCCTCACCCTCAACCCCTCACTCACCCTCACTCTCACTCACCCTCAACCCATCACCCTCACCCTCACCCTCACCCTCACTCACCCTCACCCACCCTCACCCACCCTCACCCTCACTCACCCTCACCCACCCTCAACCCCTCACCCTCACTCACCCTCAACCCCTCACCCTCACTCACCCTCAACCCCTCACCCTCACTCACCCTCACCCTCACTCACCCTCAACCCCTCACCCTCACTCACCCTCAACCCCTCACCCTCACTCACCCTCAACCCCTCACCCTCACTCACCCTCAACCCCTCACCCTCACTCACCCTCAACCCCTCACCCTCAACCCATCACCCTCACCCTCACTCACCCTCAACACATATTGTGTTACAATAGGTGTCACATTTGCGAAAGATAAAACTATTGGCATTGTAAATAACAAAGCTATTAATTTCGCTATTTTCAAAACAAGCACATAAATAAAAAATGTGTCCTTTACAATACCAATAGCTCAAACTTTCCTAATGCGAGACCTATTGCATTGCTGTGCTTCTCTCCCCTGCTGCACTCTCCTGCTCTGTAGAGATGTGGCCTAACGACCAGAGCTGCCATCTAAGTCACGTAAATACAAAACATGTTGCATTCCAAATGCTATAGGTGTCACATTCGCGAAAGTTATAACTATTGGCATTGTAAATGACAAAGCCATCAATTTAGCAATTTTAAAAACCAACAAATAAATAAAATATGTCATTTACAAGACCAATAACTCCAACTTTTCTAATGCGAGACCTATTGCATTTGCAATGCTTGTTTTCCCTTTAGCCAACACGAGTACTATTTGGAGTAAACTTTGTCAGATCATGGAAAGTGGTGAATTAATCTCGGCAATTCAAGTAAAAATGGTTTGTGAGCTGGAGTGATTAAATAAAGGTTTGAAAGTTTCACACGTTTGTACGGTCTCTTTTGTAGTTGTCTTCTTGCCCCATTACCAAGTCAAATATTATTTTTTTTGACGCTCAATTAAATTTTGAACCAAAAGAACTAGGAACTATACTGTTTAAGGAACCAGGTTGGAAACTGTCTTCATGTTTTACATGACAAATGCAATGGAATTTAGTGAACTGTTTGCTTTAGTTAGGGAATTAATATAGTGGATGTGAAGGGAGCTTTGAGAGTTATGGAGACAGCAGTAGTTCATAGAAGGCTCAGATAGCCCAGTGTTGGTGGAAATAGGCATAGATCACACTGCAACAGGGCTTTTTTTGCAAAAGCTGACAAAATGTGTCATTATGACTGTTTGATTAAATTTCTGTAGGATTTCCTACACAAATAATCACCAGTATGTAGGTATGGAATTTTGGTGACACAATAGAAATTGGGATCTATAATGATACCATTACCTCATTTCACATGCAAACCATAAAGCAGGGTCTGCTCCCCTTTGTAGCAGTGGTCAGGATGTAGAACAGTCAGTAGTGAAAAGTGTCTTAAGACAACCTGGTCTACTTGTGCCTCTCTCCTTGACTGGATGTCGGCACAATAATGTCTAGTAAAAATGTGAACTGTAGACCATCTAGATGCTCTGCAATGGCAGCTGATTGAGTATCACCAATGAATTCAATTGTAACACTCTTCTGCAATAAAGGAGGTAATCAGTGTATGCTTTCCTAAGCATAACAATGCTGAATGCATCCAGGAATCCATCTATCAATCCCACCTTTGGAAATGTGGCTTCCTTTATGTGGATGTGAGAGAGTGATGACAAGTCAAGTAGCATTTCTAATCGTTTCTGTATGCCGCATGATATATATGACAGTTCATCTTACAACAATTAAGTACAGAGTCGTTCACCTAATTTCTGAGACTATGTGAATAACAAAAAGTAGGTCAATCAATTGATTCATATGTAAAAGTGAATAAACGTTGGCAAAAATTATAGATAAGTGTGCAGGGCAACTTTGTCCCTATCTAACAGGACGTAAATGACAAAGTGTACAATTCACTAACTTTGCATAGGCGTGTGACTGCAACCAATATCACTACTTTTAGTGAGGTGAGATTGAATGCATTGGTTGGAAAGGTGGCCACTCGAGTCATTTTAGTCCTACATTTAATACCAAACTGGGGTAGGGATTACTCTAGGACAGATTATGTGTTTAAGACCTTCAAAACAGCCTTTTCTACTGGGATGTACCATTATAGTCAGAGCTTCCGAGTTTGTAACTGGAGAATCAGGGTTGAGTTTTGTCATCACTCAACATCCTGTGATTCTGGGCAAACTACTTAATCTCCCCGGAGCCTAAAAAAATTAAAATAACTACCTGAATTTACTGCAGGGATTAAATGGATGGAAGTGATACTAGATCCAATTTCCCTTACCTACTTTCTTTGCCCAACATAGTCAAAGCAAAAGAGGGAATGTGGGGAAGGAGGGAAACAAAACAAGGGAAGAAAGAAGGGGTAGATGTCAAATGGATCTTCAATGGGGGTGGTATTCTAGAATCCTGAAGAAGAAAGCACAAGGATAAGTACGAAACATGATTAAAAGAGCTGGCTGTATGTTACCCCCTTTTTCTAATGAGTTACCTTGAATAGAATATATCAAGTACGTATGAGGAAACAAGTCCCATGGGCGATAGAACACTTCCAGTGTCTAAAACAAAGGACAATGTTCAGTATTTGGAAGGACTGCGGAAGTTTTATATGTAAACAAAAGATGTACAATAATATACCACCCTAGGTTAGAAGCACCATAGGAGTATACAGGACCATTGTAAAAATAATAATTATCCGTTACTCCTGTATATAGGAAAAAACACAAAAAAAATTCCCAGTCAGGAGGGAACACTGAAAAAATAGGGCAAAAAGGGCAGGGTCACGATAAACAAAATAAAAATACACAAGTGGGGTTTCTGTTATTAGTAACAGCTTTTTTGTTTATTTTCTGCAGCAAAAAGAGTTTAACCAAAATATAAAGACCTCGAGAAGCACCTGTCAAGATCACATGACCATCAGATAAGTATTTTCTCTACATTCCAAAACATCAGCTCCAAATGCATTAAAAAACGAAGATACTATGATTCTTTACAGCCCTTGCTTTTTTCTTGTCTTTCAGAGACAAGTCACCAGGAAGCGAAGGGTTAAGGAGCAGAAGTCTTCTGGATACACTGTTGCCAGTTGGAAAGGAGCAACGAGTCGACAAGTCTCGGAAGAACACCTGAGGACCCTGGAAGAAGAAAGAACACACGAGAAGCCCTGCAAAGATGAGCGAGAGACTACCCAGAAAACAACTGACAACAGGATTTCAGGTAAGCCGGAAGAAAACGTTGGGAGACCTGGCGGGGATCATTGTTGGAACGCGAATCGCGTTGCCAGAGTGGACCTCTCCTTTAAATAATTGTCAAGCGCTGCCAATGTCAAGCGC
Source organism: Lissotriton helveticus (assembly GCF_964261635.1). NCBI lineage: Eukaryota > Metazoa > Chordata > Amphibia > Caudata > Salamandridae > Lissotriton > Lissotriton helveticus. The sequence continues at coordinate 591,982,219 of NC_136067.1, read as the reverse complement.
GGGAACAGGCGCGGCTGCAACCAGCGAGTCCTGGGAAGCCTGACACTCTGCATGGTTGAAAACGTGTACCCGTGCCCTGAACACCCAAGTGTATTGTTGTCTGGAACCCTAATGCTGACTTTTTGTCATAAGCAAACATGGATCATGTGTTTGTGCCATGACAGGAGAAGTGTGGCTCACTGGTTAGAGGAGGCAGACCTGGAAGCAGAGGTCAGCCTGGGACCAGGGTTCAATTCCCGGCTTTGCGGGGTCTTGAGTCCTAAAATGTCCATGGGCTCGACAATTCTCGCTCCGGTGCCTACTCGATTCACGGGTTCACACTCTGCGACTCTGGGCAATAGCTTGCTTAATCTCCACAACGGCCCCTCGCGGCGGGATGCCTGGCTTTCACCTTGCGGATACCCTGCCGGGGTTATCTCACAGGGGAATACCAGGACGGGTTCCCTAAGCAAGCGCTTAGAAACCGCTTGGTGATTTGCGCTATATAAATTCCTGTACATTTACATTTACATGACATCGACCTGTCTCACGGATTGTGGAGGGGTGCCCAAATCTCTGCCCTCAAAGTGGTGGAAGGTTACTGCCCTTACCAGGAGTTAACCAGCAGGAGCGTGGTAGTGGCAACATACAATGCTAGTGATCGGTAGTAGTAAATAGGACCTTTTTAACCCTGTGTTACTGAAGTGAGGCCAACAGGCTCACTCATCTTTTTAAAGTTCCGCTGCTGTGTGCTTAACTCAACCCTTGTCGTACATCAGGTAGATGTGAAGTGCTGCTAAGCATGGAGTTGTGACTCTGCGCTGGCTGCATTTGTGCCTGGAAAGGGTACAGTACAGTGATAAAGCAGTACTGTTCAGTATCTTTGTGCATGTACTGGGTGTATGTATGCCTGTAAGGAATGCACGACACGAGATGTAGTGCTGTGCAGTGCATGAGTGATTAGGGCATGTGCTGGGTATATGTGGGCAGTACAGTGCATGATAGTGAAGTGTTTTTAGCGCCCACATGGTAAGTGTGTCTGTTGGAAGTGTGTGTGTTTGTAAATAGCACACCCTGCTTAAAAATTTAAAAAACTTTAGTGCTGAACAGTGCGAACAGAATGAGTGTGAGTGCTGAATGCATGTAAGGGTGCAATACAAGGAGGTACTAGTGCTGAACACTGAGTGTCCTGCAAATGTCCACTGAATGAGTGTGCCTGCAATAGTACATTACATGGAGGACCCTGGGTTTTTATGTTGTGTTTGTCTGGTATTGTCATATGTTTGATCAAGAAACAGTTATCACATTGCTATGCCCCTCACCTAGAATTGACGTGAGTGTTGCATAGCCACGCACCGATAGTTTTGGGATGCGTGCGAATGAATAAAGAATTTACGCCCACTACCACAAAAGCACATACAATTGATAGGTGTGCAAGGTAGTTATTGAGGGTTCTTTTGCGCCAAGAATCAATCACGATACTCTTTGAGCTGCACTGTGCACCCCTGAAATATTGCACTATAATAAAACCATATAATAGTAGTATGGGATGATTCAAGAGACACGAAGACATGAGACTCCGTCACTTCACTACGTTGCAGGCTTGTAACGAGTTTGTTTGTGATTATTATTTTTCTCTCCACAGGTCTTTTTAGGTAAACCACTACCGGGTTATACCTTTATTTTGTTTTTTCGCCTGGCATCACGAATTTTGATGTCAAGGCACAAGGCAATGCAGGCACGGCAGGGTGTTAGTGTACCCTGACCACCCATTTCCTTGATCTGGTCCTGAAGAAAAACCGGTAATTCCTATTACGGTTTGAAACATGTAGACCCACCACATATTCTCCAGATACACTTGGTCATAACTAAACCTTTAATTGTATCGACACTTATATTTTACTATTGTCCAGTAGTCTTAAGAATAAAGTTTTTTCATACAAGTCATACCAGGACAATTTTTAACTCACTTACTTCTTTTTCACATTTATCACTCACATACCAGCTCCACTGTAGTTCAGGTGTTGAAGCACACCTTGATGGCACTCGGCCATCAAGGTGGCCCCGATGATGAAGCATGTCACCGACCAGGTCGGTGAGTGAGGGGTTATTAATAAACAAAGAAGGACTTTCTTCTCTTTGATAGTGAACCATCCCGCAGAAATCGCTCTCTGAGCATTTTTTCTGGTGGTACTCCTTACTTTTGTTAATTTAGATCCATTTTGAAAACACCTGTTTGGTGAAGACTTGAGAAGGAGAGGAATCACCCAGAGAGATTTGAGAATTGCTGTATTCTTATGAGCTGTGTGGGACAAATACTGGAAGAAAGGACATCACCTTACACTTCAAAGACTGGTCCTTGATTCAGTGAAAGCTCACAAAGAAGGGTGCTGGACACATCTCAGGAAGGGGGGTGAGGATGCCAAGGGAATCGTAAAGAGTAGGGCTGGGGGGCTGGTATTAACCTTTTAATGTACACATCACTGTGGCTGACATTCAAGTGTGAACGCTGGTCACTCCCATGAATTGTGTTGTGGGACAACCAGCTGTGCTGTGACAGAGTCTTTCATGAGGAAAGAAGAAAAGGAGTCCACTTCAAAGGGAGCAGAACCCCAATATAAAACTTCAAAGACTCATACCCTAAATTTAAATTGGTTTCTGGAAATGCACTACAAGGGGAGGTTGAGACCCCAAACTTTATCTGCAAAGCAGCCAGACAGGCTATGTGAGATGGGGAAACTCTGCAAGACTTCCGCCTGTGACCAGGACTGGGGGCAAAGGCCTGCTGGTTTCCCTGCTGGGAGATGGGACATTATTCAGGAAAACGAAAAACACCTGTCATTAAGCACCAGCACCTGCCTCTTTGCCAAGAGCAGTGTTATCTGTGAGTAAAAGAAGAGTGTTGGAGGGAGCAAGGTCCAGTGGGAAGCCATGCAAGAGGATTCCCTTAGCGAGGTGTGATGCTGTGCACAGATCATGTTGTTGCCCGTTTGCCATGTCAGCGCTGCAACCCCCGTATGCCAGGAGAGAGCCACTGGAGACTGAGCCGAGAGTGAAGCACTGTGTGGGACTGGGCAAACCCATACCACCGCACTGCAGTGGCCACGTTTGCCAGAGGGGGCTACTGGTAAAGTTACCACTGCTGAATCGCTGGGACCTGTGACCTCCTCCACATGGGTGATGGCACAAAGAATGTCAGTGCCACTGTTTTCCAAGTACCGCAGCAACCTCATATGCCACAAGGGGCTACCAGAACCAACATGCCAAAGGATTCTGGTCATTACCTAAAGGAGAGACTGAGGCTACATCTCACTGGTTGGATCAGCACTACAAGGGAATCACAGCTGACTGAGCGGAGGACTGCCAAAGATGCCGTGGACGCCGTCACTCCCATCAGGAGCAAAGAAAGGATTTCCACCCCACAAGGTTAAGCCAACTTACATTGTCTTTGCGGGCCGGGAGCTGTCTAGACAATTGAGAAGGACTCCAGCAGCACTGCTCAAGAGAGAAATCCTGTGCCGCTGGCTGCAACGTTTCACATCAGATCCTGCTCCATCGGCTCGAGGAAGCAGGGGTCACTGATCTGGCACTAGCATGGTTTAGATCTTTCCTGTCAGGAAGATCCTTTCGCGTTTCTACCCCTCCCTTTCTTTCTAAGGCACATTCTATCGAGCAGGGTGTTCCTCAGGGCTCCGCCTTGAGCCCCACCCTGTTCAACCTCTATGTGCAGCCGCTCGCTGCGGTCGCCGGGCTGTGGGACCTTAACATCGTCTCATACGCGGACGACACGCAGCTGGTGGTTGCCCTATCGGAGGGTGCAACCGAGGATCATATCAAATTCAGAGCCGGGCTGTCGGCAGTGGCTGACTGGTTGACAGCTAACTGTTTACAGCTTAACGTGGCTAAGACTGAGATATTATTGGTTGGCAGGAACACCTATTTATGGGGAGATCACTGGTGGCCATCTACTTTGGGAAAAGCTCCGGAACCGAAGAAAGAGGTGAAAAATTTCGGAGTCTGGCTAGACTCGACCCTTAGCTTTTCCACCCATACAAAGAAAGTTGCCGCTACCTGTTTCGGCAGCCTGAAACCGGTCTTAAAATTTTTTGACTCTGACACCAGACAGATAATAGTCTAGACTTGATTACGCCTGCTCATTGTTGTTGGGCGTAAATCAGGCAGAAATTGTCCGAATGAAACGCATTCAAAATGCGGCTACTAGAGCTCTAGTAGGTTTGCCTAAATTTAGATCGATTTCTGCGACCATCCGAAGGCTCCACTGGCTACCTGTAGCCCAACGAATACAGTTTAAGACTTTCTGTATTTCGTTTAAAATTTTAAGACTAACAACTCCTAGGATGCTTTGCCCGCTTCTGAACCTGTATGCTCCTTCGCGAACACTACGTTCTGCGGGCCAAAATTTGGTCGAAGTGCCTCGGTTCAAACGTAGTAGAGCGTGAGGACGCTCTTTTTGCGTTTTTGCAGCTAAAGCTTGGAACGCTCTACCCTCTTACATTAGAGAAATTCAAAGTTTGTCCGTTTTTAGGAAAACTATAAAGACTCATTTATTCCCGTAAAAATTTCCTTGGAGATGCCTATCCGCTACTTTGCTCATGGTTTTTATTCTGTTCTGGAGTTCAGCGCCGGGACGCCCCTTTGCTGGGGCAGCTGTGCGCTATATAACATTTTATAACATAACATAACATCAGGATTAAAAGGCTTCAACCACCATGATTGAGCCCAGTAGCCCCTGCATGCCCCCATGGCCCTCTGAAAGGGGTTCCTACACATTCAAATACCTTTAGGCCAAGTTCACACGAATCATTGACATATTATCGAAAGTCAAAAAATCGATATACAAATATATCGAGTTCAAAATATCGATAACTAAAATATCGATGTTCCATACTTATTTATAAAAATACAATAATATTGATACTACAATATCATAATGCAAAAATATCGACAACACAAAAATCGCAAACACAAATATTGTAATACAAAATGTCGAAGGTTATAAATAAATATAGGACATGTCCAAAATATTGAAAACAAAAATATAGACCTCAATATTATCGTCATTAAAATATCGACAACTCTAGAACACTTTAAAACTACCATTCTCAACACTATAATTGTAATAAATAATGTATATAAACATATCACATTAAAATTAGATACAAACGTACCTAACAAAATGAATACAACATACATTTTAAAAAAACTACAAAAACGAAAATATTTAGAAACAAATATAATCAACATCTTCAATAGTTAAAATATATATTATACCTTTTTTAAACAAAACACATTCTGAATCTCCTTCCTCAAATAATAAAAATACATTTTCTCTACTTTGCCAATTTACATACAAGTAATACAAAGTACAAAGAAATTACGAAACTTAAAAAAATTCAAATAAACCAATAGAAACACTGAAAAAGAAAATTGACCAATGGACCAATAACATACAACAACTAATTAAATACTCACTATATAAAGAACTCAACTGAAAACTATTACACTTTCAACCAAAAATTCAGGAAGGAGAAACTCTGCCGGATTTTCAACACTGCCAAAGACTCCTCTAAAATAAGGCCAACTACAAATAACAATAAGTAAGTAAATAAGCATTTCTAAATAAACTGTTAAGTTAAAATGTAACCTAGATTTAAATTAATTACTAAAAATACTAACTTATATATTTTATCTCTTTATATTTCCACCACAGATATAACTAGAAAAACAAGAAGAACATTTTCAACTTGCAAACAGCTAACTGCAAAAGTAAGTTTACTTTAAAAATATTTTATTTAATCTAACTAAAAGAGAAATAAACACCTAAAATGTCCTGACCATCATAACAACTCCATTTAGACTTTCAACTCGTGTAAAAACGTTTATAAAATAAAAATAAAACATTAATGAAAGTACACTTCGCCACCACCACATATAAATGATAAACGTAGAATAAAATATACGTAACTTTCTTTCCACAGACCACTTAAAAAAGATCAGCAATAACCAAACAAGGAAGAATCTATATTCAACTTCAGCTAAATAATAGTTGGTAAGTCTATACTAATATAATAAAGAGAGAGCCCAAACCTTTGAGGCGGGTCATCTCAGGAACCACAGCACCAATCACAACACCCAATACAGCGTTGGAAAGGGCAGTTGCAGCAGAAGGACATAGGCTATGCAGACGCCCACCATATACATTTAAAAGGTAAAAGAACAGTGCCAGCAAAGTAGACCCTTGTGGGCGTGTCTGCGTTGTGTGCGTGTGCTGGGGGCGTGACAAACGCTGGGGGCGTGTGGTACGTTACGCCCTAAATGCCATGTCTCATATCGTGTGCTGTGAGCGTGTGCTGGGGGCGTGGGCGGGCGCTGGATTACTGAAAGCGAGCGTTGTGCCCAATATTTCATAGTTTTTTTCTTCCCAGGTTCTGTACATTCCAGCTCCGGGTGTCCACCCTGCTCCCTTTAAATACCCCTGCACCCCATAATCATAACCCACCCTTACTCCTTAAAATACCCCAACACCCTTAAACACTAACCCATCTTAACCCTATAAATATACCCTGTGCCCCAAAACCCAAACCTATCCCTACAAATACCCCTGTACCCCAAAACCCAAACCTAGCCCTGAACCCTATAAATACCTCTGTACCTCAAAACCCAAACCTACCCCTCAAGCCTAAAAATACCCCTGTACCCCAAAACCTAGCCCTGAACCCTAAAAATACCCCTGTACCCTAAAACCCAAACCTAGCCCTGAACCCTAAAAATACCCCTGTATCCCAAAACCCAAACCTAGCCCTGAACCCTAAAAATACCCCTGTATCCCAAAACCCAAACCTACCCCTGAACCCTAAAATACCCCTGTACCCCAAAACCCAAACCTAGGCCTGAACCCTTAAAATACCCCTGTACCCCAAAACCCAAACCTACCCCTGAACCCTAAAAGTACCTCTGTACCCCAAAACCCAAACCTAGCCCTGAACCATAAAAATAAACCTGTACCCCAAAACCCAAACCTACCCCTGATCCCTAAAATACCCCTGTATCCCAAAACCCAAACCTAGCCCTGAACCCTAAAAATACCCCTAAACACCAAAACCCAAACCTACCCCTGAACCCTAAAAATACCCCTGTACCCTAAAACCTCATACCTATCCCTAACCCCTAAAACTACTCCTGTACTCCATAACCCAAAACTATATCTGAACCCCTAAAATACCCAAACACCCCAAAACATATACCTCAGTACCCCAAAACATATACCCCTACTTACCTCATCCAAACATTTAAAAAAAACATGCTTTTACCATTCATGCATTTACAACGAATTTCGTTGTAAATGTATGCGTGGTAAAAGCATATAAAATGTAATGCCATGCGTTATAATGGCATTGCGGAGTCATGGTACTTTCGTAATGAAAGTATGCGGAGTGATGGTATGCGGAAAGAAAGTTGCGGAATAATGGGTGTTTACCCTCCCCTGGTAAGTACATTGGTGGCACGGCGGCCCACATCTCCAGCAACATACTCATATTTTTTCACCACTGATTTGAAAAATGCACAGGTCTCTCTCATTGATGGCCAGCATCGACATACACTTTTAGACACACCTCCCGCCACAAGTTCTAGAATTGCGAACTTTAGAGCTGGGGAGCTACGTTCGAATCTCGGCATCAGCTGAACATCCTGTGATTCCAGGCAAATCGTTTTGTCTCCCCGTGCCTACCACAAATGAATGTGTTCTTCTGTAATGTAAATTGTACTCATGCCATGTTGTCGAGTTCGCGCTATATAATATTGCAAGGAAAAATAAAGTAGGGAAACTCGAGTTCACACACTACTGAACGCGCACTCTTAAGTGCATCAGCAGTGCACTGTAAATCGGAGCGTTTCACAGGCCTGTTACAGATAAGAAATTCTATAAAAACGAAATCCTACAAAACAATATACTACTGGCCGGCAGCAATTCATACCCGGACAACGTTGGGACGGGCTGCTAGTATATAATAAAACTGCATTTGTTATTATTCATGCATAATGTATAACAGTTTTACATATAATTTTATATATTTTTTTTAGATTTTGCTACTCTACAATGACTGAAGATGCAAAATGTATTACATCTCAAAAAAGGATATTTTTATTGTGCTATATGGGGTACGTTTAAACCCAAGAAAAGCAAACAGGGTTTAAAGTAAACTGGAAATGTTCACAGTATTACTCAAACAAATGTCATGGGTGTGCAACCACCAGGGAAACAAGTGTAATACATACAAGTGAGCACAACCATCCACGAAATATCTCTAAAATAGAAGTGAGATCAACTCTAGAAAACATTAAAGAATTAAGTAGCACCTCAGAACTGCCTACAAGTGTTATACTTAAAGAACTATTACCAAGAGTACCTAGAGTAGCAAGAGGTCAATTACCAACAATAGCTTCTATTAAAAGAACAATAGCTAGAACCAAAAAATCGACAAGACCAGCAATACCTCCACCTAAACATTTTCAATATGTTATAATTCCCCCAGAACTTAGTATAACACATAATCATGAACCTTTTTATCTTCTATGACAACCAAAATAAAGATAAATGGATTATTATGTTTGCTACAGCAAGCAATATAAATAAACTTAAAGAAAGCCAAATATGGATGATGGATGGCACTTTTAGCATATGCCCTAAGCCATTCTATCAACTGTACACTATTCATGGGCAATACCATAACACTTGCATTCCATTTATATATTGTTTGTTACCAAACAAACAAACTGCAACATACACAGAAATGTTGAGTAAAATAAATCAAGAAAAAAAGACTTCTTCCCCAAAAAATAGTGATAGACTTTGAACAAGCCATGATAAACTCCATCCTCAAATTATACCCTCACCCATCTATACAAGGATGTTACTTCCACTTCAACCAATGTTTGTGGAGACATTCACAGAAATCTGCACTTAGTGTGGAATATGCAACAAATATTACTTTTGCATATCAAATAAAACACCTAATAGCCCTGGCCTATGTGCCAGTCACAGATGTGGCTGAGCACTATAACATTTTACTAGAAAGTCCATTCTACAACCACAATGAACAAAAATTAGCTCCCCATCTAGATTATTTTGAGGATACCTGGGTGGGGAGATTACACAGATCAGGCCAAAGACACCAACCTAAATTTAAAATTCCTTGGTGGAATGTATCTCTACCAACATTAAACCTTGAAGCCAAAACAAACAACGCAGTTGAGGGTTGGCATAATGCCTTCCTAGCTACCACTGGATGAACAACTCCTACCCTACACAAACTCTTAATGGCAATACAAAAAGAACAAAGATTCCAAGAATTGAGAATGGAACAATCTGTCATACAATTAAAACCTAAACAATCTAGACAGACAATTCAAATGTATCAATATCTACAACAAGTAAAACTTTATCCTTCAACAAGAGGCCGAGAGTACTTAAAAATTATAGCAAAAACTATAATCTAAACAAAGAAACCATTTTAATTAAACAGCCCAAAATTTTTTGGGAACAAAAAAAGTTTTTCTTTAATAAACGAAAGAATTATTTTGTCTAATATATACTATTTAAAAAATATATATATATGTAGACAAAATAATTACCCAACAAAACAAGACAACTACAATATAAAAATAACATAATTTCCCTCCCGCAAAATAATATAATTAAAAAGACTTACCTTTTCCACTGCTGTAATTCGAAATTCCACCTCCTCCAAAATAATTCTGGTAGTTATGAATCCATAATGTCTCAAAATAGACCCCAACAAAATGCAACAATACAATTGTGCCAAAAACTCGAACATCCAGGAAAAATCGATAATCCAATAACCATAAGAAACCCGAAAAAGTCAAAAAAGATTAAAAAACGCTCCAGGAAACCCGAATAATAAAGGAAGTGTAAAATAAATATTAATTGATATAACTAAAATACACTTCCTTTAAAACAAAAACGCAAGACTCCGTAAAACGAAAAAGCTTCTTCAAAAAACCTGAAATAGAAACATAAACATTCCCACCCACACAAAGGTACACAAAATACACTTTGAAACACCAATACATAAATAATTAACACAATATTAAAGTAAATAAATACAAACACAAATATTCTATCTAGGCCGGAAATCCAAAATACAACGATAAAAATGAATACCTAAATAAACAACTACAAACACCATAACTTCCAAAACGTAACTCCACACACCATCAACACAACTACCTTCAAAACACACTTAAAATAGTTCAATTTAAAAGAAAATGACTCTTACCTTCTCAGATGTGAAACTCCTCCCAACTGCGAGCTTCTTTCTTCCCAAATAACCCAAAAAGACAACTAAAGATGTCAGCAATAAAAATGTTAAATAAATTACTAAACAATTTATTTAACATTAAATAATAATTAAAAATTTTAATTTACATTATGATAAACTATTTAAAATTGTACCTTATATTAAAAAAAATATTGTATTTTTTTCATGTATTGTAAAATTACAATGAATACTATAACATAATAATATTTAATATTACAATAAAAAATGTATATTGAAAAAATTCCTAAATGATGGTATTAATTGTATTCATTTTTACAAAACAAATGTTATGTAATAATTATTAATACTTCGTTATAGAAACCGTCCATGAAGTGCAGCTTATGGTGAGTCTCAAAGACCCTTTCAAAATTCCTGGAACTCATGACGTCATGCTGCCATATTCTGAATACTTTGATGCTGACTCAGAAAGGCAATGTAGCAAGCACTAGAACAGTTCAATCTAGAAATGATGACAGCATTAACAACACAAGCTTTCAAGTGGTATGGAATAAAAAGGCTTTTCTTTAATATCCTCATTTGCAATTGACAGTGCACCAACAGCAGCATGAGGCAGATGGAAATGCCATTATTGTATTCTTGTCTGATGTCTGTAGAACTTTGATGTTATACTCACTAGGACCCTCGTTGTACTGGGGTTGACCCTGAACAGGAACTACATGATATGTGGGGGCGTGTTAGAGTGCGGTTATGGGAAGTTTGATGAAATACACATATTGCAAGTTAATGCTAGAGAATAAAGCAATGCTTAACCACAGCCATGTGTGCTGTGATGTATTTGCATGCTCCAGGGCTGGGGAATACGTTGCAACTGGCGATGAGGATGGGGTATGTGCCTGAGAAAAATGAGACTGCTTTCCCTGAGAGTTCGCAACGGTGCGGCAAACTGCCCTTGCATGCCACGTGTTCCCAGAATCAATGTAAAGCAGCATGAGCCTGGCACATGTGGAGTCAAAGCCCTGTCCAGCCTATACATGGCCGCAGAAGAAATCAAAGACCCCGCAGAGGAGCACATTTGCAAAATGGCCACTAAAACTGCTGGTCAGGTTGTTAGCAGAGACCGTGTGCTGCACCCCAAACAGAGATCAATTATTCAGACAGTTCAAGAAATAATGATAATGCCACCAAGGTACAAGAAACAGAGAACTTACTCACCGTCACGGGCTATTGAAGCATACTGCAACATATACTTCTGCAGATGCTTCTGCTTCCAGAAGTTGCAGGAGCCAGCCTGCTCTGTGATCACCTGAACGGCGCCTGCAAACACAATGGCGACAGATGGGGGTGCAAAATACAATATAGCATTGTTCCTGAAGCCACTACCTTCTTCGACACTGCTAAGAAGCATTACATTGGTGCCAGGTGGGCTGCATGGATCGAAACATTTGATGACTTCATAGATGTGCTAGAGGATAACAAGATCATCAAATATTTGAAAAACCTTGCAGGTGATTGAGTGAAAGAAGTGCTAAAGAAAGTTTCACAGACTGCTGCAACATCGTACCGAAAAGTAAAAGAAGAGCTCCAAGTCAAGTTCAATCCAATGCCAAATGTTGGTTATGAAAGGTACATCTTCAACCAAGCATGACAACACATTGGTGAAGCAATGGATTAGTTTGTTGAAAGACTTGATGCACTCATTAAACATTACAAGTTCTGTGACTTCACCGACGAAGGAAACCATGCACCTCAGAGTCATTGATGGCTGCCTTTCAGATTCTTTTAGAAGGCACATGTTTTAGAAATACACAGTCTAGAGAAAGTGCTGATGGCTGCGAGAGCAGGAGAAGGAGCAGATTGACAAGCTGCTGAGATGAAGGCAGGAACATCACACAATGAATCAGCATTGACTGTGAAAATCAAGCACAAGCATAAACAAAATGCATGTAAATTGGCGTCTTCAAAGAAATCAAAGCTATGCTTCCGATGTGGATTTTGGTTTCCTCATGAAGGTAAATGTCCAACCTTAGGACAAATCTACAAAGGCTGTGGGAAAGAGAACCATTTCATAACTGTGTGCCAGGCCAAGGAAAAATCAAGTCAGTCATAACAGAAACAAAAGATGGACGCAAGAGCATTCCCTAAGCACTCTCGCCACACCCAAAAAGCAACAACAGCTACAACAAGTAGAAACCAAGCAAGTTCAATTGGCTCTCTGCTCCCTTTCCAATCTGTAGAGGTACGAGGCAGCGACGCCCCCTCTCACTACTTCTCTTCGCCTTTGCCATGGAGCCCCTGGCTACCTGACTGCATCCTGCACACATGCATCGCGGGGTCACATTCATTGTTATTATCGATATACACTGATGACATACTGCTCTTGATCAAGGGCCCAGATGTGAACCTTGCCCCCATGATAGATGAGATTGTGTGCATTGGAGATGTCTGTCGCACGCATCAATAGGTCCAAATCTAATATGTTGCCACTGACTATAGCCACTAGTAGGCCAACAATAGACTACTTTTTGAGATGGTGTAATAGCTTGGTCTGCTACCTGGGTATTATACCTCAAAGAGACAAACATCAGATAATATTTGAGGAATTATGGCCCAGTGCTTGCCAAGCTACCCAAACACACAGAGAGATAGAAAACACTCAATCAAACCTTTTTTGCTAAACTAAAGACAGCTTTAATCTGACTGGTGTGGACGGAAGGAAGTTGAGACTCAGCTGGGAGACCATCCATATGACCAGGGGAATTTGCAGTATCAGCCCTAGAAAGATGTTAGCAAGCTGCACAGTTGCACTACATCATTTACTGGTATCGACAAACACAGGATGCCCACATGTTTCGATAGAGCATGCTCAGGTGCTGCCAGGAGCTTATGGACCTGCAAGGCTACCAGACTCACGAGAATGACTCAGGATATACAAATGGTATTCTGTGCTACCTGGTACATCTGGCACATGATGCAAAAAGAAAGCCTTGAGAACCCTTACTCCCCCATCTGCCTTTACTAGACAACCACAGCCTTCCTCCGACCTAGGATAGGGATGTGAAGGGCAGACGGCAGAAGAATGGTCTGATGAGACTGGGACATACTTTAGAGCATAAGCATTTTCAGGCACATGGAGCATCCCCCCCCACAGTCCCTTCCATTACACGTTTTGCCTGAGACATGCAGTATCCTCCACCAGACCCACCCTCCCTAATGGACCCCCTGACTTCCCACCACTCACCCAGCTACCTCACAGGCGAGACCGGCAAGGCTAGGTCTCTACACAGTACATAATGTACCCATAGATATATACAAACACTGACCTCATGGCATTGGAGAAATGGTAAATGGATTTAGCCCAGATACAAATTTAGAAATTTGGAAATGCTGCTGCACCCAAATTTAACATGTCTTGATTAACTATAAACACAAACTGCTCCACTTCAAGTTCATTAATAGATTGTACTGCAACCCACAATCCTTACAAAGACTGGACCCAGAGAAATCAGCGCAGTGCCCCTTCTGTCCTTGCGGGTTTCTTCCACGTCCGCCACCTTCCCAGAGAGCTGGAAGTACGCAGAGATCAACGCCCTACTGAAGAAACCTACCGTGCACCCTAAAGACCTCAAGAACTTCCGCCCCATCTCTCTTCTTCCCTTCCCTGCAAAAGTAATCGAGAAGACCGTCAATAAACAGCTGACCTCATTCCTCGAGAGCAATGGCTCCCTCGACCCATCCCAGTCCAGATTTCGGTCCAACCACAGCACCGAGACCGCCCTCATCGCAGCCACCGACGACATCAGGACCCTGCTTGATAACGGGAAAACAACCGCCCTCATCCTCCCAGACCTCTCAGCCGCCTTTGGTACAGTCTGCCATCGCACTCTAATAAGCCGCCTCCACAACGCTGGGATCCAAGGTAAAGCCCTGGACTGGATCACCTCGTTCCTCTCCGACAGAACCCAGAGAGTCCGCCTCCCTCCCTTCTGCTCTGCGGCCACCGAGATCATCTGTGGCGTACCCCAAGGCTCGTCGCTCAGCCCAACCCACTTCAATATCTATATGAGCCCCCTCGCCTCCATCGCACGCAACCACAACATCAACATCATCTCATACGTCAACGACACCCAGCTGAAACTCTCCCTCACCAAAGACCAAGCCACCTCCAAATTCAACCTCCAAGAAGGGATGAAAAACGTTGCGGAATGGATGAAACTTAGCCGTCTGAAAAGGAACTCAGACAAGACGGAGGTCCTCATCCTCGGACCATCCCCATCCGCCTGGGACGACTCCTGGTGGCCCACAGCACTGGGCACCGCACCGACACCCACTGACCACGCACGCAACCTGGGATTCATCCTGGGCTCCTCTCTCACAATGACCAAGCAAGTCAACGCCATCTCATCCTCATGTTTCAACACCCTGCGCATGCTCCGAAAGATCTTCCGGTGGATCCCTACCGGAACTAGAAAGACGGTCACCCAGGCCCTCATCACCAGCCGACTAGACTACGGGAACGCCCTATACGCAGGAACCACTGTCAAACTTCAGAAAAGACTCCAGCGCATACAGAACGCATCAGCACGACTCATCCTCTACATCCCTCGCCACAGACACATATCTGCCCACCTGAGAGACCTGCACTGGCTCCCTGTCAGCAAAAGGAATGACGTTCAGGCTCCTCACCCATGCACACAAAGCGATCCACGACATAGGCCCCGAATACCTCAACAACCGCCTCACGTTCCACACTCCAACACGCAAGCTCTGCTCCGCCAACCTCGCCCTCGCCACCGACCCACGGATTCGCAGAACCACCACAGGAGAAATATCATTCTCCTACCTGGCTGCCAAGACGTGGAACTCCCTCCCCACCCACCTACGACTGACCCAGGACCATCTCACCTTCAGGAAACACCTCAAGACCTGGCTCTTCGAGCAGTAGCAGCACCCCCCCCTCCCTTCAGCGCCTTGAGAACCTTACGGGTGAGTAGCGCGCTCTATAAATGTATTGATTGATTCATTCATTCATTCCACCTGGCATGGGAATACCCATGTAGATGGAGGTATTGTGGTAGGTCTGCTGGACAGTAGCAGATAGTGTGGAAACCGAAGTTGCCTGCACAAATTGGCGATTTAATTGGGATACACCAAACATGTCCCGACCAGACAGTTGGTGGGGGCACTGCAGCTGTTGGCCAAGAAGAAACTGGCTGGTTGCTGAATAAAGGGCTTCCCCGATAAGATTGTAAACTGGTGGAAATATGGCTCACTTTATCAGACACGAGCCAACATCAATGCAGAATTACAATACCTCCAAGCTCGCCCACGTAACCTATGGGAACCCTTCAAGACATACCTAGCTTTGAAAACTGATGATGACACTCCTTAGACAAACCTCAACATCGCAGCATCATGAAATAACCACACTCAACGCTGTAGTGATAGCGTAAAAGGCCATCTATTAGGACAAGGTTGTTCACATACTAAAGAACTTTATTAACATTAACACTAATTCCAAAATATGAATCTTCACATAACCCAGACAGTTCCATTCTCCCAGCACCATTCACAACTCACCCGCTTCCACTTCCGCAGTAAGACCATATCATTTGCTTCATTCTTCTTCCTCGCACTTGCTGACCTCATTCCATATACCCAATCTCTCCTTCACTTTCCCTCCAAGCATACTCCCTTGAAGATCCTTCCCTTGCTCGTCGCATACCGCGCACCAGCATCAGTCATCTGTGCACCCTACCTACCCCACCCGAGGAGTGGATATGCCAGTATGTGACTCACCACCCTCCAAAATACAGTCTATGCCCTGCAACCTGACCTAAACTGGTAACATGCAGCAAGTCCCATTCCACCCATTGTCCTACAACATGTAGGGTGGGCGGGAGGCCTAAAATTCTAACTCTCCTCCCTGTGGTGCTTGGTGTCAGGAAGAGGTCGGATAATCCTCTTCTGACACATTTATAGTCCTACCTAAACGAGCCCCTTTCCCCTAGCTTTACCTATCCCCACCCTGTCCTGATGGCCAACACAAAGCACCCCGGGGGAAGACTGGTCAGTGACACCTCTCCTGTTCACGCATTTTTCAATATTTGTCTGCTCATAACACTGGCTCTCACGTACAAGAACATTGATCTCATGCACCACCCCTTTGTGGAAATTAGTTATGACACAGCTTACATGGTAGTCACAAACAGCATTTTGAAAAGTGTGCTACACGCCCTGATGTGTTACGAGAATATAATTCAATAAAGTAAAAAAAAGCAATAGCTAAGCAATTTTTAGAAGAGTAAAATAAGCTGCACCAGTCTGTAAGATACTTACTATCAATGTGAATGTATGAGCCTCCCTACTGAAAAATGGGCTTTGACGATGTACGCTCAGTTGGTGACTGTGGCTTGTGAAGTTGGTGACATGCACATAGGTGTGCATTATGACATCACAGGCTAAGAGTCGAATGAGGAGTGAGCATGCCGTGCTTTCAAACATGGGTGCGTGCATGGTGTTGTATAAATAGGAAATGGTCACCAATCGAGATAAATAAAAATGCCCAGAATCATACTCTCTTTCTCTCCGTGCCACTGTTTCCACACTTATTTGTAAAAGCAAATACAAATACCAGGTTGGTATCCTGATGGATCACTATTCTCTGATATTAGACAGACTGAAAACCTCTGGTTGTAGTCACAGGTTACACCAATAGTTATACAAGGACAGGTGACATTCATAAACCCTTAGTAGCCACAGCACACCCAGGCAGGTGATCAGCATATCGATGGATCTGCCTGTTGTTTCTCTCACCAGGATACTCAGCTAAATAGTCCTTTCAGAATTCCTAAATCTAGGTGCACCTAGCAGCTGAGGAAATGCGTAACAGCTTTAAAGGCTAAATCAGGGCCCGTTTGTGTTCATGCTAAAAGAATGCTCTTTTATTTTCACTCTTCGTGGGATGGCTGTGGTGCTTACCTCAACTGAGTCAGGACTGTTATCAAAATGGGGGACAGCGCACCCGAGTCCTGCTTCCAAGTTACTCGTTTCCACTGTACTCCTTAATGTTATGATATTGTAACGCCATATTATAAATGCCAATAAAGATGGTAAAAAATGAGAGTGAGCTCCCAACCTGGAAAAAAGAAAGGCAACGGAGCCAGTGCCACCACCATCCAGAGAACGTCGTCCTAATGGTTACCGGTGTGACTAAGCACTAACTGTTAACCTTCTAGGGTCCTTTGTGCCATGTCACCTGCTCAGTCTGTGCCATTCTATCACCTTGGGGGAGGGAACCTTTCCAAGCATAGCCTACCCTAAGTGTGCACGCCAAATGATGTGCAGTAGTCCCTTCACTAGCAGTTACTGCACAATCCAGCAGTCTATTTTTAAATTCCCTTTGCTAGTAGATACCTGTCCGTTATCCCACAAGCAATATACAACAATGTCAGGTAAGAACCAAATAGCAGGATGTGCATTTCCCATTCATATAATGACATACATACCAGTCAATCAATCAGGGTTTTGTGAAGCACAGTGCAGGGTATCAAGGTGTCGGGGGAGGGGGGGATTGTCTCCGTTAGGTGCTGGGATCATCTGAAGAACCAGGTCTTGAGGTCCTTCCTAACTGGAGCAGTGTATGGCTTTGCCAGAGGTGAAGGGGGGAAGTCATTCCAGGTCTTGGCTGTGAGGTAAGAGAAGCACTTTAAACCCATTCTAGTCTTGTAGATGCCTGGGATGGTGGCCAGGGAGAGGTCAGCTGATCAGAGGTTTCTCTTGGGGGCGTGGAAGGGGAGGCGTTTCTAGCAGTGATGGAGCCAATGAATTACAGTCTAAATCCTGGTTTGGGGTTAATCATAAATCGAAGAATATATTCATGACTGGCTCCACTCATGGACCTAATCGCTGCTTTCATCTACTCATTCGCTTTTTATGGACTGTCCCCTACATGTCTACGATGCAATAAAGGTTTCACAATACACTTGGCAAAGTCTTGGTCTTAGGTGATTGCTAACACTGAAAATAATGGAATGGTGAAGGAGTGGCGTGCATAGGGTCACCAGAACAAGATAAAAATATCAGAGATGCATCTTTTCATGCCTGCATAGTATTTTTTATAGTTCTCACATATACAATTCAGATGACCTTGAAGTAATAGCATATTTCTTTTGAGCGATTGACTGTAATAAAGGCATCGCAAATTTTAAGAGTCTGCAGAAGTAAAAGGCACAAAACCAGAAATGCCAAACCAAGCCTTGCAGATTCCCCTTGTGTATGATGGCTTGAAAATTGCCACTCAGATCAGCAATTGCTGAGAAACTAAAGATAAAATAGAGTCATCTAAAAATATCTGATAGTCTGTCAGCGCTCGCAGTCTCTAATTAAGCAGAGTGCTAAATTCATCGAACACCCACAAGTGACAACTTGACATATATGCAAAACACTGCGTATGCCATGCCTTCAGTTGAGAGGAATTCTACATCAACTTAACAATCCATAAAATGAACTCAGGTATATATTCCTTTTGTGATTTAAAAAGTTTAGATATTATAGAACCATATGTACGAACACATTTTTTCATTTGCACAGAATGCGGAAAACCCTTTAATGCATCTGGCCCATAGTATGTCTGACCAAGCAAGAACCAGATCTGTAGTGGTTGTTGCTACATACTTAACTTCTTAAAGATTATTTTAGTATTTACCATTTCATGTTCTGTGTTTGGAACTTGTGGCTTTTCTTGGGGATAGCCGTCCGTTATCAGACAAGGGAGAGGCAATTGCTTTTTTTTAAAGATAGTTTTATTTAATTTTCAAGCTATTGCAGTGATAGCACGGTGAAGCTCCATACAGGATATCGAGTGATCAGTGCTACCGTCAGTAAAACAAGATCAACAATCTGAAATATCAACACTTCTTAACCCCACCCCTCCCCATACAACCTGTAGCAGGTCAGCGTTCTTGCTGCCACTATCCCCACCATAGGTGCCAGCACGTCACCTGTGGGCCAGGCTTGGCCAGCAGGAAGTTAATAAAGGGTAATGAACCGCTCGGGGTTCATATCCGACACCTCCACATACTGTGTGAACGTGTGGTCATTTCTGCAAGCGTCCAGTACACCATGTGTGTGCCCCCTTAGGCGTAGAGAGGTCACCACAATGGCGACAAGTGGGCCGTGCCCCATGCACCACCGTCAAGGCTAGAACAGTGATCCCCACCCACAAAGAGAGGATATCACTCCTGCCCAGCAGCCGCCACCATGCTGCTGTACCACACACCCGTGACCCTGCTGCAAGTGGCCCACGTACCTGCAAGATTCTGCCGAGGGCTGAGCAACTACCAGACTCTGCTGGTCCCCTGTCTACAGACAGAGCAGCTCGGCAGTGAGTAAACTGCAAGCAAACCCCACCCTGCACAACTTCGTGAATGCTTTCGGCGGCCTTCTTTTAACACCTCTGGCTCAGACATGGCCGAGAGACACACGCCCAACAGAAATAAAAGAAGGAAGTCCCCGAAGGGGGGAGCCTAAAGGAGAGCCACGCCACAATAAGCAAGAAGAGGCCAGAAGGAAAAAAAAATAATAAATCCTAATCAGAAAAGAGGCCAGGAAATCACTCAAGGTACAGGTCACATAACAGTAGCAGAAAGAAAAAGAAAAAAAGAAGCAAAAGAAAAACAATAATACCCACCATCTAGAGTGAAAGACCAAAGAGAACCCCATTAGACAAGGGTCAAGTCAGAACACAACCCCAACAAGCCTTACAGCAAGCCCGGCATTGGCCCACCAGTGCGCTCAGGCCCAAGAAGAGAATAAAAGTAAGCAAACAACGTCCAAGTGGAATAAGTCAACAGTCCTGCAAAGTATCACGCATCGGGCGTTAGACTAACGCATTTCAGTGTGGTACTCCGCATTACCGCACTGAAATGTATTGTCACACCTATGCTGTGTGTCAGCTGTCAGTGAAAGCCTGACTAAAAAGAGTCTGTGGCAGTGCGTTGCTGTGGCTTACAGCACTGTGGCTTACTCGCGTTGCTCCAGCAGGCTTGGGGTTGCAGGTGTGCTAAGGTGGCTGGCTGCTTTAACTCACTGCTACAATGTATGAAAATTGTAAATCTAACTGCCGCGGCTCGGTCTTTACTGTCAGCATGAAGTCATTGCGGGAGACGTCACATCCTGCGCGGGAGCGCGCTGAGTTTATTTTGGGAGCTCGAATGTGGTTGGATAGTTTGCAGGCTGCAGGGCACGTATTTGTGGCCAGATGGAGCGCTGCATATAATAATGGCGCCGGCCACGGGCTTACACCGGCCCGGGCCGCCGCATGCTAGCTATTGGTATTAACCCCCCTGCCCCCTCTAGCTGAATTCAATATGTTACTGCACAGTGCAGCCGACGGAGAGAAGTCAGTGACACAGGGGCGGCAAGAACAGATAGTCTGTCACTGGAAGGCCCTTCTTCTAAGTCAGATTAGTGAAACTTTGCTATCAGCTCATGTCAGACTAGTCGTGGTCAGCGGGAGAGAGGTTGTGTGAGCTGAGTTGAGGTGAGGTGCTGACTGAGCCCCCGCATGCAGCTGTTCCGCTGTATCTCTGTTGTCTCTCCTCGGTGGAGCCTTGGGAGTGTGGGTCACTGAAGTGGCCTGTAGGCTCTTTTATGTCTTCATTAAGTAGCCTCCCTCATTGGACCTCCTTGTTTAAGAGCGCCATGCCTCTTCTTCCAAAGCAGAGTAAAAGAAATCCGAAACAGCACACTTAGACGGCGGCGGATCCTTCACTTACTCAATCCAGACACCCTCAGTCTGGCTGGGGCCGGGCAGCTAGCACTGCACAGCAAAAACCCCTCCCGTAGGGGGACCTATATTGATTAAGGCGTCTTATTAAATATTAGCTACAGTCTGAATGTAAATGGAAGTCGTTTATATTTCTTAAGCTTTGCAGTCCTTAACTTAGTTTCTTGCTACTCAAATGAGTGTAATTTCTGACATTGTTTCCCACGTTTTCATTGCTTGATTTTGCATACAAGACAGTGTCACTCTTAGTCATTAAAATGTCACTCATAATGACTCTGAAATTATTAAAATGTCACACATAGCAATATAAAACCTTGGCAGCTATGAGTCAAGACGACGTCCTGAAAAGAAACTTCCCATGTCGGATGAAGCTTGAGCCCTGAACCAACAGACAGCCCCGGTGCAACACGCCCTCATGGGGGTGCTACCACCTTTCAACGAACTAGAGGACCCAGCGACAGCATCCCCATGATGGAAAATCTTGATTGAGCGTCTCAAAAACTACTTTGTCACCACAAAAGAGAATGATGGAGCTGACAGAAGGTCGCTGCTCCTCCACTGTGCAGGAGACAAAATATTCAAGCTATTCAAACATCTACCAAATACAAGCATTGCCACACACTACGATGCAGCAGTAAGAGCACTCAATGCCCATTTCAACCCACAGCTCAACCCGGACTTTGAGAGGTTCAAGCTTTGCCAAGCACAACAAGGCGAAGGAGAATCCATCTATGCCTTCTTTGCCAGGCTATGCAAACTAGCTAGCACCTGCAAAGCAAACGACCAACACAAGGAGATCAGAGTACTGGTGGATGTCGAGACAAGGTGCTCAGAGGCCTAATCCTGCGCCAACCCAATATCAGCCTGGAAGACATACTCATCTTGGCGTGAAGACACAATCTGTCAGCAGTGCGAGCCAACGAGCTGGACCAAGCCCTTACAATGGCCCAGGCAGAAGCCAGCGCACATCAAGACGGAGCAGGCTGATACAGTCCGAGCGAGAAACAGGAGTGACACGAGTAGAAATCAGAAATTCCCAATAACCAAGTGAAGGTGCGGGTACTGTGGCCGGGAAGAACACCCAATCGGTGAGTGCCCAGCGCAGCTGCAGACCTGTGTCTACTGCAGAATTCTCAACCATTTTGCGGTGGTCTGCCGGAAAAGGTCCAGAGGAAGAGACACGAGCAGTCAGAAACCACTTTCAAAGGCCAGCTGTCCATCACGAACATTACAAAACAGGACGATTAAATAGACACTTTGAAGACTCCTCTCCCGAAGAAGAAGAAGAGGAAGAGACCTTTCTCATTTCCTTCACGTGGGAGCTGAAAAGCCGACAGAGACCACAGCCAACATGTGTAGTATGGGTAGCTGGATCCGAAGTCAAAGCTATTATCGATACGGCGTGGTCAGTCAATGTAATGGGGATCCAGCAGTATAACCGTCTTCGACCCAGGCTGCCACTAACACTGTCCCAAACCAGGATCTCTGCTTACGGGAGCCATTCCCTGCTACCCCTCAAAGGGCAGATGTCTGTGGCCATACGTTCTGACGAGCAAGAAGTCATGACAAGGATCCATGTCATCGACCAAAAGGAGGACACCTTGATCGGCAGCCAAACCGCCAAAGCCCTTGGTCTAGTATTCTTTGCCTGGAGCTTCAAGACACACCAGGTTGAAAACCTACTGGATCAATTTCCTGAGTTATTCAAAGGCTTGGGCCGCCTCAAGTGCGCTTACAATCAAGCTGCATATTGATCCATCGATCACACCTGTGTGCTAAGACACCACTGCATCCCATTCCACCTCAGACCACTGGTGGAAAGAGAACTGGAAAAACTAGAACCACAAAGGGTAAAAGAGAAGGAGTCAGGCCCAACCCCATGGGTCTCCCCGATGATGATCGCCAAGAAACCGAAACAGCCGGGGAAGATACGACTGTGTATCAACTTGAGGTTACCCAACCACGCCATCAAAAGAGAGCGACACATCACGCCCACCATGGATGATATCATTGCGGATGTCAACTGCTCCTGGTGGTTCTCGAAACTGAATCTCAACGTAGAGTACCACGAGCTGCCACTGGCGGAGGAAAGTCGGTATATTACCACCTTCAGCACGCGCCTGGGGTTGTGTCGGTACAAGCTCCTGAACTTCAAAATCTCGTCAGCCGCCGAGGTCTTCCAGAACACCATATGCAGATGCTGTCTGATGACCTAAATGTCAGCGATGAGATACTCATCCACTCAGCCACCGTCATGGAGCATCACAAGCACCTGAAGGACAAGCTGCGATGTCTCAGAGCACGGTGTGACCCTGCAACGTGACAAATGTTTGTTCTTCCAACCATCGCTGAAATTCTTCGGATACGTCTTCAACTAAAGCCTAAAGAGAACTGGGGTTTTTTAGAGTACAGGGAAATACTAGGCGCACAGCACACGGTAGTGTAAGGTATTGATGGGTCAGGGTGCAAGTAGGTGAGGGGACAAAGGCCCTAAACCCCTCCAAGAGTGTGCAAAGCACACAACATACAAAGAAAAAACGAAAACCTAATGCACACCAAAATATACCTAGTCAAAATTTGCCATTGGTCGACCTGGCACACAGGTTAACCAAACCCTGAACTGGGTTGTCGCCTGGCTACTGTGGGTGTAAAAAGGGATGTCATGTCAGCAATTTTATTAAAGTCACATGGCTCACTAAGGCCAATTATCACTCTGCATAATGCATTGTACCTTCTCTCCTTCAGGGAGCCATCACAGGGTGAGTTGGCCTAACTCCAGGAGGCAGCCCAGGCTAGGAACCTCGAACAGAACTTATATAGATGTGGCCATCTTATAGCCCTCTCTGCCAGCCCCCATTTTTTGCTTTACACATTTTTTAACAACTGTATTTAAGGCTTTAGGCACAGGTACGCAACATTTTAAGTATCACACAAACAAAGAGACTAACTAGAAGAGACAGAAATGCACAGTGAACAGTGTATCTCCAGTAAAAAACGAGTTACTTACCTTACACTATGGTTCTCCAGTATTATCTTTCATAGATTCACATGCTTGTATCTTCCCCGTCGTCATGGTGGGAGTCTCACGGTAACAGAATGACTATAGCAGTATCATAGAGTAAAGCACTGCATAGAAAGTCCTATAGGGGACCATAATATTTGGTTGCCAAACCTCCTTATTATTTGGACCAAAACTCAGCCAACCAGCTGCCAGCCCTGACATCACACTCCCCAGCAGAGCCACCATACCTCAGATTTCCAGCCTCGAGTGAGAGCCAAGGATATATCTAGAGATAAGAGGTCTACCTGAGTAACGGGGAGGTGGGAGGGCCGCATGTGAATCTATGACAGATAATACTGGAGAACCATAGTGTACAGGTAAGTAACTCGTATTTTCTCCAGTATTGAATCTTTCATAGAGTAACATACTTGTATCAGAATAGCGAGCAGTACTTATAGAAGATGCGTTGCTCAGGATAGAACCTCACAGACTGTGGGCTCTGCTCCTATTTTTTGTATATAAATAAACAGAATCTTAAAATAGTTTTCAAACTTTATACAAATCATGTCTGTTGAACAAACAGAATATCAATAAAACAAGAGCATAACCTTGAAAGAAAAGCAAATATATACACATAAATATATATATAAATATATATATATATATAAATATAAAATCTTGAACAATACCTCAATGAAATAGATGGCGAAGAACTGCTTGTCCCACTGCTGCGTCGTTTCGCCATGCTGTATCTAGACAATAGTGTCTAGTAAAAGTGTGCACATTTTTCCACGTTGCTGCTTGGTAAATGTCTGGCAGTGACACTCCTACAAATAGGGCTGTAGAAGTTGCCATTTTTTTGGTGGAATGTGCATGTACTCTGGATTGGAGAGGATTACCGGCTTTGTTATGGCACAGAGAGATAGCCGAAGAAATCTATCTAGAAATACTGGATTTTGAAAGTACCAACCCTTTTCTTGGACCATAAAATGCTACAAAAAGCTGGTTCATTTTCCTGAATGACTTTGTCCTGTCAATGTAGAACTTTAGACACCTTTTGACGTCTAGAGAATGTAGAGATTGCTCCGCAGGCAACAAAAGATCCTTAACAAAAATAGGTAACACCAAAGGTTCGTTGAGATGAAATATGGATGGAACCTTAGGGATGAATTTAGGATTTGTCCTCAAGACAACCATGTCAGGACGAATTTGGAGAAAAGGTTCAGAAATCGAGAACGCCTGAATTTCACTTACTCTCCTTGCTGAAGTGAGAGCTAAAAGCAAGGCCGTTTGCCATGAGAGAAATTGCAAATCCGTTTTATGTATCGGTTCAAAAGGAGACTTCATGAGCTGTGCTAGAACCGTGTTAAGCTGCCATGAGACTGTGGGCGGTGAACTGAAGGACACGTCCTGAAAAGTCCCTTGAGAAATTTCTTTATTACTCTCTGAGACCAGAGAGATGGACGGTTAGGATGTCTTCTATATCTTGAGATAGTTGCCAAATGTACCTTTATAGAAGCATGGGAAAGTTTTGCTCTAGCCAGATGCAAAAGATAAGGCAGGATTTGTTCTGAAGAGATATTAAAAGGATAAAGATTTTGAGAAGAGCACCATTGACAAAACATCCTCCATTTTGCCGTGTAGGTCTTGTTTGTAGAGATTGCCCGTGATTTGGAAAGAATCTCTCTGCATTCCTGAGAAATATTCAAAGATTGAAACTCATGTTCATGAGGTTCCATGCCGATAAATTGAGCGATTTCAAATTCGTATGAAGAATTTGGCCTTTGTTCATGGAAATCAGATTCTGAGAGAGTGGGAACTGAATCCTGGGTGCCAATGACAGCTTGAGGAGATCGGAGAACCACGCTTATCTCGGCCATGCTGGAGCTATGAGCATCAAGTGGCACAGCTCCGATTTCATTTTCCGGATCACTTTTGAAATTAGAGGGAATGGAGGAAAGGCATATGCGAACATTCCTGTCCAGCACATTTGGAGAGCATTGCCCCACGATCCTTTCTGAAGGAATCTGCTTGCGAAGTGCTTGCATTTTGAGTTGCGAACTATCGCGAAAAGGCCCAGTGTGTCAGGAACCACATTGCAGCCATTGGGTTAAAGGTTAAGACACAGGTTAAGCGCCCTAGGGTTAGAGGGGTAAGGTTGTTGCCACGCTGGAAGAAAAGATTCATAGTGTCCAAATTCATGTTTAGGCAGTGTCTGCGGTCACTAGTGATCACCACCAGCATGGCCGCCAAATGTCCAGAACACGCTATTCAAAAGTCGCGGTCTAGTGGTCGTGGTCGCGCGACTGCCGATCCGCGTAAGTATTTTCCTTCAGAGAATTATCGCATGCGCAACGAGGGAGTAAGAGCTGTCAACGAACGAGTTCCTTGAGTCAAGAGGCAATTTTGGGAAAAACGTGAGTTTGCCGTCTAGTTGGTGTTCAGTACTGAGCTTCAATAGTCGGCATAAGACTTTGTTCATTTTGTAAGCGAGATTCAGAAGAAAACTTTTCACAGACATTTTCATGCAATGCAACTATCTGGTGTGTTATCATTTTGTGACCGCAGCAACAGTATTTTCAGTTGAACACTTTCAGTAGTAGAAGAAGCATTCTACTGGATCTTATTTGCTGCAATAGTCTAGACCTAATTGGTAAGTCAGGGTTCCTGGGTTGAGGAGGGTTAAGTGACGTTGTAGTACAGCTTGTTTAGATAACCCTCATGTGTATTTACAGACGCAGAATATCACAAAACAATTGTGTATAGAAGTCAGTCTAGACTACATGGGAGAGAAGCTACAAGTCAGGCTTTGCAGGTAACACCAGTTCTCATTAGGTAGAGTAATTAAGTATTACGTAAAGAGCAGGTGTTAAGTGTTGTCTTTCTACAGGTGCAGTTTACTACACCAGCGAAGATAGAAGACCAGAGAATCGCATTCTCTACCTGGCTGTCTCTCTCTCTCTGTCCACTTCCCCTTTCCCCGTCGCTACAGCAGTTGCTAAGTTTTATTTTTCTGGCGGCTTCTGTGGTGGTGGGGCATTGGGAGCAATCGTCGGCTTCGATGGAATTCTAGTGTGCTAGTCTGACACAGTGATGGGGTTCCCCATAGGCGAAAGACTTGGAGAAGCTGATCTTGATGTAATTCCCATTCGTGAAAAACATTTGGAGATCTGCTGAGAGCATCTGCCCTCGAGTTGTTCACTCCCGGAATGTGCTGCACTTGCAGCGAGATGTTGTGGAGAAGTAACCACCTCCAAATCTCCTGCGCTAGTCTTGAGAGAATTTCCAACCTTTTACCCCCTTGTTTTAGTAGGTATAACATGGTAGTCGTAATGTCGGTCCTGACCAGAACCGTGGAACCTCTGATCCTAGGTAGAAAAGCCTGTAATCCCAAGAACACTGCCTTTAACTCTAGTAGGTTGATGTGAAGATGAGATTCTCTGTCTGACCAATGACCTTGAATTCCTAATTCTTGGAGATGTGCCCCCCAACCTTGCAGAGATGGGTCTGTCATCATTACATAACTGTGATACTGAGATTCGAATAGCAGACCTTTCGTTAAGTGTTTTCTGATAGTCCACCATGACAGGGCTCTTTTTATCTGAGGAGAGATGGACACCCGATCTTCGAAAGATCCTAGAGATTGAATCCACTGTTTGTCCTAAGACATCATCCCCAACAATGAATTGTAGATCCTCACTGAAATTAACTTTTTTGTTCGGAGAAGAGATGCCAGATTTAGTATCTTCCGAACCCGTTCTTCTGAAGGGTAAGCTTTCGCTTCTTATGTGCGAAGCATGGCTCCTAGAAACTGAAGAGATTGAGATGGAAGAAGACACAACTTCTCCATGTTGACTTTCAGACCAAGACGACTGAAGAGATCCATGCAACGCTGCAGAGAGAACTTAGTTTCCTGAATTGAAGCACCTTTTATGAGCCAGTCGTCTAGATACGGGAAGACTAGGAGACCTTGAAGTCTTAAGTGAGCTGCCACTGGCGCCATACACTTCGTAAAAACCCTTGGGGCTGATTTCAGACCGAATGGCAAGACTTTGAATTGGTAGAGGTGCCCCGCCACCATGAAGCGAAGACATTTTCTGTGTTTTATGTGGATCAGAACATAAAAACAAGCATTTACAATGCAATGGTTTCGCCTTTGGAAAAGTTAGAGCTATTGGCATTGTAAATGACAACATTTGTATTTATGTGTTGGTTTTGAAAACAGATAAATAAATGGCATTGTCATTTACAATGCCATTAGCTTAATCTCTTGCAAATGTGAGACCTATTGTACCCTACGGACGCGCTCAGCAGACAGCAATTACTACCACACACACACACTCAGATCCCCACGCACACACCCAGAGCCAGCCACACACACACACCCAGAGCCAGCCACACATACACACCCAGAGCCAGCCACACACACTCATGAAAGAAATCACAGTTACCTGTTGGAGCTCCTTGGCATATAGGGAATCCTTCGCTTGAACTCCCACTACTGGAGCGGAATCATTCTCCCAAGGCAGTTTGTTTTTCCCTTTACCTGTGCTTAACACCCTCCTGGCACCAACGGTGGGATCAGCCAGAAGCAGTAGGTCATTAAAGGATCCCTGGCGCCTGAGGGCACAGTCACCGCTGGGAGTGTGCACACTCTGAGTCCTACATCCAGACAGAAGCCAGTCTGAGTCCGCTCCTGGAAGAATGTGAGCACCTCTTCCATGAGCAGAGGTAGGTAGAGGGGTGGCATAGTCTACTAGACCTTGTGCATCAAGTTTGGGAAGGGTTTTTCTGGCTAGCCTTGCCTGGACTGCATGCATCACTCCATCCCCCTCCTCATTAAGTTCCAAAATATCCACAGCCTTGAAGAGGCTGGCTTTATCTGAACCCATGGACGAAACCAGCAAGGCAAATGCCTCCAGCGCTGCATGGCGTACCTTTCGTTTAATATCCACAAGACAGGGGGCAATGTCCCGGGAGAGTTGAGGCAGGTTGAAATCTTCACTTGGGTAGGTGAGCAGAGCACGCACACACACTCAGATGCGCACACATATATAGGCACAGAAACATAGGGACGCACACATCTCCAGACTCAGATGCTTTCACATACACAGGCAAACACACACACACACATACACACACACAAAGATGCTTTCAAATACATAGGCAAACACACACAGATGCGCACACACGCCCAGGCACGCACACAACCCCTTAGTACACAATTTGCACCACAGCTGGGATTCAAACTTATTTTGCAGCACATCGGGATGTACACGGCACTAGGGATACAGAAACAGTGTCCATCAGGAAACAAGACAGACTAGCCTCCCATGCCATTAGTTCACAGAGATAGAGCAGGCAGGCACATATCTGAGCAGTTAGGCAGGTCTCCTAGGAGTCCCGATATAGAACAGGCAAACGCACCTCCCAGCCGGTCGCATAGGTATAACAGAGAGGCACTCGTTTCAACAAATCATGGAGATACAGCAGGCAGGTAATCCTCACAGCAGTACATGTAAGTAGAGCAAGCAGCTTCGCGCCCATCATTTTACAGATTTGTGTGCCCAGGGGAATAGACAGCACTTGGAGGAGGAAGGAGGTCTTTCTTTTAGTTATCCAGGTCCCATGCTTTGGATCAACCTTCGCTTGGTGAGTAAGAAAGAGGGCAGTTTTATATCCTCCAGGCATGCCTTGAAACCCCTTATTTTCCGTTAATATCCGTGTCCAAGCTACTCTTTTACCTTTAGTAGTCTCGACGTCAGGAAGCCAAGTGGTGACAGTGCACTTTACATTTAATACACAGAAATCATTGAAATACTAGATCTAAGCAGGGGTTGGCTTTCTGAAGTCCATGCCCCAGACAGAGGAGCTCACCTACCAGCAATGGGAGGCTGGCATTACATAGAAGTCTAAACTTGTATTCTGCAAATCATGGTTTAGGACTGGTGCTCTCATAGCACCCTGAAATAGACAGCCATGAAACCCACAGCTAGACGTTCCACTGAATACACATCTAGGTATGGCAATTCAGGCCAAGGCCCTGTCCCAACTAAACGAACTTGACCCATGTCACGCCCCTGGACTTAAGCAGGCCAAGCTGCATAGCAGATTAATAAAATATCCCTAGGAGGCCGAGTGAATGCTGTAACAATAACATGAAATCCAGCTGTGGGCAAACAAGTACAGAGCAGCAGGAATAAAGAATGTTCATCAGCAGCTGTGAACACAGGCTGGCGCCATCCGATACAAGCAGGACGGGTTGGCAGCAACAAAGAAAGGAGAAATCACATTTGTCAACCAAAACACCGATCATCAGCACGTAGAAAGACGCAAACTAACGCTAATGCAAACAGAGTTGGAATGGGAACCAAAAGCAGCCCGAGCAAAAATGTACAAACCAGTACTGCTCCTTTTTCCTCTCATTCTCTCGCTTTCCCCATTAATATATTCTCTGCCTGGTCTGACAAGGGCAGAAAATAGACCTGGGTGCCAAAATGAATGTTGTGGCTGCACTATTAAATATTTTTCCATTCAAAGGCCTGCCTGTCACCTTCTGATATCAGCAGGCTTTGCAAAGGAAGGATTTTAATGTCGATCCTATCCAGGTGGGGACCAGACGGGGGCACTCATCACGAGGGGCTATAGCAGCAACCAGCTTCCAGCGCCTTGAGTAGCACATGGTGGAATACAGCGCTATACAAACCTTAATATTGTGCCTAAAATATTGTGCTTCGATAGGAACCACCTCATTCACGAGAGAAAGGGACTGCCCCCTTCCCCTCACCAATAATGCCCTTCCTACTTCCACATTTGGAGTCTTAGTTAACCTGCATGTAGAACCGGAGTTTCTAGCATGAAGTGCACCGAGGCAGTAAGTTTAGGGCAGAGCCAAAGGAAAGAAAAGGCCAAACAATGGTCTTTAATCGTCATGGGGTAGCGCCTCTAGTGCAAAATGCATTTTGCTCGGAATGCCACAATTCCTTGCCCCGTTCCAGCCTCAGTGTGAAGGTGCCTTCTCTGCTCACGGATCGTTGATCCCACATGGGGAGGGTTGTGTGATTGTGCATCAGACCTTAGGGGTGAGCGAAGAGTGCGTCCTTTCTTTGTGCGTGAAATTGGAATATTTCTGGGAAAATATAAAGCAAATTTGTGCGAAATTATGCAAAAGTAAATGCATCATTTAGCTCTGTACTTGACTGCACAATTTTAGTTCCTTGCATTAAAGTTCGATGCTCGGGCGCAGATGGCGCTGTTAACACAGCAAACAAGTATTTGTAATGCAATGCGAGACTTATTGTATTGCAAACGGATGGGGGCGAGAAGGCAGGGGCGGTAAGAGAGCCTCATTAAAGAAAACCATGAGTCAATGTGAATTTTTGTAACTGCAAAACAGAAACGTAAAACAGCCCAGACTTTACCTTAAAGCGGCATTTCACTATCCGGGTAAGTCCATATGTGTGCATTTGCAGTGCAAAACGGAGACACAGAATTACAGAACTGTTTGCATAAACTGCTCGCACAGTGAAGATTGCTGGATGGAAATAATGGACATTCGAATTCTATGTTTGCACGACCCGGGTTAAAAGCTACTTCCAGAACACTGATTCGATGTTCATATTCAGGTAACCAGACCCAAACGGGACAGTGAAACTACGGGCGAAGTTTACATCTACTTGCGAAGTAACACCGAGCTGTTGTATACTGAACCTCGACGAAGCGACGTCCACAGAGCGAACACTTGGGCAGTGCAAATAAAAGTCACCTGCCTTTCGTCCGGGGTGTGTGTTTTTTAAAGTACGGGACGAACTTCCCACGGTACAATGCAGCGCAGTGCCTAACACGCCTCCGTTGTCACACCAGCAGTACAGTTGATTGTTTTTGTTCAATACTCTGCCAAGTGGGATGAGTACACAATGAGCGGGCTAAATGTCTGCGGGATGCAAACGAGTACACTGGAATCAGCACGGAAACAGTTGGGAGACCTGTTTAGCAGTAGGTTATACCCGCTGGACATCTTTGATGAGGGAAAACAGCAAGACAGAAGTGGACGTCATTGCAAAGCTACGCAAAGCATAAACAAGTCAGGTCCCGGGCCGGCCAGCCAATCACAGCGCGGCCCGGGATTGACGTCACGGGGGTGTCCCGGGCCGGCAGCCAATCGCAGCGCGGCCCGGGACAAAGGGGCGGGGCTTAAAAAAAGCACCAGAAACGCCCCCGAATCGCGTTTTCGAGAGAAAGCGCGATTGACAGCCTCTGCCTCCCAATGGCTAGCCTCCATTTATGGAGCTAGCCAATGAGAGGCAGAGGCGGTCCAAACCTCACTACTAAAAACAAAAGATTTCGATTGGGAGGGGCTTCGCCCCTCGCCAAAGTCGAAACCTAATGAGCATCGAAGAGGTCCAGGGATGCCAAATAGTCCCCTCGGCAAAGAAGTAGTAATATTTCCTGAAGGGATAACATGCGAAAAGAAATCTTTTTGATGAATTTGTTCAAACTTCTCAGGTCCATTACCTGTCTCCATTTCCCTGTAAGCTTTTTCTTTATCAGAAAGAAATGCGAATAAAAGCCTTCCCCTCGTTGAGGACGTGGCACTTCCTCTATTGCCTCCTTTTGTAAGAGAGATAACATTTCCATTTTGAGAGCGGACAGGTGCTGTTGTTTTCGGAGGATAGGAGGCTGATTTGGAGGCTTCTGTATAAATTCCAGGGTATGGCCCTGATGGATAAAGTCCAAAACCCATTTGTCCGTTGTAATTGACTTCCATGCTTGGTAAAATAGAGTTAGATAATGGTTGTTGGAGTTTGAACAGGTGGTGGGCGCAATGCTGAAGTCACTGTCTTCTATTAGTCTGTTGAGACTTGCTTCTTGCCAATGGTTTTCCTCTTGTCTGCTGCTGATACGAGGAACCTGAGGAACGAAACTGCTGACCAGTTGAGAGCTGGCGATATCCCTGTTGATTGTAAGGCTGATATCTGCCAGATTGATATGCTGGTCTCTGAGTATACTGTCCTCTCGACCCTCTCCTTCGAAAGGACTGAAACTTTCCTTGTTGCAGAGATCCCAGTGCCCGTACTGTATCAGTGTCGGCCTTGATGCCTTGAAGGGCTTCATCAATGTGCTTACCAAACAGATTTTCTCCGTCGAACGGCATGTCAATTATTTTTGTTTGGACTTCTGGTCTAAACGAAGTGGCCTTAAGCCATCCCTGTCTTCGCAGCGCTACAGCCGCTGCCATCTGTCGAAAAGAAAGCGAAGACATATCCATTCCTATATCGATGGACTCAGAAGCTGCTCTGGAGCCATCCTGGATTATGGTGGCTGCCTCTTCTTTTATATCTTCTGGCAAATGTGACAATAAAGGAGCTATATCCGACCCCATTTGGCGATTGTATCTACTGAGGAGAGCTAAGGCATTTGCAGCCCTAATCGCTACTACAGCCAGCACAGCAAAGCACTTCCCCGCTCCATCCATGCGTCTTCCTTCCTTATCCGGAGGCGCTGCAGTTGTTGAGAGCGGATTTTTCTAATTGTGTTGCACTGCCTGCATCACCACAGATTCCGGCCTTGGATGCCCAATTAAACACGTCGGAGAGGATTCAGGTGCCCGATACTTTTTTTCTATCCTCGGCACCGAGGCTGCGACGGAGGCTGGGTTCTTCATCAATTTTAACCCTTCTTCCCAAATGAAATCTATAATTGGGATTGACCGGACGGATTTTCGCAATTCTTCTTTAAAGTCGTAAAGAAAACACTCTGCTTTTTTGACTGGAAGCGGGAGCTCAAATCTTTTTGAGGCCTTCTCCATGATATCATGGAATCCCCCAATATCTTAAGGAGGAGAAGTTGCTGGAGACGGCGATGGAGATGGCGTAGTAGGGATAACTTATTCATCTCATTCAGTCCCAACTGGGCTGTCTTGTAGGAGTTTACCTTCCTCTGGTTGATCTCCGTCACTTTCTATTAGATCATCTCAGATTGTAACAATAGGAGGGGAACACATTTTTTGAGTTGAAGGCGTAGGTAGAGGTGGAGGCTGAGCCTTTTGAACCTGAACAGGACTTGTTACGGACTTTGAGGCGGGAGTGTTAGCCTCTGGGAAACGACCATGGTAGTCGTTTATCATTTGCGAAGATCTGTTACCAGGGAAATTGGCATAGAAACAGTTTCCTCTCTCACCTCCTGCTGTACTTCTTCTTCTTCCTCATAGTCGTAAGACTGTTGAAAAGACTCATATCTCCTTTCTGTCACTGGACGATCTTGGAAAGAAAAGACTTCCTGTACTTCCTGGTACTCCTCATCATCAGTGTCTTGACTTTTTATCTGCAGCTGTGATGGATTATAAGCTACTCCAGATTCCTCATCCTCTGACTGCATTTCCAGCAGAGTTGAAGGTGGCAACGGTGAAACCTTGGTCCAACTGGTAAAGTCAGTAGATTCCTTCGCCGTCGACGGGTGGAAGAACTTCAGAGTAATGGATGACTTTGTCTTCAGAGACTTAAAATGTGTCGTCGACGAGTCTCCCATCGACGAAGTTCCCCTCGTCGATGAAATTCGGATTATCGTCGACGTCAATGGTACCGTCGTTGCAGGTGGTGTTTACGAGATTGTCGTCAACGGCGCGGTCGTCGATGGCGCGGTCGTCGACGGGTTCGACGTTGATCTTCCCGTCGACGAGATTGACGCCGAACCCTTCATCGACGGTGTTGTCTTCGTCGTCGACGTAGCTGTCGTCGTCAGAATCGTTGTCGTCGACAAAGTCGTCGTCAACGGTGTTGTCGACGTTTTGACAGGAATTACAGCTGGAGATACTCCTACCTTGGATGAAGGAGCAGATGACACCTCCCTTGAAACAGAGGATCTTGTTAACGGTGTTTGAGGCAAAGAAGATGAAGAAGCCTCGTTTTCTTTGGTATTTTGCTTTTTAGCTATCATTTTCTCCTCAGGAGCAGAAGACTTTCTTTTCTTGGGAGTCTGAGGATCAACTTCTTCTTCAGAGTCCGAATCTGTAGTGCCTTTCTTCTTTTGAAGCCACAATAATAAACGTGCGTGCCTCCCTGTCCCTGAAGGTTTTAGCTGAGAAGGTTCTACAATGCTTGCAGTCTCTAGGAACATGCTTAGGGTGGAGACAGTATAAGCAGTCCTTATGTGGATCCTCAGATTATAGTCTAGGTTTTCCACAGGATCTGCAGGGCCTGAAAAGCCTCTTTTTAGAGCTTTCAGCCATTGTAGGTAAAGAAAATAGCACGGTACCTCAATCCAGTAGCAAGAAAACGTTCAGTTGAGAAAGGTGAAAAGTTCACAGGAAGTAAAGTGAGCATAGCTCAGGGAGACTCCTCTTCACACGAAGGCGGTTGGAAATCTGAGGTATTATGGCTCCGCTGGGGAGTGTGATGTCAGGGCTGGCAGCTGATTGGCTGAGTTTTGGTCCAAATAATGAGGAGGTTTGGCAATTTATTATTATGGTCCCCTATTGGACTTTCTGTGCAGTGTTTTACTCTATGATACTGCTATAGTCATTGTGTTACCGCGATACTCCCACATGACGATGGGGAAGATACAAGCATGTGAATCTATGAAAGATTCAATACTGGAGAACCCATCAGAATGCAAGTAAAATAATGTTACAAGCAGGCCTGGTTCTAGTGGAGAGGGGTGGGTGGGCCAAGCGTAATCAAACATAACTTTTGCCCCACCCCCAGTCACAGCAGAACAGGTGCACCAGGGGGAAAACTGTACAGTGCGCCCTATTACAATTAAAGTACTGCCTCCAGGGCAGCTGGAAACCCCCACCTACCCCGAGGGAAGCATATTCAGTAAAAAACAGAGCAGCTGTTTACAAGTATAGACATCGTGTGCATGCAGCATACTGCCTGTACTCTAAAGAGGGGAGGGTTATCCCCTTGCATGCAGGTTCAGTGAGTGACTGCACCTGCATGCAGGGGATGTCTGGAAGGATACATGAGAACGCCTTCAGCCTTACAGAGGGCTGGCTGAGGGGGACACACTGACAGTGCACCACCTTTTTGTGCCCATCCTAAGGACCTGTTTGGCTCTGCAGGACAGGCACAGATGAATAGTGATTATATCATTTAAATGGGGGACACTTGGTGGAAAATAGGAGGGTTGGGACTGACTAGTATAGACATCAGTTCTTACTCTCAAATAACTCTCTACATGCTCTGTATGCCTGTTTGGACAAAGATATTATATAAATGTAGGGCTTGTAGGCCAAAATTTGGCCGAACACACTATTGGCCCTTCCAGATAAAAATTTCTGGAATCTACCTGGTTACAGACGGGGAATCACATTGCCTATGGGGCAGGCAGTGTAAAATTCAGCATAGTGGATCCGTCTTAAGAGGAGGAATACAATTGCTACCAGAACGTTTCTTAAAGTACGTGAGGAACAGTCACGGCTCACAAATATCCTCGAAAGTTTAGAACATATCCATGAAAGCAGCTGATAACATTTTCACTGCCCTCTTGTTCTTCAGTACGATCGCATGCACGTCATGGAGGTCAGAGAATACCCGATCTACAGCATCCAGCTAGAAGGTTGTCAGGTCTAAAAAGTCATCGTGAATTTAACTATTGCAGCCTGTGGGGTGCTTATGATTTTGAAAGAATCTTGATTTGGCCCGGCCAAGGCGTTCTTCGACAGAAGGCAGAAACTAATTGCCTTTGAAAAATATGGCACACCTTGGAAAGAGATATTCTATTTGTTAAAAACTGGTTCTGAGATTTCAAACTTAAAGGAAATTAACATTACAGCACAATTTTCCTACGAAAATGTAGAGTTACAGACAAGTACATTTTTTTTATTTTCTCAAACAGAGATTTCATTGCCACCTTGATTTTTGTATTTATGTAGCATCATATATGCCAATGGTAATGTTCACTTAATCACCCCTAGGACGATAACAATACACTGCTTTCCAGTTTTTCTCCGCTTCAAAGCTGCTTCGGAGCTATTGTAAAGTTGTTCAAGCCGCCTTCCTTGATGCAAATAGAGCGAGCAGAGGATGTGCATAAAGTGGCCTAAAACAGCGAGACCACAAGCAGCCGACAGAAATACGGCGAACGCCGCGAACACAGCCCCCATCCTGCGTTTAGGAGGTGGTGAGATACTGGTTCAAACTGCCCGACAGCGGCATTTAAACTAAAATCTACATTCTGCGTGGCGGTCTGTGGCTCACCGATTTTACAGCCACGTCACTCCTGTGATTTACTGCTGCACAAGAGCCATGGGTCTCCTTATAAGGCCCTGCCATCTCACCCAGAGCTCTAGCTCCATGCAGTCCGACATGGCAAAATATTTAACCTATATATTATGCATGTCGTGTTCCATTTGTAAAGATAGCGTGCTTTTAGTGCGGTGCACTCACAGTACTTATTGTATTTCACTTATCTTCGCCTCCCATCACTCATTTTAAATCGGACTACCATCAGAGCCATTATGGACGCCCTCCGGCGTGCTACGTTTTTCCCTTCATAACTACCAGCATCCCAACAAGGCCTGTGATCGGGGGAATTTCTGTTAAAATAAGATCCCCACTCCTCGCGCACTTCTTTATGTCTGAGAGATGAATTTATCTCACTGCCCGACTGTGAACATGATTCTTCAGTAATGCGCGGAGGATTAACAACTCGAGCCACGAATACAAGCATAGTCCACCAAATTGACATCACACAGTTCCAAACATCAAACTTTCAAAACAATTGTTTATACAATGTCTTCACGTACACAAGCCGTTAACTGGCTTCCCGAAGAAATGTCAGTTTTTGCAATTTAGATAGCGCATGTGTACCACTGATTTGCTCTACTACACGCGACGCAATGTTGTGTTTTGGTGCAGGGCTATTCATTAATAAATGAGCAAATTTAAACAATAACTTACTCAGAGACCCTAATAAGGCCAAACTATGTGAATCCCAACGGCTCCTGCAGTGGCTGGCCTGAGGCATGTTTTGTAGAGCTACTTGAGTGGATGGCACAATCAATGCTGCAGACCCACTAGTCGTATTTAATTTACAGGCCCTGGATACATTGGGTACCACTCTACTAGGGACTTAGAAGTAAATTAAATGTGGCAATTGGGTATAAGCCAATTCAACCATGTTTATATGAGAGAGCACAAGCACTTTAGCACTGGCCAGCAGTGATAAAGTGCACAAAGTCCTAATGCAAAATAAAAACGAATTCCAGATGGAAATGTAGCTCCGCGCGAAGTTTAGATACTTAAACAATAAAATGACAATCTGAAGCAACATTTTAATGAAATAAAACATGAAAGGGCTGATTACTTGTCAGATGATTCTGGGTAACCCAGTGTTCCTGCACCTGACATTATAGAGTATGGGACCCTTGGGCCCATTTTCACCAGATGCATTTAAGCACCTAGTAATTCAGCAACCGGTACTATTTCCTGGGATGCTAGGGAATGGACGGCGGGTACAGACACAATTCTGCCTCTTCCTTCAACACTGAGAGGGTTTACTCAGAGTAGATGGTAAATGGGAGCAGCAATTTCCCAGGAATCCAGGGTATCCTAGGTCCACATTGTTATTCCCTATTCCACAAACCTGTAACTGCACAGTGCAGTAGTGCAATTACTGGCTAGAATCGATGATTCCGGCCCCGGTAATTCAACTATCCAAAAAGTAGAATAAAATATATCACAACCACATCTCACATGTTTGTCTGAGACCGTCTTAATGGTATCACTTGTAAAATTGCTGCCCATGACAACAGAGTTCTGGTACTTGAATGAAGTTTCCATTACAGAGATGAATGTAAGTTCAGATAAAGGTTTACATCCTAGCAGTTTGTGAAGTATGATATACAAATTGTCTTTTTGTAATTGTATTATCCAATAAACATGAACCACATCAGCCTACAAGACATGGTCATACACTGTGGAGTTTGCCATGTTGATGGATGACAGATCAGAATATTGGTGCTCTTTGTTTAGTCTGGTAGTGGGAAGTAACTCAGTGCGTTTTGTTTTCCTTGCTGGGATTCTTATGAATTTGCAGTTTAATATCTACATACACTTAACGATTATGCCCCTACCTGCCACAGGCGTTTGACCTGAAACTGTGTACATTTTCTACTTAAGTCCTCTTTTTAACTGATCTCCATCAGAAATGTGTAGACTGAGAAGCTAAGCATGGGGATCTGTTTGCAACGTGTAAAAAGCTGGCAGACCAATCACTGTGGATACACTACAACACACAATCTTTCGAGCCCAGGCTACTTATTTCCTTCTGTAACAAGTTTGCAAAGAAAAGGAAGAAGTTCTGTAATGAAAGCAGGAATAATATCCAGATTCCCCGTTAGATGAATCCTTTAAAATAAGCACAATGCAGGTGTCACATTTGTTGGGTGCATGGATACCCCTTGATCATAAATGAGTTGAATTCCACTCTGCAGAGGATTACCTCCGTACTTGTGATTTACACTGGTCAAGCTCACAATGATTGCCTCTCTCTAACCCACTCAGTTTGTTAATGACTATATAACTAAAAGTGAGCATATTACTATTTGAGACAGTGATTACTTACTCTATATACCTACAACAAAGGAGATTTTAGCCTGCTCCAAAAAGCCATGTAGTGTCTCGGAGGACCATGGTCGGATCTTCAAACAACCAGTAGTCTATGAGGGTGTTATTTTTTTTTGAAAATCTGTTTATTAGCATAGTAATTGGAGCAGTTACATACACATTCAGGCATATCAATAATCAGAATTGTGCAGTCATATGTCTGCTCAGTATTTACAGGTGCATAGTACCATTGATTTTCAATTTCGTGTAGAACCATAGCGACTGAACATTTCCCTAACCTACCCCCCCCCCCCCCCCCACCCGCATGGAACCCTCCCGGCACTCCACAAACATGCGTATAATTGCGATATTTACATCCTGGTCACTAGATGCCCCGTATATTACAGTTCCTTGGTGTTCGCTTTTTCCCACACACTTGGGCAGGCTGGGATAGAATCGGCAATGGTACGGGGTCCGCCGTACCTCAACACAGTGCACCTTATATCATGAATGACCTGAGGGGTTGGGCCCAATCAGCCCGTGTGTATTGAGTTATCCGTATCTCCTCCGCCCTCCTCCTCCTCCCCAGCCTCAAAGGTCCCCAGCACAGTGAACCAGTCTAGGGAGATCAGTGTTTTCCTGAGACCTCTACGTTCCTCTCGCTGCAGCGCCTCGCCTTCCGCCTTGCCCCACCTTATTACCTCTGCTTTCCATAAGTCCGGGTCAGGGGGTCTGGGGGATTTCCACCTCATGGTGATTGCTCGCTTCGCTAGTAATAGGGCTAAGTCTGTGAAACGTGTCGCCACGGTCCTAGTGCGTGTCGACGGTCCCAGGCCTAATAGTGTATGTTCTATGGTGAGTGGTTGGGACCGGGCGCCAGCACCCTCAAGCGTGTCAGCGATGGTGGCCCAGTAATGGCCCAACTTGGGGCATTGCCATAGCATATGTAGTAGTGATGCGTCGTCAGCGTCGCATCGGGGGCAGTTACTACTCGCGTCGGGGAACATCACGTGCAGGCGATGCGGAGTCAGGTAGGCCCTATGTAGTACCATCAGCTGGATAAACTTGTACTTGGGGTTTCTGGCTACCCTCTTGGGAAACTGGAGGATGCGTTCCCATTCTTTGTCTCGCAGTGGCCTACCAATGTCACCTTCCCATGCTGCCCTGAGTGGTTCTAGCGAGACCGCCCTTCCGGTTTTTATGCTAGCTGTGAGCCATTTGGTTAAATGGCCGCCCGTGCCCATAAGGTAGTGCATCGTTACCAGGGGGTTAGTAGTTGGCTCCTGTCCTTCAGGCGCCCAGGTGTGTGTTATATAGTGACTAAGGCCTGCGTGCAGAAGGAATGAGCCTCTGGGAACGCTGTGCATAGTCCTGAAATCCGTAAAGGACAGTAGGTGCCCTTCCGCGAACAGGTCTCCCACATGCGTCACACCTGCGTCCAGCCACGGCGTTAGCCTGGTTGTCGTGAGCGTGCCCGAGCCCAGCGGGATGCCCAGAAGTGGGATCGTGGGAGCATACGAAGTCACGGGGGAAGTGTACCTCACTGCCTTCCGCCAATATGTCACCGCCAGCCGGAGGAGTGGCGGGGCATCTCTCGGTATGTCCGAACGGGGTAGGAGCAACTTGTGCACGTCCCCTCTTTCGTGTTCCCTCTCTGTCATATTGATCTCGTGAAGGTTACGGCCCGCCACCCAGTAGGCTAGCCATTGCAGCTGGCACGCATAGTTGTATGCCCTAAAGTCCGGAAGGCCCATACCACCGGAGCTTGAGGGGAGCTGCAGTTTAGCTAGGCCAATACGTCTGCGCCCGTGCCCCCATACAAGTTCCGTAAGTAGTGAGTCGAGGTGTTTAAATGTCGCGGCTGGGATCAGGAACGGCAGGTTGGTGAAGTGGTAAACAAGGCGAGGGAGCATTACCATTTTGGAAATGGCCACTCTGCCAGCAACTGAGAGGGGCAGTGTCAGCCAGAATTGGATCTGTGACTTCAATGCTCTCAGGGTCCTGCCAAGGTTGCCGTCAATCATCATGCCAGCCTCTCTGTATATGTGCATCCCTAGATACCGGAAGGTGGTTCCCGCTATCTGAAACTCGTGCGGGGTGAAGGGTAGGGGAGCGGAAGAGTCTGTAGTCCCGAAGGCGAAACCATAAGACTTGGGCTCGCTTATGGTAAGGCCTGAGATCTCCCGGAAGTCCTCAAATATTTGGGGTATGGGGCCCATGGCGCCCCGCAGGTCCCGAAGGTACAATATGATGTCGTCGGCATAGGCGGACACAATATGTGCCGTCCCATGTCTCAGGATACCATAACGGGGGGCCAGTGCCCTGAGTCTGCAAAGCAACGGTTCGAGGGCGAGGATAAACAGAAGAGGGGAGAGCGGGCAACCCTGCCGGGTGCCCCTGGCTATAGCTATAGGTCCCGAAATGTGCCTGGAAGTGCGCACTCTCGCTGTAGGGAGAGTGTACAAAAGCCTGACCCAGGCAACGAATTCGGGCGGTATCCCAAATTTTAAGAGCGTGGCAAACATGTAGTCCCATCTAAGGGAGTCAAATGCCTGCCTCAAATCCAGTGATATGCAGCCCTCCGGATCCGTATCCGCCCTGCTTCCCAGCATCAGCTGGGCCAAGCGTCTGAGATTCATGGCCGTGCTCCGGCCTGGCACAAAACCACATTGGTCGGGATGGATCAACTGCGGCACATATTGTATTAAACGCGTCGCCAGTACTTTGCTCAGGATCTTCGAATCAGTATTCAGAAGGGACAGGGGTCTGTAGTCGGCCAGCTGTATCCCGCTTTTGCCTGGTTTTAAGAGGGATGTGATCAACGCTTGCATAGGCGATTGTGGCAGGGAGGCCGACCGCAAGGCTTCCAAATAGAGAGCATGCAAACGCGGGGCAAGGAGATCAATGAATGTTGTGTAGAATTCGGCCGGTAGGCCATCTGTGCCAGGGACCTTATTTCTAGGGAGTGCCCGTATCGCCTGTCTAATTTCCGCTAGAGAGATGTTGCGCTGTAGATCTTTACTTTGCATGTCGGTGAGTCGGGGCAGGACCAGTTCCCCCATGAAGGTCTCATAGGTGAACTCTGACTGTGGCGGTGGGGGGCTATACAGCGTGGTATAATAGTCTTTGAAAGCCGTATTAATCCCAAATTGGGAGGTGGCCAGCTTACCAGTTTGGTCCAGTATTTCTAAGATTGGGTGGCAAGGTGGGGAGTCTTGTAGGAGTCGGGCCAGGAGGGTGCCAGCTCGGTCCGCCTGTGTATGCTGCCTATTCGTGTGTTCTCTGTAGTCTATGAGCCTCAGGTCTTCTAGTAGCTCTGCGTGTCGTATGTGAGCCTCCTGTAACGGTGTGAAGTGTGCATTGGTGCCCGCCGCCTCACTCTCCAGGGATGCTAGGGAACCCTCCACTTCGCTTAGTTGACTGATGACCTCTCTCTTTCTACCCACTCGGGCTGCCATCGCCTCCCCCCTTAGGCAAACTTTAAATGCGTCCCATTCGATCTGCCGGGTACTGGCTGTGTTCGCATTCGTGGTAAAGTAGGTGTCTATAGTGTCGGATAGGGATGAACGGAAGACTGTGTCTTCAAGCAAGTCGGGGGGTAGTCTCCAAGCCGGGATAGGAGGCAGCAGCTTGCCCCACTGCCAGGTGAGCTCAACGGGGTTGTGATCGGACAGGGTTTTCCCCATGTGTTGGGTTTGGACAATGGAGGTCGCCAGGGAGCGGGAACAGAAGATATGGTCAATTCTGGTGTGGAGCTGGTGGGGCGGGGAGAAAAAGGTATATTCCCTCTCCTGCGGGTGTGTGCTGCGCCATGCGTCCGCCAAATCCCAGCCCTCAGCCCAGCGTGTCAGGGCGCCCGCCTGTTTCCTGCTCTCAGTGGCCAATAGGGGGGGGTGGGACCTATCTAATGTAATATCGAGTACAGCATTGAAATCCCCGCCAATGATCCACCGATGGTCAGCCCAAGCAGCAAGTATCCCATTTAAAGTGAGCAGAAATTCCGACTGGCCTGCGTTCGGTGAGTACACACAACCTAGTACAATGGCATCCCCATCTAGTAAACCCCTCACAAATACATAACGCCCCTCTTTATCAATCATTTGTTCTATCGCCTTGAAGGGGACAGAATTGCGAAGCCAGATCGCCGCCCCTCTGGAGAACGCAGAATAGGAGGTGGCAAAGAGCTGTCCGCGCCACTTTTTGCGCATTTTTACGTTTTCAGCATTGTTCAAATGTGTCTCTTGCAAACAAGCTATCTGCATCCCTCTACGGTGAAGTTGTGCTAAAATCCTGTGGCGTTTGTGTACCGAGCCCAGTCCCCTTACATTCCAGGTGCACAAATTATAGGCATTCAGCGGTCCCATAACCTTTTGTGTGTGGTGGTAGAGCGGAGCTCATGAGTGACCATGGCAGGTTCGTCGTGGTATTATGTGAGAGTGCCCCGTGAACGTATATCCCCTTAACTAAAAGGTCCCCAGGCCAACGGGCTCGGGAGCCAAACAAGGGTGCCCAACGTGGGCACAAGTCAATGTGTTCCATATTCAGAACGGGGGGAGTAGGCCTCCGTTGACTGTCACTTTATAGCCCGCTCTGGCTTGGTAGCCCTTGATAGAGTGTGCCCTTCTGCAACCCACCAGTCATGAGAAAGGGGGGGGGTCGGTCACACGTTACCACCCGGAGAGGACCAATCGTGTCGCCAATCAAAACTCCGCTGCCATCTGGGCTGTGATCTTTGGGAGCAGTTGCAGACTGTCCACCGACCCGGAAACTTCAGTGTGGGTGTCGGTGGTGACGGTGACCCCATCCTCGGCTGCCACCGCGTCGTGCGCGGCAAGGGCCTCCTCCGTCAGCTGCATCTCTGAGGAATGAGCCGTTGTCCGGTCCCTTGTGGTCTGCGCCGTCGCCGGCGACCTCCCGGAGGGGGGGGTTCGGCTGGCGTTGGAGGTAGTGCCCCTCTGGTCTGGCGGGTTCCTCTGTCTGTCGCTTCCAGCGTCGGCAAATGGGTCCCGCGAAGCCGGTGGTGCAAGCGAGACCTCCATCCATTCCTCTGCCTCCTCTGGCGAGTCGAAGAAGTGGGATTTGTTACCATGTAGGATCTTGAGTCGTGCGGGGAACAGGAGCGCATACTTCATGTCTCTCTCCCGCAGTTTGCGCTTCACACCCATGAAGGTGGATCTGGCTCGCTGGACCGTGGGCGTGAAATCGGGATATATAGAGACGGTCTTGTCGTCATAGCGTATTGGCGCCTTCTCTCGAGCCACCCTCAGCACAGTGTCACGATCTTTGTAGTGGAGAAGGCGCGCAATCAGAGGACGGGGGGGTGCTCCCGGTTGCGGGGGTCTCG
This sequence comes from Lissotriton helveticus, assembly GCF_964261635.1. NCBI lineage: Eukaryota > Metazoa > Chordata > Amphibia > Caudata > Salamandridae > Lissotriton > Lissotriton helveticus. The sequence continues at coordinate 591,937,239 of NC_136067.1, read as the reverse complement.
ACGGCATCCTGTGCGCCCGTTCCACACTGTACAGGGCTGTAAGATCCTCCGGGCCCACCATTTTCCGTAGCCAATCTTCCACGAATTGGGTGGGGTTCCTCTCCTCGCTCCGTTCCGGAATGCCCAGGATGCGGACGTTGTTGCGGCGGGCACGTCCTTCCGCATCGTCCACCCTGTCCCATAGCTGTTTGAGTTGTTTCTCCACGCCCTCCAGCTTTGCAGAGTGTTCCGTCTGTTGGGGGATGAGGTCGTTCAGCGCAATTTTTTTGTTCTGAGACTCGCTCCGCCAATTTGTTATGATCCGCTCGGAGCAGGGAGAGTCCCGTCGCCATGTTGTCTATACGTGTTTCCAGCGCTTCACGCGTGGCGCGTATTTCGTTGAGGATAAGGTCCAGCTTGGCGTCTTGTGATCCCATCCCTGTCGGTGGGATAATGTCCACATTAGAGGAGGCCAGTGGGTCCTCTGAGCCCGTGGACTGCATGTCCGTCGGAGCACCCCGGTCCTGGGTCTTGCCCCTATTTCTGCCCATCGATCTGGTTTGCAGGGTGGCGCTATAGAAGGCGCACTCACCGGTCCGGAGGGTGGTCTCGCCGCTCCCCAAACTAGCGGGAGGGAGCAAGAGTTAGCAGGGTCCCAGCGCAAGGAGGGTCAACGGCGCCGCGGCAATGATAGCGCCCCTGGCGGGTGTGTCGTCGCCCCGCGGAGGGCCCCGCGCCCTGCCACAGTCCTGGCTCCAGCAAGGTGCCGGGGGGGGGGTCACGGTCTGCAGGTAGGGGGGTCACAGCAGAGGCCGGGAGGACGGAAGGCACCCCTTGCCCGGTCTAGCAGCAGGGATCACGTGGACTGTGGTCCGCACGCAGGTCGCCGTGTGGTTGAACCCTGTGGAGGTGCCTGGGGGCCCCCACCTTGGCGACGAGTGCAGGGGCCGTGTGCGGGTGTCTCAAAGTGTCTTCGGTGCCTCTGCCCTCAGGTTAACGCAGCGCACGCCAGACAGTGCGGGGCGCCGTGTCAGTCGCTCAGGGCATCCGGGGCCCAAAGGGAAGAAGGCAGGTGTGTGGCTCAGGCAGCCGTCCCGGTCTCCTGATGCCAGTGGTTGTCCCCGTGCACCCCCGGCCCCACTTGCCTCGCCAATGCTCGTGTCCGTGCGAGTGCCTCCTCACAGTGCAGGCGGGCGTCGGGACGGTCCAGGTGTCTCCCGCGGTCGCGGGCGGCCGCCCGGCAGAGCAGGTCCGTCAGGGGATCTCAGCGCCAGTGGGGAGGTATCAGGGTAGTAAATGGGGGCGGATGCCCGCCGACGTCCACGGGCCAGCCAGCTGATTCCGAGGCTCGCTCCGGCGCGGGTCCCTCACACAGGGCGCCGGCAGCAGTGCGGTCTGTTGGCCAATCGAGGCCGTGGCTCGCCACGTTGCAGCAGGCCCCAGCAGGCTCTCCAGTTCCCCAGTGTCTCCGGCAATGTCCGAGGGGGGCGGCTTTCCGTTGCTGCACGCCGCTCACCTCCTGAGGCTCCGGGCGCAATCTCTAGGTGGGTCGCACTTCGGGTAGGCAGGATATTATGCTGGTATCGAGGGCTTAGGACGGAGCTCCGCAACTACACGTCCGCCATGTTCGGCTCTTGGCCACGCCCCGTCTATGAGGGTGTTAAAAGGCAGAAACTGTGTTAACCAAACTGGTTCACGAATCTTCTTAACATATGCCATGTCCCAAGAGATGTTTTAAGACCAAAGATCAAAGGTAATGGTTTATAACGATTAGTACCCAATAGAACATACGTGTTACTATATGGACCATCTTTTAACCGCATGCGCGCTAGCGGTTTTCCCGCTGCGCGCTGCGATTTTAAAAAACCCGCGTTACGTGACGAGTTCAGCTCGTCATCAGCGTAGCGCAGGTTACGCCCATGACGAGCTGAGCTCGTCATCAGCCCCGAAGGGATTAAGGACAAAGCTAACTGGTGCTCATGCCTTGCAACATGGTAGATGTAGCTAGTCAGAGGTCCACAAACTAAACAAAATCTTTGCCATATCATTAAGAATAAATGGGGGTTTTCAATGTCAGTACACAATGAGACAGCAGACTAATTCTGCTAATGTAGATTTTAGGAACCATTACTTTCTCCTGATAATGAAAAAACGATTTCGATGCAGGTGAGCGATAACCGTAGATTTTCTAAAGCTTTTTTGTAGGTGGCCAAATCGTTGGGCTTTGAACCTTGTTTTTGAGTCTCAGTTATACGTTGATTGGTAGTTATCTTGGTGTTTGAGAATTCCCCAACAACTCCAATTAACACTGGATGAATATACATCATCATTCCCTCGTGACTGATATGTTGCATTACTCATTCAGCACTCCAAAGTCAGACAGTTGTTAAAAAGAAATAAGGACTTCCCAAAGATAAACACTGCTCTTTCTACTTTCTATTCAGACTACAATTACAAAACGGCAAGGGGCCTGAGTACAAGTGTTCCTGAAGGGGCACAAAGATTTTATTGCATCCACAAAATTCTAATATCCATGATTCGGAATTTATCAAGTGCAATAAATGCCTCCCTTACAATAACATGCAGAATTGGTGCTTACATCGCTTATCTCAGTAATTACGAGCATTTTTTCTACATTAGATTCTGGGAGGTTTGACCAGCTGGCATTTATCAGGAGATTGAGACTTTAGTGCATATTGTCGTTACTGAGTGCTAAAGAGTCTGCACAACTCAGAATTTCCAGGCCATTAATAATCATGCCTCGGGAGTGCCAGAAAAAATATTTGTCTTTCAGAGTGTTTAGTATAAGACAAGCTAACTCTGTCATTTAACACACCCTCTGTTATTGGTCAACCTCACTAGAAATGGTCTGACACCTAAAGAAGACAATTACGTTAAATTACAGTGCATCAAAATATAAGACCTTAACAAAGACTCACACAAGTGTTCAATTCCACTGTTGTCAATCAATCAGAGCATGAAGTATCAGGACAAGTACATGGAATTCAATTTGGATCTATGGGTTTGCTATTCAAGAGTAGAGAGGTATTTAACTCCACCAGAAAGGATAAAGGTAAATTAATGTACATTTAATGATCATAGTGTGGAGGCCTCTGACTCATCTCCTAGTGTGAAAGACCATCTTACAAAGTCTCCTTGTGCCCAAGTTGAATAGAGTTAAAAAACCTAAGCCGTGAAGGACTTCCAGCATTGACGTAAAAAAGTGCAGAAAGAGTATGAAACCTGCACAACAAATTCAAGTCCCTTGACTGTGGACTAACATCCTAAATTGTACATCAATATCACATTTCACCAAAGGCATAAACATTCATCACATTTTCTATAACAATCAGGGCATGAGTGACAAAGGTAAATTACACATTTGAGTATGTTTCTACTTTGTAGTAAGTTTACTACTTTCAGTATTCATAAACTCAGAGTGTAAACTTACTATAAAAGTGTAAGCTGCATGTCTCCAGTCGCAGAGTAATGCAATTGGCTTACTCATGTGTGGGTGACGTCCCTCCTTTACACCCCTCCCTGGTCCTCTCAAACCCCCTTTCACTCTCCGTTAATCGCAACCCCTTTATTAGAATGGCTGCCCCATTTCCTGCCCCCTTCCACGTGTCCCTCTCACGTTTACTACTAAAACCTCTACTTACATGTGCGCTGAATCTGCACTGGGTGCATCTGGGTGGAGAACGCCACGCATATAGAGAAATGCACAACATATGTTTTGTAGTACTACAAAGTGTAGTTTGTGAATCAGGCCCTTAGTGTCCAAAGGTAAAATAGATTGAAAGGGTTTTTTCTTCCAAATAACAAACTATTCTTCCCTGCTTTACCACACAAGACAGCAGCCTTGGGCTCTAGAGGAACAGAGTGTACTGCAATTGGGAATGTGGAGCCTATTCACCTCCAGAGCACTAGAACATATCCTACCTTGTGAATACAGACAAGGATATTTTGTCAGAAAAAACAAGATTGGGTGTGATTGCCTAATTCTGCACTTAAATGGAGTAAACATTTATTTACCAAAGAGCAGCTGAAGATGTTGAACCTACATCTAGTTGGTTACCTGCATCATACGCATGCATATCCATATTCCGGTCAACCTAGTCCTATGACAGAAAGTACTGAGGCCATCTCTTTGGAAGCACACAAACTTTTTGGCTCTTTATATGGTTCTCATGCTGACCCCATGAACACTCACCAAAGTCATGGAGAGATAGCAGCACGTCTCATAAGCAATTCTGGGACATCTTAAAATATAAAACCGATAACTGTCCATGAAGGAGAAAGTTAAGTACAATGGGAAGTTTTTCACTTTATGTAGGTCACTCTAATGGTGCAGCTAAATATAGACATTGAGACAAGAAATAACTGCTCAAATATTCTTGAATTCTCCAGATTATTTAAACCATGTTTGGTATAGGGTGAGCTCGAACATTTCCTCTTAATTTGAGAGTGTTAATTGCCATGACAAACACTACAAAATGTAAGGAGCCAGTCACTTCTGATCCCAAACTCTCAACAAAATATCAAGAACAAAACATTCTCTAGGTAGAAGTGGTATTTTCCCAGCTCACTAGAGTGTACACATATGTGAGAAAGCCAAATGTTTCTATGTTTCACAGGGAGGCACATGGCAGATAAACAAACAAGCTATTTGTTTTGGATGGCCACAGGGTCCTCATCCACCAAAAGATGGCATGCTTCATCAAGGAGTCTACCCCTAACTCATGTTAGACTTGTCTGAAATAAGGAGGTTCCTATAACACAGGTTTTGATTTTGGTATGTAGTGTAATAACAACATTGTCAAGCAGTGGCGGTGCGTCCATTGGGGTGCTGGGGCGTAGCCCCACTAATGTCACGGGTCCACGGCCCCATTCATCATTTAAATAAATTAGAAATAACACATTCTTCGTTCTACTTCTGGTGCTAATTTCAATAAGGACTCAGAAGTAGAACAGGGGACGCTGAAGGGGGTGGGGCTGTGGCAGCACACAGGGTTTGAGTGACAGCGTACAAGACAGCAATAGTGCGCATGTTCGGTTTGGGCTGGTCATTTTTACAACCAACCCGCACATGCGCACTAGCCTTCCCATTAGGAGAGCGAGGGTTGCTTCATGCCGCAGCCCCCGGTCTCCTAATGGTCGGGGAGAATCCCTGCTCAAGCCAATCCTGGAGCTGCTTGAGCAGCGTCTGGATTGGCTGAGAGGGGTTGCCAACCACTCCAGTGACGCAGAAGACTTTGAAGGCGCCAACGCAGGACCCCTGCCCAGCAGCAGAGGCAGTGCGGACCCAGGCGTTCAGGTAAGTTTCCTTTACTTTGTTTTTTAGTCCCCCATATCCCTACCCGACCCCGCGAGTATTGCGAGACGTGACTGGGGAACAGCATGGTGAGCTGTGGGAGTGATCACGAGTAAGAGACACACTGACAGGTGTGGGAGGGTTACTTGTGAGGACACCAGCAGCAGGGCTGAGACCTATCCAGACACAAGGGTAATTTTCTAAGAAGTGCCTTTTTAATGATCGGGTTGTTTCTGTTCAGAGTAAAGTTAGAAGTACGCTCTTGGCCCACGTCCATTCGGATTGGTGCATCCCGAGATGCAGGAATTCTGTGGCGCATTAAATGACCAATGAGTTTTCTTTGCTATAATAATTAGGATGGGCGCTTTTAAAGCGCCTTGTTTCTGATTGGCACATTCTGTGGCACAATCAACCTGGCAGAGGAAGGGGGAGATCTTCGGTGGCAGGGGTGTATTGCAAAGATTTATTCTCAAGCATACTCATTGTGATGTGTATATTTAGGGGTACACTTACGACCCCAGGCACCTTTCGTAATCGTAGTGATATCCTGTAGCTGTGGTTGTGATGGGCATATCCTGCTCTGTATATTCTGTGCCAGGCTCCCAGCAATGGGAAGAAAGAGGTGCAGGTACTCACCAGTCAGAGAGGGGCAGGTGGTACATGAGACCTGTGAACCCGGAATCTCCTCCGTGCACAACACTTTCATGGTCTATGATGGAGTATTTTATGCTGAGGTGTTATATATCATGTGTATAGGGCAGGCGGAAGGGGCGCTGGCGGCCGCGTGGCTATCAATGCTGCAGCCGGTGCAGTGGCACTGTGTCCTAGAGGTAGGAATGGGCTCAGCCTATCCTCATCCCAAGGGGTGTCATGCTTCGTCATCGGGCAGCTTCTTGTTGGGCCCGCCCTGCAATGCCAAACGAGCCCCGCAAGGTGGCTCTTTCCAGAGGTCTTCTCTTTTTGCCGATGTGAATAGAATAAAGTGGTGGTGGGTGTAGTAAAAAAAATCAGAGTACAAGGAGAGGAAAAGTGTGTGAGATAAGAATACCTGTAGGAATGCAAAGGATTTTCTTTTAGCTGGGTTCCTATGTTATGGTTAAAAATCTAGAAAGTCAAAGCGAGAGACGGTTATGATGGACCTCTCAGGCCCAAGTTAGTGTGTGTGAACAAGAAGGTCAACATATTTCATGCCTATTATAGTCCAAAGGATCATCACATTTCATCAGGACCAAAGAATCCTTACCTACCCATGTAGTGATGGCATGCATATATGTGGTACTATACCCTCGAATACTGTACTTTATAATATAGTATGCCTTATACTATAATAAAGTATACCTTCTGGGTAGATCTAAAGAGGGATACAAATAACACCAAGAGTTAAAATGCTGGTGTGAGTGTTGGACAGTTAAGATATACAGTAACTGGTTGATACAATAAGTTGTCAGTCAGTGTGTATAGAAACTCGCTGGGCGAAATACTTAGCAATTAAAATGAGTAATAACCACTGTGAAAAGCCAGTAGTACACCCATGCAGATGGTTTGTGGGCATGAATGTCGTTATAAAAGGTGAACGCATTGGCAATAAATGTAGTGGAGTACCCAAGTGCATGCCTGCCTGATAAAGCGCAGAAGTGGCGGCCAGAAAAGCAGTCTGGAGATAGGAACTGACCTAATCGTGAGGGCTAATGGCTCTAGTCATTTTGGCCAGAAGGGTCCCACTATGGTGTACCGGAGAACCTGTGGGGTGAACTAGATCATCAGCCTCAGATCATCTGGTTACTAGTCCAAAGCAGGAGAGAAGTTGGTTGGGGAAAGGAAAAAAGGGGGCCAGCAATTGCCAGTCGGGGGGGCCTAAGACATGTGGCTGTGGGCATAGGCATTATATATTAAAGAATGTCCCTAAGTGGACATAGAAAAGGCCATCCCGTGTCCGTCTGCAGAGTAACCTATAATTATCGGGAACGGGCACCTCGGTAGAGAACACGCATTACCCTGGAGATTACAGTACATGCCTCGAGGGATGCGGAAAGTTGTATACCAGGTCACTGGAGTGCTCGTTTGTTTGCTATGCATCTTGGCAAGGTGTGGGTTGGAAATAACAACAAAGGCCTGTCCATAGAGCACAGAAGCATAGTAGACAGTGCTTACAGCAGGTGGAGCTCCATGAGCTCGCCGACCTACCTCTCGTAATTACCGGCCTCCTTTTTTTCCTTTTTCCTTCTGCAACCACTTCCCCCTGCTTTGGACGATCTTGTGTCCAATTTCAGGCTGAAGATCTATTTCACCCCAAAGGTTATCCGGTATGCCATAGTGCGACCGTTCTGGCCAAAACAACTGGGGTCATTATCTCTAATGATTAGGTAACTTCCTATCACCAGGCTGTTTCTCTGACCACCACTTTGGCACTTTATCAGGCAGGCATGCGCTGCTGTACTCCAATAACCTTTGTGCTATTGCGTTCACCTTTTATAACTGCATTCATGACCACAAACCAGCCGCATGGGTGTACTACTGGCTTGTCTCTGCGCTTTTTAATCATTTTAATTGGTAAGTATCTCGCCCAGCGAGTTTCTATACACACTGACTGACAATATGCATCAGCTAGTTACTGTAGACCTTGGCTGACCCACACTCACGCCAGCATTTTTAATCTTGTTGTCATTTGTCTCCCTCTCTAAATCTACCCAGAAGGTATACTATATTATAGTATAAGGCATACTATATTATAAAGTACCGTATTCTAGGGTATAGTACCAAACATACGAGGGCACCCATCATCCCTACATGAGTAGGTAAGGATCCTTCGGTCCTGATGAAATGCCATGATCCTATGGACTATAATAGGCATGAAACATGTTGACCCCCTTGTTCACACACACTAACCAAGACCTGAGAGGACCATCATAACCTTCTCTCACTTTGACTTTCTAGCTTTTTAACCATAACATAGGAACCCTGATAATAAATAATCTATGGGATTTCTAAAGTTATTTTTATCTCACACACTTTTCCTCACTTCTACTCAGACCTTTTTTTACTACATACCCCACCACTCCATTCCATTCACATTGGCAAAAAGAGAAGACCTCCTGCAAACAGCCCCCTTGCAGGGCCCAATGAGGAGCTGCCTGACGATGAAGCATGACATCCCTTGCGGTATGTGAGGGCCCTTGCTTCTAAAGTAGAAATCCCCCCCCCACTTGCCTCCAGTTTTCCCCCGTTCCTGACCCCTTTCCCATAGGAACTGAATACCCTTTGTTTCTCCATTACAACATGGTTTCCAGACTTCCTTGTGTACAAGACAAATTGGGAACTAACTAGTATAACTGGTACTAACAAGTGTAATGGCTAGTCGCCAATTGATAACGCTAAAATTAAAGGGGGATATTTCAACACTAATTTATGATAAAAATAATTCAGCCTCTGTTGTAAGCCATAAACAGGTCTGAGGTTTTCATCAAGATCCCCATCTACTCTGTGCCATTAGACTACTTATGACTCAGAGGTGTCCCTTAAGTGAAAGTAATGTAGTTAGATGTGTGAAGAAATAGTAAACATAAGTGCAATACTAAACTTGCCTTTCTAGATTCAGGTGAGGGTGCTACTCTACACTAGAAAACAGAGCACATGGCCATATGGCATTGGGGGTGCTACTCTACACTAGAAAACAGAGCACATGGCCATATGGCATTGGGGGTGCTACTCTACACTAGAAAACAGAGCACATGGCCATATGGCATTTGGAAATCGGACAGCTTTAAAAATATACCATGTCCTGCAGAAACCTTCTGCCACTGATGTCAAATATTCCATTTTTGTTTTGTTATCTTTAAACAATTGTACAGCATTTGAGATCGTTAACTTTTTATAAACCTATCATATTGAAAATACGAGGGTATAGCTTATCGCACCATTTATGTAGAGGTGTTAGATTAAATTGGGAGTAGAATGGGGTAGAATGATTAAGGCATGGTTCAACAAACACTTCAAAAATAAAGCGCTAAACAATCCTCAATTTCAGTAGCACATGGAAGTGTGTCCTAACTTCCTCTGTCTAATGTGTGGCTGGGATCGTATATAGCAGTGTCTCATCATACTGAAAGCAGAGGAAGTGGTGAAATAGCTTGGTGTACTGATGCTGTTGCCAGCTTTTTATGTAATTAAAATAAAATGATGGAACACACAGCGAAGGTGTGACATTCAATTAAAGTCTGGAACCTGAAGTGGAACAGTATGAATCGTTTTACAACCCTGGCTACATAAGCATATATTTTCTGAACACCTTACCTCTCAAATCTGCCCATTTGGACTGATCTAATTAAATAAGCAGATGCAGAACTGGGTCATCTTTCGGATACCGAACAATAGTATAACATAGCGTTTGCACTAGAAGAAGGGCTAATAAATGCCGTTAGAATAATGGCATTACATCCATAACTTTACAATGTTTTACAAACTTTTACAAATTATAGTTATCTGAATCAGACTCTATGCCTGAAAATGATCCAAGAGACTTCAAGCAAAAAAGATTGGAGCTTCAGTACTTGAGCATGGCATGTACAGAGTGGAACTACAAACCTTCCTGGCATACCCTTCAAATTATTACATGCAAGATCTTCCTTATGAGTAAGTTCCTTCCATAGGCAAGACAGTCCATCACTAACACCATGACATAGAGGTGACCAAGATATAACAACAAGGGAAGTGAAGAGAAAGTCACTAGCTTTATGAGGATATCAGCGGTCGGTACGATACTAATCCCTGACCCAGGACTGGAGAATATAGAATGCACAGGAAAAGACACTTAAAAACTATCACATACGGGAAGCCCTTGTACACCATATATAGTTATTTCCTAAATCGACCTCATGACATTGTATATTCGGTTGTTAACCTTGTATTGTATTTTATTGTATTTATTCCTTGTTAACCCGTGGAAGTATACCAATCTACATCTTATTACTGTGAATCATTATACAAGAATTGTTTCTAATCTACCTCATGTAATGTTAAGCGCTCTGATACCCAAGGGTCATGTTCGCGCTATAGGAAACTCTTCAAACAAATAAATAAAGAAAGAAAATGTCCATGGGAAGCCATATATGTATGTATGTATGTATGTGTGAGCATGGTATTACTATAGCAGGAACCTAGCCAAAAGGAAATAGATTGCTGCACGTGCTCAAGGACAAGCCTGGTGCCAGCGAGTAATAGGAGATGAAGCTGGGTTGTGCAAAATGCTGCAGTAACTGTAAGGGATAGTAACTCCTCATTTAGGCAGTGAACCCTTAGCGGTTAGGGACAGCATTCCTTAGATGTAATGGCGGCAAAATGATGCAATGAACAATCCAACGGACAAAAAGAACCAGGCAAGTGTATTCTCCTTGTGTTTGATTCAAGTCAGCGATATACAGTATGGGAACAATGCAGATCACTGCTGTCAATACAAAAACAAAGATCTCTTAACATCTAGCAGATTCGTGGTTTCTTCATCCTAAAAATAGACGGCTGTTTAGGTAAGAGCAGTGAAAATCCAATTATTGGACAAAAAAATCAAAAATTTGGATATTCTTTTTAATAAAATAGATCAGGGAAACCTTGTGTGTGTCTGAAAAATGTTTCCTAAAGAAACTGAATTGTATTGACTTTTCTAACATTAATGATCGTATTATCGGTGTTTGAAATTGAACGATGCTAACAAAGGTCCTATAGAAAGCATTTATGACACTCCATAGATGCTGAACACATCTTAAAAGTTTGATTTTAAATGTTTCTCCTACCCATGTAAGTGTGAAACAAAATACCAGGGCAACACAAATAATAAACTGCCATTATGGATAGCAAAATATTCCAATTTCGGTTGCTTGAAGCACTTCTAGGTAGGATAGCATGTTAACAAATATAAACCTCCAAACGAAAATGAAACATTTTATCCATGCCATGATTTGGAAGTGCAAGAAACTGAGTTAAAGAGCAAACAGCAATAATGAAAACCTCAACTTAGTCACAAAAGCGTTCGTACATTTGTTGAACACGAAATAAAAAAAATGGATTCGGCAATTTCTTTATAAAAAAGCTCAGATGAACTGTATGTAAAAAAAAACGACACAACGTGCATGTAATACGTTTTTGTTGTGAAAAAAAATGTTTTAACGTCTTCGGTACCAGGCTATGTCCACATGTTTCTGTCCTGCTTTTCTATTGTCAACAATCTAACAGTGGCGCCTGTACTATTAGCAGGGAGAGGGGATGTCGGGGCACAAATGCGCACATAAACACTCAACCGCACTCATGCATTCACACATGAATGCACACACACACACACTTCCATTCACAACACTTACTCCAATATATTGATGCACGCACGCACCAAACATTAAAAATACATTCATACTTACATGCGCAGCTCTAACTTTAAGATTCCACAAGGGTGGTATTGCTTCCTTTGCTCATTGGGACGGCAGCAATCCCAAGGCCCTGGAGGTCCCAGGAGGATTGGGACTGCAGCCTTCCCTCATTGGTTGACCTTAGATCAGCCAATGAGGGTAGGCAGTAGTCCCTCACTCGTCACAGAGTGGTGTGGGGTCAGTGAGACTGCTGACACACCCCACTCTGTGACGAGGTGTTAGTGATTGACAATCAGCCCTGGGCACCTCAGGGCTTAGAACTGATGCTCACAGGTCTGAGGCAATCACTGGCACTCCCCCTCGTAATGAGTGGAAGGGCCTTGGGGAGCTTTGCCAAGCTGAAGATGTCACCTGCACAGGAGTTGTGACTTTTCAGCCTGGAAAAGTGCAGCTCAGGCAGCCAGGAGCCTGCACATTTAATAAATGTCTAGCTCCTGGCTGCCTGACTTGAAAATAGAGTGTGTCAGGCTAACCTTTGCTCAACCTGATAGGCATTCTTATAGTGGTCAAAAGGTGAGGAGGCATGGTCCCTTAGCCCATTAAGACGGGCTGTGGCTGCTGCTGAATAAGTATTTACTCACTGTGAGACTTCTGGGTCAGGAGAACTCAGGCCAAACAACATTTATTGGCCCCAACTGTTTCAACTGGGGGGGTTTCACCTCTGATATCCTGTGAAACCTCAAACTGGGAGGGAACCAAGGTCCTCCATATGCACTTGACTCACAGGGTAGTGTGGCAGAGCAATCTAACTCTGACTTCAGAAGGTGTTGTGCAGGAGTATGCTTTTTTTAAAGAAGTAGAGTACTTCAATACACAAGCAGCAAGATAATAAGCACCTAATTTCAAATATGTACATAACGGCAGGTGGAATAACACTCAGATTGCAAGTTTTGTGCCTTAAAGAAAGGTCACAGTTGGGTACTAATCCCCTAAATTTAAAAACAAAGTTGTAGCTTTGAGCTGCCTTGAACCATTTGTGCAACAGCAGGCCCTCTCGCCTAAAACCGCAACATTCCCTATGCAGGCTGTTGATACAGGAATGACTCCTGCATGGTGCATGGCTGTACCCTCCGACCCACGAAAGGCAACTGCAAGAATCTGAATCTGGTAGCTGATTTGCTTATAACTCAGTATCTATAAAATCCTGTGTGCGCGCTCAGACGCAGGTCCAAAACTGACCTTGAAGTCCAACACAGGGTTCTGACACAAGGGGCACCAATAATTCTAAACTATGCATTATACATGATTACTTATGCAGAAGACATATTTTTTACAAAAAGTTAAGTTAGATGCAAAACATGGCACAAAGTGGAGGCGCCGATACAGCCTGCCCATGGAGTGGAATTGTATTGCCTGGAATACTGATCTGGAAGATGTAGCACTAGACACTGAACTGGAGGGAAGGAGACATGGCTGCCCACGGGATTGATGATTAGCCCTTCATTAACACTACCATTTAGGTGATGTTGGGGACTGGGGGGAGGGGAGCAGATTTAATTGGTTGAGGGAGACCAGATTCTAGGCAGGGCCTTTTGTCTTCTCTTGAGTGGCTAATCCAGGAAGGGGAGATGGCAGCATGGTGCAGAGCTTCATAATCATTGGGCTCACATTATGGGCACTCCTGCTTGGAGCCAGAATCATCATTACTTTCTCTGAGTGACAAAGAATTGTCTGCACTGAAGATAGAAGATGAAATTATGAAAAAGAATGTACTGAATTGTAGGGAGTGGATCCACATCCTGTGTCTAGATGGACATTACTACTTGGTTCCAGTTCCAAACTTCTTCACCGATGAAGAACAGGGGTACTCCAAAAAGTACTCCAATAGCTGCAGTGATCCAGGGCTGGTATTTCTGATTGCCGTTTTCCTAGAGAGGAGGCATTACTTGAAAGGTGTACATCTTTCTTGAGAAGTTGTGGGTCTGCTTGAGAACTGGGAGCTTACCTGCCTGCTGAGAGGGGAAATGAAGAGTGTTTTGTCTCACAAAGGCACAAAAGATGACAAGGCCGGTCACTGAGTCCAGGTGAGGAGTAATCCAGAAGAGTAAATAGACCGAATGAGTGGGTCTGCAGCCAACATGTGTGAACCCAAGGGTCTCCAAACCTCTCTGCCAACTGAAGATCAAGTTTATCAATGATAATTCAGCCTAGTGCCTGTTTCTTTTACTGCTATAGAGGAAGATGGAGGACCTGTGCTACCTTCTCCTTACCCAAGGACCTCATCCCAACATCTGAACAGAAGGGGAACAATTTCCCATTGTGAGCGCTGGAGTTATGTGTTACAAATGGGGTCTCTAGTTGGTAGTGGTTTGCACCCTGTCCAAGTAGGGACCCCCACTCAAGTCAGGATACAGAAGTCACACAGCTAATATAACCTCTGCTCACCCCCTTGGTAGCTTGGCACAAGTAATTAGCTTTTCTTAGAGCCAATGTGTAAAGCATTTGTATATACACATAGTAACACATTGAAAACGCTACAAAAGGAGTCCATGCCAGTTAAGAATAATAGCCAATCTTTATCTGAATAAAACAAGACCAAAAAACCAAAAATCCAACATACACAAGTAAAAGTATCACTTTTCAAATTTTATGTAAGGTCAGCTAATAGAAATCAATGGAAGCTTTCTTTTAGCACAAAGTTCCTTCGATGCATCAAAATTGAAAGACTTAACAGGCGCAGGTGAGCTGAGGCATTGGAAAAGCAAAGTGAGGTGACATTCCTTACTACCAGGAGAGGTGATGCGTTGGTTCCTAACTGCCAAGGGAGGTGATGCATCGGTTCCCTACTGTTAGGCAGGGGAGGTGATGCGTTGGTTCCTTACTGTCAGGTGAGGTGATGCGATGGTTCTTTATTGGAAGGATAGGTGATGTATTGATCTCCGGACACACTGCCTTGGTTCTTTACCGCTGGGCGATGTCGATGAAGAAACGGCATTGAGGGAGGATGCATCGAAAATCCAGACACACTGTGTTGATGCAGCAAAGGAGGGGCTGCGAGCAGGAGATGCGTGGATTCTTAAGCGCAAAGCAAGGGCTGAGTAGAGAAAGCAGGAGCTGAGAGCCAATACTTAGATTGTCTCTTCAGATCACCAGATTCTACTTCCAAGGGCCCAGGAACTGGAGTAAGCACCACTTGGCAAGTCAGGGCTCCCAGCAGAGGAGCCCAGGCATTGATAGGTAAAGTCTTTGATGGCCCTGAGATTTCTTAACAGGCGGCAAGCACGCACAAACCCTGGAAGAACCTTGGAAGCTGGATATAGAAGGCAATGTCCAGTGCTTTCACTCCCAGGACAGAAGCAGCAAGAAGCAGGCCAGCACAACAAAGCAACAGGAAGAGTGGTAGTCACTCCTACCGCATCCAGCTCTTCTTCTTGGCAGAATGTCCTTTAACCAGAAGTGTTCTGATTTGAGAGTTTCATTTGAGAGTGCCAATACTTATTCCCCTTTCTGCCTTTAAAGTAGGAAACTTCAAAGGAAAGTCCTTGTGGTGCACACAACGCTGCCTTTTCCTGACTGAGCTCCAAACATACTACAGGGGGGTGGAGACAGGTTTGTGTGAGGACAGGCATAGCCTTATAAGGTATCAGTTACAACTCCTCCCACCACTCTAGCTCAGGAAGGCCCATTGCCTGGTGATGGTTCTTCAGGATATGCAAGGCACGCCTTCAGCCCCCTTTGTGTGACTGCCTAGAGTGAATGCACAAGAGCCCACCCGTCATCCTAACCCAGATGTGGATTCTACAGACAAGCAGAGGCACAGAATGCTTAAGCAAGAAAATGCCCTCTTTCTGAAAGTCCAAAACACAAAAGGGTAACCTGGCTCCGTTCTATCTTCAACTCCTATTACTAATGGAGTAACAGACTACTCTCTTGTCTGTGCGAATGGAATTTTTATGAAACCATTCCTTTTTTTTGGGAGCCTTTAATTTATTCAAAAAAGTTTGTAAATGACTGAGAATAAAAGAAACACATATTTCTCAAATTGACATACAGAACACAACATGTATATTGAACATTTCACAAAGGACTGTGCTCATAAACCCCAATAGACATACACACCATAGAATTGTTTTTCTTTCAACAAATTCAATTGACAAAATATCATCAAATTGCTCTATACATTTATTCAAATGCCAACACATTTACCATTTGCATCATACACATGAAAATACAACTAATAACCATGTAATTATCCAATTTTATGGACCAAACCTATTTTATCAATGGGGATATTTTGTGAGTGTCTGGATAATGTATTAATCAAGGACAAATTCCCTCAAACACTCCAATAACAAAGTTCAAATTTATACAAATTCCTCCGTATCTCGAGATGCCAACGCGTTTCAAGACCCTGGCTGCTGGTACTGGGGCTCTCATCAGGGCTTCATATAAATGGTCAGGATATTCTAAAAAACAAATGAATAAATGATGCAACAACAGCATCAACCCAACAAGCCTTTCTCTCACATGTAATGCTAACTATGCTTGTTGTGTACCTGATTGCTAATATAGAGCAGCCGCTCTAGGCTTTATTTTCAGGATTTTGACTGTCTGCAAAATATATCGAATTTCAATTGATTAGGAGTGCCATGCTTGCTTGCTGTGCCCGAGTGAAATTCTGTAAAATATTCCAAATACAATCAAGGAATAATCATATCAGCTCTATTTTTTAATATTCGACAAAGCAGCAAAACCGTTAAAAAAAATGTACCTTCTGCCCTCACTACTGGTTTTGATGCATATGTTTTCCACTGTAGAATTGTGGATCTAAATGAAACACTAAGACGTGTTGCATTAATTAGAAACATATTACACAGAATGCTCTGGTAGACATTCTAAGATTAAATACAAAACGGGCTTACTTCCTCGAGTCTTTCCATTTCCAGACTCGTTGGCCGGCATTCACTGCTCTTGTATTGAAATGTGGGCGTGTTCACCTTTGCAGTAATTATTTCTAAATGGAAACGTGAACGCGTTAGTTAGCAGTCACACGCTAACTATGTTGACATTTTATGAAAAAGGGGCTTAGGGAGCATTTACTTCTTATCGGCTCCACGAAATTCCTAATACCCTGACTTGTGCAAACTGATGTATCACTGTCAGTCACGGCATATCCAGTTGGAGCACTTCCTGTCTTTGGACCTAATAATCATGGGCACTGCTAACTCCTGAGGCTCAGCCGGAAGATTTTGATTTTGTTAAAAGCTATTTTGCACATGACCACTACTGCTGCTATTTTTCTATTGACTGTTAGTTTTTAATTGTGAATTAGTTTGTGAATTAGTTTAATGAAATTCAGTAGTTACTGCTCGTGATGCTATTTTAAAATTAATCCAATTCGGGGACTGACCGGTGACGGTAGTGTAGAGGGGATACTGCCGGTCACGGTCATATCATTGAAGGCGATACGGGACCGCCATCTTGGGGATCTCGGGAGGCAGCGCTCTAGTTGCTGGCCCGGAAACACGTAAAAGGAGCAATGGTGCGAGTGCGCAGCGGGCGCGCCTAAGGCAAGCCCGTCTACGCCCGTTCGGGTCTGGTCCGGGCCTAGCGCCAGGACCCCTGCCCGGTCACCTTCAGGTAAATCAACTATACTAACGTATTCTAGAAACAGGTTAGTACAGTTAAATACGTTGGGAAGGAAATCAGACTGTATATGCCTTTCCTTAGATGAAAGAGCACCGAAAAAATGTACTACCTGCCCTCAATGTAACATTGCTCCCCCCGTGCCATTATTCAGTAAAATTACCAGAGGGTTATTAGAACGGGCATGTGCTATGAGTGATAGTTCACAGGGAGTAAAAGGGCTTTTACTTAATGCCCGGTCACTAGTTAAGCACAGTATCGAATGTGCCACTCTGATAGAGGACCTAGGAGTGAAAGTGGAATTTATCACCGAAGCCTGGACGGATGCAGCCTCAGGACCAGACATGATAAAGGCCTCGCCCCCAGGTTTTCTCTGCAATACGGTGAATAGGCAGGATAAGAAAAGAGGGGGGCTGGCAGTTATATATCACAACTCCATTAATGCCACATTTGAAATGGTTACAAGCGGGGGGGTGCAAAGCTTTGGCCTTCGCCCTCTCACTTTCACAACAGGTGACATTTAGAGGGGTCCTGGTATTTAGACCACCGGGCCCTAGGAAGCCTTTTATTGATAAGGTCAGTAACCTTATGGAGGAAGGCATAAGCAACTGATCGTTTACCATAATAGGTGATTTTAATTTTCACCTGGAGGCTACTTCAGACTCGGATACCATGGAGCTGTTAGAACTTATGAAAGGGTTGGACCTAACACAGTTAGTTGCAGGGGCCACTCATACTGCTGGGCATACGTTGGATGGGATTTTCTCAAACTATGCACATATGTCCGTCTTAGAGGTGCGACTTGTAGCTTGGTCAGACCACGCAGCAATATTATTTAAGGTCGCTTACCCTGACAGTCAGAAGCATGACAAGCTCCTTACGACTATTCCCTTAGATTCAGTTGGTTTTGACCCAGTGTGTCATGAGGACTGTAGGTCAGCAAGACTATATGCAAAACTAATTATGTTGATTTGTGTGTTTTGTGTTAATTTGCAGACACTCTCCAGGCAAATTCCAGGAGTACAAGCTGCGGGTAAAACCGTGAGTTGCATAGGAAAATAATAATAATAATTTTTTCCTTGATTGATCTTTTTACACTTGCCCTCACGGAGTGGACACGCCTTAGCGAGCGTGGACCCCCGGGGGTTTTTTATGTAATTTTTTGTAATTTTTCACTGGTCCTGAAGAAAGCTGAGCTGAATACGCATCCACCAGCAGAAACATGTTGACCGCCCACTTTAGGTCACAGTGGTTCTAATCAAAAACCATCTTGTGTCCTCACTGTTTTTAATGTGAGCAATTGGTCCATTAATAAAGTTTATTTGGGTCCAGTTGTGATCTTTTAACAATCACTCACATCACTATTCACTTTACACTTTGTTCAAGACAACCTGCTCCGCTGCAATTGCAGGCGTTGTAGCACACAGTGTGGGCATAAAAACCGTCGGATATGTCAAGCGTTGTCTTAAAACGCTTACGCACGAGACTATCCACTAGGGCAGAGCCGTGAGTATTCTGTACTGCACAGTTACGGCAATGCGAGTTCAAATGCCAGTAATCCAATACCAAACGATATGATCCGTCAGGTTTGGTCACAGTAAAAAGAGGATTATTCATCGGTGACACACACGTTTCAATAACTCCCTGATATTCTAATTGTTCAAGGATTTCCGCAACGGAAGCTTTGGCTTCACGCCGAATGGGATATTGAGGTTGAGGCTGCGGCTGAGACCGCAACGGAATTTCGTGGCAAGGGAACAATCTGTCCCAACCACATTGGTTACGGTACAGAGCCGGTGCGAGAGCCCGAGCCCACTCTTCTGCAAAATGCTGCGCATGCTCTTTCGAGACAGTGTTCGCGAAACTGGGGAGGATTACCTCCTCCCCTCGCGGCGCCGCGAGCACAAAAGGTGGGGGCCAGTCAGCCTCCGAAAGCAAAATATCATACGTAGAAGACAGATTTTCCCAAAACACCACTTTTACGGTACGCTGTATGTCACCTTCAATTAACAGGACAATTTCATAAAGTCTTTCAGGGGGAGCAAGTCTCGTATCCGCTGTTTCTATTACAACTTAGACATCAGTCGCTGTCACCCTCAGTAGTGGACGCAGCGCCTCTCTCACTATGGTAATCTCCGCCACGCTGTCCAGCAAGGTCAGAGCCCACGTCAGATTCCGAAGCCGCGTTCTCACTATCTGTGGCATATCGATGCGCTGTTAAGGCAGCGACTTTCTTTTTTGCAAACTGTGGTCTTTTAGGCGTAGAATCCTCCTGCTTCGCCGCGCCGTCTGTCTGGCGGGACTGGCCACGTCCCTGTTGGCCACCACGTCCCCTACCGCCTCCTCCTCCACCGGTTTTCGGGGCCGATGAGTCCTGAAAGGAACGAGGAGAGCGTTGATCAGAAACCTGAAATCGATCAGGCGATTTAATCATCGCGCGATCGCGCAAATCATAAACTTTTTCAGTCGGCGCAGGAACTTGTATTGCAGGATAAGAATCCTGAGTCTGCTTTTGTTGCTTCCCCTGTGTCTGTTTTTTAGGCCAAATTTGTTTTTTGGACTTGGGCTGGACATCTGCCGTAGCAGACTGTCCTTGTGGTTGTTTTTTCTCCTTGACAGGAAAATATTTCAGACCTCTACTTGTGCGGCCAATCGTCTTATAGGCGGCCACAACTATCTTCGCTAACTGTCGGGGTTTATCGGCATCGGGCAGAACAGCCAAAGCATTCGACACCTGAAAGTTCACCGCATCTCCTTTAATATTGGAGAGTATGAGATCACTTACTATCTCAAACGAACCACACAGGCGCATACCCAATTCAACCGCTGCCTCCGGTCCGTGATCATCCTGAACACGTTTAACGATCTCAGGCAGTGCGGTCATAGACGGGGTGCCGAAACACCTCGTATAAACGGCCGCAAAAGTTTTTCCCCAGCTTTCACAGTCAACGAGCTCAGGAGTTAAATCCTTCGGTAAAGTAATCGTCAACATTCTATGTTTATCAGCAGGAGTAGAATTCGGAAACACAACCTCCAGTTGGTCAAACTTCTCGGCAAGCCAGAAAGGGAAGTCATCGTTATCAACGGGACGCTGACCAAAAACCGAATTTACCATAACCGGATTCAGGCGTAAACCGCCATGTTCCGTTTGAACGGCCGCACCCCCGGGGGGACCACCCGGGAGATGACGACCTATGTATTGCACTAATGCACGAATCACAGCAATCGAGACAACGTGTAGTCTGCGAATATCAGCAAGGGGACAAGCGCCGTGATTCGGGTGCGGGGTAAATCCACCCAAAGCAGGCCAATTCGTACCTGGAATGGAAAGTGGACCTAACCTCGCAGCTGACAAAGAGTGGGGGAGGGCGCCATCAAACCAAACGCGATGCTGCCAATGATCAATAGGTATTTCCAGTGCCCTGTACGGTGTATATTCAGCCGGTACAGCGGAGGGTGTGTAGTGGAGGAACACTTGAGAATTCGCGTCCACCTCCGGAAATGTGACCCACGAGTAAAACAGCTCAAAAGGGTACGCCGGATCTGCACACACCACCAATATCACAGCCATGCCTTCCAAAGGGACTTGGTAAGTTTGTAAATGGTTGCGCACCGCAATGCGACTATGCTGCGCAATGGCCACAGCCATGATAACACCGGAACTACTGAATAACCAAGAAAACTTTGTAGCACAACTGGGTAGTAAGTCAAGGAAACCATTTTAGATAGATTCAAGCTCGAAAAGACCTATTTCAACAAATAGGTAGGTTTCACCGACACCACCGTTTTCCAGAAACGATAGTGAAGGGGTTAAGGTTTGAATGATATACTACTCGAGTGTCATGATATAAGACCACCAACGTACGGGCGCCATGTAGCAGGGTTTCTGTTCTCCCACAGAACTGTGCACAGAGGATTGGAACCTCAGCGAATTAGGGTGACCCAAAACTCACCTTAGTACCCAACAAACCCCTTACCGAGCTAGCTACAGTGTCATAACAAACTCCCAATGTTTAGACAAACCAGAACATGAGCTTACAATACCTCAGGTTACGTGGAACACATGAGCACTCTTTCGTTATGCAATCATTTCAAACCAGAACGTGGAGTCAAGAAGAACACGTGAACATTTGAAATATTTATTTACTAATGCCGTCTTCTCAGGCGCAGTATCTTAGATAATACAAGGAAACATATTATCAAAAGCAAAGTTATCAGCATAGTTACTAGTCCATAGAAAGCAAATGGTGACAGCATGTTAACATGCTGTAATGAATAAGAGTTAACAACACTTATTTCTCACCCTCCCTAACACACATATTGTATTAATAGCTAAGAAGGTCTCTTTGGGTTGAATTACGGCGGGCCCATACCTCAGGATCCTAGAATGAAGAGATCACATCAGCATACACCAGCTCTCTCTGCACGCGAACAGCATCAAGTGTGTTATGTGTGCTTCAAGCAAAGCAATATAAAACCCACCTTAAAGCCAAAGTTGGCAGAAGCTGCACTTATGTTATGTCTATGACGGCGCGAAGATCAGACCTCATAACAATTCAGTATCTTGTTGTTCCTGAAGCTTCAGCACTCTCTGTACAGACATAGTTTATTGAGCAAAGCTGATATCAGAGTAATAACATATTATTCTCATGTAAATCACAACGAACTACTAGGTTGAAAGCTAAATCAACAATTAAGTGTCGTGTGCAGAAGCAGCAAAAGGAAAAATGGCGTTTAAACATGTAATGTGCCTAAGCTAACTTAACGCATTATAAAGATATATAGTAGCTATATGACAGGGGGGCACTCGTCCCTCCTGTGGGAACCCCATGATGAAGCATGTCACCACTAGGGTGAGTGAGGGTTCTTTTAGAAATAGTCTTTTCTTTTCTCAGTCTACTTGACCTTATTTCTGTACGCATTTATTTTCCAAGTTTGGTTTCTAGTAAATAGGGATTATGTCACTTGTATATTTATAGTTTTTTTGAGTAGGTACTCTTTTGTTGTTTTATTAAGCCCCTAACAAGGCCTAGACACATGCGGGCATGGAATAGTATTGATGGTAAAGACTTGTCAGATCTCCTGGAGCCCAATTTGCCCTCTCTAATCTGTGATGTGGAAGAGGCCACAACTAGATTTAATGCTTGGGTCATTAATGCTTGCTCCAAAAAAATCCATATACCCTAGAAGGGCCCACCCCTCTGCCCCATGGTATACTCCTAAATGAAAAACTCAGAAAGGCATTTTCAAGCATTTCGAGCGGGACTGGAGGATAAAATTAAGTATAAAGATAGCATTCAGGTTTACAAACAACTATTGTTTACAACTAAACAAGATTTCTTTGCTGACCAAATCAAGCTAGCTGAAAACTCAGCCAAAGAACTATTTAAAATTGTCTGTAAATTGGCACATCCACAAGTAACACAAGTGGCAGAGAACCAGGAACTATGCGACAAGATCGCTAGTTTCTTCCTGGACAAAGTGGAGGAAATCTTTTCAACTTCAATAGCAGCTCTCCACTAAAATCCTGCCCTGACAATAAGATCGTCCCTCAAACTCAGAACTCTCTGATAGAATTCCCCCTGTTAACCAAGACTGATACTGTTAAACTCCTCCAAAAAATGAAGTCAGGATCCCCCTAAGGCCCATGACCAATCAAAATAGCTAAACTGGCCCGTGGATTTTCGCTGCAGCCCTTACCCTCTTTTTAATTCAATAATTGAGGCAGGTAGGATCCGCCCTGACTTCAATCAGCAGCGATCGCTCCCCCACGCTTCCCTGACCTCTGCGTATCGTAGCGCTCTGCATTGCTCACATTTAATTTAAACCTGCTCGGCGCTTCACTAAGAGCGCAGCGCTCTGCTTCTCTTGCCATTATCGTAGCGCTCTGCTGCCCTGCCCTCACATTGTGCATTGCTCGTGATTACCGTTGATTTCTCTTGCCATAATCATAGCGCTCTGCTGCTCTGCCCTTACATTGTGCATTGCTCGTGATTACTTTGCTTGTCCTGTGCTTCATTGAGAGCGTGGCGCTCTGCTGCTCTGTTGACTGTCTGTGCATTGTGCTGTGCTCGCATTGACCATAATTCATTTTGTGCCTTCTAAATTTCATAGCGCTATATTGGTCGCTATTTTGGATAGAGAAATATACTTTTTGCCTGACTGTGGCCCCTGTCCTATTGTCGCTTGCCTTTTGCTGCCATCTTGTTGTTGTTGTGCCTTGTGGCCCGTCCCTCCGCCCCGCTCCCGCCTCCCTGCTGCCCCTCCCTCGCTCCGCCCCCCCACTATCCACTTATGACAGTCACACCTGCGCGCAGCGGTCACGCGCAGCGGTCGCGCCCCATGCGCGCCGAAGGTGCGCCAAAGGTAAGCCCGTCTACGCCCGTCCGCGCCTGGACCGCGCCCAGTGCCAGACCCCCTGGTCCCCGTACCCCCCACCCCTCCCGCATTACATATGACTCATCCACCCTCCTAGCACTTAACCCCGGCCGACTCCCTAACTGTGCCCAGGCCGCACCGGGACACACCCATGGACCCTTCACCTGCCACTCATGCAAGTACGACTCCATCGAGACCCACACCAAATCCACGGACACCAAACAGAGATCCAACACCAACCACCTTAAATGCATCCTTCTCAACACCCGCTCGGTTCACAAACACGCCATCGACCTTTGGAATCTACTCGACACCATTTCTCCGGACATCGCCTTCCTAACAGAAACCTGGATGAATGCCTCTTCAGCTCCAGACATCACCATAGCCATCCCGGACGGCTACAAGATCATCCGTAAGGACCGCACCATCCAAACAGGAGGAGACATCGCCATTGTCCACAAGAACACCATCCGCATCTCAACCAGCTCAGAAGACAACCTCGCTATCGCCGAACACCTTCACTTCCAGATCCACACCGACCCAAAGACCACACTCAGAGGCACCCTCCTCTACAGGCCACCAGGACCCCGTACTAAATTCAGCGAAAACATCACCGACTTCATCACTCTACACGCCCTCCCCTCGGAAGAATACATTCTACTGGGAGACCTCAATTTCCATCTGGAAAAGAGAAACGACAGTAACACTACCACCCTTCTGGACAATCTTGCCTACCTCGGACTCAAACAACTCGTTAACACCCCCACACACTATGCAGGACACACACTCGACCCTATCTTCACTTCCAGCAAACATATCTCCTTCACGCACACCACACCCCTCCAATGGACGGACCACAGTTGCATCCACTTCATTTACAATAAAACCACAATCCACAACCACCCTCAACCAACTCTGCGAAGAAATTGGAACAAAATCACCATCGACCAGATCTCCACATCGCTTCTTCAAAAACCCCCTGCCTATTCAACGAACCCTAACCAAGCCGCCATCAACCTCACACAATGGTTAACCCAAACCGCCGACAAACTAGCACCCTTGAAAAAACATCAAATCAAGCAAGGAAGCAAGAACGCCCCCTGGTTCAACGATGACCTTAAGAAATCCAAGAAGCTCTGTCGCTCCCTTGAGAAAACTTGGAAAAAAGACCCAAACTCTATCACCCAAGCCGCCTTCAAAAACGCAACCCGCAAACTCCACCAACTAATCCGAACAGCCAAGAAATCATCACTCAAAGACCGACTAGACAACAACGCCCACAACAGCAAGGAACTTTTCAACATCATCAAAGAATTCACCAACCCCACCGCCAGCTCAAACGACATCACCCCCTCTCAAGTCCTCTGCGACTCCCTCGCCTCATTTTTCCATGACAAAATCGCCGACATTCATAACAGCTTTGACAACCAACCCGTAAACCAGTCCACCCCACTCACCTCCGAACCTGTACCTCCTCCGAATAACCTTTTCGACTGGAACCCAATCACCACAGAAGACACCATTCGCCTGATGAACTCCATCCACTCAGGATCCCCTTCAGACCCATGCCCCCATCACATCTTCAACAAAGCAGACTCCATTATTGCACCCCATCTCCGAGACGTCATCAACTGCTCCCTCAACTCAGCCACATTCCCAGAAAGCTGGAAACACGCCGAACTCAGCGCCCTTCTGAAGAAACCCACAGCCGACCCCACCGAACTCAAAAACTACCGGCCCATTTCGCTCCTCCCATTCCCTGCCAAAGTCATTGAGAAAGCCATCAACAATCAGCTCGCCGCCTTCCTCGAAACCAACAAATCACTCGACTCCTCACAGTCTGGCTTCCGAGCCAAACACAGCACCGAGACCGCCCTCATCGCAGCAACAGACGACATTCGAACACTACTGGACAACGGAGACACAGCCGCCCTCATCCTCCTTGACCTCTCTGCAGCCTTCGACACAGTCTGCCATAGCACCTTGATACAACGCCTCAGAAACATCGGAATTCAAGGAAAAGCTTTGGACTGGATCATCTCGTTCCTCGCTGGAAGAACTCAGAGAGTCCGCCTCCCCCCTTTTAAGTCAGAGGCAACCGAAGTCATCTGCGGCGTCCCGCAAGGATCATCACTCAGCCCCACCCTCTTCAACGTCTACATGAGCCCCCTCGCAACCATCGCACGCCAACACAACCTCAACATCATCTCTTACGCTGATGACATTCAGCTGATCCTCTCACTCACCAAAGACCCAATCACCGCCAAAACCAACCTACATGAAGGGATGAAAGAAGTAGCCGAATGGATGAAGCATAGCTGTCTGAAACTGAACTCTGACAAAACGGAAGTCCTCATCTTAGGTGCATCCCCTTCCGCCTGGGACGACTCTTGGTGGCCAACGGCCCTAGGAAAAGCCCCCATACCGACGGACCACGCACGGAACTTGGGCATCATCCTGGACTCCTCACTCTCGATGACCAGACAAGTCAACGCGTCTCATCATCATGCTTCAACATCCTACGCATGCTCAAAAAAACATTTCGCTGGATCCCCACCGAAACAAAAAAAACGGTCACCCACGCACTGGTTACAAGCCGTCTGGACTACGGAAACACCCTGTACGCCGGTACCACCGCAAAACTGCAGAAAAAACTACAACGCATCCAAAATGCTTCAGCCAGACTCATACTAGACATCCCCCGCACAGAACACATTTCCGCTCACCTGAAAGACCTTCACTGGCTCCCCGTCAACAAGAGGATAACGTTCCGTCTCCTCACCCACGCACACAAAGCCCTATACGAACTTGGACCTGATTGTCTCAACACGCGCCTTTCCCTTTACACCCCCACCCGCCAGCTGCGTTCGTCCAACCAAGCCCTCGCCGCTGTTCCACGCATCCACAAAGCCACCATGGGGGGAAGATCCTTCTCCTACTTAGCGGCCAAAACCTGGAATTCCCTTTCCAGCCACCTCCGCCTTACTCAAAACCACCTAGCCTTCAGAAAACAGCTCAAAACCTGGATATTCGATAAGTAATCCTCCCCCCTCCTCAAGCGCCTTGAGACCCTCTGGGTATGTAGTGCGCTGTATAAATTCTGACTTGACTTGACTTGACTTGACTATTAGCTGGAAAACAATGTCTTTGATGTCCATAATTTTAGACCGATTTCCTGCCTCCCCTTTCCCGCTAAAATGCTTGAAAAATGGATTAACAGTCATTTGAGTATGTACCTTCAAGATGCTGAAATACTTGACTGTACCCAGTATGGCTTTCGTGAGGGCCATAGCACTAAAACTGCCCTCTTGAAGTCCACCAATGAGATCAGGAAAACTTTGGATCAGGGGGGCAGAGCGGCGATGATTATGCTGGACCTCTCCGCAGCGTTTGACACGGTCCATCATGATATTTTGATGGACCGATTGTCAGCCTGCGGAGTAGAGAAGGCGGCCTGGAGGTTTTTAAAATCTTTTCTCTCCGCAAATAGTGGCGTTAGGCGATTTTTGTTTGCCCTCTTTCCACCTGCCATGTGGGGTACCACAGGGGTCATCGTTAAGTCCTACCCTATTTAATGTCTACGTATCGTCGCTGGCTCCATTGATTAGATCTTTTGGTTTCCATCTTACCTCCTACGCAGACGATACGCAGATAGTGGTATCACTTCTTCCAGGATCAGAATGGAATATAAGCCAAAGGCTACACAACTGTATGGAGGCAGTCGGTAGTTGGATGACCAGTAATTGCCTTAAATTAAATTCAGACAAGGCTGAAGTCATCCTATTTGGGAATGACGTCAACCTGTGGATCCCTGAATGCTGGCCTGATTCTCTGGGGCCCATCCCAGCACCTTCCAAGCAAGTGGGAGTGTACTTTGATGATAAACTGGACATGAAAAGGCAAGTTAACGCCATTGTATCATCTACTATGTTCACTCTCAGGACCACCATGAAAATCCTTCCTTTTCTGCCTAAGGAGAGTCGGCAGACGGTGGTTACTGCATTGATTATGTCACGTCTGGACTATTGCAACACCCTCTATTTAAGCATGCAAGAGAGCCTGTTGCATAGACTCCAGCTGTTGCAGAACACCGCTGCTAGGCTGTTATCTGGCATACCAAAATTTGCCCCGATTTCTAATGAAATCCGTAGACTTCATTGGTTGCTAGTAAGGCAACGAGTGCAATTTAAATCTCTTTGTCTAGTTTTTAAATCGTTTCACAATCAAGGACCACGCTACCTGCGGGAACAATTTCAATGGTACACCCCTACTAGACTGCTACGTTCATCGGCTCAAAAAACTAGTCAAAGTTCCACTCGTAAAAAGAGCGCGCTGGGCTGGAACAAGTTTTGTGGTAGGTGCTGCAAAGGCATGGAACCAGCTTCCTTTGCATCTGAGGAACAACACTGATTTGCTGTTATTCAGGAAAATGCTTAAGACCTGCCTGTTTTAGTCTCTTCCTCAGTCTTTTTCCGCGTCAGGGCAGCAGTTAGCGCCAGGACACCCAAGGCTAACAGTTGCGCTTAATAAAATATTTAACATAACATAACATAACATAGTGTTGCACCAGCTCCATTATTGCACAAATCGGAGAGGTGCATTATGGGACAACTAGTTTCCACCATTAAACTCTTGATAATTCTGTCATACCATTCAAACCAGTGGAAGTGCTATTGAATTTTAAAATAAGATCAATCAATCAATCACAGAAATTTGTATAGCGCGCTACTCACCCGTGAGGGTCTCAAGGCGCTGATGGGGGGGGGGGAAGAGGGTTCGCTACTGCTCGAACAGCCAGGTCTTGAGTTGTTTCCTGAAGGAGAGATGATCCTGGGTCAGCCGTAGGTGAGTGGGGAGGGAGTTCCATGTCTTGGCTGCCAGGTAGGAGAAGGATCTTCCTCTGACAGTGGATTTCTGAAATCGTGGGACGGAGGCGAGGGCGAGGCTGGCGGATCGGAGCTGGCGGGTGGGTGTGTAAAATGTGAGGCGGCTGCTGAGGTACTTCGGGTCCATGTCGTGGAGAGCCTTGTGTGCGTGGGTGAGGAGTCTGACCGTGATCCTCTTGTTGACGGGGAGCCAGTGAAGGTCTTTCAGGTGGGCAGAGATGCGGTTGCGGCGAGGGATGTCCAGGACGAGTCGTGCTGAGGCGTTCTGAATGCGTTGGAGTCTTTTCCGGAGTTTGGCTGTGGTTCCAGCGTAGAGGGTGTTTCCGTAGTCCAGACGGCTGGTGACAAGGGCCTGGGTGACCGTTTTCCTAGTTCTGGTGGGGATCCATCGGAAGATCTTTCGGAGCATGCGCAGGGTGTTGAAACAGGATGATGAGACAGCATTCACTTGCTTGGTCATTGTGAGGGAGGAGTCCAGGATGAAGCCCAGGTTGCGTGCGTGGTCCGTAGGTTTGGGTGCGCTGCCCAGGGCAGGGGGCCACCAGGAGTCGTCCCAGGCGGAGGGAGATGGTCCGAGGATGAGGATTTCCGTCTTGTCTGAGTTCAGTTTCAGACGGCTGATCTTCATCCAATCTGCGACGTCTCTCATTCCTTCCTGGAGGTTGGCTTTGGCGGTGGCGGGGTCGTTGGTGAGGGAGAGGATCAGCTGGGTGTCGTCGGCGTAGGAGATGATGTTGAGGTTGTGTTGGAGTGCGATGGCAGCGAGAGGGCTCATGTAGATGTTGAAGAGGGTGGGGCTGAGTGAGGATCCTTGCGGAACGCCGCAGATGACTTCGGTGGCCGCGGATTGGAACGGAGGGAGGCGTACTCTCTGGGTTCTTCCGGCGAGGAACGAGATGATCCACTCCAGTGCCGCTCCTTCAATTCCGGTGTTGCTGAGGCGTTGTATCAGGGTGCGGTGGCATACGGTGTCGAAGGCTGCTGAGAGGTCCAGGAGGATGAGGGCAGCTGTTTCTCCGTTATCGAGCAGGGTCCTGATGTCGTCGGTGGCTGCGATGAGGGCGGTCTCGGTGCTGTGGTTTGCTCGGAAGCCGGACTGTGAGGGGTCGAGGGATCCGTTGGTTTCAAGGAAGGCAGAGAGTTGTCTGTTGACGGTCTTCTCGTTAACTTTGGCTGGAAAGGGGAGGAGCGAGATGGGGCGGAAGTTCTTGAGGTCCGTGGGGTCAGCGGTGGGTTTCTTCAGGAGGGCGCTCAGCTCGGCATGTTTCCAGCTCTCCGGGAAGGTGGCGGATGCGAAGGAGCTGTTGATGATGTTCCGGAGTTGGGGTGTGATGATGGAGTCGGCTTTGTTGAAGATGTGGTGTGGGCAGGGGTCGGTAGGGGAGCCAGAGTGGATGGTGTTCATCATGCGGGTGGTGTCTTCGGTGCTGACAGGGGTCCAGGTGCAGAGGGTGGTGTTGGGGGGAGCTGGTTCGATGGTTGGTTGCGTGGTCAGCGCGCCGAAGCTGTTGTGTATGTCGGCGATCTTGCGGTGGAAGAACGAGGCGAGAGAGTCGCAGAGGTCTTGCGAGGGGCTGATGTCGGTGTTGCAGGCACTGGGGTTGGAGAGCTCTTTAACGATGCTGAAAAGTTCCTTGCTGTTGTGGGTGTTGTTGTCCAGTCTTTTTTTTTTTTTTAAATAACTTTATTCGATTGTTAATGTTACAATCATAAAAGCACAGGTTGATAAATATACAGTTAAAAAAAAAAATACAGTTGATCCATTGCATTTATGACACGAGAGGTGATATAGACAATATAAGACACGAATAGCAGGCAGAATATTCACTTTAAAAGTATAAATAATTATAACAGAATAAAAAAATTAACATTATACCCAACAGCAACATGATTATCCCTCCATGCTTTTCCTGAGTTTGATTGCTAATTTCAAAAAGCTGCATACATGTAAAGTGCAGTCACAATTCAGGAGTTGAAGGTAATAAAGTGCTGGTTTGATCTGTGCAAATTTCAGCTCCTTTAAACGTGGTTTTAAGTAGAGCTTCCGGGGTAATGTATAATAAGGACAAATAAATAAAAAGTGCGCCAAATCTTGCGGAGACTTTCCGTCGCAGCCGCAAGTTGGCAACACTTGACCTCGATGGGCTCCACTCGGTACTGCCAGAAGAAGATGAAACAGGTCAAAACGGAACCTTATCAATAGAAAACGTTCATAGCTGGTCATAGGCCATGTTAGGTATGGTTCCATTTGTAGACAGGTTTTAAGTAGTGCGTGTTTCCTAACACTGTCTTTCTGTAACTCAGCCTCTTCACGGTCTAAGTACCTGGTTGACATAAAGGTATTTTTCACAAAGACAACATCCAATTTGGTGATGGAGTCTGGTGTTACAAACAAATCAGGCCGTCCTAATTCAGTGAAACAATAGCTGATGTACTTCAACCACGGGATCTTAAACCTACCCTCCCATGTTAGGGCTTCTTTTAATATATCATGAGTAAGGGGTATGTCTTTGCTAAGCCAACAGTTCAGCCAGCACAACAAAGGATTTGCTGCTATTCTGTCACTTAGGTAGGGCACCCCTAACTCCTCATGTGCCGGGAAATTTCCTGTTCCCCTTGGCAGCCTCAGTATCTTTTTCAGAAAGTTGTTTTCTGTAACCTCCAGGTCTCGCATCCGGCTATACCCCCAAAGTTCGCTTCCGTAGCAAGCAACGGCAATACTCTTTGCCTGGTACAGTTTAAGCAAAGCAGCCACAGGGCTGTTGCCAATTTTTCTTGCAAAATTAAGTATAGCTGCATTGACGCGCGTTACCTCACCCTTCTTCTTCAAGATGGCTGGGCCCCATGATAATTGGTGATCAAAAAGGACCCCAAGGTATGAGAAGGTTCTGGTGGATGGAATTTTTTCCCCGTTGATGTTGAAATGATTTAATTTGCGTGACCCCAGGCCTGTTTTCATAACATAGGACTTAGAGTTATTAATACTTAAGCCTCGAGACTCCAGTCGTTCTTTGAATGCTGTCTTCTTGGTGGTGCGGATCAGCTGGTGGTGTTTACGGGTGGCGTTCTTGAGGGCGGTCATGTGCTCTGCTGTCTGGTCGTGGCGCCAGGCTTTCTCGAGGGTGCGGCAGGTTTTCTTGGAGTTTTTGAGGTCGTTGGTAAACCACGAGGCTTTCCTGCTGTCGGGTCTGTTGGGGGGGTTCTTCAGTGGTGCGAGTTCGTCGGCGCAGTCGGTGAGCCACTGTGTGAGGTTGCGGGCTGCTTCGTCAGGGTCCGTCGTGTTGGTGGGCGGGTTGTGGCTGAGGGAGGTGGTGAGCTGGTCGGCAGTCATCTTGCTCCAGCTTCTGCGGGGAACCTGTCGCGGGTGGTGGTGGGTCGTGGTTCACCTGAAGTTGAAGTGGACGCAGCTGTGGTCTGTCCAGTGTAGTCCGGAGGAGTGGCTGAAGGAGATGTGCTTTCTGGAGGAGAAGACGGGGTCAAGCGTGTGGCCGGCGTAGTGTGTGGGGGTGTTCACCAGTTGCTTGAGTCCGAGGTTGCCGAGGTTGTCTAGCAGGGCGGCGGTGTTGCCGCCCTGCTGGATAAGCTTAAGCTTAAGATAAGCTTCCCTTTGCAACAACGCAGCGTCAATGTCAAACAGACGTTTAGATGTGTCTAGGCCAGACAATACTGTCCATTTAAAATCTTTTTCACAATGAGACTTATCAATAAAGTGCTGCACCATTGTCCTTGATTAATACATTATCCAGGCACTCCCAAAATATCCCCGTTGATAAAATAGGTTTGGTCCATAAAATTGGATAATTACAGGATTATTAGTTGTATTTTCATGTGTATGATAAAAATGGCAAATGTTTTGGCATTTGAATTAATGTACATTGCAATTTGATGATATTTTGTCTATTGTAATTTGTTGAAAGAATTTTTTTTCTATGGTGTGTATGTCTATTGATGTATATGAGCACAGTCCTTTGTGAATTGTTCAATATACATGTTGTGTTCTGTATGTCAATTTGAGAAATAAGTGTTTCTTTTATTCTCAGTCATTTGAAAACTTTTTTGAATAAATTAACGACTCCCAAAAAAATGGAATGGTTTAATAAAAATTCCATTGAAACAGACAAGAGAGTTTTCTGTTACTCCATTAGTAATAGGAGTTGAAGATAGAACGGAGCCAGATTACCCTTTTGTGTTTTGAATTTGGAATAGCCCTACCTGGCCCGGGTCCTTTGGGCTTAACCCCTACAGTTTTTCGCTCTTTCTAAAAGTAGCATTTCCAAACATGCAATTTAAACTAACTTCACTAAAATAGGTACTTTTAAATTGTGAGTTCAGAGACCACACAATCCAAATCTCTATCAGCTCCCAAAGGGAAATTACACTTAGAAGATATTTCAAGGCAATCCCCACGTTGCCCTATGGGAGAGCTAGTCCTTGCAATAGTGACAAATTAACGTAGCAGTATTTCACTATTATGCATGTAAAAACACAAACACATGTCCAACCTTTAAAATACACTGGACCCTGCCCCAGGAGCTGTCTCGAGCCTACCTTAGGTGTGACTTTCATATAGTAAAAGGGAAGGTTTGGACAAGGAGTAAGTTGGAGCTTCTCAGTGTTCTGGTTCGTCTAGCTGTCATGCGTTTGTTGTTTAGATAGTTCAGTGAATGTGTGTGGAGGGCTTTCTGTGTGATGCAGGCAGTTTTGTAAATACATCTTCCTTCAGGGGGAACCAGTTAAGGGACATGAGGGCTGGAGAGATGTGTTCAAATAGTTTAACACCAGTTGTAAGATATGCAGCTGTGTTCAGTACTGATCCTAGGTGGGGCTAGGTGAATTTTTGGAGTCCCTTTGAAGATGGTGTTCCCTTAGTCAATTTTCTCCTTTGTCTGAGCTTTTGATGTGATCCTTCATTGTCAAGTTCTTCTCAAGGGTGGCGCCCAAGGACTTTATTGAAATGGACAGGGTGAAGGAGGAGTTTAGGGCATTCAAGTTTTCGACACATTCTTGAATTGATTGGTGATTGTTCTTCGGGGCGAAGAGTAACAATTCTGTTTTGTTTGGGTTCAACTTTAAGTGGTTCAAGTTAAACCAGGTTTGAATTTTGGTTAGTGTGGTGTTGAGATGTAGGATG
Organism: Lissotriton helveticus; assembly: GCF_964261635.1. Taxonomy (NCBI): domain Eukaryota; kingdom Metazoa; phylum Chordata; class Amphibia; order Caudata; family Salamandridae; genus Lissotriton; species Lissotriton helveticus. Next base: position 591,903,555 of record NC_136067.1, on the reverse strand, counting down.
TCACTAGGTGGTTTGATTTTGTAGTAGAGTTGTGTGTCATCAGCATATAGGTGATACTTAACCCGTGCTTGCTTCAGGGCGATTGTAAGGGGTTCCATGAAGAGATTGAAGAAGGAAGGGGAGAGTATTGAGCCTTGGGGAACACCAAGGGTAGCATGTATGGGTTTGGAGAGGCCGGAGTTAATTGTGATTTGTTGTGAGTGGTGTTAAAGGAGAGATGTGAACCATTTAAGTACAGTGCCATTAATAGACAGAGCAGATCTTGAGTGTCTCAAGTAGAGCTGAGTAATTGATAGTGTCGAAAACCGCTGATAGGTCAAGTAGGATGAGTAAGCATGCGTCGCCTTAATCTAAAGCTCTAAGGATGTCATCGTAGATATTGAGCATGGCCGTTTTTGAACTACAGCGCTGTCTGAATACAGATTGGAAGGGATCAAGAAGGTTGTAACTTTCTTTATGTTGGTTAAGTTGTTGAAGAACGCACTTCTCCATGGTTCTGGCTTGGAACAGGAGGTTGGAGATTGGTCAGAGGTTGTTAAGATCATTAGGATCCGCCCCTGGTTTCTTCAATATGGGAGAGATTTGTCCTAGCTGGAGGGAATGAGGTACAGAGCCTGAGGTAAGGGATGAATTGATGTTTTTTGTCCAGAACAGAGCAATGATGTGTTTAAGGTTTTGTACTTTTGTGGACAGGAGGAGATCTGTACTGTGGGACATAGGCTTAAAGTTCGCAATTATATTGAAAACTTCTTTTTCTGTCATGAGGTTGTAGTTGAACCAATTGGTGCTGTTTTTGAGATGGGTGAGATCTTGGGTGTCCTTAGTATAATATAGGTCCATTTGGTCGTTAGTAAGTCTATTGGGGCATGTTAGGAGGGAAGGCAGATATGTGATTTGGTTGAAGGATTGATCACTTTTTATGACTTTCTCAGTGAACAAGCTGGCGATTTCTGCACAACATTCATTAGTGGCTTTTTTTTTTTACGAGGGGATGAGGTTTGACTTTTGACAATGTTGAAGAGTTTCCTTGGTCTATTTTTGGCATGGTCCAGTTGGTTGCGAAAAAAAGACACGTTTTGGTAAGTGTCAGCTATTAGGGTTTTCGGGTGCTGTTTCAGGAGACTATATTTGAAATTCATTTCTACATTGGAGAGATTTGGAGGATAATTAATGCTAGAACAGTTGGATCCATATCACATTAGAGCCATGTCAAGGTTTTTTTTAATGGAATATAGGTGAAGGCTATGGAGTCAGGTTAAGGTTGGATCGCACAATAAAGGGAGGTAGAGGATTACAGTGACTTGCAGTTTTAGCCTGCTGGATTAAAAGTTATAGGCCGAGGGACAGGGCACTGAGGAGGAAAGATAGAATATAGTGCGCGCTATGATTTGCACTAGATAAGTTGGATAGAGGGCTGGACAAGGCGGCTGTGGATAGGTAAATCCATAAACCATAAGTCAATGAACCTTGTCTCACATGCCTGTTAGACCTGACCCTTTTGAAAATTTTACTTCAAACGTTTTACCTTTTGCCTCCTTTGTTTCTGTTGGCTATAGAATTCTGAGCACTTTACCACTGCTGATCAGTGCTAAAGTGCATATGCTCTCTGTATAAATTGGAATATGATTGGTTATCCATGACTGGCATATTTTATTTATTGGTAAGTTCCTAGTAAAGTGCACAGTGTTTGCCAGGGTCTGTAAATCAAATTCTGCTAGAGGGCTTGCAACACAAGAAATGTGAAAGAACCCCAGACAGCCATTAATCAATTATTAATTCCAAAAACCCTACGTACACATTAATCTCTTGTGTTTGAGTCTTTATCTCATTTTGCATATATTAATTTTAGTGTTTGTCATTGTCATGAAAATCATATCCATCGGGTACAATCAGAACACTAATTAAGATGAACTGCACCAACAATAAACTAAAGAAATCACAACACAATGTAGTATAGCACATACAAATGATTCAAAGGTCCATTAGCTACTGAGCAGACCAGAATTGTGACCAACAGATCCAAGATAACTCACTCCAATAGATTTCCTACCCATTATTTATAACATGGGGTTATATGACCCATATTATGTTCCCACACTCAGTAATGTCCAAATGATATTAATGCTTCCTTTTTGGTGGGAGACTAAATTCTTGTTGGGATCCTAGATAGTAGTTTTATCCTTGAGGTGGTACTTCCAATAAATCCCCATGCAACAATGCCAACGCCTTTCGACCTCATAGAGTAGGGTAATATGCAAATCTTTTTGTAGGTTATTATCAGGGCAAAAGAGAAAAACTCATTCAATCTAGGTGTAAAGAAAAAATATATATTAAAAAACATGAAATGTGCATTATATTAATGCCCAGTCTCTTATTCACTATATGCCGCCGCAAGAAAAAAAATCTTCTGTGCAAAGTAAAGTAAACTGTGATATATATAAACACACATTTACAGCCCATACCCGCAGTGATATTGTGTCAGAGAAGAAACGTGATGGGGGAAAAAAATGCCCGGTCCCGAGTGTGTAGTGACATATTTAATGCATTCTGATAGTGTGTTAAATTATTAAAAGAGAGTTAGCTAGTGGGCTTGCAGCACTGGTTGTGCCACCCACATGAGAAGCCCTGTAAATGTGTCTCAGACCTACCACTGTAGTGTCAGCATGCACAGTTGTAAACTGCCATGCTGACCTGGCAAAGGCACCCACCTGCCAAGCCCAAAGATTACATATTAGGCACCCTTAAGGTAGGCCCAAGGTACCTCCATTGGCAGGGCGCACTGCATATGAAAGGTAGGACATGTACTGGTGTGGCTGACATGTCCGGTTAGTGAAATACTGTGTATTTCGTTTTTCTCCAATGAAAGGCTATCTGTCCCATAGGAAGAGATGGGAGTTGCTTTGTAGCATCTTACAAATATACTTTTCCAGAGGGACAAGATAGAGCAATGGAGTTTAGGCTCTCTCAACTCCGAGTTTATTAACACACATTTTGGTAAAGGTGGCTTTTAAATTCTGTTTTTGAAAATACCAGTTTTAGAAATTTGCATTTTCCTATTTTACCATCCACGCCTCTACGGGGCCGAACAACAGCCTGTCTTGCCGGCCTCTGAAAAGTGTGCAACAGCAGCTTCCCTGACAATGCAGGGCCCAGAAAGACACCTGCATGCCGAGCAGCACCAGGGGCATTAAGTTGGATTTCCATGCGGCTGCCTTGGGGACAGGCAGCCCCATCCCACTAACTAGCGTGAGCACACCGGTATGATGTTCTTGCAAACAGTTGCTCCATGCACTTTTGGGCAGCATCCATGGGAGGTTTTGCGGAGAGGGGGTCATAGTGTGCATACTTCTGCCTTAGTCGATCAGCACTAACTAGGATAGGAGTGCCAGTGCTGGCGAGCCCAGTCACCTTGGGGTTTTTACAGTAGCAAGTGTAATACGAAGGTAGGTACCCCATAATCTTGTGCTTGGGTACCATGTCACACATAAGAGGAGCACAGGGGTTCCTATGCCTTGTCGTTTACGGTGATTGATGTGGGAACTAACTGCTGCAGGTTAATGCCTGGCAGTAACATCACAATAGATGCTGTGATTTTCAGAAACTGCATTATACAAAGAGTTGGATGGCCTAATATTGTGGTTTATGCCAGTTACGCCTTTCTATGATAGGGGGACATGTACCCCTCTCAGAAACTGCACCTTATGTACATTGAGGGTGTACTAAATGTGGTGTTATGTGTTTTCACAATGCTTTAGGACATGTGCAACTTATAGTTATTTACTTCATTGCACTACATGTAATGTCATGACAATTGCCTAGTGGCAAAGTGAATTAGGTGGTTCATGATCTATGCATTGTTAAGACCACTGCCTAGTGGCAAAGTGATTTATGTAATGGTGGTCTATGTTTTTTTATGTATAATACAAGTGATATTTTTATATAACCTTGTGTGGAGTCTCCTTTGTGGTGTATGTTGTGTGTCACAGGTGTGAGTGTGTGTTGTGCAAAGGCTTTACACATTGCCTCTGGAATAGTACACATTGCCTCTGGAATAAGCCTGACTGCTTTGCCAAGCTACAAAGGGGGAAAGCAGGGGTTCTCGCGGGTGTCTAACTCCCTTACCCTGACTAGAGTGGTGCTTCTGCCTAGCTTAGGTGCATACCCTAGCCAACCAGATAACCCATTAATAACAATGTCAATCAAAGGTTGCATTCTTGAAACATTTTATCCATAGTACAGAGAGTTGAAACATTATAGATTTGCACTTCATCTAAAAGGAAATGGAACATTACTTTATGGATTCCCAAATGGATTAGAAAGTCATAGCAGGCCACATCTAATTTAGTAAAGGTTTCATATTAAGATTGCGTAACAGGAAATTGGTTTCCAAATAATCATTAAGTTGATTTTCTATCATTTTAGAGTTTATAAGAAGCAGACCTCTCCACCAACAGTTCGCCAGCAAAACAGGATCATATAAATAGTCTCTTGCCACCTCCATGGTCCCTAACTTCAGGGACCATGGAGGTGACAAGAGACTATTGAGCAGTTTGCACAATACAGGCAAACAAATGTAAAGCCATTAACGTAGATATGAGAGGGTCAGGGGTCTGAAGGGAAGTCTGATTTGCATAGCTTAATGGCCGCAGACATTTCATGCACCAAGATGGTGTGGGCGGTTAGTGAGCGTGGTCACACTTCCAACTTAATAACCCAGCTCCTGACAATTTTAGTTGCTCTTTGAGGTTGGGCTCCTCCTTTACTTCATCTGCCTCCGCTGTATGGCATTAGCTCCTCAAAATTTGAAAGATGTTTGGAAGCACCATCCATTCTACACCACTATGAACCTCATTACACACTAAGCAAGCAAGCTGGATTGCACAAGCAGTTTTTTGGACTCTCTATGTTTTCTTTCTCTCCTACAGACAAAATAAGTTTTGATACTACAATAGACTTCTATCACCCAGCATAGAGACCGCCACCCCACCTATTGCTGCATGGTTTACTGGCTCTCAGCTAACAGATGATCCAAGCTGGATCTCTTCACTTAGTTTTCAAAACTATTGAAGGCCTGGCCACTTCTTACCGTGCAGCATTATCATACACTACTCCACAGCCTGATCATTTACAGCAGCTAGTTTTCACCTCTTTTTAGTTCCCTATACCCCCATAAGCCCATTAACACTTTTTTGAGTAGCATATTATTATGATATACTGTGACTATGGTGTTGGAAGTGTTCTAGAACTCAGTGGTGTAGAATGTCTGGCTAACTCGGAGCAATGCAGAGGACAGAACTGAATTGGCCCATGAGTTAGGTTAAGGAGTATATGTAAAGATCAAGTGCAACACATATCCTTGGATTACACTATTTAATAAAATACCAAACATTCAAAGCACTGCATAAACATAAGTACCTACAACATCTCATTGTCTCTCACTATGATTATACTCCCCTAAAATGCACAGTAACTTGGACGAGGGTTATGGGTACAGAGTAAGAAGTTGGTTTTGTGAAAAAATAGAGCCGAGACAGAGTAATGGTAGCTATCACAAGAAAATAACCAATCACATTTAGAAGTTGCACCTTGAATTATGTATACATTTATCAATATTCAACATTTGTCAAACCTGAATTCACAGAAACAATTTAATAATCATGGGTTTGCCCACAAGCAATTTTGAGATAGTGTCAACGCATTACAGTTCTATTAGAAAGCAGGCATAATTTAGTTTGCTGTCAATACAATTAACAGTTTCAATGGAAGAAAGTTAAAATAAGAAACTAAACAGCAGCACAAGGAGAGTGTGAGCAAGAATGAAGAGGTGATAATTTGTGTCTGAGCATGCGTGATCGAGTGGGTTGAATCTGCAGTTTACCAACAGTAGAGACACAACAGCCATTTTGTAGACACTTATGCTGATACCATCATGAAACCATAATAAACAAGTCGTAAAAAACTACTCAAAATCATCGAGGCTTTTGGCAGCAAACAGGTACCTTAAAATTGTAGATGACGAACAAATTACTTACCTTCGGTAACGCTTTTTCTGGTGGATACAGTATCTGCCTGTGGATTCCTCACCTTGTGAATATCCCCCTGCGTCAGTAACGTTCGGAAAATTCTTTTGTAGCACGCCGGCGTGGACGACGTCATAGGAGCACGGCATCGCTCGCGACTCCGACTGACGTCACTGACTCCTTATTAGGCCTACGTCGGCGTGATGACATCAGTTCCGCCCTTTTTTTCCGTGCCTTCGAGGCACCCAGACGGACCAATGATAGCAGACATATACATATACAATGTACCCAGTACATAATATCCAAAAATATACACATAGTGTGAAGATAATGCATGAAAAACACCATATATAACATATATAAATATATATATATGATGGGATGAGGGCAGTTAAACATTTTCTCAGCAAAAGACCAGTGTGTATGTTGGAGCATAACATAATGTTGTTAGAGATGTTGGAAATGTGTTTGAACAACAACTATTTTCTCTTCCAAAATCAAATGTTCCAGCAGTTGCGGGGAGTGGCAATGGGGGCCTGCTTCTCCCCCAGTTACTCATTTCTACACATGGGGCTGTGGGAGGAGCAGGTCTTGGGTAATACCTTTGGTGAGATTATGTCTAACAAAGTGGAAGCTTGGTACAGATTCATAGACGATTTGTTTATAATATAGAAGGGGTCAATGTGTGAAGCAGAACAATTCATTAGTGACACCAACAAGAATGAATTGAATTTAAACTTCACAGGGACTATAAGTAAGAACAAAGTCAATTTTTTAGAGGTATATGTAGAAGGAGGGAGACTGCAGACCAAACTACATCACAAGGAAACTGCGGGTAATACAATCCTCCATGCCTCTAGCCAGCACCCCAACCATTTAATCCGAAGCATCCCCTACGGGGAGATGCTGAGGATCAGAAGAATCTGTAGTACAGATGCCGCCTGCCTAACAGCACAAAATGAGAGCAAAACAAGATTTATACAAAGAGGCTATACAGAAAATTTGGTTTTAAAAGCAATGGAAAGGGCCAATCAAGCAGGAATGGTCCCGGCTGCGCAAGCAGGTGCGGGGCCAGAATATGCAGCGGCAAATAATACTGGGTGCCAGCCTAGACTTATTATGGAATATAGTCGCCAACACAGGCAATTACAAAATATTGTCAAGAAAAACTGGCATATAATCACAGGGGACCCTGTGATTGGAAAAACGGAGGCGAACTATCCGGCCATAACATACAGTCGCGCCCGGTCCATGAATGACATGTTGGTCAAGAGCAGTCCGGAAGTATTAATCAGGGACAACTGGCTAGGGAAAAGCAAGGGTTTCCTAAAGTGTGCCGTGTGCAAGGCATGTACCATAGGAAAGAACAAAACAACATATAGCTCCCCATTCAGTGAAGCTGAAATTCCTATTACTAAGAAGATAACTTGTAAGTCAGATCATGTTGTCTACGTGTTGGAATGCGCTTGTGGGCTGTGTTACGTTGGTAGCACTAAGCTACAAGTCCACAAGCGCATATTGCAACATATGAGGGCAGTAACCAACAAAGATGAAGCCTATCCTGTGGCGAGACATGTAAATTCATGCCACAAGGGGGATGTAAACTGCCTAAAGTATTTTGCAATAGACATGGTACAGCCTTTACGAAGAGGGGGCAACAGAGAAGCTAGTTTAAGATTACTGGAAACCCGTTACATTCTGGAGCTTGACACCAAGACACCGTATGGCCTCAATGCGACGGAAGATTTATACACTTGTCTACAACTGGAATAACACCATAAGACAAGAGGTATGATTCTGTCAAGAGATGCATAAGCCCAAAATGAGATTCAGGGGTATAAAAGTCGTCAAACAAATTAAACCATCTAGCACTGCCAGGTTTTAAATATTATCAATTTAATCACAATTTTAAAGGGCAAACCACATAATTTCTTTTCAATGTGCAGGATTAACACAAAAAATTCCCAAGCAGTATAGTAGCAGTAATCTGAAAAATGACAATGCCCACTGGGGCAGTATTTCCAAATCCTCTCAAAATACCAAATTCAAGTGAGTTCAGTACACAATATGCACTTTATCTTGCCAACTTTGCACAAAATCCACCCTTTTTCATAAAATTATTTTTACAATATTTTAAAGGGTATGTGTACATAAATGATTAATTATGAAAATTGATGTTGGTGTATATAAATGTTAAAACTGACATTGCATATTTGCACATATTTATATATTTATCTCATTTATTGTGAATTTTGCACATATCCGTGGAGTATTAAATTAAGAGGAAATTGCTAATAATGGAAAGAAGAAGGAAAAAAACAAATGTAAGGAATTTTGAAAAAGCCTTTGTTAAAAAGTTTGGATTAGGCTGAAGTACTTTGTTTATTTCTATAGGCTTGGGAACATGTGACCTTTTCTGCACTACAAATCACGAGGTGAATTTCGACCATGTCATGTGATCAAGGGCTCCATGGCCCGAAACGCGTCATGGCGGACAAGAGGGTGCACAAAAATAAATAAGCGCTGAAACCAACCTGATTGTGTCCGTTTCGTTATTCTGGTTCCAGTTTCCTTGGGGCGGACAACGAAGTTCTGGTCATATATATATATATATATAAACACATTAATGCATATAAACATTGTCATAAACTCAGATATAGAAGAGTGGACAACGGGGAGGCGGGTGGGCATGTGAGGAATCCGCAGGCAGATACTGTATCCACCAGAAAAAGCGTTACCGAAGGTAAGTAAAATGCTCTTCTGATGGATACATGTGCCAGTGGATTCCTCACCTTGTGACTAGATTCCCACAGCAGTCCCCACTCCCGGAAGAGGGTGTGCACTCTTCTATACCAGAAGATCTTGAAGGACAGAACGCGCAAAATGGCCATCCCTCCTCATCTCGCTATCCAAGCAGTAATGATTTGCAAAAGTGTGGAGGGAGGCCCATGTCGCCGCTCTACAAATGTCTTCTACAGGTACACCTCTAGACAAAGCAGATGTTGATGACTTTGATCTAGTAGGATGAGCCCTTATACCCTCTGGAGGTTCCTTACCAGCCAGGGCGTAGCAGATTTTGATGCATAGTATGATCCATCTTGAGAGTGTGCGCTTGTGCACAGCTCTTCCTTTTTTGCAGCCAGCAAATCCAACAAAGAGCTGGTCATCCACTCAATGGTCTTTTGTCCTATCAAGATAAAAGCTCACCGCCCTTTTGGGGTCCAGACGGTGAAGTCGCTCCTCCTCCTTGGAAGGGTGAGGGGGAGGATAGAATGTAGGAAGGGTAATGGACTGTCCGAGTTACCACCTTAGGCAGAAAAGCAGCCCTGGTCCTAAGAACCATTTGTTCAGCATGAATGGTAAAGAACGGGGGCTTTGAACTAAGAGCTTGAAGATCACTTACCCTCCTTGCCGAGGTAATTGCGACAAGAAAAACAAAAGTCTCAAAGGACACCTGTGTAGAGGTTCAAACGTAGAACCCATTTAATATGTAAGAACCAGGTTCAAGTCCCATCGAGGCACAATAAAGGGAGTAGGGGGAAACTTATTTGTTAAACCCTTTAAAAATCAGGAGATTTAAACAAAGATGGTTGATTCGGTAAACAGATAAAAGCCGATAAAGCTGATAGATATCTCTTTACCGTAGCTACAGCAAAACCCTGCTGCGCCAATGAAAGAGCAAATTGAAGTATTTCTGACAAACGAGCTCTCAAAGGATCAACAGAATTCTCCCCACACCAGGATACAAATTTAGACCACCTATAAGAATAGATGGACTTGGTGGAGCTACGCCTGGCCGATAGAATGACATCTGCCACACCAGGTGGGAGAGAAAAGGAATTCAGGTTGCCCCGTTCAATCGCCAGGCATGAAGGTGTAAGGTCTGGAGGTGGGGGTGTAGAACCTGCCCCTGCGACTGCGAGAGGAGGTCTGCCCTGAGAGGGAGACGGAGCGGTGGGCACGAGGAGAGGTGGAGAAGATATGGGTACCACATGAGTCCCTTGCTCACTTTGCCACTGGATTCAAGCAAGCCGGGCTGAAGACGGCTGTAATGCCAGAAACCGGTCCTCGGGAGCTTGTTTTCGGTCCAGGGAAGGCCTGGCTTAGCAGTTCGGGCTGGACTGTTCCCATGAGGCACAGGGTCAGACTGATTTGCATATGGCCATGTCTGAACTGGGGTGGCAGAGTGGGCTAAAGAACGGTGATGGATTAAACCCAGATCTGTTGACTGGGTGTGAGTATTTGATTGGTTCAGATGCTCCGTCCATCACCATCCCCTTTTGTACCACATCCTTAGAAGGAGCATCAGATACCGTGGGCAACCCCCATTCTGGTGAAAATTTCAGACCACTTGCATCATGCAACTCTTCAAAATAATCCTCCTGATCCTGAAGCTCGCCTTGTTCAATCTCAGCTTCTCCATAATTTCTTTCCTGCGCTATACGCCTCGACCACTCCATTCGAACCAACGTCGTCGGGTCCTGTAACGACTCCAATGGAGTCGGAGCTGGCGTCGAATTAGGAGCTGGAGCCGGAGCCGCCTTCGAATGTGAAACTGGTACCGGCGTCGAACTTCGAATTGGATCTCGAGGTCGCTCCGTAGCCAGTGAAGCCGTGCACGGAGTCGATGACCTTGGAGGCGCCGAGAGAAGCCATGGTGGAGTCGGCGTCGGCATAAAAGGCAGGAAAGGAGCCGGAGCATAAGCCTGCGGCACACCCAGATTATAAGCCAATGGACCCATGGGACCAGCCGGCGCACCAGAGGGGTACATTGCTCTCGCATATACGCCATACATGGCGTTTAGAAAATGCGAAGGGTCCTGACCAGGACCAGGAAATTGAGGGTACGTACCCACCGGCTGCTCGTGAGGAGGCTGCACCGGATTCGACTCCGCCTGTACCTCTTGTTCCTCGGGATGATGTACCGGAGTCGTCGAGCCCTGAGGAACTTCTTCTTCTCCTTTATGCACCGAAGACTGATACGGATCCGGAGACGGATTCGATTCCGGAGCCAGTGTAGGCTCCTGAGATTGTAAAGGCGTGGCCTCACCTTCAGGATTATGAGCTGGAGACGGAGATATCATGCCCTTACGATGTTTTCATAAAGATGATTTCTTTTTCGAGTCTGACTCCCTGCTGGAATGATGTCTTGAACTGTGCTTTTTTCTCCTATGATTCTTTTTTGATGAACCAGAAGCATGACCCGAAGCCAACTTCGAAGCCGACCTCGACCGGGACCTCGACCTCGACTTCGACCTCGACCTTCTCGATCTTGACCTCGAAGCTCTCTCGGTAACCTTACCCTTCAATTTGGCAACAAGAAGTTTTGCCTCTCGTTCCCGAAGAGCCTTTGGGTTAATTTTAAAACAGGATCGACAACCCTTGACGTCGTGATCCAAACCCAGACACCATAGACAGTCACCATGAGGATCGGTAATGGACATCATCCTCCTACATGAATCGCATGGTTTAAATCCTGTCTTCCTCGATGACATCTCGACAGAAGACAGCAACACCAAAACAGATACAGAAACCAGAAATCCACAAAAGTAACAAAGTTACTATCCGTACAACAGGAGATCCCAAGAAACCGTTAGCGTAGACGACGCGGAAAAAAGGGAACTGATGTCATCACGCCGACGTAGGCCTTATAAGGAGTTAGTAACGTTAGTCGGAGTCGCGCGCGATGCCGTGCTCCTGTGACGTCGTCCATGCCGGCGTGCTACAAAAGAATTTTCCGAACGTTGCTGACGCAGGGGGATATTCACAAGGTGAGGAATCCAATGGCAGATGTATCCATCTGAAACAAGGATTACTTGGTTGGAGACATAAGAAATCCCCAAGCAGACACACTGATGCCCACCTGCCACACTTGCAGTCAGTCCCCCATTTTAACTATGGAACCCACAAGCCTTCTGAGGGTGCAGCCCCAGCCATAGAAAACCCATCACCTAATGACCCCTGCACCAAAGGACTATCAGGTCGCAGGGAAGGCCAAGCTGCCTTATTGAGGATAGGGCAGCTGTCACTGACTTTCCCTACCTCAGAGGACCACGCGAAGAATGGCGGTCACGGGCAGGGAAATAAATCTGTCCCCATGCACAGGGAACAAAATCCCTGCATGCAAAGCCATTTATTGTTTGTGAATTTGTTAAAAGGAAAATCAGAAAATGAAAGCCGATAGGGTGAGACAAACATGGCATCTGCTTGGCGTTGATCAGTGCCATCAGCGCAGACACCATCCAGGCAGCTGCACTGAAGGTTTAGAGGTCACTGACAAAGGTGCTAATCTCAGTTCATAGCAACCAAATACTCCAATTTGAAGGCTATTAACCATATATAAATCTACCCCATTGTTTATTTTTCCTTCCTCTTGAACTTATCCCATTGCCAGAAGCCTTATGCTAGAATATAAAAGTACATAGAAAGTCTAAAATCATAATATTATGCGAATTGTATGACTGCCTTGAAGACGATTGGGGAACAGCAACTTGTTCTTCACTTCTCCCTTCACCATTAGAAAACTTCAGACGCTGCAAGTTGACTATAGCAACCACGTTCGTAGGCGATAGGCAATGTAAACTTGAATGAGTAGGGAGGAGGAGGAGCAGGAGGCTAAAACTGAAAACACTGATCACGAAAACATACACTTAAGTAGTGCAAACTAATGATAGGAATGAGGGCAGTCCAGGAAAGAGGAGATAAAAGACAGAGAAATTTAATAAGGTGAGGGAGCAGAAAGCAAGTGAAGGTAGTACAACTAACACCTTCAACCTTTCATGAGACCTTTAGAGAATTGACCTTCACAGATAAAGAAATGGGTAGTACCCAGAAAAAGGGAATGACCGATGCTGGCAGTGCATGTAAACAATGCAGTGAAGCAGTGGCCGGTGCAGACCAGGCAAGCAAGCCAATGTGTCCCAGGTCCAAAATGACGAGCTATTAGGCTTGGAAAAACACACTATTTTGCAGGGCTAGAGGGATGTTTATAGACCAAGCCTAAGTATTATCCCCCATGAAAATCAACGATCAACTACAAACTTAGGGGTCTAGTTAGGGATCCAAAAGTAATCCTCTACTCAAAGTAACCTTATCAATAGTACAAGGGTACGATGACAGTGACACTAACAAACCAGATCACAAGATGTGAAGAACCAGTAGCGTAAGTCCCCCCTGGTTTAGGATTCCCATCAACGGTCTTGTAATGATCAATATTATCATTTGGTAATCCTTATCGGGTATTGTGTCTCTAGATCATTGAGACCGGCATACCCAGATAACCAGATACGGGGTAGCGACCCACAATCACTCGGTACTACCACATGATGTTGATATGATGGGAAGTGCAGTGTAAAAAAAAAAATATATAAGTGGTGGTCTAAAAAAGGATAGGGAGCTCAACCAAGGATATTTTTAATAATTGTTGGCCCCTTCCCTATTAAAAACAAGAACAGTGTAGTATCATCATCGCAGTCCACACAAATAGCTGCGAGGAGACCAACATGTTTCAGCCACTAAAGGTTAACTCCTCCGGCTTTCGTCAGGGTCTCTGTTCAAATAATATACTACTGCTTAAATGTGAATAAAGTGTGAAAAAATATACAAAAAAACACACAAGTGAAAACCAGTAAAGGATATAATGTTCCTTCGACTGTATCAACTCCTCTCTTCGGCACCTGGTTGAATTTATACCAGGGTGTCCGGGGAGTGGACCTCACCTCTTCCTGGACCTGGCTCAGGCCTCCCCCTGACTCAGTCACGCCTGAGACAACGACGACAGAGCGGGGTCTCACATATCCTGAGCCAGGTCCAGGAAGAGGTGAGGTCCACTCCCCGGACACCCTGGTATAAATTCAACCAGGTGCCGAAGAGAGGAGTTGATACAGTCGAAGGAACATTATATCCTTTACTGGTTTTCACTTGTGTGTTTTTTTGTATATTTTTTCACACTTTATTCACATTTAAGCAGTAGTATATTATTTGAACAGAGACCCTGACGAAAGCCGGAGGAGTTAACCTTTAGTGGCTGAAACATGTTGGTCTCCTCGCAGCTATTTGTGTGGACTGCGATGATGATACTACACTGTTCTTGTTTTTAATAGGGAAGGGGCCAACAATTATTAAAAATATCCTTGGTTGAGCTCCCTATCCTTTTTTAGACCACCACTTATATATATTTTTTTTACACTGCACTTCCCATCATATCAACATCATGTGGTAGTACCGAGTGATTGTGGGTCGCTACCCCGTATCTGGTTATCTGGGTATGCCGGTCTCAATGATCTAGAGACACAATACCCGATAAGGATTACCAAATGATAATATTGATCATTACAAGACCGTTTATGGGAATCCTAAACCAGGGGGGACTTACGCTACTGGTTCTTCACATCTTGCGATCTGGTTTGTTAGTGTCACTGTCATCGTACCCTTATACTATTGATAAGGTTACTTTGAGTAGAGCTATTAGGCTTATCAGAGTTTTTTCCCTATTTGCAAGCAATAGGGAGGGAAATCATCAAACCAGGAGCAGATAACCGAGACAGGCAGCAAAGTTAGCCTATTGTGAGCATAGCACCTACTCAACTCCCTTCTTAAGTATAAGTTATCTATTGGGAACAATAGACAGTTACAACTGTATTTAGTTGAGACCTAGAAACAAACACAGGGCAAACACCTGCGGAAAATGCAGGAGGAGAATAAAGAAAGCACACAAAGAATAAAGAATATATAAGTACAAAAACAGACTGGTGAAACGAGAAATGTAAATAGGGAAAAGACAGAAAAAAACAATAATGAGGACAAGGGAGAAACAATAACACACAGGACAAGAGAAAGGGAATCATCATAGAAACAAAGGGAAAGCTTCGAATACATTATGTGAATAGTAAGGGCATGAGGCTAACTAACACTAGGGAATACATGCCAGCCCAAAGACAGTGACAGTCACAGGCTGTGAGGAAGAGAAAAACGTACAACTTAGGAGACAATAAGAGCTTTTTTTATGGAAGGAAGGACTTAATCCACCTTACAAGACAACATAAAACCTAAAGAGAAAGATGTCGAAAAAAATAATACACTGAAGTAATGATGCAAAAGCCATCATGAAAATCTACAAGATATGTTACGTAGAGAATGACTAATAAACTGGTTATTACAAATACTGTAAGGAGTAGAAGAAAAGATGGTGCATCAAATGACACATTTGTAGCAACAAACTGAAAACCTCAGATCAACAGACTATTGTGTGTGTTTTTAAGGTCAAACAGAACGAAGCAGAGAAGAAAACAGAACCCGAAGCTAGTCAGAACGATGACAGACATAAAATATACAAAGTCACAGATTACTCAAAAGAAACATATATGAAAAGGACAAACGTATGGACTTGAGAGCAGCCAGTAAGAAATCGGCTATGCTCTATGTTTTTCCAGAGGCCTAACTATAATGGCTTGAACATTCTGCCTAGAGAAACGTACAGCACAAAAAGAAAGAAAGCCCACATTAGTACTGAAGGTCAAGTGGAAGAATATAGGTAGGTGCAGTGTGGTGAGCCAGCTCTGCCTATTTCAACGCATTGCTTTCAGGGTCATTCAGCTCACCACATTCTTGTCTGTTTTTTGTGAACTAGCTTGCAAGAACCTGTCAATGACTTCAGCACCGCAACGTAAAATCACAGCAGAGGTGAAAAGTATGTGTGTCATGTCAGAACTATTTTGGATCATCAGATATACCAGACAAAACTGTCATGTCACTGTCACTATTTATCATGACCTGCAACATAGAGCCGTTCATCATCACCACACCTTGCAGTGCAAGAGGGCCCCCATATCTCTGGGAGGCATTCCAGTCTGTTCACTGCAGGGGCGGCTCTAGGCTCATGGCGGCCCTGGGCAGGGAGCGTAGGTAGGGAGCCCCAGAAGAGAGGGTCCGGGCGAGGCGGAGGCCAGTGAAGAGGGGGGCGGAGGGGGGGGGGGTTTGGGGGGCTCGGGGTGTTTGGAAGTGGAACAGAGCCAGAGGCTGCCAAATCCCTGCCAGGGGCCACCACGCAAATATGTATCCATTCTCAGAGGATTATTATTTTAAGGATATATATTGGCGTGGTGGTCCCTGGGGTTTGGTGGCCCTGTGCAGGTGCACAGCTTCCATATGCCTAAGGCCGCCCCTGTTCACTGTCTTTGTATAACTATGAGGTGGGAGGAATGAAAACTAGAGGCGCTTAGAAACAGATTTTGCAGGGTGTCCTAGTGATCATTTTGCACTATATTTTGATGAAACTTTTTGTAATTACCAAACAAGCAAAACCCTAGATAAATGATGAACAAACACAACCGGGAGAATTAACTAAGGCCCTCACGTTGAGATGGGCAGTCACCAAAATCACCACCCACTGCCTCTTGGATCCCCACAATCTTTTAGAGGGGATTTGGTTTTGTAAAACAAGACAGACCGGTTGACATCGAGCATTTTTACACATAGTGCTTGTGCTGTGTTGAAGAAAGAACTCTCAGCAAAAAATACCTGCTGACCCAACAAGGATTTGTAAATATGGTGGGTTGGTTGTTGCTACAGCGACATGGCAGCCTAAAGCCACACCTTTAGATGCCCTATGCAGATGAACTTACACTTATGCTTGAGTGCTGAAAAACCTGCACTTTTACTCTTGGCTTCAGGATCGCAGCTATCAATCAATACTGTGGCAGGTGGAGAGGATCTGAGGTCCAGGAGATTCAGGGGTCGATTGCACCCCATTTAGTGGCTTTTATTTTACTACCAAAAGAGAGTTTTGAGCTTAATTGTCTTCCTGGCGTTAAAGCCCACAGCACTTTATTCGAGGAATGTATGCCAGTGCCATGGTCCGTGTTTGGTATGGCAGAGCAGGTGTTACTACTAGCTCCTTTGGGATAGCTTGTGGGGTCGGACAGGGATGTGTGCTCGCCCCTTTTCTTTTTTCGCTCAACACCAATAGTGTGGAAGTTGCTTTGGTGACATCTGCAATTGACGTCCCACTAATTAATTCCACCGCTGTGCCAGTACTTCTCTATTCAGATGAGGCGGTCTTGTTGGCTTGGACCGGCAAATCACTTCAGCATCTGATAGAGACGTACAGGGAGTTCATGAACAACTTTGAACTCAGAGTTAATGAAGCAAAATCATTTGTGCTAGTTGCAGGCGAGAAACCAAGGAAAAACCCAAGATGGAACATCAAAGGAAGAAAATTGAAAGTGGTGAATTCATTTTCCTATCTAGGGGTTCTCTTTGATTGTAAAAACACCTGGCAAGCTATGGTGGATAACAGGAGGCTTATGATGGAAAGAAGCATAGGGGCACTGTCCAGATATACGAAAAGGTTGTGAACAAAGCTAGTGGATGTAATTAATAAGACCTAAGAAGCAAAAGTTAAATCCGTTACAACCTATGGAACTGCTATCTGGGGAACCGCAAGTACCCAAGTTTTGCAACAAACTGAGGATTGCTTTTGGAAGCGCTTGCTATGCCTCTCTAAGGCTGGTTCCTCCTATATCTGTCACCTGGAACTGGATGTTCCCTTTATATCGTACTTGATTCATATTGATCCACCACTTTTGTGGAACTCGGTATGTAGAAGGGAAGATTTGACGCTAACACACAACATATTAAAAGATTCACTAAACCTTAATGGTGTAGCTAAAGTTAAACGGTTACAATATATAAAGAACAGTCTTTAGTCCGTTGGGAAGCCTAATCTATTCGATGATCCCCTCGCATGTAGAGCTAAATCAAGAACTAAGCTGAAGGGCCTTTTGTTGGCAAAAGAGAAGAGATTAAGAAATGACCTTAATTCTAAAAAGCCTATGGGAAATTTATATCTCCTACCTCTTAGACTGAGCATTCAGGACCGTACATAACTAAACTTTGTGACAAATCTTAAACATACATTTCTATTAGTTAGGTTTCGTTTGAATTTTATTCCCTTAATGTTGGGTTATCCTACTAACACATTTTCCATGGAGGGACTCACTGTTTGTTCTTGCGACTCCCGTTCATCCCAATGTGATTTACATGTTTTATTCTTTTGTAGAATTTATCTGGAGCAAAGGAAGAGATATATATTGCCATTCTTGCGTAGAATGAATTTTAGACAATGTCGCCCAGCTCTATATTTTTTTTTAATGTTTACCGGATCCTTTTACGTGTTTTTGTCTGGCATCACTTATTCAGTGTGATCTAAACAGGAGGAAACAGACTTTGTCATGATGAGCTAATTTGTGCAGGCTTTTAGGGACTTTACTCGTTTTTAACAATGTGTGTTTTTATTATGTTCTGTAATTAATATTGTTTATACTGAAATAACGATCTAAGAAGGTATTAAGAAGGTATTTTATCTTGTATTTATGTAGTATACTTTTTATGCCATTGTTTTTCTCGTTGGCGAAATAAAGTGATGATGATGATGAAACCCTTAGCAATTACCAAACAAGCAAATCCCTAAATAAACAATGAACAAACACCTCAGGGGAAAGCAACTAAGGCCCTCGCGTTGAGATGAGCAGTCCCCAAAATCACCATCCAGCTGCCTCTTGGATCCCCACAATCTTTTAGTGGGGATTTGGTTTTGTAAAACAAGAAAGACCGGTTGGCATTGAGCATTTTTACACATAGTGCTCGAGCTATGTTGAAGAAAGAACTTTCAGCAAAAAATACCTGCTGACCCAACAGGGATTTGTAAATATGGCGTGTCGGTTGTTGCCACAGCGGAATGGGCCTCTCAGGCCGAAGTGCAGTGCTGAGGGGGCCCCCTTGAGCTTGAGGCCCCCCCCGCACTGCGGGGGATGCGTGGGCCTGTGTTACGCCCCTGGGCATGGCAGCCTAAAGCCACACCTTTAGATGCCCTATGCAGATGAACTAACGCTCATTCTTGAGTGCTGAAAAACCTGCACTTTTTTTACTCTTGGCTTCAGGATCGCAGCTATCAATCAATACCGTGGCAGGTGGAGAGGACCTGAGGTCCATGAGATTCAGGGGTCGATTGCATCCCAGTTAGTGGCTTTAAATGTTACTACCAAAAGAAGGTTTGTGGCTCAATTTCCTTTCTGGCGTTAAGGTCCACAGGACCCGTCCTCCGGTACTGCTTGGTCCTGCAAATAATGGAGTCCGTTGAATCACTCTCCAAAATACTGTGAAAAGTTGAGTGGTACTATTGAAAAATTATTGTCCGAAAACATTCACCAGGATCACCAACATCAAAATAAAGAAATACACAGAAAAATAAAACACGAGTAGAACAAAAGAATATATATACTAATGTTGCTGTGGAGCAGAATCAAAATGATTCAAATTGTAGTTTCATCTATATAGGCAGGATTGTACCACTGCCAATTTCCCAGTGATGAAAACTGGCACGGGGACAGCACACAAAATCAAAATGTAATTATGTGAATTCTTCCATGTACACTTCTTTAGCTCACTCGTGCTTACCCTACACTGGGCCTTAGTAGCAAGTATTCGTTTCCCATCTCAGCATCAATACATCAACATGCAAATCAGTTTTGAACACAACACAATAAGAGTGACCTTCATAGCAGAAACATACTCCAAGTTGTGTGAGCGCACCAAGCATACTCACAGTCTCAGAAGTGGTTTGTGATTTCCTAATATCTTTAATAACTACCATCTCCTAGAGCAAAATGTAGATTTTTGTCTAAGTTGCTGAGGAAATGGTCCACTTTCCTGGACCAGTATGCTACACCTATTCGAGCGATGTAAACTAGCATTATGCGTGTGCCTTTTCATCCTTGAGGTCAGGGTTTGAAAACCCAATATATGCAAATCCCAGACTGGTGCAATGACAGCTTTTTGTTTTGATAAACTATTTTATTGGGTTTTAACAGCCACTGTGTGGCTAACGAGAACAAGGCACAAGTTAGGCATATAGCATCACATGCATAGGTTAAAACCAAGCGAACCAAGACATATACATAGATAGGCCATTGAGTCTCTACGGAGCTGGGGATTGGATGCAGTAGGTCAAAGGTGCAGCCACTTCCAACACACAACCAAACTTTTGGGGACAGCCTCTTGCCTCAAACACCACCCCCTCCTGCTGAGCACACCAGTCAACCCAGCGGCGGCACGTTGCAATGGTAAGGGGAGAGGGATACAGCCACTTTGTCGCAATGTCGCACTTTGCAACCAGAAAGGCCGTACCCAGGAAGGCCCTCTCAGCCAAGCCCCCAGCGCCCTCTGCTATTCCCAGAAGGATCAGGTTGGGAGAGAGGGGAACTGCCCACTCCAGCACCTCTGCCAGTTCTCTTGTTACTGGGGCCCAGTATGTTTGTATTGTCACACATAACCAGACCATGTGGTAGAAGTTTACAGGCACATCTGCGCATCAGGGGCAGGTGGCATCAGGCCAGACACCGGCCCTGTGCAAATGTGAAGGCGGGAGGCACGCTACTTGGAGGTAGTACGTGTGTATTAGTCGCAATTTGGAGGAGATGGTGAGCTCGGGGGAGCCATCTGGGCGTTGTGCC
This sequence comes from Lissotriton helveticus, assembly GCF_964261635.1. Taxonomy (NCBI): domain Eukaryota; kingdom Metazoa; phylum Chordata; class Amphibia; order Caudata; family Salamandridae; genus Lissotriton; species Lissotriton helveticus. The sequence continues at coordinate 591,883,025 of NC_136067.1, read as the reverse complement.
AATGCTCTTCTTATATTGGACCCACCCAACCCTCCCATTGCATCTGGAGGTGGTGGAGTGAGCCGAGGGAGTTTATTATGAGGATGCAGTAGATTTTTGAGACACCTCCACGTCCCAGGTTACCCATTAGGATTTTTGCTTCTAGTGGATTAAACTCCACTATGGGTTCTGTGCCCAGTCTGTGGTTATGGAGGGCATGCTAGACCTGAAGATATTGGTAGAATTGGGAGCGTGTAAGGACAAATTACTCCTGTAGATTTGCAAAGGAGCGTATGTGTGTTCCTGAACACACGTTGCCTATTTGGAAAATCCCGATGTTATCCCATGTTCTGAAGCATATGAGTGTTGCCACTTCCTTCAGCCAGGTGCCGTGCCATAAAGGGGTTTGTTGTGTGAGTTTACCATCCCACTGTACATGTCATAAAGAGGCGTGCCAAGCTAAGAATACTACTCGTGTGACCATGGGCAACTGGGATGGAACCGGGGAGCCATATAGCAATGCCTGAAGAGTAGGAAGCCGAGCAGAGAGAGCTCTAATTTATAGGCCGGGTCTGACCACCCCGTTGAACCAGTCGTGAGTGACGAGGAGTTGAGAGGCAAGATAATAATGGTACAAATTGGACATGTCCAGCCCACCATCATAGGGACCATGCTGACAGTAAAGGAGTGCTAGTCGTGGCCGTGATCCCCTCCATAGAAAGGTGCCTGTGTCACTTTCCAGTTTTCGGTAACCAAGACCTTGGAATCTTGAGAGGGAGGTTGAGGAGAATATAGAGGAAGCAGGCAATATTATCATTTTACACATGGCTATACGGCCCATCACATTAAGGGGAGGCTTTGCCAATTGGTCAGGTCTATTTTTACTTTCAGGAGCAACTGTTGTAGGTTCAGGGTCCAGGTGAGCTCTGTGTGTAGTGCCTCTCACACGCCCAAATATTTGACACTCAATCTGCGGAGATGGATGGTTGACTGCCAGTCAAAGCAGTCCCTTGATGGGGGCAGAGGAACCAGCACTGATTAAATGGGTTCACTTCTGGCCTGAGGCTAATCTAAAGGCCTCAAGCAGGTGAAGGCATCGGGCCGCAATGACAACTTTTAAACAGTAGGCTGAGTACCATTCACTTATAGATAATTTATACTTATACATAGAAGCTTAAGAAAAAAGCATGTTCTTCCAGAAAGAAGGGCAAACATAAACACCCTAGTTTGGGTGAAAAGAGAATTCCTTGCCAACTTTTGAATGGCCATTGTAGCTCACACAGGTAAAAATCACACAACACTCCCAGCTCTCCGCACACCATGGCTGCAAACACCCAGAGGTCCCTTACAACTACCCTAAGTGAGGCAGTAGATCAGCAAACTGTCAGGCAACAGCATGTGGGTGCAAACAGAAGTGAGGACAGTCGATCCGAAATGCAAAGAAGTCCATTTAAATAATCAACATGCCTTGAATTTCCTTCAGAAAAGCATGAGGCTAATGTCAATGGCAGTTAGACAGAATTCTACCTGGTGCACTGTAGTCACTCCCCTGGGTTAGTAGCCCATTAATTGTAATAGTGCACCACCCACATACTGCACATGGAGGTATCAGTGGATCTCTGTACGAGTGGTGGCTCGTAATTTGGAGGAGTAGTGGGGAAGGCACACAGATGCATGCTTCCTTCCATCAATTCACATACAAGCACACACATACTCACACCCACCCAAACATAAGTACACTCAGTCATACCCACAGTTAGCAATGGGGTTTTGGTTGGCTAGGGAATGCACCTAAGCGAGGCAGAACCCACCACTCTAGTCAGGGTAAGGGAGTTACACACCTGAGATAATCCCTGCTCACCCCCTTGGTAGCTTGGCAGAACTTTCAGGTACTCAAAAGAGCACTCATACTCACACCCATCCAAACATAAGCAACTCATTCATACCCATAAAGGGCACCGCAGAGAGGCATCGCCATGCAGAAGTCGTCGGTCGTGGCTTCCCTGGTGGTTGCTATGGCAACCCATTGGCTGCGGCGACACGTCATTGAAGACGGGGCCCCACTGAGGGGATAGTTCATAGTGGGGCTGGCGCTTCTCACTGACCCTCGACTTAGGAATAGTGCTCCACACACTTTGAGCTCATACAAAGTAAACCACAGTGCTGATTTTCCCTGGCAAGAGCCCAGTCTGTGCTTGGCAACTTGTTGCTCCTCAGAATGAGGAGAAATCAGCCCTGTCCTAAAACAGAGGCAAAACAAAGCACTCACACTGCACTTTTCATTTCAACAAGGTGAAGAACAGTACAGTCCTTGGCCTGCCCCAGCCAGGAGCAGGAACTTCAGGCCACCCTTCACGGAGCAGGGGCAGTGCTCCTCACAGCTCTTCAGCTACCCTTTAAGGCATGGTTTCCTTCAGATCTTTCATGAAGTCTTTGATTTCCCTGAGACTTCCAACAGGTTGGCAAACACACACAAGCCCTTAGAGATTCTATTCTCTAGCAGGATACCACAGCAGGGCAAAAAGAGTCAGTCCTCTTCCGCCACCATAGACAGAAGCAACAACTGCAGACCACCCCACACTTCACACAGAAAAGGTAGCGTTCCTCACACAGTCCTCCCGCTCTTCTTGGCAGGGCCCTCTCGTTTCTTGAAGCAATCTAAAGTGTTGGGGTTTACCTCTAATACTTATATCCCATTTTGTCTTTGCTCTCTTTGCTGTAAGGGTCTTTGAACCCAGGTCAAACCAGTCCTGTCCTCCCTGGTGCAGAATGACCACAGCGGACGGAGACAGCATAGTGAAAAGGAGACACAGCCTATTCAGGTGCAAATGAAACGCCTCCCACCACTCTAAATGCAGACCAGATCTATTAAGCCCAGCAATGAGTCACTCAGGCAAGGCAGGCTACACTTCAATCCCCCCTTGCGACAATCTAGAGTGAATCCACATCTCAAGCTCCTGTCACTCCAAAACCAGATGTAGAATACACAGTCAGAGGCACACCAGATTGTAAAGTAAATGCCTACTTTCTAAAAGTGGCATTTTAAAACACGCAATTCAAAAACCACAAATAGAAAAATAGGCGGCAAAAGGTAAATGGGGATAAACCTGCAAAAAGGGCCAGGTCTGCCAACTAGTGACACCCAATGTACTGTAGTTAGAGAGTAAATTATAGCTTGCTGCAAAGACAAGGATGTTATATGCAAGTTGTAATCCTTCATCTCATCTACCCTTGAGCAACACTATACAGAACCTGTGCATTGATGGAGTCTGTGCATCATGTTCTGTGATCATCTTTGACCCCAATATGCCAGCTTGACTTTCCACTGAATGCTGTTTTTCAACAATTAGATTCTGATAACATTGAAAAACTAAATTTCAAATGAACTCACTATTTCTCTTGGAGGCTAGTGAATAGAAAGTGATCTATATGTGAATAACTAAACAGGAGCAGCTTATCTTACTTAATAATGCCAACATTGGTCCAAGAATATGATACATGCATTTAGTAAAAGCATAAAACCTCTACCCTTTGCTAATATGTGTTGTTTGAGGGTCCTGATAGAGGTCTTCAAAGCAGTACTTGTGATCTATTACTTAAGCTGGACCTTCTCTGTGTTTCTTCTGGAACATAATTAAAATCACCTGTCAGTATGAGAAAATACATACTGAAGTAGAGTTGTGATGGCCATGGAGGATTTACTCAAAATCAAGATCAGCCTGATGGGTTTCTCTCCTTCTATACTAAAAAGTCAGCTAGATGGATGGACTGTGAGAAAACAGTCAGAGTTAAGTGGCAGAATTTCAGAGGATAAGGCTGGCACATCAACCACCAATCATCTCCTCAGAACATTCATGGACCTGGGAAGACTCCATCTGAAGAATGCGTTGGTGCTTGAAGACTACTGCAGAAGAGGAGGGCACACACAAGCTTAAAACACTCCTTAATACCTGCGCCCAGGGGCTAGAAATGCCCTCAATGTATCTAGTGGTGGGCCTCCTCTTTACCTGATTGTGCGAAACAAAGTAGAAGGTCTCCTGACACCAAGAGGGCCCACCCGTACACAGAGGGGTGGACCCTGAGGGACACTTGACTGGAGAGACCTGGTGCCCAGACACCTGCCCTGAGGAGATAGGAACTGCAGGACTGACCAGTTACTTAACTTCTGTAATGCTCCAACTAGTGGATACTTTATCTAACCACAGATTCCTCACCTAAAGAGTTTCCCCAGGTACCAGACTTGATCAGAAGAATCCGGCAGCACTGTGCCTGCCCATCTACAGTTGGCACTTTGTGACTCCTCAGTGACTTTGTACTGCCTGGAAGTGTCAGAGTATATCCACATATATGTATCACTACTGTGAGCTGACATTAGTTTCTTAATTATTCCCTGTCCATGCCCTCGACACAGAACACTAACACAAATTGTAGGCGACAGTGCACCAAAATCTAACTTGAAGCCACATTATGATGTTAATGTGTACACTCCATAGATCGAGGAGGTAAGATGGCAGCGAGGAATCTTTAGTGAGATAGAGTATCCACCAGAAACAGCTTTACTGAAGTAGTGGAATCAGAGCAAGAAATCCTGCAGAATCGAGCAGGCTGAAAGATATCTAAAACAGATACCCTTTGCACCAATGCCACTGTGGCTGCCGTGGCACTGCTAAAGTGGGCCGGCAAGCCTTCGCGGGCTGATTCTTGGACAGAGCATAGCAGATTGTGGTATTGAGAACTATCCACCTTGACAAGGTCTTCTTTTGCAAGACCTTCCCTTTCTTTGTCCCACAGGCACCCACAAAAAGCTAATCATCCAATTGATGGTAAAAGTTTAGGACCCTGTAGGTTCAAGTCGATGGAGTCCTCCTCATCTTTCAAGAGATGAGGCTTGGCAAAAAAAACTGGCACAATGATTGGCCGGCCAATGTGGAAGGGAGTCACAGTCTTTGGTGAGAAGACCGCCCTGGTCCTCAAAACCAATTTGTTCAGAAAGAAGGTGGTCTCAGTTTGATTCTCTGAAAGAACCTGTAGCTCATTAACTCAACATGCTAACATAATTAAAATGAGGGAGCCGTTTTAGAGTCAAGAGTCGTAAAGGACAGCTGTGCATTAGCTTGAACAGTGTGCAAATGATGAACATGATGGCCAAATACAGCTTCTGTTGTAGCATAACCAACAGCTTTTGGGGGGAGGGATGAGGGGGGAGACAAGTTAGGATGTGAAAAAAATCATTTATGAAACGCATGACAACAGGAGACTTAAACAACAACAGTTGATCAGGCAAACATAAAAAGTCCAAAAGGGCTGATAAATAACCTTTTTTGCAGGTGTAGTATGGGTTTTGTGAGGGGCTGAGCACGGTGGAGCAATGCCTACATTTGCATTTGCTGATTAGCAAATACACTGTTGTAAAGCAGGGCACGATTTGCCTGGCCTTCATGGACCTTTCCTGCATCGTAAACTGCATGGTAAGGTCTAAATTGGGGGAGAGGCCAATTAATTTAAGGGGGGTGGTGACCTGGTGCATTCTCTGAGAGCACTGTATTATGGTTTGTGAGTTTCAGTTAGCGACTGCCCATCAGGTGATTGGCCAGGCAGCTTCAGTCTTGGCAGAGGTAAGTGCCAGGGCTATGTCCTGGCTCCACCATTGTTTCTTACATATATTAATGGTTTAGGCACAGCCCTGTCTAATAAGGTCTCAGACACCCCCTTAATTGGCAGGGAAAATGTTCTAGTTTTACTTATGTGGATGACGCTGTTCTACTCTCCAAAACCCCCAATGGTCTTAGCATTTTATTTCAAGAATTTGTTATATACAGCCAAACGAAAACTTTAATTATGGCTTGTAATCTAAGCCAACATAAAATGGGAGGTATATTTTTACAAGGTCACCATCGCTCTGACTAAGAATTTTTCAAACTTGGGTGTATTCTTTAATGCAAGGGACAATTGGGGACCATGTACTGCCAAAGTGCGCCAGAAATGTGTTAACTCAGGAGGGTATATTTTTTATCTTGCTAATCACTTTGGGAAAAAACTAGTGGCATCCCTTATGGAGGTATATAGTAGAAATGGTCTCACAATCCTCAAATACGGGTAGGGAACTTGGGGATGCTCTAATATTAATTCTCCCCAGGGCCACATAAATAGGGTGCTTAGGCTACTCATAGGCATTCCACATGCATGTTCAACATTTATTATGCACCAGGAGCATGGGGTGGATTATCTGGACAATATAATCAAGTTAGCCCCTTGCTTTTGTGGTGCACCGATTTGGGAGAACCCACGTGCCTCTTTAATAGCAATATCATCAATGATTGTCTTTCATGTGAGAGAGGTCTGAAAATCCCTTGGCTTCATTTTATTAAGACTGAGTTCACGATTTTGGGGAGGCCAGCTCTCTTTTCTAAGCTGACTGCCGTGACCAAATCTGACACGGTTTAGGTGAAAAACACTTTTAAGTCAGTCAGTCAAATATCTTTATTCGGTTTATGAGCAAACCATAAAAGCAAGAAAAAAAACAGTATATATGAACAGTTGTAAATACCTAATCCATTAAACACAATCAAGAATCATAAATATATATAAAATCGATCAATAAAACCGATAAAATCAATTTCATTTTAGACACAATATTAAAAAAGGAATGTACATTATATAGTGTTTAGGTTAATTTTCTCAAGATTCTTACAGCTGCTGATAAAAAATTAGAAATATTAAAAGTTTCCCAGACATTAGTCAACATTTGCAAATGGAGAAGGGTTGGTCTCACTTGCACAAAGCCCTTGTTTCCTAGAATTGGGAGAATAAAACGTTTCCTAATGACAATAAGGTGATCACAGAAAAAGTGGAAATGTATAATGTCTTGTTGCGAAAAATTATCGCAAGTACAGGGGCCAAGGTCGTCTGCCCTCTTCCAACCTTTCTGTTCACCAAAAAGAAAATGGAATTGGTTGAATCTGAATCTAGTCAATAAGAAACGATGATTATTGTTTGTGACATAGCCTAGATACGGTTCCATGGATAGTGTTGTTTTACATAGCTGGTGGGCACTTACTGTCACCTTTACCAGCTCTCTCTGTTCCCTGTTCCTATGCGCAAGTACATGTCCTTAGACCATTTTATATCTCCCTTCACTAAGGTTTCTGGGGAGTGATATAGTTCTGGTCGACCCAGTTTACCTGCAAGTTTCTGAATATATTTGAGCCAGGGTATACTCAGCCCGCGGTCGAGTGACATACAGTCTTTCAGAATGGTGTGGTTAAGCACTAAGTCAGGGTTTAACCAGGTGGCTATCCATTTCAATAGAGGTGCCACAGCAATGGCATCCTCAACAAAGCCAATTCCAAGCTCCTGATGGACAATGTAATTAGCTGTTGTCTTAGGGACAGATAAAAGGTTCTTTAAAAACCTTTCTTCAACCGTCTGTATGTTCTTAGTGTTTTTTATGCCCCACAGCTCGGCCCCATACATAGCTAGTGAAATGCACTTGGCTCTGTATATTTGGATAAGGGCCTGCATTGGTCTGGCTCCTAACTTTCTGGCGAAACCCAGTACAGCCAGGGTATCCCTTATCAATACGATTTTTTTCGCTGTGATTTGGGTTACCCAGGATCCTTGGTCGTCAAATAGTACACCCAGATAAGGGAATGACGTCACCCTGGTTAATATGTGTCCCTCGCAATAAAACGTTTTAACCTTTGGGGATTTCTGTCCAATAACCATTATATGCGATTTTGAGAAATGTACACTCAAATCTAATGATTTCATAAAAACAGAGAAAGAGTCTAACATTAACTGAAGTCCCACTGCCGTCCTTGCTAGGAGGGCGGCATCATCCGCATATAAGTGTGCGGGAATCAGACGTTTCCCTGCACGAGTAATATCTTTACAGGAGGCAATTGGGGTCGTATCTAGGTTATTGATATATAATGTAAAGAGCAAGGGCGCCAAAATACACCCCTGCCTAACTCCATTAGATATGGGTATGTCTTCCGTACAGTTACCCTGTTGGTCATACCTCACTGTTGCAGATAAATCCCTGTGCAGGTCAGCTAGGAAATATACAATGTTTTTGTCTACTCCACAGGTTAGGAGCATGGACCACAGCTTCGACCTATTTACTCGGTCGAAGGCCGAGGAAAGGTCCATAAAGGCTACTAATAGTGGGCCTTTCTTTGCCACCGTATATTTACCTATTAGTAGTTGCAAATTTAAACATTGATCCGTGGTGCCCATCCCTTTTCTGAAGCCATACTGGGCCACAGAAAGCATTCCAGATTCCTACAACCAACTGGTCAGTTGGCCAAGGACCACCCTACCAAGCACTTTCACCGAGGAATCGATTAGGGATATTGGGCGGTAACAACTCGGGTCACTTCTATTTCCCTTCTTATATATGGGTATGATGACCGATCTTGCGCCCATGTAGAGGGCAAGCCCAATTGACAGGCATTTACAAAGACATTATATACAATCTTAGACCAGGTTTTTACATCAGTTTTAAAAAGATCTGCCGGGACTCCATCCGGCCCTGGGGCCTTGTTACTCGTCATTTGCATAATGGCCTGTGTTACCTCTAACTCTGTAAAGGACAAAGAATATTTCTCCATGTTTAAAACTGGGCCTTCCAGCATCCCATTTCCATCATAAACTTGTTTAAAATGACTGTGCCATTCTTTTTCCTGGATACCGCAATCAAGCTCACTATTGCTTTTATCCTGAAAAAAGGGCTTATTCACCACAGTCCAGAATTTGGCACTGTTTTTGATTACATCTATTGATAAAAGCTCGTTCCAAGCTTCCTACCTAATTTCATTTCTTCGCTTTTTTTGTACTTTTTTATAAATGTTTCTAAGGGCAGCAATTTCCGCTTTGTCAGGCGGAACGGCTTTCAATGCTACCATCAGCTTCCGATGGGCTATTGAACAGTTGTGATCAAACCATTTTTCCCCATTCCTGGGTTGCCCCTTAACTGTTTTTTTTAGGTCACTATCAACCTGAGTGCATATTCTGCCATAGGCTAATAGGACCTCGTCCCCTATGACACCATCTTTCAAACAGGTGGCCATGCCTTCCCCAACCTTTCCCATCAAATTTTCCCTGAAATCTATCGGCACCACTCGGCACCATTTCAGGCTTCGAGCCTGATCGATAGGTCTTATATCATGGATTCCAGCTGTCTGGTTGGATTTAACTTTTTTCTTTAGATCGTCTGTCAGAGACACCCTGACCGGGTTATGGTCACCATAGGTAGACCAACTCACATTATACTGGCTGACCCTACTCGCTATATTTACACTCACAAAAATATAATCAATTGTTGACCCGGAACCTCTTTCTTTATAAGTCGGGATGCCTCCTGTAGACTTGGTAGGGTATATCAAATCATTACTTGCCACCAAGTCTTCCAAGTACAATCCCTGCGGGGTGTGTTCAAAGTGAGTATGATCTTGGTTCGCTGGACCTAGACTATCCCGTACAAAACAGTTACCATTACAACGGTGAACATTAAAATCTCCAAGCACAATAACCGAATAACAAGTGGTACTGTTAACATTATACAGCTCCAAAAAATCATATAGACTGACTAAGTGTTCATTTAAAATACTCTTTTCAAATGAGTTATAAAAGTTGACAATAAGCCAATTCCCAGAGGATTTAGTAAGAATTTCCACAGCAAGGCAGTGTGGTGTACCCGTCTCCACTTTGGTATAAGTCCCCTCAAGTTTAAGTGAAATAAGGGTTAAAAGACCCCCTTCGCCCTCCCCATAGGGGAGGCAACTGCTGCCGACCAGAAAGCCACATATCCATCCAGGAAAAAGGTGTTCCCTGTGTCCCAAGTTTTCTGGAGCCCAATGATATCACAGTCAATCAAACAATCCCTCCACTTTACATCATTTGCTTTGCTCTTCAACCCGGCGATGTTCCAGCTGAGGACCCTCCTTCCTGGACGTGGGGCCCTCTCTACCACCGTACCATCAAAACAACCAGCATGGCCGTCCCCTACAGTGTTCATAACATTGAGGTTTCCACCCCATACATACTCGCGGACATTCCATTTAACCCACATTCCTCCTCCACAGCCAATGGAGAAGCTTCAACAACAGGTATGGAATGGTCCCGGTCGTGTTCAAGTCAATCATTTGAATCTAGATCACTCAGGGGTTGGTATCGATTGCATGTGGCAACCCCACGGCTGGTAAACCCTTCAGTGCCAATTCCTCTGCCCCTACATAGATCGTTAACGGGCTGCTGGGTTAAATGTCTATATAAGTACCCCAATGAGCGAAGTGTAATGCCCTGATCGGACTCTGGCAGCGAGGAAGCTCTTAGCAAAGCATTGTTCACAAGGAGTGGATTACTGAAGTTTATAATGACAATCGCCACTGATGTTCTTTTGGGATCGTCCTATCCATACGACTCTCCTGGTGGTTAATATCTCATGTGATAAAGCTACTGGAAACCCACACTCTCTGTTTAGCCACAATACAGTTTTATTCTTCAGAGATTCGTGGGATTCTTGCTTATTTAGATGACCAGCCTCTGTAAAGGGTGGTACATTTGTCAACACTGCGACAAACGGGGCACATTCAGGAGGTAGGTCTGGCTGTGCACTAACAGTGCAACCAGTCTTTACTTCTGCCGGCCCTCTTTTACTCCCTAGACATGTTGCTGGTGGCGTATTTTTGCATACAGTTTCCAGGGATACAGGGGCTGCTTTTTCTGCTGTACAGGATCCCTCATTTATGGGCTTTGTTGTCTCTTCAATAACCTAAGGTCCTTTTCAACAGTTTTATCAGATTTATCAATAGGGGGTCCCAGGAGGCTGCTCAATTTCACAATTTCTGCAGACAGAGTGACAATTTTGGCCATTAAAGGTTTAATTAGCTTAGTGATTTTCGCCTCCATAATGCCAATCAGGCAATCTAATTGCTCTGTATCTAATTTAATCATGGCATTATTAGTTGCTACCTCATTTAGATTTTCCACACTAACGAGAAGCGGGTCAACTCTTTTATTGATGGTTCGACCCCCCCCCGTTTAATCTGCGTGTGCTTACGGGACCTCAACACTCTCTGTGTTACCGGTGCCGTGGAGCGCTCGGCTTGAACATCATTTAAATCACCCGTGTTGACCAAAATCTGCGATAAATCTGTGGGTGGGAGAGCAGAATCTGCCATATTTACTGAATCATTTTGGGCAGCGTCACTACTATCACACTGAGTTGAGAGACATAACGCCGTAGGCAAAATAGGCAATGTAAGAGGACTGTTTCCCTGGCCTAATGATTTTCGTCTTTCACTATTTATTTTAGTCACTACTTTCACTAGATAATTATCTAGTGTCGCTACTGCAGGAGGTGTTTTGCCTATAGCGGATTTCTTCATTTTCAGAAGTTACAAAAAAACCTTTAGGGGATCTGATGTAGTGCAGAGGTAGAGGAGATTGGTGCACAATACAATAATTTGGAGTATTTCCACTCCTTATCCTAAGTGACCCACACAAATACTCTAAAATACTCTGAAAAAAATGATACTCTCACTCCAACCGTAATAACGAGGGTCAGCTAGGCAATACAGGAACCAAAGTCCGTGGCCCAGCCCAGCCTCTTTAGGCCTCTGAGGGCCACAAAGGGCCCGCCCTTGTCCCGGGCTTAGCCCGGCACTGCCCCCGCGCGCTCCCGCGACGCGGGAGATGAGGCTTGTGTTTATACGCCTCCTGGCGCTATGCGGCGTGATGCGAATTCCGGTCGCAGGGTGCGGCGGTAAATGCAGTCCTTGGTCCCCTCGCGCTCTCCCCCGTTCTGCGACAGCACTCACGGTCTCAGGAGCGCGGCGGCGGAGGGAGAGCGAGGACAGGAGGACAGGGGCCAGAAGCGGTAATCCGACGGAAGTTCGCCCAGCAAGTACGTGGAAGATGTCCCTTTTAAGTCAAATGGGTGCTGTCTAAGCAAGAAAGATGAATTTAGCAAATCTACTGTTGGGACCATATCTTGAATTAATTGACAGTACCTGCGACAGAATGTTATTAACCCTATTCAGGTTAGGTTTTGTGAGATGGCTTGGCTGCTGAGACAAAAGGTCCTTCCACTAATGCTCAGGAAGTCTGGGTACCACATGCTCCTGGCCCAGCTCGGGACAATTAAGGTGCCTTGATCTGGGTCTGTCGCAATTATCATCAGAACACAAGACAGGAAATGTTGTGGTAGAAATGTATAGAACAGCATTTCATCAGGCATGTGTTGCTGAGCAAATGCCTTCATGGAAATTGTTTATACTGTATGCTCTTAACAGTGGTGAACACATCTAGCCAGGGTGAATCTCACTGGTAGAAGGTGCTATTTGCCACATCAGGGTGGAGATGCTATTCATGATCTGCCAGCTTCTCAACTCATCTGCTTTCAGAGACCCTATCAGGTGGCTGGTCATCAGAAATATGTTCTTTTGGTCTAGCCACTTCCAAAGGCATCAGGCATCCTGAAACAGGACCCAGGGCCCCACTTTGCCCTGCTTGTTGCAGTACCACGTGGTGGTAGAGTTGTCCATGACAAACCTCACCAAATTCCTCTTGAGATCAACCAAAGCTCTTACAGGTTGATTTGGAGCAGGTTGTCTGCTGTAGACCAAAGGCCTCGGTCCTTCCTCAAAAAGGTGTTCAACAAGCAGGGATCCAAGATGGGTCCGAGGTTTCCTTGCTTCTTGGATTCGAAGAAGTAGAACAAACAGCACCCTTACCTCTTTCAGAGCCCAGCACACACTCAATGGCCCATCTGTATAATAGAATAATGATTTCCCGCATAAGGGATATGAAGTGCTGCTCAAAAAGTCATTCTGGTATAGGAGAAAGACAGGGTGGGGAAGAAATATAAAGTAAGGCATAGCCCCTTTAAATAATATGTAAGACCTACCTATCTGGCCCGACGGATCTCCAGCCAGGGAGGAAAGGCCATATTCAGCTTTATAATGGCAGCCCGTCAGCCACTGAGGAGGAGAGGCAGTGTTTGAGTGTGCTGCCCTAGTGGTGTGAATGCCTTCAGCTGTTGTTACTCTCATGGCCTGGAAAGGCTGGGATGGTTGCTGTAGCATAAGATGAGAAGTCTGGCATTATATGTAAGCTAGCACCCTAGAGACGCCATTAAACTGTCTGTAGTGGTGTGAAAACTGTTTAGCTAGCGATAACAGCCCCAAGGACCTAACTATGGTGTTACTGTCTTTAAAGTGTTCCAGTGCTGAATCAGCCTTATTACCAAATAGCTAAGAACCATAAAGTGGACAGTGGATATAACACACCAAGATATAGCACCAATCTCGTATCAACCAAAATAATAATATTATTTCCAAAATAAGTTCAGTGTGCCACTTTCAAAACCAGATGCCCTCTGTCCAGGGGCACCACTCGTGAACCACGAGTCCAATATAATTATCACAAAGTTTTTAGGCACCACTCAGTTATAATGCAGTCAATTCCGGTTTCTCAGGGTCCTGTTCCAATCAAAAAGTCTTGATGTTTATTCAATTCGTATTTATTTTTCAAAAGAATCCTCAGCCAACGCGTTTCGTTCTGAACACCAGAACTTCTTCAGGGCGTGTGTGATTAGGAACACCATATATGAGGATCTCCACAAGTATATCTTGAATCCTCTCACGAATCAAACAATCAAATCGATATCTGTCAATCAATATCTTATTATATTTCTGATTAAAGGTAACTGGATGGGTATATTTCTCCCTCCAAGTATCGATTCAAATGATTAAGTAGAAGATATGATAGTCCAAACGCCAGTGTTTATATAGTAGAAAGCCTGATTAGAGGTCTAGAAGTGTCTAAATGTATATTCTCCTTAGTAATCAAAATAGTCATCCAACACAATATGGTCGAAATCGTAATAATATTCACGACCACTGCGAGAGGGCCATATGCGCCCATGCACCGATCTCCGTCTCTGACCGGGACCTGTTTGATACACGTGAATCACATCACTACACTGCACACTCAAAAAACATACCTGCTCCGCTGTATTCAGGCGTCGAAGCACACCCGGGACACACTCGGTGTCACTGGGTGGGCCCGATGATGAAGCATGCCACCAACCAGGTTGGTGGGTGAGGGCTTCATGAACAAACAGAAGGGTTTGTACCCTGTCTTACAGTCTTGAGTCTATGTAAATTCACAAATAGGCTAGTCCTTATTAATTTCACATATAAAGCCCTGGGTATCGGACTAGCTACCTGGTCCTCTCTCTCTCCTTTGATAGTGATATAAGAATTAAAAATCCCATTCACAAATTCAGAAGCAAAAACATTTTTTTTATTTTTAATTGCCAAGAAGGTTGTTGACTAATTTTGAATATCTCCTGTGGAGTGACTGTTGGATCATATTTTTCAATCTTCATTTTTTGAGAATATAGACATGTAGCTGTCTAAACTGGCCTGCCTTACTGTAGTGGAGATGGAGACCATGTTCAGAGAAAGAAAGCAGAAGCTGGGACAGACAGACAAGAAGTAAGATGAAAAGAACTATCCCAGGGACTGTGTGCACAAATCACACCTGAAAAAAAATAAGGATGAAGCTGGGAGGCACCTTTGTAAGATCAGCCACACCTGTGTTGTCCAGATGTGGGAGCAGTGTCTTCTCTCACAGTGTGATCACTTTAGAACAAGAAATTTGAAAGCTGGAGCAGGCGGACAGAAAGGCTCTGAAGGACTTGAAATTGATAATGGTCAGCCTTGCTCCGAAGGACAGAAAGGCAACCCTGTATGATCAGGAGAAAAGGGCTGCTGTGGCTGCTGAGGAAAAATGCTGCCTTGGTTGCTGAGGAGCAAAAGGGATGTCTCGACTGCTGAGGACAAAAAGTCTGCCATGGTTGCTGAGGAGAAAATGGCTACCCTGGTTGCTGAGGAGAAAAAGGCAACTGTAGCCCCAGTTTACTAGAGAAAAACAACTGTACCCTTGGCTGCTGATGACAAACGGGTGCAATAGCTCTTGCACTGGAGGAGAAAAGTTTAACCTTGTAGGAATAAGAGGCCATCCTGGTCTATTAAAGGAGACAGCATAAGATGAACACGAGGTCCAGTAGAGCATGAGAGTCCAATAAGGATGATGGCTACAATACTGAGGTACCCAGAATGGGGCAATTCCAAAGTCCTCCTTCCCAAAGATCTTGTGTCTAGATATATGGTTGGTGATAATATAGATATGTGGTAGGCTGTTTATGAGGTTGGATTGCACATGTACAAAGCAGGAGTAGCCTTTAGAAGCACGTGCCTTGTCAGGGAAGGGACACACTATTAGCCTCAGTAGCATTAGAAGACATTCAGTACCAACCCATGAAGGATCCTTATTTGCATGTTTGTTCTTCTGAAAACATTCGCCTGATGTTTAGGGACACCCCAAAACAGTTACAGCAATCTTACAAGGATTTTAATGATGAGTCTTTAAAAGCATTGAAGGGTTGAGTAAAGGGAAACAAAGTAACTATGATGAGCATCTATAATTTGATTATGTGGGAGCAAGTTTTTAATCACTGATTTACATAGTTATGCTGGCTCCTGATTAATTCTAAGCTCACTGAACCCTGGGGAGCTGTGAAAGTGGCTGACCTCTGGTTTATGCCAGAGTGTTTCAAAAAATATATAGAGGGGGCAAAAGAAGGGTAGCTGGGGTCCTCAATGGCAGAAGGATGCATTGGCAAGGATAATAAGAAATTCTCAAAAGGGCTAGAAACCAAAGGACAGTGGAGAGGGGAGGGACTAGAATCCAAATCCACTTCTCAATAGAAGGGATCTTCTCTTAAGGGGAAGATGTTCCTTGGCCCCTCCATTAGAAGTCTGTGCTACCACTATCTAGAGCATGGGTACTCACAAACTTTCTCTCAGGGGCCAAATTTACAGTGTGGTTTGTGTCTGAGGGCCGCACCGGTGGGGATGGGGTCAGTGGGGGAGAGGGCGGGGCTAGAGCAACAAAAAAAACTGTGACCATGAGGTTGAACACAGGTCCCTGCAGCGGACGCCTTCGTCCACTGAGTTACCAGACCCATCATCTATCTATCTATATCTATCTATATATATATAATCTCTGCCTCCCTCCCTCCATCCCTCTATCTCCCTCTCTCTCCCTGTCTCCCTCTCTCACTCACTCTGACTGTCTCACTCCCTCTCCCTCTCTCCTTCCTTCTCCTTCCCTCTCCTTCCCTCTCCTTCCCTCTCTCACCCTCACCCCCTTCCCCCTCTTCCTCCCTCACTCCCCTTCCCCCTCTTCCTCCCTCACTCCCCTTCCCTCACCCTCTCTCCCCTTCCCTCACTCTCTCCCTCACTCCCTCCCTCACTCCCTCCCTCACTCCCCTTCCCTTACTCCCTTCCCTCACTCCCTCCCTCACTCACCTTCCCTCACTCACCTTCCCTCACTCACTCACCTTCCCTCACTCACCTTCCCTCACTCCCTCCCCTTCCCTCACTCCCTCCCTCCCCTTCCCTCCCTCCCCTTCCCTCACTCCCCTCCCCTCATTCCCTCACTCTCTCTCCTTCCCTCACTCTCCTTCCCTCACTCTCCTTCCCTCACTCTCCTTTCCTCACTCCCCTTCCCTCACTCCCCTTCCCTCACTCCGTCTCCCTCACTCCGTCTCCCTCACTCCCCTTCCCTCACTCCGTCTCCCTCACTCCGTCTCCCTCACTCCGTCTCCCTCACTCCGTCTCCCTCACTCCGTCTCCCTCACTCCGTCGCCCTCTGTCACCCTCTTCCCTCTGTCCGTCTCCCTTTCTCTGTCTCCATTTCTCGGTCTCCCTTTCCCTTTCCCTCCCTCTCCCTCTGTCTCTTTCTCCCTCCCTCTGTCTCTGTCCCTCTACCTCCCTCTGTCACCTTCTGTCATCTGACCCTGCCTGTGTGTCACCCGGGCTGAGACAGCTTCCCCAGCCAGCTTCCCCAGCGCGCACAGACACACAGCCCCACTCGAGCACTTCACAGGTCTTTAAAAAGACCATTTGCATGTGAATGGGGCTTTGCTGTATTTCACCTCCTCTTAGCGCCCCGCAGTTCCACTCTGGCCTCGCTGGAATGAATCGCCCGGCCCCCACAGAGCAGCAGTCTCTCCGAGTGTCCCTGCAACCGGCAGTGTTTGCAGACACTCTTTGAAAATGTTTTTTTAAAACACAGGTACGATGATGTCTCATGGTCCGCGGGCCGCTGCCGGCCCGCGGGCCGTACTATGAGGACCCGTGATCTAGAGCAACCACAAGGAGATGATGGACAGAGCACTAAAATGTTTCAGACACTCACCCCAAGTCACAGATCTGGGTTGAATCCATCATTGCTTTTTAGCTCACTTCGCCACCCCAGTTTGGACACAACCATATGCAAATCAGTTTTGACCATGTTCCTTATGGGAACAGTCCAGCCCGAACTGCCAAGCCAGGTTTTCCCTGGCCCAGAAACAAGCATCCCAGGTCCGGTTTCGGGGTCACACCCCTTATCAGCCAGGCTAACTTGAATCCAGTGGCAAAGTGAGCAAGGGACCCACGTCTGGGCATAGCCTGCCAACGTAGGGCAAACAAAGCAAACACAAGGATATGATGGACGAAGCGCTGAAACATTTCAGACAATCATACTAACAGTGTCTGAAAAGTTTCAGCTCATAAATCAGACCCTCTTTTTTGATAATTCTTACAGCACTGTTGGCAAGATAAGATCTCTTTTCCCAAAACATGTACTCCATTCTCTCACTGTAATTCGGAGAAAAGGGATAGCAGCTGAGCTTGATATGTAGCATGGCACACAGCATATCTTTGTTTTGTGTCACATGAGATTTTAAAAACAATTACAACAAGCATTTACAATGCAACGGTCTCGCCTTTGCAAAAGTTAGAGCTATTGGCATTGTAAATGACAAATTTTTTATTTATGTGTTGGTTTTGAAAACAGATAAATAAATGGCATTGTCATTTACAATGGCAATAGCTTAATCTCTCGCAAAAACGAGACCTATTGCATTTGCACCCCCCCCCCCACACACACACACACACACATAGAGGTGGTGCTGTTGAATGTGGTGGTGGTGGTGAATGTGGTGGTGGTGGTGGTGGTGAATGTGGTGGTGGTGGTGAGTGTGGTGGTGGTGAATGTGGTGGTGGTGGTGAATGTGGTGGTGGTGGTGAATGTGGTGGTGGTGGTGAATGTGGTGGTGGTGGTGAATGTGGTGGTGGTGGTGGTGAAGGTGGTGGTGAATGTGGTGGTGGGGGTGGATGTGGTGGTGGATGTGGTGGTGGATGTGGTGGTGGTGGATGTGGTGGATGTGATGGTGGATGTGATGGTGGTGGATGTGGTGGTGGAGGATGTGGTGGATGTGGATGTGGTGGTGGATGTGGCGGTGGTGGGTGTATGTGGTGGTGGTGGTGGGTGTGGTGGTGGTGGGTGTGGTGGATGTGGTGGTGGTGGATGTGGTGGTGGTGGATGTGGTGGTGGTGGATGTGGTGGAGGTGGATGTGGTTGTGGAGGTGGATGTGGAGGTGGATGTGGTGGTGGATCTGATGGTGGATGTGATGGTGGTGGATGTGATGGTGGTGGACGTGGTGGTGGTGGATGTGGTGGTGGTGGATGTGGTGGTGGAGGATGTGGTGGTGGAGGATGTGGTGGTGGAGGATGTGGTGGTGGAGGATGTGGTGGTGGTGGATGTGGAAAAACCAGAAGGGAGAGCTCAAAGCTCAAACCACTGTGAGATGGAGAGTCAAGGGTCACCCAGTCCTTGCAAAGGAGAGAGTGTCCCTCCAACCAAACCCAACCAATGATGATGAATCGCCAGCTCCACCGCGTAGAAACTCATTCATCACCGGAACTAGCAACATTGATTTACTTTAAGGGTGTGCTGTCCACAGCACAGACTACGTTTCAATTAATCAGAGAAAAACAACATCCCTGGCTGGCTAAATCCCAATACTGAATTTGGAAAAAAAAGCCATTAGATCAAAACGCCTTTGTAACTTGTGGCAGCACTTCAACCAATGACTGAGACGTACATGAAGGTCCAAAGAGCGACTTGGGTAGTATTGGCCTGTGATGTCGATATAAATGGACGTACTGTTTACTGGGGGTGTCCACTTTAGCTGGGAATGGGGAAGCTTTCAGTTGATGAAAGAGGTTGAAGATGTCTTTGTGTATTCGAATAGCGACCCCTACCGGACAAAAAATTGCCAGATGTGAATATCCAGTTTTCTTCAGGTCTCATGTCATCCGTGCATGTGCATGACGCATCTCGAATGTACCTTTGGTTTAACCCGGGCAGGAAGTACCCAATTTGCGAGCAGTTTTAATCGCAGGTCGAACCAAACTGCAAACCTCTGTCCCTTTGAGATAAATTAGGGATCAGAAAACCCCAATAAGGCCCTTCATTCTTACAGAGCCACCATACGGCACAAGCAGACACATAGCTGGCTATGAGAGCAGTAGGGCTAAACATGTATGCACACCAACGCTATTTAGAAAGGAGAGTCCTGATTTTAGCAAAATGCGGTGCTATATATCAGCTTTCCTAATCCCTTTCCCCTTTATTAGTCATCATAAACGGTAAATTGACAAATAGAGTTAATCTCCTTCGAATTCCGAAATCACCTTCCCGGGTGTTCCCGGATGCCAGGCTGTGTTATAATGCAAGGAAGCATTGGCCTGGATTCACTTATCTGAAAGTGAGATGCTGTAACAATTGGATCTCCTGCGCGCTCTTCGGGGTGCAGTAGCCGGCAGCGATGCCTCCACTGGCTGTGGGTGTGTACGGGGTGGGGGTTGTGTTCCAGCCTGCCATCTAAACTCCCGGAGGCAGGCCAAACCTGTCTGGTTTCCCTCCCGCTTTCTCCTTATCTGCCTTTTACCGAAACGGAGAAGCGCGCAACTCACTGACTCAAGATGTGGGCTCACCCACCGCCTGCAGCGTGTGTCGCCCTGAAGGAGGAACGGTGGGCGAATACACAAGACGCCCCCATGTCCGACCTGCAAAAAATGTATGCGCGCCGACAAGATAGTTCCACCACACACAAGATAGTTCTGTGGGTCAATGCCCTTGCTGCAGAGAACTGTGTGCATGTTGCAAGCCACACACATCCAGTCCCAGACAAACTCTCAAGATTCCCAGGTCTAAACAAGATCTTGTTTGCTATGCTAACAACACTCTCATCTGGTTGGCATTACATAAATACAATTTGTGTCTGGCGTCAGGGCACCCGGCTCCTCATGCCACCTCCCCCCTCCATCCTACACCCCTCCCCCAGGGTCGCCAGCTCGAAGGGGACCCTTCTCCCGGCTCTTAAAACGATACTTTGTTCACCCCGCAGTAACTTCCGGCAGCCTGGTCTCCATCTATAATTGCACTACAAAGGCCTCGCATCCCAATTAGTTTTCATTGGGAATGAGCAGTGTTTTTGGCTGGGTTCATTTTGCATGACAAACCCAACCAGAAGGGCGTGACAGAAGCAGCTGTGAATCTCTCCCCGTTCGCAAATGAAAAAACCTGTTCTGCGAATGGCCAGCAGGAATCAAGCAAACTGTGCGCAAGGGAGCGGTGGGGAGCCGAGGAGACGGTGTACCAGAGGGAGGGCAGCAGCAAAGTGGAGAAGGAGACAGAGGAGAGGGAGGATGGTAAAGGAGCAGAGAAAAGAGAGGGAAAGACGGAGAAAAGAGGTGAGCGAGAGAGAGGAAAAGGGAAGGCATAGATGAGAAAGGAACGAAAGGAGAGTAAGGGAGAGACAGAGTTGTCGAAGACAGATGGAAGCAGAAACAAAGGGGCAGAGAGAACAGAGAGTAGAAAGGAGGAAAAGGGAGAAAAGGGAAGGACGAGAGAGACATAACCGCAGAAAGAACAGTTAGTAGGGCGGAAAGGGAGAATAACAAAGAAGGGGCAAAGCATGGACAGAGAAAACGAAGGGGAAGTAGAAAGATCGGTTGAGAGGGGAGTGGGGAGTGGGTAGGAGATAAAAACAAGAACAAGCCGTGAGCGTGCACATGCACATCCCGAAACCGGAAGTTCTGGAGCGTCACGCCTGTCGTGGGGCGGGACTTCCGTCTTCTGCGAGAAGCCCAGAAGCCCGCGCCCATGGAGTGGATGGCCCAGGAGCAGTGGTGATGCGGGGCTCCCATGCCTGAGGGAGAGCCCCGCGGTGGCAGCAGACGTCAGGAGTGGCGGCTGAGGCTGCAGATACGGTAAGTGGGGCTTAATTGGGGGGGCAGCATGTGTGTGTGTGCGCGTGCGTGGGGGGGCGGCGGTGTGTGTGTGTGCGTGGGGGGCGGCGGCGGTGTGTGTGTATGTGTGTCTGTGTGTATGTGTGTCTGTGTGTGTGCGCGCCTGTGTGTGTGCGTCTGTCTGTGTATGCGCGTGCCTTCGGCTGGCCTCAGTAGCGCTGGGTGTGTGCGCGCGAAGCGCGTCCACACACCCTATGCGGCTCGTGCACCGGTCTGTCTCCCTTGAGAGACAACTCGACGACAATAGGTCTCGAGAGTTAGACCTAAAAATGGTCATTTGTGACTTGCAAATCAGGTGTGACTACAAAATAAAAGAGCTAGAACATTCACAGCCCTAAACCTCTCATGATTTAAATGTACATTTAATTTTGATCAAACATTTGCATGTATTGCCCTCCGTGATTACCACAAAAGCACCTGCCTAAAGTTATGCAATGAGTATCACTATTAGTATAATAACCGTTATGTCTGCAACAGTGTCTAGCTTTTCTGTTACTGTAGAAAAAGGCCTGATTAAAAGTGGCATAGTATATTAAACAATATCAATTTACAATACGTTGCTTTAGAAGTGCCTGTCTATGGAATATTTCTTAGGTGTTATATTTCTCTACCTCCATTACTGAAGCCAAAATTACCTAATCAGAGTTTGTGTACGTTGTTAAAGTATTTGGAGAGTGCATGCTCTCTCTCTTTGCAATGTTGCCAAGCTGTGATCACACCAACCGGCTGCCTGACATGCACACTGCTGTCCAAAAGTAAATTCCATGTCCTGGCGGAAGCAATGCAAAAATGCCGAATCTTAAAATATAATGCGCAACTATAACAAAGCAGTTACCTATTTGCAATGGAACAATGAATATAAATGAATTAGGAAACGCGGTCAAGATTTTGGATTCTTTAAATGCACCGAAACACTTAAGACAATACAAATATAATGCTTTCCTTAAACTAATAAAACAAATATCTCTGATGCGCACTAGACCATCCCATGGGATAGTCTTCTCACTCGATATTAGTGTATTTTAAACCAAGAGTCAGCTATCAATAAAACTTATCTGGGACATTAGACACTCAGGGTAGTGGACCATCTGATTCAGGAGCCTACTTAAATGCATCTGAACACGATTTATGTGCACAAATAAATAGTAGAAGAGTTTATCTAGGTCACGGCGTTGCAGGAAAACCATTAGATTTCAATCCTGGAAGAGCATTAAAGTTATTGCATAAACGGAACGAGAATGAATGAGGAAGTGATCGTGGGAGACAAAAAGATTAAACTCATTCCTAATAATGATTTTGTTCCCTGAAGAATAAGCCACTACTACTTGGCTACTAATCATAATCCATAGATCATGGTGCTATAAAATCTTGTACAACTCCTTTTAATTGTTATAAAAATCTCTTTATGTTCTGAGAATAGCTTTGTAGCCGTGATCTGATACTAAACCTAACTTACATGCAGAAACACCACACATAATCTTTTGCAAGAGCATATTAAAAGATCTCTGCAGATCTTAACACGAGCACATGTTTCAGATTCAATACGAGCTAGTGTGCCTGTAGCCTCTGACACATATCTGCCCCTCTCACGATGTGTTTAAGCAGGATTTACTCCTGACTCCTCCTGATGTGGGGACATCATGGATAAGGAACAGATATCTGACTCTGCTATACGAAATAGAAGTTTAGCACCATTGCCTTGTATTACCTCCAACTTGACATAGCAGTTATGAGTTTGGTAAGGAGAATAATTACGGATAACTCTTAAGGGTTCCTGGGAGAGCTTGAGAATTTCTGCTTGGGGCAGAAACTATATGTTTCAAATCACTATTCAAACAGGACTCGCAAGGTTTTTTTCCTCTGAGAGATCTCTGTCACTCACATGTAAGCTAATGTTTTTGTAGTAAATGTGGGACTGACAGGGCGAGTGGCTGCCAAATGGGGAATACTTACAAATAAATGAGAGGGGTTAAGAACATTGTTAAGTGAGCAGCTTACTAATACAAACACATACTCATAACAGAGTGAGTCAATTTCAATTGAGAATATATACTTCTAAAGTTACTACAGCCAGAATGGTGCCAAAGAGAATCGAATGTACTCCAGCCAAGCCTTAGATTGTCAAGCCAAACACATGGCCATTCACAGTCACTGCAACACACTCTCATAAAAAAATTCCAAAGGTTAAGCTGTAAGCACACCAGGGGCCCTAATACAAAGTGCCCTGGGGGCATAACGGACGTTTGCACGTGCTTTGTGCGCCCTCAAGGACTTTGGTATTACAGAAAGAGCTGCAAAGGCTTGTTGGGCCCCTTTAGTAATACAGAGAGCGCTGGCGCACATGCAACCCCCCTTTTGTACCGCACATGTACCTCCAGCACTCTCTGAAGAGGGCATTCCCTAAATCGCGTGTGGGCATAACCCCATGCAAATGAGGGAATCTCTTTGCCTCTGCGTCCAGTCATATTATAGACGTGGGCACAGAGGCAAACATACTCTGAAGAGGCACACTGAAAGTGCAACACAAAAAGCATCCCTCTGGAGGGAGAAAAGGGGAGTCCCATGGATCCCCAGACATCCCCCTGCAGGTGGGTGCAGCCACTCACTGCACTCATCTGCAAGGGGATCTCTAATCCCTCTTTAAAGTGCAGGCGGGTTGCTACCTGCACAAAAAAACACGGAGTACCTTTTAAACACCTGCTCTGTATTTCTCTTGAATGAGCTGCCCTGGTGGCAGCACAAGTTCAAGACCGCCCTGAGGCCAGTGTATTTTACATGATAGGGGTAACTTATTCTGTTTGCTGTGGCACAAACATGAAAAGTGTGCCTTATCTGTCATAGGTCCCCAGGAAGTTTTTATATAGGGGGGCGTGGCTTGCGCGTCGCTACGAGATGGCGGGTCGCGCTTGAGCTCTGAGCCGAACGAGGGCCGTCGGAGGTTTTCAACCGCTTCCAGTTACCCCACAGTCGTCCAGAGCGAGTCTCATGTATCCGAAGCTGACGAGTGCTGTTTGGGCGACCTTCCTGCGTCCTGGAGCTGTTGGTGCCTGATTTTTTTGCCGTTTTGAGGTGGCGCTCGGTATTTCTACGGGCGGCCGCCATTTTGTTTTTTTTCTTTCAACTGACGACTTTCCGATTTTCTCCACAAAACGGCGAAGTCATTGCTCAGAACTTGCCAGGAATGCGGGTAAACAGGTGCTGGTGACTATGGTTAGCCTTTATAAGCCTATACCGTTTTTTTTTCACTCTTCATGCTGTGTAGCTGTTTAAAGTGGGACTTTTTTTCTTTTTTGGATTACATTTTACTTTACCTTTCTTCAGAGTGCCTTCATTGCCTTTCAATGGTACTTATATGCTCTTTGGTACCCTGCTTCTTGGTTTCTGAAGGCGTCCTCTTGATACCGGCAGGGTCATGATGTTACTGTGAAGAGATTCCTCTCTTTTTGCGTGTAAGTCCGCCATTATTTATTACTCTGCTTTACCTGCTGGACGTGCGCTCTCCTCTTTGTGCTCATTTCTTTTTTTTTTTGCATTTTGAGTACGCCAATATCCTCTGCCCTTTTGATTTCCCTCACTT
The DNA here is from genome assembly GCF_964261635.1 of Lissotriton helveticus. Lineage (NCBI taxonomy): Eukaryota > Metazoa > Chordata > Amphibia > Caudata > Salamandridae > Lissotriton > Lissotriton helveticus. The sequence goes on along the minus strand of NC_136067.1, from coordinate 591,858,250 downwards.
ATCTGAAGTGGTTGCTTCTTCTCTCTCTGTATTGTGGACTCTATGGCTGCAAATATGGGCTTGTCGCCAACTGCTAAAGACGCCAAAGATTCCAAAGCCTCTCTTAAGAGGTCCAAACAAGTATCTCCTACACCGGAATCTTCTCAGAAAGATACCAATTCCACTCTGGAGACTATTCTGACGCGTCTTAATGATGTACATGACATTGCGCAGTCTACCAAAACTAATACAGATTTGCTACAAGTGGAGGTTTCAGCCATCAGGAATGATCTTAAGGCTCTCTCCCTCCGTGTCTCTGCCACGGAGACACGTATCAGTGGTGCAGAGGATAATATGCAAAAGCAATCTCGATCTCTTGTGCAGCTAGAGCGCTCAATGGCGGCATTGCGGAGGGATCTCACTGAGCAGGAGGACTGTAATCGCAGATCCAACCTGCGCATTTTTGGCCTTCCAGAAGAAGCCGAGAAAGGAGCACCGTCTATGATTGACTTTTTATACCAATGGTTGCCTTCTACCATACAAATGTCTTTTCAGAGAGACTTTGAGCTGGAACGAGCACATCGTGTCCCCACCTTTCGTTCTAAATCTGCTACGCAACCAAGGGCGGTCATTTTTAAACCGCTGCTTCATCAACATACGGAGCAAATTCTGGCTCATATGCGGAAGGTTAAAGCTGTCTCCTGGGAAGGTCATCGCATCTCAATTTCTCAAGACTTTCCCAGAGACACGGTGATAAGGAGGAAAGGCTTTCTTAATCTTCGGAAACGTCTATCAGAGATGAATATTCCCTTTTCCTTCTCTGGCCCTTCCAAATTTTGCATTACTTTCAAAGGTCGCTCCAGAATCTTCGATGAACCTGCTGATTTGGCCTCTTTCTTAGACAATCAGTTGGAACTTCAGATGGACCTTCAAATGGAGGCTTCGCTTGTTCATGGTGCTTCTGGCACTTGATGTGATTCCTTTCCCTGCAATGCTTTTTTTCTCTTTTCCAGATCTATTGAGCGTGTCTTTTTTACACCTGTGTGGTGTTTTTTCTAGTCCGCTGTTGATGATGCTCCTTTGGTGTTTTTTGTACGTAGTAATGTAAGTTAAGTTTTTGGTAGTGTCATCTCCTTCTCCCTGGTGTGGTCTCCTTTCCATCTCTATGATGTCGTTGATTGGCATATTAGGTCTTTCTACTTTTTGTCTCTTTTTCGTTATTGTAGTAGTGCCTTTTTTCTTTTCGGTTGTCCTTATCCTTGCCAAGGTCTTTTCACTTTGGCAGTGTTTTTCTTCTTCCCCATGGTTTGTTCTCCTTTCCTTCTTTATGATGTAAGTGATTGTTATATTGGACATATCTCATCTATGTTCCCTTTTTCAATTTTGTAGTAGTGTCTTGTTTCCGGGTGCCCCTATTCCTGCTAGGTTTTTTCGCGTCTACCTGTTTTTTGTTCTATTTGTAGGGTCTATGTCCATACTAGGTTCCTCTTTTTGTTTTTTTCATTTTATGATATCCTTTATGTTTCTATCATCCGTATGTGAGAGTTGGCCTTTTTGTTATCCTCGCTCTTCGATTTCCTCTAGTTTCCTGCAACGTCACTTTTCTTCAATTGTTTTTTACTGGGTTCTTCCGTTTGGTGTTTCGTGGTGGTTGTATGTTTTTATTGCCTATTTCTTGTACTGTTTATTGTTTGGTTACACGACTTGTTCGCAGATTTCTGTTATCTATTTATATTTAGCTAGCATTAAGCTGTTCTCACCATGCTATAGATATGGTCTGTTCTATTTATTTATATGCTTACTTAATTATTGCCTCACTGATTAGTGTGCTTTACCATTATTAGATGCCTTTCTCTACTAGGTCTAAGTTATTCTATTTATATTGCACATTATTGCTATCCTGTCTAGATATTGTATATGCAATTGATATCTTTAAGATGTTTCTTCCTTTTTCCATTAGATTAAATATAACAAAGTTTATATCTCTTATGAACAATAATTAATTGCTTATCCGTGCCTTTGAATATTTACTGTATAATTAGTTTTTTTTTACATATCTCTATTGCTGTTTCCTTGATTGTTCTACTCAACAAATATTTAATATCTCCCTTTACTAGGGCTCATTTATTGCAATCAATTGTATTTATATTGCATCTTATAGTCGTCTTGGGTAGTTTGTTTCTTATTATTCATTTTTTCCTGATGCATTTGAGGTTTGCTCTTGCTTAGTTTAATTTATCTTAGCATCTATTTAAGCTAGTTCTGTAATTTTATTCATATAAGGGTCCTATACACTTTAGAGTCAGCTACTGTTTTGCTACATTTTAGGTTCTATCTATTTCCTATTTACTTGCTTCTTGCCTTTTTCTACTTCCATTTCATTGATTGGCATGTTTCACATTTATTTGATGTCTTTCTCCCTTCAGTTTCATTCACTTTTGCCTAGTGCTCTTTCTCTCCTCCTATGTAGTATTTGATAAGTGCATATTTTTTCTATAGACTTACCGGTTGAATTGTTCTTATTGTAATATTCCTTTTCTATCAATCCAGTTTTCAGATGTCTTTTTCCTGTTTACTCATACTAAGATATGTGTTAAATTGGGGTTGTTCAAGCTGATTGTTTTTATACCTCATGACGCTCCCCTTGCTCGTCTTCCCACGTTCCCCCTAGTATGACTTTGGTCTTTTTCAGACCTTTCTCGTTAATTTCTTTTCCCTCCTTCTCTTGCCTTTCCTTGGCTATCTGTCTCTATCTTCTCTCAATTTCATCTTTTTCTTTCTCTCTTCCTTCGTTTCTCTCTTTGGATTTCCTCATGGGATTCTCCCTTTTTGATCTTACTGCTTTGTGGTTGGCTGCTTGTGTTGGTGTTGCTTGTTTGCTGTCTTTCATCCATGTATTGTATTTGCTTTTTTCTACAAGATTATGTCTGGCCTGAATGTGTTGTTCCTTAATGTTAAGGGTTTGAATCATCCAGTCAAGAGGTCAAAAATCTTGGATTATTGCAAATCTCTTTCCTCGGATCTAGTTCTTTTTCAGGAAACGAAGGTCTCTACCAGGGAGGCACTCTTCCTAAAGAAGGAGTGGGTATCGGATGTTGTCTGCTCCGATGCTTGTGGTAAAAGAAATGGGGTTATCACTTTAATCTCTAAAAAGTCGGGCTTGTCCATAGTCTCTTCTGAGCATGATACCGAGGGTCGTTGGTTATTAACTAAGCTGTCTAATGGCAATTCTGATCTTTATCTCATGAATATTTACGCCCCTAACAAGGATGACCCGTCTTTTTGGAAAGCAGTTACCAAAAAATTAAACAACACACCTCACTCGGGTAATCTTGTTGTTGGTGGGGATTTCAATTTACCAATGGATCCTATTCTAGATAGGAATTCAGCTTTTCAGTTTCGCCCTCCTAAATCGCATAAACAATTACTTAATATGTGTTCTCTATCTCATCTTGAGGATATATGGCGTCTACATAACCCCACTGGTAGTGATTTCTCTTTCTTTTCTTCCCCTTATTCTACCTTTTCGCGTATTGACTATTTATTGGTACACTCTTCTCTGGTTTCATCATCTTCCTCTCCGCTTATTCACCCTATTCTGATTTCTGATCATGTGCGGTTACTTTTACGTTGCTGTCCTTTGTTCCTAAGACAAGACCTCGCTCCTGGAGATTAAATACTGAAATTTTGCATGATGATTCCCAGATTCGGGAATTCTCCAATGAAATTGATACTTTTTTTCTTGAAAATGAAGGCTCAGTTACTTCCCCAATTGTCCTCTGGGATTCGTTTAAGTGTACTTTCCGTGGTCAGGTTATTAAGTGTATGTCGAAAAGGAATGCTGCTATCAAAAAGGAACTTACCGACTTGGCCACTGAGATCAAAAATTTGGAAGCTCTTTTTCGACATTCTAAAGATAAATCCTGCCTACAGTCAATTAAGCAATTAAAATATAAATATAACACCATAGTCACCAAGAGAGCCCATATTGGGGTTCATGATTCAGAAAAGGGGGTGGTGATGAACAGAGTGCCTGAATTAAGCAGACCACTCTTACCCAGTCCAAAGATCAGGGCTTGATCCATCACCGTTATTTATCTCACTGCCCCATCCCAGCTCAGAACCTGGCTATATGCAAATTAGTCTGTCCCTGGCCCAGTGCATCATGGGAACAGGGCAGACCAAACTACCAAGCCAATTCTTCACCAGAAAGGAGACAAGCTACCGGGGACCGGTTTCTGGCATTTCAGCCTCTTCGGCCCGGCTTGCTTGAATCCTGATGGAGCAGTGAGAAAGGGACTCATGTCTGAGTATACCCTGCCACACCTATAGTGGCCAAAAACGATTCAGAAAAGGGGGTGGTGATGAACAGAGTGTCTGAATTAAGCAGACCACTCTTACCCAGTCCAAAGATCAGGGCTTGATCCATCACCGTTATTTATCTCACTGCCCAATCCCAGCTCAGAACCTGGCTATATGCAAATTAGTCTGTCCCTGGCCCAGTGCATCATGGGAACAGGGCAGACCAAACTACCAAGCCAATTCTTCACCAGAAAGGAGACAAGCTACCGGGGACAGACTAATTTGCATATAGCCAGGTTCTGAGCTGGGATGGGGCAGTGAGCTAAATAACGGTGATGGATCAAGCCTTGATCTTTGGACTGGGTAAGAGTGGTCTGCTTAATTCAGACACTCTGTTCATCACCACCCCCTTTTCTGAATCGTTTTTGGCCACTATAGGTGTGGCAGGGTATACTCAGACATGAGTCCCTTGCTCACTGCTCCATCAGGATTCAAGCAAGCCGGGCCGACGAGGCTGAAATGCCAGAAACCGGTCCCCGGTAGCTTGTCTCCTTTCTGGTGAAGAATTGGCTTGATAGTTTGGTCTGCCCTGTTCCCATGATGCACTGGGCCAGGGACAGACTAATTTGCATATAGCCAGGTTCTGAGCTGGGATGGGGCAGTGAGCTAAATAACGGTGATGGATCAAGCCCTGATCTTTGGAATGGGTAAGAGTGGTCTGCTTAACCGCTTCCGTGCGGCGCCGTAGCCGCGCCCTGTGCTGGACATTCCAGAACAGGGCGCGGTCGTGACGGAACCGTTCCGTCATCAGCACAGCTCAGCCGTGACTGATGACGGAACGGTTCCGTCACCAGCATCGAAGGGGTTAATTCAGACACTCTGTTCATCACCACCCCCTTTTCTGAATCATATTGGGGTTCTGGCTCAGAAATCCAAAAGTCTATTGTTAAAAAACCGAGCTGGTAAGATTCTTGCGGCTACCTTAAAATTTCAGGAATCCTCTTATACCTCTTCTCAGATTTCTTCTATTAATGATCACCTTGGCAATAAAAAATTTCAGACTGAGGACATTCTTGAAGTTTTTCGTGGTTTTTATAATAACCTATATACTCCTTCTAATCAATCCTCTTTTGAGCAATGTCAAGAGTTCTTAAAATCTGTCCCAGTAAAATCTATTTCTGTGGAGGATAGTACTTCTTTAAATGGACCAATTACCTCTGACGAAATTATTGCTGCAATTAAAGCCACTCGTTCTGGAAAAGCTCCAGGGCCTGATGGATACCCCATTTTGTTTTACAAAACCTTTCTTCCTTTGATTGTTCCCAAACTTCAATCTGTTTTTGATGCCTTTATTAAGGACGGTTCTGTTTCTGGTTCTGCTGCTGATGCCACCATTGTAGTGATTCCAAAAAGGACCCGCTGCGCAGTATATTAGATACCGCCAAGTCTTTTGCGACCTCCCAACACCACCACTGGGACACCACGTAGGCACCATACTACTGGTTATTTGAGACTTGACTGGAACGGCTGCAGACTACCCTGCCGCACATTCCCGCCTGCTACTATGCCTCAGTGAGCTATACCATTACACACCTTGCCAACTCACAGCCAGCATTACGGTCACGGATCTGGTAAACCATCTATTGATGATGCCCCCCCGCTATCGGTTACCCACGGCTGGCTTTTGGGCTATTTGCGGGGACTTGGGAGATTGCTAACATGGCACTAATGCTGGGTTGAAACTGCGACACTAATCTTTACAACGTAAGATAAAAACACAAGATCTAATGCTGAAATAGCCACATAACAGATGACCGCAAATGCACCTTCATGAGATTCGCCTCCGGACCCCCGGGTTGTCGGGTAAACGGCTGTGTCTTCTAGTAAAAGGGTTACCTGATTGTTTTCTGCTCGGCTGGCCCCTGAGAGCCGACAAATGGAACATGTATGATATTAACCATCTGCACAATAAAGGTCTTCTAAAAACCAAAAAAAAAACAAAAAAAAAAAAACATTGTAGTGATTCCAAAAGAGGGAAAAGATCACTCTGACCCCAAAAACTTCCGCCCTATTTCCCTTCTGAACATGGAAGCTAAGATTTTTGCTAAAATCCTAGCTAAGCGTTTGGAATCCTTCATCCCTAACCTGGTGCATCCATCTCAAACGGGTTTTGTAAAAGGTCGTCTCGCGCGAGATAATATCAGAACCTTTTGTCATATTCTCAGTTCAGCTAAATGCTCCAAGCTCCCGGCCGCTGCTTTGGCTCTTGATGCAGAAAAGGCCTTCGATAAGGTCTCCTGGCCCTTTCTACGTGCGGTGTTATGTGCACATAATCTTGGTGACTCCTTTATTCATATGGTCATGTCCCTCTACTCACAACCCCGAGCCAACATAAGAGTCAATGGAGCCACGTCGTCTTTTTTTAATCTCCGCCAGGGCACTAGACAGGGATGTCCTTTATCTCCACTTTTGTTTTTATTATCCATTGATCCCCTCCTTAGACTAATTGACATACATCCAGATATTAAGGGTTTTTCTTTTGGCCCTCATCGGATTAAAACTGCTGCGTACGCGGATGATGTCCTTATTTTCTCGGATGATAATGCTTTGGCCATTCCTGCTATTTCTGATATCATCTCTCTTTTTTCAAAGGTTTCAGGATACACCTTAAATAAGGACAAGACTGAGATGTTCCCATTGAATGCTTATTGTTTCTCTACGCATATGGGTTCTGCTGGCTTTAAATGGCAATCTAAGCAATTGAAGTATTTGGGTATCTATTTTTGTTCCACCTTGTATGATACAGTTGCTTATAATGAAAATCAGACTATTCTTAAAGTACGGCGTTTGCTGGAGGCCTGGTCTCCGAAACACATTTCATGGTGGGGGCGCCTTCAGACTCTTAAAATGATGATTACGCCTATTATTAATTTTGTCTCTTCCATGCTCCCAGCGAAGTTATCTGCTTCCTTCTTTCATGATATTGATGTTCTTACTTCTAAATTTTTATGGAATAATAAACGGGCTAGAATTGCTTATAAATTCTTACGACAACTTTGTGATATGGGAGGTTGTAACTTTCCCAATTGGGAAAAATATCAAACTGCCTTTCTGACATCTCAAGGTGCTCTCTGGTTTTCACCCCCTCCTATTCATGTTCCATCTTGGTTGCTAATAGAGCAAGAACTGGCCTCTCCTTTGCCGACTGCTTCTTTCTTAACTATGTCTACCTTGTTTATTCCTTTTTCCCGCTCTATTATATTGGATACTATTGCTGCAGTCAGAATGGTGGACAAGAGGGTGGCGACTCCATTGCACAAATCTAGGTGGTCATCTATTTGGCGGAATTCTAAAATTAAAATTACTATTTCTTCTTCTTTAATGTCTTATTGGGCTTCTAAAGGCATTTCGCTTGTTCATCATCTCTATGACTCCAATAATGCTCCATTACCGTTTTCCTCTTTAGCTCAACAGTTTTCTTTATCTAATTTAGATTTTTATACCTTTCTCAAGATCAAAGTGGCTCTGGCTAAGATGCGCCTTCATCATACTTCCCCTACGATTACTCTCTTTCAATTATGGATTAGGACTGGTCACGTAGCTTCTAAAATTTAAATTTTTTTACAATCTACTTCATTACCTACCCGTACTGTAGCTCAGCAAAAATGGTTACACCATTTTGACCAGAGTGTCACGGACCATATTTCTTCGGATACCTGGCAGATGATTGGTAAATTTTCTCTTCGTAATAAAATCGCCCCATCGTTAATGCAATCTAAATTTTTCTCCGTTAACCTTCTCCATTGGACTCCCACTCGCTTACACTAGTTGAATCTCAAGGAGGACAATCTTTGTTGGAGTTGTGGCTTATTACCAGGCGATTTTTCTCATATGTTCTTTGACTGTTCCCTTCTTCAACCCTTTGGGATCTCATTCACAAACACCTCACGCTCATTTTTGGTATTCAGTTTCAACTATCTTTTCCATTAATCCTATTAGGCCCTTTAGCATCCCCAGTCCCTCTTCCCTTAGATTCCATTGAATTACAGCTGTTAGATCTTTTATTGACTGTTGCAGTTAAAGTAATTTTAATGGAGTGGAAATCATTTTCTTTAGTTTCTTATCATACTTGGTGGGCTTGGGTTTCCTTTTTACGCAGTGCTCATACCTCGGTTGATCACGCCCATCTTTCTCCGTCTATTGCTAGTGGTGTTTGGACTACTTTGGATAACTACATGGATTTATCTTCCAAAGGGTTGGTTGCACAATACCCCTTTGATATGTCTGGTTGAATGGTGTCTTATCTGTTGGGCTGGTCCGGTGGAAATCCTCCTCTCTTTCTTTTCCTGCTTTTTCTCTCTTTCTCTTTCTTTTCTTCTTTTCACTCTTTTCTTCTCTCTTCTCTCTTCTTTCCCTTCCTTTCTTTTCCGTGGGTACTCTAACTGATAGTGATACTTTTGATTCTTGTTTCTGATATATATTGCTTGTTTTTACCACACTTAATTTATTTATTTGATTCTGGCGGGCTACATGTGTTACATGTGTTACAGATGTCTCTTTTACAACGCATGCTTGCCTATTATACTTTGACTGTTTTATACTATATCAATTGTATCACTGACACTTGTATTATGTTTCTTCATTTGCTTTTTCATAATAATAAAATTCTTTGAAATGGAAAAAAAAGTTTTTTTTTATAGAAGGGTAGACTCGCCTAGCATACTTATGTAGCATCACTAAGGTATAAAGTATTTGTGTGACAAGTCCATTATTTCAGAAATATCTACCATAGTACAAGTGACATGGGCAGTAGGAACCAATGTGAGATAACTGTGCAGCTCCTGAGTCAGCTATGTTGAGCCAAAGGCAAGAGTGCCCAGCAAGAGTGAAGAGAAATTATCTACATGACAGAGCCACTGTCCATGTTACTGATGAAATCACAATATGCTCACTGGGGCTCTGATACGTATTTTCTACTATACTTGTCCTACACAAGATAGTTTGAGGACAAGCCATGCCAGTTCCTGCTCACTATGTTATCCAGGTATAACTGGGAGTCCTGAGTTTGCGAGGGTCTCAGTGAATCCTTATCAGCATATGCTGAATTTCTTCCCTTTCTTCTGCGGCTCTCTTTTACACACAGTGACCGTATGAGCCTTAATCAGAGATATTTAATTGAATAAGCTCTTCAAGGCTTGCACCTTCAAATCTTGAATCATGTTGCTAATACGTTTGAAATCATATATTAAAAAAATGGTAACATTTTTGAAGGACAAAACGAAGCATTTGCAAAATTTTGTTTCAATTTTTCTTGGTTGTTTATATTACTGGACAGGAAGCTACGAGAGAAGAGATACATTTATAAAAGTATATGTTTTGCATCCAAAAACCTGGCCACATTTTCCACAATCATATATTTAAAAAGGAGCTACAGAGGGAAAAGAAACACCAAAAGTCTAAAGTCAAACAGGGTTAGGTTCAACCAGCAGGACAAGAACAACGAGGATTTGGGTGCTTTACTCAGGTCTTTTTTAGGACAAGGTCAGAGGAACAACAGAGGGGGAGAACAAACAGGCAGAAGTCGAGGGAGGGGCAACCAAATCCAACAATGGCAATCCTTCTCCCCCAGAGTAACACGCAGCCGTGGGCGTAACCAAACTTGAACAACATCGTGGTTAATTTATCTGACCAAACCCTGACAGCAAGTGAAGAGAGGGTCCTAAATAAGGGGTTTGGGTTTGTCCCCACACCAACACATGACTCTTTTAAATGCAGAGTAGAATTTCATGAAACCATGCGAAGGATAAAACTGAAGAAGTTCTTTGCAAATAAATACCAAGATCCCCCCTCATTATTCAACACCAATCTTAAGAGGCCTTCTCAGTTTTGCCCCCGTCAACCTCCGTAGGACCGGACGTTGCAGTGTTTGAGGCTAAAGTGTTGCAAGACATCGCCACATTTGAGGGTAATGACAATGGTCAGAAGTTTAGCAATATGACCAAGGAAGATTGGAAAGCAGTTAAGCGTTTACAGAATAACCACTCCCTCACAATAAAATCAGCCAACAAGGGTGGGGCAGTGGTAGTGATGAACTCGAAGGACTATGATGCTGAAGTTAATAGACTATTGGAGGTGCGTACCAACTATCAGCCCCTTAGTCGCGATCCTGCTAACGAATTGCAAAAGAATATCCGGGAGATGGTGGGCAAAGCAAAAAAGTAAATGGATCACAGTGAAGGAAGTGAAATTCCTGATTAATGAAAATCCCAGGAGTCCTGCTTTTTATATCCTTCCAAAGATCCATAAGCCAACACTCCTGCCTCCGGGTCGACCCATTGTGTCGGGGATCCAATCAATTTTGGAGACCCTGTCACAATTCGCTGATTTTTTTCTTTGCGAATCGGTCATTAAACAACAGTCCTTCATTAAAGACACTACTGAGGTCTTAAATATTTTGGACGGTATGCAATTCGACCGTAATCAGGAACTGTTAGTTGCCATCAACATAGAATCACTGTACACTTGCATCCCCCAGGATGCAACGTTGGTGGCAGCAGCGCATGCACTGGGGGAGCATGAGTGGTTCTATGATGCACCACAGTCCTTTGTACTGCAATGTGTTGAGTTGGCCTTAACACGCAATTACTTTGGCTACAAAGACAAGTTATACCTACAGACAACAGGTACATCAATGGGAGCAACTATGACGTCCAGCCTGGCATGTATATATGTCGGCCAATTTGAGGAGCACGTCGTCTATCATTCCACCAACCCCTTCCAGAGGAATTTATGCCTCCGGAAGAGATATATAGACGATGTGCTCTGCATATGGTCTGGAGGAAAAGAGACATTACTGGAGTTCCTCAACTGGTTGAACCATCAGGATCCCAGTTTAAGATTTACATGGTCATAAAGTAACAGCACCGCTGTATACCTGGATTTGGACATAGAAGTCAATGAGGAGTCATTGACTACACGGGTCCATCAAAAGGCCACAGATAGGAATTTGCTCTTGTTATATGACTCATACCACCCGGGAGCACTTAGGGATAATCAGCCGGTGGGACAGTTCCTACGTTATCGCAGGAACTGCTCCACTACTAACACATTTATGGAACAATCTGAAGAACTTAGAGAGAAGCTTAAGCAGAGAAATTATCCCTCTAAAATAATAAGACAGGCAAAGAAAAGGGCCTTAAACACTCTGCGCAGTGTTCTGCTGGAGAAAAATGAGAAAACAAAAGATGAATGTGTCCCGGTGGTGATGACTTTTGATCCATTAGCAACTAGGATTAGACAATCCATACGGAAACATTGGTCACTTTTATCTAATAAAGACTTCAAGATGCCACTGCCAAGATTTGCTTTTAAAAGGTCGAGCAATTTAATAGACAAACTTGTCCATACCCATACTGTAACTGTACAGAAGTCAAATGAAACCACGATTCCACATGGTCATTATCCCTGTGGATCATGTTCAGTTTGTACCCTGACTAAAAAAACCTTGAGTGTGATCCTGAACTCTTGGAGAGAAAGGTTTCTTACACACTTTAGTAGCTGTAACACCATAAATGTGGTATATAGACTTACGTGTGAATGTGGCCTTCGATATATAGGGCTCACAACCAGAAAAATCAAAATCAGAATGCAGGGGCACTTAAGCACGATAAAGACAGGAAAACTAACCATGAAACTGATGCAACACTGTCATTAGCAAAGACACAGTTTTACCTGGGTAGTACGCCCAGAATATTGACAGAATCCTGGCTTCAAAGGAAGCACGTTGGAATTTCCAAGAAAAAAGTGACCAGCACGGGCTAAACAAACTTATTCAGTGAAATAAGGTTGGCAAAGGTTTCTGTTGCTCCTAGACTATAACTAATAGGATGTAATTACAATAAGTGACTATGGCATAGGAGGCGAGCTTGCTCTTGATTGTACCTTAATAACGTCTGGGTAAAACTCTTAGAATGCATGGGGCTCCATGCTTCTTTTGAAAGACCTGTAAGACATGAGTGTTCTTTGGTATCTGTCATAGAAGTATACTATAGCGAAGCCCAATTACGGGGTTTCCCCGTGGAAATTGCTACCTGTTGAGCTGCTGTTGAGAAATATGTAAAACACCAAGATGAGAGTTCCGCCTTCTGGGTGGCCCATTTGAGGATCATTTCTGGTATGGGAGTTTGCCACAACATCAAGTAGATTTGACACGGTGGCTGAAGTTAAACAGAACGCGATCACTGGTTTTATTGCCCTCACGTTGAAACAGTTTATGAACGCTCGTTAATTTGTATAATTCACTGACGAATTCAGAAACTTTCACTCCAATCCAAGATGGCACGTCCCCCGTTACGTTGCATCCCAGAGGTACGCACGCCCACACGTGATCCTACACGGAAGTGTTTTTAGGTGGCGTGTTACTGCTGGGAAGCATCGAGAGGAGACAACGCGCTCTGTGAGGCCCCGGGCGGTAAGGAGGAGGAGGGTGGGGGGAATTGCTGCCGGCTTTCTGAGTAGAAGCGTCTTGAGCTCCAAAATAGAAATATGTTTGAAGGGACCGGTTTTGATGGCTGAATTATCAACGAAAACGAAATATATGCTAAGCAAGATATGTATTTTATGATAGGCGGGTTGATATGGCGTTTTCACGTTATATGAGAAGTGCTTTGTACATTGTGTATAAGAGACCCGTAATTGTTACCCACATGCATATCGTTTAACTTTTAACACACAAAAGAAAAAGCATTTGAACCGGTAATGTTTTCATCTCATACATAATCTGAATAGAGGAGTGCTTTGTACATCGTGCATTTGAACCGGCAATATTTTCATCTCATACATAAGCTGAACGTTGCTTAAACAGTTTCACTCATGCCAGTTCTCCCGTTCATTGTTTTAGATTGACATTACAGCTGAATGACCAATCTACCAGGAGGACTCATATAGGGAGTTTTCCAGGTGACCTCAACAGTAAAAGCTGGTACGAGAGACAGTGGCTACTTGAGGGTGAATATGATTACAAATACGAGCATAAAGTAGACCACATCTCGTTATTGGTAGGAGTGAGAATGACGTAGTATGTTGTGTGTTTTGTTTTTTACAATCGACAGTCTTCCATAATGGTGTGTCCAATACTGGTGCCTTGGCGAAGTGATTTGCCCTGAAGAATTTGCCTAAAATTATTGTGGCAAAGAAACATGTTGGCGCTGGAAACGGAATGCATGAATAGCAACCTGTCCATTTTAATTTGATAAAATACACTCTGAAAATAATAAAGTGATTGCTATTAGAGTGTTTTTGTCAATTTTAATCACACATGGTTACATCGTGAGATGTGACCTGCTCACTTCACTGCACCTACATTTTTCTTTCCTTTTGGACACTTTTCTTTTCTTTTGGACAAAATGACCACCGATGATGATAAAAGTGGGCACAACTGGTGAGTACCAACCAGTGAACCAGTTGGTGGTGCACACGTGAGAGGTCATTTTGTCTTTCACACGTTTTTTCTGTTGATTCGGAAACCACTGTGGTTCTGAATGTACACGAGTTTAAGTTGAAAGGAACATAAAATTTAATATTCAGGGGACTGTCGTTTGTAAAAATTGGGCTTTAATGAAAGGCGTCAAATGTTTGGCGACTACCTCATAAAAAGGAAAAGGAGGAGTGTATGGAACCTATAAGTCATAGTACCTCGCACACGTTTTAACTTTGTATAACCTGAAAATAGGCGCCTTAGAAACCAGGGGCCAGATGTAGGAAGCATAATACCGGTTGGTAACGGCCGAAATTACCGAATTTCGGCTGTTACCGACCGGTATTAGGCTTTTCAGATGTAGGGGCCTAATTTAAGGAGTCAATAATTTACTGAATCGGTAATTTAAGGAATCTGTAAATTACCGAATTCTTAAATACAGATTCGGTAAATTACCAAATCCTTAATGTAGGAAGCAAACAAGGATTCGTTTTTTACCACCAACTACAAGTTGGTGGTAAATAACGAAAACCGTTAAAAAAGCAATTTTGTGCTTTTTTAAGTGCCATGTGGCAGACTTACATGCCCTATGTGTGCCACATGTGCACCCATGGACTATTCAGGGGTGCAACAGGGTGTCAAAGTGACACCCTGCCACCCTTGAATGTGTTCCCCATTTTACCGAATCGGTATTTACTGCAGGCCCATAGGGATGAATGGGATGAATGGGAAATACCGAATGGGTAAATACCCATTCGGTATTTACCGAATCTTACCGATTCGGTAAAATTTACAGAATCATTAGCTACATATCCTTTACCGATTCTAAAATAACGAATCGGTAAAATTCGGTATTTTAGAATCGGTAAATGATATTTACCTACATCTGGCCCCAGGTCTTGGTGTTTTGATTACACATTTTCCACAAGTCTGGAGATATTTATTTATTTTTCTATTTGGGTCCCTCATTCGCTCTATTAGTTTGTTCCTTTAAAGACCCCAATCCATGAAAATACCCTGGCTGCAAAATAATTCTTATAGTAAGTGATAACTATGGAGACATGTGGCATATGGGAGAAAGAGATTGTATGTTGTGTGTTTGAAATTTCAATCTCCATACTGACAGCGGATGGATATATATGTACTTCACTGTAAAGTAATGAATACATGTGCTGCTGCGTATTACTTTCAAGAGTTAAACTGTATGTGTTTGTTTTGGCTGTCACAGAGGGCATTTATAGTCTGTGAACATTCAAAGATCACTTCTCAAGCTTTATGCCGGTAGATTTTACTATTGTTTTCTTAATGCGTTAAGCATTTGAACCAAGAGTACACACCACTACCTAATAACAGAAACAGATACTTATTTCCTCAAAACAAGTCTTTATTTAAATTGACCATGTTGAATATTCAAGTTTTAAAAGCCATAAACAAGAGGAGGATCATTCACTAACAGTCCACCAAATGGTCCCTTCGCACTAACTTAATCTTTAAAAGGTATCAGCCTATAAAGCTCATGTAACACTTTTCGAAAATAAAAAATAACAAACTGTCTCCAGGTTAGCCACTCTGAGCTTCCATCCCACAGAATAATTAATTGGCAGCTGAAATAGGTCAAATTAAATCGTAGAATGAGTAGTAAGATCTTGGAAACTGATCATCTAGGCCCTTATCTCATTTTCCTGAGCAGACAAGCAGGTTGTTCATGAATCCAGTAAAGATTCCTATGAGAGTGAGCAATAAATAACCTTTTCTTGTGAATCATGGAACGGACATGGGTTCATCATAGTTCTTAGATCTCAAATAACTTTCAGTTGCTACTACTGACATCGCACCTTTTGAGACCAGGGGCAGCAAAGGCAGCGTGCCACAGGACAAACAAGGGGCAGCATCAGGTGGTGTTTTTCTACCCCAGATTGGTGACATATATCGAGGGATGTTCACTGATATTCATAAGCACTGAACAGTATAGCAAGCGCATGTAAATGTTATCAGGCTGAGAAATATTAATAAGGTAGAAAAAGGTGGACAGTAAAATCTATACTACCGAACAAACCATTGAGTTTTATAAAGATTAATTAAGCACTTGGGTGTCTGGTCAGAGTTAAGAGTCTAGACATTAGTCCTTTGAAAAAGGTATTAACCGATCTCCAGGCAGATGCACTACAAATCACATTAAAATAGTTGGCTCAATGGCATGAACTGATTCAATCCCCAACTTTCACGTAACACCCTCTTAGATTCACCTTGGACACCTACTTAACTCTCATGGGGTACACTGTCAAAAACAAAGACAGCCTGCTAGCAGCTCTCTCATCTAAAGAAAGTGAAACCACTTCCAGAAGCGACATCAGAACAGCTGCGCAAGCTCTTGTACTCTTGAATTTGCATGATGGCAACACACTGTTTCCTGGCCTCTTGGAATCTGCAACGGTTCCCTTTAAGGTCATCCTACATGCCACAGCATGTTTCACTCAGGGACTGAAGAGATATGACCACATAGCCCCCTCCTTTGAAAGAGAAAACCAAGTCAACAAGTGACATCACTGGTTTCCTGCCAAAACCATCTTTAAAAGAGGAAGCCAAGCAAGTGGACTTAATTTTCCATCATCCATCTGCATACCACCCACAATCACCTGCACTCTCCTTCTCTCCCAGGATCTACTTAACCCCTTCGACGCTCATGACAAGCTCAGCTCGTCATGAGGTACACCTCTCGTACGCTCATGACGAGCTGAGCTCGTCATGAAGCGCGGGTTTTTGCAAACTTCAGCGCACCGCGGAAATCTGCAC
This sequence comes from Lissotriton helveticus, assembly GCF_964261635.1. Classification (NCBI taxonomy): domain Eukaryota; kingdom Metazoa; phylum Chordata; class Amphibia; order Caudata; family Salamandridae; genus Lissotriton; species Lissotriton helveticus. The sequence continues at coordinate 591,841,701 of NC_136067.1, read as the reverse complement.
CGCACGCATGGTGTTAATGGTGGTCCCAGGCAGACATGCCGCTGGTGTGCCAAAGGCAAGACAGTCACCGTAGCAACTCAACTTCCCATCACAGCCAAAGGACAAACCCTGACCTTGTAACCCCCTGTTGCCACCATTAAAACTGTTGCTACCATGAACACATCCCCATCCATTCAGGGGCCCCAGCTCCCCTGAAGGAAGTTCAGGGGAGCTGGGGGTGAAGTCTATGTGTCCCTGAGACTTCAGAACAGGAGGCAAGCTCAGTTTCAGAGTTCTTCCTCAAGCAGGGGACACAGCAAAGCAATCAATCAATCAATCAATCAATCAATCAATCAATCAATCAATCAATAAATACACTTGTAAAGCGCACTACATATCCATGAGGGTCTCAAGACGCTGGGGAGGGGTTCTGCTACTGATCGAAGAGCCAGGTCTTGAGGAGTCTTCGGAAGGCCAGTAGGTCTTAGGTCTGCCTTGGGTTGGTGGGGACGGTGTTCCAGGCCTTGGCGGCAAGGTGGGAGAAGGATCTGCCGCCGGCAGTCATTCTACGGATGCAGGGGACTGGCGGAGCGGAGCTGGCGGGTGTGGGTGTAGAAGCTGAGTCGTCTGTTGAGGTATGCTGGGCCGGAGTTGTGGAGGGCTTTGTGTGCGTGGATGAGGAGCTTGAAGGTTATCCTCTCGTTGACGGGGAGCCAGTACAGGTCTCTTAGGTGGGGTGTGATGTGGCTACGGCGGGGGATGTCAAGGATCAGACGTGCCGAGGCATTCTGGATGCGTTGTAGTAGTCTCAGGAGCTTGGCCGACGTTCCTGTGTAGAGGGCGTTTCCGTAGTCCAGCCTGCTGCTGATGAGGGCCTGGGTGACCGTTCTTCTAATTTCTGTGGGGATCCACTTGAAGATCCTGCGGAGCATTCGGAGGGTGTTGAAGCAGGATGAGGAGACGGGGTTGACCTGCTTAGTCATGGAGAGTGTGGAGTCGAGGATGACCCATAGGTTGCGAGAGTGGTCGGTGGGTGTCGGGGCTGTTCCGAGTGTTGTCGGCCACCAGGAGTCATCTCAAGCTGAAGGGGTAGAGCCTAGTATGAGAACCTCCGTCTTGTCCAAGTTCAGCTTCAGCCCGCTGTTCCTCATCCATTCGGCGACGGCCTTCATTTATTCGTGGAGGTTAGTTTTGGCGGTGTGAGGGTCTTTGGTGAGGGAGAGGATAAGCTGGGTGTCGTTGGCTTAGGAGATGATGTTGAGGTTGTGCTGTCGGGCGAACTGGGCGAGGGGTGCCATGTAGATGTTGAACAGTGTTGGGCTGAGGGATGAGCCCTGGGGTATGCCGCTGATGATCTCGGTGGCATTGGAGCGGAAGGGGGGAGGTGGATGCTCTGCGTTCTGCCGAGAGGAAGGAGGTGGTCCAGTCCAGAGCCTTCTCTTTGATCCCGGCGTTGTGTAGGCATGTTCATAGTGTGCGATGGCAGACCGTGTCGAAGGCGGCTGACAGGTCCAGGAGGATGATGGCCACTGTTTCTCTGTTGTCTAGCAGGGTCCTGATGTCGTCGGTGGCGGCGATGAGGGCAGTTTCAATGCTATGGTTGCTGCGGAACCCGGACTGGGATGGGTCCTCGGATGCTGTTCCCCTCGAGGTAGCGGGTCAGTTGTTTGTTGACGATTTTCTTGATGACCTTCACCGAAAAGGTAAGCAGGGAGATGGGCCGGAAGTTCTTGAGGTCTGCCTTGGGCTTCTTGAGTAAGGCGTTGATCTCGGCGTATTTCCAGCTTTCCGGGAAGGTTGCTGTCTTGAAGGAGATGTTGATTACTTTCTGGTGATGGGGTGCAATGGCTGTGCTGGCTTTGTTGAACATGTGGTGTGGGAATGGGTGTAACGGTGATCCTGAGTAGATGGTGTTCATGATCTTGCTGGTGTCTTCTTCCTTGATGCAGGTCCAGGAGAGCAGGCGGTTGGTGCGGGAGGTGGTCGTGGTGGCGGATGTCTCAGTGGTAGTCGGGGCAGTCGTGACGTTGAAACTGTCGTGGATGTCGGAGATCTTGCGGTGGAAGAAGGTGGCCAGCGAGCCGCACAGGTCTTGCGAAGGTGAGATGTCGTTGGTGTTGGAGCTGGGGTTGGAGAGTTCATTCATGATGTTGAAGAGCTCTTTGCTGTTGTGTGCGTTGTTGTCTAGGCGGTCCTTAAAGGAGGCCCCTTTTGGCGGCTCTGATGAGGTGATGGTGTCTGCGGGTGGTGTTCTTGTGGGCTGCGTAGCTGGCCGGCGTTCGTTCGCGGAGCCAGTTCTTCTCCAGTTTACGGATGTTCGTTTGGAGGCCTGGAGGTCCTCGGTGAACCAGGTGGCTTTCTTGCTGGTGTGGCTATTGGAGGGTTTCTTGAGCGGGGCAAGGGTGTTGGCACAGTCGTTGATCCACTGTCTTAGGTTGCAGGCGGCAGTGTCGGGGTCGGTGGGGTTGGCGGGTGGTCTCTGGGTGAGGGTGGTGGTTAGCTGGTCTTCGGTGACTTTGCCCCAGCTGCGACGAGGCATCTGTTGGGTGCGGTGGTGCGTGGTGGCCTTCCTGAAGGTGAAATGGATGCAATGATGGTCGGTACAATGGGGTTCGGTGGTGTGGTTGAAGGAGATGTGAGGGCTTGCGGAGGAGATGGAGTCGAGCGTGTGGCTGGCGGCGTGTGTGGGTGTTGTCACGAGCTGTCTGAGTCCGAGGTTGACGAGATTATCAATCAGGATGGTGGTGTTGGTGTCATTGTTGTTCTCGAGGGGGAAGTTCAGATATCCGAGGAGGATGTTGTCTGTGGAGGCGAGGGCGTGTGTACTGATGAAGTCGGCGATGGAGTCGCTGAACTGTGGACGGGGTCCGGGGGGGCCTGTAGAAAAGGGTTTCTCTGAGGGTGGTGTTGGGATCGGTGTGGATTTGGAAGTGCAGGTGTTCGGCGGTGCTGAGGGCAAACAGTAAAGTCCTTATCCCTTTCCTTGGCAGAAAGTAGCCTCTGCAAGCCAACCCAAGACAGCAAACAGCACAGGGGCCGTATTCCTCCCGTTTCTCCAGCTCTTTTCCTTGGCAAAGGTTCCTCTTGATTCCCAGAAGTGATCTAAAAGTCTGGGGTCTAAGCCTCTCTTTTTATACAGTAAAATCCTTTGTTCTCTGTGGGAGAGAAGCTCTTTGCCCAGCCAAAGCCAGTTCTGTCCTCTCTGGTGCAGCTTCCTGGCAGGAGGTGGAGACAAAATGTGTCCTTGGCAGACCAGGCTCATTCAGGTGTGAAAGAAATCTCCACCTCCTCGGATTGCAGCCCAGGTCTATTCATCCCAGCCCTGAAGCACCCTGGAAAGGCAGGACACACCTCAAACCTTACAGTGGATGTCTGAACAGAATGCACATCCCCAGCCCCTGTCAGTCCAAAGCCAGACAGTCAAAACACAACCTAGCAGAGACACACTGGACGGTTAGGCAAGAAAATACCTACTTTCTAAAAATGGTATTTTCACTAAAAGATGCATCTTAACATTCTGAGTTCAGGCATATCAAACTTTATTTTCTTATCTTGTTCCCATGGGTAGTAATGCTCATAAGATGTTATGAGCAAACTCCCCATTCTATCCTATGGGGACAGATAACCTTACACTTTTAAAAAAACGAAATTGGCAGTATTTCACTATCAGGACATGCCACACACACCACAGCATGTCCTAACTTTCACATGCACTACACCCTGCCCACAGGTATACCGTGGGCCTACCTTAGGGGTGACTAACATGTAAGAAAAGGGAAGGTTAGGGCCTGGCAAGTGGGTGCACTTGCCAAGTCGGCATGGCAGTACCGGACTGCACACAGGCTCTGCAATGGCAGGCCTGAAACCTTGTTGCAAGGCTGCTTGTGTAGGTGGCACAATCAGTGCTGCAAGCCTACAAACAACATTTGATTTACAAACCCCGGGCACACACAGTGCACTGTACTAGGGACTGACTAGTAAATCAAATATGACAATCATGGAATCACCAACCCATAACAACAATTTACAAAGGGAGAACTTGCACTTTGGCACAGAACAGCACTGGCAAAGTGTCCAAAGCATCTAGACCAGCAAAAACGAAGTCCAACACACAGCAAACTAAGAGGAGGCAAAGGCAAAAATACAGGGGAAACTCTTGCGAATGATGCCAGGTCTAACACCTACATTAAGTAGTTTAGGAATCTTTTTGCTCGGAAAGGATACGTTTAGAAAAAAAGGCTGGCAGATAAATGCTTTGAATTAATATGAAATGGGAGATCACATCAGAAAGGAAAGATGGGTAAATTCTCAAAATTATTTTTTGCCATACTATATTATGAGGAGCCTATTAGATAACATGGCTTGCATCTCACCGATTTTATGTACTGAAATGATGTCAACTAGGACATCTATCTTCAACTAAAGGTGTTATAGACTTAATTTGATGATAAGTTCGAAATATGGATGTATAAGATTTGACAAGAGCGTGTTCAACTCCTAATGTGGAGCAGAATTTATGACTTATTGACAAGCACTTTAAAAGCCACCATTAATCCTTTATCACTGGGATCACAAAGAAGGAGTTTTGGAAAGAACTCTCCCTAAATAGGACATTAGCTGATAGGTGAACATTTAGAAAAGAAAATTGTAACTTAGGTCTTGCCAAAGATAGATGGCAGAGCAGTGCCATTTCATTCTGGTGATCTTAATCAAAAAAGAAAGAAGCGCGAGCAGTTCTACATGTCAAGATTTAACAGCGTCCGCAAGGGCCTAAACAGTAGAGAAGACTGGGAGCGCATAGTATAGGACTATTGACATCTGACAAACTAAGAATTTCATCTCACAGTGGCTACAGATGGTGGCTGTATAAATTCCTTACACCATCAGCGTATTTTATATATTATGTGATTTCTTAAATGAAGTCGATCTTAAGGACTGACATAGCACATGATCGATTGAACCAAAATAATCACTAATAAATGCTGTATTTTCTAGGCGAGAATAGGGTTATGTAATAGCAGCAGAGTATACCGTAGAGTGGCAATATATTGCACTGTAGTTCCCTATTTTTTGTCACAACAGAATACCACGGTATTCCACGTTTTGTTAAACACCAACTAACCTCAATAGGTACATAAATAACACGCTGGCGACAGCGTTAATTTTAATCTCAATACCGCCATCCACAGCGATCTTGAACTAAATAGTGCAGTTATTGGATTGCTGTTAGAAGAACTACTAATAAAGCGATAACAAGTCGTTCGAATAACTAAATAAAGTTTTGAGAAAAAAAGTTTCAGGCAGCACGTGATCGGCAAATGCCCTATCACGCCGTAGAGCAGAACAAACCAATGAGCGGCAGGTTTGCATATAAGCCGAAAATACCCAGAAGATCGAGAAATGGTATTTGGAATCCCCGAGACGCTGGATAAACAGGAGCAGGGAGGCCGACCCGATGTGAAAAGGTAAGAAGCCTGGGTCCCCGTGAGGTCGGATAGATAATCCGCTGTCAGTCAGGATACTTTGTCCTGACTTAAGTAATTTAATACGAATCCAGACGCACGTGCAATCTTGAGTATGTCGTCCGGTTGACTGGCTGAGTTAGATAAAAGTTATATTTAAAAAGCCATCAATATACCACTTATATAGACGTATTAATCCCTATGGCAGTCAGCATTTTAGCAACCATACACTGACCCCATACAGACGAATTTGAATTGCACATGAGAAATATGGCCACTAAATAGTGCAATTTTAAAAGTATCTTTATAAACAATTAAAATAGATGTGGAGACTAAAAGCACGCTCTCTTTCAACAGATATCGGTGAAAACGAGGGAGGTCTTTCCCCCTATGAGACAGTGCTAACACGAGTAACCAATATAATAATAATAATATTAATAATCCACATTTGTAAAGCGCACAATCACCCGTAAGGGTCTCTAGGCGCTGGGGGCCGTCGGGAAGATTAAGCAAGCTATTGCCCAGAGTCACATGGTGCTGGGCTAACCTGCCGCCGGAACCGGGGATCGAACCCTGATCCCCAGATTCCAGCGTCAGTCGCCCTGGCCGCGGCGCCACACCTCTCCCAAGAAAAGTTCCGTGACTGCATTGATTTGCCACATAATGAAACATGGTAAGTAGAAATAAGAGTGAGGTAGAGACTTAAGATGTATCAAAGGTAGAGATATAGTGGACTTCCCTATATCGCTTTCTCTTTTCCTTTCTACTCCAGATACTCCCATTGAGATACTAATCTGATATCGGTGGCTCCTGTTTAACCAGTTTGAATCAGTCACACAATAAAGAAAGGTATTGCCTTCCGTTTTGTTAAGACTTCCAGAAAAGACTGCACTAGTGATAATACAGTATAGTCCTTATTGATACCCTGGCAATTTTTGTAATATTTTCAGATTGTTTTATCATCAAGACTAGCCAAAAATTTAAGAATTTGGCTTTGTTCCGCTGTACTCCATCCAGGACACCGTCCTAGCGCAACACTAAGATAATCATTGATCTTAGACATTGAGGTAAGCAAGCTCTCACTCTACAGAGAGTATGTTGGAGACATATCGGCCCCACATAAAGTGGACAAGTCACTTTTGATAAATACAACCCCATTGTCCCTTTTTCATGATACCAATAATAAATACCTCTCCTGATTCTGATCAAGTGCCCAGTAATTATGCTCCTTTACAATGTTTAAGTCTGAATAAAACATTAACAGAAAAATATAATTTATAGGGATGTGAAAGTTAGAGTGTTTAAAAATGACGTGCTGTGGAACTGTACAAATAGTAATTGTTTGTTTCCTTAACAGAAACTGTCCTGAAGAAGGTTTTAAATATATTACCGAAACGCCGCGTCGACACCTGTTCCTCATGAACATTTTATGAATTGTTACATACTGTGTTTTTATAATATTATGTACTGTGTATGATTATTATATTGCATTTATTTGTTTTTTTAAAATGGATTATGAAACTACTGATTAAAAATATATATGCTATAAACGTACAGATATCTCGTTTTTCCACTGTTGCTTCTCCCTTTAGCAAATATGATAATGTTGTTTGTACCAATATGACACTGTGATTTGGGGTATACTGGGTGTTACTAGTAGCTTGCACCTATTGGCACCGTGCATTCAGAGGTTGTTTTCTTGTGAGATTGGTATCACTGATAAAGGACAGGCAATTTATGGGTAGTTGTGATAACTGGATACCATTTGTTGTGGCTCCCCGTAGGACCTCCTGTTCTTTTTTCAATTCTTCTCCCCTGGTCCCTGAACGTAACCAGTAGGGGGCCTCCTTGATTTTTACCATTTCATTCTACCACACCCAAATACTAGGTTCTGAACTTCTTCCACATGGAAGCACAGGAAATTAGTTTTAAAATGTTTAGGCATCCTAACAGTAAATTTAAACCGGCCACACATTCAAAGGAAAAATCAGAGACCATATATTGTTTATACACGGGGTGTCCAACCTGGGTTAGGGACTGCTACATTCATGTCAGATTTTTAGGCTAACCACTAACTCCATCAAAAATAAATTCCACTTCAATCCACTCTATGAATATACAAATGCAAAGACTCTATTTTTAGAAGTTGCAAAAAGATTGATTTACAGTTTTCATCAGTGATGGAGGAATTTTACCATGAACCTCAACCCAAATTACCCATTTTTGACTTTATGGTATTAGTCTGCCTAAAGTTTAAGTTTGTTTATGCTGTACTTCTGAAAGATAGAATGCCATTATGAGAGGCCTAGAGCTTTAGACAAGTGCCGGATGATTTAAGCCTCTCTCAAGAGGTCCTTTACCTGATTGCTCCCTGTTTGTTCATGCATTAAATTATTATCATGTTATTTATTTGAATTACACTTAATCAAGAAGGACAAATGATGGACGGAATACAAAACAATGCAAACATTCACCCGCCAGTCACAGAGATTTGGTTTAATCCATTGTTGTTTTACTCATCATGCCACCCCAGTTTGGACCCAGCCATATGCAAATCAGACTTGACCCTGCTCCTCATGGTAACAGTCCAGCTCGAACTGCCAAGCCATGTCCTCCATGGACTGGAAACAAGCTTCCTGGGACTAGTATCATCCCTCATCAGCCAGGCTAGCTTGACTCCTGTGGTGCAGTGAGAATGGGACCCATGTCTGGGCATACTATCCCAGTTAGGGCCACAATATTAAAAAGAACAAATGATGGGTAGAATGCGGAATGCTGAACAATGCAAATATTCACCACCAGTCATAAAGATCTAGGTTAATCCATCTTTTTTTTGCTCACCAAGCCACTCCAGTTGGACCCAGCCATATGCAAATCAGTCTTGACCCTGCTGCACATTCCAAGCCAGGTCGGATCTGAAACAAGCATCCTGGGACCAGCTTAGAGGTATCACCCCCTCATCAGCCAAGCTAGCTTGAATCCAGTGGCACGGTGAGCACAGGACCCACGTCTGCGCATACCCTTCCCACTTAGGGTGAGAATTCAAGGGTCAAGACCGATTTGCATATGGCATACTGGAATGGTATGATGAGCAAACAAACAATGGATTTAGGCCCCGATCTCGTGAATGTTTGACATTGTTCAGTATTCCGTCCATCAATCGTTCTTTTTGCAATTGTCACCCCCGAATGAGACAGGTATGCCCAGAAGTGGGTCCCATGCTCACCATGCCACTGGAGTCAAGCTAGCCTGACTGATGAGGTGAAACCCTGAAACCGGTCCTAGGATGCTCGTTTCCAGTCCAGGGCTGACCTGGCCTGGCAATTTGGGCTGAACCGTCCCCATGGGGAGCAGGGTCAAGACATATTTGCATATGGCTGAGTCCAAGCATGGTAAGCACAAAAACTATGAATTTAGGTCCCGATCTCTGTAGTAGAGGTGAATGTTTGACATTATTCAGCATTTCATCCATCAATTCTTCTTTTTGAAATTGTCACCCCAGTGGGATGGTCATGCTTAGACGTGGGTCCTGTGCTCACCAGGCCACTGGAATCAAGGTAACTTGGCTGATGAGGGGTGATACCCCAAAACTAGTCCTAGGATGCTTGTTTCCAGTCCAGGGAGGACCTGTCTTGGCAGTTTGGGCTGGACTGTTCCCATGGGGAGCAGGATCAAGCCTGGTTTGCATATGGCTCGGTCCAAACTGTAATAGCATGGTGATCAAAAAATGATAGATTTAGGCCCAGATCTCTGTACTGGAGGTGAATTTTTGACATTGTTCAGCATTCCATCCATCAATTGTTCTTTTTGCATTTGCACTTAACCATCATTCAAATGCTGGTAAACACATTTGAGTAGGATTTGAACTGCACCAAATTAAAGCACGTTTACATGAGACAGTGCCTTCTGCGCCCATGCTACCTTATCTTAATTTGAGCAAAGTGAATTCCTAATCAAATAATGAGGCATACATGACTATGGACCGACACAGAACAAGTTGCAGACATGGAACGTGATTCATCATGATCATATCCCTTGTCCACCTCGATAAGTATTGGAAGAATGCCACATACAGATCCAATGTGTCATCCTAGTGCCCTGAGCCCAGACTCTACAGGTTTTTCAGGCATTCCTGCAGAAGTCTAATAAAGCACTAGTTTTGGTCATATTATAACGCCAGGTGCGGCAGACTCGAATAGGAATGAGAACTGCCAAAAAAGTTGCCTGAAACTTTGAATTAAAATAGCATTGCTTTCTATTTATAGTCAGCTATATTTTACTCTTCCTTTGCTGGAATATGTACTTCACTCCGAAACTGCGACATTTGTCCTGGGGGAAGTGTTGACTTGAGGAATTTAATTGAGATCCACGTATTATGAGATACATTTTCAGCTAAAAATCCTGTTGCAGCCTGCTTCAGTGGCAAAAAACACTGGCGTCTAAAGTATTGATGTTGAACAATCAGTTCGGGAATCTTCGACACTCCTGGTTCTCTAAACATTTTGGCACTCACCAGTGATCTAGATCAGAGGGAAAATGTGCTGATTGCTTATAGCTCTGTATTATGGCATCCAGACCCCTGTGGGGATAAAAGGCAGTCTGATAAAGCGGTGAGATGGGCACAGCATCTTACACAGGCCCTTGTGGGCACTACACCAACACCATTCAGGGCTCTTAGTCGTTCCCTGTGTTTCAACGTTTTTTAGGAAATTTTTCAAATTTAGGACCAACAACAGCTAAGACTGAACCTCTTAGCGGCAGGAGGAAGGGGTGGAAGCCAAGGGGCAGTTGATTTTAGACCAAAGAGTTTAGGGTAAACCCACATGGAGTAATCATCTCTTATAAATGTATTGTTGCCATATAAAAAGCATTTGTAAATATTATACAGACATTTAACACTGCCCATATCATCCAGTCGGTACGCGTGAATGTTTCACACACACAGCTGTGACATGGTCTTGTAACTAAAAGTCTGCAATGAATTGGAATTCGGGAATCGGTTCTGGTCTAACTCTGCTTACTGCAGAGTTTAAGTGAAACCAAGTACACTTTTGGCATAGTGACTATATCAACAATGAGTTTTTTAAAGTAAACAAAAGGTCCTGAGCATAAAGGAATAAGTACAAGACAATGTTATATAGACCACAATAGGTAACTATATACTTCAGTCCCTAGTCCAGCCGGACAGGGAATTTAATAATCAAACAAATCATTCAGGGTAAGAATACATATTAGCAACAGTATTAGTTACAGTAGGGCACAGTCCTGTACCGTACAAGGGAAGCGAAAGTGAGAGAGTAGTACAGTGAAGAAATATCAGGCAAACAAGGTGAGCTATCAGGCCACTGCTTTGAATCAGAATTAACGGTACAGGACTGTGCCCTACTGTAACTAATACTGTTGCTAATATGTATTCTTACCCTGAATGATTTGTTTGATTATTAAATTCCCTGTCCGGCTGGACTAGGGACTGAAGTATATAGTTACCTATTGTGGTCTATATAACATTGTCTTGTACTTATTCCTTTATGCTCAGGACCTTTTGTTTACTTTAAAATACTTGATACCCATGGTCCCTAGCTACCCATTGGGTGCCCCTTGTCTTTTCAAATGATATATCAACAATGAGGTCACGTAAAATTTGAGAGACCAGACTAATTATTTTCTACATCCTCGAAAGATGATGGATATTTTTTTCCTATATGAGCAGCTTGCATGAATACGAAGTGATCGTTCATGTAGGAATGCTTTCCTAATTTTCATGTTCGGTGCCGGTGTTTTGTAGATCAAGTCTAACAGACGTAAAATTCAGGAAGCTAGGTCAGAGTGTCAAAAATAACGATTTTAGTTTGTCCATGATTTCTTAAATGTCCATGCTGTATAAAAAAAACAACTTGGATACGCCTTAAAAAAAACAGGAAAGCAAAAAAGAAACCATGAATAAAGACCATATTGTGGTATTCCGTAATCCATAGAAACTGTAACACAGAAAGAAGCATAGTGCAGTGATTTGTACTTTAAATTATGCTGTCCCAGTCACAGGCAGCTTGACTTAGAAACTATAAAAAAGTGTTGCATATAAATCTACATAATGAAAAGGACTATCTATACGTGTGTACTATCGTCTGAGTTTCAATCAAAAGAACTACCTACGGTGACAAAAGCCCTCGTTTAACAACTGTCTTCTAACAACTTACCGCTAGATGGCAGACAGTTAATGGAAAACTCTTAAATGCACTTGCGAAAGGGGAAACAGTTCTCAATATACGAATGCTAATGGAAACATTGTAAATATTCGAGGGAATCCTTGTGGGATGGGTATTACCGTTACAGGAGGTTATATTGTGATCCAGTGAAAGGGATGTAGACGAATGCCTGGGTTACTTAATTTTAATCTTCATTACTCCAGTTCGGTTTTTCTCGTCCCTGAATTTACGTTCAGATTGATGCCGACACCTCTTTTTTACCAAAAATAAAGTTGCGATGCACTTGACGCCTTTCCCGCTGTAATATGCAGTGGCGGCTGGTGACATTTGAAAGTGGTAGGGCGTAAAAGTTTTGTATGCGTGCCCGAAGGCGAGTGAGTGTAGCGAGCGACTCCAGCCACCATATGGTGGGGTTCGGGGAAATTCCGGGTGGGGTAAAAGAGCAGGCAAATGGTGCATTTAAGCAAATTTAAGGAAGCAAGAGAGTTGATAAAGCAATTGTGAAAGTGTAGTTATGAAATAAATAAAGAGATTTCGTATGATAATGGTGTAGGTAGCTTAAAAAAGCACGCACCTTTAATTCCAGCCACACGCACATCATGTTTTTCCACTTAAACAAGCCTGATTTACTTTCAAGATGCCAGCGCGTTCCCTTGTGTGCAAGGAATGGGTTCTCTTTCCCACTCATAGAATATAGATAGCATCAGTCTAATAGGGAGTGGTGGGTGAGAGGAGAGAGAATGTAGATCCAGCAAAGGGGAGCTGGGTGGACTGAGACTTAGAAAGGTAGAGGGATGTGGGTGAAAGGAGAGTGTGTGCAGAGAAAGGAATGGGGAGCTGGGTGGACAGAGAGAAAGGTAGAGGGAGTGTTGGGAGAGAGGAGAGGGTAGAGAAAGAAAAGGGGAAGCTGGGGCAGAGACTAGAGATAGAAATGTAGAGGGAGAGGTGAGAGAGAAGAGGGGAAGGGGGAGGTGGTCGATAAGAGGAGTGAGAGGGAGAGAAATAAGGAGGGAAGTGGTAGAATTACCGAAGGCAGGGGAAGGAGTTGGTGACAAGCATAGAAGGGAAAGAGGATGAAAGGAGGAAACTTGGTGGGAAAGAGGAATGGAGAGAAGTGGAGTGTGAGTGTCAGAGAGAGGACAGAAAGGAAAGGTGGAGTGGTGAGTGGGGCAGTGAGGAGAGAGACAGGAGGAGTTGTGGGTGTGAGGAGAGAGAGGGGGAGAGAAAGGAAAAGGGTTGTGGTGGGTGAGAGAACCAGGAAAGGCAGATGTGGTGGCTGAGAGGCAGAGAGGCAAGAAGGAAAGGGGGAGTAGTGGTTGAGAGACAGGAATGAAAGGTAGAGGTATTGGGACGAAACGTAGAGAGGGAGTGGAAGGAAGGACGGGTGAAAAAGAGGAAGGAAAGGAAGGTGGTGGTGGGTGAGTCTTGTGAGAACATCTCTTCGCGGAACCAACGTGTTCCTTCGGAAGTAATCTGTGTGGTAACAATATTCTGCTCTGGTTTTCATCTCGTCCCATGAGGAGCGGTAAGACTCTTGTTCAGAAAAGAGCCCCAAAGCTGCCCCCACCCCCCTTCTCAGCACCTTCACAACAGCCTTGTTGGAGTCTTGTTTTCGGGTCTCGTCCTTTTTGTGCTTGTAGAATAAAATCTGGGATGTGGATGGGTGGGGTAGGGTGTACTGTGTGGAGAATTTGAAGTAATTGAAAATCTGAATCAGTGGTGTCACTTGTGGATGCCGAGTGATCTATTTCCATGACGAAATGTGCACACTCTTAAAGCCCCCCCCCCACAAAAACACACTGATCCTTCCTTTGTGATCGGGATCAGATTGTGTGACAACCTCTCTCTTGTGAACCGCCCCCACAGTCTCTTGGGGACAGACCCGGTGAACAAGGGAAATCATTTAAAGAGGCATACTCATTGAATTTTGATGTAACGAGCGACTTTGTCACTTTGATTTACATTGAACTCATGCCCAGTCTTCTTCGTGCAGCGCCGCAAGGCGCTAAGAGAGGTCCTGTCCTGGGCGTACTGCTCATTGTTACAAGGCAAACAGCGGCCCAAGGTGTTTAATAAATTAGCACCAAAACTCAATCCACTTCAAATGACGCGCTTGCTTGGGGATACTGTAAGTGTAAGCCAGCTCAGTGGGTTAATAGCGGGCTCATCAACTGTATTGTCGTGCTTAGCAGGCTGTTTCAGGATCGCTTATATTTACCACTATTTTTTTATTCCTCTCCTAAAATAACTCGCATTGAGCTTCAGTTACTGCAGTTTTATAAAGCGCGTTTCATTACAAAGACGCATATATATTGCAGTTTCACCCTGGAGATGTGAACATCTGTTGGTTGCTGTCATTCACAATCACAGGTGCACGCCACACAAAAGACCACGACACTCAGAAGGGATGCAATGCAAAGCATGGGCGAATTTTGCGAATTCGTGATTCGCAAATTTGCGGATTTGCGAATTCGCGATCCACAAAATCCGCGAATTTGTGCGAATTTTTATATTTTTGCGTGTTCGCGGGGCGCTTTGCGTGTTCGTGGGGTGTTTTGGCATGTTCGCGGGGCGCTTTGCGTGTTCGCGGGTTTTATTTTGGGCGAGACTGTGATGCGCCCTCTGGTTCATCACGGCCACCCTCTCGTTTTTTATGCCCTTCTGCCCTCTGTACCACTTGTTTTTGTGCCTTTCTGCCCTCTGCCCCACTCGTGTTTGTGCCCTTTTGCCCTCTGCCCCACTCGTTTTTGTGCTCTTCTGCCCTCTGCCCAACTCGTTTTTGTGGTCTTCTGCCCTCTGCGCCACTCGTTTCTGCCCTCTGTCCCACTCGTTTTTGTGGTCTTCTGCCCTCTGCCCCACTCGTTTCTGCCCTCTGTCCCACTCGTTTTTGTGCTCTTCTGCCCAACTCATTTTTGTGGTCTTCTGCCCTCTGCCCCACTCGTTTCTGTCCTCTGTCCCACTCGTTTTTGTGCTCTTCTGCCCTCTGCCCAACTCGTTTTTGTGGTCTTCTGCCCTCTGCCCCACTCGTTTCTGCCCTCTGTCCCACTCGTTTTTGTGCTCTTTTGCCCTCTGCCCCACTGGTTTCTGCCCTCTGTCCCACTGGTTTTTGTGCTCTTCTGCCCTCTGCCCAACTCGTTTTTGTGGTCTTCTGCCCTCTGCCCCACTCGTTTCTGCCCTCTGTCCCACTGGTTTTTGTGCTCTTCTGCCCTCTGCCCAACTCGTTTTTGTGGTCTTCTGCCCTCTGCCCCACTCGTTTCTGCCCTCTGTCCCACTGGTTTTTGTGCTCTTCTGCCCTCTGCCCAACTCGTTTTTGTGGTCTTCTGCCCTCTGCCCCACTCGTTACTGCCCTCTGTCCCACTCGTTTTTGTGCTCTTCTGCACTCTGCCCAACTCGTTTTTGTGGTCTTCTGCCCTCTGCCCCACTCGTTCTGCCCTCTGTCCCACTCGTTTTTGTGGTCTTCTGCCCTCTGCCCCACTCGTTTCTGCCCTCTGTCCCACTCGTTTTTGTGCTCTTCTGCCCTCTGCCCAACTCGTTTTTGTGGTCTTCTGCTCTCTGCCCCACTCGTTTCTGCCCTCTGTCTCACTCGTTTTTGTGCTCTTCTGCCCTCTGCCCAACTCGTTTTTGTGGTCTTTTGCCCTCTGCCCCACTCGTGTTTGTGCCCTCTGTCCCACTCGTTTTTGTGCTCTTCTGCCCTCTGCCCAACTCGTTTTTGTGGTCTTCTGCCCTCTGCCCCACTCATTTCTGCCCTCTGTCCCACTCGTTTTTTTGTGTTCTTCTGCCCTCTGCCCAACTCGTTTTTGTGGTCTTCTGCCCTCTGCCCCACTCGTTTCTGTGCCCTTCTGCCCTCTGCCCCACTCGTTTTTTGTCCCCTTCTTCCTTCGGTCCCACTTTGTGCCCTTCTGCCCTCAGCCCCACTTACAATGGCGCCGGCAAGCTGCCAGAGCCATTCTAAAATAGCTACAAAGTCAGCTTCAACAGGAAGCACTAATAGAGAAAGTAAAGCAGGTGCTCGAGTTGAAGGTCAAATTAAGTTACGCAATCATTAATCACCCCGAGTTTGGGGTGATTAATGATTGTGTAACTGAATTTGAGCTTTAGCTCCAGCACCTGCTTTACTTTATCTATTAGTGCTTCCTGTTGAAGCTGACTTTTGTACCTATTTTAGAATGGCTCTGGCAGCTTGCTGGCAGCTTGCTGGCGCCATTCTAAAATAGTTACAAAAGTCAGCTTCAACTTTTGACCCAATCCGTTCCGCTCGCGGATTTTGCGGGGAATTCGCGAATCTCGGGGATTGCGAATTTGCCAAAAATCCACAAAATCCGCGAGCGGAACGGATTTTCCGCCCATACTTAGATGCATTTATCCGAAATTCAAATTTGATTCACCCGGAAGACTGAAGAAACAGGCAAAGCCGGGTCGCAGCTTGTGCCCTCCCCCACGCGGGCTAGCATTTCCAGTCCAACAGGTGCATGAAGTTTGAGCACCAGGGGAGAAACCAGGCCTGAAGACTGCTAAATTTGGTGTGCTAATACAGTAAACCTCCCAGCCCAACTATCCTATTCCCTGTGCTCTGTATTTACGTAGCCTCGCCCTGCCGGCTGAGATGCTACGATGTCTACTTCTACTTGCGGAGTGAAAGCAGAGGGGTGTTAAAATTAAAACAAAACTTCTTACCTGACCGCCCTGGGACGCATTACAAATAGATGTCATTCTCACTCCGACCCCTGGGCTGGCGTACACTTAAGAATAAACCGGTTTCGCTGAGCACAGACAGGGGACACTGTCCAGAGTCCTACAGTGAATTTACTGTTCAGAGTGCAGGTTCAAATTTACCCCACCGCCGGCGCCTACGTCTCAGCCAATCCAGACGCTGCTCCAGCAGCAGCGCCAGGATTGGCATCAGTAGTAGTTGCCATGTTCTGCTTAGGGCTTAACAATTTCTGCTACCAGCCCGAACATGTGCAATAGGCTGTTCATTAGAAGAGCGGCATGGACCAACCCTCGCTCTTCTAATAAGCAGCGCCTAGTGCGCATGTTCGGGGTTGTAGCAAAATTCTGAAACCCTAAACAGAACATGCGCACTTTTGCTGTGCGCTCTGCCGACCACCTGATACGATGTACTTGCACTGAAGTCCTGCTGACCCGCCCCCTTCTGAGCCAACTGCCACAGGGGGCCCAGGATTGTAATTTGCAAATTGCAAATGTGAGTGAGACTGATGGCAACAGCACGCACTGCACACTTGTTACTCGACTCGTGCCTCAAATTAATTAGTGGGGCAACACCCAAGTGCCGTAATGGACGCACCGCCCCTGGTAATATGCCACACAGCACCTTCCACCACGGACTCAAGCACGATGACAAAATGTCTGTCGTCATCGAACCGCTTAATATATGAGCTGGGGGACATGATCCTGGGCTCTGCATGAGAGGATAGTAAATGTGTGTATTTTGTTTTATATTTGTGCATTCCAATCACCATACTAGCAACTAGGCAGTGAATTCCTTGTGCACTCTCAAGACGTCTTCCAGTATAGAGGGACGTCTTTGAGTAATGTACGTATGCTCCTCATCTGAGGCATGTTCTGTTATGAGTGTTTGCAAAGCTCACTTTTATCACCCCGGGGGTACCCAAGCGCTGAGCAGGAGTGCGAGCCTAGCCTTGTCTTTGGTAGGTGGGCTAATCAAAAATCCAGGTCTTCAGTTTCTTGCAGAATTCAAGAAGAGAGGAGGAGGTTCTGATGTGATGTGGGACCCTGTTCCTCACTTTAGGAGAACACCCATCCTCTTGATCTGGTCCTGTGTATGCAAAGAATATGTGTGAGTAGGAGTCATGCAGAGAAGAGGTACCTGAGTAGATGCTGGAAGAAGATGAGACTGTTCAGGTAGGTGGGCCTAAGTTGGGTAGTGCCTTGAATGTGTGTGAGGAGTTGGAAATGAAGGCGCTTGTGTATCGGGAGCCAATGGTTCTCCCTGAGATGTGGTGTGATGTGTATTCTGTGTGGGAGGATGAGGATGAGTCTGACTGCCAAGTTCTGGATGGTTTGTAGTTAATTATCTAGTGAGTTGCTTAGTGATTTGGCATTGATGGTATTTGTGTAGTCCAATTTGCTGGAGACTAGGGTGAGATATCATTCTTTTAGTATTGCTTGGTAGCCATTTAAAGATCTTTCTCAGCATCTTCAGGGTGTGGGAGCAGGATGCAGTTACTGTGTTGACTTGTGCAGTCATGCCCAGTTTCTATCAATAATTATTCGGAAGTTCCTGGCATGGGTGCTGGGTGTGGGTCCGAGTTTGGCCAGCCACCAGTTGGAGTATCTGGGTGAAATGTTTTTTCCAAAGATCACTACTTCTGTCTTGTTGGAGTTGAGCTCGAGACAGCTGGCTTTCACACAGTTAGCAACTTCGGTCATGCATGGGGTGATCTTGTTTCTTGTTGGGGGTCTTATCCGAGAGGGCAAGTATGAGTTTTATTGAAGCGAAGCACGTGTTCTGATCTCATTTGTCAACAGGTCATCCAAAAAAAAGGCCAACCCCAAAATGTGATATATGAATACAAAGACTTACTATGATGGCCCTAACACAATCAAGAGCTTAAGTAAACATCATGGTAACATATCTGCCAAGTTTCTCAGGTTCATGCGTGACAAGTTAGGTCAATCCAGTTTTTTTTCTTAGAAGTCTAGAACTTTTACCTTTTGGTTTTAGACAGGGTAGAATATTACTACACTTCTCTGAATTCTAAGAAAAGACCCAGACTGGGATCAGTGACACTGAAGCCACACTGTGCTGAAAACCTGTGGTCACTCATACAGTGCTTCTTTAGGCCTTAAGCTGCCACAATCACACTATGCCCCTATGCCCCTGACCTGGACACTCCTGAGGTTTCCCCGGGAGCACAGCCTAATACCTAAAAACTCGATCTTTTTAAAAATTTGTGGTTACTTGTTTGTTTTTAATTCCTTCCCACCCCTACCTGTTTCTGGGGCTTTGTTCCTTTTCCTGACCCCTGCGCAGCTGATGTGAACGCTGCTGCGGGTACAGGCTCTCCCCACTTGCTGCCATCAGCGAGCCTCCCCTCTGGCCACGCCCACCTGTACGAGGCCACGCCCACTCGCCTTCTTAACCGGAGCTGACTACGAGCTCTGCCCCTGACCTGGACACTCCTGAGGCTTCCCCGGAAGCACAGCCTAATACCTAAAAACTCGATCTTTTTAAAAATTTGTGGTTACTTGTTTGTTTTTAATTCCTGCCCACTCCTACCTGTTTCTGGGGCTTTGTTCCTTTTCCTGACCCCTGCGCAGCTGATGTGAACGCTGCTGCGGGTACAGGCTCTCCCCACTTGCCGCCATCAGCGAGCCTCCCCTCTGGCCACGCCCACCTGTACGAGGCCACGCCCACTCGCCTTCTTAACCGGAGCTGAGTACGAGCTCTGCCCCTGACCTGGACACTCCTGAGGCTTCCCCGGGAGCACAGCCTAATACCTAAAAACTCGATCTTTTTAAAAATGTGTGGTTACTTGTTTGTTTTTAATTCCTGCCCACCCCTACCTGTTTCTGGGGCTTTGTTCCTTTTCCTGACCCCTGCGCAGCTGATGTGAACGCTGCTGCGGGTACAGGCTCTCCCCACTTGCCGCCATCAGCGAGCCTCCCCTCTGGCCACGCCCACCTGTACGAGGCCACGCCCACTCGGCTTCTTAACCGGAGCCGACTACGAGCTCTGCCCCTGACCTGGACACTCCTGAGGCTTCCCCGGGATCACAGCCTAATACCTAAAAACTCGATATTTTTAAAGATTTGTGGTTACTTGTTTGTTTTTAATTCCTGCCCACCCCCTACCTGTTTCTGGGGCTTTGTTCCTTTTCCTGACCCCTGCGCAGCTGATGTGAACGCTGCTGCGGGTACAGGCTCTCCCCACTTGCCGCCATCAGCGAGCCTCCCCTCTGGCCACGCCCACCTGTACGAGGCCACGCCCTGAACATCGTCACAAAAACATGTGCTTTCCTCGTACGCGCAGCGGACGGGCGCAGCGGGCGTGCCGTTTGCGCGCCGAAGGCGCACCTAAGGCAAGCCCGTCTGCGCCCGTCCGCGACGGGCCGGGACCAGGGGCCACAGACCCTGCCCATCCTCAGGTCTACTCTTCAGCCCAACTCTCTGCACATTCTGCCGCCTTTCCTCCTTCCCCCTCCCTGTTGCAACACCTCGATTCCTTTGGTATTCTTGCACCCCACCCTCATTGTTCTCTCCCACTCACTCACTGCTCTACCCTTCCTTCCTCTGATCCACTGCTCGCCTCTTGTTCTTCACTTGCCCCTCTTGCAGCTGCCGCTTGTTTGCTTAACACCCGTTCTGCAGTCAAGCATCAGATGGAACTCTTCAATCTCTTGAACACAGACTCTCTAGACTATTTATTTCTTACCGAAACCTGGTTTTCCTCTGACTCTCTTCCGGATCTTCTGGCCATTCTCCCTGATACCTATTATGCTCTCCGAGCTGATCGCCCGGCTGGTAAGGCGGGGGGGTGGGGTGGCGATGATCATCCGCTCCACCTTGAAATTTCAACTCTTTGCTCACCCCCCCATACCTAGCGTGGACTATCTGGTGGCGCGATCTCTCAATCTTTCCGCTCCTCTTACTGTCGTCCTCATGTATCGTCCTCCCCAAGCCATGCCTTCATTTGTCGCCGCTTTGCAGGATCTCCTGGCCACCCTGGCGGTTAACAATTCCTCGGTTGTTCTGCTTGGTGATTTTAACTACTGGCCAGGCGACCCGAGGGAAGATCTTTCTTCTAAAGACTTTTCTGCTACTCTTCAGTGTCTAAACTTCTTGTCCCACATCTCGGCCCCACCCATGTCCAGTTTCACATCCTGGACCAAATCTGGTCATTGCGTCAAGATATTTCACCCCCTTCTATACTCCCTTGCATTTGGTCTGATCATTTCATTATTTCATTTTCTATTTTCTCGGTCTCGACTGACAAGCTGCCCCTACCCAAAAACATACGAGTTCGTAGTTGGAACCAAACGGACCTTAACTCTCTCTCGATCTCCCTGGCCTCCTCAGTGCCTGATCTTACTGACCTCTCTTTGGATTCGCAGTCAGAAGCCATTAGCACCTGGCTCTCCTCCTCCTGCGACCAGGTCGCCCCGCTCAAGAAGGTCAAATCCGTCCGCCCCTACGACGCTCATAAATGGTTCACCATGGAGCTTAAAGACCTCAAACTCGACCTTAGGCGATCGGAACGCCATTGGAGACGACACTATTGTCCCACTCTCCGTGCGAAATATAGACTTCTCCTCAACGATTACAAAAAAGCGATCCTTGCGGCCAAAACTAAATATTTCACCGAGAGAGTTGCCCTTTCCGCCAATAAACCCCGAGAAATTTTCTCCCTGGTCCACAACCTTGCCACCTCTGACCGCACCAGCACTAGTCTCGTTCCATCTCAGACCCTCTGCTCTTCACTCAATGATTACTTTATTGACAAGATTGCCAACATAAAGGCCAATATTCCCATGGTGCATCAATCTGGTGTCTCCTGTCCCCTCCTTCTACCCTCCTCCTCTCTGGATCACTTTCCCCCCATTTCCATGGACCGTTTCCTCAATCTGCTCACAAAAATCAAGTCCGGTTCTCCGGTGGACTGTGCTCCGGCACGGATTCTCAAAACTCTTTTCTCCAGTTGCCCTGCTCCTCCTCTCGCCCTTCTCAATGCCTCCTTGGCTCTGGGTTCTGTTCCCTCCTCCTTTAAAACCGCCATAGTTTTACATATTCTTAAAAAACCTGGTCTTGACCCCTCTCTTCTCTCTAATTTCAGGCCTATCTCTCTTCTTCCTTACCTGGGCAAGATCCTTGAAAGCTACGTTACATCTTGTCTGTCCACTTATGTCGAGGAGAACCACCTTTTGGCCTCCCATCAGGCGGGTTTTCGCCCAGGACACTCCACGGAGACAGTGGTTATCGCGGTCCTGGACGAACTTAAGGGGAAAGCTGACATCAATCTTCCGCAAGCCCTGGTCCTCCTCGATTTGTCCGCTGCGTTTGACACGGTCGATCACTCCATCCTTCTCGACCGTGTCAGCGCAGCGGGCGTTCGGGTCGCAGCCTTTTCTTGGTTGGCGTCCTTTCTCCAAGGCAGATCCCAAGCGGTCCACCTCTCGGGATACTCCGCTCCCCCCGCTTGGTCTCCTGTGGGGTCCCCCAAGGTTCCTCCCTCTCCCCTCTTCTTTTCAATCTTTATATTCACCCTCTTATCATTTCTCTCCGTGAGCTGGGGGTCTCGGTGTACAATTACGCTGACGACCTCCAGCTCGTCTTCGACCTTTCTTCCCCTTCTGACTCTCTTCCCAAGCTCTGTTCTACCTTAGTCTTTATTTCTGAATGGATGAGCATCAACCACTTGAAGCTCAATCCGGACAAGACGGAGCTTGTCCTCACGGGTGGTCCCTTAAATCCATGGTCCTCGGTTCACTGGCCCCCTTCCTTCGCCCCCCCCCCCCCCTTCACCGGTCTCTTCCGTTCGGACCCTGGGCATCAAGGTCAGTCATGACCTAACTATGCATGCCCAAGTCATTTCCGTTGTATCTTCTTGCTTTCTATCCCTTCATCTCATTCAGAAGATCTCCCGGTATTTCTCTGCTGACGCCCTCAAATCCATAGTCATGGCTCTTATTACCTCCCGCCTTGACTATGGGAATGGCCTGTACGTGGGCATACCCGCTTATGAAACCCGCCGTCTCCAGGCCATCCAAAATCAGGCAGCCCGCCTTATTCTTCGTCTCCCCAAATCTTCTCACATTACCCCTGCACTCAAGTCCCTCCATTGGCTCCCAGTGCACCTTAGATCTTTTTTCAAACTGGCCTGCCTGGCATTTCAGGCGCACACTCACTCAGCTCCCCTCTTTATCAGTTCTCTTATCACTCCTTACGCCCCCAGCCGCACTCTCCGCTCCTCCTCTCTGTCCCTTCTGCATGTCCCCCGTTTCCGTAAATCGAGAACGGGGGGCACCCGTTTTTCGGTCCTGGCCCCTCGGTTTTGGAACAGTCTTCCTCTCTTCATTCGTTCCATTCCCATCTATACCCACTTCCGTAAAGCCCTTAAAACATTCCTGTTTTCTCAGGCATTCCCCTGTTAGTTCCCTCGGATCCCCTCGTTGAGTCTGGTCCAGTCCCCAGCGCCAGGAAGCCGCTTGGCGGCAGTGCGCTTTATTAAATTTCTTTTTCATTTCATTTAATTTCATATGCCTTGACCGAAGGACTAAATGGTATATTTATGAAAAAGGGGAGAGATTTAGCATTGTTCTCCCCT
Source organism: Lissotriton helveticus (assembly GCF_964261635.1). Taxonomy (NCBI): domain Eukaryota; kingdom Metazoa; phylum Chordata; class Amphibia; order Caudata; family Salamandridae; genus Lissotriton; species Lissotriton helveticus. The sequence continues at coordinate 591,818,749 of NC_136067.1, read as the reverse complement.
CCTTCAAGAGGATGAGACACTCCCACCCAGCAGACAGTAAAAACTTCATTTTCTCTGGTAACTTTATTGATCCACAGTATACTGATCTCAGTAAAGATCCAATTTATTGAACTAGGAATTGCAGTACCAACATCCCCTGACAGGTCTCCTTCCACTCCTCTCCTTGCTACTCGCCCCCGGAATCTCACATTCCATCGCAAGAACCAACAAGCACTTTACCACCAAGAACATTCCAATCCCTCTACATTCTAACACATCCCCCTGCCTCAAAAACCCCCAAAACTATTATACATATTAAAACTCATTACAACATATACAGTTCATTACAGTTGCAAACCAGGTTAATGGTAAATAGGTAAAGCAATTACTATAATACATTGTAAACAGAATTACCATATTTCTTATGCGAGCTGTAAAATATCATTTCTAACAGTTGCTATCTTAACTCGCACAACATAACTAATGAAATGATTGCAACCACAAACAAAATTTTCAAATAATTTTGGCGTACATTTTGAATGAACTCTCCTTCTTTGTAAACCCATTTTTTCACACTGAGTTGGCATATCACTATCACTAAGTTTGACATTTCCCTTAAGATACTTACATACACTGGAGAGGCATAGAGTAGAGTGGACTGGTGTAGTGTACATTGGCGTAGAGTGTTGCAGAGTATATTGGTGTAAAGTGCAGTGGAATTGAGTGCAGTGGTATGGAATGCTGCAGCATACAATGGAGCATCATAGAATGCAGTGGCATAGATTAGAATGGTGCATAGTAGAGTGCAGTGGTTCAGAGGGGAGTGGCACAAAGTGAGTAGAGTGGCTTAGAGTGCAGTGGTGTAGAGTGCAGTGACAGAGTAGAATGGTGCAGAGTGGAGTGGCAGAGTTGAGTGACATGGAGCAGTGGCATAGAGTGCAGAGTAGAGTCAAGTGGCATAGAGTGCAGTGGCATAGAGTGGTGCAGAGCAGAGTAGCATAGCGTGGTGCTGAGTAGAGTATATTGCCATAGAATGCAGTGGCATAGAGTGCACAGAGTTCAGTGGCAGAGAATGGAGCTGTGTAGAGTGGAGTAGTGCAGTGTAAAGTGCCATAGAGTTCAGTGGCAGAGAGTGCAGTGTCAAGAGTAGTGTCAAGAGTGCAGTGGCGTAGAGTAGAGTGGTGAAGAGAGCAGTGGCATACAGTACAGTGATGGATACAAGAGTTTAGTGCATAGAGTGCAGTGGTAAGAGTGGAGTGGCATAGAGTGCAGTGACAGAGTGCCGTGGTGAAGAGCGGATTGTTTCAGAGTAGAGTGAAGCGGCATAGAGTGGAGTGTTGCAGGGTAGAGCATAGGTGCGTAGAGTGGCACAGAGTGAAATGGCGTAAAGTGTTGTAGAGTGCAGTGGTACAGAGTAGATTAGAGTGGTTTACAGTGGATTGGCATAGAGTGCAGGGGCATAGAGTTGAGTGTTACAGAGTAAAGTGCATTGGAGTAAAGTGTACTGGCATAGAGTGCAGTGGTGTAGAATGCAGTATTGCAGAGTGGTGTAGTGTACAGCTGCGTATGCTTGACTTTGTGCAGAGTAGATTGGTTGGCCTAGACTGGAGTGGTGTAGAGTGCAGTGGTGTGGAGTTCAGTGGTGTAGAGTAGAGTGGCAAAGAGTGCATTGGCATTGAGTAGAGTGGTACAGGGTAGAGTAGAGAGGTGTAGAGTGCAGTGGTGTAGAGTAGAGTGGTGCAGTGGCATGGAGTGCTGTGAAGTGGAGTGGTGCTGAGTAGAGTGCAGTGGTGTGTAGAAGTGCTGAGTAGAGTGGAGTGGCGTAGAGTGGAGTATTCATGGTGTGATAGCACCTATTGTTTCAGGCAACACATTTTCAATTGAAATGACCATTATATTTGCACAGACACACAGTTTTACAAATAAAACTATACAGTGCACAGCTGAAATGTGCAGAAAATGCATCACCTAGGTTTGGGCAAGGGAAGGTACGAATTCAAGCTGGGCAGGCTAAAACAAATAAAGCCAGCAAATAGAAAGCAAGAAAACGTGAGCTACAACCCACAAAGCCAATGGCAAGCAACGGGCAGTATGCATTTCTAGATCAACTTTTTGAACAGCTGCCCTGTCTGGTAGGATGAGACCTAAAAATCGTCAATTGAATATGCCCATCTCATATAACAAGAGAAAAAGGTAGAGAAACATAAAATAAGTCACTCTGAATTAACAGTGTTCAGGGCATTGAACGCTGAAGCAGGCGAAAATAAAGATACCTTTATGCTTCTGGGCAGATATTAAGACTCAATTTTTATTTAAACTTTTTGTGTACAATGCATGTACTTTATTTACTAGAACACATGCAACCCAGTGTACTAGCATGGCCAGCTTGCCATTACAGGTTATGTGTTAGTATATTTGTATCATACAAGTGAGACAACCGTTATTTGTACTTGCAAGTAGACATGTCTCTCTGAGCACACTCACTTGTTCCTCCACTGCTGAATTTGGCTTTGGACTAGGGGTGGGTGGTAAACTCCACTCCGTCAGTGGAGTTCACAGAGTTTTGCCCAAGCGGAGCACGGAGTTCAGCAAAAAAACAGTCTACGCCATGTGGCGGAGTTTATCGCCCATCCATCTGACACCCCAAAGTTTGTTTCTTGCCAGTCACGTAAGCGGCCTCAAGCTCAAAGAGAGTGATGTGTGCGGAGCTGTGCTCCATCCTCCCATTGGCTGAATACGTTCATACTCGAGCAGGACCGCTACTCTCTTTGTGTGCAGCGGCAAGAATGAGGTTGGACCCTCTGATTGGTTGTCACTCTCTTCGCAGGATTAGAAAACTATCTGGTCTGGTGCTGATTGGTGGAGGTTTATCAGCCTTGGTTCCTTGTAGTACATGGGTTTGGCTGCAGCAAATTGCCTGTGCCTGTAGGAGCTTGTGTTCAGGGTGTGGAGGAGTTAGTGCACTGCCACGCATAGAAGAGTCACCTCCGGCCCAGGGTGCAAACTCCGAGACATCCCAGGCCCAGGGTGCGGGCTCAAAGACACTGCACGGCATGTGAGCGTTTACCAGTCATCCCTTGGCTGTTGAGCCCCTGATGACTGTGGATTGCTGGAACTGTTGAGTGTTTTTTTGAAAGATGGGGGCACGGCGTGCCGATGAGGGGTTGTAAGTGAGGAGGGAGTGCATGTGAAGGAGGTGCGAGTGAGGAGAGGGGTGCAAGTGAAGGGGTGGGGTGGCCGGTTGTATTAAATGAAAGGGGCCACAGGACAGGCACATTAGATGGTTGCAAAGAAGGGGGGGTGCCAAATGTATGTAGAGATTGAAGGACATGGGGCGAGGGTCACTGAGTGACACCGTTAAGGGTCTAAGACTGTTTAATGGCAGAAGGTGCAGTGTATAATGTAACAAGTGTACTTCTTACTGCTCTGCTTGAGTGTACTTTGGTGCCCCAACAGATATGGGGTTGTTCGTTGTGTATGAAAGTTTGTTGTGCGCTTTACATTGTACTTCACAGAAGAAAAGTAAATATTCACTTTACAAGGAGGACCCGAGCAAGACAACCATAACAAAAAATATACGTGGTAGGTCAAGAAGCTGGACTACTGGTATTTGCTGATCATTAAAAAATGTTGATAAAGGGGGCGTGGCTGGCAGCCGAACATGGCGGCAGCGTAACGTAGGAGCTCCGTGGACGAGGCGACATCCCCTGTAAATCCGGCACAATAATCCGATTTGAAACACTCCCCGACGAGACTCACCGGGTCTAGGACTGGGCGGTGCCCTGCGGAGCGAATTTTAAAGCCGACGGACACCGGAATCAGCGGCGGCGGCGCCCGGCGAGGTGAGGCCTGTGGGAGGAGACAAACAGCGGACTGTCCTGAGACTGCGACCCGACCGGAAGTGAGGAATCGGCGGGGTCCCGGCGCCGGAAACAGTCGCTGACACCGTAAAACAGGAGTATATCGGCGGCGGAGGGGGCGGCGAACAGACCCAAGCCAGTGGACCCTACACCGGTGAGAACGCTGCCGCGTCTGGAACCGGTGTGGTGTAGAACGGCCGCAACGGAGGTTGCGAACATCTGCTGGGCGGCGGGGGGGTCGCAGCGCACCCGCGTGTGAAGAGGAGTCTGGGCAGAGAGCCTGCAATCGTCGCGCCCGCTGCGCTCGTCCGCTGCGCCTCCGGAACATGCAAATTTTTATGGGACCTGAAGGGGGCGTGGCCTCGGGGTGGGCGTGTCCCTCAATTCAGCGTGGGCTAAGGCGGCTGGCAAGAAGCCCAGGGGCTCTCCCTCTCAGCGCTGGAACCGCTGCTCGGATTGCTTTCAGGCAAAAGGTGCAGGTCAGAGTAATACTTAAAATCAAAACAGTTTTTAAAAGGTAACTGTTTGTGCAAAGTAACGCAGTACTAGCTCCCGGCTGTGCCTCAGGAGGGTGAATGAGTAATCTAACGCGCTCGTAGATCAGCGCGCTTTTAACACAGCTGAAGGGGGCGTGGCCTCGGGTGGGCGTGTCCCTCAATTTAGCGTGGGCTAAGGCGGCTGGCAAGAAGCCCAGGGGCTCTCCCTCTCAGCGCTGGAACCGCTGCTGGGATCGCTTTCAGGCAAAAGGTGCAGGTCAGAGTAATACCTAAAATCAAAACAGTTTTTAAAAGGTAACAGTTTGTGCAAAGTAACGCAGTACTAGCTCCCGGCTGTGCCTCAGGAGGGTGAGTGAGTAATTTAACGCGCTCGTAGATCAGCGCGCTTTTAACACAGCTGAAGGGGGCGTGGCCTCGGGGTGGGCGTGTCCCTCAATTCAGCGTGGGCTAAGGCGGCTGGCAAGAAGCCCAGGGGCTCTCCCTCTCAGCGCTGGAACCGCTGCTGGGATCGCTTTCAGGCAGTACACTGTTAAAGGGAAGGGCTATGCACTCTGCTAAGTTGGGGTGGCGGGCGGTTGAATACCCGTTGAGCAGGGAGGCAGGGAGGGGGGTGGTGGGGAGGGGTTGTTCAAAAGTTGTTGAAGTTCCACGGTTAGGGTCTACATACGTAACAGAACACATTGATGGTCCAGGCCAGGCTAGGGAGAGATACGCCCCGAAAATAACATCCGATAGGCACTATCAAAGCTACACACCACAACATGCAAGACACGCAATCACAAACATCTGAGGGAGGGATGCCGAGATCACAAGTGGTTCCTCTCCGCCTCATGTCATGGAATGTGACAGGGCTGGGAGATAAGATAAAGAGGGGGTTGGTGATGAATGCAATTAGAAGGCAGGGGCCAGCCCTGGTGCTACTCCAGGAAACACACCTCACGGGAAACACGACCAAGGCCCTTGATAGGAAGGGGTACAAAATGGCGGTGCACTCGGAGTTTACTACGGGGTCCAGGGGCACGGGCATATTAGTAAAGAAGTCAACTCCATTCATCACACTAAGCACTAAGACAGACGCGCAGGGTTGCTTCGCAGCACTCCAAGGACAGTGGGAGGGGAAACTCCTGAACGTGGTATCGGTGTATGTTCCTCCGGCACTGCACTCGGTCACACTTCCAGCATTAGGAGAATTCCTGTTGACCCTGCCCGAGGGAGACATCATAATCGGAGGGGACTTTAACGCAGCGATAGATCCCCTCTTGGATAGGTTCCCAACAGTAACCCAAACGGGGGGCCCCTCGCAGATCCAGAGATTCATGACCGCCATGGGACTAGTCGACATATGGCGCTATGCACAACCCGCCACAAAGTAGTATACTTATCACTCTACAGTGCACAATAGCTTATCACGAATTGACTATTTCTTAGCACTGGGTAACGGCATACAGCGAGTAGATACAGTAGACATCCACCCTTGAGGGATATCAGATCACTCCCCGGTCACGCTCACACTATCCACACAGGAGAGGACACGTAGGCGTATCTTCCCATTGCATGCATCATATCTCAAAATACCCAAGATCCGCAAAATGCTTAAAGCAACGACATCGCACTATTTTACAGAAAATACCGAGTCAGTTCAGTCATCAGCCACCCTGTGGGAAGCGTACAAGACGGTGTTAAGGGGGCAGGCCATTGCCTCCGTAACGGGCCATAAGAGAGAACTACAGCGTGAGATATCCGAGTTGGGATTAGCTCTACACACTGCGACTGTAGCACATGAGGCGAACCCTACACCTGATACGGCACAGGCCCTGCTCCTAAAGCAGCAGCTACTTAGGGAACACGTAAGACAGCAGACGGTGTCTCAGATGATAGACACGACACACAGAGTCTACGATGTAGGAGATAAAGCAGGGAAAATGCTGGCATGGCTGGATAGGAGGGGAGGTAGCGCCAGGGGAATTCAACGTATTAGCGACAACCAAGGGACGGTACTCACGAGCCCAGCAGAGATAGTGGAGACCCTAGCTGAATACTTTGAAGGGGTGTACACGCCCGACACCATAGTGTCAGCAGCACCGGCACGTGTGGCGCTGGGAAACATCCCATATCAGACGCTCACGCCGGAAGCGGCTGCGGAGCTAGAGGCGGACATTACAGAAGAGGAAGTACAAAGGGCGATCCACAACATCAAGCCGGGAAAGGCGTCTGGACCAAATGGTATTCCGATAGAGTGGTACCAGGCAGCGGAGGGACTTAGTGGTCCCCTGTTAGCCATGTACGCAGAAAGCCTAGACCGGGGCATACTTCCACTGGATCAAAGGGTAGCGACCGTTGTTGCAATCCCCAAACCTGGGAAAGACCCGGGAGAATGTGCGTCATATCGACCTATCTCTCTCCTCAATGCTGAGGTTAAAATCTTAGCTAAACTCCTCGCCACCCGACTAATGGCCTACCTACAGCACATTATCCACCCAGATCAGTCAGGCTTTATGCCACATAGAAATACCGCCCTCAATTTACGAAGGGTGCATAACGTATTGGCTAGAGCGGACACATTGTCAGACAAGGCGGTAATACTGGCACTTGACGCCAAAATGGCGTTCGATATGGTAGAATGGCAGTACCTGTTCGAAGTCCTAACACGTATCGGGGTTGGCCCGAAGTTCGTGGCCTGGATCCGGTTGCTGTACACTGAACCAGGGGCACGGGTGGTGGCTAATGGCCACATATCCCGAACATTCCGGCTGGGGAGGGGAACCCGTCAAGGATGCCCCCTGTCGCCATTGCTCTTTGCGATCGCGCTGGAACCGCTGGCGACCCGAATACGCTCCACCCCGCTACTGAAAGGAATCACCTGGTCAGACGGATGGGAAGACCGCTTGTCGCTGTACGCAGATGACATGCTGGTGTATTTGGCAGACCCGGAGCGGAGTATACCTGCTCTATTGACGCTATGCGACGAGCAGGGGAGAGTGTCAGGGTATACCTTGAACTGGAGCAAATCTGAAATGTACGTGCTGCACGGTCTGAATCCCACTCTGTGCGACAACTGCCCTCCTAAGATAGCGGGATCCTCTTTTCGATACCTGGGGATACACGTCACGAGAAATCCAACGGAGTTCTTTCAGAAGAACCTAACACCGCTGCTTGACCGCCTGAAACAGGACGTTAAATTCTGGGCGGCGCTGCCACTGACACTCTTGGGCAGAGCGGCACTTTATAAGATGGTATCCTTGCCCCGGTTCTTGTATGTTCTGGAAAATACACCATAACCGGTAGACACAAGATACTTTGGACAGGTATCCGCCCTGATGGCAGGCCTCATGTGGAACAACCGACCAGCACTGATAGTGCAGGCCAAACTGCAAAGGGGGTGGTATGATGGCGGGATTGCTCTACCGAACCTGCAACTTTACTACTGGGCCGCCCAGCTAAAACCCATCAATCAGTGGCTACATGTACCTCAGGAGGACCCTGCTTATAGGGCGGACAGAGAACAACTAGGCACCAATACTTTACTGGCACCTTTGTACGATCAAAGGAAGGTACGCTCACTCGTGGGGCCCACAAAACTTACAGCGTCATTGTGGCATATGGCACAGGCGAAACTGGGGTGGAAGGGGAAACTCACACGACTCCCCCCTCTGTGGGACACAAAGGCCCTAGGTAACCTGAGGCGTAGCAAGGGGTTCACATCTTGGGACAACATAGGTCTGTCCACAGTGGGAGACCTGTGGGACAAAGATACGGTGATCCCCTTCGATCAGCTGCGACAACAATACGAGCTTGGACCCACGGAACTATACAGATACATACAAGTGCGGCACGCCCTGTTGTCGGCCATCCCTAGCGGCACGAAAGTCCCGGAGGCGTCGCCCCTGGAGGACCGCCTCCTCACGCACTTTATGCAGGAACGAGCGACATCGCTTACATATCGCAAACTTCTAAATAATTTGATAGATCCCACCCTAAAACTGAAAGCCAAATGGGAGGAGGATGTAGGGGACTTAGACGACTCTGAATGGAACGAGGCTCTAGCCTCACCAAAAGAGGTGGGAATATCAGCGAAATTCCGGCTCGTGCAATTAAAAATCCTGCATAGGGTGTATTATACGAGAAAGATGCTTCACACGATACAGAAGATACAACACCCATATTGTTTGAGGGGTTGTGGAGAAGAAGGGACTCTGTTTCACACTATATGGGACTGCCCACGCATTCAGGAATTCTGGAGGCAGGTCATGCGTACTGTGTCACAAACACTAGAATTGTCCCTGGTTCCCAACCCACGACAATGCCTACTTAACGTATGGGGGCCTAACGACCTTTCCAGACACGGACGACAATGGGCAGTGATAGGAATGTCAGTAGCTAAACGCGACATAGCACAGAAATGGGGAGCGCCGACTATCCCGACACTAACACAATGGTGCACGAACATGGATAAGATCATGGTAATAGAAAGGGCAGTGTACACCGTTAGAGCCTGCCCATGTAAATGGAACAAAATTTGGACCCCATGGAATATATTCAGGGGGAATATATGTGAACCATTAGATGAGGAAGACACGTTGACATCAGATGAAGAGGGGGAAGAAGACTAACGTGGAAGAGAGGGGCGGAGGGGGTGGAGACCCTAGCTTACACTTTGGTACAGATGGAGGGAAAGGAGACAGAGGGGCGGGAACTCCATACCGCTTGATTGCAGTGAGGGACTCCTCTACAGTATATGACTGCAGAAGCAGCAAGCCAAATGGTCGTGGAGCCGAGTGCATACAACAGACATATGATACCCTAGACCGGACTAGGACTTTCACAGCCGTTGCTTGTAGTATCAATGACCGTGTGTAATGACTTCATGTTCATGTTGTTAATAGTTACTATATATAAAATTAGACCTATATGTTTATGCACTCTGATAATGACACGCCTGCATAAGTATAATGTGACGCCGCCGCACCTTCGGGTTGGCGGCTCATGGGCTGTGTAATGTCTAAACATGAAAAGTACGTGAGATATGATGGCGGCCGGCCCCAGAGGTTGTAGGCCAAAAGCTGTGTGAATGTGCAGGTGAGGAATAAAGGTCTTTTACAAAAAAAAAAAAAAATGTTGATAAATAAGTAAATATATTAGGACATAGAAGTAGAGAGGTGATAAACTAGGTGAGACAATAATAGAGAAAAAAGGGATAAAGTGGAGTGAGGATAGAGATTAGAGCAAGGCTTAGGGGGATAGAAGGTAGAGCAGGGGTACAAGGATATGAGATAGGCAATGGTGGCTGGTAATTTTAGCAGGCAGGGCGGCAGGCAGGCCGGCCACCCATGCACACATGTAAACCCGTGGAAAGGCCGTCCGCCAGATTAGGGGTTTCCTCTTGTCAGGTGCGCTGGTTTTTGGCATTCCCAGAGCACTGCTTCAGAAAACAGGCATCGCAATGGGAACACCAAAAACAGTTCCTGCACGGCATGGACTGTAAAGTTCATGCTGTGCAGTAACCAGTGTGCATGCACACGGGAGGGCAACTGTTGTGCCCCCTGTGTGTATCCACATGGGGTGAGGCACCAGGGGGCCAAGTACAGCCCCCTTTGTTTACCCTACACCACAGTTTTCACCGCCATGAAAACCATTTCAAAGAGGAACGTTTGTATATGCTTGGCGGGACTGCAGCGGTCCCGCCAAACATTTTACTGCCTCCTCACTGCCGCAAAACCACCAGGGAATGGCATATGCAATATGTGTACTTTTGCAGTTTTTTCTCTAGTTTAATAACTTGTGAGTAATAATATGAGTAATAATATGTAAAGACGTATACCGTTTAAGCGGAAGTGAGGGATATATTTTTGTCTGGATCATAAGTTCTTCCATACTATCAATGTTTGTAGATGACTGACATGTTATTCAGGCTAGTGGAGGTGCTTGTGATCCAGCGGGCTATAGAAAATATATCATAAACTACGCTACCCAACTTCATAACCTATAAACAAAATTCTATACTAAACATGGACCCATTTATGAACCTGATATATTTTGGGCCTACTGAATCAGGTGGTCAGAATAAATCTATATACACATTATTTACAAACTATAAACATATTTATACATTTGCAGAAAGAATATTGTCATTAGAATAAAACCCAACCATTTAAACGACCACCATAGGCGACGTGATCTAGCTAATGGTAACCTATACTTCTAAATAACCAAGACCAGCTTGTTTGTCAAAAGTAAGATTTTATTTTCTAGATTATAGTATATAAGTTGTAAGTTTTATAAATGAAATTTATTTGCAATAAAGCAAGCATGATGGTAAGAAATATGAGAAAAATACAATTTAAGCAATGGAATCAATTTTAAAGAAATTATATAAAGTTTAGCATTTCTAAAACCTATTTCCCTAACTGAGCTAAATAGACAGAAATTAAAGTAAAGTTCTTTGAGGATTCTTACGTGCTCCACGCAAAGTCCAGCAGCACATCACCCTCATCGGAAAGTCAGAAAGCAGCAGCCAGCCCAACCCTAAGGGCATGACTTTTTATACCTTTCTACGCTAACTAAACTAGCAAAGGAAAGTTTTCAGAAATACTCGACGTCCCATTGGTTGAGAGTGACAAGTGACATGTCACCCGATTCTTAAAAAGTTCCACAAAATCATGTCTTACAAAGACCATTGTCTCTTCCACGTGAAGCCAGAGGCTTCCTGCGATTGCAACTTTGTTTTAAGTCATCCTCGCAGCTTCCATAGTCTTACGATGCAACTTCCGCGGATGCCAAGTTAAGGACTGACAAAAAGTTCACTTTCGACCTTGGCCATGTCCGACAGAATGATGTCAGCTCATCAGTTTTTGCTTTGTGAATGCAGCTTCAATAAACGTTTTAATTCAGAATGGGCGTCTCGTGACTTTCTGCAGAATTATAGTTCAACTCTCATTTTGCGGCTCAAATAGCTAGGCCTCAAAAGCAGGCAACTTATGATTTCTAGTATAAAACAAACATAAGAAAAGTATTAATGTAAGAAATAAAGTATATTCTGTATCCACCCCATGGTTTACTAAATAATTAACCCACCCGATTAATCAAAATGTTACCTAGCCATTGCAAACAATTAAAGCAGCGTTTATATTTACCAGTCTCCGTTTTTCAATGAGACCCATATGCACCTAGAATAGTAGAAATGACATCACACAGACAAGGAAAAGCAAAACAAGCACATGCTTATTTTAAGTTTGCAGCAGTTAGTAATGACAAAAACGAAAACAATAATTTATTTTATTATTTTGCACGAACAAAAAGATGCAACATTTATGCACGTTTATGAGCACACATGTTAGTCCCCCCACGTGTAAAGTTTAATCTAGGTTGTATTAGCACGACATATCACAAATCATTAATAATTTTATTCATGTTATGGAAATGTGACTTTGCGAGTTTAAACAAAATTTTGTTTTCTATCTCGCTCCATCAACTCCCTCATCTGGTGATTAACAAATCACCACACCAGCACTCAAAATTTTGGTAAATTTAATTTACAAGAAATCGATTCAAATTCATTTGTATTAGTAAACCTAAAAATCTGTTTCAGCATAATCTTTACAATTAACATGACGCTCTCTATGTAACTCCTGCAACTCAATCTCCCTTTCCTCTTCTTTTCTGAGTTTATAAATTCTCTTCTTTTCTCTTAAATGCTTCTTTCTTTTATGCAACAGACAACCTACTTTAGTCAAAATAAAAATGAATATAATTATAATCAAAGGTGCCAGAATCTTGCCAAGAATTGAACTTCCGATATTATGAAACCAGTTTTTAATTGCTTGAAACCTATTTGAAAGTTTCCCAGTAAAATCTTCTTCTTCTAAAGGAATTATTTCAGAATGCATTTGTGTAATATTCTTAATATACATTTCAATATTCTTACTTTCATCAGGAATATATGTACAGCAATGTTGGACATGTAAAATGCCACAGACTCCTCCCTCTTTTGCTAGGAGTATGTCTAAAGCAAGACGATCTTGAATTACCATGGATCTAATTGCAATAACTTCAACATTCACTAATTGAAACCCATCAGCAGTGTCAGTTGATAATCTATCAACTATAGTGGACAATTTTCTGATTCTCCCTGCATTTAGGGTTATACCAACAAAAGGTATTACAGCTTGAAAAATATCTCCCAGAACTTCAGTAAAAGTTTCTCTTTTAGCTCTATTTACATAATTATGGATTTTAAATAATCCTTCTGAATCTCTGTCAACATGAAACACTTTAGGAAAAACAATTCCCACATAACAAGTTCCATACCAATGGTCTGGAAGGTTGTAGTAGGCTTTGTCACCACAAACAAAATAAATTCCAGGAAAGATAGGATCTTTTCCACCTTTAAATCCCCAACCTCCCATAATCTGATAAGTATCTTCACAGTTGCTTGCACCTACAAAATAATTATCAAAAAGTGTGTTATCTCTTCTAATGCAAAGCTTTCCACTAACAGGTTTGTCTATGTGAATTGCAATATTTTCAAGCATTTTGCCATTTAGTTTCTCATCCTCTTTTTGCCAGAATGATGACTTAGTCTGCTTGACTAATTCATTTCTCTTATAAATTGCTCTTCTCTCCTCAACCATATTCAAAAATTTCTTTCCTTCAGCACTTAATTTACATGTTAGATTATTCTTGTAAGCATACTCATAAGTGAGTTCGTTAGTAACAAGGAAATATTCTCTCAATTGTTTAGCTTTCTTATGCTTATTTAAAGCATTATCAATCTTGACATTAGCAAAAATCTCATCATAATTTGAATAGTAATATTCTAAACGACCAGTTTGATAAAATAAACTAGTTAATACACTACATGTAACAGCATAAGTGAGAGGAAGCATATTATATGTTACTCCCTCAGAAACAGAAGCGGGTAACTTAACGCATACATAACAATCCTTTGCATCCATTACCTTTACATATTCACTCAAAAGCTTTGTGAAAGTATTACTTGAAAAATCACCTATTGATTTATCTTGATGAATGTTAGGCTGATGATCAATTACTTTTGCAGATGCACTATGTTTAGTTTGGCTAACCAGAGCTTTGCTTGTTAAATTAACTTTGTGTAATTCTCTATTCATTTCTAAAGGTATAATCACAGCTAGTACCAACCAGAGCAGAACTAAAATGAGCAGACACACCAGAGTCATCTTACAGCATCTTTTAAAAACAGAGCATTTTGAAGTGCTCTCCTTAATGTAAGGCATTTTTAGGTTAGTTTTAGCCTCAAAAATAAAATTAAAAAATAAATTTTAAAATTTATATACACCCCCCTTTTAAAATATATTTTTCTTTTATAACCCTAAACAAGATTTCTTCGACCTTATGTCATACATAAGTTTTCTTCTATTAGACAGTTTTCTTCGACCTTGTGTCAACTAACAGGATTTCTTCAGCCTTATGCCAATTTAATAAATTTGTACTTCAATCATTGTCACTAATTTCTTGGATTTCGTTTTCTTCTTCACTACTATCATATATGTCTATAACAGGTGGAATTACTAAGTAAGTCCACTCAGGAGACTTGTATTTCTGGTTTGGTCTAATTATTCTCTTCCCTTTTCTTGATATCACTTCTATTTTCCTTCCAACTCCAACCTCTTTTCCAGGACTCTTTTGACTACTGATTTCTTCAACTTGTTCTATTGGCTTTTTAATCAATCTCACTCTCAATCTTCCACCAGGCCAGTAGTCTGCTTTTCTCACGTACTTTTTCTTTGGTTCAGAATTATTCGATTCAGATTTCCAAGTCCTTTTCTTTCTGCTTTCACTTCCACCTTCCACGTCACTTTCCTCAGTTTCGTAGTCTGAAATTTCAATTGACTCAGGAACTTCTCTATTCGGCAATTTCACTCCTTCAGGAACTTCACTTTGTCTTCCATCACTGGTACTCGGTAATTCGTTCTCCTCCTCTTCCTCAATTACCTCTAGCTTCCCAGATTTCGGATTTTTGTTCCTTACTTCAGAGCTTGTTCTCTGCCTTTCGATACTCTCCTGGTCTGAAACTTCTTTTGGTTCAGCTTCTTTGTCTTCAATATAGACAACCGAATCCTCAGTTATCTTTCCTTTTAACAGATTCTCTTCACCTTCAGAATCTATTTCAATTATTTCTAAGTCTTTTCTTGTCAGATTTCCATTCACTGGCACAGTTTCCAGATGTCGACTTTCTTGTCGATCTTCAGAATCTGGAATTACTTCACCTTCTGTTCTGTCTTCTGCTTCAGAATCAGAGTCATCTGTGGTATCACTTTCAACATCAGAATTCTCAGGAGTTGGTATTGGAATAGTATGACTTGGATGAATCCAGCGCTTCAATCCTCTGCACTTTACAGCATTAGTAGTGATCAAGATTACCTGCCTAGGTTTCTGCCATCTAGGAGATAGACAATTCCTCCTCCGATGTACTTTCGTTCTGACCCAGTCTCCAGGTCTCAGATCATGTGTCAAAACTTTGTCATTTGATTGTGCTTCAGTTCCCACCTGATTAGACACAGAAGTTACCATATCAGATAACCTTTTACAGTAATCCAAAATTGCACTGTCATTTATGCTCAACAGTTTACCTACAGGTACAAAAGCTTGCCTCATAACTCTTCCCATCAAAATTTCATGAGGACTCAAACCTGTCTTTTTATCTGGTGTACTTCTTATTGACATCAAAACAAGTGGAAGAGCATCAGTCCACTTAACTCCTGTCTCTAGACACATTTTTCCAATTCTGTTTTTGATAGTTCCATTTATTTGTTCAACTACACCTGATGCCTCTGGTCTGTATGCACAGTGTATTTTCTGCTCAATACTCATAGCTTCGCAAATTAACTTCAACAGTTTATTATCAAAATGACTTCCTCCATCACTCTCAATAGTAACTGGAAAACCGTACCTTGGGATGATTTCTCTGAGCATTAGTTTTGCTACTGTAATTGAATCACAATGTCGTGTAGGAAAAGCCTCTACCCACCTTGAGAACAAGCATACAATTACAAGTACATATTTCAAACAGTTGTGTAAGGGCATTTCAATGAAATCTATTTGTAACCTGGTGAAGGGACCACCCTCTCGACCAATTATTCCTGTCCCCACCACTGATTTTCTGTTTGGATTCATTTGTTGGCATGACAAACACCTTTGACAAAAAGATTCTGCAATGGTTCTAAATTTGGTATTGAACCATGTTTCTTTAAACAGTCTGACCATAGAATCTCTTCCTAAATGTGCAGGACCATGATATAATCTGGCCATGTCAGAAATCATGCAATTTGGTAAAACTACTCTGCCATCTTTGTAAACCCACACTCCATCTTCATCACGTTGTCTACAATCTGATCTTAACCACTGGTCTTTTTCTTCATCATCTGCTTCGTTTTGTAAATCTCTAATCTCATTCCATGTTTCTACAATAGTTGTTAGCATTAATGAATTTGAATCAGTTTCTGTACTTCTATTCCGATTGTAAGAATAATTTTTCCTTGCGCAGTACTTTGCTGTTTCATCTGCGAAGGCATTTCCTTTGGAAATATAATCAGTTCCTCTAGTGTGTGCTGCACACTTGACTATGGCAATTTCTTTTGGCAATTGTATTGCTTCAATCAATCTTCTAATGAAAACTGCATTTTTAATTGGTGATCCTGTTGATGTCATGTATCCTCTCTGTGACCAGAGTTGTCCATAATCATGCACAACTCCGTACCCATACTGACTATCAGTAATGATTGTAACTCTTATATCCTTTGATATTTCACATGCACGAATTAAAGCAATCAATTCAGCCACTTGTGCTGAACGAACTCCTTCAAGACATGATGCTTCTTTAATGTTTTCGACTGTACAAACTGAGTATGAAGCTTTCAAGACACCACCTTCGGATCTTAAGCATGAGCCATCTACAAAGTAGACAAAATCCGATTCAGGCAAAGGTCTGTCTTTGATGTCTTTTCTTGGTTTTGTGCAGAATTCCATGACATCTAAACATTCATGTTCTGTCTCAATGTCATTAACGATTTCTGAATCAGGCAGTAATGTAGAAGGATTCAGATTCAAACATCTTGAAATCGAAACATTATCTGCTCCTAGTATGATTTTCTCATACTTTGTCAATCTGCTACTTGTTAAATGTTGAGTCTTACCTCTTGTCAGTAATATTTCAACTGAATGAGGCACAAAAACTTTCACAGGAAATCCCATAATGATTCCTTCACTTTGTTCAAGACTGATACTTGTAGCTGCAACTGCTTTTAAACAACCTGGTAATGCTTTTGCAATTGGATCAAGAACTGCAGAGAAATATGCAATAGGTTTCTTTAGGTTCCCATGTCTCTGAATTAACACAGATAATGCACATCCTTCTCTCTCACTGCAATACAGTTCAAAATCTTTTTCATAATTTGGCATACCCAAAGCAGGAGCTTGGCATAAGCTCTTTTTCAAGTTTTCAAAAGATTCCATCTCAACATCATTGAGAATAATTGGATCTTTTACATCTGATTTGGTCAGTCTTTGTAGTGGTTTCGCAATTACTGAAAATCCACTTATCCATTGTCGACAGTAACCTACCATTCCCAGGAACATTCTGACCTGTCTTTGTGTTCTTGGCGGTAACATTGCTTGAATCATTTTTATTCTCTCTATTGTTACTTGTCTTTTTCCTTTCGCAATTCTGTGACCAAGATATTTCACTTCCTGTTTGCAAAACTGTAGTTTTGCTGGGGACACTTTATGTCCTTCTTCTGCAAGGCGATTTAACAGAATTATTGTGTCTGTTACACAATTTTCTCTTGTCTTTGCAGCTATTAACAAATCATCAATATACTGCACCAGCGTAGACCTACCTGGTAAGTCTAAATCTTCTAATGATCTTTTTAACAGTTCGTTAAAGATTGAAGGACTTTCAGTATAGCCCTGAGGGATTCTTGTCCATCCAAGGGTCTTACCTTGGAATCTGAAAGCAAAGATTTCATAACTGTCTGGGTGTAGAGGAACAGTAAAGAATGCATTGCAAAGGTCAATGACTGTGTACCATTCAGCATCATATGGAATCTGAAATAGAATCACTGCTGGATTTGGAACCACAGGACAACATGGAATAACAATTTGATTAACCTTTCTCAAATCTTGTACGATCCTAAATGTTCCGTTAGCCTTTTTAACTCCCATAATTGGTGAATTACAAGAGCTACTCTTCATTTCTTCCAATACACCTTGCTTGATTAATTTTTCAATTACAGGTGTAATACCTTCAATTGTCTCAGTTTTCATTTTATATTGTGGAGTGTTTGGAAATTCTATTCCCTGTTTCAATGCAATTTTTACAGGATCTACGTTTTTCATCAGACCCATCTCATTCCCAGAAAAATCCCATATTTCAGATTTCACTGTTTCTTTTAGCTCTTCAGGTAAATCTTTTTCTTCAAATGCAGGAAACAATTTTGTTTCTTCTGCTTCCATCATCATCATTGTCATTCTGTACAAACCATCTTCCTCCATTGTTTGTAATTCAACTCCTTCAGGAGAACAATATATTCTGCAATTCATTTTACATAGTATGTCTCTACCTAATAGATTTACTGGACTACTATTACAAACCACAAATCTGTGTTTGTCTCTGTAATTTCCAATTTCAACTGGTACTGGATCAGTTAAGTCTGTTTTAATTTGCTGATTACTTACTCCGACAACTTGGATGGTATCCCCAGAGAGAGGTAGGTTTTCAATTTCCACTGATCTAACAGTAGAATGGGTAGCACCAGTGTCCACTAGAAAAGTGATGTCTACATCATTAACTTTCCCGTTTACATAAGGACCGGACTGGTCAACCTCAAGAGTGGCTCCAACAACACACTCTTCCTCCTCTCTCGGGCACCGTCAGCAATAATCATCAGAATCACTGTCTTGGCTTTCTGTCAATAAAAACTGTTGTGAAGCATTTTGCATTTGAACCCTTTGCTGCTTTTGCTGTTTTTGTGGTTTTATTACCTGTTCACATCCCTGAAATCCCACGTTTGGATTATATTTTTGAACTCCCCCACAATTCGGAAAAGGTGGTTGTGGCAACTGGTCCTGACGATTATTCACCTGTTGTTGTTGCTGTTGTTGTAATTGTCGCTGAATATTAAATTCATTTAACCCCTGTTGCATCTGTAGCTGTTGCTGCACGTTAACACCATTCTGCATCTGTGGATTCAATAAGGGATTCTTTAAGTTTCTAGGAGGATGAGGACACTCGTCCCTCCAATGTCCAATTTCGCCACAATTAAAACAAGGTAATCTTTGTTTCAGCTCTTCTATCTTTGGGCTAAATTTCTTTTGGAAATTATTACCTTTAAACTTTCCTTGTATCTGGTTCGTATTTCCAGTTTGAACAAAATTAGTGTTCTTATTTCCCATGCTGGCAATCTGTTGCTCAGCCACTTTTACCTGTGCCCACATGGCTTTCTCCTTCAGCTTTTTCTGTTTTACTTCTAATTCATCGCTACAATATTTTGCTTTTCTCAGAATATCATCAATAGATAGTGCTTGCCATCCGACAATACTAGTTCTGATCATTTCTCCAATTTCAGGCTTTAGTCCATAAACAAATCTATAGATAAAATGACTCATGTCTTTCTCATCTAATTTTTCATAACCACTGTATTGTTTAAAGATTAACAGTAGTCTTTCATAAAAAGAATGAACTGATTCTTTTGTTTCCTGCTCTGTCCTTTCTATTTTAACCCAATCAACTTCTTTGGGTGGAATTTTGTTTTTCATCCAAACAATTACTTTCTCATAAAAATCCATTACAAGTGGATTTGGGGCACCTGTTTCTTTGATTCGCTCAGGTTCTGTTTTTGGCCAACTAATAGATATTTTACATTCTGTCCAAAGGTCAGATGGAACAACAATGTCAAAAAATCCATCCAAATCAATCCACAGAACTTTTGACACTTTGATAAATCTATCGACTTGCCTGTACCACTCAACAGGTTTCTCTCTTAATTTAGGAAAGTCATTTGTGAATAACAGAATGTCCTGTCTCGACCATGGGACATGAACATATCCTCCACCTGCAACTTCTCTCATTGGAAATTGTTTTGACATTCTTTCTAATCTTTCATCTTCCTTCCTTTTAGTCCATTTCACTCTCCATTTGTTCAGTTCTCCTAGCTTTTTGATATAAACAATTAAATCTTTAATGTGAACTATTCTTCCCATTGAGTTCAAACTCTCAATGTCGCTTTCTGAGAAATCTAATCTGTAATGTTTTGCAAAATTCTTTTGTTTACTCACATCGATTTCAAGTTCTGCAGCTAGATCCTCTAATTGATCATATTTATTTTTCGTTTTCCATTGAATACTTTTGCAAATGAATAATAGTTCATCATCCCGATAGTAATTTAAACTATCTGGGCCAATTGTTCCAATTATTAATTCTTCAATATTTGCTTTTAATTTGGCCACATCAAGCTTTGGTGTGGTTACCCTGACTTCAGGACTTCCTACATCTGACATAGCACCCATTGGTGTTTTTGGAGATAAATCCTCATTAAAGGTTAAATCAGGCATTCTCGATCTAGAAGTGTTTAATTCTGTCAAGTCTGAATAAAATTTTTCAGCAGGCTTTTGAATTTCTGTATTTAAAGGAATAGTTAATCCAGTTTTGTTTGTGTTTCTTTGATCAAATACAGGCTGAACAGGACCTATTGTTACTGGAACTGTGACAGCTTCCATGCCTTTTGTCATTCTTTTGATTAATTCTTCTTTAGACCTTAAGTATTCATTATAATCATCATCCTCAACATTTCTTGTTTCTCTTGTATAATCTTTTGGAGGTTCCCTTGCTCTTGGAGTCATTGAAAAATGTCTACCCTCATTTCGAGCATTCTCAAATTCTGGTCTTCTAGGAGTTTCAGTGATTTCACAATTATTTGGATAAAGTTTAGGAGCTTCATTAATTGGAGGTGCACTCGGTGAAGTTTCAGTAGAAACCACCGGAGTAGACCATGATCTAGAAGGTCTCAAAGGCTGATTAGACTGTTTATTTTTAGCAGTTGTATATATTTCTTCCATAATTGCATCCTCAGATTCACTTTCCATAGATTTTCCTGTAGGAGAACCCATTACCATTTCATGAATTAAATACAATCCTTCACTCATGTTTCCCTGTCTCCACATTCGTAATCTATCTTCATGAGTTTCTCTTTTCCATGATGGATTTTTAGAAGGTCTTTTAATTCCACTAGCTTCTCTTTGTAACTGATACATCTCATCTTCCCACTCAACTAAAGCTTCAAATTGAGTTGGTCTCGGTTTTGGAACAAGAGCATTCATTTTCTCTCGTAAGTTTCTTAAAACTCTTACATTAAATGAACCATTATCAGGCCAAGCCAAAACACCATCGTTTTTAGTATAACGTTTCCAACTGTCGAACCATAAGACAGTATGATATCCGTATTCACCTTCCATGTACGCTGCAGGTGTTTTATACTTATGAAGTAGTTTACCACCTCGCGTTTCGATTTTCTTGTCAGGTGAAAATAAATTCTTAAATTTCTGAAATAATGTTGTCTTCTTCTCAACATGTTTAAAATGATAACTCATTTTTTAAAAGTAAAATTTATTTCACAAAATCGTTCGTAAAATATTTCCGGGATGTTCCGCAAAACAACCAATCCGTGCGCGAAACACACCAACAAGCCAATGGCAGTTGAGCTACGTCAGTTTCCTGCTCAACCAATAATTTTGGAGATTTTCCTAAGGACCAATCAGCTCACAGGCCGTCAGAGACTCAGGAGCCAATCAGAATACAGCTTGTGACGTAGGTCACCCAATCCCAGCGCGGCTCTGTGACGTACACAGCAGCTGCGGTTTCTCGCTTCTCACTCCTGGCGCTTACCCCTCCTTCACAAAATCTTTTCACAGCGCCATTTTAAGAACACTTTTCAGTGTAAATTAATTCTTAACAATGACTTATAAAGACAACATCTGTTCGTTTCACTAATTAGGATAGTTTACATACATTCAAGTATCCACACTTCGGAATAGACGGCGCTATTCACACTAAGGATAATATTCAATTGTCAGTAGAGTAACCTTACCCCACCCTTCAAGCAAGTATAATTATGAACTCGCTTTGCTCTGAACCCACCGCGAAGTGAAAGTTCTAAGAGTTCCACTTGAACATAAAATACAACTCAAACTCGCACTTTTACACGGAAAATTCCCTAATTCAAACACACACGAAATCCGTACAGGACTCTCACCTGTTTATAGAAATCATGCACCGTTAGTAAAATAACGACGTTATCCGTACAGGGCTCTCACCTGTTTATAGATATGAAACATGTACCCGTACAGGACTCTAACCTGTTTATAGATAATCATGCACCGACGCTAATTTTACCCTTCACTCAAGCTTGGATATAACTATTACTCTCATCACAGTGAGTTTTATGGAAGGCGCTTTGTCCCTATTCTCATGCTGCTTTGATTTCTTAGAAAATCCTCACTATACAAGATTCAGACCTAGCCCTAAAACTGTGCTGCTCGGCGACAACACTATGGTACACGGCGATACCTCTTGTGATACTCGGCGATATCACTACAAACGAACAGATGGCTTGCGTGACTAATTTCTCGCCACACAATCTATACCGGTATAGCTTACAGATAGGCACGAAAAACGAACTTAACGAGTGTTAAAACATTGATCCTATTTTCATACCATGACGCAATCCTTAGCAACCAACATGTTACCTTGGTTACCGCTTAGCAACCATCAATTTCTGCTACCAGATAATTGATCCAGCGGGCTATAGAAAATATATCATAAACTACGCTACCCAACTTCATAACCTATAAACAAAATTCTATACTAAACATGGACCCATTTATGAACCTGATATATTTTGGGCCTACTGAATCAGGTGGTCAGAATAAATCTATATACACATTATTTACAAACTATAAACATATTTATACATTTGCAGAAAGAATATTGTCATTAGAATAAAACCCAACCATTTAAACGACCACCATAGGCGACGTGATCTAGCTAATGGTAACCTATACTTCTAAATAACCAAGACCAGCTTGTTTGTCAAAAGTAAGATTTTATTTTCTAGATTATAGTATATAAGTTGTAAGTTTTATAAATGAAATTTATTTGCAATAAAGCAAGCATGATGGTAAGAAATATGAGAAAAATACAATTTAAGCAATGGAATCAATTTTAAAGAAATTATATAAAGTTTAGCATTTCTAAAACCTATTTCCCTAACTGAGCTAAATAGACAGAAATTAAAGTAAAGTTCTTTGAGGATTCTTACGTGCTCCACGCAAAGTCCAGCAGCACATCACCCTCATCGGAAAGTCAGAAAGCAGCAGCCAGCCCAACCCTAAGGGCATGACTTTTTATACCTTTCTACGCTAACTAAACTAGCAAAGGAAAGTTTTCAGAAATACTCGACGTCCCATTGGTTGAGAGTGACAAGTGACATGTCACCCGATTCTTAAAAAGTTCCACAAAATCATGTCTTACAAAGACCATTGTCTCTTCCACGTGAAGCCAGAGGCTTCCTGCGATTGCAACTTTGTTTTAAGTCATCCTCGCAGCTTCCATAGTCTTACGATGCAACTTCCGCGGATGCCAAGTTAAGGACTGACAAAAAGTTCACTTTCGACCTTGGCCATGTCCGACAGAATGATGTCAGCTCATCAGTTTTTGCTTTGTGAATGCAGCTTCAATAAACGTTTTAATTCAGAATGGGCGTCTCGTGACTTTCTGCAGAATTATAGTTCAACTCTCATTTTGCGGCTCAAATAGCTAGGCCTCAAAAGCAGGCAACTTATGATTTCTAGTATAAAACAAACATAAGAAAAGTATTAATGTAAGAAATAAAGTATATTCTGTATCCACCCCATGGTTTACTAAATAATTAACCCACCCGATTAATCAAAATGTTACCTAGCCATTGCAAACAATTAAAGCAGCGTTTATATTTACCAGTCTCCGTTTTTCAATGAGACCCATATGCACCTAGAATAGTAGAAATGACATCACACAGACAAGGAAAAGCAAAACAAGCACATGCTTATTTTAAGTTTGCAGCAGTTAGTAATGACAAAAACGAAAACAATAATTTATTTTATTATTTTGCACGAACAAAAAGATGCAACATTTATGCACGTTTATGAGCACACATGTTAGTCCCCCCACGTGTAAAGTTTAATCTAGGTTGTATTAGCACGACATATCACAAATCATTAATAATTTTATTCATGTTATGGAAATGTGACTTTGCGAGTTTAAACAAAATTTTGTTTTCTATCTCGCTCCATCACTTGCTTAAGGAAGATTAGCTTCCGTGTTAAACCATTCTCTTAGTCTTTTTTACAGTGTGATCAGTCTGTGCACTTGAGCAATACTGCCCATCATAACAGCAACAACTTCATAAAATTCCACCAGAGGTCACTGCAATAACTGGAAAGGCATGAGAGGTCACCTGCTGCACAAAGACTAATCTGGAGTCTACACTGGTAATATGCTTTTTAAGCTTTACCATTTTGAACATATAAATGTGCACCCCAACTGACTTTTCAGGACAACCCAAGAGTAACATTATAGGAACTCTCTAGGACTATAACAGTGTGGCGTACCTTCTACTCCACTGAAATGACTTAATACGCCTAAAGAAACACACTGTTTACTCCTCACACCCTCTGACAATTTGAACAAATACATCTTTAACATTATTCTCAAGTTTGGATACGTGCATGCCTCAACAGTGAATACAGAGCATTGAAGTGCAGTACCATCACTTTAAGCGTGTCCTGGTAGGTTCAGCATACTGGACCTAGAGGCTAAGCATTCCATTTTATTTAATGAAAAAGTCTTACGTCCTAACCTGTGGTGAAAAATGCGCTACCACTTAGGGTCAAATTGGAGCCATGACACCAGTGCATAATTTAGAGCAGGTCAATACAGCACCAGCACTTTATTGTCAACATCAGCGCTTATGTCCATCACATGGTAGCACTGTTTATCTATTTCGGAGGCGAGCATATCCGAGAGTTTACCATTTCAAAACATATTTCAGTGACCAACCAATACCAGCACGTTCTGGTCATTCCTACAGCTTTGGATGTAAACGGATAGTGCAAATTGCTACAATTGTAAGAGTGTGATAGTTATATTGGTACTGGCATTTGGTAATGTTGGCAAGGGAAATGGGTGGTGCAAGCTTAAGTCGCCTCCTGAAAAATACCTTGCGCCCTGGCACTTATGTTTTGCAAGACACTACCCATTCAGAAGCCTGTCTGATTCTGCTGAATATTGTAGCACGTATGAGGAGCGAGTCAAATGTTCTAATTTCTGCTAAAAATGAACAGCCTCAACAATAACATCTAAGCATTCTACTTATCTCAATCTACACATATCAAAAGAAGTAGTGCTCTACTATACAAAAATCAAACCTGTAATCGTTTTCCCGGAACACTTCCGTTCTCTGTCACTGTGTTCATCTTCCTCTTGTCACTTAAGCTAGTTACCATCTGAGAAGTCTTTGGCATTGTGTCGTTCTGGCACTTCGTAACAGGGTCACTCCCCACATATGTGGCCTGAAATTTAATAAATACATAAGGAGGTGACAGCA
Source organism: Lissotriton helveticus (assembly GCF_964261635.1). Classification (NCBI taxonomy): domain Eukaryota; kingdom Metazoa; phylum Chordata; class Amphibia; order Caudata; family Salamandridae; genus Lissotriton; species Lissotriton helveticus. Next base: position 591,793,741 of record NC_136067.1, on the reverse strand, counting down.
AGTGTAGCTTGGTTGCTAAAAGAGCAAGCCCGAAAACGGCACATTTACCCACAAACGCAAAAATACACAGCAGATCCTTCATGTTCAGCTATGTGATGCCATTTAAATAAAGCATGATCGGAGAAAAACATAAAATAGGCGTGCATTGTATCAGCTTAATTAAACATGGTGCTGTCTCTAATCAAAGGTATTAAGGATAGACGCATTTACTTCTGGAAGACTTAATAACTCATCATTTTGTCTATTTTGTACCCTTAACAAAAGTAAAAAACGCATTGGAAATGCAATAGGTGTTGCATTTTCTTGAGTTATAGCTATTAGCGTTGTATATAGCAATGTCTTTTACTCATGTGTTATGGAGTGCAAGTATGTGGTGTGAAGTGGATTTATGTGGGTTGGATTGGAATGGTTAGTTGTGTAATTGTGTGGTGTGGATGTGTGTGGTGGAATTTTGTGGCATGTTGTGCAGTAGAATTATGTGGATAGTATTTATGTGGTATTGAGTCTTCTGGAATTATGTTGAGTGGCATTGTGTGTTATGCAGTGTAATGATGTGGATTGGAATTTTGCGTTGTGGAGTGGTATGTTTTAGAGTTTAATTATGTGCTCAGTTGTTGATTTTTTGTGGCATGATGATTATGGTTTATTGTGTAATTGTGGTGAGTCGAATTATGTGTTTTGTTGTCGAGTTATGTGGTGTGGAATGGAAATGTGTGGAGATGAATTGAGTGGCATGAAACTGTGTAGCGCTGTTGAGTGAAATTATTCTTATTGGAATTATGTGGCAAAGTGTGTGTTGTACTTGGCCCTTTTTGCAGGGTTATCCCCAAACATTTTGCTTCTTCCTCCTGTTTTTCCTGACCTGATTCTGTTGGCTATAGGGCTCTGGGCACATTACCACTGCTAATCAGTGCTAAAGTGCATATGCTCTCTGTGTAAATTGTTATTACAATTGGTTCTCCGTGAATGTCATATTTGATGTACTGGTAAGTCCCTAGTAAAGTGCACTAAGTGTGCCAGGGCATGTAAATCAAATGCTACTAGTGGGTCTGCAGCACTGTTTGTGCCACCCAAATGAGTAGTCCTGAAATGGTATCTCAGACCTTCCACTGCAGTGTCTGTGCGTAGTTTTAAACTGCCATGTCGACCTGGCAAGTGCCCTAACCTTTGCTTTCCTTACATGTAATACACCACTATGGTAGCCCAAGGTACCCACTGGGCAGGGCGCAGTGTATGTGAAAGGTATGGCATGTACAGGTGTGTGTGACATGTCCTGATAGTGAAATACTGCCAATTTCATTTTGCACTTTTGAAAGACTATCTGTAAGCATAGGATAGTGTTGGAGGTACTTTGTAACATATTACAAATATAAATTCCTATTGGGACAAGTTAGAGACATAACGTTAAGGTTCTCTGAACTTGGAATTTAATAACACATCTTTCAGTAAAAATGTTTCTTGAATGGCACTTTTAGAAAGTAGGCATTTTCTTGTTTAGCCATTTTGTGTGCCTCTGCCTGTTTGTGGATTGGCTGTCTGGTTTTGAAGTGACAGGGGCTGAGGATGTGCATTCACTGTAGACAGCCACTGGGGTTTGAGGTGTACCTAGACCCTTCCTGGATGACTCAGAAGTGAGCTGAATGGGGCTTGGTTGCATTTAGAATAGTGGAGGAGATTTCCTTGCACTTGATAGGGCCTGTCTCCCTTACACAATGCTGTCTTGACCCCCGAGGTCATTTTTCACCAGCGAGGACAGAACTGGTTTGAACTGGGCTGAGAGAGCCTTGCATAAAGAGAACAAAGACAAAATGGGGTATATATAATAGACCTTATACCCCAGAACTTTAGATCACTTCAGGACTCAAGAGGAACCTTTGCCAAGAAGTAGAGCTGCAGTGCTGTGAGGAGGAGTACTGCCTCGTTGCTGTGTGGTGTGTGGGGTATGCCTGCAGTTGCTGTTTCTGCCAAGGAAAGAACAAAGACTGGAACTCTGCTGTGAACCTGCTTGAAGAAGAACCTCCAATGGCCCGAGTGGGCTGGCTTCCTATTCTGAAGTCTCAGGGACACAAAGACTTCACCCCCAGCTCCCCTGTTGCTGAGAGTTCTGACCTGCCAGGAGCTGCCTATTCCAGTTTTGGGCTTCTGGAGGTTGTTCTTGTTGTTGGGAGCTGGAAGAAACCGAAGTAATAAACCCTGTCTCCGACTACATCAGCGCCGCCGCCGTGACCTGTTCCGAGGCCAGAGGCAATGCTCATGAAGTGCACAACACACTGCCGGGCCTGCACCACACCTTCGAAGCCCTTCAACTCCTGCAGTTATTGGCATCTCCCGTAGCCAGCACTCACACAGACTCAGTCATCGCCAGCGCCTGCATCCTGTTATTGCGGCACGGACGGTGACTCCAACGGAGCCTCATCACCAGAACCGACACCTCACCACAAACACAACCGTCTTCCTCTGTCCTGGACTCGACACGTCGCCTCCTTCCGGACACGACGCCCCACCTCCCCCCTTGGCAGTCAGGGAGCCAGTCTCGACCTCGGCACCGAGGCCTCACCTCCATGACGCCGTGCATCATCATAAACTTTGTTTCAAAGGTACTGTTCAATTGGGGGTCGGTGTGACTCTGTGCCCGACGCCGGGCTCCTCACAGTCAGCGCTGTACTTTGGATTTATTACATTGCTGTTACGACATCGCAAAAGCCCCAGGTGGAGCTATTGGTTTTCTACAACCTTTCTTTTTGAAATAACTGTTCTAAAGTCAAACCGTATTAACAGTATGTTGGATTTTTGTCATGTTGGTCTTTCTGAGTTTAGATAAAAACATTTTCCTAATTTTATTTGAATAGTTTTATTTAGCGCTGGCTAGACTCTGAGGTATCAGAGTGCTTTACATGAGGATCAGCAAGAAACAAGTTAAAAAGTTACATCAGTTACTAGAGCATGGTAAAACCAAAGGAAAAAGAAAACAGTGTTTCACAGTAAACATGAGTATCTAGAGAAAAGAAAAACAGTGTTTCATAGTAAACAAGAGTATCTAGAGTAAAGTATGACCACGACAAATGAAGAAACAGTGTTACACGGTCAAGAGGAGTAAATAGAAGTGTAACAGTGTCTAAAGGAGTTAAAAGAACAAGGAATGACAAAGACACATGTCCCGTGGGACAAAGAAGGTAGGGGGACAGAAAGAGGGGTAAGGAAGGCAGTACAGGCCATGAGGACCAGCATGGGTGAAAATAATTCAGGAGGGAGGAGACACAGCGGAGAGACGAGGAGTACAATGCCTAATGTCCAGCTGGGTAGGTGACGGCCATGGGGGTGAGCCAGAGCCAATCTCCTCTATAGCTGTCCAGAGCAGCTCCACCGGGTATCGGTCATGTTGTTTGTGCTCCACAGTCAGAATAATTAAAACACGGTTCCTTTAGAAGATTATGAATTACATCAGTTACAGGAGCATAAATGACACAGTCTAGCATAAGTTAACAGGTAAGGGATACAAGAGCATGTCATGAGAGCACAAATAGGGTGGAGGGGAGGGGAATTGAGTCTGTAACTGGGCAAAGGACAAGTCAAGCACACCAGCAATGACAACAGTCAAAACATCATGAGACCAACAAAGTCAATGTTCACACTCCAACCAGACCGGAGAAGGACCAGGAATCCACGGAGTCCGGTGCCGGTCCCAAACACTGCGCTGGGGCACCATGGCGTGGAGTGCTTCGGAAGAGGGGGGGCGAAGAGGATGTCCCGGATGGATCATCGTTGATGAAAAAGGGAAATAGACATCTTGAACAGGTCAACGATCATCGCGCGGGGAAAGGTCAGGCCGGCAAAAACAAAGTCAAAACGTAGGAGATATAGATCGAAACATACACCAAAACACCAATCGGGAAGGAAGTAAATCTCGGTCCCGGGAAATGAGAAGGCAGAAAACAAGGAACTCGCTACTCTCTCCCAGGTTGTCAGGAATCACAGAGGGCGGCAGCACCTTGTGCAGGGCTCTACTGCAGTGTGGGGATTATATGCGGTGCCTTTCGCAGCCCAGTCTCCAGGTATGTGGTGCAATGAGCAGCCTCTTGGGACTTTCACTACACACACTTTCTTGTTATATGATAGGGCCTTGCTGCAGTGTGGTTCTCAGTGACTCCAACAGTGCTGCCAGGACTGCACAAGTGATTCTGAGCTCCCTGATATCAATAGATGTCTCTTTAATGCATGTGAGGAGGCGCTTGATGACTGTTTCAGCCCCAGGGGCCTGGTCTTGTTGGCTCAGAATTTATGCCCTGTGACCTCCTATATGTTCCTGACGGTCACTCAGGCAAACAGGAGGCAGGGCCCCATAAAAGCCCATTCCTGCAGCTCCGGGCTCATCACTTCTCCCCCGTGAGGCCCGATCCTGCTTCTGTCCCTCGGGTCGCGTGTCAGCAATGCTATGACGATAATCACTTCTCCTGCTTGGGCCGGAATATTGAGGGTCTCGTCAGCTTCCACTCTGGGCCTATGCTGAGAGTGCAACGCGCTCTGGAGCACCACCACTCCTGCGGGCAGGCCACTCTCTTCCCTACCCGATCCTCAGGCCTATTGTCTCGGGCGAGGTAAAGGAGATCCCCCCCACCAGTCCAGGAGCGCCCAGCACATACGCCGCTGCAAGTTAGACAGCTGACCCGCCCCTCCGTGCTCCGCTTATCTCACCACTGAACCGGGGACTTAGCTTATCGGCCTCTGCCGTCAGGTCATCTGGTGCCCATGCATGGGCTGTCCCTCTTCGTCAGGGCCTCAAGCAGTTCACCTCCGGCCTCGATAGTCAGCGCATCTCTGCCAGCGCTGCACACCATCAGACAACGGCGCGGGATGGAGGCACAGGCTCAGTCCCACAGGGGCCTCATTACGATGGGCATACTACGCTGTTCAAAGGGGGCATCCCAGGACAGTCTACAGCTCAAGGAATAAGGGTGTGGCTTTAGAGACTGACTCTTTAGCCAAATGCAATATTCACAAGGAGGGGGGAGCGTAGTGGTGCCCCCACAATTTTGGTTTCATTTTAGGTCACCAGTAGCCTTTAGATAAAGATACTTTATTTTTCTAAACTAGTATGGTGTCCATTTGTGGTGTTATCACTGTATTACTGTGTGTTTTGAGTACAAATACTTTACACGCTGCTTTGCGATAAGCCTGTCTGCTAGTGCCAAGCTACCCAGGGGGTGAGCAGGGGTCAACTAAAGTGTGTATGCCCCTTACACTGAGGAGAAGCAGGAGTCACTATTTGGACAAAGGTACCGACCTCTGCCAACTAGAGAACCACATTTCTAACAGTGTGTAGTGTATTTATGTGGATTTTTTTGTATGTGGCATAGAGTTGGTCCATGCGGGGTGTATCTATGTGATATTGGATAGAGTGTAATCATGTTGAGTTGAATCATGTGATGTTGAGCGGTATTATGTGGAATGTATTTGTTTGAAATTAGCATGTTGCTTGTTGCACAAGTCCGTTCTTAATCTAAGCTGAAACCCTTGGGAGAGGAGGTGGTGTAAGGGCATGAGCTGATGACTTTGGAACTGTGGAACCAGGTCAGAGTCTTGACGTGGGCGGCACATTCTGTGATTCTGGCCAAATCACTGAGCGGTACGATGGGGGAACATGGGAGCAATACTTCTTTAGCACTTGACGCAAAATACTCATGGTTTTGGACCACTGTACACTGACATGTTACTTTTACTCTACCCAGTCTACCAGCTTCATCAGACTCCAAAAAAAGGAAAAGTAGATTTTACCCTGCTTCCACTTTAGCTTATTATTTTGGGGTTATGCATATGCAGTGATCACTGCGAGAAGTATATTAAACCACTGAACTGTCTTTCTGAAACTTGCATCTGTAACCTGTAGATTTGGCAAATATCTGCAGAAGGCACACTCAACCAATGTGTTATCTTTGTGGAACCAGAACATTTGCCCTGTAGTTTACATACATTTCTCTGCAGCAGGTATATTATTACATTTCATTTTTCTTTCAGAATACTACTAAGCTTCGACAGCATAAATGAAGTAACTGCATTCCTACTGTAATTGCATTTGCAAGTTGCACCAAGATGTATGTTGCAGGTGCTAACATCTCCTAGGTTTCTCACTGGTCTGAAGATGAACAGCTGTAGTAAATATGTTAATCGCTGAAAATGCTAGTTGTTATTCCTCCCAAACACATGGTGCTACCTTGTTTAACCTGCTATGATTATGTGCTAGAGCAACATTTATCAGTTGATTTACATCAACGGAGCACAGCACTCCAGGCCTGAGTGCTCATTAGAGAATGAAATGCATTCTGGGTGCTGCAGAACAATTGGTTTCAATCACTGGATTGGAATGCTTGGCAAAACTCCTACTCATTCTTCCCTTGTGACATGAAGACCAGCCAGCCTAACATACGGTAACACACAGATTGTAGCAGCAGGTGCTCAACTAACTGCGCTGGCTCGCAAGTAACAGCAGTGAGATAGCCACTACCCAGGCTGCCTCAAGCAGATGTAGATCAAACAAGTAATATAAAGAGCTTTATGTCATACGCAGTGACTCAATTATCTATCTACATAACATAATAATCAGTCATCTGCATGTTACACTATGTGGTTTCCATGCGATATATTTACAGTTTCTGCAACTTTGAGAGCCAAAAACTGTGACTAAGCAAAATTGAGCTAGAAGAGACTTACTGTCAACGTTTATCCCTGTTGGTAATTTCTTTGTGATCATTTAAAATAAATAAATGTATAAGTTGCCTGTCAGACTGCTGTTCTAGAGTCTGCCCCTTGTGACTCCACCACCTTTTGTTATCCACTGTGATCCTCAATTTATGGGTTCTCAGAGAAACCGTTATCCAATTCCAGCTCTGTTGCCAGATAGCCTTGGCTAGCTTTTTAGTGGACAAAAAAGGGCTTAAAAAGGAACTGAGCCAGGACCCAAAGATGATGTGACGATGGGCATACTGAATTTCATGCAAATTAACATTGAATGGGTAAGGAAATGCACAGGTATTACCATTGGTCAAACACACTGCCCGAAAAAGAATGGACGTCAAGACAAGTGAAACATCAAAGAAATGTGCCAGTTATGGTTAAACTGAGTTACACTAAAAACCCATACCCCCAATTTGCTACAGGGATGTAGACAGTTAATTTACAACAAAAGAGTGGCATAAATGTATGTACAGCTGTCAACGGTCACTCGTATCTTTCTGGGTACAGGCTATTGGAGTAAGGTATGTAGAAATGCTACGCCCAGAGAAGACACTGCCAGCAAAAGAGAACGTAGCAGAGAAGTTAAATCACTGGCATGGAAATCACAGATCTAGAAAGCAGACAGGTGAGGCCTGGTCCTGCCCAACCCCAGCTATACCTCTGCGACCATCAGGTACAGATATATATAGGAGTAAAATAAGTGGATATTGTTCACACAAGTTATCAATTAAAAATCGTACAGCTGATTATGCTCATATAATCTTTACAAATATAAAATAAGCCACCTTTATGGAAACAAATATATATAGTTACGCAGTTTTATATGATGCTCATGCCCAGAATGCAAACTCTATTTTTATTTGTGTTTAGATTTCCTATAAAGAAAGTAGATAGTGACAGTCATCTGCTAACTTACGTTGGTGCAGCAATAATTATATATTTTTTAAATAGCTCATTATGTAAAAACATGTCGCTCTTCTATGGATATCACATGGTATTTATAAAATGGATCACTCAAACTTGTTGCTAATGTGATCGCAACAGACTTTCGCTAACAGCATGCTCGGTTTGGAGCAAACAGGCTACGTGGTATTATCAGTTTAGTCTTAGACTACGTTTGTGTCGCAGCCATAAATCTGATGTGAAGCGCAGCTCGAGATGTCGCAAAATCAAACATTGTCCCCGTCAAACCCTGTCTCAGGCTGTGAGGATAGTGTGACCAGCAATCACAAAGGGGAGTGGGCGGGGCTGCAAACAAAAACAAAAAATATAAAGCATTACAATTATATATATGTGGTGCTCATTCGCCATCTGATTAAGGCAAACGCTGCATTTGTGTCGGAAGGTGGGTGGAAGCAGCAATGGGCATGCCATCTGATTAAGAGAAATGCTGCATTTGTGTTGGAGGGTGGTGCGAGGGGGGAAACAGCGACGGGTGTAAAGCAACCTTTAAAAAAATTGTTCTGCAAAACAACAGATAAGAAGGTAAGCGTAAGGAGAATGTGCTTGGACGTGCTCCTTAGCCTTGACCAGAAGTGAAGCATCAGCTGCGTGAACGACTTAGGAGGCAGCAAAAAAGAGCGATGCAGGAGTGAACCAATGGTAAGTAGCAGGCAGGGATAGTTTTTTTGTTGAATACAATAGGCCTTGCAGACAGTGCATGTGTGTTGCCTAGGCTCGACGTAAAATTGTTTTAGTTAAGAGAGCTGACAAAACTACAGATACAAGTGTGCGAAGTGATAACTGTTAAAAAAGCTTGGCTCATCAGGCCATCACACACCTGATATGGGACATATTCATAACTCGCTCTGACTATTGTTAATAAAATTACTGAATTCCATCATGAGGTTGCACTGAGTCAAAGCGATTTAATGATCAAATTATCTATCTATATTTCTATCTATCTATCGATCTATCTAGTTCCTGGCAGAAGGGTGATGTTCACACTAGGAGCAGTTTAATGTGCGTTATCAGTGCAGAGTCAAGTTCAACATCATAGTGTTAAAGGACCTGACAAATGCCCAACTCAAAATACATAACCCCCCATTGAATCAAGGAGGATAAATATGTTAAGCTGTAACACAAACCTTGATGGTCAACTCTAATCAGATAATGTTTACCTCAAGTATTTGACAAAGGAGGTTTTTGTGATTTATTCTGTGTTATTTGTAAATATATCGAGGTGGGTTGACTCATTGGGGTCTTATGTATTTTAGGGTTATGTTTTATATTACTGTACTCAAGTTTTTGCAGTTGAAAGGAACAGGAAATGACTATTTTAATTTTCACAAGACCCCTTAAAAGGTTGAAATGCTTGGAATCTTTCGAACCTAACTTTGCACAAATAAAGTACAGCAAACATGTCATGTGGTCCAGCAGTGAGCTTCTTTCTTCAATGAACTTTGGAAACAGGAGCAGCAGGTAGTCAGTGGTGTAATGAAACTCGAGGCCCCCCCCGCAAATTACATGGAGGGAGCCTGCCACACTCCGGACTAAGTCAGGAACCCTCTGCCACTGCCCATGCACAGTACCAGCTACGCACTTAATCATAGGCAAACACTGTCAAGGACGTCAATCTTCACTTCAGTGGAGAAAAATAAGTGCCACTGAAGTGAACTTTCTTGACTTGAAGGTATTTATAGCAGATGTAACTATTTGTACTTCCCTCTATCGTAAACCGACAGCGGGAAATTCGATTTTAGAAGCCAGCAGCAGTCATCCGACACACTTAATCAAGAGTATACCCTATGGGAAAATTCTAATATAAAAAGGAATTGCACCAGACTAGTGGATTTTGAAAGGTCAGCGCTAGAAGCATCACAGAGATTTCAAAAGAGAGGGTACTCAGATGAGGTAATACAATGTGCATTAAAAAAGGTTGAGAAGATTCCCAGGAAATTATTACTTAGTAATCAGAGACGAAAACCCGAGAACCTGAGTAACCCAGAATCTCGTCTAATTTTGACTTTACTGACAAGACTCAGCTTGAACTAGCCAGTGACAGCGTTGCCCCCTTTAAGAGAACCAAACTCAAATGCCCTCATGATGCTCAAAGCTGGTTCTCTGACGATCTGAAAATAAAAAAAGCTGGCACTCAGGTAAGCTGAGCGCAGCTGGAGACGAGATTACGCCCCAGAAAAAAAAGGCATCTATGTAACCCTGCTAAAAGACTATAAAGACTCTATCCTCCAGACTAAGGCAGCCTATTTCTCCTCAAAAATTCTGAACTCAGCCACTACAACTAAAGATATCTTCTCTATAGTCGATGCAAAACCTGCCCCCTCACAATCACTATGCGACTCCCTGAACTTGTATTTCATCGAGAAAATTGCCACCATTAAAAGCAGCATTCCTACTCTCAACTGCCTCCCCTATCACATGTAAAAATCCCCTGGTGTTGGACCAAATCCCCCTGATCTCCAGGGAAGAGTTTCTTATCCTACTAAATAAAGTCAGATCAGGCTCCCCTACCGACTGCTGTCCCCCCCATCCTACAAGAGGCTTTCCTTACCTGCCCAGATCCGCCCCTCTCACTCAACAACTCCCTTAAACAAGGCATTGTCCCAGACACCTTTAAACATGCTGAAATTGTCCCAATCCTGAAGAAACCGAACGCTGACCCCTTGGTCCTGAGCAACTCCCGCCCAATATCCTTACTCCCCTACCTTAGCAAGATCTTAGAGGCCCACGTAACAAACTGTCTTAGCTCATTCATTGAGCACTCTCAATTCCTCGACCCCCAGCAGGCAGGATTTAGACCAGCACACTCCAGAGAGTCAGTCATCCTAGCAGTTATGGACGAGCTTAGGAGAGGAACCAATAAAAACATCACCCAGGCACTTTTGGATCTGTCAGCCGCTTTTGACATGGTCGATCATGATCTCCTGATCGATCGTGTCAGTAATGCTGGCATCCAGGGTTTGGCTCTGAGGTGGATCTCCTCCTTCCTACACAACCGATTCCAGGCAGTTCGTCTCACCAACTTCTCAGCCAAGAATGCCATGTTGACCTGAGGGGTCCCCCGGGGTTCCTCCCTATCTCCCCTTCTGTTTAATCTGTACATGCTACCTCTGATATGGTCCTTACGCAACAGTCGAGTTGTAACTTTCAACTATGCTGACGACCTCCAGCTGGTGTTCAAAATTGATTCTTCCAACACCTCAGTTTCCAATTTTCAATCCACCATGAGCTCTATAAGCGAATGTATGTACGCTAACCAATTAAAACTTAACCCCGACAAAACTGATCTGATTCTGACTGGAGGCACCGCCAACTCTTGGAATTCTAATTTCTGTCCCCCTCTTCTAGGCAGTTCCCCTCGCCCAGTAGAATCTGTAAAAAGCCTAGAGGTCATATCAGCAACAACCTGTCTGTGAAACCGCAGATCAGCGCGGTGGTATCTACCTGCTTCTTCCACCTACGCAGAATCCGGAAGATCTGTAGATTTCTGGCCACCGAGGCCTTGACTCTAGTCATCCTGGCCTTGGTTATCTCTCGCATTGATTATGGCAATTCACTCTATGTCTATATTCCAGCATACCAACTCCACCATTTACAACTGGTACAAAACCAAGCAGCCAGGCTAATTTTCCATCAACCCAGACGCCAACATGTCCGCCCCCTGATGAAGAGCCTCCACTGGCTTCCGGTGGCCAAACGCTGTGCATTTAAATGGGGCTGCACCATTTTTAAAGCCCTTGCCGGCCATGGCCCAGCTTTTATCTCATCTGGGGTCCATTGCTATGCCCCCGCTCGCAAACTTTGCTCCTCCCATCTGAACCTGCTCATTACCCCCACCTTTAAACGTAAAAAAACATGGTGGCCTCAGATTCTCCTTCCTGGACTCTCATTTCTGGAACTCTCTTCCCACTGAACTGAGATCAGCAACCTGTTACGCCCAATTCAGAACACTTCTTAAGACCCTTCTATTCTCTCAAGCATATGAGTAAAGCTTCTGACATCATACCACTGCAGCCCTCCCGCTTTCAGCGCCATGAAACCGCTTGGTGTAAGTGCGCTCTACAAAGATTTTTAACATAACAAGACTCAGGAAGTCTCCAAAATTATTAGATGGAATTGGCATATTCTGAAAACAGACCAAGTAATAGGAAAGGATCTATCAACCTATCCTTAAATCAAGTATAGGAGATGTAGATCGCTAAAAGACAACCTAGTCCAGAGCCATTTGGATAGCAATAAAAAGAAACCCCGTCTGACTGATCTATCTGGCTACCACCCGTGCACAAGATGCAAGGTGTGCAAAAATAGCAGTAAGACACTGTCTTTTAAAGTTCCAGGCCTAAGTTTAGAGAGAAAAATTAATAAGTACTACTACATACTGTGTATACAGCCTCTCCTGCCCATGCAACCTAAATATATATAGGAAGCATTATACATCCCACCAAAAAACGTTTCCTCGAACATGCCCGAGCCATAGAGAAAAAGGACCCTGCATTTCCTATTGTGAGACACTTTGCTGAATCTCACTCCAGCAACAGAAACCTCCCGAGATTCTTTTGTATTGATCATGTTCCTCCCAATGAGAGAGGAGGGAATAGGGAACTCCGTTTACGGAGGCTGGAGTCAAGATACATTATTGATTTGCAGACAAGAACCCCGGGGGGGTCTGAACACAGAAGAGGAGTTGGCTATTCATATAGGCTAAGCCTAATTGTAAACCTATCTGTGAGCTTTAAACATTACTGTGTCACCCCAACAAAGCATCTAGTCTGTTTAGCTGTTGTATTTTTATTTTTAAATTATATATTTATTTTTATTTGTAATTTATATGCTTAGTCTCACTTTGATATATTTGAGGATATAGAGTGCCTAAATGCTCATCCAGAGCTTAATCACATACAATAAAAAGTGACATGGATATAGTTAGCTCATCTAGAGCGGAATGAGACTATGGCATCACATAAAATGTTACCCCAAACAATCATGTTTAAATTGTGACTGGTTTTGTATATAGTGTTTAATTATTTTGTGATGAATTGAACAAACTTAATTTCTAGAAAACGGGTAATGCAAGCTAATGTTGAAATGAATTAACATGTTTAACAACTTGTTAGGCCAAATTAACTTGTTCAGTAATGGCGCTCATTACCAGTCGCTGGGATTTCTGAAAGCTGCTTTCTTTTCTTATGTCGAAATTGAATTGTGCATGTGCAAGAAAATGTTAATATGGCGTGCAACGCAAGTAAACAAACTATGGCCAAGGAAGGCGCTAGCCGAAACGCGTCCCGTCATTTGTGAATAAACAGATGAAACTTGAACTCGAGAGAGAGGGAGAGAGAGAGAGAGAGAGAGAGAGAGAGAGAGAAAGAGAGAGAGAGAGAGAGGAAGGATAATTAAAGGATACCTGTGAAATACTGTTCAATATTAGATCTAAGACTTTAAGTGATATTCTAAACCACAAGTTACTCATTCTGTATTTTTTTTATTCTCTGTTGATTTTGGGGTAGTTTGCTTGAAAACGTTTATCCCTTCAAAGCTCAGCTAACAATGTGCGCTGATTGGAATTTGGAGTTTCAAATTTGTTTTGAATAAATTGTTAATAATTCAATTGCAATGGTAAGGCTGGGTAAGCAGATTAATGCGATTTCATGGCTGCAGCATTTACTTCATAATTATGGAATGGCCACACCTGCCATATAATTTCTACATATCGAAAATATTTCAACTCAAATGGACCGAAATAATACTGCCACGTAATGTGCCACAAAATAATAAATAATGTTTTCTTGCTGCATAATATAGAAACATTTGCTGCATAATTTGGTTCTTCGCTGCACATAACTCTCGCATCTCTGACTATGGGTTAAGGTTTGTAGAATAGCTTGGGGAAACCAAATTAAATACTTTAGTTCAGAGATTTTTTTAGACACTCCTTAAGATCTTGTACAAAATCCTAACCATTACTTTATTTTAATACTGTTTTTAAGTGAACTTGTTCAGTAGTTTACTCATTTTAAATGTATACCCGCACATGCTGTAAAAGTGTGTCAATCCAGTGAGGAAGGTTAACCCCAGCTGCACACAGCCTTCAGCCATGTGAAGCAGGCGTTGGCCCCCTGGGCATGCACCCAAGTTCTCCTGGACTACGAATCAACACTTTGCCCGGGATTTTGGCAATGCACAGAGGGGGTTGGCTGCAGTGCTTTTGGCAAGGTTAGCGGAGATTGACTGTTAAGCCTGGCCTTTGACAGGGCCTTCTCCAAACCAGCCAACCCACCAAGGGCAGCTAGGTACCATGGCTGTGGTGATGTATGAAATTCTCCATTTATTTATGTATTTATGTAACTTTTTGGTTTCTTGAACTCTAAAGAAATTGTGGTCTGTTGTTAGGCCTCCTGCAATTTTAAATTTATTTTCCCACATATGTAATTATTTTTGCATTTTTTTTCTCTTTTTTTATAAAAATGTTAGGATTTACAAACCCCAAATCTCTGTTTGTGTACTCTGAAGGACTCATTAAAACAAGAGGAGGGACCAACAAGGGTCCTTACTTTAGATCTGCAGATCTAATAGATGGATTTCGAGCCTCTACGCTTCACTCTGGATCCTCAAATCATCTCCTGGGGTCTGGAAAAAGGTCAAGTTTTCCTTTCATGTTTTTTTATCCAAATATGGGATTCCTTTTGAACTTTCCACTACATGGACCTGGGGGTCAAGGTGTACTCACTCACCCTCCCCCCTTAGGTTCCTTTTTAATAAATTTCAAGGGTCAGGTACTGAGTACCGCATCCTATCATGTCAGACGAAACAGAAATAAAAGGGAGAGGGAAATATTGTAAAAATGCTGAACAAATGTGTGATTTTTTTAAAAAAACGAATAAAAATTAAAACATATTCCAGTTCCCTTCTTACCATATTGGGGGAAGGTGTTGGACACTAAAGGGGGTGACATTTACTATTCTCGTTCCAATCTAACCATATTGGGGAAAGTGTTGGACACTAAAGGGGTGACATCTACTATTCCCACTCCAGTCTAAGAATATCGCGGGAAGGTTTTGGACAGCAAAAGAGCTGACATTTACTATCTCCATTCCAGTCGAACCATACTGGGGGAAGGTGTTTGATACTAAAGGGGTCACATGTACTATTCCTGTTCCAATCTAGCCATATTGGGGGACCGTGTGGGAAGCTAAAGGTGTGACATGTACTATTCCCAGTCCAATCTAACCGTATTGCAGAAAGGTGTTGGACACTATAGGGGTGAACTTTACTATTCCCACTCCAGTCTAGCCATAATTAGGGGAAGGTGTTGGACATTAAAGGGGCGACAGCTACTATTCCCACTCCAATCTAACCCTATTGGAGGAAGGTGTTGAAAACGAAAGAGGTGACATCTACTATTCCTACTCTCATCTAATCATAATGAGGGAATCTGTTGAGCACTAAAGGGGTGACATCTACTACTCCCACTCTAATCCAAACATATTGGGGGAAGGTGTTGAACACTAAAGAGATGACATTTACTATTCTTGTTGGAATCTAACCATATTGATAAAAGGTGTTGGACATTAAAGGGGTGACATTTACTATTCCCACTCTAGTCTAACCATATACAGGGAAGGTGCTGGACACTAAAGGGGTGAATTTTACTATTCCCACTCCAATCTAAGGCTATTTGAAGAAGATGTTAGACGCTAAAGAGCTAAAGTTTACTATTTTCACTTCGATGTAATACATTTTAAAGAAGGCTATTGCAAATTAAACATTTTATACAGCCATAGACATATATAAACATTTAATACTCCACACTCCCACACAATTTCTTAACTGTAAAATCCAATGATATTTCATCTAAAAAACACTATACAAACCTATAGACCTATATATACGTATTTATACATAAAAATAAAACAAAAATTATTACTAATAACTAACATATATATATATATAAACAAGCATTTGCAATGCAATAGGTCTTGCATTTACGTAAGATTGAGCTTTTGGCACTGTAAATGACAATGTCTTTTATTTATGTTTTGGTTTGTTAAACAAATTAAAGGCATTGTCATTTGCAAAGCTAATAGCTTAAACTCTCGCGAATGCGAGACCTATTGCATTGCAAATGCTTGTTTATGAATGTAACCTTTGTTCATCAGGCCCACAAGATCTAAAAACAAACCTGCAAATAACTCTGATACCAGTTACACATGCCACCAAGCAAACAGAGAGCACGACTGACCTCTTTAGGGGAGTTTGAGTGTTAGAATTAGTTCATTTAGCAACTTGCAGAACAAGTTATTCACAAGCGCAGTTAGCGCACTCGAGGTGTCGGCGGCCGATGTGAGACGGACTGAAGCCCAGCCATCGCCTGGTTACCCCATCTACTATGAGGCAACAAGATGTATGTAGTCTTTTAAGTAATGAAATGCCGACTCCAATTTGCGCCGGACTCTCTGGGGTACAAGTTTCGGGAGGGGGTGAGGCTCAGAGCGCTGCTGCCATGGAAAGCGTTAATGTGCGCACATAAGCGGTATCCGAATTTAGATAGGAGGCTCTTACCACAGGCACACGGAGCTTCAAGTCTGTAAGGAACTTAAAAATAATAGAAGGAAAAAAACGCCTAGGTGCTCAAAGCCCCGCCCCTCGCAGAGCACCGCGTCCATTAGCAACCACTTTGGCGCAGAGGCTGGAGGAATGTTTTTATATGCTGTGCTCTGGCTCAAGGCCCGCCCTCCTAATCTATCTTGAACAGCTAGTGAAAAACCAGGGCCGCCCTGGTAAATCCGGCACGCCTAGTCACCATAATTATAGCACTTGCCTGATGCTCGCTATTTTCAGTTGATAAAGGCGGCAACGCTAAAATAAAACGAAAACATTCACCAGCACTTTCCTCCCACTATTATAAATAATAAAAAGCACCTGGCGGAATTCTTTATTCAGAACATGTTCGCACTGTCAGTTTCTTTATCGGTGTCAAAAGAGTGCAACGGACACTTACATATCATTGTGAATATATCTCAAGGGCTGAAAGTTCCAGTGCAAGACACAAGAATTAATGTGCGCACCTGCCGAACCACGGGATCTGATCATTTGAAATGATACAAGGTATCTTAGTCAGTCAGCTAGGACAACTTGCAGCAGCCGAACGTGAATCATAATGCGGGGTCGGGGAAGATCCTCATATCGAGTTTAATACACACCGCAATGCTCACCAAACTGAGACAATGGCCATATGGTGCCCAGTTACCGGAACTACTACGGCATGCTGAGGGTAGCTGTAGGGTACATGGCAAAACTCCGTCCCTTCGCTGAAAACCGGGTGGTATATACATATATAAATTTACTGCGACATATGACAAGGAAAACTCTGAGAGGCCAAGTGAGCTGTAAACCCGAAAATGGGACGCGCGCACCACAGAGGAGCGGGGGCAAGCCTGATCAGTTGGAGAAGCTCGGGATAACAGACTCTCTGTGCCCAGTCCAGAGCCAAAAGGATGACTTCGACCTGCTTGCTCCAGATCTTTTTGGGCACTGTGAACAGGAGTGGTATTGGCAGAAAGGCGTACAGGAGGCCTGGGCTGCACTCGAGACGAAAAGCACCGCCGAGCGAGTGCCTCCTTGGACACTTCAGCGTGCAAAACTGCTGCCCATTGTCGGCGGAGGCGAACAGATATAACCAAGGCTCTTTCCACTTCTGAAAGAGATCTTGTGCCACTTCCGCATGGAGACACCATTTGTGATCCGCTAGGTGTAGACAGCTGAGTTTGTCCGCCCTGGCGTTCAGGGAACCTGCCAGGTATTGAACCACCAGGCATAGTCCTTGTTGTTCCAGCCATGTACAGAGACACAGTGCCTCTTGAGAAAGGGAAAACAGACCCCACCCTGTTTGTTGCAGAACCACATGGCAGTGGTGTTGTCCATGAACACCCGAACCAGCTTTCCCTTGATGGATGGAAGAAAAGCTTTCAATGCTAAGAGAATTGCTCAGAGATCCAGCAAATTGATATCTTCGCTGGAGACCAGAGACCTCTGATCACCACCTCTCCCAGATGTCCGCCCCATCCCAGGAGTGACGCATCTGTCATTACTGTGTGATCTGCTTGGGGAACGAAGAGGGGTCTGCTTTTCATCCAATTGTGGTTGGTCAGCCACCACTGCAGGTCCCTTGTAATTCTCTTCGAGATCTGGACCATGTCGGAGGTATCCCCTTATGCTGCACCCACCAGAACTTCAGGTCCCACTGCAGAGCCAACATATGCCATCTGGCATGTGCCATTAGCAGGATGGACCATGAGGCCCAGGAGTCTCAGAGTCAGTCTTGCCGAAATCCAGGATAAAGGCTGAAACATTGGTATAATAGCCTGAATATTTTGTGAATAAATCATTTAAGAAATGAATGACCGAGTGGACTTAAATAGACATACAAAAAGACCAAATATAGATTAAAATTTTTGAAAAATATATATTGTTGTATTATTTTATATTATAAGAGTTTTAATTGTTTAAACATAAAAAACAGAAACAATATACAATTTTAGATCATGATATAGAGACATCTATTTGATTGTAGATTGCCTATACATACACTTAGTGATAATGCAAATGGTTTGACAGGCTAATCATACACACATGTCCATTCACACATAGCCTAAATTATTTTAATACATCAAAACATGATATTGTTTGATCAGTACACGAAGTTTACTGGCGAGAGATGACAACAGATGTCCTGCGGAGCCGACTGATGCCACCTATCGGCGGGGCAAAGGTATTGCCTGAGCAAAAGTCTTCCGGACCTAGACTGACACCTGGGAAATTCTACGGTAGGGAATCTGTGGCTAGATGTCTCTATCAGATTGAAATGGTAATGTGTCTGCGAGAAAAACCCCTTTAGGTCCTATCCTATCAAGTTCTAGACTGATGGGCAAGGGTTGCACAGGTCTTCAGCAAAAGGAGAGGGCTCTTGTGGAGAAGAATCTCATGTGAGATGCTCTACTAACTGACCTAATAGCGATTCACAGGAACAGCCAAGCCCCCTCCACTGTGAATGCAATTAATGCTCAGAGGATAGAAGAAACAGGTGGGAAAGCTTAAATTAGATCCTAAATTCATTGAAGAATAGTGTGTCAAAACACACAGCAATGGGATAAAAACCTAGAGCAGAATGCTGTAGCTTGGCATTCAGCGAGAAGCAGGGTGCATCAGTGGCATAGCAATGGTGCCATAGACACTGGTGCAAATAAACAAAATTGTACACCTCCTCCCGGGTCCACTAGATGGGTAGGTAGTAAAAAACACCTGAAATTGGTGTTTATTGGTCCCTAAGTCTTTAGGGTCCCAGTGCCAGTGCACTTACTACCCTATTCATAGCTGTGCCACTGGATCCAACTAACGCCTGACAGAACATCTTCAAAGCACATGAACTGAAGTGCTGCAAGCCAATAAAAACTGATTGGGAGGAGAGAAAAATCTTGCTTCGTCTTTCAGCAGAAAGTGAAGGGCATTCAAGGGCAGGACGCTGAATTCTACCAAGCACTATTTAAAGAAATCTAGAGCTACTTGGGACTAGTGTCTGATTTCATAATTCCCAGACAAATCATAAAATTCATAGCTAACTTGCTGTTTTTCTCTGTGATCCAACCCAATAAATAAGTGAAACCTCTTGAATACCCCCAAGTATTTCCAGTTTGAAGAGTGGGTTGTTATGGACAGTGACAAACCCCTCTGAGAGTATATGGAATCAGCCACGGCTAATGCACTTCAGAAAGCTGGCATCTATTGCCAGAACGATTGGAGAGCTGGATTCATAACATTACACTTCTGACAATTGTCTGGATCCATCCACCATTGTAGTATGTTCTTATTAGAGAATGTGCCATAGGAATCCCCAGGTTGTAATGCTCCAAGCTGGGGTTTGTTGCTTACATCAAAGGATACAATTGACCTCACATACACCTTTTTACATGGAACCTGATACTGCATCTATCGATGTCTAGTGGCTAATGAACTCTAGAACGGGAACTGTAGACTCTCTCCTCCTGAGGGCACACAGATCCGAACATGGTGCCAATGAACAGGATGTCCTAGGCAAGAGGCAGACGGGAATTTGCCCAGTTCAGGAGTAGGCAGTGAAATGGAAGACATTCGCAAACTACTGCCTTGCCTCAGGAATACTGGTTGAGCATATGAGCTTGCGTACCTGTTGGCCAAGTGTGGGTAGGGAGATTCTTCTTTTGGTTGTAAAATGACCAAAAGCACGGCAAGGACTTTTGCAAATATCCATCAACCATCCTGAAGCGAAAAGATAGAATTGGGAACAGGTTAATTCCTCATCGTCCCCCACCCTGCTTCAAGGCTAAATCTTCTGACGTGCTGGGTTGACAGAAAGTACACAGAAAGTCACCTTGAAGAATTGACAGATTTATCAGCAGCAGAGTATTCATTGTGTAAGTAGTCCACCAGATGCCCTTGCTCAGACTCTAAGAAGGAGTAAAATCCTCTTCTGGGGGAACTGGAACAATTGCTCTCATCTACAAGAGTTGTTCAAACCCCTTGTTGTGAACCTACATTTTCTCCATGTTCCCTTCCCAGATGGAGGTGTAACTTACTCCAGGAGAGCTTGGGACGCTCCAGAAGATATACTCGCCTCACTACACCCTGGGCCCTTGGCTGGAAATATAGTTATTCAGATCATGTAAAATGCTGACCATCACAATCCTATGGTAAGTAATTCTGAGGATTCTACTCTTTGGCTGGAGACGGGGTGTTGCTTTGGTGGCTCTACAATTGTGAGTCTGGTTTCTGAATCATCCGTAGGGATGTGAAATGTGAAGAAGATGAGATAAAACAAGAAGATAAACAAGACAGTCAGGGGCACATTTACTAAGAAGTGACACGACAGGTGCAGCAACCAACTGCATCAAAGGTGAGAGCTGGACAGTGACATACCAAGTAAGTTACAGTTTTTTTTCTGTCTGCCTGCACTGGTGCACTTTTTGATGCCACCATAATGCTAGGGTGTGTGCATTCTGACAAGCATAGAATGTGTACTGGAAGGGTAAACTTCATGCATGAAATCTAACTTCGCAATACTACACAAGTTCCTTGGGTTTACCAGCAAAGACTGATTAACAGCTGTCTCCATTAACGTTTGCTGACGCCTATTCTCCCAAATGTATTTTTTAAATATTTTTTTTCTTTCACATGATAATATTATGCATGCATTATGTATTTCTAATATTATAATGAATACCTGCTGTTTATTATTTGATAAATAAGAATCGTTGAGGTGAAAAATCCATATACTAGGATCAACTACACAGCAATCTCAAAATGTGCCCCCAAATCATTGTGGATGAACTGATAGAGTTTGGAAGCTTTTATTCAAATGACTTAATCGCCACTTCATTAAATTCTAAGTATTCAAAACATAAATAAATACTGCAATGACAAATCAAATCGCTTCTGCCCCACTGCCAGGTCTCAAGCGCTCGCAACATGTTCTTTGCAGAGCACTTTCTAGTCGATATTTTCCTTCCAGGGATGTAGCAATGGGTCCCAACTTCCGTTTATATAGTACCAGCGAAAGTCACGGTTCAGTGGTCTCCTCAGACGCTGTGGTACCTCTGCATCTACTGCACCATTGAAAGACAACCCCCTTTCTCCAAGGGCAGAACAAAGGCCCCTGAAGCCCCGCAACGCGACCCACCCTCCAACCTTCAAGAGGACCCATTCAACCCAAGGGGTGTGTGTGTGTGTGTGTATATATATATACACATACATATATGTATAAATACATATATATGTATACATATATATGTATATATATATACATATATATATATATGGATTTATTACCTACTGGCGGTCGCCAGTAGGTATATATAGTTAGAATTTTCAAAAATCCCATAGAGAAAAAATCCTATGTCAAATAACTTTGGCGTTTGTGGACGGAATTGGCTGAAATTTTCAGGAAAATGGCACATTTTGTTTCTGAGCAGCCCCTGAAAATTGGGGGGGGGGTTCGTCCAGGGGGGGTCGAGAAAAAAGGGGGGTCCCAAAACGTGTTTTTAACATTGAGTTTTCCATAGGGCGGTTGGCCTCACTTTTAGCCCGAACGGCTGAATGGATTTGCACGAAACTTGGCAAAATTGTAGGGACTGGTAGCCCGATGTGCCTTTTGTAGGTCTCAATATATGTGCTACAGTGGATTTTGAGAAATTAACGTTTAAAAAAAGATATATATCTGTAACAGCGGACCGGGCAGCGCTCCAGTACGCGTACTTTTCGCGCAACGGAGCTTTGTGAAGCGAAGCTGATTGGTTCTCCGGCGTCTGTAAACATTCCAAACAGTCCGTAGCGGCCGCCATCTTGTCTCTCGGTAGGATCGAGAGACAAGAGGAGGCCAAAGCGAAGGGGCAAATGACCATAAGGGGGCATAGTAGATCCTCGCTGACCCCCTAGGTTTGATGTGGAGGTTTTAAAAGGGCCCCGCGGGGCAAAAAATAATAATAATAATAATAATCGAACGGCTGAATGGATTTGCACGAAACTTGGTAAAATATTAGGGACTGGTAGCCCGATGTGCCTTTGCTAGGTCTCAATATATGTGCTCCAGTGGATTTTGAGAAATTAATGTTCAAAAAAAGATATATATCTGTAACAGCGCTCCGCTTCGTGTAACGGAGGTTTGCGAAGCTGATTGGTCATTCTGTCACTGGGCTATAGTTGGGCTACATCTGGCTGATATTTGGGCTACATTTGTTTTTTTTGTCTCTGGCGGCCATCTTTGGGATACATTGGGCTACATTGGGCTTCATTGGGCTTCATTGGGCTACATTGGGCTACATTTGGGCTCCAACATATATATAGGCCAATGTAGCCCAATATATATTTTTCAAAGTAAATTTTCGTAAAAACCACTGGAGCATATATCTTGAGACATAGCAAAGGCACATCGGGCTACCAGTCCCTACAATTTTGCCAAGTTTCGTGGAAATCCATTCAGCCGTTCGAGCTAAAAGTGAGTCCAACCGCCCTATGGAAATGAAGGAAATGAATGGGTAATTTGTAATTAGCAAATAGCTCATCGCAAACTAGGAATGGTAAAGAATCGCTATTTATTCCTTAAAGTTCGCTATTTAGGAAATGCAAAAAACTTTGATGATACATATGGCGGTTCATCTCTAACAAGATAAGAAGCATAGGGATAGATTTATGATGACTGGCGCATCACCAGGGATGTGTTAGTCATTCTGTGCCGCTGTTCCGTCACCTATGGTGTGCTGCATTTACAATGCGGCGCATCATGGGGCAAAAACAGCACAGATGCGTGATGTATCTGTGCCGTAAAGGTGGCGCATTGCTGGAGTTGTATCGCAAGTGTGATGAAGCTCCAGCAAGGGTCGGGGGTGCCCCTGTCGCAGGGTTTCTGTTCTCACACAGAACTGTGGACAGAGGATTGGAACCTCGGCGAATTAGGGTGCCCCAAAACTCACCTTAGTAATCAAAAACCCCTTAGCAAGCTAGGTACAGTGTCACATTGGATATAACAAAATCTCAATGTTTAGACGATCCAGAATATGAACTTATAGTACCTCAGGATACGTGGAACTCATGAACAGTCGGTCGTTATATATTTCTTAGAAACCAGAACATGGAGTTAAGAAGAACACATGTGTATTTGAAATGTTTATTTACTAATGCCGTCTTCTCAGGCGTAGTATCTTAGATAATACAAGTACACATATTATCAGTAGCAAAATTACCAGCATAGTTACTAGTACATAAAAAGCGAATGGTGACAGTATGTTAACATGCTGTAAATGAATAAGAGTTAGCAACACTTATAAGCAGCCACGGGCCGTGGAGGGAGTTACGGTGGGGCAGGGAGGCGGGGAGGGGGAGGGGCAGGGTGGAGAGGGCTCCACCCTGCCCCTCCCCCTCCCCGCCTCCCTGCCCCACCGTAACTCCCTCCACGGCCCGCGGCTGCTTATATCTCACCCTCCCTAAAACACATATTATATTATTTGCTAAGAAGGTCTGTTTGTGTTGGTTTAGGGCGTGCCCATACTTTAGTGTCTTAGATTTGAAGGAATCACATCAGCATACACCAGCTCTCTCTTCATGTGAACCGCATCAACTGTTGTGTATGTGTGTTCGGCAAAGCAATATAAAACCCGCCTCATGCCCAGAATTGGCAGAAGCTGCACTTATGTTATGAGTATGAAGTCGTGGAGATCAGACCTCATAACAATTCTGTATCGTGTTGTTCTTGAAACTTCAGCACTCGCTGTACAGATATAGTTCAACAAGCAAAGCAGATAGTGGAGCAATAACATATTATTCTCATGTAAACCACGATGAACTACTAGGTTGAAAGCTAAAGCAACAACTAAGTGTCGTGTGCAGAAGTTGCAAAAAAGGAAAAATTGCGTTTAAACCGGTAATGAGCCCATGCTAACTTAACACGGTGTAAAGATATCCAGGACCTAGATGACACCTCCCCATGATCCGGAAACGAACTGAATAAGATAATAGAAGTGCCATCTCATGAGAGCAGATTGCAACTTTATATATGGACGGTCCGCAAGGTAAAACATTAAAAACTAGGAAAATGTAATGCTAAAGAAAAATAAAACAGCCAAGTACTTTATCGAGTCTTAAGCCAATAGGCAAGCTAAATAATAAAAACTTGACAAATAAGTCAATGAATTGTCAATGAAATGCTAGTACTCAGCATATCAAACATGAAAAAGGTCTATGACATAACTGTGTATGCAAAATAAGCTGCAACAGCCTCCAATAGGAAGTCACCGTCTTCATCCGAAAAGAGTTCAGCCATCCAATTTAAAAGCGGAAAAGAACATACGTGCTCTCCCAGCACCGGATCCTCTATCACCATCAGAGGACAGCTCGGTGGGTTTTCAAGAAAGCTCTGTTCCAAGAAAGACTGTGTTGCCGCCAGTAAATTCCAGGGACCAATTAGTCCATGCATCAATGCCACAGCCATAATCCTTTCGCCAGGACAAACCAACTCGTGAGTAATGATAGGAGTCATCAGCTGATTAAAGTCGACGTCAGGAGAAACCGGTCCGCAGAGACACAAATCAATGGCCCAATCGAAATCACAGGTCAGGCAGTGAAATACAGGCTGGACACAGGTGAAGTAGGAGAATCGAAAAGATAATCCATATGCCGTGCTTAATATCGCCAACGGCATTTTGCCATAATATTCTAGCATGCGATTGCGGAACAGTGTCAGCAGCTGCAGGGCGGGAGCTTGCACAGGAGGGACATCCATATTTAAAAATGTAAAAAAGCACAAGAGCGTCCGCTGGTAATGCAAGTAAAAATGGGAATCCACGAAGCACAGTGGAAAAAAATAGAATGAAAGAAAGCAGGGATGACTCCAAAGATTTTCTCAAATGAAGTCACGAGACCACTGGTAACAACTTTAAAAAAGTGCGCCAGGCCCTTTGTGGAGGACGCGTTAAAGATAGTCCGAACCATCTTGCTGAAATGGAAAGGCGAATCTGTATTGAAAAGGGTCTGCACCTCTGTACGGGTGTTCGCTATGTGAAGCACGAAAGTTTCACGGGCCGAACTCAAGGCCACCTCTCTCTGAGACAAAAGAGCTCTTATTCTTGCCATGCCGTTGAAATCTGCTCCCAAGGTTGGTATTTGTGGCCAGATTGAAAACTCCCTATGTTCATGTGTGGGAGGAAATAGAACATTTCTGCAGCAAATAACCCGTTCACTTACTGTTACGATAAAAGGAATACTTTTAATTAACCCAGAACAATCTTCATTATTGAGCATCAAATAACTACCATTTTCCAACAACTTGAACGTGGGGATGATAGCAGGAACTGGCGTGCCTTGCAACACGCAAGCCATATTTGGTCGGTGTTTGTTGCATGAACCGTGTAACTGTATGTGCCTACACATTAGTGAATGATCTGGCGTCTCAGTGCATTCCTCTCCATTCAGATAAACTTCTTGATCATCTTTGAAACATCTGTATGTGTATGGAAGCGACCAGACCTCATGAAGAAAAGCACTACCTAAAGGTTCATAACGACCTATTGGTATATATTTCATACAATTTGAAAACTTATATAAAGCAAAAGGCAGCGTTATTAAACCGTGGATAAGGCACGTTGCCAAAAAACCCGCAATCCTCTGCTGATGATGTCACTGAGCATGTCATGAATGATGTAATATGTGACATCATCAGCAGTGGATTACGGGTAATAGTATCTCTAGTTTACTCCCCTATAGCTGTCTTTCTTTTAACATAAGTGTCTGTTTCCTTCCCTTATACTTACTGTTCTTTTTTTTAAAAAAAATTTTTGGTTCACTTCCGGTTCGCGTACCGGCGAGCGAACTGGGAAGCGAACTACGAGAAATAGAGGTTGGCACAGATCCAAATATTGTACCAATTTTTTAATAACGGGGAGGTAGTTCTGAAAATAACTTTTTTTTAAATTGTTTTTGTTGTTTTATATTTTTTTTTATTATTTTTCTGAACATTTTTTTACTTTTTTTGAATTTTTCTGAACAGTTTTATATTTTTTGGGGTTTTTCTTGCAGGGGGCAATGAAAACGATTCATTGTAAAGGGCTCAACAGGAGCAACAAAACAAAAAAAAAGTATTTATTATTTGGGGCGTTTCGTACAAACTTGCATATGATAGTCAATAGCTCTGTTGATCAGTGATGCTTCTTTCTCCGTAGCAAATGAATCCATTGCAATATACGCAGACGTGTTTTACTTCATGAAATCTCGTTTGAATATTTGGCACCATCTCCCTGCCCTCTGGTCCCGTTACTTCCGGTACAACAGATCTTCTGGCCATAATAGGGAGATTATCTAGGTCGTTACGAAACTGTGCAGCACTGTAGTTGTTAGGATGCCACCTAGTCATATGGCGATGCATTGTGTAGTTTCCGAAACTGTATTTTTTGTCGGTCCCTCTGGACAGTCTATCTTGACATATAAGGCAAGTTACGTATCTTGCATTTACTTTTTTCTGACCTTTGGGAATTTAAAAAAATTGCCAAATGAAGTGTTCTTTCCGGTGAGACGTCCTGGGCTCCTCAGGCAAAAAGTGCCTCTCTTCGTGCTCGTCGTCCTGTTCCTCTTCTTCCTCTTCTTGCTGAATTATAACTTGAGCAGGTGGTCCACTCTTCCTTGGATGTGGTGGAGGTGGTGGGGAAGCACCAGCTGAAGCTACTAAAGAAGCCATTGCTCACTGGTAACAAAGGGTCTTTCTCTCACAATGATGAAAGTCAGAGTGAGGAAAGAAGGAGGGATTTTCATCATTTGGGAAAAACAATAGTTCTCAACCAATGAAAAGTGTTCATTTTAGATTATATGACCTAGTCTTACATCATTAGGAAACCAAAAGTGAAATGAACCAATGAAAAGTGTTATTACCAAGTCACATGACCTGCTGTGTTTACGTTAAGCGCTTTGCAGGGCCTCCCGGTTTGCTTCCAGAAACCTGTGCTTTGCGACTCGGTAAGCGTACCAGTTCGCTAACGTAGCACGTCATATGACGTATCACGCGACAACGCGAAACGTCATGCGGACGGGAGGCGTCACGATGTTGTTTTCTAACGCGGCAGTTGCGGTAAAGAAACGTTTACCGGCTCGCGGTCTATTTCGCGGCATCAAGGTCAGCTAACGGGAAGCTTCCCGATTCGCGAAGCGGGAACGAAGAAAAAAAAATATTTACAAAAAAAATTATTAATAAACATATAAAATATATTTTTGGATTTAAAGAAGAATACATTTTACAGCTACAGATATTAGCTGTTAAAAAACCAATGAAATTCACTGAAAAAACCATAGGTTATAGACCATATATAGTTAGGAATTAGCATTTACAAAACCTTGAAAATTCACTGAAAAAACCATAGGTTATAGACCATATATAGTTAGGAATTAGCATTTAGAAAACCTTATTTTACTCACACAAAACCATTGAAATTCCATATATAGTTAGTTGCACTAACTATATATCGCGCACCCGCAATCCACTGCTGATGATGTCACATATTACATCATTCATGACATGGTCAGTGACATCACTGATGACATCACTGATGACATCTCAAATGACATAACTGATGACATCACTGATGACATCTCAAATGACATCACTGATGACATCATGACACACCAATACCAGTTACTACATACGCACTCACTGATTCCTATGTCTACACACACATTCACTCATTCACCCATACAATCACTCATACATACAGTCACTCATTATTACAACACTATCATATGCACTCATACACCTATGCAGACAGTCACACACTGCCACTCATCCATGGAGTTACTCACACACCAAGTCAGTCCTGTAAAGAATCAATCACACTTCCATTTCTTCATCTATACAGTTAAACACAGAACACCATACTTCAGTGACATCACTGATGACATCACTAATGACATCTGAAATGACATCACTGATGACATCTCAAATGACATCACTGATGACATCATGACACACCAATACCAGTTACTACATACGCACTCACTGATTCGTACGTCTACAAACACATTCACTCATTCACCCATACAATTACTCATACATACAGTCAGTTATTATTAGAACACTATCATATGCACTCATACACCTAGTCAGTCCTGTGAAGAATCAATCACACTTCGATTTCCTCATCTATAGTTAAACACAGAACACCATACTTTTCACACATATACTAACACATACTTACTCTCTTATACAATCACTGATACAAGTACACATTGATATGCACAGCGTCACACACCTCCCAGCCAGCCACACACACACTCAGTCTTCCATCCATCCAGTCATTCTTCAATATGTAAAACGTATTTAAACTTTACAAAAACACACAGACACTAGATGATGTCATCAGTGATGTCATCAGTGATGTCACTGACCATGTCATGAATGATGTAATATGTGACATCATCAGCAGTGGATTCAATCAATCAATCATGGACATTTGTATAGCGCACTACTTACCCGGAGGGTCTCAAGGCGCTTGGGGGGGGGGGGGGTGCTGCTACTGCTCGAACAGCCAGGTCTTGAGCTTCTTCCTGAAGGAAAGGTGGTCTTGGGTCAGGCGCAGGTCGGTCGGGAGGGAGTTCCAGGTCTTGGCGGCCAGGTGGGAGAAGGACCTTCCTCCTGTTGTCGATCTTCGGATGCGGGGTACGGCGGCGAGGGCGTGACTGGCTGATCGGAGGTGGCGTTTGGGAGCGTAGAAGTTGATGCGGTTGTTGAGGTAGCTCGGGCCTTGGTCGTGTAGGGCTTTGTGTGCGTGGGTGAGGAGACGGAAGGTGATTCTCTTGTTGACGGGGAGCCAGTGCAGGTCTCTCAGATGTCCGGAGATGTGGCTGCGTCGGGGGATGTCGAGGATGAGTCTGGCTGAGGCGTTCTGGATCCGCTGGAGTCTCTTCTGGAGCTTGGCGGTGGTTCCGGCGTAGAGGGCGTTGCCGTAGTCCAGTCGGCTGGTGACGAGGGCCTGGGTGACCGTCTTCCTGGTCTCGGTGGGGATCCACCGGAAGATCTTTCGTAGCATGCGCAGGATGTTGAAGCATGACGAGGAGACGGCGTTGACTTGCCTGGTCATGGAGAGGGAGGAGTCCAGGATGAAGCCCAGGTTGCGTGCGTGGTCTGTCGGTGTGGGTGCGGAGCCCAGGGCGGGGGGCCACCAGGAGTCGTCCCAGGCGGAGGGCGAGGAGCCCAGGATGAGGACTTCCGTCTTGTCAGAGTTCAGTTTCAGGCGGCTGGTCGTCATCCATTCGGCTACAGCTTTCATCCCTTCGTGAAGGTTGGCTCTGGAAGCGGCGGGGTCGTTGGTCAGAGAGAGGATCAGCTGGGTGTCGTCGGCGTAGGAGATGATGTTCAGGTTGTGTTGGCGTGCGATGGGCGCGAGGGGGCTCATGTAGACGTTGAAGAGGGTGGGGCTCAGCGAGGATCCTTGAGGGACGCCGCAGATGACTTCGGTGGCCTCTGACTTGTACGGTGGTAGACAGACTCTCTGTGTTCTTCCGTCGAGGAAGGAGACGATCCATTCCAGTGCCTTCTCTTGAATTCCGACGTTGCTGAGGCGTTGCACTAGGGTGCGGTGGCAGACCGTGTCGAATGCGGCGGAGAGGTCTAGGAGGATGAGGGCCGCTGTTTCTCCGTTGTCCATCAGGGCTCGGATGTCATCGGTGGCAGCGATGAGGGCGGTCTCGGTGCTGTGGTTGGCTCGGAAGCCAGACTGTGAAGGGTCGAGGGATCCGTTCGTCTCGAGGAAGGCGGCCAGCTGTTTGTTGACGGTCTTCTCGATGACTTTGGCTGGAAACGGGAGGAGCGAGATGGGGCGGTAGTTCTTGAGTTCGGTGGGGTCCGCTGTTGGTTTCTTTAGTAGAGCGCTGAGTTCGGCGTGCTTCCAGCTCTCCGGGAAGGTGGCGGTGTCGAAGGAGGTGTTGATGATGTCCCGCAGGTGGGGTGCGATGACAGTGTCGGCCTTGTTGAAGACGTGGTGAGGGCAGGGGTCGGTCGGAGATCCGGAGTGGATGGAGTTCATCATGCGGACGATGTCATCGGTGCTGATCGGAGTCCAGGCGCGGAGGTTGGTGGTGGGTGGCGTTGCTGCGGTCGTTGTGTGCGATGGTTGACTGCTGAAGCTGTTGTGTATGTCCGCGATCTTGTTGTGGAGGTAGGAGGCGAGGGAGTTGCAGAGGTCTTGCGATGGGGTGATGTCGTTGTTTCCTGCGTTGGGGTTGGAGAGCTCTTTCACAATGTTGAAGAGTTCCTTGCAGTTGTGTGCGTTGTTGTCCAGTCGGTCCTTGAATGCAGTTTTCTTGGTGGCGCGGATCAGTTGGTGGTGCTTCCGGGTGGCCAGCTTGAGGGTGGTCATGTTGTCCGGTGTTGGTTCCCTTCTCCAGGCCTTTTCGAGGGCTCGGCAGTTCTTCTTGGAGCTCTTGAGTTCGTCGGTGAACCATGGGGCTCTCTTGCTGCCGGGTCTGCTGGGCGGGGTCCTCAGAGGGGCGAGTTCGTCCGCGCAGTTGCTGATCCACTTCGTGAGGTTGTCGGCGGCCTGGCTGGGGTTCGCTGAGCTGGCGGGAGGGTGCTGACTCAGGGAAGCGGCGAGCTGGTCGGCTGTAATCTTGTTCCAGCTTCTTCGGGCAACCTGTTGCTGGTGGTGGTGGGTCGTCGTTCTTCTGAAGGTGAAGTGGACGCAGCTGTGGTCCGTCCAGTGGAGTCCTGTGGCGTGGCTGAAGGCGATGTCTTTGCTTGATGAGAAGACGGCGTCGAGTGTGTGTCCGGCGAGGTGGGTGGGGGTGGTCACCAGTTGCTTGAGTCCCAGGTTTGCGAGGTTTTCCAGCACGGTGGTGGTGTTGCGGTCGTCGTTGTTCTCCAGGTGGAAGTTGAGGTCCCCGAGGAGGACGTAGTCGGCTGAGGGGAGGGCGAGCGGGCTGATGAAGTCGGCGATGTCCTCGCTGAATTGTGTGCGTGGTCCCGGGGGTCTGTAGATGAGGGTGCCTCTGAGGGTGGTCTTGGGGTTGACGTGGATCTGGAAGTGCAGGTGTTCAGCGGGTGCGATGGTGTCGTCGGTGTTGGTCGTGATGCGGATGGTGTTCCTGTGGATGATGGCGATGCCTCCTCCTGTGTTGTTGACGCGGTCTCTCCGGATGATCTTGTAGCCGTCCGGGATGGCGATGGCGATGTCGGGTGCTGAGGAGGCGTTCATCCAGGTTTCCGTGAGGAAGGCGACGTCTGGGTCTGTGGTGTCGAGCAGGTTCCAGAGCTCGACGGCGTGTCTGTGGACGGAGCGGGTGTTGAGCAGGATGCACTTCAGGTGGCTGCTGCTGGAGTTCGGCTTGGTGGGTGCTGGTGCAGTGCAGGTCCGGGTGCAGGAGAACTTGCAGGACTGGCAGATGAAGGGTCCGTGGGTGCGTCTCGGGGTGGCTCGGTAGCATCCAGGGGTTCGGCCGGCGTTGAGTGCGTTGAGGGTGGCGGCGTCGTATGTCCGTCGGGTCGTCTTCTGTCGGTGGGGGCCAGGGGTCCTGGCACTGGGCGCGGTCCAGGCGCGGACGGGCGCAGACGGGCTTACCTTTGGCGCACCTTCGGCGCTCAATCGGTGCTCCCGCTGCGCGCGTCCGCTGCGCGGTCGCTGAGGGGGCGTCATAAGAGGGGAGCAGGGAGGGCGGGTCCGCCGGGAGGCGGGAAGGGGTTAACCAATCGTGTGGCGGGGGGGCGGGGGCCGCAGGCAGGAGGCGCGGGAACGGGTCCGGCAGAGCGGGCGGCCCAGCGGCGGCTGGGGCGCTGCTGGCGGCGTCGGCGAAGGCTCTCGGCAGGTAAGCAGGGCAGCAGTGGCAGGCGTAGAGGAGCAGGGGGGCGACCAGGCCAGAGGCGCAGTGGTCGCTCCCTAGAGGCAGGCGAGGTCCCCTTAAGAGGGGAGCAGGGAGGGCGGGTCCGCCGGGAGGCGGGAAGGGGTTAACCAATCGTGTGGCGGGGGGGGCGGGGGCCGCAGGCAGGAGGCGCGGGAACGGGTCCGGCAGAGCGGGCGGCCCAGCGGCGGCTGGGGCGCTGCTGGCGGCGTCGGCGAAGGCTCTCGGCAGGTAAGCAGGGCAGCAGTGGCAGGCGTAGAGGAGCAGGGGGGCGACCAGGCCAGAGGCGCAGTGCGGGTGCGCGATATATAGTTAGTGCAACTAACTATATATGGAATTTCAATGGTTTTGTGTGAGTAAAATAAGGTTTTCTAAATGCTAATTCCTAACTATATATGGTCTATAACCTATGGTTTTTTCAGTGAATATAGATATATATATGTATACTTATATGTGTGTGTATATATATATATATATATATATATATATATATATATATATATATATATATATATATATATATATATATATATATATATATATATATATATATATATGAGATTTAGGGGCCTGTCGTCACATTGGGCGGGGGGGAGGCATTTTCTTTTACACCAGTGTCAGCCCCATCAAAATATTCTAGTTGACGTGATTTGCTGAAGCCAAAAAATTGGGTTTTTCTTTTTTTTCGAAAAATAATTTGTTTTGTCAAGAAGAACACGTTTTGCAGAACTCCTTTGTGTGGTGTAGCGGTCTAGTTGTCACCGCGAGGGTGACGTAAGCGGATTTCCAGCGGCGGCCATGTTCTCGGCCGTAGCACGCTTATCGGGCGCGAGTGAGGAGCTTGTTCCGGCGCTCCCGATAAATATTCATATTTAAATGTTGTAAACCTAATGAACTACTCTTGCACTACAACGGAAGTGTGCCTCATCCTTGCCCTGTGTTATGGGTGACTTGGGGACATTACACTTTGGAATGTGGCCCGCGCAACCCTGAACCGGAATTGTCAGTTTTAACAATGGTCCAGAAAAACAAAAATGCAAACTGCAATCCGAGTCAGTGGGCTTTGAGAGGCAGAAACATGAATGTGAAGCACTGCACACGCTGGCTGCTGCTGGCGGCCGCGCGCCTGTGTTGTAGACCTGCGGGGAGGCTTATTTCAACACGTCACGCAGCAAGGAGTCTTGGGGAAACTGCTGCCTTCTCAGGCGCTAAACTCTGCCGCCTAATCCGGGGGGATCTGGGGGGTAGGAAAAAACTAAAATACTCTGCCATTGGGGCGACGCTGTCTGTGCACGTGCACACAGGGACATACCAATGGTAAACACGTGAGGCTGCTTGCATTGAAACTAGTAAACACGAGGTGAAGGGTGACTGTCAGATTTTAATTCAAGTGGTGGCGCCACAGCACTGGTGCAGCGGGAGCAATGGCACCGGGCCAGAAGCCTGAGGGGCCCACTGGAGGCTGGCAATTGTTGTACTTCATAGTTCATTCACAGGCCCTGGGTGGGGGCCCATGCATTTCCTCGAACTACGGCCCGTGCCACCCAGGCAACACCGCCTGGTGGCGCGAGGCCACGGCCTGATATATTGCGACCGTTTCCATTTAAAGAAACAGCAGCCTTGACAATGAACAGTATTAATGAGGTCACACTGGACTTAATTAGCCTTTCTGTTTTTCCCTTTTTAATAACACAGCCCTCTGAATGCTTCACACACAGACACACAGGCATGCGTGACCCTCTATACATTATCTACTGAACACGTGATGTTTTTTTTCCAATTTAACTTTTTAACATTCTTTTCTCGTGGAGCACTGAAGTACAGTATCTGGGACTCACCCAGATCGTTACAGACTGAACCGAGGAGCCTGTAGACTCAGGCCCAGGAAAAATGTCCACGCACAAAAAAACACACCACTGAACAATGGATCGACGTCAGCACCCTCAGCCCCCCCTTACCTGTCCAACCAGCCCCCTCACCAGGACCCAAAAATGCACATAAACACAAAAGCTTAGAAAAAACGAGCTCACACATGCTTGGATGTGGTCGCATTGAGCCAGCTGAAGCACTGGGGGATTATGAACACTCGAAACACACACACGAGGGGACGCACGCTTATCAAAAGAAAATAACACAATAAAGCAACAGACCCCCAAAAGTCATTAATAAACTGGCAGCACTGTAAATGCCCAAAACCCTCATGCCAGTGCGGGATCCCACAAAAACCACCCGTAACTGGTAGTGCTTTAAATTGAAATCTTACAGTGCCTGTTTGCGCCTCAGTTGCACCGGTGCTGATCTATTGTAAAGTATTACAGCAGCGCTGAGAAGTGCAGGTCTCCCCTTCAAATGAAAGAAGTGCAAGTGCTCAGAACCGGCCAGTACCAGGTCCAATCGATGAGCACCTGGCCAACACTCAGGGGGGCAGGGCTGTGACTCTAACCTGGAACACGTGTGTAGAGTGTCCTGCTGGACATGTGCTGGTGTTCAGCCTTGTGCTATAATCACACTTTACACCCACCTATCTCAGGCGTCACCCGGTCAGGTGAGGTGACCCTGCTAATAAAAGGGGCCGGGCACACGTGCCAGTTGTCCAGTACCCACTACGGTGCCTGTGTGCATTATGTACAAAGTATGTGGCCAAGTGCCTACTACTTTACAACTTGCAGTCTTCAATTCAGATTCCCCCAAAATGTGCTCATTGATTGTTAGCACTTTTCCGTGAGCTGTCTGCCGCCAACATTTTACCTCAAGTGCCTGTTTTCCCTCGTGTAACGCCAAATTAGGGCATCAGCTGAACAAGTGATTTTTGTATTCATTATTTTCAAAAACACTCGATTTGATTTAGCATAGCTCGATGGTCATGAATAACTCGATTTTTTTTTGCCAATAAATATTTTAAAGAAGAAGCTATACCACTTTAAGCACTGTCATTTGCAAGACTCAATGGCCCCTTTCCTCTGCCACACCTGACCTCCCAATTTATGGGTTACCAGAGTAAATTGCTAGTGCCAGTGCTTTTCCGCATAAGTAAACCGGCATGCTTTACTTTTTGCGGAATCTGCAAATGAAAAAGGGCAGGTTACAGCACTTGTCTGCAGCTGCAGTACAAGTTTTAGGCAGAACCCAGTGACACATGTATGGACAGAAGTTCCTGCAGGCTATCTATGTTTGTGTTTCTAGCGCAAATTGGTCAACTGTAGAACCCCTGGCTCTAGCATCTCTATTCTTGTAGTAACCTTAGATGTAAATCACGCAGTTGAATGATTATCAAATCGGCCTTGTGTGTGAACACTCACAGATATTTTAAAGGTGCGCACTGATCTCAAAGGCCCGGCAGGTGCCACGTTTCATGTGGCAGTTTCCATCTGCACTGCTTCCCCGCCAACACAAGGCAACATCAAATGAAGACGACACTCTTCAGGCAAGCTGCTTGGAGAATCTCCAGGCTCCATGGCTCATGGCGACTGAAGGCGTTAAAATGAGATTGACTTTTTCCAAAAAGAAGGGGTTGTTTCACATTGAAAAATTGTTCTTTTGAGCTTGAAACTAATTAAAGCAGCAGTATGTAAACAATGCACGCTATATTATTTGTATTTTGGCCCAATAAAAAATACCACTATCACTCTCGCACACACTTTGTGCCCCTTTCACGTAATTTACACTAGCGCACCCACAGTTATCTTCTGGCTGGCTGGCCACTTCATCGTTCAGCAAAGGATGAATTAGCACTGTTTCTGTTTGAAGCAATTTGTAGCTGCTTAACTTGGGAATTTCTCATGAGGCTGGAAGGGAGAGGGTTGGTTTGCTGTTGCCTTGACCATTCATCACCACTTTCTCACAGTTTACCCGATTTGAAGCTTGGGAAGGTTAGAGGAGACTGGAATGTTTTCTTTATGTCCATATGGAGTAATGCTAAACAAAACCGGACATTGCGTGGCGATAAACCACTTAGAGGACCTTATTAAGCAGGAAATTAAATATGAACAGCAATTGCAAAAAGAACTCAACTGCAACTTTTGTCTATGAAGTATTGGTGTGGCTCACCTAAAAACCATAGATTGTATAAATACTATATAAATTATCACAATGAATCACGTCTTGTTCTCTGTGGTAGGGCCAAGGCTGCTGCTGTATTTAGGGTGCAGCGGTTATGAGACATTACGTTATGATCGCATATTGCAACTGTGAGCCTGAGTTCCTGCATTCCTACAAGTGCATTGCATTGATTGATGCTTCTGTTTTGGAGGGTCAGATCCGGTTGCAGCTAGGGAGAAGGGGTGGGGTAGTCAGGTGTGAATGAGTGACATTCCAGAATAAGCATCATCAGAAAGGAACAGCAGGGCTTTAATTTCAGAGTTTACCCGGGTCCGCTCGCTGTAGCACTGGACTCCAGACAGGAGCTCTGTCCTTCACATGGCTCTCTACCCACTGCCGAGCACCTGCAGGGGTTCTGCAAGTCAGATCCTGTCAGCCTGTGTATTCAGGAGCTAATGGGGCCTTGATGGGCTTCCTGTGGGCTAGGGATGTGGAGATGAGATGTCATGAGTGTGTGGTGCTCAGTCTTCCACCTCTCTCGGTGGATGTGTGGTGTTTTCAGACTTACACCCCTGTGGGTGACAGGCACCTCCTCAGGATCTTGCTGTGCCACAGCTTGGCCCATCTATGCTTCGAGGACATGTGGCTAGTGACAGACCCCCAGCCACAGGTGCACAGAAAAGGGTATAGACGTCCTGTAGTGCATCCTTATGGCGATGCACACAGCTCATTTCCTGACCTTTCAACCTGTAGATTTTGGTCTAACCCTTGTTATGGCAAGTTCAGCAATACTAGTTCTGGGTGTGGGTGGGTAGAGCCAATAGAGGAAGTGGGTGGAATCAGTGCAGTGCGTGGGTGGAGCCAGTGATGTGTGGGTGTGGCCTCCTTAAAAAATGTGAGTACCTGCACTTAATATTTTACAAATTAAGCACTGCCTCCTTCCTCCCCTTGTTCATCCCACTTAAAGCCCTTAGGACAACAGAAGTTACGTTTTCATCCTTACCAGTGTGATAAAGTATATCTGAACTTGAATTAGTAATGCAAACCAATTTGTTACAATTATGTTATGATAATCCGTCTATCGATTGCAAGCCTGAAACGGGCACATTTCCTGCACAATACCCCCCTGTGTAAAAATCAACTGAAGAGAGAAGGGTCCTAGAAGCAGCCTATTTCCGGCCTTGGGACCTGCAAAAAATGTGGCACAAACTGTCCAGTGGGTGTGTATATAAGGAAAAATCCCGTAGGCCTGCGATTTAAATATGCAAATATCTTACTAACAATGTACATACTAAGCAGCACATCTATCCTATCTTGCAAGATTTATGTGTGCTCTGCCTGATTGTGTCCCACAAGAGCAGTCACTATACTGCAATGATTAATCACCTATCTTGCAAAGTACCAACAGAAAAAATACACTGATGTGCAAGTTCTTTCGCCCCAGCCAACCAGTTTCTGTGAGTCTCCCTTAGCTACAAAATGCTTATTAGAGAAGCCTGGCTTGCTCGTGTGAAGCGTATCTATCTCTATAGATGCAAGTGATGAAAATGTAAATAAAATACGTTTTGCTGGTCGTACTCAATTGTACAATTTTCTTGACAGCTACAACCTATATGACGTCTTCATTCCATAAAATGGAGTGAAGTGTAACATTTAAATATGAAGTTAATGCTTATTATTTTTTTAGGTGATATGCGACTAAGAAACCATGACATGTATCTATAAAAAATAAGCATGATCTCAGCGTTTTTCAAGCGAATGCTCTGCAGTTGTTTGATAATTGTGTTATTGTGTTATTAGTGTATGTTCGAAGACCTCCATCTGCTGTGTTCGGCCTCCAAATGTTGTTTTGGTTATCATAAGGAGGAACAGTATATACAAAACTAGAAAATGCCGCACGTGTCTCAAATGCTTTTGATGTGAACTGACACATCTACAAATACCTGACATTCCTTAAATAAACAACATGAACACAATTCCTCTAGAAACTACTTTGCTCTACGAACTTAGCTCACCAGAGGGCAGATGTATCAAAATACCTATTTACGATTCTCAAATAGAGATTTTTTGAGAATCACTAGTTGAGTATTGCAAAATAGTATGTCTATAAAAAAAAAATCGCATTTTTTTTGCAATTTCTTGAAATTCCTTCATTGCGATTAGCAAATTGCTAATCACAATTAAGGAATCATTTCCCATTCATTTCTGGGGGCCAGGAGGCCCATAGGAATGAATGTTAAGTTATTCTCAATTTGCGATTCGCAATTTGATAATCGCAAATTGAGAATAATTTCAAGGGTGCAAGGGTGTCATAAGGACACCCTGATGCACCCCTGAAATTTACTTGTGTGCGCATATGGTGCACATACATGCCCTAAGGGCAAAAAGTGCATTTGTGAAAGAAATCGCAAATTACCACCAACCTCAAGTTGGTGGTAATTTGCGATTTCTTAATTAGGAATCGCACAACTTGGGTGCTTCCTACATAGCATTTAAGGAATCGTAATATTGCTCACACACCACGCTTTCTTGGTGCAGAATAAACAGAGCTGTGCGACTGAATACAAAGGTAACGAGGAATCAATAAGCAAGTATATTTCAGTAGCAACATGCTTGTTTAAACATCTTTTTAAAACAATCTTGAATTTTGTTTTAAAGTGTCCTGGGAGAGAATGCCATTGTGTCGGCGTATGTACAGAAAACCTTCGGCTCCATTTCGTTGTTTGGCATATCAAGGCATTGTTAAGTAATTAGCACATAATGATCCTAGCATACGAGTTGGCACTATTATGTAATCCATTTAGCCATAACCTGTGGAGCCATTCCACGTAGGGCCCTGAATGATAGGCAGCATGACTTTGAATTGCAGACTTTGCTTCACTGGAGCAGTTTCCGCAAGAGTGTCTCAAAGAATCTCCTGGGCAGTTTAATACTAATAGCGAGGCTTCATTTAGCATCACTTGTTGTCTATGTAGGCCTTTATTGGGAAGCCTTAGATATGTGGAATATTCATAATGTAGCCTGGATCCAATGAGAGCTATGATTGCCATTATTAGTGCTTCCATAGATAGGACGGGAGCTAGCTTGCTGATCACTTACAGCAAAGCTACACATTTTCAAACCATAGCATCAATCTGCGATTTCCTAGAGAGACTATAATCTCTAGCTACAACTGTCCTTCCTATTATTGGATGGTACATTTTAGGGGTTGAAAGGTCATTGCCCTGTTACTTTAATAATGGGATCATCATAGCATTTTTCAAATGTTTAGAAACCATGCCCAGGTGAGTAAGCTATTTAGGATGGTCAGCAGAGGTTCCATAAATGTTGGTGGCATAATTTCATAGTTGAAGGGTTGTAAGGGCCTAACGAAGACCAGATTTAACCTTTGTACTCAGGCTTTGAAACTGATCCAAGTCTATCTAATAAAATAACAATGTTTTTTTTGCCTTTGGATAGATTGGTTTAGTAACACGACTTTCTATAATTACTGTTATTGTATATAAAATTATTACATTTCTCACAAAATTCTTGTGGGGGTCAGTCTTTGTGAGACTCTTTCTGGTGATGAAAAGTGAATTCATAATTTCGAAAACCTCTTTTGAAGTATTAGGTTCTTCAACAATCTTGTTGGAGTAGTAGGATGTGTTTATCCATAGTAGTTTGAATTTACTAGCATTTCCTCGTCATAGATCTTCCATCATTATCATACAAGGCAGTGTGGTTCCAGTCTGGCTTCTACTAATTCTAAAGAGAAACATTGAGCTGGTTTAGCTCTTTTTGGTATTTGGTTCTTTTTTTAAAAAGCAGGTAAATTGCTTGCTTCATTTATCCATGAAGCACATTTTTTTCCTATCCTCTACCAATGAACTCAATTTAGGTAGAGTGTTTTGAAGTGTTGCTAACATAGTTTCCGAATTAATCTTCAGCCATTTGCGGACTGCTTTGAACTAAATTTGCCTCATGGGTCATAGTTCCAAAATTGGTAAGCCGAAACCTGATCAGAAAATGATCGGAGCAGATGCATACAGGAATGTCTACATTGACAATTTTAGGATTACATTCTCAGATTAAATCTTAAAAGTGCTCTTTACAGTGCTTGGGAGCTGTGAATATGGTGAGAAACATTTAATGACCTCATCATTTCCATTAAACCATGGTTCTTAAAACCTGCCCTTGTATTGTTGGCCCAGCAATTAAAATCTTCAATTATCAATCTGAGAGCAATTAATCAGTAGTGAGTCTATTATCTTGTGGAAACATTTTAGAAATCTGCCATATTATGAGGTGAGCAGTATGTTAATAAGATTGTACAAGAACTATTGATAAAATACTCCTTAATAGCAACATTTCTATGTGAAGAATCGCATTGAATTGTTGTGCAGAAACTAGGTGGTGGAGTTGTGTAATAACGCTAGGCAGTGGTGATGTGTAAATGCTAGGAGATGGTGGAACGGATGGTGGAACTCGCTGAGTTTCACTCTGTGGCATTCACTCTATGGAATTACCCAAAAACTCCATGAGAGGTCAACGGAATTCTGCAAGTGGTGAAGTTGCGCAACATCGCACTGCTCGTGCTGATTTTCTTCACCAGGACCTTGTCCCTAGTTCTGAAATCAGCATGAATGGCACTATGCATTGTGCCAAAGGGCACTGCATTTGTCTGCCGCTACAGTAGATTTTCTACTTTGAGCAGCAGTTTTCTCAACACAAGTGGTAACGACCTGTTGCTACCACATGCATTGAGAAAACTCACAGGGGGTGGTCTAGCACTTGATTTTCTCACTTGCGCTTGTTTACTTATCGTTGGCGAGCTAAAATACCGCCACGCTGTGGTTGGCAGGGTTTTTCTGAAACTCCACGCTTCAAGGTGAGTGGAGAGTAGGTAAAACTCTGAGAACTGTGCCAGAGGAGCAGAGTTAACCGTCCACCCTTAATAATAACTGACTCCTCTGGCATTTCTGTTGGATACTCTGCTCGGATTATTATATCAAATTCATCACGGATGGCAACTGGCATACCTGGAGTAGAGTCTTCTGAAAGCCATATTGCTGATTTTGACAAAATACCTAAATGGGCCTGGTTCAATATGTAAAGAATTTCGATTTTAGGTTTTATGAGTACCCACAAATTTTAATAAGCAATTTGAATGCATTCCCCAGGCTCCATATTACTTTGTTTATATGATGCTGTTTTACTTATTCCATTTTATTTTGTTAAAAAATACCATGATATTAATAAGCTAGTATTAATTTCAGGGATTGTTAAGGTACTTACAGGCTTCAGTGCTTTAAATTGACTTGCTGAGAAGAATTTCTTTCCAGGCATAATGGCTACCCTGGTCCCAGCAGGGTGCAGACAGGTTTGCCTCTGGCACGCCTGCTGCGCGGATGCGCAGCCTGCTTGTTTAAGTGGCTGGTACTACTAGAGTGCTAACTCACAAAATGGCGATGAGCTAATTTCAAACAGCAAGTGAGGATTAACGGAGTAACTTGCCTTCTTCAGATAAGGAAACCACTCACAATCTATCAAAGATGGTTCTTGAAGTGCAAAGTGCAAGAACAACAATATTGCACTGGATTAGGAGGGAAAGGTCGTTGTCGGGCCTGGCATTAAAAAGATGACTGGGTGGAGTGTATATCCCTATACGATGACGACATCCTGCTCTAAATGGCGAGACCGTAGCATTCGATAGCGCAGGCCCTACACCTTTTCAACCTGTTGGGTAGTTATTCAGAATACACCATTAACTGGGCGAAGTCAGTGAATTTGCCGCTCTCTGGTCCTCCCCTGCAGATTCCAACTAGATGTCCTGTCTCCATCGCCTTAGATGGCTTTAAATATCTGGGGGTTTACGTAACGAGAGATAGGGCGGAGTTCCTGGCCAGGAACCTAGAGCCCCAATTAGCACGCCTCAGGTCCGACGTGAACCACTGGAGATAGCTGCCTCTCTCTCTTATGGGAAGGGCAGCAATGTTCAAGATGCTCGCATTGCTGCGGCTGCTCTACATTCTGCAGAACACGCCATACCCAATCCCACATGGGGTATTCGCACGGATTGCTCATACTCAGCGGACTCTTCGCTGGGATGGGGGCAACCCTAGAATAGCATTGCATAAGCTGACAAGGGGGGTATACGATGGGGGGCTGGCACTCCCGGATGTCAGGCTAAATATAAATAAATATTATTGGGCTTCGCAGCTGCAGGGAGTAAATGATTGGGTTTACACGGACCAGTCGGAATCGGCCTATAGAGTGTACCGACAGGTCATGCCTGCCGGGAATTATGAGCCATTGCTCTATGCTCGGAGGCTGGGTAAAGATTGGCCATCTCACACAAGAGTGGTGGTCCAATGCTGGAGGGAGGCGAATAGATTCCTGGGATGGTCGGGCTCCCTGACTTGTAGATCCCCCTTATGGCATGGAGACCACTTGATTGAAGTGATGCGTCTGACCGGGTTCCGGGGATGGAAGCTCATTGGCATAGAATATTTGGGGGATGTCTGGAGGGGGGCTGTCCTTCGCTCCTTCTCCTATCTTCAAAAAGAATATGACCTACATGACTCGCAACACTACCACTACGTACGCCTCTCACATGCCTTGCACGCCCACATAATGAGTGGCACATCAACCCCGGAGTACTCCCCTCTGAAGGACAGGCTGCTCCTGGATCCGGTTATTGAGAAAACCACCTCCACGATATACCGCCAACTCATAAACAATATGCCAGACCCACTGACATCACCGCGAACACGGTGGGTGGGAGACATTGGCGACTTGGAAGACGACGATTGGCAGGACGCCCTACAAAGCCACGTGAGATTGCGATCCGTTGTAGGTACCGCTTAGTGCAGCTCAAAATCCTACACAGAGTATACTACCCCCGCACCCACCTTCATGCCTGGGGAAGGAGTCAGTTGGCCCTTTGTGCACAGGGATGTCGGGAGCAGGGCACCTTCTACCACATACTATGGGAGTGTCAGGAGATAGTGCCTTTTTGGACCAAGGTGGTTGACACGATGTCGGCGATGGTGGGCTCGCCGGTCCCGCTGGAGCCCAGATGGTTGCTTCTCATGATCAAGCAGGACACGGACTGGACTAGACATAAGGAGATATGGCTTGCTTTGGTGGCAGGGGTGGCTAAAAGGAACATACTGAAAGACTGGGGATCGCAGACCAAGCCACGGTGGGACCAGTGGGCGCGTCACCTGGATTGGTGTCAGAGGGCTGAGGAAACTATTTATAAAGGCTGGGGATGCATTAAGAAATGGCGGAAAATATGGGGGCCATGGTGGAAGTACAGAGAATTGAGTGGAGGGTTGGGGCTGTGATCTTGACAGTTGTGTGCCTAGCCTGTGTCATCAGGGATCTTACGCTGGATTACCAATTGCAATTTCACCACATACATTATGATCATTGTCCTGCATTATATGATGAGATGAGCAATGTTAATAAAAAGATTTAAAAAAAAAAATAGTGGGAGGAGCTTCGCGCGCATCCGAGATGGCCGCGTGAGCACAGGGCTCCCGAGGACCCTTGCTGCCTCCCACATTTATCCTGGATGATATCCTGATTTGATGGAAGGTCATTGAAGACGCGACCCGGCTGATGTACTAGCAGGTTTTTGGGTCGGAATCGGACGCAGGGTCCCCGAGTTTTGCCGTCTTGAAATTTGCGGCCTTCTCCATGGAACAGCCTGGACCTTTAGTTGTAGCAGTGCCCAGGTCGTAATTTAACAACAACGGCTTGAGGGGATCAGATCACAGCCTCACTTCACTTTAGGTTTCGTTTCTCCGGCGCACTGCCTCATATCTGTGGTGTGTCTGTTGATCGGACGAGCTCCGATGCCAGCTCATTGAGCTTCGGGCTGGCGACTGTTTGGCTGTGGACTCCATTGGCTCAACTTTGCCTCCTGTATTCTTGTGTGTGAATTTTTATGGAGCCATTTGGACCAGATCCCAAGCCTCCTTCCGGGGCACCCGACTCGCCATGACGGGCAAGCCTGAGGGTGAGAAACGGAAAGTCAAGACCACTATCCGTGGAGGTTCAACCCAGACGAATGTCATGGATCGCTATACACTCTCTAAAGGATCCCCTGGTGGCGCACCTAAGACTCGGGAGGAGGCTGTCGACGATCCTGCTGTATTGGCAGACTTAACGCTACAGGACGTGATGGGCGCCATTGCTGGTATTCAGTCTTCTATTGGCCAACAGTATGAAGCCTTGGCTCTGAAGTTGGACACGGTGGCCATTGATGTTAACCTCATTCGAACTGATCTGGCCAAGACAAATGAGAAGGTGAAGTCATTGGACCTAAAGACATCCAGCCTTACCACGGATGTGTCCGACTTGCAAACAGAAGTGCGCAACCTTAGATCTGCTAATGACTTTTTTGCTCGTCGCTTGGAGGATTTTGAAGGCCGTGCACGGCGCAATAACGTGCGTATTATTGGGGTCCCGGAAGATTCTAGTTCACTCGCCACTGATCTTCGAGTGGAGGACCTCATTCTTAATCATCTTGTACCCA
Source organism: Lissotriton helveticus (assembly GCF_964261635.1). Lineage (NCBI taxonomy): Eukaryota > Metazoa > Chordata > Amphibia > Caudata > Salamandridae > Lissotriton > Lissotriton helveticus. Next base: position 591,749,097 of record NC_136067.1, on the reverse strand, counting down.
AGGACCTGAGCAAATTCTTTGCCATCGAACGAGCGCACAGAGTGCCAGGGGGACAGGCGAACCCCGGTTTTCCCCCCGTCCGATTATTGCACGGATCTTCAACTTTAGAGATCGCGACGCCATTTTGCAGGCGGCACGGACAAGCGGCCCAACGCAGTTCGAGAACGCTGCTGTGAACTTTTATCCGGACTTTTCTCAATCGGTCCAGAAACAACGTATGGGATTTCAAGGTGTGAAACGGCGACTAAGAGACATGGAACTAAAATATGCTATGTTGTTCCCGGCCCGACTGCGTGTTGAATATGACAATCGAACATTCTTCTTTGTCAGGCCTGAGGAAGTGAGTGATTGGTTGGACACTTTGCCGACTCGCCGTGCTGGCCAGGAACATGCTGGTGGTGCTGATGGGGGACTGATGGACCAAGAATGATTATGGTGCCTGTGTCCGGAACACTACTCAACGTGATCAGCTGAGGCTCACTGACTTTTTTTTTTGATCATTCCATTCGTATCTTGGGAGGTTGCGGGGATGGCGGGACCCTTTCCTCCTCTGGGGTTTTCTTTGTGTAGATTAGTTCTTTGTTTGTAATTGTTAGGGCGACAGGCACACTGCAAATTGGGGTGGCTTTTGAGTCGGTGCAGGGGTGCAGGGTGGGGGGGAGTTGTATTGGGAACCTTGGGGGGAGGGAGGGACATGTTCTGGGATTGTTTGTTTTTTCTTTTTCAAGGCAAGGTACTTTCATTATTTTTGACATTGGTGTGATGCTCGTTTAACGATGGGAGTTCGGTGTGGATCTGGATGGGGGGTAGAGGGTTGAGGGTATTATGCTGGAATGCGAATGGGTTGGGTGATCGCATAAAGAGAGGGGTGGTTATGCAGCTGTTGCGGCGCCTTTCGCCTGATGTCGTTCAGCTGCAAGAGACACACTTAATAGGAAACACTTGTCACGATCTTAATAGACGGGGTTATCGTCTTGCTGCCCATTCTGGATTTATATCTAGTTCTAGAGGAGTGGGTATTCTGCTTAGGGTTTCCCCTCCCCCTCGAGGTTGATGATGTGATCCTTGATGCCAGGGGTCAATATGTTGCACTTGTCGGGCGGTGGGAGGGAAAACCAATCTCGTTGGTGTCGGTTTATGTCCCCCCGGGCTTACAATCCACGACATTTACGGACCTGGGGCGGATGGTTCTGGGCCTCCCGGAGGGTGTTTTGATACTGGGTGGTGATTTTAACTCCGTCATTTCTGGCAGGATAGACCGCTATCCCCCCCAAGATCTTCCTGCTGCGCAATCCTGGTTGGGTGACTTCCTGGAAACATTGGGACTCATAGACTGTTGGAGACTAATGCATCCAGAGCGAACACAGTTTACTTTCCATTCGGGAGCTCATGGTAGTCTTTCTAGGTTGGATTATATCCTGATACCGGCGGCACTGTCCCCCTCGGTTGGAGAGATTAGACACTTGGCCCGGGGTGTATCGGACCATTCCCCTATTTGGTTTCATTTTAATCTTAGCATCGGGGCCGAAGGGAGGGTGGCTCCGATTAACCCCTGGTATCTTCTTGACCCTAAGACTCGCACTGAATTGATTAAATCATTTGATCTGTATTTTACTGAGAATGCTGGTTCTGTATCCTCGCCTGTCTCGTTTTGGGAAGCTTTTAAGACTGTGATCAGGGGACAGGCATTGTCTTTGGTGGGGTGTGCCAAGAAATGTAAGAATGAGGCAATTGTTCAGCTCGAGACTGAAATCACAGACCTGGAGACTGCATTGGAGCGGGAGGTGTCTCGAGAAGCACTACATGTCCTCCGCCTTAAACAATTAGAATATAAAACTTTGGTTACTGATGCGGCAAAGACGATGAGTAGGGAACAGCAGGGACGGCTACATGATGTGGGTGATAAAGCAGGAAAATTGATTGCCTGACTGGACAGAAGGGAGAGAGCGAATCGAGTGGTTCCGGTGATTGAGACATGCGGTGGTGTGAGTGTCACTGACCCTGTTGAAATTGTTGAATGCTTTGCTGATTATTTTCGAGAGGTCAATACCTCGGTGTCCGACAGGCCCTAGGAGGATTCGCAGTTGTTGCTTCGGGATATAGCACTTCCATGTTTGTCAGAATCGGATCGGGACTGTTTGGATGCCACGCCCTCGGTGGATGAGGTGGCTCTCGCGCTACGCTCCCTTCGTTCCGGCAAGGCTCTGGGTCCCAATGGTCTTCCTGTTGACCTGTATAAGTTACGCCCGGATACTCTAGCTCCCTATCTCCGTGATATGTTTTTGGCTGCGCGAGATAATGGCTCCCTCCCTAGAGATCAGCGTCTTGCGACCATTGTGGTGATCCACAAGGAGGGTAAACCACGAGATCGCTGCTCGTCTTATAGACCCATTTTGCTCCTAAATGCGGAGCCCAAGATCCTCGCCAAACTGCTTGCCAATCGTCTGATTACGGTTATTAGCGACCTGATTCATCCGGTTTTATCCCGCATCGTAACACCGCATTAAATTTGCGACGTCTGCATGGTGTTCTCGCGAGGGCCCCGACGCTGCGTGAACCGGCCATCTTGGCGTCCTTGGAAGCCACGATGGCCTTTGATACAATCGAGTGGTCTTATCTCTGGGCGGTACTCGCCAAATTTGGATTCGGCGCAGGTTTTATTGGTTGGGTCAAACTCCTGTATGAAACGCCACTGGCACAGGTGGTGGTTAATGGCCGCGTCTCCGTGCCTTTTACTCTTGGGAGGGGCCCGCGGCAGGGTTGTCCGTTGTCCCCGCTCCTCTTTGCTTTGGCGTTGGAGCCTCTCGCCGCTTGGCTACGGTGGGAACCTTCGATGAAGGGTATACGCTGGACGCTGGAATTTGAGGGTCGCATTTCCTTATACGCGGATGATATTTTATTGTACCTCACATCTCCCCAAAAATCGCTCAACGTATTGTTTGACGTACTTGACTCCTTCGGGAAGAACTCGGGCCTTATCATCAATTGGTCGAAATCCTACATTTATGTACTTGCGGGTGATGTCCCTCGTTTGCCACGGGGCTGTCCCATCCAGTTGTCGCAGTCCGGCTTTAAGTACTTGGGTGTGTTTATCTCGATGGATCCGGCCGTTCGCTATGAACGTAATTTGCTCCCCCCCACTCCAACGGTTACGCTCCGATGTAGCGCGTTGGCGTAAATTACCGTTATCTCCCCTAGGGCGTGCAGCCCTTTTTAAAATGATGTCCTTACCGCGGTTCCTATATGCCCTTCAGAATAGTTTTGATGTCATCCGTCGAAATATTTTCGGGAAGTAGAATCGTTGCAGAGGCAACTAATATGGGACGGACGTTCACGCATAGCTCTTCCGAAATTGACACTCCCATGGTATGATGGCGGTATAGCGCTCCCGGATATTCGCAGGTATTATTGGGCTTCCGACCTTGCTGCCATCAACCACGGGATGTATGGCCCGGCGTTGAATCCAGCATTTGAAATGGATAAGTGGCTGCTCCCAGGTGGTGATTACTACAGGGCACTTTATTCGGGACCCTCCCGTTCACAACTCACGGGACCTACCGCTATAGACATGCGGGTATGGCATAGCGCAACGACGGCTATGGGCTGGAGTGATAAATTAACTGGTGCGACACCACTCTATGCCTCTGCGAAGCTGGGTGGCCTATGGAAGACGAAGGGATTTGATAAGTGGGACATGATCGGTATTGGTAAAGTGCGTGATCTTTGGGTTAAAGGAAGGGTGAAGGCCTTTTCGGATCTGCAAATAGAGTATAAGCTGAGTGACAGTGAAAAATTTCGCTATATCCAGGTACGCCATGCTCTGAACTCCGTGTTGCCAGTGGGTAGTGATATTCCGGATTCCTCCCCCCTCGAAGATCGTATACTAGACGGTTATGTGCCAGATAGTACTATCTCACTGTTCTATAAGAAAATGATTAATGACCGATCGAGTCTGCTCGATCACCTCCGTGAGGCCTGGATTGCTGATGGTATTGAACTGGATGACGAGGACTGGCAGTCCGCGATCTCCTCTCCCATGGAGGTGGCGATTCCGGCCCGCCTCCGTCTGGTCCAACTCAAGATCCTCCACAGAATCTATGTCACCGGTCCCCGTCTGATCCATATGGGCTACTACACGGATAGCATGTGTCAGCGTGGGTGTGATCTCCTTGGCACCTATCTCCATATCATATGGGAATGCCCTGAGGTGGTGCGATTTTGGAAACGTATACATGAGATTATGGATGAAGTTACGGGTGTTGTGATGATGCCGGAAGCCCGACAATGTTTATTGAATGTATGGGGTCCAAATGACTATGACGTGTCGCAGCTTCGGTGGGTGACTCTGGCCAATATGGTTGCGAAGTGGGATATTGCTCAGTTGTGGGGATCCCCAAGGCCGCCTACAGTGACTGCTTGGAAAGAGAGTATGGACTGGTGCATGTTCAGAGAGAAAACAGTGTATATGGCAAGAGGCAGACCCAAAAAATGGGGGAAGATTTGGAACCCTTGGAACTCATACCTTGGAGATATCTGTGCGCCCCCTCTCACCGCTATTCCTAGTCCTTCCCAGTCGCCCTGACCTACATTCCTTCTAGCTGTGGTATATTGTGCTGTTCATATGAAATTCTGTCTCTGCCTCCCTCCCCTCATCTGTATTCAAAGACTCTTTTCTCCTGCTGTCATCTGTCTCCCGTCCTCCTTGAGCGCAGACCAAATGGCTGTATTATTACTGTAATACCTTGCTTGTCTGTTTGATGTTTTGTTTCTTTGTGTTTCAAATAATAAAAAGTTACAAAAAAAAAATGTTAAAAAAGCGGCAATATCAAAACAGCAGCATAAAACACAGGGCGGTGCTCTGCATCCACCTTAACCTCACCACAATGCAAACACGTGGATAATGGGTGCGAGCATTCAGCCCACTTGTTTAACTTGTCCCCCAGTAGTTGGCACATCGTGAGTGTTAACTCTCTGAATGGAGCTGACCTAATGTAATTGAAGAAGGGAGTATTAAGTAAGTAACTTACCTTATCATCATCAGGTATGAAAACCACTTATACAATCTATCCTGAAATCTTCAACACCATGGGGCATATGTATGAACACATTGTCCCATAAACACAGAATGGGTAAAACCCTTTGATACATCCGGCCCCTAGTCTTAAAGTGTCGCCCACATTATTTAGAAATTATCCCTATGTGTGTTCTAGGCAGAAATTAGCAACCAACTTACAAACAGAGATGAAAGTATAATTGTTGCTAAATGTATTAATTTCTGTTGCACCAATAGGAATGGAAGGATCTCATTAGCTTGTACTTGGACAAAATGACACTGTAGGAGAACTATACATTTAATTATATGAATAGCAGCATATACGTTAAAACGTTGTGGTCAGGTGGAAGACTAGGAGTTGTTAATGCTAGTGATTGATGGGTCAAGAGTAGAGGATTTGAAGAAGATTCTGATCAGGAGAGTCTGTTTAGCTGGGATACGTGATCCCCACATCCACTCCATGAATGTCTATGGCATGGACTTGGCACTTTCTTCTCTCCCAAGATCATAGGAAGAGGGGGAAGTGTCATGTTACACTACCTCTTGCAGTCAGAGGGCCATATTTATCAATCTTTTTCACAAGTCCTGTGTCAGCAGAAGTGATGCAAACAGGCACAAAGTGTTGAATTGGAAGTTACTTTCGAGCGCAAAATGTATTTTGTGATGGAAAGAAGCTCTAAAGTAACGCAATGGTGCATTATATGCGTTAAGGAGGCATCTCATGGGTGGCATATGGGGCTTCCCTTGCAACCACCATTCGATTTAGACAGAAAGCCCTATCTATTAGCACTTAAACATAACATTGTGCAAAACTTTTGAGCATCCTTGTGGCAGATGTAATGTTCTGAGAAGAGGTTTTTATTCTCCAAATATATCAGACTTTGCATGTGTGCGGTTCTGAACAGTAATCATTCGTCTAAACATAGTTTTTTTGTACTGGACAAATATCTTTCCAGTACAGAAATCATGATGTAGACACCCTTGTACAATGGTTCAAAGGTATCTGTGTGTGGTATTGGTGCCCCAGTGGTGGGGGAGTTGACTTATATCTCAGTAGTGTTTACCTTGGCATCAGAAACTGTATTACTTCGACTATGGAAAGTATGGTTCTTAGCCTACATTTTAAATGCCACTGCAGAGCAGGAAGGGTTGTATCTTTCAGAAGACACCAAAATGTTGTTACACCTTACATAGAATACTTGTTTGGCTCAAAGGATCCATGCAAGTTAGGAAGCTACAAGATTTGTCAGATCTTATTTGTTTGGTGGGCAAGCTTCCCTTAATTTCCTTTGCTAGACTTTTACCTTTATAACTATCACTTCGAATGTCCATTTGTTCGTTTAGAAGCCAGAATATGCAATTTGAATTTCCGTTATTTAAACTAAGGGCCATATGTATCAAGCTAATTAGCATTCGCAAAGGCCGAAATTCTGCGAATTTCGGCCTTTGCGAATGCTAATTAGACAAATGGTATGTATCAAACATATTTGATGCAAAATAAGGAATAGCAAAATTTGCAATTCCTTATTTTGCGATTGCACTTAAGGAATCGCAAATTTTGCGATTCCTTAAATGCAAAGTATCAAACAAAAAATATTTTAAAAATGTTATTAAGGAATCGCAAATTACCACCACCTTCTAGTTGGTGGTAACTTGCGAATTCTTTTCAAAAACCTTTTTTCCAAGAAACAAAAGGTGCCATATGACGCCCATACATGCCCTTAGGGCATGTATGTGCGCCATATGCCCCCAAATGTCTTTTTCAGGGGTGCAGCAGGGTGTTCTTGAGACACCCCTGCACCCTTGAAAAAATTCCTAATTTGCGATTAGCTAATTGCTAATCGCAAATTGCCCCTTCATTCCTATGGGCCTCCTGGCCCATAGAAATGAATGGGTAATTTGCGATTAGCAATCTGCTAATCGCAAATTAGGAATGGTAAGGAATCGTTATTAAATAGCGATTTTGTACATACATACCGTTTTGCAAATTCCAAGTAGCGATTCCTTAAAATTCGTTATTTGGAATTCGCAAACCGGAAGTATGATACATATGGCCCCAAATGATGTAATTTGCATGTGAAAGATTGGTATTAGGAGACGCCTTGACGTGTCTTGTCACCATTCCTGTGGTGTTGTATGTGTCAGCAAATGCAGCTGGATAAAGGATAATTGACACAGGAAGACTGAAAGGATATTTGAGACTCGCTGCAAAAAAAGCATTTTGCCTTTGGAGCACTCCTTGCTCCCTTAGAAAAAAACAATATTTGGCTTCATGTTGGCATGTGCTAGCAGCAATGCCATGCCTCGCTCGTGTAAATACTGGCTCTGCTGGCTAGTTCGAGTGTAAAGGAAGTTTCTTGGGGAGACAAATGATGTGACCAAAAATGTTATATGAGATTTAACACCCAGCCTATGTTTCTCAGTGTGAAGGAATGTGAAAAAGACAGATAAAAGACTCGCTAGTTAGGTCAGTTAGAGCCTTTGAAAACGGTAGTAGAGAAAAATGCATAAAAAATATATTTTATGTCACATTTTGTTGGTAATAAAGGCGAGAAGGCCACATTCTGGCTTCACGTAGGGGAGAACACAGCAAAGAACTAGCCTAGAAAGAAGAGGGATACTTTTAAACTTGAGCAATCTATGTGAATTTTTAGAATCAAATGTCAGTATTATGATTTCACTGGGGCTGGGTTAGAGTTGTGCAAGACACTATCAATCGCGAAGAAAAGCAACCTCTGCGGAGAAGAAATACTTAAGATGTTCTCACAAAGGGGATTCTTACTGACAGAGTACCTTAACACCCTAGTGTAGTGATGAAGACTTGGGAAAGGTAACGGACTATTACTGACTATTTAAATCCCATGCTAAATTGCATGATTATTTCTGCCTGCTTTCTTTCTCTGTGCTTCTTTAGTGCTCGCTGCACAAAGAAGCTGTACACCGGGTATTTGTATCGCTTTATAAAAGAAAAGGGGGGGCCAATCGGCCCCCACGCACACATGGCTGGGCCCGGCCCCCCCCATTGGCCGATCCTGGTCTGTTCGCGCGTCCCGCCCTTGCCCCGGAAGCAGTTTTGCGCGTCCGGGTCAAGGGGGCGGGACCGTGGCATAGGAGGGGTTAAGAGCCTGGGGAGCGCGGGAAGCTGCCTCTTTGTGCCTGCGCTTCCCAGGCTCGCTCCTCGCCCCGCCGTGGGGCCGTTTAATTTTCTGTATTTTTTGGTTTCAGGTTTAGAAGTTTTCGGGACTCGGAGCGGCGGTCAGTCATTATCGTGACGAGCAGCATTCTGACCTAGGACTGCGGCCGGAGCTACATATTGCAAGCGTTGCGGTGGAAACATCGAGCGGCAGGCACAAAGAGCGGGCTTGCATTTGGTTTGTGCATGGCCATTTGAACGGACCGCAGGACATCCAAGTGGTGGTGTGAGTATTCCCGCTCCCACGTTTGGGGCGAGGTTGAGAACTGATGGGCTCATTTTGTTTACAGAGACCGGGACATTCAGTGAATATTAATTCACTCAGTAGTGAAGGGGTCATTGATAACTTAGGGGGTGGTCCACTGGTATGCCGCTACGGTTAAAAGCCCGCATCTACCCACTATGCGCAGGGATCAAAGGTAGCTGTCTGGAAAGTGCTCACGCCAATATCGCAGGTGCACTTTAAGCAAACTCGACTATGGTAACTGGTTACAGGGGCCTTTTATCGTGGAATGTATTTGTAATTCCGATGTCATTTTGTATGGAATGTTGCTGTATTGTATTGCAACTTCGAGATCTAGGTTGTTCCCCACTTTCGCCTAACATGTATGAGTTTGGGACGACACTGGTTTTTGTTGCTGAAATACACGTCCAAGAAGGTATGAGGCAAAAAACATTGTAAATACAGCTGTCTGGGGCGGTGTGAGAGCGCGCGCCAGCCAGCTCCTCGGGGGACGCCGCAAATCATTTACTGCCTTCTGAATTCGAGGTTGGCGGCAGGGGATGTGCTCCACAGATGGAGGCCCAGTGACGCAGCTTACTGTGCATACATTTGATTAACATTTTATCACAATACTGCAATCCATCAGATTTACTCGGGGCATTGTGCTAGGCCGGATGCCTTTTCTCTTAATTCAGCTCTCTCTCTCCGACAAAGTGGGAAAATTAATTGATCTTTGCAAATGAAACTGCATATTTGCTTTACACACCGAAGCGTTTCCGACTAATGCTCGTTGTGATGTTTACTATGAAATTACATGGATTTGCCAAGGTTTTGACATTCTAGTTATGGTTGTCCCATAAAACAGAGGTAGTTCTTCATCCCCATGTTCATGTTTTATCCGAAGCCTCTTCCATGGAAACAGCAGCCGACTCGGAAGGTGTCCACAAACACCGGGCGCTCCTATTCACCGCGCTTCGCAATAGTTGTTCGTAGGTCGTCGCCATCAGCGGTGGTCGAAATGACGCACCATTTATTTAAGGCGAAATACTGGAGGCAAATAATAGCTATGTTAGGCTTCAAATGAGGCTTGGCCAATTAACATGTTGAGGGCGTGACCATAAGCATCACTAATGCTCCTGGTTGAGGAGAATGTGCATAGAAATTTTTTCTGTTTGAATAGACTGCACATTCTTTGCCAATCGTTCGTGAGGGCGTGAATATATAACTGGCGCATGCGTCATGGGAAGGCGTTTTGAAAATAAATGTGATTCAGAGACACATGTTTGCAAAGCAGTGACGTGGCAGATGGGGTATTTAGAGATATGGTAATATCGGACTTCTTTGGCAGTTTATTATAGAGCGCCATGCGAGGAAAGCACCCTGCCAAAGTGAGCAGAGAAATCAGTAAACAAACACTAAAATCACAAAAATGGGGAAAAGTTAATTCTAAAGGGCTGTGCTGCAATTGCTAACGGAGACAAATGTTTTGTTTAAGGGCAGATAGTCCCAAAAAGTTGGCAGAATGCCTTTGAACACTGTGTATTGCTGTATTTAACTACTGAATAGGCAAACTAAAATGCAGTTTCTTTACAGCACTAGGTTCATGCTTTCAAATGGTGCAACAGGTGCAGTGACACAAGGGCCCAAAGTTCTAGGAACCCCTCTAAACGCCTAATATGCTATATGTTGATACTGAACAGGCAGTTACAAGTACTGGTATCTTGCAGACAACAGGGTCATGAGTTTAATGGTGCAGTAGGTGCAGTGGCGCCAAGTCAAAAGTTGTCAGAATCCCTCTAGAAAGTTAATGTTGCTATTACATAGGTAGTGGTGTTCCTATGCGTATGTATAAGTTAAAAATAGGATTCGGTACTAAATACGCAATTTAAAATAATCCGACAAGTGTGTTAATTCTGCTCTCTTAAAACCACTTGGATGCTAAGGTATCTGGACCAAATTACTGTAATTTCCATTGAAATGAATGGGCACTCCATGACGAGTTACCCTTGTCATTAGCATCCAATTAAGACGCGAGCGTAGCTATTCCTTTTGGATCAATTCACAGAACGTGCTGCGCAAAGTTTCAAGATGCGGCGCATATTGCACAATAATGTATCCAAAGAACACATAATGTAGTCTTCTGCTGCGGCACAACTTCACAGGCTACCACAGTGGGTTATATAAAGTAAAACAATGGTTAGGTGTAGCCGTTAGAGTGAGTCATCCGATAGGACAAGGATAAACATCTTGCATCCACGTAATGCTCATAGAGGGTGATGCAAAAGCACTGCCTATAGCCCTGATGAGAAATGCACAGTGTGATGTTTTATGTCCTCTTCTTTTAGCGGTGTCCTTACATTGCCAGGATTCTTTCACTTTAACTATTGAGATCCTGTAGCTCTTTGGTAGGTGATATCACCGAGATTATAATAGATTGAGTCAAGGAGGACCATTGAAATGTTAAATTCCCCGCCTTCCTCATGCGGGTGTAAGAAGGAGGTGGGGCAGATATATACTATGATGTTGATCTATGGGTTAGGGACTGTTATTTAGGCCCCCCCCCTTATCAGTATGATGGGACGGGCCCAGAGCTCAGGATGGCTCTTGTATTGATATTTGAAGTATTGCTCAATCCTATGGTGGGTGTGTCACGTGGTTATCTCATGAACATCCAACTCTTCTCGTCTGAACTTTATGCATTACTGAATGCAACGAATCTTAGGTGGCAATGACTTCCAGGACTTGGCCACTTGGACCAAAAAAGTGAGTCCTCAATTGGATTTCTTATTGAAACTGAGTTGAGAATCTGAGGTGCTACCTCTGAGCGAGGAGCCCTGTTTTGTCTGCATTGCTTACATTTTGTTTTGTAGTGTTACTCCTTTTCCTTGAGATGATCTGTAGATGGTTCAGAAGGCCTTAAACATTGATCTAGCCAGATCAGGGAGCCATTGAGGTGCTTGTGGAAGTGGCATCGTTTGTTCTTTGGGGAAATTATGTGGGCATAGTGTGAGAAGGTTGCCTGGCATATGCTGTCCACTATTCTAGGGGGCACATTGCACCAGTCCAAACGACCCTTATTGATGGTAGGTTAAAGACAACTTTATCAGAAAGCTATCCTAGTGGTGGCTGTGGGGAGCAGCCTTCAGGCTAAGTCTTGAAGGAATGTAGAGCAGCTTGTTTTACCAGTCTATAATCTCATGATGAGTAAATGAAAAGAGAACCACAACAGGTGTATAACAAATATATGTATTTGTTCTAAACACATCCCTCTAGTCCCTTTACGAGGCTAGAGGCAAAAAATTACAGTCAGTAAACTTATTTAACACACAAGTAAATTAGCACAATATAAGTTGAGCCTTAGGGGCGTACCGAACCATATCTCAAGAAAGTGGTATAAGAACCACGACTGGCATGCAGACAAGGCCTAAAGCCTGTAGAACTGCGGGGGACACCAGGAATCACCCACGGTAGTGACACATTGGGCCCCACGCGAAGGAAAAGCTTTTATCTCACAAGTTCATCTCATTTTAGAACTCTTATCAATGGCATCGACCGAACTGATAGCTACAACAGGCGTGGGAACTTCTCCACGCTAATAACCTCTTTCTTGGGGTGCTGATATTCCGATACACCCTGGCCCCTGTTGTCATACCTTCAAAGTTGTCCCGGTGCCCAGTTGCGGCATCACATAGGCATTGGTGGGACGGTGTCTAAAGCCCTAGGCTCCATGTGCGGGTAATGTGCTTTGGTATTGACAGTAAGTAACCATAGAAGGGCGATGGCACTCACTGTGGCCTGCAGGCTTATTCTCAGGCAAGGTTATACTAAGAGGCACCCCACGGTAGCTTTGAGTTGAATGCGCTAGATGTCACAAACTGATGCTATGCTGACCACTCGCAGCGGCGAGTTATGAGGGAAATGCATCTGGGGTTAATCTCAGCTAAGGCGTAGCACCTGAGGATGATGATGATTGCAGGCACATGTGGGGCAGCTTTCGTTAGGAAGCCAGAAACCTCTACTTAACCATACAGCACATTGCACGGCATTTCACTGTGTATTGTCCTGAAGTAATAATGGATGGGCTATGGCATTCACTGTGGACTACAGGTCTAGGCTTTCATGAAGGTCATACTACCAGGCACCCTTAGGTAGCCCTAATGTGAATGTCCGCAAGTTGCATAAAGCCTAGCATATGAGGACGTTGAATGCAGACACGTGTGGAGCAGCTTTCGTTAGGAAGCCAGAAACATTACCTAAATATACAGTACTATTGCACAGCATTTCACAATGTGTATTGTCCCGAAGTAATAATGGATGGGCTATTGCATTAACTATGGACCACAGGTCTAAGCTTGCATGAAGGGCACATACTACCAGGCACCATTAGGTAGCCCTAATGTACATGTCCGCAAGTTGACCAAGACTGATGCTATGCGACACACTGGCGGTTGCAGGTTGGATGGAAATGCATCTTAGCTAAGGCTTAGCGTGTGACAACAACATTGTGCGGGCATGGGTACTGTATCTCTCGTCCGGAAGTCAGAAGCACTAATCATCTGTATTTGTTTTTCATTTTATGTCTGATCGGCCGCATGGTGGATACCTGGGAAAGGGCTCCACACCACAAATGCAGGAGGTGGACAGCCAAGAGGATCGTTACACCTGGATCGGGAGTGTCCAAGAAAAGCATCAAGTGTGAGGAGCGACCATGTCAACGGTTGAAGCGGTGCCGGTGTTAAAGGTGCTACCCATGTATCATAATTGTAGTGCGTGGTGGTCACACATTTGGGTTGCCAGGGGCAGGGCAATGCATGTCGGTATGCCGTTGCAGTTTGACCAGGAATACAAATCACAGAGGGGGGGTAATATCACCCTCGTTGGGAAATGGATACGGCTAGGGGGACGCCTGGGTTCGCAGGCGCCTTTCTTAATAAATAACACTGCCGGGGGGTTAGGAGGCTCCATGGTAAGAAGAGTAGGCTGACGCAGGGCTGAGCCTAACAACGACAGTGTGGCATCCCATGATGCGGAAGCCAGAGGCCAGGTAGCGGCACAGACAATGGGTGTTCAGTACCTAGGAGTAGGCCAGCCCCAGCTTTTGACCCGGCAACTTGAACAGGATACTGAGGTAGGTCGGGTGTACACGTCTAGGGCCAGGATACCCCTTGTCACAGCAACTACAGGGATCCCAAAGATGGGGTCTGTCCGCCCAGAGTGGGGAAGGGGAGTTACTCGATAGGCACACCCCACCGCACTCAGTCATTACCTGACATACGGGTAGCAACGACTGGGGTTTTATAGGGCAAGGGGGTCCTGGTGCAAGCAGGCTAGGAAAATATAAAACCCAAATTGCACCATAGGGGGTCTCGGTTGTTTCACAGACTGCAAGAATCACTCGGTAAAGAGGATCAACACTGGATTGGGAAAGTATTTCAAACACCTCATTGCAGTGTATTCCACAGGGGCGCATTAGAGAGTGAATATTTAGATTAAAACAGGAAATGGTTGGCAATAATTGGAGGGGTTGTCCCTACTTGCAGGTTAGGGAAACATTTGATGGAGTCAGGGAATGCCCTATTGATAGGGAACAAACTAGCAGGGGAGAGGGTTTCTAATTAGGAGGTATGACCTTTCAGTGTAGGCGGTTGGGGGGGCCAGATAGTCGGTCAACTATGCTGGCCTGTGGCGGTAAGGTCATAATCGGTGAGCAGCAATTTAAGGTCCTTAGGTGGGGGCGGCCCCATTCACGAAAAGGGTCGCCCAGGGGGAGGGGCCACTGGTCTCTCCCATAACTTCAGGGGCAGGATATCCGCTTGCTTGGGTGCGGGGGAGGGGAGTCAACGCTTTCCTCAGGCTGGCAGCCACCCCACACATACACTATGACGCTAAGGCGCGAGTGTAAGGGCCCTCCTGTCATGGTTAAATGGAGTTCACGGAGCACACGAGGGTAAACGGGCCCTCGTCGCGCATGCGCATCTCGGACGTGAGAGCGTAGCTGGGTAAAAGGACCTGACACCGGTTAGCGACCTTGCCGTAGGACCAGAAATGATTAAAATGCAAATTCCTATCAGGATGTTAGATTCGGTTAGGAACCACGCTGTATTAGACATTTGTTAAGGTTAGCCCACCATACCTGTCTAAACTGGATGTAAATCTAATGTCTGAATTTTGCATTTAATAATTATGTAAATGTTATTTTATTAAATTTTTACTTTTGTTTCATTTTTTAATAAATACGGCCGGGGGGTCTCGGGCTCGAGACCCCCTGCCTTCCAAAGAATTCTGTTGTTGGTCAGTTAAATATTTAACTGTAGTCTGCGTGTTAAGGCGGGGGGTGGCCGGTAGTCACAGACCATGTAATAAACAATTACTCAAATACAAAGTTAAATGCGAGCACAACGTTTGATCCTGTTAATTCTAACAAAATGTTTAATTTCTCAGATGTTACCATTTCCTTTTGTCGTATATTCAAAATGAATAAATGACCAGGCACGGCTGAAGACTGGTGTAGACGGAACAACATTTAAGTATTGTTGCACATGCAGCAGAGAGCACCCTTTTTTTAAACTTATTGTTACTGGGTCACATTTAAGCAGACGATAACTGTGAAAACAGACCAGCGTTTACAAATAAACCAATTATTACTACGTAAAGTAATCAACAGCTCCCCTAACGTGTTTTCTTACAGCACCTTTACTATCAGCATATATCTGCTTACACTGTTCATAATCTGAATGTAACCGGGGTGAACTCAAGACCGTTTGGAATGCCCTAAATAAAATACAGTGGTGGACAACAAACTCTGGGAATCTTTTAAGTACCTGTTAAAGGGGGTCAAATTGCTGTTTCTTTTTGTTACTCTCTGTGGCTAAATGTGAGCTATATCACTGTCGAGGCCAGGTGTCACCTGGTCTATGAGATGGTCAACCCTCGCCCCTAAGGTTTCAAAAACTCAAAAACAAATGTACCATATACTCCTCAATTATTTGCACAGTGATACTAAATAAGAAATTAACTCAACATCACTCCGTGTGACTTTCAATTTTATATTTGAACCACTACAGTTCTTTTTTAAACAAATGAAGACAGAATATATTTATGTTCAGTTGCACTGTCAAAATGTATCTTGAACAACTAGCAATAACAACTTGAGATGTTGTCAAAACATTTATAAACTCCAAAATACCCAATGCATTTCGGGTCTACCTCGCCCCTTCTTCAGGGGGAACAAGCAATTGCATTAATTTCAAACTGTTATCACCGTAAACAAAATTCCATCAAAGGGTCATCAAAGTTGTACTTTGTTTGGTCCGTTTCCGTTGGCACTGTAAATAACATATCCCAAAAAAATGTATCAGAAAAGGGTTCGGTATGTGGGTTTCTATTTACATATGCTTAATATCAATTGGGGTGTTTTGCACATGCGAGGGTACCCTGTGTCCAGAGATCAAACTATCACTCTGTCAAAGTGTAATAAAGCCCAAGTGTGAATGAATGAAAAAAAGCCCAAGTGTGAATGAATGAAAAGCAGGAATATCCCTACTCACAATGGTTTCAACAAATCACCGCACCCGGTTGTTTGACTTCTGTTAAAGGTTCGATTCCTCCTATCGATCAATGTATAGGTGGTTAAGATTTTTGTGAATAGTACTGCTATTTACTGTCCAAGTTAATCATTGAAAATGAACGCATACCTTAATTATAGATGCCAAACCATGTATTAAATAGTGTCGTGCTCTCAAAAGGTACGCGCAGCTTCTCGCGTTCTGATGGCGTCCACTCGATGTTTTTACAACCGCATTCCTTGCCTACAATGAATGGTTGGAAGCATAGTTGACTACGAAGCTAAGATCCCAAGAAAATCTGTTCCCTGTTTACCTCCGTGTATAATGGTGTCGTTCAGTCAGCGCCGTCCATCTCCTCTACACCTTTCCTCGCCCGAGCGTCACCGAATAATCCCGCCTCTGACGTGCGTTATTGATAATTCCTCCCCCAAACACATGGGGTTAAAAAAACTTCAAAGTTAACTTTATTAATGCGGCGGTACTTCACAGGTACCATAAAGATGCCATATGTCAAATGTGAATTATATGAAACGGGTAACCACCGTGCCTGCAAGGTGTCTTAAAAAGGAGCCAAATAGTAAATAATAAACATTATACATGTCGGTTCATAACGGGGGGTTGGACACTCCCTAGATGATGTTGCTCACTAACAGATTGATTATAATAGATTAAGGCAGTTATCTATGTAAATATTTGGTGTGCTAGTCTACATTTACAGAGTAAATGTGACCTATAGCCAGAACCACTGGAATTATGCGGCAGGGGAGGCCCAAATTATGAGGTAGAGTTGAACAAATTATGTGGTGAGGAAAGCCAAATTATGTGGAATATTGTGGCACATTTTGTGATAATATTTCATTATTGTGTCATTTTCAGGTCACAGCCTACCAGACAGCGCAGCTGTATGGTATGCGAAAGTCATCTTGAGGAGTTTCAGAAAGTTGACCTGGGAATGCATTCTGATAGTTGCTTGCCATTGGCTTTGTAGTTTGTAACTCACGTTTTCTGGCATTACATTTGCTGGCTTTATTTGCTTTAGGCTGTACAGCTCGAGTACATACCACCATGGCAAAGGCATGTTCACAGTATTCTTCCACAAACTCATTTTCTGTAATAAACAGGACTGTAAATATTGTTCTTATCTCATCACATTTGCTGTATATTCAAAGGCCAAGGTCAAATGTCAAGCTGTAACTTCGAGGGAGCCTGGCGTTTATTTTGCTTTCGGCTGACTTCAAAGTGACTGCATTTACAGGAAAGAGGAATGCAGCGTTCTTTTTCCATGGAGCCTGCTGGTGCCCTTTTTAAAAAAAAGTTATTTTAGACCAGCCGTCTCAAAAGTTATCTTGTTCTTCAGATGCACAAAACATTTGCCTTTCATCTGTGGGGCATGAGCTTCGTTATTGGCATTGTCAAGGTAGGTGGCAGCAAGAACGTTATGTTTGAAAACAGTTATGTAAAAAAAAGAACTTCAACTGATTTAGTTTGATGTGTTAGGTACTTGCTTTATTTCTTGATAATTAACCTGTAAATAAATGCTTGTCTGTTTTCATGCCACATGGAAAGTGCAGTAGGGTGCGTGCAGGCTGCACTGACTTAAGGACTTATTATGACTTTGGCAGTGTGGAAGCGGTCTGCCACACCAGCGCCCCACTTCCATCACCCAAAGCCATTATGCAACCTCGTGCTGGATTCTGACTGGAATCTAGATTGGGCCATCATGCGGCGGCTGGCCCACTGCTGTGCAGTGCTAGGGCTCCTAAGTGAGCTTCAGCACTGCACTATAATGGGAACGCCTTTGCACATTCCTGCAGGTAATGGATTGTGAAGTCCATGCCCTGCTGAAACTAGGGGTGCATTCGGACTGGGGACCCCTGCATACATTCCCTGGCACAGAGGCATCAGGGGGCCAGGAAGGGCCCCCTTTATTTCCCCACCACCACACTTTTCACGGCGGGCTCATCGTCATGAAAACTGAAACTCATAATAGGCTTGGCGGTGCCGCAGCGACACTGCCAGCATATTAGGGGGCTCAGACCGCTGCAAGACAGTCAGGGATCATGGATTCCGGGCGGCAGCAGCGGTTCTATGGTGGTCCGACCACCATACTAGTTATAGGGTGGTTGGCCCACTGTGGGTTTGCCGGTCAATTGGACCGCCAAAATCAAAATAAGACCCATAGTCAGATTCACTAGTACCAACAAAAAATAGCAGTAAGTCAAAGGACTAACTCAATTATGCATCTAACCTACAACAACAGTGTGTTGATGAACAAATAAGAAATCTTATGAAAGAACCACTCAGCGTGAACGAGTTCCCATCAGTCCACCTTCGAGACCGCCCTTCATCATCTGGGATCTCTTGTACATCAAGAGTAATGATACCCCCAATAAACCGGCAGACGTAACAAACCAATTTAAGGGTATACCAGAAACAAACACTCAGATGTGAAACAAAGTGTGTCTTGCAGGGAACTGGAAAGCAGTGCTCAAGAAAGTGAAAGTGATAAAGTGAAAAATACAAAAGTTATGTCTAAAATTGGATAGTGATAGGGGAAAAGAACTTTATTATGCACCCTTCACTCCCAAATCAATAAAAACAGTGCAAGTGGTAGTGTAACAAATGACTACCAACAAGGTTATTAGGTCGACATGTTTCTGCGGTCACTCGGAGCTACACAGTCTCCAGACGCTTCTTCAGGACCATTAGTGCTACTGCTATATAAAAACATTGAAAAATATCACCTGAAAAGTGCGATATATGCGCATCCTCCTGATTTAAGATCACAGTATTCAGCAGGGGAAGATATAGATACATAAAAGGAAAGACCAAAGAGAGCACAGTTAGTAACCATCATACCGTGCTAGAATCATGAAACAATTTTTTGTCATAAACTAAGAGCCGGCTCTAAAATGACAGTCATCTATAGGCAATGTGTTCTGCCATACATATTTCACTCTCCCATTCGAAGGAAGGGAAAACCCCCACCTCACCTGGCACCAGCTCAGGTACAGGGTGCACCGCTCTGTAGTAAAAAGGAGAAGCTTTTTTTTAAATTGGTATAGGGAAAATTACCCTCAGACTACTCAGCAACACCGACTCTTCGCGTACCAAATCCGGTACTGCATTCACTCACAACTCAAGGTCATGTTTCTTATTGTTAAGGTCCACCATCCTGATTGGTAAATACGTGCTGGCCTTATTCTCTATATCACAGAACTATCCGTGACACACTCTCTACTTGCTACAATACAATCTCTGCTGGCTGCAAAGAAACGCCACCCTTCGATGTTTAGTCCGCCTTATAGAACCCAACCACTAACACGAGTAATCTTTAGTAAGCGTACTCGTTTGCAACTAGTTCTTAAGATGCCCCTCTTGTTTTTTTATAAGATGACATCTTGCTGCTCAAAGAGAAATTACAACCGGGTAATCGTCAAGACCAGGAACTTTGCCGCAGTCCGTCATGATTCACCTCGGTTCTAATTCCAATACTGCCATGCACACTAGCATAGTTCGCGGTGCCCAAATAATATGTATATAGCGCGCGCCAGCCTTACCTATCCGTCGGTACGCCGGTCGTCCCTCTGGGCTGTTTCGTGGGGAGGTATCGACCCGGCGCACCGACGGTGACTAAATTGTTTCGGTCTGCGGCGTTGTACGTGATACGTCATCACCACACGCCACATTGCTGCGCTTGGGAAATGTAGTTCCCATTGCCTACGGCACTCGTCTGCAATATGCGGGGGCATTTTTATAGAGTACATTATTCTATTTAGAAAACGATCACCAAAGTTCATGAAAGCTCGCCGCAATCAATAGAGTATGACTGCAAGTAAAGAAAATGAAATTAAAATCAGCACTTTATTCCTCCTCTCGGGGCTCGATCTCGGGCAACTCATTGTCATCGATATGATATCGTTAGAGTGTACATATCTAGAAGTTCTCATTCATTATGACGAAGAGCCTGTGGGCATCAACCACTAATATGGATAATAAGTATGCATACTGATCGACCGGTAGGCCTAGTTCCCTCTCTGTTCTCGCTAGACTACCCCATCCACTTCTCAGTAATAAGATAGGTGGCCCAAGGATAATATATTTCCTCAAGAGCTAGCATCTCTCAATACTCATTGTTAGGACATGTGTGTAATAATAAGTGGTTGTCAGCAGCATACCCCTAGGTCTAATTGTTTTAGCTAGGCAACCTCAGGTGGTTTTCTACTGGTCAAGTGTACATTCAGCCGGACAACAGACTAGTGTCTCAAACCAAACTTCTCTGATTATGTCAGACTCGGGGAAATAGATAGCAACAATGGATTCTCAGAGTGACATCCAAGGAATTTCCTCATTTAACCATGACTTGTCTGTCTTCAATCTGAAAACCCATTGTTGTTCCCATTTGAATAGAAAGTTGAAATGTCTGTGACCTCAGCTGGAATCCAAGGTTGGTCCAGTACTGTCCAATGTAAATCCGTGGGCTGATGTCCCACCTCTAGGAAATGGTTAGTCAATTTCGTCGCCTGTCTGGAACATCTGATGGAACTCTTATGTTCCGAGATTCGTACCTTAATTTTCCTAGTAGTCATCCCTATATATCTCATTTTGCAGGGACATGTGATTAGGTAAATAAGGTTGCTGCTGTTGCAATTTGTGAATCTCCTGAGCTGCCAGGGTCGATCAGTACCAATGTCAATGCTGCATGTCCTGGTTGTTTGTGCACATGCAGCACAATTTCCACAGGGGTTATGTCCCATGACAGCGGGCAGATCCCACAAGGTCCCTACTGCTCGAGGAATAGTTGTTTTAGGTCTAGTATGTACTAGCTGATCTCTTAAACTCTGTCCTCTCTTAAAAGCAAATAAAGGAAGTGGTAACGCATCAGTGCCTGTTTTCAGAATCTTCCAATGTTTTTTTACGATCTTTTGGATTCTGTTAGAATATGTACAAAAAGTGTTAACACAGGTGATTCTGTCCTGTCTTGGTTTCGGAGGTGCCAACTCTAAAAGACTCTCCCTGTTGTTATTGGAGGCCCTTTTCTTTGCGTTCCGAATAAGATGTTTCGGATAGTTCTTAGCGGTGAGATTCTTTGCCAGTGTCTTAGAGTGGACTTCGAATGCAGATTTCGTGGAGCAGTTCCTCTGAATCCGGAGAAACTGCCCGAAGGGTAGGTTGTCCCTCAGAGCTTTAGGGTGACAACTTTCGTAGCTCAACAGGGAGTTCTTCGCCATGGGCTTATGAAATAGTTCCGATTGCAGCCCCGTACCTGAGGATGTAATCAGCAGGTCCAAAAAAGGCAATTGATGTTTATCGAATTCAGTAGTAAAATTAAGGAATTGGTTCCTTTCATTTAGCCACACATGGAACTGCTGGAGCTCCTCAACTGTCCCACGCCATACTACTAGGATGTCGTCTATATATCTTTTCCACACTCGCAGACACTGACGATGTGGATTGGTGTCTGCGAGGATATGGTCCAGCTCAAATTTGTGGACATACAGGTTAGCGAGACTAGGAGCAAAAACGCTGCCCATGCTAGTCCCGCTAACCTGCAAATAGATCGACTCCTCGAACTGGAAAAAGTTCTCAGTCATGGCCAAAGTAATGTAAAGGGCATTTGTACCGCGCAACTTCCACTCCAAGGAGTATCTTGGCGCTCACACAACTCAGATGAAAGAGTTGGAAGGAAAAAGGAGATGTCCTGATTTGTAAACACACATTACACTAAGGTCCTGCAAATAGCATCAGGCAATGAGAAAATCCAAGTTTTCAGTGCCTTCCTAAAAGGGGCTTCATGAGAGAAAGACCGCAAGAAAAGAGGAAGTTTATTCCAGGCTTTAGTTACAAGTACAAAAAGGGATTTTCCACCCTTTGTGGCTAGCTTGAAATAAGGTGGAGTAAGTAAATTCTGGCTAGCAGATCTCAGACAACGCGCTGGAAAATATCTTTTAAACCCATTGTATAAATAGGTTGGGCCTCGTTGGTGAAATGCCCTAAAGGTAATTAAAAGAAGTTTAAACAAAATTCTTTTACCTATTGGCAGCCAATGGAGGGTGTTTAGGGCTGCTGAGGCTGACGATTTGCGGGGCAGACGCAGTACAAGGCGGGCTGCCGCGTTTTGGACCATCTGTAATTTGTGGAGAACAGTTTTATTAGCTCCAACGTATAGTCCATTACAATAGTCCAGCCTAGAACTTATTAAGGCCACTGCGACTGTTTTCCTCGCCGATAGTGGAAGAAGATCAAAAAACTTCCTTAGTGCCTTTATAATTTGAAAGCACGTACCTGCAACTGCTACAGCCTGGGGTTTAAAAGATAGATGGTTGTCAAATTTCGTGCCCAAATTGCGAGCAGATGCAATTGTATTGGGGGGCACTTCAGCATCCGTTGGCCAGCATGCTGTTGGAGAAAAAAGATTGTAATTCCCTATAGGTAGGATCTCGGTTTTTCCGGCGTTGCACTTTAAATGGTTGTTGGTCATCCATTTAAAAATTGCTGCAAGGCAGTCCTTAAGGTCTTCCTCGGCACCTGGACGCTCCTTATCCAACACCAATATCAATTGGGTATCGTCAGCATATGAGATAGAACTGATCTTGAATGACGCGATCAGTTTCATCAGTGGTACCATATATAGATTGAAAAGAACAGGGCTCAAGCTAGAGCCCTGCGGCCATGGTCATGATTAATCTTGCTGGTGAGATGGAGTAAATGAGGAAATTCCTTGGATGTCACTCTGTAAGTCCACAAATTTGAGCTGGACCATATCCTCGCAGACACCAATCCACATCGTCAGTGTCTGCGAGTGTGGAAAAGATATATAGACAACATCCTAGTAGTATGGCGTGGGACAGTTGAGGAGCTCCAGTAGTTCCATGTGTGGCTAAATGAAAGGAACCAATTCCTTAATTTTACTATTGAATTCGATAAACATCAATTGCCTTTTTTGGACCTGCTGATTACATCCTCCGGTACGGGGCTGCAGTCAGAACTATTTCGTAAGCCCATGGCGAGGAACTCCCTGTTGAGCTACGAAAGTTGTCACCCTAAAGCTCTGAGGGACAACCTACCCTTCGGGCAGTTTCTCCGGATTCAGAGGAACTGCTCCACGAAATCTGCATTCGAAGTCCACTCTAAGACACTGGCAAAGAATCTGACCGCTAAGAACTATCCAAAACATCTTATTCGGAACGCAAAGAAAAGGGCCTCCAATAACAACAGGGAGAGTCTTTTAGAGTTGGCACCTCCGAAACCAAGACAGGACAGAATCACCTGTGTTAACACTTTTTGTACATATTCTAACAGAATCCAAAAGAGCGTAAAAAAACATTGGAAGATTCTGAACACAGGCACTGATGCGTTACCACTTCCTTTATTTGCTTTTAAGAGAGGACAGAGTTTAAGAGATCAGCTAGTACATACTAGACCTAAAACAACTATTCCTCGAGCAGTAGGGACCTTGTGGGATCTGCCCGCTGTCATGGGACATCACCCCTGTGGAAATTGTGCTGCATGTGCACAAACAACCAGGACATGCAGCATTGACATTGGTACTGATCGACCCTGGCAGCTCAGGAGATTCACAAATTGCAACAGCAGCAACCTTATTTACCTAATCACATGTCCCTGCAAAATGAGATATATAGGGATGACTACTAGGAAAATTAAGGTACGAATCTCAGAACATAAGAGTTCCACCAGATGTTCCAGACAGGCGACGAAATTGACTAACCCTTTCCTAGAGGTGGGACTTCAGCCCACGGATTTACATTGGACAGTACTGGACCAACCTTGGATTCCAGCTGAGGTCACAGACATTTCCAACTTTCTATTCAAACAGGAACAAAAATGGGTTTTCAGATTGAAGACAGACAAGTCAGGGTTAAATGAGGAAATTCCTTGGATGTCACTCTGAGAATCCATTGTTGCTATCTATTTCCCCGAGTCTGACATAATCAGAGAAGTTTGGTTTGAGACACTAGTCTGTTGTCCGGCTGAATGTACACTTGACCAGTAGAAAACAACCTGAGGTTGCCTAGCTGAAACAATTAGACCTAGGGGTATGCTGCTGACAACCACTTATTATTACACACATGTCCAAACAATGAGTATTGAGAGATGCTAGCTCTTGAGGAAATATATTATCCTTGGGCCACCTATCTTATTACTGAGAAGTGGATGGGGTAGTCTAGCGAGAACAGAGAGGGAACTAGGCCTACCGGTCGATCAGTATGCATACTTATTATCCATATTAGTGGTTGATGCCCACAGGCTCTTCGTCATAATGAATGAGAACTTCTAGATATGTACACTTTAACGATATCATATCGATGACAATGAGTTGCCCGAGATCGAGCCCCGAGAGGAGGAATAAAGTGCTGATTTTAATTTTGTTTTCTTTACTTGCAGTCATACTCTATTGATTGCGGCGAGCTTTCATGAACTTTGGTAATCGTTCGCTAAATAGAATAATGTACTCTATAAAAATGCCCCCGCATATTGCAGACGAGTGCCGTAGGCAATGGGAACTACATTTCCCAAGCGCAGCAATGTGGCGTGTGGTGATGACGTATCACGTACAATACCGCAGACCGAAACAATTTAGTCACCGTCGGTGCGCCGGGTCGATACCTGCCCACGAAACAGCCCAGAGGGACGACCGGCATACCGAGGGATAGGTAAGGCTGGCACGCGCTATATACATATTATTTGGGCGCCGCGAACTATGCTAGTGTGCATGGCGGTATTGGTATTAGAACCGAGGTGAATCATGACGGACTGCGGCAAAGTTCCTGGTCTTGACGATTACCCGGTTGTGATTTCTCTTTGAGCAGCAAGATGTCATCTTATAAAAAAACAAGAGGGGCATCTTAACAACTAGTTGCAAACGAGTAAGCTTACTAACGATTACTCGTGTTAGTGGTTGGGTTCTATAAGGCAGACTAAACATCCAAGGGTGGCGTTTCTTTGCAGCCAGCAGAGATTGTATTGTATCAAGTAGAGAGTGTGTCACGGATAGTTCTGTGATATAGAGAGTAAGGCCAGCACGTATTTACCAATCAGGATGGTGGACGTTAACAATAAGAAACATGACCTTGAGTTGTGAGTGAATGCAGTACCGGATTTGGTACGCGAAGAGTCGGTGTTGCTGAGTAGTCTGAGGGTAATTTTCCCTATACCAATTTAAAAAAAAGCTTCTCCTTTTTACTACAGAGCGGTGCACCCTGTACCTGAGCTGGTGCCAGGTGAGGTGGGGTTGTTCCCTTCCTTCGAATGGGTGAGTGAAATATGTATGGCAGAACACATTGCCTATAGATGACTGGCATTTTAGAGCCGGCTCTTAGTTTATGACAAAAAATTGTTTCATGATTCTAGCACGGTATGATGGTTACTAACTGTGCTCTCTTTGGTCTTTCCTTTTATGTATCTATATCTTCCCCTGCTGAATACTGTGATCTTAAATCAGGAGGATGCGCATATATCGCACTTTTCAGGTGATATTTTTCAATGTTTTTATATAGCAGTAGCACTAATGGTCCTGAAGAAGCGGCTGGAGACTGTGTAGCTCCGAGTGACCGCAGAAACATGTCGACCTAATAACCTTGTTGGTAGTC
Organism: Lissotriton helveticus; assembly: GCF_964261635.1. Taxonomy (NCBI): domain Eukaryota; kingdom Metazoa; phylum Chordata; class Amphibia; order Caudata; family Salamandridae; genus Lissotriton; species Lissotriton helveticus. The sequence continues at coordinate 591,723,452 of NC_136067.1, read as the reverse complement.
ATTTGTTACACTACCACTTGCACTGTTTTTATTGATTTGGGAGTGAAGGGTGCATAATAAAGTTCTTTTCCCCTATCACTATCCAATTTTAGACATAACTTTTGTATTTTTCTCTTTATAACTTTCACTTTCTTGAGCACTGCTTTCCAGGTCCCTGCAAGACACACTTTGTTTCACATCTGAGTGTTTGTTTCTGGTACACCCTTAAATTGGTTTGTTACGTCTGCCAGTTTATTGGGGGTATCATTACTCTTGATGTACAAGAGATCCCAGATGATGAAGGGCGGTCTCGAAGGTGGACTGATGGGAACTCGTTCACGCTGAGTGGTTCTTTCATAAGATTTCTTATTTGTTCATCAACACACTGTTGTTGTAGGTTAGATGCATAATTGAGTTAGTCCTTTGACTTACTGCTATTTTTTGTTGGTGTAAGTGTATAGTTAGGGGGCATAGCAGTTCAGGTCGTTAAACCTCCCCTTGGACCTTCATTTTCGTGTCATGATAGATTCACTAGTACTACTTTTTTATATTTAACATGTTTTTTTGCTAAATTCCTCTTTGGTGAGTCCATTTCATTTGTGAAACTGCCTTTTTAAGATCAAAGTACAAAACCCCTTTTCAGTCTCAGCCCAACATGTAGTGATCTGGGCAATTCACACTATTTATGCTCCATTCACTGTCAAGCACAGGATAAGATAATTTCCATAGGAAAGAGCCAGCCACATTGCAACACAATTTAACAATTCTTGGTTTCTACTTTGAATTGTAAAGCATACGCTTTATTTATGACAACTCAATATGGAGAGCTGGATAAACAATGTCCTCATTTGTCCTTGCAGGCACTAGATTCTTGAATGGTGCAGCAGGTGTAGTAGCACAGAGGCCAAAAGGTCTAGGAATCCCATTGAACACCGAATATTGCTATATTTTACAACCAAACAAGCAGTCACAAGTGCAATTACCTTGCAGGCACTAAGGTAATGATATGAATTGTGCAGCAGTGGAACTAGGGCCAACAGCTCTATGAAACCCACTGAACACTGATTATTGCTATATTTTATGACTAAACAAGCAGTCAAGTGCAATTTCTTTGCAGGCACGAGGGTCAGGATTTGAATGGTGCAGCAGTTGCAGTAGCATAGAGGCCAAAAGTTCTAGGAAACCCACTGAACAGCAATTATTGCTATATTTTACTACTAACAAGCAGACAGAAGTTCAGTAACCTTGCAGGCATTAGGGTTATGATTTGAATGGTGCAGCAGGTGCAATGGCACAGAGGCCAATAGGTCTAGGAAACACACTAAACACTGACTATTGGCATATTTTACTATTAAACAAGCAATCGCAAGTGCAATTGCCTTGCAGGCACTAGGGTAATTATTTGAATGGTGCATCAGGTGCAGTGGCACAAGGGCCAAAAGCTCTAGAAAACCCACTGAACACCGATTATTGCTATATTTCACTACAAAACAAACAGTCAGAACTTCAATTACCTTGCAGGCACTAGTGTCATGATTTGAATGGTGCAGCAGGTGCAGTGGCATGGGGGTCAAGCGGTCTTGGAAACTCACTGAACAATGGATATTGCAATGCTTTAAAACTAAACAAGCAGTTACAAGTGCGCTTACCTTGCAGGCACTAGGGTCATGATTTGAATGGTGCAGCAGGCACAGTGGCAAAGGGGCGAAAAGGACTAGGAAACCCACTGAACACTGATTATTGCTATATTTTTCTACTAAACAAGCAGTCCAGTGCAATTACTTTGCAGGCACTAGGGTCACCATTTGAATGAGGCAGCAGTTGCAGTGGCACAGGGTCCTATTGCTCTAAGAAACCTACTGAATACCAATTATTGCTATGTTGTACTACAACCACCAACTCTGAACCAGCACTGGCTGATATCTCCCTGCTTCCTACCAATCATCTGCTGTTCCACTGCTCCCTGTGGCCCAGTGCATGTGCTGGCTCTTCCATCATTGGCCTAGCGCTTCCTGGCCCTTCCTCTCTCTCCTCAGTAGATTCCTCCCTTGCACGCTTCCTCTTCTCCTCTCCTATGACACTGGCATGCCTTAAAAATTTTCATAGTAAGGCAGCTTTTCTAAAAATCACTTAAAAGTTCTCGAAAGGATTCAGCGCTTTATCAAAGCACCAGCTATGTTGCACAAAGACACTTTTTTATGGCACTGGGAAGATTACATGACTTGGCCAATATCACAGGACGTTAAGCCGACGCTGTGACTCAGCCAAGTTGGCAGCTCTCTCCATTATTTCACATCTTTAATATAGCCATCTGTAACATGTACAAAAAACATAGATTTTGCATAGGCAAAACCTATTGGCTCTGCCAATGCTTGTTCTTAATTATTACATATAAGACGATCTTAGAATATATACATTCAGAATGTGCGCTGTATGACAACTTCTCAAACATTTGCTTTCCATGTAGAATAGCAACCCATTCCATCGAAAGTGTGCACATAACTGATTTGCCTTGGCATTGTCAGGGTGGGTGGAAGCATGAACGTTGAAAACTATTCCTTAAAAAAATACTTGCACTGATTTAGTATGATGTACACCCAAGCAATTTCCTTCGGGCCCACACATGACAATGCATTGGTTTAGTCTGATGTACTACTTCTACTACTACTAAGTTGAAACAGATCTGCATATGAATAAAATAAATTTTGAGAAGCCTTTTTTATATTTTACATGTTTGTTGCAGAATGTCTTTAAAATTGAAGAAGGCCCAAGAGTTAACTGTGCAGGACCCTCTAGTTGCTTTCTTTCACGCTGATTAACTTGTAAATAAATGCTTGACTGTTTTGAACAGGGGCCCGCATGCAATGGTCAGGAGCGCGCTTATAGCCCACACACTATAGATCTATAGGGACGTTATAGTATCGATTATACAGCAGCGCTGACTTCAGTACAGCAAAGCTGCAAGTAAAAAAGAAAACTTTAAGGCAGTCAATGCTGGCTTGGTCTTAATGCTTTGTTTCTTTATTTTCAGTCATTTGCAACTTGGTTTAAAAAACATTGGCAACAGATCACGCTTAGGCAAGACCTATTCGCTTTGCCGGTGCTTGGTTTACTTGTTAACACTGACTGAGAATAGGTTACACCTTATTGGTACTAGTGTAACACCTACATATAGCAATAAGCAACAAAATAGTGACCAGTGAACCTTTCCAAAAAGCCTTCCACTGCCCCGCAACACATGTTGCTGCGTCTTAGCAACTTTTGAACCGTTTGAGCTAGAACCATTTCATTTTTTTTGTTAAAATCTGCAGATTACTGGCAAGCCCACCATCCCTCGGAGATGGGCTTTAAATTTTTATCAGTGTGCATTGCTCTCTATCAAGGCTAGATTTATGTCTTCTTGCCACACAGCTGCATACATAGGTGATCTCATGTTTCTATCTTGCCCAGGGGACTGTTGGACCATTGCCCGGTCTCACTTAAGCTGTGTATAGGACCTCAAAAGCCGCCCTTCAGATGACGTATGTCATCTTGGCACCTCTGAGACCCGAAATATCAAGAAGTTCTTCGTCAGGCCGTTTCCGATTATCTATCGTTCAATACCATCTCCGCCCCGTCCATGTATTGTCCTTTGGGAGGCCCTCAAACCCACAATTCGCGGCTTGGATATCAGCTATCGCACGGGCGAATGCCGCAAACGTCTGGATCAACTTAGAGAACTAGAAAATCGCCAGAGGTCTCTTGAAGCCCAATTTGCTATCAATGCCAGCCCCACGTCGCAGCGCAATCACCTCCAGACACAACAACAAATACAGCACCACCTTACCATTTAATCACACAAGAAATGGCTAGCGTCACAGCATAGGATCTATTAATAGGGAGATAAATTCAGTAAAATGCTCCCTCGGCTATGTCAGGCCGTGATGTTCCCCACTACAGCTCCGGCACTTCGGAACGTGCACCTTCCCTTAAGCGGTGGTCTGAGTGTTCACAGCCTATTATGCCTCCATGTATAAGCAGTGGGACCTCATATCGAGTGCACTTAAAAGGGAATACCTGACAGACATACCTCCCCAAAAGCTCTCAGACCACACCCGTCACCAACTGGACGCCCCTATAACTATAGAAGAACTCAGAGCCGCGTTCGCCACCATACATCCCAGTTAGGCACCCGGCCCCAACGGCTTCCCCAGCGATTTCCTTTGGCCACACATGACAATCCTGGGTCCACATCAGCCAGAGGCACTCCATGATTCTCTTGAACAACATATCTTACCTCCAGATTGGTGCAAAGCAGAAATCATGGTCTTCCTCAAACCCAGCTCCCGACGGAAGAGCCATCTTCTAATCACCCTATTTCCCTCCTTAACTTTGAACCCAAACTCTTGGGCAAAATCGTAGCTGACTGCCTCCGCACATGCATCCAGGACCTGATCCACCCCAATCAGTCTGGCTTTATGCGGCATCGGTCCACTCACCACAAAATCCAGCGAGTTCACAACACTTTCACGAAGGTATCGGAGTTGGGTCACCCCACGGCCATTCTCCTAGGTAAAGCGTTTGACTCTCTAAGCTGGACATATCTATTTCAACTCCTTCGATCGCTTAATCTAGGCCCTTACTTTCTAAAATATGTTGGTTTATTATATACAGATTTGTCAGCTTCAATACCGGTGGCTGGGCACAGATCAGCACCTTTCCCCATACGCCAAAGCAAAAGGCATGGCTGCCCAGTGTCTCCATTATTATTTGCCCTGGCTATGGAGCCTCTGGCTGCGGCGTGACCCGCTAATGCGGGGATTCGACTGGTTGAGGAAACAATCTGTTAGAATCGCGCTGTACGCAGACGATGTGCTGTTCTGTATGTCTGACCCGTGGTTCTCTGGGCCTCAAGTTCTTCAGATCCTATGGGTGTTTGAGGAGACCTCGGGCCTGGGAGCCAACCCATCAAAATTGGTGTTGTTTCCTGTGTGCGGCGACCAGGAAAATGAAACTTGGGCTACGCAGCTGTCTCATGCGACGGGGGGATTTAAATATTTAGGTGCGTTTATCTCACCATGCCCCATGGTATCACGGACACGTAATATTAATCTGCTACTCTCAAATTTACTTGAAGAGACTACGATATGGTCCCACCTACCGCTGTCCCTATACGGATGACTGGACATTTTTAGGATGATTTCCCTGACTAGGATACTCTATCAAATTGCAATATTTTCCTTATAATATTCCCCATACAGGTTTGCCCAAATCAATGCAATCCTGAACAAGTTTTTATGGAACGGGGGTGCTATTTGTGTAGCACTATGCACGTGCACGCAGTCAACATATTGCAGAGGGATTGCAGCGGCTGACGTACACGCAGCATCCCATCTTCTGGTTATTAATGAGTAGTAGTATAGTTCATACACATACCCAGCATATGCGGTGGAACACCTGGCGATGGAGGGTATTTAGTTATTAATTTATTTATTTTTGCCATTTATAGAGCGAGCTGCAACCCTGCAGGCATCCTGGCGCTGAGAAGATAGCAAGGAACCAAGAAAAAAACTGTTAAGAATATGAAAGGCGATCTACAGAAGAAGAGCACTATTGCTAAGAGACAGGATTTTCAAACTTTTGGAAAGAGCCAGGTCTTAACTCTTTTTCGGAACAAAGTCAGATTCTGAATACTCCTGATTTCCAGGGGAAGATGATTCCAGTGGCGGGCTGCTGCCACACTAAAAGCTCTCCCTCCCAAGGTAACCTTCTTCGTCCTGGGGATTCTGGCTGACTAGCAAAAGATGAGCGGAGAGTACGTGTAGGTTCATACGATTGGAACCTATCCTGAATTAACTTAAGGCCTTGCCCATGAAGTGCCCTGAACACTATACACAGAGATTTGAACAGGATCCTCTGGGCTACCGGCAGCCAGTGTAACTCCGCCAGTGCATGTGTTGTCGAGGACCGGCGTGCTCGGCCCAGAACTAATTTAGGTGCTGCTGCCTGGATGCTCTGGAGCCTGGCAATCAGGTATCCTGGGGATTCCAGAAGCAGATCGTTACAGTAATCCAGGTGGCTCAGTATAATAAGTCTGACTACCGTAGTGGGTGCTTGTGCTGGCAGCAATGGCAGCACTTTCCAGAGGCCTCGGATGAGGGTATAACAGCCTCCCACCAGTTTATTGACTTGAGATTCCAAGTTTAGTTTCTCATTAAAGCTGACCCCCAGGTTGAGTATGGTGTTCACTGGTGTCGGTATGCCATCTGAGATTATAGGCCAGAAGTCAGCTGGCAAAGCTCGAGGGACCCCCCTTCACCTTGCATTGTAAGATTTCCGTTTTTTCACTGTTAAACTGTAGCGAGTTCTCCTTCAGCCATTTCACCATTTCTCACATGCATGCGTGAAAACTGTCCAGTGAGTCTACCTGGTCACCGTCAAGGGATACCATAAGCTGTATATCATGTGCGTAGTTAATCACGCTGATGTTATGTGCCTTGATGATTTCCAGCAAAGTTCGCATGTATGCGTTAAACAGGATGGGGCTAATGGAGGATCCCTGCGGTACCCCATGCATGTTCTTTACAAATTCTGACTGGTACGGAGGGAGCACCACTGCTTGCCATCTATCCCATAGATAGGAGCACATCAAGCTCAGTGCTATGCCCGTTACCCCTAGGGCTTCCAGCCTTGAAAGAAGGATGCCATGGTTGACCGTATCGAATGTGGCGGACAGGTCCAACAGTATTAACACTGCCGATTGACCCCTGTCCGCCCACATTCGAAGATTATCTAGAACGGCCACCAAGGCTGTCTCTGTTCCATGACCTGGTCTGAAACCAAACTGTTCCTCCTCCAGTTTGCTGTTTATGTCCAAAAAGTGAGACAATGCCCTATTTACCCAACATTCCACGATCTTAATTGGGTAAGGTAAGAGGGATATTGGCCTGTAGTTCTTATAACAGCCTGGATCTAGTGTGGGCTTCTTCAGGAGTGGCGTGATAACAGCCTGATTCCAAATGGACGGCACCACACCAGAGTTGAGAGACTGACAGCACAGCTGGTATAGAATAGGGAAGAGCGCCGACCCAAATTCTTTCATCAGCTTTGGGGTCATAGGATCCAGTGGTGACGTCAGATACATCTGGCGCGTTAGTTGAAGTTCCTTGCTTGACAGGCCCAGATAATATCCTTTGGTGAAGAACCCCTCCAATAGCAGCAATCTGAAACAATAGACCACATACCTCCATTCGGCCCCTCCGCGCTGTCCTCCCACACCCCGCCCCGGAACCACAGATCCCCCTCGCCAAGACTGCGCCTACCCCCCCCCACATCGCGCCTATGAACATGAACATAACTGATCCCCTACCCTTCCTTCCCTAGTTCTTTTATTAGTGGGTTAGATTAGACGATGGTTTGTTTAATGGTCACGTTCCTTGACCAACCCCTTTATGAGAGCAGACGAAAATCCAACATGTTGCGACTATGTCGCGAAACAACAAGCGCCCATGGCTGCGTTACATCCCTGATGCCGCGACAAGCCACAACACAACACATGCATGGGACGTACATAACACCTGAGGTAATTGCACTGAGACACAGAGCGGGCGAGCCCGCATGCGGGTCTCCGCCTCTGGCGATTATACATACATCATAGACATAGGAGGGTTCAACTCACGCTGAGTTCTCAACCAATTGAGATTCCGCTATGGCGACCATCGTCTGGCGCCATCGACAATACACGACCGACATTTGGCGTTAGTGAGCTATACCACTATATGATACTCTGCGATACAATGACATCACAGGGTATACAACCTTTACAACGAAACTTTTACAACGACCTACCATTACAACACAACTTTTACAACGCAAACTATTACAACGCATTGCTCTGGGGGGCGCTCTAGGATAGGGAATAGGTTAATTTACTATCCAATAACCTTCCCTACTATCCACGGGGACTGGAGTTGGAATAGTAAATTAAACTATTCACTATCCAGCGCCTAAAAGCATTATGCGTTGTAATGGTATGCGTTGTAAAAACCGCGTTGTAAAGGTAGGCGTTGTAAAAGTATGCGTTGTAACGTCATACATCCACATCACAGGCACAAGAACTTTGACACCTTTCTTCTCAGTCCACATAATACCTGATAATTGCTGATGTGGTTAAACTGTGCTCTGGACTTGAACTATAGCTCCTACAATGCAGATACTAGATAGACGGTGATGTAACCGAACCTGATAACACAAAAAACTACAAAACCTGTAGACCTCACAGTTGTAGCACTGTACACTGAATTTTGTCTCTGCATTCATCCGGAACTACGCCGCCGGACCCCCGGGTTGCCGGCTGATTGGCTGTGTTACATAACCAGTATTACATCTCAATGTTTATTCCTTATGCCGGCACCTGAGGACAGCAGGCTACGCGACATGTACAATTGTGTATTCTGGATTTATATGCATAATAAAGGTCTTTAAAAAATAAAAAATAAATTAAAAAATAGGATCCAGTGGTGACCCTGACAAGATTTCTAGGGCCATGTGGACAAACTCCTCCTCTGTAGGTAACGGAACATTGTCCAAAGTAGCCTCAGTGACAGCCGGCCCACGAGCACCATCCCGATTATCACAGTCACATCTCCTCCCCTTTTCCTGATCTCACAAGGAAGATGAGGGTATATCTCTCAAGCTTTCCATGATTTTATTTATTTTTTCTTGAAAAAAGAGAGCCAACCCATCACACAGCTCCTGGGTGGGTTTGAATACGCTATTAGTACAGTCAGGGTGGGTCATATCTCTCACTATCCTGAAAATGTCCCTGGATTTATTAGCACTTTTCAGAATCGTAGATGCGAAATATTCAGCTTTGGTAGCGATAATCTCTTTTTTGTATTTTACTATAATAAGCCTCCAGCTAGATTTATCCTTCTCCAGATAAGTCCTCCTCCACTGTCTTTCTGCCATTTTACAGGACAGCTTGAGGTTCCTTAGGTTTTCCGTATACCATGGGGCTGAGGGTCTTCCTCTTTTCCTCATGACTTTAATCGGGGCAAGTTGGTCCAGCCTCCTAGTTAAATACTCACTAAGAGCAGTATAGTTCTCCGTAACCTGTTTTCCAGAGTTAAACAGAGCTTCCGTCTGAAATAGGGGGCTGCCCGTTTGGGCCTTGATCTGAAGCCCCTTCCAGTCCCGACCCTGATAAGTCCTAGCTTGTCTATCTGTGGACCATATTTTATTCAGGGATTGCACGCTAAAAGTAACCAGATAGTGGTCTTTCCATCCTACCGGCAGAGTTTACCCCATGGTAATAAGATTTTCCTTGGCAAAAACCAAATCTAAGGTGTGACCTCCTATAAGTGTTGGTACGGTCACCCATTGTTTCAAACCTAATTTAGCACATGACTGGGGGATGCTGTAAAAGGCTATGTCCATACTTCCACTGGGCCAAAGATTAAAGTCCCCCAAGGTTAACAGTCTGGTGTGGGTAAGGGACAGATTATTAATTACCTCAATCAGTTCTTGTTGTTGCTGTGCATTAATTGCCCCCGGTAGCCTATAGCAGACCACACCCATTAGGGAGTGGCCTGACTCATCCTTCACCGGGAAGCCTAAGAGCTCCACACAGGTGATTTCATCTATGTCCAGTAGGACAAAATTCAGCTCTTCTCTAAAGATGAATCCAGTTCCGCCTCCCCTGCCCCTGGCTCTGGGTTTATGCCGAGCCTTATATCCCACTAGGCAACCTGGTTCAAGCTCCACCTCCATCCCTACCGCAGTCCAGGTCTCTGTCAAAAACAGAGCATCAAGGTTGTGTGTCTGTATCAGTAGCTGTATCTCGGTAGAGTGTTTGGGGAGTGATCTAACATTGAGCAGTCCACAATTTATGCCGCCCTTCCTCGGTGAATCGAGCGCCAGCCCTGTCATTTTCTCTGACAGCAGTGTGATTTGCCTATCATCCCTAAGCGAAGACTCGCAATAGAGGGGATTAATATGTGGGAGGGGTACCAGGCAGTTTATACAAGAGGCTACATGACCCTTTGAGTAATTGTTAGGTAAGATTCGTGGGCATGTTACCTCCCCGCTCAATGGGGCAAGACTAATGAGGGTGTCTCTGGTGTAATGTGGTCTCTCCGGGGAGCGTGGGCCAGGGGGACTGGAAGTAACACTGACAAGGGGGAGGAGCTATGTCCCTCCACTCAATCGGCCCGAAAAGACCGTGGTGGACCGGGGACCAACTAAGCCCTGCACTAGGTAAGGAGGTGTTTCTGAGCAGCGAGTAGTGAAGTTAAAAGAAACAAAACAGTGCAAGTATTTTTAAAAAGAAAGCGACCTCGGCGAATTCAATGTAATTAAGAACAACTTCTTACTCGTAATGCGCGTTGCTATCTCCGCGCGTCCAGCCGACCCATCTGCCTTTTATGTTGGAGCCCCTCGGAAGTGACACTGACAAGGGGGAGTAGCTATGTCCCTCCACTCAAAAGCATACCCCTTCAAAAGCTTCTCTATAGCCACATCAACCACCTAGACTTCTTGCCTCCCGCCAGTAGAACGGTCATCCAACTATGGCGATTTACTGTCAGGAACATGGGCTGGTCTAGGCATTTGACACAGGCAACTTGAGTTTTGGCTGCAGGGGACACAGTCTTATAAATACTTGCAGTTGCAACATGCTTTGACTCCACTGATTCGTTCATTGGGTGACCTACCCGCAATGCATCCCTTGGAGGGCCACCTTTTGATGGGAGACATTGGGGCGCCCAAGATACCACAGATCTCCCAGACACTGACCACCCACACCCGTACTACACTTCATAAAACATGGGGGGGCTTGGGAGGCCGACATACTGGACTTCACGGGTGATGACTGGACAGAGGCCCTTGCTAGTCCCTGTAGCGCTGCTGTCTCAACGCAATATCGCCTTATCCAATACAAATATCTTCACTGCATATATTTGACCCGTTCTTGCCTCTGGAAGATTATGGGACAAATGGAACAAACCCATATTTATTTGAAAAACGCTGCTGCCGAACAATCGCATAATTTCAGTGGCCCTGCATATAGCTCTCCCGTTACTCAAGAGGAAAAGGGAGTTTACATTCTTTACTCTGGGAGAGAGGGGCCTAGTTGATAGGAAGAGGCTTACAACCTCAAACATAGAGGCATTATAAGGTAAACAAAAAGTTGCATTCAAACTGTAAAGCACAGCATGTCAACATTTAGAAAAAAAATATTTCTAACCACTTTATCCTCCTGTGAGAAGGCATCCGGGGAAGCAGAGGAGAAAAAAGAAAAGAAGCAAGACAGGAAAAGTAATCAGGTATTTACACAGAAGCAGGTCTATAAAAGCATCTCTGGTATAAAAGTGAAAGCTATGTTTTTAAAGGGGATTAAAATGATTAGTATTCATGCACAGACATCACAAATAGAGGACATAGCAAAAGCATGATTAAAGAGTATGAACTCGGGCAAAATTCTACACTGTGGTTACAACTACCATGCGTCTTTTCTGATAAACTAAACAGAAAAATAAAGTGCGCCTTAACAAAAAGTTATATTTTTGTATACACGCAAGTAAGTTTTTATATCCTCAGCACAACATTATAAATATAGCACATTATGTTTCACAAATATTTCCAGGAAATATTTTTTTACATTTTGCCTATTTATTTTTCTATGAGATCCAAAGGACTGGTACATTGCAAACAGCAGCAATCTGTCAAGTGAAAGCCCCTTTATTGTTAATGTTTTTTACTCATACTGCTACCACTTGTCTAAAGATTTTTAGATGTGCACACTTAAGCCTTAAGCCTTAATAACTTTGTTAAAGGCACCGCAACACATTTTGTATCTAGTTTGACTAGAAGGCAGTAATAGTGAAAAGGCTAGTCAGGGTTTGTAGTACTTGCCATTGGACCATTAAATGAAAAATTATGCTACAAATGTAATAGCATTAAAAAAAGAGGATTGATTCGCAAAATATTGTTTCCAATTTTTGAGTTGTCAATAAGAAATAGGGCATATACAAAAAGGCAGAAGTAGCTACATGGCTGCTCAAATACCATGCGTTCAGTTACCACTATGGATGGCAATGTTTTTTGGGGCCCAGCGAAATGCATGTAGTTTGGTGCTCCTCAGCTGCTGACTCCTAACAGGCACACCGCCAGGGGCCAGGCTTGTGCCGTTCCTCGGTGGACTTCATCTGCTGTGGAACTTTCTAATATATGTCCTTGATACTTCAGAATTGTAAGTATCCTGTAAAAAATCGAATTGTCCCATTTTCTGCCATGCATAGAGGTGACGAATTATGGCAGCATTCTCATTATATTGGAGCACTGATAAGACTGTCTGATTATACAAGGGCTCATATATCAGGGTTTGGATTTTATGAATGCTCTGATTGCACCATCTTTCTGCTTATACCGGAGTCTGAACTTGCAAAATCAGATTGTTTTCTATTCACAACCTCTGGGTATGCAGAGGTTCTGTTTATGAACAGGTTCTGCTTCTGATAGTATTCTGATTGTGATAGTATTCTGATTGTCATAGTACTCTATAAAAGCCAGCACTTCCATTATGCTGGAGTTCCAATAACAGTAGACTTCAGGATACATCATTGTTCGCATTGTACCATTGCTGTATTTCTTACTTTTACGTTTCTGAGAATGCTTTTTTTTTAATCACTCTAGCAAATTTGCTTTCATTCAATCGATTTCACAAATGTTACTCTGAATAAACCCAGATTCTACTTGTGTCTCAGAGTCTTGGGGTGTCAACTGAGAATCAACAAGATTGCTCACAGCAGGGGTGGCTACTCAATGTGGGCGGAGGAGCGTAACCCCAAAGCTTTCTCGCAGTAAAATGGTCTTATAAATACCATTTTATGTTTCTGCTTTTCGCTTCTTGGTTGGGGGCTGGTATTTCAACTCGTGGGCAGGGGAGGAGTGGCTTGCCCACTGTTGTCGGCGCTGTATGTTTGGTCGGCCCTCTGGGGCGAACCAACCCAGTCATGCACACTCTGCCATTTTCTCCATGCAGCCAACAGGGAGAAAATGGCCTCCCCAACCAATCACAAGGCTGCCATTTTGGCGCCGTCCCAACCAATCACAACCATTGCAGCGTTGTGATCGGCTTACGGGAGGGGAGGGTTGCTTCCTGCGGCTGCTTCCTGTTGCAGAAAAGATGCGGGACAAGGAAGCGGGACTGGGCCAGCAAAGGTAAGTTAATTATTATTTTAAATTAAACCTCGCCCTGTGTGACCCCCCCATCCCACCACTTGTGAGTCATGCCGGCCGCGACTGGCTCACAGTCTGACCTTATATTGTTTAATTCCTGAGTAACTCACTTCATCTCACTGTTGCCTTGTTTGTCATAATGGAGTGCATATAACAATTGCAACGTCAATTACGAGACACTTACAATACACACAAAGATAAAGTATGCAAAGTCTTGTCACAGTCACAAAGTTGGGGTATTGTCCTTAAAGCTATTTATCCACATATGTTTGGTTTACACACACACGTGGATTTGTGCACATGTAACTAGTATAGAGATGTTTGCGTCAGCAATTCTATCCACTGGGACTGGAAATCGGAGGAAGTGGTTCAGCACATCAACACACTGACATGTGTGATGCACCGACTCTAATTGAAAGCCTTCCCACCCTGTGAAAGTTTGGACATTTACTCTTGATAAGGACAGGAGAAGGATAGAATCATCCCCCTCAAAAGAAGGTGGGATGTAGGGGAAGGAACTTCTCTCCAGGGGAATATATTTCATCCTGAAAAAAGAAAGAAATGGTTTCACAAGTGAAGTTGCATTTCCTCTTCCCAAGCTGATTTTTGCATGAGCAACCATACGTGTATACATATTTGCAGGGCCATCTTAAGGAATTTGGGGTACCTGGGCAAGACATTCTTTAGACCCCCCGTTTGAAAACTTTTGTGTCGTATTAGCCATTTTTACTAAATCAAGTCTCATGATGGCAACCAATATTCATTAACCTGTTGAAGGGTGAAATAGAGAAACAGTCAGAGGTGAGATAGAGAGAAAATTCACTTTCCAAGCAGCCCCTTGGAAGTGGGAGCCCTTAGCAATTGCCAACTTTGTCCATGGCTTAAAACGTGTCTGTATATTTGCTCATGCAAAAATGGAATTTACTAAATGTTGGTGTCTTATTTGCCAGGTCTTTTTCTGTAAACGTTTTTACACATTTGGTGTCCCCATGCATAGTCCAGTTCCAACCAGCCCTGGGAGCCATTGACTCCTACTCTGGTGCGAAACTGGACATAGGACATGGGAATAACATCCCCTCTGTCCAAACCCTCCCCTGGGAGGGTCACCTGAATCGTCCCAACCCTTTCCTCAGGGTATTTAAGGGCTTACCTGGGTGTAGATCCCTAGATGTGTTGTGGGACACAATTCAATTCAGACACCATTTCAACTTTACCGTCTGGGCACTCTGGACTTTGTTTGGGCTCAACGTTGTCCCCCTTTCAGTCTGCTGCATCATTTGTGCCTGTGCACCATACAGGCACCTCCCACTGCCTGTGGGCATCCAAGACACTTGAAGGAATCTCCCTTGAAGTGAAGGAGTCACTTCCCTGCATCTGCAGGCATCGCAACTAAGCTGAACATTCTGCTGATTTTGAGCTCCTATGGACTCCGAAAGGTTCAACAACACAGGTGGTGGTTCTCCACAGGTTTCAAGTCCTGTCCTGCCCTCTGACCATGTTTGAGGCCAGTATCTGTTGTGTGAGTCGCAGGAACCGAACCCCTGTGCACTGAGTCGACTTGCTGTTGAAAAGGGTTTTTGGTTTCCTTCCAGCAAGATCTTCGTGCTCCAAGTAGCTCCAACCATAAAGCCTCTCTAGGGACCAGAATCTTTGTCCACACCGCATTGCTTGCACCTTGGTCTGCATCCTTAGGTGAGCTGCTCAAGGTCCTCTTTCGACTCCAGTAACTCCAGCATGTGGATCCTGTTGAGGGTCAACTTTGTTTCTTTTAGGCTCCCCCGATTGCTCGGGGCCTACTCTGACTCCTCTGCTTGTGCTGAGACCTCTGGATCTTGCTGGTCCCGACAGTGCACCTTCTTTGACATCCACGTTGTTTGCAGTTGCCCAAGCTTGTTGGTGCTTCTGACCGATACGACCCCTCAGCACTCGACATCCGATGTGGGACAGTTTGTGATTGGCTCCTGGTCTTCCTCAGCGTTCCCTGGTCCTCACTGCTGCAGAGTTACAGTCAACACTCCTGCAACACTCAACCTCGGTGGGCATTCATCTTCCAGGTCTCCGGGTCACTCTTGAGTGACATAGACCCTGTCCCCTCTGCTTGCTGGTACTCCTCATCCTGAATCTACCTTCGTATTCCACTGGACACTTTCTTCTTCTCCAGCAGCAGCACTTTCCTGAAGTCCTCCATTAGGTTCAACAGCGGTTTCCGACTCCACTTCACACCTATGAACCCGGCTTCCCTGGTGTAGGTAACATGGGTACTAGGGTATCCATGTGTGGGGTGGCTCTCCATCCTTCTGTCTTCCACGGGGTTTCTTCAGGGTCCACTGGGAAGGGCTTTAATCTTTAAAATTGCAACCACAACTTACACGTTGATTTGTACAGAGAACACAGTTGTGTTCCCACACTGCACATATCTCAATGGGGCTCCTAATCTCTCCCCTTGGGTGGTTCCTTGGGCCCCCAGCACTTCTACATCCTCTGGACATTGTCTTGACACGAGTCTTGGTTCTTATACCACTTACTTAGTATATGGTTTGGTCCCCCCCCGTGGTCCACTGTGTATTCTGTGCTATTACTTGATTTCTCTACAAAGTATTGTGTGCATTGTGTTTTTCTGTGGGTAGGAGATATCTAAACATGTTAGAGAGTATTATATATTAAATACATATTTTTATGGAGTTTAAATTGGAAGGTGTCTTTGGACAATATTTGGAGGCTATTACAACCATGCAGGATAGGAAGCTCTATATGCAATTTAGATGTGGCTCCCTCCTTGTAAATACCTCTACATCCTCCTGGCACAAGCCTTTTTCTGCATCACAGCACTGTCCAGGTTGTACCATGGCTGTGGATACAATCAGCCATATCTCCTTTTGCATGCACCAGGTACCATTCTTTGAGAACCATGTGGCTAGCTCCTGTATGCAAGAGGTTTAGTACATGCTGCCACAGCAAAGCCTTGCGCATCTTAAAATCAGACCCTATTCTTCTAGTTTCCTGCGCCGTTGCCAAATTCATTGGCAAAATGTGGATTACTAGGAGGTTCATAATGAAAATGCGTGTTGAGTTTTAACGGGGATCACCCAAATAAAACTACCCGACCTGGGTTATCAAAGCATTACGTTAGAGAAAACGGTCGAGGCAGTTCTCGCTTTTAACAATTATAACGTAGAATCCACCACAATAGAATTACTTGTTGAGTTCAACAACAAAAAATATATTTAATAAGTGACACATTCGTCAGAAGTTTTAGATTGAAAACATAAATGAGAAATCATGTGTTTACTCCACATTGGTCATTAATGTATTCGTTAAATGCTTTTGTACTCAAAACATTTCGCTTTTTTGTTTGTGTTATATTATACAGTGCTCGCAGTGAATAGAAAGGAAAGTTTGGTAGGAGGAATGGGAGTGGTTGGATGGGTGAGGGAAAGGGTAAAGGTGTTGTGACAGGCACAATAGCAAGTATTTACAATAAACCCTTTACGGTCTCAGAAAGATCCACAAATTCTCCTTATTATCATAGCACATAGGACAAGTATAATCATTGATTTGGGTCCCACGTGTTTGACGATCTGTAGAAGTGTACGTTTCGACCCCTTGGTTGTTACGGGCTGGTATCTCCTCGTGTTGGGGTCTTCATCAGGACAGAAGGTGTTGAGGAGCACCTAAAATAGTGCATATGTTTGGTTATGAGGATAGTAATGTGGTAGAATTGAGGATACATTGTAGGTAGCAGTGGGTAGCTGCTTGTAGGAAGCTCTATGATTGGGCCCTCCTTTGGTGTCAGCGAAGCCGTTCTGCACAATCTGAAAAGAGTTAGGCAATCTCTTTAGGAAATGCGGAAAATGTTAATTAGGGGTAGTTCTAAGTGGACTGTGGTTAGGGAGAAACTCACCCTAGGTACGTGGGTACTGGTTCCCACGATGTGGAATGAACAAGGTCTGGGTGTGTGAGTCACTGCGGACTGGGGTTGCAAATCTCCCTTGTTAGGTCAGTGGCCGCAAGCGAAAGTATCTATGGGCGAGAGAAGGAAACGTCGTTGGGAGCGCATAGGTTGTGTCACGTAATCATATGCAGGATTGCAGTCCTGACTGAGCACACTGCTGCTGGTCTGAAATACTAATTAGTATGGTTTGTGATGCCCAGATGGAGCTCATATTACACGAACCGCTGGAAAACCAAATGAATGGAAGGATCTAAAGGCGGTGCAAAAGGGGGGGATACCAAATCGCTCTGGAACACACTATTAGAAAAACTCAACTCCTCGTAGTTTGTCGGGTATGTCTATGACAAAACATTCTATGAATGAAAGCGGCAAACTGTTACGAGGAGTTGAGTTTTTCTAATCGTGTGTTCCAGAGCGATTTGGTATCCCCCCTTTTGCACCGCCTTTAGATCCTTCCATTCATTTGGTTTTCCAGCGGTTCGTGTAATATGAGCTCCATCTGGGCATCACAAACCATACTCATTAGTATTTCAGACCAGCAGCAGTGTGCTCAGTCAGGACTGCAATCCTGCATATGATTACGTGACACAACCTATGCGCTCCCAACCACGTTTCCTTCTCTCGCCCATAGATACATTCCGCTTGCAGCCACTGACCTAACAAGGGAGATTTGCAACCCCAGTCCGCAGTGACTCGCACACCCGCACCTTGTTCATTCCACATCGTGGGAACCTGTACCCACGTACCTAGGGTGAGTTTCTCCCTAACCACAGTCCACTTAGAACTACCCCTAATTAACATTTTCCGCATTTCCTAAAGAGATTGCCTACCTCTTTTCAGATTGTGCAGAACGGCTTCGCTGACACCAAAGGAGGGCCCAATCATAGAGCTTCCTACAAGTAGGTACCCACTGCTACCTACAATGTATCCTCAATTCTACCACATTACTATCCTCATAACCAAAATATCCACTATCTTAGGTGCTCCTCAACACCTTCTGTCCTGATGAAGGCCCCAACACTAGGAGATACCAGCCCGTAACAACCAAGGGGTCGAAACGTAGACTTCTACAGATCGTCAAACATGTGGGACCCAAATCAATGAATTATACTTGTCCTATGTGCTATGATAATAAGGAGAATTTGTGGATCTTTCTGAGACCGTAAAGGTTTTATTGTAAATACTTGCTATTGTGCCTGTCACAACACCTTTACCCTTTCCCTCACCCATCCAACCACTCCCATTCCTCCTACCAAACTTTCCTTTCTATTCACTGCGAGCACTGTATAATATAACACAAAGAAAAAAGCCAAATGTTTTGAGTACAAAAGCATTTAATGAATACATTAATGACCAATGTGGAGTAAACACATGATTTCTCATTTATGTTTTCAATCTAAAACTTCTGACGAATGTGTCACTTATTAAATATATTTTTTGTTGTTGAACTCAACAAGTAATTCTATTGTGGTGGATTCTATGTTATAATTGTTAAAAACAAGAACTACCTTGACCATTTTCATAATGAAAATGCAGCAGTTGGGGGGCGTGGCCAGGCGCCGATGGTAATGGCCGCCTGAATCCCGAGCTCCGCCGGGACCGTCGGTGTCCCCCTTAAAAATCCACCCTAAATCCTGGCTGGGAGGCTCTCCAAAGGCAGCCCCCAGCCCCCTCAGGCAAGGTCACCACTCGGTGAGAAATCCGTGCTTCTTGGACCCTCGGAGACTCTGGAAAACGGCCGGAACTTCCAGCGGCGGCCCGACATTTTACCCCTGGAGCCCGCGTACGGCTGGACTGGCCACTCGGGGTCCCGGCTCGCGGCCTGCCTCGGCCCACGGCTGAGTGGCGCGAAGGAAGGGGGCGTGGCCTCAGCGGCGGCGCGAAAACGCCGGACAACCAGGGACGTGTGGCGGGGCATCCAGCGGGATCCCTCGAGTAAGGCAGACCCGGGACCGCTGCTGCTTGACTGCCCGAGCGGTGAGTGGGGCGGCCACACACAGTTTGTCTACGGTGCAGGCGGAGGTGAGAGGGCCCGGCCTGGGCTGCTCCCGGCCTACCGTGATTTAACTGCCCTTCACCACTATACACAGGAGATCTGTGCGCCATACACGTCCCGCTGCTTTGGGGGAGGCCGGCCCCGGGAATCTAACGGTGGAAGGCTCGGCTGGAGGCGGACAACGGGCCCGGGGGGTGTTGGATCAAGACGTGAAACCCCGGTCACGGCCATAGAAGTGGGCCCCCACGCTGCCACAGCGCCTGGACGGCAGCTGCTGTGTGACAGGGTCTCTGTCTCTGCCTGGAATTGGCGGGAGCGGTGAGTGGACCAGAACTGGCAACGGTCAGGAGGAGAGTGGGCGCCATACTGTCGGACCCCAGAAGCACCAGATCGACCATGAAGCCCCCCTATGGGGGCACTGTGCCCCAAGCGAACAGGCTGGACCAATATACTGTGCCCAAGAACCCAACACAGCCTGGGGGAGAGACGAGGGAGGTCGCGGGAAAGGCGGAACCCTCTCTAACGTCCATCATGGCCGCGATCCAGGCACTTGGCACCAACCTCGAAACGAAGATGGACAAAATCACCATCGAGGTGAATCTACTACGCACCGATTTGGGGAAAACCGCGGACCGCTCGAAAGCCAATGAGGCGGACATTAGGACCCTCCAGGAATCGGAGAAGAAGCTCAATAGTAGGGTCAACGAGTTGGTCCACCAGCACCGACAGATGGCACTGCGGCTCGACGATCAGGAAGGTAGGGCTCGAAGGAGCAACATACGCGTGGTGGGAGTGGAGGAAGGACTGGAGGGTGACAGTATGGAGCTTTTCATCGAGGACTTTGTACTCCATCACCTTAAGCCAAAGAGACTTTCCAAGATCTTCACTATAGAAAGAGCCCACCGGGCTCCGATTCCCAAGCCCAAGACTGGAGCCTCACCGCGAACAATCATTGCCAAAATCCTCAACTACCGCGACCGAGACGCTATACTACAGGCTGCCAGACAACACGGTGATCTACAATACGAGGGGTCCACGGTACGGTTTTTCCCTGACTTCACGCTGCAAGTGCAACAAGAACGGCGGTCCTTTCAAGGGGTCAAGGCGGCGCTCCGAGACCATGGAGTTCGATACATGATGTTCTTTCCTGCAAAGCTGAAAGTTATATATGAGGGTCGGTCCCATCTCTTTACCTCGCCGGCATCAGTGCAGGACTGGATCGATGCGACGCTGGCTGTAGGCACCTCTCGCCAAAATGGCGGACAGTGGAGAGACAATGGACAACCTTCCCCGGGATCGGTTACGGAGGGAGCTGCAGCGGGGGGGCAAAGTCAACGATCCTGGCGCTCGAGGTCTAACAGTCCCCGTTGGGACTCACCCGGAGAAAACACAGCACGATGAAACGTAGCTCGCAGGGCTTGGAGGAAGCCGGACAGTAATGTATTAAGTGTGCTTGTGGGTATGCCTGGGTGCTCCAAAGGGGGCGGAATGGGGCCGGCCCAGGTATCTAGGGCAGCGTACCCACTCTTTGCTTGCATACCCGAGGCCTGAGGGACTAAAGGACCTGGGACATGGACGGGGGGCGGCCGGGACGGGGCTGGCCACGTGCTTCCCGAGCTAGAAGTTTCCTCGGCTTATCACCGGGGCTGGGGTGGGCGACAGGCGCTCTGCTAATTGGGGTGGTGGGTAGTTTGGAACCCACGGAGCAGGGGGCAGGGAGGGGGGGTTTTGTTATTGCAGAGGTGGGCAAGTTGGTTGGGGTCCAGGGAGGGGGGAGACCTAAGGGACTGTCGGAATTGCATATGATTGTCTGTACTGTTAGAACATGTCGGGGAAGTTCCAGGTCGGGGGGTGATCATTGGGGGGGATCCGGGGAGGGACGGGGAGTTGGGGGTCTGTTATGGTCGAACGATGTAATTTGCTATGAAGTCATTAGCGGTTCAGTGATGCACAGTTGGAAAGGTCTACAAAGCAATGGTTATGGCTAGGCATTGGGAAAAGAGCTTGAGAATCATGAGCTGGAATGTCAATGGCCTCGGGGACAGGCTCAAGCGCACTATAGTCCTTCAATTCCTTAAACGACACCAACCGGACATAGTAATGTTGCAAGAAACTCACCTACTGGGTAACGCATGTCACGCACTCAACAGGTGGGGCTATGCTCTCGCCTCACATTCTGGCTTCACATCAGGTTCCAGGGGGGTGGGGATACTGATTCGCCGCTCACTACCCTTCCACATTGACAGTACCAAAGAAGACCCACAAGGCCGTTTCACGGTGGTCACAGGACGCTGGGAGGGGTCCACGCTTAACCTGCTTTCGGCATACATCCCGCCGGGATTACAAGCTCAGGCCTTTACAGACCTGGGCAAATTGCTGCTCTCCCTTCCCGAAGGTCAGTTGGTCCTGGGCGGGGACTTCAATTCTGTAGTATCAGGACTTCTCGATAGACAGCCCCCCAGGGATCTTCCCCAAGGGCACCTGTGGTTGGCTGACTTTCTTGAGGCCTTTGGGCTCACCGACGTTTGGCGTCACCTCCATCCCACACATAGCCAATTCACCTTCTTCTCAGGGCCACACCATACCTTCTCACGGATCGACTATATCCTCACAGTCCTCCATCACCACACTGCAATACGGGAGGCCACACTCTTACCCAGGGGCATCTCGGACCATTCCCCAATTACTACACACATAACATTCGGAACCAGGAGGGAGGGGTGTGTAGCGCCGATAAACCCCTGGCACCTAAAGAACGAGGACACGAGGGGGACACTTGCCACCTCCATCTCTAATTACTTTGATGAGAATTTGGGATCGGTAGACTCCCCTGTCACGGTGTGGGAGGCATTCAAAACGGTGGTTAGAGGGGAGGCACTTTCAGCCATCGCAGGAAAAAAACGGGAACGGCAATGTCAGGTCACTACGGTTGAGGCGGACCTTGCTACACTGGAGGCGGAAGCGCTTGAAAAGGGGACCAGGAATATTAGGCATAAGTGGCAGGTCAAATTGGCGGAATACAGAGAGTTGGTCTCCCTGGAGGCCCAGACGGTGGCTAGACATAGAATGGGTAGATTGTACGACCAGGGTGACAAAGCTGGAAAGCTCATCGCCTGGTTGGATAAAAAACAGCAAGCCAAAAAGATAGTCCCATTAATTCATGCCCAATCCGGAGTGACTCTCACGGAGCCTCGAGAGATAGTGGAGGAGTTTGCTAGACACTATAAACAGGTCTATACGAGGGTGTCTGACCGACCAGAGGAAGACTCTGTTGCCCTCCTTGCTGATATCAGGATGCCGTGTCTATCAGATGAAGATCGAGAAACCATTGATAGCCCCCTCACAGAGGCCGAAATACAGCGAGCAATAATGGAACTCCGGCCTGGGAAAGCATTGGGTCCTAACGGCCTCCCGATAGAACTATACAAGATTAAATCAGACACTGTCAGTAAGCACCTTAAAGCCATGTTTGAGACGAGTAGAGAGAAGGGAATACTGCCGCGTGACCAGCGCATCGCCACTATAGTGGCAATACCAAAGGAGGGGAAACCTGTTGAACACTGTGCCTCATACAGACCGATCTCACTCCTGAACGCTGAGCCGAAAATACTGGCGAAGGCACTTGCCAATAGGCTCAAACCTGTACTTAGTACGCTGGTACATCCTGACCAGTCAGGATTTATGCCACACCGGAAAACGGCCCTCAATATTCGACGCCTACACGGGGTGCTCGGCCAGCGCCAGAGACTGACGGAGGACGCAGTGGTGGTCTCCCTGGACGCCACTATGGCGTTTGACACCCTGGAATGGCCGTACATGTTCGCTGTCCTGCGTAAGCTGGGCTTCGGACCCCGATTCTCGTCGTGGGTTCGTCTCCTATACTCGGACCCGCTGGCACAGGTACTAGTGAATAATAAGGTTTCGAAGATCTTCACCTTGGAACGGGGCACTAAACAGGGCTGCCCTCTTTCCCCTCTCCTGTTCGCCCTCTCCCTCGAACCTTTGGCTGCCTGGATCAGACAGGACGTATACCTTCGCGGAATAGAGTGGGCGGAGGGATGGGAAGATAAAATATCCCTATACGCTGACGACATTCTCCTGTACCTCTCCAAGCCACGGCGATCAATCATCGCTGCACTGGACATCCTCGCCAGTTTTGGTCGCAATTCCGGCTTCAATGTCAACTGAAGCAAATCCTACCTTTATGTCCTCAGAGGGGAATCACCGAGGCTTCCTGCCGCTTGTCCCATCACAGTTGTTGAGGAAGGCTTCAAATACCTGGGAGTGTTCATCTCCACCGACAAAGCCCTATCCTATGAGCGTAATCTTCTGCCTCCCCTTCGGCGTCTCCAACGAGAAGCCAAATCCTGGCAAGATCTGCCATTGTCACTGCTAGGCCGAGCTGCCTTATTCAAAATGATGGCGCTGCCTAGGTTCCTGTACGCCCTCCAAAACTTCCCTGACCTTGTGCCTGACGCCTACTTCAAGGCTGTTGAAGCCGCTCAGCGTACCCTCATCTGGGCGGGCGCCCCTCGTATTGCCTTGCAAAAACTCACACTGGGGTGGTATGACGGTGGCATAGCCCTACCCGACATTCGCAAGTACTACTGGGTGGCCCATCTCTCAGCTATCAATCAGGGGACCTACGGGGACGGTAATGATCCGGCCTATGGGATGGACAGATGGCAACTCCCGGGGGGGAACTATGATATCGCACTTTACTCCAAATTGGGTAAACATCAACTCACTGGACCTACGCAGCATTCGGTACAGATATGGCGCGTAGCCCAGAAAAAACTTGGCTGGTCCGGGGTCCTCACCATGGCCACGCCGCTATGGGCCTCGGGCAAGTTAGGCAACCTGGGCCGGACTAAGGGATTCCGTAATTGGGACCTGATTGGGATCTCACAAATCAAAGACGTCTGGGGACCCAAGGGTGTACACACATTCGAACACATGCAGGCAACATATGAACTGGCACATACTGAATACTTCAGATACCTACAGTTGCGACACTCGTTGCAGGCAAACATTCCACCGCACACTACGTTACCTGTGTCCTCCCCTCTTGAAGACAGGCTGTTAGATGGCCTTCTTCCGGAACATGTTATATCCCTCACGTACAAAAAATTGCTTAATAACTCCCCGGACATACTCCTTCCCCTAACAGAGAAGTGGGTGGCTGATGGGTTAGAAATTGATGAGGAGGAGTGGACTTATGCTTTGGCGTCCCCCCGGGAAGTTGCAATAGCAGCCCGACTGCGCCTAATTCAACTTAAGATACTTCACAGGATTTACATCTCAGGTGCAAGGCTGCAGAGAATGGGATGGGGTGGGGACGGCCTCTGTAGAAGAAGTTGTGGTGCAGAGAGTACATTCTTTCATATCCTTTGGGGGTGTCCTAAGATACAACTGTACTGGGGGAGGGTGGTCCGGTGCATGCAAGAGGTGTGGGAGGTGGAAATACGGCTGGAGGCCAAAAAATGTCTGCTCAACATTTGGGAACCAACGGACCTGTCACACAGGGGGAGGCTTTGGGTTACGCTTGGGATGATGATAGCTAAACGTAACATTGCCAGACTGTGGGGTGATCCCAACCCGCCGAAACTGAGGGACTGGAAATGTGACATGGACTGGTCCATGTTGCAGGAAAAAACGGTGTATATCTCACGAGGCTGTCCTCGCAAATGGGTGGAAATATGGTCCAGGTGGAACGAATTCAGGGGAGACATCTGTGAACCCCCACTGACCACACAGCCTGGCTCACTGGAAATGTAGGCCGCGACCAGACTCCTAGAACTATACTGCCTTAGTTACCATACATGTGCACCTGAACTGCTCTGAACCTTACCATTATGTACCGTATCAACCAAGTTAAAGGGGGGGATGTTCTTAGTTTGTTTCTTTCTTGAGACCTATACACATCAACCATATTATATGCATTAAAACTGAAAATATGACCTTCTTTATCCTTCATTATCCTTCAGGATCTCACAGTTATACAATATGCAACGCCGCCGTACCCCCGGGTTGACGGTCTGGGCTGTGTTCAAAATCTATCTGCACTGCTGGTTTTTACTGTTGGCCGGCCCTGAGGGGTTGTAGGCGAGGAAAATGTCTTATGTGGTCTGCTAAAATAAAGGTCTTTATAAAAAAAAAAAAGAAAAAAAGAAAAAAAAAAAAGAAAATGCAGCAGTTGCAATTCCTTTTTTACAAATCCTTTTTACTCCGATTTTAAGTATTCAAGTATTTTCATTTTGGATGGACCGTTATTATTAGCACTGTGATCGCACAGTGGGTCATGTTGCCCTGAATTATTGCAGCATAGACTCATGCTGACTCCGTTTTTATTTGCCCTACAAGCTATTTTAATCGTTACACCTTGATAAGTTGCAGATATTGGTGTTTGTATGCTTATTATCCACCTTCCTTGTACTACACGCATCGGTACCTTCATGGATGTTACATTAGGAATACTATTTAAGATGGACTTTGTAAACTTGCAGCTACTGATCTTTGCAGACTTTTTAGCTACTTTCCTTGTACTGTATGCATTTGCACTTTTATGGTTGTTACATTACTGTCTAAGAATATTATTCAAGCTAGCTCTTGACAACTTGTAACTACTGATTTTTGTATGCTTACTATCCACTTCCTTGTACTAAACATATTTTCACTTTCTTGGTCGCTACATTCCTGTTTAGGAAGATTTTTTAAGTTGGATTTCGATAACTTGCAGTTACTGATCTCTGTATGTTTATTGCCGCCTTCCTTGTACTGTATGCATTTGCACTTTTATGATCGTAACAACTGAAATAAAGTTATAAGATTAGAAATATTGTTATAAAAACCTTGTGTGTTTTAAAAAAATGTAATCTATACTATAAGATTGCAGCCTTCTGGACTAAGCCTGACGGCTGCTTTCCACAGCTACCACTTACAGAGCTCTCAAAGGTGGTCTAAGACCTCTTAAATCACCATAAGGGTTATCAGGTCTGGTGCAGGGTGCCCACTTACATTAGTGGACATCATGTACCAGGCCAGCTTCTCACAACCACATAAACTGGTCAAACTGTGAGGCTCTGCCAATGACACCAGTGACCACAGTGGCATTGCTGTGGGAGGCGCCATTCGTTTGGTGAATCAAGCATCTAAAATACCTCGGGGTGTATATGAGCAGCGATCTGTCTAGGGTGGTGTGTGATAACATCTTCCCTATTATTGATAAAGTGAGAGCAGAATTTAGTACCTGGTTGGCTCTGCATCTGTTCTCCTGGGTATAATCACAAATGATCAAAAGGAATGTAATGCCAAGATGCTTCTCCTGGGGATATCCTGGGTCTTTTATGGAAGCACGACCAATAAGTTTGCACTTTTGTATGGGAGGGCCACCTCAAGGCATCTAATCTGCATGCCAAAACTACTGCAGGGGGGACTGTGACTGCAGCACGTGGAGTCCTACTGGCTGACCTCTTCGGTAACACACATTGTACAAATGCTAAAGGCGGCCAATGAAATTCCCATGTGGGTCTCCCAGGAATGGCATTTACTACAAACGAAGGAGGTCCTCATGACCGTTTACACAGGGCATGGGCAGGCTGGCCTCCTTGATAACCCTATCATCCATGCTAGGCACCACGCTTTGCATCGCACTCAGCAGGTGCTTTGCTCACCAAGCACAATCCATCTTTATGCGCCAATATGGATAAACAGGGTTATAACGATTAGGAAGTTAATTGGTCTCAGTGGAGAGATAGAGGTACACGCTATGTGAATGATTTGATACTTGGTGGTGAGGTGGTCTCATTTACTACTCTTGTGCATGAATATGGGTTGCCACATTCGCAACACTGGAAATATCGATAGCTTACACATTCTGGGTGCTCCACCTTATGATCTTGAGACCAACCCACTGTTGAACTATATCCTTGCCAGGAAAGGGTACAGGGGCACCATTGCGGGAATGTATGTTACACTGACGGACTGCCTTTTTTTCACACCCCAATGGCCACTATTTACTCTGTCTTTGGGAGCAGAGGCTAGACCTCTCACTCTCTGAACAATACTGGCACGACCTTTTGAAGAACCATGACAGTTTCCTTTGGGAAAAAAAAAAGTTTCCTTTGGGAGGTCAGGTGAAATACAGGTATTTTAAGGTCCTTCATCAATAGCAATGGACAGCAGAACGTATCTGTAGGGTGCTCAGAAGGAGGACTCCAAGTGCTGGAGGTGTGATGAACCGGACTGTCATATTGTGCATGTTAGACCTGGCACCATTGGCGTGGGTCTCCCATCCATTTTTTTTTGCTGTTGCTTCTGATGTTTTTGCTGGTTTTAGATGCTCTGGGCACTGTGCCACTACTATTCTGTGCCACAGTTCAAGTGCTCACTATGGTAAATTGATGTATGGATTATTGATTCCATGATTGGCTTATTTGGTTTACTTGGCAGACCCTAGTACTGTGCACTGCATGTGCCCAAGGCAAATGCTGCTGGTGGGCTTGCAGCACTGATTGTGCCACCCACCAGAGCAGCTTGTAAAGTGTATCTCAGGCCTGCTATTGCAGAGCCTGTGTGCACTCTGGTACTGCCATGTTGACTTGGCAAGTGCACCTTTTTGACATATTAGTCACCCCTAAGATAGGCCCAAGGACAGGGTGAATTGTAGGTAAAAGGTAAGTGTTAGACCTGGCACCTTGGCGTGGGTCTCCCTTCCACTTTTTGTTACTATGCCTCATGTGTTTTGCTGGTGTTAGCTGATCAGAGCACTGTGCCACTCCCAATCAGTGCCACAGGGCAAGTGCTCCCTGTATAAAATGTATCTATTGATTGGATTCCATGATTGGCTCATTTGGTTTACTGTCAGACCCTAGTACAGTGCACCAGGAGTGCCCAGGGCTTCTAACTCCAAATGCTGCTAATGGGCTTGCAGCACTGGTTGTGCCACCCACAGAAGCAGCATTGTGAAATGTGTATAAGGTCTGCCATTGCAGAGCCTGCGTGCAGTCTGGTACTGTCAGGCTGACTGGGCAAGTGCACCCACTTGCCAGGCCCTAAACCTTCCCTCACCTTAATTTCAGACACCCCTATGGTAGGCCCAAGGGTAGGGTGCATTGTAAGTGTAAGGTAGGACAAGCCCTGGTGTGTGTGGCATGTCCTAATTGTGAATTACAGCCATTTTCGTTTTTCACTATTGCAAGGCCACCTGTTCTCATAGGCCAGAATGGGCTGCTAGAATTGTTACATTCTACATTCATAACAGACTCAGGAAACATGGTAGAGATTCGAGTTTAGTATGCCTGATCTCAGAATAATAAAATATATCTTTTAGTAAAGGTTGTTTTAATATTCTGTGTTTGCAAATACCACTTTTAGAAAGTAGGTATTTGCTTGCCTAACCATTTCAGCCCGCCTCTGCTAGGATGTGTATCTGCTGTCTGGTTTCTGTGAGTGACAGGGCTAGGTCGCCTGGTGGTGAATAGAGAGATTGACATCCTGATGGGGGGGGGGGGGGGGGAGTGCACCTGGGCTCTGAATAGGCCTGCCCCTCTCCACCACAATGCTGGCTCCACCTCCAGTGGTGTGTCTGATGCTTCTGCCCTGCACCCTGAAAGAAGACAGGGAAGACTGTCAACAGAGTACTCCTGGACTGTGCTTGCCGTCCACAATGCTGGCTCCACCTCATGTGGAGTATCTGATGTTTCTGCCCTGCTCCCTGAAAAGAAAGTCACAGAGACATATCCACAAGGTGCTCAAGAACTGATTTAGGTTAAGCAAAGGCCCACTGGCCTGAAAGAACAAAAGAATTGTGGTATAAGTATTGGAACCCTGAGCCCAAGAAATCGGATCCTGCTGAAGCAAGAAGAACCTCTGCCTGACGAGAAGGAACTGGGAAAGCTGTAAAGAGGAGTACTGGCCCTGACTGGGGGATTGGCCTGCAGTGGTTGCCTTGCTGCGGAAGGAGAGGAGAAAAAGACTAAAAATACTTTTTTTCAACTTGTGCTTAAAGATCTCCAAGGGCTTGCGTGTGAGCTTGCCCCCTGAACGAAGTCCCAGGACCAGTGGACTTCAACAACCTTGAGAAGAGCTGCTGAGAACGCCGTTTTCCCCGTATCGCTGAAGCAGGGAGCCGTGTGCCCCTCGTGAAGATCACCGTGTACACTGGGAAGCCCCGTGCCAAGCCGTCCGACCCGAACAACGCGACTTTGTGGCCCCCACGAGCCGTAGTTCGCAACGTAAAGGAAGGACCCGTCCGGCCCGAACAACGCGACTTTGTGGCCCCCACGAGCCGTAGCTCGCAACGTAAAGGTAGGACTTCGCACCGCACCTTGCTCATCCCCCCTACGAACCACACTGCTCAGCGCGCACCCTGCCGCTGATGTTGAGAGGTTACAGAACGTAGAGCGGCTGGGTACGTCTCGCATAACCGCAGTGTACTGTCTGCCCTGTTGTAAGGATTACAAACGCGTCCGCTCTCAAGGTGCAGTGCGCACGCCGGAACGAACAGCAACCGCACCATACAAGGCACCGTCCCCTCAAGTAACGTGACTCTGGGCCCCTACGAGCCGTAGCTCGCCCCACGAAAGGAGGACATCGCCGCGTGTAACGCTTGGGCCTTTCAACGCATCGTCCGTGACGAACTTTCCCACCTAAGGTACTGTGTTCGACTCGCACTCTGTTTGAGCGCATCGGACAGAAGCGTCCACTACGCGCGTTAGACTCTGTTGGTTACGCATTTGTGACAAGAACTCTATTGCTAATAGTATTGTGGTCTATTTTGAAGTTATTTGGTCTTGTGCTAAGCCTTTACATAAAAGATAATTTTTTTTTATACAAACCTAGTGTGGTGTCCATTTGTGGTGTTGTTACTGTATGTGTTCACAAATGGTTAACCTATAACGCCTCTGAAAATAAGTCTTGTCTGCACGCGCCACACTACCTAGAGGGTGAGCAGGGGTTCTTTTTAGAGGGTAATCTCCTTATCCTGACTAGAGGTGAGGGTCCCTGCTTGTCACAAGTACCTACCTGTGCCAACCAGAGACCCCCAAATCTAACAGTAAGACATGCCCTGATGTGTGTGGCATGTCCTGATAGTGAATTACAGCCATTTTCGTTTTTCACTATTGCAAGGCTACCTGCTCTCATAGGCCAGAATGGGCAGTTTGATTATAACACCTTATAACCCTAACTGACCCAGGGAACATGGTAGAAAAACTAATTTAGTATGCCTGAACTCAGAATGATAGAATACATATTTTAGTGAAGTTGGTTTTAACATTCTACGTTTGAAAATTCCACTTTTAGAAAGTGGGTATTTTCTTGCCTAACTATCCAAGCCTGCCTCTGCTAGGTTGTCTATCCCTTGTCTGGTTTGTGAGTGACAGGGGGGCTACAAGAGACAGGGTGTGTCAGCACAGGGCTGAATAGATCTATCTGCATGTAGAGTGGTGGGAGGAGTTGCACCTGGGCCTGAATAGGGCTCTACCTGCCTTCCACAATGCTGGCTCCACCTCCTGTGGTGTATCTGATGACCCTGGCCCACACTGTCAAAGGAAAGAAGGAGTGCTGTAACCAAAGTGCTCCAGGACTGCACAGAACTGGTGTGGACTAGGCACAGACACTCTCTGCCTTCAGAGATAAAGGATTTTGGTGTTTAAAAGGGGGACCCAGACCCCAGAACTTAAGATCACTTCTGGGAATCAAGACAAACCTTTGCTGAGGAGAAGAACCAGGAAGATGAAGGAGGAGACAACTCCTGTGCTGTGTGTTTGGGGGTTGGACTGCATTGGTTGCTTCACTGCCAAAGAAAGGAGAAGAGGACTGAGTGTGCTTTTCATCAGCTTGAAGAAGAATCTCCAAGGGCTTGAACTTGAGCTTGCCTCTTGCCTGAAGTCTCAGGGAAACAAGACTTCACCAACCAGCTCCCCCCTGAATTCCCTTGCTAGGAATTGAAGTACCTGGTGTTGTGCTGGGCCTTCTGAGAGACTGTGTGTCGCTGGGAGCTGGAAGCGCGACTCAATGACGAGAAGCGTGTCGCCGCCGCAGCAGTTGCAGTCACATCGCCAATGAAGCGTGCTGCTGCTGCCGCTGTCGCCATCGCATCACCAAAGTGAGTCGCATCACCGGAGAAGCGTACCGCAGAGGTCGGTGTCGCATCACCGGAGAAGCGTGTCGCAGGGCCTGTCGTGGCTTAGAAGATCATCGCGTCGCCGTACGGCTGTCGGGCGTGCACGCATCGCATCAACGTTCTTGCATCGTAATCAAGACACCATTTTGTCGCATTGCACCAGAGAAGAGTATTGCATCGAGGCGCCATCCTGTAGCATCATACCAGAGAGCAGTAAGAAACTGACGCATCACCTCCCCACACAATAAGGAAGTGAGCATCAACTCCCCTGCGCAGCAGTAAGGAACCAACGCATCCACTCCCCTGAGGGTAAGGAACTGACGCATCACCTTCCCTGTGACCCTTTTGTTTGTTCTGCATTACTTATCCAAGGTACACTGAGAGTAAAGTGTTGCATTCACAACTTGAGAGAACTGAGCTATTTCCTACCATTTAAAGTCTATTTCTGAGTACCGTATTGTGGATTTTTGTCATTTGGTCTTGTGTTAAATCGATATAAAAATACTCATTTTTATAATACAACCTGTGCGGTGTCCATCTGTAGTGTTGTCACTGTATTACTGTATGCGTTCACAAATGCTTTACACACTGCCTCTGAGATAAGCCTGCCTGCTTGTGCCAAGCTACCAAGGGGGTGACGAGGGGTATTTTAGGAGTGTAGCCCCTTACCCTGACTAGGCGCAAGGGTCCCTATTTGGTCAAAGGTATCTACCTCTGTCAACTAGACACCTCCCAATCTAATAGTGCACGTCCTGTCGGACTGTACTGTGCTTTCGCACTACTGGAGCTCAGTTTGCGACACATTGAGAACCAACTTAAGGGTTGGCACCACAATTAACGGCCCACCTTTCCTTGCTCACAGAATTAATGCGCCATGGTCAATAGCGGCCCGTATGGGGCGTGCTGCCGGACGGGGGAGGGGCAGGGTGAGGGGTAGTAAACACCGGAATACAGATGAATACAGGTAAGTAGACATTTAAATCGATAAAACAAATTTTGTTGCATGCCCTGCATCGCCAAATGCGATGCAGTGCGCACAATGAAATTTGTTTTATTGATTTAAATGTCTACTTACCTGCATTCAACCGTATTCTGGTGTTTACTATCCCCCACCCTTCCCCTCCCTCGCCCCACGTCATCGCCTGGCTGAAAGCCCTATAGGGGCCGCTACTGGCCATGGTAAGCGTTGGCTGGCTACGGTCTTCACAGTGGAGAAGGTGCAAATCTTGCACCACTGGAATTTAGCCACGCCGCCATCTCACAGGACATGGCTGTCTAATATGCACGAAATGGCAGCTTACAAAAAACTCATTATAAGCTAAACAACTAACCGCAGAAGTTCGATGAGGTCTGGGCCCCTTCCTTCACACGTAGTCTTAGACCCTGACACAAGCTGATCCGGTTCCTTCCTCTGTCCCCGGCCCTTGGATACATCTGGGGTAGGAGTTGGTCTCTTGAGGGCCAGCCTGGGGGATGTCCCACCTGCTTTCCGTTCCCCACTTGCTACCCTTGATTCTCATTACCTACTCATCTGGGGGATCTCCTTGGCCACATCCTCTCTATCTGGAGGAGTTATGCTTCGTACTGATTTCCCTGTTATAATTGTCTTCTCAGAAGTTACTGTTTCTGTGGTATACTGGAATCTGCAGTTTGATCATCTTATGTATCTGGTACATGCTGGTTATATGTGGAAGAGCCATTAAAGAATTGAGAACTAAAAAAAAAATCTATGTTTGAGCACCTACCCTGGCAGAATATGAATATTTAGACACAGCAAAAACGTAATTAATAATTAGCTGATAGAAAAATCCTTAGTGCATTATCATGGTGCCTTGCGGTCAAATTTAAACAAATGGAGACTATACATTTTCGCCAAATATGATGGAGTGGAGAACAAAAGGACAGTAAGTGTGCCTCATTTTAAAACATGATTCAGAAATAAGAAGGTGATGGATGGGATGCTTGAATTAATCTCAGTCACTGGCAATCACTCAGGCTGCAACCCAATCCATTATTTTTCACCCACAATGCCACCTCAGTTTGGACCCAGCCATATGCAAATTAGTATTAATCCTCTTCCTCAAGGAAACAATGCATCCCAAACTGTCATGCCAGGTCCTTCCTGAATCAGAACACATCAACCCAGGAGCGGTCTTGCCCTTATTATGGGCTCTCCAATCCGGTATAGCTTGGTTCGAGTGGCGCAGTGAGCCTGGGACCCAAGTCTGGGCATACCCAGTGCACCTAGGGTGTCAAATGCAAAAAAAACAAGGTGATGGATGGAATGCTGGAATTAATCTCAGCCACTGGCAATCGCTCAGTTTCAACATGAGTCTTGCAGATTGGGCAAATATTTTAACTTTCCATTGGTGAATGCCATTTGCTACAAAGGTTTTTAACTGGTAGGATCTCAATTCAACATTTTTAAGAATAGCACTCTTGCTTTAGGTGCTTCTGTCTTGTCCATAAACTATTCATGCCCTGATAGACTTTTGAAATTAAGAAACTGCTCAGACAAGATTCCTGAACTGGACTCTAGACACCATAGTTCATGAGTGTACAACCAGTATCTTGATTTCACTTTTTCCGCTATTTCCTTAGAATTGGATTTAAGGTTGTCCTATATCTCATGCAGATCCAAATTGGAAAACCAGGACTTGGCATTGTTAAACCAGGGGTAATTTACAATCCTTATCCATATCTTTCAATTATGCCAATTCATTTTTTTGTGTTTTATTGAATTACTAGACCAGTCTCACCTAATATAGTAGAGGTTTGGGGATTTCAACATGTGATATATACTTTATTCCCAGATCCAGCCAGAAAGAGGTTATAGGAGCACTTTGAAGAGAAATATCACAAATCTGTTTTCAGCTCTAACAAGATTATTTAAGTTGCTATTGCCCCACACCTCTGCACCTTAGAGCGCAGGCCATTTGCTGAATATATTTCTATTGGTTGATAGCTGGAAGATGTTTGCAGTTTCAGTGCAGAAACACCTCTATACTGCAGCATCAAATAGCTTTCTGTGATTTGCAGAATTTATGACAGTGATTTTGCCAGCCAGACCCGTGGATAGGTGAAATCCTTTTCTCCTGCTAGCAGAGTATACCCCAATTTCACCTTACCCCTGAATGACCTATGTCATGGAATGTCATGAATTTTGTCTTGCTGAAGTTAAGTTCCAAACCATGTTCGTTACAGAAGATGGAAATTCTGTTAATCAGTGTCTGCAGGCCAATGGGTGTTTTTAAGATTAACAGGGTATCCTCTGTGAAGAGGAATGCTGGTATTTTTTTAGTCAGCCAGCTGAGAGGAGTCTTTGCTACAGTGGTAAAGAAAGTTGATCACCCAATTTATATATAGGGTTAAGAGGATTGTGTCAAGCACACAACCCTGGTGGACTCCCCCTTGAGATCTTAATTTGGTCCATCATTTTGCCCCTCCTCCACCATCTGAATTGGGCAGAATTATCACTATACACATGTGTTATTATGTCCAATAAATTAGCTGCCATTTTCATACTACTTAAGTTAATACTTCCCTTTGTTTGGTTTGTGGAACCAGGTCAAAAGTTCCGTAGAAGTTTAGAAATGCCACGTAAACATGCCCATGATTGAAAAGAAGAGTTTTCCACAGCAATAAACCAAAATGAAAAACTTGGCGAATTGTACTTGTGTGGGAGCTGAATACTGCCTGAAGGTGAGATACAACTTGTGAGTCCTTGCATCCAATCCGGAACTTTGGTTAATACTGATAATGGTCTGCTATTTTAGATTTCCAGACAGTCGGGGTGTTTGCATCAGCATATTTCTCTGTACAGTTGGAGTCTTCATCTTGAGTTGAATACAGATTACAAAAATATTAAAATTAGACTTGTGATTGTAAATTAAACTCCTCATTCTTGATTGTTTTCAGGCTACCGAATGTAAGAATATGCCACAACAACCTGCTGTGGTTATTTCTTGCAGCATTAACTACATTTTCCAAATATGTTTCCCCATCTCTTTTTACTTGCAACTTGAACCAACTTATACTCTTATCTACAGTCATCTGAGATGCTTACATAGGGTTGGAGGGCAGCAGCGAGTACATCTGGTCTTGCCATTATAGAGTTCCATTTTACACATCGCCTATAGTCAGTGTAGAAAATTGGCCAATAAATTGTATTAGTTGGTGCAATTAAATAAATGAGGGGAGAGTTCACGTGAAACAGAGAAAGTGCATTATGATTACTATTGCTTCTGTTTACAGCTGCCATATCATGCATATTTGGCCAAAAAGGTAAGTCCAATAATATATATTCTTTTTTGCTGGTGCACCTCCCTCTTTCAAATGCATACAGCATCTCTATCTGACATGACAATAGCTACAAGCATGAAGTCCTTAGGTTAGAGTAAAACACTTCTAAGAAGGGAGCAGTGGATATTTAATTCCTCATCCTCTTTGCCTATGAGTATGTGCATTATGCTCAATGGTTCAAAGGTTTTACTGAAATCACTGAAGAGAAGAGGAATGTTCCCAGTGCTCTATTCCAGGTAACTATCCAGCGTATGTATTTGTGACGAAGAGCTGCCTGCGGACCCCTCTTCCGCTACATTGACTGATCAATTACCCCCTTACTTGTCGCCTTGCCCCCTTCTCGATTTCCAGCCTTCCACCGAAACGAGCAGGATGCCCGGGCCCTTTAATTTTTCAACACCGTCGGCTTCAGGGGCGGATCACGTGACCCCATCAGCTGACTCTCTCCCTTCAAGGAGCAAGATACAGATGGGATAATACGCTGGTCACCGCCCCCTTCACGCGGAGTATTGGCGTCGTGGAGGACAAAGAGAAGAACGAAAACTTTCTTCGTTTCCCCGGGACTCGGAGAGCCAGGAGCCTTCAGCGAGACCGTACCGGGAGCTCAGCGGGTCGGAGAGGTGCCAGACCAAACCTAGGAAAAGAGGGAGCCGGACCACTTCCAGCAAAACGCAACAGCAAGCCACGGCCCAGGAGGGTCGTGGCTTCTAAAGGTACAGGGCCACTTTGGGGGCATGGGAAACAAGGGGAAGGTGGGAGAGAGGGGTGGGCAGTCTGATTGAATACAAGCTCAGTTGCGCGTAATCTACTTCAGAGAAGCAGCGCGTCTCACTGTTAAAATCTAGATTGCGACGTAAACATTATCGGCGCCATCTTGTCCCCTTTTAGCTCAAATGTGCGCGTAAGTAGCAGCCATTTTGAACGCCATGGCCTCTCTGCCCACTGCCGATAGCCAGCGCGTCTCTCTCTCTCCCTCTCTGACCCCACCAGCATCCCCCGCGAGCTGACAGCCCACGTTCTCACATGCTTGGGCCATAAACCACCCCTTCAGCGCGGCCCTGCTTCGGAGCCACATCCCGTACCCGACTAACACCTCCCTCCGTCCCTTTAATGATCACGCATCCTTTGATGAACCCCCTTCCTCTGTGCCCGATTGTCCCGCCCGATCCAAGGCCATCACCTAGCCCTGCGGATACAGTTTATTGCCCCTTACAGTAGGAAGCTGTCCCTCTTCAAAGAATCTATGACTGATAAAAGCCCCCACCCCATGAGATCCGATCAGCCGCACACATTCCGGGAGCCGGCGGGATATCCAGCTGCGTGATAGTCATCACCTACTGAGATCGGGGTGGGGACTTTTACTGTAAATATGTGTGGGAACGGGTTTGGAGCGGAGATTCCGAGGATGCCTTTCCGTACATCAAAGTATTGACAAGAATGTGTTTTATGTAATAAAGCAATAAACCTGTGTATAAGAGGCCAGGCCTCAAGGATGCGTTTAGAGCACCTCGAGAAGATACCCTGTTGTCTGATTTAACGTGTTCTGCTCCGTCGGAATAAACTCCTGTTTCCTGCCTTCTGTCTCCAGCGCCTGCCTCTTTGTTTGGTAATCTCGAATGGTATGAGAGGCGGCTAACGCCGGGCAAATACTGAAGGGTTCTTGGTCGAATTCGGCCCTACCTTTCGACATCACAGTGATGGTCGGGTGTCCAGTCCCTCACTCCCTTTCCCTTGTCTGTCATAATCGTGGAAACGTCCACCTTACCAGGTCTTTCTTTTTTTTCTTTTG
This sequence comes from Lissotriton helveticus, assembly GCF_964261635.1. Taxonomy (NCBI): domain Eukaryota; kingdom Metazoa; phylum Chordata; class Amphibia; order Caudata; family Salamandridae; genus Lissotriton; species Lissotriton helveticus. Next base: position 591,686,089 of record NC_136067.1, on the reverse strand, counting down.
TTGTTTTCTTACATTATCAACGCGGAGCAGAGAATCGTTTTGTGCTGTGCCTAGAAAGTGGAACTTCAGCGACTGACTCCCTACTCTCTGAAGAAAGGGAGAGAAGAACTCCCTAATGGACATTGTTTCCTTCTTTTGTTATTCTTTTTTTTAAGACCTCAGTTAATAAACTCCTTATTGCTTAAACTTCCTTAGAGTCTCCCTGTCTCCTTCTCCACCGCATTACAGTATGATAGGTTATTCCTTTTTCCAAACTTAACTTTGATTATAAACAGTAAATAGTTTAAGAAAATAACTAGTGGGAGTAGAGATGAAGAGTCCTAAAATATCCAGTGACCTTCTATCAAGGAGCTTAATTTTAGAACTTTTTATTTTTTATCCAGGTAACTATTCCACCTGATGGGCAAACAGCTTCTGAAGGTTTTGTTTCAACAATGGAATTTAAATCGTCCGATCTATAAATTGGAGTTCCTGCCCAGGTTTTCTGGAAGACACATACATGGTATCTATCTATAAAGGCCTCCCAAAGATGGATCCGTAAGGTTAATCTCCAGTCCTGCCACATTCCAGGATCCAATTGACATCCAGTGGATCTTGTCTGTGTTTAATATAATTATCTTGCCTATTACTATTACTGAGAGCCCAATTGCCAAATCTAAAATGGAGCCACATCCCCCATCGAGTTGCCTATTGGATTTCTAGTATGTAGAGGAATTATTGCTTTGCCTGCATTCATTATATCTGCCCACCTTTAGCTGACAAACACCTGCTATCTAATTAGTGATGATCTTGTCTATAGGCTCAATAAAGCTAAGACTGTACTCCTCTGTTGTAATCTAACAAATATATTTTGATTGTTGGGCAATGAATAGGTTGGTGTATATATGGTGGATTAAGTTTAACGTTAATTTCTGAGCCATTTCTAGAAGTAGTATGTAATATTAATGTTAATTCCCATAGGAAATTTTGGAAAGCAAGGTAGAAAAAAAGGCTCAATGGAATTACATCAAATTTGATAATTAATAAGAAAGCATGCTTTTTTGATTTGGTGAAAATCTGTTCAGCCATTGGTGAGAAATGTATAATTAAAGAGGTGCTTAAGGAGGTCATGAAGGGGTTTGAAAATAAGTAGAGAACTAATCAATCCTGAGTGGCTGGTCACAACATGAACACTATGTTGTGGTAGCCATTACGGTGCTCAGAGGCATTGACATGGTCTCTGCATCCTTAAAATGAAATAAAAAACATCTACAAGGGGGCAGGGTGGGCACACCTTGCCCCCAAGGGACCCCTTGATTGTCTGGGCACAGCATGCGATGGCACCAATTATAGGACTGAGGAACATGGTCCCCATTGAAATGCATTGAAGAGAAAGCCTGTTTTTGAGGTTCACAAAAGGAGCACATATAAACGGTAATAACAGATTTTGGTCAAAATATAGACCATGTGTTGGTGGTACCTGCCTAATTTTAGGAATTGTGGTGTATTCTGAAGCAATTTTACCCTGCGGCAAATGCTGATCCCCTGCTGGGATTTGTAGAACTATATTAAAGAGAAAACTGTTTTCTATCATGATTTTCGGATAGAGGTTATGAAAGGTGCTACAAAATCTAAAATAAGAGCATATGATCTATAAATTCACATGGACACCGCAAGGTCAAAAGGGAACGCCCGCCATAGGTGCGTCGGTCCTGCAATTCCAATTAGGATGCTCCTGCCACACTGGCGGGTGCATCCCGCATTTTTTACATTGCAGCGGGCGGTTCTGCTTGTGAAAAATACATGTAGTGCATTTGCATGCACAACGTGACAGGCACCGCGCGGTGCCTGCCACCTTGTGCATTAAAATGCAGGGGGTTCCACAGGTACCCCCCATGTGCACCCCTACCCCCCAACACCCTGGGGGCCCGCAACGGGGTCCCCAAAAGCAGAGACCGCATGCCATTGAACGGCTGTTCTCCGCTCTCCGCCATGATCATAATATGGATGGTGGTGTCTTAGGGATGGCGATGTCGACCGGCGGACGGTCTTTCCGTCCGCCGCGGACCGCCCAGCCATACTAATATGGTGGGGGTCAATCAGGCATTGATGGCAAGTGGATCGCCCCCGCCGGGCCAGCAGTGGCTACCACCGGCCAGGCAGGGGCGATCTGCCTGCCGTCATAATAGATCCCTAATTTCCTCAGCCAGGTGAGAATAAAGTCTGGCATTCTGAGCAAAACATGTACTTCCAATACAAGCAGCAGCAGCCTCTTCAGTTGAGTCCCCAAGTATCTACATCAACCTCTCACAGTGTTCTAATGAACAACTCACATTCTGTTTTTATGATACAAGTGTGGCAAACCTTAAACACTCTTGGTGGAATCAAAGCTGTAAAAGGATTTGCTTTACCAATGAAGAAAATTAGATGGTTCTTTTTGTCATTGAAATTATGGTTAGAGATCTAGAAAACTCAAATGAGGACACATTTCCTTTAACTTCTCAATTATTATTTTCATCTATGTCAGTAAAATATTCTGACAGCCAGACAAAACATGATTTCAACATCAAAGCATACCTGACACGAATGTATTATTATAGTGTAATATAAACTTGACCAGTGGATTCTACTAGTTGCCAGTGGAGACATTTTAAAGGCTTTTTTACATGGTCATTTTTTTTGTACGCAAGTATGTGAAGACACATTCTGGATGCCTGATTCTGTAACTATTTCAGATTGTGAGTAAACCTTGTAAACGAATATTTATTGCATGCTATCATTAGGGCTTTGATTAGCTTTATCCGACGGAGAATTTGAGGAAGCAGGTATTGCAAGCCTTAACTAAAGCACTAATGTTGGGTGTGATGGAGGCCGGACTGACCGGGCCAACGCAAGGACGCTACGTTTGGCTATTTATGTGGACTTTGGGCTACATGTGAAGCATATTTTATACAGAAGTAGACAAATCTTGGCAACTTAGGAGCAGAAGGCAGATTGGACAACTTTCAGCCATTTAAGCATTCAGTGTTTATTGGTGTCCCGTGCCCTTATACCTCTTCGCAATGATGGACCAGCGCTACATACGTTTCCTATAAAAGATAACTTGCAAGGATTAGAGGCTTATGAATCTTCTACAGGCAATCCAAATTACGATTCATGGGTTGTAACTGTTTGAGACGCTGAGACTGGTGTCAGCACCTGGCTGAGAAGTGTTGGATACCTGGATACTATACTTAGATACGCAAATCAGTATCAATACAGAAGGTCTCTTTTACTTATTGCTTGTGTTTGTATTCTTTCTTCCCAGGGTGGAGTGGCCCTGTTTAGGGCTATATATGTGGCAGGTCCTGATGAAGGTGGCATTCCATCAGCTTGCAGCCACTGAAACGCTTCGACCACTGCCTTGAGAACATCCTGCTTTTGTGCAGTTCTTGTCTTTGGTCATCCCAATTACTCTGTTACCCTGTAGTTATGTTCCCCAGATATGTGATGAATGTGAAGGTTTGTCTGGATACGTGTGAGTCGGGTTTGAATGGTTTGTTGTGATGCTGTTGTGTTCTTCTCCTTCCGGGGTTGTTGTTTATATTAAATATCTTGTTTGCTTTATTTGTGATTATCTATGAATATATCTTATATGTTGAATAATATTTAAAAAAAAGTATTTAAAGATATGTATATTTATGAAAATGCATTTGACAAAAGTAATGAATTTTTTTTTTATATTTTGTAGAATTGTAGGAATATTTTATTCAGTGGGTTATTAATTTGGTGTGTGCTCACAGTATGCATTTGGATTAACTCCATCGTAAAATAATTCTGGTCATGAGGGAGACTTCTTTTTTGGTTTGGCTATTTTCCCCTCTCCTCCCTGGCCGTTATTTGTTCTGTTAGAGGGGACCCCTTCCTGTTGCATTGAGACCTGTGCCAAATACATGGATTCTTCTCCTGAGAGTTGATGTCATACAGTTAGAGGTATAGCATGGACTATTCGAACAAGTGTGCCACTATCCACATGATAACCTTTATTTACAAACATATATTGACAAAAACAAGCGTAATAATGTTTTCAAATCATGGGAAAGTTTTCCTTACATTTATCAAAACTGTCCCTCACTCTACACACCTGGTGCAATCCTCATGAGCGGCAACTGTGATGTCCTATGCCGCCCAGTGTTTGAATATGTGGTGCTGATATTCAGGCTAGGAAGAAGTGAGTAGGCATAGGACATGCATCTCAATAATGCTCCTTACAAAAGTAACTTCAACGAGGGAAACTGGCTTTCACAAAAGTCACACGAGGCCATAAGTTCAAACTGCTTAGACATCAAACAGTATATAGACTCAAATCTCTTTTGGCCCTAGGTATTCTGATTAGAGAGAATATGTAAATCAGTGCAATTAACAGGGAACATGAGGAGCATGCACGTATTAGGAAACGTGCCCTAGGACTTTGTTGAGTAGGCTTTAATAGTACCAAATGTGTTTTTGAAGCCTATGCATGTACACGCGATCTGCAGAGCAAGAGAGAGCCAGCACAAGGCTAAAGTGTCTCAGAACGGTTTGCCAGTACACTAGTACAATTAAGGTCCACTGACAGACTAGATCATGATTTGGTCTTAGATCCGGGGCCCATGACAGAGTCAGTAGGACAGAAGCTATTGCAGAAATAACTTTTGAGGAGAAAAATGCTGGGACACCCAGAACGGTCAAGTAAACCAGCGGCACCGAGATCAGTACCTGCCATGTTTTCAGACATTTGTACTTAACCCTTCTTGAAATATGAATCAAACATATTGAAAGGGCGAGATTTTGATCGATACCTTATATCTATTGATCCAAACCTCGATCTGGTCGACTGAACCTTTATTGCCTGTCTTGGAAGGAAACAGTACACCTATCTGCAAATTAGTTCACCCAAGAAAGGACTCTACTCTCAAAGATCACGGACAACTTCTAGGTTTCAAAAGTTTATTGTAAAGATATAATGAGCTGCAAATACAAGCATCTCAGAATGAGATTCACGAGATACACAGGTCCAATTACATACATGTGCTCTCGAAAAGCCCTCAGACGAGCAACAGAAATCACTAACACAAGTTCTAAAAATAGCAAAGCTATCAGCATAGACGCATATCTCTCCTTCATTTAGGTTGGAGGAAAACAAACACAGGTTAGGCGTCCCTACCCTGTTCTAGATGGTATCCCTACTTAACCAAATCCCAACCTAACAAAGGTGTCAGCAATGAATGACCCCCAAGGGAAGTCACCCACTCTAAGTCTCTTGGTGAAAACCTAAAGTTCTCCAGTCATGACCCCTCACTGCCTACCCATCCGCTCTCTAAAGGGTCCTCAGGTCTCTGTTCTAACTCCACCCAGGGGTGCTGTCCCTAATACAAAATAGTCAACAACATTTGAGACGCCCCTTGCGAAACGCCTCTCACGTGGTGCAACTTCAGGCTTTTTCCATGATGCTTTGTATTGGGCCTCAGACGTTAGAGTTGACCTTGCTTCTCAGTCTCTTCTCCGGCCCGCTGATACCCCTTAAACATTCCAGAACCCTCCTCCATGTCTGGGCCGTCTACTGAACAGACCTCTATTCATTCACTTATAATTGGATCCCCCCTTTCCTGTTGCAGACAGATATCTGCCGCCAAGAACCCAACTCTCATAGACTTCTAAAAAAGGCTTGCAACATTTCTCAGCCCAGACATGTACGTGTAAATCAATGCTAAAACATCTCAGGCCTACAATATTTCACATTATGATTATAGCATTCAATTTCTTCATTTAATTAAAGCATGTTAAAACTCTTATTCTATTATTTAGAAAACATTACTCTAAATCATGGCCCATTAATGCAATGACCAAAAACGTTAAAACAATCTGTGTCGTGAAAAGAAACACCTTCCCTTTTAGCTCCAGCTCTGGCCCTGAGGCCTACCACGTTCTGCGTTTTACCACAGACCATCTTATATGTTAACAGCTACACGACATAGATTCAAAATAATCTCGTCTAATAAAATCATATAATGTCACGCATTTCTGTATTAGTTCCACTTCTACTTAAATCTCTATATTAGCTATACATTTAGAATATAATTTCAGATACTATTAGCACTCATGGCATTTCTCTTCATGAATTATGCTCTCTATAGGTAAGTGTGATGTACTCATATATTTATATCAGTTTGCGCTCTCTCAGTTCCCCCCTTTGATGACCTCTCGGGGTCATCACTAACATTTAAACTGCAGTTATTGCTGGCATTCTCTGCGCTTCCAGAGCTCTCAGGCTCCTGTACTGATTATCTTGTATGGCAGCCAATCTCTGCAACTGTTCTCTTTGGGCCCTTTCTGACCTTCTTGCTCTGTACCATTTGAATACCCTCACCAATCCCCACAATATTATCCCACAGATCAATATTATGATGATAGGCTTTAGGATATACCAAATAAAGCTTTTGCCTAAGGTGGAAAACCACCCTCCAACTGTACTCATTCCGTGGCCCACCTTTTCCCAGACATTTTCTCTACTCAAGTCTTCGATCTCTTTGTGTATATTAGTTATGTTCTTAATAACTTTCTCAAGGGGCTTTGAAAGGTCTGGAATGTAAGTGCAACATTCCTGAACCTTCAAAGCCTTACAGACTCCGCCCTCTTTTGCTAATAAGACATCTAATGCAAGCCGATTTTGAAGAACCATAGCCCTTATCGATTGCATCTCTCCTTCTACCAGCATTAAGGACTGAGCAGTGCTGGCAGACAACCTGTCGACAACTGTTGCCAGTCGTCTAATTTTAACATCATTAAGGATTATTCCCAAAAGAGGGAACATAGCTCCAAAGACATCTCCAACCATTTCTGCATCGCCTAAATCCCTCCTTCCCCTCGATGATGTCTGGCCCTCAATGATCAATAAGTCTTGTGCATGATATATTTTGGGGAAGACAATTGCCAAGTAACATGATCCATACCAGTTGTCAGGTAGTCTCACGTAAGCATTTCTTCCACATACAAAATACACATTTGGGATCACTTGCATTCCCTTCAGGAAATCCTTAGTGTAGTACTCTAAATTAAAAGCATGTTCACAGTCAACTTCACCCACGTATACATTTTCATAATACGTTTTGGCTCGGTGAAGACATAACTTTCCTTTCTGCGCTTTATCTAAAGCTATTGGACCACTACTACCCTTTCTCTTGTGTGACTTCTCTTCCTCGGTCCAATCTAATTTCCCTTGTCCTGATTTTTTCAAAATCTTTTGTCTCCTGTAACGATCATCCACCTGCCCTATGAACTTTTTCTCGACTTCTGACACCTTGCATGTCAGATTATTTCTACGGGCATGTGAAGTATCTAAGGTAATCCAAGGAATGAAGAACTTGGCCAATCTGTCTTCACTCTTCCAGTAATCCCATTTATTCATCTGCTTATAATTCGGGACTTCTGGCAACACAGAATCATAATTGGAGAAATAGTATTCAAAACTATCTCTCTCATAAAATATACTAAGCAATAAGCTACATGTAATGCCATATGTCAGAGGGAGGTGATGATATCGAATTCCTTCATCTACAGACGCAGGCAACTGCATGCAGACGTAGCAATCCTTAACCTCCATGGCATCCACGTATTCATACAAAAGTTTAGCATAAGCATTTGACCTAAAGTCTCCTTGGGACTCGTCTACATGTAACCTGCGGGCTTCTGCAGCCAATAACGCTTTCTCTTGAGTGTTTTCCCTTTTCTCACCTGCAACAGTGGGTGTAAGTGTTACTACAGAATTCGCATCAGTTACCTTTACCTCTTCCTCATGTCCCTTTACATAAGAAATTGTTACCACTAAAGCTATTAATATTATCACTCCTACTATTAGTGTACCTATTATACATTTAGCTCTGCGGTTCGGGGTGCCGGCCTCCATTTCGTCAGACAATCTAGCTTTTCCCTTTCTCTTTGCAAAAAAGTTCTTTTCCTCTCGTTCCTTTACAGTCTCTTTCAATCCTTTTTTTGTCTTTAGAATCCACACAGCTGGAGGCTGACAGCCTTTTTCGCAAAAAGTCCTTTCACAGTTCAAAAAGACAACCCTAGCCCTTCTCCATCCACTCAAGGGGTTCCCTAAAATTCTCTGCTTCCTGGGCGCTAGGTAATCTTCTTTTCTTCTGCTTGCTTTATTTACAAAGTCCTTTAACAATCGACTATTAGATTTGTGGTTGCAGCTTCAATAGCATAGTTCAATATTTCCATGCGAAGAGTATGCTCTTCATGTGCTGTTATCGTGGTACCAAAGTCGGGGAATTTCAATTCTGTAAGAAACATGTGTTTTAACTTGCTGAGGCGGGGAGGTCTGGGGAGCACGAATGTTAGTGACCCTTCTTGTTCGACACCGGGTACCAACAGTTGTATTTCCACGGTGATAATGGGCTCAGAACTGGACACCACCACCGCTCGGATCCTCCCTGTCTCCGGTTTCACAGACATTTGTCGCCAGATATGTCCACTCAGGTGTGGAGTATCTTCTGTTAGGCACACGCACTCTACTTGACCTCCTTCGGTTCGGTGCCTCAGCGCCCTGAGCACCTTCTTCTGGGTCTGAGTCTTCTGATATCGGAGGAAGGGTTGCTTCTGGAGTTGACCTCAGGCTAGAACTTCTTCTTTGCGGCCAATTTGCTTCTCCACGTGCCCTTCTACTCCTTCTCCTTCTGGTCTGTTCTCGCTCTCTTTCAGACCTGTCAGGGTCAGACTCGTACTCCCAGCTGTCTTCTCCTTCTGTAGCGTCTTCTGTTTCGCTGTTGTACTGACCGTCCTCCGCTTGGTCAGACTCGTTCCCTGCTTCCACTGGCACCTCTACAGCTTGGCTAGCCCCCTCTATGGCTTCTTGGTCCTCAGCTGGACGTCCATCCGAGAGAGGAGCTGTTTCCAGAGGTGCTGGAACCCTTTTCGTATGCGACGCGTGTATCCAGTTGGGCAGGCCTCCCACCTTTACAGCTGTACTTGTGATCAGGATGACCTGGTAGGGCCCACGCCAACGAATATCCAAGCAGCTTCTTCTCACATGTTTCTTCACCAGGACCCAGTCCCCAGGATACAGGTCATGGCAAGGGCCCTGGCACGCTGGAACCTCTGCAGCCTGCACCTGAAGGGACACAGAACGCATGGCGTCAGACAGCCCCTTACAATAGTCCAGGATCATATCATCTGTGATATTTAACAGTGCAGTAGCTGGAATAGATGGCAGTCTCATTGCTCTCCCCATTAACACCTCATGTGGTGACAACCCTGTTCTTCTGTCTGGGGTACTACGAAGGCTCATGAGTACTAATGGCAGGGCGTCAGGCCAACTCAGGGTCGTTGAGGAGCAAACTTTCGCTATTCTGGACTTGATCGTGCCATTAATTTGTTCCACAATTCCTGAGGCTTCTGGTCGGTAACTGCAATGGAGCTTTTGGTCTATATTCAGTGCAACACAAATCATCTTCACAAGCTCGCTGTTAAAATGTGTTCCCCTATCTGATTCCAAAAAGGCCGGCACCCCGAAACGAGGGATAAGTTCTCTAAGCAGTAACTTAGCCACTGTGAGGGTGTCGCACCTACGTGTAGGGTATGCCTCAACCCATCTGGAGAACACACAAACAACCACCAGGACATAGCGGAGGCGGTTGCATCTTGGCATTTCAATGAAATCTATCTGCATTCTGTTGAATGGACCTCCAGACCTTCCTATGTGACTTAGTGCAACTGGTGTTTTTTTCCCTACATTCAGCTGCTGGCAGGTCACACAACGCTGGCACACTGCTTCTGCTGCTATTCTAAACTTAGGATTGTACCAAGTCTGTCTAAACACTCTCAGCATAGCATCTCTCCCTAAGTGTACGGGACCATGTATGAGTCTAGCCATTGGACTCACCATCTCATTGGGCAACACTGCTCTGCCGTCTGCTGAGACCCAAAAATGAGTCTCACCCATTACACATCCTGCCTTTACCCATGTTTCCTTTTCTGAATCAGGAGCATTTTCTTGCATGGTTGACAATTCATCCCAAGTATCAACAGTTTCCAGTATCATGGCTAATTCAGTTCTTACATTTATTCCACCCACATCCACCTCTGTGAAAGAGTAACCTTGTTCTGCGCAATACCGCGCAACTTCATCAGCATATCTATTGCCTTTCGAAACAAAGTCCTCATTTTTGGTATGTGCTATGCACTTTACAACTGCGATACTTGCTGGACATTGCAATGCTTCTAACAACAAGCGCACAAACTCTCCATTGCGAATGGGAGAGCCTGAAGAAGTCATGAACCCTCTTTGAGACCATAACTGCCCGTAATCATGAACTACCCCAAACCCGTATTGGCTGTCGGTGTAGATGGTGACTCGAATTTGATTGCCTGCTAAGCAAGCACGTGTTAGGGCAATAATCTCGGCTACCTGAGCGGAGTTTACTCCTTCCAGGCACCCTGCTTCCACAACTCCTTCAATTGTACAAACAGCATAAGCTGCTCTCAACTGCCCAACTTCGTCTCTTACACATGAGCCATCGACAAAGAAAACTTCGTCTGGGTCGGTCAGTGGCTCATCTACGATGTCGGGTCTGGGTTTGGTGCATAGTTCAGTCACATCGAGACAGTCATGGTCTGTATATTCATCATCATCATCAATATCATTTGGAAGTGGCATTAAGGTAGCAGGGTTCAAAACAGAGCATCTCTTGAGGGTCACGTTCTCTGCAGCAAGAATAACTTGCTCATAGCGCGTGAGCCTGCTATTGGTCAGATGCTGTGTTTTGGTCCTGGTCATCAACAGTTCAACAGAATGTGGCACGCACACCTCTAACGGGTGCCCCATAACAATATTTTCACATCTCTCAATGCTGACACCCGTTGCAGCAACGGATTTGAGACATCCGGGCAACGCTGCGGCTACTGGGTCTAAAGTAGCCGAGAAATAAGCAACTGGTCTACGGGCATTCCCATGGATTTGGACCAACACAGACAACGCACAACCTTCTCTCTCACAACAGTAAAGAAAGAATTGTTTATTGTAATCAGGCATTCCCAATGCCGGAGCACGACACAGGTCCTCTCTCAGCTGTAAGAATGCCATCAAACAGTCTTTGTCCCATGGTACCGGATCACTCACCTCCTTGTGCGTCAGTTTTTGCAAAGGTTTTGCTTTCAGTGAAAAGTTCACGATCCACTGTCGGCAATAACCCACCATCCCTAGGAACATCCTGACCTCTCTCTGTGTCTGAGGCGCGTTCATTTTCATGATCGCCTCTATCCTATCTGGTGACACTTTTCGTTTGCCTTTCTCAATTCTGTGTCCCAAGTACTGCACTTCTGTCAGGCAGTACTGCAATTTTCCCGGGGATACCTTATGCCCATTGGCAGCTAGGTGATTTAACAAAGCAATGGAGTCTTCCCTGCAAGCCTCTTCTGTGTCTGACGCCACAAGGAGGTCGTCTATGTACTGGACCAGAACTGACTTCTGGGGCAGCACTAGACTTTCAAGATTTTTCTTCAGAAGCTGGTTAAAGATCGATGGACTCTCTGTATACCCCTGAGGGATACGACACCATGTTAGGACGCGATTTTCCAGCTTAAATGCGAAAAGAAAATGGCTATCTTCGTCCAAAGGGATCGAAAAGAAAGCCTGACAAAGATCTATCACAGTGAACCACTCAGCTTGGAATGGAATCTGAAACAGTATCACTGATGGATTCGGTACCACTGGACAACATGAAACGACTATGTTATTAATCTTTCGCAGGTCCTGTACTATCCGAAATTTCCCATTGGGTTTCTGCAGACCCATAATCGGGGAGTTGCATGGACTACCCACAATTTCTTTCAGTATTCCCTGTTTAATCATGGACTCGATCACGGGTTTTATGCCTGCAATCGTTTCTGGAGTCAATTTATACTGGGGTGTTCTTGGGAACTCAGCATGCGGTTTCACTACAATTTTCACTGGGTCCACCCCTTTGACCAATCCAATCTCTTCCCCAGTGAAATCCCATACCTCTGATGCCACTGTCTCTCTCAAATCCCAGGGAAGCTCGTCTACTGTCAAAGTAGGGTACAGCTCCACACATATTCTTGAGTTTGCAACTTTGAAATCTGCATCATCATCATTAGTCAATACCTCCACTCCCTGGGGTGTACAATATATAGTACAATTCAATTTGCACAACAGGTCTCTTCCTAGCAGACACACAGGGCTTGAATCGCAAACCACAAATTGGTGCTCATCGCTGTACTTCCCTATTTTCACCTGTACCGGTTCTGTCAATTGGCTGGTTATTCTCCTGTTTGCGACCCCTACCACCTGTATGGTCTCTCCAGACATGGGCAGGTCTGGAACTGCAGCTGATCTGATCGTGGATCTAGTGGCTCCTGTGTCCACCAGAAATGTCGTAGGGCACCCTGCTACTTCTGCTTCCACATAGGGTCCCCTCTGATCTACCTCTAAGGCTGCCCCGAGGGTGCAGTCTTCTCTTTCCACTCTCTGTCCGGTTAATGGGTCCACATAATAGCATTCTTCCCCTTCCACAAACAGGGGCATTTGTCTATAGGTCTTACCCATACTCCCTACTCGAGGAGGTTGCGGGAACTGGGCTCGGGGAGGAGCCCCCCCCCCTTTGAGCACCTTTCCTTGGTATGGCGTCGCCCCTCTCATAGGTGCGCTCTGGACCTCTTCCTCCTCTATCTCTTGCTCTCCGATCTCCACATTGTAAGGGCACTCGCGTTTCCAATGCCCCAACTCGTTGCACTGGTGGCACCTAGTCGTTTTCTTCAAGGTAGCTATGTCTACTCTGGGTCTAAAGGTAGTACTCTCCTCATTACCCTTGTTCTGACTGTACTGCTTCTTACCTCCTGTACCTGTCCCTTGCTGCTGTTGTTGCGGTCCCCCCTTTCCTGCTGTCTGCAATTGTACCACCATCAGCTTCTCTTTTAGTTTCTTAGCCTTGGAGTCTACCTCATCACAGCAGTACCTGGCATATCTCAGTATTTCATCTAGGGGTCTACTTTGCCAACAAATCGAGTGTTGCTGAATCATCAAACTAATATCCGGTCTCAGTCCCAGGACGAACTTGGACACGAATTGCCCTATGTCCTTTGGATCCATTACATCCAAGCCGCTATACTGTTTAAACGCCTTCAGCAATCTCTCGTAATATTCATGGACTGTCTCTTTGGGTTCCTGTCTCGTTCTGTCTATTCTGACCCAATCTATGTCTTGCATTGGCACTTTTTCTTTCAGCCAAGTCATCACTCTCTCGAATTTTGCCATCACGATCTCGGACGGCCCATTAGTCCTAGCATCTCTCTCTGGCTCCGTTGTGGGCCACTCAGCGCTAACCTTGCATGCTGTCCACAGATCTCCTGGTACTACAATGTCAAACAGCGTGTTCAGATCTATCCATAGGACTTTTGAGATCTTTACAAACCTCTCGACTTGCTTGTACCACTCCACGGGGCTCTCTCGTAACTTGGGGAAAGATGTGGTAAAAGCAGCTAAATCTCCCCTACTCCAAGGGACATGTACATAGCTCCCATTGGCAACTTCACGCAAAGGGTAAGCTTCTATTCCCTGCTGTCCTGGTGTTATACCAATCATGCTTCTTCTGCCGGTCCCTTTCTTGGACCACCTCTCTTCCCATTTATCTAGTGCCCTCCATGTCCTTATTCCAGCGATCAGTTCCCTTATGTGTGTTTTCAGCCCAATCGTTCTCCTCTCATCTAGATCTCGATCTGTATAATGTAGCCTGTGGTTACCCTGTAATGCTTTGGTTCTTGACAAGTCCACCATGTATTTGCCTGCTAGTTCGACTAACTTCTCATGGACTGCTCTCGCCTTTCGTGTGATGTCCTTTGCCATATACAGTATTTCATCCTGTTCATACATTTCCATTCTTTCCAAAGGCAGGGTACCATCTACCATGTCATCCAGATCTGACCTTAAGCTGGAGACATCAAGTCTCTTGGCTTTTATCTCAGCTCGCAATATGTCTTTTGAAGGGGGCTCACTGGTCTCCCTCCCATCCCAACTTCGAGCTCTGCGTTTGGGCTCGGGAGAGTTAATGGGTGGTCTCCCTCGCTCCCATCTCTCCAGGTCCCATGCTCGGCCATCCGATCTTGGAAGGTGATGGAACACGGGCCTTTTATCCCTACTCTCTCTCTGCCCACTCTCGTCTTCTTCTCTCCTCACACCGCACATCTCTCTGTTATTTTCCCTCTGGTCGCTACACTCCCTTTGCCTCGTATCGCTCAGTATCCGATACGATCCTTCCTGGTTCCCCATATTCCCTGGGCTGCGCTCATTTCTGTCATCACAGGGACTATGGTGCGACCTCTCACAACTCCCATTCTGTTCTCTGGTGGCAGGCACACAGTGTGGACACCTAAAGCTGTTCCTGTACTCTTGCGCTCTCCTCTCCCCTTCACTGAGTATTGGGCACGCCACCCCTTCACTCCCGGGGCCCCCGTTTTCCAGGTCTGTTCTACCTCCATTCCGGGCCCAATGGGTGACTCCCCTACTCCCTCTACAGTCCCACTCCGGGCTACTCTCCCCAGCCCCGCAGTGAGTTCGTGCTCTGCTGTCCTGACTTTCCCTTTCTGCTTCTGCAGCATTGATGCACTTTTGAGCCTTCACTGCCTCATCCCACTGCTTCATGTACTCATTTAGCTCTTGAAAGGATTTTCGTCCAGATCCCCTCAGATCCATTGGCCATTTAGGGCCCCCAGGATCCCCTCCTGGGTCCCCTGCTGTGTGCATCGGGGTGCTCCACTCTCTGGGTATCGGCATCTGACTTGGTGAATTAGTGGTATCGTTCCTCCTTGCCTGCTCTGCTCTTTCTCTGTCTTTCCTTTTCCGTTCTTCCCCTTTTGCTCTCTCTTGGTCATATATCGATATTATAGGACCTATGGTAACAGGTACCTGTAGTGCATCTGGTAATGGGTAGGATGTGGCGCTTTCCGTTTCCGGCGCTCTTTGTACCACAAACCTACCGACTACCTGTTGCACCTGACTAGGCTGGAGCAACTCTTTCTTTGGCTCAGGATCCCACTCTGAACTGGGAAGCGGTCTATGCTCTCCTGCATTGCCCCCCTTTTCTCCTTCAGTATTCTCGACCTCTCCCCCTGCTCTATTATACGGGGGTGGCCTGTCTGTCAGTAATCTGTTTATCAGGCTGTCCTCTGTTTCGCTCTCATCATCTTCTTCTAGGGGGCTTTTATTTACTGGCGCCTCTAACACTGGGTACAGTTTATTTATTTCCAAATTATGCACTCTCCATCTTTTAGCATCCGCATCCCACCTGGCATCCTGTACTGCCCTTACCGAGCGTTTCACCCTTTCTTGTCGTCTGTTCATATTCCTTTCATGCGCCGCCCTAAGCCATGCTTCAAGGGCTTCAAACTGGGTTGGTCTAGGCAAGGGTCTCTTTGAGGTCATGACTGATTTCAATCGATGTAACACCTCTAATCTGAACGTCCCGTACTTCGGGAACGTCAGTTCCTCGTTTCCTTCAGTAATCTTACTCCACTCTGATATCCAAAGGATCGTATGCAACCCAACATTTACTGCCATATAACGAGCTGGCGTACCCTCCGGCGGGGCTTCTTCCCCTTCATACGATCCTCGCCTCTCTTTCTTAAACAGCGCTTTCAACCATTTAAAACACTTCATAATTATGCGCACAAAATTCAGCCTCGCTACTCTGTTTACTTCCTGATGACAATCCACCAATCCTGTCGCGGCTTTGCTAGCTTGGCCTATCACAGCGCGGTCTTTCTCCTGTCAGCCAATCACTGCGCGACACCACCTGACGTCTCTTTTCTCCGCTTCGCAGCAGCACCCCTCCTTTCTCAACTCGTCTCCCGGTTATGCATGCGTCCCATTCATACACTGAAAAATGACTACTTCCGACCAAGCGGTCACTTCTCTCGACTGTACGTCCACAGTCTATCTGTAATTGTCAACCAACTGACGAGATGTCTATCATCTCTCTGATAGGTTACTTACACACACAGTAACTTCCGACCAGCGTCCGTTACTCACGCACTCACTCTTACGTTCCCCCTATCTCGGTCTCTCGGGTGATCAATGGTACCTCATGACCCCCTTCACACTAGTTGACAATTACTCTGGGTGTCCGATACACCCGAACCACTTAAGCTCTCCTTGAACTTAAGATTTCCACCGGTTGCGCGCGCTCACAACCTGTTCCACAGTCACTCTACAAACATTCAACTCCGCCAGACATTACAACATAGATACAATACAAAAACACCGCAATCTAACACGCATAACCCTTTATACTCACTCTCGACCGATACTGCTGCTTTTTCTGTCTCACGTCATCCGGATCTTCATCTGCGGGCTGTTCCTCCGATCATCGATTTCTATGGGCCTTGGGGTAAGCTAACCTGGCCTAGGTCACCGTCCTCAAGAAGGCAACCATCCTCTATAGCTACCAACTGAAAGGGCGAGATTTTGATCGATACCTTATATCTATTGATCCAAACCTCGATCTGGTCGACTGAACCTTTATTGCCTGTCTTGGAAGGAAACAGTACACCTATCTGCAAATTAGTTCACCCAAGAAAGGACTCTACTCTCAAAGATCACGGACAACTTCTAGGTTTCAAAAGTTTATTGTAAAGATATAATGAGCTGCAAATACAAGCATCTCAGAATGAGATTCACGAGATACACAGGTCCAATTACATACATGTGCTCTCGAAAAGCCCTCAGACGAGCAACAGAAATCACTAACACAAGTTCTAAAAATAGCAAAGCTATCAGCATAGACGCATATCTCTCCTTCATTTAGGTTGGAGGAAAACAAACACAGGTTAGGCGTCCCTACCCTGTTCTAGATGGTATCCCTACTTAACCAAATCCCAACCTAACAAAGGTGTCAGCAATGAATGACCCCCAAGGGAAGTCACCCACTCTAAGTCTCTTGGTGAAAACCTAAAGTTCTCCAGTCATGACCCCTCACTGCCTACCCATCCGCTCTCTAAAGGGTCCTCAGGTCTCTGTTCTAACTCCACCCAGGGGTGCTGTCCCTAATACAAAATAGTCAACAACATTTGAGACGCCCCTTGCGAAACGCCTCTCACGTGGTGCAACTTCAGGCTTTTTCCATGATGCTTTGTATTGGGCCTCAGACGTTAGAGTTGACCTTGCTTCTCAGTCTCTTCTCCGGCCCGCTGATACCCCTTAAACATTCCAGAACCCTCCTCCATGTCTGGGCCGTCTACTGAACAGACCTCTATTCATTCACTTATAATTGGATCCCCCCTTTCCTGTTGCAGACAGATATCTGCCGCCAAGAACCCAACTCTCATAGACTTCTAAAAAAGGCTTGCAACATTTCTCAGCCCAGACATGTACGTGTAAATCAATGCTAAAACATCTCAGGCCTACAATATTTCACATTATGATTATAGCATTCAATTTCTTCATTTAATTAAAGCATGTTAAAACTCTTATTCTATTATTTAGAAAACATTACTCTAAATCATGGCCCATTAATGCAATGACCAAAAACGTTAAAACAATCTGTGTCGTGAAAAGAAACACCTTCCCTTTTAGCTCCAGCTCTGGCCCTGAGGCCTACCACGTTCTGCGTTTTACCACAGACCATCTTATATGTTAACAGCTACACGACATAGATTCAAAATAATCTCGTCTAATAAAATCATATAATGTCACGCATTTCTGTATTAGTTCCACTTCTACTTAAATCTCTATATTAGCTATACATTTAGAATATAATTTCAGATACTATTAGCACTCATGGCATTTCTCTTCATGAATTATGCTCTCTATAGGTAAGTGTGATGTACTCATATATTTATATCAGTTTGCGCTCTCTCAATATCCTTTAGTATAGGACATCAGATCAACTTTTCACTGCCTAAGTAAAAAGTTAGTTTTAGCAGATCTCACTGCACCTGGGGCATACAGAGCGCAAGATAAGACAAATAGTACCTCATTATGGTTGCCCGGGAGCAAGAGTTTTTTTACCTTTATGGGAATATACGTGGTGCAGTTTCACCGGACCCCGGATTCTCGGGTGGGGTTAATATCAAGTGCACTGTCAGCACCTGGCAATACCACAATGCTGATAACGGAGCCAACAGAAAGAATGAAGGTAGCTGTTACAAAGTGTTTGGAGCATAACACACAGCGTGTTGTGCATACAGTGGAGGAGATGAAAGGTCAAATAGAGAAACTGACCGAAAATACACTGAAGAAGTTTAAGAAGGCTCCCACAAGAAGTAATCACTAAAAGAAAATGATACAGTTGACACCGAATGACATACCTGAACTAATAAGGCGAGTGAAGAGAGCGTGGCTATTTTTTTGCACTTATACGTGCTGCCTGACGAAAGGCTTCGAACCAATTTCTAATCCCACCCTGCGGTGGCAGGGAAGCAAGGAGAAACATACTACAGAAGCAAGCATACACTATCTTGCAGAGCCATAATGTTCTCAGTAACTATATTATAACTATACATTAACAACTTGCTGTGTGTCATGTAATTTCAAAATGGTGCAGCTGATAGTATGACTCAAACACCTGGGTGCCGGGCATCCATCTAGTTACTTCCCTCTCTGTGATGCAGAAGTCGTTCACTCTCTGCTTTACCCTGATGAAACTTTCGTAACCAGATACGAAATGCACTGGTTACATGTACTTTATAGATAAAGCAACTAGCTGTTTTATGCTTCATAAATCAACAAACCATTGCTAAGTGCCATAAATACTATTTCCTAGTTTAAGGGACTAATGTTTTTCCATTTTAGAAGGACAAAATGATAACTTGACCTTGCAAAGATCCCAAGTCATGACCAGCAGATCACTTCATATTTCAGTGGCACACGTTCAACTCACCCTGAATATAGCTCCATTTTGTGATGGACATTTTCCCTGATTGGCTTGGTAGATAGATAGATAGATAGATAGATAGATAGATAGATAGATAGATAGATAGATAGATAGATAGATAGATAGATAGATAGATAGATAGATAGATAGATAGATAGATAGATAGATAGATAGATAGATAGATAGATAGTTTTTATTGCACAATTAATTAAAATCAATGCAATCATGTTAAATTAAATCTAGTATAAGGTGTATAATTTCTAGTAGTATATCAAAAGAGATATGTAACAGTTTGTCATCCTGTTATTCCAAAGATTAAAAATGTTAGACTCTATTTTATCAGCTTTAAAAACACGAGAATTAAAACGATTGACACAGCTTTGTGCATTATAGTTCTGTGTAATTGTAGAAGTCCAGCGGGGCTTTTACACTCTCATGACTTTCATGAAGCGTGCTGTCAGTTTCACTGAGTCGCCTTTCATACACTCTACTAGAGCTTCTTCACATGTCCGTACGTTTAAAATACGCCAGATAGGGCGAAGCCAATAAATTCTCAGGGAGCGCAGTTTCTCACAAGTGCACAAAATGTGAATTAATGTTTCCTCTTCTCCCCCACTTGCTCGGCACTGTGTGGCTGTGTTTTCTTTGTACCTTTCGTGTATGCCAATAGTGGAATCAATCCCAACCGTAATCTCATTAGATGGTGATTCATTATTGGCTTTAAGGGGGAGGATAGATAGTTTGGCAAGCTCCCACTGTTATAAAGTTTTGACGCCCAAATTCAATGACTTAGGTTTTTCAAGGTGAGTGCGTCACTGTTGGCCGACAATAAATTTGCTTGTTTGGTTAATAATTTTACCGCTGCAGTAATGGGTATGAGGGCAGGCCATATTTCGCGAGCTTCCTGTACTTCTAAGCAGTGTGTTAGAAATTCGTGCCAGGTTGACTCTGGGTTGCTTTTCATCGACCAGATGTACTTCTTTAGCATGTGGTCCCGTGCTTATTTGGCTTTAAGGCACTAGGCTATGAACCTGGCTTTTAATATCTACTTTTGAGATGTCATATTGAATTCCGTACAGATTTGTGTATGAGAGGTAGAAGTTGGTAGAAAAATTACTCTACGGAAGTAGGCTGACTGAGCTCTGTCCAAACAATGGCGACATTTTATCTTTGAAGGCTAATGCGCCGTAGGCCACTGACGATAAGAATGTTTCCCCATTGCTCGAATTAAGGGACTAAGATCATGTGAACCTAGAGGAGATTCTTATCTTGACCCAGGTTTCTGAATAGAAGGCAACCAGTGCTTTTAATAGAGTGTTATCAATGCCCCAGTTTTTTAATTTCGTCCACACTGTCAAATGCTGTTTGGAAGTCAATGTATGCTAGATACAAAGCCCTCCCTTTTTTTTTGCGAGTGTGGTCTCAATCTGATGGGACATGCAGGCCAAGTTTTCTTCGATGTGTGAACCTTTTTGAAAGCCTGCTTGCGTATGTGGGATCAGTTTCCATGCTTCAACCCAAGCCGTCAGTTCTTGTAATAGCATATTGGCGTAGCACTTCTCATCTACGTGTAGAAGTGCGATCATCCAGTAGTTTTCAGGGTTGGATCGTGAGCCTTTTTTGTATATTGGGACCAGGAGGGAGCCCCTCCATGACTCAGGAATCCGTCCTCCAGACCTATACTCCCAGAATAAGGGGGCCATGATTGTGGCCATTTTCTGTACCGTCTCTTTATACACAATGGACGGGATGCCATTTGGCCGGGCGCCCTCAAAATTGCATTTTTTTGGTGAGGTGCATCACTACATCGGGGGTCATTTCTTTTAGGTCATGGGGTCGATTTTATGCCTTGATGCGTTGTTGATATCCCACATAATGAAGTTTTCACCACTAACACTAGATGGCTCCACGTAGAGGTCTGATTATATAATCTTCTGTTTTCCCGGAGAGCTCGGGCTTTCATTATTTAGTTTTAATTGAAAGACTTGATTTGAATTTAAGTTTAAATTTAGATCTTGGTATTGCTGGGGGAAGGAGTTTTTTTTTGAGGCCATGTGGTTGCCCTTGAAGTCATCAACTAGAGAGCTCATTATCTTTGGCAGCTTTTTCAATTTCTGTAGAATAGGGATGCATCCAGATTCCTCCTGTTTGAGGTTTTGCTCTGCTCTTGTCTGAGATCTATTGATCGAGGAGTTCAATCGTTCTAGCTTGGTGTCAAGACCCGATATTAAGCCTGCTACTGACCGAAGTATGTGCATAAGGGACGCATTTGCCATTGATGTCTGAGCTTATTAATCATTGTAAGGAGATTCTCAATCATAAGTATCGGCACGTGGGGATCCTCGTTGATTGAAAGAGATCCTAATTTAGGGGGCTTATTTTCGTGGGTGGAAGAGAATACATTCGAAAGATTTGAACACCAGCTGGCTAGTGAGCATAGTTTTTCGGGCTCAATGACAGATGCCTCTAATTGGTGCTTTGAGAGATTAATATTTTCTCCAATTTTGTTTGCTGGCCATGAAGAGTTATCGACTCTTGTCGAATTAGTAGTGGTGCTGGACTGTTGCTTGGGCTGGTGTGACTCCTTGGGATTCTATTGTTGTTATTACTGTTGGCTGTTTTGTTGCAAATAGACTTGAGAGGGGATATTCGGTTGGTGATCGAGTTTTTCTGATGATCTTGACTATGCGCCTCGAAATTGTCATTTGTTACATTTATTTCCTTTGTGCAGGTCTGCAGGCGTGTTAACTTGAGTAGCGTATTTGTGGGGCTCTTTAGGTTGGGCGGGGAAGCCCAGCTAGGCGATAATCGTTTTGTCTGCTGGTATGGTTGGTGGGGCCACTGTTCTGGGGCTGCAGGGGTTTCAGAGTGTGACCACACCTTCTCAATTTCTCCTCTTTAGTCATCCTTGCTTGGGGAGCTATTTCTTGCCTTAGGTTGGGCTGCATTTGTGGGATTGGCTGGTCGGTTTTTGTGACTTTTTATCTTGGGTGTCCCTTGGTCGACCATTGTAATTTTACTCCTTTCTCTACAATAATCATTTCTGGAGAGAGTGGAATTGTTGGAAATACTCTTTTTTTGGCTTCCTCATACTGTGTGTCAGCTCTGTCCCCACGAGGTTCATTTGCATTTTGATCTTTCTGAGTTGTTGGACACAGATAGGCTCATATGTCCCCACTTCTGTTTTTAGTTTTCTTATTTTGTTAGTTGTTTTCGCCTAACTTCATGGGTGCTTGTTAGAAATGGGATTTCTGGTTGGCTAAGGCAAGTGCCTAAGCCAGGCAGAAACCACCACTCTAGTCAGGGCAAGGGAGTTACACGCTAGAGAAAACCCTGCTCACCTCCTTGGTAGCTTGGCAGTGCAGTCAGGCTTATCCCAGAGGCAATGTGTGAAGCGTTTGCGCAACACACTCACACAGCAGCGACACACTAGGCACACCACAAAATAAACTACACACAAGGTTATATAAATAAATAGCCTTTGTATTGCTCATTAAACACACTAGAACGCAATCCCATATGTACACTGTGCCACCTGGCACTAAGTATTACTATACAGCGGATTATATACATTACAGGGCCATTCGGGCCACTGTCATAACCATTAGAATGCACAGTTAGCAAAGCAACCAGTAATTATTGGCAATAGTACACTCAGCATAAAAACATTAGACAAACATCCTCATAATCATCGGTGCACCACAGTAACACCTGCCACAGTGCACATCTCATGAGGCAAGAACATCATGAAAGTACTTAGCATTACACTCAGCATAACATAAGTAGCAGCAGTGCAGTACATAAGGCCCACCTTAGGGCTACACCTTAGCAGCGACAGGGACCTATAATACCTTTGCCACAGGGGTGCTGTCCCCCAAGTCGATGTTCCCCAGCGGGGGCCCTGTCCTGGGTTAGCCCCGCAATGCCCCGTACCAAAAAAGAAGCCCCTTACAGGGCACACAACTGGCAACTGCCGTAACTCCCAGCAGTGCAGGCTGCTAACACCAAATACACTGTAGACCTCCCCAGGTCTCATGCTTCCAAGATCGGGGCACTCCCCGCAATGTCACCCAAATGGGGCAGTGCAACCCGTAGGTCTCTCCACCACGGGAGACCACAAGGAAGTCAGCAGTGGTCTGCATTCGGGCTGCTTCGTGGTACGCAACTTACCAAAGGTGTGGGGACGACGACACTCACCCACCTGGCCCATAGCCTTGTGGGGCAATTGCTCCGCTGGTGAATCAAAGAAAGGCAGGACACGGAGCAAAGTCTACGTTCTTTTCTGCAGACCTCCTTCTGGATTCGGCTGAGCCTGCGAGGCTCCGTCTCTTCTTCCGGCAATAAGTAGGGCTCTCACCAGCATGGGAGCCCCACCCACCTCCAGGCAGAAGGCTTGCCTGACTTCCCCTGAAGGCCAGACACGGCCCTCAACCAGGCTTCGCCTGCCTGGCTTCTTCTCCCGAGGGCAGCTCCTGTTTGGCTCGCCATTCACGGCAATTGGACCTGCCCACAGCCAGGCTCAAATGCTGCCTGTCTTCCGGTTCGCATTGGCGGCTGCTCTCGCCGCATTTGAAGCAAGAGCCCACTTTCACCGGCTCAACAGGCAAAAGTGAAAAAGGCTCAAGAGCTCTTCCGTGGTGCAGACACCGCACTTTTCCCCCACATCGCTGGATTAAAAGGGGAAAATAAAATGGCGCGCTCAGTCCGGTGCTAAGCCCGCAAAGTCCCACAGGTCAGAGCTGAGCCCAAGCAGGCCAGCTCACAGGGCCCTCTAACAGAGGGGAAGTCCTTTGTGGCGGTCCCTCCTGGTGCCCAGCAGTGCTCTCCGCCCAGATCAAAGTAAGCACCAACAGCACTCCTTACATGGGGTCACAGCCCCAATATTTATAGTGCAAATGTCTTTGTTCTACCACCCTTGCACAGGCCAAAGCCCAGTCAAAACTAGTTCTGGGGGGTACCTTCATACATTTGTTTATAGTGCAAAAACACACTCGTTAGTGTAGGCTCTGGCACCAGACACACCAAAGGGGGCAGAGCCAGTATTGTACAAGGCAGGCACAGACCTATTCAGGGTCAGAGGCTATTACTCCCAGTACTCCAAATGCATATCAGGCCCATTCAGCCTAGCGCTGACTCACCCAGTCCTTCTGGAGCCACTGCACCTCCCCAGCCCCTGCCACTCCAGAGCCAGACATGCAATACACATTAGGCAGGCACAAAGACACATAGCACACAGACATGCACACTTCTAAAAGTGGGATTTCTAGAATAGTAACAATAAATCTGCATTAAGGCAAGCCCGTCTACGCCCGTCCGCGCCTGACCGGGACCCGAGGCCAGGACCCTTGATCCGTTGGCAATAGGGAAGCTTTCCTATACCTTTGATAAGCTATTTGCCGATAGACAGAGCCCACTTTCTACCTGCGCCCATTTAATGGTGTCAACAAATACTGCCCCCATTGGCCTTTCGAATTAGCCCCTCTTATTACTACTACCGATTCAAGCCCGGCATTGACATCGACTTTTAAAATGGCTCTCCTGAATTGTCGTTCCCTACCTAAACATACTACAGAGCTGCACTTACTGCTGGATGAGCAAGACCTTGATGCCTTGTTTCTCACTGAAACATGGCTTTCTGATACTTCACACCCAGCGGTAGTGCAAGCTCTACCCCCTGGCTATCTTATTCAAAGACTAGACCGGGAAGGGAATAGGGGGAGGGGTTTAGCCATCATCTATAAAGAGAAATGTAACTGCCGTATGTCAGCTAGTAAAATTATTGACTGTGAAAGCTGTCTATTCTCCCTGGGTTTCCCCCCCACGTGCACCTTTACTGGTGTCCTTGTGTATCGACCCCCAGGACACAGCGGCCATTTTATTAGGGATCTCCCAGAAAATATAGCTAAATTAGCCAGCTCCTTTCCTTATTTTTCCGTATTAGGAGATTTTAATCTCCACTTTGACAAAGAATCTTCCACGGAAGCTGAAGCCGTAACTGACAGCCTGGGTGCCTTAGCACTGAAGCTTAAAGTTTCCAGCCCCACCCACCAAAAAGGTCACCTTCTTTACCCACTTTTCTCTAATATTAATAACCTGAAAGTAGGAAAGCATATTCTGCTACCCTGGTCTGACCATTTTATGATTCCCTTTGCCTGGAACCATCAGGGTGGTGTTCAGCCACGGGAAAAGATAAAAAGTTGGAGTCGAAATTGGTCCAAATTGGACACTGACCTTTGGGCATCGACTCTTGAAAAATCTAGACCTTCGCTAGGTAATGATCCTGAGCTAGCTAATAATAAAGTGATTAGGTGGCTGGAAACGTCATTAGACTCACTAATCACGAACAAATTGATGACCAGTAAAAATCTAGCCATGGTTCTGAATGGTCCAACTCCAAACTTAGGGAGCATAAACAAATTTGTAAACGCTTGGAAAGAAACTGGAGAAAGGATTTCTCGGTGATCGAGAATGCCAAGTATAGAAAAGCCATTAAGACCGATAAGGCTGAAATTAGGTTAGCACAAGCAGAATATTATGGAAAGAAGATTTTCTCAGCCTCCAATTCTCCCCGGGAAATTTTTAAAATTGCCAAATCCCTCCTTAAACCTCCTGAGCCTACTCCTCCTTCTGTAATATTTTGGCGCATTTCTTTAAAAAAAAAATAGATATCTATTCTACCTTCCCGCCTTCATCAGGACAAGGAGATATCCCCCCTACACATAGCCTAGTTCAACTTCCCGGCTGAGGCATTGAGACCATTCCCCAATGGACTTGAAATCTTTAAAAACTTATTTTCACCAGTTGAAAACCTGCTCCCCCAGTGATGTGGTTGCCCCAACTTTCATTAACCAGTTTTTTGACTCCATCACTCCAGTTATTATGGACCTCATTAACCTTTCACTCTCCACTGGGATTGTTCCATCCCCATTGAAACGGGCCATGGTTAGAGCCCTTGTGAAGAAACCTTCCATGGACCCTGACATTTTTGCAAACTATCGGCCAATCTCGCTGTTACAAGGGTTTGCTAAAATTTGCAAAAAATATTTTAATTCTACCCTCTCTGCTTCTCTGGAGGAGAACAATCACCTGCACCCCTCTCAAACTTGATTCCGCCCACAGCAAGGCACTGAAACGGCTTTGCTAGTTGTGGTTGAAGAATCAAGAACATTTTTAGATGTCGGTGGGTCCGCAGCCATCGTGCTACTCGATCTCAGCGCGGCCTTCGACACGGTCAACCATCAACTTCTGACCGAAAGACTTAGAGAGATTGGGTTTCAGGAGTTCTACTTAAATGGTTGAAGCCATTCCTTAAAGATCGGTCCTTTCAAGTCTTCGATGACAACTTCATCTAGGAGAGAAAGCCTGTGCATTTTGGGGCTCCCCAGGGATCTTCTCTGAGCCCCACGCTTTTTAATGTTTACATGCGACCTCTGGCAGAAGTGGTTAAGCCTTTGGGGTTAAAATCATCTCATATGCAGATGATACACAGCTGATTGTGTCTCTCAATCAGCTGGATGACAAACAGTATTGCTTGGCCAATTGTCTGGAGAGTGTGTCCACCTGGATGGATAACTCTTTCCTAAAATTAAATGGTGCCAAAACGGAACTGATGTTTTTTGGGGAAATCCATAAACATTATTCCTTGTGTTTTCTGGCCTAAATGCTTAGGTGTTATGCCCACACCTAAATAACACACAAATAGTCTCGGAGTGTGGTTTGATCACAAACTGGACTTTAAGGAGCAAGCACGTAGGGTGGCAGCCACCTGCTTTGGAATTCTCAAAATGATTAGGACATTTTTTCCCTTGCTGCCTTTTAGTGCAGGGAAACTGCTGGTTCAGGCCCTGATATTGTCACGGCTTGACAATGCTAATATGCCTTATCTAGGAGCCTTGTGCGCCACCATTAAAAAGCTTAAAATGGTGCAAAACTGTGCTGCATGCACTTTACTGCAGGCTCCATATCGGGCATCGGCCATGCCCTTGATTGTTTCTTTGCACTGCCTGCCAGTGGCCGAGAGAATTCAGTTTAAGGCATTGTGCATTGCCCACAAGGTGCTATCCTCTAGGTCATTTCCGATTCTAAGAACTATCATCACCCCCTACCTCCCTTAAAGAACATTACGCTCAGAAAAGAAACGTCTTGCAGTAGTTCCGAGAGTTAATCAAGTTCGGAGCGGTGGACGGATGTTTTCCACCATATCAGCGAAGAGCTGGAATCAACTTCCAAACCATATTCGGCTTGAGACCAATCATTTCTCGTTCCGTAAATCTCTGAGGACCCTGCTGTTCCCTTGATGCTCCCTTTTCAGTAATTGGCTTTGCCATTAGCGCTGGGAGGCCTTTTGTAGCCACGCGCTTTACAAGTACCAATTCGTTCTTTTATTCATTCATGACCACTATTCCAAACATACCAAACTTGATCACGCTACTCCTCTCAGATCAGGAATTGCCACTGAACCACTTATCAGGGAATTCCCCACATTATTCCTATGAGAGGGCAGCCGCACAGTAGTGAGAAACCAAAATGGCTGTTTGTCACTACCAGGACATGCAACACAGTTAAGGCACATGTCCTACCTTTTACCTACAGTGCACCTTGCCCATAGGGCTAGCTAAGGCCACCTTAGGGGTGTCTGATATGTAGTAAAAGGGGAGTCACAGACGTGGCACCCACTTTATGTCCCACGTCTCAGTGGCAGTAAACTGCGCGTGCAGGCCCTGAAATGGCAGAGGCCTGAGACAGGTTTGAAAGGTTACTTTGGTGGGTGGCTCAAGCAGCGCTGCAAGCCCACCAGTAGCATTTAATTTACTGGCCATGGGTATCTGAGATACCACTTTACAAGGGACTGATAGGTAAATTAAATATGCCAAACAGGTGTAAACCAATCTTACCAAGTTTACCATAGAGAGCACATGCACTTTACACTGGACAGCAGTGATAAAGTGCCCAAGTCCTAAAGCCACCAACACCAGGTCAGAAAAAATACCATAAAGAAGGCAAAAAGTTCAGGGATGACCCTGCAAAAAGGGCTAAGTCCAACAGTGCTACAGGCGACATAGTCGTTATAGGCGATGCTTCTTCTTGTTGTCCCTCCATGTGGGTCGACCTGTGTTTTCCGCGCCGACCCCATTGCGGGTATAGCATCTTTGATTTTTGTCTCTTTGCTGTTTTGTGTGTGCGGTGGTGTACTTGATTCTGTGCCTGTGCGGAGTTTCTTGTCTGCAGTGTTTTCTGTACTTAATTGCATGGGTGTTTGGTATTTGTTGATTCATGTATTGATTTGTGGGAAATATTCCTTTCTTGCTTTATTGGTCACGGCCACTACACTCTGAAATGAATTATTGCTATTTTGTATTCCACCGAGGGAGGGATGCAGAATCCCTCTAAGATCTGAATGCCCCTTTCGATGTTTAATAACTAAAAACTGCAGTCTATTGCTGAAAGGATTTTTCCCCTTATGGTTTCCGAGATGTTAGGCCCTAGGCATCCTTGTAGGTGTTTTTAATATCTGCCAATTGGGCTGCTGACAAGGTTTCCGCCTTCGGGCCATTGTACTTGTAGATGTTAATTTTTATCGTGGGCTGTAGGGCTTCCAAAGGTCAGTGGGCAGAACATTGGTTAGAGACCATCTGGTGGCCGCGTTAATACAAAGGACGGTTATTTTGAAACTTAGCCCCCTCCGTTGGTCAGTGGGGTTTAGAGAAGCTGTAATAGAACTGTTTACCATGTGGTGTGCTACTTAAGAGCAACATTTTGAAGGCTGTGAGATTGGGACTAGGGCTTAGACGCAGTCCACAGGGGGTGCAGCCCAAGACAAGTCTGTACAATGAGAGGAGGGAGGTTGCAGCAGCACTTCCCCCCCCAAGCCACCAATCCAGTTGTGTCTGGACTGAGTTTTTTTCTTCACAGCTGCACTCACCACAGGTCCTGGCTCTTGCTACTCTCTCCCAACTGGGGGTGAAGAGGACTCGGCTGCCGGTGGCACCACTGCGGGTTTGTTGGCATCTCCCTCTTGTCTCCCGGGAGCTGGTGCTGGTGTGATGTTGTCGGTGCTAAATGGCAGCAAGTAGTGAGGCTATCAATGAGGCAGCAAGAGAGGGCGGGCTTGATTTAATTGCTCCCTCTTCATCAAAATGGGGGCCGAGGTGCTCAGAGGCGAGTGGGGCCTACCAAGTGGGCCGCAGGCTGAGACACGGAACTAACCGGGCCACCTCTGAGGGCCAACTGTCGGCAGCTGCACTCACCTGAGCAGCTCTCCCAGAGGAAAAGGTGACAGCAGCTGAGGGGCTTGGCAGAAGCACATGCTCTGGCTTGGAGTCAGCTCGGGGGGAAAGATTGGGGAAACAGTGCAGTGTTTCCTTCTGCCTGCTTCGGCGTTTACGTTCACAGTTGGGCGGCGTCTACGTCAGAGCGTATTGACCAGTGATCGGCTTGATCTAGCATGCCCCTAAGGTGTGTGCTCCCCTCACAGCAAGCCTTTGTAAGGTTGTTACAAAGGGCCAAGGGCCTTCTGTGAATGGTATGAGACCCCAAGCAAGGCTCAGCTCTGTAGCGGGACACTCCAAGCATACCCCTCTTCACTGAGAGTTACTACTGTTAACTCACCAGGATTAGAAGAACTGGGAATGACGGCAGGAACACATTATAGTAGAAAAAGCAGGCCATTTTACCTGTTGCCCCCAACACAATAAAAGATTATGGAATGAATCCTTGCAAACAGTAAAAACCGCTGTCAATCGCTCATTAGGATTCCAACCCATCCTTTTTTGCCCACTGTGCCATTCTAGACAGAGACCCACATTATCCAAATCAGTACTGACCCTGCTTCTCATGGGACTAGTCAATCCCAACTGCCATGTGAGTCTCCCTACAGAAAGGAACCCCATGCAGGTTTCGGCCTGGTTAGGCTTCGCCAGTGAGACACAGCTTGAAAAGAAGCCAAAACTGGTCTGGGGTTGCTTGTGTTCCTGCTTAGAGGGGACCTGTCCTGTGAATTCTAGCTGGACTGCTCGCACTAGAGAAGGTTTGAGGGTGATTTTCATATGGCTGGTTTCTGACTGCTGAAGCATGATGGACAAACATAACGAACTATAATGAATGGAAAGACAGGGGAAAGTTGCCTCTTTCGAGGTGCAGCAAAAGTCCCTGCCTCTTTCTTGCTTCATTCTTCCAAAGAGTTGTGTTGTAGACAATCGTGTTTAGTAGACAGCTATGATAGATCCTTCTCCTTTTCTGAAATTGTTTTCCTGGGAGAGGTGCGCCACACCTCTCCCAGGAAAAGGTTGTACTGAGTTCCAGTTTTGGTGTTGCCGACAGCGAAGTAACTTCATAAGAAACACCCACCTTTACTCAAGTTCCGACCAAATATGCAGATCAAAGGAGAAGTGACTGAGCAGGCTATGGGAAAGAGCCTTCCAAGCCGATACAAGACATAGCCCAAAACACAGATGAAGTCTGAGATATACCTAGTGTTTGCCAAACTAGGCAGAACCGCTAAGTTAGTGTTCCATGGAGCCCTTACTGACCATGCCAGACTTTGCACAGCACTGTGGAGATAAATAATAATAACAATCCATATTTGTAAAGCGCGAAAGTATCCCCCCTTAAGGTTTCAAGGTGCTAGGGGCCTTCGGGGGAGATTAAGTGAGCTATTGCCCAGAGTAACATGATGCTGAGCCGAGCTGCCGCCGCCCCCCAGGGATCGAACCGTGATAGCCGCGCTCTGGAATCAGCCGCTCAGGCCGCTGCACCACACCTCTCCCAGGAAAAGGTTGTACTAAGTTCCAGATTTGGTGTTGCCGACAGCTAAGTAACCTGCTAGTTAGTCGCAAACATGAAGTCCCTTACCATGCTAGAAGTGCTGCTTAGAAGAACCTAAATGAAGAAGCTTGTTAGCTCAATTGAGAAAGGAATGCAGCATTTCTCTACATGAGACAGCTGCAGACAAAAGGAACTCACAGCCTAGCATCTTGAAGAAGTGGAGCTGTGGAGGAGGGACTCGAATTCTATATCAATCAGCATCTCGTAGGGTTCAGAGGAAGGTCCATCATTCCAGGAAACTAAGTGTGTCCCCTTTATCCCTGACTTCTTATGTAAACTTGGTTGCCAATCTAGGACCTCAAGCATGCTCAGCCCTCTCTTCTCGCCTTAAAGTGCATACGATGGGTAGCCAGGATGATGAACTACTAATGCAGGTTGCAATTACACTGCTGCAGTGACCACATATTTAGATTGGGTAAGAAATTACCATATTTTGTGTGACGTCCCCCGATCTTTGTCTTATTTGCTTACTGGCATTAGAACTCTATGCTCGTTACCCCTGCTAAACAGGAGGTATGTGCCTGTGGTCCCTCTTTAAACATGCCAAAATTTAGCGTAAACCTAATTGCACAACTTAGTTATTTATTTATTTTAGACGTTATATTTAGCGCTGGCCTGACCCGAGGGTATCGGAGCGCTTTACAGAGGATACATTGCAGAGATTACAACAAACTAGACAAGAGATCGACACAATAATAATGCAGGGCGTTGTTGAGGAGTTAGCTTCGTAGTCAAGGGAACATCTGTTTCGTAGACTCGTGGACATGATGATGGAGCGGTGCGGGGTGTCGGTTACCCCACTCCGAGTGCTCCTATCAACTCCCTAGGGCATGATTGAGGAACAGGATTTTGAGTTGCCTTTTGAATTTTACAAAAGAGGAAATGGTCCTGATGTGAGGGGGAATGGAGTTCCAGATTTTAGTTTTCAAGTTTTTGGCGGGATGAGAAGGAGGGAG
The DNA here is from genome assembly GCF_964261635.1 of Lissotriton helveticus. Classification (NCBI taxonomy): domain Eukaryota; kingdom Metazoa; phylum Chordata; class Amphibia; order Caudata; family Salamandridae; genus Lissotriton; species Lissotriton helveticus. The sequence goes on along the minus strand of NC_136067.1, from coordinate 591,654,423 downwards.
TTTGAGCTTCTGAGGTTCCTGGCCTGACCAGCTTTATTGAGTCTGGCCGCCAGGTATTCGGGTTTGCCGGTATGTAGGGCTTTATGAGTGAGGCCTGCTGTTCTGAAGCTGATCTTCATTTCAACTGGGAGCCACTTAAGTTCTGAGTGTAGGAGAGATGTAGTCAAATTTCTTGATTCCAGTGACTATTATGGCTGCCGCATTCAGAGTTGTTTTGATGGGAGCTAGGTGTGACTTTGCAATTCCTGAGAGGACTGCGTTCCCATAGTCCAGTCTTGACATGACAGTACCAGTGTTTGAGTGGCCTGTTTGAGATCACCAGGCGGAATGAAGGGTTTTATTTTGTTCAGAAGTTTAAGGTTAAGGAAAGCGCTCTTGGCTGAATTCTTGATGTGTCTGGTCAGGTTTAGTTTCGGGTCTAGTGTGATGCCTAGTGATTTGACAGAGTCAGCTAGGGTGAGATTCCTGTTGAGCGCATCTACGGCCCTTAGCCATTCAACAATTTGAGGGTTCTCCTCCTTGTTCGAAATGAGAAGTATTTCGGTTTTGTCGGGGCTTAGTTTAAGGTTATGTTATGTTATGTTATGTTATTTTAATTTATAAAGCGCCCGTATACCCGGAGGTGTCTTGGCGCTATGGATGGCGGGGGGGTCTGCACTGACAATTAGTTCTGGAACAGCCAGGTTTTCAAGCCTTTTCTAAAGGAAGTGAGGGAGGTTGTGCTTCTAAGCTCGAACGGAGGGGAGTTCCAGAGCTTGGAGGTGTAAAAGTGGAAGCTGCGACCACCCCATTGTAAGGTGCGGATTTTCGGCACCTGCAGAAGTTTGGTACCGGAGGAGCGAAGGTGTCTGGCTGGTTCATACCAGGCAAAAAGATTTTGGAAAAAAAACGGATCCTTTTGGCTCAGGGCTTTGTAGGCAAGAGAAAGTGCCTTGAATTTGATCTGTTGTTCCACTGGAAGCCAATGTAACCTTCGAATTTCCGCGGTGACCGAATAATTCCTAGGAATGTTAGATAGTAGCCGTGCCGCTGAGTTCTGTACACTTTGAAGTTTTTTCAAGCTGTGCTTCTGTACGTTTACCAGCAGTCCATTACAGTAGTCCAATTTTGACAGGATTAAGGATGTGACTACGGTTTTTCTAGTTTCTACGAGGAGGTAAGGAAGAATCTTCCTGACCTTTTTAATAAGGAAGTGACTGGCCGAAACCGTTGCATTGGTGTATTGGATAAGAGAGAGTTTGTGGTCCAGCCACACCCCCAAGTTCTTGGCCTTCACCACAGGTTTAGGGGGCTCACTCATCTCAGTCGGCCACCACAGATTACCCCAGCTAGGTTGCAAATTGCCCAAAATCAGAATCTCTGCTTTGTCAGAGTTTAGCTTAAGGCAATGTGTATTCATCCATTGATTAACGATCCACATGCAATTTTGAAATTGCAGGGTGGGGGGGTGTCTCATTTTTGTATGCTGTTACCACAATCTGAGTGTCGTTGGCATAAGATGTAAGGTTAAAACCAAAACTCTGAATTAGTGGAGCAAGTTCCGAAACATACACATTGAAGAGTGATGGACTCAAAGAGGAGGCCTGTGGCACTCCACATGGAAGGGTATAAGATTCAGAATGGTATGTGTCTTCGAGACCGTTAGCCTCCTATCCTTAAGAAAGGAGGACAGCAGGGCCAGCGCAGTACCCCCGACCCCTAACCTCTCGAGCCGCTTATGCAAGAGAGAGTGGTCAACAATATCAAAGGCGGCTGACAGATCGAGGAGTATCAGCACCGCTGTGCCACCCTGATCCATCACCGCCCTTATCTCTTCTGTGACTTTGATAAGTGCTGTTTCGGTACTATGTTCACGACGAAAGCCAAACTGTGAGGGATCCAGCAAGTTGTTCTCGTTGATGAAATGGGTCAGCTGGGAATTCATAATTTTATCAATAATTTTAGCCGGCAGTGGTAGCCGGGCTATAGGCTGATAATCATTGGGGTCTGAAGCATCCAGCGAGGGTTTTTTCAACAATGGTAAAATTGAAGTGTCCTTCCAAATTGATGGGAAGTTCACAGAAATGAACATTGAATTAAAAATTTCTGTAAGTCCTGGACTCACCAGGTCAACAATTTCTTTAAGAAATGTTGGTGGACAAGGGTCAGCAGGAGACCCTGATTTAGATTCCTGAATAAGTCTGGATACAGTTTCTAGAAGCGTTTATGCAACGGGCAGGGTTCTTTATCATAGGGATTAGTTGCGCTCTGCAAATGTTTTCTGAATGTGCCTGTAAGGCTCGATCAATTATAGTGGGGGTGCTACAGGACCCTTCCAACCCCCTTAGGGATGTTGTTTACACAACACCTGAAATTTGAAACACAATCCTATGCACACACAAAAGTTCCATATACATATACATAAATGGTTAAATCATGCAACAACATCAAAAACTTGTCCCAATCTTCTTGTTTGTGAAGTTTTTTCTTTTTAATACTCGAGTTACACCGCGCCAGCCGACATGTGTTTCATCAAAACAAATGTTGCTTTGACTCTTCAGGGCTGCCTTCTAATCAAGGCTTGTGTTGTCTTTCCGCTTGACCGGTGATAATTCCAACCCGGTAAGGGTATCTCTGTGTATCCCAGTTCGGACGGGGCTCGGTTATCCTAGTTCCTGGACATTAAATTGCCAGAGTATGGCCGTACTATAGTTGAGGAACAGAGCAGGGATCTTAATCACTGAAAATTTAATGTGCTTGGGTTTTTGTCACTAATATTCAAATCAGTATTCGATTTTCTAGAAAATAATGTATAATTGTCCCTCGCAGAACTCTTTGATTTATGTTTTATACTCCACCAACCATATCCGTTTTTCTAGAATGTGACCCCACTTCGTAGGAACCTGGTCTGTCTTCCTGCCGCGAAGTGATTCAAAGACAGCCAGTATTGGACATCTCTCAGTACGTCATTGAGTCTTTGAATGTCACTGAGGGAGGTGGTTTCCAGATATATCTGAGTATCGTCTGCGTAAAGATGGAAGCGGATGTTGGCTGCTCTGAGTAGTTTGGTGAGAGGTTCCATGTAGATGTTAAAGAGTTGCGCGGAGAGCACTGAGCCTTTAAGGGACTCCCTTGTTGATAGGGGGAGAGTCAGAAGCAAAGTTTTTAATTTTTATTTTTTGAGTGTGATTGTGTAGGAATGGATTGGAGGACCGCCTCACCAAGACCGGCTCTTTCTTGGAGAGCCCTAATGAGGAGTTTGTGGTCTACTGTGTCGAATGCTGCCGATAGGTCAAGGAGAATGAGGAGGCAGCACTGATCAGAGTCTAGTGAGTGGTGGATATCGTCAATGATGTTGAGGAACGCGGTTTCTGTGCTACAGCCTTTTCTGAAGTCAGATTGGTGGGAGTCCAAGAGATTGATGTTATCCAGGTGTTGGGTTAGCTGTTGGAGTATGCATTTTTCTAGGATTTTGGACAGAAGGGGAAGGTTAGATACAGGTCTAAAGTTATTCAACTGCCGTTTTTTTTTCAACAGGGGTGTGACTTGACCTACTTGACCTACTTTAAGGCAGTCTGGAATGTTTCCATTTTTCATGGAGCTGTTTATTATCGTGCACCAAAGCGGTGCTAGGGAGTGCTTCAGCTTTTTGGTTAGTAGGGGTGGAATGGGGTCAAGAACATGGGAAGAGGGTTTGGAGGTGAAGATCAGCGTGATTATCTCATGTTCCTGAATGGGGCGGAAGCTTAGCCAAGAATTGGAATAGGGGCAAGGAGCGACAACGACCGTCTCGGGCATGGTGCTCTTAGTGGGTCGAGTGTTAATGGTGTCCAGAGAGTGTTCGATCTTAGTAATCTTGTTGTTAAAGAAGTTGGCGAAGTTGTCACAAAGTTCGTTGGACGCCTGTATTGAGGAGGTCACGGGCTTGGAGGTTTGTTGCCTGATGATGCTATAGAGCTCCCAGGGTCTATTTTTTGCGCTGTCCAGCGCAGAGCAGAAAAACGAGGATTTCTTGTTTTTGATGTGATTGTTGTATTTCCTGCGCGCTATTTTGAGTTGCTCGTGGAGAGAGGAGGTAGGGTTCTTCCTCCAGCTTCTTTCTATGGCTCTTAGGTTTCTCCTTTCGGAATTAGAGTCAGTGTTGAACCAAGACCTGGACAGAATGGCTCTGCTTTTTTTCAACTTTTGAGGAGCGAGTTGGTCCAGCATAGTCACCAGGTTAGAGTTGTACCGCGCAGGGAGTTTGGAAGTGAAGAGGTGGTTGTTGGGGGCAGGGAAGGAGCGAGATTATCCTTTCTTCGAGGACTTCCATGGGAATCTGGGAGAGGTTTCTGACCCATTTGGGGGGGTCTTGCAACGGTGGTTGAGAGAGAATTTGTTGGTTGATATGGAATAGGATCATGTGATGGTCCGACCAGTCCACGGGGAGTAGGTGTTTCGATCGATATTGCGTCTCGTTTGGCGATGATGGCATCTAAGGTAGCTCCTTTGTAGTGAGTCTCCTCTGTGCAATGTTGGGTTAAATTATTGTCACCGAGAAGATTGGATAGCGTTTGAATTAGCGGATGTGTTTCATTCCAACGCAGGTTAAGATCACCAAGAATTAGGGTGTTGGAGTCTCCAAGAGCACAGTGAGCAATCAGGTCTGATAGTTGTTCCCCATATGCTGAGGTGTTGCCTGGTGGCCTACAAGGCACTAGGGTATGATGCAGAAATACTACCCCGGCATGGATAGCTAAATGCTACCAGTGAACTGCAGCACCACACTACAGTGGCATTGGACATGTGGGTCTAAACCTACCTTGTGTAGCCTAGCAGCTTCAGTTTCTCTGCACAGGCCTGTCAGAATCCCCCTTTTCACAGGTAGGAAAACTGATTTTAAAGATTAGGTTAATATTATGTACCTACCCACAAGGTAGGGTCATAATATTTAAGAGTAGACGATGTGTGGTATTAGAGATGTCAAACAAAGTGTAAGAGAAAAAAATTGGTTCATGCAGATGTGACAGGTAAGTTTACTATCTTGATAGATGTTCCCAACTGCCACATAAGCTCCCTGAGCCATAAAGGTACTAATATGATTGGCCACAACTCTAAATGCACTCCCAAGGGTTCCATGGCCCATCCAATAATCTGGAAATGACAGGGATGGCCTGGAACAAACCAACTTACATTTTATTAAGCTACCTGTTTACATCAATTAATATAAAATATAAGAGGAAGATTACAACACATCTCCTTAACTTACAATAGATGCTGAAAAGAAAACAAATAGGTGGGGGAACTGAACTATACTATACTATAATTTAATATATATATATAGCTTCCATGCCCTCTAGGAAAAATACCATTCGTATACAGTTGACGTAATTTCATTACGTAGTCCTTGTGCCATATAGGTGAATATACATTTATTTGTCCTTGCCTTACATTATACGACACAGACTGATCCATGTAATCCTTACTACTCTTATCGTATTTGACTTGAACATGAAGTGGGACAAGTCTGTCCATACTCCACATTTGTCCATTATCCATTACTACCACATTTTTCTTGACTTCTTGTATTTTCTCAGGACAAGTACATAGTACTTGTTATAGTCTGTGTTAGGTTTCTTTATCGGGAGCCATTTTTCTACCTCCCATTTTTGTTGTTTAACCCAGCATCTGTTATCACAGTCTTCTTTGTATTTATTTTGGTGTTGAACAATTCTTTCCTGAACCTCTTGCCTATTCAACTGGAAAGATTTGTTTTCAAAAAGCCAATTCGGAGTAAGCTTAGAACCAAGTTTATGACGTCTCAGCAAGCAAAACAGCAAATAATCTGTTACACTGTTAGTGATGGGACCATAACATATAATTTAAAGGTTTTAGCAGAAACCATGGCCAATTACATTTACTCTTTAATCATTCTGTTGCTGTGTTCCACTAATCCATTAGCGCAAGGACAGTGCCAGGATGTGGATACATCATTGATAGTCAGACTAGTTACAAATTCTTTCATTTCTTCTGATACAAGTTGTACCCCTTTGTCTGTAATTAGAGTGTGGGGAATACTTTAACTGCCAAACAGTTCTGACAAGAAACATATGAGTTTTTTTGGTATCAATTGATTTTACAAACCTAACTGTAGTCCATTTAGAGAACTAGTCAGTCAGGAAAAGGATAAATCTCTCTTGTAAGCCTGATACTTGCAAATGTACATTTATGTCCAGACCTAACTTGTCCCAAGACTTGATTGGAACATCCACTGGTTCTAACGGGCCTCTTCTTGGCTATTTGATCTTGTCACTAAGACCACATGCATGACATTCTTCCGCTAACTTTTCTATCATGGCATCCATCTACAGGAACCAGCATCCTGATCTTAATTTACTCTAAGTGAGGTTCCTACCTAGGTGACCTTTGTGCCACCTCCCAAATGTGATTCCTCAATTTCTCAGGTGGAATGATTTTGTCTGACTTCAGAACATTATCCCCATCCATGGATAGTTCTTCCCTCACATTCCATAAAGGCTGTATTTCGTTTGGAAGATCTCCACATTTACTAAGTCAGCCCCTTGTAAAGTTGTCTTTAACCGAACTTAGTGGTATGTCTTCAGACATGTGTTTTCCCCATTCTGATATCAAAATGGCAGGAATAGCAATTTGTAAGACTGCTAATCCCTGCTCACTGTCTTTGGTATGATTGTCAATGGGAAGGTGAGACAGACAATCAGCAACTGTGGTATTTTTTCGTGGTACATACTCAATTCTGAAATTATAACTTTGTAAATAGATTAACCACTTGCTAGTTCTGGGAGTGGTTTTCTTAATATCTTTTTTTGCAAATACAGAAATTAGAGGTTTGTGATCCGTTCTTTACACAAATGGTAGCCCACAAGGATGATATTTAAAATGATTAGTGGCCCAGAAACTAGGAAGCACTTCTTTTTCAATGGTGGAATAGTTAAATTCTGCCTCTTTCAGAGTCCTGGATGCAAATGATATTATCCTTCTTTCCCACCCACCAGTTGGAAAGAGTGGTACCAAGCCCTTTCTTACTGGCATCAGTTGTTAGAATAGTATCTAGTATCTCTTTTACTATCAAAATTACCAGTGCAGTGAGCTGAGGCAACAGCTTTCTTGATCTCGTTGAATGTAAGGGTATTGTCAGGTAACCATTCAAAAGGAGTTCCTTTCTTTAATATATCTCTAATTGGTTGGACTAATACCGAAAAAGATTTGATGAATTTTGACATGTACTCAGCTAAGCCTAAAAATGATTCGGTTTTTTTCTTATTAGTAGGAATAGGAGCATTAGTAACCGATTCAATCAAATCCAATTTTGGGTTTATTCCTTCGCTAGAAAGAGTATGACCCAAAAAGTCTACCAGTGCTAGCCCTATTTTATATTTTTCTCTCTTGAGAGTGAGACCAGCCTTACTGAGTTTTTAAAATACTCTTCTCAAATTGCAGTTGTGTCGTCTTCATTGGACCCATAGATCAGGATATCATCCTGGAAACATATAGTTTTATCCACTCCCTCAAGGACATGTTGCATTAGTCTCTGGAATGCTACAGTGGATGCAAGACCAAACAGCATCCTCAAGAATTTGTAGATTCCAAAGGGAGTGTTAATAGCTGTAAGTATTTATGAATCTGGGTGAAGAGCAACCTGATGGTGTGCTGAAGAAAGATGAAATACAGAAAAATACTTGGTATCATTTATAACACTCAGCATTACATTTTGTTTTTGGAAGAGGATACCGGTCGATCCATATATTGGCATTTAAACTCCTCAAATCAACTCACATACAAATATTTTCCCCTTCTTTTTTGGACGTTAAAACAGGGGCTAACCATTTTGACCCCTCCACAGTGTCAATTACAACTTGCTCTTCCAACTTCGTTTTGTGTCCAATGGGAACAATATCTAATTTAAGATTGATCTTGTGAAGAAAATTCTTTAGCATGCCAATTATTTCTGCGAATACTTCCGGTAAATCTTCACATCAATCAATCAAATCATTTGTAAAGTGCACGACTCACCCTCGAGGGTCTCAAGGCGCTGGGGTGGGGAATGCTGCTACTGCTCGAAAAGCCAGGTCTTGAGGGGTTTTTTGAAGGTCAGCAGGTCTTGGGTCTGCCGTAGGTGGATGGGGAGGGTGTTCCAGGTCTTGGTGGCGAGGTGGGAGAACAATCTGCCGCCGGAGATCGCTCTTCGGAAGCGGGGGACTGTGGCAAGGGTGAGGTCGGCAGAGCGGAGCTGGCGGGTGGGGGTGTAGAAGCGGAGTCGTCTGTTGAGGTACCTTGGTCCGGTGTTGTGGAGTGCCTTGTGTGCGTGGGTGAGGAGCTTGAAGGTAATCCTCTTGTTGACCGAGAGGCAGTGCAGGTCTCTCAGGTGGGGTGTGATGTGGCTGGGGCAAGGGATGTCGAGGATCAGAGGCGTTCTGGATGCGTTGGAGCCTTCTCAGGAGTTTCGCAGAGGCTCCTGCGTAGAGGGCGTTTCCGTAGTCCAACCTGCTGCTGATGAGGGCTTGAGTGACCGTTCTTCTCGTTTCAGTGGGGATCCACTTGTAGATCCTGCAGAGCATGCGGAGGGTGTTGAAGCGGGAGGAGGAGACGGCGTTGACCTGTTTAGTCATGGAGAGGGTGGAGTAGAGGATGACCCCTAGGTTGCGTGCATGGTTGGTGGGTGTTGGGGCAGTTTCCAGTGCGGTCGGCCACCAAGAGTTGTCCCAAGCCGAAGGGTTGGATCCGAGGATGAGGACCTCTGTCTTGTCCGAGTTCAGCTTCAGTCGGCTGTCACTCATCCATTCAGCGATGGCCTTCATTCCTTCGTGAAGGTTGGTTTTGGCGGTGTGGGGGTCATTGGTGAGGGAGAGGATCAGCTGGGTGTCATCGGCGTAGGGGATGATGTTGAGGTCGTGCCGACGGGCGATGTGGGCGAGCGGTGCCATGTAGATATTAAACAGAGTTTCTCACTAAGGTTCTGTCTATGAGTAAAACCTGTTTCTCATTATTAGGGTCTAATGTTGGGGGGCGTGGCTTGGTGCCAATGTGAGGGGCAGCAGACTCTAGAGCTTTGTCGGCGGCTTCCCCCTGTCCGCAATGATCCTGAAACACTGCAGGGGCCCCTTACCGCGTACCTGTGGCAGAAGTACTGGTGCCTCTGCTCGGCATCTGGCGAGAGACGGCGCTGCTGCAACAGCGATAAAAATGCTGTTTTTGTCCCCTGACGGCTCCTGGTGCTGAGCGCCTAAGATGGTGGCCGGGAGCTGAGGAGGTGGCGAGTGCCGCATATTACTGAGGAGACCTGGGGCTATCCGAGAGGTTTCCCCCCGCCGGCGGCTGAGACGCGCATCGACTAAGATCGCAGCTGGTGAGAGCGGAGCCCCGGAGCTGGCAATGAACCAGGACCGCTCTGCGAAGATCGGAGTTGTGCCACCTGTACGAAATGGCGGCGGCCGATGGCGAAGCTGGGACCTGACATCTGTGGCGCAGTGTGATACAGAGTGTAGGTGAGGAGCGAGGGGCACAGCTGTGGGACGACCTGCTGGGAGCCACTGCGGACACCACCTGCCCTGTGCTTCAGCGGGGGACAATACGGAACCAGGATTGGGGCGTGGAGAACCCTGACCCGGGGCCCTGCACGACGAGGGAGCGGCTGTGGGTGAGGTGGTGGGAGCCCGCTGGAGGCATAAGCCCAATTGGTAACTACTGTACACTTTGAGGGTTCCCTTGAGGCTGACCTGTGCATGAGCTGACAAATTTGAGGGTTCCTCCTACACGCTGGTGGACTGAATGCCTGCAAGTGATGGTGAGGAAGTGCCCACACTGTCCATGCTGGAGCCTTGATTCCACTCTCTTGGATGCAAGTGGTAGAGAAGTGAAAGTGAGGGGGAAGCCCCGGCGGCCTGTGCTCACGGAGGAGAGCTCTGGAGATCGATCCGGCTGCTGAGCCTGAACCCAGTACTTGGATTCTCTTGTCACTGGTGCCCCGGAGACCCCTGCAGGCCTGTGCGGACCACGGATTATAGGTGGGGTTACCAGGAAGAAGGGGTTTGCTGTCCTACATATGGAGGAAACAGGGCCGCACACTGACGATGACGAAGAGGTGGCGGAGAAGCGGAAGGATGGTGCCCCGGGAGGGCCACACTGGTGGACATAATGCAGGCTATCACCTCGTCGAGGGAAGCTCTGGAGGCGCAGATGGATTCCATTGGGACGGATCTCAACTTGCTGAAGAACGACCATGGCAAGCTTAAGGAAAGAGCGAAACTTCACGAGAAGGCCATGGGGGAGATCCCAGGGGCAGTCTCAACTCTACAACGCTCTCTGACAATTGTGAAAGCCAGGTCAAGGTACTGGAAATGAGAGCAGAGGACAGCGAAGGGCGATCCCGCCGGAATAACCTGCTTGTTGTGGGTGTTCCGGAACGGGAGGAAGGGGACGATGCAGTTAATTTCATGGAACACTGGCTTAAAACAGAGGTGGCCCTGGAGGGGCTCTCATCCTTCTATGCCCTCGAACGAGCCCTAAGGGTCCCGACTAGACCGCCCATTCTCTTTTCTCCTAGGGCCAATTTCCTATTCTTTAACTCCAGTTGCCCACCCAACTTGATCTTGGCCAGCTCCATTTCATGCATCCTACACTCCTTCCTGTCCTCTAACTCTTCTAGGGACAGGCCTTTGCCAAAAACAATGCTACCTACTGGGGAGGTTGCTCTCCTTCCCCCTGGACCAAATGGCCCCTCCAGCTGCTCATCTGCATTCTCAGCACCCTCCTCATTCTCAGGGGTACTCCTTGCTTCGACCCAGGCCCTCAGCACTTTTTGGAACTCATCCTTCTTGGAGAGACCGTTCATTGCAACTTTACATTTCCTGCAAAAGTGCTTGAGCTGTTTTATATTGTAGCATTCCAGTTTCTCCTCTTGCCACTCACAATCAACAGATGCTATGGATGCTGCTTTCTCCATGGTGGTTAAACTTGGCAGTTCCTTGCAAAAATAGAAAATCCCAGGAAAAACACTCTACCAAAAGTATGTGGTTGCGTTTGGTCTGCACTCACTAGTAGTGTTCACCAATCACTGTATATGAGTCACAAATGCAAGTCCAAATCCTCATCGCTGACCACCAATGTTAGATTTGGGGGTCTCTGGTTGGCAGAGGTAGGTACCTTTGACCAAGTAGGAACCCTTGCGTCTTGTCAGGCTAAGGGGGTACACTCCTAAAATAACCCCTGCTCACCCCCTTGGTAGCTTGGCACGAGCAGACAGGCTAATCTCAGAGGCATTGTGTAAAGCATTTGTGAACACATACAGTAACCCAGTGACAACACTACAGATGTACACCACACAAGTTGTAGTATAAAAATAAGTATTTTTATATAGACTTAACACAAGACCACAAACGACAAAAATGCACAATACTGTACTTTAAAAATGGTAGAATTAGCTTAGTTCTCTTAAGATGTAAAATGCGACACTTTGAGTTCAATGTACCTTTGGATGCGTAACGCTATACAACGAAAGTGTTGCAGGGAACGTGATGAGTCGGTTCCTTACAGGCAAGAACGGTGATGTGTCAGGTCCTTACTCATGCGTAGGGGATGCGTCAGTTCTTCTCGGCGTGGGGAGGTGATGCGTCGGTTTCTTACTGTGCTTTTGTGGCGATGCGACCAGCAACGCTGTGATGCAACGAAGATCCGATGCAATGAAACAAAAATGGCGTCTTTGCGTTGACGCAACACGATGCCCGACGGCTACTCAACGATTATTCTGAGCCGCGACAGGCCCTGCAACATGCTTGCCGGTGATGTTTCAGCATCTGACGTCGATCCTCTTCTCCGGGGCGATGCAAGGTGCTTCTGCAAAGATGCGACAACTGCAGCGGCGACGCGCTTTACCAGCGATGCGATGACAGCGGCTGTGACAGCGGCTGCGACAGCGACACGTTTATCCGATGATGCGGCGGCGTCTGTTGCGACGTCGATCCTCTTCTCATGCGAGGCGCTTTCGCGTTGTGAAGCGACAGCGGCAGTTCGGCGACATGCTTCTTCTTTGCGAGTCGCGCTTCCAGCTCCTTGCGACATGCAGTCCCTCAGGAATACCAACACAACTGCAGTCACTTTCAAAGACCTGTAGGGGAGCTGGTGGGTGAAGTCTGTTGTCCCCGAGACTTCAGCAGGAGGCAAGATCTATCTCAAGCCCTTGGAGATACTTCACAAGTTGAATGAAAGAAGCACAAAGCCCTTTCTCCTCTCTTTGGCAGTCAGGCAACCACTGCAGGTCAATCCCTCACACTTAGGGATAGTCTCTCCTCAGTCTCTCTGGTTCCTCTCCTCAGCAAAGGATTCTTCTTGTTTCCCAAAAGTGATCTAAAGTTCTTGGGTCTGGGTCTCAATATTTATACTAATTTTCCCTTTGTTCTCTGAAGGCAGAGAGGCCTTTGCCTCGTCCAAACCAGTTCTGGTCAGCCCCGGAGCACTTTGTTGACAAGACTCCTTCTTTCCTTTCACAGTGTAGGCCAGGGACATCAGACACCACAGGAGGTGAAGCCAGCATTGTGGAGGGAAGGCAAAGCCCTATTCAGGTCCCAGATGCAAGTTCTCCCTCTCATCTGCATGCAGATCTCTCTATTCAGCCCTGTGCTCACTCATCCTGTCTCCTGGAATCCCCCAGCCCCTGTCACTCAAACTCAGACAAGGAATACACAACCTAGCAGAGGCAGGCTTGGGTGGTTAGACAAGAAAATACCTACTTTCTAAAAGTGGTATTTGCAAACACAGAATGTTAAAGCCAACTTCACTAAAATATGTATTTTATCATTCTGAGTTCAGGCATACTAAACTCGAATTTCTGCCTATTTCCCTGAGTCAATTAGGATTATAAGATGTAATAACCAACAGCCCATTCTGGCCTATGGGGAACAGGTAGCCGTGCAATAGTGAAAAACGAAAATGGCTGTAATTCACTATTAGGACATGCCACACACACAATGGCATGTCCTACCTTTTACCTACAATGCACCCTGCCCTTGGGCCAACCATAGGGGGGACTAATATGCAGAAAAAGGAAGGTTTAGGGACTGGCAAGTGGGTGCACTTGCCCAGTCAACATGGCAGTACCAGATTGTACACAGGCTCTGCAATGGCAGGCCAGAGACACACTTTTACAGGCTGCTTCTGTGGGTGGCACAACCAGTGCTGCAAGCCCACCAGCAGTATTTGGTTTACAAGCCCTGGGCACACTCAGTGCACTGTACAAGGGTCTGACAAGTAAACCAAATCAACCAATCATGGAATCACTAATCCATACATCAATTTACCATAGGGAGCACTTGTTGCACTGTGGCACTGGACAGCAGTGGCACAGTGCCCAAAGCATCTATAAGCAGTAAAAACACGTGAGGCAACAGCAAAAAATGGAAGGGAGACCCACGCCAAGGTGCCAGGTTAACAAGATTCTTTTAAAACACCCTGTGGGTTCCTGGTCTTTGAAGTTGTAAGGAGTAGTCATTCAGAACTGAGACGAAAATAGGTAGAAAATCCATTCTAATTTTTATTTATTGAAGGACTTGGTTGGGAAGACTAAGAGGTTGTTGCTTCTCTCTCTCTCCTTGTTTATCCTGTCATATTTGCTACAGCCATGTTGAAAGGGGATATATAAAAATAGATATATTTTAATTGTGCTGTATATGTAAGGAAACAAAATGGAAAGAGAAGGAAGAAATAAAATTAAAATGTTGAAACAATTCAATAGAATACGTCCTAAACTATAATATGCTGTACTGTTTATGGAAGATATGGTAGAGATTATAATTCATTTAACATACTCTTGTGCTGTGTAATTCATTTAACATACTCATGTGTCAGTTTAAAAAATAAATTCCTCTTCTCGCTTCCAAAAAGAAAAGGTGTGTGTCTTTAAAATAGAGTAATGTGTCTTTAAGATTAGAGTGCGTCGCTTTGCCGCACCGGAATTAATACAGCAGGTGAAAGGCAGTTTCCGGGCTATCCTCCACCTTAAACCAGTCATAGAGCTTCCGAGAAACACTTTAACCCCTTCCGTGCGGCCGCGATTCCCCCCGTGTGCGGCAGCCGCACGAACAGGGCGGGCCATGACGAACCCCAGCCGTCATCAGCACACGAGCACCGTGGAGCGTGACGGCTGGGGTTCGTCACCAGCATGGAAGGGGTTAAATGCAGCGTACACCAATAAGGAAAAAAATGGGGGCAGGCAAATCACAAAGCTGTGCCTGGCAGCAATGTACACATTGACAAGACTTAGAACATCCGCAAACAGGTAGAAGAGTGGTGCACTGCTGTGCTGGTCTGTGACAAAAAACAGTGTCTATTTTCAATAATCAAACCGTGCCAATGCGGGCAAGGAAGCTGCAACAACCACAGACAGGGATGAAATGAAGAACGCTGTGCATGTCGGCGATATTGGAAACCACGGAAATTCCAACATTTTGGCCTGCCAACGGTAAAATGGGCACCACTGAATTCCTCACGTGAGAGCCGCACAGCGAGAACTCACCACATTCTCTACATAAATCGAATGGATGAATTGGCGGACTCTCCTCAAAAACACCCCATACGCAACAGATTGAATTTCACGTATTTCCAAGAGCGCTGTGAAGGAACACACACAGGGATGTGCTACAGAATTCCTGCTCGCTGTATTTATGTTACAAACATCGATATCACACCGGCAGCGGACTCACTTTCAGGCAAACTTCAATGTGCTCACTGATAACCAGCTGACGGAAAGGCCAGAAACAGCACTGCAGAGGCATGAAACTTTCTCTGAGACAAGATGGAAATCAGTGGACAGCAACCATAGGTGCTATGTAAATGAAAACCTACCGAATACAGTTAAATTTCTAGGAGCTCTCAGGCAGACAGATGCAGAGACATAGATCATAGGGGTGGAAACACCAGGCTGCCCCCTGCACACAGAGGCGGCTCCTCCGCTAAGGTGGAGGAGCGTTGCCCCATTGCTTTAATAGCAGTGCAGCAGACAAATAAAATGATAATAACATGGCTATTATCATTTCATTTTTCACTAGGGGCTGGGTTATGGTGGGTGGGCTGGGGTTACAGGGGAGGAGTGGTTTGCCCACTCCAAGTGAGCATGACTGCTTGGCTGGCCCTCTTAGCCCGGCCAAACAGTCCTTTGCACTTGGCATCTTCCTCACCACGCTTGCTTTACACTGCCTGGTGAGGAACATTAAAGCCTCACAGTCCCCGTCTGATCGCCAAACCACAGTGGTCAGACCAATTATAATGCCGCATTCAGGTGTTGTTATTGACTTAGGGGAGGGAGCCTGTGTCCTTCCTGCTTCCTTCTGCTACAGAAGCAGAGAAGAAGGTGGCTGAAGTGACAGAAGAGGAGAGATGGCCGGCAGCAAAAGGTAAGTTGATTAAAAAAAAAAAATTGTTTCCCAGCTCCTCCCCTCTCCCGCCCCCCACTCCCGTCCCCTGCCAGCCACCAGTGCCTGCACAGTGTTTGTTCGTAGTCGTCGCCAATGAAACAGAGTGCGAAAGAAGAAACCGGATAATCCAGATGTGGCAGGTAAGTTAATTATCTTGATAGATCTTCCCAACTGCCACATAAGCTCCCTCATCCATAAAGGTGCAAATCTGACTCTGGTACATCAACATTCCAAATGCACTCCCAGAGGTTCCATGTCCCATCCAATGTTCTGGAAATGACAGGGATGGCCTAGGGCAAACCATCTTACATTTTATTAAGCTATGTGTGTGCATCAATTAATATAAATTAACAGAGGGCGATTATAACAAGGTGGCATGTTCGCCCAGTGACAAAGTCCAAAATTACACTGTGACTGGTCAAGCAGTAACTGCCACATAGGAAAAGTCAAAGCATAGATTATATAGTTTACTCTAACTTTTGACCTATACAAGGTATAGACACCATTCAAATACTTCTTTTGATATTTAATACAAATCTAATCTAATGGTGAAGTCAGATTTGTATAAAATATGTTGGAAATATAACTTTTAGAAAGTTACCCTGCCTAAAGCTGCTGGAGGATAATTTGCTTTAGCCCTCCAGCAACTGTCAGGCCAGTACTTGGCCTGAATGAGGTGTGAAAGCGGTTGCCAGAGCCGAGACAATAGCCTGGTAGTGGGGTGGTGTGTTTCCTCCCCTAGCAGGTGACCAGCTGGAGTGGGCCCAGGACCTCAATTATCTTCAATGGGACCCACCTTTCCACAAGTAAGTGTCAGGTGACACCTGGAAAGTCCCCAACCTTTGTTTTTCCTAGGTAGGCTGATATCAGAACTAGTTTTGAGTGCCTACAGAGAAGGGGCTGCTCATTACCCTGGCCACACTTCTGGGTGGGCACACAGGCTCTGCATAAGGGGAGAATGCTTTCTTCATCTTCACCTTTAAGAATATGGTGCACTGGGCAATTGTCTTCACTAGGGAAATGCAGCAAAGGCGGGCAGGCTACCCCTGGGAATATTTACTCATTGGTTAGGGAAAAGCCAGGAGCTACACAGTCCATGGTACCAGGCATAAATGTGTTACCCCAAAGCACAAACCTCGGAACACTTTCTGGACCTGTGGAAGATCAGAAGAGGACTCTGACTCTGTCCATGACCAGAGAGGAGCCCTGAAGGACTGGACTTGCGTTCACTTGTACCCACGACAAAGATGTCTGCTTCAAGGGTCAGCTGGCTGACATCCTGTGTGGCTACAGGGATGCTGCAAGAGGTCTTTTTGTCTGAGCTGCCCAGCTGACAAATGGCAAGGGACCTCAACAAGCCTTTGATGTTGGCCTCTACTTGACATCCTGATATTTTTTTAAGTGCCCTCCCAGAGAAACTGGGGTCGCCAAAAGTGTACTTCTGTGGTTGTTTTGCCACAGGACATGAGTCTGGAAACCTTTGAAAACTTTTACTCCAATATTCCAGAGCTTCAGCAGCACCTACCAAAACAAGTATGCGATTATCAGTAGCCTTGGTATGAAATGAGAATCGTCTGGGCAATCCCAGAGACTCTCAAGGGTAAGAGATTGCAACTTTTTCCTTATATCGGATAACAATGGATTCCTTGGGGCCTTACTGAAACTTCTAAAACCTGTGGTAGAGTTCTTAAGAGCCAGAAGTCTCTGAATGTTTACGTGGATGACCTCAAGACCTGAGTCAACTCATAAACCACTTGAACTTCATAATTTTCCTTTGGCAGCTCTAGGGTTTGTCATCAACTACGACAAATCTGAACTCCTTCCTGCTCAGCAAATGACCTTTCTAACCTTCATCATAGATTCAGTTTCATCCATGTAAGCTCTTCCAATCCAAACAATCAGAGCAATAAAAAGGGAGATCTGCAAGGCTCCTGCAAGGTCAATGCTAACTCTTTGTTGGCAGGCGAGATTGTGGGCCTAATGACATTGTCCATTCAGGCAATTTTTATGGGCCACTCTGCAACACCTAAAGACTGCTCATTTGCATGAGAGCTTGTCTCATTCAGATCAAGTAACCCTCACTACAGATGTGCATCACAAACTGCAATAGTTGCTCAACCACATGCATGCTTAGAATGGGAAGGCCATTTTTGGTCTCGTTCCAGACATGGTGGTGGAATACAATGCCAGTCGTTGGGGTTGAGGTGCTTTCTACAGTGAGGTAACAGGGGCACAATGGTTCGGATCAGAACACTTTTTACACATCAATTGTGTGGAGTTGTGAGCAGGTTCCTTTGCTATTTGTTCCTATTCTCCTCAACAAGTGCAATGTTGCTTCTTACAGAAAACGAACAGTGCTTGAACAGTCCAAAAGGTAAATCGTTTGGGAGGCATGCATTTGTGCCTTCTACCAAATTTTGGTGATAGTTCTTTGCCTACTGGGCGCTCAGAATTCAGGGGTCAACTGCAATTCCCTGCAACCCAGAGATGCCAGTGAGTGGAAACTGAATCCGACCCTGTTCCCCAAGATTATGTGGAAATGGGGCCCTTGTCAGATGGACCTGTTTGCATCTTGTCTAACATTCCAATTACCATCCTTCTTCAAATGAAGACACAATCCTCCAGCTTTAGTGACGGATGCATTCTTGCAGAAGTGGCTCGGACTGAACTATACCTTTCCCCAATTCTCTAGACTGCTGAGAATAGCCCTTCAGCTCTGACATCAGTCTGCAGAATTGCTACTGATCTCTTCCCAGTGGAGAACACAAAGTTAGTTTCCAACTCTACTGGAGCATTCTTGCGATTACCCTCTCCTCCTTCCTTGGTTCGCGATGCTCCTCCAGGACTCTCTAGGGTGTCAACACCCCTTAGTCAGGCCATAGCAGTTGAAACTAATAGCATAGAGACTGTCTGGAGGTGCCTGCCAGTGCCACGACTTTTGGACTTTGACCTCATTGACAAAGCATGGACAGATCTGACACATAAGCGATACCAAGTAGCATGGAAACAATGGTCTTGCTGATGTGTGGAATGGAGATTGGATCTCGTGGCAGTGGATGTGATTCATGTTATTAACTTTTTGGCCTCCTTGGTATCCTACCGTCTTTCCAACGGAAACATTCATTGTTACACATCAGCAGTTTCTGGCAGTCATCTTCCCCTTGCCAACAGGCCTGTAGAACACCCTCTTGCCTCTAAAATTCTCAGAGGTGTGTGCTTTACTACGTCACACCTCTATATGCTTCCCTTAGGGATGTATTTTCAGTCCTTAAATTTCTTCAGACCTGGCCAGAAAATCCCCTGCTATTCAAACAATAGCTCTCTGCAAAACGGACACCTTTTTTGTGTTTTGTGTCTACTCTCTTGTAAATGAGTCTCTAACATTCGTGGTCTTGATCTGTCTGATAGACCCTTCATCCTGAAGTGAGTAACCTTTCTGATGAGCAAAAGAAAGAAGTCAGCAACCAGACAGGTGGTATTTCCAGCAGCTCCAGGAGACCAGAAACTTTGTGTTGTTCATGGTCTACAAGAGTTTGTAAAGCGTACTGACCCTCTATGGAGCTCCACAACTAGTCCACTATTAATTTCTTTGTTACAGCCTCATACCCTTGTGTCTTGCCCTACACTATAGCGGGTTGGGAGAAATTGCTTCTTTAGGAAGTTGGGGTACACACTTTCATTTTTAGGGCACATTCAGCTCAGGGAGCCATGGCCTCAAATTTGTTTGCTGGAGAAGCACACTTAGAAGCAATTATCTACATGACTAATTTGCCCTCAGATTCCATGGTTAATGAATTGTACCATAGCCAGTAAGTAGCCCTTTTTCTATTGGTTGAGAAGCTTTAAACTTGAATTATCTGAAGCTTCCAGTCCTGACATAGAATCGTAAACATTACAGCATTTGTGTACACTAATTTTCAATGCTATTAAGGACATGGAGGCGAAAATTATCTCACCCCGCACCTGTATAACTGAACACTTTCCTGTCATGTTTTGATATTGTCAATGTATTTCTTTTTTTATTATTATTTTTTTTATTAAATCTTTTTATTATTTTTAAGACAAAAACAAAAGGAAAAGAGATATCAGGTGCCATATATGCATACATGATAATAGGGTGAACAGGGACAACAGCAGGATAGACGTGAAGCAACAGAGAAGTCTCCAAGAGGCCCGCGCTAATGAATTCAAGACATGACTTGCAAAATTATAGTCGATAAACAGTTTAAATGTGGACTTTCAAGACCCTCCCACCCGTAAAACCAGAACTGCAGAGATTCATGACAGCCAGATGCTAGAGTGTAAAAAACACAAAATCAGGATATTTCGACAATATTACTAAGAAAGGAAAAACTAAAAAGCGATCGGAAAAAAAGGGAAACCATATGAGCGATAACAAAAAGAAAACAAAAAACCCATCACCCCACCCTGCACCGGCTATCGCCTAACCCCCCAAGCAGTGTGCCTCTCACCCCAACTAACTAGGTTCTAAAAGAAGAAAAGAGAGACGGGGCTGGGCATTTCTATTTAAGCTCCCGGTCCCCTCGCCCCCCGCCAGACACCAGCACCCCCTATGGTGAAAAGTCAATACTATCAATAGTTACTGAGAAGAAAACAGGGGGAGCCGTGACGCACTGCCCAACCTCCCGCGAGACAAACAGCCACAAACTCCACATCCTTTAGGGCCGTAACACCAGTTACCGTCGACCATATTCAATCCTGGCCCTTCCGAACCATTGTGTGAGCCCCTCCCATCACTTCAGCAGGAGAATCAAAGTGAAAAAAGAGTCTAAATAAATGCAATACAATACAATTCAAAGTCAGCAAGTGGCCAAGAACTTCAGTAGCATAGGAACACTCCCTCACGGACGAATAGTCCCAATGTGATTTTCTCCAAGATAGTAGAGTCACTAAAGAGGGAGAGGATGAAACAGAAGTCCAAGGACAGTCACCCAAAGGAGTCTCCGGGGAGGGGGCGCAAATCGGTTTTCCCAAAGTCAGCAACGATGGCAAGTATGTCGATACGTTCAAAACACTGGGTTCGGGATGTTCCAAGAGACCAATCAAGGGTTGCTGCTCCTCTTGTCGCACGGGGTCCTCGTCCAGAATCAAAATGGACGTAGTTGAAATCACAGCTTGTGTCAATACCTGAGATGTAGCAGGGTGCGGTTCCACGTACTCCATCACCAATAAGCCCGTCATCATTTTGTGGAGCAGGGCATCCACATGTGAATGAAATGCCCCGATGGCTGCCATTATGGTCTTTAGCGACGGCTCACTCTCCGTCCGATCCATTTCTCCACGCTCAACAACGATCATGGTCACTTCCCCCGAGGAGCCGGCTTCCCCGGGGGGAACAGACAGGAGTGGAACGGACGGCGTCGGAGGGGACTGACCGGATTCTGCGGCAACAATATGCAGCTCGTCTGCGTGGGCGAAGACCCCGACCCGCCGAACCCCGGCCAAGTCACACCGGGTCCACGGGTCAGGGACCTCCACTCCCAGCCACTGTCGTGCCACGTCACTCCTCCCTCAGTGTTGGTCAGGCAAAATGAGCGCCGTCGAGTTCGGGCAAGGAAAAAACCTCCACTACGGTAGACCGGACCCTGACTGGCTCCCAAGGCCGATGTTGTTCAACTACGACACGGGCAGGTCAAAACTCGAAGCCCCGGCTCTCCTGCTGGATTAGGCCGCAAACTTCCATTCGACGCAACTTCGTCTCCCAAGCGAATTAAATATTCAGAATTGCACCATTGGAGTGAGCAGCGGTTCACCCACACGGGGGTCAGGCGTTAAATCAGGATTATCGACAGGATCTTCTGGCAGGATACGGAGGTCGTGGAGCCGGGAGCCTAAGCGGCCATCTTTGTTGCTAGCGTAGCTCCTCCCCCGTCAATGTAGTTCTTAAATACTATCATTTATATGTTGATTTCAATTGACTCCAACCATATATTTATATAGTGCAGACATGTAGGTGTTTATTTTCAGTTTCAAATCATAAGCAAGAATGAAGCCATCATTTCTGATACCTAAGAAAGGTATTTCTCACAGCAAGAAGAGGTGGTTCTTATATTGTCCACCCTGTTTACAGAGCTACATTAGTGTTGATTGGTTATCAATCTACTATGTGACTTGTATTTCGTGTTGGAACTCTGGGTTTTGTAGTTTTTTCTACTGCCATTATATGGTTCTTTTGTTTGTTTACATGCTACTATCATAATAAAGGAAGAGGAGAATGCATGATCATCACCATAGTGTCCTTAATAGAATTGAAAATTCTTGTTCATGAATGCAATAACATTTTCGATTGAAAATGATATTTTTTGTAGAACAATGTCAGAATTGCTTGCTTCCTCTTATAACTGCTGTCATGTTCTCTGCTTTAACCCATAGTGTACTATTAGTGTGCCTTTATTCTACAACACACCGTGGATATGCCTTTTTTGCGAAAGTGCACTTGGCAAACTCTGCAATACAATTTTGCTCAACTTCTTCCCTTGTTCAAAAATTGAAGGTTTTTTAATGCCTCTTGGCAAACTGTATAACATAATATAATATAACAGAAAAGAACATATGGAAACATCACCCTTTCACTTGTTCGGTGATTGAGAAATGTTCTAATGCCCCTGATAAACTGTGATGCTGGACCACAAATCTAGACACACATAAGGCACTGATGGTTGGAAAAGGTATTGGTTTTCCTTTTTCTTGTTGCTGAACCAAGTCTATATATTTGTAATCTCTGCCCTTTATTCTAAATAGGACATAAGAAGATGCATTCCAGAACGTTGATGGGGAATACTGCTGACTCATAGAGAAAACAGCAGCCTCCCCAAAGTCATGAACAATCAAATGACATGCAGATCAATTCATCAGCAGAGATCCTGTGGTAGAACTACATGGGGGTGTAACCTAAAGCTCACAGCATGTGATGTGTGGTAAATGATGCTAGATACCACGTAGATGTTCAGTTGGTTTATTGTAGAAGAACAGCAAGAAGCAACCACGACACAAGCTGGCCAGGCACAAACTGTCACTACCTAGAACGCTAGGAGGGAACAGAGCCAACTACATTCTGGAATTTAGAACACAGGTAAGAATGGTGGTACAGCATAGAAATAAAAGAAGGTAATATACAACACATCTCCTTCCGTAGAATATAAAAGAAAATATGTCACAATAAAAGGAAACTTAACGCATTTAGGAAACAGTCATGAAAAGGAAACTTAGCCAAAACTAAAGAGCTAGCTGAACTAAAGAAAGCTAGCAATGTCAGCAAAGTAGTTTAAGCAATGAACCAATTAAGAGTCACCAGTGAAACTAAGCATTGAAATGGACACACGTCACCCCTCTAAAAAAAAAAAAAAAAAAAAAATTTAATCACAACAGAAATCATTAAGGTGTGCAGGGGGCCTACGGCACCTCTGAGGTCTGGAGGCAGACACAGGAGGGTTGGAATCTGGAACAGGGTTGAGAGAAGAGAGGACAGGATCAGGTGCATCCCCACCCCCATCACCCCGCACCAAAACATCGGGAGGAGCAGACACAGCCGGAGCTGAAACCTGAGAGGGAATGAACAAAAACCCTGAAGATGTAGAATCCTGGGTAGGAACAGAGGAGGAAGGTGAGACAGACACAGGACCAGTGCTAGCTTTCTGGTAGAGAGCAACTCTCCTTAAATTCCATTTTTCACCATTAGAGAGGACTACATATTGAGGATAGACCATCTTGACAAGAAAGGGACCACGGAATTTAGACAAACCACCCGAAAGACGACCGGACTTTATCTTGACTAGATCACCTTTAGCAAGCTTGCCAGAATCCTTACCAGAAGGCAAACACACCGAATTCCCACCAGAGGACTTAGGAACACCTTGGGCCCGTATACCACGACCAACAGAAACTCCTTTAATAGTAGATAGATTCACAGAACTTCCACCAGGAGAATACTTGGTAGGCAGACCAGGATGTGGTACACTTGGCAGCTTATCTAAGGCTGATTGACAAATCATGTCCTTGAGCCAAGAAGGAATTAGCTTGGTATTGGGGACTCTACCCCTCATCATTTCAAAAGGGGACTTGGACTGAGAGGTATGAAGAGTGGTACAATACGCATACACCATCTCACGAACAAGGGAAGAGACAGAAGAACTGCTGGAGAGAGCCATCTGAATGGTGCCCTTCACCAATCTATTAAGGCGCTCACAAAGGCCATTGGCTTGGGGATTGTAGAGGGAAGTTCTATGGTGAGATATACCGCAATCGGCTAAAAAAGCTTGCATGGTATGTGAGACCAACTGAGTACCATTGTCAGTTATAATGACACTTGGAAAACCCTCTACAAAGAATAGGGACTTCAGGTGTTTGATGGTATTTTCCGTGGTAATATCCTTCATGAACTCTACGGATAACCATTTTGAATGGCAATCCACAATGACTGCGGCAAACCTCTGTGAAAGAGGTAACTCGGCCATAGGACCTATGAAATCCAAACAGATGGTATGCCACGGGATTTCAGGAAACTGCAACGCACCCATCTGGGACCCTACAGCGACTTTTAGTCTCTTTTCACCATCCTTACAGATATGACAGTCCTCAACCCAAGAAGACACCATAGAGTCCATACCGGGCCACCAGAAATTTAATTTGAGACGTTGTTGTGTCAGGGTTTGGCCAAGGTGACCCTCATGTGCTAAAGAAATGAGTTTGGGTCTCAAATCAACAGGAGGCACGAACTTATCACCTCGCATCACAACATTGTCACTGCATACAGACAAGTCATCAATGACTTTTAGGAAGGGCCGAACCGAAACATGGACACAGCTCTCCCTGCGGGAACCAAGTTTT
Source organism: Lissotriton helveticus (assembly GCF_964261635.1). Taxonomy (NCBI): domain Eukaryota; kingdom Metazoa; phylum Chordata; class Amphibia; order Caudata; family Salamandridae; genus Lissotriton; species Lissotriton helveticus. Next base: position 591,630,175 of record NC_136067.1, on the reverse strand, counting down.
ATCAGTTGGATGACTTCCTGTAAGACATTATCCTGAGACATGGCATCCACCCACTCAGAACGAGAGAAAGAGCTTTCAGTTATTAGAAGAATATCATCAATCCATGCAACATTCTCATCAAGACTCTCCAGACTAAAGCCAACATCGGTACCAGAAGGAACAGCCAACCTAGACAGACAATCAGCCTGGAAGTTCCTCCAACCAGAGATGTGGGAAATGTCAAAGTGGTACTCCTGGAGTCTAGAAGCCAACCTCGCCAACCTTGGAGAACCAAAAGCCCCCCCGCCAGGGGAAAGGATGCGGATAAGGGGTTTGTGATCCGTTTTGAGGTTGAACCGAATGCCCCATAAATAGGGTCGAAAATGGTGAACACCCCAGGCAGCAGCGAGAGCCTCTTTCTCTATGACAGAATAATTCTGTTCACATTTGGAAAGAGTGCGTGAAGCAAACGCAACAGGCTTGTCACCATCTTTATGAGACTGCAACAAAACAGCGCCTAGGCCGTGAGCACTGGCATCCACCAAGAGAGTTGAAACCTTTGAGGTATCGAAGGGTGCCAGCACCTTCGCACTGCATATAGCTTCTTTGATCTGTTTGAAACACTTTTCTAATTCTGGGCCCCAAGTAAATTTGCAACCTTTCTTCATTAAAGCCCTCAGAGGTAAGGTCTTCTCTGAGAATCTCTCCACAAATTTGGAGTAGTATTCGATTAAACCCATGAATGACCGTAACTGGTCCTTGTCAGATGGGCAAGGGGCCAAGCGTATTGCATCAAGAAGATTCTTTTTAGGTTTTACTCCGTTGACTGAGATCTCATGTCCCAAGTACTCAATGTTCTGGACGAGAAACGAGCACTTCTCCTTACGTAAAGTAAGGCCAGTGTCCCAGATTCTGTGCAAAACATTTCTTAGCACAAGGTTGTGGTCCGCTACAGTGTTTCCAAAAACCAAGATATCATCTTGAAAGAATACCACGTTGTTTAGCCCCTTGAATACTTCACTGACCAGTCTCTGGAACACACTCGCTGCCGATATCAACCCAAAGGGAAGACGAGTAAATTGGAAGATCCCATCAGGGGTGATGAAGGCAGTGAGGTGTTTCGAAGACTCATGGAGTTTAACCTGATGGTAGGCACTCTTCAGGTCGAGCTTGGAAAAATATCTGGCTCCCTGAAGAGTGGACACCATCTCTGCAATGTTGGGCAATGGGAATGTGTCTGCAACGACACACTTGTTCAGGGACCTGAGGTCCACACAAAATCTCAATTTTCCGTCTGATTTCTTGGAAATCACGACGGGCGAAACCCATTCTGATGCTTCTGTAGGCTCAATCACACCGGATTGAAGCATCTCTTCAATCAGGAGTCTGACCTCTTCACGGATAGAAATGGGAATCCTCCGTACACGATGCTGCACAGGTAAACTACCCTTCTTTAGTTTAATAAGATGGGCATATCCCCGAAGCTCTCCTAATTCCTCCTTGAACACAGACCCAAATTCAGAGAGGATAAATTCGACGGAGTCATCATCAACAACCATAATTTGATTCTTTGCTCTTGGGTTGATTACTATGTATAGGTCATATTGATGTACCCAACCCAGGATGGGGGGCCCGTCAACTGAAACATAAACTTTCCCAAAAATAGACCTTTTCTCAAAAACTATCTCAGTCTCGAAGAACCCAAGAATTTCAATCTTCTGACCATTGAACCCTTTAGGTGAGATGTCACTGTCATGCAATTCTACCCTTTCCCAAAAAGTGTCAAAGGTGGACTTTGGTATGATGGTATGGCGAGAACCAGTGTCAACCATCAACAGCACTTCATGGGAATCGATCTTAAAAATGGCTTTGGGTCTGTTTTGTCTTGGATCATCACAGATTACATCAACATCATCAATAATCAGGAGTCTATCAGGTTCAGTTACAGAGTCATCGGCGTAATCATCAACGATGGCAACCCTCTGCCTAGCTTTTGTCTTGCACATTTTGGAGAAATGTCCAACCTTTCCGCACTTCAAACATTCTTTATTTGCGGCAAAACAAAACCTAGCTTCAGAAGAATGGCTATTACTGCCACACCTATTGCAAAATCTACTTGCTGGTTGTTTCTTCGCAGGAGGTTTGGGTCTGTTTTTTACTACAGCAACATTGTCTCCGCAGCAATGTTCACACTCCGCCATATTACCTTTGTCGGAAACAACAGAGACCTCTTGATGAGGAGAAGACTTATGTGAGTCTAGTACTTTCATGCATTTGCTGGATTCTTCAATTACTTTAGCCAAGTCAATTGCATCTTTCAAGGTCGGGTTCTTAGCAGCCCACAACCTCTCCTGTATCTTTCTGCTTGAGCACTGTACTACCAGTTGATCTCTAATAAGTTCATCGTTCATAGCGCCGAACTTGCACTTAATAGACAACTCTCTAAGTCTAGCTACAAAGTCATCTATTGTCTCTGAGTCTTTTTGGCGTTGTGTGTAGAATTTGTAGCGGTTCATTATCAGGTTCTCTTCTTTTGCAAATCTGATTTCGAGACGATCAACCGCTTCCTTAAATTCATCAATGTCTTGTGGATTAGCTCCTAGTGTGATGGGTAAGAATCTGAAGATTCTCTGCCCTTCCTTGCCAAGAGTGCTTAAAAGGATAGCCTTTTTCCTTTTTGGTGAAAATTCCTGTCCGTCTAGCGCTTCAAGATAATTATCGAACATTATATACCAGTCTTCCCATGGTATCTCAGGAACACCAGGTTCGGGTAAAAACTGAGGAGGTAATGTAACTACGAACTGTTGTGCCATTTAGATGGTGTATTAAAGTCAAAAATAAGATAAACGATTAATTTAGCACAATCAGGTTATATATGTGATTAAGTTTTAAGCATACCTCTGTTGCATGGAGACTGGTAAAACTCTGCAAGTCGATGTCTTTGCGCTGAGTTGTGACAGAAATGATAAAGAAAGGGTTTCTGCAATGAATTATCGCGTTCAAATTAGTTAAAATGTCCGTCACCCTTATTTATCGATAGTGAGGCTTGGCAGGCAAACAAAAGGAGCTAAGATGGCCGCCGCTAGTGAAAACGAGGCTTGGAGTCCGCTTATCAATTCTTGAATTGTAAGCTTTAGTTTTTTCCGAAGCCAAGATGGCTGCCGCTAGCGAAAACGAGGCTTGGGATCCGCCTATCAAGTCCTGAAACGCACGCTTTAGCCTTGACGGAGTTTGCCGATGTGGTGTCTCCTAGGCGACAAGCTCCAATAGCAGGGAGACGGTGACGTCAGATCCACTGCCGTTACTGGGGTTAGCTTTGCGGTCGAGCTTAAAAGTACTTACAGGTACACCACAGGAGTATCTTTGGCCGGATTTGAGGGGCACCTCCTGGAGATAGACGGAGTCCACACGCAGCAGGTTCGTTTCTCGTCGTGGATGTTCCGCAAAACCGGAGTTCAACTCACAATCTCCTTTGGAAAGCTGGTATCCTTTAGCACAATTTAAAAGACATAGCTTTCAAGAGACCATCTCAGTCCAGGCAAGTTGAGAACAAGTTGGAATCTTGATGATCCATTTTATTTCAATAATTTTGCCTACATGGCTATTTATAGTTAAATAATCAACTTTAGCATGCTAAATAAATAGCAATGTTAGTAGGCTTAAGATCACAGAAAGTTAGACTCTTACCCATTGTATCTAGTGTTGTAGAATAATCATCAATTAAGAACAAAGAAAAGCATTAGGGATTCGGCCACATCTACATATGACTAACACCGAAGAATCACTTTTAGTACAAGAAAAACTAACAAGGATTCAGGGCTCTTCAGGGGTTGCTGTACAGCATGCCTCACGATGACAAATTACACTTACAAATGACAGGATTAGGAACCAACTTCAGTAACTAACTAATAAGACTCAAGTGTTGAGGGTGGAGCAACATCTCTTCATTTGATATCCATCTTAACCACTATTCACAACATGATCTATCAACTATTATCTAAACTCACAACCTAACCTTTCCAGATTCTCAAAAGGGGGAGTATAAGGTGGTCAGAGGCGTCATTATTCACCAGGCCCTCTGGTTTTTCAGGGCTCCAAACTTGTGCTGCAACATTTCCTTATAGATTTAAAGCAAAGTTGTATTTTCTTTTTTAAATGATGAGGTAGCTAACAAAACTAACACAAATAGATGGCACCAGATACTGGATCAACCATGTTGTTTCTTTTCATGCAAGACATTTTTTTAAAACATTGAATTAGGTCCTCTTCCTATGAGCAGACCTGCTTTACTTTGTTGAACCGAGCTCCGCAAAAGTCTCTGGCAGGACTAAACCTCTCCCATGCACTTATGCATCTTGACTTGTCAAATTTACAGATATTCAGACTTAGTTACATCATTACCTTGTAATTTATCAAATCTATTTAATACCAACACAATCCAGAAATGTACACATTGCAGTGTTTGTTAAAAAAATGAACTTGACAATATTATTTGGATGTGATTAGTGAGACAATACTACTAGATTGTTCTGTTTCGGTAATAGAAATACATACTTACATTGTTTGATCGTAGAGAGACACGTCCTCCGCATCGTGCACAAAATTTTGTCCGACAGTAGGAACATAAATGTCCACACCCATCTGCAAACTTTGTTTTGTGACATATTCCACATGTTGGTGCATCATCTTTGTGCTCTCCGGGATAACGACGAGTGTCTTCACCAATAGTTTTAATTTGCTCTTTATAGCTTTCAAACTGCTGATGTAATCTCCTGTATAGAAGAAAACATGCATTTAGGTCTGTAGAGTGCAACATTGAATGTAGTTTTAATTAACAATTGCATATTGTGTTTATGGTTTAAGAAATGACGATTTATACTCATTCTTGAAATTATCTCTCTCATGCAGCCAGCATTCTTTTCAGAGCACATTTGTATCTTATAATTTCACCAGAGACAAGGCTGAAATCTTCAGCCAAGGATTTAATTTTGGATATGCATCAGATTGGGTATTGTCTAGTCTCCTTCACTTGTTTCAAGTCAACCTTCTGTTCAGGGGGATCCCATTTGTAAATGGAATTGCCTGACGCGAAACTCCAAATCTGATCAGTTGAGGAACACCTAGCTTGATTGTCAAGCCCTGGTACTAGGAACTCCATGATTAGGCAACAATAAATACATTCACCTTGGTGTTTAGAGTTTTTGTTATCAAATTGTTTGTAATAAAGCAAGCAATCTCTAAACTACACTGATCCTTATCAGGTAGCAATAGGGCTCTAGCTACCACTAATCTATTACTTGTGATAACGTTGTCAACTTTCACTGAAAAGTACCCAAATGTGTGCCACTTTAGCACTACCTCTAAGATCTCATATTCCGAACCATGAGGTGCCAGTATGGTAATGTTGAGCTGCAGCAGCAGGCAAAAAGTAAACCATATCAAGCAAGGGTCAAAAGAGGAAGACAATAATTTGCTAATGACCCAATTTAGAAACTTCTGTTCCCCAAACAGCACTTGCATTTACATGTTTTTGTCCACAGGGAAAGAAACTGGAACTAATGACATGCCAACTTTCTATTAATCAGGTGCCTGGTGTGCCTCAATGACACTACTACTATGATTGGAGTAAGTAACCTGAGAAACACAAACTACCCAAACTAAAATCCATGTTTTTGCGATGGCAGGCACTGACTTGCCCCTAAATTAAATCAGTGACAATTTCACAATCCAGATCCTTGAGGCTGTTTATACTGATCTAGGAACACAAGGCTAATTAGACAAATTACTTAAAGGTAGGACACAAGGCACTGCTGAGTGCAAAATTGTCAATCCTACTCCGCAAAAACATAAAAACATCATCCCATCCGTGTAACAATGGGATTTGGATTATAAACAAGCAGCAAATTCTATAATACATTGGGATGTTAAGGCTTACACGAAGTACACTGTTTATAACTGCATCGTCCTGCCTCGAAATCCTGAGTCACGCCTTTGTCACCCCCTTCCAAAAAATGTATGCTTGAAAAATCTGGGACTATCGAGGGGTTTATGTTTGAGTTACAGCTTGCCAGACTGTAATATTACAAAACTATGGCTCCCTTAAAAAGGAAACTTTCCAATTAGCCTTGATTAAACGTTTTGACATTTATTTGGTGAAGCAACTAATAGAACGTTTCGCTTTTCATTAAATATTCATGATACTGAACAATAAGTATTAAAAATAAAAGTTAGGTGAGGAGCATGCACTTAAGCTTCTGACATTTGTTGCACCCCTATGGCTGTAACAGTATCAGTAGCGCAGGGGTTTTAAAGGGAAGGTGGGAAGTGGTGTTAGTATTTAAGCAGGTTGCAGTAAGTATTGCCTCAAAAGACAGGGAATCGCAGAGGGTTCGGGCAAACTTACGGTGTACACCCGTCAGTCCCAGAGGACAACAAGAAAGGCAAGCTAGAAAAAGGACAAGTAATATTTAGAATCACATGAGCAGTCGATTAAGGTACTATACATATTTTTAGGAATTAAACAAACCTACACCTCTCAAGAATTCCTACTCAGTGCTAGCATACAGACGTTCACATCTATGGTATATTTACCAATCAAAATATATCACTTCAGTTATTTACTGAAAATTCTGCAGTGTAGGTATTTTGTGATGCCCTGGATCGGGTGATTGCAGTCCTGTCCATGCCCATGAGAGAAAGTAATGTATTCATTTGTCAAAGTCCTCACCCATGAATTCTGTTGCGGCCTCGTTTTAGAAACAGCATTGGATGAATTCGAATAGATTTCCAGGCAAAGAAACCAAACCGAGCTAAGCAGATTTCTTTCTTTGCAGACCTTTGACACATAGTTTAGGGGGCAATACTAATCAAGAGATAAAAGAGCGTGATAGGATTTTGGAAAAAGAGGGGAAATCAACTTTTTGAAAAAACATTCTGAAAGGAGTGAGGCATGGGAAATGAGTGTGGAGGTGTCTGAATCCCCACAGAGGTAATGAGGAGTAAAACAAAGAAAGGAAAGTCATTGAAACTCAACAACTTACTTAAAAAAGACATACATATTACTGTTTGGCAAAGAAAGGCAAAATAAAGTGTGATCAAAGGGAAAAATAAGGAGAATTATTGCCAATAAGTGGGTTCACTTTAATCACTATTATGCAAAAAATAGACTGGTGAAGTTAGGGCTGGAACAAAATAAAAACACCGTCACAGAGGGACAATGTTTTTTTATCATCAAAAAGATGACATGCAGGCAAAAGTATGACAAGAATGATCAGTAAGGTACAATTACTTTGTCATAAATCTGGAAGAGACATTTTTGTAGGACAGAAGCCACAAACAAGCATTACACTCGGATGTATGTCACTACAGCGTATGCTTTTACAATGCAGGCCATTACGACGCAGGTTTTACAACGCAAGTCGTTACAACGACTTGCGTTGGGGGCGCTGGATAGGGAATAGTTTAATTTACTATTCCAACTCCAGTCCCCGTGGATAGTAGGGAAGGTGTTGGATAGTAATTAAACTATTCCCTATCCTAGAGCGCCCTCCAGTGCAATTCGTTGTAATAACTTGCATTGTAAAAGTTGCGTCGTAATGGTAGTGCGTTGTAAAAGTTGCGTTGTAAAGGATGTTTCCCATTACACACACAAGATTAATGTCATTCATATTTGAAAGGCAACTGGGACGTAGCTGAAAAGCTAGTTGTTAGAAAGTCATTCTTTGGCCCTATTCACCCTCCTCTTTTGCTGAATGATACTGGCGGTAACTGAATCTGACTGTGCCCTGAACACTGCTGGCAGGCGTAGGCCAGTGCTTTGTTTAAAACACAATACATGTATAGGGTACACTATGTAGTAGGGTACCACTTACAAGTGGCCTAACAGACCCTATAAGTCCCAAGTAGGTGACAGGGCAAGGGGATTAATCTACCTATAAGCACCTAGAAGATAATAGGAAATGGAAGTTCAAAATCCCAGCAGATTATATGCACTTTGCATGTGTGGACTGCTGAGTGTCCGTTTGTCATTTTAAATAAAGCCTTGCCTTGCTGACTGCCTTTAAAAGTAAATTCTTAGAATTAACCTATTAGTACTTAGTAATAGGTCAGGGGGATTGAAACTACCTATAAGAACCTGCTATATAATAGCAACCTTTTTGTACTTGCATGCATGCGCTGGTGAGTACCTGAGGTCATTTTCAAAGGAGCCCTGCTGTGCAGTAATACTTTTTATTAATACATTTACTGCAAATGTGACTTTGGTGCTATGGCCCCTTTAGAAGTGATAATCTACATCATGTTTCCATATTAAGTATTCTACCCTTGGTGTCCCAGGGGTGGGGGTAATGTAACTATAAGCAGGGTCCTTATAAAAGATGTTGTATAAACCTTGGTGAAGGAAATCTGCCCATTCTTGTTTTTACTCATTGTAGACACTTGGCCCATAGGCTAACATTGCAACATTTTACGCATGCATAATTATTGCCAGGAAGGGAATAAAATATCATTCAAAGACTTAACAGAAGGGTATTGATAAATCCAACACTCTGCTATTGTTGAAGTTATCATAACTTGTACAGCAGAGAAGTTATTCAACTTTCTTTTCTGTGAGCTAAAATCCAACCCTCCTGTAATCTTCCCTGAGTGGTCAGCTCTAATGGGATTAGCCAGTCGGTCTTGATTTAGTGATAAGTACCTTGGCTGAGCAGAAGTTATCTGATGGAGGGAGTTCTGCAGCTGCAAAGGAATGCCAGAGCAGGGGAAAGGGCCATAAAGCATGACCTTCAAAGAAGGATAGGACATGCTAGAATGCCAGCAAGGCCCACCCCCTCTTCCTGCCAGATGGCAGCCTTAGGGGTGGAGGAATTTGAAGAGGTGAGGAGGGGAACTTATGGAAATGAGCCACACTGAGTTGGTTTAGCTAGCTCTTTCTGCTCTGCTGAGATTTCAGCCATGATGGATTTTAGAGGAATAGTGCTTTCTGGGACAAGATGCCATGCTTTGGAGGCAGTAGTCATGCGCCTCGGTGGCACCCTGCATCCCACTGGTCAGGGGTGCCCCCCTCTTGATGTCCAGAAGCTGAGAATAAATATGTGAAGGTGCATAGCCTCTCAGATATGCTGCCTGAAACTACAAGGAAAAGGACTGCTCTACTGGAATCTGAATTTACACCCAAAGGCCTGTACTCTGAATGAATGTGCCTGCTCTACAATTTGGTACTACAGCTCTGGGGACTGTGCCGTGCCTCAAGAAGGATTAAGGAGTGAACACCCTGCAACTACAGGTTAACAGAGCCCACCTGCATAGTCTCTACCAAGAGTCCCCATCCTGTAGTCTGTCCAGTGGACTCTGAAGGATTGCCAGGTGCATAGGGGAAATTGTTGTCCAGACCTTCCAGAGACCATCCAGGAGATTTCAGACTTTTGGTTTTGTGTTCTAGACACTTTGAACTCACAAGGAGACCTTTAGGAAGCACCTCCTGAAGTTCAGAGAACTTTGTAACACTTTTGGGAAAAAGCTCCATAAGGTGACCGACCCGACCGTGAGAATTAAGTTGGTCACCTGCAACCACGACCTGGCCTGGATTTCAGGTTCATCCAGCAGAAAGCTCTGGAATTCCAGGATTTGACTGGGGCCTCACAGAAAGTCAAGCCAGTGACCTCTCTTTGAATACAGCCTGCTGCAGAGGGTCAAGGGCCATTGGAAGAAAAAGCTCCAGAAAAGTTTCTAAGTGTGAAGGTAACATTTTGACCAGGGCCTCGCGCTTAGTGTATCCGACCAAGACTCCATTGTGATCAATCTCAAACTTTGATTTTGTCCCGGTCAAACGCATCCAGATGTCCCAGAGTGGCTCAATAGGCTTCAAACACTAGAAAGTGGTTAATCTTGTCAAATGTATTTCTCTGGTTCCCCACATTAGATTTTGTCTATTTGTTTACACAAATATTTATTATCTTTATAAATTGGTGTGGGGTTTTTATTGTGTGTTGTGTCTTATATTATGTGATGTACAGGTGTTTTTAAATGCTTTACACCCCTATCCTATAAGTTAGGCCTGGTGGCTCATGGTCAGCTGCCGAGGGTTGAGTAAGAGGCTAATTTACTGAGACCTTTACTGGACCTTATACCTTGTTAGTGGACTTATTACTAGTAGTAGGTGCATACTAACCCCTATAAATTACCCACTTGCCAACACTTGTGTACTCTGACTTAGGCACATTTACAGGAATATACAGGAAGAGCGAGCATAGATAATTTAGGATTGTTGATCAAAGATTCAGGTGGGTCTTTTTGAGAAACGAGAAGGCTGTGTGTAGAGGGTTCTATTGGTTCATGAGCAGTGTTTGGATTACCAAGTCAGAAAAGACTGGCTAAGTTTTACTTTAAGCAGAAAAGCACGTTTTCATCAGCCTTTCTGAAGCAAATATAGTGTGCTCCTCAACAGATCTAGTTCAGGCCATCAAAAGTGCATGCGCTTTTTGGCGGGGCAAGCTAATGACCACTCCCTACAAAAGGAAAGCTGGTGCCCTGATGCACACAACAAGTGCACAAAAGGCAAGCCCGCTTGCATCTATCCAGGCCCAGAAGGACACCAGAAACCAGGACCCTTGTCCGCTTTAATAGCGCTCAGATTTTTTCATCTCTGGAGGATTTTTAGGCTTGTCAGACTAAGATTTCGACAGATTGTCCACATACTATTGTTTTGCCTGACAAGGATACTATAAATATGTGTAAACAATGACATTTTATGTTTAATTTAGACACCACAATAACGAGCAACCTGCCTGTGCTGGTAAGGATAGATTTGTTTTTTTAGTATTAATTGTCGTTGTTTTGTACAACACTAAACAGATATTTAGACGTTTTGATCAGATTAAAAGTCAGATACAATATGTTTAACTGAAACTTGGCCTAATGACTGTTGCATGCCAGATGTAGCAGAGGCTCTACCTGAAGGATATTGTTTGATCAGAAATGACTAATAAAATGGGTGGCTGTATTGCCATTGTTTTTAAGTCAGAGTGTTCTTGTGTTACAGCTGACATATTGGTCACTAAATGTGAGGGTATTTTTCTCTCCTAATGTGCCACAGAATTTCTCCTTCTCTGGAGCTGTGATGTACCACTCTTCTGGCTCAGCGGTTAGCTTCTCCACAGCTCTCACCAAAGGCCTTGTGCCATTGGCTATGGAATATGTCAATTCTAAACCTGTAGAAGATTTTTTTTTTTTTTTAAACATTTTTATTATTTTAGTGCAGAAACACAAAACTGTACATCATATTGGGGAGCTCTGTGACTTCCCATGCAGGAAAGCATTGCCTAAGGTACAGTTATTACACGGCCCTTCAGCCCGCAACCCTGGGGTCGGGCGGCAATTCCCATTTCCAGCCAGACGGCAATTTCACAGTATAACATGTATAACGGCAATAAACTCGAAATTTTCTGCTGTTCTTTTCTCCCCCCCAGTCAACATATATGTGTTATCCCGTTTTGGTTCCAAACTTTTAGCCCCAACACTCCCCCCCCCCAACTGTACACTTGTCATCACATCCCTGTGCCTGTGTTTTCGAAGCGGACCGTTCACAAAGTTCTATCAGTAATTTCAGATGGCAGTTTGAAGACTTTAGCAAGACAGTACGGAACCTCCCCATCCCACCACCCCCCAGCACGCGGCAGCATGTCACACCACCCAAACCCCCCACTCTGCGCGCCAACAACCCTCCGTATCCACTCTCATGACTCCGTGTCAACAGCCTCACATTAGTCAAGGCAAACTTGCAGTTTCACCCCTCCCTTCTCCATTAGGTGTCTCCACTCGCACTCCACCCTCCAGCCCGTGGTATTGCCTCCATTTGGCCCACACTCTGCGGAACTTTTTGGGGCAGCCCCTGGCTTTATATGTCACCCTCTCGGCCGAACCTGTAGAAGATTTGAATCTACATTTCAAAAATGAACTTGGATCTTTTGCTTCAAATCTTGTCAAGGATCTCTCCAGCTTGTACAACGTATTTTCCATTCTTTCTACAGCTACAAGACAATGGTCTGAATTGCCACCAGCCAATTTCTTGGACTCAATGAGAACAGCCAAACCCCACCTACATTCAAATATAGAGGAAGCAGACAAAGTGGTTAGGTCATGGATTAAGTCTACATTTGAGATACTGATTCCTATGACTACTTCTCTGAACAATATGTGAAAACAGAAGCACCATGGTTTAACAGCCATCTTTCATCGTCATCGTCAAAGAGCTCTCCAACCCCAACGCCGGAATCAACGACATCACCCCTTCGCAAGACCTCTGCAACTCCCTCGCCGCCTACTTCCACAACAAGATCGCGGACATACACAACAGCTTCTGCTCTCAACCAACGCACGCCACGACCGAACCACCGCCCCCCACCACCACCCTCCACGCCTGGACCCCGATCAGCACCGAAGACACCGTCCGCACGATGAACTCCATCCACTCCGGATCTCCGACCGACCCCTGCCCCCACCACATCTTCAACAAGGCCGACACTGTCATCGCACCCCACCTGCGGGACATCATCAACACCTCCTTCGACACCGCTACCTTCCCGGAGAGCTGGAAGCATGCCGAACTCAGCGCTCTACTAAAGAAGCCATCAGCCGACCCCACCGACCTCAAGAACTACCGCCCCATCTCGCTGCTCCCGTTCCCTGCAAAAGTCATCGAGAAGACCGTCAACCAACAGCTGGCCGCCTTCCTCGAGACGAACGGATCCCTCGACCTCTCGCAGTCTGGCTTCCGGGCCAACCACAGCACCGAGACCGCCCTGATCGCAGCAACCAATGACATCCGAGCCCTGCTCGACAACGGAGAAACAGCGGCCCTCATCCTCCTGGACCTCTCCGCGGCTTTCGACACTGTATGCCACCGCACCCTAGCACAGCGCCTCAGCAACGTCGGAATCCAGGAGAAGGCACTGGAGTGGATCATCTCCTTCCTCGCCGGAAGGACACAGAGAGTCCGCCTCCCCCCGTTCAGATCAGAAGCCACCGAAGTCATCTGCGGCGTTCCCCAAGGCTCCTCGCTCAGCCCAACCCTCTTCAAACATCTACATGAACCCCCTCGCAGCCATCGCACGCCAGCACAACCTCAACATCATCTCCTACGCCGACGACACCCAGCTGATCCTCTCCCTCACCAACGACCCCGCCACCGCCAGAGCCAACCTACACGAAGGGATGAAAGAGGTAGCCGAATGGATGAAGGACAGCCGCCTGAAACTGAACTCGGACAAGACGGAAGTCCTCATCCTGGGGTCCTCCCCCTCCGCCTGGGACAACTCCTGGTGGCCCCCAGCCTTAGGCAGCGCACCCAAACCATCAGACCACGCACGCAACCTGGGCTTCATCCTGGACTCCTCCTTCTCCATGACCAGACAAGTCAATGCCGTCTCCTCGTCGTGCTTCAACATCCTGCGCATGCTACGGAAGATCTTCCGGTGGATCCCCACCGAGACCAGGAAGACGGTCACCAAGGCCCTCGTCATCAGCCGTCTGGACTACTGCAACTCCCTCTACGCCGGAACCACCGCCAAACTCCAGAAGAGACTCCAGCGGATCCAGAACGCCTCAGCACGACTCATCCTGGACATCCCCCACCGCAACCACATCTCCGGACACCTGAAAGACCTGCACTGGCTCCCGGTCAACAAGAGAATCACCTTCCGCCTCCTCACCCACGCACACAAAGCCCTACACAACCAAGGTCCAGGATACCTCAACAACCGCCTCAACTTTTACGCCCCCAAACGCCAGCTTCGATCGACCGGCCACGTCCTCGCCGCCGTCCCCCGCATCCGAAGAGCCACCACAGGGGGAAGGTCCTTCTCCTACCTCGCCGCCAAGACTTGGAAGTCCCTCCGGACACACCTCCGCCTGACCCAGGACCACCTCGTCTTCAGGAAGCAGCTCAAGACCTGGCTGTTCGAGCGGTAGCGGACCCCCCCCTTCCCCCAGCGCCTTGAGACCCTCCGGGTGAGTAGTGCGCTCTATAAATGCTTTGATTGATTGATTGATTGATCTTTCTGCCCATAAAAAAGGCTATACATCACTAGAATGAGCCTGGTGGAAAGAAAGTACAACCCCACCTGCAAAATACAATACCAAAAATACGTATTAGAAATCTATGACTGCAATGAAAATTAATAGTGCCCCCAGTTTGTCCACAGAAACATACCATAGTTAATTCAGTGCTTAATACTCCCACGAAGACCCCTTTGGTTCCCCTCACCAACATTAAATGTAATACAATTGTTGGATTTTTTTTTAATAAAATCACAGAAATGTATTCGAACTTTCATTTGATGCTGAGAACATCAAAGCGCCAGAGAGCTTTCAGCTACTCAACATCAGCAGTCCATGTATGTCTTCTTTCAATTCCATTGTAATGGATAGGTGTTTTATCCTCATTGATTCTATTAAATCAGGTTCCCCCTAGATCCTGCTCCACCACATATTATTAATAATGGTACCACCATCATTTAGTCCATTCTTAGGGAATTACTTAATCTCTTGCTTTCTTCAGCAACAGTCCCACACTCATGAAAACATACTGTGGTCATTTAACTCTAAATAACACAAGCATCCTTGGGGTCCTCAACATTGGCCTCTGGAAATGGGAACTCTCCCCCAACCTGTTACCCAAGTTCGCAATCTTGGGTTTATTATTGATAGCAACCTCTCAATGCGGCAACAGGAGGTAATTGTGGCCGCCACTTGTTTTACCATTCTAAGATGGCTGCGTAAGATCATCTGGATGCTTCCAGACTCCACCAAAAGAACGGTAGTCCAGGCATTGGTCACTTCTCGCCTGGACTACGGTAATGTGCTGTATCTAGGTGGAAGCCTGTAGGTGTTGAGGAAACTACAGGTGGTGCAGAACTCCGCAGCTCGTCTGTTATGTTATGTCCCTAGGAAATCTTCCATCTCTCCTGTCCTTTGGGACCTACATTGGCTCTGCATTGACAACCGTATTAAATTCAAGACCCTGTGTCTTGTTTTTAAAATAAGCAAGGAACCGCTCCAGCCTATCTTCAGGAGCTCCTCCATTTATACGCCCCTGTACGGTCTCTACGCTCATCCACTCAGGGCAATCTCGTCACCCCTAGTTGTAGACTCACTAGAATGGGAGGTCGCTCCTTTTCATTTCTTGGCCCTAGGCTTTGGAATTCTCTCCCTAGTCTAATGAAACACGAATCTTTCTATCCCAATTTTAGGCGAGATCTTAAGACCTGGCTTTTTTCTGAGTAACCAGCTTGCCGCCCTTTTTGGTACATAGCATCAGACATGCCTGCGCCGGGAAACCCTGTCTAGGATAGCTGTGCGCTTACAAATGCAATAATAATAATAATAATAATAACAACATCTTTGGATCCCATAAAATCTGAAAAATACAGCCTTTTTTCTCTTCTCCAGATCCTAGCAAAAATTATGGAAAGCACATTAACAGTCACCTATCCCAGTATTTGGAAGCTAATATGCACTTCATCCTTTGAAGTGTAGTTTCCATCCGGCTGACAGTACAGATTCCTCCCCCCTAGCAGTTACAAAGGAGCTTAAATAGTCACTTAACCATGGGGCTCGGCTGCAGTTATTTTGCTTGAAATCAGTGTTGCGTTGCCAAAATTCTCTTTTACAGAGAATTCTAGATTGTGGGATTTGTGATAAAACTTTGGAATATTTTTTTTCTATCTTGGAGCACTCTCATTCCAAGTTTCTGTCAAGCCGTTCTTCAGCGCCATTCAATAAGTTACTTTAGGGATTCTACAGGGCTCCTCTCTGAGCCCCATTCTTTTTAACATTTATCTAAGTTCTCTGGTGGATTTTGTTAGTGATTTCACTCACTCCTGACTCGGGAAAATGATGACTTATTTGCCAGCTGTGGCAGATTGGATGGGGCTAAACTGTCTTAGACAGAATGGTGGAAAGCAATGGTGGTGAATCAGCTCAACAGCTGGTACTGTAACTGGTTGCCTGACATTTGGGCCATTTATAACCCTCAAACCTGTAGTAAAAAACCTGAATGTCTGGCTCGATCATAATCTGGCTGTGGAAAATCATATTCAAAATCTAACCGCCTGCTGATTTTGTTTGTTGAGGTGTCTTAGGAAAGGATAGCAGACTCCCAGCCCTTTACACAAAAAACAGTTATCCAGGCAATCATCACTTCATGCCTGGATCAAAGCAATCTTTAATATCTAGGCATTCCTCAGGCTCTTTAAAGCGGATGCAAGTAATACAAAATATAGCAGTTTAGCTACTGCTGCTTGTTCCAAAGTATCACTCCATTTCAGCTCATCTAACTGATCTGCACTGGCTTCTCTCAATTGCTAAGTGGTTTAAGTTCACACTTCTTTGATCTGCCTTTTGAGCTTTTGCGAAAACAAATCCTTTTCATTTGCAACATCTTATTAAGCCCTACATTACTCCTAGGGTACTTAGTTCTTCGGACCTAAGGGTGGCTCAGGTCAACAGCATCAGAAGAGCCTGGCAAGGTGGACATTCCTTCAGATATTTAGCTCTAAAACTTTGAAATAATCTCCTGCTCCATCTATGTCAGTGCTCTAAAGGGGTGAACCGTAGGAAATGATTTAAGACCTGGCTGTATTACGGCAAACCTGTTTTCTTTGTGTCCGCTGGGTTTTGCTCTTGTACCTTCTTTTGCATATGCTGGGTTTTGCTCTTGTACCTTCTTTTGCATATTCAGGAACAGCCATCACTGCAGTTCCTGTAAATGCACTAAAGGTTTGGCAGGCGGGTCTGTTAACGTGAGAGAGCCGTGCTTCAAACTTTCAACTTTTTTATATTTTTAAAAAACAAAATCTCAAAGCGAGGTTACATTTATAACAAAGAAAGAATATCCTCACCTTGGGTATTTTCTTCTATGGAGCGGGGATTATTTAAATGTTTTTGCTTCCACATACTGCCACATTTTGTATGGCTGAATGTGAAAGTAAAAACTGTTCATATGTTCGCCCTTTCTAACTGTGGCGGCAGACAAATGGAGAAACATCCTTCAGGCTGTCTGAGGTATATGTAGGCGGCGGAGATGGAGTAGTCTTCAATGTGTGCACAATGAAGTGCCGCCTGACTAAATCAGGAGGGCATAACTTTGCTTTGGTGGAGAGGGTACTCCATTGCCTTTGCGATGGAGTGTCCTCTCTGCCCAAGTTTAAATCAGACGCAGAATCATCTAAAACCACTCACCCTCAGCATTGCCTAGTGTTTAATTCACAATGTATTCAAGAAAAGTAAACACAGCCAAACATTCTAATCCTAGTCAGTGCCCATTGTTAGCAGCACTTTGAAAACCCAGCTTTTTCAAGATAACTGCCCCCAAAATAGACATATGATATCAAAAAGACACAATGAATACTATCTATTAATGGTCCTATGTTGCCATCTCGGGGTTGTGGTGATATTTACAAACCACTCGGCCTTAGGCTGTGTGGTTTATGTTGTCAACACATGCCATTGATGGATATATGCAATGGTGGTAGTAGGTCGGCCCACTCCATCCGTGACTGGTTTTATGGGCAGGTCCTACTGGCTCCCAAGCCCACCTATACTTACATGGAACTTGTTTTATTTATTTTTGTGCTCTGTTATGGCATTAACTTTTATGTTTCAGGTTATGCATTCTTGCACAATGTCTGACTAACTGGAACCTGAATCAGGTGCCACTCACTGTTTACTTGGGTCTTCTGATGAGGACATTTAACCATATTGATCCTATAGTTTCTTTAGCCATTACAGTGAGGTCTTGTCTTATACTATAATCAAGAATTAATTTATTTATGCCATGTGCAGGATACATTCTGGGTATTTGATTTATTGTATATTTTAATAGCCACAGGCAGCACGTTAAGTCTATTCAATATGGCGTCCATTTTTCCTGCCTACTGATGGCGTATTTTGCAATTGCATGCACTTATTTACTGTGCACTTCACTTTAAATGCTGTCCCACTGTCACACCTTGTACTGGGGAGACGAAACACATTGAAGTTTGATGTAGCTACATCACATGTCACAATTCAGAATAAATGAATTTTGGTTTCAGATTTTAAAGTGCATTCCTGCGTTATTGAGCAAGCTGGTACATACAAACATACATACATACATGTACATATATATATAAAAGTAAAAAGTGCAAAATAGTGCTGTGCAAAATACATGTTTACTAGCAGCTTTGGAAAAAACCTATATCACTTAAGCCTAAATGATCTAAAGTGCAGGTGTAACTATAAGTATCAAGTTCACAGAAAAATACAACATCTCTAATTAATAATTCATCTTGTATGAGCACGTAACCATATACAGAAACAATTGAGTAACTAGTCAGTGAATAAAATCTCCATCTCACATATGTAGAAGGAAAATACTCATCAATCACTGAAACAAAAAAAAATGCTACATGAGTAGGACATCCTCATAGAAAATTATGCAGATCCTCGCTGATATTACAGCCATTAGGGGCTCTTGTGTCGAGGACTAAAATGAAATGAGATTCAAGTTGTCGTAATAGCCTGTCACGATTCCCTCCCCGTCCGGGGATTGAGACCGTCCCTAAAACTGTATATTCCAGATCATTCAATTTGTTGTTATGTATTGATTTAAATTGTCTGGCGACCGGATAATTGTGGTCAGAACTTACAATGGCCCTGAAGTGTTGAAGGATGCGTTTGTGTACTGGGAGTTTAATACTGCCAATGTATTCCAAGTTACAGGTGCATTTCAATTTATGGATGGCATACTTAGTACGGCATGTGAGGTGTTCTTGAATGGCAATCTCCTTCTCACTAAACGGAGTGTTGAACATTGCAAGCACTCACCCCCAGTCAACTGATCTGGGTTTAATCCATCATCATTCTTTAGCTCACTCTGCCACCCCAGTTCAGACATGAAACAGAAAACAACAAAGTTGTAATCAGTCGTATTGTATGTACCTCATTGTTTGATCCACATCCTGTGTCCATAGCAGTGTTAATTTTGGGTTTTAGCAGTGTTTCTCTGGGCAGACTATTTGATTTATTTAAGGTTTGTGTCAAAAGTGTTTTCTTATACCCACGATCAAGGAACCTACAGAATGCATCCTGTTGACATTCAATGAAGACCGAATCTGAACTGCAGATTCTATGAATCCGAATAAATTCTCCGTAAGTTATGCTGTTGATTAATGGTATGGATGCGAACTTTCCACATGTAAAATAGAGTTACCAGCGGTGATTTTTCTGTGAAGCTTAGTATGTAACTTCCCTTCATTAATATACAATAACACATCTAGAAACTCAACACTGGAACTGTCTATGGAGGCTGTAAATCTCAGATTCAATTCATTAGAGTTGATAGCTACTACAAACACAACAACCTCTTCTTTCGAACCATTCCAGATCAAACAGATGCCGTCAATCTAACGCCAATAATGAACTATGTGTCTATACCAATGTTGGTGTTCGATCTTGAGGACATGCTTCTCCCACCAGCCCACATGCAAACATGAGTAACTAAGGGAGAAGCATGCCCAATCGCCACACCTCTCACCTGTTGGTACACTTCATTTTGAAATAAAAAGTAGTTAGTCATCAAACATAGTTCAATTATTTCCAACAGCATACAATTATGTTCTTTCATATTAATGTCTCTGTTCTCCAGAAAATGTTTGGTTGCATTTAGGTCATTCACATGATTAATGCTTGTATAAAGTGATTCAATGTCCATGACCACATGATGCCAAATTACATCTTTGATATTATTTAAAAAGTCTGTTGTGTCTCTTATGTATGAGGGTTAAGAGACCACATGTGGTTGCAGAAAAAAACTCCACATATTTCGAAAGATTTTCATTCATGCTCCTCTGGGTCGTAATAATTGGGTGTCCTGGTACAGGCGTGGTCTTTTTATGTACTTTCAGCAGAAAATAAAGCATAGGAGTGACTGGATGTTCAACATTTAAGAAGTTAATTTCTTTCAAGAAGTTAATTTCTTCCTTGGTCAACAAACCATTTCTTTTCCAATGATGGATACGTTTACGTGTCTTGTCCTCTGCTGATCTAATTTCAAATTTAGTTGATTCTTTTATAGCATAAAGTGTCTGATAGATGACGATCAGCTTCTGCCAAGTAATCTTTTCGAGACCACAAAACTGTATTCTCACCCTTATCAGACTTGTTAATGATAAGGTCTTGATTTTTCTGAAGTTTAGCAATCAGAGCATGATATTGTGTATTTTTATAATCTCTATGATGTTGAGTAGATATCACGGTTCTGTTTAAAACCTTTAGTTCAGCTATTACTCTGTCACTAAATACATCAACCGCATCCTTCGGCATTAAAGGAAGAAACATGAAGCCGGGCGGAAAGGACTAGGAGCTGACTTATTAGAACAAATGTCTTGAGTCATTGAGGATGAATCATCTCCATGTGTTTCCTTTGCTAGGTCGTAAAGTACTTGTAAATTGGGTATATCTTTAACTTGAAGAGTCCCATCTGTGTTGATGTTAATAGAAGGGTTTGATGATGCTCTTCCGGAGAATGTGTTTAGTTGAAAATTTTTTATTAGTTGTTATCTTCCTGATAAACTTAAACACATCAATCCTTGTCAAGTTATATGAAAAAGGATTTTTAGGACAATAGGAGAGACCCAACGATAAAAGTTGGGTTTCAGCATTAGATAAAACAGTGTCTGTAAGATTGATAACTGTGTTGGAATTGCCACTTTTAATTTTTTCCAGTTCCTTCATGCATTCCCTCTCGAGGTAGTTTTTGCGGTGCTTAACCCTCCTCTCACTCCTGCGTTTGTTGACTGTTCTTCTTGCAGATACTGAGGTTTGCGTTTGATGAAGATCCTGAATAAATAGGATCAAAACGCCGTCGACCCTTTTACAGCGCGACTCGTGGCGCACCATCAACTTTGCTTCTCAAAGCTAATAATCATCACTCATTGATCGAGGAAGAACCTCTACCTTTGTATATATTGTGTTCTTTTCACATTGTCACCTTACGTCCTTTGCTGTATTCACCCACTTGTCATTCGCGCCGTCACTCTTTGCTTCACTATCACTGGTGCACAAAGCCCCCTTGGGTTTCCACCGCATTTTGTGCCTACAGTGCGGTTCCAACTGTCCTGTATGAAATGTTTTTTTCTTGTTTTATGTTCAAATATATGATGCTAAATGTACTCTCTGAAATCTGAAATTTATAGTCTCTCTCCCTTTTTTCCTGTGTTCTCATAATGTCTTGTACATATATTTTTATTTGTCCCTCTAACTGAATCCGGTTGAGATATTGTTGTTAAAAATATATGTGTATATCCATGTGCAGCTCTGAAATATGGGAAGCAGTATCCTCCACCGGCATGAAAGATGACCAAAGCACTCCAAAGCAGTAGTTGTCGAGACAAAGGCTTGTCAGGCACTGAAACGCTTTGATATTTTTTCCGCTGTGAAAAAGAATACACTTTTGCTAACTACTGCCTTGAAGTGTTGTGATCTTCTGCCATACCGGTGGAGGGTACTGCTATATATATGTCCAAGCCGCGAACAAGGCTACGTATGAAATCGCTGGGGAGACAGCACGCTGTTAATGAAGTAAACGCAAACGCCCTGGTGTTTCGGCATTGGTGGAGACGTTGTGTGGATACAGTGGGCCTCCGGAGCCTGACCGGGACTGCCACAAAATGCAACCCCGAGTCTCCGGTATATATATATATATATATATATATATATATATATATAAAAAAAAGAGGGGCAGGACTGTTGAACTACTTTGAAGGGTTCCAGACAGTGAAGGGCACTGAGGAAGGCACTTACCGAACGCCGAAATGCATTTGCCGCCACTGACTTTGGCACCATTGAAATAAAGTCTCTCCAAAGAACCCCCCTCTGGCCTCTACTTTCTTGGTGAAAGAAGGTGTTGTTCGTATATTCTGCGCCCGCCTGCAGCGCAGCAAAGATGGCCCAGATGCACAAGTGATCCGGTTCATCCAGGCACGGCACTGCTTCGCAGTACTTCAGAGACTCGAGGGATCGAGAGAACCGGTGTCCGCCTCATCTGCCTGGGATGGCAAAAATGGAGAGAGGTACTTTACCTCCGCCAGGGTGTTGTGTTGCTACATAGCTGCCCCCGTTTCATCGCTACCTGGACAGAGGGGCCGCATCAGCACAAAGAGGGGATCGGAGGAGGCGCTTTTGACCTTTGGTGCTACTCTATGGGGCACATAGCTACAGCCTGCCTAGAGGACGAAGCTTGTACCAGTCCGGTACTTTCACCCAAACCGCCGGCCCAGATGCAAGAACATGTTGCATCCTGGGAGTTGAAGTTTGCCATTTCATGCAACAATCGACAGGTGAGCAATCACTGCTTGGGGGAGGTGCACGTCAACCTTAGCTACATCAAAAGAGGGGCAGGACTGTTGAACTAATTTGAAGGGTTCCAGCCAGTGAAGGGCACTGAGGAAGGCACTTACCGAACGCCGAAATGCATTTGCCGCCACTGACTTTGGCACCATTGAAATAAAGTCTCTCCAAAGAACCCCCCTCTGGCCTCTACTTTTTTGGTGAAGGAAGGTGTTGTTCGTATATTCTGCGCCCGCCTGCAGCGCAGCAAAGATGGCCCTGATGCACAATTGATCCGGTTAATTCAGGCACGGCACTGCCTCGCAGTACTTCAGAGACTCGAGGGATTGAGAGAACCGGTGTCCGCCTCATCTGCCTGGGATGGCAAAACAGGAGAGAGGTACTTTACCTCCGCCAGGGTGTTGTGTTGCTACATAGCTGCCCCCGTTTCATCGCTACCTGGACAGAGGGGCCGCATCAGCACAAAGAGGGGATCGGAGGAGGCGCTTTTGACCTTTGGTGCTACTCTATGGGGCACATAGCTACAGCCTGCCTAGAGGACGAAGCTTGTACCAGTCCGGTACTTTCACCCAAACCGCCGACCCAGATGCAAGAACATGTTGCATTCTGGGAGTTGAAGTTTGCCATTTCATGCAACAATCGACAGGTGAGCAATCACTGCTTTGGGGAGGAGCACGTCACCCTCAGCTACATCAAAAGAGGGGCAGGACTGTTGAACTACTTTGAAGGGTTCCAGCCAGTGAAGGGCACTGAGGAAGGCACTTACCGAACGCCGAAATGCATTTGCCGCCACTGACTTTGGCACCATTGAAATAAAGTCTCTCCAAAGAACCCCCCTCTGGCCTCTACTTTTTTATATATATATTTATATATTAATTCTTATTGTCCAGTGAAATATGGAAAATATTTCAGGTGTTCCAGTTAAATATATCTTTATTCACTGGAGTGGTAGTCCCTAAACCACTCTGCTGAGCTCTGCCATTGCCAAGACCTCTGCAATTATTTAGTAACGGAGGATTGCATTATAAAGAAGTCTAAATAATGTGGCGAATAGGACGAATTATGTTGCATTATGTGAAATTTTTGGATCCATTTGAGCTAGAAACAAAATTGTTTTGAAAATGAAATCTGCAAAGTGTCCAGCTAGTTGAATGACAGTTGTGGTAAATCCGTTTTTATGCAGCAAACACAACAGCCACAGAATCATAGAATTTAAGTTTTATTGTTTTACTAAAGTCTACTCCTGAAACGTAAACAAAATCTAAACCCTTGTCGAGAACAAAGGGCGTTTTCCCTCTAAAATTCTACATTCTTAACTACATACATCGAAGTATTTTTTTTAATTCTTTTTGCTGCAGAGAACCAAGTAGTATAGTCGGTATTTCACTTATTTTCAATAAACAATTCCATGTTCTGATTGCTCACGCAGTGATCTTATTTGCATTGACTAAAGTGCACTATTATTACCCTGCCAACGATTTTATGATGACTCATAGTATTCATTCTCCCTCCAAAAGCTTTTAGTTTCCAAATTTGAACCTCAGACAATATAAGTAATCAATTGCGAGTAATTAATTTTTGCTGAAGGCGATTAAAGTATGTCCTAGTTTTCGATCTAGTAATTGTTCGTGTTCTAATAACTGTTGGAAATTCTAGTTATAATACGCGTATTTCACAAAAAAGGTGACATTTTCGGTTGGTGTGTCGGATCCGGTATTCCATTAATGACAGTACCTCATATGACATAATATTGGTTCCTCCAGCTGAAAGTTACCTGGTCAAAAGGAATTCTTGGCTCCCTAAGAATGATATTTTAGGTGCTAATCGATTTTTGGATTAAACTCATTCTTTTAAATAAGGTTGGAAATGTAAAAGTGAACTATCAGTGACAGCAGGTGTTGCCCGATGTAATGGGATACTGCCGTGGGAAATGCCTGCGACCTCAAACAAAAAAAAAGAAAATCAGACCGGCATGATTTCCACTTCAAAAAACATGGCACACATTCCTTAACGGCACCGTTGATAATTGAGAAGGCCAACTGTGGTGGGTTCCCTTATTGGAAATAAAACACTGGATTCCGAGGGATCATTGAGAAATAAGAACCCCGATTCACCTTAGGCTTAAATGTTTGTTTCGTAAAGAATTAACTTTTTGGGAAATCACCCAAAGGGAATGAATCAAAATCTATGATAATCATACAGTACTCCTCTTCGTTTGTTAATAGACAGATTTTCTGCTAGTGAAAAAAGGAAAGTTTCCTGTCCAGAGTAGGTAGCATATTAACTTCTCATTGATTCATTTCTATCAAGTTAAATATTTTACTATGCGGGGATACCTTACCCATACATCTGGAAAATATAAAGATTTTAAGGATTTTTTACCCCGCATCCTTCGGCCAATATGTATTGCCACTATGCAAATGTGCTCAAATTAAGTGTATAAACAATTTGCTAAGTGTATGAATATCCAGAATGTTATAACTGTTCTAACACATGTCCTGACTACTAACACTAAACTTAAGACTGTGGGAAATCTGCCATTCCTCCATTTTGTTCAGTGGTTAATACCATCTGCAGATGTAAAAAGAGTCAGAATTTGTGAATCCGGACCTGCTATTTGTGCATGCGAGAGAAAGACAGAAGGGATCCCGAGAGTGGGAGCATGAACTTGCGGAACTCTTCAATTTGCCTCAGTATTGCAGATGGCTAAGAAAAGTTTGGTGCCGGGCAAGTTGTGGGATAGGCTCTGGCATCGACCAACTTTGAGGACGAGATCGAGATGCATGGCGATGCCCTTGTGCCTTTTTGAGAGTACAAAAGAGGTAGGAATAAGCGAAGTCCTGTTTGGACTTTTTATGTATTTTCTTGGACTTACCCAAAGATGAGGAGCACGACACAAGTGGCCTCAGGATTGAGTCCAATGACTCCTTGAATGGGAGTGAGACATGGACCGATACCTGACTTTGAGAATGTCACAACATTGAGTCTTGTGGTATTTGGAGACGTAGAGTTACACCTCGCCAACCGACATGGCCTTCAGGTTCATTGACACACAGTCACTGCAGGCCTTGGAGTCGTGCCTCGACCCCAGGCACCACAGGCAAACTTTATTGTGAACTGTCACAAACATTTACTTACGATATTCCTTCAGGGTTTTAAATCTGTCATTTTGGGAGGTGACATTTTCCTTGCATGCTCTGAGAATTTTGAGATAAAGGGTCTCAATGAGACCAGAGATAGTTCCAGATCCTCTTGGGATGGCACAGAAAGAGGCCTGATTTCAGCACTTAGAATTGGGGCCCATATAAGTTCTGCATGTGATTTCTGGAGCAAAATGGCATTAGTGCTGAGCTGCAAGGCACCACCAACAGGTATGCAGAGGTATTGATGAAAAGTCTGGGGAGTAATCAAACACTGAGGAATATGCAGTTAGATGTCTCTATCAGAAGTTGGTTTACTAATTTTGAATTCTAAAATGTTCTCATTGTCTTTTGACATTCAAGACTGCTGTTTTTTCCAGTAGCTCTATGACTCTATGTCAATACAAACACCACCACCACTCTAAAAGTGGTTTTCCTATAACATAATGAGTAAGTATTCAAAAGGGCAACAGGTTTCACTGCCTAACATCTGACATAAACTAAAAACAGGCAAATAAAGTTAGTGGTAAAAAATATGGAAGAGGGGTGATGAGATGTATACATTGAAAATTGTTTATCTAGAAGCCCTAAATTATAAAACAGGCCAGTGAGTGACTCTGAAAAACTCACTTCAATTCCCAGCAGTACTTTTAAGATATGTTCCAAAATTGAGACTGCTTGGTAAAATGGGAAATTCTACAATGAACTGATACATATTTAGTTGGGTGCTATTTAGCTGTTAATCACACAGCACAACTAGTGATAGCTATCACAATGTCTTTGGGCCTTCTCCAAGACTATTCATGTGTCCGAAAGGCTCTAAGAGGTAGTTCTCAACGAAAACCCAACTACTGGCTTCCTATTGCTGCCCCGACGTTTCTGTGTGCATTAAATGAAAAAATATTGTTTAACAAGTGACAAATTTCTTTCCATTATATTTCCAGAAAACAGCCATGTATATTTTTAATTAAAATATATATCTAAATAAGCATGCAAGCCACAACTGCCAACTTACACTATGTATGAAAACAGGTGCTGATAACAAGAAACTCTATTACATACATTGATGCATTGTCCAATTGACACATCGACCAACCCTTTGAGATAATGCTAGCAGCAGAAAGTCATAACAAATTATGCGTTTTGTTTAGGGTGCCATGTTCTGAAGCTTCTGTGCAAATTAATTCCACCTCGGTTGCTCGAGTCAGCCAGGCGACTTCTTTTCAGAAAGAAAATCTGCCACAGCGCCCACAAGGCATATCTGGCCAGTTTACCCACAGGCAACCAGATTAATGGGGTGCAGATCTTTCATTTTAAGAGGAGAAGTTCCATGAGCCTTACAAAAGTTCTTGTGCTCACAAAGGAATTTTTGACGTTTGCGCACATGTATGTCTACATCTTTTAAAAACACCATTCTAAACCATTATATGCAAACAGAGTAAGGCAGAACCTCACTAAGAACCATTATACTCATCGCAAAAACAGATTATAATTTGATAGCAATATTTTTGCAAACAATTTAGGGCCAGATGTAGGTAGCCAAATACCGGTCGGTAACGGCCGATTTTGGCCGTTACCGACCGGTATTTGGCTTTTGACATGTAGGGGGCAGGAAACAGGCCATTTCGGTAATTTTACCGATTCGGTAAATATACCGGTCGGTAAATTTACCGACCGGTATTTTTACAGAATCGGTAAAATTGAGATGTAGGTGGGACTCTTCTGAGTCCCACAAGCCCTACAAATTCGGTATTTTACCATCAAATTCAATTTGATGGTAAAATACCGATTCAGGTGTGCATGCACATGTGTGCATGCACACCTGTGCCATATGACAGGCAGACCTGCCCTTAGGGCAGGGATGCCTGCCACATGGCCCCCGAACCTTTTTTGGGGGTGCTAGAGGGTGTCAAAGTGACACCCCCTGCACCCTTGTCAAATTCGGTATTTACCGATTCGGTAAATACCGACCGGTAATGCCCCATTCATTCCTATGGGCTTCAAAGCCCATAGGAATGAATGGGGCAATACCGGTCGGTATTTACCGAATCGGTAAATACAGATTTTTACCGATTCGGTAAAAGGAACATCTGGATGTTCCTACATCTCCCCCCTTCTTATTTACCGATTCTTATTTACCGAATCGGTAAAATTCGGTAAATAAGAATCGGTAAATTAGTCCTACCTACATCTGGCCCTTAGAATTTTGTGAACTGATCTATGCACTAATAGGTTGGTTTGTAACATTCCGAAGCAGAATGGGTCGCAATACTACCTGTCTAATAAATATTAATTAGGTATGTTGCAAATTGCAACTCACTCTGATTGAATACAGTCAGGGATGTTGGCCTGCAATGGTCCGCAGACCACCATGTATGTGACTGTATTAAACAATATATATCTTTTCAAGCAGCCTGAGTTCCTTAAAAGCAAGGGTGTTGATAAAGAAAAAGAAAAAGCTTCCTTTTCAAAGTTTTCTCTGAAAGCTAGCAGTGGTCCCGTGGTCCACAACCTACTCCTCCAGAAACTTTTTCCAAACTTCACAGAGGGGAAGGTTCCAAAAGAGGACCCCGTGTGTTTTGCAAATGAGTTACCACCAAAATCTGGAGGAAGGTGACATAACTAATAGTTTGAGAGAGGAATTATGGTAACAAACCATTGATATAGGTTAGGACTTGGGAAGGGATGTGAATTACGAGCCTCTTCTAAATATTGGATCGGTATCCAGTTGCAATCCCATTTTAGGAGTCAGTAACATTTCACCAACTCCTAAAATGGGATTGATGCATAAGAAAACTCTTGTCTGCCGTTACAAACTCTGATTCACAGATTGGCAACTATAAAAACAAGGATTCGCAAAGGAAAAAGATGTTGCCTATGCAAAGTATTTGTATAGCGCGCTACTCACCCGGAGGGTCTCAAGGCGCTTGGGGAGGGGGGATCCGCTACTGCTCGAACAGCCAGGTCTTGAGCTGCTTCCTGAAGGCGAGGTGGTCCTGGGTCAGGCGGAGGTGAGTCGGGAGAGAGTTCCAGGTCTTGGCGGCGAGGTAGGAGAAGGACCTTCCCCCTGTGGTAGCTCTTCGGATGCGGGGGACGGCGGCGAGGGCGTGGCTGGTCGATCGAAGCTGGCGTTTGGGAGCGTAGAAATTGAGGCGGCTGTTGAGGTATCCTGGTCCTTGGTTGTGCAGGGCTTTGTGTGCGTGGGTGAGGAGACGGAAGGTGATTCTCTTGTTGACCGGGAGCCAGTGCAGGTCTCGCAGGTGTCCGGAGATGTGGTTGCGACGGGGGATGTCCAGGATGAGTCTTGCTGAGGCGTTCTGGATCCACTGGAGTCTCCTCTGGAGTTTGGCGGTAATTCCGGCGTAGAGGGAGTTGCCGTACTTCAGTCGGCTGGTGACGAGGGCCTGGGTGACCGTCTTCCTGGTCTCGGTGGGGATCCACCGGAAGATCTTGCGTAGCATGCGTAGGATGTTGAAGCACGACGAGGAGACGGCGTTGACTTGTCTGGTCATGGAGAGGGATGAGTCCAGGATGAAGCCCAGGTTGCGTGCATGGTCTGTTGGTTTGGGTGCGCTGCCTAGGGCGGGGGGCCACCAGGAGTCGTCCCAGGCGGAGGGTGAGGATCCCAGGATGAGGACTTCCGTCTTGTCCGAGTTCAGTTTCAGGCGGCTGTTCTTCATCCATTCAGCTACCTCCTTCATCCCTTCGTGTAGGTTGGCTCTGGCGGCGGCGGGGTCGTTGGTGAGGGAGAGGATCAGCTGGGTGTCGTCGGCGTAGGAGATGATGTTGAGGTTGTGCTGTCGTGCGATGGCTGCGAGGGGACTCATGTAGACATTGAAGAGGGTTGGGCTGAGCAAGGAGCCTTGAGGAACGACGCAGATGACTTCGGTGGCTTCTGATCTGAACGGGGGGAGGCGGACTCTCTGTGTCCTTCCGGCGAGGAAGGAGATGGTCCACTGCAGCGCCTTCTCCCGGATTCCGACGTTGCTGAGGCGCTGTACTAGGGTACGGTGGCAGACGGTGTTGAAGACCGCGGAGAGGTCTAGGAGGATGAGGGCCGCTGTTTCTCCGTTGTCGAGCAGGGCTCGGATGTCATCGGTGGCTGCGATCAGGGCGGTTTCGGTGCTGTGGTTGGCCCTGAAGCCAGACTGCGAGAGGTCGAGGGATCCGTTCGCCTCGAGGAAGGCGGCCAGCTGCTTGTTGACGGTCTTCTCGATGACTTTTGCGGGGAACGGGAGCAGCGAGATGGGTCGGAGGGGTCGGCTGATGGCTTCTTTAGTAGGGCGCTGAGTTCAGCGTGCTTCCAGTTCTCCGGGAAGGTGGCGGTGTTGAAGGAGGTGTTGATGATGTCCCGTAGGTGGGGTGCGATGACAGCGTCGGCCTTGTTGAAGACGTGGTGAGGGCAAGGGTCGGTCGGAGATCCGGAGTGGATCTGAACCTTCGCTGCAAGGTAAATTGACTTTGGCAATGTGTTTTAGCTATTATGTCCCCAGTGTGGCCGCTGTTCAGCATGGCTAAAAATGAGTGGGGTGGGCTAGATTGGAGTGGGGTACATTGGGGTAGAGTGTAATGATGTAGATTGGGATAGTTTGGAGAGGAGTAGATTGGAGTAGAGTACAGTGGAGGTAGATTGGCATGGAGTGGAGTGGGGGTAGAATGGGATAGAATGGAGAGGAATGTATTGGGGAGATTGGAGTACGGTGGAGTCGGGTGGAGTCAGTGCTTAATTTGAGGTGGTGGTTTTCAGGGCTCGGCACTCGCTTTCAGGGCTCGGCACTGGCTCTTAGTACAGATGCCACATGGTGGGGCTGTTTTGTAATTAAAAGATGAGTGAAGAGAACAACAGTTGTTTATTAATTAAATATATATTAAAACAAGTAATACCAGGCGCACAAGCCATTCTTATAGCTTGGGGGGCCATTAACAGTCTGAAATGTCACACTTGTAGCAGTGTGATGGTTAGTAGTGTGTAAGCACTGTCTTTGGCAGAGTTAGCAATGAAAATGGATGGCGGAAGCTGTGGTGGCCTCCTGACGAAGGCCATGGCACTTTTTTTTGTTTTACAAATTAAGCACTTGGTGGAGTGGGGTAGATTTTAGTGGAAATTATTGGGTTAGATTTGAGAGGGGTCGATTGTAGTGGGGTGGATTGGATGGGGTATATTGGAAGAGGGTAGTTTGGGGTGGAGTGTAGTAGGGTAGGGTAGATAGGTGTATAATGAAGTGGAGTTGGTTGAGTAGAGTGGAATGGAGTGTGGTAAACTTGGGTGGATTGGAGTGGGTAGATTGGGGTAGAATGGAGTGGGGTAGCTTGGAGGGGAGCACAATGGGGGTGGGAGAGTGGGATATATTGGAGTAGACTGGCGTGGGGTAGATTGGAGTGCAGTGGATTGGGGTAAATTGGAGTGGAGTGGGGCACATCGGAGTGGAGTAGAGAGAAGTGGATAAGAGCACATTGGAGTGGAGTGGGGTAGAGAGGGTGGAGTAGAGTAGAGTGTAGTGAGATAGATTAGAGTGGGGTAGGTTGGAGTGGAGTTGATTGCGGTGGTTTGGAGTGGGGTAAGTAGGAGTTGGGTAGATTAAATTGAGGTAGATTTGGTGAAGTGGAGTCCATTGGGTTTGAGTGGGGTAGATTGGAGTGGAGTGGGTTAGATTGGAGTGGCACAGATTGGGGTAGATCGGGGTAAAATGGAAAATGGAAATCCGTATTACGGGTCTCAAGGCACTGGGGGCCGTCGTGGAAACTAAGTGAGCGATTGCCCAGAGTCACCTTGTGCTGAGCTGAGCTGCCGCCGGGGATCGAACCATGAACCCTGTGGTCCGAAGTCAGCTGCCCTGGCTGCTGCACCACACCTCTCCACTCTCCACACTGGGGTAGAGTGGAGTGGTATATATTGGGGCAGATTGGAGTGGGGTAGACTGGGGTAGATTGGAGTGCAGTGGATTGGGGTAGTTTGGAGTAGAGTGAGGTAGATTGGAGAGGGGTAGAGTAGAGTGAAATAGATAGGAGTGGAAAGGAGTAGATTGGAGTAGGGTAGATTAGGGTGAAAGGGGTAGAGTGGATTGAGATAGATTGGGTGGGTTATGGTAGGGTAGATTGAAGTGGGGTGGAGAGGGGTAGAGTGGAGTGGGGTTAGATAGAGAGGTGAGCAGTAGATTGGGAGGTGGTTGGGTTGACTGGGATGTGTTTGTATAGATTGGGTTAGAATGGTGGAGATTGGAGTGGAGTAGATTGGAGTGAAGAAGATTGTAGTAGATTAGAGTGGGGTAAATTGGTGTGGGGTGGATTGGATGGGGAACGATTGGACTACGCTAGCTTGGGTTAGGGGGTGGTTGGGTAGGGTAATTAGTTGTGGGATGGAGTGGAGTATATTGAGTAGAGTGGAATGGAATGTGGTAAACTGCAGTAGAGTAGAGTGGGGTGGAGTACATTGGGTGGATTAGAGTGAGTGGATTGGGGTAGACTGGAGTAGGGTAGAGTGAGGTAGCTTTGAATGGAGTAGATTGGGGTAGATTGGTGAGTGGGATATATTGGGGTACACTTGAGTAGGGTAGATTGGGGAACAGTGGGGTGCAGTGGATTGAGGTAGATTGGAGTTGAAAGTGGTAGATTGGAGTGGAGTAGATAGAAGTGAGGAGGAGTACACTGGAGTGGGGCAGATTGGGTGTATTGAAGTGGGTAGACTGGAGTGGGGTATATTGGAGTGGGTTAGATTGGGATACAGTGGAGAGGGGCAAACTAGGGTGGAGTAGGGTTGGGGTGGATTTGGATAGATTGGGGTAGAGTCAAAATTAAAGTGAAGTGAGATAGATTTGGGAGGATTGGAGTGGGGTAGATGGGACTGGAGTGAAATAGGGTAGATTCGGTGGATTGGAGTAGGGAAGACGGGAATGGAGTTGGAGTGATAGGAGTGGGCTAGTTTGGAGTGGGGTAGATTGGAGTGGAGTGGGGTAGACTGGAGTGCAGTGAGTTGGATTGGAGTGGAGTAGTGGGGTGGGGTAGAGTCAGGTTGGGTAGATTGCAGTGGAGTTGGGTAGATTGGAGAGGGGTAGATTGGGGTGGTATAGATTGGGGAGGGGCATATTGTGGTAGTGTTGACTGGGATGGAGTAGATTGGATTGGGGTAGAGTGGAGTGGATTACATTCGAGTGGATTGGGGTAGATATGAAGGGCATGGGGTAGATTGGAGTGAGGTGGGGTAGACTGTGGCAGAATGGGTAGATTAGAGTGGAGAGGTGTTGGATAGATTGTAGTGAAGTTTGGAGTGGAGTAGGGCAGATTGGAATGGAGTGAGATAAACTGGACTGAGGTAGATAGGAATAGAGTAGAGTAGGGTGATTGAAGTGGAGTGGGTTGGGGTACATTAGATTGGGGTGGATTGGGATAGATTGGAGTGGAGTGGGGTAGACTGGGATAGATTGGAGTAGAGTGGGGCAGATTTAAGTGGAGTGACGTAAATTGGTGTGGAGTGGGTAGATTGTGGTGGGGTTGGTTGGGTTAGATTGAGTGGAGTGGGTGGAGTAGATTGGTGTGGGGTAGACTGGAGTGAAGTGGGTAGACTGGAGTGGAGTGGGGCAGACTGGAGTGAGTAACTATAATGGTGTGGGGTAGATTGATTCATTATGAAGTGGATTGGGGTAGATTGCAGCAGAATGTGGTAAATTGGGTTAGAGTGGGGTAGATTAAAGTGGGGTTTATTGAAGTGGGGTAGATTAGAGTGGATATGGATAGACTGGTTGGAGTGGCATAGTGTGGAGTGGAGTATATAGGGATAGATTGTAGCGAAGTGGTGTGGGGTATACTGGAGTAGATTTGGGTAGATTAGAGTAGGGTAGAGTGGAATAGGGAAAGTGGTGTGGGGTGGGGTGGAGGGCTGTAGAATGGAGAGGCATGTTGTGTTGTGGAGTGAGTGGCCTAATTTGGAGTGGTGTGGAGTCAAGTGGCGTGTTGTATAGTGAAGTGAAGGGTCATAGAATTGAGTGGCATGGCAGGGAGTGGCATGACATTGTGTAAGGGCATAGCATAGAGTGGCGTAGTGTGGAGTATGCATAGTGTGGTAGGGCACTACAATTAGAGACAACACATTTTCAATAGAAATACCCATTACGTTTTGCACCAAAATACGTTTTTACTGAACAGAATCAATATTGTGTGCAAATTTCATCACCTAGTGTATTGATGTGTTTTGATCATATTTAAATATTTGGTTCCATCACACTTCAGAATTACAAAAAATGTTTACTTCATTTGTACTAATTCTGATATATTCTTAAACATCAGCACAGTTAATTTTTTTGTTGTGGGCTAGAAAAAAACAAATCGCACACTCTCCTCTTACTTGGATACTCAGCAGAATTGTTACATAAATTCTCTCCTTTGAAGTCTGGGAAAGAAAAATGAACAGTAAGCTCCTGGAGAACTGGTGACAAGATAAGAGCAAGATTTAAAGGCCTGTTTACAGAAAGCGAGTTTGTGGAAGAATACAGTAAACAAGGTTTGAGAAAGGGAGGGATGAACTCAAGCAGGACAGCCTAAAGCAAATAAAGCTAGCAAATAGAAAGCCAGAAAATGCGAGTTACAAACCCCAAAGCCAATGGTAAGCAACAGGCAAAATGCATTCCTAGGTCAGCTTTCTGAATGTCCCCAACATTTCTTTAGCAAACCAGACAGCTGTGCAGTCGGGTAAGCTGTGACCTAAAAAGTTAGCACATCTGATCCAAAGTCCATAATCTTGCAGAGATGTATGGCATACAGTAGCCTCAACAGATGCCAAGTTACAACATGCATGCTTGGGGCCCCAAAGCCACTATTTTATATGTTTATGGCCTGGGATTTAAAGAATGCTAAAGGAGGGATGGGAAGCCAACAGTACAAATAGTCACCCACCAAGGAATTCCAGCCCCAATCATGGAAGAATATTAAAATTTTAGTTATCCATACTGAATTAGTGTGTACAGTACTCTTCCTAAATGTATTCTCAATAGCATGGTACAGAGCAGCTTTATTTCCCATGCTATTCCCTTTCCTCTGTAAATCCCACATAGAAGGAAACCCCAAATACTTTAATATCCATTTTGAAAACACTGTCAAAATGCTTCAATGATCGGCAAACAACAGGAGGGATAAATGGAGCAAGCATATGAGAAGGCATGTAAATAAATAGTTAATAGTATATAAACAAGACGTCCATTGGCTGTTAGTAGTAACCTGATTGAAACAGTATGCTCTCAACTGTGTAAAGTAAAACAACCAGGGAAAAATAGCACTAAAAATCCATGCTCAGACGAAACCAGCAACACTCAGAGGCAAAGCGAAATGATGAAGAATTCATATCATAATCTTTATTTCGGCACAATTTGAGCCATAAAAGAAACATAGATCAACAATGAATAAAAAAACGTTTGGTTACATAATGCGTTTGCTATATAGAGAAACAAATGGCGTTACACGGGACAGTGGTATGGGTGAGATTCGTTGGGTAAAAGATCATAAATAGGTTAAGACAACATACAAATATAAAAAGTGATATTGTTAAAAATTTAAGATTAGTACTGGTTAAAAAAGTGAATAGGTATTACGACAAAGTCAGTTCTCTTTCGTTTTTACAATTGGAGTCCCTTCTTACTTCTTACAAAATTTATGGAAAGTAAGAATCTGCTAATACCAAATACAATCACTCTTCTGGTATCTGACTTAATAATACTCAGTGTCTCTCCACATGATCTTACTCCTAGGAGATTGCACAGTGGCTTTATCCATTTCTTCCTAGCTATCGCATAGGCAGGGCAGAAAAAGAGGATGTGCTGATCATCCTCCTTGGCGCTGTTTTGACAAAGAGTGCATAATCCACTTTGCCTTGGTTCGCTTTGCCTTGATTCGTCCACCCTGGACCATCTTGCTAAAGTCGAGTTGGTTTTTAGATTGCCATATCTGAATTTAATAAATAGACTTTTGGCCAAAGGGGGTTGGATGTCGTCAAGGAAATCCTCGAAGCTAGGAGAATCCTTAAAGACCATGAAATTGCTTGTTAGTGGTCCACCCCTGTGCTCAGTGGTCAAAGTATATGTAATGTAGCCCCAGAAGGCAATTTTAATCAGATTTTTAGCGTTTTGAGGTAAATTTTCTTGTTCATCCCAAAACTGTGACAACCCAATTTTGATGAGCCAGGAACGCACAGGTTTGAGCCAGATATTAGTCTTTAGTGAGTCCAGGCTCATTATTTCCCTCAGTCCATTTCTGTAGTCTAGAAGCTCAGGTGTAACCCAGAGCCTAACCCAGAATGATAAAGGCCGTAAGATGGTATAATGATCTGTGCGTTTGATATTAAAATCTAGCATTAGTGGTATTGACGGGGTGCCCATTGGCAACTTCACAAGGCTTCTCAAGAATTTGTTCTGATTAGTTGTGAATGCGTTCTTAGACATTGGCCCCCATATTTCGGCCCCATACAGTGCTGCAGACTGGGCCTTAAACTTATATACTTCTAATGCCGGAGAAACAGCTTTGCTAGTACTTGGGCCATGTCTTTTTAGGATAGGTATGGTATTCTGCGTAAATGTCAGTTTTCTCTTCTCTATTTGGCTTCTTCAAGAAAATTTAGAGTCAATGGAGATTCCCAAATAAGAGAAGTCTTGAACTAGTTCTAATTTTTGCCCGATAGTGTCAAGTTCCCCTTAAAGGTTTTATGGGGGTTTAGGGCCATGCATTTGGTTTTCTTAGCATTGATCTCTAAACAGTTTTTATTACAATATGAGTGGAATGAGTGTAATAGTGCTTGCAGTCCTCTAGGGGTTTGGGAGATTAATATAGTATCGTCCGCAAATTGCAGGGCAGATACCTTCTCTCCGTTCAACTTACGGGAATCGTTGTGACAGCCTGCTAAGTGGGACAGAATGTCATTAACAAACAGTGAGAATAACGTGGGAGCCAGCACACAGCCCTGGCGAACTCCATGCTCAATCAGTATTTCTTGTGTCAATTCTCCATTTGGTCCCCATCGCACTTTTGCAAAATTGTTTGCATGCAACCTTATGATCTGATGAAGCAGACAAGCTGGTAGCCCTTGTGAATGAAAAGATTGCCATAGGAGATCGCGTGATACAAGGTCGAACTGAGATCTACAAAGGCAACGTAAAGGTGCCCTTTTCTTATATGCACGTACTTCCAATAAAGGCAACAGAATCTGAAGACTTGGTCAACAGTGCTTACTCTGTTCCTAAAGCCAGATTGAAACTTAGTAAGAACGGAGTTGTCTTCCATCCACAAATTCACTCTAGCTAAAATATGCCTTGAACACATTTTTTGTAGAATATCCATTAGGCTGATTGGACGATAGTTAGATGGTTCAAACCTATCGCCCTTTTTAAAAATTAAAACGCTCTCCGCACCCCTCCAGCTGTCTGGAAGATCGACCCCGGGCGCCAATTTATTGCATAAAAGGTTAATATACGGTGCCCAGACACTAGGCTCGTGTTTATAAAGATCGCCTGAAATTTTGTCTAGGCCAGGTGCTTTGCCGTTTTTAACAGCATTGATAGCCATTACAATTTCCTCTATACTGAACTCTAGTTTGTTTTCACATGGAGTAAGCCACGGGGCATCCTTGCCGAAGGCGTTTACAAAGGTCAGGTTTCTTAAAAAGTGTAGTGAAATGGTTGACCCAAGTTAATTCATCCAGGAACACATCCTTTACCGCTCTTCCCACATGGTTCCCGTTTGCCAACAGTCTCCAGAAACCAACATGGTCCTTGGTCTTGGCTGCGATTAGCAAGTCTGCCCAACATTCTTCTTCCCAGTCTCTTCTGGCAGTGTCCTGGATTTGCTTGTAATATTTTCTTGCCAACCTAATTTCAGCGGGAGATTTGGTTTTTATTGCCACTAAGAGACTCGCTTTGCCTGAACGGCCAGATTTGCCATACCTTGGTTTACTATGTGACAAATAATGTAACTTTTGGTGTTTTTTCCTCGGCATTGTCGTTACCATTGGTTTTACATTTTTAAAAAATGTGTTATGTAAATTAATAAAATTGGCAGCCTCCAACGGCGCATTTATATAATTGGAGAATGTCTCAACTAAAAGTAAATAAATCCCAGCAAGTGCTTCACCGCGCTCCAATATATGTGACCATTTTAACGAACGCCGGTTATTGCTAACCAATATTGCATCATTGTTACAGGTTTGGTCATGTATTCTATTATCTACAATTGTGTCATGAAGTAAGACAGA
Organism: Lissotriton helveticus; assembly: GCF_964261635.1. NCBI lineage: Eukaryota > Metazoa > Chordata > Amphibia > Caudata > Salamandridae > Lissotriton > Lissotriton helveticus. The sequence continues at coordinate 591,592,447 of NC_136067.1, read as the reverse complement.
GTCGAATATCAATTCCAGTGGGCGATGATCGCTCTCAGCTCTGTCTTTGACCTCTAGGTCAACCATGTACTGCCAAATATCCAAGGAAACAATTATATAATCGAGCGTACTACTTGAGTCATTCCTCACAAAGGTCGATTGTTTGGATAAGTCTGATGGAAGGCGGCCATTACATGCCCTTAGACTAAACTCCGCAGTTAGCTTCATGATTTGGACAGCCAATACTGAACAATGCACAGGGTCAATGTTAGCTAGCAAGGGTATATTATTTGCTCTATCTTCCTCATCAAAGACGTCTCCCAGACCTACGATAGGTTCATAATTGCAGTTCAAGTCACCAGCTATTATTACATTTGGTTTCTCTTCTTTACTGTTTAAAAAACAGTCCAACTTTCCCAAAGTCGCTGACTCTTTTGATGGTGCAGAGGGTCTATTATATACATTAATTAAATATAGCACCTTTCCCTCATTAGTGGTAACTTTCAAAGCCAATATATCCAGAGAATCAGTGTCAATTTTTTCGACCCGAACTTTAAGAGTTACCTTTACCCAGATAATGAGTCCGCCCGAAGGCCTACCTCTTACAGAGGGGACTGCATTAATATTGAAGGTCTTATAGCCAACTCTATGTGGGGTACTGAGTGCCCAGGTTTCCTGCAAAAGGCAGAATACACTCGATTCAATGTGATTGGACCAATCTGGATCACTTAGATTTTTAGATAGCCCGGCTATATTCCAAGATCTTAATTTTAAGTTTGAGGCTTGCACTATTGTGGATTTGCTGACAGACTATTAGTTGGCCCTTTATTTTTGTAGTTCTCATATGGCTTATAGGCGACGCCTCTTCACAAGAATTATTATTGACCATCCTTCCTTTTCCTTTCCCTAAATTAACTAAGGACACAGTGAGCCCAGGATCTATACTTATTCCTTCCCCGTCCTGACTCATCGGTGCCAAAGGTTGATACAGTCAATCCACTGCTTCCAGCGGAGATAACCCTTGGAATCTGTTGGGAGTTGCAACATCATTCACAAAATTCAATGTTTTTGCCTCACTCTGGGTACAGTTTTTGTAAAAATACCCTAATGGGAGTGAGTGAATATTTGTGTTACTTATGGATGTTTCTTCATGGGCCCTCAACAGGGAACGAACTACCTGGGGATGTCTGAAATGTACAACTATACAGTCTCTCTGTATATCTTTCACAGTATTCCCAACCCAACCTAACCTATGGACCCTTAGGATCTCATTTACCCTGTACATCCTAATTTTTTTATATTTACATAGCCAATCCGTGACCTTATTCTTTAAGTCGTTCCAGGATTCTTTCTGGTCTCGTTTTAGAACAGGAAAACCAGTTAATACTAAAACGTATGGGCATGCTGCAGGCGGTAGATCTAATCTCTCTGTGTTGGGAATCAGGTCTGTCCCTTTGGGGCTGTGTTGTGTTTCCCTGCAGTGATTATGCACGGGTCTTGTTGTTGCATTGTCGGGAGCAGAGGAAACCCTCTTTCTTTGCAGGGGCTGGTCGTTACACTCTTTGTCAATTCTTGGGGGAGTTCTGTCTGTACTTCTTACGCCCGCTTTCGGACAGTGTTCCGCGTTCCCTTCGGTTCCAGTGGGGACACTACATGTTTTTAGTGATGTTTTTAGGTTGACTAATAGATTTTCCCCTTCTGTGATTATGCCTCTCCCATCACTAATACTTTATCCTAAGTGAAGAACAGCTGCGTTTAATTGGGCAATTTCACTATTCAGGTCCCTTAATTTAGTGTCCATTGTTGTACTTATTTGATTGTGAACAGAAGCTAGAGTGGTTTAAATAATGTCTGCCACAATTTGTTCGAGACCTTCTATTATCTCATTGTCCCGGCCGGGACCATTATGATCAGTGTCATCGGTTTGTATTCCTACTGATCTAGATGTATGGTTTGTGGCTTCAGTTTCCTTTGCCTGGGAATGACGAGCTCCCCCTTTCCCACTTGTATTCCCTTTCTTTTTGTAAGATTTCTTTCCCCTTACAGATTTTTCATTTTTGTCCTCGGTATTTAGTCCCATTGGACCCAGTGCCCTCTGTCCTCGTAGTCGACTTGAGATTCCAGGGCTTACCCCTGGGTTCTCATCCGCTAGTCTAGTCAAAGGGCTAGAATGGGCAAATGGAATATTATCATTATCTTGGTGATCAGCTAAGCTGATTGTCGGACTCGTAGTTATCAATGGGAGTTGTTCCCTATTTTCACTGTACGTGGGGAGTTTGGAGGGGTCTAGCGATAACCTTCTCTGAGCTATTTCAATTTCACGTGACAGCACATGTTCAGCTCTAGTTATGAAGTCATCTAGAGTACCAGCTGTTCCCTTCCTTTTGCTCATGGTCAGATTATACATGTTCAAAGTATAGCACTGTCTACTATTAGAAGGGCAATACAAATAGGTAGGAAAAAGCAAAGTCAATAATGTCCACAGATGCAGGGGATACAAAATTGTACTCCGATATGCTTTGTGACAGTAACAGTACCTTTTCTCAGGTTGCCGCAAAGGGAGTGGGCCCAGCCCAGCCTCCTCCGGCCTCTGACGGCCTAGGACGGTCCCGCCCTTGTCCCGGGCTTCTCCCGAGACGCTGCTGGGCGCTCCCGCGCAGTGGGTGATGTCACACAATATATACCGTCAGCGGGGGGGGGGGTGCTCAAGCCCCGCTGCAGGTGTGGGCTCAGGGTGACTCCTGGGGATGTTTTGTGCGCGTCTCACTCACGCTAGCTCCCGGTCCCCTCCGTGATGGCAGACAAGTTCCTCACAGTGCTGATTCAGACCCAAAAGGCAAGGACAAGACTTTCACTCTGGCAGGCAACAAGCAACACCTAACGCTGCGGCACTTTGTCTAACAACTGAAGTAAATGGAGAAAATTTCAGAGAGAAGCAGAGTGATAAGCCGAAAGCCAAGGGCAGGGAGAAGAGCCTGCTCAGAGAGCTTATTCCAAAGCCTTAATTGCTGTAGGAGCCCTAGCTCTCTGGTGCACATATGTGCAGAAGGTATGCGGGAGTTGCAAGTGTATCTAGGTGCTCGGAAGGTATGGCTTATCTCCTCTCCTTTGGTAAGATAATAAGATTAACTTTTAACTCCATTTAATTAGGACTAAATGTTTGTTTTGGCAATTTAAAGATACAAAAAATCTTTTTGGAGTGGACATTTATTTCGGTGATTTTAAACTCAACCATTTGATGCCCATCTGATGCAACCAATTAGAGTAGGAAAGATCTTGGGAGGGCAAACGTTGATGCCTAATGTGTGTTTCCAACATCACTTCTTATTCCTGCATAGTTAATTAAGTAAAAACCACTTTGACTCCACCTGATATAATTAGCACTCAAAGTTGCTCTAGACAAAACTATGGTCAAAGATAGCATCCCACTGGATATATAGCTTCTATTATAATTCTAATGAGGTGGTATCTTCATAAACAATATTCAAGACAATACCATGGCTTGACTGCAGACAAAAAGATAAAAGAGATAGGCACATCAAATTGCTACACAATATCATTTTGAACCATTTGGCTACGCTCTCTCTCTCTATATATATATATTTTTACAGGAAAAATACAGGTTTCAGGGATGTTATAGTTAGGAATTAGCATTTAAAAAACCTTTAGATATTTACTGAAAAAGCCACAGGTTTCAGGGAGATTATAGTTGGGCTGACATTTCACTTGTACAAAACCAGAAAAATTCATCCGTTATAGTTAGCTGAGCTAACTCGAACTTGTGCCCCGCAATGCACTGCTGATGACATCACATATTACATCACTCATGACATGGTTAGTGGCATCACTGATGACAGCACTGATGAAATCTCAAATGACATCATTGATGACATTATCCAGTGACTGAGTGTTTCTTAAAAGTTTAAGAATGTTATTTATATGTACACCAAGGTGCATTGAAGAATGAGCGGGTGTATGAGTATCTGAATGGATGATTTAGTTGGTGCGTGATTGAGTGTATAAGTGAGTGATTAAACATGTCTTAGTGAATACATAGGTGAATGACTAATCTGTGTGAATGTCTCTATCAGTCTGTCAGTTGGTGTGTAGGTTGCTGCATGGTTGGTGAGTAGATACATGAGTGTCTATATGGGTTAATGATTGGTTGTCTGTGTCCCTGTATGGGTGCCTGAGTGTCTGTGTGGGTGGGTGAGGATTGTGTGACTCCCGGCATGGATGTGTGAGTGTGTGATTCGCTGGGTGTATGAGTGCATGTGCGAGGGGCTGTATGGGTGAGTGAGTGTGCATATGGCTGGGTTCGTGGGTGAGTGGATATCTCCGTGAGTAACTACATATTTGAAAGGCAGTATATGTGAGTGTGAGATAAGTGACTATATGTGAGATTGAGTGATTGTGAGAGTAGCTGTATGGAGGAGTGTGTGCTTGCGTCAGTGATTGTAGAAGAGATTAAGCATGTGTTACTATCTGTATGAATAAGTAAGGTGGTATGTGTATAACTGTATAGGTGAGTAAATGTCAGTGTGATAGTTTCTTTGGGTGACTGACTAGGTGTGTGAGTAACCCTATGAGTGAGTGGCAGTGTGTACGTGTCCGTATGGGTGTATGATTGCATATATCAGTGGCTGCATTGATGAGTGACTGCGTGTATGAGTGACTCTATGGGTGAGTGAGTGGATGTGTGTGTAGACCTATGAATCAGTGAGTGGGTATGTACTAACTGGTATTGGTGTGTCTATGGTTTCGAGAATGGTAATCTGTACTCTAGAGTGGGTGTGTAAAAGGTTATATTAGGGTTTGAGGAGGTGCATCAGATATTAGGTAGATGATGCGATCAGTGATGTCATCAGTGATGCCATTGACCATGTCATGAATGATGTAATATGTGATGTCATCAGCAGTGTACTGCGGGGGCGCAAATTATAGTTAGCTCAGCTAACTATAGCGGCTGAATTTCTCTGGTTTTGTAAGAGTGAAATATCAGCCTAACTAGAACGTCCCTGAAACCTGTGTTTTTTCAGTGAATATCAAAGATTATACAAAGTAGCCTAATCACTAATTCTTCTCTTTAGATGTCTTAAACCTCACTTTTCTCTTGAAGGTTCATTATTTATCGACTGTCCAGAATGTTAGATGTCCCAAATGTAAAACAGCAATCCTAACCATATCACTGTTGTAAGTTGTGAAGGTATGCATGCATGTCTCTGCTTTTACCTAGTGACATGTAACATAAAATAAACATACAAATACCTGAGTACCTGTGTTTCAAACAGCATACTCTGTAAATATGTGTACAAAAAGGTGTATGTATTTTTTCTGCCATTAATACAGGGCACATGGGAATTCAATAGTATATTTGAGGGGCATCTTCAGATGCATTACACATGTGAGAATAGATGTACAAGTAGACATATACCTCAGTTACGAGAACATGCAGACGTTTAAACTGGACAGTTTGCATTTCCCATTTGAGTACAGCAAGGGGAGAGAGAAGTACAGAAAGAGGCAAGAGGCATGCAGAAAGAGGCAAGAGAAATGCAGGAAAAGGTAACAGAGGTGCAGAATGAGGCAAGAGAAGTGCAGAAAGAGGCAAGTTCTTGAGGTACTGAGAAGAGTGACTGGTTGGGAGATAGCTGGTGAGATGCGGGTGGTGCTGCTGGGACGGCTACCGCGACCCAAGAAGAAGAATCTCAGTCGGAAGCTGGTCCTCTTAGGGTTGGTGCTGGCAAAGAGACGGGTTGCCATATCATGGATGGGCCGCCGTCCGCCCAGTGTGTCACAGTGGACGCAGGATGTGCAGGAGTGGACGACAGCTTAGGTGGTTCGAATACAGCAGACCAGGCGGGATGAGAGGTTAGAAGAGGACGTCCAGGCCTGGAGGGCTATCGTGGCAGAATTGATAACTATGGATGTGGACGGAACAGTTGACGTCATGACCGGGGGCAGTGTACACTCCGAGCAGGAGGCAGAAGGTCGTGACGAGATGTGTGAGATGGGTAGTGTGGTAATGCCAGCAGAGGCAACAGGCACAGGGCGATAGGGCCTGCATTTTATTTATTTTTTAAGGACTTGTAATGCGCATGGCTGCCTCAGCAATGAGGCGTCCCAGCGCAACCAGAAACCAGAGACCGAAGCAGAAAGACAGCTTAGCGCTTAAACATCAGATAATGGGAACAGCCAGATTTTTATGGTTTTGCGATTAGAAATACCTCTAATGAGCGCTGGGAGAGAGTTCCAAAGTTTAGCTGCTAGAAGGCCGAATGAACGGCCCCCAGCCCTCACTCTCCAAACTCGAGGGACACAGACAAGCGCACGGTTGGCAGATCTCAAAGAATGCCTAGGCACATAGGGCATCAGCAGACAAGATAGCCCAACAGGGGCCTGGTGCATCAAGATTTTATGTGAAATGCACAACACCTTAAACTGAATGCGCTTTTCGAAGGGCAACCATTGTAGCTTGGGAAGCACATGGGCCACCGAGCAAGATCTAGGTAGGGCACTAAAAGACGGGCTGCCACATTCTGAACCCTCTGTAGGCATTTAATGCTGGCTTTGTTAGCGCCTAAGTATAGAGAGTTACCATAATCAAACCTGGAAAGAATGGATGCCTGCACAATAGTCTGACGCACTCTGGGAGGAAAAAACCAAGCAAGGGTCTCAGCCCTCTCAAAAGTCCAAAACAGACAGCGGCAACAGCTTTTGTCTATTTCTCAAATGTTAATCCACTGTCGAACCAAACACCCAAGTTCTTCACAGCCTCCTTGGGTGACAGGGCGGGTTTGAGATGGTCAGGCCACCCTTGCTCAGACCAAAGTTCCTGATCCTTCCCAAACAGTAAAATCTTAGATTTGTAGGTGTTTAACTGAAGACAGTTTGCCCTCATCCAATCTGAAATAACCGATAAATCCTCCTCAAACTTCTCCAAGTTGGCACTGCAGTTTTTAGAAAAGTCAATTACCAACTGGGTGTCGTCCGCATACAACACCAAGGACAACCCCCTGCCTTTAGCCACTTCCGCCAAGGGTCTCACATAAAGATTGAACAAGAGCGGGCTTAAAATAGAGCCCTGTGGTACCCCCTGGCACAGGGCATAGTCCTGGGAATGGAAAGGTGGCACTGAGACTTGGAAGGACCGCCCCGCTAAGAAGGACCAAATCCAATCCAGGGCACAGCCACTGATCCCACCTTCCCGGAGGCGTTCGAGAAGGATCATATGAGACACCGTATCGAAATCGGCGCTAAGGTCCAACAGGACCAACGCCGCAGAGTCTCCCACATCCAGCCTACTCCGGATGGATTCCGTTATTGCCAGAAGCGCTGACTCGGTGCTATGACGTGGGCAAAACCCATGCTGAGATGAATCAAAGATGTTATGCTTTTCGATAAATTTAGATAGGATGGAGTTCACGTGCGCTTCCACCAGCTTAGCTAGAAAAGACAGCTGGGAAATAGGGTGATAGTTGCCAGGATCTTCCGGGTCAAGAGACGACTTTTTTAGCAAAGGAATGACTTTAGCGTGCTTCAACGCCCTGGGGACAGAGGCTAGCCTCAAATACAGATTGTCCAGTTCCAAACCCACGGGGGCAATAGATAAATGGAACTAGCGAAAGTGGACAGATGACAACGGGTCAGCTGGGGAGCCTGACTTAATTTTGAGGCACAGGACCTCAAACTCCTGAGGTGTCAGCAAAGAAAAAGATGACAAACAGTTGCCCTCCATGATGTCCACCCCTCCAGACACAGCTTTCTCAATAGGAGCTGCCTCCTTAGTAAGGCCTTGATAGATCTGCTCCACTTTATTCACAAAGTGGTGCGCTAATACCTCACATTGATGGTTGGAGGCTATAGGAGAGGTATTGATAGCCCCCGCACTCTTCATATTTTTGAGCAGGGATACAATTGTCTTTGCGGGATTAGAACTAGCCAGAATCTTATTAGCAACGAACTCCACCCGAACTCTTCAAATGAGCTTATGATATTTTTTAACCGCCGCTCGATATTCTAATTTTGCGGAGGCCTCGTAGGAGCGGCGACAGGCACGCTCCAGCTGCTTGCACCCCTTCTTTGCCTGAGTTAGCGAGTCGTTGAACCATGGGTTTGATGGCCCACGTCCTTTTCCACCCCGTTTGGCCGGGATACAACTATCCAAACCGGCCGACAGACAGTCTTGGAAACACAAGTTCGCCTCCTCAATATCTGCGGGAAGTTGAGGTCTATGCTCCCCTACCAATAGCTAACACATCGTGGTCCAACTTATGCCAAGGCTGTTTATTCACTGGGGCTGGACGGGACACATCAACTCTACCCTGCAACTGCAGAGAAAATGTGACCAGTGAATGATCCGTCCAAGCCTGAGGAACCGGGGGGAAAGTTTTTAAGCAACAAAAATTTTAAAAAATGGGGTCTAACAAGTGCCCCGCCACATGTGTGCCCTCAAGAACATGTTGCGAAAACTGGAAGGCTTCCAGGTCCGCCAAAAAACTGGCAATCTCGGCCTCCCCCCCCTTTACAAGATGAAGGTTGAGATCCCCCAGGATGGTAAAGTTTGCCGCCTTGCTGGCCAATTGTCCGATTTTGCTCACTAGATCTTCTCCAACAGACCTGACGGCCCGGGGGGGCCTATAGATTAAGAGACCGGACATTGTGAAGTTGCAGCTAAGCCTGATTTTAAATAAAGCACTTTCACAACCCGCTATCCTCTCCTTGCCCACGCTGACAGCATAGGCTTCCTTAGCCACCACTGCAATGCCGCCCCCCCACACTCTATGCATGGGTGTGACATGTGGACTATTCACCGGACATGGACGTGGGGGATGTTTTTGTTGGGGGACGGGAGGTGGGAGGGGAGACAGGGCGATTGATCCTTAGAGTTCAAGTCTGGGGCGTGGGCCAGGACAGGTGCTCCCACGGGTGTCTATGACAGAGCCATTATGGTGGAGATATATATTGGAGACGTGGGAGAAAGAGACGCCCGGGGTAAAGTTTGTGTGTTATCATTGTGGTATGTGGAACATGCTCTGGGGGTTTTGGAAGGGGTCCACTCGATGTGATACACACCTGGATGGCGCATGCTAATATTTGGGTAACCTGTATGTTTAAAAGGTTAAAAAAGATATATTAAGTTAAAAAAAGAAGTGAAGTGCAGAAAGAGGAAAGAAAGGTGAAAGAAGCATGAAAAATGCGGAAATAGGTAACAGAAGTCTAGAAAGAGGAAGAAGGGTGCAAAAAGAAGCAAGATAAGTGCAGAAAGAAGCAACAGAGGTGCAGAAAGAGGCCTACTTCAACTGTAGAGACTCATACAAAGTAGCATAATCACTAATCCTTCTCTTAAAATGTCTAAACCCCTCTTTTCTCTTTAAGGTACATTATTCATCGACTGCTTAGAATGTTAGGCTTACCAAATGTAAAACAGCAATTCTAACCATAGCTGTGTAAGTCTGACCAAGTTTGTGAAGGTAGGCATGTGTGTGTCTCTACTTTTAGCTAGTGACATGTTCCATAAAAATAAACATACAATTACTTGAATACCTGTGTTTCAAACAGCATACTCTGGAAATTTGTATATCAAAAGGTGAAAGTATTTATTTCTGCTCATAAGACAGGGCACATGGGTACTCAATAGTATATTTGAGGGGCTCTATAACACCTATATATATAAGACATGTCTGCCTGTGCAACCGAAGGACAGGGCAGAACTGAGAAGACCACCTGTAGGAGAAGGTACCCACTTTTTAAACTACCATCTTCAGTTGCAAAAGACATGTGAGAATAGATGTACAAGTAGACATATACCTCAGTCACGAGAACATGCAGACATTTAAACTTGACAGTTTGCATTTCCCATTTGTGTACAGAAAGAGGCAAGAGAAGTACAGATGGAAGCATGAGAAGCGCAGAAAAAAACAAGAGGTGGAGAAAGAGTAAGAAATGTGCAGAAGGAGGAAAGAGAAGTGCAGAAAGATGCAAGATAGGTCCAGAAAGAGGGAAGAGGGACGCAAAAAGAGGCAAGAAGCTTGCAGGAAAGAATCAAGAGAGGTGCATTAAAAAGCAAGACAAGTGCAGAAAGAGGCAAGAGAGGTAGAGTAACAGGCAATAGAGGTACAGAAAAGAAGAACAGGGGTGCAGAAAGAGGCAAGAGAGATGCAGAAAGAGGGAAGTGAGGTGCAGAAAGAGGCAAGAGAGGTGCAAAAAGAAGCTAGAGAAGTGATGAAAGAGACAAGATAGTTGCAAAAAGAAACAAGAGGTGTGCAGAAAAAAGCCAGAGAAGTGCAGGAAGAGGCAAGTGGGGTGGGTGCAGGAAGAAGCAAAAGGGGTCCAGAAAGGAGCAAGAGAGTTGCAGAAAGAAGCAAGAACAGTGCAACAAAAGCAACAGAGGTACAGAAAGAGGTAGGAGGGGTGCAGAAAGAGGCAAGAGAAGTATTGAAAGAAGCAACAGAGGTGCAGAAAGAGGTAAGAGAAGTGCAAAAAGAAGCAACAGAAAAGCAGAAAGAGGCAAGAGAAGTGCAGAAAGAAGCAAAAGGTTTGCAGCAGGATGCAACAGAAGTGCACAAAGAGACAGGAGAGGTACACAAAGAGACAAGAGAGGTGCAGAATGAGGGAAGATGAGTGCAGAAAGAAGCAACAAGGGTGCAGAAAGAAGCAAGAGAAGTGCAACAAGAAGCAAGAGAGGTGCAGAAAGACAAGAGAGGAGCAGTAGGATGCAAAAGGTGCAGAAAGAGGCAAGACGGATACAGAAAGAGGCAAGAGAAGTGCAGAAAGTAGCAAGAGACGTGCTGAAAGAAGCACAAGATGTATAGAAAGAGGCAAGAGGGTTGCAGGAAGAAGCAAGAGAGTTGCAGAAAAAAGCAAGTGAAGTGCAGAAATAAGCAACAGATGTGTAGAAAGAGGCAAGAGAACTGCAGAAAGAGGCAAGAGAGGTGCAGAAAGAGAGAAGGCTGCAGAACAAGGCTAGAGAGGTGCAGAAAGAAGCAAGAGAGGGAGAAAGAGTAAATAATGTGCAGAAGGAGGCAGGAGAAGTGCAGAAAGAGGCAAGAGAGGAGCAGAACAAGGCAGGATAGGTCCAGAAAGAGGGAAGAGGGATGCAAAAAGAGGCAAGAAGCTTGGAGAAAGAATCAAGAGAGTTGCAGAAAAAAAGCAAGAGAAGTGCAGAAAGAGGCAAGAGAGGTACAGAAACAGGCAAGATAGGTATAAAAGAGAGAACAGGGGTGCAGAAAGAAGCAAGAGAGGTGCAGAAAGAGAGAAGAGGGGTGCAGGAAGAGGCAAGAGAGGTAGAGTAACAGGCAAGAGAGGTAGAGTGACAGGCAAGAGAGGTGCAGAAAAAGAGAACAGGGGTGAAGAAAGAGGCAAGAGAGATGTAGAAAGAGGGAAGTGAGGTGCAGAAAGAGGCAAGAGGTGCAAAAAGAGGCAAAAAGAGGTGCAAAACAGGCAAGAAAAGTGCTAAAAGAAGCAACTGAGGTACAGAAAGAAGCTAGAGTAGTGATGAAAGAGACAAGAGAGTTGCAAAAAGAAACAAGAGGGGTGTAGAAAAAAGCAAGAGAAGTGCAGGTTCAGGAAGAGGCAAGTGAGGTGGGTGCAGAAAGAGGCAAAAGGGGTGCAGAAAGTAGCGAGAGAGGTGCAGAAAGAAGCAAGAAAAGTGCAAAAAGAAGCAACAGAGGTACAGAAAGAGGTAGGAGGGGTGCAGAAAGAGGCAAGAGAAGGGTTGAAAGAAGCAACAGAGGTGCAAAAGAGGCAAAAGAAGTGCAAAAAGAAGCAACAGAAAAGCAGAAAGAGGCAAGAGAAGTGCAGAAAGAAGCAACAGACGTGCAGCAGGATGCAACAGAAGTGCACAAAGAGAAAAGAGAGGTACGACAAGAGAGGTGCAGAATAAGAGAAGATGAGTGCAGAAAGAAGCAATAGATGTGCAGAAAAAAGCAAGTGAAGGTCAGAAAGAAGCAACAGATGTGCAGAAAGAGGCAAGAGAACTGCAGAAAGAGGCAAGAGAGGTGCAGAAAGAGGGAAGAGGGGTGCAGAAAGAGGGAAGAGGGGTGCAGAAAGAAGCAAGAAAGGTGCAAAAAGAAGCAAGAGAAGTACATAATTAAGGAACAGGAATGAAAAAAAAGCAACAGAGGTGCATAAAGAAACAAGAGAAGTGATGAAAGAGACAAGAGTTGCAGAAAGAGGCATGAGAGGTGCAGAAAGAGGCAAGTGAGGTACAGAAACAGGAAAGAGGGGTGGAGAAAGAGGCGAGAAGCACATAAAGAAGCAACAGAGGCAGAAGGAGATAAGAAAACTACAGAAGGAGCACAGAGAGGTGCAGAAAGAGGGAGCAAGGATACAGAAAGAAGCAAGAGAGGGGTGCAGAAAGAAGCAAGAAAAGTGCAGGAAGAAGCAAGATAGGTGCAGAAAGAGGAAAGAGAGGAGCAGAAAGAGGCAAGAGAGGTACAGAAAGAGGCAAGAAGGGTACAGAAAGAAGCAAGAGAAGTGCAGAAAGAAGCAACAGGTGTGCAGTAATAGACAAGAGAAATGCAGAAAGAAGGAACAGAAATACAGAAAGAGAAATGAGGGGTGTACAAAGAGACAAAAGAGGTGCAGAGATAGGGAAGACGAGTGCAGAAAGAGGCAACAGGGGTACAGAAAGAAGCAATAGATGTGCAGGAAGAAGAAAGAGAAGTGAGAAAGAAGCAAGATAGGTGCAGAAAGAAGCAAGATAGGTGCAGAAAGAGGCAATAGATGTGCAGAAAAAGGCAAGAGTGGTACAGAAAGAAGCAAGAGAAGTGCAGAAAGAAGCAACAGGTGTGCAGAAAGAGGCAAAGGAACTGCAGTAAGAGGCTAGAGAGGTGCAGAAAGAGGTAAGAGGTACAGAAAGAAGCAAGAGAAGTGCAGAATGAAGGAACACTGGTGCAGAAAGAGGCAAGAGAGGTGCATAAAGAAGGAATGGGTGTGCAGAAAGACGCAAGAAGGATACAGAAAGAAAAGTGCAGAAAATAGCAAGAGAAGTGCAGAAAGAAGCAAAAGAGGTGCAGAAAGAGTCAAAAGGGTTGTAGAAAGAAGCAAAAGAGGTGCAGCAAGAGTCAAAAGGATTGGAGAAAGAAGCAACAGAGGTGCAGAAGGAGGCAAGAGAACTACAGAAAGAGGCAAGAGAGGTGCAGAAAGAGGGAACAGGGGTACACAAAGAGCCAAGAGAGATGTAGAAAGAGTAAAGAGGGGTGCAGAAATAGACAAGAGGGGTGCAGAAAGAGACAAGAGGGGTGCAGAAAGAGACAAGAGGGGTGCGGAAAGGGGAAGAGGGATGCAGAAAGAAGGGAGGTGCAGAAAGAAGCAAGAAAAGTGCAAAAAGAAGCAACAGAGGTACAGAAAGAGGAAAACAGGGTGCAGAAAGAGGCAAGAGAAGTCCTGAAAGAAGCAACAGAGGTGCAGAAAGAGGCAAGATAAGTGCAGAAAGAAGGAACAAAAATGCAGAAAGAGGCAGCAGAAGTGCAGAAAGAAGCAACAGAAATACAGAAAGAGACAAGAGGTGCACAAAGAGACAAGAGAGGTGCAGAAAGAGGGAAGACAAATGCAGAAAGGAGCAAGAGGGGTGCAGAAAGAAGCAAGAGAGGTACAGAAAGAAGCAAGAGAAGTGCAGAAGGCAGCAAAAGAGGTGCAGAAAGAGGCAAGAGAGGAGCAGAAAGAGACAAGAGAGGTGCAGACAGAGGCTAGACGGGTACAGGAAGATGCAACAGAAGTGCAGAAAGAAGTGGTGTAGAAAGAGGCAAGAAGGTTGGAGAAAGAAGCAAGAGGAGCAGAAAAAAGCAAGTGAAGTGCATAAAGAAGCAACAGATGTGCAGACAGGGGCAAGCAAACTGCTGAAAGAGGCAAGGTGGTGCAGAAAGAGGGAAGAAGGCTGCAGAAAGAGGCTAGAGAGGTGCAGAAAGAGGCAAGAGAGGTGAAGAAAGAAGCAAGAGAAGTGCAAAATGAAGGAAGAGCAGTACAGAAAGAGGCAAGAGGGAGATACAAAAATAAGCAAGAGAAGTGCAAAATGAAGCAAGAGAGGTAAGAAAGGGGGAAGAGAGGTGCAGAAAGAGGCTAGAGAGATGGAGAAAGAGGGAATGGGTGTCAAGAAAGAGGCAATAGGGGTACAGAAAGAAGCAAGAGAAGTGCAGAAAATAGCAAGAGAACTCCAGAAAGAAGCGAAAGGTGCAGAAAGAGTCAAGAGGGTTGCAGAAAGAAGCAACAGAGGTGCAGAAAGAAGCAACAGAGGTGCAGAAAGAAGCAACAGAGGGGCAGAAGGAGGCAAGAGAACTGCAGAAAGAGGCAAGAACGTTGCATAAACAGGGAAAAGAGGTGCAGAAACACTGAAGAGGGGTACAGACAGAAGCAAGAGGGGTGCAGAAAGAGAGAAGAGGGGTGAAGAAAGAGGGAAGAGGGGTGCAGAAAGAGGCATGAGGGGTGCAGAAATTTGTAACAGAGGTGTAGAAAGAATCAAGGGAACTGCAGAAAGAACCAACAGAGTTGCACAAAGAAGCGAAGAAAGTAGGGGGCAGAAAGAGGCAAGTGAAGTGCAGAAAGAAGCAACAGAGGTGCAGAAAGAGGTGAGAGAACTGCAGAAAAAGGCAAGAGGGGTGCAGAAAGAGGCAAGAAAAGTGCAAAAAGAGGGAAGAAAGGTATAAAAAGAGGCAAGAGGGGTGCAGAAAGAAATAAGAGAGGTGCTGAAAGAGGCAAGAGAAGTGCTGAAAGAAGCAACAGAGGTGCAGAAAGAGGCAAGATAAGTGCAGAAAGAAGGAACAAAAATGCAGAAAGAGGCAGCAGAAGTGCAGAAAGAAGCAACAGAAATACAGAAAGAGACAAGAGGTGCACAAAGAGACAAGAGAGGTGCAGAAAGAGGAAAGACAAGTGCAGAAAGGAGCAACAGGGGTGCAGAAAGAAGCAAGAGAAGTGCAGAAGGAAGCAAAAGAGGTGCAGAAAGAGGCAAGAGAGGAGCAGAAAGAGACAAGAGAGGTGCAGACATAGGCACGACGGGTACAGGAAGATGCAACAGAAGTGCAGAAAGAAGCACAAGAGGTGTTGTTAGAGGCAAGAAGGTTGGAGAAAGAAGCAAGAGAGGTGCAGAAAAAAGCAAATGAAGTGCATAAAGCAGCAACAGATGTGCAAACACGGAAGAGGGGTACAGACAGAAGCAAGAGGGGTGCAGAAAGAGGGAAGAGGGGTGCAGAAAGAGGCATGAGGGGTGCAGAAATTTGCAACAGAGGTGTAGAAAGAAGCAAGGGAACTGCAGAAAGAACCAACTAAGGTGCACAAAGAAGAAAGTAGGGTGCAGAAAGAGGCAAGTGAAGTGCAGAAAGAGGTGAGAGAACTGCAGAAAAAGGCAAGAGGTGCAGAAAGAGGCAAGAGAAGTGCAAAAAGAGGGAAGAAAGGTATAAAAAGAGGCAAGAGGGGTGCAGAAAGAAACAAGAGGTGCTGAAAGAAGCAAGAGGGGTGCAAAAAGAGGCAAGAGAGGTGCAGATAGATGGAAGGGGGTGTAGAAAGAGGCAAGAGAGGTGCAGAAAGGGAAAAGGGGTGCAGAAAGAGGCAAGAGAAGTGCAGATAGATGGAAGGGGTGCAGAAAGAGGCAAGAGAGGTGCGGAAAGAAGCAAGTTAGGTGCGGAAAGTGGCAAGAGAAGTGCAGAAAGAGGCAAGAGAGGAGCAGAATGAAGGAACAGAAATGCAGAAAGAGGCAAGAGAAGTGCAGAAAGAAGCAACAGAGGTGCAGGAAAAGGCAACAGAAGTACACAAAGAGAAGAGAGGTGCAGAAAGAGGCAAGAGAGGTGCAGTTAAAAGCAAGTGAAGTGCAGAAAGAAGCAACAGATGTGCAGAAAGAGGCAAGAGAACTGCAGAAAGAGCCAAACGAGGTGCAGAAATAGGGAAGAGGGGTGCAGAAAGAGGTAAGAGAGGTGCAGAAAGAGGCAGGAGAGGTGCAGAAAGAGGCAGGAGAGGGGTGCAGAAAGAAGCAAGAAAGGTGCAAAAAGAAGCAAGAGAAGTGCAGAATTAAGGAACAGAGGTGCAGAAAGAAGCAACAGAGGTGCATAAAGAAACAAGAGATGTGATGAAAGAGACAAGAGAGTTGCCCGAAGAAATAATAGAGGTGCAGAAAAAAGAAAGATGTGCAGAAAGAGGAAACTGAGGTGCAGAAGGAAGAAAGAGAACAACAGAAAGAGGCAAGAGAGTTGCAGAAAAAGGCAAGAGAGGTGCACAAAGAGGGAACAGGGGTACAGAAAGAGCCAAGAGAGGTGTAGAAAGAGGAAAGAGAGGTGCAGAAAGAGGCAAGAGAAGTGGGAAAAAAGCAAAAGAGGTGCAGAAAGAGGCAAAAGGGGTACAGAAACAGAAGTGCTGAAAGAAGCAACAGAGGTGCAGCAAGAGAAGTGCAGAAAAAGGAACCAAAATGCAGAAAGAGGCAGGAGCAGTACAGAAAGAGACAAGAGAGGTGCCCAAAGAGACAAGAGAGGTGCTGAAAGAGGTTAGACGAGTGCTGTTAGAAATGGGATCTCTGGTTGGCTAAGGCTTGTGCCAAACCCAGGGAGAGACCACCACTCTAGTCAGGGCAAGGGAGTTACATGCCAAAGATAACCCCTGCTCACCCCCTTGGTAGCTTTCCGCGAGCAGTCAGGCTTATCCCGGTGGCCATGTGTAAAGCATTTGCGCACGCACACAGCAACAACATCCCAGGCACACTACAAAAGGAACTCCACACAAGGTTATATAAAAAATAGCCTTTGTATTCTCAAAACACATTATAATAGTAAACACATAATATACAATGTGCCAACTGGCACTAGGCAATATTTACAAGGGATTATATACACATGACAGGGCCACATGGACCACTGTCAGAACCATCACAAAGTGAAGTTAGTAAAAGAGAAACGTATAACCAGTAACCACTGGTAATCACTGTACCTAGAATCAGCCTGTAACATAAACTACATCATGCATAGTATCACATCAGGCGCAAATTACATTCTGCGCCAACCTCACCAGCATAAACACTTATGCAATCCTCTCACAAGTCTAAACGCAATAGACCCTAACCTCCTAAGCAATAACTCACATTAGGGGCATAAATCACACAGTGTAACATAATCTCATTAGCATAAACCATGATATGCAAAACAACCTCATAATCATAAAAACACATTTAGAGCTATCAAACAGGGTGCGTAAAACATACTACACATAATACATTTCCTAGCACCACAATCACATTAGGGCCTGGCGCCCTATAAATCTAACAGTCCCCCCTGGTCACTGGCCATCTCAAAAGGGTGCTCAAATGCCCTATGTCCCAAAAGTCAGGGCGTGCCATCTATGCAGCGAAAGTCAAGGGTGCGCAATCTGCGCCAACCTAAACGTTGCAGCTGGCACTAAGTGCTGCGCAGCTGTGAAAGTATGGGGCAAAGGAGTGCATCTCACTCCTAACTTCACAAGACATGCCTCCAAAGAATTGTGCACCTAAACGGTGCAGCTGCCCACTACTTGCTGGGAAGCTGTAAATAAGGGTGAATGCCTGGCACCTCTGTGCCACTTCGGTCCCCCTCAGGGACTCTCTTAAATCACTGCGCAAAGAACATTGCAGCCGCCTGCGCTCTCGCAGGGCAGCTGGGATCAACCAAAAACGCAGGCACCACTGTACCTCTGGACTCAATGTGCCTCCACATGGGGAAAAGCCTGGGCCCCTCTGGACCTTCTATTAGCAATAATGTCAGCAACGTTGGAACGGCCCACTCTCCTGGCGGGACCGCTCAGACTCTGTGCTATATCACAGGGAAAAGCACAAGCCCCTCTGGGCCCTCTAGAAAATAATTATATCCATTGTTGGATCCTGCAGAAACAAAACAAGCCCCCACAAGTCACTGGCACTACTCGGGTATGGGGAGCCCCAATCACTGGGCTCCTCTGTGTGCCTCCATCTGGTCTCGCCGGCTCTCTCCTTGGGGACTGGGGCAGACACTGACACTTCCCCACGGTCTCCTCTTCACCCGGACCCCTTCCTGGGACCCAGGACTTTTCTGCACATCCGACTGGGCTCTCACCGGCATACAGGAGCCCCGCTCGACACCGCTACTCCTTCTCGTGTCTCTGGGTGGGCGGGACTTCCTTTAGTGAGGCGGAAGTCCCGCCCCGCTGCCTGACTTCCTTCTCGGCCGTGGCGGTGAGACGCGGGGTGGGCTCCCATTTAAAATAAAAGCAAACGAGGAAGGCAACATGCTAGGTGGGCACGCGCCATTGAAGGATAGCGGGAGAGCGGGGTGGGCACACACTCTCCATAAATATGGAACAAATCCCCTGCAGTCATGACGCGGGGTGGGCACCCGCCAGTACATCAGCAAAAGCGGGGGAATCCCTAAGTCGGGATTCTCTCGATGATGAGCGCAGCCCAGAGCTGCAAGGAGGAAATAAAGTGCTTGGCAGTAAGCACTTATCAGGCACTATGGGTAGAGGCACAAAGTCCCTATGAATACCCAAATAAAGCAAACGGGTTCCAGCCAAAAATATCCTCAACGGTGAAACAGGGCAAGGAAGGGCCCAGGGAGGCAAGCCCTCATGGCAGCCCCCCTGGTCCCCAGCAGCAGCATGCCCGGCGGGAACAGCACACACCAAGAACTGAACAACCTTATGGGGACACAGCCCTTATATTTATATCAGAAAAACCCTTTGTGTCTCAGCACAGGGCTGGGGGAAAAAACAGATTCAACTGTTTTGGGGGAGCTTTGGAGCACTTTGTTGTGCTCAACTCCTCTCGCCTTTGTATGGTGGGGGCTAGGTGCTCAGACGCACAACAGTGGGCGGAGCCGTCACTGTGGAGGGAAGGCACAGTCCTATTCAGGTCCCAAGTGCAACTCCTCCCTCCCATCTGCATGCAGATCTCTCTATTCACCACTGGGCAGACTCCCCCTGTCTCCTGGAGCCACTCACATCTCTCAGCTCCTGTCAATCACAAGCCAGACATGCAATTGACATCAGGCAGGCAGACAACACAATACACAGAAATGCCAACTTCTAAAAGTGGCATTTCTCCACCAGTCGCCATAAATCTGCGAACACCATTGCGCAGCATTTATTCTCACGAGTTCACACATACTAAACTCGCCCCTGCACTCCTCTCATATCAGGAACTACCAGGGACACACTTATCTCCAATGCATTCCTATGGGAGGACAGGCCAGTCTCACCACACATACACAGAGAGCGCACACTCTTTACACTGGACCACAGTGCTAAAGTGCGCAGAGGCCTAAAATCACCAACACCAGGTTACAGAAAAAGGCTAGGAGAACGCAAAAAGTTTCGGGGTGAACCTGCCAAAAGGGCCAAGTCCAACAAGTGCAGAAAGAGGCAACAGGGGTGCAGAAAGAAGCAAGAGAAGTGCATAAAGAAGCAATAATTGTGCAGAAAGAGGCAAGAGAGGATCAGAAAGAGGTAACAGGGGTGCAGAAAGAGTCAAGGGGGTAAAGAAAGAAGCAAGAGAAGTGCAGAAAGTAGCAAAAGAAGTGCAGAAAGAAGCACAAGAGGTGTTGAAAGGTGCAAGAGGGTTGCAGAAAGAAGCAAGAGAGGTGCAGAAAAAAAACAAGTGAAGTGCAGAATGAAGCAACAGATGTGCAGAAAGAGAACTGCAGAAGGAGGCCAGAGGTACAGAAAGAGGGAAAAAGGCTGCCCGAAAGAGGATAGAGAGGAAGAGGCAAGAGATATGCAGAAAGAAGCAACTGAGGTGTAGAAAGAGGCAAGAAGGCTGCACAAAGAGGCTAGAGAGGTGCAGAAAGCAGCAACAGAGGTGCAGAAAGAGGCAAGGGGGTGCAGAAAGAAGCAAGAAAAGTGAAGACAGAAGCAAGATAGGTGCAGAAAGAGGCAAGAGAAGTGCAGAATGAAGTAACAGAGGTTATGTTATGTTATGTTAGTAACTTTTATTCAGCGCACAGCTGCCCCAGCGAAGGGGCGTCCTGGCGCCTGATCAGGTACAGTAACATAACAGGTCAGAGCTGAAAAGGAAAAGAATCAAATAACCGAAGCGAACAGGTGGGTTTTAATGGCGCGCCTGAAAAGAGTTAGGCTATTTAGGGCACGGATGTGTACAGGAAGGGAATTCCACAAATCCGCCGCCAGAACACGGAAAGATCGTCCCCCCATCCTACTCAGTCTGAACCTAGGCTTAATCGCCAGATGGTGAGATTCAGACCTGAGGGACCGCGTGGGAACATACGGAGAGATAAGGCTCGCAAGGGCAGGAGGGGAGGAAAGCTTCAGGATTTTAAATGTCAGACAGAGAGCCTTAAATTTGACTCTCTGTCTGACCGGAAGCCAATGGAGGGAGATCAGAACAGCGGAGACAGAACATCGTCTCGGAAGGCCCACAATGGCCCGTGCCGCAGCATTCTGCACCCTCTGAAGCCTGGTAGCCTCAGCCTGATTAACTCCCAGTAGCAGAGCACTCCCGTAGTCCAGCCGAGAAAGGATAGAGGCCTGAACCAGCAGTTGCCGCGTGGGAGGGTCGAAGAACTTGAGGATAGGTCTCAATCCTCGCAGAATACCAAAGCAGGTAGCTGCTGTCTTCTTTGTATGACTGGTGAAAGAGAGGTTAGAGTCCAGCCAGACCCCCAGATTTTTAACTTCGGACGCTGGAATGGGGGACACTCCCAGTTCGGGAGGCCACCACTGGTCTCCCCAAAGTTCCGCCTGCTTCCCTAAAATCAGGACCTCGGTTTTCTTAGTATTAAGCTGTAGGCAGTTGCTACACATCCAATTGGCCACAGCTATAAGTCCTACACGGAATCTGGGAGCATTCACCTCAGGGTCCCCACTAAGTGTCAACGCCAGCTGCATGTCGTCGGCATACAATGTCATGGTGAGGCCACATTGCCTGACGACAGCAGCCAGCGGTTTCACATACAGGTTGAAAAGTGTGGGGCTTAAAGCAGAGCCCTGAGGGACTCCCAGACCCAGAGAGTGGAAAGAGGACTGGCCAGGTGGAATGGCTACTTTGAAAAACCGGTCCGAGAGGAAAGAGTGGAACCACTGAAGAGCCTTCCCCACAATACCTACTTCCTCCAGGCGCCGCAACAAAATGTCATGAGACACCGTGTCAAACACGGCGCTCAGGTCTAGCAATAGGAGCGCCGCAGTCTGCCCCGCATCCAGCACTGACCGCAAATGCTCGGACATAAAGAGCAGCGCAGTTTCAGTGCTGTGTTGTGAGCGAAACCCATTTTGACTCTCGTCAAGAATATTATTACGAGAGAGATGGGCAGACAGAATGGAATTTACGTGTGCCTCAGTGACCTTGGCGGTCCAAGGCAGGAGGGAGATGGGCCGATAGTTCTCCGGAAGCAGGGGGTCTAGATTGGATTTCTTCAGAATAGGGCTGACCACCGCTTGCTTCCAGGAGGAAGGAACCACGCCCTCACTGAGGGAGAGGTTGATCAGATCCAAAATGGGCTCACGACAGAGGGGCGGGAGAAGAGTAAAAAACTCCGGCTTCAGCGGGTCTAAGGGAGAACCAGATTTAATTTTGAGGCTCAGAGTGTCAAATACCTCTTTAGACATGGCTGGTAAGGAGGACAGAGTTTCAGAAACCGAGACCTTCACAGCACTAGGAGCATCTCCGGGAGCAGATGGTATAAATCCTCGGTAGATTGCCTGCACCTTCTCCACGAAAAAAGATGCCAAACTTTCGCAGTGCGAGTCCGTGCATATTTCTAGCGAGGTGGCCCGCTTCCCCGTCAGGTCTTTGAGTACCTTAAAGATTAATTTGGAGGGGTTGGGGCTGTTGGAAAACTCAGCTGCGTAATAGGCGGCTTGGGTTTGACAGATAGCTCTGTGATAGATCTTCAGCTGGGCAAAGTACAGCGATTTTAACGTGGAGTCAAAGGATTTCCTCCAGGCCCTCTCAGCTCGCCGGCAGGTTCTCTTAAGCTCGGCAAGAGTCTCATTATACCAAGGTCTGCGGGTTTTGGCGTGACATTTAGACCAGCGCAGGGGTATAAGAGAGTCGAGGGCAGTAAGGACCCAGTTACAAAACTGTTCATATCCCTGTGCCACATTCTGCAATTTGCCTAGGGGCTGTGCCTCCAGTATCCTAACAAACTCCTCCAGCTTGAGTTTGCGCCAATTGCGCTTTAGGATCAGTTTGTCCACGGGTTTAAGTTGTGGGTTATCTAAGGGACATGACACTTTAACCAACATATGATCCGACCAACCCACCACCATCGGGTCAGATGTTCTAGCCCGGACTAAGGTGGTGAAGAAGGGGTCAAGTATATGTCCTCCTATGTGGGTGGGGGAGGTGACTAGTTGGTTAAGTTGCATCGCTTCAAGGTCCGCTAGCAGAGAGCTGATGGGTGGAGATGACGTCTGATCGAAATGTATGTTAAGGTCACCTACTATGTTAAAGTTGGCACATCTAGGAGCCAACGAGCTCACCACATCAGCGAGAGCGGCCTTGAAGGCAGTGTCGTTCCCAGGTGGACGATAGATGAGTACGCCACTCAAGGTAAATTGATGACTAACCGTTACCTTAAAAGAGGCGCTTTCACACATCGGAAGATCCAGAGCTTTCCACTCTGCCGGGAAGCAGGATTTAGTAGCCATGGCTATTCCACCTCCCCTAGACGAGCGGTTAAAGGTAAACACCGTATAGGTAGAAGGGAAGGCCAGGTTTATTATGGCAGTGTCGGCGTCCTGCAGCCACGTTTCAGTAAGAAAGATAATATCCGGAAGGTCCGTATCTATCATGTCCCGGAGTGACTGATAGTGCTTTACCAAAGATCTAACATTCAAGCTCCATATGTTAAGTACTCGCTCAGTACCATCTATATAAGAGTCACCTCAACAGGGCACACCCCAATAGGGGGGCCCAGAGTGAAACAGCCACACGTACATTCATAAGGTCCCGAAAGTGGAGGGACAGAAGCATGGTTGCACACCCGTAGACTGTCTCTTATAGAACAGAGGTCAGCGCGATCATACCTGAATGTCGCTGTGTTGCACATGATGATATAAATGCAAGAGGCCAGAGTCCATAGCCCGCACCCGCTACCTCGACGCGGACGAGCGCAGACGGGCAGGACTCTGGCACGACTCCGGCAAGCGACGGTGTCCCACTGCGCGTTCCCGCTGCGCGGGGGAGGGCGACTTTAAATAGGCGCCTCCCTGAACAACTCGAGCGTCGGGACGCTCCAAAATGGCGCCCGCGCTACAACACACTCACCCCAAACTAAGATGGCACCCAGGTACAGAAAGAGGCAAGAAGGCTGCAAAAAGAGGCTAGAGATGTGCAGAAATAAGCAACAGAGGTGCAGAAAGAGGCAAGAGGGGTGCAGAAAGAGGCAATAGAAGTGCAGAAAGAAGCAACAGAGGTGCTGAAATAGGCAAGAGAGATGCAGAAAGAGGGAACAGGGGTGCAGAAAGAGCCAAGAGAGGTACAGATAGATGGAACAGAGGTGCAGAAAGAGGCAAGGGGGTGCAGAAAGAAGCAAGTGAGGTACGGAAAGAGGCAACAGAGGTTCAGAAAGAGGCGAGAGGTGCAGAAACAGGCAAGGGAAGTGCAAAAAGAGGCAAGAGAAGTGTCTGATAGAGGCAACAGAGGTGCAGAAAGAAGCAAGAGAAGTGATAAAAGAGACGAGAGTTGTTGAAAGAAACAAGAGAGGTGCAGACAAAAGCAAGAGAAGTGCAGACAGAGGCAAGTGAGATGTAGAAAGAGGCAACAGAGGTGCAGGAAGAGGCAACAGAGGTGCAGAAAGAGGCAAGGGAAGTGCAGAGAGAAACAACAGAGATGCAGAAAGAGGAAAGAAAGGATTAGAAGAAAGAAACAAGAAAGGTGCAGAAAGAAGGGAGGTGCAGAAAGCGGAAGAGATGAGCAGAAAAAGGCAATGGAAGTGCAGAAAAAGGAAGAAAGGTGCACAAACAAGCTAGAGAAATGCAGAAAGAGGCAAGAGAGGCACAGAAAGAAGCAAGAGTGGTTTGCACACCATTAGTACCAATTTTTTTTTTTTTTTTGAAGACCTTTATTTGCATTATTGGGTTAAACATGTATGGGCCTACAACCAATCCGGCCGGCCACAAGTCAAAAACGATCAAGAATCAAAATAAGCGACACAAGGCCAGTTGGCAGGCAAGCAAACATAATTGGACAGTGCTAGAGACGGGATAAGCGGCAATAACGGCCCAACATCAGAATTAGTGAGGTCTATTTTATAATAAGGGGACAAGGCTCATGACTGACTAACAAATACGGAAAAACCCCAAAACCGGATTACACCCATGCCAAAACGAGAGGAGGGGGAAAGGGGTGGGGGGGAAGAGGTTGTAAGGGCACGATATGACCGTAGCACACAACAATCACAAAATATAGTGGAGAAGCATACAAGTGCTACCAAGATCTCATGACCCCCACCCAATAACACGCTAACGGAGGCAAGGGGAGCGGGAAACTGTACGAATCGAGCCCACTTCTTTCAATACGAGCCTGGGAAAAAGGGGGAGGGGGGGGGAGACAGGGGGGGGAAGAAGGAAAGGGGGGGGAAAAAATAGGAAGGAAACAAGGGGGAGGTTACCAAAAAGGGACAGAAAGGGGGGGAAAGGAAGGGAAAAGAACAAATGAAAGAAAAATAAAAGGAAAAACACAATCGTGCGAGATGGGCGCCACCCCGGGCCAGGCGACCCACGGCTAATAGTACAGAAGAAATTGGAAGCTGGCGAAAAGAAGGGTATGGCAGTTACGACGAAGCATCGAAACCGAAAAAGGTGGCATAGCAACAGACCCCAACCCACCCATGCCTGAGAAGCGAGGACAGAAGCGGCACCGCTATAAAGGGATAGAAAAGGGCCATAGAACCAAAAGAAAACATCTGAAAGACCCCACCCACCCGTCCCGCCCCGCACCCCTGCAGAAGGCTACGGCCTACCCTCCAAACAGCGTGCCTGTCGCCCTAATCCGAAACCCGAAATATAGTGAAAGAAAGGTAGAGGAAAAAGACAAAAAGAGGAGAAAAGGCAATACAAAACAAAAAGAAAATATGAGGGAGGAGCCAGAGGATATGAGCAAACACATTTGGCCACGACCCACCCCCGACCAATAAATGAAGAAATATCAAATCAGTTCTACACCTTCACATACATCAAAACCACAGGGAGGGGGAGGGGGGAGAGATTGTAACGTTTCACCGTGTCGGGAGTACAAACATCAATACAACGAGCAGGTAGACCAGCAGACTATCATGTCGTGGAACTCACCCCCAACCCTTCCTGACCACAAAACCAACCCAATAAAGGATAATGTGGAGCGTACCACCCAGCACAAAAGAATCGTAACGTAGTCCAGAGTCACGGCAGTGATATAAATCAGGTAGAGCCTTCGTACGGAGGGAATACAAATAGTCAATTAAACAAGTCAATTGTAGCAGTAACGACAGGGCAAGCAACAGCAAGCCGGAGTCCAGGTGCGTAATCCGACAATACAAAGGTACCCCTCCAGAACAAAAGTTCGAATCCAACGTAGCGGGAGCAAACAGCGGCTCACCATGAGTTCCAGGTACTCGGGAAGGAGCAGATCTCCGAGTCGTGTGAAAGTCCTCGAAGTCCAGGCGGCGAGGAAGCAGTGGATCAAGAGTCACCGGCCCATCAAGCGGCCGAAGAACAACAACAGCAACTCCTGGCGCAGCCGAAGGGGGCGAAGCAATGGCGGCATCAGGAAGACAGGGGTGCATGAAAGAGCGGCGGCCCAAAATGGCGGCGAGCCGCATGGGGTCGGTAGAGGCACCAGGGGCCAAGACAGCGTGCAATGACAGCAAGGCGTCCAGGACATCTCCGGGCGTGGGCGCCCGAGCATACACCCAGGCCTCCGCACAATCCGGCCGGCAAGGAGCGTCGGTGCAGAGCGGAGCACTCCCCACGTTGTCGGCAGCCATCTTGTGAGTTTCGCCGCCCCACACTCCACCGTGGGCCCCCAAACAGTTCCCAAATGTAGGACTTTACAGACCTCCGGAGGTTCCCAACAACGGCCTCATCGGCACAGGATGGGCGAGCGCCCGATGGGGGGGGGGGCCCCCTCCAAACAGTGGCAGGCCCCACAGGCGAGAGCCAGGCGCGGGGTCCGGGACCGCCGGACAGGACAAAGGCGAAGGGACCCCTTCACACGGTCAACCCCCAACACATCTCGTCCCCCTCCAGCTGCACGGCTCAGTCATCGGGCCGGTCCAGGATCTCCGGGGCACACGCACAACGGTTCCCACCAGTGGCTCACTTTCGCGGCCGGGGCCGGCAATCTCTTCTCCGCCGGTCGGGTCCCGCAGGAATCTCTTCTCCGCCGGTCGGGTCCCGCAGGCGAGGTCCCGGTCTCAAGTGCCCGGAGGCCTCAATCCCACCGAGGGCACAGCTGCGGATCCACAGCACACAGGGACCTCCGGACCAGACGGTGAGTAAGAGTGGGTCTTTAAAGTTCGAATTCTGTATGGAAGTAGCGTCGCAGTGCAGGATATATGGCAGGATAGTCGAAGTTGGCCGGAGGGCCGACGGAGCCGAGCTAAAAGGCCCATTAGTACCAATTTAACATCCACATTTAGCAATAAGTAACAGGTGACCATTCCAGCTTTGCTAAGGGCCTTCCACCACGCTGTAACACTTGTCACTGCTTTATTGGCAACGTTTGAGCTAGAAACAAGGTTTTTTTGTTCAAATCTGCAGATTATGGGGCAAATGCAGAAAATGTATAATTATGCAAAAATCGGTGCAACCGAACAATCGCAAAATTCCCGTGGCCCTGTTCATACCTCTGACTAGGTCCTCAAGTGCTCCTCAGTGGTTCCATCTGTTTTTTGTCTCATTGAGTTTAGTTTAGCTTCTATGGAAACAAGGAAGACTAAACCTGAGGTTACCACTCCACAACACAGACTACCATACCACATATTTACTCTCCATATCACATAATCCCAATCTACATAATTCCTATACACTAAATGCCACATACTTTCTACCCACATAATTTTCACAGCACAACATACCACATAATTCCAGTACACACACCGTATATCCACTCCACTCCCAAAAACATTAGTAAAAAACGTTTACATTTACAACGCCAATAGCTCTAAATCGCTCAAATGCAAGACCTATTACAATGCAAATGCTTCTTTAACTAGTAGTCGCATTTGCAGAGTGGTAGGAGAAAGGGGGCTGGGCCTCCGACCAGCGCTCAGGAATTTTGCTGCGTAGGACTTACAGGAGGTACCAGGAGGGCTTCTTGGCCCCCAAAGTCCCTCAGGAGTAAAGTGAACTTCATCCCCCGACCAGTAGTGTGCCATGAGGTGTGTTTGCAGAGTGGTCGAGAAAGGGGGTGTGTGGCCTTCGAAGAACTCTTAGCAATCCCACTGTGTGAGACTTACTGGAGGTAACAGGAGGGGTAGGTATATATCTCTCAATCACGAATAGGAGTCATCAGAAAACCTTATTACGTATGTACGTATATATCAATTCATATTTTTACACCTTTTTCATTTCAATCTCCTTATTGAGGTGTGATAGTGGAAGGGAGTTTGGTGGTGGAAAATCATT
This sequence comes from Lissotriton helveticus, assembly GCF_964261635.1. Lineage (NCBI taxonomy): Eukaryota > Metazoa > Chordata > Amphibia > Caudata > Salamandridae > Lissotriton > Lissotriton helveticus. The sequence continues at coordinate 591,564,919 of NC_136067.1, read as the reverse complement.
CTGGGAGCTGGCAAGCTCCTTAATGAGGGAACCCGGGGTTCACCTATGGGCATACTCATGAATATGCATCAGAAAGACAGGGATTCCCTAGCCTTACCTTGGTCCTGCCCATGATCATCAGGTGCACAGTGCTTTGTGAGGCACTAAAGGCAGCTATCATTGCCCCCAGCTTCTCCCTAGCCACTCCCATTAAACCAATACAGTTTTTTTACAGAGGTGAGCAGGAAGTGATCAGCAGGAGTAGTCCAGCTCTTACCACTCTCTCACACCAACAACAGAAAAGAAGCTCAAGAAGGTGGAGATTAGAAAAAGAACTGAAGTTGTTCCTAGGTCCTGCCCTCTTAATTCGCAACTACTGTTTCACATCTTTCTTTTAGAGAGCCGCTCCTTCCTCTCGCACTGCTTCTTTTCCTATGAGAAGCATTGTGAGAAGACAAAATTGAATCTGTACCCCAGCCAGTGGTCGAAGGGGGCACGATTGGCAGGGCACGGCGTGCTACAACTTTTTAAATTTCATAGATTCCATTCCCCTACTTATCTATTTTAAAAAATGCGTCCCAGGATGGCAGAAATAGCCGAGGTCTATGGATAAGGCTAGGTTGTTCGTGGTCGTTCGGGGACGGGCGGTGCGGGCAGAAAAGGAAACGGACTCTGTCTTTTCCTTCTCGCCCAGAGAAGGCAAGGGCAGTGTCCACTTCTCCTGCTCTGCCTCTGGCAGCTGCCCCTCCCTCTCTCTTCCTCTTCCTCTTATTCCTTCTCTTTCTGTCTCTGTCTTGCTCCTCGCCTGCTGAAAACTGTGACTTCAAGAACCAGCTCTTACACACTTTTTTCTTGCCTTTCCTATTGGTTCCCCTTTTCAAATGTATCCACAAAAGAAAGAATTACTTTTGCTGGAAATGTCATATTTTTCTGACATTTTTGTATTCCAAAGTGCAGCCTCGGGATGGAATAAAGCAAGCCAGAGTGGTTGCAAAGTGGCCAGATTGGTTTTATTCACACAAACCCATCCGTGCCACCTTACAGAGTATGCCAGTGAAGCGCTACTTTCATCTTTCTTTGAAAAGCTTTGTTTTACCCGGGTGGGAACGTGCACCATTCCTGGAAGTACTGCAATACCTGGTTGATTTGTGGAGTATACAACATTTAATGTGATCCTTATCAGCCATTTTCCTTATTTTAGTTAATAAAATGTGTTCAGGCATGTGGTCTTTTTAAATCATACTGCTTACGTTTTGCACAGATATAAGCAGTGGACATTGAAACGGCCCCTTTTGGGACTGTTGTCATGTCCTTAACTTTTAAGGCGAAAATACTCATTATTTTCTGAATAATGAGTGTAAAAGAATTAAGTTGACCAGGTTGTTCTTGCTTACATTTCACATGATTCACTTAATTTTGCATTCCCTATGATTGTAAGCTTTTTCCAGGATGTTGTTACTTTTTTTTAGGCACCATATTATTCTTGTCCAGTACATAATTTCAATTGTGTCGCATCCAGGTGTTTGTAGCAGGCCACAAATGGGTTGTAGCTGAGGGCAGTGTGAGTTTCTTTCAGAGGGGCAGTAGGTTTTTCAGTGGAGGACAGGATGTGGCACGATGGGCAAAGCTGCGGAATTCAAAACTGGGGAATCAGGTTCAGCCTTCATGACCAGTCCCCCAGACCACTCTCCTGAGGGAGCACATTCCCATGCTAGACCTTAATAGGCCCGCTAGTGTTTGGAAGCCCTGGTGTCTTAGCAACAGCAGGCGGACCCTAGCGGTTACAAGTGGGGGTTAACCTTGAAGGGCTGCCCACCACAATCAATACAAAAGTTCAAATCCAGTCTTGAGGCAGGCCTACTAAGCAGCACACCCTAGAGCAACAATGACTCTGTCACTGAGGTCACAGGACTCTTGAGGCCAGTACGCCTCATCCATTGGTACCTTCATTGGCCTTGTTTCAGCAGTAACGGTGCAACTCACCAGGGATCAGCAATGCAGGATGTGCACGCACACAAAACTAAGTTCGCAAACTTCACGGTCTCTCTGCTTCATGTACAAGCACTTTTAACAAGTGCTGCCTGCTTTGGATCACTGGAATTATGCAGCAATGGAGGACAACATTATGTTGCAGTGTTGATTAAATTATGCAGCAAGAAAAAGACTGTATCGTAATGGTAAACAGTCATAATATCGATTCCAAAATATAGAATGGACATAATATCTAAGTAAAAATATAGAATGGACAAAATATCGAATGGACACAATATAGTGGTTAAAAATATCAAATTTAAGGTAAGTAATATCGATTTTCAAAATATAGAAGTCAAAATATCGAAGTATACAATATAGGCATTAAATATATCGATTTTTTAATAATATAATTTTTTAAGTGTTTTGTATGTTAGTATATGTGTGAAAAGTGTATATTAATTTTTGTAATGTATGTTTAATGTATTTTAAGTAATGAATTTTATGTTATTTAATTTTTGCGTAATTTAATTCTGTAGCGGGTTGTGCGTTTATAGGGGAATAGGGTGGGAAGTAATTTAATTGTAATTAATTAAATATTTTTATTTCTTTATTGGTATTCATTTTGAATGTATTGTTATTTTTTAATTGGTAATTAATGTTTATTAATTGCCAATTAATTTGTATTAATTGATTAATTGTTAATTATGTTAATTTTCTAAATGTATTTTCTGTAGCGGGTTGTGGGTTTATATGGGAATAGGGTGGGAAGTAATTTAATTGTAATTAAGTAAATAATTTTTTTCATTTATTGGTATCGATTTTAAATTTATTGTTAATTAATTTTTAATTGGTAATTAATTTCTATTAATTGGCAATACATTTTTATTAATTGGTAATTATTTTGTATTAATTAAATATTTGATAATTATGATAATTGTATTAATGTATTTTCTGTAGTGGGATGTGGGTTTATAGGGTGGGAAGTAATGAAATTGTAATTAATTACATATTAAAAATACTTTTTGTGTATTGATAATTAATTTACTGTTAATTTTTAATTGGTATTAATTTTTATTATTAATTAGTTTTTGTTATTGAAAATTAATTCGTTGTTAAATAATTATGAATAGGTTATTGATTTTTTATAACTAATATGTAGTTGTATTTCTAATTAATTATTACATAATATTAAATTGGTTATTAATTTCAATTAATGTTTTATTGGTATTGATATTTAATTTATTTGTAATAATATATTAAATCATTACTTTCCCTACTGTTAAACTCACTGGAGTGGGAATAGTAATTTTCACCCTCCCGCTATCCAATGCTTTCCCTACTGTTGCACTCTCTGGAGTGGGAATAGTATTTTTTACCCCTACGCTATCCAACGCTTTCCTTACTGTTGCACTCTCTGGAGTGGGAATAGTAATTTTTACCCCTACGCTATCCAAAGCTTTCCCTACTGTTGCTCTATCTGGAGTGGGAATAGTAATTTTCACACTCCCGCTATCCAACGCTTTCCCTACTGTGGCACTCTCTGGAGTGGGAATAGTATTTTTTACCCCTAAGCTATCCAACGCTTTCCCTACTGTTGCACTCTCTGGAGTGGGAATAGTAATTTTTACCCCTACGCTATCCAATGCTTTCCCTATTGTTGTACTCTCTGGAGTGGAAATAGTAATTTTTACCCTTCCAATATCCAACGCTTTCCCTACTGTTGCACTCTCTGGAGTGGGAATAGTAATTTTTAACCCTACGCTATCCAACGCTTTCCCTACTGTTGCACTCTCTCGAGTGGGAATAGTAATTTTTACCCTTATGCTATCCAACGCTTTCCCTACTGTTGCACTCACTGGAGTGGGAATAGTATTTTTTACCCCTACGCTATCCAATGCTTTTCCTACTGTTGCACTCACTGGAGTGGGAATAGTATTTTTTACCCCTACGCTATCCAACGCTTTCCCTACTGTTGCACTCACTGGAGTGGTAATATTAAATGTTACCCTCCTGCTATCCTACGGTAAAATATTGTATATTTTTTATATCTTAATTTTAAGGTTATTTGAGTATTTTTAAGTATGTTTTAGTTAATTATATTTATTATTTCATTAATTTTAAATTACTTTTAAGACATTTAAAAAAATTCGATATTTTGACTGACTATATTTTTTACAGACTATATTTTGGATTCAATATTTTTGTACTTACCTGTTCGTAGATAGGAATTCGATATTTTGCCATTCTATATTTTGGTGACTATATTTTTGTAAGTCTATATTTTGTCATTCTATATTATGTCAGTGATCCCATCGTAATATGGTGCATTTTTGGATACTTTATTATTTTTTGCATTTTTACACATACTAACAGTTGCTGCAAAGATTTTGCCTCATTAGTACCAGTGTAACATACAAATGCAGCAGTTAGAAGGTGGCCAGTCAACCTTTGCAAAGGGCCCTTCACTTAGCAGCAACACAAGTCACATTTTTAAGTAACGTTTGATCCGTTTGAGCAGTAAAAATATTTTAGTTCAAATCAGATTATGCAGCAGATCATGTACTATGTGGCAAATATGGCAGAGCCATAATTACGTGGAAAACATTTGCAAACTAGGATATTTTATCATTCATGTTTGAACTGCTCCTGTGGTAAAAGGGAGGAGAAGTGCAGATAACAGAAACTGCATGCCTCTGAGACAAATGACTTGTCATTCCCCTTTTAAGTGTATTTGGGACATTCTGCGATTGGAAACTAATCCCACTTTGTTCATGTATTTTAATGTCAATAACTCATATTAAACCTTAAATAAACATAAAATTAAATAAACCAATAAGCTTTAACTGGTCAGTGAAATGCCAAACATATTAAAGATTGGGATGTTTTGTCCTTTCTGGCAATACATCTAACTCCACCCACAGACCCAATCCTCGGGGGTTATTCCTGCCCTCTGATACTCTGCCCACAGTTCCCCAACTGATTTTTTTCCCCACTTTGGATTTTTTTTCTCAGCCTAATTAAAAATCTAAAAGGAGTTTGGCTCCATCCTGGGGCATGAACAACAGGTCTATGGTTCAGCACGGAGCCAAATGCATTTAGTTTTTTTCAACCATTAAAAAAATTCCAAAACGCATCACACTCTTTCCTATGGCACAGACACAAGATTCCTTCCTCTCACAATAATTCTCTGTCCGTGAGAAGCATTGTTAGAGGAAGGCACTGTCTGTACCCCAGAAACGAGCCAGATACTTTTCTTTTGTATTAGGTTAAGAAAAATTCCAAGCAGTGTCTGGCTCCTTTTTAGGGCACAGATGCACGGTGCTATGCCCTAGGACGGAGGTTGGTGCAGTTTGGATTGTTTTCTTTGGCAAAGAAAATATCCAAACAGCGTTCAAATCGAAGCAGCATCTAGCTCCTTGCTGGACACAGGCATGCTGTTCTGAGCTTGAAAATGGAGATAATAAAAGGCTAGATTATGTTTTAAATGCATGAAAAATCCAACTCCTAGCTTTTTCTGGGGCACAGGCACATAGGGCCAGATTCATCAAGCTCAAATCCGCTCGCAAAGGGCCAGATTCTGAGAATCTGGCCCTTTGCGAGCGGTACTTTTGCATTTGGGATGCATCATCCCAAATGCAAAAATCGCTAATTAAGAATTCGCTACATTGCGATTCTTTGCATTTAAGGAATTTCAAATTGAGATTCCTTAAATGCAATGCATGAAAGTGAAAAAAACGAGCGAATTCGCTATTAGGGCACGCAAATTACCATGAAGTACATCTTCGTGGTAATTTGCAAAAACTTTGAAAAATGCACTAAAGTGCATTTTTCAAAGTTTCATGTTGCGCACACACATGCCCTAAGGGCATGTGTGTGCGCAACATATGTGCACACATCAATTTCAGGGGTGCAACAGGGTGTCCAAAGGACACCCCTGCACCCTTGAAATCGCAATCTCAATTTGCGAATCGCTAATTGCGATTAGCAAATTGAGATTGTCTTCCCATTCATTCCTATGGGCCTCTAGGCCCATAGGAATGAACGGGGTGATATTCCTTAATTGTGAGTCGCAATTTGCGAATCGCAATTAAGGAGTTATTAGAAATCGCTATTTTTTTAGTGATTTCTTGATGCATAGCATTTTGCTATTCCTTAATAGCTATTCGGTATTTTTCGCTATTAAGGAATAGCAAAATGTGTTCTTGATGAATCTGGGGGATAGTTTTGTGCCATACCAAGAAGCCATATGCAGTTTGGAAAGTTTTTAGGCTAAGTAAAAAACCAAACATATTTTGTATAGGTGCACAAAAAGACCAATGAGGTACATGTGTTTAAACAACCTAACAAGAATTGCTCTGGCACAGAAGTGCACAAATACCTCACCAACTAAAGGGTTAAGGAAAAGATATGCTATTTTGTATGCTCCGACTATATTTGGATTTTGTTAAAGAAACTTTATTTCCTTTTGTTTATACTATGGACATTTAGCAATGAACAAATGGGCAAAAGTACCCACGGACCAAGTTTGTGCTTAAAGTTCCAATTCTAAACTACACGGTGGAGCTACAAAATAATAAATGAGTTTGTTTTATAAAGGGCAAATAGCTGCCCCAAGGACATCCCGGCAGTAGACTCAATCATGGACATCCTGAACGAGACACAAGATTAAGAAGTGGAGAATGCCATTGTCTCTAGTTACTTTTTTATTACTCATTCTCTGAAACGAAGAGAACAAGCATTTGCAATGCATTCAGTCTCGCCTTCGGGACCTTCTATGTATTAAGCTATGCAGCACATTAGCCTGGGTGCTGAAACATGGAGGGATATGGAGGGAAAGTAAGCACCAAACTGCGTGACACGTCAGGTATGGGAACACAAGGAGAGAAATATTGACTTTCAGCGGGAAATGGTATAGTCCAAAGCTCTGTTTTTAATATAAGATCAGCGCATTTGGTGGTCATATAACTGAAAATACAAGATTTGATAAAAATATTAGTGTCTACGGATGCTCGTGAAAGACAATTTCCATGGACTGGAATATAGAGAATGCTAAAGCAATTCTGGTATTTTACTGACCTCTACTGATCTTTTTTTTATCAAGACAGTCAAATAGAGGCAATTGAACAAGCAGAAAGCATATCTGGTATTTTACTGACCTCTACTGGTCGTTTTCTATCAAGACAGTTAAACAGAGGCAGTTGAACAGAAAAAAAGTCCCTAAGCGGAAGCAGACAAGTCCTAGGGCTGATCCTTGGAGCCCACAAATTGCTTACACATATAAGTATATCCTAAAGTATATATATATATAAGTTGTCTCGAATGCTCCATCTAAAAAGGGGGCTCATTCCATGTCTTTGCTGCCAAAAAGAAAAAACAAAATCGTACATCCTTTCTTGCCAGCTAGATGTTTAGGATTTTAAAGATCATAGCATTTCCAGACCTCAAATATCTGGCAGGGATGTACTGCTGAAATTCTTCCCAAAAATATTTAGGGCCTGTGTTTGGATATTCTCTATATGCCAGTACAAGTTTCTTAAATTGAAAATGCTTGCACACTAGCAACCAATGAAGATGTTTGCGATGCTGAGAAACTAAAGAGGGGCAAGATATTCTAAAGAATATAATTGTGCTTCTGCATTTTGCACCACCTATAGTCAGTCAGAAAATTGGGGAGGCCCAGATAGAGATTATTAGCATAGTCAAGTCTGGAGGTCTGAAGCATAGATTAAAAATGTTAAAGCCTCATGTGGGAGTAAATAGAAAACCTTCTGTCTGTAGTGTACGGAGCAATAAAAAAAGTGCCGATAACATTAAGAATTTGGGTCCAAAAGGGTAGGTCTTTGTCGAATTTTGCTCTCAAGTTTCTGACTACCAATGGGTTACATTTTAAGTAACTCTGCTGCATCCAAACAATAACTTTAGACAAACAGATTCTGAGGGACGCTTCTAGAGTGTCATCAGCATAAGAGACTACTTTAATCCTGAAAGTCTATTAATGTTGCCAAGGGGGGCATGTAAAATTTAGAGTAGGCCTGAAGGAGGAACCCTAAGGGACACAATATCTGAGCATCCTGCTTCCAGAGCTAAGATTGGAAATTGTTACAGTTTGTCTCGCAGAAATTAAAGAATAGAACCATCTTGGTGCCTGGCCACAGATTCCCATCTCGGACAGACGTTATCGGAGTAGAGTAGAATGCTGTATTGAACGCAGCCATCCAATCTAAAAGAATTAAGGTGGCATTCTTGCCTCTATCTAGAGAGATTTTAATATAGTCAGGGACTTCCAGTAGCGCTGTTTTGGTACTGTGTTGTGGCCTAAAACCTTAATGGGACGGATGTAAGAGGCCTGAATACTCAAAGAGTCTAATAACAAATAGAGAGTTAACAAGTTTCTCTATGGAACCAATGAGGTGGTGCTGAAATTAGAAAAATAACAGGGTTCGCAGATGTTGCTTGCTTTAAGGTTGTTGAATCGGATAGTGTCCAATGAGATGTTAAACCAAGTGCTGGCAACTGGGTTGATTACTTCCATTGCCCTGGCCAACACCCCTGTGGCATAGATTATAAGGAGAGCTTCATTTACATCCAATAAAGGCTTGTTTCAGATTGTTGCATGGGGATGTATTTACATTTTGAAAATATACTGTTCACCTTTGAAAATTAAACAGATAGTTCCCATATCGTCCCGTCATGATTCCTGGCTTCAAATGTTGCTTGTATTGTTTCCCCCAAATAAAGTCAGAGAGATGGTCACTGAGTTTTGATGAAGGCTTAACATCAGTGTTACATGCTTTCCTCTGGAAAAACAATTTTGTAATATGAATGATTTCTCAATATTCATTCTTAGCTATCTCGATTTTCAAGAAACAATTAGTTTGGGCGATCTTAATTGACTTTCGGTAAGATATGTGCAGAGCTGGATTTTGGTTTTTTTCGAATGAATAATATTTCTGCATTTTCTTTCCAAGTTTTTGTAAATCTTTTTTTATCTTTTTAATTTGCTAATGTAGGGGTGGATTGGGGAGTTGCTTTGTCTGTGGGAGACATAGATTTTAGGAAGAGGTGTGGTGCAGCGGCCAGATAGGCTGACTCCAGCCAGGCCTCGGGGCTCAAGCTTCGATCACCGGCAGCAGCTCAGCTAGGCATCATGTGACTCTGGGAAATAGCTCACTTAATCTCCCCGATGACCCCCAGCACACCCTTAGGAGTGATGTCATGCTTTATAAATCTGGAATTACTCTTTTGGGTGGGGGACTGTCCATTGTTGAAGCTAACCGGTTGTTTACTTGGTCTGTATCTATTTCCATATAACCAGTTAGCATTGGCAATAAAATAAATTTGTTAACCTCATAGCTGCCAGGGCTTCAGATTGCTTATGTGTGACATTTTCATCATTTCAGAGTAATTATGAGTGACATTCAATGGATATGACCCACACTTTCTCGTGAGCAAAATAAAGTAATGAAGACAAGGGAACCATATATAAATATCAGAAATTACACCCATTTGAGCAACAAGAAATTCTACGAAGATCTTAAAACTTCTGCAAAGCACCAGAAATGGAAGGTCACGTACTCGCATGGCTGCCAAGTTTTCGAGCTACTTATCTGTGACATTTTCAAAGTTTTAGGGTCTGCAAAAGTAACATTGCTTTGCCAAATGATTGAAACTTTCAGTGACACTTAAATGTGAGTAAAACCAAGCAATGAAGTTCATCTAAAAATAAAGATCTGAAATGTTCCTCATTTTAGCAATGAGAAGCTCTGGAAAAGGCCTTGCAACTGCTGCAACCAAGTATAAAGTCTTCCCTGATCTAGCATGTGTGTGTGTTGGGCAATAGAGCTTCACTAATGGCCAGGTTTGGCACATATAGGGAAGAACGGGCCATCACCAGCCTCTGAAACTGAGATTTGTCCCAGATGAGGCCTTCAGTGAGGAAGCATACCAATAGGCAGGGGTCCAGTGTCAGACATTCACTTAGGGGCGGGCAGGCAGTGCAGCACAGGCCCAGCTTTTGACACTAAGTACACCACTGACCCCTGAGGCCTTCTCCAACTGCGCAGACATGGCGGCACATGCCTAGCACCTGACACCAGCACCCGTCCTATCACTTAGAGGCAGAGTGTGCTGCACAGTCCAGCCTCTTACACTAGCCAATGAAAGAGCTCCAAGACCACTGCACCCAAAGTATTCATTGAGGCCATTTGAGACCATCACTGTGGTAGCAGAGAGTAAGCAGCAGAGAGTGAGGCTCAGCACCAGTCTCGCACTAAGAACATTACTTTCCCAAACCTACTCTGCCTGGACAGATAAATGACACTGGCTGATCATCAGCCACACCAAAGGAGGTAACTAGATTATAACGAAAGAGTATGTCTTCACTGGCTGACACTAAGGGGTCCATTAGGATGTCGGGCGGATTGCCCCCGCCAGGGTGGCGGTGGCCACCGCCACCCTGGCGGGGGCAATCCGCCCGACATCCGCATTCTAATTCCCCCCCGCCATATTAGGATGGCGGGGGGGACCGAGGCGGACGAAAACACCGTCCGCCGCTTTTCCACCCCGGTCGCATTGCGGCCGGGGCGGTAATGGAACCATATGGTGGCGGTGTCTATCAGACACCGCCATCCAAATTAGGGTGCCTGTCTGCAGCTGCTTTTCCGCGGCGGCAATGCCGCCACGGAAAGGCAGGCGGGGATTGCTGCGGGGGCCCCCTGCAGGGCCCCCAGGTTCACGACACTGTCAGGGGGCACATGGGGGGTACCTATGGTACCCCCAACATTTGCATATGCAAAGCGGCAGGCACCGCGCGGTGCCTGCCGCTTTGCATATGCAAATGCAAAAAAGCATTTCTAGCATCGTGGCGGGCGGTGCAGAGTGCACCGCCCGCCACAATGCTAAAACTACAGGATGTGCCGGCCACTGTGGCGGGCACATCCTAATGCCCCCCACGGGACCCCCGCCCCTATGGTGGGCGGTCCCGTTTCCCACTATGGTGACGGGCGGACAAAGTCCGCCCGTCATCATAATGACCCCCTAAGTACGGTTGTCCGTGTTTGTTTACTTTTTTCACACAATTTATCATTCTCTCTCCCTGCTAAATTGTTACCTGAACCCTGCAAGTTGCAGGCCAGAGATAAATGTTTTCATCTGAGGACAAAGTGAAACCAGTGATTCGTGAAAAGCAGCAGGTTAGGAAAGGAGGGCTACGTCTGCCCAGGAAGAGCGCACAAACAGAAAGCCTAAATTTGCAGATAACAGAAGAAAATTGTCTGAATTTGTTTCCACATTTCTTAAAAAAATAAAATATAAACCATGGTTAAAGTTTGAAGTCTGGATCTGGAATTGTTTGCACTTTGTTCACGTTGTTTTACCTGCAGTTCTGCAGGAGTTATAACTGTTCAATATAGTATATTGCTTTTGATTTATACGACATCTTGCAAGTACCTGCTGGGCATCGGGCCATATTGTGCACAAAAAATAAAATAAAATGTGTCATAAAAAAAAAAGTTTGAAGGCTGTAGAAATCACAGACTACCAGAGGACATTGCTTAAGCTCAAAATAAACTATTTGAAACTGCCACGGTTGCATTTGTTTTTGAACCGCTCTTAAGTGTTTGAAAAGCACGATATTACATATATATGAATATTGTTAGCAGTTTTATATATATAGCGCTAATTTGAGCCGAAGGTATTGAAGTGCCTTATGTGATCCTCAGTCGCATTAGATAAGATCACATTCATTTTTCTTTTTGCCCAGAAGCACGGGGTGCTGAGTCGACATTGGGACTCAAACCTGAATCCCCAGCTTCAAAGTCAGAAGTTCTACAGTGGGATCCACATTTCAGGGGCGTCGTTTTAAGCAACAGTCAGTTGTTTATAGCACTCCAGACTTAAGGAGAGATGATGTAAGTTAGTTTAGTGGTGCTATGGGGCAATGAAAGAAGGGTGAGCGATGTTGTGCATTTTTTTAAAAATGCACTAATTACCATCAACTTGAAGTTGATGGTAATTAGCGTTTCCTAAATGCACAGTTTACATTTAAGAAAGACTTGATGCATCGCATTTAGGGAATCGCAAATTGCGATTCCCTAAATGCATTTGCAATTTAGTTAATCGCAAAAAATTGTGATTACCTAATTTGCAAATGGAAAGCCTTTGATGCATCAGAAAAGGGCTTTTTGCCCTCGAAAACGGGTCGATTCACTGACCTATTCACAGAATCGACCAGTTTGCGAGGGCAAAAATGCTTTGATGCATGTGGCCCAAAACCCTTTCACGCATGGAATGATGAATAAATTATGCAAAAAGAAGCAGAGACCTCTAGGTAGTTTTCAAGTTTAGGTGGAAAGCTGCTCCTGTATAGAGCACCCTCAACACCAGCGACACTCTAAATTTGCTAACCTCAAATGTGTGCTTTTCTATCAAAGTCTTGAAGTATAGGATTAGCACAGTGCAATCCACACCAATATAGAAAGGGACAAAGTCTTTTGCCATTTCTACAGCAAAGTCTTTAAGCATACAATTAGCACAGTGCTATCCCTGCCGAGCTGTAAAATGGCTAAAGCCTTTTACCACTCCAGGCACAGTATTATAGCTTTGGATTGGTAAAATACATATATTGAATAAACTTACTTTCAACAGTTGACCTTGTAGCAGCCACGCAGGCACGGATAGTGGGAAGATGACAGGGCTGCTTTCACTGCAAGCCCTAATGCACCCTCCACCCTCCCATTTGGGAACCTGGCACAGCGAGCATGAACACACTGCAGAAGAATGCATGGACTGCAAAGAGCCATTCTCTCTGCCACTTCGAACAATTAATGCAGAACCCGCGAGTAATGCATGACAATGCATTTCAGTGTGGTCAAACGGAGACAGGCACTGAAATGTGGTAGACTAACGGCTGATGCGTGGTACCTGGCAAGGTTGTAATTTGTCAACTAAATCTCGCTCATTAATCTTATTCCCACTTTTGAACTACACCAATGGTCTCTAGCATTGCCTGCTTTATACTTCCAAAGTCAATTCAGGTAAAAAGGACTGAAGAGTGATCTGGCCAGGGTTATGCAAATGACTAATACAATGAGCAATATGGTGACCATCAACTCCATTTTGTGTACACGACTTCCTTTTGTGGTTTCTTGCAGATACAGGATGGGAATGTTTTAATTCTTCACAGAACTTCACAGCACAGAGTAAAAAGGTTTCTGAAACATGTAGTGTGGGAAGTGCAGTTGATATTATTAACAAACGTGAAACTGGAGCCTGGCAGCATTGACCAGGGACTTTTTTTGTGATCCTGATCGATACTTTTGCCTGACTGTGTGCTACCCAGTCTTGCTGGCCAGAATGTTGAAGGACACTCCATCGGTGATGTATACTAAGTTTTGATTTCTTGCTTCGTATATATACAAATATACACTCCACTTCCGATTCCTTCACACGATACAGACACCGACACAGGGACTGGATTTCCAATTACTTCTGCGTTTCATTTTCCGCTGTTATGCATTTCGGCATTGCTGCCTTGCTCACACAACTAGCATTTTCACATTTCCTCATTAAAATACAGGAACCACTGGTCACATGGTTCTCTACTTCGACAGCCATGGAAAACATATGCAGAACCCATCTTTCGCATTGAGGGATCTTTGCATTTCAAGAATCTATCCCCAGATTTCATGAAGACAATTTCTTATAAATAGAAATTAACATAAATAAATTAACAGTTTCCGGGTGCTCATTTTCCATTGTTAATTAATCAGACATGGTTGCATTGCGATGTGTTTACCAAATTCTATTACATCTTCAAAAATGGGAATCAGAGTTGAGTTTATCTTTATACAAGTGTCTCAGTTTGTAAATGAAAGTGCATGTGCTTTATACCAGAAAATCTTGAATGTCCACAATAGATAACCTTGATTAATTTTTAGGTTAAAATAGACATAAAATTGTGGTTTAGAAGCTGATAAAATGACCAAAGTGATTCTTGCAAAGTTCGAATTCACCTAAATATTGTGTGTCACAAAAGTGCCATCGTGTAAAATGCAAATGCTTCGATATTTCCAAGGCTCTGCCACAGCCTTTCAGAAGAGTTGGTCCCTTGACTCAATTGTCCCGCAACGAAAATCATTAATAAAGTGCAAGTGCAATATTAATAGTACTTGGTTGTAAACACAATACCTCTAGCCTAGAGGCTTAAACAGTGTGACCATTATGGAGTGCAGATGCTCTCCAGTCCAGAGCCTGTATATCAGAAAGTTCAGGCATATGCTCACAATGCCTATATCCTTACGGGTGAGTTTATAGGGGGATAAAGTACACATGCTGTTTGTTAAAATTTCATAATTTCCTCAAGTAAAAAGTTTTGGTAATACTAGTTTCCACTGCACTATTCACAAATACAAAACCATCTATTTCAGTCATCACATTATTAATTAGCACACTTGATCACACTTAATTAACGACTAGTTAAGTTCTCTCATAAACTCATGAGAGAAACAGACATATGATGATATAATCTGCGTAAGGGTTACATTCCCTCCTATACTACATATTCCTATATCATCCTTGGTCTTCTAAACGAAACTGAAGTTAAAAAGAAAGCAAATTTGAAATAAAAAATCAAAATTGAAAATAAATAAATATATACCCCAACTATGGTTCCCAAAAAGGCTCTATTTTCTACACTATCACATCTTCATATACCATGTGTGTTCCCTACTGCTATGAAAAACTGGGAGTATGGATACCTCTAAGGTCCATGGGGTACAAATAGGTCCTCTTCAGAATTGAGGCCTGACAGAATTTTAGTATTAAATAGCAGTATATATTTGCACTCTAACTGTTGTAGCTTTTTCTCTCAAATGCCTCCCCTTCTCATTCTTGTTACTTGATCCATCGCAAAATACAAGAGGTCATTCACATTTCCTTTATGTACTTCATTGATATGTCTGGCAGCCCTCAGGTGCTGCAATATTCGTACGTGCACCATGTGTATGGTGCTTCCCACATACATTTTTGGACATGTACATTGCAAAATGTACACCACAAAATCACAAACAATTTAGGAAGGCCCTGATGTTCCATGGGCTTTTCATTAAAGGTGCTATAACTAGCCTCTCCTTATAGCCAAATTTACAGGCCTTGCATTTTGGACATTTATGAAAGCCTGGACTGGCTTTCAGCCATCCCTCAGTATTTCCAATCTCTGGACTGCTATTCACCAAGTCCTGTCTCATGGAATTTGCCTTTTTAAAAGTGATTTGCGGTCTGCGGGGGATCATGGTTTTCACTAGGTACCAGTGACAAGCAGTCTCTCACCCTGGCATGGTAGGCACTGTACCCAGTGATCATATGTAATTCTACCTTGTTTCTCCTGTTGTCTGCTCCTGTTGATTCATTTGGAAGGAGTAATGTCTCCCTCCTGATCCTATTCACTTTGCTGAAAGCTTGATCAAGTACTTGTGTACTGTAACCTCTCTGGGTTAATCTTTCTGAAAGGTTTCTCTGGGCCTCCATTAACGCCGACGCCTCACTGCAATTTCTTTTCATTCTGAGGTGCTCAGCATAAGGGATGCTGTATTTTAGTTTCTGTGGATGAAAACTTGTGTGTTCAGAATGGAATTGCCTGTTCAGCTGATTCCTTTGACCCTTCCCAAACTAGGAAGAGGTCATCAATAAATCTCGTCCACACGATAATATTCTCCTTCCATTCCCTGGCATGTTCAACCCCGAGCACCTGCTCCTCCCACCAGCCCATGTGCACATTAGCATAGCTGGGGGTGAAGCAGGTGCCCATGGCAGTCCCTCTCATCTGTTTAAAAGTATCACCGCCATACATGAAGAAGTTATTCTCCAAGCATAGACTGCCCATCTCTGCCAGCATACCTGAGTGTTAATATAGTGCAATGCTTCATTTATTTAGATAGTGTCTCATTGCACATAGCCCATCTTCGCTGTACTATGCCTATATATAAAGATGTTACATCAAGTGTGATCAGGAGGAATGAGTCCCTCCACATGATGTTTTGGATTTTTTAAAGAAGTTCCTCGTGTCTTGTATGTAGGCCGGGAGTTCTTTAACAAACTCTGGCAAAAAATGGTTGAGGTATCTAGATGTTGGTTTGAATAGACTACCTATTGCCGAGATAATGGGTCTACCAGGTGGAACCTCTTTATTCTTATGTACTTTTGGCATAAGAGCCATAATAGAAGTAACTGGGTTATCCACCTTCAGGTACTGTAATGATTTCCAGTCTGGTTCCGCAGGAGCGTCAGGAATCCGGAGAATAATCCTCAGCCTTCCCCTACGGCCTTTCGACTCTATCAGACTCTAGAGTACCGAATGGCTCGCCAGGGGAAAACAGGGAAACAAAACAAGGAAAGGTTGGGGAAGACAATAGGTCTTGGCTGTGGACTTCAGAGTGGACGCTTGGTGAAACACAGGCTGTAAGGGAAGGAATATATTACCATCTACACTTGATAAGAGCACAACGTATTTGCACAATGTCTATTACATAAATATGAACATCACCTACCACAACTAAACGTCTGTACTTTGGGACATGGTTGAATGGGTAGAATAAGGTGTTCGTGTTTCTATGCACAATAAGACAAAAGATAATCAAAACTCTATTCCAACCTACGTTATCATGTGAAAGGAAATAGTGTAGAAATCTCACTTTGCTATTTTCTGGATAAAATTGGAAGAACATCCATCTACCTTGCAGTATGTAAAGGGTTAACTGCCACATAAGAATCACACTAGTTATCCACTCTTGTAACCCCCCTGATATATTATAATAAAAGCAGCGCAAGGCGCTGTTACCGTGATTCTTGTAGTTGAGCCTTGAAATCACACCACACTCTGGTCCGCGCAAGTTCCCCAAAATGATACCAAAGGGGGGAACGGAGTGAGGATACACACAATGGGAGTCAGCTTTGATCAGGGAACCAATGTACTAATGATCGGCAGTGCCCGGCCGGATGGCGGGGATAGAGCCGGCCGCCGGGCGGAGCACCAGGAGTAGGGGAGAGAATGGAGTGGCTGTGCCCAGCCGGATGGCGGGGAATAGACCCGGCCGCCGGGCGGAGCACCAGGAGTAGGGGAGTGAATGGAGTGGCTGTGCCCAGCCGGATGGCGGGGAATAGACCCGGCCGCCGGGCGGAGCACAAGGACACGGGAACTAATCAGAAAAAACAAACACGGACTGAATAACCCGAGATATGGGTCAAAGACGAACAACACAGAATATACTGACTTCAAGTCGGGAAAGGACAGGGCGGCGAAGTAACTGTAGGAACAGCCTCAGAATAGCCGTCGAACGCAAATACCCTCATGGAGGAGGCAGGTAACAAACAGGAAACGTAGTACCAAAGGGAAACCGTAAGTCAGGCAAAATGAACCGGGACAGAACACTCGGAAGTCAGGCTAGACGCAAGAACGCAAAGCGGCGTTCTGTTGATCTAAGGCGTCTTATATAGTGTCATGATTAAAGTTACAGTTCGAGTGGGACGTCGGGGCATGACAGGTACGAGTACTCTCACTGAGAGATCATCCGCAGGCCTCTCCACCTTGCCAGATCTTTATTGTATTTATTTTTCACCTCTAGGAGATTGCTATGAAGTACCTTTTGGTAGCATCTAGTATCTCTTAGCTGGGATTTTGCTTTCTCAATATACATACTAAGAGGCCAGAGTACCACATTTCCTCCATTATCCAATTGGCAGACTACTATATCCTTTCCACTCTTGATCTTGTTTATATTTCTTATCATACTTGTTACAGCTCTTCAGAAAGCCCTCACTCGAAAATATGGATAATGCCTTTAGATCTTTCACAACTAAATCAGAGCATTTCGGTACATTAGGATTGAAGACACATTTTGGTTTAAATGGTGTTTTAATACTTTCATAAATGTCTAGTCCTAAGGTTTCAACAGGTTCTCCTATTGTTCCTGGTAGAGTCATTCCCTCACATTCCCTTTCAAGTTGATTCAGTTCATGCAGAAGGTTCAGATCCTTGACTTCCAAATTGGATGCCTCCTCAGGAGCTGATTGCCTATCCACTGATGGTTCCGCTTTATTAGAGAAAAATTTCCTTAGGTTTAGTTTTCTAATAAAAAGTCAATGCAGGTTTGGCTGTAGTTAAAATTTGTTCTTGTGCAAAGGGACAATCCTAGAGAAAGTATGTTAGTCTCTTCTGTAAGTTTCAGGTTCATTAGATTAATGACTGTTACTGGATCAGTTTTCATTTGCGCTGATAAGGTTCCTTCACTCTGACACCTGAGCGCAGCTCCATATTCTCCCCTCCGGGCTTAACGTTTCCTTGGTGGTCTTTTCTTTTTCGTTGTGGTTTATATATGTTTGCTATGCTTGGTTATTTTCATTTGACATCTGGGAAAGTGCAGTAATAAACATATTTTGTCTTCCTCTTAGTAGTGCTGCATTAATATAGGCATTTGGTTCATTTTGACCATGCATTGACAAATTAATGTGCCTCATTTTGGAAGTACATTGATAAATTAATTTGCCTCATTATGAGAATGCTGAGTTCCTTTTTTTCAGTGTGTACTATTGTTTCAAGTCTGAAGCAACACAATGACTGACCCACTAATAACGAATGCTGGTTAGTACAAAATCAAGTCTAAAACATAGACTTCTGAGTGAGTGGGAGAGGCAACATGTTGTCTCAAATTAAGCACCGATAGCGTGTCCAGTAATGCTTCAACTAGTGTATTGCCTTTATCATCGATGGAACGCAGAACACTGAAAGAAGTTCTGAAAAATAATTGCTAGGTCTCCGCCTGTTTTTACTATTCATTCAAAGTGGGTAATTGTATTTCCCTAGCAATATCAGGATTTCAAAATTCATTGCACCAGGACTGTACTAAAAACAAAACCCACTTTGGTGTCCATTACAAATCAGAAATTTCAAAAGCATGCTTTGGGATAAAACGTGCATTGATAAGACACCCTGTAAAATTACCTGGGCATTCTGCCTCATGCATTTGCCTTTGTGCAATGTTTTTAGGATTAATGTACATGGCCTTTCCTAGCTTAGCTTCACACTTTACTAGCTGATGGCGCTTAAAGCAGGATAATGGTACAATCATGTGCTATTCCTAAAGGTTAACATTGCATTTGCCAATAGATTCAAGTTCAGTGAGCTCTTTAATGGAGTATGTAACTCTGGGTTCACATGGACAGAGTGGCAGCAGCATGCCGTGGAATAGATGAGCAGGGGGCATGCAGGCTTGCCTTTGGTATGCTACTATTCTTACAGGGGGTGCTCTTAACTGCATCTCTGAGCCACTAGAATGTGTGGTGTCTCAAAATGGCATCTTAATGTGTCCTGAAAAAAGGAAAAATGGTTGCCAAGCAACAGAACAACAAAGCTCTATCCACAAAACATTGCAGACCGGAGAACAATAGTGCAAAATTGTTTTGTGACACACTCCCACAGTACTTCATTCAAATAATAAAATCACACTTAAAAACAATTAAAACTAACTACCCTCAAAGTGCTCCCAAAGTACAAATGCCAAAGAAAATTAATAGCCAATACATAGATTAAAGTCTACATAGCAGTGCCACCACCTTTCTTATAAAGGGTACATCGTGCCCCTTCAATCCATTTGGATAGGGGACACAAGTCTTAATGTTTATAGGCAACAAGACGTGGATGGGCACCAAGGAGTTAATATATGGAGGACTCACCTGCCATGCGGGACACAAAGCTTAAAGTTTTGAGGTAATCTGAAGTGGATGGTCGCCTGGTGTGAAACAGTATCAAAGTTTCACTATAAACAATAGAAGTTACCTGCAGTGAATGCTCACCAAAAGAAATGTTTATAACCCATGGACGTATGCTTTCCACAGCCTTCAAGGTATGCTATAGGCTGAGTAGTAAAGGTTTGTTTCAAGGTGAAGCCTTTGCTAGTAACCCTATGGCCTTTAT
Source organism: Lissotriton helveticus (assembly GCF_964261635.1). Lineage (NCBI taxonomy): Eukaryota > Metazoa > Chordata > Amphibia > Caudata > Salamandridae > Lissotriton > Lissotriton helveticus. The sequence continues at coordinate 591,545,001 of NC_136067.1, read as the reverse complement.
TCGTCCAAAGCAAACCTGTGCTGTCTGAAATACTGGGACCTAGTTGGGTGATCAAATGATGTGCTACATCTATGGGACCTGTTACTCCTCACCTGTCACTGATCTGGGAGGCCGCTACGGCATCACCCCTTGCTACTGATAGCTCACATGGACGAGGTATTTAGTTTGAAGTCTGCACCATGGATCACAGTGCACTGTAGCTTACTGTGAACCATGTGCCTCCTCTGCAAATGAGAAGCAAACTTTTTAAAACAGGTCCCAAAAAAATCATCTCTTAAAGACACAAGCTGAACCAACCTGATAGGGGAAGTTCAGGTGTGTGTTGAATGAGAAACCCTTTGTCAGAAGTGAAAAACCGATCTCAGCTCATTATAATGGCGGTCTCTTTTTGACAGGCTCTCCCATGTGGAAATGGTATCATTATACATACAGGCACCTCTCAGCATCCTTACCCCTGCCTCCATGAAGCCAAGCAAAATTTATTTACGGAACTCAGGAAAGACGATGCACTTATCTTGCTGAGGTCACAGCAGTAAAAAACTTTGCTTTGGAGTGCATAAAGGGAATGCATTTTAATTGTGAGTTCCAAAGGGGTGTCAGGCATCCCATATGCTGAACTCGAGTGGAGATAATGTGATGTATGGGCTAGAGCGGTTGACTTTGAAGCTAGGGAACTAAATTCGAGTCTTGGCGGGAGGCTCAACATCCTGTGATTCTGGGGACATCACTTAACCTCTGCATGCCAGGGAATGTGTCCATCTATAATGCAACTGGTGCTTGTGTAAAGCACTTCGATATGAAACAAGTTTGCGCTATGTAACATGACAGAGGAAGAAAATGGTACCTTCCTGAAAGACATGCAGAAAAAATAATAATAATAATGCACAGAATCAAGCATAGATGCACACACGTGAAAGGTTACAAGTAATAAGGCCATGCTCCAAGGGATGGAGCAACACATGAGGATGGTCCAAGAGGATAGCTTAGCCTCTGGCAAGCAAGACTTTTTAAAGGCCAATGGAAGTCACAAATAAAAAGCAATAGGCCGGCTGTAAGCCCGCAGAGTATATACATCATGTCTTGAAGAGGCAGCACAAGCGCTGCCTAGGCCTGACCTAAAAAATGGCTGCTTACCAACAGAACAACAAAGTTCTCTGTGGGCAATTTTGTGGACCAGAAAGTGAAAGTGCAGGATATCGCTAGGCCTGGGTGTGAAATTCCGCTCCACTCGCAAAGTTTGTGGAGTTTTCCCACACCACGCAGAGCAGCGAGTTCTGAAAAACTCCACTGCGCATAGCGCAATTTTTTCGCCGCTCGCGCTCGGCAACGTTAATTTGACATGCGTGGAAAATCTTACTTTAGACCACCTCTGCGTGATTTCTCCTTTTGGGCGGTTATGGGTGGTCAAGTTGGGAAACCTATTCGCGTTGAGAAAGCTGCCGCTCGAGTAGAATATCTACTCGAGCATTAGAAAGAAGCAGCACCCTCTTGCATGGTGCAGCAGTGCAGGACAAACACCTGGCGCTAAAAATCCGCTAAAATGGCGCAACGTAACCATACTCCATTGCTTGCGGAACTCCAAGTAGCGCAGCAGAATTGTTTGGTGACTTTGCAGAGTTCCACGTAGCGGAACTCCGTGAACTCCGCCCAAGCCTAGATATTACTAGTGTGTCGTTCACAACATTTAACAATATGTTGAATATGCCAAAATGGATGTCCTCATTGTTTAATTTGTCATTTAAGAATTACGGGCCCCCTGGAAAAAACATGTAAGTCAACCTGAACGTACTCTGACTTATAGTCATTGTCCCTTTATCAGTTCCTTCCCTCTTCATTACACAAGAAGCATACTTGTCCAGTGCTTAATTTGTAAACAATGCCAAGGGCCTTCACAGCTTGCACCACCCATTGCCACTGCCTGCGCTGCCAATGACAGTACCTACATGGCTAATAACCATCACATTGCTACAAGCAATTCAGACTTTTCAAGCCCCCCAAAGCTATAAGAATGGTGTGGGTGGCAGTTACTAGTTAGTTTTAACAAATAATGAAGTATGCAACAGTTATTTTGCTCATCTGTAAGCGCCACTATGTAGCAGCTATCATTAGAGCTGATGTTGACAATTAAGTGCCAAATCACCGGCTCAAATTAAGCATGTACTCGTCTAACCAGTCTCATTTGTGGATTACATTCAGAAATTCTTGTGCTATTACATGTGATTTACTTGCTGTGGCACCCAAGCGTATGATATATAAACTTCCATTCAAATTAATAGATAAACTACACTCTGAAATCTTTATTGAGATAAAGTGGTAATAAATGGAGTCTGCTTTTGACAAGTTGGCTGTCTTGGTGACATTCCACTGACATCGGTGTGTGATCTATAGACACCGCCATTTGTTTATATATAGAATGCTGTAGAGATCTGTTGGTGTTTTTCAGATAGTCCGTATATGAGACTTCCAACTTCCAAATTCTAAAGTGGTTCCTGGTCTAGTTTCTTAACTTGCTTTGCCTGACGGCTACTTGAGCCTCAAAGAATCTCCAATTTTTGATTACCAACTGTTGTTTGATCTTATGATCTGGTTTGTAAATTATCAGGATTTATCATTGCTCTGGTCATTTTTCTCTTTTGCCTGTTCTATTTCCTGAATTTACTCTTAAACAGAGCACTGTCTTCCGATGGGTAACATAAGGAAAAATTCTTCCAGAATTAAGGCAGCTGACTCCTTACAAGCAGCAGCTATGCACTATCGGTAACTGTATTAAATTGTTACTTCAGTTTACGTAGCTTTCACACTAGCAACGAGTTAAATAAACTGTTCTTTTTAATGGTATCACTTAATTAAATAACTAAGGACCTGATTTCGAGTTTGTCATACAGGTTACACCACAAATGTGATGGATATCCCATCCATCGTATTTTAAGTGCCGTAGGATGTAACGGAATTGTAATACGGCAGTCGGGAAATTCATCACATTTTGTGACTGAGGGTCCGATTTCATTTTTTGCGAAGAGGATACTTCATCGCAATGGCGACAGAGTATCCTCAATGCCAAGAAAGCAGTATGCATGCAGGAGGACCTTTCGGTTAATCAAGGAAGAGACTAATCTGTCTCTGCTGTGATTGACCCCCTCTGCCAGCCCTGGGGCGCAAGTGCCATCAGAGAAATGACTAAATGTTCAGATGGGTGGATATGTAGTAACTGTTTACTGTTTCATACCACCAAGTAAAACCTGACGGTAATAAACATCAAAACATTTGAATGCTAGCCCTGCCATGGGAAAGGACTCCCATGGTGAGGAGAGTATTACTTATTTTCGTTACAAAAAGAAAATCCCATTTCAGGACTTTCTTTTTGCAAAGAAAAAAAGATTACTGTTTGTTACAGGGCGTGATGGCGGTTCCTGTCAATGCCTTGATAAATGACAGTCTACTATGCAGTCATTTATAAATTTGGCAGGCATAGTTGTCTCGGCTGGGAGACAAAGTCCTCCACTGGGCCTATGTTTGCTACACCTTTCTTCGAAGCACACAGAATATATCAATTAAGGCTTTTTACTAAATTGAGCTACTCGAAATAATTTGAAATTACAGTTCTAGATAGACTTGCTAGAATCAGCAAAATGAAGTACTAGGTGTAAGGGTTTCCTTTCTGAGCTGAATGGATGACAACTAAACCTGCTCATACTTTGATCATCATTGGATTTACCATACACATTTCTCCACAAGGGAGACTTAGGAGTTATTAGTAAATGAAGTGAACATCTCTAAGGCAGTTTTTGTATGAGATGCCAGCTAAGCAAGATTAACATAATTTGAGATAGTGGATCATAATTTTGAGACAGTACTTTAGAAAACTTCAAACTAGACACACATTTCTCTATAATTGACGTTTTCTTTGCCATTTAGTGCTTGGTCACAGACCTGAGTTGGCTGGCTCGGAAACCGCAGCCTCAATTTAGTAGCTGTTTATTTTTGTACTCTTGCCCCAGGTCCCACCCAATGCAGCATATGATCAAAAGAAAATGAGGCTGAATGATGTCATCAGAATTTCATATGGTAATGTGGCAATGGCAGATCTGTTTAATCAGGTACAAAATGGTCCTCTTATTTTGCCTGAATTGTTGTGGCCTGGCAAGGAAACCTTTCTACTAAATCCTATTTCCACTTCTCCATAAAATTGCTAGATTTGTCAATGACAAACTTGCTACAGCTTGGTTTCCAGATTTGTACCCATCATTAGGGACTTTTGAAGAACTCCAGAAAGGTGTATCTAGGGTCACCTAAACATTACTGAGGAGAAAGCACTGACATTTAGGGCCTCATTACGATGTCGGTCGGAAATGCTCTTAACGGCATTTGGATTTTCCCAATCTGGGTCGGAACCCATGTTTCAGACCGACTCAGAAACATTTCCGACCGACCAATTATGATGGTAGGTAACCATTCAATCTGTCTGACTCGGTTCCAACCAGCATTTGGAGACTTGGAGTCGGTCGGAGATGAATCATACAGCGCTATGTACCGCTTTCCGGCAAACATATTGCAATGTCAGATTCGGATAGCCTTTCCGAATTTGGAATCCCGTAGCAGGTCTGCCTTCACCCGCAGGCCTCCGGTTGGGGACTGTGGGGGTAACCATGGGACCCCTCTTTGCAACCATGCACAGAGTGACAGACACCATGGGGTGCCCGCCACAGGGTTCATGGTTTTGCGCAACCACCCCTTACTTCAATGGGATCCTGTGTTGTTGGCAGGAAGAGGGGGTCCCATAGAAGTCAATGGGAATCCGACTGAACGGTGTTCGGAAACATCGTACTCGGTCGGTCGAACTCCCCGAATCTGAGTCGGTAGGAAAGGATTTGGATAAGGACTCTTTTTAACCGACATCGTAATGAGGCCCTTAGTTGTCTTTTCCTAAAAGACAATGCACCTAGATTCAAGTACGCCAATTCAAAGTAGAATTCTTGTGTTGCTTTTAATCTAAGCCCGATATACTTAGATTTTCAAATATATCCTGGTGGCTTATGAAACAAAACAGACTCTATTTCAAATGCAGTCAAGCACCATGCAGTTGTCTGTTTCTGAAGGATTCCTGTATAACGTTGTGAACTAATTTGCACAGGCCTTTAGTGACTGTAGTAATAACCCATAAACATCAAGGAAAGCACACACGCTTTTTCTACTTTTTAAACAATTGGCTCCACCACAACCAGTTGACTGCTCGAATATAGTTGTGGCTTCCCCTTCAGCCATGCCATGCCACTTTTTTACTCTGGGATATAATCTTCACATTTGGCTCACGGAAAGACATATGGCCAAATTACATCAATTTCGCAGTGAATCAAAACTGTACCAAATGATCTTTTGCTAAATTTATGCTGCTTGCTTTATGCATTATTTGACAATCAAAAATTGTCCTCTACTGGAAATTATAAACTGTATGTGAATATCCTTATTCAAATCAGAAACTAATTTTCATCCCATCTCAAGACATCTGCAAACAACACTGCTTTAACAGGATCACTCCAATAGGGTTATTCAATTATTTTGGAGAAAAAGAGAAATCCCTGGAAGTCAGGTATTTCCTTTTATAACATTTATTTAGATTCTAAAAGGCCACAGTAACGCAAAAATTTAAATTGTACTTTAAGATAATGATGAAAGCAATCAACACATTAGACCACTCTTCCCCCTCTACAAGGAAGGGCGGTCTATGTGATAAGTATATTAGGAACATGTGGTTCACAGGAACAATTAGCTATGAAAAATATAACACATACACACACAAAAGGTTGTTGGAGGAAGCTTTTGATGGCAGAAAATAGAAAAGGCTATATAAGGTGACCTGACAAACGTTTTCCAAATGTCTGGGATCAGAACTAGGTTTATAATTTTGTCCAAACTAAACAAATTTTACAACGTTAACGTAACCTGTCTACAGTGGTGGTACAGCATTTATGTGATATTTGTATCTAATAACAAGCAATGTTAAAGTCAATAGGCTCTTTAATTTTACAACGTTAATGCAACCTGTCTACAGTGGGTTGTGCTGAGATATAGAAATTATGACATATTTTCATTTAATAACAAACATTGTTACAGCCAATTGGTCTGGATATGCCACTATGGAAATGTCCATCTTTGGTGTAGTATTCCCCCCAATTTTTTGCATTCTTTGTCTGAACCCCATTTTTTGGGTCATAGGACTCCTGCTAATTAGTGGCAAAGTGAGTTTGCTCTCCTTTTAAAACATGTTCGAATTGTCATACCCCACCTGGAACATTTAATTTACATGTAAGTACGTAGCATAAGGTGCCAATTGTACTCTGGGCCTGTACATTAAATGCTACTAGTAAGCTGCAGCACTTATTGTGCCACCCACTACAGTAGCACTGCAAAACATGTCTCACAGTAGCCTGGGTGTGCAGATATAAACTGTCATTTCAATCAACCAAAATAATTGGTTTGCCAGGCCTGAACATTCCCTTTTAACCGCTTAACCGCGGCGCGAATTCCGCTGCGGTGCTGCGGTTTTAAAGAGTGGGCGGGCCGCGTTGGCCAACGGACGTGCGCAGCACTCCGGAGGTAGTGCTTGTAACTGCCGTTGGCCGACGGGAGCACTTAAGGGGCTAATACATACAAGTCGCTTCTCGTAAGCCCATATGCCCACAGGGTAGGGTGCATGTATATTTAATGTTTTAAATGTTCTGGCAGTGACACACCTCCAAAATAATTTTTCACTGTGGAAAGACAGGCTTTTCCATAGGTTAACACTGATTTACACTATTACATTCAATAAGGGGCACATTTAGCCTGAGTACAGAGACACAAGGGAAGTAGTAGTAGGTGTGAGCTTCATCAACTAGGTAGACTCACACATGCTCAGTACATCAGAATACCCTCCCAGGTGATAGTGTGCTCTAAAAATCTGCATAACATAACAATAGCTCAAATAATGGTTCCATTATGTATTTCAATAGTAATCTAAAATCCCACTTAATGCTCAAGTCGAATTTGGTCTTACTATTTTGGAAATTACACTATTAGGAAGCTGTAATTTTCATGCCTAAAATGAAAAGGCTTTCCTGACAGTGTCCAGCTGCCATCTGACCTCTGATGGCTCTCCTGACAATGGACAGAGGGCTCTGGGTGTGGATAAGGGGATTCCTCCTGTGTCAGTATGGTCTTGGGCTGTGCCCTGCCTTGCAGTGAGCTTCAAAGAATGCTTACCTGTCTCTGGCAGATGAAGCTTACACCAAAGACAGCCTCTCTTGTGTCTTTTGCTGGTCTAGATGCCTTGGGCACTTTGCTACTGCTGTTCAGTGCCAAAGTGCAAGTGCTCCCTTTGTAAATTGTTGTTATGGATTGGTGTTTCCAAGATTGGTCTATTTGGTTTACTGTAAAGTCCCTAGTACAGTGCACTGTGTGTGCCCATGGACTGTAAACCAAATTATGCTAATAGGCGTGTAGCACTGATTGTGCCACCTACACAAGCAGCCTTGCAACAAGGTCTCAGGCCTGCCATTGCGGTGCCTGTGTGCAGTCTAGTACTGCCATGTTGACCTGGCAAGGGCACCCACTTACCATGCCCTAACCTTCCCTTTTCTTACAGGCTAGCCACCCCTAAGGTAGGTCAAAGGTACCCCTTTGGACAGAGTGCAGTGTATGTGAAAGGTAGGACATGCCCTGATGTGTGTGGCAAGTCCTGATAGTGAAATACTGTCAATTTCGTTGTAAGGGTACCTGACCCCATAGGATAGAATGGGGAGTTTGCTAACAACATCTTATAAGCATACCTGCCAATGGGAACAAGATAGGAAAATAAAGTTTGATATGCCTCAATTCAGAATGTTAAGATGCACCTTTTAGTGAGGGTGATTTTTATATTTTGGGTTTGAAAAATAAGCATTTTCTTGCTTAACCATCCAGTGTGCCTCTGCCTGGTTGTGTATTGAATGTCTGACTTTGGAGTGACAGCAGCTGGGGATGTGCATTCCGTTCAGACAGCCACTTGGGATGTTGCCTTACTAGTAAAAGTCCCTAATGATGTGCACTGTGTGTGCAAGGAATAGGAATGCAAGGGCAAGCAGAGAAGGGAACTCAGACCTTCAGTTTAGGGCCTGCATGCAGAATGCTAAGTTAGCATTTAGTCCTGACAAATGTAACCACTTGTCAGGCCTGAATTTCCCTTTTAAATACACATGGGGCACCCCTGTGGTAGGTACCAGGTAACCCCTGGGCTGGGTGCAGTGTAGGTATAAGGCAGAACATACACTGTGTGTGTGTTATGTTCTGACAGTGAAAAACTCTCCATTTCGTTTTTCACTGCTGAAAGGCCATTCTGCCCATAGGACAGAATGGGGGAGGCTGGGTGTTGTGTTTGTTAGCCTAGTTTCCTGTCTGTATATAATGAAGAGGTGAAGTTTGGTATATATGGACTCACAGCGTCATAATGCATCTTTCTGTGAAGGTGGTTTTGTCACTGTGTGTTTATAAGCCACTCTTTTAGAAAGTGGCTAAGTTTGTGCTCTGGGCATTTCTGTGTGTCTCTGAAATGTGGATTGTCTGGCTGGAACTGAAAGGTGAAAGGAGCTGAGAGAGGTCTTGACCCAGGGAGGGGTTGAGATGGCACCAGGCTGCCTTGCATCTGGAGAGTAGGGGGAGGAGAAGCACAGGAGGTGAAAAGGCCTGGGCAGGTGCTATAAACCAATTGACCCATCTCCTGCTGAGTGATTAAGAATCCAGACCCCCAGTATCAAAGGGAGAGAGGTGGCACATGGAGGGAGACATCCAGAACTGATTTAGGGAGGGGTCAGGGACGCCTGAGCACAAAAAAACCTCAAAGGTATTAAGGGGTATAACTATGAGAGCTGAAACCCCTGAACGTTGGAATGAAACAGATATGGATTGAGATTGAAAAGGCTTGGACCCAGTCTGTGGTCAAGAGGAACTAAGGAGCAAATGAAGAGACTGCTGTGGATAGACTAATCCTTGCTTCGTGATCTCGGGCTGGTCTGCAGTTCGCTGTTCTAACTAAGGAAGAGGTTGTTGGGACTTTGCTTGGAGGCGCTGGGTCCCCCTGCTTGAAGAAGACTGTGCTTTGCGCTGTGTCTTGAAACCCCAAGGGCCAGAGGTGAGCTCGCTCACTATTTTGGACACACAGGAATATAAAAGTTTCCAGAGAAGACTCTCAGATACGCGGTGGGTGTGTGTGCTCTATCTAGCCTGAGACCTTCGCAAGTTGTGCCCTGTGATCTTGGGCACCTGATGTTTCAACTGCAACTCGGACGCGCTGGGTGCGTGTCATAGTGCAGCCTGCGTGTTGGTGAGCAGCGCCTGGGCAACATGTGTACTAACGGAGGAAGTATGTCTCGGACGAGCTGGGGGCGTGTCAAGGTGCGGCACGGGTGTTGGTGAAGAGCGCCGGGGCCTCACAGGCACCCAAAGAAGGAGTGAGTCTCCGATGTGCATTAAAGCGTGTCGTGGTGCAGCCAGGGAGTTAGTGAAGAGCACCTGGACATCGTGTGCACCAGGAGAAGAGGAGAGGCTTGAACACCCTGGTGTGTGTTGAGGTGCAAGCAGAGCATTGGTGAAGAGCGCTGGATCGCCATGAGAACCGAAGAACAGGTGAGTCTCGGACGTGCAGTGTGCGTGTCAAGGTGCAACCCGAAGGTGCTGGTGAGGAGTGCCGGGTTCGGGTATGCACCGAATTGAAGTAAAGTCTCCACAGTGCTGAGGGCAGGTCATGGTGTGGACTGAGACCACCGGAGTGAGGGCCAAGTCATTGGGGCCCTCGTCGTCAATCAGCAGCGGCCTGGACTGGCAGCCACAGAAGAACTGAGCTGCCGGCCCAAGTCCACCGCAACCCGTGAAGGAGTTCTAGATCAAGGCCCAAGTCGCTGATGTCGGGGAGGAGAGTGGGATTGCGCCCCCCACGTAACGTGGATCAACACCTGGGGTGAAGTGCGGGCCCAGAGGGACACTCTCTCGGCCTCCTGCTTCAGTCATCTGCGCAAGCCATTGCTTCAGCTCGGATCCCTGCCCGTGCTGACCCAGGACGGGACAGTAATGGGGCCGGAGCGGGAAGTAGTACTTTTTGTGTCAATATTTGATCCATAGCGGGGGCACTGTTAACGGAGCACGTAAAACTGTCATATTACACTTTGCATAATTGCTGCTAACCCACTATTGAACTGTCGTATGACGCCTGACCACATTTGTGCTTGACAAACTTTATGCTGGGTGCGCTACATACTACGTTATTTCTCCCTTGCTGACCTGATTGTAATGTGGCGCATTGCATTACTCCTTCAGTGCACAGTATCTGAGTATAACGTGGCGCAGTGTATTATCTCTTTATTGCACAGTACAGGATTGTAGGGTGACACATTGCTTTGTTTCTTCCCGGTACAGGGCATGCTGATACGCATTGCATTATTCCTTAATTTGCAAGTACATGACTGTGGCTGTACGTATGGCATTGTTTCTCTGTTGCACAGTATAAAAGAATATCGTTGCGCATTGCAGTATTGTGTCCTTTTGCAAAGTGTGTGGTTCTAGCAAAACGACTTGCCTAACTTTTTGGGAAACGGTTAAAAGTGAGCTTAACTGTTGGTTAAGAAGCGGTAGTTGGGATTAGAACCTACCAACCCACCGGAAAGAATGCTACCCATTCTTATATGTTAATTTTGTATTGTGTGGTCATAGCATGTAATTGCTTATATAAAGATTATTCTCATTTTTATCAATACTCTTGTGGAGTCTATGTGTGATGACATCATGGGGGTACTGTGAGCATGGTTGCACATACTGAACACTTGTGCCTTGGAGATAAGCCTGGCTGCTCGTGCCAAACTACTATGGGGGTGAGCAGGGCTATCTCAGACGGTGTCCTTACTTAGCCTAACGTTGAAGCGAGGGGTCAGGGACACACACCTCCAGCCTTTGGTGGCGGCAGCAAGCGACAGGGAACTCCACTTCCAACACCCACCCTATGTATATTGCAAGCAATAGGCATATTTGATAGAATTGCTGTCAGAATGCAGACCTTAATTCACAGTGTCAGTAAACATATTTTCGATCCAGCTCAGTTACTTGGCTGTTTAGTTATTGCCAACTGCGGCCCAAAACAATCCATTAAATGTTACCTCGTTACTTATTTCTAATGTATTGGTTTCAGTCACAGTAAAATAAAATTGTATTTGATTTTAAGAGCTATTTCAACAATGCTTTGGGTCCAGTCCAGTTTACAGGCGCATATATTGACTCAAAATTTAATAGAACCATGATTACAAATTGCAACATTATAGGTAGCCTCCCATTCTCTCCCATAATGCCTCATGCATCATGATTTTCAGAGATCATAATGTAATAATTATTCATAGGTGATTGATAGTTGACTTGTCATTGCGATTCTATCTCTCATAGAAGGGTTACGATACCATATGTGTATACTCACAAACCCCCTTAACCTAACAGGTCTGGCAAAAACGATATGGTTGTAATGCAGATGCACTCATTAGCAGCAAGTATGCCAGTCTGTATCATTAAGGTTTTGTCTTGTCTCCTCGCCGTATTGGACAAAAGGATCACATCATGGAACATCATCACAACACTCCAAGTTGTATTAGGCTATTAAGCTGCTGATGATTGTGCTACAGTTGCCATAGCTAGCCTGCCACAATGTTGTCCCCTCTGCTGTTCAGTTGTCTATCTATTGTGCCTTTGTCCCCACCATCACCACCTGTGTCCTACACTTCCTACAGTGCCGTGGCCTATGAACAGGTCAGCAGACTGTGCAGTTCTACTGCCTCCATGTGATGTATCAAGTTGAAAAGTTTGCTTGTATACTTATCTCTGCCAAGTGTTGTGATCTGATGTACAGATAAACAGTAGGCTACTCATCTCATTCATTACGATCTAAGAACTGCTTCCACTTACTTAACAAGGAAGATGCCAACTATTCCAAAACTGACAGATAATTGGCTATGCATATTCTTAACCTCTTGGATGCTATGGGAATTCCCCTGCTGTGCTGGGATTTCGTGATCCTCATTGGTTTATGACGAGCTGGGCTCGTCATGAGCGTGCGAGGAGGCTACTGCATGACGAGCCCAGCTCGTCATGAGCGTGGAAGGGGTTAAAAGACATTTTTGCACTCATATCAGTTCCTTAGTCATTTTTAACCCTTTCTGAGCAGAATATATGGAAGTTGGTGATCATAGCCAGTACACTTATTAAAAAGAAAAAGCATGCTATGTCTATTGATCGCCACTCTTCAATATCTGACATATATCTACCTGTCTGTGAAATCAACAATGTCGCTGACACGGTCCTTAACCCCTACAGTGGGCTGGATGAACTGTTCACATCTACTGCACTTCCTATGTAGGGTGGTAGACATAAATGGTTCAACTGCCGTGGGGACACAGGGGACCCACAAGAGGTTTTCCACAGTGTAAATATTCGCAGGGGCCGATTCAGAATAGTTTCTTCATCAGCCCCTATCTGCCAAAATCCATTAAGTATGTCAGTGCACAGTACAGCATGTTGAACTCATCAGGCCACCGTGAGGCACACACCAAGAGGCACAGCATGTCTGGGGATTTCCCTTTTTCACAGGGTGCCTAACTATGGCAATGGCACTGCAAAGTGGGCTACACTGACACTGTCTCTCAGATGCACGTATTGTGCTCGCGAAGGGGCATCACATGATTCATTACAGCCTTGGCCAAGTACTTCAGAATCACTGGAAAATGAGTAGCACAAATGGGTTACTAGTTTTTCATTTGGAGAAGTGTGGGCAAGATGGTTTGTAGGAATTATGTGAATCCCGACAGTTTGTGGAAGTTTAACTCACTTAATGCATGATTTTAGCCAAAGTTTGAGGTTTGCAGGGCATTCTCAGTAAGAAAACCAAATGAGGTCCTTCCAAGTCACACCATCTTGGACTCCCCTGAGAATCCGTTTTTTAAAACTCTATGGGTTTAGTAGGGTGCCCTTGGTGACAGCCAAACCCAGGGATAATACTGCAGCTACCAATAGCGCCAAAATGAGTTAATTATTATGGGCAAAACTTGATGCCTTCAAGTTGCGGTTTGGGGCCTATTGTGTAGCAATTGATAGGGCCAGCCACACAAGTGGGATTCCATTTGTATCCAGGAAAAGTGTGGAAACGCTTCAGATTCCTTAACTTTCAATGAGAGAAATATGAGGAAAATGCATAACTTTAGCCATATTCTGACGTTTGCAGGGTATTCTGTATAGGAAAATATAGTAAGGCCCACACAAGTCACATCACCCTGGCCTCCCATGGGTATTTAGTTTTCAGGAATGTTTGGTTTTAGTAGATTTCCCTGGGTGGCAATCGAGACTGGGCCCAAACACTGATGCTAAATAGTGTAGCAACACAGATTAGTGCTTATTTGTTATTATTAATTGAATTGCTCTTATTTTTTGCTTCCAAAATCTATCCAGAATCTATCCAGAAAGGACACATTTAGCGAAATGTCCCCTAAATCACGCTAGTTTGGGTAACCCAAAATTCAGAGTTGTACAAATAACCACTGGCACAATTAAAAAATACCTAGATTTCCTTCTTACCGATTAATTTCATATTACCATATGAATTGATGGATGGTTGGTTCAAAATTAAATATTATTATAAGCTACAGCTCAGTTGTTGGATCTCATCATGCCTATTTTTTTTTTTTGATCAAATATATTTTTATTGAGTTCCACAAAGCAATGTTATACATACAGTATATGAAGAAACAAAAAGCTATGTCTAGGCGCCCGTCCCCGACCCAGCAGCGCACCCCTCTGAGTGTCCATAAAGTGAGGCAAGTCCGGGCGCCCGAGTATGCTTGCTTGGCGGAGGGACATGCCCCCCTGCGGCCATCCGAACTCTTTTCCACCAACTCCCCAACATGCCCTCCCTCCCGCCCAACCCCAACGGTATCCCACCCCCTCACCAACCCCCCCAACCTCCCTCCTCCCGCCCGGTGTGTTCCCTGTAGCGCCTAAGGTCGGTTGTACTGTGTAGAGGCTAGACTTTATGTTCCGCTCTGGTCTTTTCATCTCTAAACCCCTCCGCCAATTTCAGGACCCGGAGATACCTCGGGCAGGTGAGCTCCGTGAATTCTTGGGAGAGTAGAGAGATAAGTGGTTGCCATGTTGCCCCGAAGGTGTCGGAGGACTGAGTAAGCGAGGCCTGTATCCTCTCCATCCCCATGATGTACCATAACCGATGTAACCACCCCGTGTGTGTGGGCTGCCTGGTGGACCCCCAGAGTGATAAGATGTGCTGCGTCGCTGCCCCCATTGCCAGTCCCATCTGTTTTCCCCTCATGGACTTGAGGGGGAACGTCAGGTCGTTCGGCAGTCCGAGAACAGCATACGCTGGGAATCGTGGAATGTCGGTGTCAAAGTGAGTGTCTATGTCCTTGAGTACCGCTGTCCAATATTCCTGTACCTCGGTACAGTCCCACAAGATGTGTAGCATGGTCCCCGTGTGCCCGCACCCTCTCCAACATTTAGGGTCTTTGCTCGGATTCCCCTGATGCAGACGCTCAGGGGTCAAGTGCCAGTAGTAGGCGATCTTGACCGCCGCCTCCCTGCTAGCGGTATTCCTGGCCGTGTGATGAGCACGGTGGTATACGGCTCGCCATTCTTTAGCTGAAAGAGCGCGTCCCAGTTCCCTCTCCCAGCGCCTCTGCCCAGCAGATTTCTCCGAAGGGGGGGGTGGGGACAGCATCTGATACAGCTCTGTGATAGACCTTGTGTCCGATGTCTTGGTCACAATCCAACGCTCATAGGGGGTGAGGGGGCGTCCAACCAAAGGCGCCACGTCGGCGTGCGTTAGCCAGTGCCTAAGCTGGAAGTACTGGTAGCGGAGTGGCTTATCCAATGAGTAGTGTGCTGTCACGGCGTCCCATGTCATGAAGCCCTCCGTGTCGAAGAGGTGGCCCGCGGAGCGACATTCGGATTGTCGCCATTGTGGGAATGAGCTCGGGGAGCAGCCAGGGGGGAACGCCGGATTGTCCAGCAGAGGCGTCATGGGGGAGGGAAAGGTCGTCAGGCCCTTAGGGACCGCGGTAGCATCCCACACTTGCAAAAGGGTCCTGGTGATAGGGGATCTTTTGAGGTACTGTGGTCTGTCTGGGCGCGCCAAATAGGGAACCTTCCAGAGGGGCAGGCCTGCCATGGCTCTGTCCTGGAACAACCAGTGTTTCTCCGAAGTCGGTCGGGACCACTCCAGTAGGAATCTAAGCTGAGCCGCGTGGAAGTAGCGTTTGAGGTCCGGAACCCCCAGACCCCCCTCCGCTGTCGTCCTCGTGGCCAGGTCGCGCCGCAGTCTGGACCTTTTATTCGCCCATATATAGTGATGCAGGGCATCCTGTAGTTTCTTCAGCATCCCCAGTGGGGGAGTGACCGGGATGGTCTGGAATACATAAAGGATCTTAGGCAACAGGGACATTTTTATGGCCGCCACCCGGCCCAGCCACGAAAGCGGCTGTTGCTTCCACCTCGCAATGTCCCCCTGAACTCGCGACAGCAGCCTGGTGTAGTTAAGGTCGACCGTTTGAACGGTTGACGGCGTCAGGTCTATCCCCAGGTACTGCACGGTGGTGCTGACCTCCAGCCCTCCTATGTGCAACGAAGCCCTGTTAGCCGGTCGGGTGTTGCTACCGAGCGGCAGGACGACGGACTTCTGGATATTCATTTTGAAGCCCGACACTGCCCCAAACGCGGTCATTTCCGAGAGGAAGGCCGGCAGAGAGACCCGAGGGTTATCCACCGCCACCAGAATGTCGTCCGCGTAGAGGCTGATGGTTTGCTCCACTCCTCCAAACCTGATCCCGGTTATGGCACGGTTGTCCCGAACCCGCTGGGCAAATGGCTCGATATAAAGGGCGAACAGGAGCGGCGAGAGTGGGCAGCCCTGCCGCGTGCCCCTCTGGATGTCGAATGGCTTAGAGCTGACCCCGTTGACTTTGATGGTCGCCTTCGGGGACGTGTAGCATCCCGCCACCCAGGAGCGGAATCGCGGACCCACTCCGAATTTGGCCAGCGTCTGTTCCAGGAACCCCCAATCCACCCTGTCGAACGCCTTCTCGGCGTCCACCGAGAGCAGTGCTGCGTCCGAGGCGTTGGCGTACGCTTTGTCTATGACATGCATGATGCGCTTTGTGTTATCCGCGCATTGCCTGGAGGGGACGAAGCCCGCTTGGTCAGGGTCGATAACGCCTGGCAGGCACGGGCCCAGCCGGGAGGCCAGGATGCCCGTGAAGAGCTTAAGGTCCACGTTGAGGAGCGAAATCGGCCTATACGCAGCACAGCGTGAGGGGTCTTTGCCCGGTTTCGGAAGGACCACGACCTCAGCCTCCAACATCCCCCTCGGGATTGAGCCCTGGCCCTCGAATGAGTTGAATAGCTTTGTAAGGACTGGCGCCAGGAGGGGGCAGAAGGTTTTATAAAAGCCCGAGGAGAAGCCGTCCGGGCCCGGAGCCTTCAGGGGTTTAAGACGGGCAATGGCCGCTATGACCTCTTCCAGGCGGAAGGGAGCATCTAGCGCGGCGGAGTTCACGTCATTAAGGGCGGTGACCTCCATGGACTCCAGGTAGGTCTTCCCCGCCTCCTCCCCCACGGTCCGATCGGCGGCATATAGCTGCTCATAGAAAGTCCGGAATGCCTCCGCTATGCCGTCATCCTCTCGGACCTCGCCGCCATCGTCTCCGCGTATCACAGGTATCTGGGAGCGGACGGTTTTGGCCTATCATGCCTATTTTTGAACAACTAAGAAACACTATGGGCATGATTACGAGTATTGTTGCTATTTATCGCACCTGATAAATAACGATACAACGGGGGGTATTGTTTATTGGGTGGGATAAACAGCATCTATTACAATTTTGTGGAGAATAAAATGTAGATTTTGGTGCTTAATGCACCAAATTCTACATGATGCAGCTACCCACATCTTCAAAATGGGTACATTTTCATGATGAAAACAAGATGTTTCTATGTTGCGCTTTGGAGCCTATCATATTGCAGGCTCTACACCCACCCACAAAAGGGTACAACTTCTATCAAGAATAGTGTGGCAACACCGATTAGTGCATATTTGTTATTATCAATTGAATAGCTCACAATTTTTTTTTTCCAAAACCTATTCAGTATGTAAGAAAGGACACATTTAGCAAAATGTCCCCTAAATCGCGATAGTATGGGTAACCCAAAATTCAGAGTTGTGCAAATAACCAATGTTCTTAAACTCAATATGTAGGGCATGGTTAAAAAATACCCAGATTTCCTTTGTACCGATTGCTGATTAATTTCATATTACCATTTGAATTGAAGGATGGTCGGTCCAAAATTAAATATTTTATTAGCTACAGCTCAGTTGTTGGATCTCATCGTGCCTCTTTTTGAACAACTAAGAAAAACAATAGACATGATTACAAATATTGGTGCTATTTATCACACCTGATAAATAACAATACAACGGGGGACATTGTTTATTGGGTGCGATAAACAGCACCTATTACAATTTTGTGGGGAATAAAATTCAGATTTTAGTGCTTAATGCACCAAAATTCACATGATACAGTAAATACTGTATACTTTTCCCCAGTCATATTTCAGCAGGTTTGACCTTCCAAACTATAACAAAGGTTGTGGTATTAACTGAATGAAATAATTATTAGATACATTAAATACCATCCAACTTGTAATTCCGTACCATGCGTAAACTTGGGTTTATGCACGGGTCGGAATACACAAACTGACTAGTAATCAGACAAAAATAACTGTATATTACTTTTGTAAATCGGTCATTAGGGAAACAAATTACAGATAACAAAGTTGACCCAATTTCCATTTTTCATTCTTTTTTTCATTATCTTTTTATTTGAACAATTAGTTTCTTTGGGAAAACCATGAGTAATCCAGATGAGTAACCCTTTTTAAATTCGTTTTTCATCGAATTTCCAGAAATTTATAGCGTTCTAAGTTCACCCATGAATTTCACATCTGTTTCCACCACAAACTGTAAGTATGCAAAAATCAAAAAAATATGAAAATTCCACTATCACTTACAAAAATGCAAACATTGTGGTAAAAATTGATTTATTTACAACACTGCTGGTTCCTGAAAGAAGGAAAGATGTGATCATAGCACAGCAAACCTTTTTATCGATGTCATTTGTAGAAAAGCAAAAACCCTTGCTGGCTTAAACAGCATTTTTTTCTAAATTTTCTAAAGAAATATTATATTATTTTCATTTTCTCGGTTCTCTTCAAGGGAATCCACAAACCCTGGGAACCCTTAGAATCCACAACCTGTGGACAAAAAAGGACACACATTTGACCTGGATTCTTTTTGTGGAAAAAAATGATGAAGGCTTAAAGTTAAAGGCTAAGCACCCCAAACATTGAAAAAAAAACTCAGCCGTCAGGGAGGTGATAAACCCTAATCAGGTAAGGGTTTAAATGTAAATTAGGCACTGCAGTTGCCATTGTCTTTTGATTTGTGGCTTTTTAGATGTTGCTGAATCTCCAGATTTTTTGTAGTCTTCAACAAATATTATTGATACAAATAACCTGTTTTAAATAGAAGTCAGCAGTCCTTCATTTTAATTGCAGGGTCTGTAAACAGTAGCCATTTGCGAGTCTTGTTTCTGTTTTCTTGCTGCATTGAACTCTGTTTTGTCTCCTGTTTACGTGTGTTCCAAACTTCGAAATCAATAAAACTCTCCAAATGTTAATTGATCACGAATAGTGTATAATGTGTTTAGCCAGGAGACCCAGTTTCATCACTCTGCTGACTTTCTCTCACATGAGATTACTGTCAGTAGGAGATTACTGATTCATTCCACCATTTCTGTGTCACAATGGACTGCTGTGGTTTGTACTGAATTTTGTGCGCCCCATTGATTTCAATTGTTGATACTACCTATATATTTAAGGTATATGAAAAATTATTAATAAAAGTACTGAGAACACACATCGTTGATTGAAGTTAGTGCTGATTTGATGACTTGCTTTTACTGAGCCAAATTTAGTAAGCCTTGGACTGCTCAGCAAGTCAACTCAAAATGTTAAAGAAGCTTAACTGAGACCCACTAGATACCCTGAATTGCCAGTGACCCTGAGCTTCCTTTCATCTAGAGACCAGAGACCCAAACAACTATCTGTTTCTGAGAGCGTGACCTGACCGGGTTCTTCTCCAAAAATAGAATGACGATATATACTACGAAGTACTTTTGCATGTTCTGTTTACCTACGGCCTAAAACATGAATGTAGAAGGGATTGCAGTTTAATCGGAACAGTGGAAGGGGGTATGATGGGGCTATCCCTATAACCAGATGGATTTGAGGGAGCAGTCACATCCAAAACAAGACATGGGAAAATAGCGATGGGCTGTAATCAGCAACGGGGCAAGGATTTTTTGTCTCCAAGGCAAAATGACAAATCGATTGGATCACACCTGCTGCCTTTAAGTACAATCAGTTATCCCCTCTGAGAGTGGCTCCATAGATGCCCAGCCAAGCATTATCTTAACCAAAGACAGGCCTAGGTTCTAAGTAACAACAAGCATTTGCAGTGCAATAGGTCTCGCATTCACAGGATTTTGAACTATTGGCATTGTAAATGACCATGCCTTCTATTTATGTTTTGGGTTTTAAAACATAAATACAAGGCATTGTTATTTACAATACTAATAGCTTAACCCCTTACACGCGGCAATAATTCTCCCGCTGTGCGGGAGAATAGATGAGCGGGCAGGGTTTGGACGGCCCTGGCCGTCCTCCGCACACGTCCACCATGACGTAGGACGGTGGGGGCCCGTCCTAAGCACCGAAAGGTTTAACAAATGCAAAGAACCTCACCATCTATACCAACAGAATGGGCGCTTTAGATATATTAGGTCAAAGAGAAAAACACCCCGACTGGCGCAGATAAACGCACCTCAAAATACTGAACGGACAGCAACTTCACCTGAAAGCAGACATCATTTGTCACAAAATGAAGAAACCCGTGCACCAGCGGTATTTCGTCTCTATGGAATGGGTCTTGCATTTATGCGAGTTTGAGCTATTCACATTGCAAATAACAATGAATTTAATTTTGTTTTCGTTTTTAAACCTTAAATAAAAGGCATTCTCATTTACAGTGCCAACAAAAATAAAAGGCATTGTTATTTGCAATGTGAATAGCACTGATTGTATACAGTAACCGCAGTATCCCCTTGTTTGTTATAACATAAGTAAGACTCCTAGTTTTCAGTATTTACTGAGGTTTACGGATTTTACAGATGTTTACAAACGCATGCGCGTGAAGGGCAGACGGTGCAACAGAACAGGTGTTCTAATGCAATATTGTGATCACCCCATTACAAAACCCTCACCTTTTACTCCCGCATCCAGTGCTCCTGTTGACTTCTTTGCACTTCGACCTGTAAGGTTGTAAATGCAGTGCGTATTCAGTGCATTCTGGATCAGGTAATGGCAGCGACGCTCAGGGCTCCAGCTATGTCTGGCTGGGGAGAAGCCTTAGACCAAGGTGTTGCACTATGTGATTACACGCTTGCAGCACAAATGAAGCTGTGCGTTTGTTGCTTGGGGTGATGACATGCTCTTATAGACAAACAATGAGGCGAATGGCAGAGGTAGTGAGCATACCACCAGCCCACTCTGTTAAACAACTTTAGCGGGCCATAAAAACATGAAAAAAGCAACATACGAACAAGAACATACAACATATTTTTCAGTAAAAACTCAGAATGTGATATGCAGAAATGTTGGATATTTGAAATGCACCAACAGCGTTGGTTGTGTTGTTTTACCTCAATAGCATCTATAAGCCACTCTTTATTCTCTGTGTACAAATGCGATTCTGCATTCACAGAAAAATATTTCTGGCACTTCACATAAAAACTGAAGGTCTATTCGCAATATAAAGCATTCTGACGAAAACCCCTTGCTGTCTCTGACAGAGTATCTGGCTGAAACCTCTGCAAACAGCACAGAAAAACCCTGGCACTGAAAAACATCTGGCACTGCGCTAACGTTCCGTGGCAACCCAGGCATTTTGCAAGCTCTCATAGAATAATGCAGGGATTGCCCAAGCATTCATGCAGTTGTGCAGGATTTACCTCTGCACTCATACAAGCTCCTATGTAACACTGATGCACTTATGCAATCACCCAGTCATTACTCATGCAGTAGTTCAATCAGAGATGTAGTAACCATGTACTCATACAAGCACATACGTAGTACTGATGCATTCATGCAATCACACTTGTACTATATACGCAGTCTTTCAATCACTCAAACACTACCTATAAACTCATTACTTTATTAAGTAGAAATATGTGATTTTTTAAAATAGTTTAGATTATCTCTTGCTCTTGAATATACTTTAAACTTATATACATATAGTTTTGAGACATAAAACATTTTTGGGAGTCGGGCACCTAGAGCGACACCATACGCCTATGACATAATTTGTGACCTGGCTCCGCGCAACGGTCACATACGTAACGGACAGCCAGCGCGACTACATATATACACGACATAATGCGCGTCTTCGTACCGCGCACCCGTCGCATACCAAACGCGCAGCTTCCGCAAACCCATACCTATATGACATTGCACAGAAGCAGCACAGCGCACCCGTCACAAACCAAACGTGCATCCTTCACAACTTAAGCAATATGGCGGATAGGATCCATACACCAATCGAGCAGACTACACGACCCGTACGCGAATCCATTTTTTTGTCCCAAAAAATTATATATATATATATATATATATATATATTTTTTTTTTTTTTTTTATTTTTTTTTTAAATACACTAAAAAAACATAGGTTTCAGGCACGTTATAGTTGGAAATTAGCATTTAAAAAACCTTAGAAATTCACTGAAAAAACCATAGGTTTCAGGGACGTTATAGTTAGTTGGACAGTTCACTCGTACAAAACCATAGAAATTCCCATTATAGTTAGTTCAGCTAACTATTACTTGCGCACCCGCAATGCACTGCTGATAACGTCACATATTACATCATTCATGACATGGTCAGTGACATCACTCAATGACATCACTGATGACATCACTGATGACATCATCCACGTGAAAATCTGATCCACCTCCTCACACTGTAATATAACCTTTGATACACCCACTGTACCAGTTACTACATACACACTCACTGATTCCTAAGTCTACATACGCATCCATTCGTTCCCCCATAGAATCACTCATAGATGTAGTTTACTTAGAAATATTGTTGGGAAATGAGCTTGTATTATATTTTACCACTGCACTTTATATTTATTGATGTTCTTAAAAATGCTGACATTTGGCACTAGAATGTGGCTTCTTTCTATCTTAACATAATCATTGTTGTATCTAGGGCGGTGATATGAATATCATGAGCTTTTTTTTCACCTGCACATCTGTAAATTCGTTTTTTTCTTTTTCATTTAAATTATGGTTTCTATTATTTATTTTTTACAAAATCAGAAATTCTTTGTCTTTTATAATGTTTTCTTCTATGGCTTGAAATATAGCCGAATAAAGATTTCTGAAATGAAGATGTAGTCACTCATCAATACAAAACTATCATAAGCACTCATACATCTATACAGACATTCACGCACCACCACTCAGTCAGAGTTACTCACACACCTAGTCAGTCATGCAAATAATCAATCACACTTCCATTTACTGACCTATACAGTTAAACACACACCACATCCGTTATTCATACAGAAACAAATGCATACTTTTACTCTTTTCTACAATCACTGATACAAGTACACACTCATCCATGCAGCCACTCTCACAATCACTGAATTTCATGTATAGTCATTTATATACTTCAATTTTCACATACACTGCCCTTTATATATGTAGTTACATGGAAATGTAACATTGAGACATTCATTCTCTCACCAACACACCATACACACTCTCACACTCATACAGCTGTTTCCACATGCACTCTTGAACCCGTACACACAGTGAATCAACCACGGAGACATCTATGCACAGACTCACACACCTCCCATGCACCCACACACACACCCAGGCACCCATACAGATGTCACTGACCATGTCATTAATGATGTAATATGTGACGACATAAGCAGTGCAATGCAGGGGCGCGAGTTATAGTTAGCTAAACTAACTACAATGGGGGAATTTCTATGTTTTTGTACGATTGAAATGTCCAACTAACTATAACATCCTTGAAACCTATGTTTTTTTCAGTGAATATATATTTATATATATATATATATTTTTATATATATATATATATATATCTATATATATATATATATATATAGATATATATATATATATATATATATTACCTACTGGCGGTCGCCAGTAGGTAGTTATAGTTAGGACCTAGTTTCCATAGGAAATCCGCAACATTCTATTTGGAATAACTTTGGCGCTGGTTGACGAATCTTCGCAAAATTCTCCAAGAAGATGGGGCGCTCCGCTCCTATCCTGAAAGTTTCGGGGTGATTCGTCAAGCGGGGGCCGAGAAAAAAGGGGGGTCCCAAAATGTGTTTTCCCCATGCAATTTTCCATAGGGACTTTTAAGTGAGGTTATAGCCCGAACTGCTGAACGGATTTACACCAAATTTAGCAAAAAGGTAGAGTTTGGTTCGCAGATTACGCTTTTTGTTAAATGGTGTAAATCCGTTCAGTAGTTCCTGAGAAAAACAAAAGTAAAATCATAGATATATCGCGTAGGGTACGCGTATCCTCCCGAGCACGAGCTTTATGCTAATTGGCTGTCAACATTCCAAACCAGGACGTGTTGGCAGCCATCTTGTGCCTCAGTAGAACAGAGGCACAAGAATACAGAAAAAGAAACGCGCGTAGGATACGCGTATCCCATGAGAAAAAAAAACCCCGAAGCTTGCATTACTTGAAAATAGCCCCCGGGGGGGGCAAAACCCGGGGGCAATGTATTTAATTATAATGGGGGGCCACCCCCGGGGCTTTCATTTTAGGTATGCGGGGGGCTCACGGTCCCCCCGCAGCCCCCGGGGATCGCCAACCTCGGGGCTTTTCTTTTTATAATAATGGGGGGCCCGGAGGTGCCCCCCAGCCTTGGGGACCGCCCCCGGTGCTTCAAAATTATGTATGGGGGGTCACGCCCCCCCCGCAGCCCCAAGGACTGCCACCCCGGGGCTTCTTAAATAAATTTAAAAAAACTGTGTGGGGGGCTCAAGCCCCCCACACGCCCCGGGGACCGCCACCTCCCCGGGGCACTAATATTCAAAATGGGGGGGTCCGTGACGAACCCCCTGGCCCCGGGGATCACCACCCCCGGGACTTTTAAATGTTGGGAGGGGGGCCGAGCAGCCCCCCTCCTGGAGCCTTGTGGTGGCCCTGGGGACCGCCACCCCCAGGGCCGGCTCCTGCAGTGTCCCGGGGTGCCTACCCCCGGGACACTTTAGTTTGCAATGGTAGGGCGGGAGCCTCGTGGCTCCCGCCCTATCATAGCAAACTGCTTTGGTTTTTGGAAGAGACAGCAGGATACCTGCTCTCTCTTCTAAAAACCAAAGCTGTTTGCTTTTCTACATGGGGAGCAGCATTTTAGCTGCGCCCCATGTAGAAAAGCAATGCTGGCTCTCACAGGACACGGGGAGCCGGCAGGGACTGTGGGGGATTGGGGACCCCCCCACGGCCCCCAATGAGGAGGGCCAGCCCCGGGAGATGGGGTCCCCGGGGCTAGTAGTGGCCTGGGAGGGTGGCCACGAGGCCCCCCTCCACAAAAAAATAAATAAATAATTTAAAAACGGCGCCGGGGATGGGGTCCCCGGGGCCATAAGAGGCCACAGGAGGGGGGCAAGGCAGCCCCCCTCCAAAAGCGCTACGGGGCGCGTTTGCACAGTGGTGAAGGTAGGGGGCGGGGCTTGAGGTGATATGTGTGCAAACATGCCCTGTGGCGCGTTTTAAGTTGAGGAATTAATTTGTCTTCAATCCAGAGGTCACCTGGGGGCCAACTAGCCCACCAGGTACCTCCAGTAAGCGCCACGGATATGCGCTGCAGATTGTTGTAAAAAGGGTGTGTGGCCTCTGAACACCTCTCTGCAACGCAGCTCCCTGGCGCATACTGGAGGTACCTGGTGGGCTGGTTGGCCCACAGGGGACCTCAGGATTGAAGCGGAATTATTTCCCCAACTTAAAACGCGCCACAGACCGTGTTTGCACACATGACACCTCAGGCCCCGCCCCCTTCCTTCACTATTGAGCAAAATATTCCTCTAAAATCAGCCGAACTACGAATTCCGATTTACTCACCTGTTATCACAAGAGACCTCAGTGCTGCATCTTTGAGGACAGTACGGACCCTGAAAAGTAAATCTAAGCGTACTTACCAGTAACTTGTATTTCCTTCCATAGGAATCTATTGTGTGGTTTTCACCAGAAAAGTTTCTAAGTGTCTATTTTTGAAATGTACAAATATTCCTCTAAAATCAGCCGAACTACGAATTCCGATTTACTCACCTGTTATCAGGAGAGACCTCAGTGCTGCATCTTTCAGCCCACTACTGATCCTGAAAAGTAATTCTAATCATACTTACAGTAACTTGAATTTCATTCCATAGTCTAACATTGACTGGTTTCACTTGGAAATTCTTCTAAGTGTGAAGTTTTGGAGCTTTAAAAAATTCCTCTAAAATCAGCTGAACGGGGGCGTGGCCAAGATGGCGGAGTGAGAGGACGTGTCTCTCCACAGCTCCTGCCAACGGCCTGAATTTCGCACCGGTTCCGGCGCCTTTCCCGACCGAAGTCGGTGTCCAGGGCTGCCGGAGCCGTCCTCGCACCGGAGCGGACCCTACAGGGGGTGTTAGCAGCGCTGCAGTTGGAGGCCGCGGAGAGTAACGGCCGGGAGGTTCCCATCCCCCCTCCGGCCTGGAAACGAGGCCGACTGACGCCAAGGACGCAGCCCAGCGGAGCAGCCCTAACGCGGCACCACTGCGGGACCTGAGACCCGCGACCACTGCGGAGGGCCCTGCGGCCCGACGGCAGACGAGACCTGGCCAGCCGACCGGAAAGCACCAACGGGAGCCCCGCGGGGGCGGAGGACAGCGGCAGCCTTCGGCGGCAGGACGGGAGGTCAGAGCGAGCCCAGGAGCATGGCGGGCGGCGCTTGGCTGACTTTGGGTTGTAGTGCAGGGACTTCGGCGGCGGGCCTCTCGGCGGGCGTACCGGCCCAAGGCCTGCGGCGCCCTGTGTACCCGCCTCCCCGTCATTGCCTGCTCCTGCGCAGAGGCCCCGGCGGAGGGGTGCCCCCTACCTCCCCCTGATAGACTGTACCTGCTGGCCATGGCCCGGACATCCTCCCTCCTTGCGTGAGTGGCGGCACTCGCGGAAGGGCAGCACCGGGAGGCCTACTGAAGCACATCGGGGATTCGAGTCTGGGACTGCGGGCCCCCACACCGGCCCCGGGGAACTGACCACGGCCGGTGTGGTGTTGTAGATTCTGACCGCGTCTTGCGGTCCCCCGCCTAAGAGGCCTGCGGCCCTATTTGACGGCACACCAACCCTAGGTTCGGCGGTCCACAGACATCTAGTACGCGGTGGCGTTGGCCCCCGGCCCCGCGGGCCTTCATCGATTCCCGAAGCCCCTGACTCCAGCAGTCCGGACACCGCGACAGACGCGCGGCGGCCGCGTGGTCAAGGATTGAGAGGACGCGCCGCCATATTTGCCCGGGAGCCACGGAGGGCGCCCGCTGAAAGAGGAGTCTGGTGGAGGCCCCTCACACGTTGGCGAGCGCACTGCGACGTACGACCAGTGGTCCGCAAGGTGGTCGCAGGGGCGGGGGCGTTCGGACCGCCAGGACAGAGGGATGTCCACGGGCAGGCCGCCCCGAGGCAAGACGGTAAAAGAAATGTTTGCCAAGACGCAATCTCCTTTACAGAAAGACGCCGTGGCCCCCGCGCCGAAGAGAGCGGACCGGGTCGCAGAGGAGGGCGCAGAACCCATAAGGAAGGCCTTCTTGGACTCCCTCTTTGCCTCCCTGTGTGATGATATCCAGATCTTCAAGACTGAGTTCACCAGTGAGATCCGCGAAGTTCGGCGCGAAATGGATGGCATAGGAGAACGAGTGGCGGACCTGGAGGCCAAGGGCGATGAGAGGGAGACGGAACTCTCTACCCAACAACAGGAGATCATCCGCTTACACGACCAACAGGTGGACTTGCAACTCCACTTGGAAGACTTGGAAAATCGCTCCAGGCGACACAACATCCGCATTCGCAATGTGGCCACATCTGATGCCACTCAGGATGTGTTTCGATATGCCAGGGAGCTCTTCAACCATGTGCTGTGGAGACCGTTGGACTCGCCCCTACAGCTTGACAGGGCCCACAGGACGGGTCCGCCCCGCGCAGCTACTGCCCCACCACCCGACATCCTGGTGTGCGTTCAAGACTACCGGACCAAGGAGGACATACTACAGAAGGCGCGCCAGAATCACCCGATTATGTTCCAAAGCACCTCGCCGCAATTGTTTCAGGATTTGGCTGCACTCACGCTTCACAAGCGCCGGCTCTTCAAACCGGTCACCTCCTTCCTGCAGCAGAAGGGCATCCAGTACAGCTGGGACCATCCCTTCCGCCTTGTCTTCAAAATGGAGAATAAGCAGTACTAGCTCCGATCAGTCTCCGAAGCCTGCTCTCTGCTTGGTATAGAGAAGCCGAAGGAAGAGGCGGAAGCCCAGGGGTCGGCGCACGAGACTGAAGGAAGGAGGCCACAATGGGCCCAACAGCGGCGACGGAGGCGGGTCAAGAAGCCACAGGCGACGGATATTGAAGCGGGACAACGCACGGCGGTAGATGCAGTGGCCACCGACGGCGGCACCGGCCCCCCAGGATGAACGTTTCACGGCATTGCTTGATTTGACCGTCTGCTCTGGCCATTGGGCCGTTGGCGGGAGGAACACTCCCGAACTACACTAAGACTCCCTTACTTTACCTCCTATTCTTCTTTTCGTCCTTGGATGAGAGACAATGACATTCTTGGGGGCATACATTGACAGTTTGCAGTTGGGGGGGAGGGGGGTGGTGAGTTGGGTAGGGGGGGAGATCCTGGGAGTTGGAGAGGGGGGGAAGGGGGAGGGGGGGTTCATGGTCCATGGTCGGCGAGTGGTGTGCTGAGCTAGCTCTCATGTGGGAGTGGGGGCGCAATTCCGGGGGTTGGATGAGTCTGCCAGTCGGTGCGCTGGGCACTGCCCCAATAGCTATTTGTCAATCTTCCTCTTGTTGGATGGCGTTGGGTGACATTGTCGTTCTCACTCTGAACGTGAGAGGCCTGAACAACCCAGTGAAACGCAAAGCAGTGCTCCTGTTTCTAGAACAATCCAAGGCGGACATCTGCCTATTGCAAGAAACGCACCTTTTGGCTAGAGACTGCCACCGCCTCCACTCTCCCAAGTTCCCGCAGCAATTCTTCTCCTCCTGTACAGAGAAGAAGGCCGAGGTGGCTATCCTGATAGGGTGCACTTTCAAGGGCAAGATACTGGGTAAGATGGCGGAGATTAAGGGGCGGTTACTGGTTTACAGGTTCACACTGGGAGACTTACACTACACGATTGGCTCGATATACAGGCCGAACGAGGGTCAAGAGAAGTTCCTGCATTCCGCACTTACAGAGGCGACTGCGACACTAGATCGGCATATACTGTTAGGGGGGACTTGAATTTAGTTCTAGATAATTTGCTCGACCGCTCTTGCCAGCGCATTAGTCAGGTGGGTGCGCTGTCAGTGTCTGGTCTGGCCCGCTTGAAAGACCTGGGGCTGGTAGACGTTTGGCGCGAGCTTCATCCGGGTGACACGGAATACACGCACTTCTCGGCAGCGCGTAAAACATATGCACGCTTAGATTACCTGCTTGTCTCCACAGCGGCGCACACACTGGTCACCAATGCTGAAATCGGTACGGCGTCCCTGTCCGACCACGCCCCAGTCACGGTCACCCTGACAGGGCCGCGGGCACCGCGCTTAGGTAGAGTATGGCGGCTTCGAGACTCTCTGCTATACAAGCAAGATGCGGTTACCAGAATTCAAGGAGCCATAAAAGACTACCTGTCCCACAACAGCAACTGGGACACCGCGCTGGCCACTCAGTGGGCTGCGCTCAAGGCCGTACTGAGGGGTGAATTTATATCGATTTCCGCCGCGGAAAACGCGGAACGCCAGGCCAAGAGGGACGAACTCACCCACAAGACCAGGGAGTTAGAGCACATTCACAGAAGGACGGGGGCCCCGAGAATTTGGCGTCAGTTACGAGCTGCCCGTCAACAGTTGGCGGCACTAGACATGGACAGGGCGGAGTACGCAATGTTGCGGCTGAAACATGCCTATTACACTGGGGGGGACAGATGCGGGCGTCTCTTGGCGCATAAACTCCGAACGGTTTCCCAGAAACGGGAGGTTAGAGAATTGAAACGGCAGGACGGTACCGGTGTCACCGGTGATCGAGCAATAGCGGGGGCTTTAGCGCCTTCTATGCTACTCTATATGGAGCTGACCCGCCTGACCCAGAGGCGGAATCTGCCTTCCTCGACAGGATTCCACTGCCTGCCCTGACTCGGGAGCAAATGGATGATCTGGAGAGAGACATCCGTCCGGAAGAGGTCATCTCAGCGATCTCTCGGCTCAAACTCGGGAAGGCGCCGGGGCCGGACGGCTTACCGGCGTGCTTCTACAGAACCTTTTGTGTTCAGCTTGCACCGCTCTTGGCCAGACTTTTTACTTCGTTTGCGGACGATGGGGCGATCTCCCGGGACCTGCTGGAGGCCTCCATTGCGGTTATACCCAAGCCAGGCAAGGACCCCACCGACTGTGGGGCATACAGGCCCATCTCCCTTTTGAATGTTGACCTTAAGCTCTATACGGGGATCCTCGCCTCCAGACTGGGCCCCTACATGGGAGGTCTTATTCATCCGGACCAGTCGGGCTTCATCCCGGAGCGCCAGACCTCTGACAACACCAAACGGGCCCTCCATCTTATCGAGAAGGCAGCCCGCACACAGGGCGAATACATGATGCTGGCCATCGATGCAGAGAAGGCCTTTGACAGGGTTCATTGGCCCTATCTGGAGAAGGTCCTGCAGAAGGCAGGTATGGGACCCAAGTTCCGGACTAGGGTTCTGAACTGCTATAAATCCCCCTCTGCCTCGGTCAGAGTTAATGGCTTGTCCTCCCCACAATTCCAGATTGAGAGGGGCACCAGGCAGGGGTGCCCGCTATCCCCTCTCCTGTTTGCCCTCTACATGGAACCGCTAGCACAGCTCATTCGATCTAACCGGGAAGTCAAAGGCATCAAATTTGGAGCGGACGTCCACGTCATCAGTCTCTATGCGGACGATGTCCTGCTGTCGCTCGCGGACCCCCAGAATTCTCTTCCCGCTTGCATGGCCGACCTTGATAGGTTTGGTAGCGTATCGGGCTTCAAAGTCAACCTGACGAAATCAGTGGCCCTTGACCTATCCCTGGCCGCGGACACGCGCGCCTCACTGCAGTCCCAATTTCCACTGCAATGGGCTACGGAGGCGGTCCCCTACCTGGGAATCAGATTGGCGGCCTCCCTCCAAACCACGGTGGACGTTAATTATGATCACCTTCGGCAGAAAGTACGGCAGGAATTGGGACAATGGAAACACTATCCGCTGTCTTGGTTAGGCAGGGTGGCGGCGATCAAGATGACGATTTTACCTCAGATCCTCTAAATTTTTCGCACTATACCTCTCGCCCCTCCGAAAGGTTGGATTAAAGTGATGCAGTCGGAACTTTCTCGATTTGTTTGGAACGGGAGGAAGCCGCGTCTGAAAGCCCAGATCGCGATGCTCGTGCCGGAACAGGGAGGGATCGGGATTCCGAATCTCACCGCCTACTTCCAGGCGGCACAACTACGCTTTCTGGCGGAGTGGGTCCAATGGGAGTCCGGGAAGCACTGGTTATTCCAGGACCAAGCGGTGGCGGGGCGCACTCTGCAAGAGATCCCGTTCATGCGCAGGATACACAGGCCCCGTAACCTGTACGCATCATACATTACTCGAGTCCCCCTTGAGATCTGGGATCGGGTTGGTCTGGAGCTCGGTCTTACCACCACCATTTCACTTCTCACCCCCCTCCTTGACAACCCCGACTTCCAGC
Source organism: Lissotriton helveticus (assembly GCF_964261635.1). Lineage (NCBI taxonomy): Eukaryota > Metazoa > Chordata > Amphibia > Caudata > Salamandridae > Lissotriton > Lissotriton helveticus. The sequence continues at coordinate 591,513,794 of NC_136067.1, read as the reverse complement.
CGGGGCTAGACGGGAAGGCCTTCGAACGATGGAAGTCTGCCGGTTGTCGATCCCTTTGCCACGTGTATGATTCTGAAGGGATAATCCCCTTCCCACAATTGCGCCAGGACTTCGGCCTCCCGGAGACCGAGCGACTCCATTATTTCCAAATCAGGCACTGGGCCCTCAGCAAGACAGTCAGAGCGGACGCGGATAGGCGTCTAATGGATTTCGAGTATTGGTTGATCACTCGCAAATCAGACAAGCAGCTAATCTCGGACCTCTACAAAATGCTCACACACAAACACGAATACACTTAGGCTCGCTGGGAGAGGTAGATGGGGAGGCCCTTTGCGCGTAAAGAGTGGGAGGATATGTATTACAGAGCACGGCACTCGGCGTACCATATGGGGCTCACTGACACTCTGACGAAGGTGGTGACCTACTGGTACTACACACCTGAACGACTATACGAAATGGCCAGTAGCAGGGACCCCCTGAGCTGGCGGGGCTGCGGGCAACTAGGCACTCTCACACACACACTATGGGAATGTAGTCTTCTGCAGGAGTACTGGGGTCGTGTTCTGGACGACGTGGACAAGCACTTTGACACCGAAATCCCACGCTTTCCCTCCTACGTCATCCTGGGGCTTCCTAATGCGCTGACCTACCCATTGCGATCACGAAGGGGTCGCTTGACAGCTATAGCTCTAGGGTCGGCGCTACAAAACATCACAACACATTGGCGCACGACCCACATACCCACGTATCAGGGATGGCTACACCGCCTGTGGATGGTCCTGGGTATGGAAAGGCTCTCCCTGTATAAAGCGGGGGAAGGGGCAAAGTATGCTGAGCTCTGGCAACCGTTTTTAGCTCTCCTGTCCTCGGAGTTCGTGGAAGTCACCTGTCCGAGGTATCTCCGCTTGTTGAGATTGACGGAGCCAGGCCCGAAAGAAGGGAACAACGTACCTACCCCTACATCGGGGAAGTGTTGATGTAGGACTAGCTGACTCAAGACTGTGGACCGGGGGTGGGGGGTACGGAAGGGGTTTGGGGTGGGGGGGTTGGATCTGTTGGGGATGGGGTGTTGGGGTGGGGTACGTCGATTCTGGTCAAGGTGGGTGTGGGTGAAAGTTTCAGAGAGTGCTGGTGACCTGCACAACCGAGCTGTGGGGGCGAGCCATATTCTGCATGGGCGAGGGTAGGGATGAACTGGCAAGTGGACTTGGAGCTGCCCTGAATAACATCGCACTGTTTGACACGCGGCCGGCCTGTGATGGGTTGTAGGCGGCTTGCTGTGTATAATCACGTGTTGCTATATACTGCATACTCCCGACCCCACTGATGCGATCGAGCCCCAGCTCCGGACGATGCGGTTGATTTGACCTCTTGATTGTTGATGCATGTACTGTGTTAAATTACTCAATAAAAATATTGAATACTAAAATCAGCTGAACTACGAATTCCGATTTACTCACCTGTTATCAGGAGAGACCTCAGTGCTACATCTTTCAACCCACTACTGATCCTTAAAAGTAATTCTAACCGTACTTACAGTAACTTGAATTTCCTTCCATAGTATAACATTGCCTGCTATATAAAATATATATACATTTTAAAAAATATATAATAAAATACAAATATTACAATTTCAATATTTTTAAAAACTTTTTTTCAATTTATATTACAAATATGTAATGTAATTTAAAAAATAAAATATCTAAAAATAAATAGTTTAAAACAATGTAGTAAATCAGTATAAAAAATATAACAATTAATACATTTAAAAATTATCATTTACAAAACCTTTGAAATTCACTGAAAAAAACATAGGTTTCAGCCACGTTATAGTTAGGAATTAGCATTTAAAAAACCTTAGAAATTCACTGAAAAAACCATAGGTTTCACACCAGATATAGTTAGCTGGACATTTCACTCATACAAAACCATTGAAATTTCCCCGTTATAGTTAGTTCAGCTAACTATAACTCGCGCGCCCGCAATGCACTGCTGATGACATCACATATTACATCACTCATGACATGGTCAGTGACATCACTCGTGACATCACTCATGACATCACTCATGACATCTCAAATGACATCACTGATGACATCATCCAGTGAATGTGTGTCTTTCTGAAGTAGATATTTTTTATATATGTATATCTAAAGGTCGATGGAAGAATAAACGGGTAAATAAGTGTCTACCAAAGCTGCCTACAATGTGCATGATTTAGGCTAACATAGGGACAATGTCCATATGAGAAATACACAATAGGGTGTGTGAATGGCTCTATGAGTGAATGATTGGCTTTGTGAGTAGCTCTGTGGGTGGGTGAGTGGTTGTGTGGTGACTATGGATGAGTGAGTGGGTGTCTGCATGGCTATATGAGTGAGTGAATAGATGTATGAGTGGCTGTCTGAGTGGGTGAATGGTTAAGTGAGTTGGTGTGTGAGTGGCTGTATTGAAAAGTGAGTGTCTGTATAAATGGCTGTATGGAAGAGTGAGAGGATGTGATAGTGCTTGTATTGTTGTGTGAATGGGTATGTACGTGGTTGTATGGGTGTGTGAGTTAGTGTGTGTCAGTGCTTGTGCTGGTGAGTGAATGGCTGTGTTAAGAGATCATATGGGTGAGTGAGTGGGTTTGTGAGTGGCTGTATAAGTGGGAGTAAGAGTAGCTGTATGGGTCAGTGTGTGGCTGTGCGAGTGGCTGTATGGGTAAGTGACTGGTTGTATGAGTATCTGTATGAGTGAGTGGGTGTGTGAGAGGCTCTATGGATGAGTGAGTGGTTGTGAGTACTAGGTTTGGTCTGTGAATGTGTATGTGAGTGGTTGTGTGGGCGTGAGAAGGTGCATGAGAGGTTGCAGAGGGGTGTGTGTAGGTGCTTCTGTGGATGGTGTCATCAGTGATGTCACTGACCATGTAATGAGTGATGTATTATGTGAGGTTATAAGCAGTGCATTGCAGGAGGTAAGTTATTGTTATCTCAACTAACTGTAACTGCTGAATTTCACTGGTTTTGTACAAGGGAAATCTGAGCCAAAAAATAACATCCCTGTAAACCTTGTTTTTTCAGTGAATTTCCAAGGTTTTTTTCAATGTTGTTTCCTAACTATAACGTCTATGTAACCTTGTTTTTAAGTGAATTTCTAAGCATTTTTTAATTTTAATTCCTAAATGTAACCACTGACCTTTGATAGTGAGTGTGTGAGTGAGTGCATGAGTGTTTCAGCAAGTCTGTAAGTGGGTGATAGAGTGGCTGAGTGGGTCTGTCAGTGGGTGTGTGAGTGGGAGCATGAGTGTTTAAGTGGGTCTTTCAATGGGTGTATGAGTTGGTCTGTGAGTGAGTACAAGGCTCTGAGTGAGTCTGTGAATAAGTGCATGAGTCTGAGTGGGTTTATGAGTGAGAGAATTAGTCTCCGAGTGGGTCTGTGACTGGATGCGTGCATGTCTGAGTGGGACCGAGAGTGGATGCAGGAGTGTCTGAGTGCGTCTGTGAGTATGTGCGTGAGTGTACCTATGAGCCCATGACCTTTATTCTGCCTTTCTGCTCCCTCTTGACTTTTATTTTGCCTCTCAGCTCCCTCTTCACCTTTATTTAGCCTCTTTCTGATCTGTATTTTGCCTCTTGCTGCTCATTTCTGACCTTTATTCTGCCTCTTTCTGTTAGTGTCTGATCTCTATTTTGCCTCTTTCTGCTAGTTTCGGACCTTTATTTTGATTATTTCTGCTCATTTCTGATCTCCATTTTGTCCCTTTCTGCTAGTTTTGGATCTTGATTTTGCCTCTTTCAGCTCATTGCTGACATTTATTCTGCCTCTTTCTCCTCATTTCCGACCTTTATTCTCCCTCTTTCTGCTCATTTATGTCCTTTATTCTGTCTCTTTCTGCTTGTTTCTGACCCTTATTTTGCCTCTTTCTTCTGTTTACACCCTGGGACAGCGGTGGGAGCTTCAAGACCTCCACAGTTCAAGCTAGCCCTCCACCTCCTGTAGGAGTTGATATTACTGCTGCATGGAGGGAGGTGCTGGATTGCCAGCTCCATCTGTGCAGGAGCAATCTGTTTCATCTCTTTCCCTCGCCGGACGTTTGCGGGCAGGGAAAAAGATTAAACCTCTGCTTCCAGAAGGAGGGAGCACTTTCATAGCTAGAATTGGGTTGTTTGGTTTGAGTTGTCACAGCTCCTCCCAAGCTAAAGAGAACTGCTATGTCCCGAGGGTGAGCAACCCGAACCATAACAAGAGATGACCTCAAGCAGAGGAGCCGCTCTGCCCATCTCCTTTTTACACGGGCCACTCCGGTGTGGTAGTGGTTCCCGGGGACAAGAACAGACAAAGTAGGGGGGGACGCACGGCCTCCCTCCTTTTTTTGAAAAAAATTAAAGCCACAGGGAGGTGGTGGTGGTCCCCATGACGCGATGGATCCACGCACTCCGCTCCATATTTAAGGTGCAGGTGAATGTCTCTGGAGCTCAGGGAGTCTATACAGCCAACTCGTTTAAAAAAACAAAACAAAAAAAAGCAGTGGGGAGGTGATGGTTCCAGGAGCTAAGGGGGTCTGTGCAGCTCCCCCCAGTCAATTTTTTCATAGATGTGGGGAGGTGGTGGTCGCTGGGGCTCCGGGGTTCACAAGGCCCTCCCAATTCTTTGAATTTAGCCCAGGTAGGTGGTGGTCCCTGGGGCTTGTGGAAGTCTATCTGCCCCCCCCCAGGCAATTTATTTATAGCCCGGGGGAGGTGGTGGTCCCGAGGGTTCAGGGGTCCAAACTGTCCCCCTGCATTACAGGAGTCTAATGAAATACGTGTGCCCATAACCTTGTTGCGTACAACCTCCACTGCTCCCTAGAGTTCCCTTGAGGCACCATAAGCCCAGAGTAGCAACATATTTTATTCCTCTGGCTTACATCTGAAACATAGGGATGGGGAATTGTGTTTAATGCACCAGAGTTTTGCTCTTGTTTAGTATGATTGATGTAGGTATTTAAATTGAATTACCCAGAATTTAGCTGGTATTGAAACTTCACTAGGTGCTGCTAGTGCCTATTGCGATTCTGAGTCTTCCAGCGAGCCCACACTAATCGCCCCCGTCACCCAAAGCTTACAAACTGTGTTTAGGGAGTTGATGTGTATGGTTTTGTAAATGCAAAACATGTTATTCTTGTCCCCAAGATCTTTCATTGTGAGCTTGGCATCTAAAGTGTGGAAGTCATGCACTGTATCTAGGCGCCATTTTTGTGGAATCAGTGCATGTTTAAATTTCAGGTCCTTATGAAATGGTCTGTTTACCAGGCCAAATTCTTCTTGAGCTCTTCAAATGATTTGATTGTGTTGTATGTGAGGACCATCGCTAGGATTGAGATTCCAAATCTATCCCATCTGTAGGAGAGTAGAGTCTGCTATCCTATGGTAACCCAAATTTTTGCTTTTTGCTTCACTGGTTTTAGACTACTGAGGCTGTGGGCCTGCTAATCAGACCCCCAGCCTGCTGTTCTCTCTCTAAACTACTGATACATGTGCTATAGGTACATACCACAATTGGAAATGGACTCCTTGTCAGCCCCTGTACTATGCACTATAGGTGCCCAGGGCATAGGTGCCACCAAGGCCTACCAGGGGCTGCAGCATATCTTTTGCCACCCCTGGCTGGTTCTTAAATTGACACAACTGGCTGATCACTCAGCTGGGGCAAGGTGGTGTAATCACCCCTTGCTTAGATATAGTATACCTATATCTGAACCTATATCTGGACACATATAAACCTGTGAGCCACTCCTATGGCAGGCCTTAGCAATCCTGGAGGCAGAGTGCGTGGTTTAATGTGAGATGGAGCTCTAGCATGAGCTGAGCCTGTCTGCAGCCGTCGGGAACAAATCCCTAAGCTGTTTCAGGATAATGCCATACCATATACTCTTAAGTGCATTATAATCCTCGCGGTTATATAGCAACTCTGGTTTGGCTTTATCAAAACATGTTGTGTAAGGTGTCATACGATTTGGAATACTATCCCCTCGCCAGTTCTGGCGACGGGGATAGCATTCCACCCCTCTAGAGGGGTAAGACATGTTACTTTACTTAAATGCGGTTAATTTCTAAAAGGGCCTCAGATCCACAAAATGGATGCTTCTGCCACAGACACGAGTCTAACCCCCTGAAGCTGACCAAAACTCAGCCCAAGGGGCCTGGACAAAGGGTTTCCTGTCGCAGGGCGGTGTTACCACCCCCCAGACAGGAGATAGTGGATTGTAGCAGGGAGGTTTGAAAGAAACCAGACAGTGCCTGGGGAGCACAAGGCTGCCCCTTGCATAATCCGGCCAAACCGGTTCTGGGGCACTCCAGACCCCATCCCAGCGCGGCCAGGATCAAAGGAAGGGGGTGTATCCACCCACTTCCTGGGTCCCACCCATAGGAGGGGACCTAGCAGGTAATCCAGCCCCCCAGATTCGAATAAGAGTGGGAGCAGTGCCAATGCACTTCAGATTATCCTGATGAAACATAAGAAACAAAACTCTGGACCCTTCGACATCGTACTCAACGTAGAAGACTGAAGAATCTCCCTTGTGGTCAAGGAGTGACCACCCGGTGCAAACAGGCACCATCCAGCCCTCAACGTCTACTTTGTTGCAGTTCCCGCCGGAACTCGAGCGACAGAGATCAACGAGATCAAGCTTGCCTGCCTTCTAACAGCCCGATCTACAGTCCCTGCAGAGCTGAGACCAGTGGAGGTGACCGGAAGCGGGGGGCACGCCATCTTGGAAAGACCACGAGACGCTGACCGTGCAGCCCACGAGTGACCCTCGAAGCTGTACAACGGGGTTTGAGAAGCCCCAACCCTGAGCCACTCTTGCACCGAAGTTCAGCCCCCTACACTCGACGAGTGCTGCGTGGGGCCCTTCTGCTTCTTTTGGCTCACCGCGTTGGCCAGTCCCTTGCCAGCTGGCTTGTGGCCCCTGTGCCGACAAAACTTGAAATACGACTTGTGATTCTGGTTGCTCCTGATTTGCACCAGCTCCCCTGAAAAGGAGCCCCCACTCTGACCCTCCTGGTCCGAGTGAGAAGCAATCTTCCAGTTCCGCGTGGATTGCTTTTGCCAAGTGCTGTTTGCTCTAATCTTGAAGCCGACAGCGCCGACGGCGAGAGCCTGCGTGGGACAAATCGTGACCTGCTCCTGGACTTCGTAGATGCCCCAGAGCCCACGTGACAGCAGAGAGAAGCTCCTCGACAACCACCTGATTGCGCCCAACATTGCCTGGTTCCGTCCTGGTTCCACCCTGGTCACTGCTGAGTGACCCAGACTCTGTCCCCTCTGCTTTCAGGTACTTTTCGACTCGAGTCCACCCTTGGACTCCACCGGACACTTCTCCTTCACCTCGCCTGCAGCCCTTTCAGCTCCAAGCACCAAGAACCTGCGTGACGAAACCCGACTCAACTTCGACCCTGTGCACCCGCTTCCTGTGGGTGAGGTAACATTGCAACGCCGGTGTTCCCACACTGGTACACACCTCTAGGGTCTGTGTCTTAAGTTTTGTTCCTCTAGGTTCAGCGGAAGTGTCCTTAAACTCTAACTTTGTAACTTTTACGCACCATTGGTTAACATTGATGCATGCGTGCACTTTCTGCACTGCACCCGAATCCCGCGGGCTTTTCCCGACTTCAGCATTGCTTGTCCCGACTGCTCCCAGCAATTCCCTAGGCCCTAGGCCTAACCACTGATCGATTGGTATCTCTTATACCATTTTTTTAGTATATGGTTTGAGTGGCCCTTTGGCCTCATCCAAAATTGTGCAACTTTGTATGTTATACTGTGCTTTTGATTTAACGCTTGTGCCCCTTTATTCATAAAGAATACCGGGGATTGTTTTTAGTAATAAATACATATATTTTTATAATATATACTTGTGTGGTGTCCTTTCATTTGATATTACAGGATTGTATGTGGTAAAACAGCTCGCTTAACACAACCTCTTAAGTTAAGCCTTTAAGGCTGCTTAGTCCATGCTACCCCTAGGATAGCTTGTCTAATAAGGTTGACTTACAACCAGACACCATAAGGGTTGTTTGGACTGATACAAAGTGGTTCCAGAATTGGAAACATTATATATCAGGCCAACTTCTACCATTGGTGAGCAGCGGTGCGGATTTGAGCTTGCTGTTTGTTTTACCATTGCAATCTTTGTATCAAATTGAAAGATCACAGCAAGTACCTCTAGGTACATATAAATCAAAAGCTTAGCATATTTAAGTTCTACTGAACTTAGTAGTTTTGGATTAAAGGGATTAGCACACCCTGACTACAACTCACTAGCAAGGTACAGTAGGGAAACACTTAGTGTAGGTAGGTGCATCACTTACACCACACTAGAGTCATGTCTGACACAGGAAAAGCCTCAGGGTCTGTTCCTGTGACAGTTGACCTTACCCAGGCAACTTCCAGCTATGACAAACTAACCCACAAAGACTTGGTTGCCTTGTGCATCTCAAGAGGGTTAAAAGGGGCAGAAGTCCCACCAGTCCTTCCCTGATAGCCATTCTAGAGCAGGATGACTTGGAAAAGGCAAATGCAGTTCCCTTAGAATCAGGAGAGGGAGTGGACCCCACAGCCACTGAGACCACCCCAGAGGAGGAAGAAGAGGAGGTAGAAGAGGAGGAGGACTCAGAGGTAGAGGACCCTGAAGATCAGGATCAAGGGGTTAACCAGGTTGTAGTTGCCAGGCTTAACCAGGCCAACTTAAACCTACTGGGAAATGGAGAGGGCCAGCACCTCCCCAGATCCCACCAGAGCATTCTCCCAGGCAACAGAAGAGTGAGATCTCCATCAGGGGACTCTCATATTTCTAGTGCCTCAAGAGAATCTCAGAGAGGCATGAGCTAACCCTGGGCGTAGTGGGCGTAGTGGGGCTCCGCGGAGCTACGCGGAGTGGGCGAGAAGCTACGCCCACTCCCGCACTCCGCGTAGCCCCACTACGCACCTCCATCCCGCTCTCCCCTACATACATTATTTAAGCAACTAGCCTTAATAAAAACATTTTTAAAGCACTTACCGTGTCCGGGGCTCGTCCGGGGCTACCTCTTGGAATAGCGTCCTTTCCTGGATACCAATGCGCATGCGCGGCCGCCCGCGCATTTCTCCCGAAAAATGCGCATGCGCGGGCGGCCGCGCATGCGCATTCGTATCCAGGAAAGGACGCTATTCCAAGAGGGAGCCCCGGACGAGCCCTGGACACGGTAAGTGCTTTAAAATTGTTTTATTAAGGCTAGTTGCTTAAATAATGTATGTAGGGGAGGGCGGGAGGGAGGCGGGTGGCGGCCGACTCGGCTACGCACACGGAGTGGGCGTAGTGTTGCCGGCTACGCTGTCTACGCAAAATGCGTAGGAGGCAACACTACGCCTACTTCGTGGGCGTAGCCGATTCGGACGCCCAGGGTTAGGCATGACTGCCTCACAAAAGATAGAGCGTAAGGCCAGGATGAGAGCTGTCAAACTCCAAATAGAGAGGGAGGAGGTAGCCCTGGCCCAAGCTAGACTTGCCTTGGCAAGAGAGCAGAAATTGTGTGGCTTAGATGTCACTGGTGGCAGCAACATTCCTAGAGACAAAGACAGGAGCTATGATAATAGAAACCTGACAAAAATTGTGGCCCCCTACAAGGAAGGGGATGACATCCACAAATGGATGACTGCTCTTGAGAGAGCCTGCATGGTACAGCAGGTTCCTCGGGATCAGAGGGCTGCAATTTTATGGTACTCCTTTTCAGAGAAAGGGAGGGACAGGCTCCTCACAGTTAGACCTGAGGATGCCAAAAACTACTCTGTCTTGAAGAGTGCTCTTATTGAAGGGTTTGGCCTAACCACTGAGCAATACAGGTTGTTGTTCAGAGACACCCAAAAAGCACAGACTCAAGACTGGACTGATTTTGTAGATTGTGCCACTAAGGCTCTGGAGGGTTGGTTGCAGGGAAGTAAAGTTTCAGACTATACAGGATTGTACAATCTTATCATGAGAGAACAGATCCTTAATAACTGTACAAACCAGCTGTTGCATCAATACCTTATTGACTCTGATTTGACCTCTCCCCAAGAATTGGGAAAGAAGGCAGACAAATTGGTTAGAACAAGGATTAAGCAGAAACCCCAGAAGCAAGGTGGTGACCAGAAGAAAACAGACCAGAAGGGTGGAAATCAGAAAGATAAAGAAAAGGACCAGAAGTCTTCAGGCCCCCAAAATAGTAATAAGGAGGTTGGTTCCCAGAATGGAAACAAGAAAAAGAAGAATAATGGCCCAAAGAAGCCTTGGTGTAATAACTGCAAATCAGTTTCACACTGGGGCAGTGAATGCACCAAGACAAATCCAGTCCCCACCACTGCCGCTCCTAAAGCACCTGCATCCCCTAGTACAGCCAAAGGGTGTAGTAGGGTTAACCCTGGGTACTGAAGTAGGATCTGGCCTAGTCAGAATCCCTACTCAGGCAGTTCTCCTATATGATGTGGACTTAGCTTTGTCCACTACAGTGAGTCCCAGTAACCTGGGCAAATATAGGCAGACGCCTTTAATCAATGAGAAACTGGCTCAGGCCTACAGGGACACATGTGCCAGTAACACAATGGTGACACCTGACTTTGTGGACCCTGGACAGATTGTACTAGGTGAAAGTTACCTAGTGACCAATGCAAGCAACTCCACTACTTCCCATAGTGTGGCAGTTGTGAACTTCTCCTGGGGAGGGGTAGATGGCCTAAAGAAAGTTGTTGTGGGTGCAGACCTCCCAGTAGACTGTCTGTTAGGCAATGATCTTGAAAGCTCAGTTTGGTCAGAAGTGGAGTACAGGACTCATGCAGAAATGCTAGGGATTTCAGCTCATGTCCTTGCAGTGACAAGGTCTCAGGCTAAGAAGTGCCTTCCTGAACCAGTGGTGGATCTGGAAACAATAGACCAACCACAACCCAAGAGAAGGAGCAAGAGAGGAAAGGCTGAGCCTTCCACCTTGCCCCAGGTTGAGGATCAGGTTTCACAGGAAACTGATTCTGCAGTCCAAGAGGAGACTGTCTCTGAGGAGCTTGAACCTGACCAGGTTGAGTTTCTGGGGACAGGGGGACCCTCCAGGGCAGACCTGAGGCAGGCTCAATTAGATTGCCCTTCACTTGAACCCCTCAGACAGCAAGCTGCTGCTGAGGCTGCTGGGGATGCCCAAGGTACCCATACTATGTATTGGGATGATGGACTCCTTTACTCAGAGGCTAGAGACCCCAAGCCTGGTACAGCCAGGAGGTTGGTCATACCTCAGAAGTTTAGGGGCTTCCTTCTTACCTTGGCCCATGATATTCCCCTTGCAGGACACTTAGGCCAGGACAAAACGTGGGACAGGCTTGTTTCACACTTTCACTGGCCTCATATGTCAGAAAATGTCAAGGAGTTTTGTCGCTCCTGTGTCACTTGCCAAGCCAGTGGTAAGTCAGGTGGCACAACAAAGGCCCCCCTAATACCACTACCTGTGGTGGGGGTACCCTTTGGACGTGTTGGAATAGACATTGTGGGTCCCATGGATCCTCAAACAGCATCTGGGAACAGGTTTATACTGGTGGTAGTGGATCATGCCACCAGGTACCCAGAAGCAATTCCCCTGAGGACCACCACAGCACCTGTGGTGGCAAAAGCCCTCATTGCAGTTTTCTCAAGAGTGGGCTTTCCAAAGGAGGTATTATCAGACAGAGGTACTAACTTCATGTCTAGTTATTTAAAAGCAATGTGGAAGGAATGTGGAGTAAACTACAAGTTTACCACACCCTATCACTCACAGTGCAATGGGCTTGTGGAGAGATTCAACAAGACCCTCAAGGGAATGATAAAAGGTTTACCAGAGAAGCTTAGGCAGAAATGGGACATCCTTTTACCCTGCTTGCTCTTTGCTTACAGAGAGGTCCCACAGAAGGGGGTTGGCTACAGCCCTTTTGAACTTTTGTTTGGCAACCCTGTGAGGGGTCCATTATGTTTGGTGAAGGAAGGATGGGAGTTACCTCTCAAAAAGCCTAAGCTAGATGTAGTGGACTATGTACTTGGTCTCCGCTCCAGGATGGCTGAGTATATGGAAAGAGCATCCAAAAACCTGGAGGCCAGCCAAGAATTACAAAAAGCTTGGCATGACCAAAAGGCTGTTCTGGTTGAGTTCCAGCCAGGGCAGAAGGTGTGGGTGTTGGAGCCAGTGGCCCCAGCAGCACTCCAGGACAAATGGACTGGACCCTACCCTATCATTGAAAAGAAGGGAGAAGTCACCTACCTGGTTGACTTTGGAACCCCTAGGAGCCCCCACAGGGTGCTCCATGTGAATCGTTTGAAAGCATTTGTGGACAGGGAGGACATGAGCTTGCTCATGGCCACAGATGGGGAACAGGAGGAAGAGAGTGACCCTCTCCCAGACCTGCTTTCTCAGAACCCTGATGATGGTTCAGTTGATGGAGTAGCCTTGGCAGGCAGCCTCACTGACCAGCAGCAGATGGACTGCAGACAAGTTTTGCAAGCCCACAGACACTTGTTTTCACTCACACCCAGCCAGACAAACTGGTGCACCCATGAGGTGGACACTGGTGACAGTCTGCCTGTCAAGAATAAGATCTACAGGCAACCTGACCATGTCAGGGATTGTATCAAGGCTGAGGTGCAAAAGATGTTGGAGCTTGGAGTGATTGAGCCATCAGAGAGCCCATGGGCCAGCCCAGTAGTCCTTGTGCCAAAACCTCATACCCAAGATGGAAAGAGAGAAATGAGGTTTTGTGTGGACTACAGAGGTCTCAATGCTGTCACTAGGACAGATGCACATCCCATTCCAAGAGCAGATGAGCTCATTGACAGATTGGCTTCTGCCAAGTTTCTGAGCACATTTGATTTGACAGCTGGCTACTGGCAAATCAGACTAGCTGAGGAGTCAAAAGCCAAGACAGCATTCTCTACCCCCAGTGGGCATTATCAGTTTGTGGTGATGCCCTTTGATTTGAAGAATGCACCTGCCACCTTCCAAAGGTTGGTGAATCAAGTCCTTGCTGGGTTGGATGACTTTTGTGCAGCATATCTAGATGATATTGCTGTCTTTAGCTCCACCTGGGAGGATCACCTGATCCACCTGAAGAAGGTTCTGGAGGCCCTGCAAAAGGCAGGCCTGACTATCAAGGCTACAAAGTGCCAGATAGGGCAGAGTAAGGTTGTGTACCTGGGCCACCTAGTAGGTGGAGGTCAGGTTCAACCACTGGAGAGCAAAATCCAGACCATACAGGACTGGGCTCCTCCAGTTACCCAGACACAAGTCAGAGCCTTCTTGGGTCTGACTGGGTATTACAGAAAGTTTGTGAAAAACTATGGGTCCATTGTGACACCATTAATTGACTTGACATCCAAGAAGATGCCAAAAAAGGTTCAGTGGACAGTTAGCTGTCAGAAGGCATTTGATGACCTGAAGAAGGCCATGTGCTCTGCACCTATCCTGAAGAGTCCTGACTACTCCAAACAGTTCATTGTACAGACAGATGCTTTTGAGTTGGGTGTGGGAGCTGTCCTCTCACAACTTAATCAAGATGGCCAAGACCAGCCCATTGCTTTCATTAGCAGAAGGCTGACCCCCAGGGAAAAACGTTGGTCAGCCATTGAGAGGGAGGCCTTTGCTGTGGTTTGGGCCCTGAAGAAGTTGAGGTCCTACTTGTTTGGAACTCACTTCCTAGTTCAGACAGACCATAAGCCCCTCTTGTGGCTCAATCAGATGAAGGGTGAAAATCCCAAACTGCTCAGGTGGTCCATTTCCCTACAGGGGATGGATTTTACAGTGGAGCATCGCCCAGGGACTGACCATGGTAATGCAGATGGTCTCTCCAGGTACTTCCACTTAGAACATGAAGACTTATCTGGTCAAGGTTAGTTTAATGTCCCTGCGTTTGGGGGGGGCTTGTGTAGGAGAGTAGGGTCTGCTATCCTATGGTCACCCCACATTTTTGCTTTTTGCTTCACTGGTTTTAGACTACTGAGGCTGTGGGCTTGCTAATCAGACCCCCAGCCTGCTGTTCTCTCTCTAAATTACTGATACATGTGCTATAGGTACATACCACAATTGGAAATGGACTCCTTGTCAGCCCCTGTACTATGCACTATAGGTGCCCAGGGCATAGGTGCCACCAAGGCCTACCAGGGGCTGCAGCATATCTTTTGCCACCCCTGGCTGGTTCTTAAATTGACACAACTGGCTGATCACTCAGCTGGGGCAAGGTGGTGTAATCACCCCTTGCTTAGATATAGTATACCTATATCTGGACACATATAAACCTGTGAGCCACTCCTATGGCAGGCCTTAGCAATCCTGGAGGCAGAGTGCGTGGTTTAATGTGAGATGGAGCTCTAGCATGAGCTGAGCCTGTCTGCAGCCGTCGGGAACAAATCCCTAAGCTGTTTCAGGATAATGCCATACCATATACTCTTAAGTGCATTATAATCCTCGCGGTTATATAGCAACTCTGGTTTGGCTTTATCAAAACATGTCGTGTAAGGTGTCATACGATTTGGAATACTATCCCCTCGCCAGTTCTGGCGACGGGGATAGCATTCCACCCCTCTAGAGGGGTAAGACATGTTACTTTACTTAAATGCGGTTAATTTCTAAAAGGGCCTCAGATCCACAAAATGGATGATTCTGCCACAGACACGAGTCTGACCCCCTGAAGCTGACCGAAACTCAGTCCAAGGGGCCTGGACAAAGGGTTTCCTGTCGCAGGGCGGTGTTACCACCCCCCAGACAGGAGATAGTGGATTGTAGCAGGGAGGTTTGAAAGAAACCAGACAGTGCCTGGGGAGCACAAGGCTGCCCCTTGCATAATCCGGCCAAACCGGTTCTGGGGCACTCCAGCCCCCGTCCCAGCGCGGCCAGGATCAAAGGAAGGGGGTGTATTCACCCACTTCCTGGGTCCCACCCATAGGAGGGGACCTAGCAGGTAATCCAGCCCCCCAGATTCGAATAAGAGTGGGAGCAGTGCCAATGCACTTCAGATTATCCTGATGAAACATAAGAAACGAAACTCTGGACCCTTCGACATCCTACTCAACGTAGAAGACTGAAGAATCTCCCTTGTGGTCAAGGAGTGACCACCCTGTGCAAACAGGCACCATCCAGCCCTCGACGTCTACTTTGTTGCAGTTCCCGCCGGAACTCGAGCGACAGAGATCGACGAGATCAAGCTTGCCTGCCTTCTAACAGCCCGATCCACAGTCCCTGCAGAGCTGAGACCCGTGGAGGCGACCAGAAGCGTGGGGCACGCCATCTTGGAAAGACCACGAGACGCTGACCGTGCAGCCCACGAGTGACCCTCGAAGCTGTACAACGGGGTTTGAGAAGCCCCAACCCTGAGCCACTCTTGCACCGAAGTTCAGCCCCCTACACTCGACGAGTGCTGCGTGGGGCCCTTCTGCTTCTTTTGGCTCACCGCGTTGGCCAGTCCCTTGCCAGCTGGCTTGGCCCCTGTGCTGACGAAACTTGAAATACGACTTGTGATTCTGGTTGCTCCAGATTTGCACCAGCTCCCCTGAAAAGGAGCCCCCACTCTGACCCTCCTGGTCCGAGTGAGAAGCAATCTTCCAGTTCCACGTGGATTGGTTTTGCCAAGTGTTGTTTGCGCCAATCTTGAAGCCGACAGCGCCGACGGCGAGAGCCTGCGTGGGACAGATCGTGACCTGCTCCTGGACTTCGTAGATGCCCCAGAGCCCATGTGACAGCGGAGAGAAGCTCCTCGACAACCACCTGATTGCGCCCGACATTGCCTGGTTCTGTCCTGGTTCCACACTGGTCACTGCTGAGTGACCCAGACTCTGTCCCCTCTGCTTTCAGGTACTTTTCGACTCGAGTCCACCCTTGGACTCCACCGGACACTTCTCCTTCACCTCGCCTGCAGCCCTTTCAGCTCCAAGCACCAAGAACCTGCGTGACGAAACCCGACTCAACTTCGACCCTGTGCACCCGCTTCCTGTGGGTGAGGTAACATTGCAACGCCGGTGTTCCCACACTGGTACACACCTCTAGGGTCTGTGTCTTAAGTTTTGTTCCTCTAGGTTCAGCGGAAGTGTCCTTAAACTCTAACTTTGTAACTTTTACGCACCATTGGTTAACATTGATGCATGCGTGCACTTTCTGCACTGCACCCGAATCCCGCGGGCTTTTCCCGACTTCAGCATTGCTTGTCCCGACTGCTCCCAGTGATTCCCTAGGCCCTAGGCCTAACCACTGATCGATTGGTATCTCTTATACCATTTTTTTAGTATATGGTTTGAGTGGCCCCTTGGCCTCATCCAAAATTGTGCAACTTTGTATGTTATACTGTGCTTTTGATTTAACGCTTGTGCCCCTTTATTCATAAAGAATACTGGGGATTGTTTTTAGTAATAAATACATATATTTTTATAATATATACTTGTGTGGTGTCCTTTCATTTGATATTACAGGATTGTATGTGGTAAAACAGCTCGCTTAACACGACCTCTTAAGTTAAGCCTTTAAGGCTGCTTAGTCCATGCTACCCCTAGCATAGCTTGTCTAATAAGGTTGACTTACAACCAGACACCATAAGGGTTGTTTGGACTGATACAAAGTGGTTCCAGAATTGGAAACATTATATATCAGGCCAACTTCTCACACCATCCCTCTAGGATTGAGATTCCAAATCTATCCCGTCCCTCAAAGTCTAACAGTGCAGCCATCTGTGGGAGTAGTTTGGCCAACCACAGTATGCTTTCTTCTATTAATAGCCCTTTGGTTAGTTAGCCAAGCTGTTTCAGTTTGTCTGACCAGGCATTCAAAACTGTATTAGTCACCAGTGAGTGAGGGGTGGGCGATTCACCAGTTTTGGGGTTTCACCATATATGTAGTCAAGCGGGGATATTTCCCTAGTGCCCACAACTCCGTTTGTATGCTGGGTCTCCTTCAGTGTTGAAAAGCCACTCATTGATTACTAGGAGTTGCGCTGCCCTATAGTAGGAATAGAAGACCTTGCCATGCCTCTATCATAACTAAACTTGTGGTATTTTGTCATGATGTATGAGGGGTTTTGTTTCACCAAGGAAAGAAACACAGAGTGAATGTAACTCATTTAAAGAAATTATGTAGGAGGGTGAAATTGTAGTTTTGCAATATGAATAGCTTTTCTAGGAGTGCTACCATTTTATTGAACGCAGCTATACCCAGGAGGAAACGCGAGTAGAGCCCAGTCTAGCATTGATGTTATGTTTTGGTCGAAATGCAACCGAGTGTGAGGGAGTTTGTGTATGCCTAGGTACTTGACGAAGTGTGCAACTACCTTGACTAGTGAGCTGAGGCCAATTGTTTTGTGTCTTCAGGGACATTTAGATGGAAAACACTGGATATTTCCCAGTTCACCCAGAGTCTGCAATGAGTACCAAAGATATTCAGAACCTATTCTACTTTAGGGCCAGTATTGTTCGGATGTAAAAGGAAGAGCAAAAGCTAGGTGCATTCCATTTCAGGAGTCCAGGGTATTGTTGTGTAACCTTAGAGCCATTCTGACAAGGGTGTGATGGCCAGCGCAAAAAGTAATGGGGATAGGAGACACACTTGGCACTTGCTGCTGATTAATTGTATGAGTTTTGCAAGAGTGGCATTAATTTGCCCCCTTGCGGTAGTGTTTGTGATTAGCAGTTTGATGTAGATGGTAAATGTTTCCCCAAAGTTCATGCCATGAAGCAGGGAGCACTTCTAGCTTAGCTTATCCAATGGCTTTTCAAAATCCATCAGGCGCTTGTCACTGGCCCCCTTCACTTATGGAACAATGCAATAGCATTATTCACCCTCTGAATCTTACTGGTGAATCAATGTAGCATAAAGCCACTTTGATTACATTTAATCATTTTGTGAATTATTATTACGGATCGCTCAGCTAGAATTTTGGCAAGGATTTTAGGTTAGTTATTACTGAGTGATATTGTTTTGTATGAGATGCACTCAAAAATCAGACAACCGAGTTTGAGTAGTACAGTAATGGTAGCTTCACTTATCTCTTTAGGTAAGGATCCTTTTTCCTTGGAGGGTGTGAAGAATTGACAAAGCAGCTCTGTGAGCAGTGATGCATATGCCCTGATGAATTCAGCTGGGAACCCATTGGGGAATTGTATGTTTTCAGTTTCCCAATTGTGTCCGATATCTCTTCATGTATGATCTCCCTGTCTATCATGTTCTGATATGTTTCGATCAAGCAAGTTTTGGTCAAAGTATCCATCAATTGTGACAAAGTGTGGGGTCGTTCAGTTTCTTGAGAGTTGTGAAGTTGCTTTTAAAACCAGATATATGTATGAGCTATGTTCTCTGGTTGAGTGCCAAACGAGTTCCTTGTCAGTCTTGATATCCACCCCCCCCATATATCTATATTGCACTCGTCTTTCCAACAAAGTCAGTGCAGCATCTTCCTTGTTTTATTGCTGTGTTCATATAGCCAGCACTGTGATGACCGTTGTGCTAATCTGGTTACTCTGAGAAGTGATTATTAATTTTGTGTGTTCTTCAGTTTGAGGCCATGTATTACTAGGATGCTGCTTCCTGCTCTTGTTGTTGATGTCTTATCAGTTCCTCTTCCTGTCTGTTGATTTTGTCACTATTTTGACACTTAAAATAATACAGGATATCTATAGTTTTGCCTAGTACTATGGATTTGAGGACCTACCACAATGCAATTTGGATTTTACTGAGATCGTGTTCATGGTAAAGTATTGTGAGATTTCCTCCCTGATGGAACCTACTGCAACCCTTTTTAATGTCTATATGGCACTGCTTGCCAATCTCATGCGTTCATTTGGAATCCAAATTGTATCTTACGCTGATGACACACAACTGGTCATCATACTTTCCAAAATAAACAGCACGCTGCACAATACCTTCAGAAATTTTCTTTGAGGTAGTCAGGTGGATAATCCTCAGTTCCCTAAGATTCTATATGGAGAAAACTGATATCATACTCTTTGGTTAGTTTACCTTAGTCTGATTGCCTGCCTAGTGGCCTGACTGACTTGGTTCCCCATGAATATCTAGGCAGACGGCTAGAAATCGAAGCATTAAGGTAGACTCTAATCTCACCTTTTCCCTGCGGGTATATGCTGTGTCTGCCACTTGTTTCTCCATCTTAAGGGTCCATAGAAACATCTTCAAGTTCATTCATACTACTACATGGACAACTGTGCACCACTCTCTGATAACCTCCAGACTGGTTTTTGGAAATTCCCTGATGGTGGACACCCCTAAATATCTGATTCATCAGTTACTAGGAGTCCGAAACACTGTGGAGGGACAAATCCCCAACATTCCCAGTTGTCCGTCAATCCCTTCAGGCCTAAATTCCTTCCACTGGCTACCTATTCACAGAATAATTCAATTCAAGGTACTTAAACTTACTTATGGGCAGCCACTAGAAGGGACCCGACAAACATCCAAAAACTATTTTCTGGATACACACCTACTCGGGTTTCTGGTCAATATGACAGACTCCTTATCACACAGATACTACAAGGCCCACTTTGGCAGATGCTTACCTCTCTTTTGGGGTTGCAAAACTTTAGAACTCCATCCCAGTTCATCTTCAAATTGGCTCTTTTCTCTATTTTTGTTTGTTTCTTTCTGAAACTGATTTTAACACTGAGACGCTCAGATGCAAGCAGCTGTATGCTATAGAAAAGTTTTATTAATTGTATTAATTCAGCACCAGTTTTATATGTGTCCCTTGGAATAATCTCGCATTCCATGTTCTTCTCCCCTTACTGAACTTCCTCGGCTACAGTGCTCTGTATTGTTCTCTCTATCGTGTTCTGCTCGTCCCCTCCAACCTCTACCCACTTATCGTTTTCCCTTCCATACCCTGCGATGATCTTTTATTTTTATTTTGCACTTTGACAGTATAAAGTATATTTTTTATCGACAGATCCAAGGATTACAGCCATATTGGATCAGTAAATAAAAATACAAAATTAAATGATACCTGCATTATTCTGTAGGCACCTGCATGAGAGCTAATGGGTGCATGCACTTTGAGGTTCCGTGACAATTTTAAGTGATGTTTTCGACTCGCACGAATATGGTCGAGTCTGGTATCTAAGAACCGCAAATGACGAGTTTAGTAAGTGTGCGCAGTTTCGCTGTGCTAACTTAAACCGTTCATTTGATATGTGAGTTTTTCATCTGTACCCACGGGTTCCATCTTAGATACGGCATCCATTTTGTCTCTTGCCCTCAAGTAGCCAGCGAACGGACACTGTCCGCTTCGTCACCCTGGGACTCTCAGGATATTTGTGGAAGACACATGTACTTTGTAAATATCTTTTACGATGAGGGGGATGATACTGTAAGGCAGATGGCCCCGCTCGAGGCTCATCTTGCCGTCCGGTTTATTGTCTCAGCCGTGCATCTCATTAGGCACGTCCCTTTGATGCCTGTATCTCGTGTTTCCCGATACCTCCCCTTTTACACCCTTTTCGATTTCCCCACTGTCTCCATCTCCCTCTGCACCT
Source organism: Lissotriton helveticus (assembly GCF_964261635.1). Lineage (NCBI taxonomy): Eukaryota > Metazoa > Chordata > Amphibia > Caudata > Salamandridae > Lissotriton > Lissotriton helveticus. Next base: position 591,493,291 of record NC_136067.1, on the reverse strand, counting down.
GTCTTTGTCCCTATTTCGATCTGTTTTTACTGCCGATTGGAATTCACTAATGTTGGGAAGATGGGTTTTTACAGTTGGGAACCGCCAAATGTTTCCGCACTTATGTTCCGGACCTTATGTGTACCAAAGTGACCAAAGCGACCCCTCTGGGGGATAATTATGGGAACCAGGTTGTAAACTTTTGTGTACCATGTTGTCCTATGAGTTAATTTTGTATAAAAGGAGCGATCCACAGAACCAATTTGAAGCAGTCTCCCCAAGTTGCACGTGTTGTACTTGTCGTGACTTCTGTGTTCCCTGCAGTAATAAACCTTGAATCTCTGACGCCGAAGGAAGTGTCCCGTGTCTCTGTAGTTTGTGCGCCGAAACAGGTATCCCATGAAGGTTATAGGTGTTGTTCCCTGGCACCGCTGGTACTGTTAAAAAGTCCAGTCCTTCAGTTGGCGCCCAACGTGGGGCGACTTCAGCGGTACCGGTCCGGTCCAAAGCCTGATGATCGTGAGGAACTTCGTGTGAAATCTCCGAGGGAAGGTGCACCCCGCTTCATCGATCCTGTTGTCGAAATAAGTGGCCCGAAGTTTTTCCCTGCGAAGATTCCCGCCTCCTGACGGCTGCGACGGACCGATGCCCTGACTGTCGACCTGTCTTCGACGCCCGGCGTAGACCTTATGTACAAGCGAGACGATAGACGGGCCTTCCTGGTGACGCCATTGAAGTTCTGAGTTAAGTATTTGTGGGTCGCTCCCAGTCCTTAGTGGTTGTTCTAGCTTTTTGAAAGCTTTGTGGTTAGCCTTTAAGGCTTTGTGGTAATAGCTCTCCGAGCTTTGTAATAGCCTTAAGGCTTTGTTGTATTGCATGGTTCCATTGCATTTGTGGTTCTTAGTATTGGTTCTTAGTATTATTTGACAGTTGCAATTGCCAAAAACCGAGGGTTTTGACTTACACGAGGTTTTATTGCTTCGGTAATCCTTGAAGTTTGATACTAGGTTAGTGTGCACGATGCCTAGCCATAGTGATTTGTTTCGTATTTTCAAATGTTGCGCAATGGATTCCCGGTTGGAGGACTCATGTCCGATACCTCCAGTTGGAACTCCTATTCATGATCTTTATAGTCGACACGGTGTGGGTCCTATAATCTATAATGATTACTGGATCCGCTATACAAAGAAAGACGGTGACCTTAGATGGCCACCACACGGAACTTTTGAACTTTCGATTTTAGATAATCTTGAGGCTAAATTATTTTTAAAGAAAGCTAGGCCAGCTATGTTTGATTCCTTTCGGATATGGCGTAAAGAGGCCAAACAGAAAGAAATCAAACAACTTAAAAAGGATAAAAAGCAAGAGTTTGTTCCGATAATGCAAGCTATAAAAGAATGTAGACAAGACAAAGAAGAAAAAGATATGGAAATCGCTACTAGATTGCATCACATGAAAATAGATAAATGTTACCCAGTCTTACCGAATAATCTAGAAAAGAAAGAAGAAGATTTAAAGGAGGATTCCTTGCTATCATACTTGATGAAATCACCACCTCCTTATGTACAGGGTGCTACTGCTCCTGTAGCTCCTCCTATAGCTCCTCCTGTTGTTCCTCTTGTTGCTCCAGCGGCTGCGGGCCAGCCCGCTGTTAACCCTACGTTTGTTCCACCACCTGTCCTCGTTCCTACTGCTCCTGTACCTGTACCTTTGCAGACTGTTGTTTCTGCTACTCCGACTATCTTGTCCGTTCCTACTATGCCTTCCTTCACCTCTAGTGTTGTTGCTCCTGTTTTTCTTTCTCCTTCTGTTCGTAAGCGTGTTCCTAACTCTGTTGCTACCCTTTATTCACCTCTTTCCGGTCCGTTATTTTCGTCTGATTCATCTGAAACTCCTCAGAGACGGAGTCAGATCCCTAGTGGTAGGGAGAAAGAGACGTTAGTAACAATGGCACATAGGTGGATAAGACATCCTGCTAATTACACTCCGCGTGTAGTATTTGATACGTTTTCTCAGTTTAATGAGCCAACGCAGAGATTCGTATTTGAGGAGATGTGTAACTTTTTGAGAGAAGAATGGTACAATGATGAAGTAGAGAATGTACCGTCCGACATAATTGAACTCCAGAGTCACTTTTCGAACGGTATGATTATAGGAGACGATGTACGACGTGCTGTGGAACGCTTATTAGCATTCAGACCCACAGCACATTCTCGGGTGTCATTAGATGATACCACTGAGAACTGGAAAGCGGTTCCTGGTCAGTATCCTATGAGAGAGGTTCCGCCGCTATGGGTACCTGGTGACCCCGGTGCAAACCCTCCGGTTTTACCACATTTTCGAAGGGTGCGGATACATCTTCCATGGAAACGATCGGAAGTTTTGCAAGTGAAGCAATCCTTACCCGATCCGCGTAAAAATCCGGCTGGTTATTATAAGGAGTTATCACAACTGATAGAAGCTTCTATTATGAATATTGCCGACATCGACATGTTGTTTGGCAATGTTGTACCGCAACCAGTTTGGGCTAAAATTCGTCAAGCCAATCACGCAGCTGAATTAGGGGGTGAATGGGCTGCACTGCTAGCAGCTGATGCATTACAAGTTGGTGGGGCTAAACCTGAACAGTTGATCTTGGATTTGCCTCAGAGAATCATTACGCTCATGAAAACTCTCATGCCAGCGATGAAGGTGAACTGGGATAAGTTATCAGCTTGTAAACAAAAGAAAGACGAGAGTGTCTCAGATTTCTTTACAAGGTTTGAGGAAGCGTTTGTCGACCACAGCGGCCAGGACATGGGCGCTGAGGGAGGTCAGCGGTTATTCGTTGACAAATTTGTGTCAAATTTGCTGCCTGAGCTATGCAACAAATTAAAGAATTCAGAAAGTGCGTGGGCAGTTTCAACCCCTGCGCAAATATTAGCAACGGCTCAGTATTATGAGAATAGGGAAAAGGAAGAAAGTGATCGTGTAGAAAAGAAAACGAAAGAACTCAAAACGAAGGTTTTGTTGCAGCAAGCATACCCTCCACGATCAAACCAAAATGATGCACAACAGCAGTATCGACCACGAGCACAGCTCGATAGAACACAGCCGCGCTCTGACAACTTTGATCCCAGATCTTCACTTGGGTATAATCAGTGCGCATATTGTAGGAAAGAGGGACACCTAAAATATGATTGTCTTGCTTTACGGGACCGTCTGAATGGTGTGTCGACACGAGGAAATCGTGGCGGTGGTCCTCAGCAGGCACCACGTGGTAGAGGTCGTGGTTCATCCCACAATCAGATTGATCGTCATCAAAATCAATCGGATGCAAATAATTATTTCGACCAGCGAAATGCGGGGTCAGTTCGATCTGCACAGTATAATGTTGATGACTATTATATAGACCACGAGACTGTTGTAAATGACCACTACTAGGACAGCCAACGACAAAGAGAGGGAGTAGTGTCAGTTCCGGTCGATCAGAGTGGGCCTTACGTTGCAGTGACTACATCGGGTGTAGTTGAGCCTTTTCTGTTAGACACTGGTGCGACGAAAAGTTCCATCATGCATTCAAAACTCCCTGGCGCACCTTTGTCTGGCTTAACGAACGTTTCCGTCGGATTCTCTGGCGCCCCTGTTAGTAACCCAGTCTCTAACCCTTTGCCTCTTATGATTGGACCTCGTGAGCTAACGGCTCCACTGATTCTATCTACAGGTTGTGGTGAAAATCTTTTGGGCCTGGATTTGTTGAAACGATTATATGCAACATTGTATTGTTCCCCTGAAGGAGTGGAGCTTACATTGGGAAGGAGAGTGATCTCTCCCATGTATTTATCGGTTGATAAATTCCCACCGGAATTGAATTCCCTCCCTGCGTCCTTATGGGCCACAGGTCCCAATGATGTGGGCCTGTTAGACATTCCACCCTATGTGATTCAATTGAAACCAAATGCGCGATTACCGCGTTTACCTCAATATCGTATTTCTCTTGAAGGCGAACGAGCACTGTTAGCAATCGTTCATGATCTCATTGGAAAAGGCGTTGTTGAAGAAACTCGTGGAAACGTGTGTAATAGCCCTGTATTGCCAATTCTGAAACGAACTGACCCAACTAAACCTCCTGTGTATCGTTTTGTTATAGATTTGAGAGAGGTAAACAAAATAGTGGTTCCGCAATTTCCTGTGGTCCCTGACATTACGGCTTTATTAACAATGATTCCGGCATCTGCCTCCTGGTTCACAGTGATCGATCTAAAGAATGCTTTCTTTAGCATTCCGATTGCAGAGGAAAGCAGAGACCTGTTCGGATTCTCATTAGGAGGTCGCAGTTTTAGGCTAAAACGCGCTCCACAGGGTTACTGTGAGAGTCCATCAATCTACAGCCAAGCACTTAAAGGTCAGCTTGATGCCTTTGTATTGCCTAAAGGTGCAGCTTTGATTCAATACGTTGACGATCTTTTAGTGGCAGCTGATACAGAAGCTATTTGCAAAACGGCTACAGTATCATTATTGCACTATCTACATGACTTGCACCACAAGGTATCACCTTCAAAGCTACAGTATTGTTGCCAAGAAGTTACCTATTTAGGTCACTTATTGTCAAGAGAAGGGAGAAGGTTGACCCCAGAGAGAATTGCAGCGATTTCCCGAATGACTGTGCCAAAAACCCAAAGAGATGTTCGTGCCTTTTTAGGTATTACGTCCTACTGCAGACAATGGATTCCAAATTTTTCATTGTTGGCGAAACCATTGATAGCCCTTACGTGCAAGGATGTTTCATCCCCAGTACCTTGGTCTGAAGAATGTCAGAAAAGTTTTTCTGAATTGCGTGATGCGCTGTGTTCGGCTCCTGTGTTGGGTACCCCTGACTACAGTAAGCCGTTTACACTATACGTTCACGAGAGGGATGGTTGCGCGTTGAGTGTTTTGACACAATCTTTTGGTGGTAAGCAACGCCCATGTGCCTACTTTTCTTCGACTTTAGACCCAGTAGCAAGGGCTTTGCCAAGTTGCTTAAGAGCAACAGCGGCAGCTGCGGCGTCCATTCGACAGTCTGCAGGTCTAGTCATGGATAATATACTCACGGTAATGGTTCCGCATGCAGTCGACACTCTATTGAACCGAACGAAAACTCAACATCTGACAAGTGCAAGATTGTCCGGATATGAGTTGACGTTGCTGGCCAGTCACATACGGATAAAACGATGTAATGTGTTGAATCCAGCAACATTGCTGCCGATCGACGCAGAATCAAGTGGTGAAGCAGTACATGACTGCTATCTCAAAACTGAAGAGGAAACCAAGGGTCGCATTGACCTAAAAGATACTCCATTGACAAATCCCGATGGTACTTTGTATGTGGATGGTTCTTGTTTCAAGTTGCCGAACGGTGATGTGACGACCGCGTATGCTGTAGTTACATTGAGAACGATTGTGGAAAGTGCAAGATTAAATCAAAATTCGGCTCAGGCTGCTGAGCTAATTGCTTTGACGAGAGCGTGTGTACTGTCTAAAGATAAACGGGTGAATGTGTTTACAGATAGCCAGTATGCATTTGGTGTGGCACATAGTTTTGGACGACTGTGGAGAGAGAGAGGATTCCTTACGTCACATGGTACGAAGATTCAGCATGGCCAGCTTGTAAATGATCTTTTGGATGCACTTACGTTGCCTAAGCAAGTGGCGATTGTTAAATGTAGTGCGCATCGTAAAGTGATGGATGATGTTGGTCGTGGTAATGCGTTTGCGGATGAGACTGCTAAGGAGACTGCCCGGAACATTAGCACTCGAATGTATGTGACGAGTTCGGTTAGGTGGCCTGCAGAATCAAGTATGTGTGAAAACACTATCGAGAGTGTGAAAGCAATTCAGAATGAGGCCACCGAAACTGAAAAGACGAAGTGGAAAGAAAGTACGGGAAAGTTGGATGCGAATGGTTGTTGGACTGACTTATCGGAACAGAAAAGATGGATGTTGCCTGATGCGTATGTGCTGGCTATTGTGACTATGGCACACGGGTTAGCACATATTAGCGCGAAAGGTATCTGTAAATTGCTGTTTCCTGTGTGGAAGAATGATGGTATTACGAAATGTGCTGAACGCTTGGTTAAGAATTGTATGGTGTGTTTGATGCACAATCCTGGTAAGGGCACTCCCACTCCACCTGGTCATTTTGCCCCTCCTGCGTACCCTTTCGAAGTTATCCAGTTGGACTTTATCCACATGGAGAGATGTAATAATTTGAAGTATGTGCTGGTTGTGGTGTGTGCATTTTCTAGGTGGATTGAGGCCTACCCCCTTAAGGATAATACGGCTTTATCCACGGCAAAAAGTTTACTCAAAGAGTATTTTTCCCGCTACGGAATGCCTCGGGTTGTGTGGTCAGACAACGGAAGTGAGTTTGTTGGGAGCGTGATGAAGAGTGTGTGTCGCGGGTTAGGGATTGTACAGAAATTTCATAGTGCCAATCATCCTCAGTCAGCTGGTTTGGTTGAAGGGTACAATGGCACCCTTAAACTAAAACTAGCAAAGATTCAGGCTACGACAGGTCTTTCGTGGCCTGACGCTTTACCCTTAGCATTACTGTCAACAAGGGCAACTGTACACTCCCGAGTAGGGCTCAGTCCCTATGAAATAGTGTTCGGTCGTCCTGCCAATGTTTGGGGGGTCCCTAGACCGGGTGCCTTTTGCGAACTTGAGTATCCAATGTTAATCGATTATCTTCATGACTTGACTGCTAAACTGAGGTTAATTCACCAACAGGTTCACGAAGCATTGCCAACACAGACGGAGGGTCCAGGCCACCAGCTCCAGCCCGGAGATTGGGTGGTAACGCGCAATTTTTCGCGCAAGAACAATTTGGATCCCAGGTTCACTGGACCCTATCAGGTCCTCCTTGCCACGAGAACTGCAGTTCGTCTTGAGGGGCGGAAAAATTGGGTGCATGCCACCCATACCAAGAAAGTCCCCATTCCGTTGCCAGCAGACTCGTGGGTAAGGAAAGGCATTGCATCAACTGAAACCGAAGGATTGCCGGCGTTGGTACCTTTCAGCGACGCACAACCTGTCGGAGAATCCTCAGTGCAGCAAAAAGGCATTATTGAACACTTGTCATCAGAAAACTCAAGACCAGAACATTCAGCTGATCAACAGGGCGTTGTCCCTTCAACGGATCTTTTGTTTAACGAACAGACACGTCCTGGGAAAACCCGATATTTTTTAAGATCCAGCACTAAAGACTAATAAAACCCCGTTCTGTCCCTTGACAAGTGCATTATCCCGTTTTCCATGATCAGTTTGAACACTCATACCATTGTAATTATTTTGTATATATTCATTGAGCTTCGTTCCTTACACTTTTTGTTTCCACAGCTGAGAGACATTTGTTTTTATACATATATATATATATATATTTGTGAAATAAAGGCCGTAGGGCCGCGCGTGTACTTCCTCCTGGTTAGTAGGTCTTGACGCTAGGTTAAAGACCGTCGATTCCTGGGAACTCCTAGGAATTGACTATTGCTACACAGAACGAAGTGCGTCAAGAAACGTTGCGGACGGTCATAGGGAATGGCATTTTTGAAGCTGATGGACTTGGAAAAAGCTCAAGCACAAAGATTCAAGCTGCAGCAACTCAGTCGTACCAAATGTTTTGTGTTCCAAATATTTGTACTGTTTGTGACTGGTTCTGCGTTATTAGCGGGTGGAGTGTATTACACAATGTCTTACTTCTTGCCTTCTACTATACCTACTCCTACCCCTAATCTTAAACTCATCTCCACTGACTCTCCTCATTCTTTTCACATCTTACCTGAACACGAGCAGGCTAGACGTGCAGAATTCCGCAACAATTCCTTTATTCAACTCCTTCATCAGCATCAGTTAGTGGTTAACACTACTAATTGTTGGGTGTGTGGGTTGATGCCACATACTACGGATAAGGGAATTCCATATCTGGTGTTACCGTATAGCTCCCAAGGGTCTGCTCGAGCATTTCAAACAATGTTTCGAAGCGCACTGGGTTTCCACCCCATTCGAGAACCACGTTCCCCTTACTCTGGTCCTACCTCGTACCAAAAATCTTTGTCTATAGCTCTAGAGGATTTAGATAGCGATATCTATGATCCCTCGCTTATCCCTGAAGAAGAGGTACAAGCCTATAGGGTCCTAAGTAGAGGCGAATATAGTGTGTTCACTGGTGAAAAACAGCTTAAAAGCTCGCCTCAGATATGGGTCGTACCCCACATTGGTAATTTTTGTTTAATAGGTCGCGGCCGCAGATCGAAAGCCCGACTTGGAGAGAGTGCTTGCACTGAAAATTATATATTGCCAATGGTCTCGTCCCCTGTGTTTTTGGCTGCCAAGGGTACATACTTTATTTGTCATGATCGTGCATATGCATGGTTGCCCTCTGACTTCATGGGCTCATGTTTTATCGCAAACTTGTTGCCTCCGACGTTTACTGTAGATGCAGATTATCACAAAACTAGAGTTGTGAGGGGCGTAATTAGCGAAGAGGATACTGCCGGTCAAGAGGCAGGAGACTTTTTCAAGGGTTTCCTCCCATTCTGGGGACCTATGGTTAATAGTAGGAACCTAAGACAGTTGACTCGAGTGGTAGAATCGACAGCTAATATTACTGCCAGTGCCCTTGGTAATATCACCACAGAACTTCAGGCGGATAGACTTATGACGTTACAAAACCGTATGGTTTTAGATGTGATCTTAGCAGATCGAGGTGGGGTATGTAAGGTGATCCATTCGAGCTGCTGTATTTTCATTCCTGATAACGCCCCGACTGTCTATCAAGCCATCTCGAAGTTGCATAAGATTTCCGAATCCATACACGTGGATGTAGGGGATTGGACGCTACTTGGATGGTTTTGGGGCCTGATGTCGACTTGGGGTTGGAAAATTCTGACGATCATTGGAGTCGTTGTAGTGTTCCTGTTCACGTGTTGCCTTTGCGTGCAGTGCGGTCCTGCCTTATGTGGCCTCTGTGCTACAACGTGTATGAGACAGCCACCTGTTACCAAAGGGTCTCGATTGGACAGAGCTATGCTACAACAACATCGAGGGTCTGATGAATATCGAATATGATTCCGACTAGTGCTTGCCTACATGAGGGCAAAAGGAGCGTCTGAGGTTCCGTGACAATTTTAAGTGATGTTTTCGACTCGCACGAATATGGTCGAGTCTGGTATCTAAGAACCGCAAATGACGAGTTTAGTAAGTGTGCGCAGTTTCGCTGTGCTAACTTAAACCGTTCATTTGATATGTGAGTTTTTCATCTGTACCCACGGGTTCCATCTTAGATACGGCATCCATTTTGTCTCTTGCCCTCAAGTAGCCAGCGAACGGACACTGTCCGCTTCGTCACCCTGGGACTCTCAGGATATTTGTGGAAGACACATGTACTTTGTAAATATCTTTTACGATGAGGGGGATGATACTGTAAGGCTGATGGCCCCGCTCGAGGCTCATCTTGCCGTCCGGTTTATTGTCTCAGCCGTGCATCTCATTAGGCACGTCCCTTTGATGCCTGTATCTCGTGTTTCCCGATACCTCCCCTTTTACACCCTTTTCGATTTCCCCACTGTCTCCATCTCCCTCTGCACCTGTCTTTGTCCCTATTTCGATCTGTTTTTACTGCCGATTGGAATTCACTAATGTTGGGAAGATGGGTTTTTACAGTTGGGAACCGCCAAATGTTTCCGCACTTATGTTCCGGACCTTATGTGTACCAAAGTGACCAAAGCGACCCCTCTGGGGGATAATTATGGGAACCAGGTTGTAAACTTTTGTGTACCATGTTGTCCTATGAGTTAATTTTGTATAAAAGGAGCGATCCACAGAACCAATTTGAAGCAGTCTCCCCAAGTTGCACGTGTTGTACTTGTCGTGACTTCTGTGTTCCCTGCAGTAATAAACCTTGAATCTCTGACGCCGAAGGAAGTGTCCCGTGTCTCTGTAGTTTGTGCGCCGAAACAGGTATCCCATGAAGGTTATAGGTGTTGTTCCCTGGCACCGCTGGTACTGTTAAAAAGTCCAGTCCTTCAACTTACAGAATGAGGAGACTGTCAACAGTGGCTGTATCAACGCGCCTTCTTTTCTACAATTTCTTTTGGCGATGCACTGCAGCATCTACAAAAAATCATCTTGCTTTTTGCAAACACATCCAAAACGTGAGACCTCTTAACTTTGTCAATTATTATTTTATTACTGTATCGTGTTACATTACCGATCCTCGTCGCCATCAGAAGATGTGGTGAATTAGTGATCCATGAAAGAAGAGTCGCACCACGAAGTAAGTAAGGCTTTATTTTATGCAAAGTAGGACCTGCCAACAGGTCTGCACAGAAACTCAATGCTCATCCAACCGTCTCTCCCAATGTCCGTAATTTCATCTATAAACATTCTCCACTCTGACCTCAGGACATTCCAAAGTGGCGAATGTTGGCATCAGGACAGAGTAAATTTTTTCATTTTGTTTTGTGCAATTTTTACCATATAGTCTCCAAACAAATTTACATATAACGAGACATTATTAAAGGCTGGTGAATTTATAGAAAAGCACAATGCTGGCTGGACATTCACATCTTTATTGAAATTGCGATAGTTGTCTTCTACTGTACAAATCTATAATCCCCACACTATTTCCACTGATTTAAGACCTTGACTGCTCGTCCCCTTCTACTTGAAGAGTTAAGAAGGTCTCGGAGGCCAAGTTTTCACCAAAGGTCAAGTACCCACTCCCTGTTTAGTGCAGCAAATCACCACACTCAATCCTGGCAGCGCGTTACGCGGATACTTTATGTGTAATGAACAATTTAATCATACTTTACCACTTAATCATACTAATAATGTGTAATAGGCACCAAGCTACAGTAGACAGAGGATAACTCCAGCAACAATATCAATAAAGAGAGGAAGTTTTCCTTAGTAAATAAAAACAAGCCTTAATAAAGACAGGACCCATGACTACACTGGCCACTGGCAGACTCAAGGAACAGCCGACAACTGACAAATGCCGCAGTTCCAGTAACCACGCAAAGCCCACTGAATTTACATTCTAAATAGGAATATATGACATATCAAGACAGTAAGCATTTAGGGATGACTGGAACATATAACAGACCAGATTATATGCACACTTTGCTCTTACCTACAAGATCATGACCGGCGTAAGTGATACCATGTATAGCAACATGTGAGGCCGACGCCCCTCCTAAGTACACACAGGGCTATCATATATGCAAGCCTTTGTATATTCATATACTTGTGGGAAGAATAGTAGAGCATGTACAGTAATTATGGAGCAAACGTACAGAACACGCGGGACGGACTATTTATGTTATGGTTAATAAAGTTGGAGATAAGATTTTAGAGATAAAGTATGCTGAAAGTATCCTGCCCTATTTCTCTAAAATTCTGGAAGCCCACGTCACCGCTTGGCTCTCACAGTTCATAGAGAGCTCCAACTTTCTCGAAGCCAACCAGGCTGGCTTCAGACCCGGCCACTCCACGGAGGCAGTGATCTTGGCCGTGTTGGATGCTCTGAGAGGCGGCGCTGACAGGGGTACCCCCCAGGCCCTGGTTCTCTTAGATCTGTCGGCCGCTTTCGACACGGTGGACCATGACATCCTCCTCCATCGTGTCGAGCAGGCCGGCATCCAGGGCCTGGCGTTGGCATGGGTCGAATCCTTCCTGACCGGGAGGTCTCAGACAGTTAGTCTGGGCACCTTCAGGGCACCTAAGGAACGATCACATTGCGGGGTTCCCCAGGGCTCCTCTTTATCCCCCCTTCTCTTTAACCTCTATCTTCGACCTCTTCTTTTTTCTCTGAGGCAGTGGGACGTCACCGTCTTTAACTACGCTGACGACCTGCAACTCATCTTTCCTCTCAATTCTCCTTCTGCTATCATTAATTTTCAGGCGGTTATGTCCCACACTCTCCAGTGGATGAGCCAGAATCAACTCAAACTGAATCCCGGCAAGACAGAGCTCCTCCTCCCTGGTAAGAGCTCTATCCACTGTGGCCCGCACTTTTGGCCAGTAGAGCTAGGCCCTCCTCCCACCCCTGTGGCCTCGGTGAAGAGTCTCGGGGTCATTATTGACTCCAAGCTATCCCTTAAGCCCCAGATAGGGGCGGTGGTCTCCTCCTGCATGTACCAGCTGCGCAGGATCAGGAAGGTGGCCTATCTCCTGACTCCCGAAGTTCTGATTCAAGTTATCATGGCTCTTGTCCTCTCCCGCTTGGATTTCTCGAATTCTCTTTATCACGGTCTGCCCAAGGCCCTTCTCTCTAGGCTGCAGATCGTCCAGAACCAAGCGGCGAGATTGGCCTTCGGGATCCCGAAATGGCAATCCGCGAAGCCTCTTCTTACCAACTTGCATTGGCTTCCTGTCATTTCGAGGATAGCCTTTAAGATCGGCTGCCTCGCCTTCAAATCTCTAACTGGTCCCTGCCCCGCATTCCTGAAATCCCTTATCAGTCCCTATTGTCCCTCACGCAACCTCAGATCCTCTCACCTCCGCCTCCTGGTTGTCCCCTCTTTCAAACTCTGCAGAATCGGAGGTCGGAGATTCGCATATCTGGCCCCTAAACTCTGGAATTCTCTCCCACCCTCACTTAAATCCTCCAATTCGCTCTTCCAATTCCGTAGATCTCTGAAAACATGGCTTTTCCCACAATCTGGCTAACCCCCCCTGTCCACCCCCAGCACCAGATCAGCGCCAGGAAACCCACGGTGACAGAGCGCTCTATAAGCTCACCTTAACATAACATAACATAACATATAAATAATATCGCTATTATCAACATCAACATTGTATCCGCTCTTTCTCATACTTTTTGTATGTGATTCATTATTCATAATGTTTTCAATGTGATACAGTGAAATGACATTGTAAGCGTGTTTTGCTTTTTTCCTGAAAATCAATAAAAATAATCCAACAAAAAAAATCAAGGCAGTGAGCATTGATACAATCAAGTACAGTAATGTACAGATCATTAACTGCAAACTAAACCAGAATACTACATCATCCCCTTTCCTTACAAAACAAAAGTGTTTCAAACATAAACAGGAAATAAGTAAACAATAAATCAGTGAGTAAAACCAAGTCCTGTAAATAAAGAGCAGGTTAAAACAAGTCATAGTCACACAACATGGGAGGTTTCTTAACAGTACGCGAGCTACACGTGGACACAAGTTCCTGTAAGCTCTCAGAGTTATAACAGGGCCCACCGTCTGAAACCCCAGCACCTCCATTATTAGCAGTTTCCATGCTACCAGTCTTCCCAACAACATTAGTTTGGGCACCAATTGAGAGAATATCTTCACCTACCTCTGCAGAAGGCTCTGAGTAATGTGGCACAAAGTATTATCACCTGTCAAAGCAGCATACAGCTCAGAAGTCTTAAAATTCATAACATCAACATTAGTCGACAACATTCAACTTCCAGGCACTTTGTCAGCATACATACGATTAAAAACATCATCTTGCGAATTGGAAATGGGTACAAAACTGTCTCTATTCCACTACCCCTTCACTTTCAACAATACTGAAGCTTTGCTGGACCATATCACTTCAACAGGTAAGGAAAACTTGGATTCCCCTTAGTTAACTCTAAATGTTATTTTTAAACAAAACCCATGGTCCCACATCAACGTTGACATTGTTTACGCTCTTTCTATTGTCATACTAACATTTCTGAGCTTGTTACTTTGTTTCTCATCATATAATTGTCAAAACTGTTGAACACTTTGCAACTGTCCACTAACATTTCTGGCAGTTAGTATAGTTATATGGTCTCTTCCCCTGAGCATTTTGAAAGGGCTCCCCCTGTCTGTGGAACTTGTGGTCGTGAGATATGCCCAAATCTTTTCCTAAAGAAATTGGCAAACATCACAATTAGCTACTAAGGTGATTTGCACACCTTCTTTCAAAAGATGATTAACCCTCTCAACCAAACCATTGGATGATCGACTATACAAGGTCACTTGTAAGTGTTTGATGTTATGTTTTTGCATGAAATGAGTAATGAGTTCAGACACAAAATGCATCCCATTGTCTGTTACAATTGTTTTAGGGGATCTTTCTACTCTCCATATTCGCTTCAAGTATGAAATCAATGTGTTTGAATTGGCAACTTCTATAAAACAGTAGTAAATCTATTTTGAAAAATAATCCACAGCTACAAGAAGATACCTTTTGTCCATAGGGAACAAATTAAATGGTCCAGAATAATTGAAAGCTATTTTCTCCCACTCGTCCTCTGGAAGAGGAACAGGAAATAAAGGTCTTATGGAAGTTATTTGGCGTTTGTTTGAAATAATACACCAAGAACATTTGTCAATGAAGTTAGAGACCTGCTTGTCCAATCCAGGCCACCAGGATGTTTGCCTCAATTTCTTGCACGTGGCTGAAATACCCATATGGCCTTCATGAGCTATAATAATGATTTTGTCCCTTAGCTCAATTGGAGGCGAAAACACATCACCTATTGAACAATTATTGTTCTCACAAGTTAATTCCTTGGCCACTTGCCCAAAGCACCTAAATTCACCAGTAAGATTCTTCTAAGGCCAACTCATGTTTATGAATTGTAACACCTTTAACAACACAACATCCTTAGCCATAGAAGTATTCCAATCACTTTCGGCGATGTGACCACTAGAAGCCACCAACACATCCTCAAAGGCCAAAACACACCCCTTGTCTTGATTAAGATCTAATGCCTCCTGATGCAGCAGTGGCATGCAAGATAAGTAGTCTGCCCGGACATTTCTGCCTCCTTGAATGTAATTGACAACTAATTCATACTCCTCTAAATTTGATAACAAGCGAACCAACTGGGCAAATACTATACAAAGCCCATTTCCACTTGAATGATACACATGAGGCTTGTGGTCTGTACACGTATCACATGTAGGTCTTGAATTGCTGCACTGCCCAAACATGCACCAAAGCCTCTCTTTCCATGGTACTGTAATTGGTTTCTGCATCAGATAGAGTTCTGGCTGCAAATTCCACAGTGTTCTCACAGCCGCTGACCCACTGTCCAAACACTGCGCCAAGACCATTTCAACTGGCATCAACTACAATATATGATTTGCCTGCGGGCACAAATGATTGCAATGCTGGAGCAGTATGCACAAAACCTTTTAAGTCATTAAATGCAGAATTAGCTTGACTACTTCAGTCAAATGTATTACCTTTTTTGAGAAGAGATCTTAATGGCTGAACCGTTAAGTCATAACCAGGTACAGACCTGGCATAGTACTAAACAGAACTCCAAGAATGAGCACAGAGTATCTTTATCAGAAGGAGGAGCATTCTTGTTTGCTTCAAGGTTACAAAACTTTGGTTTTATATCATGCTCTGATATTGTGTGGCCTAAGTATTCCATTTCATGTACCTGCATCTTACACTTGTGAGGATTCCTAGTCATGCCTCTTGCTTGCAAGACATTCAAGACCCTTTCCAAGAACTCCATGAAGATTAATATGCCATCTTGAAAAGCCTGAACATGGGGCATACTTCCAAATAGGGCATCCATCATTTTCTGATAAACGATGCACTTATGCAAGCCCAAACGGCAAGCGTAATTACTTGAATGCCCCAAATGAAGTCACAAATATAGTGAGAAACTGACAATTTTCACTCAACTGAATTTGATGGTATGCTGAGTGAAGATCTATAGCTGAGACAAATTTTGATTGCCCCCATTAGCTTACATCTCCAGTATGTTTGGTTGATGGTGACAATCCAACACGATGTTCTGATTAAGGGATTTCAAGTCCACTCACAACCTAAGGTCCCCAGACCTGGAGAAACCCATTCTGAGGTATCAGTAGAAGCAATAATCCCCTTGGACTCTGATTCTTGCAAATCCTGTCTTACATTCAATGACACTGACCAAACTTTGTGCACCATTGGTACTGCAGTTTTCTTTAACTTTATGCAATGCTCAAATCCTTGTACCATACCTACTTTGGGAAAGTACACAATCGTACGATCTATGATATTACTGGGTGTATCAACTGACAAAAGTAGCTCACAAACACCCAAGACAACAGGAACATCATGACCAGGATGCAAAATGATCCCCAATTTGACAGTTTCTTCCAGCCCACAATGTCTCTGCCTTTGATCACCACATACACTTTTGTGACAGTGGACCTTCCCAAACATTCCAAAGAGGCCCCGAAAACCCCCAGAAGATCAATATTCTGATCCTCAAATGCTTTAGGAGAAATATCAGGAGAAAACAGCATATAGTAAGTACAGTCAGCTAAAATTGTGACTGGTGCCCCCAAATCTGCCATCACAGTAAGACGTCTTCCACCAACAATCACCTCACACACAGGTCCCTTAATACGTTTCTCAGAACTACTACTGCCATGTGCATCAGGCATATCCACAGTCAAAAACACACTAGAAAATCTATCCACACATTTTTGTGTTCTATCACACCATTCATTAGTGTTTACATTACTAATTTTTACTTAGCTGGCATCACTCCTGCTAATTTAAGTACTTTTACACATCCTGTGAAAATAACCAACTTGCGACACCAAATGTACCTTTTACCAATGGCATGACAAGTAGGATTTTTACCTATGTGATTTCTAGAACGACAGAAATAGCACACCTGCTGCCAATACCCTCCTTGTGCTGGTGCCCCTCTCTTGGTAGTACATGATTTATTACTCTCAGCACAAACCACATAATCCTCAAGTACACAGCTAACTGGAAATTGTCCCCCATGGTTTACCAAAAGTTTTGAGGTAATAATAGACCACTTTATGCTATTAGCTACATCAGTTGTCTCTGCTAAGGCTGGGATGCGACATGTTAAAAGACGTTCTTGAATTGTTTTAGAGAAGCAGTAGAACATATATTGGTCACATATGTAAATGTCCACATTGTTCCCAAAAATCACACTTCACAGCTATCACATGTAAAGTAGCAATACACACTTCCACAGTCTCATCACAAGTTTCGTAACACATGGAAAAGTTAAACTTTTCCAACAAAACACTTGAGACATCGGAATATTGTTTTTTCATCCTTTCTTTAGCTTATAAGAACACTTTTGATGGGGTGTCATCATCCAGAGGCGCAGCAATAAGTTGTAAAGTATCAAAGACGCGCCAACCTGCAGCTACTAATTGATTGAACAGAAGGGCCATTTTTCTGATAGCCATTGACATCGATCACTGTTAGATAATTTTCAAAATTTCTAAGCCAGTCACGCCATTTTACTTCTGGCTTTCCTGGTTTCTGTTGAAATTAACGAGGTTGTACCACCCCATGATTCATTGCCATTGCTATTGTGTGAATTAAAATGGTGAAACTGCTAATGCAAAAAAACTAGACCAATTAAGTACCTCTGAGAAATGAAAAATAAGAACTGAAGGTGTCACACTCACTTCAAAGAAATTATTTTATAAAATAATAAAACAGATTCCCTATATACAAATATGTGGTACCACAAGCTGTGCCCCCAAACGCACCCCCTTTTTTTACTTCTTTTTTGTCACTTGTTCTGTAAGTAAAGAATCGCTGTTGCAGTTTAATGCCCAGTAGATACAAATAGTCATGGAGCGCGATGCTTTGACAGCCAAAATTGCCAAAATGTACCTCACAAGCTGTCGTGTGGAAAGCAGGCTGAAATCTGCTTGACTTACCTTGGTGCTGAACTGTAAACAAAGATGGCTGCTGGCGTGAAACAGCGTAGCGTGACAGGGTGAAGTTTCATGCTGGATGCTAGTCAAGCTCTTCAAACACTCTCACCCAGGTACAAGGATGCATTGTGGCATTTTCAGCAATAATGCATAGCATCGTGTGACGGGGTGAGGTCACAAACAAGAAGACCTATTCTCGCTTGTGGATTCCTCAACGCAATGTGTGTGCTCCTTCATGTCAAAACCACTGTGAAGAAGCAGTATGTCTCACGTCCGACGTCAACTCGCAGCAACCAGGGGATCCTTGATGGACGTGAAGAATTTGAACCCGATTGCCAAAGTGAGTGATAACCGTGACCATCAACCAATCAGCAACAGCGCAGAAGTTCCAACCGTCAAAATAGTAGGAACACAGTACTTCAGAGAAAATTTGAAAAAACGAACATCTACCAAAGTGTGAAAGATGTCTTCAATGCATGTTTGAAAGCTGTAGTTGGTGGGACCTTACAATGGTTGAACAGACCCCACTCGTGGTACCAAAATGTAGCACTGAGCTAAAGAAGACAGAAGGATAAATCCAACGACAACACTAATAAAGAGCGGGAGTTTACTTCAATAGATGAAAACAAGTCTTTTAATAAAGACAGGTCCCCTGACCCCAACAGCCACTGGCAGGCTCAAGGAACAGCAGGCAACTGACAAATGCCTGCAGTTCCAGAACCCACGCAATACCCAGTGAAGTTACATTCTAAATAGGAATATACCACATATCAAGACAGTAAGAATTGATATAACAGTACAGTAATGCCCAGATCATTAAGCAAAAACTAGATGAGACTACTACTGCCACGTTTCCACCAAAGATCAAGTACCAACTCTTCTGTTTAGTGCAGAAAACCACTACACGCATTATGTGGCTATCACGTGTGTAATGAACAGAATCATAATTCTTTAATGTTGAGGTCAGTTGAGCTGACATTTCTCAGCTGGCTCAGAGTAATAACTCAACAAGGCCACTGTGGTCATCTTTGAACCTCTATAGGATGAATATCTAAGAAGGTGTCAGCCTCAGTGTTAGGCTGAGAGTGAAGAGCTCATCAGGAAAGTCAGGAGTCTAAGAACTACTAGGAGAGGGACAGTCCAAGCAGGTCATGAATAGAAATTCATGACCTGCGAGATAAAAATATAGTCTTGTGCCTTCCAACCAGATTAAATTAAATAAATCAAGCAGCAAATTCAAACTTAATTTGGCCGTTTGGGAGCCCACGTTTTGTATAGGAGAACATATTCCAAATTGAATTTATATTGCATGTCACCGAAGAGCTCCATGTACTTATAAAAACACCTGGCCTGCAGCCAAGAGCCTCTAAATGGTCATGAAAGAACTCAGTGGCTTGCAGGAAGCTACTCAGTGGCTTATAATACCCTTATAATGCTGGGGGTGGGTGGTCCCAACTTAAAATGTCACTGCTAAACACAAACACGAAGGCTTCTTATCTAGTTTACAGAACAATCCCTAAGAAATAAAAAATATTTGTATTGATTTTATGTACCAACCCACAACCTTACTAAGTTGTCAGTTTTTTTTTAGGTCTCGCGCCTAGCGTTGCACTGCGCAGCAGTGCTCGCGCAGAGCGAGGCATTTAGTAGGTGAAAAGCAGGGTTTTGAAACTAACCTAGGAATCGCACACGCTCGTGCGTGTGCTTTTCCTTTTGTTCCAACCCTATTGGCCTTTACGTGCGTCTCATTCTAAAAGACTGCACGCAATTGGCCAAAGGCAGTCGCATTGCTCCACCCATGGTCTATTGGTGTCTATTACGCGCTTGGTGGGCGTAATAGACACCAATAGGCCATGTGGTTTTGATTATCGTGCCCAGACACTGGCGCGATAATTGAAACCACGTGTGTGGCTCTGGCGCGCGCACACCACTCGCGAGCTTCCCTGCCCCGGAGGCCTGCCTGGCACCGAAAACCACAAGATGGGTGGAGGAACTCTTGTGGGTGAAAACAGACTTTGCATAATAGCTGCTCCTTTGGGACAACACAACAAGATAAAATGTTAGACATCACCTGGGCGAACTTGGAAAAGATCCCACTGTAATTTTAAAACCAAGCAAAAACGCCCACTGGACAGAAAATGAGAAACAACAGTTGGCCAACTAAAGTTCACTAAAAACCAATAGAGGACAGAATCTTCAGAAGTGTGAGCCAGGAGCACAGAATCTGAGGAACTTTTCCCTCCTCTGCCCCTCTTACAGACACCTCCGTGTGCAACCCAGGTAGGAAAAGAAGTATTACTGGCAATGCGAAACGAAGAAACGTGTGTAAACAAACTGCACCCCTGCACACCCCACAGGCAGAGACACACTGAACACGGCAGCAGTCGCCTGGCAGCTGGCACTGGGGAAACAGCAACATGTTTTGCATCCCCGCGATTGTATCTGGCAGCTCCTGTCACGCCACTAAAGCGCATTGTGTTGTAACTCTGGGAGCACGCGGGCGCATCTCGGCTACTACTCGTCGGAATAAAGGCCAGGCTGCAGCTGAGCACCCCCCTTGACACCCACAAACCAGCAGCAGGCCCGCTCCCTCTCTAGGAGGGAAGGCAGGACAAATGCCCTCTTAAAAGGCATGAACACTTGGAAAGCGCTGGGGGGCGGCGGGAGAGCGATGTTCCCCAGTCCCTCCCATTAGTGCACTAACACTGCACACAATGCTGTTGTTGTTATTCTTTCACCACAAGCAACCGGGGCTCTGTGTGTGGGCGGCAGTTTAGTGGGGAGGAGGCGGAGAGGCTGACCCCTTTTTGTCCTATTAATTTTTTTTCTCTCTCTCTCCATTTGCATGACTTGAGCAAATAAATTAGGCAATATGGCTTTTTGTTACCAAACAAAGTGGGAGATACCACCCAGACACATATCAATCAATCAATTAATCATAGCATTTGTATAGCGCACTACTCACCCGGAAGGGTCTCAAGGCGCTTGGGGGAAGGGGTCAGCTACTGCTCGAACAGCCAGGTCTTGAGTTGTCTCCTGAAGGCGAGATGGTCCTGGGTCAGCCGAAGGTGGGTGGGGAGGGAGTTCCATGTCTTGGCCGCCAGGTAGGAGAAGGATCTTCCTCCGGCGGTGGCTCTTCGGATGCGTGGTACGGCGGCGAGGGCGAGGCTAGTGGATCGTAGCTGGCGGGTGGGCGTGTAGAAGGTCAGGCGGTCGTTGAGGTACTTGGGGCCCAGGTCGTGGAGAGACTTGTGTGCGTGGGTGAGGAGCCTGAACGTGATCCTCTTGTTGACGGGGTGCCAGTGCAGGTCCCTCAGGTGGCCGGAGATGTGGCTGCGTCGGGGGATGTCCAGGATGAGTCGGGCAGAGGCGTTCTGTAGCTTGGGTGTGGTGCCGGCGTAGAGGGTGTTTCCGTAGTCCAGTCGGCTGGTGACGAGTGCCTGGGTGACCGTCTTCCTGGTTTCGGCCGGGATCCATCGGAAGATCTTGCGGAGCATGCGTAGGGTGTGAAAGCATGATGAGGAGACGGCGTTGACTTGTCTGATCATCGAGAGGGAGGAGTCCAGGATGAAGCCCAGGTTGCGTGCGTGTTCTGTTGGCTTGGGAGTGGTGCCCAGGGCGGGGGGCCACCAGGAGTGGTCCCAGGCGGAGGGTGATAATCCCAGGATGAGGACTTCCGTCTTGTCTGAGTTCAGTATCAGGCGGCTGTTTTTCATCCACTCGGCGACGTCTTTCATCCCTTTGTGTAGGCTGGTTCTGGCGGTGTCGGGGTCTCTGGTGAGGGAGAGGATCAGCTGGGTGTCGTCGGCGTAGGAGATGATGTTGAGGTTGTGCTGGCTAGCGATGTCTGCAAGAGGTCTCATATAGATGTTGAAGAGGGTGGGGCTGAGTGATGATCCTTGCGCTACGCCGCAGATGACTTCGGTGGCCTCGGATCGAAACGGGGGGAGGCGGACTCTCTGTGTTCTTCCGGCGAGGAACGAGATGATCCACTCCAGTGCCTCGAGGAAGGCGGCAAGCTGTCTGTTGACGATCTTCTCGATGACTTGAGCAGGAAAAGGGAGGAGCGAGATGGGGCGGAAGTTCTTGAGGTCGGTGGGGTCCGCTGTTGGTTTCTTCAGTAGGGCGCTGAGCTCGGCGTGCTTCCATCTCTCCGGGAAGGTGGCGGTGTTCAAGGAGGTGTTGATGATGTTCCGGAGCTGGGGTGCGATGGTGGAGTCGGCCTTGTTGAAGACGTGGTGGGGGCAGGGGTCGGTTGGAGATCCGGAGTGGATGGTGTTCATCGTGCGGGCTGTGTCTTCGGTGGTCACCGTGGTCCAGGTGCGGAGGGTGGCGGTGGGGGGCAGTGGTTCGACGGTTGGGTGCGTGGATGGCGTGCCGAAGCTGTTGTGGATGTCGGCGATCCACAACATATGTTGATTCGGAGAAGCTGTGTACATGTGAATGGGGAGGGAAATCTACTGTGAACCGAGCATAAAGATCCGACGAAGCAGCAGTTGTTTTTATACTGATTGGGCCAGCGACAGTGAACAGCGATTTTTTTTCCAGGAATAACTCATGGCCTGACAATTGCAGAGCTGTGAGGGAAGAACTGTTAACTAAATCTGCGTCCCGCGCCAGGGCTGGGAGGGAAGCGGAAGAGAGGACACCTGATCATTGTTTATTTCTTTTTTGTGGACTCTTTTTTTTTTGTTTTAACTGCATCAGCTGCACTTTGGATATGGTGGGAGTTGTGCTGTTTGCTATTAGCGTACCACCGTAGGACCGGGCTATAATCCCAGCTCCGCAATTGGACAGCACTGTGTGATCCTGGGCGTATCGATTTAAGTTTTTAAGCCTCATATTGCGCTATACAACCATCCCAGCCCCCTACTATACCAACATTAATGGGAAGCGATGGGATGCAGTCTCACTCAGTGCACCCCTGCAGAATAATTTAATTGAAAGATCTGGAGTTCAGAGAGGTGGGCATGGGATTGATAGCAAGCACGAGGATCCGCTCGACGGGGCTGTGCGTGTAGGGGGAGGTGAGAAAGAGGCAGCGCTCGTGCCCAGGGAGTGGGCAGGAGAGGGGTCCCTGTAAATACTATCTTTTGTCCTAGTGTTGTCTGGTGGTTTTGTGGGTGAGGGCATTGTTGTAGGCTGGAGTACGCAAGGGTATAAAGAGGGGATACTTTGTGCGCTAGGTCATGCCAAACTAGTCTGACACCCACCAACTCTCCGCCCTGGCAGACCCCCAGGTGCCATGCACGGACTTCCAGTAGCCACGCCCCACTGTCTCTTCTGAACCCATCCCTTGTGCCACCTACGGATGCCACCTAGGGACCCATCCTGACAACCAGTCCGCCCACGCCAAAACTCCAGAGCCCACACCGTGCGACAAGGGTCTCGGCTCTTTACTGTGCTGTGAAGTTGGCATTCTGAGAAACGAAGCCTTCTGGAAAACTTCTTTCGGAATGAACATAACATTCCTCCAAAAGCAGACAAACTAAATACCCAATGTCCACTTTATAAAGCACAACGTCCTGCCTCTGATAGTTACAATAAAAAACCCAGGTACCTGGGAAACCCCAACGAATGAAGCCAGGATTGACATCCATGCGGCCAATGGCCATTAGGCTTGCAATTAATCAACACCTTCCTGCACCCTAAAACACACTTTCTGCATGCATAATTCTCCCTGTCTGCACCAAAACTATTGCACACCACGTTTGCCTATAATAACACTGTTCTTGCATGTAAACACGATTCCTCCATCACAAGGGTCTGCCTTGTGAGTGTGCAGACTCCTTTACAAAGCGGCCACCAGGGCTTCACCATCCCTCCAATGAAGAACAAACGGTCTCCGAGATGAGCAATAAACCAGGCATTTACAGTCAAAGAAACCCAAGACACAGTACACACAGTCATACACACTTGCTGCAAGCCCCATATTTACCAGCTTCCGTTTAATGTCCTCCTTTTATCCATTTACAACACCATTCATTCATTCAGTCACCACTATTTCTTCATTTCCCTAGTTCCTTCGTCCAGAGAGAAACCTTTCTCATGTTTACCAACCCTTTGCACAATGGCCATTATTTCTTCATTTTTGCTTTCCTGCATCTAGAGAAAGAAGGACCAACGCCCTGTATCCTTCACTAAGTCGTAATTTCCACCATTTCTTCTCAAGTGATCCCCGTTTATTAGGTCTCGCACCTGCGTTGCAGTGCGCGTAATAGACACCAATAGGCCATGTGGTTTCAATTATCGTGCCCAGACATGGGCGCAATAATTGAAAGCACATTGCTCGCAGTGGGGCACGCGCACCACTCGCGGGCTTCTTTGTTATTCAAGCGGAAGTAAAAGCGGGTGGCCCAAATTGGTTTGGGCCAACGTGGAAGCAGCACACGACAAGGAGCAGTTGTTGCAGCAGGGCTTTTGCACGTTCCACCGGCGTGCACGCATTCAGAATGCACACATGCTAGTTGGTTATTCTATCTGTACTGAATTGTGAGTGCGTAATCACACACAACAGCATAGCCATAGCCATCTTAGATTGTCGCATTTTAATAATATGAATCACTGAAATATAATTTGTGGTATTCCGTTGTTTCAGCACCTTAATTTAAATTACATTGAGGGTACTTTGGTTGTCCTTCTTGGCACTGCAAAGACTCGAGTTGTTCTTCGGTTTGTATTTCTTAATGTATCCTTTTACTGGGGCCCTGCCTTCAGCTGCCACATCGGCACCTTCCTCTCCCTACATGACGCATGGTGTGCTCCTGCTCACACAACCTGCGAGAATAAAGTTTGATACCGTTTGTACAGACGTGCCTGATGTGTGTGCAGACGTCTGAAAAAAAAGCCATTCTGGATAAAAAAAGCCAGCACTGATTAACCACATCTGACTGCCTCGTTCAAAGGGTTAATGGGCACCGACATGCAACACTAGCACAAAAGGCAGATATGCCTGATAATGAAGCTTTCAGACGAGCAGAAAGGTAGGGGGCATCTTTGTTGTTACTGTAAAGTAGAGAACGCACTTTATACATGTCTTTGTTACTGATTAGGCAGAGTGGGTGACTGCTATGAAGTTTGGGATTAAAGCAAGCGCTTTAGCTAGCCTAAGACCACGCAGCATGGCATCACACTGTGTGTGCTTCCCTGCGTAAACCCGCATTCATGCCACTCCAGTCTGTTTCTGGTGTCCGCATGAGTGATAATCAAGGGATTTGGGCAAAAGTCATTCTTGTAACAACATAATGAGTTTTGTGTGTGCGAGTCAGGTGGGTGTCTAAGTGCCCATGGATGTCGGGCAAGCGTAAAGCTGCTCCAGTGTGCATCAGACACCAGCTTATTGATAGAGAAGGGTTTCTGTGATATAAGTGTGCACCTTCTATTTGTTTATTTTACATTGCAAGTTCAACATTTGGTGCCACTGCTTATGGATTGGCTGCTGTGTATTCTGTGCTTCGGTGGAATTTACTGAGCCCGGCATCCACACAAGACTGTCTCTGCACGCCACCGGACTGTGGTAGGGCTAGGCGTTAACTGCAAGGGCTTGTTTGGTGCTCCAAATAGTTTCTTGCTTCTGTTTAACCAGCTGTTCTTGGATTTGTTCCACATTGCCTTGTACATCGTTATTCGTGATATAATCGGACATGTATTAGGAAGTGGGTACTTATGAGGACTCATGCGAGTTGCTTTCATGAGTTGCTTTGCCTGACACTAGTATCTAGTGAGAACGATTTAAGTGGGTGCTTGGCCTCCCATGGCTAGTATGCATGATTAGGGGTGGCTGCTATTGACTAGGCATTACCAACCAGTACAGAGGACAATAGAATGGTCAGTTCAAACCGTGGACACAATACAAAATTGGTGACACTCATCCTGAACTTTTACGCCCCACTACTTTCAAATGTCACCAGCCGCCACTGTTGTTTTTGCAGGTTGAAGGAATGAGCAACAAGGTGTGCCTTTGGAGGAGCTCAGTGTTTGTTGCTGTGTACAGGTGCGGTTCCAGCTGATGCTTGTTTTGTTGGTGCTCACATTTTCGGTCTGCTTTTCCGGACTCCAGATTCTGGTCTTTTTTAGCACGTCAAGAATAGTTTTGTTTCTCATTTTTAACTGAAGGAGCCTCAGTACCAGCCCCTTGAACTCAGCCCTAATAGGTTCACAGCACTCGGCCACAAACGTGAAATGTTCTTGTTTTAAAGAGCACCCGTGCCGCGCTTTTAACGGCCATTATTAGCGGCTCGCCGTATTTACATTAGTTATTTGTTTTTAAAAGTGCATCCATTCAGCGCTGGCTCTTTTACTTTAATATCGGACATTACTGGCGGCTGCACCCCATAGAATGCCTTGCTGAAGTGAGAGAGAATTGAAAGAAAGTGGCAAGCTGATACGCATGCGCGCAATGGGGCACATGAACAGTATTGACGACAGGCATCAGTGTCTGCAGTAGGAGATGGAGCAGCCTGCCCCGGAGGCACACCCTTTTGTACCGCTTTGTTTGCCATAAGTTGGCAGGGTATGCTCAGACGTGAGTCCCTTGCTCACTTTGCCACTGGATTCAACCAAGCCTGGCTGAAGACGGCTGAAATGCCAGAAACCGGTCCCAGGAAGCTTGTTTCCGGTCCAGGGAAGGCATGGCTTGGCAGTTCGGGCTGGACTGTTCCCATGAGGCACAGGGTCAGACTGATTTGCACATGGCCATGTCTGAACTGGGGTGGCAGAGTGGGCCAAAGAACGGTGATGGATTAAACCCAGATCCTTTGACTGGGTGTGAGTGTTTGATTGATTAAATGTAAATGTAAAATGTAAATGTCAAGGTATTTGTAGAGCGCACTGCCACCAAGCGGTTTGCTGGCGCTATTACTCATACCGCTGTGGAACCCTTCCTGGCTTTCCCTGTGAAGTGTCCACTCCTGGGCACCCCCAGGGTGAAGCCAGGCATCCTAGCATTGTTGGGGCCGGTGTGGAGGTTAAGCAAGCTATTGCCCAGAGTTGCAGCGTGGGGCCCATGATTAGAATAGGCACCGAGGCAAGAATTGTCAGGTGTGAGGAAATTGAGTCCAAGACCCGCCGAGGCGGGAATTGAACCCTGGTCCCGGGCCAGAACTCTGCATCAGGGTCTGCCGTTCTAACCATTGAGCCACACTCCTCCACTGGTTCAGATGCTCCATCCATCACCACCCCCTTTTGTACCGGAGGCAGCTTAGCCAGCACTCCGTAAGCGTAGCAGAGCCCAGTAGCTAGGCCCGGTTAGTACACAGATAACTCATAAGCACCTCTCCCACTGCTTTTAACTGCACCAGCACTGCAGGTGTAGGACAAGCCGCCAGCCACTCAAAGTCCACTAAGGTGCCACCCGGTAATCCAGTTGCAGGGTCCAGCACGAAGAAGCCTGGACATCGAGGCAGGACACAAAGTAGTGTAAGGGAGCGAGGGTGATTTATCTCAGACAGAAGCTCTAAGCATGCTGGGACTTGCAGTTTCACTTCTGTCACAAGTTTGTACTTACTCGTCCCAGCATGCCTCACGCAGCTGACTGCTCAACATAGGCCTACACCCCTCTTTATGGAACAAGACGGAGACGGTGTGCACGAGCCTCCAGCCTACTGGTTCATATGTTATTTAAAACACTGAACAACACCATAACCAACTCCAATAAACACTGCACGGTGGGTGGCCCGTAGCTTAGCGGCTTAATGCACCTGCTACAGAGTATGTGCCGTATCAGAACCGTCTTCTGCACAGCCTCAAAACAGCCGGGAGCGAGTACCATATTCTAATTTATAGATTGTACCCTGCTCAAGACAACTACGGGAACTATTCGATGCTCTGGGGGTAAACTCCATCTGCAGCAAATGGAATTACAATTGTTTTTCGGCAGCAACTGTTCACCTCCTCCTGTGGCTGAGTAGTTACTCACTAATTAATTCTGATTCTCCTGTCCCCCAACTAAATGGTACTCTTGTTATCGACCTAAAAACATTAAAGGAGCATCAATGTGTGGACCAAAACTCATACATCTCTGTTGCTTGGGCATTAGCCATAGGAGCTGCCACAGCCCACTCTGGACACAGATGGGTGGCGAGGCCCTGAATACTTTTTTTTGTCACCGTATTTCTGGCAGGTGTCTTTTTTCCCCAAACGAAAGAGCTGCGTTTGAACATGCTTAAGGAGCATGTCTGAACTAACATTTGTTTTTCATTGGGCTCGGCATTTTTTTGTTAAAAAGACAACATCAGCCGATGACTTTATTTTCTTAAAGGAAGAGTACAGTGAGTTGTTGGGCACACCGTTACCAGCTTAGCAAAACAGGTAACATTATCTCTAGCTCAGAAGATAAATAACTCTTTTAACAGTTCAACCAAACTACATCACCTACACTTCACATAAAAGTCACTATTTGTAAGGCGTTACCTTTAAACAGGATACTCAGGGCTTTATTCCGTAAACATGCAACTTTCAATAAATTACCCTTCACTACATTTGGCAAACTCGGCAGCTTTCCTGCACTCTTGCCACAGTATCCCTGTTTATCTCACATTTACTCCTTTCTGTATTCTTCACTCCTGACTCTTGTACACTTTTTCTCTCTCCTTCATACTTCCACTGCCTCCTGTCATTTCTTTCTCTCATCCATTTTCTAATATTTTTTCCTGCGATATCTTTAACACTCTGTCTTCCATTTTTCCACAAATCTTCTTTCACTCTCTCTTTTTCGGACATGCACAAGCTGTCAGCCAGCCTCATTCTCGGAAGAGCTCTGCTCCTGTTTGGACATCTGCTTCTTTAAGGGCCGCTGCACATCAACAGAAAACATTCAACATTGCTTTTTAGGACACATCTAGGGGAATGCGGCTGCCCGAGGCCACCCGGTGGCCATCAGGAGGGCGGGCCCGTAGTCTCAGAGGGCCTCCCCCGCCCCCTACTCTGGTCATCCACTCCTCCCCGGGCAGGTGGTGCCCGGCAGGAGGGTGGGCGGGCCAGTGACGCGCGTCCGGGGCGGCAGGCTAGGCGGGGGGTATATAACTTCCCCTCGCCATTTTAGTAGCCTCTTTGCCGCTCCGGACGTCGGGCGTCGGGTCACGGTACACTCTTTTCGGGACACTCTCTACTTGGCGGTGAGTTCGGGCCTTATGGCCTCATGGCTTCGTCCCCCTCCGCCTACTCCCTCTTTGCAGAGGTTGAGCCGGGCTAGGCGGCCCGCTTATCGACGGGCCGCTGTGGAGGTGCGGGTGGTAGAGCAGTATCGCGAGCCGTCGCAGCCGACCTCGTGGTTGTGCTTGCGGTGGCCGAGCACGCTGAGTTGACTCGTTGCGTCCGGGCTGCTCTGAGACTTGTTAAACAAATGCCTCGTTTGTTGCAGCAAGCCTGTCAACTTGTGAAATGCTGGTTTATGATAGATGCTGGTAGCTGATTAATGGCACCCAAAGTATTCCATTTGCTGATGCGTGCATTGCTGAGCTAGATGGGAAACAGTTTTTGCGTGTGCTTGGTTTGCCTTTCATTAACTGTGAAATAAAAACGTGTGGTAGTAAAGCAGCGGAGCTTGCGCCAATCACGGAGGCCAAGCGGGTAGTGAAGGGTGAGCTGTGAACCGCCAGGAAGGGGGCCCGACGAAGTGCATGCAAGCTATATTTTGTAGAGCCTTCCCCTGAACTCGCACACCGATGAATATTTTCTTCATTCCGGTGGACGCTCCAAAAATGCCGCCCTTCCCCCTGAAGTCTAGCTCAGTAAGGGCGTGCAGTGTATTTGGCGCGCGCCTGTTAATCTAAACATTTGCAGCAGCGCCCGGGTCTGTGTAACTGTCTTTGTAAGGTAAGTTTAATAAGCTTGTCACAATCCCTGCCGGCCAAACAATGGGAGCAATCTTGCCATCAATCTAAAAATACCCCGGGCGCAGGCGGCCCATGTTCATACTTGTGCTGTGTCCCGGGAATGCAAAGCCCTTCTTGTCCTCGAGCATCGCTGTGAAGCGAGCGGGCCGCCCGGAGCGTGGAGTGCAGAGCGCCTTCAAGCGCGCCCACCGCAATGCACGTTAGGATTCCGGCATTATATTCCAGCACCGTGCCACGGGTATCTTTGTAAACAACCCGAGGTCTCTGCCCGACAGCCGTCTTTTCCTGTTACAGCTCGGGGAGATATCCAAACTACCATTTGCAGGATGTTCTGCTCATTTCATTTCAAATAACCACTTTTCGGAGAAACGGGGAGGGCGAGTGCAGAGGGCAATTTGGATGGTTATAGTATGTAATGGTTAAGGGGACTTCGGTATGCAGAAAGTGATGGATCGGAGCTGCCTTGCCTTGCCGAACGTCCGTTGTGGCCCCGGATTCGGCCCCTCTCTGGGAGCGTCTGCCTTGTGACATAATTTGAGGTCAGCGCTTTCCAGGGAGAGGGCTTGACAGGCCTGTCCTCTCCGACCGGGGCTTTGCCTTCGACCGGCGGCTCCCCCCGTGGGGGTGTGTGCCTCGGCGAGCTGGTTGGGAGCAGCATGGGGGAGTCGTCCTGCGACCAGCGGTCCCCCGGCATTGGAACTGGCTTCGGACCCGGGCGCCCCGTGCCCAGCTCGGCCCCATTATGCCCTCGGTCGACCCCCCCCCCAATCCGTGGCACGCTGTTAGCGGGCAGGGGCTGTGGCCTGGTGTAGCGGGCGCGGGTTACCGGGGGGGGGGATTCGGGCTTCGCAGCCACGCCAGCCCGCAGTGCTTGGGGTATTCTTGGTGTCCAGGCTCCTCCTTTAGTGCAATGGAATCGGGCAACATGCTTGTCTGCTATCGTTAGGCATACCATGTGGACCGATCACCGCATCAGTTATGTGCCAGTTGTTCATGCGGGTTATGCTTATCAAGTGTCCAGTCTTGCTAGACCCAGTGGTCCCGCGCGGGCCATGCATTGGTCGGCCTCGCAGCACATATCAGTCCTTGTGGCTCATGTACTGTAAGTTTTGTCGTGATGCGGCGTGGCGTACTGGCTCGCTCGGCACCGGGCCCCCGGTATACTAGCTTATTTGTGCTTCTCTCATGCATTAATTTGCTTTGCAGACCGACGTTGTGCCCGCTCTTTTGCTCACGCATTTGTGGCCCATTTGCAGCATCAGGAACTATCCTCGGGAGGTATGTATAAGGGGCCGCGGGTGGCAAGTTTTGCGCCAGTTGGGTGAAGCACGGGCAGGGTGTGCAGAGGATCACATTGAGGGGTGGCCTCCTTCCTGTCCTCCGGCCAAAAGTGTTCCAGCTCCGTGTATACCTGGTTGATTCTGTCTTGCATTGTCTTTGTTGTTATTCAACTGTTGTATGCACAGCCTGGCGCCCCCGCAGGTCCATAAGTGTGAGTTCGGGTTGCTGTGCAATCCCATGGTCTTACGGTCTCTGGGCGTTCCCGGGGACATTTTCTCATGCATTCTTTTGCCTTTCAGACCAATTTGTGCCCGCATCTTTTCGCTTTGCGCTTTCGGCCTTGACCCCCCACGGCACCAGGACCTATTATTCAGAGGTATGTTTATTGAGCTCAGGGTTGGCCAAGGTCAGCAGGGGGGTCGTGTGCGGCGTACATACAAGCTATGATACAGAAAGGGGCTTGGTGAAGGGGGGGTGGAGTTAGCCGGGGCATCTGAATCAATCGTCACCCCCCACCCAGTCATGATCTGCGTTTTTACTCCCACTCTTTCGCCCGACGATGTTCTTTTGCCCTCCTAGGCCCCCCCCCTGTTTCAGCAAGAGCTGGCTGGGGCGGGGTCGCTTCTGGGGCGGTTGCGGCCACACACCTGTCCTCCGGGCTAGGACCTTCTCATGATGCGCAGCTGAAAGCAGTTTTGGACTTGATAAAGACTAATGGGGTTTCTTGGGCAAGTGAACTTTTGAATGCCAACAATCCCAGGGTCCCCGGGGTCGGCCCTTCGCCTCCAGCACCTGAACAAGAGATAATAGAGGATGCTGGGCCCACCAGGTCCAAGAGACCGTGGAAGCCTACAGTGAAGGACTTTCCCGCGGAACCGGTCCCCAAAAGCCGTGCGCCCGAGCTAACCAGAAATGTAATCGTGCACGCGCCCGCTTCTCCCCGGCAGCGGCCAGGGCACCCCCCCCCCCGCGCCGGCGGTGGCTCCTCCTGCGGACTTTGCCACTCGGGAGGACCTGGGTAAGCTCACGAACACCCTTACTGATTTCATGTCAGAGGTTCGAGTGGGCTTACGGGCTTCCACCCCTGCCGGTGAGAGCAGCTGAGGGGCCTCCTGGGGCTGGGTATGTGGCACCAGCGCCAGCTCCCCTGACCTCGGTCGATGCATTGGTGGCACAAGTGTGGGGTGGACTCTCGGACCAGGGAGGGGCTAGCACCAGCAGCGCATCAAGCATCCCCCCCACTGCCACTGCTGCACCGGCGGCTCCTAGCGCCCAGCCAGGTCCTGTGCCAACCCCGCACCATGCTCCAGCGCTGACCCTTGCCACACCAGCCGCCTCTGCGTTGCCCGAGCCCCCGGCTGCGCCCGCTTCCCCCCTCAGCACAGCCCCCCCGGTCCCGGCGGCACTAATGACCATGGCACCCTTGCTGTCGGGCAAATGCTCACTTGCATGGCAGGTGCCGCTGGCTGCCAAGGAAGGCATTTGGCGTAGGGAGTTCATTGACATTTTTTCCCTCCTCATGTTGGGGGCCGAAGGGGTGGACATCAGGAAAATGGGGGGCAAAGAGGAGGATAAGAAGGTTCGCTTTCAGGCGTGGCCTGAAAAATCGATCAAGAACTGGAGACAGGCTTTTTCTATTTTAGCGGCAGTCATTACTGAACGTTTCCCTGAGCAGGCGCAGGGCCTATTCCAGTATGCGAGCGGCATAACTGAAGAGGCAGAATCGACTGCAGGCATGGGTTGGTACAGATATGACTGAGTTCAGGAAGAAGATGGCTGTCTGTCATGAGTTAGACTGGGACCAAAAGGAAGTGAGGCTCTGGATGCAGCACATGGGTAAAGGTAGGACAGAGGCTGGGGACAAAGGTAGCGTGCAGGATAAGAAGGTGGAGGCAGGTAAGGGCCAGAATGTAGAGAGAAGAGGGAAATTCAAGCAGTCCTTTCGAGGGGGGCGCGGTGGAAGGGGCTTCCACAGACAGGCGAACAGGAAGGGCTTCTGAGCTACTTGCAGGTTGTTTAACGGAGGAAACTGCACGTGGGGTAAGGCCTGTAGATTTGCACATTCCTTCAGAAAGTGCAGCGGTTCCCACCCCGTTTCGGCATGCGACAAGCACGATTCTGCAGGAGGCCCCGCCAGCAGAGACAAGTAACAGACCTTCCCTGGCCTGGCCCCTCACCACCCGTCCCGCTTTGCCTCCCCTCCTTCCTTCACTCCTTCCCGTCCAGGCCGCCACTGTCCATACAGCGGCCCCAGTTCTTGAGGTTTCCCTCCAGTCCAAAGGCCCGTCCCCTATCATCCCCAACCTCTTGCCCCTACTGAGGTGCTATCCCAACTTGAAGGTCAGAGCCAGTTTGGCAGAAGGCTTTCTCGAGGGCTTCCGAATCCCTTACCTGGGTCCTATGGTCAGAAGGGATGCTGAGAACTTGAAGTCTGTTCGGGACCTCCCGGAGGTGGTGGGCGAGAAGATAACGGGCTGCTCGTTCCAATCCCCACCCCTCCCGGACTTTGTGGTATCCCCCCTGGGCGTGGTCCCCAAAAAAGAGCCGGGGTCCTTTAGGCTGATCCATAACCTCTCCTTCCCCGAGGGCAACTCAATAAATTCTTGGTTAGCTGAGGGTGCTTGCTCTGTTTCTTACTGTTCTTTAGACATGGCTATTGACTTTGTTAGGAGAGCAGGGAAAGGGGCATGGTTGGTGAAGGCAGACAGAGGCAGCTTTTAGACTTGCCTGTGCACCCTGAGAGCCAGCACCTCTTGGGCTTCAAGTGGAGAGGGGAGTTCTTCTTTGACAAATGCATGCCCATGGGCTGCGCGGTTTCGTGCGCCTTGTTCGAGGCATTCAGCTCCTTCCTGCAATGGGCACTCTCTGCGAAATATGGTGTCATTGCAGTGTCCCACTACCTAGATGATTTCCTATTCATTGGAAGGGAGGGTACGCAGGAATGCAGTGAGGGATTGCAATGTTTCACGGACCTGGCTAGACACCTGGGAGTGCCTTTGGCACCTGGCAAGACTGAGGTCCCGGCACAGGTTCTCACGTTTCTGGGCATCGAGTTAGACACGGTTAAGGGAGTGTCAAGACTCCCTGCTGAGAAGGTGCAGGACTTAAAACGGGACATTCAGGTTCTGCTAGGAAGGGACAAAGTGCCTCTGGGGTTCATCCAGAGCCTCTTGGGCAAGCTCAATTTTGCGGCTAGAGTCATCCCAGTTGGCAGAGTGTTTGCTAGAAGATTAGCCAGGGCCACGGCCAAGGTGTTAAAGCGTCATCACTTTGTGAAGTTATCTGCTGGCTTGAGGAAAGACCTGGTAATGTGGGCAGAATTCTTGTCTGATTTTAACGGGACTGTAATCTGGAGGTCCCCGTGGGTAGACAGCCCTGAAATCAGCATGTTTATGGACGCATCTGGAAGGGAGGGATTTGGTGCAATCCTGGGCAAACTCTGGTGTGCGCAGGGGTGGCCCAATGCCTGGCGCAAGCGCGGCATTACTTCCAACATCACAGTCTTTGAACTTTTCCCCATTGTCATAGCTCTACACCTCTGGCCTGGCCTCCTGTCTAATAGAAAGGTCCTTTTCTGGTCAGACAATATGGCGGTCGTCCAGGCGATCAACGGGCAAACAGCCAGCTGCCCGCTGGTCCTTTGCCTGCTGAGGGAGCTAGCCAGTAGGAGCCTGCGCTGCAACATTGAATTCAGGGCTAGGCACATTGCAGGGGTCAAAAATGTAGCAGCTGACGCTCTTTCTCGTTTCCAGTGGGACCGTTTCCGGGCGGGGTGCTCGCGGGCGAGAGCAGAGATGACCCCTTTCCCACCAGCACTCTGGCGCATCTTGGAGTGGAGCAGGAGTTAAGAGCTATGGGGGAGAGGTCTCTGGCCCCAGGTAGGAGAAGGCGCTATGGGAGTCACCTGGCAAATTTCCACAATGCTGTTGAGGAGATGGGCCTGTCAGCTTTGACTCTTGAGGACAGAGTGCAAGCCTTTGTTGTTTGGGCTAAGAAGCAGGGTAAATCTCACTCCGGGGCCTGCGGCCATCTGGCTGCTATCAGCCATGATGCTAGATTGAGAGGGGCAAGGGACCCGGCTAAGTCTTTTGTTATAAGGGTGGCTCTGATGGGCTGGGCGAGGGACGAACCGAGGGTTCCCGACAACAGGTCTCCCATTGACTTCCCAACTTTACAATCCATGCTAGATGTACTGCAGGCAGTGGCACACTCGCAGTTTGAGGCGTCCCTGTTTGCGGCGGCCTTCTGCCTAGCCTTCTTTGGAGCTTTCCGGAGCAGCGAGATAGTAGCGCGCTCCAGGACCGACAGCTCTGGGGACGCCCTAGGGGTGGCGGACATTAGCATAGAAAGGGCCTGTCCATCACACTCAGGCGGTCTAAGACAGACCAAGCAGGTAAAGGGGCTGTCATTGTGCTGGCCCCCCTCGGGGATCATGGATATTGCCCGGTGTCAGTCCTTCAGGCTTATCTTGACCAGCGTCCAGCAGTGCAGGGTTACCTGCTGATACATGCAGACCTAAGCCCACTCACTAAGTATCAAATGGACAAAATCATGTTAGCATCCCTCGACAGGGCTGGTCTGTTGGGACAGGGGAAGAAGTTTTCCAGCCATTCTTTCAGAAAAGGGGCAGCGACTGCGGCCTTCAAGGCAGGCATGCAGCCGGCAAGTGTTCAAAAAGTGGGACGCTGGGAGTCCCGTTGCTACAAGCGGTACATCCGCCCATGAGCGGTTAGCAGGTGCCTCATCCGCTATGTCAATTCAGTTGTAAATATTGGTGTGCCGTTTTTGTGTGTTGTGCCAACAATAATGCAATAATAGTAGTGAGTCAATTGTGTTGTGCATACTTTAAAGTCAATAAGCCTGAAGAAGTGAATCGTGTCTTTTCTTTTGACAGGGTCAAGAGTGTGGGTCTTGGGGCATTCGACCGTCTCCAGGTTGGGTCGGTGGGCAGCGATCAGGAACTGGACGCAGGGCTTCTCGAACACGGAATGCGCTTGGTTCGGTTTCCCTGGCATGCGCCGGAACAGCCTATTTCATAGAGTAAAGGGAGCACTATCAGCAGTAGGGGCCCCACCTCATACACTTAGGGGGTAATGACCTCACGAACCTGGGGAGGTCTACACTATTGCAAAAGATGAAAGCGGACCTAGGGGAAATCTGCAGTTTAGTGGGAGAGTGTGAAGTCTGGTGGTCAGACATTGTGCCACGCAGGGTTTGGCGGGGCGCCAAGTCTTGTGAAGCAATAGATAGGTCCAGGAGAAGGATCAACAGAGCTATGAGAAAATTCACCCAATAGAGGGGTATGGGTTTCATTAGGCATGAAATGATTCAGGACAAGATCAAGGGTTACTTTGAGGTGGATGGGGTTCACCTCACACCGCTTGGCTTGGACTTGTTCCTCCTGAACTTAAAAGAGGCACTTCAGAGCACAGGTTGCAGGTAATATAGTAGCGAGTGGTGGGGGGCCCGGGCTGCGGCGGGGGCCGCCGCCCGGGCTGTGGCGGAGTGACAGGGAGATCCGGAAGCAGAGAGGTGCAGCACTGTACTTCAGCGGGCACATAGGGGTGCCAGAGCCTAACCTGGAACCTCATGGGAGATCCGGGAACCCGTGTCGGCGCCCCAGTAGTCCTTCGGGCGGTTGTGTGCCTGTGCAACCGGGGGTTTGACTAGATACGGCAACTTTTCCCAATCTAACACTGGTGTCTGTGTGTTACTTGCGGGATGTTGGGTATGTTACAGGGTGGGGGGTGCTGTTGACCTGATGTGACTATGCGGCTGCCAGAGGCCACCCGGTGGCCATCAGGAGGGCGGGCCCGTAGTCTCAGAGGGCCTCCCCCGCCCCCTACTCTGGTCATCCACTCCTCCCCTGGCAGGTGGTGCCCGGCAGGAGGGTGGGCGGGCCAGTGACGCGCGTCCAGGGCGGCAGGCTAGGCGGGGGGTATATAACTTACCCTTGCCATTTTAGTAGCCTCTTTGCCGCTCCGGACGTCGTGCGTCGGGTCACTCTTTTCCCTCCCTGCCTCTTACCCTGAGTGTCAGCTAAGGGGGGGGCACCTGTGGGAACTCTAATGTGTTCTTTTTTGTTGCAGGCGGAGTTACAGGGCGAACCAGAAGCAGAGAGGTGCAGCACTGTACTTCAGCGGGCACATAGGGGTGCCAGAGCCTAACCTGGAACCTCATGGGAGGTCCGGGAACCCGTGTCGGCGCCCCAGTAGCCGTTCGGCCGGTTGTGTGCCTGTGCAACCGGGGGTTTGCCTAGATACGCCCCGCAAGGGGCGTGAGTAGAGTTATTACCATAATGGCGCAGCAGATGGGTGGTTCGCCACAGTGCTGATTGGCTCATCAGGTGGGCAGGTGGCGAGAATGCGGCCTGCCCTTGAATCGCCCGTAAGATAACCCACTGTGATTACATAACGTTGTATGTAATAAACCTGCAGCAACTTTTCCCAATCTAACACTGGTGTCTGTGTGTTATTTGCGGAATGTTGGGTATGTTACGGGGCGGGGGTGCTGTTGACCTGATGTGACTATGCAAACATGACACTTGTTACAGCTTTTCACAACACTCTCATCCGGGGTGGGCACCCATCAGCAGAGTCCCGCTGGTGCCGAGTGAGTGGATTTCATTCTAAAAGGCGCCTCACGTTTCTGCATAACCTGCTTTAACTTTTTGCATTACTGTAAATTATTAATCAGTTGCTTTGCTTATAAGGAGTCTCTTTATTATTGCACATACAAAAGAAACATTAAAGAACATACTCATTTTCAATGCCAACAGCTCCAACTTTAACTAATGCGAGACCTATTGCATTGCACATGCTTGTTTCTTTATGTGTTGGTCAATTTTGCAAATGACACTGCTGACATTCCTATGGCCTCAGAGCCCTGAATGCTGTCCTGGGATCTATGATGCCTACAAGGCAGTGTCTTTAAATATACACTGAGGTCTGATTATGTTCTAAAATGGAATTGGGAGGCTGAGATGATACAAATTAACACTGCCGTTTATTAATGGTGAGTCTTCTGATGTTTATATGACGAGCCATTAATATTTAGGCTTGGTTTTGACAGCTGATAAGTTAAGCCATGTATTGATGACTATCATAAAAATTGTCCTAAGCAGTTTTCAGTATTCATGTGTATGGAGGAAGCAGGAACTTCTAAAAATCCATTACCATATCTGCCAAATATGTTTCAATCCACATACTGCAAAAGTTAAGTTGAATAAATAATAATCGTGTAACTACCTTACACTATTTCTCTATAATTTCTCCAGAAGACATTCGATGACGTTCAATAGTACATATTATTTCTTAGCTTAAAAATGAGTTCACCAACATGTAAGAGGAAAGTAAACAATATTTATGTTGATACACAGACCAGCAAGTTCTCCTTTAAGAATAAATTGGAACGATATAACAATAAATTTGTGCAGAGAACTTTAATATTTCATTTCACAGCCAGCTTCAGGCGAAAGGGAAAATACCTCATTATAGTCAGCTCAAAGAAATCCCTCAACAAGCAACGTCACAGCCGCCTACACTTCTTTCCCAGGAGACTTCCACCAGATATAGCACATCGAGAGATGCCCTCATTATGCCATGTGTGCAAACCAGCAGAGCACAGTTCCAGCAAGAGTCACCACGCAGCTGTGGATTTTATAAGCACTCGAGTCACCTTCATTGTAGCTTTGTTAGTATAATTAACGACATCCACTGTAAAGCCCTCACGCATAGAAAGGGGTCAATGAAGTTGTTTTGCATTAAAATGCCAGATAGTGAAAAGGAAAGGTCCTCTCCAGTGTCCCGAAGGGGACAGGCTTGCCTAAGAGCTTTGGCAATCGAACTACTCATCATTTAAAAGCAACCGTGTCTTTAAATTGCCCGACTTTTAGTTTCAGGGTATTTGACCATTTATTCATGTTTATTATTTTCTCAAAGTTCTCAGTACTCAAAGTATCCTTAGAGAAAGTTGCATTGGCCTGTCTTGTTTAATGGCCATGGAATGTTTCATATTGTGATGTCACCGAGATTAGCGAGATGGGGGGAGGGGGGCGGCGGGTCGATAATGTTGATGGAGCAGGGGAAAGTTCTGATACTCTTAGTATTTTAGTGCATTGAAACTCCTTGAGTAATTGCCACATGGACTCTGAATGTGATATTAAAAACAACAACATAGAATGTGATTTGAGTTAAATGCTCCCATGTAGCCTGTCTGTTTCCCGGTTACTAAGCTCAATTGCTGATATTATTACCTTACTTCGCAACTGAATCGTTTTAAAAAAAAAAAATCAAATCTGAAATGTAAGTGGCAAAGTTAACATTTTCTGCTGTATGTCTCGGATTTAGAGATATTCTAACAAATAACCAATCAACTGCAAATAACTCTAGCCATGAGAAAGAATAATCAGTGAAAATAAATCGAAGGAATCCAGTCTGATGACCTCAGACAGTAGATTTTCCAATTTGAAAAGTGACCAAATTTGTGAAATTTATGTAAA
Source organism: Lissotriton helveticus (assembly GCF_964261635.1). Taxonomy (NCBI): domain Eukaryota; kingdom Metazoa; phylum Chordata; class Amphibia; order Caudata; family Salamandridae; genus Lissotriton; species Lissotriton helveticus. Next base: position 591,454,016 of record NC_136067.1, on the reverse strand, counting down.
TCTGACAATCTTCATGAGAAAAACGTCATATCCACTATAATAAATTCTCCAAGTTATTCCAATTGAAAGAAGTTAAAGAAAACTAACCTGACGTTTGATTGTGTGTGTATGTCAGAGTAATCACCAAATAAAAATTATACATATATACAATCCATTACATCAAAACCCACTACATAAAAATAACTTGAGATTTGAATCAGCAGCCAAGAAGTCCAATGGCTAGTTATTTTATCATACAAGCTGATTATATAGTCTCAGTTTAAGGCGGCATAGGCGTAAGAAAGCGCATGACTAAAAGGCCAATGAAGACCGGACAGGGCTCTAAATTCGTTTGATTATTTACAATCAAATGAGAAAGTGTAACAAAATAAGTCATATATCTTGAAAATAGCTAAAGATATTACACTTTAACATTTTTATGGACATTTCTTTTACGGTATAGACTTCACTGGCCTCATAGAATAAACTTGTATTCACATCAGACCTCTGCCCTTACTGCTTACCCAAATCTTCGTCACTATAGGAGTATGGAATAGGGTCTAAAAAGTCACACATGCCAGTGATTGGTAGGAAACAAACTGATCCCAGACTTCCACCCATTCTAGTGTCTGCATCAATTATGTCCTTGGATTTTTTTGCATTGCATAGTTATATCCATGTTATTTAAGTTGCTGTAATCCTGCTTACTTTTGCCCAATAGTAGTATGTACTTAAAAAAAAATGTATACTATATTTGGAATTTCCTTTCTCTTGAAAATAATTGTTTGGGGCCATATGTACTAAATGCGAGCCGGTAATCAGTACAAACTGGTTACCAATCGCAAACACACCAGTTTGCCATGTAAGAAATCTATTTGCACCTGTAAATTTAGTCATGTGAATGAATTACGAATCAGTATTTTACTGACTCCAAACAGCGAATCGTTATTAAGAAATCAATAATAGCGATTAGCTGTTACCGATTTATTCATTACATTTGCAAATTGCAAATAGCCGCAAAAACAACATTTTGCACATGCAATTTACTAGCAACTCTAACCAAAGTGGTAACTGTGTGCGAGCTATAAAAGCTACCCAAGAATACATCTGCGGTTTTCCAAAATGGCGGCTCTGTATGTGATGACAAGGAGAATGCGAATTCTGGTTGGTTTGCAGAGAAGAAGGAGAAAATAGGACAGAATCTTCAGACAGAGGATTATATTATTTAAGCAAACTGGGGAAGAAATATATGTAAAGTGCAGACCAAGTAGCACTCCTATTCTGGGGTTCACAGCTGATTTAAAACCTCAGCTCGGGAGACACACCTTGTGCAGTAAGTCCGTCCCCACCCATGTGTAGGTGTTATGTGCTTTGCATATCTTAGCCTCTGGTAGCTACCAAGGTGTCACTGCAGCAGTTGGTGGTGTGGCATAGAGTGCAGTTTGTCGGTTTTTCCATGCATTTTTAGATGCAATGTTAATGCGCATTAAGCTCTATAGAGATTTTCTCAAAAATGCATAGGAATTGCACACGGCCAAACTGAATTTTATAGGATTGCCAACTTCCCACCTGTCATAGGAGGTATAGATGGTACACATGTGCCTATAGGCCCACCATATGACAGTGAGTATTCATTCAAGCACTGGAGAAATACCCATTCATTGAACATTCAAGTGAGGCGTGATGTAAAAAACGTCATAACATATATTGTAGCCCAATTTCTAGGAAGATCCCACAACTCTTTCATATTCCGACATCGTGGAATATACCAGAAGCTACAAAGAGGAGATCTTGATAATGGATATTTATTGGGTAAATATATCTAGATTTATGTAACATAGAGCTTAAATGTGATTTTTTATTCCATAGCCAAATATGTTTGCCTGTTTGTAAGTGATAGTGCGTATGCCTTACGGCCATGGCTAATGACACCGTATCTATTCCTCACTACTCCCAATGAATGTCATTGCAATGCGGAATACAGTAGAACCTTAGGCACCACAGAACGCAGGACTAACTGTAACAGCGTCAGAATCTAACTTAGATGAGGAAGGAGATCCAATCCCACCACCTCCCACACTTTAAGAAACCCTTGCTGCTGAAGAGAGTTTAACAAGTCAATATAACCAATCATTATTTTTCACTCTAAGTTTTACATGCATTCAGTCTTACATAAGGAATTAGAAACGGCCAGTGTAGGTTGTATAACTAAATATATCTTTATTCTCAGGTAAGAAAATGTATATCTGAAAAGTTGCTTCTCTCTCCAGATGATTTTCTTGAGAAACAAAATAATATGAAATTGAAATGCAATGTTAGGATGTAACAGTTTGCCCTTTCTCAGTTTTGCGTTTGTTGCAAGCTGACGTTTTAGCTCCAACAATTTCAGCAGTACTACTGTAACTTTTGCTATGCAGCAGATTTAGCTGAACTGTAGCTGAGATGCTACTGACACTTGATTAGTATACACTTTCTCCCACTCCATCCTGTGTGCCACTTGTAATGCTAGTTGTTGGCATTTTCTCCACTGCATTGATCACCTGGATTAGGCCTTCTGCCAAATCTGCTCTGTAGTGCTCAATTTCCATCTACACTAACTGTGTGGTGAGATAAAGTTGTTGTGGCTTGTGCCAGGAACTTGATGGCATAAGTTAGCCGATCAATGCAGATGATGTATGGCACTTCCAGACTTTGTTGGTTGCTTTCATGGTACAGGTTCTGACATAAGGTCTTGTTGGCATCTGTGAGATTGGAGAAACTGACATTTATTGTCATCTAACTGTCAGCTAGACTACTTGTATGAAAGTAACAAGGACCCCCTAATTTTATCTAATTTCTAGGACAGGGTAGAACACAATGTAAATATCTTCCTAGACAATTAAGTACACAATAAACAAATGCACAATATGTGTCTCATAGTTCCAACCAGTAATGTCAAACAATAGTAACTAATGAACTAAAAACAATTACAAAAAAATTATATAGATGCTTTATTCAATTATTCATACATTCTAATAAAAATAATGTAAATGTCTAATACATAGTATAAACTAATATTTTAAAAACAGATAGATCATATACATAGCAATTATGTTTCTTAAAATACAATACAATAAACAGAGCTGTGGCAGGGCTGTATATTGTTCGACGCGCGTTTCGGCATGTGTAACGCCTTCGTCAGGAAAAAAGACACAATTCCTGAAATTAATAAAAACATTACTCAACAAATGTATTTGAAATTGTTTGACATAACAATATATTACTTTAGAACTAATTCGTTTATAAACTAACAATCATGTAGTGGGACACATATATATACACCAATGGTTGGTATGCCATTGCCTTCGAAGTTGTCATTAATAGTGATGAGAGAGTCAAATAGAGGAGACAATACTCATAGATGTCCCGGCAAACTTTATGATATCTATGAGTATCTGTTTATTGTATTGTATTTTCGGAAACATAATTGCTATGTATATGATCGGTCTGTTTTTAAAAAATTAGTTTATACTATCTATAAGACATTTACATTGTTTTTATTAGAATGTATGAATAATTGAATAAAGCATCTATATAATTTTTTACTAATTGTTTTTAGTTCATTAGTTGCTATTGTTTGACAGTAGTGGTTGGAACTATGAGACACATATTGTGCATTTGTTTATTGTGTACCTAATTGTCCAGGAAGATATTTACATTGTGAGCTAGTGTACTTGTGACAGATTTGCACCCAGTTGTTATGTTTCTATTTAGAGTAACCGGTTTTTGGCTAATCATTGTGATCAGGTTCTGTTGCATCGCTATGCTCAAGGTTCACCTTGAGCATAGCGATTTATAAACCTCCATAGAGTTGCTGATTTTCAGGACTTCTCACATTTGGAACAGGGGACTATGGTTAAGTGTGTTCAGGACGATAAGTGCCAAGTCAATATCTTCCCTGCAGTTGGCATGGCCTCAATACAGGTTCCTGTGCAACAGTTGGTGTGATGTCCTTCCTCCCTTCTTCAGTTGTATCTGTATGGTCTGTAACTGCAGGGCTTATATTTGCAGCATGTGTTGGACTGGCCTGGCTCTCACTATCATTGGGGTCAGCTACATGAATGTGTATGTCATCTGGACATTCCCTTTCTCAGTGGTCACTGTCTGGAGCAGGATTTTCTATGTAAAAATGGATAAAGAACTTGGTGATTTGTACTTGGTTGTAAGTTGACTAAATGTATAACATTTACTATTAAAATGGTTTGCCCTTCTATTTGTTGTTAATTATTTTCTACACTACAGAGCCCATAATGCACATTGAAAGCACATGGAGCAATAGGTTTTTGATTTCACTACATTACTATGGATTAGCAATATATGTGTCTTCGTGAGACACTTTAAATACACTGTTTAGTAGTAAAAGTCTATATTTGGCTTACCTTGTGAGATTCCAGGAAGTTCTGACATGTCAGTTTCTTGAAAACCACTGATGGCTTCTGGCTCCAGGGAACTTTGCACAAGCTCATCATTAGAAGTTAGGGGTGGGATGATGGGGGGCCTCCTCCTATTCCTTGTGACTCACGCAGACAGCTTGCCACCTTCTGCTTGCTACGAGATCGGAGATCATACCATCTCTTCCTTATCTCCTCAATTGATCTCTGAGTTACTCCATCTGCATTGACCGTCTTCTTTACCCCTTCTTAAATTATCTATTCTGGGCCTCAAGCACTGTCAGGGTTGACTTGCCAAAAAGTTGTTCATGATGACCAACACATTCCTTTTTAAGGATTTCAAGTTCCTTTTCTGTAAACTTTAATTTTCTCTTCCCGCTGTCAGCATTCTTCTCACTGTCCTCGTGACATATTTCGTTTGTAAAAGGCTGGATGGCAAACAAACACTGGGATACAAAAGGTATTCTTCCAGGGAGCTGCAGCACAAAGTCTCTCCAGCTTTAAAGTGAGGCCTACTTCCTGGTCCTGATGTCATCACTGATTGTCAAAAGAGACTTTCACCATTTGTGAATCCATTTGCTATCTAGGAAATTGCTAAATGTGATTTCCTAAATACCGAACCAACTACATAACACCATTTTATTGTGCTATTCATTTTGCATATACTGATTGGCAATTACCAAATAGTGATTCCCATGGATTTGCTTTTCGTTAATTGCCAATCTGTATTTTTGTACATATGGCTCTTTATCTTGTGCATACTGCATCTTTTATCTTCTTTTGCCTTCTTCAGGGTTAGACTTTCAAATACTAAAAAGCAAGTCAGGGGCACCCTACGGTAACTGTGGTTCATCTCTGTTTGCAAACACCTCTCTTGTGACAGTGAGTCCCTTACTTGGGTGGCCATCGTGCATAGAGAGAAAGCACAAGCCAAACAAATACCTAAGAGACCATCATGGAGTTAGCACAATCTTATCCCCCACTAATGTTGGAACATAGTTTTTATTTGCGTGAACTTGATTTCAAGGAACTTTGTTTGAGATGGTGCCACTAAAACATAGCAGAATATGAAACTTTCTCTGTAGAGAGTGGAGAGAGATAGGGTATTTGCTTTCCCATGAATGGTGCCAGTTTGCCTGGTCCCAATATCAATAACCTTACTGGATGCCAAAAACAAAGTCAGGTTTGAACAAAGTTTTGAAATATTGAAAGCCATTCGCAAGTCTACTGGCGTCATTCAACATCATAATACTGTTTAAGGATTGCTGCATAAACACTTAGAGGCCGATTCACATAACTAATCTGAGATAAAATCCTAATCTTACTACTTTTGGTATTCACAGAAGGCATTTAGTAGTAGTAAAGTTAGGACTCCTAACTTTACTACTACTAAATGCCTTTTGTGAATACCGAAAGTGGTAAAGTTAGGATTTTGTCTCAGTTTAGTAGTAGTAAAGTTAGGAGTCCTAACTTTACTTCTACTAAATGCCTTCTGTGAATACCAAAAGTAGTAAGTTTAGGATTTCATTTCAGATCAGTTCTGTGAATCGGCCCCTTAATTTTGACTGTTAGGCATAGGCTCACAGGCAATTTGTCAATGCCAAGGAGCTAAGCACATCTCCTCTCTCCCAGTTCTCCAACAACTCAAGAGAAGCACTTTAGAAAGAAAGGAGTTCAGCTGTATTTCTCCTGAACTGAAATATGTCACTGCCGCAGCCCAATGGCAGGTCTCAATGGCACAAACATTGATTTTTGGAATAAAGGCGACATTGCCATTTCAGTAATGGGGCTACTCACACTGAATGCAGAGGTGTGCAATGCTATGTTTAATCCCAGAATCCCTTTGTCATTCATTCATCCAAGTTAATTTCTGTTAAAACACGTGAAAACAACCAAGAACAATTAGAATCACTATTTAGAAACAAAAATGTTAATAACATACATTCCAATTTAAAAACAAAGATAATATAGAAAATGAGGAGAAAAAGAACTGTTGCTGATTAGCCAGGCCAGGCATTTTTACAGATTTTAATTTTAAAAGTGAATAAAAGAGATTCTTTTATAATGAAAATACTGTTCTGATAGCTACTTCTAACCACAGACTCATTACCATTAGAATATTCCTAGGCTCCAGAATGGATCTGAATATACAAGAGCAACTGCTCCTTTGTGCCAGTAGGTGAATCTGCAGGCTCCAGAAGTGATGGCGTAGAGACTTATATAAGCATCACCTCTGCATTCTGATGAGAGTTTTATCTTGTTCCCTTCTTTTGGTACCCATCTACACAGATCTGGACAGCATCCTTGGACTTGCAGGACATGTATTCCATGTTCCCATCCTGCAGTCTCACAGTTGTTACCTTTGAATTGTGGTGGGGTCTGAGCATTACCAATTTACCATTCTACTCTTTGCACTCACCTTAATCCCTTGGCTTTTTGCAAAGGTGATGGCGATGTTCTCAGCCCACATCTGCTGGTTGGGAATTCATGTATTCCCTTACCTCAACACATGACTGGTCCAGGAGTCTTGCCACAGTCATTCACAGACCACCTACGAACAAGGATCTCCCTTATGTCAAAATTGGGGTTTTTCCATCAGTGAAACAAAGTGCCATCTGATGTCTACACAAAGGATTCTCTTCATAAGGGCCATCCCGGACACAGGGGTTTTCAAAGTCTTTCGAACCCTGTAATAAATTGGGACATTAATCTTGATGTTTCAGGCCAGTATTTAATCTCGGTGAAGTTGGTTCTGTGGCTTCTTGGCATACTGCACCATGCATCTTTCTGGCCTCCTGTGCTTGATGGTACATGCAGGCCTTGCAGTGTAACTTCAGTTTCTAGTGGGTGTCACACTAAGGCTGCCAGTCTGACACCATACGCATCTCACAGGAGACAGCCCAGTATCTCCGGTGGTGGTAGAGGGACATCAACTTGTCATGTGGCAGACTGTTCTTCTTTCTCCATCCAGTAGTAACAAATGCATCATCTCTTGGTTGGGGAGATCAACTGGGAAATCAGGGTTTGGAGGTACTCAGTGGAACAGAAGCACCGCACCAATATTCTGGAGCTGTGTGCCATCTAGTGGCTCTAAAGGCTCTTCTTCCATCCATCGGGGGACAGCACAGGTCCTGATGGACAACACAACTTCAGTACTGCAACAAGCAGGGCAGTGTGGGATCTTGAAATTTGTGCCAGGGGCCACTGCGCCTTTGGAAGTGGGTGGACCAAAGCAATATCCTTCTCATCCAATCATTTGGCAGGTTTGCTCAATGCCAGGATGGATGAGCTCAGCAGAGGTTAACTGACAGTCTACTAATGTAGTCCTCATTCCAAGGTGGCTCAGGACATCTTTGTCCAGTCCTGCGTTCCCTGGCTCGATCTTTTCAGCACCAAAGAGAAAGCACAGTGTCATGATTACTGCACACCTGAGTTCCTCTAAGGAGGATCCCTAGGGGATGCATTCCATCTACAGAGGAATACAGTTTCATGTATGCCTTTCCATTACTGCCTTTCCTGCTTCAGGTGCTAAGGACTATCTTGGCGTTATCCAGGAGCCAAATCTCTACAATTTACACCTCCGTATGTAGAGACTGAGTGGTGATAATTGAGTAGTTTTGGCTTGACCACTGAAGCGGTCGGCGTGGTTCTTGCAGCTAGGCACCCTTTGACTAAATCCGTCTATACAGAGTGTAGAGAGAGATATATGGATTTTTGTGGGAATCATCAGCTTGATCCTCTGCAGGCCAAGTCACTGATGATCTGATGTTTGCTTTATCTTTGGCTCAGCAAGACCTTGTGGTTGGCACAGCTAATTGTTGAATGTCGGCCCTCTCAGCTTTTTTAAATGTGCCTAAACAACCCTCTTTGTGTTGAAGCTCATAAAAGGATTGACGCATATGTTCCCAATGAAGTCCTTCATTATGCCTCAGTGGGACCTTAACTTGGTTCTCATTTTTTTGATGTGCATGTCATTCGAGCTCATGCACAACTGCTCTCTGCAGCTCCTCACCATAAAGACTGATTTTCTTATCAATATAACTTATGTGCGCAATGTCAGTGAGCTGCAGGTGCCGTCAGTTCAACTACTGTGCACCACTTTCTTTCCTGACAAATTTGTGCTGAGACTGGTGCTTCCTTTCTATCAAGTATTGTATTGCTCTTCCATATGAGTCAGTGCTGCTTGTTCTCTACACCACATCCCTCCAAAGAAGAGGAGTGACTTTACTTGCTTGACTCAAGGAAAGCCCTCAGTTTTTACATCAAATTCGTGATAGAATTCAGAGTTGATGGCCAACTTTTTGTTGGGTCTGCTGGGGCTAAGAAGGTGACAGCAATACACAATGAACTCTACCTAGATGGATCATCCTGTGCATTAAGATATGTTATGCCCTACTCAAGAAGTAGTCCCCTAGTGTCTCATCCCACCACAGCTAAAGCTGCTTTGACAGCGCTGGCAAGTAGTGTTGCTGTACTGGACATCTGACTGGCTGCTATGTGGGCATCCATGCATGCATTCACTAAGCACTACTGCCTTGAAAGTCAAGTGCGCATAGAGGGCTAATTAGCTTATTTGGTTCTGCAGGATATTTTAGCATGTGAGCTTGCCTCAGATTCTCCATCTTTTGGGAGTTATTGCTTGGGTAATTGTACTAATGGTGAGGAATCTGCAGTTCTGTTGAGTGAAATCAGGTACCTGTTAAAATGGGCCCAAGTTAGGTTTGGCACATTGACATTTTCATTCTGTCGTGGTTGACATGTGTCTGAGGGTACGGAAAAATGGAAGACAAAACTGATAACAACAAGAGGGGAGGAACCCATATGCGGCTCCAATCCATTACTTCCGGGGCACACACAAGACTTGCTCTAAGGCTATGCTCGAATCTTATTGTGCCGCTGTGAGGGGGTCAGTTGGAACACCACGCTATCGCTCCTGCCATTTACTCCCCATGACACGATAGCCACGCACAGCACTTCACCGGGAAAGCAGGAGTTAACGCCGCCTGCCTCTCCTCCCCAGCAGGGACGTTATGGACAGCTGAGTGCTGCCGACCAATCCAGATACGGAGGGGCGGGCCACTCCCACTAAAGGAGGGACCAGAGAACAAGGAAGTCGCGCTGCTGTGCCCGGAGGAAAGGAGAGAGAAGGAAGACGCCGTGCCGGAGGATTCATCTCGGGAACAGATAATCGCAAGTGAAGGGAAGGACACGACGGAGAGCCCCGACCTTCAGGAGGCAGAGGGAGACGGAGGACTCGACTCCTGGACGGAGGAGTGGTGGACACCCCCGGAGGACGCTGGAGAGCCGCCGCAGCTCAGGAGAGCTGCGGCTAAGGCGATACGTGACTCGGGAGGGAGTGCGGGGAGGGAGTGCGGGAGGGAGTACTAGGGAGGGCCAACTGGGAGGTTAGTTTAAGGGTCACTGGGTATCTTCACTGCGTGCGTGTGTGTACAACCCCACTGTATCCTAAACCCACCCTGATCCCTCACACCATTTCACTACCCTAAAGGAGGAACGAGATTGCCTCCCATGACTGGATGTTGCCTTTGGGCTGACCAAGTGTGTCAGGTCAGACACAATTTCGGGGGGTCATATAACCTCCGCACCTCAGAATGTTGCTTGGTCATCACTGACACCGTATTTTCACTATAGTCAAACCCCCCCATCTTTATGTACGCCATTCTCCTACGGGCTCCTTATTTACTGTGAAGGGTTCTGTCTTGCCAAACCAGTGCAAGGACAGGGTTACTTACCGCTTCTTTTATTTTATGTTGCTTCCCTCTCAGGCTCATGCAAGCCTTCTTGGACGCCCCCTCCTCAGCGGAAAAGAACTCCCCTGGACCACCAGACAGACGACCCAGACATCGCTTGGGGAGAAGAGACCTACATCCCTTCCATATGGACTTTCATTTGGTTTTGCTGGTGTTGTAACCTTCAATAAATATCATCATTGAGCCCGTAATATGGCCTCCTCGGTTCTTCTTCCGCCCTTCCCTCTCACAGCCACCTACGTGCATGCAAAATTATTTGCTGTAAAAAATACAGATTCAGTCTGACACCTGGAAATATTTTAAAAGTGAGGAATTTGCGACTCAATAAAGTGTCCCTCAGAGAGAGTGTTCCCAAAGGTATATAACTTGTTCTTTAGGATTCAAACTTTTCATTAAAGGAAATAGCAATCAAAATCTAAAAAAGTGATCTGCAACAGATGGCACTCGTATGACAAGTGGCGCTCAATCTAGCTTTGACTCATGTAGAAAAAGGTTATATCCAGACTTATTAAAGGGGGGAAGTGTCTAAGGGAAACTCAGTTTTGATCTCACTACAGTCTACAGTCTAAAGCATGAACATCGAAATAACCCTCACAATAAATTTAAAGACTCTGGAAAACCCCTGTATATCAGACTCAAGATCACAAGGAAATAACCAGTACAACTCATAGTCAAAGCATGAGAGGAAGCCTGACTGCTAGGAGTCAAAGGGAAATAGAATTAAGTAGGGGCTTGGGAAAAGAGATGACTGATTTAGCATCACTGCACAACACAATTACCAGTGAGATTAAGAGTGATTATGCACTCTCCTCATCCAGTGAATCTGGTACTTCCCCATCGCTGAAGAGTACTGAGCTCCTGGCTGATGTAGGGAAATTAGTTTAAACTCAAGTACAAGATGTGGCTCAAATGGCATGTATTAGGCAAGATCTTTTTGATGGGCCAGGAGCAGTGCTTAAATTGAGCTGGTGGTTTACGATGTTCAGCACGTCACTTATTTGCAGGACCGGGTCTACAGATTGTTTTTCTTCAATTAGTGGTGGTCCCGAATCCAAAATGAAATGAAAAATGTATCCCACAGGATGAACTGCTTGATATAGCTTTAGACTGACCCATGTTGATCTAGGAACAAGACAATGAGTATGATGATGTAGTCACGGCTGTCCTCATCTCACTCAAGTCTCATGCATTCGTCACTGCGCCTGGCGCACCCTATCCCTGCCTTTGTTATGGCCTGCCATTGGATAATTGCAGCTGGGGGCTGGCTCATGGCTAAGTTGGAGTGAGGCAGGTTAGGATAAAGGATGACGAGTTTGGTAGTTACAGCTGGTGCAGTGATTTAAACAAGCAGATATATGGACTTTAAACTTGATGCCAAACCAGTTCAGCTGTAAACTACCCTCGACACAGCAACTGTAACTTTCACTCTTTTTGGTCTGATTAAGTGGCGTCCTAGTACAAACATTCCCACTGGCTGGAGGGTGCAAGAGTTGCATCTGTAGTTACTTGTTTATGTCAGTGAAGTGCCGTTTTTGCACTGGTGGCCGTTATTATGGTAAATTACACTGCATTTGCACCCTGTTGTCTGCCCCCTGATGTTTATATTGCTATTAGTTATCAAACACGAAAGCAAACACAATATGAAAAACACATGATTGCATTTCGTGCGAGTAGGATGATCTGTTCCAAATTGGGAGGGGGGGGGGGGGGGCTGCTGGCTCATTTGTGGCCTGAGGAATCAGAAGACGAATCTCGGCTTTCCCACTTCAACAAAACTGTATGATCCTGAGCACACACATCTCACTGTGTGTTAGTGCCCATAACTCTCAGACTTGAGAATAGTCTTAACGAGCAGGCTGAACGTTAATGTTGAAAAAGACGCAGGGCTAGGGAGTATGTGGTGGTAGAAAGAGGCATGAGGTGGAATCGAGATGAGATTGCCTTAGTGTTCTGCAACCCAGGCATTCTGAAGCGCAGGCTTGCTGAAAAAATTGGGTCCCGACACCCATTCTTTTATAAATTAAGCACTGCCCAGGAGAGCCCACACATAAAGTGCTTATAAAATACCCACTTCTATTGCCAGAAATACAGAAATTAAAAAGGCCACCCAAGTAGAGATGTTTTGACTGGGGGTGAATGAATGGTTAATTAAGCATTCCGTCCATCATTTATTTGCGTAGCACCCAAGTAGAGATGGCAGGCAGCCTAGAGCTTAAATTGGACATGATAGACAAAAGATTACAAGATCGGAATGCTCGTTGTGAAGAAGTTGGGCAAAGCGCTTCGGTCTTGGAAGCACACAAGTCCGAGGCAGTCCTGCAACTTCAAAAAGAGATGGAAAGCATTAATGCCAAGATGGCAGATTTGAAAATCGATAACGGAGATCTAATCTGCAACTGGAAGGGTCCCCGAAACATTGGAGGAAAATTTGGACGTGACTGATGCTATATCTCATTTGAATTTTACCCATGTCCATAAAGAATCTCAGTCAGACCTTTCTATTGCCAGAGCCCATAGGGTGCCGCCCACATAGTCAAAAGAAGGGCAGAAGCCAGAACTACTCTAGTATATTTCCAGGACTTCAGGATTTGAGAAATATTTTTACCGAAGCCTATTCAACTCAAAACTGTAAATGTGGAGAGTGACTTTTCCTTTAAAAATGTCCCTAATGTCAGTTTTGAGATGTCCTGATGCAGGTGGAAATTTAAGCAAATGGCATAAAAAATTAAGGCGCATGGGCTCAAGCACAGATTATTTCCACAATAAGCAATTCTAATAGCTCAAAAGATATGGGGTGGGAGGCCGGGTTGCCATTGGTGCAAAATAAACACACCAGTTGTAAGTTAGATAGGGATGAGCTCAGATTTCGGGTACTAAGCTCATCCACAGGGTCATATGGGCTACTTGGAGAGGTAAATATTGAGGACGAAAGGCACAAGGTGGAGGGACAGGAGGGTCTTGCAATGACGGCGGGGAAAAGGCTGGTAAGAAACAAAAGAAGAAAGGTGACTTTCATAGCATTAATGAAGCAACGTTGAGGAGCGTTCTGATGAGTTTGGCGCTAAAAGCTTTGATTACTAGGCTACATCCTGTTTTCATGGATTAAAATGACTATTGATTTATGGAGAAACTAATATTTATCAGTTTTAATGCAAACAGCCTCAATAATACATTGAAAAGAGATACAATTTTGCATGGCTTATGCAATTTAGCGGAGGTATTGTTTTCCTGCAAGAGACACATTTGGTAGAGGGGAAGGAAAATGATAAGCTGAAAAATGTTGGGCTTTGGGGAGGTTTTTTCTTTTCTTTCTTTTCTGCTAATGTCACTCAAAGAGCTTGCATGCAAAATACTGTCCCCTTACTAAAAATCGAAAGGGGTATTAGGCTATTCTCCCAGCAGCAATTGAGGGCTGGAGAATTAACCTCTCATGGTCCGGTTGATATTGATGATCCAAGGCCACTTCAAAAGTTAGGTTGGGAACTGAGTAATGTGCCAGGAGATGCTATTTAAGGGGATAATTTTAAACTTTTACCAGGCCTCTTCTTAGACTTGTCCAACCTCTCTTAAATCCAACGTAAGAGAACTCAGAAAAAAGACATCTGTGCTCGCTTAGGGATTTGTGATATGTGGAGACTTAAAAATGCAATAATTTGATCTTATACTGGTTTTAAAAAATGTTTTCGCTCTGCTTCTAGGATCAACATGTTTTTAGCCCAACCCATCTCTATCCACTATAACTATTTCGCATCATACCAGTGGTTCCTTGCACCACGAAGGTTCTCGGAAGTGCCATCCCCATACCAGCTAAAACACTTAGCTGGTTAAGGATAAGAAAGTTTTTCTTGAAAAAAATCTTATCAAATCAATTAATTTGAAAATTCCTAATTATTCTATACACAATGAATTAACAGTGTACATGGCAATAGTATGGGGGAAGTTTACATATACTATTAGAGGAGCTTTGACATCCATTAAAGCATTCCGGTCAAAAAAAGAAAAGGAATAGGTTTACTCCTTACAGAATGGGGAGATACAGCATACCATGCCATGGCATCTTATAGAACTGATTTAATATTTTATTTAAAAGGTAGAGGATGATGAAAAATAAAGTGATCGATTTCTGTCTCTGAAAGAGGAATTGCCCACAAACAGACATTCCAACATCAGGAGTGTGAGGAGAGGGAGTTTGTAGGTCACTTCTTGGCCTGGCGTTCAAGAGAAAGAAAGAATTAGAAACTTATTATACACATTAGAAATCTTAGTAGCAATCAATCAACAGATGCAGGTGGGGAAATTAAACTCATTATTTGCGATTATTATACTAGATTATATTAAGATGCACAGTCAAGGATGAAAGTTTAGAATAGCAGATTAATCAATTTCTTAAAAAGTTACAACTTCCTTCTTATACCCTGTAGCCTCTGGTATTTTAAATAAGTGAACTTTCGGAGAAAGAGATTCGGGAAGCCATAGGACAGCTACCATGTAGCAAGGCCCCTGGAGTGGATGACTTTCACCTCGAATTTTCCAAAACGTTTGCTTCCTCTCTAATTGGACCAATGACCACTCTTTTTAAACTCATGATGGGTGGCGGCATGTACTGGAGTCATTCTGCAGAGGGAAATTGAATAAACAGGGGAAATCACCGACTAAGCCTACATCATATGATTGATTGATTTTGAAACTTATATAGCGCGGTCTGTCACCCCACGGGTATCCTGGCGCTTCAGACTAATAAACCAGAGTGGAAAGCAGGTCACAACAGAAAAAAGAAAAAGGGACTAAGAACTAAACCTTGGGAAAAAGCCAAGTCTTAAGGTTCCTACGAAACTCTAGCAAGGAGCTGGACTGCCTTAGACTCTGGGGTAGTTTGTTCCACAAATGAGCACCAGCCACCCTAAATGCCCTTCCTCCTAACCTGGACCGTTTAAATCTAGGGACCGTCAGTAGACCGGCACTAGAGGAAAGGAGCTGCCTTCTGGGTAAATACCATGAAAACCTTTCCGGCATAGGAACCGGACCTAACTTATGCACTGCTTTGAAAACCAGACAGAGGGATTTAAAATGAACCCTTTCCATTATGGGCAGCCAATGTAGCTCTCTCAGAGCCAGTGTTGTGGAGGATCCGCGTTGCCTGCCAAGGGCCAGTTTAGCTGCTGCAGACTGGATTCTTTGAAGCCCCTGAAAGATGTATAATGGGACCCCCAAATACAGGGGGTTACAATAGTCCAGTCTGCTTCCCACTGCACTGCTTACCACCAGTGATCGCGACTCTTTAGGTAGTAAAGGGAGTATTTTACGTAACATAAGTATTAAGGCAAAACATACACTGGCGGTCTTACTTACCTGTGATTCCATCTGGAGATCACCATCAATCAACACCCCCAGATTACGTACCTTACTGACTGGGATTAGTGGTTCCTCCTCTGGAGTAAGCCTGAATTCAGATGGAAATTGTCTAGGCAGCCTACCAGAGGAGCAGTATACCACCTTGGTCTTTCCACCGTTAAATTGTAAAGAATTCCTTCTAAGCCAGTCAGTTGTCCGCCGCATGCCTTGCTGGAACAAGTCCAGAGATATTGCCTGTTCACCTTCTAAAGCGAATGCCAATTTCGTGTCATCGGCATAGTTGACTAGGCATACTCCGGAGGACTTTATGATGGGGAGCAGGGGCTGCAGATAAATATTAAAAAGAATAGGACTGATCGCAGAACCCTGCGGCACCCCATGAATGACTGGTGATTTGCTAGAAGAGAATGGTGCTAATGTTACCACCTGATGTCGTCCTGCTATATAAGAGTGTAACCATTGCAGTGCCCGACCTTTCACTCCTATCTTCTTGAGTCTTTCCGTTAGAATGAGATGTTCACCGTGTCGAATGCGGCCGACATATCGAGAAGCACTAGGACAGTGGCATTCCCGTTGTCGGCACGCATACGCAGGTTATCCATCATTGTGACCAAGGCCGTCTCCGACCCGTGACCAGGGTGAAAACCAAACTGGTCCTTGTCAAGTAGGGAATTCTCCTCCAAAAAGCATGACAATTCCCTACTGACTGTTTTTTCTAAACTTTTCACCGGATAAGGTAGGAGAGAGATAGGTCTAAAGTTTGCCGGTACAGACGGGTCCAAGGAAGGCTTTTTTATCAGTGGAGTCACCACCGCCAATGTCCAGTCTTCCGGGACCACTCCTTCTTCTAAGGACTGATTGCAAATCTGCCTCAGCCAGAGAAGAGTGTCTCGTCCAGATGACTTCCATATTTTAGAGGGGAATGGGTCGCGGGGAACCTGAAGAGACACTCTCCACCAAACTGTCAAATGCAGCTTCTGTTAAAAGTTGGAAGTTATCCAGAGATACCAATTGTTGTTGATCTCGACTCCCAACTGTCCAGGATTAAGTTGTTCAGCCTTATTGTTAACATGAAGGGTGTTCACGATCTTTGCAATCTTATCCTGGAAGTGTAGAGCGATCTCGTCACATAATTTTTGAGATGCTGCCACTTTATTATCCATACATTTAGGGGCGGGAAGGTCCTTAATAATTTTAAAGAGTGCTTTTGTCCTATTTGACGCTTGTACTATGGAGCTGGCATAGAAACCTGCCTTAGCCTTGAGGATGCGCTCTTTATAGTGCAGCTGTCTCAGTCTTAGATCTTTTTTATCTTCCTCACGGTACCCCTTTCTCCATTTCCTTTCCGCCTTCTTGTGGAGCTGTTTCAGGTCCTCATTAAACCAAGGAGCCGTGGCCTTCCTCCTATATTTTATTTCCTTCATAGGGATTGCCTGGTCTAGGTTATCAATTATATAGTTGGTATAAACTTTATAGTTTTCTTCTACGGTCATCGTAGGGACAAAATGTGGAGCATCAGATGCAAGAAATCTGGTCATGTCCAGTTTTGCCCATTCCCTACCTATCCTATATGACCTTTGCTGACCTACACTGCCCCTCAAGTACACCATCCTAACACTAAAATGAACTAGATAGTGATCCGGCCAGTTCTGAGGCACTCTGTTTAATACCCTAGTTGTTTCCTGATTAGAAAATAACAGATCA
The DNA here is from genome assembly GCF_964261635.1 of Lissotriton helveticus. Taxonomy (NCBI): domain Eukaryota; kingdom Metazoa; phylum Chordata; class Amphibia; order Caudata; family Salamandridae; genus Lissotriton; species Lissotriton helveticus. The sequence continues at coordinate 591,436,780 of NC_136067.1, read as the reverse complement.
AGAACATGCCCCCTTGATGTGTAGAACTCTCCACCATCTGGGCAAGATTCAGATTTGTACATGTATGCCTCAAATCTCGCAATTGGCTACTGGTGTTTCCGTCTTCCAAAAGATTGAAGTCTCCAAGAATAATCATTCTGGAGTGTGCCAACGTGAGATTAGTAATAATATCAAAAAAATTCTGATAATGTGTGGCACCCCCCGGAGGCCTGTAGCATAGCAATCCCGTAAGTAGGTTCCCACTAGAGGAATGTAGTGAGAACCTCATCATTTCTATCCCCTCTACTTCATCAGTCTGTAATAGTCTAAAATCCAGCTCCTCTTTAAAAATCAACCCCACTCCCCCTCATCTGCCCGTGGTTCTAGGCTTATGAAGACTAGTAGACTCTACATTCGTCCATGTTTCTGTTAAAAACAGTACGTCAAGCCCCATATCCTCAATCAGATCTGAGACCTCTGTACAATGCTTAATAAGTGATCGGCTATCTTAAGTTAACCGCCCTTGACCGACTTCCAAACGAGCAGCAATGCCGGCGCCGAGTGCCTCCGGAGCGCGGACGGGCGCAGACGGGCTTGCCTCTGGCGCGCCATCGGCGCACCCGCTGCGTGCGCGCGTTGCACGCTTGCATTCTCCCACTTAAATATGCTGGGCTGTGGGGTCTGCCGAGCATCTGCAACAACTAGAGCACCTCCCAAGATGGCGCCTGCCAATGGCAGTAAGCCTGACTCTCCCTCAACCAAAATGGCGCGGTGGCTGCCCGGGAGTTCTATCCACGCTAAAATAGCGTGTAGTGAAGGTAAGTTTTTAATGTGCAAGTAAGCGGGTGACCTAAATAACAGTACAATCAGCCAACAGTTACAAATAATTAAAAAATGATGCTAGCAAAAATACAGCAATTTTTAAAAAAGTATGCAACTCCTGTTTTTCTCTGTGATGCAACCTGCAAGACCGTAGTGCAGATTTATCGTCTAAACTGCTTACACTTTTTTTTAAAAGTTTAGAATGCTTTATTGAAATAGTAAACAAAGTAAAACATCACTACGTGGTCATGTAGCAAGAAAGATAAAAATAAAAAATATATGTGACTAAAAAGCAAAAAACATCCTCGATAGGTAAAACCAGTACAAAGAGGAAATGCATTTTACCATTTCTAAGTTTAAGAAAAAACAAAAGAAGAGAAGGAAGAGAGGGGGAGAAGTAGGGGGGAAGGGAGTATATAAGAGATTAAAACCAATAAGTAGAATAAAAAGAAATAAATAGCATTATGAGACATAAATAGATAAAACTTGGTATCATGTATACAAGCAAAATCAATTAGCCAACCTGGAAAGAAAGGATGTTAGATGTAACCACAACAAGTCTTTTTTGATCAACAGAGGTGTAGAAGTGGCATAAGGATGATCAAGTCTGTGATGGTGACAAAGGAAGTTCCACCAAGCTTGAAACAACATTTTTGAGGTATCCTTCCAACTGTTGGTGATAATCTGAAAGGAAATGGCTAAAACAAATCAATAATTTACCCACGCTGCTATGTTTGTCCCATACAGGCGAAGAACTACCCAAAAAACAGGTATAATATCAAAAGAAACGTTAGTCGATAACATTTCGTCCAATTTCAACCATCTACGAGACCAGAAAGATTTAACCAAAGGACAGTGCAAAAAAAATATGAAAAAAGTTGCTATTCTCGTGGGAACAAAACCAACATTTTTGGGATTCTAACAGTTTGAATCTGTGCAGGTCAGTAGGGGTGAAAAAAAGTCTATTATAAAAGTAATATAAAGTCTGGGTTGTACTAGCAGACCGTTAGAAAGTGTGAATTTTTGACCAAATGGAGTCCCATGTTTGAAATGAAAAATCTTGGACCAATTACTTTTCCCATAGCAGCTCTAGGTTGGATTTGATTCTAGCATTAACAGGACGGGATAGTATCTTGTATGTAGCAGCAGCATTAAATTGAGTGGAAAAATAAAAAGAAGGAGAGAGGGCCTGGTCAGGTGTATCAGTAGAGCATCCCAGGGAAAAGATACAATTCAGAGAATCCTTAAGCAAGGGATAGTGAAGGGTGGGTGTGGAAGAAATGCCATAAAGATTTTGAATCTCCGAAAAGTCCATGAAGGACCTATCTTTCAACAGGTGACCAAGTGTAATAATACCTTTGTCAATCCATTCCTTCCAGAATAGAGCTCTGTTATTAATCTTTAAATGTTTATTATACCAGACTGGAATGCTTGAGATTTGGTCTGCAGAGGGAAAATAAGATTTAAGCAAAGAGATTGTGAGTGCTTTGGAATGATCAAAGATAGGTGAAAGAAGACGTTTCGGGGGTTGGGACAGGCTGGTAGCTGATATAAAGGAAAAAGGTGTATATTGAGCTTGATCTAACGAGCGCTTTGCCATTATAGGTAAATGAGTGGATTCAGATAAAAAGGACCCATTTTGTTTTAGGTAAAAGCAGGGTGGTAATTTCTAAGGTTGGGAAAATTGACTCCTCCCAACTCCTTGGAAAGTTGGAGACAAGAAAGTGAAATCCTGGCCCTGCAATTATGCCAAATCAATTTGGCCAAGGAACGATTAATGCTACTAAAAAAGGAATTTGGGAGGGAGACTAGAAGCATAGAAAGGTAAAAATTGATAACTGGGAGAAGCATAATTTTAATCGTAGATAATCTAGGAAAGGAAAAGTGGAGACCAGCTATCAGTGAGAGCGGGGAGCTTTTTAAGTACGTCAGCAAGGTTCATTTCAATAGTTTCCCTAATGCTATTAGCACAAAGAATGCCTAAACATTTGATACTTCTGGAGTTCCAATCTAAACCTGTGTCATGAAGCATATGGGGAAGGCAGTGCTTATTTAAGGGCATGACATTGGATTTATCGATATACAATTTATAACCAGAAACTATAGAATAATCTTGTAAGAGGGAGAAGAATGCCGGCAGGGAAGTAGATGGATTGGAAATACACAGCAGAATATCATCTGCATATGCAGTAAATTTGATGTCGACATTATTAAATTGAAAACCCATATAATGTGATGAACGTCTGACTTTTTCCAAGAAGAGCTCTACAGTGAGAATAAATAAGAGAGGGGAAAGAGGACAACCTTGCCTAGTCCCAATAAGGAGTGGAAAATATTTAGATTGACAACCATTCACCCAAATGGAGGCAGTGGGGGCGTAATAGAACAGCTGGATGTACTTAATAGTAGGAGGGCTAAAACCATGCCACTTTAATGCGCCAAAGATAAATTCCCAGTTAACCCTATCAAACGCCTTTTCAGCATCTAATGTAATAGTGGCAATAGATGAATCCATTTTAGAGGCGAGATAAATAATATTAAGAAAAGTTCTCGAATTTTCTGTGATAGAACGTCCTTTGATGAAGCCTGACTGGTATATATTTACAAGGTCAAGGATTACTTTATTGATGCAGAGGGCAAATAGTTTACCAAAAATGTTATAATCAGTATTGATCAGGGAAATGGGCCTATAGTTCTTACAAAAAGAGGGATCCTTATCTTTTTTCGGTATTAGACATAACATTGCCAGAATGAAAGATCCTTGCGATTCACCGGTGGTGAGAGAAAATGATTAATCAATAACCAGAAGTTGTATAAAATGAAGAAAGAATCGGACGGTAAAACCATCAGGGCCCAGTGTTTTGTCCTTGGGCAGAAGGATGAGGGAATCAATGATTTCCTGTTCCAAGATGGGAACATTCAGAGATGTGAGATCAGTGTAATTCTCATGGGATTTGGGAATATTTTGGAAAAAGGAATTAATTTGATCGGGAGAAGGGGAGGACTCTGGGGTGTAAAGGGAAGTATAATAATCAGTGAAGCAATCAAGGATCTTAGCGTCTGAAATATGCCAAAATCCAGAGTTACCTGTAATAGCCACAATTTTGGATTTTTGTTTTTTGATTTTAAGATAGTTGGCTAAAGATCTACCCGCCTTGTTCCGACCACCATACATCTTAGCATTGAATTTAAGGAGATTATTACAAGCAGAATCCCAAGACTGTTTATTGTGTTGCATTTTTGCTTTGATAAGATTTGACAAAGTATCAGGGCAGTTGGTAGTGAAATATTTATGTTCTAGAGTTTTAATTTGCTTCAAGATGGATGTCAAGTCCACGAAAGCCTTCTTTTATTTCCGGGACACAAAATCAATTATGAAACCCCTGGCAGTAGCTTTAAAGGCATCCCAAATAAAATGATATTGAGAGACAGAAGAGAGATTATTATTAAAGAATTCCTTAACAAAAAGAGTGACTTGTTCCATAAAATGAGAATCCAAAAGGAGGGAATTGTTGAAACGCCAATTCCAGGATGTAGGGGCAGGTGAAGGATAGTCCATATCTAAAATGACGGGGCGTGATTTGAGAGGAGAATGGAGCCAATCTCTACATTAGTCATGAATTGCAAAGCTGGTTTTGTAAGAAAGATATAGTCTATGCGAGAGTGAGATCTATGAACCGGGGAGAAAAAGGAAAATTCTAGGATGTCAGGGTGAGAGGTTCTCCATGTATCTACCAGTCCTCTAGAAGTGATGACCTTATGAAAAAATGTTTGCATCTTGTTAGGGATATATTTCATTTGAGATTTCCGGTCGAGAAAAGGATCCATAAGTTGGTTACAGTCACCACCCACAATCAAATTTTCGGCGGCGTGTGACGAGAGAAGAGTAGAGAAATCATTCCAAAAACTGCTGACACTTTTGAATTCCGATTACAAGATTTATGCTAAAACAGTAGCAAACTGGATAAATGTTGTTGCCCCTCTTCTCATTTCTAAATATCAAAACAGGTTTATTAGCAGACGATGTTTACATACAGTCATTTTTAAGTTAAAGTTCATCAATATGGTTACAACCAATGCAACTCCTGTGGCAGTTTTTTTATTGGAGGTTGAAAAGGCTTTTGACCTTATGAGTTGGAGATGTATATTTTAAATAATGGGTACATTTCAATTCCCTTCCCGGCTCACAAGGTCAATCCATGCTTTCTACCAAGGGGACACCACACAGCTGATTAATAATAACTCACCCGCTGGTCAAATTACTTTTAAGCGAGGCACCTGACAGGAATGTCCCCTTTCACAGTCATAATTTGCCTTTTTTATTATTTAGCCATTGGCTCAGTACACTGCAACAGAGCAGAAATATTTTAGCTCACCCTCCGCTATATCTAAGATAAAGTTTTATGCAGCCGATATTGCACTGTTTTTCACCCCTAGCTTGACTAATGTAAATACATTCTGCCCTGCAGTTATCAAAACATTTCAAGCTTTGGGAGTTTATAAGATCAATGAGATAAAGACAGAGTGACTATTATTCAACACTAGCCCATAAATTCTCCCACAATTCTTGAAAGAAAATTATAGAGCGAGTCCGAAAAAAACAATCTAGGCATTCCATAGTCCGAGCAGCTGAGTAATCTTTTTTTGAACAACTATAATCTAGTAATGAGAAAGCTTAAAACTGTCTTGAAATTTGGATGGTTCTTAAACTGTCTATCATTGAGTATATAACCCAAATTAAAATAATGACTTTACCATTGATTTTTTTGTTTTTTTGTTGCCTATTTCATCTAGTTTAGAGTCTTATTTTTGTCCAACTGCAATGGGATTTGGTTTCCATTGTCTGGAGCCCGAAACATGGCAGTGTGAAAATAGAAGTTTTACAAATAACTACAAATTATGGTGGTTTAGGGTTCTCAGATATTTGACTATATTATATGGCATCTTTTGTACTGCAACTGCGTCATCTTTCTATTACAAATTTGAGCTTCGATAACTCAACCCTACCAACTATGGTTAATAGTTATGATATACTTGATATGTCTTGGTGTATTAAAACTCACAAAGTTCCAAATAGAGTTAGATATAAGCCATTGAATTATATCTGGATTATGAGACAAAAAAAATCTTTCTTAAATTTCAAAATCCCCAGACTACATGCTGAAACACCTTCATGTTCTTGCCGTCATTTATCACCTTGCCTTAGGGAAGGAGTAATACGTAAATGGTCTGATTTAGTAAGGACAAAAATAGATAGAGGATTTCTATAAGGGCTGTCCAATAAAATCCTCCCAAAATCTATTTTTAGAAAATCAACACCATAGACCCCATCACTATTTTTTTTATGCTCAAAGAAATGCAATTTAACGTTATTTAGCTGGGGAAGGTATTTGATCTTCTACGAATTTAGTAAAAAAGAGGTTATGTAGGAAACAATTAACCCATTCCTCACATTTTGACATAAGGACCTTTGCCTAAACTCTGATGGAATATCAGAGAAAATTAGATTTAAGTGGGAGGAGTGCACTCGGATACATTTACAGAAATCTCAGTAGGAAAGTTATTTCGGCGTGAGCTATTCGAGCATAACGTCAGTGCGGGGGTAGGGGTGGGGTGAATTTTCACCGTATGGCCTTCTTTAACGGGTGGATGTTATATCTCACATTGCAGGTTTTAAACAAAATGGTCCCCAAAGCAGCTGGCAAGTGTCCTAAACATAGTTTAAAAGGGGGGTTGTTAAATATGCTTTGGTCCTGTAGCACTTTAAATGCATTTTGGATCGATATATTCCGGGCTATGAGTATAATGATTCAGAAGGCTATTCCTGCTTCCCCGAAAGACGCTCTTCTGGGCTTAAAAGATACATTCAGTCTGGAAGATCAATACGCAAAACACTTTGTTTTTATTGCCATGCTGCTTGCCCAGTTGCTAATTACTACTCACTGGAAAACCCCAGCCAGCCCTTGATATGATGAATGGGTAACTAAAATCCAGGGAGGCAGGCAGAGAGAATCTTGGTATCATGCTAAACTCAATCTATCATTTAATCTACATGATCTAAAAATAGAGAAATTGGGCATGTTAGAAATGCTCTTGCCTTCCGATTGAATGTTTGGGAGTACAGCGTGGTATTTTTAGATGGACAATGATTTATATTGTAGTGTACTTTCTTAGCATAAGAAGGTTACGTTTTGTACTGTATATTTATTGTTTCACTTAGATAAATGGATTGTCTGGACCATTATAGCAGATGGATTATAGAAGGTTGTGTTAACACTGCTTTAACTGTAATAAGAGATTTGTATTGTTTTTGTGTAAGTACTGGCACTTTATGCTGTTGGCATATTCAACTCAATATACATATGCACTGTCTAAGCGTTGATACATTTTCAGCATATGAGAGATTTATTAAACTATAGCAATGCACGGTCACTTTATAGATGAATCAGATATTTCCAATTGAGCATGCACCACGGATAAGCTAAGCACGGTTGCTTTAAAGTCATATCAGACAGTATTTCTCCCTGCATACAAGTTTAATTTATTTTGAAAAAGAAATGTGTCTACAGTTGGATGTTAGGGAAATTAATCTCTTTTTACAAGCAAAGGTGTTTGCCAGCAATGGGGAAATCTAGTCACTTTATTCTAAAAAGAAATGTCTTTATAGTATTAACCAACCCAAATATTACGAAAAATATTTTCTTTGTACAAACAAACGTATTTATTCCCAGAAGCGATGGACAAAATAGTTAATGGGTTCTTTATTTGCATATTGACTCAATAAAGATTTGTCATGAGAGATATTTGTTCATGCTGACTTTAAAACAGCAATTTTTATTTTGTTGTACATTTTTTTTCCAGCATTTTCATAATCACAATACCAATGCATATGTATTGAGAAAACATAATATGTGTCAACAAATTAAATCACTTGTAATTCTTACCCCCAAATTCCACCAACTCTAACAAAATCACATTGCAATGTCTGAGTACTGTAAAATATGTTGAAGGTTCTCAAAAACACGTCAAAAATAGAAATTCGAGAATAACCATTGCCTGGAGTATAGTAGAAGTCATCTTACAATCCCCTTCTTGTCCATGCATTTGCTGCATCCTCTGCGACACATCTAAGGGGGTAACTCGTCTGGGGAGTATCGCTGCCCAGGCCTTCAGGTAATCCGCATGCTTGTTGCCCGTATGCGTTTTGTGCATATGACACTCTTCAGCATTCACCCATTCGGCCATATCGCTCAGCCAATCAGAGAGTTTTGGTGCATGCGGGACAGCTACCTTAGGGCTACTATCAGCTTATCTAAATCCAGAAAGAATTTACTACAGATTTCAAATAAGGATCCCTTGGAAAACATGCAGGTAGCGGGGTAGTATTATCATCTTCACCAATGCCAGCTTCCCCATTAGAGAGAAGTGATGGATATTCCAGAATTTTACAGTACGCCTTAATCCATCTATCACCCGACCTACATTTACCGCTTCAAATTCCCCAGCCCCTTGTGTAATTCTTATCCCCAGGTATCTGAACATCTCGGTCTCCCATGTGAGATTCAGCCTTGGCAAGTCCTGCACCTACTTACCTGTCAACTGTCCCAATGAGAACAGTTTTGACTTAGAGTGATTCACACGTAACCAGTTAAGTTTACCAATCTCAGAGAGGACCTCCAACATAATAGGGACTAAATAGGTCAGGTTGGGCAAGTATAACAAAGCGTCTTCTGCATATATGAAAACCACAAGGGTGTTCTCCCCAATCTGTATCCCCCATCCCTGCAGCACATTACATAATCGGCAAGCCAAGACGAAAAGCAGGGGCAATAGGGGGAAGCCCTGCCGGGACCCCGTTGAAGTGCAAAGCACCATGACCCCCATCCGTACTCCTGCCAAGGGGGCACCAAATAACAGCTGCAACCATTTAACATAGGTCCCTCCATTGCCAAATTTCCACAAGGCCTAGCATATAATCTCATGACAGGGAACTGAAAGCTTGTTCAATATCTAGCAGAGCAAGCTAATACTGGTCGTCCTTCAGGATTGGGGTGTGCCTCACCAGGAACAGTCTCCTCAAATTACAAAAAGTATTTCTACATTGGATAACCCAGCATTGATCTTCTTTGATTGGTTGGGGCAGTTAACCCAGCAATAGTGTTTCCAATATCTTACTAAGAATTTTCACATCGACTTTAAGCATCGGCAGACACCAGCTCAACCTCCCTGTCAAGCTTAGGGACCATAACTATAAACATAACTATAAACACCTCACTCATAGAGGCAGGGAGAATACCCCTTCTGCATGCTTCATTATTTACTTCCAATAATCGATCAGCCAATCCCATCCACACCCTGCGTTGATCAAATTTGGCCGGCAAGCCCTCTCCTCCAGGGGCCTTAGCGGTCTTCAATGCAATAATTGCTGCAATAAGGTTTGATAGGGACGTCCAAACCATCCCTCTCTTCCTGTGACAAGGAGGCTATCTGTAAGTTGGCATGGTTACTAGCCCCTGCCCGTGTAATTCCATCAGGCGTTGCCATGCACACCTTCTGTAAGCGTGATGCAAATACCTCGGCGATGACACATTGTGTATTCACCATCCACCCCTGAGTTTCCCAGATGCCCACTAAGGGCAAGCAACAAATTTTGCCTCAGAGGAGTGTGGGGAACATTCTACTAGCCTTGCCCTCTTCCATCTGGAGTCACTGTCTCATGTCTCTAACAGCTCCCGTTTACACTCCTTTCATGATGGCAATGGAAGAGGCAGCTCAACCACCTCTGGCTCCAGGATGCAAAGCTGCTGTTCCAGCTCATCCAAGGACCTGGATAGTTGTTGGTTCACACCATAAGTTACCATCAAGCATTCTCCACGCAGCACCACTTGCACTGCGTCCCATTCCACAGCTCTCGCTGTTGCGCTACCCCAATTCGCAGCAAAGTAGTGATCAAGGACTTCAGTCACAGCACTCGCAAACACCGGGTTCGACAGTGCATCAACACGCATCCGTCATAAAGGCACCCCAGTTGCCTCCCTGCTCATTCAGAATGAGACCAGTATGGGCAAATGATTGGACAGACAGCACGCCAAATAAGAAGAATTCTCTACAAACTGAATCAGGTCACCCGATAACAAACAAGTCAATGTGGCTATGTGTCCCAGTTGCAGGCACGTAACAGGAATAAGTTCTAGTCTGTGGGAAGCACATCCTGCAGTCTCAATCCCCCCATCAGTTCTTTAAGAGTGCTCATCATTGCAGGTTTGGTGTCTAACTTTGGGAGGAAGCCAATCCAGTACACAATTCAGGTCACCAGCTATTATCTCGTCGCTCACATGCTCTTTGGCCGCATTTAAAACCAACCCAAAAAACTTCAGCATTGGGGGCATATACATTCACCAAGCATACATTCCTGGCATCCAGCTCTCCAGAGGCAGTCTCATAACGACCCTCAGGATCATGTTTCACCTCCCTCTCCAAAAAAGTAACACCAGGCATAACCCACTCAGGGTCCCCCTGGCATACCTGGAGTATGATGCTGGAAAGATTTGCACCTGCCACCTGCGCCGTAGGTGCTTTGTCCATTTTTCCCACATGTGGGTCTCCTACAAAAATGCCACAGAGACCCCATATCATCAAAGGTAGGAGTATACCCTTTGTCTTTTACTAGACTGGCCCAGTCCCCAAACATTCAAGCTCACAAATTTCCATCCAGTAGCCATAGCAAACTGAAGCCATGTGTGTCTACGTCCCACCACACTCCACTCACTCTCCGCTCCCTCTCCTCTCAACCATACAATGCAACACATATCCAAGTGTAGTATCGTAAAACCAGACTCTTTCAAACCCACAAGCAAACTCTTGAGCCCAAAACAACTGACAACACCCCCACCCACAGGCTGTGAGACCAAACAATGATGGGCAAACCCAAAAAGCCAAAACTTAGGTCCCATAGCCAACCCCAACATAGAGGCTACAGTCTCAACAACGGGAAACGCATAGACTTAAGGGAATTGCATTCAACCAGGTCAGCGAGGCCTGAGGCTCTCAACCATCCTGACAGGACCATGGCCCACCTTGAGCAGCACATGTAACTTGTTGCCAACTTTAGCATAAGATATAATATGAAAATTGGAAACTTCAAATCCACTCCCACAAACATACAAAAGAGCATTCACCCAGTCCATTTCCCCAATCTCAGGTATAAATGCTGCAAAGAAAACAGAAGAGAAGGACATCAGTATACATGCTCAACTAGCAGAGGGAAACAATACGTATAACCGCTGCTCACACTGCTAACTACGCCACTCCAGCTCCTGGTCTGTGGCACCACTGTGATAGTTTCTGGTATCCCCGTGAGACTGGAATGGTTCACGTGTGTCAGGCACACAGCTAGAGTTCCATCTGGGAATACCAGAATTCTCCTGATACGGCAGGCACCGGAACGTGACAGGGAATCCGAGTGTTTACTTGTCCTAGTTTTCCGATGGCTGGTGACACTCCCCATAGTTTTGCAGACCAGGGGTCCTTGCCGGGTCGCCCCCCCCGCCCCCGGTCGCCCCAACCCCTTCCTCCCCCCAGAGTATCCACCTAGTCATTAGCCTCACCAGGGGTGACAAAGATATACACTTTCACCTTATTCTGCTCCCTGAGTTTCGCAGGAAATATAAGACTGTAGCGAAGATCCCGCTCAAGCAGCCGTTTTTCGGTTGCCATAACGTCTCTACCGAGGTCCTGCACCTTAGAGGTGTAATCGAGAAAGACCATGATATTCCTGCCTTCATACTGAAAGAATCTATGAAGTCAGACATGCTGCAGGATCCCATCGCTATCCCTAAAGTTAAACAGGCGCGCTATGATGGCACGCAGTAGTGTTCCCGGTGTGGGCAGCTGTGCCAGTACTCGATGGGTCCATTCTATAGTGAAGAATTTAGAGAGTCTCTTTAGCTTCAGGGTGCTTGTGATTCATTCCTCCAAAAACAACTCTAAAGCTTGCCACTCCCCCCTCTCGAGGAAGATCACAAAGCTGAGCTTGTTCCTCCTGGAGCTCCCTTCTGCATCCTCAAGCCTGACATCCATTCGGGTCGTTAATGTTTGTAGCACAGACACCGTCTTTTTCAGGGCCTCCACCTCTTGTGGAGACATCTGGACAGTACCCAGGGCCTCAGAGACCTTCTCTGTTATTTTGCGGAAATCTGCATAGAGAAATCCCATCTCAAGCACCACTGTATCAATCTTTGCAAGCGTGATCTCTCTAGAGCCCCTGATTGCCGCCAAGATCTCCGCCATCATTGACTCCCTCTGCTCCCCCAGGGGGGCCGGCTTCAACTGTCCACCTGCTGCTCCCTCCACCGGCAGGGGCTGGGCATAATTGCAATTTTTTTTAGTCAGGACAGGCTTTGAAGGTTTATTCTAGGCCATTTGTGTATCCAACATCGACAGCGCCGATGTACACTCTACCCCTGGCCAAACTAGCAGGAATCACGACCAGCTTGATGGCAAAGGAGGATACTCTGGTCTCTTGCCCTCAAAATTATCCTCAGGTAGATGGTCTAGAAAGGGTGCCAGGTCAGTCCACATCTCTCGGTCATAGCGACCCAAGATGGCTAAAGCATTTGATGCCTTAATGGATGCAGCAGACATTGCTGCAGAACGCTTTCCAAAACTATTCAGTCTTCTGCCTTCCTTATTGGGAGGAGCTGAACAAGGGGTCGAGGGGTTCTGGAGTACCGCTGCACCTCCTGCAGAACAACCGACTCGTCGTGGATGTCCAGTTAAACATGCGAGAGAAGACTCAGGGGCTTTGTATTTCTTATCCAGTCCAGGAACCACAGCTCTGACCGAAGCCAGATTCTTCATTAATTTGAGCCCCTCCTACCAAATGTAGCTTACCATAGGAATGTATCTTATAGACTTTCTGGTGGGATCCTTAAAGTCATAAAGGAAGCATTCTCCTTGCTGCGTAGGGAGCCTCCCATTGACACTAAAAGCTGCCACCTCCCTACTTACTCTTAGAAACACCTAAAAGACCTGGCTGTTCCAGAAGGAGTAACAGGTACCCAGCCACTGGCTACACTCACTCGGACTACTACTGCAACAACCTTTTATCGTGTTCCTACAGCGCCAAGACGCGTACCGGCATTAGTTGCGCTTTATAAATTATATAAATAAATAAATAACATCTCTTAGAGGCCTGTTCCAACAACTCGTGGAATCCTCCAATGTCCTTTGGCAGAAAACTATCAGAGGATGGTGAAGAAGAGGGTGAGGATGGTACAATGTAATCATTCCACTCCCTACCTCCCTAATCCCTAATGGTTATGACTCAAGGGGGCGAAATACTCTCTTGAGCTGGTGTAGGTTCCGAAGCATCGGGGAATGGTGATTCTACCTGCCTTTCAAGGAATCCCAGAGTGCGAGGGACTGGTGTTTGAAAGTCCAAGAAACATTTATTTCAGTCATCAAGCATTTGCAAGAGATCCCTGACCACTGAGATTGGCACTGCTATGGTGTCCATAGTTCCCTCTAACGTGAGCGGGTGTGCGCGCGCCCACAGGGCTTTCTACCAGCGCGCACACACACTTCCAAAGCGCGCAGGTCACAAAGAGCCCGGTCCTGAAACCACATACCTAAATACATAATGCGGAACGGTAATAAAACTGTCACTTTCTTGCTGAAGTGCTAGGAGCAGTGGCAGCATGTTTAAAAAGACAGAAGGAAAAGCATCTGTTACGGGCACAAAAGATATGATGCACCCTCTCTGTCCAGAGGCTGCTGCAACCCGGACTATAGGTGGGGGTCCCTCAATCAAGTAGCCACTAATGACCGTGTGAATGCTTGTAAATACCCGCCCCTCCTCCCCTCTTGGTAGCGTCGAATCGTCATGTGTATAGAATCGGCCTGATAAGGATCGGGGTATGGGTGCACCCGCATTTAGTCAGACTTTATTGAAGGATGCTGATGCAAGGCAGTGTGCATCCGAGAATGGAGGCTCCGATGTCTCATCTGGTGTCTGCTGGTCCTGCTTGAGGGCCAGGCATGAAGGGCGCACCCAGGCACTGGAGGCTGAAGTGGAGAAACACGAGTCCAATCATATCTGCAGCTGTGGGCGAAGGCTGCCTGCGCTGGTGCACGGCAGCCCCCGGGAGGCTTCTTGTTCATTGCCGCTTGCCAGCAGAAGTCCTCTCGTGGCACGTTTGCCAAAATGCAGTGCACCTGCCCTGCAGGTAGAGGGGATAGGCCGGGCTTTAGTGGCCTGGGTCACGCTGAGGTGGCTCCCAATCGGACAGCCTCTCATTTTGCTGTCGGTGTGGACACAAATCTTACCTGGCAGGCAGTAACGCCACCGACCTTCCGAGGCTTCTTTGTTGGTTAATAGTTCCCGAAGTCTGCAGGGGGCAGGAGGGGAAGGGGGCAGGAGGGGAAGAGGACAGAAGGGGAAGGGGACAGAGTTTAGGCGCAAAGGTAACACCTAATCAGTCATTTCCTGGTCTGCAGCCATGCTGACCAGTGGGCTGGGCCCACAGACTTTGGTGAGCGGGCGGGGTGGGGAGGCAGAGGGAGATGCGGATTGTTGTGATTACACCCCACACAGACTGCTGAGGAAGGTCAAGTTGATTCAGATTGGCTCACATTGGTGGGAATGCAGCGACAGAGGCCGGAATAGAAAAGCAGGCAGCTTGGCTTTGATGCCCCTATGAGCCTTTCCCTTGACTTCAGGCAGTGCTTGAAACCCGTATCAGCAGCAGGTGACCACCAAACACACGGCAGTCCACCCCTGAACCTCGTGCGCCTCTTGTTACCATCTCACAGGACATTTTAAAGCGTGGTTAAAAAAAGAACATAATCATCAAACAAGCCTGCTCTCCGCATTTATCCCTTTTCGTCTTCTGTTAATGTCAAGGGCAATTAGTTGAATTTTTTCCTGACAGATATTTATTTATTCAAGGGGTGCTCTTGCGTAGTACCTGAATTAAAAGACTCGGGCGACTCTTTCTCTCTGCACCTTGAGGTACAACACCCAAGAAATAAACCCCCCACATCGCCCCCCATGCTCTTTGTTTATTATTGTTAAATAACCGAGCACCGTGCATCAGTTTACAAAGGTCACGAGGAAAGAGGGGAGTATACTATTAAAAGGAAACAATCCTACAATATAACTCGAGCTGGAGCGGGTGATGAATGATAAAGCGGGCCCTTTACACCTCCCAGCTTCCCCTGAGATTTCACAGGGGCTTGTGAAAATTCGGCCATGGGGAGAGAATGTGACATCAGGGGGGGCCTGGGCTGCAGACTTTGGGATTCTGGGCAAACCACGTCATCTTCCTGAGCCAACAAAAAATGTGTCATAGTTTAATATAACTTGTGCATGTTATAGCTGCTGGGCCAGGGTTCCTGGCACTGGGCACGGTAGGACACAGACTGGCTACTCACAGGTGGGTGCAGAGCAGCAGCTCACAGGCTACTCCTTGGAGAAGCCTGCTTTAAAGAGAAATCCCTATTGTGCCAGTTAAGGGAGAATGTAACAGCAGACTGGGTTAGCAGGAAACTCGTACATACATAGTCCTAACAAATAGGTAAACAAAATGCCAACATTCACTGTAGCAAACACAGAATGAATCTGTTTCTGTGGTGCAAAATGGCCAAATCTGGAACATTTGGTCCTTTATTATTTGCTCGTGGAACCTTACCTACAGGCATCGGAGTTCTGAATACTGTAGTGAAAGGTACCAATATGTCTTGTCCTGATGGGACAGAGAAAGTTCCCCTGCATGGCTCAGGAGAGCGTGCACCCCTGCAGCAGGCTGTATCCGCTTGTAAGACGATGATGCGCCTGCGCAGAGGTCTTTCCATGCTGTAGAGTGAAACCCAGAGTAGGTTTGTGGTTAGGTGCACAGCATGTGCGCTTCCCTTTTAACACCTTCGGTGCTCATGACGAGCTGAGCTCGTCAAGAGCCACTGCGCTCCGGTGCTCATGACGAGCTCAGCTCGTCATGAGCCGTGGAACGCTCAGGTGCGGGGAGAATTCCCCCGTTGTGCTGAGCGTTCCACGGGAGCCAATACACCTGTGACGAGCTCAGCTCGTCATGAGCACGGGAGCGCCGTTGCTCATGACGAGCTGAGCTCGTCAAGAGCATGCGGGCGCTGTGTGCGCTCCCCTCCCCCCCAGCACAGCGGGGGAATAACCCCCGCAGTGAAGGGGTTAAAGAACGTGACTACTGTCGCACAGTGCTTGATATGGAAAAATGTTTCTGTTTCTGTTTAAAATTGAAGTGCAGGTACCCATTTACCAGAGCACCTACTTACTTCTGAGAAGTGCTGGTCCAACTAAAAGTATTGCACCTCAGCAGAGAAGTGCAGGTACTCTGCCTCTCACAATAAAGAAGTGCAGGTACTCAGTACAGACTCATTTAAAGCACTCCTATCACCTCAATGGGCTGTAGAGGAGTGACAGGGGTGACAGAAAAGTTCATATATTTGCAATATCATCCATTTTCTCTGCTACTTGCTTGTTTTCATCGTCTGGTTGAATTCTGCTCAAATTTCTAACAAGAGCAATATACTGTGTACAAGTTCCATGAAGCCACCTCAAGTACCCGATATATCCGGCCCCACAGGGACAGTCACTCATGGGGGGATATGGTCCAAGGCAATGAGGCGCGTAGCTCCACCTGTTCTGGTCAAAGCCTGACCTCACTTGCTGCATAATGCAATATCTCCCAACACCATTTCTACCAACCAGTGCCCCTCCATATTGCAAAAGGCTTCCACATATGAGCCGAATTCTAAAGACAAGGAGAGCTCCAAGAAACTATTTGTACAAAGACGGATAGTAGATAGCTTCCTTGCCATTGGTCAGTCTCTGCTTCAGTTTCTTTGTCCCCATGGCAAAAGCAGTCAGCTACATCTATACATGTTCACGTTTCCTAGTGCACTACAATTATGGCACAAATGATGAGTGCCTCACTAGGTTACAGTAAATGTACCAGTTTGCATCCTTTTGTTCGTACGCAACACCCTTACAATTTATTCAAGGTTGTTGAGAGGCTCCCGTGCCTAAAGTAATAAAGTCACAATAAACCCAATAGCGATTCAAGAAGAAAGAGGCGCTTTAGAGAATGTGCACCCGGGCATGGATCTTTACTCATTGACAACCTCTTCAGAGCCTGCATGAAGTTCAGTCGGGGAGGCAGTATTCCTGGCCCTAAACATCCTCTTTAAATGTAGTTCAGCTCCAAGACCTGTCAGCACGGCACCATTTGTAAACCCTAAACTGACAATTAACAAAAAATGTACCGAAGAACAACTACAAGCCCGAGGAGTGTGTTTTCTGATGCCGAACTTGAAACGTGCGCACTTTAACATGTTTCCCATGCCCAGGACCCCAGTCCCTGTCTGAGTGCCGAACACTACTCTTAGACCAATTACAACGCTGCATTGCAGCATTGTGATTGGTTTAGGGGAGTCAATCACAACACTGTATTGTAGAGTTGGCTCAGGGGGAGCCTAGCTGCTTCTTGTTCGGTGGAGGAGAGACAAAGTGGGAAAAAGCGGCGAAGAGGCAAGTGAATTTTTCTTTTTTTATAATTATACATCCTTACCACCCCAGATCCATGCAGGCCTCTGCTGCCTGAGCCAAAGCAGATGCCATATTACAAAAAACAGATTACTGAGCACCCCAGGAGTTAGGACACATCACCAACTTCAAAAAGGCCATGCTATACAAATGTTTCTACACAGCCACAGTATGCAGTTCCCCCTCAAGGTAATGTAATTAATGGGAAAAGTCATCCTTGATAATCAGTCGTTAACTGTCTTAAATTATGAACTTATTCTCTAGAGTAGTTAAGGTTTGAGCAAATAACACCACTGGATGTACTACAAGGATGCATCAGTTTCAGCAATGAGGAGCAGGCCTTCATCTGGATCGTTCAAAATAGGGTAGACCATAACCAGTTCTTCGAATTAGTGAAAGGCTCATCTTGTATCACATGCCATTTGAAGGGTTCCTCTTACATGGTCCACTTTATCATATACAACCTTGTTATCTTCTAACGTGATGTTTGTTGAATGTTGTGCATTTCAAATATTTTCAAGGCTGAGCTCATACAGAGTGCATCACTTTCCAAGTCATACCACTTAACAATAGTGCTGTTAGAACTTGGAGAGGTAGGGGAATTGATTGCTGTAGGCTTTTATCCTGTGGGTGCTGATTTTAGAACAGCATGCACTTTTTTTGCCAATTCACCATGAACTCCCTACAAAGACCTCATAGATGTGCCAATCTATAAATTGGTGGTCAAGACGTGACAACAGAAAGGGGGTGCAGTCTCGAGAAACTGAGTCATGAAAATCAGTGTGGCTGTCATCTTATACCTTTACTTTTTTCAAACCCAGCAGCAATGAAATTGGTTAAAAGTACAAATGTGACAGTAAATCTGTTCTGGCTAAACTGATTACAAAGGCTGACATTTTAAATATCGTATTGTCAAGAAACCTTCTGCAGAGATATTTGGGTGCTCAGAAAATCTCAGGGAGCAATGGTAACAGTAGGAGAGCTCTAGTGGTTAATGCAGTTGCTGGAGAGATCTGTGTTTTGTCTAGTTACAGTTTTGATGCATTATGCTGCATAGAGGGCTAATGCATCTCCTGTGAAGCACACTATGTGACATGCAAATCTCACATTTAATTATAGATAGGCAAGTGGGTTTTTACTTTTGACACATATCCTTTATTACTTGCAGTTCAGAAATTGCAACCCATATAATATAGCACAGTAAGGTATGAACCAGCATAAGCAAGCTGCTTGCAAAGTGAAAGGCATGGGTTTGGAACCTTATGGTTTTCTTTATCAATTTGTCTTATAATTCTGCTAAAAAGTGTTCCATTGCATAGTAGTAAAGTCTTATAAATAAAGACATAGCCCTGGAAATGTTACATTTTAAATCCTGACTTTTTGTTTATCCCAGCTATGCACTCTTAACATATGCCTACCTTCTTACAGTACCTGCATACAGTTCCTTTACAAGGTGTAAACAAAGTCAAAAGCCTGCCTCAAATGTTTCTCTTAAGTACTTGACTTGTAAAGTGATAAGTTATGTACCTTTTTTCCCCTCCATTGCTTGGTGTATATGTATTAGGCTCCCGTGACCTGCAGCCAGGCTTATTTTTTAATAAAAGTTGGGCTGATTGCCCTCTGAATGAGGGCTTTGTTTTGGGCCAACTTAAATTGTAAATAAGAGAACCCATTCACAGTCTGCATATTTTTGTTCATAACAATAAAGCAGAAAACCTGCGGGCGCTGCTCAATGTGCCTTGGTGTGGGTAATTTACATTAGGAAAAATGTCAGCATATTTCACTGATATGACCAGCATGGATCTGGGTTCAAACTCAATAATAACTGCCTCCTTCTAACTGCTTGCATCAACCCTTCTGTTCAGAAACATATTATAATGTTTCAACCTTCTATGTTCAGTCCTTTTCTAAACCTAGGGGAGAGGTGCTACAGGAGTAAACAATTCATGTCTCAAAGGTATGTATGTACGTGGTAAAACTGTCTCAAGACCTTATTATATAGAGCTATATGTGTGTTTAATGTACCTGTTTTCGCTCTTGTTGTAAACAGAAGTTTGGAGTGGTAATTGCCATATATTCATACTGCTGAGCGCAGCACTCACTTGCATGTCCAGTTGGTTGGCGCACATAGCTTTGGTTGCAGTGCACAGGGAGCTTGCACTGCCGCACACAGAGGGAAAAAATTAGAGGGAACATTGATGGTGTCACCCTGTGAAGGTTGCATATTTTAATATTACTCCTCGTAGTCATAGTACTGTTGGAAAGAGTCATATTGGTGTGACCTGGGCTGAGGACGATCTTAAAAAGAAAAGTCTATTTCCATATATTCAGAGGTATCACCCTGGTACTCCTCCTCATTGTAAGTGTCTTGACGCTTAACTTTTACCTTGCTCAGTGATGTCAAATCCAACGTCATCCATGCAGTTTCTGGTATCAAAGTGTCTTTTGTCTTTTCGGTCACAACATAGTTGATGTAGAGATGTGCTTTATTGCAATTATCGTCGTCGACCCTCGGATTGACATTGGAGATTTGAAGTAGTCATCGTCAGGGTGGTCATCGATGCGGCTGTCGACGGGGTGATCATCGTCACTCCTCTAATTGACAAGGCCATCATCACTGTCACGGTTGGAGTGCTTGTCGGCAATGTAGAACAGGAAGTAGACGTTGACTGCAATTTCAGTTTTGTTGCTGCCGACGACGGATCCGTCGACAGAGTCTTTTTGACGGTGCAGCCTGTTTGTGAAGAGTGTAAGGCGCAGAAGTATTTAATGGTCTCTTGTGACCAGAGCTTGTAGATGGGTCTTTTGAGGCTGATTTATCAGATGTTTTTACAGCCTCATCTTTTTTGACTCAGTTTGTAATGAGGTAGAGCCCTCATTTTTACACTTCCGCTCAGGAGTAGAGCAACTTGAACTTTCTTCATTATCTGAGCCAGACTCAGATCTGGACTTTTTTTATGCAGCCATAACAATAATCTGGCCTCTCTGCCCTTCAGTGTCTTGGCAGAAAAGGTTCTGCAATATTCACAATCCCTGGTATTATGGTTGGGATGTTAGCAATATAAATCGTCCCTTTGAGGAAATTCTGAAAACAGCCTTGCCTTCCGACAAGACCTGCAAGGTCTTAACAGTCTCTTTTTAATCCTTCTGACAATTTAAATGAAGTAAACACACAATACCACTAAATACTGAAGAAACTTAATGATATTAGTGGCTGAAGCACTCAACAAACCTTTTTTCAGCCCTTACCCTTCCTATTTGAGACTCAGAACTCACCTCTAAGGTAGGCCCTAAAGGGTCACATGGAAGGGTGCATGGTATGCAAATCGTAGGACATGTGTATTTAAGTTTTATATGTCCTCTCAGTAAAATACTCCCAAACTCGTTTTTCACTATAGTAAGGCTATAACTCCCACAGACAATGTCCACGTCCTGGGAGTTGTACTCAAAACTCCTGAACTTCAAAGTGTAGTTAGGGGGCTATGCAAACCTGTTTCCTTACTTCTAAGGTTGCCTGCCGCTGCCACTGAAAAAAGCAGCTCACACCTTGGCCTGCCTGTCCTCTGTTACCCTTGACAGTTTGAAGCCACATCCAGAAAAGGGGGAATGTTAGACAAAGGGGCCATCCGTCACCCACATCTGGCACTGAATATACAGAAAAAGCCTCAGAACATTCCTGGACCTATGGAAGATTCAGAAGGAGGACTACACTGCAGTCTGAAGAAGGAAATCTGGGCTTGCTTGCTTTGAAACAAGGCTCTCCAGATGTGTCTCTAAGGGTCAGCTGACTGACCTCCTATTTGAGCCACAGGACACAGCAAGCTCACAGAGGTCTTCCACCAACTTCCCAGCTGACCAGCACCAACTGGACCTGCCTGGGTCCTGCTGCAGGCCTAAGCTGTAGTGAGTCCTGATCATCAAGAAATGTCCCCAGCTCCTAGCATCTGGGTGTTGCCTTCCTGAACTCCAGGTAAAAATTCTGACATTGTAGGTTCCCCAAAACTGCAGACGGACTCCTCGAACCAAGAAACAAATCGTCCACAAAGCCCACCAATGCGAAGCTCCACCAACAATCTGCTTTTAGCTCCGAACAGTGACCGTCCGCATCAACCGCCAATGTAAAGCTCCAGTGGCGACCCGCTCCTCAAGCAGACAACGGAGACTTTGCTGCCCCTGTCAATGTGAAGCTCCGGCTGAGGCTGCCACGTGGACTTGGACTGTGAGAAAGCAAATTCTTCACTGGGACGAACCTGGTCCCTGTATCGGACCCAGGCTCCATTGAAGGCGGCCTGAACTGGTCACTGTGACCCGGTCCAGTGTGACTAGATACCTGCAAGCGGCTGAGACCGCTTGTGGACACTGTTTAGCAGCTTTGGACTGGTGTGGGACTTCCTCCCCTGCCTTTCATCTATACAGGGTCAGCCCCTGATGCACTAGAAAAGCACAGCCACTTCCTAAGTCGTGCGCAGGCCTGTGCCTGGGCGAAGACTGGCCTAGGACAGGCCTGTCTTAGCCCGAAAGAGGCCGGGCTGTGCCTACTTTCTTGAGTTTTAGATCTTTATTTTCTGTCACTCTAACACACTGCCTCATGTAGTTCAGATAACACAAATGGCCATAACCAATATATTACCCACTGTAGGAAACTGTGTGATTAGTTGTGCAGGATGTGAAGCCTGTGTAAGTAATAGGTCCACAATTTCCCCTAACTAGGAACAAAGTGCACCATTGTAGCACGAGATTCACAAGATTCTATTTGGGTAGCGAATCAGCCCAAAGTCTACACCTCCGACAAGTGATAAATGGCTGGTTAAAAGTCCACTGGTCCAAGGTTTGTTGGTGAGGAACTAGACAATTGTGAAGAAGCCGAAAGATGACAACAAGACCAATACCAAATGAAATCACACAGAGAACATATAAGTTGGCCTAAAGTTAAACGGTCAAGTATCACTCATGTTATTGTCAGCAGTATCCTAAATAATGCTGCCAACGGAGTCTTAATAAAACATACTGAACAATCCAATTCAAGTTTAAGTTTAAAAGAGGAGCACATGAGTGGAGCGGTTGGTAATAAGCAATAATTGAGCCTGATTGTTTTATAATTCTGCTTTATTATGTTTTGTCAGAAAGAGATGCCTAAGCAGATTTATTGGCATCCTAGAGAAATGTGGAAGTTCGAACATTGTTTTATTCCCTTTATTTGTTTTGACGTCTGAGCAAGGACAGCTTTTCAAAGACCTTTGTATGTTCTCTCTAATTCTGGGTACTCACTAAACTAGACACATACATTCTTAAACTATGCATGCTGTACTATGCATCTTCTTCTTTCTGATGTTGAGACCAAAATGTGATAGTTTTTTATGCAGTCTGATAACTGAGGCTGTTCTCCAGCTGCTAGCTCTCAGTGATTCTCACTAATGCATGACAGTACTGCAAATACCTTAATGCAACTATTCACTATCCATGTTATTAAGGTTCTGATGCCCTGCAATGAACTGTAAGGTCAAATAACAACAAACTACACATCAATATTTCCTGGTGTATCTATTTCACAATTTATTCCCCAACCACATATTTAATTTCCCCTGAATTGCAACATTTTATAACAAACTTATTGGTGTCTGACTGCAAGTTCTTTAACATATATATCCACATTCTTCCCACATAAGGTTTCATCACTACATTTCATCATATCACAACACCTAATACCATTGTAGTTAGTACCTAATTGGAAATGTATTTATTACGTACACTTAGACTCGATCTTCCCACTGACGGATTTTCTGACTTCTTAATCATACATTATTATGCATTTTGTGTAATAGACACAGTTTGTTCGAGAAATAGGTATACTAAATGCGACAATTGAAACTTTATTTTTAGTCTAATTTGATGAGAATAAACATATTACTACCTCAGTAACTTTGAGAGTTTGAATCCATAGCAATCATAGCAGTTCCTTGCAGGGTTACTTTACATGCCTGGAAAAATACATTTTGGATTTATATTTAGTGAGCTTAAGTATCCTTAGTGCCAAGGCTCAAACACAATCTCACTTAGGGCCTGATTAGGATATCGGGCGGACCGCCAATGACAGGCCTTCGGTGGCGGTCCTCCAGACAGTCAGGATAGGGGTCCGACCACTGCAATATGATGCAGTTAGAAGGACAGAACAGCGCCTACGACTGGTTCAAGGAGCCCATCTGGGCGTCGGTTGGGACCATATTTGCTACAATGGTGGTGGTGCTTGCACAGGCACCGCCATAGGGATTATGATGTCCCTTTCTGGAAGCCTTTTCATAGTGGTTTCATGCTCGCCCGACCACCATCGTAATGAGGCCCTTAGTGCCTTATCATTAGTAAACAAAACATGTGTCTGAAATAGTGCAAGTCCTGTTTTAAGTACATGCTACCATTTTCATTCAAATTGCTGTTATTTATGTAGGTTAGCTATTTCAAAAGGCTCATGGCTCTTGTTTCCAGAGATTTGCATCTCTGTGGTCTGAATTCAAACCCTAAGTACAAACAACCTTATGGTACCACTGGTCTGGATAATCTAGCGAACATAAGGGTAGGCTCACTCAACTGTCTTCGCCAGAGAGCACACTTTGCTCAAAATAGAACTTGGTTATAGGTGCTGTCTTTTGGCCTGTAACTTACACAGACATTTCAACAGCATCAGGGTATAGAGAATTTAGGGACAAAGGTAATGGTTTGGCTCAGAACTGTCCTTCGCAGTGCTGTTGCATGTGTCTCTCCAACTGAACATTACCTTTGTCCCTAAATCCTCCATACCATGGTGCTTTTGAAATGTCAGCTTAAGTTACAGGCCAAAAGATGATGCCTATAACCACGTTCCGTCTTGAGCAAAGTGTGCTCTCTAACGAAGACGGGTAAGTGAGTCCACCCATGTACACAACAGCAGAATACCCTAAAGAGTAAAGCCTCTCTACGTCTGGTCCTCACTAAGGCCATAGATCGGCCAGGGCTGTTTCAGGCCCAAACATGTCGACCCGAACATTAGGTGCCGTGGATCAGAGACTCCTTCACCTTACACCGTGTTTGCTTTAAGTCTTATCCCTATCCTATTCTTTTCCTTCAATAAAGATTTACCTACATGATAGGAGGTAATTTTAAATTGCACTAACAACTGTCAACATCCAGACAGTCTCCCTCCTGGTGGAGGACTTGAGGCCACATGGAGAACATGACACGCAAGTGGCAGACCTTCTGATGACACTATCAATCAAACCACACTAAGCTGAGATTTTATACACTGCAGACTGTGAACGTGTGGTTGGGGGTCTCTGAGGGATATTTCTGAGACTCTGGTATTGCGACCTACGTGGTTCATTCTCCACCCCTTTTTCATTGATGACAGATTTTGCTTAGAAGCTGAATGAACCTCGGCTCCTCCCTAAAAATTTTTTGATTTGTACTCCACGGTCTGTGAAACTCAACAATTGCAACAAGGGACTCAAACTCGTCATATCTCAGCCCACAAACAATCCTTTTGGAAAGTTCACTTTTCAATGTGGTACAGCTCAGTCCTGGAAAATGAAGCTCCCAGAAGGATTTTCTAAAACAGAATTTTGCATTCACAGACATGCAGATAATACTTATCATGCTAAAGTTTCACAACATCCCCATACCCATTAGGTCAGTTCCAATGGTGCTTCGATTTAAGGAAGAGTTGAAAGCTCACCTTTAAAGAATACCGAATCAAAATGCATTAATCAAGGATGTAACTACTGTAGGAGAGTAGGGTCTGCTTCCTATGGTCACCCCCACTTTTTGCTGTGATTCTCTGCTTTTTTTACTTTAGTGTGGCTGTGGACCTGCTAATCAGGCCCACATCACAGCTGTTCTCTCTCTAAATTGATACCATGTACTTTAGGTACATACCAGATTGGTTACTGGGTCACCCTTGTGAGCACCTGTATAGTGTACCATAGGTACCCAGGGCATAGGTGCACCCTAGGCCTACCAGGGGCTGCAGCATGTAGTGTGCCACCCCTGGTTTGCCTTCCAAACTGACACCACAGGTCTGTTCTTACAGCCTGGATAAGGTGGTGTAATCACCCCTTACTTAGATATAGTATACCTATATCTATATATAGACACATATACACCTATAAGCCACTCCTAAGGCAGACCTCGACAATCCTGAAGGTAGAGTGATTGGTTTTATGTGAGAGGGTGCCCTAGCATGAGCTGAGCCCCTCTGCAGCTTTCGGAACCATCTCCTTATAGCTGTTCTATGATATAGCCAATCCACGA
The DNA here is from genome assembly GCF_964261635.1 of Lissotriton helveticus. NCBI lineage: Eukaryota > Metazoa > Chordata > Amphibia > Caudata > Salamandridae > Lissotriton > Lissotriton helveticus. Next base: position 591,411,126 of record NC_136067.1, on the reverse strand, counting down.
AAAGACACCTGTGCACCCGGCTTTCCTGGGTGAGGTAACACGAGTGCTCCGGTGCTCCCGTGGGTATTGACTCTCCAAGTGTCCTAGTCTAAAAGGGTTCCATCGCAGTTCACCTCCTTGTACCCTTTTTCTTTAAAATTGTAACTTGTTCGTTCCCCATAGAAAGTCAATGGTAACCCACGGCTGTGTTCAGACACTGCACGCGTCTCCCGTGGGCCTCTTACATCCTAACCTTTGATTGTCCTGAGTAGCCCCAGCGATTCCACAGGCCCAGGCCTGCTTTCTATTCCTCACGTGGTTCTTATACCACTGTTTTAGTATATGGTTTGTGAGGCCCCTAGGGCAAAACGTATACTGTGCAACTTATCGTATGCCAATTAAGTTCCTTGTATTGTAATTTTACCTTTGACCTCATAAAGAGTCCAGAGGGGTTGTGTTTAGAATAAATACATATATATTTGATATATACCTTGTGTGGTGTGCTTTCATCTGGTACTCAAGAGATTATAAATGGTAAAACAACTAGCTTAACTCGTCTCCAAGTCTTAGCCTGAAGGCTGCTCTCCACAGCTACCCCTAGGATAGCTTTCTATAAGGTTGACTTTACAACCTACCATCAATAAGGGTCGATTGGACTGGTGCAAGGTGCCCACTAGAACTAGTGGACATCATATACCACGCCAACTTCTCACAGCTACCATTGGTTCAGCAGGTGCAGTGGCATTGGGCCCTTTGATCGCTGATAATTTCTGTATTTTACTATCCTAACAGCAGCAAAAGGGGCCATTATTACATTTGACTGCAGAAGGGACCATGGCATCCCGGCTATGCCACTTTCATTAACCACACTGGTGGCTGATAGGGAAGGGTGGTGGGGGTGAGGGGGCCTATTGAATTTACTTACCTTGTCGTTGCTGGCAGCCTCTTCTCCGTCCTCGCTGTTCTGGCTTCTGGCAGCACACAGGCTCCCCTATCCAATCACAACGCTGCTGTTACCAAGACAGCAGAGTTGTGATTGCTCTGATCACTGTGGTTCAACGCTCAGACAGGAACTGGAAGGCTGTGCATGTTCTCCACACAGGCTGTATAATACAGCCCGTGGAGAATAGGCAAACTGGGCATAACGGTTCGACCGGCCTGATACAGCCAGCCAAACCGACATGCACACTTATGGTGCAGCTGCAGCCAATCCTCCTCTCTCAGTCTCTCTCCTTGTGATTAGCCCAGCCCGCCCCAAACTAACTCACTCCTTCCAGGAGAAGAAAATCAATCAATCAATCAATCAATCAAACCATTTGTATAGCGCACTACTCACCCGGGAGGGTCTCAAGGCGCTTGGGGAAGGGGTAAGCTACTGCTCGAACAGCCAGGTCTTGAGTTGTTTCCTGAAGGCGAGATGGTCCTGGGTCAGCCGAAGGTGGATGGGGAGGGAGTTCCATGTCTTGGCAGCCAGGTAAGAGAAGGATCTTCCTCCGGCGGTGGCTCTTCGGATGCGTGGTACGGCTGCGAGGGCGAGGCTGGTGGACCGTAGCTGGCGGGTGGGCGTGTAGAAGGTCAGGCGGTCGTTGAGGTACTTGGGGCCCAGGTGGTGGAGAGACTTGTGTGCGTGGGTGAGGAGCCGGAACGTGATCCTCTTGTCGACGGGGAGCCAGTGCAGGTTCCTCAGGTGGCTGGAGATGTGGCTGCGTCGGGGGCCATCCAGGATGAGTCGGGCGGAGGCGTTCTGGATGCGCTGGAGTTTTTTCTGTAGCTTGGCTGTGGTTCCGGCGTAGAGGGCGTTTCCGTAGTCCAGTCGGCTGGTGACGAGTGCTTGGGTGACAGTCTTCCTGGTCTCGGTGGGGATCCAGCGGAAGATCTTGCGAAGCATACGCAGGGTGTTGAAGCATGATGAGGAGACGGCGTTGACTTGTCTGGTCATCGAGAGGGAGGAGTCCAGGATGAAGCCCAGGTTGCGAGCGTGGTCGGTTGGCTTGGGTGCGGTGCCCAGGGCTGGGGGCCACCAGGAGTCGTCCCAGGCGGAGGGCGAAGATCCCAGGATGAGGACTTCCGTCTTGTCCGAGTTCAGTTTCAGGCGGCTGTCCTTCATCCACTCGGCGACGTTTTTCATCCCTTTGTGTAGGCAGGTTCTGGCGGTGTCTAAGGTAATGTTATTAATGTTGCGTTATCATCCCTTTCTTTTTACACCTAGTGGGGTGTTGATCCTGCGCCTTAGCAGAGAAGCCGACCCTGATTAACCATCCCCAACCCAGATTCCTCTCCTATTACTCGATGACTTTATGTTGGTCTTTGACTATGTTGAGCGCTCTGCGGTCTTTTGGCTTCATATGCGTTTTGTACTGGTGGAGCTTTCACATTTAAAATCAGTTATGCTGGGGTCTAATTTTGAGCACATGTCAATTCCAAACCATAGCAAATTCCCAACGCTCCATTTCTTCTGCTAAGGTGAGTGCAAAAAAATATATAAATGCGTGACCTTCGTCTACGTTGAAAAAACACAAAGGTGGAATGTGCATTGCAAAGGGGCACATCGCTGAAAATAAACATAGCACGGTTCTTGCTCCTCATACAATAACATGTTTGGAAATACTCCACTTCAATGCCAGGTTCTTGAATTCCTTCCTGGGTATCTTGAAGTCCATTAAATACAAAATCAATACTCCGTAGAACTCTAGCGATACAAGGAGCTGTTTTAAAAGTGTAAGGCTGGAATTGTGGAGCATGTTGCTTTGCAGTGAAAGCGAGCAGGGTTCGGTAGCTGGTACATGCAAGGACGAGCGGGAAGGAGTGGACAGTTGGCAGCCATTCACTGTCATTGATTGCCAGTCATTCACAAAAACTACAGAGCGAAAGTAGGGGGGGCAGGCATGAACAGCTCTCCTGGCTCTTGCAGGAGATAATAGCATGCACAATCTTGTGAGACTGCGGAGTATGCCGCGATGCAGCAATATGAATGCGACGGAAGAAGGGTAGGAAAAATATGAGCACAATTAAAACAATTGCTTTTAATCAGATGTCATGAAATCCTTCAGTCCCCCATCATTACTAAATTGATAGCAGCTCCCCATCAGTGAGCAGTTTTCAATGTTACCACTATGTTTATGTCACTACGTTTTGCCACAACAATGCATCAGAGAAAAGGTGAATAATGAGGAGAACCCACCCATGAAATGTCACACTTGGATATTTTAATAAGAAAAGAATGCAATGTATATACAGCAAATTTACCTAATAATATTACTAATATACGTCAAAGTTTGAGGGATTGTGGTGCAGAGCAGTGCTAGTCCTTAGTCAAAGCATGAAAAATTGCAGCTAAGTTTACATAGAGCTTATGTGTGTTGCAGTATACGTATGAGTGACATTCTACTGACAAACGTGTGACACTTAGAGTGAGACTTTCTCACAAGTAAAACAGGCAATGAAGAGCATGGGAAAGCATAAACACAATTAAAAAACAGGGCTGCACCATATACAGTAATTACGTATCTCAAAAAATATATATTTTGAAAGCACTTGTTTTATATTTAACACAATCTCTGCACATTTTGTGGCAAACGATGTTATACTGTGTGTACAGTTTTAAAATAATGGCTTTGCTATTTACAGTGATTTCAGTCACAGACCAGGACATTGTAGCACTATAAATACACAAGTCATTATTTCCTCCCACCTCCCCCCTTTAAGACAACCAAGGTTCAATTCTTTTAATCTCAGATAACAAACACAGTAAGACATCTGCAGTGTCTGCATTAAACAATAATGTCTCAGAGTGCATTGCCTACAAACTACTTTAACTTACATTTCATTTATTTTAAGATGTGTCTGCAGGTATTTTATAAGGTGTTACTTCACAGTGAAAGACCAACAAAAAGACAGAACAAACATATTTCCTCAGTCCTTTTTAGCAAGTCTTTGACACCCCACCTCCACACAACTACTGTAACAGTGCCCCCTTTGCACTCATTGACCAGTCAACAACAATATATATCTAGACAGGTGGCTAAAATGTCCAAGGGTCTGCAGGAGGGAACTTGGAGAGAGTAGAAAACCTCTTTCGCACCTCACCTGCTGCCTGCCAGCAGAACCTCAGCACCACAGGCCACTGCGAGGGCTGCACATGCAGTAGCGGCCCATCCCCTGACAAAGTGGCGAGCGGGCCAGAGGAGGGAGGTGTGGAGGGGAGGGGGGTTCGGCGACAAAACAATAAAACTTACTTGAATGCCATCAACGTCACTGTCGCCTGCCGCATCGCGCTCTTCCTTCTTGTGGGCAAAGGCTCCTAGACTGCCCTGCAGACAATCCTTTGCTGCATGAAAGCAGCATAAAGATTGGCATGAGCGCTGGCAACTTGCGCTCCCAGGCAGACTGGGAGCCTGTGCCTGCTCTCTCCAGCCCCAGCAATGCAGCTGGGGCTGGAGAGAGTTTCACTGCGCATGAGGTGTTGGCCAGCCTGATACAGCTGACCGAACCCTCATGTGAAGTGAAGGGAGTGCACTACATCTCCCCCGGTAGCAGTGTCATCCCTCTTGACCCGCCCCCAAGACTCGTCAGATTCCTGGGCGCCAGGTCCAGGGGATTCAAATAAAGTGATAATAAAACACGTTTAAAACTAGTCTTACTTGATGGTGGTAGCGGGGGCAGCGCTCTTGCGCTGTAATGGAGGGGCTGCCGCTGTGCACATGAAATCTATATGGGTAGGCACGGCAACAGAAAAAAAACAAAGAGCCTGAGCTGCTTGGGCCAAACTGTCTGCATCGTGATTACTGGTGCCAGATAACAGTAGGCACTGAATCCACGCAAGGCTGGGGTTGAGGCCAGCTGTTTGTTTTGCACTCACTAACACATCACTGGATGACCAAGTGCCCAGAGAGGCCGGCCTTGATGCAGTTCATGGAAGCTATTTATTAAATGTAAACTCTCTGTAGCAACACTTGTGACGCTTTGTATCTTTAACAAAGAGCAACCACTCCGCCCTTTATTTATACCCTCAGGTCACACCCGGCCCTCGGAGTGTGGGAATGTCATAGAGGCCGCGTGGCAGTTTACATCCCTTACAACCTTTATTACCACAGAAAGTTTATTACTCTTACCTTGCTACATGTTGAAGAAGAAGTACCACAAGAGGTAAGGTGAGTAAAATGGCTTTATTCAAGGAGTACAGCAATTGAGATCCCCACGCCAGCGACCTAGTCTCCAACTGGCACTTACAGAACACTCGGCAAGGAATACAGAATGCGTGCAAGCATTCTTGAGCAATTGACACAGAAGAGATATAACCTATTTACAACATACCTTCCTCCTTTAGGGAAAGGAACACATCATTATGCTAAATGTTACACATTGAAAACTAGAAATTACAGTAAAGGAAAAATATAACTAACAGCAATATTCATTTAAATAAGCTGGTGGTCTGCGACACCTCTGGATCCTGGAATCGGTGAACACAGGAACATTCTGACTGTCTTGTACCTGACCAGAATCAGAAGCATCACCACCACCAACCTTGTGTCTACTGAATGAATTCAAAGAAGAATTGGATTCTTCAGGAGTGGTATACATGTAGTCACTATTCCCACTGTTAGAAGAAAAAGAATGAGTAACATCAGTAGGAACAACAGAATTCTTTTGATATAAAGCCACACGACGAAGGTTCCACTTTTCACCGTTGGTTAGATCTATGTAATGAGGAAAAACTTCTTTAACACAAAATGGAGCATTGAACTTAGACAGCCCTTTTGAAATTCTTCTGGATTTTATTTTAACAAGATCTCCTTTTGAGATGTACTTGGAAGAGGTACCATAGCTATTATGAGTGTTTGAGAAAGTATAATGGTTAAGGCCACCCTGAGAAATCCACTCTTTAGTCCAACAAGGAGTAAGTTTGGTACCAGGAGTTCTTCGACGCATTATTTCAAAAGGTGATTTTTTTCGCTATTACCATGTACAGTGGTACGCTAAGCCCAGACCATATCAAAAACAATATTCTGATCGAAATTGCCAGTAGAGCAAGACATTTGAATTATTCCCTTGACAAGTCTGTTCATTCTCTCACACAAACCATTACTTTGTGGGTTGTATAGGGCTGTGCGGTGATGTTAGACAGCAGAACTTGATAAAAGGAAACAAATGTTGTGAGAGACCAATTGTGTGCCATTATCTGTGACGAATATATTTGGGTAGCCTTCTTCGTGAAAAATAATTTTCAAGAAAGTTATAGTAGTATCAGTGGTAATGTCTTTCACAAAACTGACTGCAAGCCATTTTGAAAATAAATCAATACATACAATTGCAAAGCGTTGATTTGATGGAAGTTCTTCTATAGATCCAATAAAATCTAGAGAAATGCTATGCCAAGGCTTGTCAGGATAAGTGAGAGGCCCAGAAGATGACCCAACAGCAATTGTTTGGGTCTCTTTTCACCTTCTTTACATGATGGACACTTTACTATCCAGGAAGACACTTGAGTATGTAAACCCGGCCACCAGAAATTGGCCTTTAGTCTGCATTGAGTCAACGTTTGACCTAAGTGTCCCTCATGAGCGATATTGATTATTTTGGGTCTCAAACTAGTAGGAGGAACGAATTTGTCACCTCACATTAATACATTGTCACCACAAATTGATAGTTCATCTAAGATTGTTAAGAAAGGACGAGTGAAAATGTGAACACAACTCTTCCTTCTGGAACCCAATTTGATGAGAAGAATGACTTCTTTAAGCACGTAATCTTTAGCCATGCCTTCAGACCATTCTTCACAAGTAAAAGTACACTCTTTAACTTCAAGGACATCACAAATAAAAGCAACAGATTCTTTATCATTTTCCATGCTGAAAGATTTATCATCAAGATCCTCCTAATTGACTGATAATCTGGAAAGACAATCTGCTTGGACATTGTGCCACCCTTGTATGTGTGAAATCTCATACTGGTAATCTTGAAGTTTAGAAGCTAATCTGGCTAACCTTGAAAGTCTTGGTAGCGCCACCAGGAGAAAGGATGCAAACTAACGGTTTGTGATCCGTTTTTAACACAAATTTCGTCCCCCAAAGGTAGGTGCGGAAGTACTGAACACCCCAAGCTGCCGCGAGTGCTTCCTTTTCTATGACAGAATAATTCTGTTCTAACAAGGTAAGTTTGCGTGATGCAAATGCAATGGTTCTTTCGTCATCACTGTATTTTTGCAAAAAAACAGCACCCAAACCAGTGGCACTGGCATCAACCATAAGAATCGGAGTGCGTTTGGTATCAAAAGGGGTAAAAACATTGGCCTCACAAATTTCTTTTTTAATACATTCGAAACAAGAATTTTGATTGCTAACCCAAAAAAATGTCGCCCCTCTTTTTAACAAGAGTCTTAATTGTGCAGTTTTGTCATAGAAATTCTTGATAAATTTTGAATAGTATTCTATCAACCCCATGAAAGATCTAAATTGATCTTTGTCTGATGGGCACAGGGCGGAGCGAATAGCTTCTAACTGATTTTTCTTGGGTTTAATTCCTAAAATAGATATTTCATGACCAAGGTACTCTATTTTTTCAACTAAGAAGGAACATTTGTTACAAAGAGTCAGACCAGCATCGGAGATTCTGCTGAGCACATTCTCTAGTACAGCATTATGATCATCAACAGAGTCTCCAAAGACAAGAATGTTGTCCTGAAAATAACTGCTTTCTGAATACCTAGGAAAAGTTCAGTGACCATTCTCTGGAAAACACTTGCAGCCGAAATAAGGCCAAACGGAAGGCGCGTAAATTGAAAAGTACCCTCTGTAGTTATAAAAGCAGTGAGATGCTTTGATGCCTCATGAAGTCTGATCTGGTGATAGGCACTCTTAAGATCTAATTTAAAGAAATACTTAGCACCTTGTAGAGTGGAAAGTAGCTCGTTTATATTAGGTAATGGGAAGGTATCTGCCACAACACACTTGTTTTGTGACCTTAAATCTACACAAAATCTCAATTTTCCATCCAATTTCTTGGTGATAACAACCTGAGAAACCCAAGACGATGCTTCAACCGGTTCTATGAAGCCACTCTGTAGCATCTCATTTAGCAAAGACTTAACCTCATCTCTCACTGAAATGGGAATCCTTCTAAGTCTGTGTTGTGTAGGTAAACAATTGTCTTTTAAACGAATAAGATGTGAATACCCTTTTAATTTGTCTAACTCATCTTTAAATACACTACTAAACCTTTTTAAGATTTCTTCTAAAGTTTGGTCATCTACAACCATGACCTGTGAAGGTGCCCTGGAATTGATGATTATGTGTAGATCATCTTGATGGACCCAACCTAAAATGGGAGGCACATCCACAGACACATATTATACCAAAAGTTGTTCTTTAAAAAAAAATGATATTAGATTGAAAAATACCCTAAAATATCTGTTGTCTCCCCTTGATAACCCGATTGGATTAATGTCACTCTCCCAAAGTGATTTGTTGCACCACAGTTCATGTAAAGGGATTGGGGAATGATGGTGTATCTAGAGCCTGTATCTACCATAAGGGAGACTTCACAATTATCAATCATGAATTGTGCTTTTGGTCTATTCAATCTTTTATCATTGTCCACAACAGCACTAACATCATCAATTACTAAAATACGATCCTTTTGTTTCTTAAATTCACCAACAGAATCTTGAACCACTGCAATTTTTGAGCAGTTCTTAGTTTTGCACATTTTTGAAAAGTGACCTAGCCTACCACATTTCAAACACTCTTTGTTGGATGCAAAGCAAAATCTTGATTCAGCTGTATGCCCATTGCTGCCACACTGTGAACACACTTTGTTAGTTGTTTTTGCAGAGAAACGCTTTTTGTTGCTGAACTTAGTTTTACTTCTCACGACAACCACAGATTCATCTTCCTCTGAATCCCCTTCTTCTTTCAAACTTTTCTCTGAAACCTCTGACACCTCTTGTTGAGTGCTTGATTTCTTTTGCAATTCTTTCAGGCAGTTTTCTGATTCTTCAATGACCTTCACTAAGTCAACTTCTACTTTCAGAGTTGGATTTTTAGCAGCCCATAGTCGCTCTTGTATTTTTTTATTGTTGCATTAATTGGTCTCTGATCAGTTCATCACACATCACCAAATTTGCACTTGACAGAAAGTTCCCTTAAACGAGCAACAAAGTCATCAATAGATTCATCATTTCGTTGGCGGTGTGTATAAAATTTATAGCGATTCATAACTAAATTTTCTTCTTTGGAAAAGCGTGTCTCTAACCTACAGATAGCCTCCTTGTACTCATCAGATAGATGCTGGCCATTTGCTTGGAGTGCTGGAGGAAGAAATCTAAAAATACATTGACCTTCTTTGCGTACGCTTTCCTGAAAATTCTTGACCATCAAGTGCATCAAGATAGTTGTCAAAAATTATGATCCATGGAACGGTGGAGGAAGAGTAACTTATTTGCTGAGCCATGACGAAGAGTGCTACTTACAATTTATGTCAATAAGGTGATTACATATCTAAAATCAAAAAGAATGTCAATCTGGAATTAATTAAAAGCAGCACAAACAATGTTTGTTGGTGGCTCTGAGGAATACTAGACTAAAACAGAGGTGCAGATATGATCAAACAACAAAAATATAAAATTTGTGAATATATGAGAAGAGTACTTCTTATACAATGCAAATCTATCAACCAAGAAGTTTAACAGGTGTGCGCATCACCGTCAAAAAGTGAATAAAGATGGTGTGTACAAAGATTATGTCTTCAAAATACAGGTGTGCGCATCACCGTGGATATGCTTAATGAGAGCTGTACTTAATATATACGTATATGCGAGTCTTGTCCCTAAATGCATACCTGCGCACATGCGGGTGAACAAACCTTTCAAAGCGCGGATTAGTTTCTGCCCGGAGCGCTCTCTCTTTAAGCTGGCTGAGTGTCTAGACTGTTTCCTTCTTCTGCCGAGATGCTTAGTTCCGATGCGCTACAGCTCATAGCTAAGCAACCATGAAAACAAGAGTGCAAAATGGCCGCAATGGGGGGGCGTGGCTTGGAGGGCGTCGATGGCGGTCGCAGCTTAGAGGAGCTCCCGCCGGCCCGATCATAATCTGCTCTTTTATCCTGGCCCCCGAGCCCGCTCATTGCCTTCCCGGTGTGGAGAGTGTTCCTGACGGTGTCCGGATCCCTCCGGTGTGCCGACCCGTTCTCCTTGCCGTCCCGGTGACCCGGGATTGCCGGCGGCGTGGTGCGGCCTGGTGTACGCGAGTGGAGCCGGGACCTCGAGTTTCAGGGTCGGACGCCGACGGCCGGTGGTCGGGCCGGTCGGGTGATCCCCCGCGCAGAGGCGGCATCGCCGGAGCTTGTGGACACTGCTGTGGGGCCCAGTGGAGCTTTCTCATATTTAGAGGTGACCCTGTGACGGCGGAGAGGCGCGGCGGCCTGCACAGACCCAGGGCAGCCGGGGACCTCGATTTTCACGGCCCCGGGCCGGCCCGGACCCGGATGACGGTGGGTTGCTGAAGCCCACCCCTGATGTTGCTGGGGCGGTTGCCGCGCCCGACGACCACTGGGCACACACCGCAGGAGGAGCACGGAGGGGGTAGATTGTGGCAGGGGCCCGGCTGCCTGGAGGACCCGACTTTGCTCACGCAGTAAGCCCTGCGGCACACATCCCCTGGCCTGGCCCGAGGCCACTTGACATCTGCGGCACGTCGGAGCAAGTTCCGGCTGGATCCTGCTTTGGGCACCTGGGGCATCCGAGTGCGACTGTGGCTGGCCTGGCCCTGGGGACACTGTGGCCTGGACTTTGGCGACCCCCGGCCGGGCTGTATCCTCACTGGCTTCTAGACGGAAGTGCAACCGGGGCGCTGGAGGGTCGAGCGCCGCGTCCAATTTGGTGTGCTGGGACAGATTTCACGGTGCTGGCTGGTGAAGTGGACGGTTGGTGCATTGACGACGCTGCATAGTGCTGTTCAGTGGGGCTCACGAACACGCCTGGAGGGACGAGCCTGCTGTCCGAGTGGTGCCTGGAAGTCTTCCACAGACGGTCCGCGACAAACTGTGAGTGCCCCCCCCCTCTCCTCCTCCTCCCTGGTGGACCTGCGTTAAGGCGCCGCGACAAGACGTGTGGCCCGAGGGGTGATCAGGGCTATCCAGTTTGAAGACCAGAGTACCTACCCTGCATCGTTTACTGCTGTGGTCACGAGTGAGGGGTGGGGTGGCCTGGACGCCCCAGTGTCTTGAAACTGTACTTGAAACTATACTGGCTCGCAGATCCTGGGTGCGGTCCGAACAGAGACCTTGGAGGCCCTGAGCAGGTGACGGGGCTGTCCTATTAGCGTTCCCGCCGAGGCTGGCCGCCCGGAGTGTGGCTGCGGTGCCCGTGATCTGGGGGTGCTCATTGGGGACGGAGTTCAGGCCCTGCCGGTGTTTCCTTGGCCCACAGAGTGGACACTGCTGTTGAATTATTGTCGACGAGGGACCCACCGCAGTGGCTGAGAGGCCCTCTTCCCTACCACTAACCATGACGAGAGGTGGGGGCGGCACTGGTCCTGCCAAGCATGGGCCGATTGATAAATTCACGGGACCCGGTGGGGGATCCGGGGCCTCCGGGGGTGGCCAGGGCACAGGTCCAGATAATGCGGCCCTAATGGCCGCCATTACGCAATCCAGGGACATGCTTGATGCCAAAATAGGTGCGGTTGGAGCCGATGTCATGCTGCTGCGTCAAGATCTCCGCAATGCTGTGGCCCGCATCACCGAAACCGAGACCCGGATTACCGGGGTGGAAGATGATGTGGTGGCCCTAAAGAAAAAGGTGGAGGACATGGCTAGGATTCAAAAGGGGCTGGCACTCCGGGTCGAAGATGCGGAAGGGAGGGCGCGAAGGAACAATCTGCGCTTTGTTGGATTTCCAGAGGATTGTGAGAAGGGGTCCATGGATGTGTTCTTGACGCACTGGTTGGAGAGTTGGCTTCCCCCGGACGTTCTATCACGCTGCTTTGTAGTGGAACGCGCCCATAGGGCCCTGGCGCAGAAACCGCCGGCGGGAGAGCGACCACGTCCAGTCATCGCCAAGATCCTCAACTTTCATGACCGGGACGTTATTCTTAGGGAAGCAAGAGCGAAGGAGGACTTGTCGTTCGAGGGTCACAGGATTATGATTTTCCCGGACTATACCAGGCTGGTGCAGCAGCAGCGCCGATCCTTCCAAGATGCGAAAGCCAAGTTACGTGGACTGAAAATTCAGTATTCACTTTTGTACCCTGCTCGTCTGCGTGTTGTATTTCATTCCAAGACCCACTTCTTTGACACCCCGGAGGCGGTGTTTAACTGGACAGATGAGACAGTCAGGATCCGACCGAATGCCCAGCCGGGCCTGAACTCTGGAGCATCGCGTGGGTCATCGCCGGAGAGGGGCGAATCCTCCAGCAGGAGCAGGAGACGCGGGAAGTCTAGGTCGCGGCGCCGCTCCCAATCCGGGGGTGACCTGCTGGATGGTGCACAGTCGGACACTGCTCAGTCTGGGACTGGGACCTGAGGATCGTAGGGCCCCCTCTTGTCTCCTGAGCGTCATTCGAGTCTCGCCTTGGCTGGTGGCCATAGGGGTGACACTACTGCTTGATGGGCTGGCGCATGGTGTGGAGTGGTCTAGGCCGTGGCTGGACACACAGGGGGGGGGCGCAATGTTTGTAGTAGTTCTGTCCCGCTGCGCTTAAGCGGTGGGCCACATGTGAGTAATGGGGCTCGGGGTGCTGACCCATGGGCGGCCTATTCCTCCCATGTTCGAGGGGGGCCCTAAGGGGAGGTACTGTTAGTTGGGGTGTGTGAGGGGATCCATTGGCCTGGGGGCTTTGGGCGCTCTGTTTTGGGCCCGGAGCTCTTTATGCCGCGACAGGTACTTCACTGTTTCATGAGGTATAGGGGTGGGGGAGGGGGGATAGGCGGGGGTTTGGTAGTTGGGGATGTTGTGCTGGGGAACGGGGTGGGGGGGTGCAGGGTAGTTGGGTGGGGATGCACGTGATTTTTGCTGCTGTGATTTTTGTGCTGCAAGGTGCTTGGGCTAGGTCCGAGGGTTTCCAGATGCTCTCCCACCGAGACTATGGGTGATTCCCCGGAGACGGCGCCTGTTAGTGGCTCCATGAGGATTCTTAGTTGGAATGTCAGGGGAATGCTGGACAAAATTAAAAGGGGAGCAGTACTGCGCTGGGGTAAGAGGGACTCGGCGGATGTCATGTTGTTGCAGGAAACACATATGTTAGGGACGAAGGTACTGAGTTTACAACGTTTTGGTTATACCCAGGTGTTCCATGCAGGCTTTACCAGGGGGTCGAGAGGGGTGGCTGTCCTCATTCATCGACGCTTGTCTTATACTCACGAGCGCAGTTGGCTTGATCCCCAGGGTCGGTTTGTGTTTGTCAGAGGCATGATTGGTGTGGAACCTGTGGTGTTCGGCAGTGTGTATGCTCCCCCTCCCCTGCAGTGGTCTCTGGCGGAGCGCCTGTTTGAATTGTGGGCCGATATCCCGGACTGCCTGGCTGTAATAGGGGGTGACTGGAATGATGTGATGGATGTGAGTCTGGACAGGCAGAGAATGCAGGTGGCCGCGGGGGCGCCTACCCCTACGCGTCTGAGAGCGATGAGCGATGGGCTAGGTTGGGTGGATGCATGGCGACATCTACATGCCAGGACACGTGAATACACGTATGTATCGGCGGTGCATGGCTCCTTTTCCCGGTTGGACTGTGTGTTTGTACCCGGGGCCTTCCTCGATAGGGTGAAGCAGGCCGTGATCCAACCTCGAGGATTGTCGGACCATTCCCCAGTCGCAGTGCGGATTGCACTGTGTAAATCCCATCAGCCGTTCCGTTGGCGGATGTCTTCGTGGCATCTCCAACGGACGGAATATACGACCCACATGCGCGGTGCGATAGCCCAATATTGGCGGGAGAATTTGACCGAAGACATGGACAGCGTGACGGTCTGGGAGGCCATGAAACCCACGCTGCGGGGCGTGGACATCGCCTGGTGTGCTGCCGCCCGTCGGAAGCGTCAGGAGGCCACTGTAGCGGCTGCGGCTGCGGTGAGAGCTTTGGAGGGGCAGTGTAGTGGAGATGCAGGAGATGTGGCGCTCAGGCTACTTCTCCAGGCACAGCGATCCTATGCTTCGATCCTACTGGACGAGGCTCGGCAAGCCTGGCTGGCCACGCGGAGTAGGGTGTACCAGTGGGGCGACAAATCATGCACTATGCTCCACCGACTGTGTCAGCAAACTCTACAGCCGATCTCTCTGCCGGGCCTTACCGACGGGGAGGGGATTGCCATGACGGACCCTGCTGCGCTTGCGACGAGTTTTGCCGACTATTATAGGGCACAATACGCTTCGCGTGATTGTCTCCCACCGGAGGCAATTGACAAATTCATAGCTGACCTTCCCCCCCGGGTGATATCGGATGAGGCCAAGACGGCTCTAGACCTTCCCCTGTCGGCGGAGGAACTGGGCGACGCGCTAGGACAACTTAACACGGGCAAGGCGCCTGGACCGAGTGGCTTTCCCAGTGAGTTCTACAAGAAATTTCATTTGCAGCTGGGACCGCACTATCGGCTGGCTTTGGAGGCGGCGCGGGAAGGTGGTTGCTTGCCGGATGACTGGCGTCACGCTGAAATAGTGGTGTTCCTGAAACCGGGCAGGCCCCCTGACAGACACGAGTCGTATCGCCCGATTTCCCTTATTAATTTTGAGGCCAAATTGTTGGCTAAGGCGTTGGCAAATCGTCTTCTCCCGTATGTTGCAGAGCTGGTCCACCCGGATCAGGCGGGATTTATGCCGGGCAGAGCGACAAGGCACAATATCAGACGGCCACAGGTAGCGGTGGGTGCGATGGGGGCGACTGGGGAGCGGGCGGCGCTCCTACTGGCGGACATCGACAGAGCGTTTGATTCTGTCAGCTGGACGTACCTCTTTGCTCTGTTACCACGCCTCAACTTAGGTCCGGTTTTTGTCTCGTATGTCAAACTGTTGTACACCGACATCACAGCCTCGGTACGTGTCTCGGGCGCCATTTCGGAGAAATTCCCGATTGCTAGGGGGACCCGGCAGGGGTGCCCCCTGTCCCCGTATCTCTTTGCGCTAGTCATGGAGCCGCTGGCAGCCTGGGTGCGCATTGACGCGCAGCTTCGTGGCTTTGTATGGAGTGCGAGCCTCACGGACAGAATCGCACTGTATGCGGATGATGTTCTTTTCTTTTTGACAGACCTTGATCGTTCAGGCCCGCGTATTTTGGAGATAATGCGCATTTTCGGGGACGTCTCGGGACTCTACCTTAACCCGCGTAAATCGACTCTCTGGATACTAGGGGGCCGGCGCGACGTGTCTCCTTGGGCAATGGATCTACAGGTGGCGATCGGTGGCCTGAAATATCTCGGAGTCTTCCTGTCGGAGTCTGCTGATATTGCGTGGGAGCGTAATATACAACCGGTGTGGGACAGGGTTCAATCCGACGTCAAAACGTGGTCGCGCATGCCTCTGAATATCTATGGCAGATCTGCTATTTTTAAGATGGTGGCCCTCCCTAGACTGCTATACCAGCTACAAAACCATCCGTACAGAGTGGACCCGCAGTGGTTCCGGCGTGTAAACTCCTTATTGGGCCAGTTTCTATGGGCTGGGGGTGCTTCTAGGGTGGCACTGCGGACCTGCTTTTTGTCCACATACTGTGGAGGTCTCGCGACGTCAGACATATTGTCCTACTATCAAGCCTCTCATTTGCTGGTCTTAAATGAGTGGTGGTACGGTGGCCGTGATGATCCGGCGTATGCCCTAGAACGTTTTCTGATGGGGGATGCCACGCTCCATACCCTCTTGTATTCGGCCAGGCGGCGGAAGTCGCTGCCGCATGCGACTCAAGTGGTCTTCCTGATATGGAGGCAGGCACTGCGTCGAATGGGCTGGTGGGGACGGCTGACGGCCGAAACTCCGCTGTGGAACAACGGGCAGCTCCCTGCACTGGCTTCCCTGCAGGGGTTTGGTGGCTGGGATTCCATAGGGATCTCGTCACTTGGTAATATACTTACCGGGACTACCCTTAAATCCTTTGAAGCGCTCAGCGCCGAATTTGCGATGCCTAAGACCCAGTTTTTTAAGTACCTACAGCTTCGTCATGCTCTGGCGCCGAGTCTGGTGGAGCTGGACCAGCTTCCAGACTTTAGCCCCGTGGAGGCTAAGCTTTTCATGGGAGACCTAGGGGATAAAAAAGTCTCGAAAATCTACCAAACACTGGTCACTCACTGCTCCTCTTCCCTGGTGTCGCTGAAGGCCTCTTGGGAGGTGGATGTTGGTCCGCTGGATGAGGATGACTGGAGAGAGGCGTTGGAATCCCCCCGGGGCACAGCTATAGCAGTGCGGCTGCGATTCATACAATATAAATATTTACATCGGGCCTATTACACTAGAGAGAGACTGTGGAGGGCGGGCCTGATTGCTTCCCCTGATTGCTTGCGCTGTGGGGCTGAGAGAGGCACATTGGTGCACACTGTGTGGTCGTGTGTGGGCCTGGTCCGGTTCTGGGGTGGAGTGTGGGACTGCCTGTCGGAGGTGCTGGGATGGGAGCTACCTCGTACACCTAGGTTGGGTCTTCTTCATATCCTGGATCAAGTGGGTGGTAACATCTATAAGCGCCATCTCCTTCTGTTAGGCCTTGTTGTGGCCAAGAGGGATCTGGCGAGGGCCTGGAAGAGTGACCGCGCCCCCCCGCTTAACGCTTGGAAGGCGGGCTTAGACTTCCTCATGGGGCTGGAAAAGCCAGTGTTTGAAGCCAGGGGCTGCCCTCGGAAGCATTACAAGATCTGGAAGCGGTGGGCGGACTACAGAGACCTGACATTGGATCCTCCCGCTGAAACGGATGGTGATCTGTCCGATGATTGAGACCTCGGGGCCTGGAAAGTTCCAAGACACTTAGTGTGTTTCCTCTTGTATACTGCAGCTGATTGTGATCACGTGCATCGGGTTGGGGTGGGATAAGGGGTGGGTAGTTGGGACTGTTGCAGTTGTGGGGGGGATAATGGGGCGGGTAGGGGTTAGTCATAGGTTTGAGCCATACGTATATTCTGCTGTAATTTGCATATTGACGTGCTCTCCTGCTCTTGGAGAGCTGTGCACTTGATTTGCTTGAACTTCTAATAAATACAGTTTTGAAAAAAAAAAATGGCCGCAATGACGTCAGATCATGTTAGCGAGGCTTGGAACGCAGTGAGATTATGTGTGTCAATCTGCGCTTCTGCATGCAGCATGATGTAGTGTTGCTAGGCAATGACGTGCCACTCACAGCGTCAGGAGCATTCGCGCTGCCTAGCAACAGTGACGTATACAAGTAGTCATGCGCCGATGGGGACTAACAGTTGGTGCCGATAACGTCAGCTCTTTCCTCCTCCAAAATTTCAGCCTATTGGTGCTCACGCATTCAGTTGAGAGGAGTTTTGAGGCTTACCCAGACGTCTTTAGAATGGAAGAAGGAATGCCAAATTAGTTGGTGGGTTCGTTATTTGGGTGACTCTCATAGGCTGTGCATCGCGGAGTTGGAGAGCACTAAGAATTCTTCCTCTTTGAAGGTCAGCTGTTATCAATATAACCTATTTACAACACTACACAACAAACAGTCTCCCAGTCGCTGGCTTAGTACAGGATTGGGTCAGAGTCCATACTTCTTGCTGCTTGAATCCCTACTTTAAGGAATACCTGTGTCTGAGCTGATCGCTTGAGTGTCAGTGTACAAGCTAAACGGAATATCTGCACTCCTGGGGCTTCCTGCTATTGGCGTTGCCTCAGCACGCTCCTGCTCCCCTTGCGCCTAGCCTCATCGAGGGCTTGACATCATGGTGTCTCCATTCAGCATCTCATTCCTCTTCCCTGGGCTGTCATCTTGGTTCCCTGCCAGGGATACAACTCGCTTGAACCAGAAGACATTCCTGATGACAGTGGATTGGCCCTGCTGAATGGTGATCATTGTTCCTTGGATAATGATCTCTCACACCTCCTTCTCAAACGGAGTGTGGAACTTCCACCCTGGATGCCAGTTCCACATGATCACCTTGTCCACGAACACTAGTTCAGGAAACACAGCTTTGTGGGACTGGCTTGCCCAGTCATTCTTGGACTTTCTTTTATGCTGGGCAGCCTGTATGTTGAGGTTGGCTCGGCTCCAGCTGGGTCCAGCCAGAATGATGTCCTTGGTGGGTCTTTGCATCAACAAATCACTTGGGGCACACTCGGTGGTACTGTGCGGTATTTGCCAGTATGCTCTTAAGAACAGTGCAGGCAATACTCCAGGTCTTCCCTTTGCTCAACTCCAATTTGTAGACAATCCGTTCATCATGCGCATAAAGCGCTCCATTTACCTGTTGGCTTGCGGCCACTTTGGGGCCACTTTACGATGCCTGATGTTGAGACTTCGCAGATAGGACTGGAGATCTTGCCCTTGGAATGGGGGTCCATTATCAGTTTCGATTTCTTCCGGGTTCCCCAGTAGCGCAAAGATCTTTTCCAGTGCAGGCTTCACTTTAGAAAAGGCAGAGGAGAATACCAGCTCCACGACTGGATTTTTGGTGTGGTGGCTGTCTATCATCACAGCCATGAGACGGCCATCCTGAAAGCTGCTAAAATCCACACTGACACAGAACCATGGCATCAGACATGGTTATTCTGAGATTACTAGAGCAGACAAGGGTTATCCAGTCATTATCGTAGAGGAGTAACAGCCTCTTAGTTTGTCATCCACCCATGTATCCATGCCAAGCAAGTATAGTTTATCCCTTAGCCTCGCTTTTGTCTTTACTATGCCTTGGTGACCTTGGTGAGCCAGACCGACAACTCGATCCCAAAGGCTTTGGCATACTACGATCTGACTTCCTCAAAGAAGCAGACCCTCCCCACTGGTGCTTAGTTCATCTCTAATTCTCCAGGTTTGGTTCACATCTGTTCAATGGTAGTCACCTCCTTGGCGCTGTCCACGAAGTTGGACAAGTGTCTCTTATGAAGCACCTCTTTCACTTTTGATAGGCTTGTGTCTCAATCTGAGGCCTCCTGGATCTTATCGATTGATAGCACCTGGGAACAGGTGTCATATACCACCATCCTCACAAACTCTTCAGCCCTTCGTCTTCCTCTGTTTCCCTAGAGCCAGTCTGTTCTTGCAAGTGTTTCGACAGGAAGTTCAATGAATTATTCATTCATCAAATGTGTATGGCTGAAGCTGCACTGCCAACCGTTCGATGTATGGCAAACAGTGAAACAGTGAAAGAAGCGATTCGTGGTCTGTTACAACTGGAACTGCTGTCCATAGAGGTACAAATGAAAGAGGCAGCTGGCCCACCGGATTGCCAGTGCCACATGCTCAATCTGCACATACCTTGTCTCTGTGCCTGTCAATGCTCTACTCACGCATCCAATGGAGACCCATGACCCCTCACTTTTTTCCTGTAAGAGAACTCCACGAAGTTTGATGAGGCTTGCATCTACCACCAGCTCTGCCCGGTGCCTTGGGTTAAAGTATGCTATGGTGGCATCACCTAATAGCACATTTCACTTTTCAGAATGCCAGGTCCATGCAGGAGTTCCATTCCCATGGGGTATCATTTTCCATCTGAGTTTGCTAAGGGTCCGAGATGGTGGCTAGGCTTTGAATAAAAGAGGTAAGTGGCAATCCTGAGGAAATTCCTCACCTCTGATTTGTTCATCGGTTGGCTGCATTTCAAATGGCTTCCACTTTTTTTAGGTCTACCTGCAGACCGTCTCTTGAGAAGAGGTACCCAAAGAACTCAATAGAGTTTGTATAAAATGAGGACTTCTGTTAGTGCAGGATCAGACCACAGACCGCGTACCGCTTAAGGGTCACCCTCAGCGTGCATGGTGTTCTTTGAGCGTGCCTGAGAATATTAGAATGTCATCGCTAATATTTAGGATTCCAACTAGGCCAGAGAGGGTCTCACTGGCAATGATCTGAAACACTTCGGCTGCCAACGACATCCCAAAATTCAATCTTTTGTATATGCGGAGCCCAATGGAGATAGAGAGACACGCCATATATCAGTAGCGGTCTCTGGTATGCTAAATGTTTGGTCTGTAATTGCTGTTTGAAGACTATCTACTGTTTTTAAAAACCGGTATTCTGCTGCTAAATCGTTTTTAAAAGTGTCATTCTGCTGCTAAGTCATGTTTGGATTCTGGAAGTTTCCTTTTAAACTGCACAGCACTCTTTTAAAATCGAATCATTAATTGTTTTCATTTCTGAATTGCACATGTAAACTTGAAATTGAAGCACACTCGTGCTACCTGCTCACACAGATACACCCTCTGGGGTCTCCGCACTTCCGCTCTGTTGAAAGCGGTCTAGTGCCTAAGAGGGGAACAGCTGCTGCCACGCAGAGCTGATTGGTTGGTGGGCGGAATGGGAGTAGGTGAAGCAGATGCGCAGTGGACGCGCGCTAAGGGCGCACCGCTGTAAGCGCTGAAGGCGTGCCTAAGGCAAGCCCGTCTGCCCCAGTCTGCGTCTGACCGGGACCAGGGACCAGTACCCCTGGGCAACTTCGGACTTATGCAGGGGCAGAATTGCATACGATACCCTCAAGTAGTCACGCTCTTAGCAAAAGGGTAATAAAGAAGCTGAGAGCTGAAAAGCTGCTGAGGGACAATGGTGAGGGAAGCCTCATTACCCCAGGTCTAGTCCCCCATAAGATCACTTCACCTAGCAGCCCACCTGGACTGAAAGTGGCAGTCCTTAATACGCGCTCATTACAAAAGCACCATCAGGAAGTCTTTTCACTCCTTCAGAATGGAGACATAGACATTCTAGCACTCACTGACGGTTCTCCTAAAGGTGGTTGAGGAGTCCAGGAGGATTCTGGACACAGGTGGCAATGTGGCCATTATCGTGCTGGACCTCAGCGCCGCCTTTGATACGGTAAATCATCGTATCCTTTCAGCCCGTCTAAACAAACTTGGAGTCTCGGGAAAAGCCCTCTCATGGCTGGAATCTTTCCTTCAGGAAAGGTATTTCAAGGTATTTGAAGGGGACTGCCACTCATCGCCGATACCCTTGCAGTGTGGGGTCCCACAGGGCTCTTCCCTCAGCCCCACACTTTTTAATGTGTACATGTCTCCTTTACCTGAGATAGCGGCTCCCTATGGCATCGAATTAATCAGCTATGCTGACGACACGCAGCTCGTGGTCTCTCTGAACCAGGCAGATCTGTCCCATACTAGCTTGTGTGACTGTCTTGAGGAGGTAGCAAAGTGGATGGGCCAGTCTCAGCTCAAACTTAACAACGAGAAGACCGAACTGATGTTACTGGGCAGGAAGGCTTCATTCAACTCTCCCACTTTATGGCCCCCTTCTATGGGCCCTGGTCCTACTCCAAGTAGTGTGATCAAGAGTTTAGGACTTTGGTTAGACGAGGATCCCTCGTTTAAAGTACAAGACAGTAAAACAGCGGCCACCTGTTTCGGCCTGTTAAAATCCATACGCAAAATCCTTCCCCAATTGCCTGATAAAGCCAAAAAAATCCTAGTTCAAGCATTAATCTTATCCAGGCTCGACTATGGAAACGCGCTCTATCTGGGAGCCCCGGCCTCTGTGATCTGCAAACTTCAGGTAGTCCAAAATTCAGCAGCGAGACTGCTAACGAGCACCAACCACCGCTCCTCGGCGAAACCAGCACTAAGATCACTCCACTGGCTACCGATAAAAGAACGGATACACTTTAAGGCCCTCTGTATTGCCCATAAAAATCTTCAAGGCAAAGGTCCCCCGATCCTTACTAACCTGATTAAACCATACAAAATGTCTAGGAATCTGCGGTCCAATGACCTCAATCTGGCAGAAGTCCATAGAATCAATAAGGCTCGCTCTGGTGGTCGCCTTTTTTCTTACAATACTTCAAAACTATGGAACTCTCTGCCCCTTTCCCTTCGCCAGGAACCCAACCTCTTTACATTTCGCAAGAAAATAAAAACATGGCTTTTTTCCGGAAACTAGGAAACTAACTAAATAACTAAGATCACACCTTTATCATCTTCAGACCTCCTGTCTTTCCGTGGTTCCAAGCGCTGGGATGCTCTTGGGTAGCCATGCGCTATAAAAGAACAATTTTCATTTCATTCACTGAAACCTGGCTGAGTGTCATTTCAGTCCCAGACATCATAGCTTCCCTTCCGGGGAACTTAGATGTCATCAGGCATAATCGACCAGGAAAAATGCAGGGAGGGGGAGTAGCCATTCTTTTTAATAAGCAGATAATGGTCACCAAAAAGGTGGCGGACAGCATCGATCATGCAGACATACTTGGGGTCAAAATCTCATTTAAATCATCCTGCCTATTAGTGCTGGCTGTATACCGCCCCCCACGGTCAACCCCAAGCTTTAAGGATCTCTTCACGGAAGTTATCACTGACCTTTGTTCACGGTACAAACGACTGTTAGTGGTTGGTGACTAAAACTATCAATATATTAAAGATCCAAAAGAGCCGCACACAAGCCAGTTTGAGACAGAAATGTGCACAATGGGACTCCGCCAATTGGTGGATGCCCCGACCCACTCAAAAGGACACACCCTAGATTCTATCTGGACCTCGCAACCAGGGGCCAGTCTAATAGGCATCAACCCATGTGCATGGTCAGACCACGCGCTTCTTAGCTGCTTAGTCCCAACGGTCAGCCAACCATCTCAAGCACCCCCAGAGCGGAGAAAGGTGTGAAGCTGGAAGAAAATTGAAGCAGACAACCTAGTAGAAACCCTAATAAACAAGAAAAGGCAGCTGGGTAAGAGAGGATTGCACAGTCAAGACTAGTCACAAACTTAACCAAATATTGCCCACCTCAGATGGTCAGCTGCCACATGACCACACAATTCAACATGAATTCAAAAGGGTATGAGAGGCAACATATATAAAGAAAAGAGTTAGTATATACAAAGAGAAAGAACGAATTCCACGTTGTAGTGTTTTAGATCTTAGATTCAGTCTAAACGTAGACGAATAACTAAGACCTCTTAAACCTTTGGACTATCTCTGCTTCTTAATTCAATGGTCAATCACTTTCACATCTTCTGTCCTGAAGAGGACTTGAGCGGATTCTGAACCTGACCTCATTTACCTGGCTAATTGAATATTCTAAACCATCGCCCTGAAGAAGTCCGTGATTGGGCGAAACGCGTTGGCTGTCGTCATATGAAAACCAAGTGCATCATTAATAAAAACCTTAGGATCTAAAACACAACAACTTGGAATTCCTTCTTTCTCTTTGTATATACTAACTGTTTTCTTTATATATGTTGCCTCTCATACCTTTTTGAATCTAGTAGAAACCCTACTAAGGTTCCCTCCTAAACTCCCTGGAGCGAAGAGATAGAGTGAGAGACTAAGGGAAAGGGACCCCCTGATTAATGAGACTCCGAGAGAACTGAAGCAAAACCCCCGCCACGCCTGGAGAGGCGGTGGCGGAAAGCCTACGACCCAGCGGAGCTGACAACTTATAAATCCTTACTTACCACGAATAAAAAATCCATTATGGTCTGGAAAGCTGAATACTACCAGGCAAGAATTTCAGATGTGCCTAACAAGCAGAAAGAGACTTTCAGCCAAAAAGCTGCTGTGAAATCCGCTGTCGTACCCCTAGATTGTGACACTTTCCAAACCTTCTTCCTTCAAAAGGTCAGGGACATTATCTCCGAGATTGACAATACCCCCATCATTCAGAGCTCCCTAGCCCAAAACCAGACCCCATTCTCCCCGTAAAGCATCTCACGACCTTCTCTATGCTGGACTCCACGTCTTTGACACAACTGATTAATCACATCAAATCAGGCTCTCCTGCAGATCCATGCCCTCCGAGGATCTTCCGAATGGCCCTTCCCGGCCTGGAAAAGCAGCTCCTCACATTGCTGAACAATTCCTTGGAGACCGGACACCTACCCTCCAACCTGAAGCAGACTAGAGTCACCCCCCTCCTAAAGAAACCAGAAACAGATGCTGCAAGTCTCAAGAACTATAGGCCTATTTCCCAGCTCCCCTTCCTGGCGAAAGTGGTAGAACAACATGTTCTCAAAACACTTTCATCCTTCCTGGAGGAACACTAACTCCTCCAGATGCGACAAGCAGGATTTAGAGCCCATCATAGCATGGAACTTTTGATATTTTCTGTTCTTGATGACCTCAGAATGATGGCTGACAATAAAAAAACAAGTGCCCTGATTCTATTAGACTTATCAGCGGTGTTCGATACGGTCAACAACTCCCGGCTGCTGGATTGATTAACGGCCCTGGGTATTCATGGGACGGTACATCAGTGGCTAGAATCCTTCCTGATGGAGCAGTCCCAGACGATCCAGGTAGGAGAGCTGGTATTAGACAGAGGTATCCTCACCTGCGGGTTCCCTCAGGGTTCCGCATTGTCCCCGCTCATGTTCAACATCTATTTACAGTCTCTTGTGACAGCCCTGGCTCGCATGGACTGCCGTGTTTTCAACTATGCGGGTGACACTCAGCTCATCCTCCGGATTGACAATTCCCCCTATGCCCAGGATGTGGCGCAAAACATCCTTAGATTCACAGTAAATTGGATGACTACCAATGCATTGAAAATCAACCCTGATAAAACAGAGGTTCTTGTGATAACTACAAAAGACAACTCCTGGAGAGATCATTTTTGGCCCCAGGAGCTGGGTGCCACCCCCACACCATCCCACACTGTGAAAAGCCTAGGCATTAAAATCGACTCAGAGCTCTCTATGGCTAACCATGTCACCACAGTGGCCAGTACTTGTACAGGGATCATGAGACAGCTTCGGAAACGTGTTCCCCTCCTCTCAACTGCCTCCCTACAAACAATTGTATCATCCACAAATGTCTCCAGTCTAGATTATGGCAATGCCTTATACATCTGCCTTCCCCATAACATTAACAATAAATTACAGGTGTTTGGAATGACGCAGCCAGATTGATCTTTAGGCTGCCAAGACGGTTCCGTGCTTCCCCTCTGTTGTGCAAATTGCACTGGCTCCCCCTCAAGCAAAGAGCTACATTCAAGGGTCTCTGCATTGCCCATAAAGCGATCTACTGCAAAGCCCCAGTCTACATTAAGGATCGCCTGAAGAACAATGTTCCGGGCCGCATGCTGCGGTCTTCAGAAGCCTGCCGCCTGGCGACCCAAGGATGCAACACCGCATCTAAAGGGGGCAGAACCTTTTCCGTCCTGCTTCCACAACTTTGGAACCAGCTGCCAGACTACTTGAGCAAGGAATCGTCTCTCCTCCCATTCAGGAAACAACTTAAAACATTCCAGTTCAGGGAGGGCCTGGACACTGTGTAATCGTGCCTCACTGTGCGGCAATGCACCTGTTTCAAGATCTCTGGCAACTCTCTCAAAAGCGATTAGAGACCAACTAAACTAACATTAACATGTGTGTTGAGAAAGTGGTTGTCTAGCAACTAGATGGTTCAAGTTCTAGCTTGTGGTAGCCCACATGGAGGTCTAATTTTGAAAAACACTCAGCGCCAATTAGGTCCACCACTATGTGGTCAACTGTAGGGGTTATGTGTCACACCCTGTAGAAAGCTTTGTGCTGGAGCAGCATATCTACACAGTCTGATGGCCCCAGTTTTCTTGGGCATTATCACCAAACATGAGATTTGGAGGTGGGCCCTGTGATCTTCTTGTTCACCTCTAGTTGGTCCTTTCTTTCTCCACCAGCAGCCACAGTCGGCCTCGGAATGCCATGGGTGTTACAGTTTTGTCAATGTGCAACTTGTGTGCAATTTTTCCTTTGCCTTTTAATTGCCCTAGCCCCACAAACAGTTGGGGAAACCCTTGCAGGATGTCTGTAGCATGAGATTGATATACTTGTCATGCAGAGAAAACGAGTCCCAGGCCTTCTGCTCTGTGGCACCCAACAAAAAATGCCTCGTAGTGAAAGATTATAGCACAAAACTGTGCCGGTGCGGAGCTGTTAGGAATTAAAATCTCGTTTAAGTCCTCATGTATAGTAATATTGGTGGTTTATCGCCCGCCGCAAAATTCACCAGATTTCAATGACATCTTTTTTGAACTTTTGACAGACTTGGCCACCAGATACAAGTCTATTTTGGTGGTAGGCGATTTTAATTACCACTGGGACAAAGTACCCAGAGACCCTATAGTGACTGAGTTCGAATCCAATCTTACGGTGCTCAACCTGCAACAGCTAGTGGTGGGTCCGACTCACGTGAAAGGCCATACACTGGACCTAGTTTGGTCCTCCCTGCCTAACACAGAAATAACGGAGGTCAGCCCATGCATTTGGTCGGACCACTGTATGATAAAGGGCTGGGTTCCAGGTGACCCGTTGAGGGATGCCCCAAAAAAGTCACGGAGGAAAATTCGACCTTGGAACAAGGTAGAAGCCGACCTTCTAACCTCGACCTTGCTCTCCTCCACCCCTCCTAAAATGTGTGGTACAGATTTGGACCATGATGCCAGGATGCTAAAGACCTGGATGCTCGCCGCTCTGGACAAACTTGTCCCTGAGCAGTTGGGAGAGCACTAGAACTAAAGGGAAAGGAGCGCCATGGTTTGACACCTCCTTGAAACAGAAGAAGCAAGCCCTTCGTAAGGCAGAGAGAAGGTGGAGACTCCACTACTGTCAAACAGAGGCTGAAATTTTTAAAACCTTGCTCTCAAAATATAAGGCTGACATCCTGGAAAGAAAGGCGGTCTTCTATGAGGGAAGAATTAGGGAAGCAATAAACATACAGCGTGAGACCTTTACGATACTAAGGGAACTCACACAACGAGAAGGGAAAATTTCTGCATGTGATCAACCAGATTGTGATTCCTTTCAAACCTTTTTCCTGCGGAAGGTACAGGATATCATTACTGACATTAATACACGGCCAGCCACAACCACGTTGCCTAGCCCGAGTGCTCAGGCGCCTTCCATGACTTTGAATAGCTTCGCTCCCATTGATGACAAGGGCCTAGTAGAACTAGTCGGACAGATCAAGTCAGGCTCAAATATAGATCCATGTCCCCCCAAAAAATTTAAAATGGCCCTCCCAGGCATCCAGCCTCAGGTGCTGAGTTTACTGAATAACTCACTGAAGACAGGTTATTTGCCTACTCAGATGAAAGAAGCCAGGGTCTCCCCACTTTTAAAGTAAGCCGGAACGGATACGAAAGCCTTAAAAACTATAGGCCCATCTCGCAGTTACCTTTCCTAAGCAAGATCTTAGAAAAGCACGTTCTCAGAACTCTAGCCGGCCATCTGGAAGAACACCATCTTCTCCATGCCAGGCAGGCTGGATTCCGGCCCCAACACAGCACAGAACTAGTCATGGCCTCAGTTGCCGATGAGCTGAGAGTCAGGGCAGATAATAAACAACCATGCGCCCTGATTCTCTTAGACTTATCGGCGGCTTTTGATACGGTCAGCCACACCATCCTACTGAAACGTATCGCGAAACTGGGGATCTCAGGCCAGGTGCTAAAGTGGCTAGAATCCTTCCTGTCAGGTCGAACCCAGAGAGTGCAGCTAGGAGACCAACTGTCTGAGATCAGTGAAGTGACTTGGGGGGTGCCCCAGGGGTCGGCTTTATCCCCCCTGCTTTTTAACATTTATTTACAACCACTGGTGGAGGAGCTGATGTGTATGAATTGCGAAATTTTCAATTACGCAGATGATACCCAGCTTGTAGTTCGGCTGGATGACACCAAAGAGGCCCAGGAATCCGTGAGGAACCTGCTCAGCTTCACGGTCAACTGGATGACCAACAATCTGTTGAAAGTGAACGCTGACAAAACGGAGGTGCTGGTGATCAGTAACAAAGAGGACCCTTGGAGCGACCTGTACTGGCCTCCAGAATTGGGAACCACCCCGTCTCCTGGTCCTGTAGTAAAAATCTTAGGGCTAAGGATCGACGCGGATCTCTCAATGGCCCCCCAAGTCTCTGCTGTCGTCGGATCTTGCATTGGTGTGCTGAGGCAACTACGAAAATTTGTCCCTATCCTATCTGCCTCCACCCTGCAATCGATCGTATCTGCCACAGTCATCTCAAGAATCGACTATGGCAATGCTTTGTATCTTGGCCTGCCACAGAAGCTGCTGAGGAAACTGCAGGTAATACAGAATGATGCAGCTAGGCTGATCCATTCTTTGCCCAGAAACTCGCACGCAACCCCCCTGCTTCGGAAGCTGCACTGGCTTCCAGTGAAGTTCCGAGTCCAGTTCAAATGTCTCTGTGTGGCCCATAAGGCACTTTTTGGGAAAGCCCCAGAGTACATTAAAGAACGTTTGAAGAGGTACATTCCTGGGAGACCCTTGCGCTCTGGAACAATTTACAATCTGTTTCAACCTCGGTTCAAATTAAAAACCAAAGGAGGCAGGGCCCTGTCTGTGCTTCTCCCACAACTGTGGAATGAGCTCCCGTCCACCTTGAAGGAGGAATCACAGCTGTTATCCTTCAGAAAGAAATTAAAAACCCATCTTTTCAGAAAGGCCTTTATGACAGTCTAGGCGGTAGAATAGCTGAGGGTTTATGAGCACCAGTGTGTTTTGTTCTTCTGTTAAGCGCTTAGAGACCGGTGGTGATAGGCGCTATATATACATCCCTTAACATAACATAACATAACAAGAGTGCCACTGTTGCCTCTGGGCACATAAAACCAGACTTGTGCAGATTTTACTTTGCTCTTCACCACAACCTCTATGACTCTTTCAACGGCCACAGTTCGATGCCTCCATAGGTGTAGATTCTTGCTTTAGTCAGTGCTAGTTTGGGATGTGGCATGATCTTGCCGAATGACATGGACAGAGGCACCTGTGTTGATTAGTGCCTTTGCACCTTTATCTGGGTGCCTCCTGATATCTGCAGTGCACAACGGTGGGGGCCGCTTACGTTTATCTTCCCTGCCAGCGCATGAGATGGTGAAGACGTTCTCATTGTCATCATGAACATCATCAGGGCAATCAGCATGGTCAGCTCGATAAGCTGTGCTTGCTCTCTCCTCCTCTTCTAGTGATAGCTGCCGTAGGGCCGTTCACCCCTTTCATCTGTAACCTGCACCTCATTTCTGCCCACTGCTCCTCCACACTTTGGTGAAGTGATTCATGTGCTCACACCTTGAACATGCTCTTCCCTGTGCTGGGCATATGCTGGGCGTTCAATATGTCTGACGGCATTTGCTGCACCTCCTTTTGTCGGCTTGGGACCGTATGCATCAAGGTATCAAGCGGGCCGTCCTTAGATTGTATCTATCAGGTTCTCTTTCACCTTTCCTATCCAGAATACGCCCACTGGGGCTGCCCCTCCCACCAATACCACCTCCATGCCTCGGCCCTGCTAGCCAACAGCTCAGGTGAAGGTGTCAATATCACTAAATTTTCCAGCGAAACACCTGACTGATGCAGTATGAGCTTGCGCAGGAAGGTCAACAGGCAGCCTAGAATCAGCTGGGCCCTGATCTCGTCGGGCTGGCTGAGGTCATTGCAGGTTCTCACCAGTTTTCAGAGTCATGCATAGAAGACATCCATGGACTTGTCATCCGCCTGCCGGCTTGTCTCAGTTGAAATCTTTCATAGTCAGGGGTGAGCTGGGGTCAAAGTGGCAGTTCAGTGCCGCCACTGCAGCGTCAAAGTCAATATTCACAACTGTGTTGAGAAGGTGTTAGAACAGGTCATATAGTTCTGCACTGGCGACGTGCAGCATCATAGACCTCTTCACCGCCCCATCAGTTTTGCATGTGGCATGAAAGTAGTGCTGCAGGCACT
This sequence comes from Lissotriton helveticus, assembly GCF_964261635.1. NCBI lineage: Eukaryota > Metazoa > Chordata > Amphibia > Caudata > Salamandridae > Lissotriton > Lissotriton helveticus. The sequence goes on along the minus strand of NC_136067.1, from coordinate 591,381,381 downwards.
CGATCCATTGGCGCAAGCGCAAGGCGCTTGTGGTAGGGTCTACCAGCTGGCTGAATGCAGGCATGCCGTGACTGAGGAGTGAGGGCTATGCAGGGTGAGGGTTCTGCTGCTGTTGGGACATCATGTGTGTCTCTGGGCTCTCCCATTCTTGGTGTACTGTGTGGGCATGCCAGATGTCAGTGTGGTCTCTGTCCTTGAGGCAGATTGGTGGGGTGCCCTTGTTACCATTATATGTAATTGTAATTGTAATTGTAAAAATATTTGTTAAGCGCGGTTGCTGCCCGTAGGCGTCCAAGTGCTGAGTTGAACAGAGAAATGACGGAAGGAGCTAAGGTACACAGGATTTGGCAAACAGCAGTGTCTTTAAGTTTTTACGGAACAAGAGGAGGTCTGGGTTGGACCGGAGTGAGAGGGGGAGAGCATTCCAGAGCCTGGCGGTATTCAGAGAGAACAGCCTACCCCCAGACCTGGCTCGCTTCACTCTGGGAACAACGGCTAGGAATGCCTCCGTCGACCGGAGGTTCCTGTTCGGGTGGTATGGGATTACAAGGTCGTTGTTAATGGATGGGCCCGTTTTCCAGAAGGCGCGGTGCGCCAGGCACAGCGCCTTGAAGGCCACTCTCTGCCTCACTGGCAACCAGTGGAGACTTTTTAGAGCAGGTCTGGCCGACTGGGTGCGCGGAATTTTCAGCAGGGAACGTGCTGCACAGTTTTGCACAACCTGCAGTTTTCGGAGGGTCATCTCAGGTGCCCCCACGTATAGGGCATTGTTCGAGTCCAGGCGAGACTGGATGAGACCTTGTACAGCCACCTTTTTGGCCTCTAGGGGAAGTAGCGGGAGAACCTTCCTCAAGATTCTAAGTAGGCCAAAACATGTGGCGGACAGTTTTGTGGCCTGGGTGGAGAAAGAGAGTTTGTTGTCCAGCCACACTCCCAGGCTTTTAACACTTTCCTTGGGGATGGGAGGGGGGCCCAGAGCACTGGGCCACAAGGAGGTGAAAGGCACAGGAGAGGTTGGGCCCAGGAGCATGAGCTCCGTCTTTCCTTCGTTTAGTTTTAGGGAGGAGTTGGTCATCCATCCCTTAACGTCCTCTAAGCATTTTAGCAGATCGGCTGGGGAATGCCTATTGTTCTCAGTGGCCAACGAGACCACAAGCTGGGTGTCGTCGGCGTATGACACAATTTTAATGCCATACGGTTCGACAACACCCGCCAGCGGTCTCATGTACGCGTTGAACAATACAGGGCTCAGGGAGGAGCCCTGTGGTACTCCGCAGCTCAGGGGTTTGCTAGAGGACACTGTCTCACCGTCAAAGATCTGAAACGACCTCCCAGACAGAAAGGAATCAAACCACCTTAAAGCGTCACCTGAAACTCCGATGTTATGAAGACGGTCCAGCAAGGTGGTATAGCTGACCGTATCGAAGGCGGCACTTAGATCAAGGAGGATCACTGCCACTGATCCTCCCTGGTCCAGTATTCTTCTAGTTTCTTCGGTGACTGCTAACAAGGCGGTTTCCGTGCCATGCTTCGGTCTGAAGCCTGTCTGGGATGTGTGTAATAGAGAGTGGTCCTCCAGGAACTGGACCAGCTGCGCATTTATATACTTCTCTAACACCTTACTGGTCCAAGGGAGAAGTGAGATGGGGCGGTAGCTGGAATGGTCATCTGGGTCTAGGCTGGGTTTCTTCAACAGCGCCCGTACCATGGCCTGCTTCCAAGCTGTGGGGACAGAGCAAGCGGATATGGACGTGTTTAGAAGATCCAGAATTACAGGCAGGGTGGCTTTGCTTGCCTGCATCAGGACTTCTGGAGGGGCAGGATCACAAGGAGAGCCCGACTTGACTTGTCGTGCCACTTTGATTGAAGTGTCGAGGTCCAGAGGAGGGAAGTGCTCGAGGGAAGGCTGGTCTGGGTGAAGAGGAAGTCTAGGGGGGAGTGGATTAATCGCATCCAGGGTTGTGGCTGCAGTTGGGAAGGTAGAGTAAATTTTTAGAACTTTGTTGTGGAAGAAGTCTGCCAGCTCGTTGCATTGGTCCTGGGTTTTGTTAGGAGGGGGTGCCGTGTTGGCACTAGAACATTGCTTTATAATTTGGAAAATTTCTTTGGGCTTTGATTTCGCTTCTAGTATTTTCTCAGAGTAGTGGGTTGCCTGAGCAGTTCTAATCCCTTCTCTATAGGCTTTGATCGCCTCTTTGTAGGAAGCCTTTTTATCTGGGAGGTAGTCTAAACGCCAGGCTCTCTCTCGTTGCCTACAAAGGCGTTTTAGCTGTCTTAGAGAGTCGGAAAACCAGGGGGCCGATTTCTGTAGTCTCTTCGAGGAGGATCTACGAAGCGGGAGGATCGAGTCTAGCGAGTGGGTGATCCAACTTTCATAGTTGACGTTTGCCAAATTGGGGTCTAGACAGGGTGACGGGCGAGTGGAGTCCAGGTTATGCAACCAGGACTCCAAAGGGAGTTTTGACCAGTTCCTCCTGGTGGTGGCTTGGGAAGGTGATTGGGGGGTTTTGTGTGTGACCCAGGTAAACGGGACCAAAAAATGGTCTGACCATGGAAGGGGAGTGGGTTGATCAACAGTTAGATCCAGGCAGTTACTAAATATAGGGTCAAGTAAATTGCCCTTTTCATGGGTCGGGGCTGCAACCAGTTGGGACAGTTGGAGAGCTTCCAGATCATCTAGTAATTCCTGAGCAATATGGTCTGTGGGGGAATTAAAATGGAGGTTAAGGTCCCCTAAGATTGTGTGGTTGGCGGAAGAAAGAATTCTTTCTGCTATAATTTCTGGAAGAGACCTATGGAACACTTTTACAGGCTCAGGGGGGCGGTAGATCAGGGTGCCGGAGAAGGAGCTATTTGGGTTGAACTCTATGCAGAATGCTACACTCTCGCACTCAGGGATAGTTTCTGCTGTAGTGCGGCATCGGTACTGGTTCTTCAGTATGATTGCCAGACCTCCGCCTCTCCCTACCGGTCTATCCAATCTAAGAATATGGTAGCCTACGGGTAAGGCTTGAACCACGTCTGGCTCAGAGTGAGCAGTGAGCCACGTTTCTGTCAGGAAAACCGCGTCTGGCTTTTGCTCCTCGAGCAGCATGGCAATCTGAGTGCTATGTTTTGGTAAGGAGCGACAATTTAGCGCGTACATGCGGTATGTTTGTGCCGCGGCCGACGGGGATTTGCGGAAGGAGTGTTTGCACCCCGAACATCGGGCGGGTAGCTCTGTGGGAGCATAGATATGGGAGCACTGGGGAGTGACAGTCCTACCTATGCTGTATAAAGCCACCGAGCTGTAAGTCCTGCTCTGGATAGGGTGGGAGCCAGGGTTTGTGGCCCCGGGTCCCGGCTGGTCGCGGACGGGCGCAGACGGGCTTGCCTTAGGCGCGCCTTCGGCGCGCAAACGGCGCTCCCGCTGCGCTCGTCCGCTGCGCTTGCGTGGGAGGCACATTTGAAGTTAGAGGGTGTGGGCGTGGCCTGTAAGGTGGGCGTGGCCTCGCGAGTGCAGCGATGGCGTCCCTGACAGAATAATGTCCCAAACAGCGCTAAATCGGCTGATTTGTAAGGGGCCTGCTAGGCGCTTCAGCCCAGAAGATAGCACAAGTAAGAGTGCAAGTGATTTAAAAACACAGACAAAGATTCAACAATTTTAAAAAATTCACAAGTTTTCTCCTCCGGCTTCCGCCTCAGAGGTTAAGGTTCAACTAACGCGCTTGTGGTCAGCGCTATAGGTATAGGCGGGGGGGGGTGGGCGTGGCCTGTAAGGTGGGCGTGGCCTCGCGAGTGCAGCGATGGCGTCCCTGACAGAATAATGTCCCAAACAGCGCTAAATCGGCGGATTTGTAAGGGGCCTGCTAGGCGCTTCAGCCCAGAAGATAGCACAAGTAAGAGTGCAAGTGATTTAAAAACACAGACAAAGATTCAACAATTTTAAAAAATTCACAAGTTTTCTCCTCCGGCTTCCGCCTCAGAGGTTAAGGTTCAACTAACGCGCTCGTGGTCAGCGCTATAGTTATAGGCGGGGGGTGTGGGCGTGGCCTGTAAGGTGGGCATGGCCTCGCGAGTGCAGCGATGGCGTCCCTGACAGAATAATGTCCCAAACAGCGCTAAATCGGCTGATTTGTAAGGGGCCTGCTAGGCGCTTCAGCCCAGAAGATAGCACAAGTAAGAGTGCAAGTGATTTAAAAACACAGACAAAGATTCAACAATTTTAAAAAATTCACAAGTTTTCTCCTCCGGCTTCCGCCTCAGAGGTTAAGGTTCAACTAACGTGCTCGTGGTCAGCGCTATAGTTATAGGCGGGGGGTGTGGGCGTGGCCTGTAAGGTGGGCGTGGCCTCGCGAGTGCAGCGATGGCGTCCCTGACAGAATAATTTCCCAAACAGCGCTAAATCGGCTGATTTGTAAGGGGCCTGCTAGGCGCTTCAGCCCAGAAGATAGCACAAGTAAGAGTGCAAGTGATTTAAAAACACAGACAAAGATTCAACAATTTTAAAAAATTCACAAGTTTTCTCCTCCGGCTTCCGCCTCAGAGGTTAAGGTTCAACTAACGCGCTCGTGGTCAGCGCTATAGTTATAGGCGGGGGGTGTGGGCGTGGCCTGTAAGGTGGGCGTGGCCTCGCGAGTGCAGCGATGGCGTCCCTGACAGAATAATGTCCCAAACAGCGCTAAATCGGCTGATTTGTAAGGGGCCTGCTAGGCGCTTCAGCCCAGAAGATAGCACAAGTAAGAGTGCAAGTGATTTAAAAACACAGACAAAGATTCAACAATTTTAAAAAATTCACAAGTTTTCTCCTCCGGCTTCCGCCTCAGAGGTTAAGGTTCAACTAACGCGCTCGTGGTCAGCGCTATAGTTATAGGCGGGGGTGTGGGCATGGCCTGTAAGGTGGGCGTGGCCTCGCGAGTGCAGCGATGGCGTCCCTTGACAGAATAATGTCCCAAACAGCGCTAAATCGGCTGATTTGTAAGGGGCCTGCTAGGCGCTTCAGCCCAGAAGATAGCACAAGTAAGAGTGCAAGTGATTTAAAAACACAGACAAAGATTCAACAATTTTAAAAAATTCACAAGTTTTCTCCTCCGGCTTCCGCCTCAGAGGTTAAGGTTCAACTAACGCGCTCGTGGTCAGCGCTATAGTTATAGGCGGGGGTGTGGGCGTGGCCTGTAAGGTGGGCGTGGCCTCGCGAGTGCAGCGATGGCGTCCCTGACAGAATAATGTCCCAAACAGCAGTCTATGAGGTCCACCACTGAAAAATGCTCCCACTTCTCCCACCTACCTCCAGTGTCTCTGCCACCCCAACACCTCTCACTATTTGCTTTGCGACTTTTCTTGTCACACCACTCTCTGAGCACGATTCACAAAGGTAAACATAGATGTTTGGTCTAAACTTAGACCAAACGTATACGTTTACAATTTTGAGAATTCACAACGGGGATTTACTTGTGCTATCTTTATGTCCACACTCAGGGCAGATACCTTCTATTCATCTCTTTTGCTAAACTCTTACTTTTATCCTCTGTCCATCTCCTGTCTCCCACCCTCCTACCCTTTCTCTTACTGAGCAGAGTCAGAGTTAAGTGTCTGGTCCAAAAAGTGCACACAAAAAGATAAGGGGGACAAGTCAAGTGAAGAAAAACAAGAAATGTATCAGATATGAATTGATGAGATGGTGAAAATTCTCAGAGTAGTGCTTTGATTCGCACTGTTGTACTATCAGCACCAATAGTAAAGGCAAATGTATTTGTGATTATAAAAATCTGGCAACAAAGACTACAATTTCAAGAGCTCTGTGCATAGGTATTTTTTAATACAATGCATTAGTCTACTAAAGATCCGCCAAGTTACCCTAACGTGTCTTTTCTTTAATGGGAAGAAGAGGATAATTAGACACTGAGTTCACATAAAATGTTATTGTCACAAGTTAAAACACTAGATCGGAATGCAAAAGAAAAATTCCTTTACCAATACTTGTTTAAGCGTTCTTCTAGTACTATGTGGATGGCGGTTCCATTGCAAAATATCGAGCACAAAAATATCATGAGACAAAAACATTGCCCAAAAAAATATTGTTAGCAAAAATATAATCTTCCTATACTTATGAAAGGGATAAAAAAAGGGTTGTGAAAAAAATATAATGGAATACAATATCATAAAAAATAAGGTAAGAATATCAATATGTTATCAAATTAAATTAAAAGTAATCTTTTTGAACTAAAATTATACTTAAATATAATACAGTGCAAACTACATAATTTTAATATAATAATAAATAAATAAATTACAAAAATATAAATAGTAAAATGCAATTAACTAACTCAACATGTAAAAAGGTATACAACACAAATAGAACTAATTTTAAAGATTAACAAAAATATTTAAAAAATAGTTGAATTTAACCCTTTAAATAAAATGAAAAAAAAAACAATAGACAGCACCATTCCTCCAGCATCACACAATCTAAGTAAGGATTGATGCAGATGCTTCAGTAATGTTTGATTCTATTTATTTAATTTGCCATTCCATCACCATAATGTGTTTCAGCAGCAAGCGCAGCCTAGATCACATGACATGTGCACCATTTTACTATCCTTTTATCCACTGCATCATCATAGACAAAGAGGAGTTACTATTGTATCATGGCATAAACAGAAAAGGCATAATATACCAATGTAATTTGTGAAACAGCTGCATTGATTATAAATACAACATATAGATATAAAAAACCTTTTGAGGGTAATATACTGTCTTTAAAGAACAAGATAAAGTGCAACAATAAAGCGTGACTTAATAACAATAATGTCCAAATGTGCTTCTCTCAGTTAATTCATTAACATTTGCAGGATTGTCATGATTATAGGAAAAGCGCGTTTATCAAGCTGTGTCCCGAGATCAGAGCAGCAAGTTCTAACACATTCAATGATGTGACATAAAATGAGCTAAACAGTGCCGGTGGCAAGGCTGCTCATGCCCGATACATGGAAACCTGCTTAACAAGCATTGGTCGCGCGGCCGTGAAAGCAAAAATAATCGTGACCCCAGGGACGCGCTCTGTGGTGGGGGAGGGGCCGAGCTCTGAGCGCCGCAAAAGTGAAACTGATCCAAACTTTGATTTTAGTGTTGGAGTTTCAGGGCATTGATAAAAATGGAAACGATATTCTCCTGGTGTACGTGTCTAACTCTTTACATGAAATCAGCATGTGTAAACCAGGTTTGTTAAACCATAAAGTTTTATTGCACTAAAAACGCATGATTAAATTGCACTGCTTCGGATGCGGCATCTGCTCATAATAACTTCGTCCAACACATGTAGGTATTTGAAGCTTCCTGCATATATCTGGTTTAACCGTTTCTTATCTTATCTTATCTTAGGTGCAATTTATAAAGCGCACTGACGCCGAGGCTTCCTGGCGCTGAGAGACAGAGTGAGTGAGGGAGAAACAAAGTAGCGGGGTTCTAGCAGAGGGGAGGGAAGAGGTGAGTTTTAAGTAATTTTCTGAAGTGCAGAAGAGAGGATGAGGATTTGATGGAGAGAGGGAGGGGGTTCCAGAGTGCAGGGGCTAGATGGGAGAAGCGGCGACCGCCGAGTTTCTTAGTTTTGATTTTGGGGGTGGCTAGCAGGTGACGGTGGGCAGAACGGAGGTCACGCTGTGGACAGTAGGGGCGGATAAGAGATTTTACAAACGCAGGGCCGGAGCAGTGAAGGGTTTTGAAAACGAGACATGCCACCTTGAAGGCTGCCCTTTGGTCTATTGGGAGCCAATAAAGACTGTGGAGTAGGGGTTTGGCTGATTGCCATCTGGGGGTATAGTGAATTAGGCGGGCCGCTTGGTTCTGGACAACTTGGAGGCGGTGAGTCAGGGTTGATGGGAGGCCATGGTAGATCGAGTTAGAAAAATCCAGGCGGGAGAGCACGAGTGAGATTACAACTTGGGTGAGTGCAGCGGGGGGAAGTAAATGGCGGACTTTGCGGATCTTCCGGAGCTGGTACCGTTTCAGCAGAAATCCACTACGAAAGTGTGCGAAGCTGACTGGGGGTTGTGTGGACATAACACAAGTGACCAAAAGCCTATGGTGGTACTTTCAAAAGCTGTTTACTAAATGTCTCGCAGACCAGCGCATGCGCTGGCTCAGCGAGACCTAAAAAGCAAGGCATAAATGCCAAAGGGTATGGGATCTACTATTTAATGTAGTCGACATCTGCAAAAATGCAGTGGGCGAGAACAACGTTGCTGGACAACAGTGTCTAGGTATTACCTTAAAGTCAGCTGGCCCACTGTAGTCAGTGGCTAAATTTGGTTGTTCAAAAGCCTCTCTATCTGTATGTTGCATGAATATATGCATATGTTGTGTGGTTCTTGTTGTGTGATGACATGAGCTCTTACCACACACCTAAAGCTGTCTGTAGGCGATACCCCCACAAAAAATCAACCATGTTGGTCGGCTTTTGAACAACATTCCTTTTTACTGCAACACTTTTGCAGGTTGGAAAAGTGCCCAAGACACATCTTCTAAAATAAACCATTATCTGCCATACATAAGCATCCTGCTAGGTCCATCTAGTCAGGACCAATAAAAACTATATTTTTCAAACCCTTTCGCTGCTCAATAAACACAATCTTTAATTGTCTTCCAACTACATAAGGTATTTTTGGAATGGATGTATCTGCCTTTTACATTACGAAAACGAACGAACTAAATTCACCCAGATTTACTCTTCACCCTTTTTGAAGATGCCCATTGCCCAGTATATCTAAGTTCTCAGTGAGGCTATGGTAAATTTAGAGAACATTTAGGTATGCTCAATCAATCTACATGTCCACTTAAAAAGTTGCTCCAAGCGTCTCCAAATATGATCCCAATAGAATTTTGTGAACAAGCAGAAGCTGTTCTAATATGGAGTTATGACCTTGAAACCCCTGGTAAAATCAATAAAGCTTCAAGTTCCCAAATGCTTGTAAATGCAGTCACTTAATATCGCACCCTCTTATCCTCTATGTTTACGACATGTCCTTCACTATAAAATATGCGGAATTAAAAATAAGAACACACATTTCAAAGTAATTCTGACCTCTTTTAATTGGGCACAAACACTCACCAACTTTCATGACGTTTAACACATAAAAGAAAAGAGCCTATGCTTCTCAACCCAATAAACTTAGACGGATGTACATGAAGTCAATGTTTGCAATTTCAGTTTATATTTCCATTTCTTTGATTCTTTTTATCTTTACATGCAACCAACCGTCCAGCTGGGATTGCCAAATAATTATATCAAGCTCAGTGGTAGGTAAAGTTGTATTTCCTTTTCAAAAAGACTTAAGTCATAAATATTTAGGCAGCAACACAGTTTAATGGAACCAATTAATTAGAGAAATATTTCCATGTGTTCCGATCGGAAACTCTTGAATTAATTACATCGTCATTGTGAATACATGCTTTAGTGTAGTATTTTGTTCTGTTGTGCTTTGTTTACTTTTCATTATTATAAAATGCCTTTTTCTTTTTTTCCGTACTTTTCTCATTGCCTAAATATTTGAAAACATTTGCGGTCGAGCTACTGATTAACCCTAACCCACTAAACACCATTACTGTCTTGGATCTTCCCGCTGAGAAGAAATGGTGATTTAATCCCGTTTTAAAGGCTGTTCATTTAATGCAGGTGCGCTGCAAATTTTGGTCCTTGGAGCTGCACAGCGCTTTGGTTGCATCTGTTGTCACATCAAAATGCCAACCCAATATACACTTCCTGTAACTCTTAACCATGTACTCATTCTAAGATAGGGTAATGGGCCCTTGCTGGAATACACAATGATCTACAATTATTTATCAATTAACTAAAATGTCACCATGTGGTAATAATTGAATATTCATTAATGTATTATTATTTCATGGGCTTGTGAGAAAAAAGTACTATGTAGCAGTAGGTTTTCAGGGTTATAATCTCCTTTTTCAACATCTTAACCCACTATGTCAAAAGTTTGGGAAGGGCAATCTAGTGTATCCCATGGTTGTTGAGGAGGCTATAATGTGCTTTTTGGAGCCTTCTATTGTCTGGAAAAGGTGTAAAGCCCTCTTAGAAGGTTTCAGATTTCTTTTAAATTATTTTAAGTTTGGGTAAATTCTCAGGTCCTGATTTAGCAAGTTCCAGAGTATCTGCCTAGAACCTTAATAGATCCATAAATTGCATTTGGGAAGACGCTTAGAACCTTAGGGTCTGTTGGCACAGATCTTAAGATAATCAGCTTAATTTCAGAACTACTATCAAATATGAAAACCAGATATATGCTAAATAAAACTACCAAGAGTGTTAACCTGTGGCACTCTACACGCAGGGGATATTTAATTATAGTGTTATATAAAGAGTGAACATGATCCTTATGTTAAACAGAATTTTATATAACGCAAACTCGACCAGAATCGGGTATCAGAGTGCTTTAGCCAGCACCAGTTGCATTACATGAGGACACATTCATTTTTGTTAGGCACGGGGAGAAGAAGTTATTTGCCCAGAATCACAGGATGCTTCGCGTCATTGCCGAGACTCGAACCCAGTTCCCCAGAGTCGAGGACGACTGCCCTAGCCGTTAGGCCAACTCCTCTCCCCAATGTTATATATAATTGAACCGTTTGTTCAGCACTTTCATAGGTAAGTACCATAGACCATTAAATCATAAATAACAGAAATATAGTTAATTCAAATATCCTTTGTGAAGTCAAAAATTACAAGGTAAGTGATCACTCTTCCCAAGATGGAAAACAAATATCATAGTCCATTAATTCGTTAATTCAACTGATGATTTATTCTCTACTGTATCCATCAAAACAACAGCTCAGTCCATTCAGCATACATTCAGCCCTCAGCCGACATGTTTTGTCTATTTAAAAGCTTTTTCAAGGCAGTATCAATAGTTTAATGTCTAGACGTCCCTGGCCTTCAAGTTCTGCTACCCCGACGTTCTAGATTCATATCCATAAATAAAATGATGTTTAAAAAGAATTTGCAAGTAAAATGATGAGTAAGTTCCACATCACCAATTGGCATCCACGTTTTCATCAATTAATCTGCGCCACAGCATTGTAGCTTATGTAATATCTTGTTTGCCGTTTCAGAAGGGATAAATATACTATTCTGTGTCGTCAAAAACACGGTGTTCAGACCACAGTCCTGTGCTAACAGTTTCGTCAAAATCAAGACCTTGATAAGCCTACTCATCGATCGAAGCTCTCAAACGTGCCGCAAACCGAATCTGTGCCCACCTTAAGACCGCCGCATCAACGCCAGGGATCATGGATCCCTGGTGGTTGCAGCAGCCCCATGGAGGTCTGACCGCTGTACTCGTAATGCAGCAGTCGGACTACTGGTGCGGCAGTCCCCGCATGCCACCCCACCTCCACCGCGAGTTTGGCAGGCCTATGGACCACCAAACTCGAATTCAGGCCTTAAGTATTTCTGGACAGCGCCTGTGTTTTTAAAATGAGGAGATAGTTGTCCCATCTTCAGGCATTCTGGGAGGAAGCATTGCAGGAGAGATGCGTTCACAATTTTCGTCCTTAGTGGAGTGACGGATTGGTGGACCTCTTATAGTAGGTGAGAGGGAATGTTATTAGATCTGAAACTATTCCAGATTTCTCTGTTCTTTCTTTCTTTGGATAGTTGGGCTATTTCCCTGGATACCTAAGGGCCAAAGGCGACTTGTTAAGAACTGTTCAGAAAAGATTGGCCCACCTAAGGGGTCTGTCCATAGCATGTGCCACAAAGAATAAACAATTTGTAAGGAGGAAATAGTTCCTGGAATCAAATGCTGCCAATAGGTCTAACATTACTAGCAGGCACCCAGCCACTTCATCAGGAAGTAAGACTGTATTTTCTCAGAAGCCTAATAAGGTAGTCTCTGTTCCATGCCAATGCTTAAGTTTAGATTGCCGGGGGCAGTTACAAAAATCCAAAAGGGACTGCAGATGTCCTACTAGGCTTTTCCTAGTTATCTTCAGGCATTCTGGGAGGAAGCATTGCTGGAGAGATGCATTCACAATTTTCGTCCATAGGGGAGTGACGGACTGGTGGACCTCTTATAGTAGATGAGAGGGAATGGTATTAGATCTGAAACTATTCCAGATTGCTCTATTCTTTTTTTCTTTGGTTAGTTGGGCTATTTCCCTGGATACCTAAAGGCCAAAGGCGACTTGTTAAGAACTGTTCAAAAAAGATTGGCCCACCTAAACAATTTGTAAGGAGGAAATAGTTCCTGGAATCAAATTCTGCCAATTGGTCCAACATTACTAGCAGGCACCCAGCCACTTCATCAGGAAATAAGACTGTATGTTCTCAAAAGACGAATAAGGCATCTCTGTTACATGCCAATGCTTAAGTTTAGATTGCAAGGGGCAGTTACAAAAATCCAAAAGGGACAGCAGATGTGCTACTAGGCTTTCTCTAGTCGGTTTGGTAATACTGGCAGAGATGTAAATAATTGGCTGAAAACTAGATGGAAAGACTGGGTCTGAGCAATGTTTCTTTAACAAGGATACAGCAGTACCCTATATTTTTTTTTTAAAGCTTTGGGAACCTCCCATTCTTGGATTATTGTTTTCAAATGAAGAAAACACAAGACGCTAGCAGAAAGTTGAGCTCTTTTAATAGCCAGACTGTTGCAGAATCTGCTGCAGGATCAGTGGGTTTTAATACTTAGAGTAGCTTTTCTACGGTACGAGTAGAGATCAGTTGTAGGATAAACAGCTTAACTATCATGGAGAAGTGTCATTCATAAATGGGTGCCTCCAGCAGGGTGCAGGTGTGCGTCAAATTTTCACTTTGTCTTATTTTCCTATTTTTTTCACAAAAGTAACTAGTGGGATTCGAGTAAGAGTGCAAATGGGCAGATTTAGTAGTAGAGGCAACTAACTTAAATATCCACCAGCTCCATTGTCTGGCTCTATCTATGGTGTTAGCCTAGAAGCGTTTTTATTGCTTTACGAATGGCTCACTTAGATTTGTTTTAAACGCTGATAGACCAATCTTAATCCTGACCACACCCATGTTTCTGCCATCTATATTTAATGTTTCTACTGTTTTACTTCGTTATTTGTCAGTACTAGCTGTCGGTGCATCATGTGAATGCATTCTCAGTTTAGAAGAGGGTGCTGCAGCTGACAGAATAATAGTAATGCAGCAAGCTTCGCTTAAAGATCAATGATGATTTATTAAGACAAGTAAAAGGTTACTAGTCTGTCGCATAAGAGTTCAGGGTAAAGACTGGTTCTTGTACTGATGTGTTTTGCCTAGCCCTTAGATGGGATGGTATTGATGAAAGTGGCTGAAATGTTATGGAGTACTAATCAGACCAAATAATGGGGAAACCCCTTTTAAGAAACCTATCAGGGTTTTGTTTTGAAACAGAGCATCCAATATGTTTCCTTGGCAAGAGTGGATTATTGTATGAATTGTGGCATCCCATCCCGCCATCCACCCACCGGTCACTCGAATACCACAGGAACAACACCGGCCACCCGACTACCACCGGGAACGAAGATCTACGAAAGAGAAAAGATCAGCTTACCCTGGACGACTCGCCAGACTCGCTGTTCCGGTGACTGTAACGGACATTGGGAGCACGGGGCACGGGGCACGGAGGGATTGCCGGATCTCTCGCCGCGTTGGCCGAGGGCTGCTTGGTGACCCCCTGGACTGCGCTACACTGGCCCTCAGGAGACAAGCTCCAGGTGAGAAGCGGAGCTAAGCGGATTGGGCGTCTAGGGCAGAGCGAAGGCACCGTGATCCGCTGCTGCTCTGCGGGGGACGGCACCGATTCACCGGGAGCGCTGTCCTGATCGGAGGCTTCGGGGTGCCGAAAAAAAAACCTGCGTAGCCTGCTTTCGTCTTTTGGAGGCCCGCTTATGTTGGCTCGGAAGTAACGTAGATCTCGCGAGACTACGTTACTTCCGAGCGAACAGACTTGGCTGTTAATGGCGCTATAGCAAGCATTTGACAATTAAACATTGATAACCGGGCCTCCAAAAGACGAAAGCAGGCTACGCAGATTTTTAAAAGAACCGAGTGAAGAGAGAGGTCATTGTGAATAAGCCTCACAAATTTCTTCAAAAAAATAACAATTTGAACCTACCAGGGGGTCACATTCTTTTATAAATATTGATTGTCCTGAAGATGGTCTTAAGGAGTCTACAAACACAAGACCGAAACGTCGACTGAACTGTCCAGATATTTTATATTTTGATTAAATACAGACAACGTTATTCCTTTTGTTAGAATCTAGGAACCGTCGACCTTAATTTGTATCAGATTGGACATGTATTCAGATGGATCAATGGAGTGATTGATTTAATTCATGTTCGTTTGAAAAGTTTTTGTAAAATCAGTTTTAAATATTGAATTGTACCCTTGAAAATACGAAAATATAACTAAAAATCTTTTTGCATAAAACAATTTTCCCGTGTAGCAATTTATTCTGTTTTGTTCTTTTGTTTCAAATAGAGAGACATAAACAATAACGATCAGATAGCAACTTTGGTGGATATACCATTAGATGTGATAAAATCACTAGTCTACTATCTGTGATTGATTCTAAAAAAACAAATTCCCTTGTTGGCAAACTTTTGATAATTGATTACTAGCCCGAGCCCGCAAGGGTATATTGGGTAACCCACCGTTATTTACAGAAAATCACGGTAAGCATGTACTCCAAAGTCGAACACATCCAAAAATTAGTGCATAATTCCCAAGGAAGGAACAGTGAGACGGCTATGTCATTATCAAATAGACATAATCGGACAGACAAGAATCTTAGTTACCTGTCGGAAGATGAAATCCTATCCTTACTCCGGCTGTATGAGCCTACAGATCACAGTAGAGGGGAGGAAATTAGAACAGTCTCGATCGACGCGAATAGAACATCCAGACATAAGGAAAGAAAACCCAACCGTAACAACTTACAACAAGTCCAGCTATCCACCAACTTGCTAGAGCTGAAAACTAGTAGCTCAGGGAAACCAATGATATGCCTACTGCTCAACTGTCAGTCCGCAGCAAAGCATGCATCAGACATCGCTGCCCTTATTATTAGCCAGGAAATTGATCAAACAATCCTGACAGAAACATGGCTTTCGGAATCCTCATCTCCATTCATGGATCTTCTAGTGCCCCCTCAATACAACATTGTGAGATTAGATAGACTAAAAAAGACAGGAGGCGGTATAGCCTGCATCCACATATCGGATTTAGAGATCAACATAATACAATCCGACCCACTCAAATCCTGTGAATATCTAGGTCTCAATATACGATCGACAGACAATCAAAGGTGCATCTTGCATGAGCTGTGCCACCCTCCTGGTAATAATGAGACCTTCATAGAACAGTTAATGAATATCATTACGGCTAACTCTAACAATCACTCTAACAACATATTCCTAGGCGATTTTAACTTACACTGGGAAGACAATAAGGACAAACAGGTTGACGCTCTTAAAGACTTTTTAACTGAGCTAAACCTTACCCAAACCTGCACAGAGCCAACACACTCGAAAGGAGCAACACTAGACTGGATAATATCAAGAAACAAGAATATTTCAACCCATTCAGTTGTTCCGTGCGACTGGTCGGATCACCATGCCATAACCTTCCTTATACCCACCTTGAAAAAGAACAAGACCGTGCACCCTATTAAACTCAAAAAGTGGACCCGGGACACTAAAGACTCGAATTTTGAACTACTGGTGGAAAGTTGTGAGAAGGAACTGAACCTGCCTACCAATTTGCAGAATGTTAATGATGTAACGGATCACTATACTACGTCAGTAACAAATATAGTCAACTCTACCATGCCACTAAAACTGAAAAGAGTCACAGAAAAGGACAAAAATCCATGGCTTAATGGGACACTGAACGAAGATAGACGGAAACTAAGACAAGCTGAAAGAAAATGGAGACAGCACCCATCATCCCCCGAGCTGAAATCGCTCAGAAAAATCAGAAACGAATACAACAAAAAAGTCCTCAATTCCCAAAAAGAATTTATTAGATCAGAACTGGATAACGCAAAAAACAGACCACGGAAACTATTCAAGATATTAAGGCAGTAATCCAGCAAGTTGGCCAAATCTGCCCAAGAAACTACTAAAACTCATCTAAGTTGTGAAGAATTCGCAACTTTCTTCACCGATAAGGCCCAACATGCTTGAAAGAGAGCTCAGGACTGCAGCTGACAACATGCCCAGCCAAACACAAACACTGAACAATACCACCTCGACAATCGACCATGATAGGACAAAGAACAAAGCACAGTGGGATACCTTCAAGCTATACGACCAGATTACCATCGCCAAAACACTCTCGGAGATCAAACCTAATAACCACTTTAATGACCCATTCCCCTCTAAATGTCTACAAAAAAATCAGCCATATCATCGTCCCAATATGGACAAAAATAATCAATGCCTCACTATCTCAAGGGATCCTTCCGGAATGCCTAAAAACAGCTCAAGTCATCCCCATCATCAAAAAACCTACAGCGGACCGAGCAGATCCTAATAACTTTCTCCCAGTTACCAAAATTCCATTACTTGCCAAATTAATTGAGAAATGTGTGCAAAATGAACTGAGCCAACACATCGCTAATGTCATGCTACTGGACGACTGCGTCTGGATTGAGAACAGGCCACAGCACGGAAACAGCAATCCTACATATTGTCGTTGAAGCGCTACAGGCCCTAGATCGCAATCGAACATGTCTACTAGTCTTTCTCGACCGGTCGTCTGCATACGACACGGTAAATCATGGAAAATTACTAGCTAGGCTTCATGACAGAATGGGACTGTCAGGAAATGTGCTGAAATGGTTTGAATCCTTCCTTCAGAATAGAACGCAAAGATTTCTGGTCAACCAGAGGCTATCCCCATCATGTCCTAATTCAATTGGAGTCCCTCAAGGATCAACACTATCTCCATCACTTTTCAACCTGTATGTCGAACCCCTTACAGAAATTCTCCGAGACCCAAACATAGCCTATCACATGTACGCAGACGACACACAGATTTAAATCAAGATCGCATCCCTGGAAGACATCAAGGTAATGAATGAGGCTCTAAACGTGTCACTTTGCTGGATAACTACCAATCATTTGAAACTAAATGCACAAAAAACTGAATTCCTATTAATTTCACCACCAAGGAACCACACAGAAGTGAAGGAATGGACCAAACTGATCACAGCACTAAACTGCACCCCTACTCTAGTGGATTCAGCGAAATCACTAGGAATCACGCTAGATAAGAACCTAGACATGAAAGCCCACATCAAATCAATGGCAAAAAGTGCACGTTTTCACCTGAACTACATTAGGAGAGTGAAACCATTAATTTCTATGGCGGATCTCAAATTGGCAGTACAATCATTAGTTATCTCAAGGATTGAATATGGATGCACAACCTTAGCAGGTCTACCAAAACTGTCCACAGCACCACTAAAAGCATGCCTCAATGCAGCTGCAAGACTCATCACCGGAGCGAGGAAATTCAATCACATCTCTCCACACCAGAAATCGTTAAACTGGCTACCGTACGAAGCCAGAATCCAACTTAAGATGTCATGTAACACCCACAAAGCGCTCCACTACAAAACACCAAGATACTTGGCCCAGAAGAATGAGCTATCTGGAGGATGCAGACCAGCCAGGAGTGCCAAGGAACTGCTGTTGAGACCACCCATCTTCCGGAAGAAGAAAACGTTTAAAAGAGCTTTCTCCGGATACTTTACTAATCCAGATTTATGGATGTAGAATGCACGGAAAAAGACAAATTCGGAACTATTGGTACTGGAGTCACAATACACCTGGTACAGTACAGTAGGCATGTCCAACAAATTCCATTGGAACCTTTAAGACGGACATTTACAGGAATTATACAGACATATGTCATTTCCGAAACTACCTCATACCTTGTGAAACGTTTACTATATAGCTTTATACCTAACCTACCTCATACCATTGAATGTCATGCCATATAAGATGTATATCAAACCTACCTCATGTAAATGTGAAGCGCTCTGATACCCAAGGGTCACGTTCGCGCTATATAAATATCTCTATATAAAAATTAAATAAAAAAATATATAAAGTCAAAGAACGTGGTAAGATTATTTATGGCATCTTGTGAGTGCTCAGTGTTCATCCGGTTGTGTCCTGGACAGTCACAAAAGAGCAACAAAGGGTCACATGCTTAGGAGAAAGCTGGATAGTAATTGCTTCATAGCCAGTATTATAATCAAATGCAGGAACTGATCTTATGTATAAATTGTTTCTGAAATAAATATGACCATCCCTCTTGATCTGTCTTGGGGTATGTCGTTGTGAAGAATACAGTATCTAGGAGAAGGACTAACTTCGCCATTGTGGACCCACTGTTGGTTGTTAGCAATGTTTCAAGCAGATGCAGACAGCAGGTATCTAACTTATCAGGTGAGCTAAGGTTGCAAATTTCTTGATTGTATGGTTATGTGGTATTTATCAGACCACAATTCTGTGAGTAATTAGTAGTGCTTTAATTGCTAACTTTCAATTTGAGGGAAAGTGGTATATTGTAATTGAAAGTCAATATACATAGTGAGAACATGATGTTCAACACTAAAGGATCCAGTAGATAGTTGCCGTTTAAACCAACAGATTATGTGGCCAGTTCATATTCAGTGAGACAGTCAGTCAGTCAAAAAGTCTTTATTTCGAATATTTCATCATAAAAGACATAATAAACAATTCATAATTATACAATATTTCACATAATCCATAAAGTGCAATGTGTGGTTGAATTATACATAGTATGTACAAGTTAAAACATATAAATAAATATTAAGCTAAAATCAGATTTAAAAAAGTATTAAATAACAGTTTACTAAGACTTGACAATTTAATGAATATTTTAAAACGATGGGACACTCCACAGTTTCCTCAAGGCTTACGGCCATTCCAGTACATCGTTAAAACCGTCATTAGAAAATGGACCCATTTATTGGGAGCTAATCTTCCTAGACCGAAGTATCCAGGCCCAACTAATATATTTAGCCACACCAATGACCACCAGTTTTGAGGTGTTGGTTTTCAAAATTCTGCTCGCAACCTGCGCAGATCGTGTTCCCATTATCCTACATACTGGACGTAGCCACTTCTGTCTAGGAACGAGGTACACAGGGCATACAAAAAGAAAGTGATCAACAGTTTCTATCAAATCTATACAAAAGGGACAGTAACCACTACCATATCTGTCCCAAGTCTTCGTTAATCCCCGTAATGGAAGCGAGCCTACCCTAAACTGATGAAAGAGCTTACGATCCTGTGACTTTGTTATAGTATCCCAGTATTCTTCCAGGGAACAGTCATACCTGACTGTCACAAATGTTGCTGTCTAGGAACTGCCTGTCAGGGAAGCATGTCTTTTGGTTACAGTCCAGTTCCAGTCCAGTTCATATTCAAAACCTATAAAACTAGCAGCAAAACATTAGGAGTGGCTTGTGCTTGCAGCTTCATCTAGCAAAGCACAGTAATGACTTAATGCATGTAGCTGCCACCCAAGTACAAGGCTGGCGCTGGATGCCTAAAAAAGCTCATAAACAGTATGGGAAGCATACCACTGTCAGGGACAGAGGTGCCAGCCAATACTTGCCTTCAGGGATATTGGGACTTGAAGTCCAATCAACAACAGATCGTCCTGCATCATCTAGTATCTGAACAGCAGGCATAAGGAGCTTCTGCAGAGAAGCAACAATGGAGGGAAGTCAGCAGGACCGCAGAAACATAGCAAATCTGAGGTCACTCACCTCAGCATACCTAGCCGGTAGTATTTTGAGGAAGATCTGACAGGCAAATATATAGACTCACCCCTGCAGCTGGCTGATGACGTCAGCATGCCCACGTGTGTGTCACCATTATGAATGCTAGGACAGTCTGGCACTGACAGATGTGCCAGCTAAAAGGGGCTAGAGTGTGGGCGGTTTGTTTGGCCCTGTGGGTCGTGATACAATCAATAAACAGAAAGCCTGCACACTTGTAATTTCAAGCTGCCCCAATTGGCAGTACCAGACTCGCCGGAATTTCAGTCCGCACTACACTGTGATGTGAAGTTCAATAAGCAACCGATGGTACTGCAGCATCAGGAGTTTGAATTGCTGTCTGAAGGATCTTATGGATGAGGAGCCACAAAGGTGGAGAGCAAGGAGAAGCACAAGAGCAGAGCAAACCTGAGGTCAGTTATCCCAGCACACCTATCATGTAACTCCAATAATTGTCCTCCGTAATTTGTTGGATACATCTGGTCTGACCTTCATCTCAAGCCCATGCTTGGGAAGCACCTGAAAATCCATCTTGAGTGTCCATTGTAGATTTAGATGGTCTGGCTCCGTACCAGATTTAAAGGCTAAGCAATATGTCAATCGTTTCGATTTAAATCCATTGCATGTAATAATAATACACTTTATAAAGTGCATGGCTACATCAATGCAAGGTATCCCAGGGCTAATGGAAATTGATCTTATCTGGATTACCTCTAAATCGTTGTACAACCATCATGTACAGACGTAACAATGAGCACAGGTGGTAAAATGTGGTAGAAGTAGTGTATCTATAAAATTGTTTGTTGCTTGAAAACAAAATATTTAATTGCCTTCCAAGCAAAAGGTGCTGGGAATCCACAAAGATAGTATTGTTTCCTGTGCAAAATCATGCAAGTTTACTTTAGAATAACAAAATAATATATAAGAAACCCATAGGATATTTGCATACTAACTTTCCACCAAATCTATAGGTCATACTATTTACAGAGAATCTCTAGAGAAGATACTAGAACTTACATTGCCTACTGTCCAGCCTTTACCGGAGTATCGGGATTTAGGTAAAGTTGCACAGTGTATAATGTCCATTGATAAAGTTGCTATAGCTTAGGAAATAGGTACGATCTATTAGGATCCCTTGACCAAAACGATTGACTGATTGCTTTGGAGCCACCAGCCAAGGAAACTTCCCCCATTGCCTCTCATGAGATTAGCCCACCAGTTCCCTTAGCGGCACAACCCTCAAGTTTGTGGATAGAGGGGGGATCCATAACTAATTTTGCCATTAGTGTGTTGTCTTGGAATGTGGCGGGCCTCCCATCTAAATTGAACAATCCTGAGTGGTGCCTATTTATTGATCAGCATCATGTATGCATGTTTCAAGAGACTTGGGCAAGATCCGAGCCTGCGAGTTTGGGCTTTGCCATATTTGATAAACCAGCTACCCACTTGGGCAAGGGGCGACCGTCAGGTCGTTTGTCCATTTGGGTTGGCACGCACCTAGGGTGCGAGGCTAAAGAAATAGATACTGAATTCATGGACATTTTGTGTGTGGTCCTAACCTTGCCTGATGAACTACCTGTTGCCTGATTAAACTTTATTCCCGACCTGTTGCAAGAGGTGCGACCTCCCTAACCCTGGATGCCCTGTCTGCCTTTCTAGTAACAATTCCCCCTAACACAAGGATGATCATTGGTGCCGATCTTAATACCCAATTTGAACCCCTTAAGGGTTTGGCACCTGATACCATATATGATGAAGATCATCACTGGTCAATCCCAGAAACTAGCCTTCCGCCTGTTCTTCGGGCTTGCAACGGCCGGTTCCCGGCAGGCACTCCCTCCAACATTACATTTAATAGACCAGGATCCACATCAATTATTGATTATATCCTTGTTGATACTGGTAGTTGGGATCGAGTTCTTGGATTCACTATTAGTCCCCGCAGCGATAGTGATCATAATGCCCTGCACATAAATATCTGCCTCTCAACGGGCAAAAAACAGGATTTAACGGATGGGAATCCAGTCCCCGCCCTAGTCCAAGTAAATAGAGGGAGAAGGGTACGCTGGGGGGACTTCACAATCTCCCAAGAAAAGCTGGCCAGCCTCTACCAGACTGCACTCCCTTTTCTTGCTAAAGCAGACTTACTAGCTACTGAAACATGCTCTCTGGATTTTGGGCTATTTCTGAAAACCATAAAGAACTAATGGATACTTTGGCTCCCTTTTTTGTTAACTATAGTAAACCAAGGGACAAGCCCACGCCTAGTCACCAATGGTTCAATGGCAAGTGCAGAGCTGCTAAGCAAAAATTACTGAATGCAGTTAAGAGTAACAAAAGGACAGATTTGTTGGAAGCACGGGCCGGTTATACTAGGAAATTGAAGCAGGCCAAAACATGCTGGGTATACCAAAAGTGGGAAGATATTAGGGCAGCCCTGTTAGTACGGGATCTTAGAGCCTATTGGAATGTGGTCAACGAGGGCTCTAGGAACTACAAATCTGCCATTGAGCCAAATATTAGCGAAGATGTCTGGGTTGCTCACTTCCAACCCCTTTATGCTCCCCCAGCTAATGGCCCTCACAATGCAATAGAGGGAGGTCAAGAAGAACCAAGAGGGGTCACTGGGCCACAAATTCAACTTAGTGAAGTTGAGTTTGCACTGGAGAAAATAGCTCCTAACAAAGCACCGGGGTTAGACAGAATACCAGGAGATCTTTTTCATAGCGAAGTCTCAGTTTGGGGTCCTTATCTTACTCTGTTTTTTAATGCACTATTTGAGGGCATCCCCATGCCCCCCCACATGGGCGGGGGCTGAAATTATACCCATTTTTAAAAAAGGGTCCCCACTCCTGCCATCGAATTATCGGCCCATAAGCCTTTTGGATGTAACCCAAAAAATCTTTGCTCGTGTTCTTCTCGAGCGTTTGCACGGATGGATGGATGGAGGATCACAACATTTTAACTCCACTCCAAGCTGGGTTTAGAGCACGGACATCTACGGTCAACCAGATTTTCAGATTACAAATGATTCACTGGAAGATCGTGAGTATCGAGAGTGGCACTCTATACTTAATATTTGTAGATGTGAAATCTGCGTTCGACCTGGTCCCCAGAGGGAGGCTGTGGTCGATCCTTTTGGAGATGGGGGTCACAAAAAGAACAAGCACTGGCAATGCCAACAGGTGTGGCTTATTTATTCATTTATAGAGTTTTACATAGCACAAACTTGACCCAAGAGGGTACAAAGTGCATTACAAATGATCAGGGACAAAGGAGAGAAAAATAAGGAGGTCAGAACAACAAGAGTATGACAGATACAGGGGTACACTGGAGGACCGATATATCGCACCACATCAAAGACAATATACAAAAACATATAAAAGCAATATCAAATAAGGGTGTTGAAAACAACCATACATTGAGGAATGAAACAGGATGTAGCAGCGCCTGTCTGGGAGAGGAAGTCCATAAAAAGATAAAAAACAAGTGTGAGGAGGAAGCATCATAACATGGTCCCAAGGGCGGAGTACGTATATTTCAAGTTCAGTAAGTATTCATCAGTAGTGCTTTCACTTCTTTTTTGAAAGGCGCCGTTGAGGGATTCAGTCTGATTTCTGGAGGCAAGGAGTTCCAGATTCTCGTAGCAATACCAGAGAAGGCTCGGTTATAGGGTTTCTTTCTTTGGAATTTTTGTGGTTTCAGCAACAAGGTGCCGAAACTCCTAAATGATCAGTAACCACCCAAGAGTTCCAGTTTTCGAGCGAGGTACAAATGAGTGTTAAGCTGAAGGGCTTTGTGGGTCGTGCAGACCATTTTAAGAAGTATCCTTGTCTCAGATGGAAGCTAGTTAAGGAATTTCCGATCTGGTGTTACGTGGTTATTTCTTTTGGATCCTGTGATAAGCTTTGCAGCCGAATTCAGAGACTTGTGTCTAGGTAGACCACAGAGAGTTTCACTACCATACACCAACCTGATAATGATAGGTGCTTGAACAGCAGACTTGAAGTCATCTGGGGGGAGGAAGGGTTTATCTTTCTTAGGATGCTCATTTGGAAGTTTGCTCCTTTGGTGGCTGAACTGATTTCTCCTGTGTGTTCAAAGTCTTATCAAGTATTAGTCTCAGAGAGCCTGTGGAGTCAATGATGTGTGGTATACAATCAATTGAGAGCTGTTAGGTGTTTAATATATTCAACAATAATGGAAGCCTGTTTAATGAAAGATGAGGAGGAATTCTGTTTGGATGGAGTTTAGCTTGAGATGGTTGGAAGTCAGCCAGTGTTTGAGTAGGGTTGTGTTGAGTGACCTAATATCTTCAGGGGAGGAGATTTTCAGGTACAGTTGGGCGTCGTCTGCATACATGTCGTAGTGAATGTTAGATGATTTGAGCATTTCAGTTAGAGGCTCCATGGATAGGTTGAAAATGTGGAGAGCGCAGATGCATTTGGCGCCCCAAGTGTGATCAGAGTAGAGTCGGAGAGGGACTGATTGACTTTAATTTGTTGCGTTCTGCTGTGAAGAAACAAGGCCAACCAGTTTAACACTGAACCTGACGGACCCATCCTGCATTCCAGTAAGTCAAGGAGGTTGTCATATTTGACCATTTCAAAAGCTGACAAGAGGTCAAGGAGTATTAGAAGGCAGGCTTCGTTCCAATCCAGCATTTTTAGAGCACCATCAACTATGTGAGTTAGGGCCGTTTCAGTGCTATGGCCCTGTTGAAAACCAGCTTGGAATTGCTCTAGAAGCTGGAATTGATCAATGTGGCTACATAGTAGGACATTGACACAAATCTCTAGGAGCTTTGGCAGAGCTGGAATGTTAGAGATTGGACGGAAGTTATTAAGGTCGCTGTGATCTGCAGTGGGTTTTTTAAGAATGGGCTTAACCTGCCCTGACTTTAGAGAATCTGGAATCACATGTAGCAGGCATTTACTATCTTGGTTCAGAGTGGGGCTAAGGACCTCTTCATCTTGTTGAAGAAACTTGAAGGTAAAAGGTCACTGAAGTGTTTTGAGGGTTTCAGTGTTTACATGTTGAATATAGAGATTTCGTCAAAGGGTGTGAATTGGCTCCAGAAAGCGCTATTTTTGGGGGTGATCCCTGGTACAGGCGGAGGCTGTGGAGGAAGAGGGGATGAGGGGTTGAAAGGGGATAGGACTGTCAGTTGCTTCACTGCTGTACGGAGATTGGTTTCAATCTTATTTGTCTTTCCAAGGAACAAGGAGGCAAAATCATCACAATTTGGCCATGTACTGGAAACCGTTGGAAAAAGAATTGTCCTGCAACACTAAACTTTAGAAACACCTGTATTTTCAAAGCCGTATTGCACCAAAAGTATCCCCCCAGATCTCCACCTTTCTACCATCGATGTGGCCCTCAGTCACATCATAGACCAAACTTTTTGGCCCTTGCAAAAATGTTTGTGAATATCCATGATCTAGAAAGTTCAATATTGATTTGTTGTAATGCTCAGTGAGGTCATGTACCTCAGACAAGTCAATAGGTGGTGAGAGGGAAGGTTTTTTTGCTAAGGGATATAATTTCACTCAGGCTTGCATTTCCGATGGATTGTTAATAATGCCTGGGTTTCTTTAGTTGAGATCTTTTCTTAGTCCAAGGTTCAATGATGTGGAAGGAGATGTAGTGATGACCAGTCCAGTCAAAAGTGACAATCCATTTCAGTTAAATGGAATTTGATTTATGGATGTTTAGGTCTGGCATTGAACCCAAGATGTGAGTGGGGCTGTTGTAGATTTTAATTAGGTTAAGGTAAACTAGGAAGGTTTTGATGCTATTCACTGCAAGGTCATTAGAGTCATTCCAGTGAAGATTAAAGTATCCGTGGAAGATTTATGGACAGTGCTGTCCCACATTGGAAGAGATGATTTCCATAATTTTTTCCAGGAAAGAGAAATTATCTCCAGGCAGATAGTAAAACATGTGTAATTTGCATAGAGGCCTGTGGTTACTTGTAATATCAATGCACATGTATTCACAGGAGGGGAGAACAGCAGTGTGTGACTGTTTTACTAGAAGACTATTCTGGTATATACAGGCAATGCCTCCACCAGGTCTGTCAGATCTGTTATGGCTAGGAGGGAAATGGATGTCAAGGACCGGACTAGAAGAATCCTTTAGCCAGGTTTCCGTAAGTATTACTATCCTGTGCAAGGATGAGGTCAGCGATGCCCGTGGCGTATTTCACTGCTGGTCTACAACTGATAAGCATTCAATTTGTTCGAGGAATGGAGTCAGTGGAAGTAGATTGTATGATGAGAACTTGTTTGTTGGAGGTGTTTATAGTATTCGGGTTGTGACTGGGTCTTTAGTGAGGATTCAAGGGAATTGATTGAATATGGTCCTGGTTATCAAGCTTATCTATGTGCGTGAAATTGGATGTAAGCAGAAGGGAGTGAATGTCACTATCTATTAAGGAATTCTTAAAACTAAAGGGTCTTGAGGTGGCGTTCAGGCAGGGTATGGTTCTTCAACTCAGGAAGGGGGACGCAGAGTTCGGAAATGATCCCTTAACTGAAGGGGGAGATGACAGCTTAATGTAGTAGTTAGTATCTGGTACTTGATTGTGTTTGTTCTTCCCTGGTGACCTGGTAGCCCACCAGTCATTAGCCAATTCTGAGGTGATGTTTATAAGCTTTTGTAAGTTAGCCTTAAGTTGTTGAAGACCCCAAGTGATCTCATCTAGGCTGGGTGAAGGGAACAGGTGGTGATAAAATGCCGTGGAATGTATCTGGAAGCCCGTACCTGGCGATGGATACCGATAATGGAGTTTGGTTGCTGCTAGCCTGATAGTTCCATCGGAGGGTAGGTTGAGTTGGAAAGGAAGCTTAGCTTTCCACTGAGTGCTGGAGCACTCATAAGCTGATTACTTAGAGATTCTGGGCTCAAATGAGTACTGATGTTGTTAGTGATTGGGGGTTCAGACTTCATGGTGGTCACCTTATGAGCCATTGGACGTGTTGTAGATACATTAGTAATGAGAATGCAGGGTTTAACTAAGGATGTGTATAGGTATGGAATGGCTGAGAGAGATCCATTGCTATGTATGCCTGCATTAGGGGGGCTGAATAGGGTGCTGGATAGAATCACGGATCACCGCAGGAGAATCAGATCCCGCAAGCAGAGGTGGGGAGATGGGAAAATGTGAGCTTCTCGAACTGGAGGAGTTAAGGGGGGAATTGTGTGGAGTGAATAGATGGGTGAAACTATGTAACAAGGTCGCTTGGGGGACCTGTAGAATGGATGAGGAGCTAAGACACCTATTCAAAGTGTCAGGAACACTGTTAGTTATGGAATTCTTGATACTGTGGAACATTTCCTCAAAGTCCCTAGATGACGGTCTGCGGCTTCAATGAGGATTATCCCATTGTTATATATGGAGATGGTAGCCGCAGCTTTAAACGTGGGTGAAGGGGACGCCAAGAGCCTTAGACCATGTGCAAATGTTTTGGAGAAAGTGATCAGAAGAATGGAGTGGAGTGCTTTCCTCCATTTAGTTCTTCTTTTCGAGTAGAATATGAGATCACTAATTGTAGTTCTTTTTTAGAGCAGTACTAATGATCAGAGATTAGGGTTTCTGGATACGATTTAAGAATTCTGTGTTTGAGGCTTTTGGATGCATTTTTAGATAGGTTAGGTGGGTATTTACCTGGAATTGCATTGTGGCCCAATGGCTCCAGCTTGGCGTCAAGTAATCTCTGTGAAGTAGGATCCATAACTGTGCTTGACAACTGAACTCAGAATAGCAACGTGGGAGGGGAGGTGAATGAGAAAGGTTTAAGTGGGATGGGAGGGGGGGAGTAGGCGAAGATGTGGAGATAGGGTAGGATGTTACCCTCCAGCCCGAGATTATCATGAAAGGAGCACGATCTCCTATGATGCTGATTGGACCCCCTTGCAGAGATAAAGATCTTAGAAGTAACAGAGCAACATTATAATATTCACTTCCAATGCAAGTAAAATGACCAGGTGGAAACCTCTTTCAGCCTAAGAGGTAGAGTACAAAAAGTTGGGTCATTTTAAAGTGAGGAGACATCTGAGAGCAAATAAGGCAACAATGCCTATTTTATCATGACCATACAAGATTCTATTAACGTACAATAGTGAACATGAAGTCCACAAGAGAAGACATGATAGGTTCAAGGTGCCCTCATTAGCTGTTACAAGATGGCAACTTCATTAGCCATATAGCTGTGGAGGTCAGAAGAGCAGTTCTCCTTTTATTTCTATGAAAGGAAAAGAGACTCCCTTTTGAAGAGGGCCCCTTGTGCGGCAAAGGGGAGATAGCATCCTCAAGATGGAGGGCAGCTAAATCCAAAGTGCCCCCACCATAATGGCCAGTCACCAGAGTGTGGGAGGGACAGGACCAAAAGCGGATGCAGGCATCAGGCATTACATTGTGAAAGAGAGTGCATTCTGTGTCCCACCATCTAGTCCGAAACTAGACTTCCGGATGAGACTAGATCCCTGAAAAGACCTCCACAGCTGACTAAAAATATATTGCTGATGAACCCTAGAACACGATCTGTGCGCTCCTCTATGGCTTCCTTTGTCACCAAATTGGTGTCATCATCTGTACTGGTGTATCTATAAATTCCAGTGTATTTCCTTTGACAGTCTCTAGAACCCAGGGGTACTGGGTGACCAACTTCAAGTTCCCACAAAACTGAGCCAAACTGCCACCCACCTTAATTAGGGTCTTTCTAGATTCGTACCTGCTGCTCTTTGTCTCTTATCTCCTCTGGATGATCTACCTCAAAACCTCTGTTTTGGGGTTAAAATAAGGTTCTGTTCTAAATTGTTCTTGGCAGGGGCACCGACCCAGTGTTCTCCCGGCCCTACCAAAAACTCTGTCAGCAAAAACATTTTTGATATATTTTTAGGATTTCTCAATATAACTGAAAAACTTTTTTTAAAATGCAAAGTAGAACCATCCAGAAGGATTCAAATTTTTCTATATGCAGAAGGCATTGTGATATCAGAACTCGACTGTACTAAGTTTTTGCATCTGACTTCCGGTGTGATTTCTTATTAATCAGCAACTGAGTGTCACAAATTGCTGATTATAAAGAAATTTTAATACAGGGATTGCAGAATTCCACGTATTATAAATTGCTTTTATAATAGCCAATATATAAAGAGGTGAGTATTTCTATGTTAGAAGGTTAAATGTTAAATTTGACTCCACCATGAACAATATGGGTGGACTACTTTCACAGTAGACAGAATGCCAAACCTTTGCTCTTGTTGGTCAACAATAATCTAAAGAACCTTGGAGATTTTTATGACATTGTGGGTGGAGCTATCTTTTTGTAATCATGTGAGTAGGGACTAAGACGCAGATCAATCAAGCAATATTCCTGAGAGAAGATAGGCACAGTCAGGAAAGCACAGTCAGGAAACACATTTTCTCCATGCAATTTCCCATATGGATTTTAGACACGCCTATAGCCCGAACTGCTGAACAGAATTATACCATATTTGGCAGAAAGCCAGAGCTTGGTCAAGAATTATCTCTTTTTGTAATATGGTCTAAATCTGTTCAGTACCTTTTAAGTAATAAAAAAAAGATTTATGTATATCTAGGGATGTGGATGGACCACGGATCCGACAGATCTCATACTGACATCTGACTGGCTGCCACCACATCAACCAGGAAGTGGTTGGAGCCATCTTGGGGCTCGGGATTCGGCTCGTGTCCTAAGAAAAATATAAAAAAAATAAAACACAAAAGGGCACAGTAAGAATACCCTAACCCCTTAGCCCCAGTGGTGGGGTCGCACAGGGACCACGCTGCGGGCAAAACCACAGACAAATAAAAAAACAAAAGCACAGTTTCCCGTGCTTGTGTTTTTTTAGACCCATGGTGTGGCAGGTCCCAGAGAGGAACCATATTAAGGGGGAGGTGAGCACACATGAACTCCTCCCCAGGATTTCAGCCCCGGGGACCCCATCCCCGGCCAATACTGAGAAGCAACAGGGGGCGCAAGGCCCCCTCCCTGCGTCAATTTTGGCCCCGGGGCCTTGACGAAGTTAAAAATGAGGGATGGGGCACGCAGCCCCCCTGGGTTGATTTTGGCCCTGGAGACCTCATCCTCCGGGCCCCAGCCAAATTAGTGATGGGCAGGGTGGCCGTGTGGACCCCCTCCATAGGCTTATTTCAGCCCTGGGGACCCCTGCCGCAATATCAAAAGGGAGGGAGGGGTTGTGTGGTCCCCCCAGACCCATTAATGGGCCTGGGTGTCTCATTCCCCAGGGTGGCTCCTTCTATGACCAGGGGTGCCCACCCCAGGGACATAGCAGTTTCCCTGCCTACACTGGCATGGGCAGGGAGACTTGTGTTTGCTCTCTCTTGGTGATAGCAATTTCAAAGCTCCATCCAAATGAGAGCAAACACGAAGTCCACTCCTAGCTCATGTGAGGTTTAAAAATCCTCCCGCCAGGTGAGAGTGGATTTCAGGTCTATCTCCCTGTCTGCAGTAATGCGGGAAGGAAACAGATCTAAATATTGCTACCGCCTACAGGGAGCAGCATTTGTGGCTTCTCCATGTGGGTGGGAGCAATGTCGGCTCGCCCTGGATGTGGGAAGATTGGTGGGGCACGGGGTCTTTGGGCTTTCCCTGCGGCCCCCAATGATGATATGGTGGGTGCCCTCAGCGGGCACCAGTGCACCCACCCTTTTTTGGCCGGGTCCCAAAGAATGGGGTCCCCGTGGCCAAAATTGGCCCGGGAAGGGTGACTGCATGCCACCCTCGCCATTTAGTATTTGGCCAAGTCACGGGGATGGGTTACCCGGGGCAAAAAAAAGAAAAATCGACCCAGGGAGGGTGGATGCATGCCAACTAACGCATTGAAAAAAGTGCAGGGCCCCAGGGGATGGGGTTCCCGGGGCCAATTCAGCCTAGGAAGGGGTGATGTGTTCCCCCATTCTTCTTTACAATATGGCCGGACCCCAGGATACTTGGTCCCTGGGGCCGAAATCGACCCAGGAAGTGGGCCTCCATACCACCATCCCCATAAAAATAGATTGGTGGCTCGGGGATGGATCCTCGGGGTCAAAATCGACCTGAGAAAAGGGGCCACGTACCTCCACCCCTAAAAATATGCCCCAGGTCCTAGGATCCCCTGGGCCAAAATCAGCCCAGGGACGTGCCTCTGGTGCCATGAGAGTGGATTACCTATGGTGGTTCCTTCTTAGCACACGCATAACACATTTTAATGCAGAAAATGATTCAGTGTAATAAGATACTCTTCTGGACTACCTTACCATTTTAGCTGCTGAGACACTCAATACTGCTCAACAAGGATCCAGCCAATGTAGCCTCTCCTCCTCTGTGAGATAGGGCGTAGGGGAAAAAAAGGTAGGAAGCGTGTTGGAATTTCCTAGATGGGATGGGATGACCACCTTTAGCAGGTATGTCCCTTTGGTCCTCAAGACCAGTCTGTCTAGATGGAAGCATGTGAAGGGCAGGCAAACACACAGTGTCTGCAATACACTCATGTGTCTCACAAAAGTGATGATCATAAGAAAAATAATCTTAAAAGTTCACCACCTGAACTAGCAACTGTGCAGGAGTTCAAATGGAGTCCCTATTGGAAAAGTCAAAACTTAATTCCAGTCCAACTCAGACATCATAAAGGATGGAAGAGAAAACATGTACATGGGTCCCTTCCAAAATAGAATGACAATTGGAGAATTAAATGATGAAGTCTAGAATAAACACTGAAAGAACAGCAATGTAGCCTTTGAATGTGCCCGTTCCATAATTCTGCTTGACTAGTGAAATAACAAAACGAACTACAATCAGACAATAATACTCTTGTTCTGTTTCTTGTTACATAATAATTATGGAATACTAAGAAATTGTTCATCCGACAGAACCGCTTGTAGTTTGTTTTGTTAACGTCCAGGTTCTATGGGACACAGGGTCAGCCCATTACAGTTCATGTAGTGAAATAACAAAGCACAACATATCATACAGATATGACAAAGCTATTCCACTTTCTTGATTACAAAGATTTTGTGAAAGTAGGCGAGGAGACACAGTCCTCCAGATTCATCATGCTCCTCTTTTGCGAGTCCTTAATAGCGATTATTAAGGAATCGCTATTAAAGACTCGCAAAACGGGATGCATGTAGAAATCGCAAAATTAATAGCGATTTTTACATCTTCCTTATTTGCGATTCGCTAATTGCTAATCGCAAATAAGGAATGACTCCCCATTCATTCCTATGGGCCAAATGCCCAATAGAATGAATGGGGAGTCAATCCTTATTTGCGATTGGCAATTTGCGAATCGCAAATAAGGAAGCGATTTCAAGGGTGCCAGCCAGGGTGTCCAAAGGACACCCTGTAGCACCCCTGAAATGGTGATTTACACTGGTGTTGCGCACACACATGTCCAAAGGACATGTGTGTGTAACATCCAACATAGAAAAATGCACTAAAATGCATTTTTCCAAGTTTTCACTATTTACCACGAAGTCAGACTTCGCGGTAAATAGCGGCCAAAAATTGCGAATTCGCAATTCTAAAATGGTTCATGAATTGCATTCAAGGAATCTCAAATAGAGATTCCTTAAATGCAATTCCTCGCAATTTTGCGATTTCAAAATCTGCGATTTTTGCATTTGGGATGATGAATCCCAAATGCAAAAAAAGCGCTCGCAAAGGGCCAGATTCTCAGAATCTAGCCTTTTGCGAGCCGATTTTTGCTTCATGAATCTGGCTGATAGTGAATTAGATAACTCCACCTCAAACAAAAAAGCTCCCAGCAACAGATCCTGGATGGCACAGAGCAGTGGGCACTATGTATTCTTTCAAGTGAAGAAAAGGTCCACCTGAGGGGCACTCAACAGGGCAAAGATATTCTGGACCTGCGGATGAGATTGCCACTTTTGGCAAGGTGACACCAACTCAGGCTAATGACTCAGAAAGCCTGTCAAATGATTGGCAACCAACTAGATCACATGAGCCTGTGTCAAGGGCTAGAGTCTCAGGGCTTACCAGCAGAGAACTAGTGTGAACCCACGTCTCCCTGCTTGTTGACATACCACATAGCTGCTATATTGTCTATCAATATCTGCACAGACTGACAATAAAGAGAAGGCAAAAATGCCTTCAAGGCCAGGACAATTGTCCTTGGTTTGAGCAGGTTGATGTGCAGAACCTGTTCCTCCCAGCGTGCACCCCACCCCATGGTGAGCCAGTGCCAAGCCAGTTGTAGTGTCCAAGGAGCTCCTGATTGACAGATCCTCCACATGAAGGAACAACTGCCAAAGAATGCAGCACTGAAGAGCCCTCCTGTGCTTATGTAGGGAGTGGGCAGACCTAGATACACAGACTAAAATGGACTTGAACTCGAGATTTCCCAAACGAAATCTGCATCTTATCCCAAATGTTTGGAAAACTCCGAGGAGGAAGGAAAGCTCTCAAAAATATTGTGCCCAGTATCTTGAACTTGAACATGCAAAGATAAAAGTTCAATGCCTCTCCACTGCTGAGTCCCTCAGGGATCATCCCAGAGTCACCCTTTTTAATGATTATATGACTCCGCTTGTGGAGATTTTGCTCCCTTTTTGGGTTCACATAGTGACCTACGCTGATGACACCCAACTGGTCGTAGCACTGAACTACTCTGATAATGCTTTTATCGCCCTTTGTCCCTTTCTAGAAGAGGTAGCCAAGTGGGTGAACCACTTGTGTTTAAAATTGAATGGTGACAAGACCGAGTTGATGTTCCTTGGGAATCCTTCTCTCTTTAAAGCGGGTGTAATGTGGCCAACCTGTATGGGACCCGTCCCTGCCCCCAAGACCCAGATGAAGAGTCTGGGCATCTGGCTTGATCAAGATCTCAGTTTTATGGTCCCGGCACGGAAGGTTGTGGCTTCCTGCTGTGGCATCCTAAGGATGCTCCGCAAAGTGCTTCCACTTCTCCCCTTCCAGGCAGGAAAGCGTATGGTACATGCACTCGTTCTTTCCCGCCTGGACTACGGGAACTCCCTTTACCTTGGAGCCTGGAATCAACCTTCGCAAAACTCCAAACTGTGCAAAATTGTGCAACGAGGATTCTTGTGGGGAGCTCAAACCGGCAATCTGCATAACCCACCTTGTAGTCCCTCCACTGGCTCCCTGTTCGGGAGAGAGTTAACATTAAGGCTATGTGCATCGCCCAAAAGATGTTAGAATGATATGGACCACCGATCAAACATTCCTTTGTCCAGTCTTACCTGGCGAATAGATGGCTGCGCTCAGATGATCTGCATCTGGCCGTCGTTCCCAGGATTAAGAAAGCCAGAAGTGGCAGTCATCTATTCTATTATAATGCTGCTAGACTGTGGAACTCCCTCCCTGTCCGCCTATGGAGGGAACCCAACCGTCTGGCCTTTCGGAGACTGCTAAAAACTTGGCTCTTCTCCTAAGTGTTGCGATGATGCTCCTCGGTTTATTGCTTTCAGAGCTGGGATGCCCCTATGTAGCTACGTGTTTTGAATAAATGAATGAAAAACATTTATTAGAGACTGAGGTCTAGAATCAGCCGAAGACCTCGCTCCTACTTGGGGACCAGAAAGTACAGAGACTAGCACCCCTGCCCAGTTTTCTGCTCTGGGACTAACTCCACTGCTCTTTTCAGGAACAGGACCGCTACCTCCTGCTGCAAGGTTTGAGGGTGATCCTTCAACTGAAACGACTGGGAGGGGGGTGCCTCATGGAAGGTAAGGGCATGTCCCATTTCTATGGTTTGTAAAGCCCACTGGTTATAGTTATGTATTCACAGGCCGGCAGAAAGGAAGACACCCTTGTTCCAACTGATTGCACATGCTCCAGTAAGGGGCTTTTCAAGTGGTGCAGGGAAAGATTAGAAGTAAGGGGGTGAGGCTGGTCTACGGTTTCCCTCTTCTCTGGCCTTGTATTGCACCAGTAACTGTTTTGGCTGCTCAATAGGCTAGGAGGGCTGATGATTGCAGAACACAAACCCCTTGGTGAAGCCAACAAAACTTCCAAAACTCTCTTTTGTCTTGTTCTAGGGATCACAGCCCTAATGACTGGGTGGGTAGCCCTATCTGCATTGAACCTCTACAAGTCTCAATCAGATTTGTCTCCAAACTGGCATGCCCCATCAATTGACCCATCCTTGAGACAACCCTACACATCACTGAAGAAGCCTGTGGACAACAACCAGGCATTCCTACTCATGGTTACGAGAAAACTCCTGGCCATGGCCACAGAGTCTACTGTGCCCAGGCCTTCCCGATAATCTGCCAGGTGGCATCCTGTTCATCCATCATCCCCTATGTAAAAAGGTCTTTCTGGTGGTCTCAGCATCACCAGATGTGCTATATCACACAAGGTGTAGGTATACTTGGCAGGCAGGCATGTGGCGTTCATGAACCTCAAAGCCAAGCTGCCGGCATAGAACGCCTTTTTCACAACTAGCTCCAATATTTTTTATTTCCTGTCATGGGGTGTTGTAGAGGTGTTGTACATAGTATACCTGGCTTCTGCTTGTTACAGGCCAAGGCAATCACCACCAAGATTTCTGGTGGGGGATGTATTGAAAGGAAGGCAGGGACTGTTAATAGGGGCAGGTCCAATACTTTCACTACCTTTTTTATGAGAGCATGAAAGGAAGTCACTTCCAGTGGATCGGGCTGTAAGAACACTCAAACTCAGTCTCAGGGGATATGTCTACTCCACTAGCATTCTATATTGGCAAGAGATTAGCAGGTCTCACGATGGAGGGGCAGCAAATAGGCTGCCTCACTGCTGTTGTCCTCAACATGAGACACCCCTTCAGGCATCTGGATATGATCTGACTCAGACCCAACAGGTCATCCCAAGTTTGCCAATAGGCCTACTGCAGTGTGGTCCCAGGCTATGATTCCTCTCTGTGCCTGCACTCTTTGGTTAGACCTTGTGCTTCTCTCCTAGACCTCATTAGAATTGCTTGGGTTTTTGAAGACTGCGCCTGTAGAGCCACTGGTACCAATATCAGCACCTTAGGTGACATCTGTACAGGCAGCAGTGGAGGAGCCACTGGCAAGGGTCTCAGAGCCAGAACACCTCCATGAGGTGTCAAAACAATGCCATCAGTGGCTACTCCGGGTTTGCATGAAGCAAAAGGCAAACCCTCTGATATAAATCCATACTGAACCCCTAGTGGTCTCATGGAAACTCACCAGTGGGCACTGTCGGTTATCTGAACAACACAATCCTGGTTTGGAGTAACTGTGCCAGGTCAGCCACAGGTGGCAGCAAAAGGGGCCGACTTTGACCCTGAGCCTAAGGAGGAGTCTGCGGTAGGCCTGGACTGAGCAATGTGGTGGACATTGGAGACGGTGGTGCCACCGGAAGGGTCTCCTTGGACAGAGTGATGTCAAAAAACTTCAGCTCGGAGGAGGAATCAGTTGCAGCAGAAGAACTTTGAGGCACCCTCAAGATACATTGAGGGGAGTCCGTCATTCCTGCTCCTTCTCTTCTTGAGTTTCCGCCTCTCTCATTGGAGGATGTGCAAAGAGCATGACTTTGAGGTTGGCCTTGAGCCCAACTGGCATAGAGCTTGCTGCTCGCTATGCAGGCAGGCCATGTTAAGTTTAGTCCCCCTCTCCTTAATGGCCTTGTCAGGCAAGATGCTGCGTTTGCCACACAACTTTGAGTCATGCTTCGGCCCCAGGCACCAAAGGTGGTCCTTCAGGTAGCTGGATATGAACATCTGTCCATTTCAGGAGAAAGAAGGATTTAAACCTATTTTTTGGGGGGCATCCCTTAGAACTGCACTCTTAAATTTTGTTTTGAAAAAAGAGTTGAAGAAACATGAAGTACCTATAGAGCACACCCGGATCCATGTCAAAGGGTGCGGAAAAAAGGAAATGGACAAAAGTGCATCAGGGTGGCACTTTATGACTCCAGTGAGATCACAGCTGCGCAGTTTCTGGTGCCAAGGTGAAGCCAGAGCCGCCCATTGGTGGAGGAGAAATATGACGAAAGTTTCTGGATCGAGTCTGGCATCAAGGGATTTTCAACAGGAGAGAAATCTGCAGGTATAAGTATCCATTACAGATTCTCCGATATGTAGATGGAAAGAAAACCCTTTATCGAAATTCCAAGTTTCTAAATGTACTCCAAATGTTCACTTTGGAAAATTAGAGTATGAACTCTGCGACCTCTGACCCTGCTCGCTGGCAGGTCGCTCCCCACGCTGCTGCACCGCTCTGCCTGCATTGTTTTTGCCTAATCTTGTATTTTTCCCCTGTGCCTAACTTGCTTTCTTGCCCAGACTTGTTTTTATTCCTCTGTGCCTGTACTTGCTTTCTTGCCCAGACTTGTTTTTATTCCTCGGTGTCAGTACTTGTTTTCTTGCCTAAACTTGTTTTTCCTTCCTCGGCCCCCACCCGTTTTCCCGCCGTAGCGTCCCTGCGGCCCCGCCCCCTACAATCCCATTTGCTGCCCCGCTCCCGCCTGCTCCTCCCTCCCACATCCCCACATATGGAGGCCTGTACTTGCTTTCTTGCCCAGACTTGTTTTTATTCCTCTGTGTCAGTACTTGTTTTCTTGCCTAAACTTGTTTTTGCTGCCTGTGCTCAGTTCTCCTGTAGCCCCCGCGCATTTTTCCCACTGCTGCGGCCCTGTGGCCCTGCAATTCCCATTTGCCGCCCCGCTCCCACCTCCCAGCTGCCCCTCCCTCTCACATCCCCTCATATAGAGGTCGCGCAGTGGGCGAGCCAAAGGTGCGCCTAAGGCAAGCCCGTCTGCGCCCGTCCGCGCCTGGACCAAGCCCAGCCCCAGGACCCCCTGGACCCCGCGAACGCCACGACGCCTGACACCGCACAATGCCAGAACCCTCCATGCACTCAACACCGGACAATCACACACCTGCTTCCTGGCTGCCCCGAAGCGCACCCACTGAGCTTTCACGTGCCGGGACTGCTGCTTCACAAGCATCCGCCCCACCATGCTGCCGACCAGGAAAGAACCCAACCACCTCAGATGCATCCTTCTCAACACCCACTCTGCCCGCAAACACGCCGTTGAACTTTGGGACCTACTCGACTCAACCTCCCCAGACGTCGCCTTCCTGACAGAGACCTGGCTGAACCCCGTCTGGGCACCCGACATAGCCATAGCCGTCCCGGAAGGCTACAAGATCACCTGCAGGTAACGCACCAACGGAGCAGGAGGAGGCATTGCCATCGTCCACAGGAATACTCTCAGAGTCTCGACCAACACCAACGACACCCTCAGCACCACCGAACACCTGCACTTTCAGATCCACACTGACCCCAACACCACCCTCAGAGGAACCCTCATCTACAGAACACCCGGACCCTGACCACAGTTCAGCGACTCTATCGCCAACTTCGTCAGCACACGCGCCCTTGCCTCCATGGACTACATCCTTAACGGGGACCTGAACTTCCACCTCAAGAACAACAACGACACCAAATCCACCACCCTGATCGACAACCTAGCCAACCTCAGACTTAGACAACTCGTCACAACCCCCACCCACTACGCAGGTCACGCGCTTGACCCCATCTTCTCCGCAAACCCCTACGTCTCCTTCAACCACGCCACCGAACTCCACTGGACTGACCATCGCTGCATCCACTTCACCTTCAAGAAACCCACCGTGCACCACCGCACCCAACAGATACCTCGCCGCTGCTGGAGCAAAGTCACCGAAGACCAGCTAACCACCACCCTCGCCGCGAGCCCACCCGCCGACCCCACCGACCCTGACACCGCCGCCCGCAACTGCAGACAGTGGATCAACGACTGCGCCAACACCCTTGCCCCGATCAAGAAACGCTCCAACAGTCACACCAACAAGAAATCCAGCTGGTTCACCGAAGACCTCCGGGCCTCCAAGCAAACCTGCCGAAGGCTGGAGAAGATCTGGCTCCATGAATGAACACCGGACAGCCACGCAGCCTACAAGAACGCCACCCGCAGACACCATCACCTCATCAGATCTGTCAAAAGGGCCTCCTTCAAAGACCGCCTAGACAACAACGTGCACAACAGCAAAGAGCTCTTCAACATCGTGAAGGAACTCTCGAACCCAAGCTCCAACACCAATGATGTCTCACCCTCGCAAGACCTGTGCGACTCGCTGGCCACCTTCTTCAGCACAAGATCACAGACATCCACGACAGCTTCAACGCCACGACCGCCCCGACAACCACTGAGACCTCTGCCCCATGACCACCATCCACACCAACCGCCTGCTCTCCTGGACCAACATCAACAACGACAACACCATCAAGATCATGAACATCAGCCACTCCGGATCTCTGTCAGACCCATGCCCACACCACATCTTCAACAAAGCCAGCACAGCCATCGCACCCCAACTCCGGAAAGTCATCAACACCTCCTTCGAGACAGCAACCTTCCCGGAGAGCTGGAAGCACGCCGAGATCAACGCCTTACTCAAGAAACCCAAGGCGGACCCCAAGTACCTCAAGAACTTCCGGCCCATCTCCCTGCTCCCGTTCCTCATCGAGGAGACCGAGATCGAGAAGACCGAAAGCGAGCAACTGACCCGCTACCTCGGGGAGAACAACATCCTGGACCCTTCCCAGTCCGGGTTCCTCAGCAACTACAGCACCGAGACTGCCCTCATCGCTGCCACCGATCACATCAAGTCCCTGCTGGACAACGTAGAAACGGCGGCCCTCATCCTCCTGGACCTGTCAGCTGCCTTCGACACGGTCTGCCACCACACACTACGAACACGCCTCCACAACGCCGGGATCCAAGAGAAGGCCCTGGACTGGA
Source organism: Lissotriton helveticus (assembly GCF_964261635.1). NCBI lineage: Eukaryota > Metazoa > Chordata > Amphibia > Caudata > Salamandridae > Lissotriton > Lissotriton helveticus. The sequence continues at coordinate 591,341,756 of NC_136067.1, read as the reverse complement.
CCACCTCCTTCCTCTCCGGCAGAACACAGAGCGTCCGCCTTCCCCCATTCCGCTCCGAAGCCACCAAGATCATCTGCGGCGTACCCCAGGACTCATCCCTTAGCCCAACTGTTTAACATCTACATGGCACCACTCGCCTATGTCGCCCGTCGGCACGACCTAAACATCATCTCCTACGCCGATGACACCCAGCTGATCCTCTCCCTCACCAAGGACCCCCACACTGCCAAAACCAACCTTTACGAAGGAATGAAGGCCATCGCTGAATGGATTAGGAACAGCCGACTGAAGCTGAACTCGGACAAGACGGAGGTCCTCATCCTGGGATCCACCCCTTCGGCCTAGGCCAACTCCTGGTGGCCGACCGCACTGGGTACCGCCCCAACACCCACCGACCACGCACGCAACCTAGGGGTCATCCTCGACTCCACCCTCTCCATGACTAAACAGGTCAACGCTGTCTCCTCCGCCTGCTTCAACACCCTCCACATGCTCCGCAGGATCTACAAGTGGATCCCCACTGAAACGAGAAAAACGTCACCCATGCCCTTGTCAGCAGCAGGTTGGACTACGGAAACGCCCTCTACGCAGGAGCCTTGTCCAAACTCCTGAGACGGCTCCAACGCATCCAGAACGCCTCTGCACGCCTGATCCTCGACATCCCTCGCCGCAGTCACATCACACCCCACCTGAGAGACCTGCACTGGCTCCCGGTCAACAAGAGGATAACCTTCAAGCTCCTCACCCACGCACACAAGGCACTCTACAACACCGGACCAATGTACCTCAACAGACGACTCGGCTTCTACACCCCCACCCACCAGCTCCACTCCACCGACCTCGCCCTTGCCACAGTCCCCCGCTTCTGAAGAGCGACCTCCAGCGGCAGATCGTTTTCCCACCTCGCCGCCAAGACCTGGAACACCCTCCCCATCCACCTACGGCAGACCCAAGACCTGCTGACCTTCAGAAAACACTGCAAGACCTGGCTTTCGAGCAGTAGCAGCATTCCCCACCCCAGCGCCTTGAGACCCTCACAGGTGAGTAGTGCGCTTTACAAATGATATGATTTATTGATTGACTGAGTGTAATGTACAAATATTTTTATTTTCAAATACCATTCCACTTTTTCATATTTTGTTTTTCATAATTGCTGTCTTTTATAGCACTCCTTTGAGCGGTCCGTAATGATTGTAGATATTGTATTATAGGACACCGGCTTGATTTTTGTGTAATACTCAGTGCTCTTTCTCTACTCGTAGAATTTTCAGTTGCTTCTCACATGTGAAAGCTTCTTTAATATTTTTGTTACCCAGCACATTTTCCAGTGTTTAACACTTCCAATTTTGAGCTATTGAAGAGTTATATTGTATAGAAAGTCTAGGAGATCACAAAATGTTTGTATGTTATAAACGTGTCCCTCCTCAGACCCCACACCCAAAACCTCTATCAGTAATCTGTCAGTCCTGGCCAAGGGCAGGCTTTAGGGCTGGTGGCACCTGGTGTGACAATCTTTTTTTGGCACCCCCAATATGAGCTTCTCCTCAGATTCTCTCATTACCACTCAGGCAAAAGTGCCCCTCATCTCTACATGCCCCTTTCTCAAATACATTTCATTTGTTTTAAAGCGCTGGTAAAAGCGGGCTTTACTATTCCACTCAGCTATCCACATAAAATACCGATCTGTTCTTTGCAGCAGACATATTCACACCCTGCGCTGAGTTATGGCAAGTCACACCTGCCACTAGACAAAACACCAATGTCGCTCTCTAGCAGGAACATTATTCACAAGTATTAGCTTGACATTTTTATTGTTGCCTGAAAGCTGGACACACAAAGAACACTGCTGTAGGTGCTGTTAAATGGTACGTTATTACTAAAGACAGCACTCCCCTTTGAGGCGAGTTCCCCCCTCCAGTTCAGAGCCAGGCGCTCCGCCCAAAAACCGGCCCACTCCTGGCAAGCAATTCCACTCTGGCTCACTGTAATGTGTATCCTTTCCTGTGGCTCACTTAACTAACTACAGATGCCACAGTCTAATGAGACTCCAACATAAGAATACATAAATTATTTAGTTAATTAGAATCTATTCTTATCAACCTCACAATCGTCGACATTTGAAAGGATGAATATTTTGATTCCAGTTTTTAGGTAAGATGTAGAATATTGCTCACTCATATAGCAAAAATCTGCAATATATTAAAAGATCCAAATAGTTATTATTTAAGTCGGGGAAAAACGGCAATACAAACGACGGGTGCTGCTCGTGTCATGCAGCTGCTATATCGGTTCATGCAGTACTAACTGGAAGGCCAACAGTGGTACCAGTCGCACTGGGTCACTGTGGAGACACTGTGCCTATGTTTTGAGAGAAAGTCTGCTCAAATGGACATCTTACTTTCATTAATGGTGACACCACAAAATAGTGACTTGGTCTGGCGGTAAACCATTTGCTTAGAGGTTAAACGGTGTAATGCAATGCCAAAGTACAGCGCTTCCCTGCTTCATCTTCTCTCTAAATGTCTCTATGCGTGGAGGGAAAAGCTGATTGCAACTGTCAGTTCCATCTGCTAAACTAAATGTGCTGTACGTACTCAAGATGTCGGTGACATCAATCTGTTACCAAGGCTGAAAACAGGAAGAAAATCTGCATTTTTCTTCCTTTCTTTCTGGTGGTTATTTTTGTTGGCACTGTTAGGACTTGGTTGCACAGCACAAATACAGCCATGTTTGATTTTATAGGCAAGCGCTGATATGCACTGCCAGATCGGTTCACATACGGGTGAAAAGGCACCGCTATAGCTGACAGGAAAAGTCAGAGACCAGCGAAGTCTATTTTCTTGGTTTTCGGTGAAGAATGTACTGGGGAGGGAAGCGTATTATTTATTTATCTTTATCTGAGGTTTGAGTAGAGCGCAACTTACCACCCAGTCACAGTGTGGTCAAATGATGGAGGAGGCCAGGTGGTAAGTGCAAGACGGATATCAGCCTGCCAAGGGAAAAGTTCAAAGATGGTAAAGCCTAAGCCTTTGAAGAAGACGCACAGGAACGACTGAATAGTATTAAGCCTCTGACCAGCAGTACGGCTGAGAGTTTTGGGAGGAGAGGTTGCGCTGAGGGTCGCGTGACTCATTATGGGCGCCACTATTTTTAGTTATCATCGAACGAAAGTGGCCTTCGTAAATCAAAAGCACGAACTGATTCTGTTAGAAAGCTAGTACAGAAGATATGACAAATAGAAATGTAGGGGGCACTCTGTCTTTTGGGCAGAGCGTCCGAGAGACCATTGCTCCTTCTTGATAAATGCCTCTCAAACTAAAACAAAAATATCTGAGAGAATAAGAGATGTTGGTTTACTAGATACCCGTTCAGGAATTAATCATTTTCCAAAGAGTCCTTCCAATTACAAACATGGATAGTTTTTCAATGTTCCACATTTATTTTTCTCAAAATGCCCACGGAATGCTAATCTGGCACTGCACTTAAACCCACTCTCATGGATGTCAGGGAGGAGCTGCTTTCCTCCAGAAAGCAGAGCCCCTAGTGGACGCTTATCCTGCACAGCGCCTCCATGGGCCTTGATACAGTCGTCACTGCATGCTGTACCCTCACTGTAAAGGGTTGACGGGTTAGCACAAAAATGGTTTGCAGAACAAAAGCACGCACCAGATGAGCCTGGAATTACCTCACCTGCGAGCATCTCATGAGGAGTTGTTCAGATTTCGCCCCTATTATCAATTGGATTAGACTTGTCCCAGTTACAGGAAATAAGTAGATCAAGTGCCAAATGTATGCCAATAATATCTACAACAAGACATGGATGGCAGGTGCTAAAGGACTATGGAGTGTAACAAAGTCTGCCCTGTAAAGCCTAGCTGTCTGTCATTTCAAAGGCTGCCCTCCGTGGCCTTTCCACAAGTCCACATGGTCAAGTGAACAAATTCGGCGTAATTTTAAATGACAGGGTCTTTCTCTCTGAAGGTAAATGCTGCTATCAAGTCAGCTTTTAACTTTCTAATGCTCGTCTCTGAGATAATATTCCCTATCAATTACCCACAGCAAGGGATAACTATGAATTGCCTCTGCGTAATAACAGATATGACAAAACTATACTAGTGGGATGAAAATATATAAACCTACTTGGTTGATGGTATGACAATGCCAGTAGAAAGAAAGGTGAAGGCGCAATTACAAACTGATGAGACACAATACATAGGCATTGTTTACAGTAATAAGGAGGATACCGTTTAAAGACTTACCTCTATTTCAAAAAGCGGTCTACCACCAGATGCAGAAATATTTGAGGGACTGTCTATCATTCTTGTGATGCCCCTGGGTACTCACCGGGTGCCTCGCTGGTTAGACTAACCCCTGACTCTAAGGGGATGATATCGGGGAAGACTGGGAGGGCTATACTTGGTAATGCAGCACACAGAGAACACTTCCACATCGATACTCGGTTCGTGCCGTCAGCCACGTGCTTTGACGTCTTCTTTTATTATATACTCTCTGGTTGTATTGTAGTGGCCGGGTAGCTCACCACATCCCATCCAACCTAGCAGTTTGACACATAACGAAAATTCCCCACAACTACGCCAAGTCCTCAGGAGCACCTTCGGGTAGCATTACCCCCTCCTGTATTGGCAACATCTTGAACCATGGTTGCTCCACGGAGCCTTACGGCACAAAGTCCCGTAGCCGAGTGCCCGGCACTGGGTTGTCACCGAATTCATAGCGACAGTTGTCCATTAAACCCGCACAACTCTCCATGGTTCAGGCTCGAACGGCGTGCAAATCTTGGACCCGGGGTGATGGTCCTTTCCCACTACAAAGTCACCCACTTGAATGTTTGCCGGCCTGGTCCCTCTTCTCTGGCAAGCCCGGTCATTGTTGTTTTTGTGGCTGGCCTGGGACTTTTCTACATCAATTACCGCTTCACTGCTGGGTATTCCAACCTGCACCGCTCTTTTTAGTAAGAGGTCATGAGGGGCACACTTCATCGTGCAATGTGGTGTTTGGCGGTATGCTCTTAGAAATTGATGCAGACAGGTTTCCAAGTTAACACTTTGTGCCACCCCAATACGTAGTGCCTTGTTCAAAGTTCTCATGAACCTTTCGACATCTCCATTCGCCTGCGGCCACTGCAGCGTGATCTTCCGGTGTTTGGTGCCGTGTTGTTCAAGGAAGTTTTGAAACTCCTGACCTTGGTACGGCCGATGCTCGGTCCGTGCCGTCAGCGACGTGCGCTGGCATCACCTTTTATTATATACTCCCTGTTCCGCGCCCGGCCCAGGGAGGTGCATGCAAACATTGTATTGTAGCGGCCGGGTGGCTCACCACAATTCTAACACCTGCAAGAGAACTTCGATCAAATGACAAAAAGCTCTCAACCCTACCGAAAGTTTGCTGTGCAATGGCAGGTGGCAGAGAAGAAGCTAAACCAATGCAGTACCGCCTCGAAATTTTTCAAGACGTAACAGAGCTTCTCTGTTTTTTTACAGTCCTAGAATGTATGTTGCTGGATTTGTTAACACTGTTTTCAGATCACTGTCATGAACTGAACCTCTACTGAATGGCATTTGGATTGGATTTACACTGTTGTAACGGTAAAGCAATTGTGGATCCTCCACATCGATTTTAAAAGCTCCAGATTACAACTAGATCCAGATTCAATCGACTTCTTCCCACTTACTGTCCAGCCCTGCCAAGTAGCATGCCTCAGGGGCTAAAATTACACATTTTTGTGCTGGTGTCCACATCGCTGAACTTAAATTCATAAATCACACATGTATAGAACCCCTGACCATTGCGAGACTTGTTCTATGAGGAGCTGCATTAAGCAGTAAGCACACTGCAGCACCCTTACAAGATGGCCGCTGGCTGCACTACTTTGAAGATACAGCTGAAGACGGACTACAGACATTCTAAAAAATATAGTTGGAAGAAAAGGTTTCTAAGGCAAGCATGGGCCGTGCTGACATGCACAAGTGCTTTTTAATGGCTAGTTCACCAGCAGGTTGGCCTGGGGTGGTAGATTCTTTGTACTATGTTACCACTCTAGTTATTAGAGTTCTGTAGTGGGCCTGTGTGTCGATATGTTACTGCTTCTCCTGGAAGTGATCCTGTGCAAGGTGCTGCTGCCTGTGTGTATGAGTCTCTGTGGTACTGCCTCAGCACCAGCATGAAGCGTAGCTACTTGGTGACTGCGGGACCTGTGCGGTTCTTACCAGGGCTCTAGGTTGTGCAGCTTGCAGAGCTGCAAACTTTGTGATGATTTAAAATCCAGTGCTGTGACGAGTCTGCAGGTCTCGTGGCTCTTCTCCTGACTTAACTACCACCGCCCAGGTCTCCCAATCTTAAGGCCCTTTCTTAAACAAGCATTTGCAATGCAATAGGTCTCGCATATATGCCATTTTATGCTATTGGCATTGTAAATGACAATGCATTTTATTTATATTTTAAAAACCAAAAGCTCAAACTAGCGTAAATGCAAGACCTATTGCATTGCAAATGGTAGGCATCACAGACAACAGGAGGTGGAGAGCAGGCGCGGACAGCGGGCGGGCGGGGTTGGAGGGACGGGTAGGGAGGAGGCATGGACAACAGGAGGGAGGGCGGGAGTAAACATGGCACGACAACGGGAGGGAGGGGGGTAAAGAAGGCACCAAATCACATTGTGCCTGCAATAAGAGAAACTGAATAAAGAAAATAGTACTCACAGTCTAAATAACACGTACCGTGTAACAACCGAAGTAAAGGGGCCAGTTGCCATTGGAGGTGACAAATGAAGAGGAGGAGGTACTAAGGAGGTACTAACATGCCTATTTACAAATCAGAAGCCATCATTTAGGACAGACAGTGACACAAGCCAATGGCAAATATGGGTGGAGAGTGGGCGAGGCTTCTATTCGGTACTCCAGCACAACAAGCCTCGTAGAGCAGCACATGAATGCTGGTACTAGGCTCGACCTAAAAAAAAGAGAGCGAGAGGGAAGAAGGCTGAGGAAAGAAGAAAAGCAATTATGAACGAATGGAAAAGACGGAAGGGTATAGGCTCTGCAATGATGAGGTCATGAGAGACACGAGGAAATGAAGGTGACCCAGTGAGTGAGAGACTAAGTAGAGGTTGCACAAGAAAACGGACCCGAGTTACAAAGTAAAAGAGTCATATAATGGGAGAGCCTGGAATGGAAAGAGCTCTAGGAACCGGAGAAGAAAGCATAAAAAGAGAGAAAGAGGTTAAGAAGTGGCGATGTGTGTCAGAGATTATTAGAGGGATTAAGTGAGCAAAACGGGATACTACAATAGAAAAGAGTTTAATTCTGAAGCGGAAAGTGAAAACGGCTCAGGTGGTTGTTTTTTTGTGGTGCTGGTTCTGTGGGTTTAGTAGTAAACGTGTTGAATGTTTAGTTAAAATGTGATTAGCTTAAGCTAATGTACAAGTAAAGTGAACTTGATATATTGTGGCTGATAGTTTATGAATACAAGGTGTTGCAGATCTGAATGTCCGTAATCTCCTTCTATAGTGGTAAAATGGTAAGAACCAAAAAAATGCTTTCACTCTTTTTTACTTCTAGACACTACTACTAGTGTAACAATGTATTTTATCGCGTTAGAAGGATAATATGGTGTGAAGGGTGCATTCATCTTTTTTTAATTAGCATAGCAGTGAATCTGTGTTTTGGAGAATATGAACTCTAAGCTTTAATGCCACAGATCCCTGGGGGGTACTTCCTGTTTATAAACTAGGTGGAAAGTGGAGCAGGCCTGTCACTCTAATGCAATTATACTTCCTGCGAATACCATCCTAGCCGTGTCTATGAAGGGCAGGTTGCATCAGGCCAGCCAATGCTTGCACGCTTGTTTGGTAATTACATTTAATTAGAATAAAAGGTTACACACCCAGCCTTTTTTCTCATAAATCTGTCAAGATCTCCAGAAGAGTACACAGCCGAAATAGAGAATGACCGCACACTGGACATCAATACAACGGACGGTCTAGGGACTGCCTATACCATGAGGCCAAAGTTCTCGTTTGCAAATGTCACCATTGATTGTGTTCCGGCCTTGTAATAATTACCCACCCAACTTTTTTCTCTGAGTGAACTTTGCTGCCTGAAGATTGTCACACAAACTAGACATTAGAAGTAAATGAAACCTAAATGTGATTTCTATCAAGAAACTGGATGAAAATAACACACAAAGCCAGAATAGGCCTCCCGTCCACCTTCACTGATATTCTGCCTTATTACACATCAAATACAACATAACATACCATCCGTTCTCCCACACTCTTGCACATGCAGTGCTGCTGATGGGTGTGCACAAGTTTTTTCCCTGCAACCACAGAATTATATGTAAAACTTTACAAAATTTATAACGTTTAAGAGTGTACAGACTACAGGAGGAAGGTCCTTCTCCCACCTGGCCGCCAAGACCTGGAACTCCCTCCCGCCCGACCTGCGCCTGACCCAAGACCACCTCTCCTTCAGGAAGAAGCTGAAGACCTGGCTGTTCGAGCAGTAGCTCATTAATTTCAAAAATTGGAGGCTAGGACTGGAAGAAAGACATTTTTTACAAACCCCTGATCCTCACTTCACCTAGCACTTAAATTTGGTGAAAACGGAGCGGAATGGATGTCTTGAATGCTTAGTTCTAGTATGGTTAAGGATTCTAATTTGACATGCTAATGAGGGACCTCCTATCCAAAACAACATTGGTACAAGATTTGTGTAAGTGTAATTGATATTAGACTTACATCACACAAACATACATATTTTTGCTATTTCGTGTGCACAGTCATTTATTATAAGTATCTTTCACAGACTTAGCAAAGAAGGCTTTGAAATGTGGCTATGCAAGGTTGGGGTCTACCTGGCTCGTGGAAGAGTTTAACCCGAATGAAAAATGTAATATTAGTGATTAGTCGTGAAGTTGCATTAAAGATTTAATGATCAGGCGTAGGAAGATATCTTGTTGCATGGTAGAATCAAAACTTCAAATCGATTCACTTTGGAGGCCCAACTCTTCACACTTTTAAATGGAAATTGAAAGTGTATATTAATTTGTGAGGAACTGAAGTATATTTGTGGGTTCTAATGGTTCAAACCTCAAATTGATGAGACTTTAAACTCAAAATTAATTATGGAACAGAATTTTTTTTATGTATTGCATTTTAGAGGCATTTAGTTCGTTTTTTGTTTTTTTGTGGGATTTTATATTGCGCAAACTAGACCTGAAGGTATCAGAGCGCTTTAGATGAGCACTGGTTACGTTACAGACTGACAGATTCATTTTTGTTAGGCACGGGAAGATTACGACATTTGCCCAGAATTGCAGAATGTTGAGCGTCACCGCTGAGACTCTAACCCAGTTTCCCAGCTCCGAGGCTGACAATCCTAGCGGTTACGCCACATTCTTTCCTAGCTTTCATGCCCTAATAGAGGCCATTGTTGCTGGAGTTGTGAGTGTACAGCCTGGCCTACATGGTAAGTGTTAAATGTTGTCCATTAGTCTGTGGAGTAGTGCTTGAAACTTGTTGCTGCCCTTAGGCAAAATCTAGTATAGGTGTGATGAGTGGAGAAAGTCGGTCTTAGTGCTTTGTCTAGGCCTTGGATGCAATGGAACACTGGATTTAAAACTTCTTTATTAACCTGTTGGGGTGATCATATTTGAATGCAAACAAAGTCCATCATACAAAAACTACCCTGTGCCACCTTCCTCTTTGATGTGTAGTCAGAGCAAAGTGGAGGATTTTTGGAACATAGCTTCCAAGCCTTAACAAACACATTATGTGACTAAGAATTCAGAGTCTGCCGGCATGATTCACGGGTGGCAGGGAGAGGTGAGGGGGTGCGGGCGCGGGGTAGTGCAATGAAAAACAAAAAATTACACACTTACCTTGCCGCCGTGTCTCTGCTCCTTGCTCCTGCTCTCCTCGTGGGACAGGAAGCCTGGCTCTCCTGACCAATCACAATGCTGCAATGCAGCGTTGTGATTGGTCAGGGGAATTTGGGTGCTTACCAATCACAACACTGCAATGCAGCGTTGTGATTGGTTTTGAGCATCCTGGTTCGAAGCTCAGACAGGTAATGGGGGCCTGGGCTTGTTCTCCAAGCAGGCTGTAATGCAGCCTGCATGGAGAATGGCAAAAGTGTGTGTGACTGGTTTGGGCAGCCCGAGAGGGCCGACCAAACAGTCATTGGTCACTTAGGAGTGGGCAAACCACTCCTCCGCTGCCCTGCGAGCAGAGCAGCCCCGCCCATCGCCCCCCCGCAAAGGAAGGAAACATAAAATGATAACCGCCACTGTTTGAATGTTCATTTTCACACGGTTCAAGTGTAAACAGAGCTTACTTCTTATTCTGGGCCCAATTTTCAAAGTTGTTTGTGCCCTTAAATTCAGCTGACATGCATAAAACATCTTCATGAATGACATTTACTAGCACAGAAATTCTGCCAGCAAGGTGGAATTGTTGCAATTACAGATTCAAAGTTGGGACTGTGTGGTAGGCATTCCTGGGCACTCCTACCTGGAAAGTAGATAAACACAAATTCAAATGTTTGTGCGATATTCCTTGCAGGTAATTTCCTGCCCAGAAAATATTTACAAATTTACTCCTATCAAGATACTGGAGCATCCTCATATTATTTGGGTATACGGAGGAATGGGTTTTATGAAATGGAAAAACAAATCCTCCGATCCACCCTGGAAGGGGCATTAAAAAGGTTATATGTACACATGCATGTGTCACATTTCCTCTTGCACTATGGTCCACCATACATCTCAACAGACTCAATATAGGCAAGACACTCGATTTTGAAATACATAAATGGCTTTGTTTCCTGTCTCCTGCTACAATTGCCTCTGATTCAATATGTCAATTGAGAAAACACATTCACCCAATTTATTTTCTCAAAATCTCCCACTTTCCAATTTTAATACGTTGGCATGTATGTTACACCTAGATGTATGTCTAGAATAGAAACATTTCTAGGAGTACTCCTGTGATTGCGAACTACTTTAGAATTTGATAAAAGTCTGAAATTAGCATAACAGCCAGAGCTACGGACTTTGTAACTGGGGAACCAGGTTCGAATCGGCACCAGCTCAACAGCCTGTGAAATTCTAGGCAGCTCATTTAATCTCCCCATGCCTAAAAATCAAAAAATTAATGTGTTCTTGTATAATGTAACTTGTGCTCATATAAAGTGCTCCAATACCTTTGGTTCGAGCAAAAAACATGTAGAAGCCATCTACTTTTAGAGTTCGAAAAGCTTTTTCCTCTTATTCTTTTTAAATCAAGATTTCTCTGAGAAAAATTGTCTGTGGGCTTACGCGGCCCTCGTATTCAGACTGGAATCCTGCACCAACTCTGGCGGAAGAACTCTTGAAAATCCTCAAAGAATTCATCAACCCGTCAGCCGCTGCTAACACCATCCTCCCCTAAGTGAATGGGGAAATCGCCATTGCCTGCTGTTTTTCCCCCTCCAAAATCTCCTATTTTCTTGTTCTAAAATGTTGGCGTTTATGCAGGCTCCCCCTCAACTTTACTCAGAAGTATACGATTTCGTAGTCTTAAATTCGCAAAAGGAATACTGCCAATCACAATAATCCAACATCTGACGGCATTTTCGGCGCTCAACTCACCAGAAGCAGATAGATGTCAGGCCAGCTACCACAAGTAGATAGATGTCAGGCCAGCTCCCGAGACCCGCAGCACACAGGCCTCATTTCCTCCATTTTAGTTAGCGCGAGGACGGCGGCGTCTGCCAGGCTCCGGGAGGAGGGGGGGGGGGGTTCAAAGGTCACCCGCTGCCGACGGCGACGTCTGTTCCATTAACCAAACTCCGCGCCCCGGGGCTGCGAGCGCGTGCTCCCGCTCCGGCCTTTACGACGCCTCGGAGGCCTAGAATAAGGACGGACATTAGAGGGGGAAAATAAACGTTGAATTAGAAGCAGTCAGTCAGAAAGACGGACGGACCGAGCGCCATGGAGCCGCCGCTGCTGCTCACCGCCTGCCTCCTGCTGCTCGGCGGGGCCCGCGCCGACCTCTCCGGTGAGTGTGAGGAAAGAGGGGGGGAAATCTCACCCCTGGGCGGGTGGGGGCGGCGGCAGGCGGGCGGTATGTGTGCTCGTGTGTGTGTGTGTGTCTGCGTGCATGTGCGCTCGTGTGTCTCTCTGTGTGTGTGCTCGTGTGTGTGTGTGCGTGCTAGTGCGAAAAGCTGTGGCTGTGTGTGTGTGTATGCGAGAAGTGCATGAGGCACAAACTGTAGAGGGTCGCGTGTAAAAACTGAAACTGACATGCTGTTTAGTTGACGCGCGCGACCTAATCCCAGTCAAGGAGCTGCGCGTTCACATTGCTTGTCCGCTGTCTGTTCCCCTTGAGCCCTTGAAAGATGAAATGATCACAATAAGTCTCGCAGCGACGGATCGCTTTCGCGATCCGGTTCACAGTGCGAGACCTAAAAAAGGGGCAGCACCCAAAAATCTACAGACCTGGGTAGAATGTAAATTAAAGGCACAAATGGTCCCCACGGGAGAAGTGTAGGTAGCCCTTGACTTCCACAGCAATCAATAGTTTCTTAAAGAACTCTTCTTACAAGTAGGGATTATTTATACATTTAGTGCATATTATTATTCTTTCAGCAAGTTATCTTCTCAAAATCAAGTAATATCAAATATTGTATAAAGGTGCTCCTATTTGTTAATGGCGCAGTGAAAAGTGATAAGGTGAACAAATAGTCCACTGGTGCTATATACAATACTATATACATGTACTGAAAGAGATAGTGAGATTTTAATAAAGACACTCATTTAGCCAATGTCACGATCCACATTCAAATTAAAAACAGTCCACATTTGAAAGTTGTTGACATTTCGACCTGCAATGGCAATGAATGGATTCTGCATAGTAACACTCCTAGCCAGAGTGAAACCGGAGCTCTAGTTTCACTCCGGCAAGGCGCGCTACTCTGCAGAATAATCCCGATCACTTCAACAGCTTTTTTCCAATTCATGTGTAGGTTGTCTTGAATGTTTACAGAGGCCACTTGTATTATTTAACACTTGAGGAATGATTCATCCGCAATTCTTGATCCAGCTCATTCAGACACTTACCTTGTGGTTGGTTATTTTCAGTACTAGCTGGAGGATTGACATATTCATTGAGTTAAATACTCATTAAGATTTTAGGACTACCACCACATTTCTTCTGGTGTCTCCATCAATCTTCTGTTCCAATGATGACCCTATTCTAATTAATTTGGCATTGCGGGTCGAAACGTCAACAACTTTCAAATAAGGACTGTTTGTATTTGAATGTGGGTCGTGACACTCGCAAAATTAGTGCCTTTATTAAAATCTTACTATGCTTTTCAGTCACACGTATATAGTATTGTATAAAGCACCAGCGCACTATTTGTTCATCGTATCACTTTTCACTGTGTCATCACCGGATAGGAACACCTCTATACAATATTTGATACATTTGATTTTGAGATGATAACTTGATGATAGAATAATATAATGCATTCAATGTATAAATAATCCCTACTTGTAATAAGGGTTCTTTAGGAAACTATTGATGTAGAAGTCAAGGGCTATACTTCCCCCATGGAGACCATTTGTGCCTTTAATTTCCAGTCTTAAGAGCCAGCTCACAAGGGAATCGTTTAGTGCGACTCCCACTGTACACATCCCGAACTGGAACCACTATGCTTGCATGGCTCTGCTTTTGTTACTGCAGTGCTCATGCCTTTCTTTTACTTATTTGAGTAGCTTTAAATTCCTTTGTGGCACTCTGCCAAGCGCTTTAGTCCAATCCAAAATACATTTCAATATCAGAGACGAACTGGGAGACCAGGGAGGGACAACTGGTGATAGTAAGAGTCTGGGAGGAGGTGAAAATTCTTCCTTTAATTGCATCACCCATAATATAACCATGCAGCTCCTCCGCTTTCTCACCACTCCTGATTGCTATGGATCAGACTGTAGCATTTCTGTAGTGCTTTCCTACTTATTGTCGAGTCCCCAAAGCGATGGTTGAACAAGCAGTTTACTACTTCTGTAGTGCACAGCTGGGAGAAGTTTGTTAGTTAAAGCATCATCTGCTAGGGTTGAGTTTAAGTGTTTCTATATGAATCCAGGAGTGTACCAAGATTTTATTCTTGCCTCCTTAACGTTTTCCTGGAGTCACCACGCATACCTCCTGGCCGCATCAAGCTGCTATAGATAGTGTCAGGCTTTTCTTGGAGTTATAGCTCTTACCCTGCCCTCATCATGCCATTCATCACCTCACTCCACCGCCGATCTTTATTTGCATTTCTCCTGAATTATGTGGATTGTAAATAGCAATGCATTTTAAGTCTGTACTTTGTTGTGGCTTGGCTCTAACCTACCCCATCATCCTATTAAATTGTTCGTGGCATGCCATCTTTGTCCATCCTCAGTGACCATAAGGAAAACACAAATGTGGTGGGTGGAATGCTTGCAAAAAGCTCAGCCACTTTTACGCTGTTCTGTTCCCAATCCATTCCATTCCATTGTATTTGCCCACTTTGGCACTTTAGAGACCAGCCACATGCAGATCAGAATAGTTCTCCTTGAAGAGGACCAGTGCTTAAATTGTTTTTTAGATTACTTGGTCATTGAGATAAAGCTTCAGTCAAGTGGCATAGCGAACATGAGGCCCGCTTGTGTTCTTTCACAACGAGCAGGCTAAAAGATATTACCAGCTAGTTCTGTTAATGGGTCTCTCCTTTTGAATAATTGATTTTCTGAGCCCAAAACAATGCTTTCTATTTTAGATGCAGTGTGCCTGGTACAGAATTCCAAATTGTCTACAACATGGGTGGTCCCTCCACATTGTTACGATGCCTTGTGCAATATTTCATCTGCAAAACAGGGTGTTCCAGTCTGTTCGAAACAGGCTGGTTTTCTTTGTATGCTTAAGTGGAAATAGTAAAAACCTGCCAGAAGGTATTTGTGACTGCTATGAATTATCAAAAATGTGTGGCATGAGTACATGTCTAATAATGACCTACAGTGGTAGCAGCTGGGATGGAAACGTGACCTTGCCGTCAGTATAATGTAGTGGCTTGTCGGTTCTCTAGGTTAGGGAGCTTGGTATCTTTTTTTGATGATATCTCCGAAGTGCTTCAGTTTTAGGGCACGTGCACCAAATACTTCAGGTTTTCTTACACTTGTGATAGTTGATTTGCTAGACTCCTTCAGCTTGTTAAAAATGGTGACATGACTTTCCTGCACAACACACGAGTTTTGTTTATGGTAACCTTCTATTTCAAATGCTTTGCAGCAGTTTCAAAATATTAGTAAAGCTTCTCGTTGTGTGTAATTTCTGATATATATCTCTTTCCATGGACGTCATTGGTTTTACTTGTGAAAAACCGTCACTCTAACGGTTACTCGTTTGGTCGTTGAAGAGGTCATGAGTACACTGAAAACATGAAAATGTCACAAACAACCTGAAAACTTGGCAGCTATGACTGTTCCACGTGGCTCAGATCGATGGCAATCCAATCAATGTAATCCAGCATATCCACATTCCAGTTTCGGTACTAACTAAAACCATTTTCTTCCAACAAAGTATGCATTGTAGTACTCAACTGTACTGTTGCAGGAAATGTAAAATTATTATCTAAAACAGTTTGCGTCGACTGTAGATGTATGAATCTCCATTCCCATTTTGATTCAGCATTGTTTATTTGAACGGACTTGCAGACATTATGAGATAGAGTTTTAAAGTCATTACAGAGAGACCACGTAGGGTTTCACCTAGGCATGGACTTTCATAAAACCGTCCTCTGTCTACTTGGTCAACAAAGCACAGAAAGGAGAACACAAAGGAAGGCCTCTATTTTCAAATTGTTGCCTTCCCCAGAAGGCTGCGAGAAACGTCTCCAGGGCTTTCACACAGTATTTCTGGAGAAGGGCTAGCAAACGGTATTTCTGGAGAGAAATGCATAACCCCCACCTGCCAATATCCATCCACTCAATTCTACTGAGTCATAAACTGCCCGTCAGAGAGTGTAGATATGCGTAAACCTGTCGTTTTCTGGGATCTGAACTCCCTTCGGTCTCTTTAGAGCAGTTATGTACTGTTCTGCAAGTATTTACTCTGGGTCTGCAGGCCTACAATCATAAGCACTTTCTTAATTCTCCCTCAGAGCGGAATTGTGGTAGTGTTAGTGTAAGTTGTTGGTCCATACACTGTGTGTGAAAAAAACAGACCGAAAAAAATTCAAATGAGATTTTGTGGTGAGGAGATGCTCCTTATTTTCAGGTGTCAGTTTTGAATTTCACAAAGCTACCTAACAGAAATAAGTCGAGGATACTTGTAACTCTCTTCAGCACTTAGAAGGCAGTACTAGGCCTCTAATCTAGAAAATACATGACGTCTGTAAAAAGGATTAAAAAAGGATAAATTCAAATGCTAATCAGCGGTGCACCATATATGACGCACCTAATTTGACTGTAAACCCAAATTCTTGTTCTTACAACATGCCATGGGCCAGTTCAATTAACCTATCTGTACGATTCACACACAATGAAACAAGCCTTTCTAATTGGAAACAGCATCGATTTCTACTGCGGAGAAAATAGTAAGCCAAGTTGCCTCATCCATTAGTATGTATACTTCAAGAGTGAATACAACTAGCCCATGTCCTTTCATATTTTACAAAGTGACATGACACAGGCCCATGCAGCTCTTGCTACGCATGGGAGCCCTGCCCCCCCCAACCTTTTGTAGGCCCCCAACACTTCAGTGGGCCTCAATTAAATCCACGCCAATAAATATCTATGGGATATGGGAGACTCACAGCCCCTCATCCCATTTTGCAGGGGGCGCCAGTATGTTAGCACTGGCTTTACAAGTGTGATAATATATACACTCTGCTGTCCTGTCCAATGGCTTCCTTTTCACAGGAGCCAAGATTTTGCAGCCTGTTGGCCAGTACCCAAGTTTCATTCAGATATTTTCCACAATTCTGCATCACCAGTCACTCAAGTTCTATTTCAAATTCATATCCTAGATGATTAAGACAAGTGTATGGGGCTACAAAATCGTTATCTATCTTTCCTAGTTAAACAGTGTTGTGGTGTTAGTACACAGAGAGACTAGGTTGGCGCGAAAACCTTAGCTGGCAGCATCAGAGGCATTTCATGCCCCGGGGGCGATTGGAAGCAAATGCAGTATATAAAGCCTTTGTTGCTGTCTCCTGCTATCATTGAGGGGTTTTTGAAACATGTGTCCTGCACCCTGCTGTCTAGTGTTGTTTTTGAAAAAACTGCCAACAATGTCAATTTGCCATCACGGGGAAGAGAAAAGCCATCATGCCATGACACCCACGGGCCAAACCAGTACAACTATTGACTAATTTCTGGCATATGCTGAGGGGAGCATGTCTAAAGAAATCAACTGGGCCGAAAGGTGACTTTCTGTTGCATGTGGAGGCTCCCTGAATTTGCCTATTGATGTCCCGTTGATGTGCCGCACCAAATGTACAGGGACAGGAGCCAGTCGTCCCGCTTTCAAAATCATTGGGCACCATACTTAATCCAGCTTCTGAGGTTCATTCTCCTGGTCCTTCTGCATCACGGCCCTTTCTCTCATCTCCCAACACTGACTTGGTGAGCTCCCCAGTCCCCAAATTGGAGCATAAGACTAAAAAAATCAGAGGTCACATGGAAGGGGATTGCCGGTGCATATTGGAGAAACTGCCCCAAGGATATGGAGGTCAACCCGGCTCCTTTACTGACTTATTGGCCCCTCCCTAGGTCAGAGTTGATAATCTGTAGGCTGTTTCTTGGGGACGGTTAAGCAGAATGGAGAGAAGTTTGACCGTTGCGGACAAGTTTCCCCAACCCCTGCATCGCAGACCCAAGGCACAACTACTAACATACCTACCACTGATCTCCCCAGCTGTAGACAGCTGTGCATCGGTAATTCCAAGTCCCAGGCTGTAATGAGCCAGAATACTCTTATTGGGACCCTCATACCTCACCATATTACCAACAACTTAGTTCCAACTACTCAGCCTTTCTTTTCACTTAATTCTGCAGGTGAAGTAGAAACTGGTGGCCGGTTAGTCTGTGGCTCGCCACTATCAGTAATTACCCTTACCCAGGCCTGTTCCCCCCCTACACTGTAGCCTTGACCGCGGTCCCTGGGCTTGCCACTTACAATCTGGAAACCACAGTCCAATTGATTACAAAATTTCACATTGGTTAGGTAAATATACAAGTTACACTGGGTGGGTCTATAGGAATATCCTGATGGCACAGAGGGTCTCAGGGAGCGGGCCCTCTGGAAAACCATTTAAGGGAGATTGCATTATTATTAGTGTTAGATACCCTGAAATGGTACGAAGAATCTGGAGCGGTTTTTCTAAATCTTATCTTCCAGACACCTGTATAAACCCTCTGCCATTGGGCTTTTTTTATAGCCCCCCCATGTGTGCCTCAAGTGGATGCGTAGAACGTACACTGGGGGTCAGCAGACGCTCTCAAATCATTATGCCCCCGCGGTGGATCTTAATAAGCAGGGTTAACTCCCTGAGAGAGAAGGAAAACGCATCCTGCAGGTCCAGCAATTAGGTACATCATCACAGGGCACGGTAGAGAGTGGGACTCAGCCCCCCTAAAATCAATCTATCCCTGCATATCTTCCTTAACTCCAGTGCACCCCACCAGGTAACTCACAGCTTCAGGGGGCTTTGAACATGCCAGCTAACCCCATAATATCCCTGTGTGCTTTACCCATGACCAGGGAAGGATTAAAAACTCATCTCTTCTTATGTGGCAGACTTGTCCGGTAGGACCCAAGATGATAGGTGGCTACAATTTATTAAGTCATTTAGCATTATTTGCCTGCAAGAGACATGGGAAGTCAAGAATACCTTTTTTCTTCAGGGGTACAAGACCATCTGTCCTGCGGAGGGTTCCAGAGCGGGCCGAGCAAGGGGGGCCTCATTATGTTTGTAGCCCTCGAGTATTTTGGTTCAATGTAGTTCATAAAGTGGGACTCCCACATGTTCCATGGTCTAAACTTTCGCACTGGGTGAGCACTCCCTTTGTTAGCAATTCATTTCTATAACGCAAAGAGGGCGCCGTGCGGGTCCTCAAATTTTACAGCCTGAAGTGATACCTTAGATTTATTAAATGGGGAGGGTCTTGGTCATGAGAATATATTCCTGGTAGGGGTTTTTAACTGTCATTCGTGCCCAAATTTCCTACACTCATTATCTAGCACACAACCTTGCTCAATTTCGGGGGACTTGCACATAGAAGGTGCGGAGATAAATAGTTCCCTTCATACGCATAACTTAGTTTTCACTCTAGACAAGCTGATTAACTGGCCTAATTGCCAAATCCCCCCGACATATAAGGAAAGGGGGTCAGCCACGATTGCCGATTTTGTCTTTGAATCAGCTTGCACAGGTTGGACTCCTGCTTCCCTTAATATTTTACATGGTCCCTACAGTGACCACAACCCTTGGACCCTGTCTTTGGAAGGGGTAGGGGACAATTTGAAAGGCTCTTGCAAGCCCCCATGATCTTTAACCCCAATGGACATGGAGACGCGTTTACGCTGG
Source organism: Lissotriton helveticus (assembly GCF_964261635.1). NCBI lineage: Eukaryota > Metazoa > Chordata > Amphibia > Caudata > Salamandridae > Lissotriton > Lissotriton helveticus. The sequence goes on along the minus strand of NC_136067.1, from coordinate 591,322,140 downwards.
TCGCAAATAGATGCAAAGGCTTTTAATCGCACACTTTTTGCAGACTGCCAGCAGGAGTTACTTACCTGCTTGGACCCTTTAGCGCCTGGAAAATAGGTTTTAAGAGCTTTAAACCTGTGGCTGGTCTTTGCCCAGATCACCCCTCATGGTTTGACCCCAAGAGTTCCTGGGCAATTCGTCTTCTGAAGAAGGCCCTGAAGCAGTTTCCCTGAGATAGGATTGGGTGGCAAATTGCTGCCAAAATTTATAAGGGGGCTCTGAAAGAACGGAGGCACCTGTTACAAATAAAGGCATGGTCTGATTTGATTAAAGCAAGCAAACTGAGCGATACCACACTTTTCTGGCAGATTATAAAACGTCCCTGTTTGTCTGATCCATCAGGCCTGTCTTATGTCACCACAGCACTCCTGAACAGTGGTCACTCACTTTGACAGTGTATATAATTTTGGCCAGCTTGAAGGGCCTCGCAATGATATTGTTCTCAGTTTGGTTGACACCTCAGTCACCTTCTCGTTGGCAGAAGTCCACAGGGGCATTGAGGCACTGTCCCCAAACAAGGTGCCAGGTCCTGGCGGGATTCCTCCAGATCTGTTCCAGGACAACGTTGAAGTTTGGGCTCCGATTTTGCCACCAGTATTAAATGATGCAGAGAAGAAAGGAATGCTGCCCTCTTGGTCAGCGGCCACCATTATACCAATCGATAAAAAGGTGGGCAAGGATAAGCTGCAATGTTGCCGCCTATCTCCCTTATTGATGCCGTAGTTAAGGTATTGGGCCGGGTCCTATTAACTAGACTTTCTTTAGGGGAGAGACACCAATCAAATAATATCTGAGGTGCAGTTTGGCTGTCGCCCGGGTAAGTCAATCATTGAGCAATGCCTCAATCTTTACATGCTAATAAACAAATATACAGGTGCTCAATCGGGAGCCCTGGTCTTAGCTTTTATGGACCTAACATCCGCATTTGATCGGGTTAACAGGAAGAAACTGTGTGACTTATTGACCTCTTTGGGCGTTGAACCCACCATTGTATCCCTATTAATGAATCTTTATGCCCATACCACAGGGGCAGTAAAAGTCTCTCGGGGGGGTCTTACTGGTCATTTTAACTGCTCTAGGGGAGTTCACCAAGGCTGCATTTTAGCCCCTTTCTTATTCACTATTTATATTAATGAACTAGAAGCAGTCCTCTTGCAATTACAGTCTGATTGCCCCAGAGACAGCAGGACATTTTTGCCAGTGTTATTATATGCCGAATAAGCAGTGCTATTGGTGCGAACAGCCCTGGGCTTGCAGGTTTTAATCAGTTGGTTCGTTGATTTTATGGACAGACTGGACTTGTCAGTCAACTTCACAAAGTCGTACGTTTTGGAAGTTGGCCCTCACGCTCTCTGGTCTGAAACTTTTAAAGGGGGATCCCACACTCTTGCGAAGGTCCCGAGATTCCCCTATCTGGGAAATCTATTTGACATATATCTATAGGGGCTATTGTCAGCTATGCCCATAAACTAGGTTCTTGGGCACCAGGTGTGATTTAAAAATTGTATCAGTCTATATGCACCTCAAAGGTTTTATATGGTAGTGAAGTTTGGGGGTATACTGGAGCACATAAGCTACAGGTGGCCCAAAATAAGTTCTGCGACAAATACAGAAGGTGCCTCAAAGCACACCCTCCTTTGCTGTACACGAAGAGCTAGGCGTAAACTTTTTAGCTGACTAGGTGGCAGTTAAGCCTTTTCTGTGTGGGGTAAAGATATGGTCTAGAGAGGATAAGGATCTATATCGCTTAATCATATCAGCCTTCTTGACACTTGAGCATGATTTTAAAATCCCATGGTTGCGGTATGTCAAGGAATCCCTTTCTGCACTAGGTAGGGCAGATATTTTTCTTTCTTTCATGTGATACAGTAAGGCCCCAGGACCTTAACACAGTAAAAGAATTGTTTTTTAAACACACTTCTGCCCATCGTGAAAACACCGAGCTCTTGAAACCAACAAGGTGCATGCCTTGTTAAAGTCAGTGCAGGGAAGGGAAAACTATCTCTCTATCCTTACGGGTGCAACCAACAGGTTTTTAGTTACCCGTTTTAGGTTCAACCTGCTCCACCATCTTTTGACATACCTGTCAGGTTTTGCTTACCTAAATGCGGGAGGACCCTGTGGCTGCTACTCTAGGTCTCCAAAGGACAAGTTACATTTTGGCATTTTATGTAAATATGTTAGCCTCCCAAGAAGGCAGTTTCTTCGGCAAAAACAACCCCCCCCCCCCCCAACACCCCGAGCCAGAGTAGCGCTTCTGTATTTACAGTGTTTGACTAATGAACTCACACTTTATGCAATGACAAATTTCTTGCGGGTCGTCTAAAGAACAAGACTATCTAGACCCGATTGACTGTTGAATTGCTTTTTGTGTCTTTGCACTGTCTTTTCTCACCTGCTTTTAATTACTCGAGACCCTGAGCTGTTTTATCTTAATTTTTAACTGAATTTGTAATGATGATTTTCTTATTGTATGATTATATCTTTTATGGTGGCAATTGCTTCCGAATAAAGATTTATTTATAACTATTATTACACAGAGAGACTAGTATCCATATAAGGATGCTTCATCTCATAGAGCTACGGGGACTTTATATGCATCTCAGAAACATCAGAACCAGCATATGAGAAGTGGAAAACAGTTTAGACAGAAACACTTTACTTTGCACAGTATTATAATTCAGTCAGCTAAGAGAAATAGGCTGCAAAGTCATCCGACTAAACCTACCAATTAAAAATGGTGAGTCTGTATGAAGAAATTCAAAAAGACTTGGGGCTGGGTGTACTAAATAGTCCAAATCGCTGCGCTGTACGTAACTCCAAAAACGTTTGTACAATATATTGGAGACATTTTCGGAGTCAGTAATTTTTTAATTGGTTGGTAACACCATACTGAACCACTATTTGGAAGGGGAATGTATTGATCGTCCCTTCCAAATAGCAATTCGGAATGAGATGCATCAATGATTTGCAGCCACAATTCAGGGTGCAAACCCTTCAGAAGTTACTGGTCCCATAGTTGGGATGGTAACCAATTAGCACAAGCATTTGCAATGCAATAGGTTTTGCATTTGCTAGACTTACAGCTATTGGCTTTTTAAATATAAATGAAGTCTCCATGCTACAACATAAAGCGTGGCAACCGTGCACATAAAAGTTATGCCCATGGTGGCCCGTAATGCTGGCACCATGCTAATAAAAAATAAATATTCACAAAAGTGGGTGCCATATTAAACATAAAGCGCGGAGTCCGTGCACATAAAAGTTATTCGCATGGCAGCCCGAAAAGCGGGCACCTTGCTAATAAAATATTTTTTTCACAAAAACATGAAGCATGATGCCTATGCATGTTACAGTTATGCGCATGGCAGCCCGTGAAGTGGACGCCACGGTGATATTAATTTCTGTTTTAGCCATTCCTTATTGGTATTGCTTTGGATTTACTAAAGAAAGAATTCCTGCAGATATATGTCTCTATCATCTGCAAAGGAGGACATTTTATATTCGTAAGTGAATAACCTGTGCTCTAAATTTCAACATTAGTTTTTGTGGGACGTGCTGACAGCCGCAAACATATATATATTAAATATAGATAGGTAGCTGTGACAATAACTAAAGGATGTTGTACGGTACTCAACTAGTCAGGGTAGAGAGTCTACAGAAAGAATTCTTGTTCAAAGACTGGTGTTACCACACCAAAATGGCTGAAGCTTTTACAACCAGAGACTTAACATTTTAGTGGTTAGCGTATTCCTCCCTCTAGCCCTACAGAGCACATGGTATTTAACCCCTTCCGCGCTCATGACGAGCTCAGCTCGTCATGAGCGACGCCGCTCGTACGCTGATGACGAGCTGAGCTAGTCATGTAACGCGGTGTTTTTAAAAACGCAGCGCGCAGCGGGAAAACCGCTAGCGCGCATGCGGTTAATCATCCAAGATGCTCCGGTGTATTTGGTCCACATTTCATTTTGCGTATGAAAGGACAGAGGTAAGCTTTGAGAATCTTTTCTCTTATTCATTCTATGTCGATGGCCGGAGCATTAATAAACAAACCCTTGTGACTTTCAATAACTTCACCTTACTCTTACTAGTAAGGTTTATTTAAAGTTTAGGAGAAACTTTTTTTTAAAGTATGTTAACAGTGGGAGAAAAAACAAACATAGCTCTGTGAGTTTTAACAACCTTTTCTCACTGTTATCAGGAAGGACTTAAATAAGGGGTTGATGTGAAGCATAAATAAACGCACACGTATTATATAAAAATAAATGTAAGTCTTTAACTAGATGGGTTTACAAATCCCGTTGCTTGTAATTTTAAATTTATAGTTCTCCAAAAAATGTTAACCCAATGTGGCTTTGTTTTAAACAGATACGAAATAAGACAGGAGTGATACACAATTATTCAACTCATCTGACTAACTTATTTTTGTGCCAGGTGAATGATTATAGTCATATGAGGCAACTGCCTTACTGTCTATAACCCCCAGTAATTGTGTGGGCTGGGTTCAGTCAGAACAATTGGTGGCACATTACTCATTTCAACAATGAGTGTTAAATCAGCAAGTTTGTTTACTAATTCATGTTATGGCTCTCTACGCCGGTGTCGCCCATGACTGAATAGCAACACCAACTCATTGTGAGGTGGGTTTTGACACAACATTTTACCTGGGATGTTGAGGATATTTTAGTGATAATACATTTACATTTCGTAATTTTGGTTTATAGACTGAAAGTATTGATTGTAAATAGATGAGAACGACTACATTGGTAGTTAGGAAGAATCCAAAAGTCCAATAGGTGACAGGAGAGGTTGATCTCTTATTATCCTTTTTCTCCATAAACAAATGTATAGTTGGACATGAATTCTTAAGGAATTCCCCCCCCTTTTTTTCATTATAGACCCCTAGAAGAAACTCATACCCTGGCACCTATACGGTCTTATTACTCTAACATAATAGATGGAGTAAGAAATACAATTTGTAGTTACATGGTGGGTGCTTTAGCAAGGTTTACCAATTAAGTAAAACTCTTATTCATCTTGCTTTTTAGTATCAGCACACAACTCAGCTAAAGTCTTTTGGACTGAATCATGTTCTAAAATTTTACATTTCGCTGGTTTATTTAGTATGTGTTAGAGGATATTCTGTTATGTTTGGGTCACACTTTCTTTTCTCTTACTTCATTTTTTGCCCCAGAACACAAGTTTTTTATCACAGATACAGTCTATACACAGCATAGTAGTGTTTCTTTTTCTTTTTACATTTTGACTGTCCTGTCAGGTATTGTTCTAATAGTGTTTTACTACTTAGCATTTGTAAGGAACATTATAAGTCTGCTATGGCAGTCTCTCTTTCTGATTCCCTTTTAAGTTCTGCTTGTACCATCAACAGCATGAAGTGCATGTAAATCGAGTATGTAATGAACAGAATTCATAAGTCAGGTTGGTCTCACTTACTCTTTTTTCATATTCGTTTACTAAACACAGCCTTGAAAAATTCCATTGGGGACGAAAAGCGTGTTGGCTGAAGATCATGTGCTTGGTTGGAAGCGGGTAAACACAATAGACGACGAAAATATAGCACATGACCTTGGACTTGTGGACTTACATTTCTGGTTATTTGTTCTCAGTGCTATTTAAATAAATTGTTGGAGTGCTCCACTATATTGTTTTTGATCTTTTAGGTGCCACTTTTCCCTAATGTCCTAACAACTTGAAAAATTTATTTTCTTTTTTTTTTTTTATAACCCCAGGTCTACTGATTGGATTTTTGTCATTTTGGTGTCAAATAATTTATTAAAATGTACTCTATGCTTGATTTGGGATTTATTTTAGGTCGGGTTGTCACGTTATTACTGTGTGTGCTGCATAAATATTTTACACATAGCCTGGCTGATTTTTGTGCCAAGCTACCCAGGGTTAAGCACAGGTTAGTTTAGTGATGTTGTTGGTTCACCCTGCAAGGGATTGTGGCTGTTGCTTGACCAGGGCTCACACCCCAGTCAACCAACAACCCAAATTCTCACAGTATCCCAAGACTATGACATACCAACCATCTTTGTCAGCTTTATGGGTAACCTGCTGTTAAAAATGGGGTCTCTAGTTGGCAGAGGTAGGTACCTTTGGCCAAATAGTGACCCTTACTTCTAGTCAAGGTAAGGTGGATACACACTTTAGAAAGCCCCTACTCACCCCCTGGGTAGCTTGGCACGAGCAGACAGGCCTATGCCAAAGGCAATGCGTAAAGCATTTGACCTCAAACACACACAGTAATACAGTGATAACACCACAAACGGACACCACACCAGCTTAAAAAAAGTATCTTTATCTAAACTCAAAAGGCTGAAATGACAAAAAAACAACATTCATGTAATAAGAATATGACTTTAAAAAGGTTTTAAACAACTTGGTCCATAGTTGCGACAAAATTCACAAGGCCAAACAGCCGCAGAGATGGGAAGCGTAGAAAAACAGATGCGTATGTTCCTGGGGCCATAGGGAGGCGATGCAACAGTTCTGCTGCACGCAGGAGAAGTGATGCGTTGAATCCGGTCTGTAGAGTGAAGTGATGCGTTGCTTTTGAGACTGTTCTGGTCCGCGGGTGATGTGTCGGGAAAACTTGCTGCACAGGTCCGATGCATGGAAATCTGGGATGCGTCGGTGATTGATGCTGCGGAGTAGAGAGGCGCTGCGTTGATTTCTTCAGCTGTGACCTCTCGATGCGCCGGTTCTTGCAGCTGCGATAGGCATTGCGTCAGTTTTGGCAGAGGCATGGCGATGCATGGAGATTCTTCTTGCAAAGCTATGCTGTATTGAGAAAACTGCTGCAAGAAGAGTGATGTGTCGATTGTTACTTGTAATTGCATTGCTTTTCCAGCTCCCAATAGCAGAACCAACCTCCAGACGTCCAACTGTCATGGGTACCTCTTGGCAGGTCAGAACTCCCAGCAAGGAAGTTCAGGGAAGCTGGGGGTGAAGTCTTTGCGTCCCTGAGACTTCAGAACTGGAGGCTAGTTCTATTCAAGCCCTTGGAGATCTTCCTCAAGCAGGGTACACAGCACACAGCAAAGTCCTTCTCATTTCCTTGGCAGAAACAGCTACTGCAGGCCAACCCCAGACACACAGCAAAGGGGCAGTACTCTTCCTCAGTCTCTTCGGCTCTTCTCCTTGGCAAAGGTTCCTCTTGATTCCAGAAGTAGTCTAAAGTTCAGGGGTTTTAGGTCTTATACTTATACCCCAAAATGTATTTTTTCTCTTTGTGCAAGGGTCTCTGAGCCCAGTCCAAACCAGTTCTGTCTTCTCTTGTGCAGCTGCCCTGCAGGAGGTGGAGACAGCATTGTGTAAAGCAGACAGGCCCTATTCAGGTGCAAGGGCAATCTCCTCCCACCACTCTAAATGCAGACCGGCCTATTCAGGTACAAGTGAGAACTCAGCCCCCTATTCTGAATGCAGCCCAGGTCTATTCAGCTCAGCCCTTACTCATTCAGGAAAGGCAGGACACATCAAGCCACCCCCCGGTACCTGTCTCAGAGAATGCACCTCCCCAGCCCCTGTCACTCCAAAATCAGACAGTCAATACACAAGCAGGCAGAGGCACACAGAATGGTCAAACAAGAAAAATGCCTACTTGCTAAAAGTGGTGTTTTCAAGTACACAATTTAAAAACCATCTTTAGTAAAAAGATGTGTTATTAAATTCTGAGTTCAGAGAGCCTAAACTTTATTTCTCTATCTTGTTCCAATTTGAAGTTATATGTATAAGATGTTAGAAATAAACTCCCATTCTGTCCTATAGGGCAAGATAGCCTTTCAATAGTGAAAAATCAAAACGGCAGTATTTCACTATGAGGACATGTCACACAGGCCAGTACATGTCTTACCTTTCACATACACTGCACGCTGCCCTAGGGGGTACCTTGGGCCTACCATAGGGTTGCCTTACATGTAAGAAAAGGGAAGGTTAGTGCCTGGCAAGTGGTGCACTTGCCAAGTCGACATGGCCTGGTAGCTGCTTGAATGATTGGGAGTAGCTTCTAGATCTGATATGAAGAGGTCATGGAATGCAAAGGGTTTAGCTGGGGGAGACAGGATATCAGAGACTAGACTAGTTGCTTTTATTGAGTCAATAGTATTAGGGGGGTTTCGATTTTTGTAAGTATAAGTCGAGGGCAGGCCAGAGATGTCTGAAAGATTCCTGTTCAAAGGCTCTATTAAATATACTATGTTCTACACTCCTTAAAAAACAAGCCAATATCCACCATATGTGATAAGAGATACTCTTACAGTCTTTCCAGTCATAAAGAATAATTTTGATCTTTAAATCAATTAACAGAGATACCTATGGTGCACAGCTCCAGCGACACGGGGCAATGCTTATAAGGTTAAGTATGATATGTTGTTGGAAAATCTGGTCCCCTAAATATATCACCTTGTGGGGTTGATTAGAATGTGTGAAGATGATGATTGCACCCCAAAATAAATGTTGTCACTAGTACGTTCCTGCTTCTACTATTCCTGATCTTCTAAAAATCAGCCGACAATCATATCTCAATATTCATCTGGCTAAAGATTGCAACAAATACATTCACAACGAATATAGAAGAGAGGGGGTTAGTTCCCCAAACTTTTTTAAACACCAACAAGCGTTCCTAAAAAAAAAAACAATTTACTGGATATAAGATGTCATCAATGCTCTACCCCCTTTATGGGTAAAAATAGAAAAATAACTTTTAAAACCTACTACCCCATTAGGCATCCTAACCATGAAAATTCTTAAACTAAAACATTCATATTGCATTTTAAGAGACTCAATAGAAGCTATCCAATACCTGGACAAGATGTCTGAAATAAAATTAAGCAATTCAACTTTTGCCTCATTATGGGACAACCCTCATATTAAAATTTAAAGTAAATGGCCATTCTTGCTGGATTGGATCACAAAAATCTATTATGTCAATAGAAAATATCCTATTTCCTTTGCTGACTTAGACCTATTGTATAATTGAGCAAATGATCTCTTTTGTGAGTTCTTCAAACTCAAAGTTGCTCTAAATAAAAATCAAAAATACCAAAACATACGAATTCCTGACCTAGTTAAGATTTTAGCAGCTTCACTTTAAAGATCAGGCAGCAAACATACTATACTTACCTTGAACAACCGAAAAGCAAACCTCAACATACAAAGAAAATGGGGAACTGCTTGTAATAACCTAGAAGAAAAGATTCCATCTGAAAAAACTTGAGTGAATGTTTGTATTTTCGTTACCAAGTCATAAATGTCACCCGTAATCATATAATGTAAATAATGGACAATACATAGAGGTTTCTGGACTCTGTGTAAACTCATTAAGTTACCCTTTACCAACTCAGATAAATGTTGGAACTGGTTGGATAACGTGAGCACATATGAACATGTGCTTCTCCAGTGCAAACTACTCACCTCCTTCAGGACCGTGAGGGTCCCTCTTTATCCCCAGGCTGAAAAACTCAGTTGCGGGATTGCTGGTATCAGAGCCATTCAGACTCAGACAGTCCAAAGGCATGTCTACAGTCTATGAAAGATCTAACTTAACCACTTGGAAACATGTCAGAGCATCCAACAATCTCCGTCCCTCCGGCCCTGAAAGGCTGACTCTCCTTGACGAGGTATAGAATCACAGATTTTAGGTATGGGCAATAGTGAAGATGGGAAAGTCTATGTGGTGTGTCAAAGCTATCTTGTCCAAACATGTGCTGGCAATGTGGTTAAAATAAATATTCTGAGTTTTTTTCTGCATGGTAATCATATCAGATACCATAGTGACCATCTGGAGCTTGGTCTATATGCACCCAGTTTTTGTAAATCTCCCTTCTTGACCATTTTCACAGTATGCGGATATGGGATGTCCTATAATAGTTATGTGTGGTATCTCCTGTTTGCCTATCTGTTGCTAAGTGCTTAGGAATGTGATACTGTCATGAGAATGTGATGATGTCATGACAAGGAATGTTATGTTATGAGCTAGGACCTGGCAGTTGATGTCTGGCTGGTTACCTGTCTGCACCCTTTATGTGGGTGGGATCCTATTTATGAAATAAACTACTTTCTTCTAATCTCAGCTGACCCGGATTGATTACTACATTTTTGGCGACGAGGATGGGATACAAACCCATGCGTGCAAAGAACGGACCTTGGAAGGAGGTGGGACTGGACATTCTTGGCCCAAGCTATTCTTCTGGTACAGAGTTGTATGTACTTGTGCTTGTTGATTTTTTTTCTAGATGGCCAGAAATAGCTATCACTCGAGGGATTGAGAGTAAACATGGGATTTCTTTCTTAGATAAACTCTTCGCTAGAGAAGGCATTCCCAATGCAATTCTTACAGACAATGGGGTTCAATTAGTTTCAGGGGAAATGGAAACATTCTTGTCCAGTCATGGCATTAAACACAAAAGATCTTCTTTGTACCACCCAGAAACCAATGGTATGGTTGAGAGATTTAATCGTGTACTCAAAGAAACCATTAGGATGGCAAAGTCTGGGGGGTTAGATTGGCGTGTTGAAATTTTAAAGAAAGTTAAAATTTATAGGCTATCTCCGCACGCTGCTAACAAACGGACTCCTTTTGAACTTTTTAGAGGTAGACGTGCAAACAGTTTGGTTACACCACCTTGGGTCAATGACACGCAACCTAATTTGTTTTCTGAGAACGAAAAGAGTGACTGGAATTTAGTCGAGTCAAAAAAAATTGAAGATAGGAAAAAAGGTCATGATTTTAAAAAAATGAAAAGAAAACTTTAGTCAATATTGGTGACTGGGTTCTGATAAAAAAATTCCAGTAACAAAAGGGCTTCTGCACCATTTTTAAAACCCATTCAAGTTATAAAAGTTTTCACCAATGCTGTCAAAACTGCAGACCATCGCATTTGGAACTTGAACAGAGTTGTGGTTGCTCAGAAAGACTTTGTTCCCAGCTTTAATAACTCTTCTCATCATCTCAACATACTTCGTTTGTTCCACACAGCATTCGGAAATCGTCTAGAGTTTCTCGTTCAACAGTTTATTTAAAAGATTTTGTGAAATAGATATTGTATAATTCATCATTAGTTTATTTCAATTTATAAGGAAGGGAGGTGTGTGGTATCTCCTGTTTGCCTATCTTTTGCTAAGTGCTTAGGAATGTGATACGGTCATGAGAATGTGATGCGGTCATGACAAGCAATGTTATGTTAGGAGCTAGGACCTGGCAGTTGATGTCTGGCTGGTTACCTGTCTGCACCCTTTATGTGGATAGAATCCTATTTATGAAATAAACTACTTGTTTCCAATCTCAGCTGGCCCAAATTGATTACTACATTATGTACACACAGGAAGCCTAATCCCATCTTATCCTGTGGATCTCTTCAAACTTTCCTCAACACCGTGGGAGGTTTTCCCTGCCACACAAGTTTTATGAGGGCATGATGAAGGAAACCTATGGTTATTTTCTCTATGTAAATCAACAGGTTCTGGAAAACATGCAGCAATCTTGGTATTATGTCCTTCCCGATTGCCTCTATGCAGTCCATCCCAGATATGTAAATACTTACCCCATCTCCATAGATCTGCCTTAACATCTTGTCCTAGGGTGGGTATATTCGCTGAATACCATCATGTGAGAGAGGAGAAAACAGTATGCTTGAATATCAAATCACTAAGTTTATAATTTTTAAGGAATCCCCACTACTCAAAGCTTGTATGTCTATAAACGTGAGGCCCAGAGGTAGATGCTCTGATTTATAGTGGTTTATATTATAACAGGATTCTTTACCATATTCAGTCAGCATCTGGAGCAGTGATGGTAATGATATATCTGGATCACTTAGTAACAACAGCACATCGTATGCAAATAATAATATCTTGTGCTCTAGTCCTCTAAATTAAATACCTTTTATACCTCTAGATTATTGTATCTTGGTAGCCAGGGGCACTATCGCCAGAACATAAAGTAGTGGTAACAAGCAGCAACCCTGCTGGTCCCCAGCAATAAGGTAAAGTTCCTTGATGACCTTGATCCACTACCACCTTAGATTTCAGGGATAAATAACTAACAATTAGCATGTTTATAAATGGGACCCAACATAAAGTTCTTGAAGAAGTCATCATAAAAGTTCAATCCACCCCTAAGGTTTTTCAGCATCCAGGCCAAAGAAAATTGCTTTCCATTTCTTCCATGTTGCCTATTCAACTAAGTGGGCTAGCCTTTAGATGTTGTCAGAGATCTGTCACCATGAGACAGATCCCTTCTGACCCTCATGTACAAGAGAATGTAGAAGGGAAGCAACCCTGATCACCAAACCTTTCATGTAAACCTTTACATCCAAGTTTAACTACTTGACCAGTCTTGTAGGTTAAACATTCTAGGTAGACTTACCCTGACTTTGAAATCACAAAGAAATTGGTACCCTCATTGGTCGGTGTGATCCTGCCCAGCCCCTTGAAAGCCTGAAACACCTGTTTAAGAACTCGGGTCTTTGGGGCAAGTAGACTCTGTAGAATTCCCCACTAGCGCACCAGGCATCAGGGCGTTAATCTGATTTAGAGACTTCATAAATTAATCAGGGAATTTTTTGAGCGCACTACTCAGCCGCAAGGGTCTCAAGGCGCTGGGGGAAGGGGGTTAGGGCAGCCCTGAGGTCATCTGAAGAGCCAGGTCTTGTGGTCTTTTCTGAAAGCTTGCAGTGTAGGGCTTTGTCTGATGCTGAGGGTGAGTTTGTTCCAGGTCTTGGCCCCAATGTAGGAGAAAGAACTACCCCCCGTTCTGGCTCTGTGGATGCGGGGGATTTTGGCCAGGGCTAGGTCGGCGGAGAGGAGGTTTCTCAGGGGCGGCCTAAATCCTATTTCATCAATAGGAGCTCCAGGCTCTTGTGCAAGTTCTTCTGATATGTGAGGGAATGGCAAACCTTCTTACAAAAGATCCCTGTGGGCCTGGTCCTTAGTGTAGAATGATTGAAAAAGGTTTGCATATTTCTTGTTGTCGTACATCATTTCCCAACTGGTAGTCCACCGTATAAGTATTCTTTCCCTATTGGAACATGGTTATTTATGCTTTTCTGTGGCCATTCCCAGCTCTGCCCCAAAATAAGCTTGTACCATGCCTCTTTTTCTTTAGGCCACTACAACCATGCCAATGAGCCTAATTACAGCTTTCAATGCATCCCAAAAGACTGAGAGGGATGTATCTTCTGTGCCATCTATTGCTGAATAACCGTTTATTGATTTAGAAAGTGTGGCCCTTCTGGCAGCATCCTAGAGCATGTATCTTCCCAGCCTCCAATTTCTTTCTCTTTATGGTCTGGAGTGATGAGCATAATCCATATTGGTGCATCATCAGACATTGCTATTGTACCTATTCCTGCCTCACCCAGTGTGCCGATCGCATAACTACAAAGGAAGACTGTATCTATCCTGGAGTAAGTGTGGAGTACTGAGGTGTAGAATGTAAAATATCTCTTCCCTGGATGTGTTTGTTCTCTATGCGTTCAGTAAGCTGACATCTTGTAACTGCTTTTTAACATCTCTTGGTATGTCTTATTGTGTATTCAAGCAACAAAGTCTATCACGCCTTCCATGACTGTTTTGAAATTTACCAAGATGAGGGAACTACTTTTGTAAATCCCACCCACCTTTCTCAAAACATTTTCTAAAAACCCATGTAGTACCTAGATGGGTGCATATAAAGCTCCAATAGACGGTCTCTGCTTCCACATTACCTTTCAGAAAGACACATCTGCCTGCTTAATCAATTCACAATCAAACCCAAAGCACTTTGAAATCCGAATCGCTGCTCAACTTTTCTTCTCCATGTGTTTCCTGCATTGATACAATCTCAATCCTTTCAGAAGCTAGAAGTTAGAAGCTAGGAAGTTATGGACCCTCTTCCTCTTTAAGTGAGAGGGTGTGGAATGCTACTCATCTCGAAAACTAATCCTCTACAGTTGTGTGAAATGTATATGCCCTTCCCATTCTTGTTTGAGTTCTCTCACTCAAAACCGTAACAACATTACCCTCCCAAAACCTCAATGTAAACTGTGACAACACAATTAATTTCCAAACAATTCTGTGAAAATGCCAGCAACCCTCTTTTGTGTTCAACTAATACCAATCTTTGAGTGGCTATCAGGTCCTTCGGTGTTGGACCGGCTTGGATACTATTGCCCCTTCAACACAATTCCAGGTGTCTGCCCATATTGTGCATTGTACAGATTGTTCCCTACACCCATCAGGGAGTCACATGCACCTGTAAATTGATACTTGTATAGCGCACTACTCACCCGCAAGGGTCTCAAGGCGCTTGTACGAATACCGCTGTGGAACCCATCCTGGCTTTCCCTGTGAGGTGTCCACTCTTGGGCACCCCCAAGGTGGAGGCCAGGCATCCTTAGCGTTGTGGGGGCCGTTGTGGAGATTAAGCAAGCTATTGCCCAGAGTTGCAGAGTGGGACTCCATGATTGGAATAGGCACCGAGGCGAGAATTATCAAGTCCGTGGAATTTTTGAGCCCAAGACCCGCCGAGGCCGGGAATCGAACCCTGGTCCCGGGCTAGATCTCTGCATCAGGGTCTGCCGCTCTAACCATTGAGCCACACTTCTCCACCTGATTCCATCTTCATTCTCTGAACATTTCTCATTGGAAGAAACAGGGTACCACTCACTTCTCTCTATTGTCTTTAACTTCTGAGGGATGACCTCACTTTCTAATCCCTTAACTTGATGTCTTGTGTTTCTCGTTGTCTTTAAGTAGAGGTCCCTGTCCCAGCAGGTCAAGACACACTGGGCTGACAGTACATGGTGAGTGTCATCATTCAGCCAAAAGGCTCCCCAACAAAGAAAAAGCCATATGAAGAAGATCTTGTCGCTATTTAATGCGTCTGTTAGGGGTTGAAGTCCTGTGAATTTCCCTGAGGTGGATTAAGCAAGGACATACGGAAGAAAAAGGATCACTTTGCTGTCGGCAAAAAGCATTGAGGAGAGCTTACTAGCCCCTCTTAGAACATTCTCCATTTGCAGGTATAAAGACAACTTAACTAGTATAACTCTGGGCTTAGCAGCACTACTTAATCTCCTTGGTCCTACTTTGTGCACTTAATTTGTTCCAGTAGATTTGGTTTCCTTCAATGTTAGAAGATGAGAATATACTGCCGGAGCACAGTCACATATATCCAAGCTCTCCCTCTCCTCAATTACATTGAGGATTTTAAGTTGTCTCTTCACAACCAATTTTCCATGTCCTCACATTTTTGACTGCAATGGGAGAGGAGTTGGCCTAACGGCTAGGGCAGTTGACCTCGAATCAGGGGAACTGGGTTTGAGTCTCGGCAATGATGCGAAACATCCTGTGATTCTGGGCAAATCACCTAATCTCCCCGTGCCTGACAAAAATGAATGTGTCCTTATGTAATGCAACTGGTGCTATGTAATGCGCTCTGATACCCGTTTGAGTCAAATTTGTGCTATATAAAACGCTGTAAAAACAAAACAAAATTAAAAAACACGTCTTTTAAGGCAATTCGCTTGATGGATGGCTGAGTGATTCAAATGTTTTGGTGGTGAGTACCATCAGAGTTTTCTGCCTCACTCTTGTGCAGGTTTAATCAAAGTCCTGTCTCATTGTTGCAATTGTTTTACTGAGGCCCCTTTTTATCTCCTCCTGTTCGTGGCGTATGTCGTCCTTCCATTCTTTATGTAGATCCGGAAGGCAAGATTTGAAGTTGTGTTTTGTTGGTCCCATATCCTTCCATTTGGCCGCCATGAAAGGTGTGGTGCTAGAGCCTCTGGCAGCGCGATCTATGATGGTTAACTAAGGTATACGCCAATAGCGGTTGATGCTTCCATCGCGCCTAATAGGCTATTTACATAGCAGTAAGCCACTCCTCTGTCCAGCCTTGAAGATTGTACATCCCATACAATCTGTGTCCCACTCAAGTTTCACCCTTACTTATGGAGGCTCCAAGTTTCTTTGTCACCTCTCTATCACTGCAAGTTTTGCTCTCGCATTTCAGAAGGGTTACTAATCTCATATGTGTATCACAACACTGCCATTTACATGATCCTAAATTCATCAGAGTGACCTCTATTTTTCCCCTTTTGCACTGTGTCAACATGTCCCACTCCGTCAATTGTCCGCTGCATATTCAGCTGTTTGGGATCCCCTGTGTACACTGCTTAGTAGGGGTCTCAAAAAATGGCCTTCCATCATTACAGAACAAGCGTACACTTTCTCCCTTAGACTCTCATCTGGGGCTGCACTTCCCTTTTTCTGTAGGCTGGCTCTTCCTCTCCATGTCGGCTGTCTCCTCCTTACCTGATCTTTGTGGTTCACCAGGCTCCAAGCCCACCTAGTTGTAGTGCCTGGGTTCTGCTGTCCAATGCAGAGGGTTTTGGTCCAGCTGAAAAACATCTTCTAGACATAAAACCTGAACAGAATCCTTTAAAGCACCATTGCTTAAAACATCTCTGACACCCAGTAACATTTCTACTTGGAGGAAAAGTAATGACCATTCAGATAAAGACTCATTTGTGATGTAAACAATTGGGGGACCCCCAACCTGGCTTTTCGGCCCAACAAGGTCACAGAAAGAGGCATCCTTATTGTCCAGACTAACCCCCTGACACCATGATGCAGGTGTTTCAGCCCTCCTTAAAATCATCAGTACGTACTTAGATTTCAAAACTCTGCCATCAGCCACCACTTAGTGATGGACAGGGTGGAGGTGGTGTCTGGACCATCAGTGTAAACTACTGGTTCAGATTTATCCTTGGAGGTAAAGGTTTGCTCGAACATATGCAGGAGAAGAATACGCCACACCAACCAAGGTACAAAATGAAACACCATAAGGATTGTGCCTCTCGTGGGTATTGTTTAACAAAAATAAACGACTTCTGCATACTGTTGTTCAAGCAAGAAAAAACATTTATCACAGCTATATGGATAAAACACACGAAGAAATGGTGCTACAACTTCTTATTTTATAGAGAAAGACGGGGTGCCTGATTAATAATTAGGGCTCCCGGTTTTATGGTATTTATTGTTTTGGCATTTCCGTCTGTATTTATCCATATTTATTTTTCGCTAATTTTATCTGTATTTATCCATATATATTTTGGGTTTTGTGAAAAAAAGAATCTGAAATGAGTATATTTCCACATTTATTTGTGTGATAAATATGCACTCATGCCTGAAGGACTGACCGTTTTCAGTAATATAAACACACTCAGATGATAAAATATGCACAACTTTGATATTAAAATGTGCATGTTTTCTTATACGAGCATATATATTGCTGTTTAAGGCTCTTTACTCAAATTCTTTTATTGTTTTAACACTCTTACTTATAGATCGACAGAGCTATTGGCCTGATAGTCACGATTGACAGCATTTAGAATCGCTCAAAAAATAACCCAATTTCCATTTTTATCCACATTTTAAAATAAATACAGACAGGAAAATAAATGGTTTTCTGTCTGTATTTATCTGTAAAAATCAGTAAAAATCGGAAAACAGGGAGACCTATTAATATTACACAGTCTCACCCAACAATGGATGTATGATACTCGGATGAGGCTAAATGAGACCAAGATGGTGAAGTAGGAGTTAAAAAAGCATTTGCAAAACCAGTGGAACTGAACTTGGAAAGACGGGTTGATAGTAACTTAATTTTTACCACAAGCATATTCAAAAAAGCGAAAAGAAAACAAACATGCCACCACCTAAATGTGGCGATTATATGCTTGCAATAAAAATGTTACGTACAAAAATATTGTCACTGTAAATAATTAGAACATAACAGTACAAATGCACAGATCTTATCGAAACAGGTACATAAACACGTTTTAGTTTTAATGTGCATCACAGGAAAGATTATTTTACCGCAAATACATTTTTCAATTGGCTTTAAATTAATGAAACCCAAAGACCTAGTTTAAACCCATTAGGATGACTACAAAAATGTAAAAAGCTATAGAATGGAAAGGGCATTGATTAAGTAAAGCATTGATCTAGCAGTTCTAGCACTTAAGTGCCCTTCGTTTGAGATAGAGATGCACAGGTAATTGGGAATGCCACTAACTGTGCAAGAGAATCAAGGGCTGAAGTGAGCAGAACCACTGCCTCATGCTGTATGTTGTGGTAGAAAAGACAGCCTCACTCCATTAAAGGAACAAGGGCTGCAATTAAGGGGAAAATGGGTTTTCTTCACATATCCAACAATGTATTCAAAGATAGCCACGGCAAACTCTTGTGCATCTAAAAGATGGCAGGCACGAGAGGACATCTTTAAATTCATTATGTTATGTTTAATAAAATCCATTTATGATTTGCATCATGTGAAAATGGTATAGGGGAAGTGTAGTATTTAGAGGGAGGCATGAAGCAGTTCCCTGCACCACTATGTAATCCCTCCAATGCTCATCTCATATACTCACATACGGGAAGTTGTCCCTCATGGACAGATTCCCCTTTGCAGCTTACCACCTCCTATCGGGTGAAATTTTTTAAACAATAGTTTGCAACTATAATTCCAGTCTCAAAGCAACATTATATCTCACAACTGACTGCTCGGAATGGGGGTGGCTATTTCATAGACAATACATAAGAGGTTGCAATGTGAGTCATAAAGAAATTTGCAACTCAACATGTACCTTTACGACCATACTTTGGGATCATAAAAACCTTTAGTACATCAGACCATTATTTGAATTATGGAGAACAGGGTTTGTACCTTCTTTTGACAAACCAGTTGTGTATACACTGTAGCAGTTTTCACTTATAAATGATTTGCTCTGAAAGACCTGCAATGAAAACATCTTCCTGATGGTAGCTGTAATAGCTGATTTACAACGAGTAGACATGGAACTGATACCAGATTCAGCTAACTATTTACAGTATGGTGACTCTTTTTGCTAGATCTTTATTAAGTATTTTCTTGGCTCTTATACTGCAGCAACTTTCTTTTCACTTTCTTGGCTGAGGAAGAGTGGCATCTGTAAGTCACACCCCACCCCCACCCCCCAGCAACTTTTAGATTTCTAGCTAGAGCAGATCTCATACTGAGATTTGTTATTATAATGAGTTAAAAGGTAGTAATGATAAGGAATCAAAATGTAGTATAACTTCATATGAATACATGACTTAAATGTTACAGAAATACAAAGTATTTGAATTATGAGATTATCGTAAATGTCTTTGAAAGTTCAAAATGTTTTATAGCTTATAAAAATTCAGAATGTTATGGGGAAAAAAAGAAATAAAAACATTGCGGTATTTGGCTTTCAACATTATTTCATCTAAAGAGCCAAATTCTTTGTACTAGTCACATTAAATTGAGTGTCAGAACCATGTCGAGCTGAATTCATTTCTATTTATAGATGCATCCACTGAAGTAATTGTTTATCAAGAGTTATGAAACATCTTCGTTTCAATGGACATGTAATTCAATCAACAAAAAAAAAAATCAAATACCGACTGTCTTTTGCCCGATAAAAATCTCAAGTGAAGGAAGCCGATGCTTGCACTATGGAAGAAAGAGTTTACATCGAATTCCGTTAAAAAGCTGGTCATAGATCATTGGTTATGTCGAGTATCTTCAAACTAATATTTTCCTACCATTCTCAACGGCAACCAAACCGATTGCAAAGTATTAAAGTTCTTTGGATTCATTTAAGACAATCCTGTTTTTACTGCGAGTGGACTTTACAAATTAACTTTTAAACTCAATGCATGTCTAGTTGCAATAGCAAATTTCCCCACAATACCAAGAATTACGTGATGATATTTTACCGCCATTTCAACTAATACCTGTTTCTTACTAATTTGAAGACTATCAGAAAAAACAGCCATCATTGAAGATCATTAAACTTCACACAATTGAGACCTGTAGGGGCTGCGAAGTACCGAGTTAAAAATCTATTTAATTTCCTGTGAATTAAAAAAAACCTAGTAAGGCTTGATTGATGCAGATGCTGATCAAGTCAGTCTTGAAAGGAATTAACTGTAAAGTGCTATCCTGATTCAGAATCAATAAGGCTGATGGAAAGGTAGTTTAGGTTAATCAGTCTGACGCTCAGTTGTAGTCAAAGGCTTGTCCCTACTTTACTTTTGGGAGCCCACACATAACTAGGCTAATTCAACCACAGCATTACCTGACTATGAACAGTTCCCACTGACTCAACTGCACTATAATGTCTCACTGGAGGCATAACTGTTGTCACTCAAACCAACTGGTTTCCACTGTATAAAACTGGAAGTCTACTCAGGAGCAGCTGCTCCGCTATGGCGGAGGAGCATCGCTCCACTGCTTCTACCCAGCAGAGGCAACAGTGAAAAATAACATGATAATAAAATCATTTTATTATCATTTTTTTTTCACTGTTGCCTCTGCTGGGTAGTGGAGTCACAGGGCGGGGCAGGCCCAGTGTTCCGTCGGGGAGGAGTTATGGGCACTTTTAAGTGCGCTTGTCTCTTTGCCCGGCCGTCTTAGGACGGGCACACCTACATGCACAGTTAGCATTTCTCCAATCCAAGCTGTGTTACTCAGCAGGGTGGAGAACATGCACCCTTTCGCGCCCTGTCAGAACGGCAAACCAGGCCGCATCACTGTGCTTCTCTCATGCTGGTGATCCAGCGGAAGCGGTGTACATTTTATAACCATTTATAATAACGCTAATTGGAATATACTGGATCTTTTATAACTAAGATTTCGGGCCCATGAGAACTCAATAATCACTTACAAAACCAGGCTCTCTGATGAACCTTTTTGTAGAGCTAATAGGGACTAGATAATGAAAAAAACAGATGAAATTCCCTTCATGAGGACCTAAAATGAAGGAAATACCTAACTAACAAACATTGTCACAATATATCATTTTTGTCAATAATGACAAAATCTGAATACTCATCAAGTAACTTTTATCAAATATTTCAGAATAGGTCAATACACGTATACAATAGGAAATATACATTTCTTCATTAGTTCAATGTTACCGGTATAATCACAAATAAGAGAAATACAGTTTATAATGAATTCATTTCAATATCAATAACAGGCGTGAGTGGAGAGAAAAAGAGATAAAAGAAATAGTTCATTGCAATATCAATATGCAATTTGATTTTCACATGAACCTAAATCAATGAGAACGAATGCACAACGTGTAATAGTTAAAAAGAGCTAACCCTTCAGCTGAAAAGGCATAGCTTAAGGCAACATCACTAGCCGCTGAAGAGCAAAGTAATCAGAACAGCCTCAGTCAAGTATTGCAAAGACAACAGCGAGCCAGAGTAGCGTGGAGAAAATAGCAGCAAGGCTCTCCTCTCAGACACAGCTCCTGCCAAATTCTTTCTTCCAGTGATAATAATACCCTAAATGTTAAATGTCCAACCCTCTAAAGTTACATTCACAAATTCTTCATGATCTCATTGGCTTTTAAAATGAGGTGATCATCATCCCATTCAGTTCATTCAGGTTCCCTTAAACAGCCCACTGTTAATATGAAAGATGTCATCCTTCCACAGAAGCAGGAAATATAATTTTGCAACTTTATTCACAACCTCATGCACACTCGCTTAATCTCCTTTGTTTTGCATTTACAGCATTTATATTGCAAGATTACCATTAGTATGCCAGCAGCAATAGCAATTATTGGTGCTAGGATTCTCCCTAACAAGCAATTACTTCATGTTAAAAAACAATTACCTACTGAGGAAAAACCCTTACCAAATTTTTCCCATGCACTATCAACCTTTAGTTCTTTCACATCATTATGCAAATGCGTAATGTTACTGATATACACCTCCAAGTCTTTACATTTATCACGGATATGAGTGCAACATTGTTGAATCCTCAGCATACTACAGACTCTGCCCTCTTTTGCCAATAGTACATTGCGAGCAAGTCAATTCTGCAAAACCATTGAGTACATTGCAACCATTTCAGTATCTATCATCAAAAACCAACCAGCAGTATCCGTTGATAAACAATCAACCACTGTAGACAATTTTCTAATTTTATGTGAGTTCAAAATTACTCCCACTGAAGGTATCAATGCACCAAAAATATCACTGCCTATTTCTGCAGCACTAGTTCCTCTTTTACTCCGTCTTAGTTTCTTTTCATTGGAGCCATGATTCTCATTCATATGATATATTTTCGGAAACACTATACCCATATAAACACACCCATACCAATGTTGTGGCAACCTATAATAAGCATTTTTACCACACACATAATAAACTCCTCGATAAACTGGATCAGTACTGCATCTTAGTCCCCAACTCCCTGTAATTAGGAAGGTATGTCCACATTCACTAGAACCAATGAAATAATTGTTATATTCAGACTTTTGTCTTATTAAGCACAGCTTCCTTTTGTGATTCCAGTCTAGAGTCATTGCACCATACGTCTCACCTTTCTGGTAATTACCCTCCCTGTGAGCCCAAGGAGGTATATTAGTATTTTGTTCTACAGCTTTTCTTTTAAATTCTTGTCGCCTACCTTCTACAGTATTTATAAATTCTATTTCTATTCTTTGTAAACTACAGGTTAGATTATTTTGATGCGCATATACAGTATCTATTAATTAAGTAGTGTGAAAAAAATCTCCCATATATTCTGCTTTCCTCACACTACTCACTATATTCATGTTCTTCTTAATGAGAACTTCTGAAAAAACTGAATGATAGTTAGAATAGAAATATTGAAATTGTTCTTTGCCATAGAATAAGCTGGCTAGGACACTACACGAAATGCCATATGTTAATGGAAGATGGTGATAAGTCACTCCTTCTGATACAGACGAGTGTAATTGCATGCATACATAACAATCTCTTGCATCCATAGTGTCTACATATTTGTACAGCAATTTTGTAAAACATTTAACGAAAAGTCATTAATAGAATTAACTTGGTGTAAGTCACTTTCAGTTCGTTTTTTAATATTAATCTCTGGATCTTCTTTAAGATCTTTCTTTACGTTCATTTTTGTATCAACATGATTATTAGTAGTGTTAACTTTAGTAGGATACATAAAATAAGGCACTATTAAATTAGTGTTAACCAGACAAACAATATTAAAAGGATACATATGCATTAAGATATCTTTGCCTAGTTAAACCCTGATTTTGATTAGCAGTCTCATTTCTAGCCATTTTGTTAGGGAATCTATCAAAATGAAAACTAGTTAAAACTTTCCACTTTCTATTTGATGAAATTTGTGTATTCCTCACTTCTTAGAGCCTCCAGTCATGATTCGATTTATTCTCAAAATCTCCTCTCTCTTATTCTGCACCCTTTTTATCTAGTATAGTTTGTTTACGGTGGTTCATATGACGAGTTTCTTCTGGAACATGATTCCATTATTTATTTTTCTCAAACGTTTGTTGCAGCAGTCAAATAGGTCCATTCAGGTGCTGTATACTGCTGGTTTGGTATTTTTGCTCTTTTTATTCTGCGTACTGTATTTTCTTCTCCTTCAGTACGACTTTGTTCAGATTGGCTAGAAATTTCGATTATTGTTCTTGGAACCTTCTCATTTAAACTGTATTTCACTTTATTGACTAATTTAGACCATTTGGTACCTTTTCTTGTTCTTTTCGCGGAAACACCTTCTATTTCATTCCATTCATGACTTCTCTTAGCTGTTTTCCTTTTTCCCTTTTCTTGGTTTCTTTCAGGGACCAACTCTCTTCCAGCATGTGCAATGACAGTGTTACGAGACCCAGTAGCTTGTGCCCACCTTACTTGGTTCTCAGTCTGTTCAGGTTTCTTTCTTTCTCCTTGTTCACCTTCAACTGACTCTGTGCTTTCAATTGGACATGGGACTCAATGTGTATGACTTGCATGAATACAATAGGGTAAGCAGCCACATTTAACTGATGTTGTTGTCACAAGAATCACTTGATATGGCCCATGCCAACGGGTTTCCAAACACGACTTCCACACATGTTACTTGATGAGCACACACTCTCCAGGGCTCAAATCTGGTGCTTGTTCTTGTTGTACTGTAGTTGCAACTTCTCCGACCTGATGAGACACAGAACGCACTACATCAGCAAATCCTTTGCAATAATCGAGCACCAAATCATCAGTTATATTCATCAGTTGATTTGCTGGGACTGTTGGCTGTCTCATAGCCCTTCCCATCACAATTTCATGAGGTGACAGTCCAGTTCTTCTGTCAGGGATACTTCTCAAACCAATGGTAATGCATCAGGCCATTTTAGTGTTGTGGATGCACAAACCTTAGCAAATCTAGACTATTGTGCCAATTACTTGATCGCCCACACCTGATGCTTCAGGTCGATAAGCACAATGTAGTTTCTGTTTAATTTGTAATGCTGCACAAATCATCTGAATTATTTCATTATTAAAATGTGTTCCTCTCTCAGATTCTAATGAGACTGGAAATCTAAAAGTAGGAATTATTTCTCTAAGAAGCAATTTAGCAACTGTTAAGCTGTCATTTTGTCATATTGGATAAGCTTCAACCCATAGAGAAAATAGACACATAATTATTAAAACATATCTTAGTCCATGGCAAGAAGGCATCTCAATAAAATGTATTTGCATTCATGTAAATGGACCTGCTGCTTTTCTAATTCGGGCCAAACTGACGACCATTTTCCTCCCTGCATTTTGTTGCTGACAAGTTACACACCCTTGACAGAGACTTTCTGCAATGACTCTAAACTTGGGATTAAACCACGTTTGTTTAAATAATCTAATCATAGCACCTCTACCCACATATGTAGGACCATGACAGACTTGCGCCATCTGGGACAATAGACTATCTGGTAATATTGGTCTTCCATCAGTGTAAATCCACACTTCATCCTCTGCCCTGCATGTGCAACCTGCTTTGATCCAACTTTCTCTTTCTTCATCACTAGTTGCATCTTGTAACTATCTAATTTCTCCCCATGTTTCAACAGATGAAAATATTAGACTACGTTCTGCTTGATCACATCATTCTTTTAATTGTTCCCCATTGATTGTAATTTAATTTTTAGCACAATAATGTGCTATTTCGTCAGTATATCTATTGCCAACAGTAACATAATCACAACCAGATTTATGAGCCGAACATTTCACCACCCCAATTTGTGCTGGCAATTGTATTGCCATCAACAGATCCTTCACACACTCTCCGATTCATATTGGTGAACCTGAAGAGGTTAGAAATCCACGTCGGGACCACAACTGCCCAAAATCATGCACAACTCAGAAACCATATTTACTATCTGTAAGTATGGTTATTCTCATGTGCCTTCCAAGACAACATGCCCTAGTTTGTGCGAACAATTCAGCTCCCTGTGCTGAACTCACTCCTTTCAACCATGATGCTTCAAGAACACTCGCCACTGTACAAATAGCATATGCAGCTCTCAAGGTACCTTCTTGATCTCTCAAGCATGATCCATCCACAAAAATCCGATTCAGGCAAAGGAGTGTCCTGTATGTCAGGTCTCTGTTTTGTACACAGCTCAGTAATCTCCAAACAATCATGATCTGCCTCATCCACCACCACTTCACAACTCGGATTTGGCAACAAGGTAGCTGGATTCAAATTTGCACATCTTGTCACTGTCATATTTTCAGCTCCCGAAATCACTCTTTCATATTTTGTTACCTGACTGCTTGTAAGATGCTATGTGCAAGTTCGTGTTAACAAAATCTCAACTGAATGTGGCACATACACTTTCAATGGATGTCCCATCACAATTGTTTCACTCTGCTCCAAACTCATACAAGTAACAGCAACTGCTTTTAGGCAACCAGGTCAAGCTGCAGCCACAGGATCCAATGTGGTAGAGAAATATGCCACAGTACGGCGGGCTGTTCCATGCATTTGCGTTAGAACTGAAAGTGCACACCCATCCCTTTCACTGCAGAATAATGCAAAATCCTTATTGAAATCTAGCATTCCCAATGCGGGTGCTCGACACAAACTGTCTCGCAGCTCAATAAATGCTTTCATGCATTCATCATCAAGATGTATTGGATCTGGCACGTCTTTGTGCGTCAGTCTTTGTAATGGCTTGGCTATCAAGGAAAAACTGTTAATCCACTGTCTGCAATATCCAACCATTCCCAAAAACATTTGTATTTCTTTCTGAGTTTTTTTGGATTTATTTGAATAATTGCATTAAACTGATCTTGAGAAACTTTCTGGATTACCGTCTCCATTTTGTGACCCAAGTAAAGAACTTCTTATTGACAAAATTGTAATTTTGCTGGGGACCCCTTATGCCCACCTACTGCCAAGTGGTTCAGTAGAGCAATTGTATCTGTCACACAAGCCATTTTTGGTTTTGATGCAACCAATTGGCAATCTATATATTGCAATAGGACTGAATCATTAGGCATTACCAGTGATTCCAACATTTTTTCAATATCTGATTGGAAATTGAGGGGCTCTCTGTATACCCTTGAGGACCTCTGCACCATGCCAAATCATGGTTTCCAAACAGGAACGAAAATAAATATTGCCTATCCGCATGCAAAGGTATCGAGAAAAATGCTTGACATAAATCATGCACTGTAAACCATTCTGCTCCACAGGAAATTTGATCAAGAATCATAGCTGGATTTTGCACTATTGGAAAACAAGGTATTACTATCTGATTTACTTTTCGCAAGTCCTGAAATATTCTGTACTTCCTGTTAGGTTTGCGAATTCCCATTATAAGTGAATTGCATGGACTCCCTAAAATCTCACTTAGTATACTTTGTTCAATCAACATTTCAGAAACAGTTGTTACTCCTGCAATCGTCTCAGGACTCATTTTGTAAGGTGGAATTCTTGGAAATGCTGTGTTTGTTTTGACTGTAATTTGAATTGGAGCTACTCCTTTCATGAATCCAAAGTCTTTCCCTGAAAAACCCCACACATCCATTAACACTGCATCTCTCAACTCAACAGGCAAATCATTTGCTGTAAATAGATTATATAAATCATTCACTTCTGTTCCCTGCATTGCCATCTTAAAAACAACATCTTCGTCTTTAGTATGAAATGCTATTCCATCTGGTGTACAACAGATGGGAAAGTTCATCTTACAAAGTAAGTCCCTTCCCAATAGGTTAACCTGACTTGTATCACACACAACAAATCGGTGTAAATCTTGAAAACCTCCAATCTGCACTTTCATTGGTTTTGTTACTGGGGTCCTAATCAATTTGTTTGAAACTACTACTACTTGGATACTTTCTCCAGAGAGGGGTAGTTTTGGAATTTCCACAGTACCCACAGTGGAATGGGTAGCACCAGTATCTATGAGGAACATAATTGAATTTCTGTCAACCTCGCCATCCACATAGGGACCACACTGATCTACCTCTAAGGATGCGCCAAGCACGCACGGCTCCTCCTCCCTTAGGCACTGTCATTGAGATGTATCTGAATCATCATCTGATTCTATTCATTTACTCCTGTAACAGCATTGCTTACCAATAGACTTTTAAACTCATGCTTCCAATGCCCCAACTTGTAGCACGCATGCCAAGGAAACTTCTTTTTCAATTAATCTCCATTACCTCTACCTCTCCCTTTGCGAAACGGTATCATCACAGTATTTCCACTTGATCCTACTTCTCTCATACCAGTAGTAGTCTGACTAATTCCTTAATAACCATCTACATAAGCTGTATTCACAAATCCTCCTCTCTATGCCGCTTTCATTTGAGCTAGCATTAGTTTTTCTTTTAACTTTGTGTGTCTTGTATCAATGTCATCACTACAATACTTTGCATAACGAAGAATTTCATTGATTGTCTTGCTTTGCCAACAAATCAACTACTGCTGAATCATAAAACTAATTTCTGGTCTCTATCCATACACAAACCTCTATACAAAATGTCCCATTTATTTTTATGTAATGTTCTCATTACCACTGTATTGTTTGAACACTTCTAGGTGCCTTTCATAATAAGCATGCACTGACTCTTTCAATTCTTGAGTAGTTTTATCTATTCTCACCCAATCTGTTTATTTTGGTGAAATCTTCCCTTTCAAAGAGGTAATAACCTGATTATATTTTTTTTGTAACCTCTTCAGATGGTGCTCCTGTTTTTAGAATCTCTTGGATCTTCTTCTTTGGGCCAATCTACAGTCATTTTCCACTCAACCCACAAATCAGCTGGAACTACAATATCAAACAGGCATCCAAATCCTTCCACAAGACTTTCGAAACTTTCACAAACCTTTCCACTTGTTTGTACCATTTTACTGCTGTTTCTCTTAACCTTGGGTAATCATTAATGAATGATAATATAACCTGCCTTGGCCATGAGACATGAACATACCCACCTCCAGGTACTTCTTGCATAGGATATACCGTCACATCAACTGTTTCTGCTCCTGTCTCCCTCACCGGACACAATGGTAAAGCCACTGAAGTCACTGTTGCATCTTCCTTCTTTTTAGCCCATCTTCCTTTCCAATGATCTAACTCTCCCCATCGTTTTAGTGTGCTAATTAACACTTTAATTTGTAAACGTTTCCCTGAAGCATTCAAACTCTCCAAATCTTTATCATTGAAATCTAATCTATATGTCTTTTGTAGGGCTTTAGAATTCTCTAAGTCAAATCCATTCGTTTGTGCAATCTCAGCAAACTTTTCATGTAGGTTTCTCTTTTCTTGTAATATTTTTACACAAACAGTAATTATTCATCCTGATATTTACTTGATATATTTGGGCTGTTCGTACCAAGCATAATTTCTTCCAAATCTGCTTTTAATTTACTCACGTCTATACCTGAATTATTATTATTCTGTACACTACAACCAGGTACTAATTCTCTTATCCAGTCATCTAATTCTTCTGGTGAAGGACCTAATGATTTCTGAGTTTTTTCACTTGATTCACGTCTTAACTCACCTGATATGGGTTTCCTCACGCTGCAATAATCTCTTTAGATCTAGATGCATACCTCCTTTTGGAGTTTTCACTGGTCTTTCTGAAATGTGGATTAATGATTGTGATTCTTCCGTAAAAACACTCACATTTGTTCCACTAATTTCATTTAATCCTTGATTAGTCTCATTTACTTTTCTGTATACTGTAGGAACTCCAGTCATGCTCCTATCGGGTATTGTTAAAGCATGTACTTGAGAAATACCTTGTCCATCATTGCATAATGGAACTATCAGACCAACAGTTACTGGAACTGACAAAACTTCTGCTTTCAGATTTATTCGTGTTATCTTCCTTACCAAAATGTTCTCGAACTGGATTTTCAATCTGAATCACACTTACAGAATTTTTCTCTTGGGGGGCTTCTATCTGAATCAATGGAGCACTTGGTAAAGAATTTATCTCTATCCTGTCCTGTTCTTCTTGATATGGGAGATGTCTAATCATTAATAATTTGTTTAAAAATTCATCAGATAGGTCATCAATATCTTCAACAAAATCAGTATTTTTTTATTTTTGTTCCTCAACATTCTTCTTTTTCTCCTTACATTTTTCTCCTTCTTTAGTCTTGGCTACCATAACCGGAAACATTCCTGCTCCTTCTACTACGGCTCTTCTCCACATTTTCTTTTGAGCATCCCATTTTGCTTCTAAATATCTACTCACAGTATACTTGTACTTATTGTGATACTTATCTTTCTCTTTTGTATGCTTCAGGTTTCCATTCTTCAAGAGCTTCATACTGCATAGGTCTAGGTTGAGGTCTCAAATCATTAATTTGTCTCCTTATATTCTCTAAAACTCTAGCATTAAAAGTACCATTCTCTGGAAATGCTAAAATACCATCTTGCTCAGTGTATTTCATACAATTTTCTAACCAAGTACACGTATGGCAACCCCTTTCTGATGACATAAAAGAAACAGGTGTTCCTTCAGGAGCTACAGGAATTCCTTCTCTAATGGGTATGGGCTCATCTTTACTAAATAAAGTCTTCAACATTTTTTATAACTTTTTTTTTTTTTAAACCTTTATTACTGACATGGAAGGCGTACACAGCTACTTGCCTACAACCTGACACTGCAGGCCGGCAGCAATCACAATTCGAATAGGTATGCGGATTAACGATGCAAAGGAGAGGAATAACAGTTTAGACACAGCATGCCGCCTACAACCCAATGGGCCGGCCGCGATTTAAAGGCTATGTTACACGTCTATAGTTGCTGCAACAAGCCTGTGAGTCAGCAGAGTACGATCGTACATTATCAACATGAGGTTTCATTTAACATATAAACAAACCAAATAGGTCAACGTAAACTATCCCCACCCTCTCGATATCCAGCAATTAAGGAAAGTGTGTGCGGTGTCTGGAAGTGTGAAGGCACATGTTCTCACCGGTCCACACCGGGGGGGGGGGGGGGAAGAGGGGGGAGGAGGGGGACAGTCTATGATCCAAACGAGGCGACATTGGTTCGTGACGTGAAGAGCGCAACGCCAACGTGTGACATGCAGGCGTATGGCAAAGTTAAACCAGGTACCGGGATGGGCGCCTTCTCAGCTAGCGGCAAAAGAGGGGGAGGTGGGGGGGGATGGCAGATGCAGTCCACGATCTAGTCCCTTAGAGTGGTATGTTCAGCCTATTGCTCCATGCCCCCCGCCGATATGCCAAGCTCCCATGCAGTCTAGAAGTAGGGCTGCTCCCCGGGTAAGGGGGGGGGGTGCCCCTGCCGTATCCCAGCGACGGGGCATCAGGGCGCGATTCAGATAGGAACAGGCCAGTCTAGTTTACGTCCTCGTTGGTACCCGCCTCAGAGGCGTCTGCGTCTTGCAAGGAACGGAGATATGTGGTCAGGGGACCCCAGAGGTCCTTCGGGCGTGACTTTTGTGGAAGTAGATCGGCGTATGTGTGTAGATGTTCCTGCCACGTTGACATAGTCAACAGCCATGTCTTAAATTTGGGCGCACGGCCCCTACCCCAGCGGCACGCCACATGTCGCTTGGCTAACAGGAAGTCCAGGGCAGAGAACTTCCGATGAGCCCTAATCGCTGGAGACGACAGGCCCAGCAGAGCAATCCTAGGGCAGGGCGCGACGTCCACGCCAATCATGTCGGGCATTGCCTGGAATATTTCTTCCCAGTACGTTGCTACAGCCGGGCACGACTAGGCCAGGTGGAAAAAATCTGCACCCTCGCGCCTACAGCGCAAGCATCTATCGTTATCCCGGAGACCAAAACGGAATAGTTTGGCAGGGGTATGGTAGAGTCGGTGCAAATATTTAAAATGCGCCAGTCGCAGACGAGCGTTCCCCATGACCGTGCTTGTGTGTGAACAGCATTCTTCCCATTGTTTTTCCGACAGTGGCTCGTCGAGATCTCTGTCCCAGTCTCTACGCGCTTTGAG
Organism: Lissotriton helveticus; assembly: GCF_964261635.1. NCBI lineage: Eukaryota > Metazoa > Chordata > Amphibia > Caudata > Salamandridae > Lissotriton > Lissotriton helveticus. The sequence continues at coordinate 591,290,782 of NC_136067.1, read as the reverse complement.
CAGCGGGGGGGAGGGGGGGTGGGCTTGTGCATGTTTGTACAACATAGATACCACATGTTTCGGGGGCTCAGAGTGAAGGAGAGCGTGTAGAGGCGCTACAGTGTCCGGTTCATCGGGAAAATTGGGCGTGACTGCCTTGACGTTCTGGTGTAACCGAGTATAGAGGAATGTATCCATGATTGAAGGGGTGGAGTCCCCAAAGAAGTGAGCCGACGTGCGGAATTTCCCCTGCAGATACAGATCCCCCCAAAAATGGGCCGCGTACTTCGTAAGCAGTTTACGGCCTATCTCCTCGCAGGCGACGCTCAACCTGGGATCATACGCCAGGGGCATACGTGGCGAATATAAGAACCCAGTCCCCATCAGAGCAGCAATGCGGTTCCAGGCTTGTACCGTGCAATCCACCGTGGTAGGGTCTCGCTCTGTAGCACGGGTCGGTGCATAAAGATACCCCAATGGCCGAGCCGGTCTCATATAACCGTCCTCTACCGCCAGGTGAGCCATGAAGGGAGGAGGATGGAGCCAGTACACAGCAAAGTGTCCTTGGGCGCAGTCGTAGTAGCGCTGAAAATTAGGGACATCAAACCCGCCTTGATGATAAGGCAACATGAGCGTCCTGAGGCTGAGTCGAGCCTGCTTGCCCCCCCAGATTAGTCTAGTCAGCTGGGAATTAAGAGCGCAAAAGAAGTAAGCGCCCGGATTGTAAGGTATATTAGTAAATAAATAATGGAGCTTGGGGAGGACCACCATCTTAATTAGGGAAATACGGCCTGCCATCGACAGGGGGAGATGGATCCATTTAGTGATGGTGTCAGTCAGCTTGTCAATGACCTTCCCATAGTTAGCTCGAATGAGGGCTTCGCGGTCTCTAGTCACTATTATGCCTAGGTACTTTATTTCGTCAGCCTCCCACATCAGAGGGTAATCCAGAGGGAAGGGGACGGTCTTATCCGTCAGGGGAAACAGAGCTGATTTCGACCAGTTGATCTGAATCCCGGATATGGCTCCGAATTTGGTTATCTCGCGCAGTAGAGGGTTGAGGTTTTCCTGCGGTTTGTCTACATACAAGGTCATGTCATCCGCATATAATGCAATGAGCAACTGCCTTTCCGGGTAGATTAAGGAACGGTGGTTGTGGTGTTGCCGGAGTTTGGCCGCCAGGGGTTCAATAGCAATCGCAAAAAGAACCGGCGAGAGCGGGCAGCCCTGCCTGGTACCCCTGTGGATCACAAAGGGGGCAGATCGGGAGCCATTCAGCAGTACCGTGGCCTGCGGTCTGCTATACAGCAGTCGGATCCAATCGAGGAAGGAGAAAGGGATTCCCATCCGTTCCAGTAGAGCTAGTAAGTAGTCCCACTCTAGGGAGTCGAACGCCTTGGTTGCGTCTAGGAAAATGGCGGCCGCCTCACAGCGAGGGTTAATGTCCTGCAGGACAGCCTGGAGGGTGCGTAGGTTGTGCGACGTCGCCCTGTTGGGGACAAAGCCAGCTTGGTCCGGTAAGACCAACCGTTCCATCAGTAAATTAAGGCGCGTCGCGAGGACTTTCGCCAGGATTTTCACGTCAGTATTAAGTAAGGACAACGGCCTATAAGAGTCACATTGCTCTGGAGGCTTGCCCGGTTTCAGCAATGACGCTATGAGGGCTTCCCGCATAGTGGTCGGCAAAGCGCCTTCCTCAAGGGCAGAGTAGTACACCGGTTTCAGTAGAGGAGCAAGCAGGTGTATATATGCCTTGTAAAAGTCAATTGGCAGCCCAACCGATCCTGGCGCTTTGCCGGACTTCATAGACATAATGGCGTCTTTTATTTCGACAAGCTCGAGTTCATGGTGTAAAAACTTCTGTTGAGAGGGGCCTAGCCACGCCACAGCAGTGTCGTCAAGATAAGTCTGCAGGTCAATGGGGAACATCCGGTGGGAAGCATAGAGGGAAGAGTAGTGAGCAGTAAGGATGCGCAGTTGTTCCTCGAGTTCTTTCTGTGGGACCCGATGTTCATCTAGGAGGGTCGCGACATAGTTCGAATATTTCTGGGGCCTAACCGCGAAGGCAAGAGCTTTGCCGGGCCTGTCCCCTTCGCCGTACAGGCGCGCAGTGTATGGTTTCCCTAGGAACTTGCATTCTTTTTCCGCCGCTTCCGCATATTCATTAAGCTTCTCCCTGAGGAGGGCCTTAGGAGCATGCCCTTGCGGATCTCGGGTAGCGTTGCGTTCAAGATCACGGAGCTCGGCTTCTAATTTGCGCAGCTCGCCACGAAGCGACTTAAGGACTCCTCCTCCTTTAGCAATACACCAACCTCTGACCGTGACCTTAAAGCCCTCCCACACCGTCGTGAAAGATGGTACGGAAGTCGCATTTCACTCGAAAAAGTCCTGTATGTCTAGTTCGAGCTCCCCCCTGAACGCCGAGTCAGTGAGGTGTGCGGGATTTAGGCGCCAGCTTAGATACGGGGAGACCTCGATGGGAATGCGTAATGTAAGGAGGACTGGCGAGTGATCCGAGAACGTCCTAGCAAGGTGAAGGGCACCCTCCAGCCAGGGTAGAAGGCCGGTTGATAGGAACACGTAGTCCAACCTTGCCCATGTGGAATGAAACGCTGAGTGGTGGGTTCCCTGTCTGAGAGATGGGTGTAGGTGCCTCCATGCATCAATGTAACGGTGTTCCTTGATAAGGTGAGATGATGTACGTTGGGCTTGCGTGTAGTGGGCGGGTTGGGGGTGGGATCTATCCTGGACCGGTTCTAATGCCGTATTGAAGTCGCCGCCCAAAAGGACATGGCTGATGCCTAATGTCTGAATCTTACCCCATAGCGTTAGGAGTGTGGATGTGTCATCAGTATTGGGGCCATAATAACAAGCAAGAAGGACAGTGTGTGAGTGTAGCGTCCCCCATAACATGCAATACCTCCCCTCCGGGTCAGACTCCGTACCGGCTGGTGTAAATTGCATCCCTCTTCGAACCACTATCGTCACTCCCCTAGCATAATTTGAGTACGAGGAGAACACCTTACTAGAGGCCCATCTAGATGCAAACAAAGGGGAACTATCGGACCATAAGTGAGTTTCCTGAAGCATGTCGACAGACACCCCCTGCCTATCCAAATATCCCAAAATTTGTCTCTTCTTTCGCGGGTCATTCAGTCCTCGAATGTTCCATGTCACCAGGCGGAACTGCTGTGAAGGTTGCGGCGCAGTCACGTCACCCATTTAACAAAGCAGAAAAATGTGTAGAATATTGGTACCTCTGTACGGATCACATCAATTACAAATGCAAGAAAACAACAGTTCCCTCCCGAACCCCCCCTGACAGCCCAATCCCCGCCCCGGAGCCATAGCTCAACACTTATGACAGCATGCAATTGGAGTCTCGACCCTCCCACAGCGGCAACCCCAACTAGCCGTGTATTAATTTCCCACCCTTCCACCCTGACCCAAACCCAAACAGGAACAAAAATCGAAAAAATGTCTGCATAAACCTCCGCCCTTAGAAGGGGAGAGAAGTTTTGGGGAATGCCCATTGGGAGTCTGAACTAGGGGCACCGTCCCAGCCAACCACTTCCCTACTCACACCCACAGACAACCAGGGTAACCCCGGTCAGAGCAGCGGGACGGAGGTGGTCTAGTGAGCACACAGTAGATACTTAGACCAGCAACACATGAAACTATGCAAAGACCTCACCGGAATGAACAGGAATCAGGTCACGTGGATCAGTTGTACAGGAGACAATTGACTCAGAGGAGCTTCCAAACAATGTCCCATGTTAGTCCTGTTGTGATAGTGGCGAATGCGACCTGGAGCGTCGACGAGTTGATTCTTCCCTGTGCTGATCCCTCTTACACTGCTTAAGAAAGTCCTCCACCTGCTGCGGATTTTGAAAAAAGTGGTGCTTGCCCTGGTGGGAGATTTTTAGCTTGGCCGGGTACAGCATGGCATAGGGGATCTCTTGGGTTTGCAGTTTCTTTTTGACCACTGCGAATTTGCGCCTGGCCTCCTGGACCGTGGTAGTGAAGTCAGGGAAGAAGGAAAGTGTTGTGTTCTCATAATGTACTGTTTTCAGTTCCCGTGCACGACGTAGCACAACATCGTGGTCCCTGTAATTAAGAAATCGCGCTATGACGGGCCTCGGCAGGGCCCCGGGAGGAGGGGGAGCGGCCAAGGACCTGTGGGCCCTCTCGACAATAAGGTGCGGGAGAATGATTCCTTTCCAAACAGTTCCACAACAAGGTTCTCAACGAAGATCTCCATTTTCCCCGTGTTGGTGGTCTCCGCAAGGCCTAGAATTCGGACGTTGTTCCTGCGCGATCTCGCCTCCAAATCCTCATTCTTGTCCGCTATGACCTTAAGCAGCCTGTCCATTTGGGTGAGTTGGCGCCCGGAAGAGTTAGCTCCGTCCTCCAAGCTCGAAATTCTATCCTCAGCCTCCTTTATACGAGAGTCATGATGTTCCAGCTTGGCCACCACGCTGTCCATGCGTGTATTGATGTTGTCAATTTTAGAGTCGATAGTCAGGAGGCTTTGTTTCATTCCCAATAAGAGCGTTTTCCAGTCTTCCTCCTGGGGGGCCGAGGTCGAAGGGCTATCACCCCCCTCTGGCACAGTCTTGGAGGTCTTCTTAGACTCTAATGGAATTTTCGACTGCCGAGCATCCTTTCGCCCCATGGCGCGCCTCGGAGTCTGAGTCACTGCAGCGGAGGAGGACGCCAGATCTCGGGCAAGTATAGGCTTGAGGGGGGTGTGGGGGGGTATTGGACTAATCCAGAAGGCTACTAGCGATTGCTGAAGGCACGGCTGTGGCGTGATGCAAATGCCAGAGCGCAGTATGTAACGAGGACCGGTGGTGTCTCCAGCGGAGCCAACTTCGGGGATGTGAGCAAGGCAGTGAGCCAAGGTCTCCCCCTCGCACCTCGAGCAATGGCGGTAAGGCTCCCCAGAAGTAGAGCGGAGATCGCAGTGTGGAGTATGGAGTCGGCACCGTCTGACCAGAAGCAGTGTCTAACGTGACCCAAGTATGCAGGGAGGACGTAGAAGCTAGACGCCGCCTAGCTAGCAGACGTGACGAGTAGCAGGACACACTGCAAGATGGCCTCGGAGGCGGTCTCGATGGCAGTCGAAATGGAGGCAGATCCCTACTCAGATGCAGTCACCGATATAGCGCCGCAGCAATGGGTATAGGTAAGCGCCTTGGAACAGCGTGGGCCCCGCTCAGTGACTCCAACTCCGGCCTCCCCGTATGTGTCTCGGAGCAATGTCCTGATGCTGGGACGGGGGGGTGGTCTCAGAACAGCACGCACACCAGGGCTCGCTTCTCAGCAGATCTCGGTAGGATGCAGTGAGTAGGGGGGTCAGCAGCTCAGGGGAGGCGGCGGGAAATGGAGGTCGATCGCCGACAGGCAGGGGGGGAGGGGGACGCCCCGCAAGGGTCCCGTCTCCGGTGTGGAGTCGCACCAACGGGCAGAGCTGGGTGACTCTTCACAGCACGGGCTCCGTTCAGTATCTTTCCCTGGCAGCGTTCACACACGCATTCCGGTTCTGCAAGAGCGTGATCCTACACGGAGGCAGTCGAACACCGCAGGTAGCGCGCGCACACCAGGGTTCGCTCCGCAGCCAGTCCCAGCGAGGCGCTTGGCGGGTCGTAGTGTGCAGGAGAGTCCGTAGCTCAGGGGGGGAGGGCGGGAAAGCTTGTACCTGCAGGCAAGCGGATAATGATCTCCTCCGCTAAGCTGGTCCCCCCGATCAGTTACAGCAGCAGGATGTGCACCCCTCGATAGCCGGAGCACCGCCGACTAGGCCCCGGAGCCCCGGGCTGCCCAATCCGAAGTGCCCGGGAGATCGGCACGTCAGGACAGCGTGAGGCACCGCTCCCAGGAAACGGGCCAAGAATCTCCGGCTCTGAAGGTGCAGCAAGGATGAAAGTGACACCGGAGCGTGTCTCACAACTAGGCGAGTCCGATTCCACTTAGTGCGAGGCAGTATAGCTGGTCAGGATGGCAGGAAGGATGGGTTTGGGCTCAACTGGGCGAGAGCCTCACTGCTGTGCGGCCATCTTGGTCCGGCGCCACCTAGCGCCCCCCACATTTTTCATAACTTCATGATTTTTCCACACTAAACTATATAAGTAATTCTTCAACTATACTTCTTTTGTATTATGATTCTCTACTACCAACCAGAATTATTTACACTGTCCAATCCCAGCGCGGTTCACACCAACCAACCAATACCAGCGCTACACATTTGTGACCTCAGTATAACTCCTGCGACTGACCCTCCCTTTACAAAATCAGCATCTTTTCAAAGTCTTTTTAACAAATCAGACTGCATAAAAACCAGCTTGTCCGCTACACTTAAAGAAATAAATCGATAGAAACATACTCTGAGATTTCCTTTCGCTTCCAGCAAAATCTCAAGCACGATTTTACTCTCACTCAAGTGAAAACATCTCTGAACTTCTCCAGATACATTTTCCAAAGATACCCAAATAAATCTCCACTAGTCCTACTTCAGGATTCCCTGGGCAATACAGACAATACGACCATTGCTCAGTACTGCATCAACAGCAGACATCGCACTTCACTCAGGGTATGCCACACTAAGACTGGCCTTGGGCTTATCTCAGGCTCCTAGGCCAACAACGGACCCGTTACTAACATTAAGGTCAACTACGGACCATAACATATAACATAAAGGTACAAAGTCAATAAACGTCTGTCCCTACAAATCCCATCTTCTTCATTACCCAGAATGATTAGTCTAAACTAACCATCCAATGACACTACCAGAAACTGATCCAGCGGAAGCGCTGTGAATGTAATAACTGTTTATAATAACTCCAATTTTAATATACTGGATTTTTTACAACTACGAGTTCGGGCCCATGAGGACTCAATAATCACTTACATAATCAGGTCCTCCGATGAACCTTTTTGTAGAGCTAATAGGGACTCAATAATGAGAAAAACGGATTAAATTCTCTTCATTAGGTCCTAAAATGAAGAAAATGCCTAACTAACAAACACTCAAAATATTTCATTTTTGTCAATAACTTGTCAATAATAACAAATTCTGAATACTCATCAAGTTACTTTTATCAGATATTTCAGAATATGAATGGTCAATACATGGATACAATAGGAAACATCATACATTTCTTCATTAGTTCAATGTTACAGGTATAATCACAAATAAGAGAAATACAGTTTATAATGAATTTATTTCATTATCAATAACAGGCGTGCATGGAGAGAAAAAGAGACAAAAGTAATAGTTCATTGCAATATCAATATGATTTTCATACAAACCTAAATCAATGGCAACTAATGCACAACAAGCAATAGTTAAGAAGAGATAACCCTTCAGTCGAACAGGTATAGAATAAGGCAACATCACCAGTCGATGAAGTGCAAAGTAATCAGGACAGCCTCAGTCAGGTATTGCAGACAGCAGCCAGCCAGAGTAGCACAGGGAAAATAGCAGCAAGGCTCTCCTCTCATAGAAACAGCTACTACCAAATTCTTTCTTCCAGTGATAATTATACCCTAAATGTCAAATGTCCTACCCCTAAAGTCAAATTCGCAAATTCTTCACAATCGCATTGGCTTTTAAATTAGGTGATCATCATCCTATTCAGTTCATTCAGGTTTCCTTAAACAGTCCATTGGTAATACAAAAGATGTAAAGATGTGATCCTTCCGCAGAAGCAGGAAAAGAATCTTGCAACTTTATTCATGTCCTCATACACACTCCACATCAGCTTGCAACATTTGTCAATCAAGTCATTCATAGAAGAATAAATATTGAGCACAGAGAGGAAATTCCTAAATATTACTTTGTGCACAACTAAACAAACAAAACCAATTCAGAACTAGGGAAGGACAAAATAAATTTATTTTGCAGCGTACATTTCAATAAAGAAAATCACTCCAGCCAAGTTTTTGAGGCCTTCATAGGAAAACCATAAACTGCAAACCGACAGTTTTCCTAAGGAATAAAACACACTCCATTATAAAGAAATTATAAAGAACATACATAGGGAATTCATTATGGCAAAAGATTCATTAAACTCATAAGAATAATCTAATTGGATTTATTAATAATAATGTTGTCTCTCTCATGTTATAAAGAAAGGAAATCAGCATTTCACGTAACATTTTCCATGAGCATTCTTGTTATTATTATTTCGGAATTCTACGTGAAAACTTTTATAATGGTTCATTTTATTTCAAGTCTCTCATGTTTTTCTGCATGTCTAATACTACATATATTACTAAATGTGTTGTGCTTGGTCTTGAACTTTTTCACGTAACCTTGTAAAAAGTCACTTGTGTTAATAGTTTTTTCACACCATTAGTCATTTGTATTTGTTAATAACATGAATATGAGCAGATTTGATTCAGCAGGATTATTTTGCAAAAATCATGCTTCATCACTGGGTAATAGCATTTCCAGCATGAGAGCAGTGTCAGGATTGGCATCTGGGAGCCTGCACCGTGTGCACCAGTCGAGTATGGGAGAGGAGCAAGACAGCATACGCAGCATCAGGTAAGTGGTAATTGTTTTTTAAAACATTTTTCTTTGTGTTTGTATTCTCCCCCACCCACGCACTGCTGCTCTACCAGGCCGCATTGGGAGCAGCCGCCACTGAGTCTACTGGGTCCTGCTCCCAATACAGATTTGTTGAGAACGTGCATGTGAAGAGCTCACAGAGCATGCTGAGCATTCCCCACACACAGTTTCTCATTTATTCAATACAAAACCTGCATGAAATGAGCTTGGATATCTTTATAACGTCGCTGATATGCCAGGACCAAATAAACAATATTGTTTTACCCCTTGAGGAAAGCTTGATAATAAGTATTACAACATGCTGTAAGTCTTTTTGGTCTGATATTGATATTCATTCCATTAACCTTCAGCTTGGCCCACCTTTACCGGACTGCGAGTATGAATCCAATTTGTTTCCTGCTTTGAATAGTGCACCAATGCCAACTCCCACCCCTAAAGCGAAAATCAATCAAAAACTTCAGAAGGTTGCACTACTTTGAAACATGCCAGATGGCACTGTGCGATGATATACATGTTACAGATAACCAACAAGAAAAAAGTGAGTAATGTATATTACATCCCTGCACTCGAATAGCCTTAACATTAGTTAACTGCTGACACTTCCAGATACATCTGCTAAGGATAAACAAATTAATGTGAACATAAGCAATAAGGACCGGAGAGCATGAGACAAATACTTCAGTTCAGAAACTTTGGGTTCTGATTTTTCTTAAACATGTGACACACCAATACCTAGAGAGAACTACGCTAGCGACATCCTTCAACTAAGGACTGAGTGATGTCAGAAATATGAGCGAGTCTTTTGCTATTTTTCCATTGAATAGGACTACCTTGAGTAGGAGGCACCAAAAAGGATTCTTACGTGGCAATGGCATTGCAAAACTAATTCCAGTGGAAGGAAAAATGTATGGACTGTCCTAAAAGTAACAGCACACCATAGACAGTCCTATTAGGAAAAGGCCATTTAAAAAGCACCTAGGGACGTCAGCTTAGCAAGGAACGTGCCTAGCCTTCACTGTCTATGCATACATATTTAGTGTCAAATTCTAATTTTCTTAACGAGCCAGGTTGGTTATTTACACCTGTAAATATGTTGGTTAAAACAATTCAGAGCATAAACCTAAGCCTGTGTCTGTCCCAATGTAACACTGGTATGATTATGAGACTGTCTTAATAACAAGCTTTCAAGTATACAAAAAGTGATGGATGGAATGCTTGAATTAATCTCAGCTACTCGTGGCTGCCGGATTAGGGCTCACCAGCCAAGTATTGCTTTGTTCCAGTTCAGAATACCATTTAGCACAGGAGGGTATTGTGGCCAACGCCTAAAATCAAGAGATACAGTGGCTGGAAACAGCACGATGGCCATCGCTACCAGTGTGAGGTAGTGTTTTCAATGTACGACATGTCATGTAGCAGTGCCAGTTTCGCCGTTAGGTGTAATGCATCAGTAGTATTTGAATTCAATGTGTCCCTTATCTCCCTCCAGTATAATGCTAAAGAAGGGCACTGCACAGCACATGGATCACGTCACCGTTTGGGGCCGAACATTTCCAGCATAAATATTCTGTGTCCAATTTTGCCTTAAACAATAAGCTGGTGTCCAATAACAATCACAAATCCTTTTTACATAAGTAAATTTAAGTTTGGACTCACTCAGCTCTCTATCATGTCCATATAGTAGGAAAGCCCAGCCTTACTAAGTATACTTGTTGGATAGTCATGCCTGCCAATCGAATCTCAATGTCTAGTCTATAGTTTCTGGAAAAGATTGTGGATTAGTAATTGTTAAACAAGTTACAATCCGAGATGCTAGAAGGGCTTATTTACAGGTAAATATTTACACCAAGTACAATAGGACTATTTCTTCGTATTATCAACGTACAGTCTGTGGTAGATGGAACTTAGAGTTATGGTCTTCTACTGTCATTAGTAAGTATCTATCAACAAGATAGACAATAGCTTTAATCCCACAACTGGGCACAGTTCACCAGTTACAGGTTTTGCAACATCTTAAAATCCACATTGCTCCACAGTGAAGTCCCTGCATGAGTGTGTCCGCATACCTTTACAATCTGATGCGCAAATGCCCAAGAATCTCTCACAGTCTTAACCATTGGTGGATGAGGAGACTGGTCGGTGGAGCAGTCACAGTAGAGTATTGTTAGACCAGGGCATTCGTTAGTGTGTGCACATTCAATTCCCACCCACGTAGGTGGATCTTTGCAGTCAGAAAACATGAAGATAAATTGTGTGGTAAAGGGCCAAATGATGTATGGTCATGTTTGTTAGCCAGAAGTCACCTGAAATCATATAAGAGTGTAATTTGTCAGGTTCAAGTCTAGGTTTCCTGCCCTCCCAGATAAAGTTTCCATTCTGATTGTCTATTGCCTCTTGTGTTTAGGAATAGGCAAAGGTAGTATACCCATAATTAAATTGTATCATGGGGCTACTACCATTTTGACACGTTGGACCCTACTCCATAAGGAAAGCTGTAGGGCAAACTGCCTACAGAAATCTAAAAGGTCTCCCAGATACTTCAAGTTGAAATGCAGCCAGGTGAAACCTGTTCTCTCAACCACAGCCCTGGTAGTGCCTTTTAATAGAGACAGAACCTCATGTACGATCCAAATAATGTTATTACTATTAATCATTTGTAAAGCGCAACATTCACCTGGCAGGTATCTTGGTGCTATCAGCAATCAACAGTAGGATTAAGGCTAAGGGGGGAGGGGGAACCCGTATTATTCTTTGTAAAGGAAGATGTACTCCTGGCATAATTTATTTAGGAAGGAGCCAAGTTTGTAAGCTCTTCCTAAAACTAAGTAAATTTCCTTTTGTTCCGAGGAGATAGGCAGCTTACGTCAGAATGCTGCTGCTTTAACTTGAAAGGATCCCCCTCCTACCCTAGTTCTCTTAACCCTGGGTACACGAACAAGATTAGATGAAGACAATCTCAACTTCCTCACAGGTTTGTATTAGGTAAATGTATCCTATAGGAGTCTCCACCCTCAGCCATTTAAGTCTTTGTAGCCTAGGCATGTGCTTAGTATTGCACTCTGTACAACCATCTTTCTTTTTGATTTTGGGAGTAGGGGAACAAATATACCCCAAGAAGAATGCAGTAAAAAAACTCCAATTAGACACATTTAACTGGGGATCTTTGTTCTTGGATTCTTAAAGGTGAACGTGGTCTTGATAACTGATATTTTCCGACTGTCAAATGATTGCCGCTAAGAGTTCCAAGGCAATCAAAAACAGGAGTGGCGACAGGGGGAATCCCGGTCTTGTCCCCATATGAATGGAGAGGTATGTAACAAAACACCCCCACATACGAACACATATACAATTTGGATTGTGAGGTTGGAATATTCCATTTCAACTTCAACAAAATCCATGAGCATACATGCACATTACATAGTGTGAAAAAGGAACCCCCGTTTGGCACGGTCAAATGGTTTTTCAGCATCTACAGAAACTTGTACAGTATTGTGTGGGTCTCTGCTCATTTGCCAAGAGATTCTATCTTTCCTATAATTTCCTAAAGTGTGGAAAAAGTAAGCATGTTGCCATAAATATCTCCTTTCTGCTTATCACTGTTCATCCACAAAAACAGAGCAAAAGAAGGAAAAGCCACAGAGCAATAATTGAAAGCCACATTTCAATTTTATTTTTTAAAGTGCAGCTTTCATGATGCTCTGTGACCTACCTTTCACCTTTGCTGCTGGCTCTCGCTGTGACATCAGAACTCAACTATGGATGAAGATCCCATGATGCAGAACTAGGGATTTAAAAGGGTAGTCTGCCCTTCAACACCACAAACCAAATGGCAAGCATACATATTAGACCCAGTGGAAGTGAATGCAGAAACAAGTGTAAGTGAACTGAGCAAAGAGCATTCAGACTATGTAATGGGGGAGGGGAAGAGGAAAACACATACAGTCTGTGAGACAGCACCTCGGGGAGCCCACCTGTGTATTTTGCCCAGAGCCCCATCGTTCGAAGAAAGGGACGAGGAGCAAATCCAGTATTGCACTGTAGAAATAAGCATATGGAATAAGAGAGAATAATATTACCAATCAACTTGCACTTTAATTAACATTTGACGGGTAATGGGGTTTATCTCTGTCTCTCGGGTCTACCCCAGCTGTCGACTCCATATAAACCCACCATCTCATGCAAGACTCCAGTCTTTCTCTGAGCCTCAATGTCGAAGCGGGTGGAAATCACATGGGGCACTTGTTTTTCAGTTTGTGACTATAAAATCGTGACTGAGGCATCCATATCATATGTAGTCACGGTATTAAGAAACTTTTGAATATCGTCTGATTCAGCAAGTTTTTTTAATAGTCACTAACATTGCAGCCAGATCTCATTTTCTACTTGTGCAAGGTTGAACTTAGTGCTAGACTTTTTTCCTTTTCACTGAGGTTTAATTAGAGAAATCAGCTGAGGCAAGAATCTTCAACAGACAGAGAAGAGGATCGATCTGTTTCTTTGGCAATAGCTAGCATTTGCCCAGCTTACTGGTGGCATGGAAAGCAGATCATGATCCAGCTAAAAAAAATGTGGATGAAGAGACAGACCTAGAACAAATCCTGGGGGGGGGGGTTCAATTGTCATGTTGGGAAGTTCTAGAACGAACGAAGTAAAAAGAAAAAGAAAACATGTCACCTTTGTCCATGCTCTCTGGCATCTCCATAAAGACTACGTTATTGACTCTGCTACCATCCTTGATTTCATTTGATTTCTTATAAAGGTTGAAAACTTTGTGACCTTGGTCCAGTCATATGCGCAGCTCTTTAGCTGATCGTTCAATGCATTCAATCTTATTTCCACTGCTTCAAATTTAGATTGATACGAGACCTAGTCGGCACACAAAGTCTGAACTTCTATCACCAGAGTATCCTTGAAGACAGTCAATGGTCATTTTTAATGGCAGTCAATTCATTCCTGAGCATATCCAGGGTGACAGGATTCAAGGTCAAGTCAAGTCAGTCAAGTCACAAAATTTGTATAGCGCACTACATACCCAGAGGGTTTCAAGGCGCTTAGGAAGGGGAGGAGGATTATTTGTCAAATATCCACGTTTTAAGCTGCTTTCTGAACGCTAGGTGGTTGTGGGTGAGGCGAAGGAAAGCGGGGAGTGAGTTCCATGTTTTAGCAGCCAGGTATGAAAAGGATCTGCCTCCCATGGTGGTCTTGTTGATGCGAGGTACGGTGGCGAGGGCTTGGCTGGAAGAACGTAGTTGGCGGGAGGGGGTGTAGAAGGACAGTCGAGAGTTGAGGCAATCTGGGCCGATGTCGTAGAGTGATTTGTGTGCGTGGGTAAGCAGTCGGAAAGTGATTCTCTTATTGACGGGTAGCCAGTGGAGGTCTTTAAGGTGACCAGAGATGTGTTCGTTGCGTGGGATGTCTAGTATGAGCCTGGCTGAGGCGTTTTGGATTCGTTGGAGTTTCTTCTGGAGTTTAGCGGTGGTACCTGCGTAGAGGGTGTTTCCGTAGTCCAGTCGGCTCGTGACCAGAGCGTGGGTGACTGTTTTCCTTGTTTCGGAGGGGATCCAGCAAAATGTTTTTCTGAGCATGCGAAGAATGTGGAAGCAGGAAGAGGATACGGCGTTGACTTGTCTGTTCATTGAGAGTGAAGAATCCAGGATGACGCCAAGGTTCCGTGCGTGGTCTGTCGGGATGGGTGCTTTTCCGAGGGCTTCCGGCCACCAGGAGTCGTCCCAAGCAGAGGGGGATGTACCTAAGATGAGGACTTCTGTTTTGTCTGAGTTCAGTTTCAGACGGCTTTGTTTCATCCATTCGGAGACTTCTTTCATTCCTTCGTGTAGGTTAGTTTTGGCGGTGTTAGGGTCTTTGGTGAGTGATAGGATCAGTTGGGTGTCATCCGCGTAGGAGATAATGTTGAGGTTGTGTTGGCGTGCGATGGCCGCGAGGGGGCTCATGTATACGTTGAAGAGGGTGGGACTGAGTGAGGATCCTTGTGGTACGCCACAGATGACTTCAGTGGCCTCGGACTTGAATGGTGGGAGGCGGACTCTCTGTGTTCTTCCGGAGAGGAAGGAGGTGATCCATTCCAGTGCTTTTCCTTGAATTCCGATGTTTCTGAGGCGCTGTAGAAGGGTGCTGTGGCAGACTGTATCGAATGCTGCAGAGAGGTCGAGGAGGATGAGGGCGGCTGTGTCTCCATTGTCCAGTAGAGTTCGAATGTCGTCTGTTGCTGCGATGAGGGCGGTCTCAGTGCTGTGTTTTGCTCGGAAGCCAGCTTGTGAGGGGTCGAGGGATTTGTTGGCTTCGAGGAAGGTGGCGAGCTGGTTGTTGATGGCTTTCTCGATGACTTTGGCCGGGAATGGAAGAAGCGAGATGGGGCGGTAATTTTTGAGTTCGGTGGGGTCCGCTGTTGGTTTTTTCAGAAGGGCGGTGAGTTCAGCGTGTTTCCAGTCTTCTGGGAAGGTGGCGGAGTTGAAGGAGCAGTTGATGACGTCGCGGAGGTGCGGTGCTATGACGGAGTCTGCTTTGTTGAAGATGTGGTGAGGACATGGGTCTGTGGGGGATCCTGAGTGGATGGAGTTCATCAGGCGGATGGTGTCCTCAGTGGAGATTGGGTTCCAGGCGTTAAGGGTGTTCACGGGGGGAAGATGGTCAGCAGATGGTAGGGTGGGTTGGTTTCCGGGTTGGTTGTCAAAGCTGTTGTGGATGTCTGCAATCTTGTTGTGGAAAAAAGAGGCTAGGGAGTCGCAGAGGGTTTGAGAGGGGGTGATGTCGTTGGAGTTGGCCGAGGGATTGGAAAATTCCTTGATGATGTTGAATAGTTCCTTGCTGTTGTGGGCGTTGTCGTCAAGTCGATCCTTGAATGCTGTTTTCTTGGCTTTTCGGATCAGTTGGTGGTGAGTGCGGGTGGCGCTTTTGAAGGCGTCCTTGGTGCTGGTGGTTGGGTCTTTTTTCCAGGCCTTTTCAAGGAGGCGGCAGAGTTTCTTGGACTTCTTAAGATCATCGTTGAACCATGAGGCTTTCTTGCTGCCAGGTTTGCTTTGACGTTTTTTCAGTGGTGCTAAGGTGTCGGCGGTGTTGGACAACCATAGGGTGAGGTTGGCGGCGGCTTCGTTGGCGTTAGAGGAGAGGGCTGGGGAGTTTCGAAGGAGCGATGCGGAGATTTGGTCCGTGGTGATTTTGTTCCAGTTTCTTTGCAGGGTAGGTTGGGAGTGGTTGATGGGTTTCGGCTTGTTGTAGGTGAAGTGAACGCAGCTGTGGTCGGTCCATAGGAGATCCGTAGTGTGGCTGAAGGAGACATGATTGCTGGAAGTGAAGATGGGGTCAAGTGTGTGACCTGCGTGTGGGTGGGGGAAGTGACTAGTTGTTTAAGTCCGAGGTTGGCGAGGTTGTCCACGAGGGTGGCGGTGTTGTGGTCGTTTGTCTTTTCAAGGTGAAAGTTGAGGTCTCCCAGAAGAATATAGTCTTTGGAGGGGAGCGCGTGTGGGGTGATGAAGTCCGTGATGTCTTCACTGAATTTTGCGCGGGGTCCTGGTGGTCTGTAGAGGAGAGTGCCTCTGAGTGTTGTTTTGGGGTCGATGTGGATCTGGAAGTGAAGGTGTTCTGAGTTGGCGAGGTTGGTGTCAGAGCTGGTTGAGATGCGGATAGATTTCTTATGGACGATAGCGATTCCTCCTCCTGTGTGGCCGGTACGGTCCTTGCGTGTGATCTTATAGTCTTCTGGGATGGCAATGGTGATGTCTGGGGCGGAGGAAGCATTCATCCATGTTTCCGTAAGGAAGGCGACGTCTGGAGAGAGGGTGTCTAGTAGGTTCCATAGGTCAATGGCGTGCCTGTGGACTGATCGGGTGTTGAGAAGGATGCATTGTAGGTGGTTGGGGTCAGGAATCTGTGGTGTGGTCGTAGCGGAGATGTTGTCGGTGCCGATGAATTTGCAGGAGTAGCAGGAGAAAGGTCCATGGGTGTGTCCAGGAGCGGCTTGGACGCAGTAGGGGGCGCGACCGGGGTTGAGGGCTAGGAGGGTGGAGGCATCGTAGGAAATGTGGGAGGGCTGGGGGTCGCGAGGAGCAGGGGGTATGGCGCTGGGCGCGGTCCAGGCGCGGACGGGCGTAGACGGGCTTACCTTTGGCGCACCTTCGGCGCGGATTGGGCGCGGTCGCTGCGCGTAAACGCTGCGCGCGGGAACAACTGTCATATATGGAGAGTGGAGGGGGAGGGGCGAGGGCGCTTCAGCTGGGAGGCGGGGCGGGCTAAGGAGGACGACAACAACAACAAAATGGAGGCGGAGGGGTCAGGACGGCAAGAGCGCTTGGGGGGTAACGCAAATACTGCAACAGAGTCACGCAATTGAATACAATGCTAATGAGCAAAAGCGGCGAGATGATAACAAATTCTACAATTCTACAGTCACGCTGGCAATATCACACTGCAAATGGGCAAATCGGCAATTTAGCAATCAGAATGGGCAAAGCGGCAGTCCAAGCACGCAGCGGCAATTAGAGCGCACAGCAGGCTGTAGTTATTAATTACAGTCCAGATCAGAGCATAAGCGCTGCACAAACGATACCGCAACACCAACAGCAGGGGAGCGACCACTCAGCTCGGAAGCGAAGAGCGAGTCACGGCGCTTCCAGGTGAGGGAGCGCTGTTTGTTGTCTGTGGGAGGGCGCTTCAGCTGGGAGGCGGGGCGGGCTAAGGAGGACGACGACAACAACAAAATGGAGGCGGAGGGGTCAGGGCGGCAAGAGCGCTTGGGGGGTAACGCAAATACTGCAACAGAGTCACGCAATTGAATACAATGCTAATGAGCAAAAGCGGCGAGATGATAACAAATTCTACAATTCTACAGTCACGCTGGCAATATCACACTGCAAATGGGCAAATCGGCAATTTAGCAATCAGAATGGGCAAAGCGGCAGTCCAAGCACGCAGCGGCAATTAGAGCGCACAGCAGGCTGTAGTTATTAATTACAGTCCAGATCAGAGCATAAGCGCTGCACAAACGATACCGCAACACCAACAGCAGGGGAGCGACCACTCAGCTCGGAAGCGAAGAGCGAGTCCCAACCCCCAAGTTTCCAGTAGGTACTTCTATGAAAATCAGTGGCCTATGTGGTTTCTGCTTGACACAGACAGTCCTGCCAAGCGTCACGCAACAGGTGTGACACTCACGCATTTCACTGCGGTGATCCGCATCACCGCACTGAAATGCAATGTCACGCATTTTGAACCTGCTCCAGGCGAGCCACCAGCGGCGCCTCTATCAATATGCTCGTGGCTCTCTCTGCTGCTCCGAGGTGCGCCTACTAAGTTCCGTGTGTCCCTAAATAGTTAACCAGAATGCGGCAATGGTGCGGCTGTGGCGCCAGCACGGCTCATGAAACAGCGGGGGGCGGGCTGCCTGCCCTCTCAGTCCGTAATTAGAGAGCCAATCACCGACCGTGATGTCACCAGGGGGCCGGGATTTGAATCCGGATGTGCGGCGGTGAGTGCAGTCACGTCCGGACCAGGAACAGGAAGTTAAAACGGCGGGCGAATCAATCTACGAGTGCAGAGCCTCTCTAATGATGGCAGGCCGGCCGTCGTTATGTCCACATACGGCCAATGGGGCTCTGCGGCGACACAGAGTAAGTCACGCACTGTTTCTTCCTACTCTAATTTACTTTTAGTAATACGTAATTCAGCCTGCGTACAGTTACATACAACAGCTCTGCATGTAGTCTGCACAAACAGGTTGAATTCAGCTAGAAAGTAAAGTCTGTCTTGATTGGAACTTACGGTTTAAAGGTCACATATACATGCCCTCAATGCCTAATTATCGCACACATCAAGCCGAACCTGCCTCTGAGGGAGTGTACCTTAAGGTCATTTTCACAGGTCCGGACCGGCAGGCAGTTTTGTCTTGTGGCAGCAGTGGCACCTTTATTTGTCCGGTTAATGTCCTGATGCGCAGTGTTGTCCAACTGCATGTTGAGCAGTTTACAAGCGCTAACTCGCCCCGAAGGTAGGTGCTCAGTGGCTGGCTCGTACCAACCACGCTGCTTTTCGCCGTGACCTCGGACCCTGTCCTGCCCTGCAGGTCTGCCCACACTGGAGCAGGACTGACAGGGCCAGGAGATGAATTATTGGCGGCCACGCCACCCGCCGGCGAATTACTTCAGAGCAGCCCGGGCCGGCCGACTGACTCGAGGCCATGGTGATGTTGAGTGCTGCTTGATCTCATGCGACCGCTATGAGAGGGCCCGTCGTCACTGAGAGTCACGCTGCCTCAGCCTGGGGGCTGCAGAAGAAGAACAGAACACACACAGGGGAATGTGCCGGCGGGCTTCAAGGAGTTGTGCTTCAAGGGGTTCTGGGAGGAGACGAATACGTAAGTCAACATGTAACAAGAATGTGCTGCATTTTTCAGTAAGAGGACATTAGTGCCTCACGCGGTGAAATGCTGTTGCTCATCTTTATACATAAACAAACAACGAATAATTGCTCATGGAGCACTGAATCATTTTTCTTTTTGTTCTTGTTTTCAATGACAAGGGTGCATGTAAACTTTTGTGTCTGAACTGTACCATCGGGATAAAGGTCATAGTTAATATATTGTTAATCTAGGCAGCAATCACTACATTTGTGCGTTTTTCAATTGTGATTATCACTATTCATGTTTATTGACTAAGGAGTTGAGTGATCGGTATCATTTTCACATTGTAGGCATGATGAGCACATTATGATTCACTGCAGAGGGTCACAAATTTCTTATATTCCTTGACACGTGTGTGTAAATTAACTCTGCCGCATGTTTAAAAGGATTGTTTCCACCTGTATTGTTTATGACTAGTTTGATATCAGTTCGCTTGGAGGGTAACTTTGTTTGTTTTAGGGATGTTATAATGGGGCGCTCAGTTGCCAACATTGGCACATGGTGTAAATATGCTGGTTTCCACACTGGATCTCATCTCTACACATACCGTGAGACTTTGCTTATTTTGTTTTTAGTTTTCATGGTTGCTTTTACTCAGGCCGCCACTCAGCACGGGCAGTATTGATTGGCAGAGCAGCTCGCTGGCGCTCTTCGCAGGCAGGCCCCTGTTAGCGCACTTCTTAGAGTTTGTTGTTGCTCCAATGCGTCTCATTTCTGATATTTTTATGTCTCTCCATATGTTTCATTGCTTGATTGTTGCTTGCGATGAAGTGTCACTCATAGTTGTTGAAATGTCACTCGTAATTACAATGAAATTATGAAAATGTCACACATAGCAATTTGAAACCTTGGCAGCTATGCACAGAGGGGATGCAAACAATAAAAGCCAATAGAGCAGGGGCACACTTGGGAGAATAATACAGAGTATTGGCACCAATACGGCACAAGTAACCCTATCTGTGGCCTAGTCGCTTACTGTTCATGAGTGACACTCTTCAATATCATCATGTGAGGTGATGGATGTCAATGGTAGTAGCCCTTCAGGTATGTGAGGTGCAACTGACATAGATATGATAGCTAATAGAAAACAAGCATCCCACAGCCCAATCATGGAACCAGATGAGCATATGAAGGAGAAATAGCTAGTCCAAAAATTAGGCCCAGCATATGAAGGAGAAATACTGGTGCGAAAAATAAGCCCAGTATTCACCTAGAGCACTCACTTGTACATGATAGGGGACCCACTCTGGTATCCTTTACCAGTTAGGGCTCAAATTGTGTGGGCCACATCAATACTCTTATTGGTGTTCAATGTCTATGTTAACATGGGACATAAAATAAAATAAAATGGGGGAAAGCTCTTTAGCAAGAATTCAAGCAATGGTATGTCAGCCAACCTCACTGGATTCACACATCGGGAAGCCCACTATGACCTCAAACAGAGCCTGAATTTAAAGTCAAGTGATGAGGGTGGCAAAAGGAGATTGTATTCCCGTGTCAGGATCTTCACCTCGGTGGCTGGTACTGTTTACACACATATAGGAGACCAGCCCAAAGCAAGCTCAACTGATTCAAACCGGCTGCTGACTGAGCCACGGTTCTCGGCTTCTGGGTAAGGACCAGGAAGAGAGTCATCTTTCCAAGGACCTCTATTCTTTCGAGGATGCCCCTCTTCAGGACCCGTATATCAAGGGGGGGGAGTTGTGAGTCACTTACAAGATGAATCATGCAGCAGGGTAGAGAGCCATTGCTTTAGCCCAGTAGTTGGATCAGACCTGGGCCTCTCACTGTGTCATTCCACCAGCTCTGCCCCAGATGCATTAAGAACTGTAGCCGCCAGCAAACAGGTTAGGGAGGACCTCTGAGTGATATGCAACCAAAGTGCGGCAACATCGGGCCTAGACGGCTGTTGATAAGGCAGACAAAATGGGCAGAACTGTTAGAAGGAGCAGAGCTGTAAGAGTGCTGTCCATCTTCAGAATACCAATGTGCCCTCCTCTACCATTGATATTTAAAAGCATAAATAGTACCTAAATCATTTCACTGAACACACTGTAAACTCATTTCCAAATGAAATCTGCACATCTCATTTCCTATTGAGTTTTAACTTTACCCTATGATATTCATTTTAATTACAAACTGGTATGGATTGAGGGCAAGCTGCTTTTGAGTATAGGGCTTTATGTGGGAAGTGAGGAGTGGAGGGGGGTCCCTAAAATAAACAGGGCCTAAGAAGCATAGCTATGAATCTTTTTAATCAAGGGCACAGCTTAAAACATGTACACTAAAGTCCTGTACTTCCAATAGCTTGTCACCCGATGAGTATTTCGGTGCCTTTCTGTGAGCTTTCTATTTTTTGCATCCAAACACACAACAGCAGACATACACCTAAAACAAACAAGATGCATTACTTTGCCAATGCTTATTGGTGATACAAGATAAATGAGTAACAATAATTTTAATCAGAATACCTGCAAATACTTTGTTGCATCGCCTTTGATTCACCATTAGAGGTGCCATTCGCCTGTAGACACAGCCTTTTCTTTTAAGTTTGCTCTGTCAATATTTTGATCGTTGTATACCTCCTTCACACACTTTCACAAAGTATCACAATTACAATTGGCACTCATGACCATTACCCTGTGAACTCTGCAGAGAGGCAAAGGAATGGATGATCATGTATTCTGAACACTTTTATTAGCGCCGACAGGTACTGTGAGAAACTCTTACTGCCTTCAGTCTGTACTCCAGAGCACGCAATTGTACCCCATCATAAACAATCACCCACAAAATGAACTAACAACGACACCTAGAGTCCTCTTAATTCACAGTATGCTCTACATGAGAGTAATATGCTACACAAAAAACTACAGAAACACAATAGCCTATAAAAAGCAAACAATCTTAGGGAGTGCAATATTAAGAAAAACAAGTGAAATACAAACAGAGACAGCATCCCTGACATTAACGTAACCGGTTTTACAGTCATTGTTCAACACTTAATCAGATTTTTTTCCTGTAAAGTCAAGGTCATGAACATAGGGCTCAACAGGTATCTTTTTCAATATCAGTTTTTAATTACTGACGGATCCAAGACCTGGAGATGTCCCGTCCTCTTAAAGTGCTGGGTTCGCCCTCAAATATGGTGTTCACCCTCAAAAATGGTTCCTGGTGTACCAGAGCCAGAGCAATTTTGCGACTCACATCGGCCAATTTCATTGCTTAATACCGATTCCAAAATTCTGGCCACAGTTTAGGCCAACAGGCTTCGCACGGTAGTGACAGACCTGATGCATCCAGACAAAATGCGTTTCATGCCCTGTCGATCAACCAGGCTCAATTTGCAGCAGCTTCATAAAGTTATCTCACAAGCAAACAAGGACCCCTTGGCGGAATTATCCCTAGATGTCAATAAGGCATTTGATTCGGTTGAATGGCCCTATTTGTTTTTGCTTCTTGAAACAAAAAGATTTGGTCCCTGCTTTATTAACTGGATTAAATGATTGTAATAGAACCCCTGTGCTAGGTTAAAGCTTAACGGATGTATGTCTAAGAACTTCTCTGTTGGGAGAGGAACGAGACCGGGATGTCCTTTTTCCCCAATGCTCTTCGCCCTCGCAGTGGAACCTCTGACGAACCTCATGAGGGTGAATGCCAGAATCTTGGGCTGGAAGGGACCCTCAGGATGGGAAGAACGCATATCACTATAAGCAGACAACATCCTCCTTTACATAACCCACCTCGATCAATCACTAGCCTGCATCAGTAAAATATTTCATATATTCGAAGAGATTTCAGACTTCGCCATTAATTAGGAGAAATCTTTTCTGTTTACTGTGGGGGGGATGGAGGCAGACAGAGCCAATGTCCTTACCAATACGGGTGGAACCATACAGTTTTAAATACTTAGGCATGTGGTGAGGAGGGGTGTGGATTACCATGTCCGTGCTAACCTTGAACCGCTGCTACAAAGACTTGAGAGAGACGTTAGACATTGGTGCACTATGCCCTCGTCGTTAATAAGGAAGATGGCCATGTTTAAAATGGTCGCCTTACCCCGTTTACTATACGTCTTGTAGAATTGCCCACATAAACTATCAAAGACACTTTTTCCACCCATAGATAATTTATTGTGAAAGATAATTTGGGCAGGGGGACAACCCCGTTTTGCCTTACAGACCCTGCAAAGGGCTAAATATAATGGTGGTTTGCACTACCAAACCTGCGGAAATACTATGAAGCTGCACAGGTAGCGGTAGTAAATGACTGGGTATATTCAGACAGAGATGACCCGGCTGTAGGGGCGGACATGTGGGGGATGGGAGGCTATTCATATATGCATGTGCTATATGGCGGTCGCCTATATGCAAGAGCTTGTCCAGCTACAATCACGGTACGAGACACATGGAATGGCCTTTCAAGGGAGATGAATTGTGACAAGCGGCTTACCCCAGCCACACCCCTCTAGGAGTGCACCAGATTAACAAGCATTGAAAATGCAATAGGTCTCGCAATAGAAGAGTTTGACATTTTTCGTTTTGCATATAGATGAGTGGCGTTGCGTGGATGAGTGGCGTTGCGTGGATGAGTGGCGTTGCGTGGGTGAGTGGCGTTGCGTGGGTGAGCGGCGTTGCGTGGCTGAGCGGCGTTGCGTGGCTGAGCGGCGTTGCGTGGGTGAGCGGCGTTGCGTGGGTGAGCGGCGTTGCGTGGGTGAGTGGCGTTGCGTGGGTGAGTGGCGTTGCGTGGGTGAGTGGCGTTGCGTGGGTGAGTGGCGTTGCGCGAGTGAGTGGCGTTGCGTGGGTGAGTGGCGTTGCGTGTGTGTGTGGCGTTGCGTGTGTGTGTGGCGTTGCGTGTGTGTGTGGCGTTGCGTGTGTGTGTGGCGTTGCGTGTGGCGTTGCGTGTGTGTGTGGCGTTGCGTGTGTGTGTGGCGTTGCGTGGGTGAGTGGCGTTGCGTGGGTGAGTGGCGTTGCGTGGGTGAGTGGCGTTGCGTGGGTGAGTGGCGTTGCGTGGGTGAGTGGCGTTGCGTGTGTGAGTGGCGTTGTGTGAGTGGCGTTGCATGTGTGAGTGGCGTTGCATGTGTGAGTGGCGTTGCATGTGTGTGTGGCGTTGCGTGTGTGTGTGGCGTTGCGTGTGTGTGTGGCGTTGCGTGTGTGTGTGGCGTTGCGTGGGTGAGTGGCGTTGCGTGGGTGAGTGGCGTTGCGTGGGTGAGTGGCGTTGCGTGGGTGAGTGGCGTTGCGTGGGTGAGTGGCGTTGCGTGGGTGAGTGGCGTTGCGTGGGTGAGTGGCGTTGCGTGGGTGAGTGGCGTTGCGTGGGTGAGTGGCGTTGCGTGGGTGAGTGGCGTTGCGTGGGTGAGTGGCGTTGCGTGTGTGAGTGGCGTTGCGTGTGTGAGTGGCGTTGCATGTGTGAGTGGCGTTGCATGTGTGAGTGGCGTTGCATGTGTGAGTGGCGTTGCATGTGTGAGTGGCGTTGCATGTGTGTGTGGCGTTGCGTGTGTGTGTGGCGTTGCGTGTGTGTGTGGCGTTGCGTGGCTGAGTGGCGTTGCGTGGCTGAGTGGCGTTGCGTGGCTGAGTGGCGTTGCGTGGCTGAGTGGCGTTGCGTGGCTGAGTGGCGTTGCGTGGCTGAGTGGCGTTGCGTGGCTGAGTGGCGTTGCGTGGGTGAGTGGCGTTGCGTGGGTGAGTGGCGTTGCGTGTGTGAGTGGCGTTGCATGTGTGAGTGGCGTTGCATGTGTGAGTGGCGTTGCATGTGTGAGTGGCGTTGCATGTGTGAGTGGCGTTGCATGTGTGTGTGGCGTTGCATGTGTGTGTGGCGTTGCGTGTGTGTGTGGCGTTGCGTGTGTGGCGTTGCGTGTGTGAGTGGCGTTGCGTGTGTGAGTGGCGTTGCGTGTGTGAGTGGCGTTGCGTGTGTGAGTGGTGTTGCGTGGGTGAGTGGCGTTGCGTGGGTGAGTGGCGTTGCGTGGGTGAGTGGCGTTGCGTGGGTGAGTGGCGTTGCATGGGTGAGTGGCGTTGCGTGGGTGAGTGAATGGTTAGCTGTTGCTTATGCGACGTATAGCACTTAATACTAAAGTAGGCAGACCTTCTTAGCCTTTGTGAGAATAATAGCAAAATAAAAATAAAAACCAGATCAAGTCAAGGACGCAAACGGCACCATGCTATTGTTTATTTACTCAGATGATTTGCATAAAAATGTAACTTGTGAGCACGTTTCTCTAACTCTCCAATAATCCCATTACAACACTTTGTACAAATGAGATTGGGACTCATCCTTCCGAAGTCGAGAAAAATGTGCAACGCTGTGTTGAAGTTAATTTTTTTAATTAACAAAATGCAAATAATGTGGAGAGATTTCAAGTGATTCAGGAATGGGCGCCCTTGTAAAGAGAAAGTACGGCCGGCCTGGGCAGTGATAGGGGAGGAGGCAGGAGAAATGCGAGTCACGGCAGCAGCAGCCTTTGATGTGCCTGCCGGCCGGCCGTGAATAATTAGGGGGTGAGAAATGCGCTCGGAGGGCTGCCTTTGATGTGGTAATGCGAGGCAGGCAGGCAGGCGGCTGGTGGCATTGTGCACGCGCTTTTTAGGGCTTGCGCAAGCGCAATGACCTAAAAAGCACATGCACTTGAAGGAATCGCCAGTGGAATCGCCAGTGGATAAACACTGGATAAGCCCCTATAGAGCTTCGCCAGCTATGCGCTGAAGCGCATCAGCAGGCGAGCCCTAAAAAGGGTGCCTGTTCTTCAAGGCTTTTCAGGATGGGACAGAATAGGTCTCAACACACGGCTCTCCTAATTATGCTTTCGCCTGCAGTATTACATTTTATTACCATACATGGACGAAAGATACTTATACATCTGCCAGCTATTCTTAATATGTGCTGTACAGTCCTATGAGTTTTCACATTCAGCTATTCAGATTGTGCAAATAAAGGAAAGCAATAGGCTACCTAAAATTCTAATCTATATTAAGGTCCAGTTGCCTTGTACCCATGTACCCTTAAACACAGGACCTGCAATGGTCACATAATAAGCAAAATAATTGTGTATAGCGAATGAATTCATACTCGGTATATGCCCTGCTTGATATCTGAGGGTTTTGTTTCTTACCTTTAAGTTAAAAGGCCCATTGCGCCTGCCAGCTACAGGGATATACATCTATCACACATTGTTAGGTGCCATCACTCGGGACTCTAGCTTCGAAGGTTTAATTTCAAAATGTTTGCCAGATATAAGCTTATATATCGTTTAAAATTCTTAAATTGGCAATGTATTATCCATGGTTCTTACTGAATTCTACCTTCTTTTTTTCCTGTGATCTTCCTTCACGTGCAGCTTGTGGCAATTTTAAATATAGTTTAATGACTATGATCTAAACAATTAAGCATAACCCAAGCAATACGTGGCAAGCACTATAATTGATCTTACTGTTTTACTTTAACATGAGTTATTTTTTGGTCTTTTTATCTTGTTCCTTTGCAGATCCGGTAGGGAAGGGGGGTGATTTGGGGTGAAATTGTCACACTTTCTACATAGCATTTCAGACTCCTCTCTGCCTAAGTTGTTGAAATCATTCACTAATCTGAATTATATGAATGCTTAAATTACTGACAATAGTAAATGAATAGTGCATCTAACAAAAAATAGTTTCCATATTGCTGTAGATAGCATCAGGTACTGTGAAACCAAAACAGAAATGTAAACTGTCACCTGAGCTAAAGTTATATATTTTGCAAATAATGCCTAGATTCACATATGCACCAAGTATTTCAGGGAGGTCTGCATTGCCACACATTAAGGAAATACACGTGTGTAGCGATACACAGTGCTATAGTCACATATATAAAAAACAGTCCACAGCATGACAAAGCGCCTAAACAGTCACGCATGGAATTACACTACCTGAATTCCACTGCTGTACAATGTGCTTTCACTGTGCTTCTTAACGTGCCACATCACTGCTGGCAATAGACATTGCTTAATGTGTTAGAGTACTGCTGCCAATAACCATCCTTCTCTTTCCACACCAACTCCAACATTAACTTTGAGCTCTGCCCCAATGTCCTAAGGAGACTGGAGCCCGATGCTGGCTTCCGGTTGTCAGGCAAGCTGCAGCAGGGCTGTGGACTCCTATTTTTGACAGCACTTTTTCCTTCACTGTTGCTACTGCCGCCGGTAAGTTCACGTCCTGCTGCCAGGTTTAACAGACCCATGCGTGATGAGCTGCTCCAGTTTGAATTCAAGGATTTGTAGTCTTGATTTTATAATAGAAGAGCAAGTAGTACAAGTACCAGAATTCAAAGAAAAAACCTGGACTGGAACACCTCATTGCACATGGACCTGGGAACCTTGGTGTGGCATCGCTCTAGTGTTTGAGCAGGGCACCGGAACCGGAAGTGTAACCCGGGAACCGGAAGTCGGCCATTTTGAGTGGCGCCGGCGAACGGAGTGGAATACACGCGATCCCGGCGCTCCGGGGAAATAAAGGCTTATCATACATACAGCCTGATTCTGTGCCTTATTAATTAAAGAAACGGAACTTTACAATGGCGACGAGGCAGGATACGATCCAGCTATAGCTACGCTGGCCCCGCAGGAAAAGAAAAAAAAAGAAGAAGTAAGAATATTTGGACTGCTCCACAACAGGCAGGGACGACCCCGACCCCACGAGGCACTGCACAAAGCCACAGTAGGCATCCCGGAGCGCTGCAGAGGTGACGTTAAGCGTGTTGACCGATGACCAACGTGCGTTGTCAACACCCCACCACGCAGCACACACAACCCCAGCCCGCCTGCAACAACGTAGTCACCACCAGCCGGTAGGTGATTAAGAATCTCAAGCACAGGCGGAGCACCACCAGCGCGCAGGGGGGTAACCACGCGGCTAACCACTGCTTGGACAACCAAGGAAAGTAGCATCCCCGAGTGCAACCGCCCGCACCAGGCACGCTGGCGGATCAGCGGGGGAGAAGTGAGGCGGCTGGCAGCACAGACGGGGGTAGACCACGTTCGAACAACGGCGTAGGGGGAGCGACCGGTGGCGCTGACAGCAAGGAGAACAAAGAAGAAGAAAGCGAGACCAGACAGGCGCCCGGCAGCCCGCCCAACCACGCGGTCCCTGCCCAGGTGATCCAGGGAGGCGGCGGCAGGATGGCGGCGCCATCCACTTCCCTCACCCATATGGTCCCTTTCCTTCCGAAGAGAGGAGAGCCCACAATGCCGTGGGAAGACTGGAAACGATACTTCCTCAACTACCTTGAAGCCTTGGAGGAAGAGAGTGAAACCGCCTACACGAGCCAAAGGAGAAGGAAGATACTACTACATAATTTAGGCCCAGAGGGGTTAAGAATTTACGACACCATTGTCAAAGGCACCAGGGACGTGGCCGACACAGACGTGTTCCGGCATGCCATAGATGACCTGGACGCACACTACAGACCGGTGGTATGTGTGGCCATTGACAGACATACCTTCTACCACAGGAAACAGGAGGAAGGAGAGACAGTAGATGAATATGTGGCGGCCCTGCAGAAACTGGCCATCTTGTGTAAATTTGGAGCCCTGCACGACGACCTAATACGTGATCAAATCATAATGCACACGACGAGCACGCACGTGCAGGAAAAGCTGTGGGTGAACGGAGATGCTCCCTTGAAGGAGGTGTGGGCCATGGTGAAGAAGGCGGAGATGTCCAAACGGTGCGCACAGGCAGCCAGGAAGGACGGAGGAGGAACACAGAGTCATGGTGCACAACAAGGGAGACAAACCTAAACAACGAGAACCTACAAGAGAGCCGGAAAACAGAAGAAACCAACAAACGAGTGGAGAAAACCCGAAGACAAGCAGAGGTGGAAGACCAAGCTGCTACAGGTGTGGAAGCATGTCTCACCTGGGAAACGACAACGTTTGCCCAGCGTTCAGGGCGAAGTGTTCGTTCTGCAACATATATGGACATTATGAAAAAGTATGTTGTAGGAAATCAAAAAGGCCCACCGTCAAATACATTGACCAAGGGAACCGGGAACAGGAAGAAATACAAGAAGAGGAAGAGGACCAGGAGAACTCCTTTACATCGATGTCCAAGTCCTGGAAATGGGAGGCAAGGAGTCGGACAAGCCCAGACTAAACATGCACATGGGAGGGGTGCCGATCGAAATGATCGCTGACTCAGGTGCTCCCATCACAATTGTCCAGAAACGAGTGTGGGAAGAGAAGTTCAGGACACAAGTGAGAGCGGAACTGCTCCCCATGGACGTGATGCCGGTCACGTACACAGGACATCGAATACCCATGCTAGGGTATTGCTCGCTACTATTCGAATTCAAGGGAAGACAAGCCAATTGCAAACTATACGTAGCGGAAAAGGGGCCCCCGGTACTCAGCTGGAAAGATCAAGGCGCCCTAGGCATCATGTAGAACCCCGGAGGCAAACAGAAAGTGTTACTCATGGAAATGGAGAGTGGGCAAGACGAAGAGGCTTGGCGCAGAGAATATCCAAAAGTGTTCAGTGGGCAGATTGGTGAGCTGGTCAAGTTCAAGCACGTAATACGATTGAAAGAAGGAGCGAAGCCAGTCATCCACAAGGTCAGAAACATCCCATTTCGATGCAGAGAAGCCGTGCAAGACGAATTGGACAGGCTGGAATAGAGCGGAGTGATACAGGCCATAGAGAGCGCGGAGTGGTTGTCGCCCCTAGTGGTGGCCCAGAAGCCCAATGGGAAGGTGAGGCTATGTGTAGACCTCAGAGAACTTAACAAAAACATTCTGATGGACAAGTTCCCGCTCCCACGCATCAACGAGATGCTGGCAATGACAAAGGGAGCTAAGTGGTTCTCAACGGTCGACCTGTCGTCAGCGTACCATCAGGTGAAACTCCACCCGTCCAGCAACCACCTCACATCCTTTATAACACCTTTCGGATGTTACAAATTTGTGAGAATGCCATTCGGGTTGGCATCCGCGGCAGCGGTATTCCAAAAAAATGATGCACAGGCTCTTTCAGAAGATGGAGGGAATCCAATTCTTCCAAGATGATATCCTTGTAGTGGGAAAGATCAAGCAAGAACACAATGAAAAACTCCACATAGTGCTACGCACATTACAAGAAAACGGACTCACGGCGGAATGGTCAAAGTGCAAGGTCGGAGTCCCTTCAGTCACCTATTTGGGGCATGAAGTCAGCGAACATGGGATCGTGCCGAAGAGAGCCAACCTGGAGGCGATAAAGAACGCTCCGGCTCCGAGGAAAAAGGAAGACGTCAGGTCGTTTCTGGGCATGGCTGAGTTTTATAGCACATTCATCCCCAACTTTGCCACCAAGACGCACAACCTACGTCAACTGCTCAGGGAAAGAAACGGGTTCAAGTGGACCGAAGAGGAGCAGGAGGAATTCGAGTCCTTGAAACAGGAAATGGGAGATGCCATACCACTGGAAGGTTTTGACCCTAAGTCGGATTCCATCCTCACCACCGATGCCAGTGACCGCGGTTTGGGAGCGGTGTTAACGCAAAGATCGGACAGAGGAGACATATCTACAGTCAGCTTCGTATCCCGATCCCTAGCTCCGAACGAAGAGAAGTTTAGCGTCATTGAAAAAGAGATGCTGGCCGTGGTATGGGCGATGGAACGCTTTAGACAATACCTGTGAAGAGCCAAATTCGTGGTCCGCACGGATCATAAACCCCTGATAAAAGTTTTAACATCGAGTGGACATGCGCACGCCACCCCGAGAATAGCCAAGATGACACTACGGCTATTGGACTTTGTGTATGAAGTGGAATATATACCAGGACCACAGAACAAAGTAGCAGACTTCCTGAGCAGAGCAGCAGCCATGGAAAGAATGGAGGAACAAGAGAAGCCAGGATGGGAAGGCTACGTAGTGGCTACCGTGCAGGATATGGAGCAGGTGATCAGTGCGCAAGAATGGGCGGAGGCCTACAGGCTGGACGAGGACTTAGAGGCGATCAAAGGGTACGTCACTCATGGATGGCCCGAGAAGAGGCATCTGAAGGAGGAACTGAGGAGATACTGGGAGGTGAGAGACGAGCTGTCCTTGGGAGAAGATCCCCTGTTCCTACTCAGAGGAGACAAGGTTGTTCCCCCCCCCCCCGAGGCCTCATTGAACACCTGATGGCGTTACTGCATGAGGGTCATCAGGGGATCACAAAGACCAAAGCACTGGCCCGACATGCCTACTGGTGGCCTGCGATTGACGCACAAGTGGAAAGATACGTGAGACAATGTGAATCCTGTGCCAAAGCGGACAAATCCCAAGTGATGCTAAGACCACAGTTGGGGAAATTCCCCACGCCTGGAGGACCCTGGGAAATGGTGTCCATTGACATAATAGGACCGATCCTGGATGTTGAAGGAAACCAGAAATATGCGATGGTCTTGATGGATAGATACTCCAAGTGGCCGGAAGTGGAGGTGAAGGACGTAGTAGACTCGGATGCGGTGTTCGCCTTCTTGAATGCAGTATTCATAAAGGAAGGAATCCCTAAGACAATAACATGCGACAATGGTCCCCAGTTCGTCTCAGCTAAATGGGAGGCATACATGTCCAGAAACGGGATCGAAGTAAAACACACACCCATATACCATCCAGCGGGAAATGGCCTGGTGGAACGTTTCAACCGGGTAATCATGGGAACCATTCAAGCGGCGATAAATGATGGACTCGATTGGGAGAAGGAACTGCCCAAGATGCTATGGGCTTACCGCATCACGCCGGGCAGCACAGGCTATAGCCCCTTCAAGGTGTTACGGGGAAGGGAGCCGTTCACCAAAGACAACATCGCGTGGAGAAAAATGGTGGTGCAAAGTAAATGGTCACCAGCAATAGTGAGGGTAAACTTGGAGAAGGCGCAAGAAACATACACAGAACAGTTCAACAAGAGACGGAACGTGCAAGGTGTGGCTCTTGAGAAAGGGGACTGGGTGAGAGTGAAAGTAGCAAACTTGAAGAGGAAGGGAGAGAGTAAATTCACTCCGCCCCTACAGGTGATTGAGCCATTTGCTAGATCGGCACTACTCAGCGACGGCAAGGTTTGGTCGCAGCACAGAATGGCTAAATGTAGCAAAATACTGAAGTGGACCACAGGAGGGGACGAGGAAGTGGAAGGAGACGCAGAGAGAAGAGAAACGGAATGTTGTGAAGGAGGACAAGAGCAAGTAGATGAAACGACACCGCAAGTGGAGGAGAAGGAACCCATGTACGGAGGGAGCAGCAGAGAGAGAGAGGAAGGTGGCAGAGAGAACAGGAGGGGAGCTAGTGGAGAGAGAATTGTACAAGAAGAGATGAGACTGGAAGCCCGAGGGAGGGCCACGGTGATGGACAGACAAGGAGACGAGAAAGCAATGGGAGCAGTGAAGACGAGAGCAGGAAGAACAGTGAGAACTCCCAAGAGGTTTGAGGACTATGATATGGACAATAAGTAAGAGTTTGTTTTCCTTATTCTGTTTTTAGTGTGTAAAGGGGGGAGATATGTGGCATCGCTCTAGTGTTTGAGCAGGGCACCGGAACCGGAAGTGTAACCCCGGAACCGGAAGTCGGCCATTTTGAGTGGCGCCGGCGAACGGAGTGGAATACACGCGATCCCGGCGCTCCGGGGAAATAAAGGCTTATCATATGTACAGCCTGATTCTGTGCCTTATTATTTAAAGAAACGGAACTTTACACTTGGCAGCTGTGTAAACAGTTCGAGCCCTAATCCCCGGGGTTTAGAGCACTCAGTAGAAAGCAATAGACTGGAGAATAGCTCACAATTGCATTTGCATAGAGGAGGCGAAGCTGTTGCAGAATCCGACCATGTGGTCTTACGTGCTTCCCCCCCAAAAACTGGGACAGCTGGGGAGTTTGTTTTAAACGGAAGAAGCTGTTGTCACACTTTGGGTTCTACCCATACTCTTAGCAATTGAGCTTGTGGATCATACATGCAAACAATACAAGTTTGCACTTTATTACGGATTTGCAACCATTTTAGTTGCAGATCTGGTCCACAATTGATAGTGTAAAAAAGAAAGATGTGGTCATTAATCCCCTATATTTAGCAGAAATTTGTGGCTCGTCCCCTCCCTCTAAAAAAGAAAACCTTAAATCCCGGCATGCTTCCCGATTCCTAACAGAATATTGGCACCAGGTCAAGTCTATGTTGGGTGCCTAATAGATTATCGATAAAAAGGAGAAATAAAAAAAGGGAAGAATTCAAAATAGGGAGTGTGATTATAGACAAATCAATTAAAGGCTTCAGGTTATTCTTACATTAACAAAGATTGTCAAACCACTTGGCTCAACAATAAAGCATTTTAAGTACAACTACAGCAAGGCTATTGTAATAAGAAACACTGGCTGAGCAGAAGTATGCACCAATCAAGAGTTATAATCCACGCACTGTTTTAAAAGGGGAGGGGTGCGTGGCCAACCTCCCTAAACCACTTTCGCCCTGAGGGCCCCATCACGGGGGACAAATGATATTTGTAAAGGGGAGGGGGTATGTGGTCCAAACCCCATCCCCCAGGGCCCTTAAGAGGAGGGGGCCCAAACCCCATCCCCCAGGGCCCTTAAGAGGAGGGGGAAATGGTCCCCCTCCTGAGCCAGTAGAGGCTCTATGAACCTTATCCCCCCTGGGGCCAAATCATATATGTTACGGGGAGGGGGATACACAGCTTTACCTCCCCTAGCTGACAGGGGCCCGGGGACCCCATCCAGAGGGCCATAACGTATATATTAAAGGAGCCCAGCTCTCACCATCCCCCAAGGCCAGAATTCAATAAAAAGGGGAGTGGTTCAAGTGGCTCCTCTCTCCTCAAGCTTTAATAGGCCCCAGGAACCCCAACCCCGAGGCCAAATTTGTTAAAAAGGGTAGCGGTCCCTGATGCCCCATCCTATAGCCTTAATTGGACCTGGGGACCCCATCCCCAGATCGGATTCAAATAAAAATGGGAGGTACCAATGCGGCCCCTCTCCTCAATCCTATTGTGGCCCAAGTGACCCCATCCCCTGTCCAAATTATAGGTGGGTGCCCAGTGCTTACCCAGAGCACCCAATAAGGAGCAAGTTGGGGCCAGTGGGGGGAGCCCTGGGGCCCTAGCTGCCTTCATGCATGTTGCAGGAGCCGGCATTGCGCCCACCCAGAAGGAGTAGCTTTCATTGCATGGTCCCTCTGGGCAGGAGCAATATCTATTGCAAGAGCGAAATAGAAGTCTTCTTCCACCTGGCAGGAACATTTTTATATCTCCTGCAGGGTGGGAGCAGACATGCCTTCCTTGCCCACACTCCTGCAGGCAGGGAAGGCATGCTTGCTCATGCCCAGTGGTGATTTAAAAATGCTCCTGTCAGGCGGAAGAAAACATATGTTTCCCTGCCGGTGCTGGTGGGGGTAGTGAAACTATTCTGTTCCAGATGTGGGGTTCCTGGGACAGGGTAATTGAGTGGGCACCAAGGGGATGGGGTCACCAGGCCCTTCAGACACTTGGGAGGGGTTGTGTGCTTCCGCCACCCCTCTTTTTTTTTTATATATATATAATTCAGTCAAGGGGGATGGGGTTGCAAAGGGCCTAAAAAGGATCGGGGAGCAGGGCCCCCTCCCCTTTTAGTACGCATTTCAGCCCAATGGGATACGGTCCCCAGGACCTAATAAGGCTCAGGGAAGGGGACTGGGTGCACCCTTCCTTCATTTTATACCTCAGCCATCTGTGGGATGGGGGACCCAGAGCCTCACGGAGGATTGGGAGGGGCCGGGCACACGCCCGTCCCCCTAAAATAAACATTTTGCACCACCCCCTGATCCCTGGCCTAACTCAGGGGGTTTGAGGGTGTTAAAAAGCAGTGCAGGAGTCTGTGCTTTTTTTCTTTAATTCCCGACCCGGCTCCCTTATGTCCTAAGATAGGTGCTACCAATTCGTTTTTGATGTGTTGGCAGACAATCAGATCTTTACAAGAGATCTGTTGCGACCGCGGATCCTCTGCGGCCTGATATATACAAAATGTTTGAGGATCAATTGCTGAAAAGTATTTAAGGTATTTACATCAGATCACAAAAAGCTCTCTTTCTGGACCAAGATCCAGATTTCTGACAAATCCAATCAGCAGTTTGGGCTGTAGCTGTGTATAAAGTTCCTATGGGGAAAATGTACTTAAGGACCTGCCTTTTTCTCTGCTTCTGCTTGAAAATCACCTCGAACCTTTCCAGGAAGGAGCTGAGGTGAATTGAAAAAAATTGGGACCGTTTCTTGCAGATTTGTCAAACGGTGCCAAAGATATAAGCAGACCAATAAATGCCTTTATTATGGAAGCACAATCATAACTATAACTACCCAGTGGCGACCCCCACTTGGCAATATATATATATATATATATATATATATATATTTCTTCCGAAAAAATGAAGGTTAAAGGGACATTATATTTAGGTGAAAATGTCAGTTAGAACATACCATTTTAAACTAACAAAACCACTGAAATTAACCAGTTCTAGTTATCTCAAGTAACTATAATGTGCCCTAAAGTAATTCTAACTGGCGCCACCGAAATACACAGTCTTGTCATCAATGATGTCATTTCAGATTTTGCAGTGATGTTATCAATGACATCATAGCACATGTCATGAGTGATGTAATATGTGAGCTAATTAGCAGTGCATGCGTTATAACTACTTTAGGGTACGAGTTGGAATTACTTGAGATAACTATAACTGATGAATTTCAGTGGTTCTATTAGTTTAAAATGGTATGTATTCATTGACTTTTCCCCCAACTATAATCTCCCCTCAACCTCTGGTTTTTCAGTGAATTTCTAAGGATTTTTTAACTGTAAAGTAAGATTAATACAATTCTGAACTGTAGTGTCACTTTAAACTTTGTTTTTTCAGTGAATTTCTCTGTTTTTTTAAATGTAAAGTAAGATGTTCATCTCTGTTCGCAGTGTAGGGTTGGACGCAGGAACTGGCACCTCACCCTGCCACAAATGCCCAATCCCATGATGCTCAAAGCCTTTGGCTATGCGCTGTGGGGCTGGGCAAAGGGCCTGGTGACACCTGCCAGAACCCAGGCCTGACTATGTCATGCAACAATATAAAAGTGTCATTTTAAGAAACAACTGACCTTTTCAAAGGGCCAGAAAAAAATATATAAAAAGCGGGCCTATTGCTGTTTTTAAGGGGATATGCGTATCAGCATACATTAAGCAGACCTGTTGTCTTTGTCAAAAAGTCAAAGATAACTATAATCAAGTATATATTTTTATGTATTAATCAATTGTAGTTTTTATTAATAGTGATCATCACAAAACATGAACATGTCCGAGTGATTTTTAATACTTTTTAGGCCAGAAAATGCAGCCACAAAACCAACCACAAGAGGTTCTGTGGTCCAGCTGTAGAGCATGTAGCTCCAGCTCAGAGTGCTTTGAAAATGATGGTAAGCTGTCCTAGGTTTATGGATTCAATGACCCTGGAGACATACTGCAATTTTTGTAAATGTTGTTAGGGGCTGCTGTGGTCCCTGCAGCTCTCCACAACAATTAGAAGCTTAATGGTGCCCCTTCCCCTTCTAGGGGCACCAACACCATCATTCATTTATTTATAAACAAGCCTTTGTAAGGAATTATGGGGTGCTCTTCAGCTGCAGTATTTAATGTGAAATAAGCTGCTACTACTCTCTTATTTATGGGGCGGGGGACATGCGGCTTCCCTCCCCAACCCATTTCATGGTTGGGTGACCCAATGCCACAGGGAGGAGGTTGTGCTCCCTCTCCCAATTATAGTGAATGCAGCCCCAGGAGATAGGGTCCCTAGGGCATCGAAATGGCTCAGGAAGTGGGGTTGCATTCTTTCCTCCCCCAAAAATTACATCTATTGACCCTCCCAGGTCCTTGCCCACCCCAGGGGGCTTATAGTTGAAAACTGCAGGCGCCCGCCTAGGTTTTCTTTTTTTACGCGTACCATAGAATAAATTACATTTGGCTTGCGTTTGTTCCTCTAGGGGCCCCCACTGGCCTAAGAGGGTATGGTATTCATACCGTGCCTCCTTACCTATCCTTACCCCCTATATATGATTTTTTCATTATTTTTCTAGGACAGGGGGCTGAGTTCCCAAATCCTACAATTGCTGCTGCTACGTATTTGTTGATGTGGTGGCAGCCAATCACATAATTTCTTTTATCTGTTGGTTTCACAGACACTCAGCAGCTCTATATATACACACATTCATTTTTACCCTTAATTTCTCAAAAACTACTGAACTGAATAACACCAACTCACAAAAAGTATGTGCTCTGGATCTAGCTTTCTGTCAAATTTGGTGTAATTAAGTCCAGTAATTTTTGCAGTAACGCTGTTCAATTTTCCTATGGAGAATGCTTAGGGAAAATGTGTTTTGGGACCCATCCTTTTTCTCTGGGCCCGCTCAACTGATCACCCTGAAATTTTCCAGGAAAAAGCGGAGATGGATAAACTATTTTTGAAAAGTTTTGTGAAGATTCATCAAACTGTGCCAAAGTTATTGGCAAATCAAAAAAATGTATTTCCTAAGGAAACATGGTCCTCGATATACCCAGTGGGGACCGCCCCTTACTAATCCATTTCCATATATAGAGGACCTTTGGGTAGGTCTCTTCTGCTATTGGTCACTTTGACTGTCATTTACACTCTGCTTCCATCCACGATAGTGTACTGAATTCGGTATGGTTCAGTTCACTTCAGTCATTAAGTCTCTTGTCCTGTGAATGACAGCATTTTCTGATCGCCTTCACATATCCTCCTGAAAATGTGTGTGATTCAGTGTCAGAGCTCGATGGCTAGACCTTTAGTTTTTCACTGTTCTTCTTTTATGGTCCCCCTTTTCATTTATTGGTTTCTCTTCATTTACTTTAATTTTTCTTTAGAGGATACATCATCTCTCCAGGAAGAGCAAATAGGTTGCTAGCTTGTTGCTCATTTAATCTGCAGAGTGCTACATCCAATATTGCCATTTCCTCTAAAGCACAGGATCATTATGGAATTGCTGTTGTCCACAGTGTATCACTGTTTCACTACTTCATGATGACCGACAAGTTGGTTCTAAATGTAGTGACAACGCTGGAACTGTAAAACAATGATAGAGCCTGTACGGGGAACATCCTTTACAACGCAACTTTTACAACGAAGTACCTTTACGACGCAACCATTACAACGCAACTTTTACAACGTCTTGCGCTGGGGGCGCTCTAGGATAGGGAATAGTTTCCAACACCTTCCCTACTATCCACGGGGACTGGAGTTGGAATAGTAAATTAAACTATTCACTATCCAGCGCCCCCCAACGCAAGTCGTTGTAACGACTAGCATTGTAAAACTTGCTTCGTAAAGGCATGCGTTGTAATAGCATGCGTTGTAACGTCATACATCCAGCCTGTACAACTCATCTGAAGGACAGACACCAGCTGTTATATTTTGTTTCATTATTGCAAGTATATGCCTGCAGTATTTTGATGGCAGCATGTTTCCCTTTCTCGAATTGTATTCTTTGAATATATCTTGTTTATATTGTTAAGTTGGTAGGTGTTTTATTGCGGTTGTGACAAAGGGTAAATGCAAGACAAAGTCAATGGATGCATGAATGCAAAGATGAATCACAAAGAGCATGAATGATGACTTTAGGGTGCGCAAGCCCATCAATGACCTGAAAGTCAGTTTCGTTCATAAGCTAGGCCTATTGGCATTGCCACTGCTTGCTCTTTATTTTGCTCCTTTAATTAGCTGCTAGGGCGCAAATTGTTTTGTGGTGAAATGGTAATTTCCCCCCATTTTGGAAGTTTCATTTTAGGTTTAAAGGATGTGTGAGTAGCTGCAAACACAACTCACCCATTGATCAAGCATGCCTTCCAACTCTCAATGATACACTACTGTCCAAATATTTTGATGGATTTGCATATTTTCCTCCAGCCTTAACTGAAATGTCATTTACATTTCTTATCTACTTTCATTTAGAAGGTCCCTTGGCTTCACATTGAGTTGACCATTTTGCCTCTCAATGTACGAAAGAACATCTGAATACTTCTTCGGGAACAGTTTTGTGCATTTATGGATGGCATTGTTAATCACATCTTTCTAGAAGCAGCTAACTCCCCTATGGTTTTACTTGCATATTATTACAGCAGTTGGAATAAACTAGGCTTAATATCTAAGGTATCTAAACAGTACATTGGCAGAAGTCCGGTAGAGGCTAAGTAACATGATACTGAACTGTAGGAGAATGTTCTATGGATTGATATTTCTGGAACAGATAGATAGATCCTGTGGGGCTGGCTGACATCTGCAAGACACACAGGCTGCAGGTAAGAGAGCCAGATAACCATCTACAACTTCATAATAAAGAACCTTGACTACACTGAAGCGACCACTTTAGATGGATTGTCCAATTTCAGTGGAAATCTCAGGCCAGTGAACTTAAGGAAAGTAATATGTTCTTTAACGATGTATCAGTTAAAAAACACAAAGGAGGGTGTTGGACATGGCTCTTCTCAGGGGATTTCCCAAAAACGTTTTGCTTTTTCTCCTCCTGGGTTATACTGAATTTATTTTCATGGCCTTAGGACTCTGGCCGCTTTCCAACTGTAATGCAGTGTGAAAGCACATGTGCCCTCCCTACCCAGGTTAGGAAGAAGTGCTTTATTATTTTAGGTGTTGTACCTGTGAATGCCCTGCAAAAAGGTACACCACATACTCAAGTCAGGTACTGCACTGGCTAATTAATGGTGGGACACAGCATGGATGTTGCCACCCGCCGGAATAGCCTTTCAAACATGTATCAAGCCAGCCATTGCAGGCCAGTGGGTGCCCAGTTGCACCTATGCTCAGGTTGGCATTTCTAACTTATTAGCCAACACGGAGTGAGCCTTCCCCTACCACTAGACCACAGCTAATGTAAGCCCTGAGGGGTGGAGCACGTGGTAGGCAAGAAGCAGGGTAGAAACACATGGGTGTTCCTTGCCCAGGTAGTGAAGAGCCCCAATGTGGGTTTTCCCTACCTAGGAGGTCAGCTTTTCCCATGGGACAACAATAACAATAAGTGGCCTCATGACTCTGGACACTTTCTCACTGTAAATGCAGTGCGAACGAGTGTGTGCCTTTCCTACGCACGTCAGGAAGTGGCGCTTACCTGATGTCTTTAAACATGCCTCAAGTATGCCATTGCAGGCCTGTGGGTGTGCATTTGCATCTATGAGGTTTTTAAACATGTGTCCCTATTGCCATTGCTGGCCTGTGTGCGTGTTAGACCTGGCATCTTTGGCATGTTTTTCCCCTGTATTTTTGCTTCTGACCTACTGTTTCTGATTGTGTTATGCAGGTTGTTTGTGCTGGTTTTAGAACTCTGGGCACTTTGCTACTGCTGTTCAGTGCTAAAGTGCAAGAGCTCCCTGCGTAAATTGTAATTATGATCGGCGACCCAAGATTGGCATATTTGAATTATTGGGTGGGCCTGCAGACTGATTGTGCCATCCACATGTGTAGCCCTGCAAACGTGTCTCAGGCCTGCCATTAGAGTGTTTGTAATTGCAGTTTTTAAGCTGCCATGTCAACCTGGCAAGTGTACTTGCCAGGCCCAAACCTTCCTTTTGTTTACATGTAAGGCACCCCTATTGTAGGTCCTAGGTAGCCCCATGGGCAGGGTGCAGTGTATGCGAAAGGTAGGACATGTTCTGGTGTGTTTTAGGTATCCTGATCGCAAAATACTGCCAATCTTGTTTTTCACTATTGCAAGGACTATGTCTCCTATAAGTTATCATTTGAGCTGCCTAGTAACCTCTTATAAGTGTAACTTTCAATTGGAAAGAAAGAGATTTGGAGTATGGGAACCCTGAACTCACAATTTTAAAAAATACATATATTAGCTAAATTGGTTTTTAAATTGTGTTTTGAAAATGTCACTTTTAGAAAGTCACACTAAGGGAGCTGAGGTGTGCCCTGCAGATCCGGGCGGCCCATCACCAGGCTGATGGGTCTTCCTTGAGCTAGAGTGGTGGGACGAGTTGTCACTGACACCTGAATAGCGCTATGCCTGTCTTCACAAAAAGCTGTCTCCCTTCCCCGTAGTGTGTCTGGAGCCAGGTCAGGGAAAGGCAGGGTCTTGTACACTACAAAGACTTTCCTTTGAAGTTTACCTACTTCAAAGGCAGAAACTGGTATAAGGACGGGGGCTGTGATATCTTCACTTTAAAACACTTCTGGGTTAAGAGGAGATTCTGCCAAAAAGTAGAGCTGAAGAAGCTGTAGATGGGGAACTGCCACTCTGCATGTTGCTGTGTTGTGCTGGCCTACTGCTTGCTGCTTTTGTCTTGGACTGGTCTTTGTTTTCATCTTCCTACTTACCAAGGTTCTCCAAGGCATTGTGTGTGCTTGCCTCCTGTTAAGAAGTCTCAGGGCCATCAAAGACTTCTCCTGAAGCCCCTGAACTCCTCTGCTGGGAGTTCTGGCCTGACAAGTGGTACCAATTCCAGTTTAGGGCCCTTGGAGGTAGCTTCTGCTGCAAGAGAGAAGAAACTCTATGCACCAGTCTTCAGTGCCTGTGTTTCCCGCTGCAAGCGTGCCATACGGGTGAAAAACGAACGTATCGCCACAGCGCGGCTGAAGAATTGACGCAGCACCTGTTGTGCGGCTACAAGATCGCCGAAGCCTGAGCCCTGAGCACCATGTCTTCGACATCTGAGACACCAGCTCCGACTCTGATACAGGCCCAGCTGTGTGGCTGAAGATTTTACGCATCACCGGCTCATGGCTGGGAAGATCGACGCAGCGCCTGTTTTAAGCATTTGCCCCGGCGAGCCCGGATTTTCCATGCATCACACCTGTGAAACAAGTCTTCATCAATGTTGCTCAGCAGTGAGGAACCAAGGTTGTGTGTCTGGAAATTGACGCATCACCTCCCCTCACAGTAAGAAACAGATGCATCACCTCTCCTCACATTAAGGAATCGACCCATCACATCCCCTGCGCAACAGTAAGGAACCGTTGCATCACCTCCCCTGGGAGTAAGGAACCGACTCATTGCTTGGTTTCGACTGAACCATTTTAAACCTTTTAAAAGTGGTACCTTTGCTTTTGTATGTTGTATTTTTCTTATTTTGGTCTTGTTTTACTTAGATAAAAACTGACTGTTTTTCTAAACTGATGTGGTGTCCATTTGTAGTGCATTCGTTGTGTTACTGTGTGTTTATGTGCAAATACTTTACACATTGCCTCTGAGATAAGCCTGATTTCTTGTGCCAAGCTACCAAGGGGGTTTTCTCAGCAGTGTAATCCCCTTACCCTGACTATAAAGAGGGTCCCTACTTGGACAGGGGCAAACCCCACCCAATGAAAGACCCCCGTTTCTAACAGTTTCCTTTGTGCACAGGTTGGCCTTTCAAAACCGCTAGCCAATCCAGAGGCGACCTTTCACTTCCACTAGGGCACTCCTGGAATAAGTCTTAAGGGGTGAAGCAAGTGGTAGGTGAAAGGCAGGGCAGGTACACATGTGTGTTCCCTGCCCAGGTAGTGAAAAATACCCATGTGTGTTTTCATTACCTATGAGGTTTGCTCTTCCCATAGGTTAACATGTGGGAATGGTTGAAATGAATTCAAGCTGCAATAGTGGATTACAGTGAAGCAGCCTCATAAGGTTTACTATCATTGATTTCATAATGACAAACCCTCTCCCGTGGTAAAGAGGGAATTGTCATTAACAGCTTAGAAATGCCACTTCTAAAAAGTGGGCATTTCTCTGCTCTAAAACTCTTTGTATGCCTTTTAGTTTGACTCCAGTCCACGCTGGAGGTTTGGAGAGCACATCCGTGCATTCCCCAGAGAGAGCTATAAACTTTAGGCATGCAACTGGAATGACAGATCTCTGCCATTTGAGGGCTCGACTGGATGGACTGGAGGGAGAGGTTCCGACACTTGGCCTCTGGGAAGCCAGATCATGGCCCCACTAAAGATTACGATCTACTTTCCATGGCCCCATGGCAGACAGGACTGATATTTAGGGGAGACATCTGTACATTAAAGGGAAACCCTCTGAACCACCCCCAACTTCAAAGGCATACTACAGTATAACTACTGGTTCCATACTTCAGCAGGTTAGAGATACACTTGTGAAGACGTGGGACTGGAGATCCTGGGACCTGCATTGTGCACACTGCCAGAGGAATCTGTTGTGCACAAGGAGGATTACTGCCATTCCTGAATAGTGGCTGACCTGGGCTGACTACCTTCTGCTGTGTGGCACCGAGAAGTGTGCTCTAGAAAGGGCTGGTTGTCTTGCCACCTGTTCTTTTGTGGAGGTCTCGGGGCATCATAGACACCCCACAAAGGACTCATACCGTCTACATGTGACACCTGGAGAGCGCTGCCCTCCTAAGTGCCTACATCATCTACTGGATCCCAAGTGGTAGCGCGGCGTGAGCGTGGAACTAGGTAATATGCCTGGAGACCGATTGCCTTGTGGGGAACCCTAAAAGTACTGCCCACAATTAAGTAGTGTGGCCAATGCATCATGGGGCCTCAACACGCATAAGTGTCTTGTTGGTTGTGAGCAGATTCCCTGGTTGCGGGACCCTGTGGGGCCCATTTTATCAAACAAGCTGCATCTCTCTCGTGCGACCTGTCGACTGCATGCTCATTGTGTGGGGTGTCCAATTCACAGGTTGCCACCCTCGAAGGTGAGGGTTTCCCCATAGTAGCCTCATTGTACCTCATCAGGCACTGCTGAACCGGTGCCTGAGTGTGTGACTGAAATTGTCTGGTGTGACCCGTAGCAACATGCACCAGACGTTGTACTCATTTCCAGGGAGGTACGGAATTTGCAGCTCTTCATTGTGTGTGACCCTAATTGTCTGGTGTGATCCATATTAACGCGCACCAGACATTTTACCTCATTTTCGGGGAGGTACGGAATTTGAAACTGTTGTGTGTGACCGTAATTGTCTGGTGCGAACCGTATCAACGTGCACCAGGCGTTGTGCCTCATTTCCATGGAGGTACGGAATTTGCAACTCTTCATTGTGTGTGACCAGTACAGTCTGGTGTGACTCATACCCAGAAGCGGTCGGCAGTAGGTGTTTCTGTAGGGCGGTGATGTGGGCAGGGGGAGGGGCAAGATGGGAGGGTAGTAATGTATGGATTACGGAGTTTTACAGGTAAGTAAATATTTAAATAAATAAAATGAATTTTGTTGCACGCACTGCATTACATTTGGTGATGCAGTGCGCGCAATGAAATTCGTTTTATTTATTTAAATGGTCACTTACCTGTAAAACTCCCTAATCCATACATTACTACCTCCCCCACCCTTCCCCTCCCCCTGCCCACGTCACCGCCCTGCAGAAACACCTACTGTCGACCGCTACTGCTCATACCAACACGCACCTGACATTGTGCCTCATTTCCAGGGAGGTGCGGGGAAGCAAATTTGTGTTCCATGATGCCCGGATAGCCTGCTACTTTGATTGATGTGTGTTTGACAGGGTGCTTCCTTCTT
This sequence comes from Lissotriton helveticus, assembly GCF_964261635.1. NCBI lineage: Eukaryota > Metazoa > Chordata > Amphibia > Caudata > Salamandridae > Lissotriton > Lissotriton helveticus. The sequence goes on along the minus strand of NC_136067.1, from coordinate 591,246,334 downwards.
CTGAGAGGCTCCCCTGCTTCATCCATCATTCATCGATTGTTCCTTTTGTTCCCTCAGTGCAGCAGACTAACTGCCCTCTCCTCATACGGTCCCAAAACTTCGTGTTGCCAGGTAGTATTGCCCGGACTGGGCCTGGGTGGTGAGAGTAATTGACTAGGCTAAGGAATGCTTCAAAGAGCAATTGGAAGCGGGTCAAGAGACTGCATAACCCCCCTGCCCATGCTTTGCTTAACTGTGCTGGTGCCAGAAGGCCCAGTGTAGGATTCTTTGATTGAACGACTATGGCCCTCAGCCCGCTTCTGCTCCACATACCGTGGGTGAATTTATCAAGTAGTCGCCAAACAGCTATTTGTCGACTGCCGCCTAATAAGCTCTGCTAACTACCCCAACCTTCTTCCCTTGGACCCTGAATAAGTGTGAAACAAACTACAATCAGCCAAGAATTAGGGGAGAAGGCTTTCTTTATCTCCAGCCCATGTGTGTAGGGTAGTCCGGGTTAGCTGTATGGTGGAGGAGAGCTTGGGTATGCGAATACATTATCAACTAACCTGCCCGATATGAGCTGCACCACATTACGTGCTGTGTGCGTGTGAGTGCGCCCCATATGGGCCTGCCTGATATCTGTGGCACTGCCCTTCAGTGAGTGTGTGGGAGTGACTGCCTGTTATTAATTACACAGCATTGTGGTGTTGCTTTACATGTTGACTCCCTGCCAAAAGAATACTACCTTTGACATTGGTTTTTACCCATGCAGGCTTGGCACATGGCGCGGTTAAAAAGTGTTGTATTTATCTGTATGTAGACATTTCTGACATAGTTGTGATCTGGGGTGCACACTATAACTGTGTGGTATTGAAATATAATAATTGCCATGGTAGACCTCGTTCTGACAATGTTTCGCACCCCATAAGGATACTGGATTGTTAAAATAGGATCTTCCCCAAGTTTGCATATTACTGGTGTCAATTTAACATAGTTAGGCCTAGTACTACTAGTAATTTTTTCAAATGTGACTTATGCCCAGAAATACATGATGTTCATGGTGTGTTAGTTTAATGTGTGTTGAATGCAAACTTTATTTACATAAACCACGTGTGAATTTTCTTTTGTGATGCACAGTGAATTTACTGTGTGAGAGCACTGTGCCAACGCTTTACACATTGCCACTGTGATAAGCCTGACTGCTCAGTGCTAAGCTACCCACGGGTGAGCGTGGGTTATACTGTGAGTGTAATTACCCACCCCTGACGGGAGTGCTCGGTTCTGCCTGGGGAGGGCCTCACCTCAGCCAACTAGAATGTGCCTGTTCTATGGAGTGAATTAAATATGGGTACAATGAGATACCATTGTGGTCATGTGGGTCAATGGGAAAACAAGCAGATTTCGCAAAAGCTGATATTAAAGTAAAATGTCAACTCAGCAAAAGTGTTATCAATCAAAGTTGGTGTTGTGTATAGTAGACTGCGCAGAAATTGCATTCAATATCATCTTCCAGGAATCTGGGAAGGGCTCTTGACGACTATCTGCAAAAACACAAACCTCTTTAATCAGCTCAAAGACCAAAGTGTTTATATATTTTGAATAAACGCATTGCATTAGGGCCTTATTAGGAGTTTGGTAGTCCGATGGACTGCCAAACTCACGTGGCGGTGCAGCTACTGAAGCATCGGGGGTCTGACCACCTTATTACAAGTAGGGCGATCAGACAGCCATGAGACCGCTGCTCCCGCCAGGGAGCCTCGAACCCTGGCGTTTTTGCAGCAGTCTTTAGGCTGCAATATGCCGGGTGGGTCGCTTCCCGTCTCACTTTTCATGGCGGTGCGTCAGCCATGAAAAGTGGGGCAGTGAGGAAACAAAGGGAGCCAAACAGGGCCCGCTTGTGGCTCTGGGTATAATGTCTCAAGAAGCAGGCCTCAGTGCATTAATGAATGCACTCCATCTGAGTGCACAGCATTTGGCCTTCTTACGATTAAGGTCGGGCCTGCAGAGCTGCATCTCCGTCAGCTCACAACAGCTTCCATGATAACTCTGGTGTGAATTTCCTCTCACCAAGTTCAACATGGATGCTGTTTAAATAATAAAACACCTACCTTATCTCATTCTGCTAGAGACGCTGAATAACATCTTTAGTTAGTCTGGATAGAAAAGAGTTGTTTCCTACGAGCACATTATAAAGCAAGGACATCGGGTTCTAGTATTTGTGTTCCTGGAACTAACGGTCCAGACTACTGAATGTCTACCCAAAAGAAAAGTATATGTGACATTTTCTTTTGTTAGTGAAAAACATGTTCAAACCACCATCTTAAAAAGATGCCAAGACAAAAGGGAAAACTAAAATGGAAAGCAAATATAATCTCCATAACACCCCCTTCTCCTCCTGTGTTTTTCTGTCCTCTCATTTCTTCATATATTAGTAAAAAAAAGATTATATTTTGTCAAACTGATGGTACACTAATTTCTTTAATTTATGTTACCACAACATTATCTACACGATATTGCATGGAAATGATCGGCATACTTGGATATTTCACAATAACCAACTGGTCTCAGCGAAACAGTAAATTGACTATCTTGATTCCTTTCTCATGTTGTGTACTATGCATAATGATTGTTGCCTTCTTTCACATCTATTGTATTGACTATATCTAAGCTGCATTTTATACCTCAGTACCTCTTCTCTATGTACCTCATTTCATCAAAAGATTTTTAAATGAAAGAAAGAAGAAAGCCCTGCAATAAACTCCTGATCCAAAAGGCAGCTACCCTCCTTGGGTGGACAAGTATCACACGAAAATCATAGAACATAGAAGCTTCCTCAATATTGACAGATCTGTCCACACTCGAACTAAGATAAATAATGAACCCACTCACTTGGCAGGGCGCACGTTGGATCTAATTCTACCCAACTCCCCGAACATTCTTTGTGAGCAACCTGTCCTTTGACATGGTCAGATCATTCATTGATCGAATTACAAATTAATGGCCCTAAATAAAATGCAGCTTCCAAAACACACCCTATAAGGAGGTACAGACAGTGGCACAAACCCACACCTACTCAGCTCCAAGATACTTTCATACCACCTCAGTATTCTGATTCTGATACTGTGGAGGAGCGCTTAGCCTCCTTCAATGCTAGTATGAAATCCACTGTCGACGTCCTAAACCCCCTGAAACAGTACCCAACGTCCACTAAACACCTTTAAACACCATGATACCCTCCCAATCTCCGGACCGAAAAAAGTCACTGCAAAAAACTAGAACGACACTGGCGCCTTTCCCATGACTTGCAGGATAAAGAAAGATTCAAGCATGCACTGGCACAATACTTTAAAAACCTGAAAAACACCCGGAAAACGGATATTGCATTGCAACTTGAACAAGCAGAGAACTCCTCTAAAACACTGTACCAGGTTTTAAAGTATTTCACTAACCCTAAGGAGTGCAACACTGAAGAGGCCCCATCCCAGGTCTTAGGCGACAACATAGCAAATCATGTAAACCAGAAAATCGAAATGATCTACAACAAGATTACTTTGGCTAACGGCTCCCGGATAGGCCCTAAAATAGAACCTCCACCGACTATTCCCAATGCTTCAATACTGGAGAACTTCCCGGCTCTTCAACCGGAGGAGGTAGAATCTCTACTAAAAGCAGTTAAATCAAGATCTCCAATAGACCTGATCCCTGCCAAGACCACCGCCCTGCTATCCAAGCAACTCGCTGCTCCCATCTGCTCTATTCTCAACAGTTCCATGAAGGAAGGCAGTCTCCGTCTTGAATGGAAAGCAGCACAGTTTATCCCCATCAGAAAAAACCCTAAAGCTCCCCTGGAAGATGCATCTAACTACCGCTCTATCTCCTTGCTCCCTCTAAAAAGCAAACTTCTGGAGAAGCATATTAACAATCACTTGTCTGAATTTGTTGTATCCTCGAATTGTCTTGATCTTTTGCAATCTAGATTTCGACCCAGACATAGTACAGAGTTGACGTTGGTGGCAGTTACTGATAACATCCGAATGCTAGCGGATAATGGTCACGCAGTACTTTTGGTGCTGCTTGACCTGTCTGCAGCATTCAAAACCATCTTCCACCAGACCCTACTCAGGAGACTTAGGGATATAGGCCTCCAAGGGAATGCTTTGAAATGGATGTCTAAATTCCTGTCCGATAAAACTCAAACTATTAACTTGTGCCCTTTTCGCTCGCAGACCACAAGAGTAACCAAGGGAGTACCTCGGGGCTCCTGTTTGAGCCCTAGTTTATTTAACATCTATGTTACTCCCTTGGCTGGATTACTGAGGAATTTAGGATTCATTCCTATCTCCTATGCCGATGACACTCAACTTCTTCTCTCCTTTGACAAAACCAACACCAACATTCAGACCACCTTTTCGAGGGGATGAAAGTCATCGCGGACTGGATGAGAGATAACTTTCTTCAGCTTAATGCAGAAAAATCAGAAATAATGTTGTTTGGAGAAGCAGCAGTGAGGTGGTGCCCTAGTTGGTGGCCAGAGAACTAGGCTCTGCCCCAACCCCAAAACAGGTGGTAAAGAACCTAGGAGTCCGGATAGATCATAAATTAACATTGAGAGAGCATTCCACCACTACTGTTGGGGCCTGCTTTCACATACTCAGTCTCTTTCCAAGAGTCTTTCCTCTCCTGCCACTTTCCACACGGAAAACCTTGATCCCGGCATTGGTCTGAAGCCGCCTGCACTACTGCAACACTTTGCAGATTTCAGCCAAGGAAACCTTCTTAAACAAATTGCAGGTAGTCCAGAACACGGCGGTCTGCTTGGTGGCCAATGCCCCTCCTAGAACAGCCTCTCTTCCTCTACTCCAAAAACTACACTGGCTTCTGGTGCGGAAGAGGATAAAATTCAAGATCTGTTGTATGGTTTACCAATATCTAAACAACCTGGGTCCCAGCTATCTGACAGATAAGTTGGCCAGATATATGCCATCTAGGCCCCTCCGGTCAGGGTCCAAAGCTCTCCTCCATATCCCTCACTTTAAACAAGCTTGCACGGGTGGTAAAGCTTTCTCCCACCTTGCTTCACTCTACTGGAACCAACTCCCTATACACCTGTGTCAATGCACTAACTTCCTGGTTTTTAGAAAGCTGCTGAAAACCACACTGTTCTGATTCATCTCTCATTGGTTGGTAATGGCAGTCAAAGCGCGGAGATAACCCAGTTGGGGTGATTTGGTCGTTTTATAAATAAATAAATAAATAAGGCTAACATATTAGGGTAATAGTGGGTTACTTGAGTGGTCGCGCATTTAGGGAATGGTGGAAAATAATTTAAAACATTAAAGTTTTAGATTTGAAATTGCATAGAGGCACACCTCAATGTTTGTTGGGGGAATGATTTTGACAGTTAAGTGTGAGCAAGACTTTAGAAATAGGCAGTAAGTTCTACATGCTTTGGCATGTATTTATATCATGTTACTTTTTTCACCCCATCTCTCACTCTTCCTCCGTCAGGTATTTCACTCTCACTCCATCAGGTCTGTTTTTTACTGGGGACTCATAAAATGTTGGGTCCTGTTTAAATCATTCACAAAATATATTCAATAGATGTATGTATATTATATTTATATAGCACAAACCTAGCCAAAAGGCATTATATGCATGGTGAGTTTGATATAACATTGTGAAGCGTCTACTATATGTCTGTGTATTCATAAAAAAGAAAGAAATGTGCCATATATGTTTTTGTGGCAACCGAATATAAATAAAAATACACTGAGAAACACCTTTGTCCTAACTTTTAAAAGTATTTCTATTAATAAAAATGTCTTAAGTCTATTTTGTTTCTATGCCCAAACTAAAGGTGGTGTTGGAATCATAAATAGTGGAAATCTGCCTCACACAATCTCTAAAGGTGAATAAAAGATGTTTCAACAGAAGAGAAAGTATATTTCATCGGTTTCATCCAGTAGCAGATCTTATATCAAATCCTCTGGCCTCAGCTAAGAGATCTGGAGCACTAAAGACTTGATTTAGAACTTCAAGCATATGGGATATCCGCCACATGGTGTCAGATGTCCAATGCATCCTATCTAGAGTGTGTAAGAGTCTATGCATTCTAAATATGACCAACAGCACATTTGCTGCTTTTGGATCGAAGTACTGCATCCTCCAACTTTTAAATCAGGCTGAAACTCAGTTCAAACTCAGCTAACCCCGGAAAAACAAATACAAAGACGTTTTTTCACACATTGGGACAGGGGCAGGACCGCTTACTGGTGGTTGATATTGAGGGCTGCCTAGATCCAACCACCAGTTTTGCCAAGGGAGCAAGTTATGTCACTCACTTACTCTGCTATCATGGCTTATCCAACCATTGAAATGGTTCCTGCTTTCATGAATAATCCACACCTGTCTTTCCCGGTCAGCATGAAAAAACGTTCTGCTGTCACACTCTTTATCTAAAAATTAAATGCAAGAATTTCTTGACTTTCACAAAAATATTAACAATCAAATCAGAAGCACTGATATTTCAAAGAGTCATGATATTTCAAGTGCAGTTTCCCGGTATAAAGTTCAATATCCCCTTTTAAAATCAACTAATTTCTACCTCTTAGGCAAATATTTTTAACACTAAACACTGCATGATCTACTGGAACAGAGGATAATTAGTAACGGTGAATACCTACTTCCTATTATTCAACAACAAAGGAAAGAATTTCTTTCGACATGGAGATTCATCTGTATGCTCATAGGGATCCTTAGACAAACAACGGAACTTTACATTTCCTCAAACCAGCAATAGGAAAGCACAATGCAAAAGTTACAAGGATAATTATTTACTTAGATCATATTGAATCCATGTGTTCAAATTGTATATAAAGTGAAATATATGTGGTGAAGAAGTGGGGCACAAGCAGGTCAGACAGTATGCCTATAGCAATGCCCCTTCACCAAAACCCTGAGGATCTGCTGATACTAAATTAGCTAAAACGTTATAATAACTAAGAATAAATATTTCTGCGCTCAGGAAGAAACCTTATACTGATCTGACACTACAGTAGGAGTTTACCAAATTCTGAACTAGGATTAGAGATGTATAGAGTGTGTACTAGCTCTTCTGCGCCTGGGGCCCTGTATGGTAGTGTAAGCCCCTCCTTTCAACCTTGTATGTTTTCTCCACATTTCTAATGATTCTGGGGGCACATATTCTATGTATCACCGTTGAGATAAACATAGCACTATTTCCCAATTAAAGATGCGAAGCTGACGAGACTTGTTTTCTTGCATCTTTGCGTCAACAACTCAAGCAATCCATTTTTCAAACTGCAAAAAAAAGGCAGTGGACATTACTAGTAAGACACTGCAGGGTCATTTGATAATACTACTTCTTACATGCATTAGCCTATCTGAGATATGAAGGGTGGGGGCATTTAAATCCCACCTTTGCCTAACTAAGGAACCCTTACCCGATGCCATGGGTTTCTTGCAACCCTATCTGTCAAGTTTGAGAAAAGAGCTATTTCATGGCAAGGCAAGGGAGATGAAAAATCAATAACTTATTTGGACAATGTATCCTCTAACACATATTTTCTCCTGTTTGGTAGACACGTCGGTAGCATACCGGTGAAATAAGGCAAACACTGATCAACAAAGGCATCTATAAAAAAGTTACATTTTCTTGCAATAGTTTTAAAATATACTGAGATACAGCCTTGTAATAAAAGTATAGTAATACAAAAAGCAACGCTACTTCAATACTTTTGTGCTACCTGCAAGATGCACCAAACCCTGTGCAAAACATACTGAGCAGCGTAAGAACCACAACATTAATTATTAAATTAGCTTGATTGAAACAAAACCTCATGCAGGAGGAAGGACACATGTTTGGGTTTTTATCATACGAGCACGTATGACTGCTTGTATTTCTGGTCAAATGTTTCAAATATGTTTACAACTGTATTGATGCCGCTGTAAAATACGGTCCTCCTGTAACACTCGGGTAGAAGCCGCTGGCCATCAGGACCACAAACAGGCGAGAGGATAGCCGGCGAAGCGTCTGACACGATGCTGTGAAGCAGCCACACCCGATATGCCGCTTGCTCACTCGCAGCCTCCAGCCACTGACTGCCTTCATTCCTCCTTTCCTTCATCCACGTGTCTCGCCTGACTGTGGTTTTACCGCATGGACGGACCAGCCACGCAGGCCCCATCGTAAAGTGCCTCAACCCCCGAACCCAATGGCTTGTGGGAGTCCTTGCTCGTGCATTCTTCTGGAAGCAACAGCGGCTTAGCTGTACATATGATGGTGTGCAAGGCTGGGTGGGGCAGAGGCAGGTCAGCTAGCACGCTCGTATCACTGGGCACGACTATAGCTTACGCTGCTTCAGCAACAGCGTGGGGGTCAGCCGCAGAATTTACAGTTGGAAAAGTTACTAATCCTGACGGTGGGGTTGGTCTACTTGAGCAATCAGGACGCACACCTGGCCTGCATATCCTGGCGAGCAGAATCAAACTGTCGGTCATCCTTACCTTCGCTCAGCTATATACTTCCCTCACATATCGTGTGCATAAGGGTGACACAGACACAGGAGGAGGGAGGGGAGCGGAGTCGGTGGGGACTGGTCTGTCAAGGATGACTAACATAAATGGGGAATGACACTGCACACAAATTTGGGGGCTGCAGGTGCACTCATACGATGACAACTATCGGGGGAAGAGGGGGGTAGACTGGTCGTGGTGACCTGCATACAGTGGGCCTGCCTGGGACGAATGTGGATGGACAGAAGGCTTCACTCGCTATTTGAAACAAGTGTCGCGCAGAACCTGCACCCCGTTCCAATACCAGGAGTACAGAATGTACCCTTCCTCTGCCCTAAGGTGTGGTGAGGAAAGAGAAGGGGGTTCTGTGAGATGCACAAAGCCCCTAGTGGAACCCTCAAGCCACAGAAAGCTGCCCATAGAAATAGCGGCGGGGCAGTGCATGTTTCTACAGAGCTGAGAAAGGGAGTGACATCAGCAGTCAGGTGCCATGCTCGAAGGGACAAAGATGGCACAGCCCACAATGACGTAAACTGCAATCAATGACATCACTAAAATTGGTCCATCAGCCAGTAAATCCGAGGACGGGCAGCATTAGTACTACTCTAACAGCTCTCGCAAAACACATCCTTTAGTACACCATATCGAACGACTCCTAATAAAAATCCACATCGTTATTTCCGTGGAGTAACTATTAGAGGGCACTCCCTTCAGAACAACGTAGGGAAAACACCTAATGAACATTCTCTATACCCCCTATCCTGTAGAGCAAACACCCTAATATTAAAAAGTGTCCCGGCTACCCTCGTGGAACACCTTCCAGCACACCTCTTATATAAGACCATCGATATGGCGCCCCCAAATCATCCCCAAAAGGCACTCTGATAGCTTCCACCTTCCTTACAAGAATCCCCCTGTCCACACGCACACACACCGGTGCTGGGGGCGCTTACTTGAGCATGGCCTCTTCTTTCTCCTCCTCCTGCTTCTGCCGGTCCATGACTGCCATGATGATGCTGCGCTCCTCCTCGGTCAGGTGGCTCAGGTCAGGGATCTCGGGGGCCGGGCGCGGGCCCTGCACCAGGGGGGCCCCCAGGGACGAAGACATACTGAGCGCGGCAGCCTCCGCCCTCCCCCGGTGGGAGCTCTGCTCAGGGCGCTGGGCTCCCGCGGTGTGGCGTCTCTGCCGGGCTGCCTGTCGCCCCTACGCTCATACTGGCCCGCCGAGCACAGCCTCTAGGAACGGAAGCCCCTGATAGTGGGGCACCGGTATGGGCAGGTTCGAGGCCGCGGGGGCTATCCCTTGGTCTGTAGGGTGCGAGCGGCGGGTTGTGATAATGTGCGGGGATACTGGGCTACGCCGCTTTTCGCAGGGGCACCGCCTCCAGCCGCTGCCTCTCAATGGGAGCCACCAGCAGCAGCGTTCCATCCGCCCGCCCCGCCGGCTCTGACTCGAGCCCGAGCACGCGCTTCCACCGCGCGTGCCAGTTGAACGCTGTCACCCTTTCACAGCGAGCGCGCGCCGCGTAAGGCAGCCACGGAGCGCGAGTTCACGCGCCTTTAATTACAACCTTTCTCGGGTGGGGCAGTGTCCTTGCTGCTTGCCATTTTGGGGACAGGCTTAGTGGTAACCATTGGCCAGTCAAAGGTCAAATGTTCAAGTAGGGTAGGTCATATTATGATATCAAGGCTGCATGTAGGGTTGACGGGCTCTTTCTGTTCTTTCGATTTCGATAAAGCCGCATTCGCTGACATATTCAATGATCATGAATGACCATGTCTGTTCGAGAGAGATTTGTGTAGCTTCGTTGGCCATCTTGGACAGCAGTGGCGTGTCATAATCCAATACGAGGATGTGGTAGAGAGTCGTCAAAAGTTGTAATGAAATAAAAAATGCGCCTGAACAGGATTTTCAATTCGGTAATTTAGTTTGTTATATGGCATTAAATGTAACATTTGTTTACAGTGACTACTACATTATGAATTCGTTATCATGTTTATGAGTTCGAAACAAGAAGACGTTTAATGCACAGTTGCTTTCCTGTTGCTGCTCGCTCGAACCTGAAGTCGCCCATGCAGTTTAACACAACGACCGTGCCCCTGTCCTGCTCCCAGGGGTTTCTGAGAGTCTCCCAGTAACCTCACAGGTAAGCTCGCAGCCCTTTGTCCTTTTTTTGTTTCTCTTGAATGTGGAGTCGTAGAATCAGGACCTGTGTGCGCGCCTCGCCCCTCCCAGGTTACGAGCTAGATGCTCTAAACACTGTTGCTGTCGCGTGCACGCTATTTCAGCACAGTGGATAGCTCCAGTCCGTTCTGCAGCCTTACCAGTTTCACTTGCAGCCACAAGTGAAACGGGACAAGGTTTTGGGATGCTCATTTTGTCCGTAGATCGACCTAACGTTACAAATAACAGCGGTGCGTTCATCACTGCCTAAAACCTTCAAATACATCAAAACTTTCTGCTTGTCTCTTTCACGTCAGTCATATTTTTCTGTTATGTAGATGCTTTTCTTCGTTGTGATTATTATTATTATAATAATAAGAATTATTAATAATATTATTCTATTATCATCGTGCAAAACCTGAATAGAAACCCGGCCTTAGGTTACTTATTACATTCTAGTTGGTCTAGTTGTAACAACACTACTCCCATGTGAAAAGAACATGACATTCCAACTGACTGAATTGTGGCGACACAATGCCTTCTTCCAAATCCAGCAGACAGTGTGAAAATAGCTTCTTGAGCTGAAAACCAGCTGCCTTAAAAAACTCATGAAATGTAAATTCTTCATTAAATATTCTTCATTAAAATACAAACATGTGTTCACCATAGCTGTACTCGTTTAATAGCTTGTAAGAAAGACGCGATGGATAGAGGCCAAAACAGCAAAGCTACATCAACTTATATGAACGTTTCTAAATTTAGGAACAGTGAGCAAGATAAAACTGGAACATTTGAGGTGATGAATTGAAGAATAAGGATATGTTCACAAATAGTCCTATGAACTGTGAGCAGGACTTTGGGTTTCAGAGTTTTTATTTAAATGCTTTCATCAACTTTTGCCTTATACACTGTGATTTAAACAACTATTTGGAGGCAAAAATAGATACACTATAATAAAATACACGAAACTTCCTAAATTCCCCTTTGCATTTCAAACTCACAACTGTACAAACTGAAATTCAGTACTTAAGTGTAAACGATATTTCACGTCAGTGCTTAAACAATTCTACCTGGAAATCTACACAGTGCATAGCCAGGTTTTTTTTTTTAAAAGTACATAACAAAACAATGTATTATGATTTTGGCATCCCTGCACGCTTCTATAAAAACACTATTAGTCATCTTTTGTGGTCTTTCTTTAAAGATCACTGGGAGGACTTTGAATAAAACTCAGTCTTTAATAGAAAGCCAATGTGATCTGTTTAAGGAATGGTTCGAATGACAGAACGTTGGGACAACAGTTTAAACGCAGGCAGCAACGTTTTGAAGTGAAATGAAGAAGACATTTAAGCAACCTCTGATATAATGCATTACCATAGTCAATTCAATTCAATGCAATTCAAGTTTATTTGGACCAAAGATCCTCAAACGTTTTTAAAAAGTACATTAAAAATTAATCTAAAATCACAAATTATTGTTGTTAGACCTGGGGTTTTCAGACTACATAGGGTAGCTTGGCACAAAGTAGGAAGGTCTTTCCCAAAGGCAAAAGTGTTAAGTTTGCGTCGCACCCTACAGTAACACAGCGCCCGTCCACCAGAAAAGAATGACACTACACCAATTTAGAAAAATACGGTCTGTTTTATAAAACTCTTTGTCAGATTTATAACTTCCAGCAGTTTTCAGTATCAATATTTTGATTAACTTCACTTTCAATTATTAGATTGAACACATACCATTTGTCAGTTACACAATCCCCTTCTCTCCTTTTTGAATGAAAGAAAACTGAGTGACATATTCTGCAGATTAAGGAATCATTACATAAATTTTACAATCTTAGAAGAAGGTCTCAGTTCTTGTTAAGTCTCTCTACAGGCAGACAACGCTGTACATTACCCCTTTAGGCCTCAAGAATATTATAATCAGGTTGATTCAGGTTCTCAGCACAGTTCCAGTAACAGCACCCTTGTTTCACAATGCGAGCAGCTAGGAATCTGAATGAAGACAGACAAGTTTTTATTTCACTTAATCAAATTACCCAACTTGCTCTGGACTCTCAATAGACACGTGGGATCCCTTACTCTCTCCTCATGGGCCCACAATACTTTGTGTCAAGTCAATTACAGCCCCACATTTTATTAACCTGGACTCAGCCTTGACTTCGGGGTTCTGCTTCTGGCAACTTAACCTCTCCCAATTAGGGAAGCACTGCAAACCGAAGGATGTGGTCCTATGGGGTCTTATAGGTGTCTCAGTACATCCTTTGGGGAGTTTCCTGTCGTCTAGTTATACATTTGCAGCCAGTACTGGTGTCCCGATGTAGTCCCAGTTTCACTTTTCTCCTCCCTCCAGCCAAGAGCCCCCCCCTTCGCTTACTTTATTTCTTGAAGCCGGCAGGGTCTTGGTTCGCTCCGGTCACACTACCAGACTCTCTTTCCCCAGTGGCGCCTCCCTCGTAAGCCAGGCCGTGTGACAATCAAGCCGGTCTCGAAGGGAGGTCGCGCTGGGTTTATGGCTCCGATGCTCTCTCTTCAGCCGATCTCTCCGACGAGCCGTCACCGTCAACTCTCTGGTACACGGCGTCCCTGAGCAGGCGCAGGAGAGTAGCGTCGTTAGGCGGAGGCCTCCCCCTTCTCCCAGAGTGCTCAGTGGCCCTTCTCTGAACCTGCGCAATCGCAGGTTTCTCCTGGCCAAATCTCCGCCCCCCCCCCCTTCAGGGACAGTGATCACTTCACCGGGCCTGCGCAGTGCCGCGCCACCTCAGCCGGTCGCCCGCTCCGCCACGCTACCTCAGCAGCCCTCAGCCGTCCTCAATCTCCCAGTCAGTAACGGGCTGACGGTCGAGCGGAACACACCTCAGAAGCTCTCGGTTCTCTCCACCAAGGCCACCACTAGCGGAGGAAGAATCTCCCAGCCATGCCACTAAATGAAGGTGAGGGGAGACTCGGTGGGCCAAGCGCAGGCGGTAGGTGGGCACGAAGCACAATGGGGGGAAGGAAATAATTAATTCCCTCAATCCTAACACCAGTCTTACAGTGTTTCTCAAAGTTCTATTTAATCCTCATAACTGGACAGCGGGGCCGATTTCCACACCCCTCCACTCCTTGAAAAGTCTCTCAAACTCTCCCCAAGTTAGGGACTAACCCTTTTTAATCTGAGTAGACTTCTTGTCCAGGATCAACAGGAGCGCAGTCTAACTGGGTCAGGTCTGCAGGAAAAGGGGGCGGTGATACAGTAAGGAGGCAACCCTTAAAAAGCAGTCCACCCTCTAGATGTCCTACCCCAGCTAGCGCCACAGCCTATACTCCAGGTGACCCTCTCTGAATGACCAAATGGCCGCCCTACAGTTGGCCTTTTATACCCCTAGCCTCAAGTGTCCAGAACAGGCCAGAAGGTTCTAGGTTCCCTATGATAACCTATGGGTCCACTTTTCTGAGGTGAGCAGTTGTGGCAGTTACTAGCCACCATTTTGTGTGACTGGTTTCCACCATTTCAGGAGTCATCTAGGCCTAATAAAAACTATAGGGTCAAGGAGTACCTAACCCCCAGGGCAACACTTAAAAAATCCAGTGGACATGAAAATAAAAGGATTTGAGGGGCAAAAAGGGGACAAAAACATTTTAAATAAACAATAGGAGGGACCACCCAAAGGCTGACAGGTCTAACAATTGTTAACACGTCATAGCATTTCATATTAGACACTCAGCTTTCCTTTCAACTTTGCTCATAACCTTATACATCAAATTGTATAACATTTCAGTTCTAATCCCGTTTAAGAAACACTGACTGTTAGATATGGGGGTCTCTAGTTGGCAGAGGTAGGTACCACTGTCCAAATAGGGACCCTTGCTTCTAGTCAGGGCAAGGGGATAACCCTCTGAGATAACCCCTGCTCACCCTCTAGGTAGCTTGGCACGAGCAGTCTAGGCTAACCAGAGGCAATGCGTAAAGTATTTGTACCAACACTCACAGTAACACAGTGAAAACACCACAAACTGATTCCACAACAGTTTAGAAAAATAAAGGTATTTTTAATCTAAACTACACAAGACCAAAACGACAAAAACCCAACATACACAGTTCAAGAATATGGTTTCAAAAGAGTTCTTAAGGTTGCGTTAAAATTCTTTAGGTTGCGATAGAATTCTCTACGTTGCGATAGAATTCTCTACTGATGCGTGAAAAGTTCACAGTTGCGTCACGTTTACTCACACTACCTTTTAGTTGCAACAAAGTTCCAAAAGCAGAAGTTGGTGCGGTGGAAAACAAGCGATGCGTTGCTCCTGAGACCCTGGGGAGGCGATGCGACAGCCCCGCTGCGGCAGCGGGCGTGTTGCGACGAATCCGGTCTGTATGGTGAGGAAGGCCACTTGTGTGGATTCCGGTGCGTAGGTTCCGTAGGAAGTCTGTTCTCGCAAAGGCACGATGCGACGATCTCGTAGGGGCTGCGACGATCTCCGGGGCGACGATGCGCGGTCCAGCGGTGATCCTCTCTCTCGCAGCTCCTCGATGCGATGGTTCTGCGACGATGCTCGCAGCGACGTGATGCGGTCCACAAGCAAGCGGTGCGGTGTTCTCACCCAGCGACGACAGGCTCTGCGACGATACTCGCAGCGATGTTCGATTCTCCCGCACCAGTCTGGTGCGTCCCGCAAACGAAGGATGCGACGTCTCTGGCAGCGGCGTCAGGCGCTGCGACGATCTCGGCCTTCGTAGCGGCGGGAATCTTCTCGCACTGTCGGGGATGCGCTCCGCAAGCGAGCGATGCGACACTTTTCAGTTTCAAAAGTCACTCAAGCTTAGTTTCAAGCTTCCCAGCACAGGTACAACTTCCAGAGGCCCCACAACTGGATCAAGCACTCTAGGAAGGACAGAACTCTCTCAGCAGAGTTCAGGGAAGCTGGGGGTGAAGTCCTTTTGTTCCTGGGACTTCAAAACAGGGAGCCAGCTCTTCTCAGGCCCTTGGAGATTCCTTCAAGACAGGGGACACAGCTCAGCATCAAAGTCCTTCCCCTCTCCTTGCCAGCAAAGCAACAGGTCAGTCCAGCAGAGCAACAGCAGGACAGTCTTCCTTCTTCAGTTTCAGCTTTCTCCTTGGCAGAGGTTCCTTCTTGATTTCCAGGATGATCTAATTTTCTGTTGTCAGGGGTCCTGTACTTATACCCCTAAAGTCTTTGTTCTCTGGGTGCATGTGGGCCCTGAGCCCGGTCTGAACCAGTTCTGGGTGGTTCCTGAGTACTTTGTTTTGCTGGCTGCATCTTTCCTTTCAGAGTGAGGGGCAGGGTCCTCAGCCGCCCAGCAGGGGGGTGGAGCCAGCATTGTGGAAGGCAGGCACAGCCCTATTCAGCCCAGGTGCTAACTCCTCCCACCACTCCAGTTGCAAAGGCAGTCATTCAGCCTAGTGCTGACTCATCCAGCCTCCTGGGGAATCCCCCAGCCCCTGTCACTCTCAAACCAGACAGTCAATACACAAACAGGCCCAGGCACACAGAAGGGTCAGACAAGAGAACAGCAACTTTCTAAAAATGCTGTTCCCAAACACAGGATTTAAAAACAACCTTTCCCAAAAGATGTGTTAATAAATTCTGAGTTCAGGGATACTAGATACTTATGTCCTATCTTGCTCCTATGGGAAGAAATGCTGTTAACCACTGTAGCCAGCATCCCCCATGTTAACCTATGGAGCAAAATAGCCTTACAGTAGTGAAAAACGAAAATGGCTGCCATTCACTACCAGAGCATGTCACTTGCACTAGTACATGCTCTACCTTTTACATACACTGCACCCTGCCCAGGGGGGTACCTTGGGCCTTCCATAGGGGTGACTGATGTGCACGAAAAGGGAAGGGTTAGGCCTGGTCAGTGGGGACACTGACCAGGAGGACATGGCAGTTCTAAACTGCACACAGGCACTGTAGTGTCAGGCCTGAGACATCATTTTAGGGCTACTCCTGTGGGTGGCACAATCAGTGCTGCAGGCCCACTAGTAGCATTTGTCATCACCAGCCCTGGCACACCCAGTGCACTTTACTAGGGACTTCATGGTGATACAAATATGCCAAACATGTATATTCAATCAGAATAACAATTTACACAGGGAGCACTTACACTCTGGCACTGATCAGCAGTGGCAGAGCGTCCAAAGCATCTAAACCAGCAAAAACGAAATCCAGCACAGCGTCAAAAATACAGGAGGTAGAGGCAAAAAGGTAGGGGAAACCACACCAAAGATGCCAGGTCTAACACGTGTCCCCTCCAGCTGAAAGTGGGGAGAACTGCCCACCCTCTTGGGAGTTCTCTTCACTAAGGCGGAAAAACCTGGACAGACCATCAGCATTGGCGTGGTCTGTGCCAGGGCGGTGTTCCACCGTAAAGTCCATTCCCTGTAGGGAGTTGGACCACCTCAACAGTTTTGAATTCTCACCCCTCATTTGCATTAACCATCTGAGTGGCCTGTGGTCGGTCTGAACACGGAAGTGGGTCCCAAACAGGTAGGGCCTCAGCTTCTTCAGAGCCCAGACCACAGCAAATGCCTCTCTCTCAATCGCACTCCACCTCTGTTCCCTGGGGAGTAGTCTCCTGCTAATGAAGGCTACCGGCTGGTCTCCTCCCTCCTCAGTGATTTGTGAGAGTACTGCTCCCACACCATGCTCTGAAGCGTCTGTCTGAACTATGAACTCACTGGAAAAGTCAGGTGCCTTGAGCACCGGTGCTGTGCACATCGCAGTTTTCAGGGTTTCAAAAGCAGTTTGGCTGGCGTCAGTCCAGTCGACTCTTTTGGGCAACTTCTTGGAAGTGAGTTCTGTCAAGGGGGCGACAATGGTGTCATATCCCTTGACAAACCGTCTGTAATACCCGGTGAGTTCTAAAAAGGCTCTCACCTCTGTCTGGGTCTTGGGGGGCTCCCAAGCCAGTATGGTATCAATCTTTGCCTGTAGGGGCGCCACCTGGCCGCTCCCCACCTGGTGTCCCAAATACACCACAGAACCCTGCCCTATCTGGAACTTGCTGGCCTTGATAGTGAGGCCTGCCCTTTGCAGAGCCTTCAACACTTCGCAGAGGTGTTGAAAATGTTCCTCCCACCTGGAGCTGAACACAGCAATGTCATCCAGGTATGCGGCGCTGAATTCCTCCAGCCCGGTCAGTACCTGGTTAACCAGTCTCTGGAATGTGGCAGGGGCATTTTTCAACCCAAAGGGCATGACTCGGATCTGGAAGTGCCCCTCTGGCGTTGAAAATGCTGACCTCTCTTTGGCCCCATCAGTTAAGGCAATCTGCCAGTACCCAGAAGTCAAATCAAATGTACTGAGGTACTGGGCAGCTCTCAACCGATCCACGAGCTCATCAGCTCTGGGGATGGGGTGTGCGTCAGTCTTCGTGACCGCATTGAACCCACGGTAGTCCACGCAAAACCGGAGTTCTGGAGGGCCACCGGGCGTAGCAGCTTTCTTGGGCACCAAGACCACTGGGCTAGCCCAGGGACTGCTGGAGGGCTCAATCACCCCTATCGCCAACATCTTGGAAACCTCTTCCTTGATGCTGGCCCTGACCTTGTCAGCTACCCTGTAAAATTTTAGTTTCACAGGCAGACTGTCCCCAGTATCCACATCATGGACGCACCAGTTGGTGACTCCTGGGGTCAGGGAGAACAGGGAGGAGAACTGACCCAACACTTGGCGACAGTCACTCTGCTGTTCTGGGGTCAGGGTGGGCGAGAGGACCACACCATCCACTGACCCATCTTGCTCCTTAACTGCCAGGAGGTCAGGGAGAGGATCACTATCCTCTTCCATTCCTGCATCTGTAGCCATGAGCATGGTTACTTCAGACCTCTCAAAGTGTGGTTTGAGGCGGTTCACATGCAAGACTCTCAGGGGCTGCCTGGGAGTCCTCAGGTTAACCAGGTAGGTTACCTCACTCTTCCTTTCCACCACCTCATATGGCCCAGTCCACTTCTCTTGGAGCGCACAAGGCTCCGCTGGCTCCATCACCCACACTTTCTGCCCAGGTTGAAATTCGACCAGAGTGGTATTCTGGTCGTACCATCTTTTCATTTCTTCCTGGCTTGCTTCCAGGTTCGCCTGAGCGAGCTTCCTGAAGCGTTGTGTCTGGTTGCGAATGGCCAGCACATAGCTGAACACATCCAGGGGGGTTTTCCCACGGGACTTTTCCCAACCCTCCTTCACCAGTGAGAGAGGTCCTCTAACAGGGTGGCCATACAGGAGTTCAAAGGGACTGAACCCTAAGGACTTCTGAGGCACCTCCCTGTAGGCAGACAACAGGCATGGTAACAAGACGTCCCACTTTCGTCTCATGGGCTCCGCCAGGCCCATAATCATACCTTTGAGGGTCCGGTTGAACCTTTCAACCAACCCATTTCCTTGAGGATGGTAAGGAGTGGTGAACTTATAAGTTACCCCACACTCCTCCCACAGAGACTTCATGTACTTAGAGATGAAGTTGGTACCCCGGTTGGAGACCACCTCTCTAGGGAACCCCACACGGGAAAAGATCCCCATCAATGCACGGCCCACCACGGGTGCTGTGATTGTCCTGAGAGGGACTGCTTCCGGGTACCGAGTGGCATGGTCCACCAAGACCTGGATGAACCTGTTGCCTAAGGCTGTCTTGGGGTCCAGGGGCCCTACAATGTCTATGCCAACCCGCTCGAAAGGGGTGCTCACTACTGGGAAGGGTTGAAGGGGGGCCTTCAACTTCATTCCAGTCTTGCCACTGGCTTGACAGGTTTGGCAAGATCTGCAAAAGGAACCAACGTGCTTTCTCATCTGGGGCCAGTGGAAGTGGGTGACAAGCCGGTTTAGGGTCTTGTCTTGCCCCAGATGTCCTGCAAGAGGCACGTCATGAGCCAGACCCATTAGGAAGTTTCTGAAGCGCTCGGGTACCACCAGCACACGGGCTGCACCGGGCTCAGCAAACTTAGGCTCGCTATAGAGTAGGTCATCTTCCCAGTAGATAAAGTGATCTCTGGCTGTTCCACCTGCTGCCTGATCTACAGCCTGTTGCCGCAGACCATCGAGGGAAGGGCATTCCTTCTGCGCCTGGCAGAACTCCTCCCTGGAGTGACCACCTTCCTGCTGCCAATGGGTCATCTCAGGTAGGTCTCCCAGTTTGGCCACCTGTTCCCCTGTAGGTTCCAGGGCATCCCCCTCAGGTTCTGCTTCCTCCTGGACCGTGGGAACGGCTGGGGCTGGTTTCCCGCGCCCTCTGCCTCTTCCTCTCCTGGCAGGTCTCTGGGCCACTGTTTCAGGCTCCAGTTCTGCTGAATCACCCTTACTGGCTGCCATAGCACGCATGGTCACGCAGATCCACGCAGGCATACCCAACATTTCCAAATGAGTTCTGTGCTGCATATCCTTCCATGGAGAACTCTCCAGGTCGTTACCTAACAGACAGTCTACAGGCAAGGCATCACTGACAACTACATCCAAGAGACCAGAGACTCCCCCCCATGCAAAGGGAACACGTGCCAGCTTGCAGAGGCACACTGAGCTGTCAGCGGCCACTACAGGGCGGAGCGCACCAGGGATGATTTGCTCTTCAGACACCCACTGACACCTCACGGATGTCACGCTGGCTCCTGTGTCTCTCAGAGCCTCAATCTCCCTCCCATTGATGGTCACCTTCTGCCCATATTTCTTAGTGTTAGAGGGCAGTAAGGTTTCCTGGACCATCTCTTGGTCTCCTAGAGAGACAAGGGTCATAACTGCTAGCTCCCCCCAGTCAGTAGAAACCAAATCCCCTCCCAAAGCTACACTAGCTAACGCTGGGGCGGGGGCACCAGTGGGTGCTTGCTTCTTCTTGGGACATTTTGGAGCAATGTGGCCCACCTCATTGCAGTGATAGCAGGTAGGGGGGCCCTGGTTATTCCTTCTATCTCTATTGTCCTGCCTGCCCTTAGAGGGCCATGGCTGTTTAGCTTTGGGGGGTTGGGATTCCTTTCCCTGGGAACTCTTTTGGGGCCCTTCTGAGAACTCCTTTTGATTACCCTTGTCCCCCCACTCTTCTGCTGGGGACCCTGCCCACCTTTGGCTGTGGTACCCACAATTCCTCTATGGACCCTGGTACTGGTCCAGCGGTCCGCCTCCTTAGCAAGCTCAATGGGGTCTGTCAGCTTGCTGTCTAAAAGATGCTGGCGCAGCTCTGGAACACAAAGACTACTCAAGTGCTCCCAACTGATTAAATGCAACAACCCCTTAAAATCAGTTACTTTACTGCCCTTCATCCAACCTTCCAGTGCACGCGAGTACAAATCCACACACTCCATCCAAGTCTCAGACTCTCTCTTCTTGGAGTTCCTAAACTGCAGTCTGTACTGCTCTGGAGTAAGGCCATACCTGAGACATAAGGCCTCCTTCATATTGGGGTAGATCATGGCACCTGCTAATTCTAAGGGCTCTAGAGCACTCCTCCCAGAAGCCTCAAAATGTTTCCACAGGCCCGCCCCCCAATGCTGCTCAGGCACACCATTCATCTTCAATACAATTTCATATCAAGTGAACCAGGCATAAATATCCTCACTCCTATGGTAATTCTGTACCAGGTCTTTGGGAATATATACTTTACCCCCATGCACTGGCTGCGCACTGCCACCATTAGAACTGGCATCCACCTCCTTGGCTTTAAGATCTAGTTCTCTCATGCTCAACTCATGAGCCAAAAGCAATTTCTTTTCCTCCAAGGCGCGGGCACATTTGCTCTCCTCCGCCGCCTTTTCTCTCTCTTTATCCATTTCCAATTGCTTCATTTTCATTTTCTGCAAACACAACAATGATGGACAGAATGTGGATCAATGTCACACATTCACCCCAGTCCAAAGATCTGGGCCCAAATCCATTGTTTTTCCACTCCACACCACCCTGGGTTAGACAATGGCGATATGCAAATCAGCGCTGACCCTGTGCCCCATGGGAACAGTCCAGTCCGAACTACAAAAGCCATGTCCTTCCCAGAACGGAAACAAGCATCCGAGGACCGGCCCGGTTTCGAGGTACCACCTCTCATCAGCCCGGCTAGCTTGATTCCAGTGGTGTGGAGTGCCTGGGACTCACGTCTGAGCATCCCCAGTACACTTAGACCGGTAACTGCAAACACAACAATGATGGACAGAATGTGGATCAATGTCACACATTCACCCCAGTCCAAAGATCTGGGCCCAAATCCATCGTTTTTCCACTCCACACCACCCTGGGTTAGACAATGGCGATATGCAAATCAGCGCTGACCCTGTGCCCCATGGGAACAGTCCAGTCCGAACTACAAAAGCCATGTCCTTCCCAGAACGGAAACAAGCATCCGAGGACTGGCCCGGTTTCGAGGTACCACCTCTCATCAGCCCGGCTAGCTTGATTCCAGTGGTGTGGAGTGCCTGGGACTCACGTCTGAGCATCCCCAGTACACTTAGAGCGGTAACTGCAAACACAACAATGATGGACAGAATGTGGATCAATGTCACACATTCACCCCAGTCCAAAGATCTGGGCCCAAATCCATCGTTTTTCCACTCCACACCACCCTGGGTTAGACAATGGCGATATGCAAATCAGCGCTGACCCTCATTTTCAGAACTTCCAACTCATATTCTCTTACTCTCTGATTTTCTTGTAACTCTTCTGGGGAGTGGCCCCTGCTGGAATGGTTGCTGCCAACTCCTGCACCTACTTTGCCCACTGGCAAATCTGTGACTTGAAAACTGTTTTCTACATCCACATCATCATCTCCCTCTTGTGCCTCCCAATGGGCCTTCAAGATTTTTTGCAGCTCAGGCTTCCTGTAGTTGCTCTTTATGGGGCACTCAAACTGGTTGCAGAATTCCTGAAGCTGTGCAACTGGGTAAGAATACAGATCCTCAATGCGAAATTCTAATTCTGCTTCCTTACTGGGTGCCTTCCCATTCAAAGACATGATATATAGAAGAGTTACTAAAAAATAGAATCAAAAATGAAAAGACAGTAGTATGCGGTGGCATAGTGGTCTGCACTCACTAGTGATGTACACCAATTACTGTGGGTCAAGTACAAATACAAGTTCAAATCCCACCGCCTGACCACCAATGTTAGATCTGGGGGTCTCTAGTTGGCAGAGGTAGGTACCACTGTCCAAATAGGGACCCTTGCTTCTAGTCAGGGCAAGGGGATAACCCTCTGAGATAACCCCTGCTCACCCTCTAGGTAGTTTGGCACGAGCAGTCTAGGCTAACCAGAGGCAATGCGTAAAGTATTTGTACCAACACTCACAGTAACACAGTGAAAACACCACAAACTGACTCCACAACAGTTTAGAAAAATAAAGGTATTTTTAATCTAAACTACACAAGACCAAAACGACAAAAACCCAACATACACAGTTCAAGAATATGGTTTCAAACGAGTTCTTAAGGTTGCGTTAAAATTCTTTAGGTTGCCATAGAATTCTCTACGTTGCAATAGAATTCTCTACTGATGCGTGAAAAGTTCACAGTTGCGTCACGTTTACTCACACTACCTTTTAGTTGCAACAAAGTTCCAAAAGCAGAAGTTGGTGCGGTTGAAAACAAGCGATGTGTTGCTCCTGAGACCCTGGGGAGGTGATGCGACAGCCCCGCTGCGGCAGCGGGCGTGTTGCGACGAATCCGGTCTGTATGGGGAGGAAGGCCACTTGTATGGATTCCGGTGCGTAGGTTCCGTAGGAAGTCTGTTCTCGCAAAGGCACGATGCGACGATCTCGTAGGGGCTGCGACGATCTCCGGGGCGACAATGCGCGGTCCAGCGGTGATCCTCTCTCTTGCAGCTCCTCGATGCGATGGTTCTGCGACGATGCTCGCAGCGACGTGATGCGGTCCGCAAGCAAGCGGTGTGGCGTTCTCACCCAGCGACGACAGGCTCTGCGACGATACTCGCAGCGATGTTCGATTCTCCCGCACCGGTTTGGTGCGTCCCGCAAACGTAGGATGCGACGTCTCTGGCAGCGGCGTCAGGCGCTGCGACGATCTCGGCCTTCGTAGCGGCGAGAATCTTCTCGCACTGTCGGGGATGCGCTCCGCAAGCGAGCGATGCGACACTTTTCAGTTTCAAAAGTCACTCAAGCTTAGTTTCAAGCTTCCCAGCACAGGTACAACTTCCAGAGACCCCACAACTGGATCAAGCACTCTAGGAAGGACAGAACTCTCTCAGCAGAGTTCAGGGAAGCTGGGGGTGAAGTCCTTTTGTTCCTGGGACTTCAAAACAGGGAGCCAGCTCTTCTAAGGCCCTTGGAGATTCCTTTAAGACAGGGGACACAGCTCAGCAGCAAAGTCCTTCCCCTCTCCTTGGCAGCAAAGCAACAGGTCAGTCCAGCAGAGCAACAGCAGGACAGTCTTCCTTCTTCAGTTTCAGCTTTCTCCTTGGCAGAGGTTCCTTCTTGATTTCCAGGATGATCTAATTTTCTGTTGTCAGGGGTCCTGTACTTATACCCCTAAAGTCTTTGTTCTCTGGGTGCATGTGGGCCCTGAGCCCGGTCTGAACCAGTTCTGGGTGGTTCCTGAGTACTTTGTTTTGCTGGCTGCATCTTTCCTTCCAGAGTGAGGGGCAGGGTTCTCAGCCACCCAGCAGGGGGGTGGAGCCAGCATTGTGGAAGGCAGGCACAGCCCTATTCAGCCCAGGTGCTAACTCCTCCCACCACTCCAGTTGCAAAGGCAGTCATTCAGCCTAGTGCTGACTCATCCAGCCTCCTGGGGAATCCCCCAGCCCCTGTCACTCTCAAACCAGACAGTCAATACACAAACAGGCCCAGGCACACAGAAGGGTCCGACAAGAGAACAGCAACTTTCTAAAAGTGCTGTTCCCAAACACAGGATTTAAAAACAACCTTTCCCAAAAGATGTGTTATTAAATTCTGAGTTCAGGGATACTAGATACTTATGTCCTATCTTGCTCCTATGGGAAGAAATGCTGTTAACCACTGTAGCCAGCATCCCCCATGTTAACCTATGGAGCAAGATAGCCTTACAGTAGTGAAAAACGAAAATGGCTGCCATTCACTACCCAAGCATGTCACCTGCACTAGTACATGCTCTACCTTTTACATACACTGCACCCTGCCCAGGGGGGTACCTTGGGCCTTCCATAGGGGTGACTGATGTGCACGAAAAGGGAAGGGTTAGGCCTGGTCAGTGGGGACACTGACCAGGAGGACATGGCAGTTCTAAATTGCACACAGGCACTGCAGTGTCAGGTCTGAGACATCATTTTAGGGCTACTCCTGTGGGTGGCACAATCAGTGCTGCAGGCCCACTAGTAGCATTTGTCATCACCAGCCCTGGCACACCCAGTGCACTTTACTAGGGACTTCATGGTGATACAAATATGCCAAACATGTATGTTCAATCAGAATAACAATTTACACAGGGAGCACTTACACTCTGGCACTGATCAGCAGTGGCAGAGTGTCCAAAGCATCTAAAGCAGCAAAAACGAAATCCAGCACAGCGTCAAAAATACAGGAGGTAGAGGCAAAAAGGTAGGGGAAACCACGCCAAAGATGCCAGGTCTAACACTGACTTTTTGAATGAACTTCCCTATGGCACAGGCTATATCTAAGTGGCTCATTTCTGTTAAAAGGATTACTGCCTGAGCCCTGTTTTTAATATCATACTTTTTAAAAATTGGCCGTAAAAACTCAATTCGAATATCTAAAGCGTTCTGACTGTCCACATATATAAATGTTGCATGAGGTTCCCAAGGTGCAGGTGCATTTTCCCTTACTGTCCATCATAGAGCCTTTCACCCCATTGCTCGCGTAGCAGGGATTCA
This sequence comes from Lissotriton helveticus, assembly GCF_964261635.1. Lineage (NCBI taxonomy): Eukaryota > Metazoa > Chordata > Amphibia > Caudata > Salamandridae > Lissotriton > Lissotriton helveticus. The sequence goes on along the minus strand of NC_136067.1, from coordinate 591,220,867 downwards.
CCCCAATTCTTAGCCTTAATGAATCTCTTTTTAGTTGACAGTCAGGTAGCCTATCAATGCAAGTGAAGTGCTGTTCATTTTGCCACACAGTGGCCATAAAGTGTACTGAGCTTTTTTTCAAGAGGTAATCTTGGTCCTGTGCCCAGAAAATTTCTTTACCCTGATTCCTAAGTTCCCTCTTGTCAACCTTAATCAGATGAGTGTTGGGGCACAGTTTAACCTTCATTAAGCAACACGCTTTAGTGATAGTAGCTCTAATCTCTTTTGCCCATATTATTTCGCTCTTTTTGATACCGTGTTTGCATCATTGTGAAATTTTACAAGCCTCTCCTGTTCCTAAACGCAGCCAGAAATGAAGTAGGGCCATACAAGGTAATATACCCCGCCAGGTAGTTCCCAATTCTAATCTCACTGCCTGGACCATTGACAACTTGGGCAATGAGAATAGATTTTTCACAAAATGTTACCCTCCTCGACATCCCAACCATATTTGCCGCTCAAATAAAGCAATTCTGCACCATACAAAAATTGTGGTGGTACCATAGCTTAGTAACCTTTGAAAACCGGTCTGTCAGACATCGTGCCATAAGCCGCGTACATTTTTTTAGTCCACTGACTGATGATCTCAGCTTTAGCGCATCTAGGTGGGTATGCCATTACAAACTTTGTTTGAACCACATTCCCATATACCTATATTCTACTACCTTTTCCTACTTATCAGCACCCAGGAACCAAGTGAACCCAATTTTCCTTCGACCAAAGCCTAAAATCTTTGTCTTGTCCATGTTGACAACAAGCTTTTTAAAACAACAATATTCAATTAACCTATTTAACTTTCTTAGCAGACCAATTTCAGTTTGATCCATAATTACAAGGTCGTCCGCATATAATAGGCATGCAATATGCTTTCCATCTTGCTTCAGGCTTGCCCCATTTGCATTACCTAAAGTTAATGACAAGTCTGTGATGAACAAGGAAAACAGCAGAGGGGCCAATACACAACCCTGCCACAGCCCATTACCAATCTCAATTTTCTGAGATAAGCTTCCCTCTACATCTAAAATTATCTATTATTTGTATGGAGAGACTGTATCAATCCTAACAAATCCTTTGGGATATTATATCCAATCAAAGTCTCCCACAACAGCTCCCGGTCCACCAGGTCAAAAGCTGTGCAGAAGTCCACGAAGCAGCAGAACAAACTTCCCCTCTGCTCAATCTCTTCTGCATATTGGACCAGAGGGCAAAACAGTGGTCAACAGTTGAATAGCCCTCTTTGAACCCTCCCTGTTCCAGGGGTACAATCAAATTTTCTTCTCCACAGTCCTTAAGCAATCCCAAAATTACTTTTGCAAAGACTTTTTCTCCTATCTCAAGGAAATCTGTTAATCTATAGTTCTTAGGGGCTTTGAAATCACCTGTCTTATGGATTGGCCTTATAATTGCTCTTCTCCAGTTTCCTGGTACATATTCCTGCTCACAGCTGACAGGCTTACCCAACACCCCAAAACTAGCCCCTTGACCTTGTGCCAGGTGCCACCAGCCTACCTACCCCACCCCTCCCTCACCCAGGAAGTAAAAAAAAAAAAAGAAGAAAGAAGAGAGTTCTGGGACTAAAAAAAAAAGAAAAGAGAAGAAGACAAAAAAGAAGGGATAAGCCCCAGAGACCTGTCTGAAAGAAAGGAAAACCTGGCTGAAAAGGAAAAAGAACAGAGAAAAAAGACAAAATACAACTAGTTACAGCAACTGCATTATGAGCCCTAAACTAAGAGATTAGGACTTGTTTGGAGAAATTTGTTGCAGTAGTTCCTGCGCTTTGGGGACCTTGCAGAATACATGAAACCTATCTTTTAGAAGCACTTTTAGTTTGCTTTGTTGTGCAATCATTGCCTGTGCCCCCTGTTCTTTAAATAAGTGCAACATTTTAACAAATTATTTCTGCCTTTTGGCTGCCGAGGCAGACATGTCAGGGAAAATACGACATAGTGGGACATCCGAGGAGGTCTACTGTCGCTGCTTTATGGCCTTAGATAGCATTTGTTCCTTGACCTTGTAATCACCAAAATTAACAAGAATTGTCTGCGGGAATTTGGCATTAGGAAGAAGATGCGCAGGCACCGGATGGGCCCTCGTCAGAGTCAAATCCCCATTATATTCTGGGAAGGAATTTTTTTCATGAAAGAGTCGACCCATTGTAGTGTCTGCTGCTCCTCGAGACCTTCTGGAATACTGAGGATACAGAGATTACAACGTCTAGAGTGATTCTACAGTTCCTCCAGTTTGTACTCCATTGCAAACTTTTGGCTCTGAAAAGCGGCGACTTCATCATTCATAATAGAAACTTGATCTTCCTGCATCTCCAGCGTCTCTATGAGCGTCCTGAAAGTGAAGGAGGGGCTGACCTACGGCACATTCAGCTGGTAGCCTGCATCAGCCCCATTGGCTTAATCTGTTTTGTCGAAAGCTTCTTGAAGATTCCTCAAACATTATCAATACAAATAATCAATTTCCTATGGAAACCTGGTCCTAACTATAACTACACAGTGGTGACCGCTACTGTATGATATCAAGTGCTATTATTGTCTTTTTTATTAGCAACGGGGGGTTGTAAATCTCGGTCCCCACCATGTATAGTTAGGTCAGAATAGGAATAGTATTATTTCCTCTAATTACTTTGTTACAGTTTGACAAATCTTCACGAAACCTTTCAAACAAAAGGTTCATTCATTTCAGATCCTTCCTGGAGAGTTTCATGGTGATCTATCAAGACGGTGGGCCAAGAAAAAGTGGAGGTACCAAAACATTGATTTCTCACATTAATTCCCATAGGACGTTTTGGGAAGTGATACAGAAAAAAAACAGCTGAATGGATTTACACCAACCATGGCAGAAAATTAGAACTTTACTTTATTTGGTGTAAATCCGTTCAGCTGTTTTTGTGGAATTGTCATTCAAAGAGGATCTTGAATGGGGTAAAAAATTACGTAGATCTGGACTGTTGGCCTTCAGATATGCTCTGATAGACCACTTTAAAGGGCTCATGTAAATCCTGAGTGGCTGGTCAGTCTGAGCAATATGTTGTTGCTACCATTACAGGACTTAATGACTTGGTCACTGTGTCCTGGAAATTAATTATACAATATATATAAGAGGGCTTGGTCTGCCCAGACTGGCACCCAAGGGGCATGTGGTGGGGTTCAAAAGGTGCCACTCCTTAATTGGCTGGACACAACATGCATAACATGTTGTGGCAGCCATTACAGGACTCAGGGCCATGGTCCCTATTGAAATGGATTTTAGCGAATGGCAGGTTTTGAGGGTCACAAACTGGAGCACATATAAAGGTTGATTACAGATTTTAGTCAATCATTTGTTGGTATCATTTTGGGAATTTTATTGTGCTCAAAGGGGGGTTTACCCATTAAAAAATGGTGATCTGCTACTGGGATTTGAGCCATGTTTGAGAGAAAATAAATTTCTCTTTATGGAAGGTGTTCCAGAAGCTAAAATGGGATCACATGTTATATAAATTCAAACTATCTTCCTCAGCCATGTAAGAAAAAAAGTCTGATATTTTGAGTAAAACATGTACTTCCAACAGAAGCACCATTCTGTCAGTTGATTTTCCAGTGTTCTACTGCAGCCTCCCACAGTGTTCTAATGAACAACTAGAGTGCTAAAATTAAGAATTTATCACCAACGTGTGGCACACCTGAAGCCACCTTGCTGGACTCAGAGCTGTAAAACTTCAAGCATTTCCTTTATAAATGAACAAAAAGAGAAGTTCATTTTGTCAGTGCTCTAGAAAACTTAAATGAGGACACATTTTCAATAGGTTCTCAAATGTATTTCTCATCCATCTAAGTAAAATATTCTGACATGGAGACAGGACGGTAGCAGGAGTATTTGTTTTGGGAAGCATGGCACATATAATTTCCAACATGAGGGTAGGGGCTCTATTAGCTTTACAAATTTGAAGTATAATGCAATTTTAGAGAATATTTTTAAAGCATACAATCCAATTTCTTTTGTATCTTTTAAGTAGGTTGATATATGCCCTTCTCCCACCCTGAGGATTTTTGAGGGAAAAGTTTAAAAATAGTGCATTTTAAAGCTTCTGGGTTAATTTAATGAAATCTTATGGGACGAGTTCTCAGCGGAATTGTTGGGAAAACATTTGCATGGATTAGTGTCCCTGATAAAAGCGGATAATATTTTAAGATTCCTTATAAGTGATTTAGGGAGCTATCATATTTTCTTTGTTTGAAGCGTGAGATAGTGCATCAGAAATGAATTGCAACAGGAAACTTAGTCAATACTGGATAGAATTTAAATGCAAATGTACAGGGTGTTACATCATGAAGAAAAAGGGCCCCTGTCTTGCTTTAGCCTTTCAGATAATACAGCTCCCACATGGTTGCTCAACACTAGGCGAAGCAGGAGACAACACACAAAACGCGCAATACCTTTAGAAAAGGGTTTTATTTCACAAAATGCAATGACTCTCTCTTTTAGAATAAGGCTTGGGGTTTTATTTTACAAATGCAGAACATTCAAATATATATAAAGATATATATATATATATATATATATATATATATATATATATATATATATATATATATATTCACTGAAAAAACCATAGGTTTCAGGCCTTGTATAGTTAGGAATCAGCATTTAAAAAACCTTTGAAATTCACTGAAAAAACCATAGGTTTCAGGAGTTATATAGTTAGGAATTCGTTTTTAAAAAACCTTTGAAATTCACTCAAAAAACTATAAGTTTTAGTGGTGTTATAGTTAGCTGGACATTTTACTCATACAAAACCAATGAAATTGCTCCTATATAGTTAGTTGTACTAACTATATTTCGCGCACCCGCAATCCACTGCTGATGATGTCACATATTAGATCATTCATGACATGGTCAGTGACATCACTGATGACATCTCAAATGACATCACTGATGACATCACTGATGACATCATCCAGTGAATGTGGTTTGCTTCGTTATTTAAATATGCATTATATATATAGCAATTTACATTGAAGAATGAGTGGATATATATAAATAAATATTTGGATGGAGGATTTAGTAGCAGTGTAATTGACTGTTTACTTGACCAATTTATAATGTCTCACTAAATATAGTGGATAGTGACTAAACTGTGTGAATATCTGTATCACTTTGTCAGTTGTTGTGTAAATTGATTCTACAGTTGGTTACTAGCTATGTGAAAGTCTATATTAGTTATTGATTAGTTAACTGAGTATTTGTATGGGAGTGTGAAAGTGTGTGTGGTTCGGTGGGGGGTGTGTGACTGTCCAAAGATGTGTGAATAGTTGATTCAGTAGATATATGAAGTTAAAACTACATGTTCTAACGGTTTGGGTGAGGGAATCTCTTTATGGGTGTGGTGATGAGCAAATATATTTCTCAAAGGTACAGGTCCAACAAACTAGAAAAATAAAAGGCAGTGTATATGTCAGTTGTTGTATATAAATAAGTATACATAAGACACAATGATTGTGTGAGTGACTGTACGGATAACTGTATACTTGTAATAATGATTTTATAATTCACTAAGTATGACTTACTATCTAAATGAATAGAAGAAGTGGTGTTTGTATAAGTGTTTTGCTAAGTAAATATGTAAGTATGATCCATTGTTTGCATAAGTGAGTAGGATGACTTCATATGTGAATAGGATGCGTGCTGTTGTTTAATGTCGATATAGATGTATAAGTATTTTTGATAGTGTTCTATTGTTCATTGACAGCATGTATGAGTGAATCCATAGGTAAGTGATTAGATGTGTGTATACATCTATGAATCACTGAGTGGATTTTTAGAAACTTGTATTGCTGTGACAATGGATTTAAATATGATACTCTGTATTTTACAAACAGTGATGAAAAATTGTAATAGTGTATGAAAAGGTGTATGTGATTGTCACGTGTGTGATGTCATCAGTGATGTCATCAGTGATGTCATTTGAGATGTCATCAGTGATGTCACTGACCATGTCATGAATGATCTAATATGTGACATCATCAGCAGTGGATTGCGGGTGCGCGAAATATAGTTAGTACAACTAACTATATAGGAGCAATTTCATTGGTTTTGTAGGAGTAAAATGTCCAGCTAGCTATAACACCACTAAAACTTATAGTTTTTTGAGTGAATTTCAAAGGTTTTTTAAAAACGAATTCCTAACTATATAACTCCTGAAACCTATGTTTTTTTCAGTGAATTTCAAAGGTTTTTTTAAATGCTAATTCCTAACTATATAAGGCCTGAAACCTATGGTTTTTTCAGTGAATTTCAAAGGTTTTTTAAATGCTGATTCCTAACTATATAAGGCCTGAAACCTATGGTTTTTTCAGTGAATTTCAAAGTTTTTTTTAATGCTAATTCCTAACTATATAAGGCCTGAAACCTATGTTTTTTTTCAGTGAATTTCAAAGGTTTTTTAAATGCTAATTCCTAACTATATAAGGCCTGAAACCTATGATTTTTTCAGTGTTTTAAAAAAAAATGATTGGTTAACTGGCTTATTAAGTGTATCTTAGTGAATACATATATTAGCGAGTAATGTTTAAATATTTAAATATATGCATGAGTGATGTAATATGTGACGTCATCAGCAGTGCATTGCAGACGTGCAAGTTATAGTGAGTCCAACTAACTATAACGTTGGAATTTCAATGGTTTTATGCGAGTAAAATTTCCAGCTAACTATAACTGGTGTGAAATCTATGTTTTTTTCAGTGAATTTCAAAGGTTTTTTAAATGCTAATTCCTAACTATAACTGGTGTGTAACCTATGGTTTTTTCAGTGAATATATATATATATAACATTTCTATGGCAAAATGAAACCCCTCATTTTGTTCCTTTTCAAATTAAATGTATTAAGTGTTACCACTTTATTCCAATCAAGATGACTTCAGGTGTGCCATACTTTTGTCATAAGTAAGACTGTTAGCGTTCTACTTGTTCTTTAGAACACTCTGGGACATTCTGTCATTGGGCTATAGTTGGGCTACATCTGGCTGATATTTGGGCTACATTTGGGCTCTTTTGTCTCTGGTGGCCATCTTGGGAGACTGCATATCAGAATTGTTTTAATGAAATATAAGAGGATTGGAGAAGTCACTCAAAATGTGCCCTAATTTTTCTTTCTTCAGCACTAATCATAATTTCTATAGCAAAATGAACCCCCTCATTTTGTTCCTTTGCAAATTAAATGTTTTAAGTGTTAACACTTTATTCCAATCAAGATGACTTCAGGTATGCCATACTTTTGTCATAAGTAAGACTGTTAGCGCTCTAGTTGTTCTTTAGAACACTCTGGGACATTCTGTCTTTGGGCTATAGTTGGGCTACATCTGGCTGATATTTGGGCTACATTTGTTTTTTTTGTCTCTGGTGGCCATCTTTGGGCTACATTGGGCTACATTGGGCTACATTGGGCTACATTTGGGCTCTAACATATATATAGCCCAATGTAGCCCAATATATATTTTTTCAAAGTTAATTTTCGTAAAAACCACTGGAGCACATATCTTGAGACATAGCAAAGGCACATCGGGCTACCAGTCCCTACAATTTTGCCAAGTTTGGTGGAAAACCATTCAGCCGTTCGGGCTAAAAGTGAGTCCAACCGCCCTATGGAAAATAACATGGGGAAAACACGTTTTGGGACCCCCTTTTATCTCGGCCCCCGCTTGACGAACCCTCCCCCAAACTTTCAGGGAAAGAGCGGAGCGCCGCGAGGCAAAGTTAAGGAAAATTTGAGGAAGATTCCTCAACCGGCGCCAAAGTTATTCCCAATAGAATGTTGCGATTTCCCTATGGAAAACAATCCTAACTATATATACCTACTGGCTATCGCCAGTAGGTAATATATATATATATATGTATATATATATATATATATATATATCCAATACAAAGAAAGATATCGCGGCACACTTCTTGTTTTTTTTTATTTTTTTTTAATTTTTTTTATTAAAGACTTTTATTGAGCAATAAAATAAGAGTTACAGAGATGGGCCTACAACCACACGGGCTGGCCGCTAGTAGCAACGCACAACATAAGTAGCGAACGATCATTCCCGTGGCCGGGCACAAGGAAGGTACCAATTATTGCTCGAAGCATAGGACAGGACATGACAATTTTTATATTAATCATAAAAACAACAAACTCTAAACAAGGCGAATGCACAGTAATCAAGTCAGCCCAGGAGGCGGAGGGGAAAGCAACTAATCAGGAAGACAAAAGCAAAGCAATGAAACTCGGCATGGCCGGGGGGGGGGGGGGGGGGGGGCAGCGGGGAGGGCAGGAAAATCCCAAAACCATATGAAAAAATTTCGGGAACGTCAGCCTAGGGAGATAGGGTCACATCTGGAGCGTCAACCAAGGGAGGGGCACAAATATCTCCACGATATGCATTCCACTGACCCCAAATCTTCGTCCACGCCCTGGGTCTGCCCCTAGCCACATAGACGGTCTTCTCTCGGAACATGGACCAGTCCATGTTATCCTCCCACACCGAAACTTCGGGAGGTCTGGATGCGCCCCAAAGTTGCGCAATGTCCCGCTTCGCGACCATGTATCCCAAGGTCGCCCATCTGGTCTGGGCCACAGAATAGTCGGTGGGTTCCCACACGTTCAACAGGCATCGTCGGGCCTCAGGCCGCAGGGTAATACCAGTCACAACAGTCATCACCGCAAGCACATCAATCCAGTAGGCTGCTACTACCGGGCACTCCCAAAGAATATGCAGAAATGTGGCACTCATCCCACAACCACGCTTACATAAACCATCCGGGGAAAAACCCATCACAACCAGACGCGGACCAGTTACATACACCCGGTGGAGGATCTTAAGTTGAACCAAACGGAGACGGGCGGGGATGGCGACCTCTTTCGGAGAAGAGAGTGCCGACTGCCAATCCTCGTCATCCAAGTCCAAGTCGGACCAATAAGTCAGCGCGATTATTAATAAGTTTCTTGTAGATAAGGGAGATAGTGCTATCGGGCAGGTGTCCATCCAGTATACGATCCTCAAGGGGAGAGGACTCGGGCAGGGTCACATCAGGAGTCAGAACTGAGGCCAGGGCATGCCGGACCTGCAAATACCGAAAAAAAACTCTCTATCACTCAAGTCATATTCTGCCTTAAGGGCCTGGAAAGACTTCACTCTACCCTGCACACAGACGTCACCCACTTTACATATCCCAATCATATCCCAGCGGTCAAAGCCCTTAGTAGACCAGAGACACCCCAAACGTTCAGAAGCATAAAGCGGGGTCGCCATTGTCAGTCGGTTCTCCCATCCCAAACTCACATTCGCGGCGCGCCACACATTGACTGCGATCCTGGACTGGCCCACAAGATGGCGCCCGGCCGATCTGGAATAAAGCGCTCTATTAAAATCCCCTCCCGGCAGCTGGAGTCTATCCATCTCAAAGGCCGGATTTCGACCCGGGGAATACATTACGTGATTAATGGCAGACAGCTGGGCAGCCCAATAATATCTCTTGATATCGGGGAGCGCCATGCCCCCGTCATACCAAGGGATAGTAAGTTTCGCAAGGGCGATACGTGGACGCCCGTCCCAGATCAGTTGCCTTTGAAGACTCTCGATCTCCCGGAAATAGGTAGCGGGGATGTCGTCATAAGAATTTTGAAGCACGTATAGGAATCGCGGCAAAGACATCATTTTAAAAAGGGCAGCCCTGCCCAGAGGAGACAGGGGTAGCTTACGCCAACGGGCCACATCCAGTCGCAGTCTAAGAAGCGGGGGAAGGAGGTTACGCTCGAACCGGAGTGAGGAGTCCAGCGTGATAAAAATCCCCAAATATTTGAAGCCAGAGTGGACAACCTGGATAGGAAACCTGTTCGGTAATGGGGGCAAAACACCCGAGAGAACATATACACAGGACTTAGCCCAATTGATAACCAGACCCGAGTTAGCACCAACCGAAGTAAGAACGTCGAATAAGACATTTAAAGATTTACGCGGGGAAGTAAGATACAGAAGAATGTCATCCGCGTAAAGCGAGACGCGGTCTTCAAAATCCGGTGACCAAGGGATCCCTTTGAGTGAAGGTTCCCATCGAAGCCACGCAGCCAACGGTTCCAGAGCAAGCGCGAAAAGCAACGGAGACAGGGGGCACCCCTGACGGGTCCCCCTACCAAGACAGAAAGGGACAGAAACTCGACCGTTTACTACTACCTGTGCCAAGGGTTCGGCATATAACAACTTCACCCAACCAATAAACTCAGGCCCAAAACCGAATTTCTCAAGAGCTGCCCAAAGATAGGGCCACTCTACCGTGTCAAAGGCCATCGAGGCGTCCAGCGAGGCCAAAATGGCCGGGTCCGTCAGAAGCCCCGCCCTCGCAACAGCTCCGTGGAGACGGCGTAGATTAAGAGCCGTGTTGCGATGTGGGATAAATCCGGACTGATCCGGATGAACCAAGCCACTAATGACCGTCAAGAGGCGGGTTGCCAGGAGCTTAGCCAGGACCTTGGGTTCAACATTCAAAAGGGAAATGGGCCTGTAAGACGAACAAAGGTCCTGAGGTTTACCTTCTTTGGGAATAACAACAATCGTAGCCAAACGCTGATCATATGGGAGAATACCCCGTTCGTGAGATTCCAAAAACATGGCACGAAGATAGGGCGCCACCTTGTCAGGACGTAGCTTGTACAATTCAATTGGCAATCCATTCGGGCCCAAAGCCTTGCCCGAACGGAGTGAGCGAATGGCCGTCGCTATCTCGTCCGTAGTAAAAGGGGACTCCAAAGAGACTCGGTCTAAATCGGAAACACTGGGCAGAGCTATATCACGCAACAAAAGGCGAGAGTCATCAACATCCCGTTCAGACACAGGGGTATAAACCGCACGAAAATAATCCGCAAAACATTCGACTATTTCAACCGGGTCTGTCACTCCCACGCCACTCGAAGTCTGAATCACAGGCACCACACGATTCGCCCTCTCCGTCTTATCCAACCATGCCAGTAATTTACCCGCTTTGTCCCCCACATCATACAAACGACCCTGTTGCTCCCGAAACATCAGTTTAGCCGCATCTGTGACCAAAGACTTATAAGCAAATTGCTTCAGACCCAGGGCGTGGAGTTTATCAGATGTAACGTTCGATTCTAGGTCAGCCTCTATCTCAGCAATCTCCCTCTCAAGGTCTACCACCTCCCGATTCCTCGCCTTCTTGGATTCGGCAATAAGGGCAAGGGCCTGCCCGCGAATCACTGTCTTAAAGGCCTCCCATAGGGATACAGCAGAGGAGACGGAACCCTCGTTGTCCAAAAAATAATTGTCCAAAGACTTAATCAAGAGATTGCGGGTCTCGGGGGAGGTGAGGTACCATGGGTTGATAGGAGCCACCCGGCCCGCCGCCTCCACCCCACCTCAAAACAAAGCCAGAGCGGGGAATGATCAGAGATGCCCCGGGGAAGGTGCCTAATCTCACGAACCGCTGGCGACTGCGCCGCAGGCATCAGGAAATAATCCAGTCTAGACAGACTCCCATGGGCCCCAGAGTGGAAAGTGTATTGAAGCTGAGTAGGATGCATAAGTCTCCAGCAATCCACCAAGCCGAACGTATCCAGAAACCCACCCAGCCACTGTTGGGACAAAGGGGTGTCCCTAGGGGGGTGACGATCATGTAGACCGGAGAGCACAGAGTTAAAGTCACCTGCTATGAAGAGAGTACTATCAGGGAGGTTCAACAACACACGGCCCAAATCGGAAAAGGTAGAGGTCTGTAGACCGGGGGGCACATAAACGGCAAACAAGGAAAGGGTTCGACCCTCATAGCGACCCACGAGGACGGCGTACCGCCCCCGATCATCAAGGATCACATCATCAATAGCTAGGGGGAGGGAAGCCCTAACAAGGATACCCACCCCCCTGGAACCCGTGGTAAACCCCGAATGTGCGGCGAGGCGATAGCCCCACCTATTCATTGCACGACATGTATTGCCTACCAAGTGAGTCTCCTGCAGAAAAACAATATCTGGAGACAAACGTCGTATACATCGCAACACCACACCCCGCTTAATACGATCCCCCAGACCATTAACATTCCACGAAATAAACCTCAACCCGCTACCCCCCATCCCATATAGTAACGCCGCAACCCCCCTCCAATGAGCATGACATCAAAAACATCATTAGCAAGATAGAATCGCCTTGAGAACACAACACACAAACATCAAACTTCCCATCCACCCACCCCCCAACATTCAAGAAAACACCCCCCACCCTGCACCCCTGCAAGAAGCTAAAAAGCCACCCCAACATGCAGTGTGCCTGTCCCCCAAGAACCCCCATTCTACAAAAAGACCCCGGAGGAGGAAAGGCTCTGACCCACCCGCCACCCCAACAAGAAAAATAACAAAGAGATCACTCAGACAGCAGAGGCACTTAGGCATAGAGTCCCAGAAGAAGTTACTTTACACGAGGACCCGGGCATAAGCAAACAGTTCAGCTCTCTACACCACCCTCAGCACCACCCGGGTGGGCGGCGGACTCAGCCGCAGGAGGTCGGTCCGGCAGGGAGTCCAGCCAGTCATTCACAGAATCAGGCCAATCAAAGAAAAAGGTTCGTTCATTGTTCTCAACTCGCAGCCTGGTCGGAAAAAGCATAGCGTAGCGCAGTCCCATGTCCCGGAGATGCTTCTTGACTCCACGGAAGCCCATACGCTGTTTCTGCACCAGTTGAGAAAAGTCCGGATAAAAGTTCACCGTGGCATTCTCAAAGGCCACTGGGCCCTTCACACGTGATGCCTGCAGGATAGCGTCCCGATCCCTATAGTGGAAGAGTTTCGCAACAATAGGCCTCGGCGGGGCGCCAGGCTTACCCTGGCCTCCCGGAACACGATGGGCACGCTCCACTGCGAAGAACTTACTCAGCCCAGACGGAGAGAGGTAGTTCTGGATCAGGTCCTCAACCAGGAGATCAACAGAGTGCGGTTCTGGATTCTCCGGAACGCCAACCACACGCACATTACAGCGACGTGCCCTGTTCTCAAAGTCCTCCAAGCGCCGGGTCATGAAATCGTTCACCCTACGGAGATTGCCAATCTCTGTCTGTATCTCCGAGACGTCTGCCGTGAGGCTGGATAACTTGAGATCCAATGACTTCACCTTCTCATTGGTTTTAGATAGGTCGGCCCGAATCAAGTTCACATCAATGGCCACGGTGTCGATTTTGTGGGCCAAAGCTTCATATTGTTGACCTATCGTTTCCTTTATGCCAGAAATGGCGCCCATGATGTCCTGCAAGGTCGGTTCCGTTGATGCATCCACGATGTGATCAACCGCACTTGGGCCAGGCAGGGCGGCTCCGGGGGACCCCTTCGCATGGGTGTAACGGTCCATAACGTTAGACTGGACCGGGCCCCCACGCAGGGGCGTCTTGGTCTTTCGTGTCTCTCGGTCCCCTCTGCCCGCCATGTCGGAAACCGCGCCACCAGGAGACTCACTCGACCCGATGGAAATGGCCACAGGAAAGTAGGGCGTCGGGACCAAAAGGCCGCTGCAAGGGTACCACTAGGAGAGGACCAGCTTGAAAGGAGAATAAGCCAGCCAAAGGCCCGACAGCCGTACCGTGTGCCGGACCCAGCCCAGGCCAGACTCCCCTGCCAGATGTCTCAGTCTGAGGCAGAATCGAAACCGAAACTTAAGAGGGGGACCCACAAGTCCAATCCCCCTGCCGTTGTTGTTCAACTCCGAGACGGCCAGAGAGCCTCACCCAGTCCCGGGCGCACCCCAAGGGCGGACCCCGAAAGTTCAAATCGCTATATCTTCGGCGCCCAGGGTCCAAATAAAATTCCAAAAAGCACAGGAAGATCAGCCCAGCGTCCTCTACATAAATCCTCGTGAAGAATCAGGATATGTTCAGGATATCATGCCGGGAGTGGCGGGGGTCCGGAGAGCGCTGTGCTCACGCGGCCATCACGGATGCCCGCCAAGCTCCTCCTCCCACTTCTTGGTTTTAACGCAGTGATTTATTCAAACGTGACAACGTGTCACGTTTGAATAAATCACTGCGTTAAAACCAAGAAGTGTGCCGCGATATCTTTCTTTGTATTGGATAAATCAGAGACACTGCCCTGGTCTCTTCGCGGACACCCACCGGAACGAGCTCCCGCTGTGACAGGACAATTTGTTGGTTAATATATATGTATATATATGTATATATATATATATATATATATATATATATATATATATATATATATATATATATATATATATATATATATATATATATATATATATATATATATATATATATTTATTCATAAACAAGCAATAATAACACACTTGGTAAGTGTAGCAGTTAAGTAATACCATGAATAAACAAGCAGCAAATAATATGAGATAAGATTCAAGCAAATATACTGGATGTCCTGCAAGAGATCAGAAAGATGTATATACATCAAATGATTACTATGGGTGTGCACCTCAACTCACTCACACATCACAAAGAAAATGTCTCACATGATCAGAGCCACTGGCCACACATCACAATGGCAATAATCAAAGTTCAAGCACCTCAAATTACCACAGCCACTGGAACCACGCATCACAATGGCACTAGTCAAAGCTCAATACTTCACCTGGTGCAAACACTGCAACTTAGACCACTCCTGACTGGGGGAATTAAACAGCCATGGCCAAGAGCTAAGCAACTAGGGTTCCACGCTCCGAAGTAGACGCGTCCGTCCCCGTCAGATTCCAAACTCACGGTTTTGTAAATCAACAACCCTCAGCTTTATAATCTCAAAACACACTAGAATGTTTGAGAGAGACCTTCCCCTGCGCCAGAGGAATCTTACCAGAACTGGCCAGGTTCCAAGCAAGCATTCCCTGGCTAGAAGGAGTTCCCATGTTCCCTTCTCAAATCTCACATGTTCCAGCCTTTGTCTTGATGAAGCTCACTAAGCCTTCCAGCTACATTAAACAATCTCTCACAAAAATAATCCAATTAACCCAAACAACTTGCAAGCACTGCTGTGCACGCAGAAAAGCTGAAGACAAGCAGAGTCAAAATTCAGGATGAAATGAGGCTATGTCAAAGTCAATAGTAAGAACTTCATAATTCTCATCAATGTACAACACAATGCACATTTGTGCATACACTGCTTATAAATTCACATACTTCATCTCTCAATGTCCTATAGCATCACATACTTTATCTCTGAATGGTACAACACCGCACTTTGAGACCAAAAAGTACATTACACATCTCTCTCTCCCTCTCATGCTTTCAAATGCACATCACACACGTTCTGCTCTTAGCAAGGCTGTCCTACTCTGTGACAGCTCCCACTGAAATACTGCAAGATTACAAGAAAGAAACTTTTAAGAGAAGCACTGCATATGCGGGACATTGTACATTCAGGCTAGGATAAATTAACACACCAAGGTCAATTAAAATAATGGTAGTCAAAGGTCATCACAGGGTGTCCAGATCTGCCAATGTTTTGTGCTAGGTTTGCATCACAAAAGTGATGCAGCAAACCTGCGCAAAATGTTTTTTTT
Source organism: Lissotriton helveticus (assembly GCF_964261635.1). Lineage (NCBI taxonomy): Eukaryota > Metazoa > Chordata > Amphibia > Caudata > Salamandridae > Lissotriton > Lissotriton helveticus. The sequence goes on along the minus strand of NC_136067.1, from coordinate 591,205,279 downwards.
ACATTTATTTTCACGCACAAAACTTGTTTTGTGCTGGAAAGTTTCCTCAAAGTAATGCAGAGCAAAGCACAGCTTTGTGTTACTCTGCGTCAAGCAGACATTCTGTGGTTAAATGTGCTTTCCCATGCAACCATCCATAGTTTTTGATGAAAAACACTATCTACCAACAAAAGTATACAGGGTTTTCCACCAAAAAATCACACCCCTTTGAAGCAGGCATAAAAAGGAGAAATTATTTATTTATTCTAACTTTTCCCAATTTGGATGTTTGCTGCATGGTACAGCACACACCTAAAGTGGGAAACATCTTAAAGATAGTCTGAGCATAGTATTTTATAATGGAAGGGTATCCTTCCATGTACAAATCTGTTAGACATCATGAACATACTTTTGAACTATGGGGCAAAAGGGTGAGTGGTTCTAGGCAGCCTATTGTGTGCCAGCACTCGGCAGTGAGTAGGACAATGCCACATCTTAGTAGATATGGTACTTCCCTGCTCTCTCCCTTTGACACAACACAGCATAGCAAATTTTAGTACTGTGCTGCATTGTACAACATGTTTGTAAATCTGGGCTAGGGTTGCTCTTCCGTTTCACATAAGTAAATCTCTGACTGTGTTCAGGGAGGGAAACTACCTGTGAAATGTATGTGGATACCAAACTACAAAACATTGTCAGTTTGAGGATGTTGATCATGTTTTCTATCAGTCAATCAATCAGGATTCATAAAGCACAGCTAATCACTCGATGTGGTATCCAGGTGCTTGCAGATTCTGGAGGTTCATTCGAACAGCCAGGTCTTGCGGACACTTCAGAATTCTGGAAGGGAGGTGATGGTCTGGAGTTGCTTGGGGAGGCTGTTCCAGGCCTTAGCTGCAATATGGGAGAAGGAGCGTCCTCCAATTTGAAAGGGCTGGGCCCATAAATTCTGGACCTGGTCTACAATCACAACTTGATGGTTCTTTTTCGCAGCATGAAAGCGTAAGGGGGAGAAAAGTTGTTAGGCAGCCAAACAATTAATTAATAATTCTCATGGACACATATTAAGCACAGACAACTGCTTAAGGTTAGTTTGATTTACTACTGAAGAACCGGGTTTTCTTAGAACCCAGCGGTGCCAGGGACACACCCGAAGTCTTCGGATTCTCCTGTCTTGGAATACAGAGACACGGAATACTTCTGGATGGCGTCAAAGATCAAATTTATTAGCTGCAGCTAGTAACAGTAAACCAAGCAATACAACACGGTGTACAACTCAGGAAACTGCTCAATTTTCGTAGAGCAAGACATCACTTTTTATACACCATATTCTCATTACAAATGTACACCCACTGCGCAAAATTCTGACCAATAGGACACATTTTCTAACTGAGTATCACATTAACAAAAACCCAATTTACAGTAACCCAACCCAAAAGTTAATTATTAGGACTGTCCCAAATTCAATTTCCACAAGCCGGACAAACCCATAATTGAAAGCACTACCCATGTAATGAAAAGTCGTAAGGAAAGAAACAATTCAGATGTTGAGTAGGATAAGATATGTGCAAGAAACTAAAAGTTAACGATATCCTGAACATTGATTGGCAATTTTAGACAACGATCAGCCAGAGAAATTGGCTTCGTGAAAGGGTCAGTTTCAGGTGACGGGGTCAGCGTCCTGCAGTTCACTCACAAGTCAGAAAAGGGCCTATTAATGCATACATGAACAATGAGGCCCATGCAACTTTGTTCGTTCGGTTACCTCCACGGCCTACGTGAGGGCAACACAAAATGGAGTCAGGCTCGAGAATTACAGAACCTTAGACCCTCCTTTTGCCATTACGTAGGCAATGACCTAAACTCATGTCAATCTGAATCCAGGTCTATATCTATTCTCATCAGGTCATCAAGGTGTTGCTGTAACATCATCTTATTATCCTTCACTTCCCTCGGGACTGGTCTTCTCACACAGATTGTAGCACAAAGGCCACACATGGCGGGACCACACTGGATGCATAAGCAACACGAGAAAAGGATTGCTAAAGCCATACCAAGAAACATCAGAATCTTCCATCCCCATTTGGACAGCAGTTCCCAAAACCATTCTATCAATGACCAGTTCCCTTCGTCTACATGTATAGACTCAGCGGACTTATGTAACCTCAAGATGGCTTGGTACACTGTCGGGGCGTTATCTGGAATGAAAACACAGCAACTAGACCAGATCAATTTACATACCCCACCTCTATCTGCAAGTATAATATCTAAAACAAAGCGGTTCTGTAATGTCATAAGGCGATCCGCTTGAAGCTCAGCTGTAATATTGCTAAGGGCATCTGCAGTCTCATTTATAGTGGCCTCAACCACTCTCGTAAGCTGACGAATATTTCTACCATTAGCCATAGGACCCCAAAAGGGCAGAAAACCCTTAAAGAAGTCCCCAACTTCTTGTGCAACAGTATCTTTCGCATTGATAACACCTCTACCATATCTTGTCTTATGGTAATTGAAAGCAGCTGTGTATGTAGGGGGAAGCAAAAATGCCACATAACATGTGCCTGAAAAATCAGAAGGAAACCATGTATATTCTCTGTCGTGACAAACAAAATATGTGCCTTTAGCTGGCACGAACGGTGGAGATTTCTGGGATGTATAGACATAGGTGTGAACACACACACTCTTACCAAGCTGAGCTCTCAGATTTAGACCATTACCTTGCAGACAAAAATGACCTCGGTGGGGTACAATCCAAATAGGAGGAGACCTTTTCTGTCTCTCCTTTTCTGTCAGACTAATGCTATATCTCGTCTTGTTCCAACCAACATATGCTCGTACCTCATCTTTAGGGATAGCATTATACGCATCAATATCTCTGATCATATCTACTATTCCCTGTATCAAAGCATTATTACTCGCATTATCTTTAACGGAACGTACAGGAGATGCTTCATTCGCATAGATAAACAATGCTTGGAGTGCCCATACTGACCCATTAGGCGGAAAAGGCAAAACCAAATATGGCATTCCCTTATCTGTCGTATGTGGCATAAGACCACAAACCCAGCAGTTTGTGGTATTTACGACTAGCTGATGCTGATGCAACATCTGTATGAACGAATTGTTTACAAATTCTGATCTTCATGTCTGTTCATGTTCAGGCAACGTATGAAACTCATGTGGGGAAACAGTAGAAAGAGAAAGAGTAGGTTGGGATGTAGGTGCAAGCGTCTGTTGTGAAACATAGATAATCCAACCCACACAAGCCAACATAATATTCAAAAGCATTAGAAAACACAGTATTAAAAAACATTTGTTACGGATCAATGTACACATTTTCACTTTAAAATTGATTCTCTTAATACCCTTATCAGACTCAAAAGACTCCATCCTCTAACGTGCTGCTCACGGCTATTACCTTCTTCACTTAAGTGTGCGTCAAGATCGTACTAACGACCATGAACCACAGACCTTATGTCAATACGCGACTCACCCCTTAAGGCTGTACCGCGACCCTGCAGCTGAGTCTGGATGGTGACTCGAAAAAGGAAAAAAAAGGTAAAAAAAGTCTCTTAATCTGACAAGGTGTAATTCACTACATAAAAAAATTCAATCTTTATTTGGCCATAGGTTCAGTCTTTCTCGGTCTTAAATTGTAGCGCTCTTTACCAGGCACAGTTTGATCCTTAAAAAGGTGTTTCTGGATTTGTGGTGTCAAGTTTCAAATGCGAAGGCACAGCAGCTTGCAGAATGTCATCATCCTCGCATTCTGACTGAGTCCATGTCAAATGTGCATCACTAAAAGGTACAAATCTAGGAATCCTTTCACATTCGGAATCGGCTATTCCATCCCTCACCCACTTATCATACGGTAGGGGCAAAGGAACTCTTTTACAATGGGTGGCATGCACCCAGTTTTTTTTACCAGCTACCCTAACAGCAGTTCTAGTGACCAAAAGGACCAAATGTGGTCCAGTCCATCTTGGTTCCAAGTTTTTGGTTTGTTGAAAATTCGTGATCAAGATGTACTCTCCAGGTTAAATGTGCATCACTAAAAGGTACAAATCTAGGAATCCTTTCACATTCGGAATCGGCTATTCCATCCCTCACCCACTTATCATACGGTAGGGGCAAAGGAACTCTTTTACAATGGTGGCATGCACCCAGTTTTTTTACCAGCTACCCTAACAGCAGTTCTAGTGACTAAAAGGACCAAATGTGGTCCAGTCCATCTTGGTTCCAACTTTTTGGTTTGTTGAAAATTCTTGATCAAGATGTACTCTCCAGGTTGGATCGTATGGCCTGGATCTGCAGTAGCTGTCGGCAACTTGTCATAGACCTGTTGGTGGAGAACACATAATTTAGCAGTCAAGTCATGTAAGTAATCCACCAACATAGGGTACTCGATCTCACTATATTTCATAGGACGAGGCACACCTCAAACATTCGCTGGACGACCAAAAACTATTTCGTATGGGCTAAGTCCCACACGAGAATGCACTGTCGTCCTTGTTGACAAAAGAGCCAACGGCAAGGCATCTGGCCATGTAAGACCAGTGCTCGCTTGTATCTTAGCTAGCTTCAGCTTCAAGGTGCCATTATAGCACTCGACAAGACCAGCAGACTAGGGGTGATTCGCAGCATGGAATTTCTGATTGATACCCAAACCAGCACACACTTTCTTCATGATCTGGCCCACAAATTCACTCCCATTGTCGCTCCATACAATTCTCGGCAAACCATATCTAGTGAAATACTCCTTGAGCAAAACCTTGGCTGTAGACAAGGCAGTATTATCCTTTAGGGGGTAAGCCTCTATCCATCTGGAAAAGGTGCACACAACCACAAGGACATACTTCAAATTATTGCATCTCTCCATGTGAATGTAATCTAACTGTATCACTTCAAACGGATAAGTTGGAGGAGCAAAATGACCAGCTGGAGTTGGAGTTCCCTTTCCAGGATTGTACTTCAAACAAATCATACAATGTTTCACCACATTCTCAGCACATTTCGGAATTCCAGCATTCTGCCATACTGGGGCCAACAACTTGCATATCCCTTTCGAACTAATGTGAGCCATTCCATGAGCCATAGTAACCACTGGGAGCACATACGCATCAGGCAACAACCATCTCTGGTGCTCCGACAACTCAACCAAACAACCTGTCGGATCCAACATACCCGTAGTTTCTCTCCACACACTCACTTCTTTTTCCATAGCTTCAGCCTGAATCAACTTCACACTTTCTATTGTGTCTTCACACATTCTGTGGAAAAGTAAATTTTGCCATGTTGTATGTGCCTACGTGTTCCCCATCCTATGTTATATGTGCATGATTGATATGCATGTATTCCCTTTCTGATCAATTAAAGACGCAATTATAGTTGTGTCCATCTCTAGTATGCCAGTTTCCAGTCTTCGTGAAAACAACGAATATCAGGCCTATGTAAACCTATGTTGCCACGTTTTACAGTGTGCACGTTAATTCAGAATAAAGTCCCCGTTTCTAGGCCTCAAAAGGGCCCGGACACCAGATTCAGCTCCTGTCTCCTGAACCCTCTCCGAGGAGCGATACAGCCCCCACCTGCATCCCTGACCCTTCACTTACTTCATGCCACGCAGTGCCCGGCTCGGCCTGGCTCTGCCTCCCAGTCTGCCAAGAGTATGTTATGATTCTAGTTATCAGTCCAGCCCTCCTTCTCTGCATTCCTAAGCTACTGAATCGCATCAATGGTTTCCGTCATGGTCTAGCCTTTATGTCTCCATGTAAGAGAAATACTGTATTTATATTCATAGAATATTCCTTGCACACGCGATACATATGGAATTATGCATGCACCAGTCTTAGAATCTGTTAGCCTTTGCCCTGATAACTTTTGCATTCTATCAACATGTACTCTAAACACCAGATACTAGATATGCCTGGGTACATGTCGCTCTGACACTCCAGACTTTAGTCTCCTCTTCTAGCACAGAAGTCATAGCCCCCAGTTCTCCCTGGTAACACGTCATTGCCAGTTTGCGCGCACCACTAGGTTAGAGGTCCCAGCTGCTCAGGTAGCCCCCTCCATGTTCCCGCCCCGTTTATGACACTTCTGTTACGTTTGCATCACATGTCTATGTATACGCCCTGTACACGCCTTCTTGTTACATCATTTTGCCCTAATCTTTCGCGACTGCTACAAACCCCGCCTACTGCTACGCCTACTGTATTGCATGTAATGTATTTGTTTAACTATATATACTGTGCACTGTTATTAAAAGTTATCCCATTCCCTTATGCTCCCAGATCCTGCCCCCGGCAGCTGCCATCCTATTCCCATGCAGGCTGTCCTGTTCCTGTCCTTTATGCTTATTAAAGCCTGTAAACTCCAGCTACCTCGAATCTTGACTCTTATTTATTGAGCTATCTGTTTATATTATATCTAGTCAAAAATAGAACCGGTAATTAATTATTTATTTACCACATAATGGCGCCCGAATAGGGACTTGCCCTTTCCCCACGCGCCGGAGAAGCCACGCAGGCCCCCTGATCCTCTGCAGCCGTGACGGAACCATACCGTGCACGTGCAGATATTTCTGCTTCAAGTATCCCTCAGGCCCACGGAGGAGACGGAGGTTGCGGTCCAGCGTCCAGACGAGGCGGTGGAGGAACGCGGCGAGTCCCGACCAGAGCCCAAGCCGAGAGTCCAAGGTTCGAGGTATCCGGAGGCCCACCTGTAACTGAAGTCCGAAGTTCGTCCGTCCGTCGTCGTAGCAGTCCAGTCCAGTCCGAGGCCTTCCGTTCTTGCTGCCCGGTGAGTACCGTTGCTGGGGTAGTATCTAGACAGGGTCAATTAATTTGTCTCTGGTCCGTGGGTTTGGGTACACAGATCCAACACGAAGTGTCCACCTAGGTGGATGCGGGTCCTGACGTGTCTCTTTATGGGACCGGTAAGTTTCGTACTGTTTTAGCAGTACATCTAGTCATTCTAGTAAGTTTCTGTTCCAGTAAGTTCTGTTCTCGAGAAGTTCATGTGTTCTGTTCTCAGCATTTCAGGTAATATTCTGTCCGAATTGTTATTATAAATGTTATTCCATGTGTTTTCAATGTCGTGGTATGAGTGATTTGTTTTCTTAAAGTTATTATTGTGTTTATCGTGTATTGTATTGTGTCCAGATTCCAGTCTTAGTTATGCCTCTGTTCACGAAATTACGTCAGTTAAGAACTAGAAAAGGTCTGCTCGAAGAAGCAGTTCCTGTCCCGCCTAGGGACAGTCCAGGTCATTTTATGTATCATAAGCATGGCATAAGTGCCATATTATATCTAGACTTATGGGTGGAGTACACCAAAGAATTAGAAGAAAAGTATAGATGGCCCGTATCAGGTACGTGGGATGCCGAGTGCATCATGCGAGTAGAAGAAGCATTATGGAAAAAGAAATCCAGACAGTCCCAGAAAGATGCCATCGAGTTATGGCGCAAAGAATCTCATAAAAGAACCGAAAAAGAAATCAGAAAGTCAGAATTAAGTAGAGAATCCTCAGAAAGAGCCCAAGAAAGGGAATTGATCGAAATAGGTGAACGAGTTAAAGCCGAACAGTCAGACAGACAGAGAAATGCCCTTATTAAGGGTATGTATCCTCTTCTTGCCGAGGGCTTGCCAAAAGCAACCCCGGAAGCACCATGTAATTTTCCGCCGACATTGGTTCCGATTAAGCTACGTCACAAACCGACCGCAGCTGATATTTTTCTCTCGTCCTATTTGGACGACACAGTCCCAGAATATGCAAATCCTGCTCCGCCAGCCACCGTAAATAATGTAATTCCTGTTCCTCCAGCCACCGGGGCACCTGTTACAGCACCTGTTACGGTACCCCCGATCCAGCCCACAGTACAAGTACCCGCTACATCAGTCACTCTGCCAGCCCGTACGATACCCGTCGACGATTCTAGTTTAGGGGCCTCGGGAGGAAGTCCTCCTGGAACCCCGCCCCAACACAGACGTGTGACATTACTCGAGCTACATGCCCGAGCGTTGCAGCGGTCACCCAAAAATCAGTCAGTTGCAGATATCAAACGAGCTCTTACAGAATGCCGTTATGATCCAGTCCCAGGCGATGATGGTATGGTCCTGTATTCATTGCGTGTAAGACGGGTGACCGAATATTTGGACACCCTACCGAATATGAAAGAATATCTAGACAGAATATATCGTTTCATCCGTACAGGAGTAGATCCAGAAAGTATTGGCGAGGCCATGTCTCAAAGAAAAGTCGAGATCCAGCTCATGCTATTAAAGTTTCTAATTAATTGTTTGATAAGAGAACAAGATTATCCAGATAAAGATCCGGAAGAAATGAAAGTCCTGACCAAGTGGAGTGATCATATAGCCGAGGGAAGACACAAGACACTAGCTAGTATAGAGAGTATGTACAAGAAAATTCGTAAAGAAATAATAAGGTTACACGAGAAACGCAAAGCAGCACAAGTAAGCGAGAAAGAAGACAACTCTTCTACTGAAGAGGTAGACGACGAGAATCCCACCAGAATAGCGTATGTAGGTAGAACTAGACTTCCCGACCGACATTCACGTCTAGAACACAAGAAAGTTTTTCCTCCTCCAGCACCAGAACAAGGTTCTCTAGAGCAAGTATTTCAAGCTACCGATCACATTCTGAAATCACGAATCGGTTATAGTAAACTTAGTACCATGCATGAACAAGAACTAGCCCGATCAGCAGTCCGATGGATTACTGATTCTACCACTTTTCCAGACGAAATAGTGGCACAAATGTTTCTGAAACTGCCCCCAGCCGAGCAGCGACTGGTGGGTATGTATATGATCCAGCACCTCATTACACTGTATGAGGGTCAACATTCTGATCCAGGTCCGTTACATGATGTTCTGAACGAGTTGCTCCAGTATAGATGGAGAGGTTTAGGTACCGATTTAATTAGTGTCATTCTAGAACAGCGCCACAAATATCGAACATTTCTGAATCCGCATTTTGTTCACGTCTCACCTCCAGAAAGTAAACCATTTTACATAGATAGACAGCATCCGTTACGAGAAGTACACCCAGTTAGGACAGCGGGTGGTGAAATGCAACGAGTATTTGTTTACACCCCTATCACCAAGATGGAACTCTTAGAGATGAAGAAATTAATTCCCTGTCACGACAAAGATCCAGCAGGGTTCCATCGAGAATTAAAAGACATGCTCCGTATGGGAGAATACACGTATCCAGATATCATTAAAATGTTAAAGGTCCTGTTGCCCGCAGGGGTATATGAAAAACTCAAGGAAAAAGAATGGGAGGTGGGAGAGAAAAAGATAGATTGGACAGCTCTAGAAGCTGAAGATAATTCACGAGTACCAGGTACCGGTCTTGGGGACAAATGTAAAGAATTGCCCGAGTTATTGATACAAGTCTTGCCAAGGTTACTAGCCACGAAAAAGGAAGATTGGGATGCAATCTCAGCTTGTAAACAGAAACAGGATGAAGACACTAGTGATTTTTATTCTAGATTTGAAAAATGTTTTATAATTAACAGTGGTCTGAAGACAGGTAGCGAGTCATACCCTCATCTTTTTGTTACTAAACTAGTCGAGAATTCAAGTCCACAAGTTAAAAATCGAGTACTGAAAGTCGAAAGTACCTGGCAAGCTAATACTCCGTCCCAAATGCTTCAAATGCTCCAGTATCACCAGAATAGAATCAGGGAAGAGCAAGAACACGAAAGGAGACGTATGAAAGACACGAAAATGAAAGTACTAGTTACACAATCTGTTCCACAAGACAGTCAGAAGAGGGGTCCGAATCAAGTCAGTCATCCTGCAGCTCCCGTTAAAGGGACATGCAATTATTGTAAACAGCCAGGTCATTTTATAAACGAGTGTGCAGTTCTGAAACACAACATAGCTACTGGTAAGACTAAAGAAAGACCACGTCCGCCTAGACAAGAACAAGTTTCACAGACTTCCCAGTTACCACAGAATGCACAACAGACAGTTACAGTACCGCAGCCTATAGCTGCAACACAGCACGTTACACAGCAGATGTACCAGTATGCTCAGACAGAGTATCCAGAGTATCAACCGTATTCATGAAACAGCCTAGAGAGGGAGGTAGGCTTGCCTCTCATCGAGATACCTGTAGATCAAGAGGGTCCCTATGTACATAGTCAAGTATTAGGGAAAGACAGAAAGTTTTTGATTGATACAGGGGCAAGTAGGACTACTATCAGTCATGACGAGGTTCCAGGGGCTCCGCTCTCAGGCTCTAGAAATGTTTCCCTTGGATTTTCAGGAAAGCCTATTATTAACGAAATTTCAAAGCCAGTTACTCTAGAAGTTGGTCCATTGTCCCGAACTACTGATTTGTTACTTACGAAGTCATGTCCAGAAAATCTGTTAGGTATTAAAACATTGAAAGAATTAGGTGCAGTTATTTGCTGTTCTCCAGAAGGAATACGTTTGTTTTTAAGGGATTTTAAAGGTCACTATGTATTACGAGATTTTGATCCAAGATTGTCTAATGTGCCACAGCATTTATGGGCGCAAGGTCCAACTGATGTAGGTTTTATGCAAATCACACCCCATCGTGTGACTCTCAAGCAAGGTATAGTCTTGCCACGAATCAGACAGTACAGATTGCCACCTGAGGCTGTAGCAGCCTTATCCAAAATTATTGACGAGCTTATTGCTCAAGGAGTGGTTGTAGAAACTGACTCCAATGTATGTAATTCACCTATCATTCCAGTCATGAAACGTACTGATCCAAATGCACCTCCAGTATATCGATTAGTGATTGACCTTCGAGAACTTAATAAATGTATCATACCCCAGTATCCAGTAGTCCCAGATATTTCATCCCTATTGACAGCCATTGATTCTGAAGCTACATTTTTCACTGTCATCGACCTCAAGAATGCATTTTTCAGTGTCCCCATTCATCCAGACAGCCAGTACCTTTTCGGTTTTTGTTTAAATGGAAGGAGCTATAAATTCACACGAGCTCCTCAAGGTTTCACAGAAAGTCCTAGTATTTACAGTCAAGCACTTAAGAGACAACTAGACAATATTCACATGCCGACTGACACTGCCCTGCTCCAGTATGTCGATGATCTACTGATCACAGCCCGTTCTGAACGTGACTGCGAGCGTGCGTCACTTACAGTTCTGTATTTCCTAGCCGAGATGGGGCACAAGGTGTCCCCTTCGAAGCTCCAGTTCTGTGTCCAGCAAGTGATCTACTTAGGCCACTTACTGTCCAAGTGGGGTAGGCAGTTGACACCAGACCGTATCCAGTTAATAGCGAGTCTTCCACAGCCCAAGACACAGAAGGAGGTACGTGCTTTTATTGGCCTTACTTCTTACTGCAGACAATGGATTCCTCAGTATGCATTTCTAGCCAAGCCACTGATACAGTTAACGACACAGGAGGCAGCCGTATCGACTGTCCTCCCTTGGACCCAGGAACATACACTTAGTTTTAATGAATTAAAGAAAGCCTTATGCCAAGCACCTGTTCTAGCTACACCGAACTACAGTAAGCCTTTTACACTTTTTGTCACAGAACGTGATGGTACTGCATTATCTGTTCTCACACAAGATCAAGCAGGACAGTACAAGCCTTGTGCTTATTTTTCGAGCACATTAGATCCGGTAGCCCAGGCTTTGCCTGCGTGCCTCAAGTCAGTTGCAGCCACAGCTCTAGCAATCAGACAAAGTGATTCCATAGTATTAGGACACTCTCTGACAGTACAAGTTCCACACTCCGTGGAAGTTCTTTTAAACCGAACACAGACTCAGCATTTGACCATTGCACGTTTAACAGGTTATGAACTGACACTGTTTCAGCCACACATAGAAATCAGACGCTGCAACGTTCTAAATCCTGCTACCCTGTTACCGTCAGTTACTTCAAATCCTGCCACACATGACTGTGTGGAAGTCATTAACACTATGACCAAGCCAAGACAAGATCTGACAGACATTGCATTACCTAATCCCGACCTGACACTTTATGTGGATGGTTCATGTATGAGAACAAGTACAGGAGAACTAGTAGCCGCGTATGCAGTGACTACTGACACCGAAGTTATTGAAACACACCGTATTGACACCCTGTCTGCTCAAGCAGCAGAGCTAGTCGCTCTGACCCAAGCCTGCATACGTGCCAAGAACCTTAAAGTAAACATATATACAGATTCACGTTACGCATTCGGAGTTGTACACGACTTCGGAGTGCTCTGGCAGGAGAGAGGTTTCATGACTTCTCATGGAACCAAGATTCAGCATGGTCTCCTCATTCAAGCTCTGTTAGATGCAATACATTTACCGACAGCTATCGCTATCATGAAGTGCAAGGCACATACGAAAGTTACTGATATCATTTCCCAAGGTAATGATCTAGCAGATCGAACAGCCAAGCTTACAGCTCAGACACCAGACATTCCAGTTAACAAGACACAGACATCCACTCCAGAACAGACTACATGTATGACAGTTAAGGACCCTACACAAGATGTCATAGACATACAGTTACATGCTACTCCCGAAGAAATCAAGAAATGGTCCGAACAAGGAGGGGTCCAGACAGATCAGGGATGGGTGACGAAGGGAAAAGCCACATGGTTTCTCCCCGACTCTATGGTTCAAGTCATTATCAATACCGCACATAGTCCAGCACACCTAGGAGAAAAAGCTATGTTAGACAGTATACAGAACCTTTGGTTCAACAAGCACTTACGAGCTGCAGCCAAGCAGAAAGTCCGTACCTGTATGATATGTTGTTAGTTCAATCCAGGTAAAAGTGTCCCGGTGGAACAAGGTGGATTCCAACCTCCTGACCACCCTTTTGAAGTCCTCCAGATGGATTATATTCAGATGGAGCGATGTCGAGGTTTCAAGTATGTCCTCGTAGTGGTATGCGCTTTGTCCAGGTGGACAGAAGCATATCCAGTTCCAGATTACACAGCCGCGACCACTGCCAAGCAGTTGGTTCGTGAATTCTTCCCCCGTTATGGACTCCCTAGGGTCGTGTATTCTGATAACGGCCAGCCTTTCTCATCCGAGTTAATGAAACATGTTTCCCTTCTGTTAGGGTACCAGTGGAAATTCCATTGTGTGCACCATCCTGAAGCAGCCGGTCTCGTAGAGAGACATAATCAAACCCTGAAAATCCGTATTGCTAAGACATGTAAAGAGAAAGGTGTAGACTGGCTAGTTGCCATGCCAGTTGCTTTATTCTTCATGCGCATGGTCGCACATTCCAGATCAGGTCTGTCCCCTTATGAGGTCGTATTCGGCCACCCCCCAAACATGTGGGGTACACCTAGACCCCGCAGTATTACAGATGTTTCCAGTAATATGTTGACAGATTACCTAGCTTCCTTGATGTCTGCCCTACACTCTTGTCGTTCACAGGTTGCCGCTGCATTCCCAGACAATACTGAAGTGAAACCGCACGAGGTCATTCCAGGGGACCTTGTTCTCGTAAGGAACTTTGATCGTTCAAGTCCGCTGGAGCCTCGTTGGAAGGAGCCGCGACTTGTCCTCCTGACCACCCGTACGGCCGTGAAGTTGGAAGGCCGCAAGGGTTGGGTCCATCTGTCGCATGTCAAGAAATTTCATGGACTCCGTGACAAAACTTTTGCCAAGAACAATTCCAAAGACTGTTCCATTACTAAAGACTGCCTGAAACCAGACTTTAAATCAGACATTAATTCAAACCCAGAACTGAAAGTTCCTCTGTTAGAGAAAACTCCGCAGCAGGAGTATAAATTGAAGCTCCGGTCTAGTAAAATAAGTCAGCCAGTTTAATTGTCTAAGTCCCTCTCGGGTGAAACGGTTAGACAGGTATCTGACATGTATGAGATAGACCCCCATAGTGAGAGAGTTAGTCAAAACTCTATCCGATGTATCGTTTTTCTAAGTTTCTTATTGTTTCTAAGTTTGATGGTTACCTGCACAAGTTATGCATTGCATTTATGTTTTCCAATTTCGCATGTAAACAAGTTTGCTAATGCTACAGTAGAGCACACATTTAGTGATCTGCCTCCTCACGAGCTATCCTATCGTCTTGCTATGCGCAATAATACATTCATCAGAATGTTACATTATTCACACCAGACCAGCAATGCTACTAATTGTTGGGTGTGTGGTCGACTCCCCCCTTTCCAGACACCGAAGGGAGTTCTGCCACTCTTTCCTTATCCGTTTTCACATAATGGTTCGTGTGGAGCATGGTCCACTTTAACGTCATCCTCCAATGACATGTCCCTTCTGAATAGAACATGTTTTCCAGACATCAAGGTCTTTCCCATAGAACAGGGTTAGATCTAGAAAATGAAGTATATGATTTAGGTAATTATTCTTCGAATTTTATGGTCCTGAATGTTCAGTCCGATACTACTCCAGACTTACCTGCTATTTCAGTACTACCAGTCAAAGGCGAATTATGTGTCCGAAAGAATGGTTCCGCACATGTAGGACATAGTGATTGTACTACTACTGTCGAGTATAGTGACAGTGGGAAATCTATTTTTAAAGCCTCACGTCATTCTTATTTTGTTTGTGGTCAGACCGCATATGTTCGTCTGCCCCTTGATTGGGATGGAACATGTTACATTGCCTTCCTACTGCCACCAGTTTTTCTAGCCCCATCCGATTATCACAGAAACACACATCTAGTACACGTTAGACATAGAAGGGAGATCGAGTCCCCAATTGTCGATCAAACTGAAACTACTCTAGAACAGTATCAAGACTTTAATAAAGGTTTCTTCTTCTTTATAGGCCCTGTCCAGAATAGTAAGTTAATACGTAGGTTAACCAGAACCCTTGAAGCAGTAGTGAATGAGACTACTTCTGCTCTAGGTAACTTAACCGAAGAGCAATCTGCTATGAGATTTGTCGTGCTCCAAAATCGTCTCGTTCTTGACGTCATACTGGCCGATAGAGGAGGAGCATGTAGAGTCATCGGATCTAGTTGCTGCATTTTCATTCCTAATAACGCGCCGTCTGTTTATTCAGCTATAACCAGACTTCATAAAATTGCCCATCAGTTACACCAGAATCCAGGCACCTGGACATGGTCCGGTTGGCTCTGGAGTATCATATCTGCCTGGGGATGGAAAGTATTGTCATTCCTAGGTATTGCAGTAATGATCATATTCAGTTGCTGCCTCTGTATACAATGTGGCCCTGCGATTTGCGGCATGTGTGCTACCTCTTGTATTCCTAGTCCTAAGTCCCGTTCCAAGACAATTCGAGACGAGCAAATGATGCTATATGAAATGATAGATGGTATCATGAATATTTGATGTTTCCTGATGGAAACGTAGGGCACAAGGAGGGAATGTGGAAAAGTAAATTTTGCCATGTTGTATGTGCCTACGTGTTCCCCATCCTATGTTATATGTGCATGATTGATATGCATGTATTCCCTTTCTGATCAATTAAAGACGCAATTATAGTTGTGTCCATCTCTAGTATGCCAGTTTCCAGTCTTCGTGAAAACAACGAATATCAGGCCTATGTAAACCTATGTTGCCACGTTTTACAGTGTGCATGTTAATTCAGAATAAAGTCCCCGTTTCTAGGCCTCAAAAGGGCCCGGACACCAGATTCAGCTCCTGTCTCCTGAACCCTCTCCGAGGAGCGATACAGCCCCCACCTGCATCCCTGACCCTTCACTTACTTCATGCCACGCAGTGCCCGGCTCGGCCTGGCTCTGCCTCCCAGTCTGCCAAGAGTATGTTATGATTCTAGTTATCAGTCCAGCCCTCCTTCTCTGCATTCCTAAGCTACTGAATCGCATCAATGGTTTCCGTCATGGTCTAGCCTTTATGTCTCCATGTAAGAGAAATACTGTATTTATATTCATAGAATATTCCTTGCACACGCGATACATATGGAATTATGCATGCACCAGTCTTAGAATCTGTTAGCCTTTGCCCTGATAACTTTTGCATTCTATCAACATGTACTCTAAACACCAGATACTAGATATGCCTGGGTACATGTCGCTCTGACACTCCAGACTTTAGTCTCCTCTTCTAGCACAGAAGTCATAGCCCCCAGTTCTCCCTGGTAACACGTCATTGCCAGTTTGCGCGCACCACTAGGTTAGAGGTCCCAGCTGCTCAGGTAGCCCCCTCCATGTTCCCGCCCCGTTTATGACACTTCTGTTACGTTTGCATCACATGTCTATGTATACGCCCTGTACACGCCTTCTTGTTACATCATTTTGCCCTAATCTTTCGCGACTGCTACAAACCCCGCCTACTGCTACGCCTACTGTATTGCATGTAATGTATTTGTTTAACTATATATACTGTGCACTGTTATTAAAAGTTATCCCATTCCCTTATGCTCCCAGATCCTGCCCCCGGCAGCTGCCATCCTATTCCCATGCAGGCTGTCCTGTTCCTGTCCTTTATGCTTATTAAAGCCTGTAAACTCCAGCTACCTCGAATCTTGACTCTTATTTATTGAGCTATCTGTTTATATTATATCTAGTCAAAAATAGAACCGGTAATTAATTATTTATTTACCACAATTCCACCAGCCATAACCCAATTAGCAGGGCCTGTAACATACATACGGCTCATCATGTCTTTCGCCGTTTCCTTCGCAACTTCATCCGCAAACGCATTTCCTCGACCTACATCATCCACAACCTTCTTATGCGCACTACACTTCACAATTGCAATCTGCTTTGGGAGAGTAAGTGATTCAAGAAGCTTATTCACTAATTGCCCATGCTGTATTTTCATACCATGGGAAGTAAGAAATCCTCTCTCTCTCCACAAACGCCCAAAACTGTGGGCAAAACCAAACGCATACTGGCTATCAGTATAAACATTCACTCGCTTTCCTTCTGACAACACACACGCTCTAGTCAATGCAATCAACTCTGCTGCTTGTGCTGAATTCTGTGCTACACGTGCTGTCTCAACAACTGTATGTAAAGTTGTGACGGCATATGCCTCAGTCGTTTCACCATTCGGAAGCTTGAAACACAAACCATCTACCCATAGGGTACCATCAACATTCGTAAGAGGAGTATCTTTCAAATCAACTCTAGCCTTCGTTTCTTCCTCTGTCCGAAGAAAGCAATCATGCTGTTCTTGAGCATCTGTCTCTACAGAAATCGGCAACAACGTAGCTGGATTCAACACATTACATCTCTTAATGTGAACATGGCTAGCCAAAAGAGTCAGCTCATAACCTGACAAACGCGCACTAGTAAGATGCTGAGTCTTAGTCCTATTCAATAAGGTATCCACTGCATGTGGGACCATCACAATCAACGTATTATCCAATACCAAACCAGCAGACTGTCGGATAGAAACAGCCGCTGCCGCTGTAGCTCTCAGACAATTCGGCAACGCTCTAGCTACCGGATCTAACGTAGCTGAAAAATACGCACATGGACGTTGCTTGTCTCCAAATTGTTGGGTCAATACTGACAATGCACAACCTTCTCTCTCGTGTACATACAGTGTGAAAGGTTTACTGTAGTCAGGAGTACCCAATACCGGAGCCGAACACAACGCATCATGTAATTCAGAAAAACTTTTCTGACAATCATCAGACCAAGGGAGAGGATACGGAGTATCTTTAAGAGTCAGTGCCAACAGAGGTTTCACTAAAAAGGAAAAGTTGGGGATCCACTGCCTACAATACGAGGTGATACCTAAGAAAGCACGCACTTCTCTCTGTGTGGATGGTACACTCATTTGCGCAATCGCTTGAATTCGTTCTGGGGTCAATCTTCTTCCCTCCTTCAACAAGAGATGACCTAAGTAGGTTACTTCTTGTCGGCAATACTGTAACTTGGAAGGTGACACTTTATGATGAAGGTCAGACAAATGTCGTAACAAAGAAAGAGTAGCTTCTTTACAAATCTCTTCGTCATCAGCAGTAATCAGCAAATCACCAACGTACTGAATAAGAGTAGCACCAGTAGGCAACACAAAACCATCAAGCTGAGTTTTCAACGCCTGACTATAGATGGAGGGACTTTCACAATAACCTTGAGGAGCTCTCTTAAACCGGAAACTGCAGCCTCCTAAAGAGAAGCCGAAAATATCTCTACTTTCCTCGGCAATTGGAATACTGAAGAAAGCATTCTTCAAGTCGATAACAGAAAACCAGGCTGCCGAAGCAGGAATCAGAGTCAACAAAGCAGTGATATCAGGGACAACAGGAAACTGTGGCACCACAATCTTATTCACTTCTCGAAGATCGATCACAAACCGATAAACAGGTGGCTGAGAAGCATCAGTACGCTTAAGGACAGGCAGAACAGGACTGTTACACACGTTACCTCTCGTTTCTTCAATTACACCCTTCTCAACCAAATCATAAATGATCGCTAGAAGAGCTCTCTCGCCATCACTAGAGATTTTATATTGGGGAATACGAGGTAGCCCAGCATTCGACTTAAGGGTGACAACATAAGGTGGAATCTGCAAAAGACCAACATCATTGGGACCTGTTGCTCAAAGTGTATCAGGAAGAGAACGCAATTCCAGTGGAAGGCAATCTTTAGACAAATACCTCGGAGAAATCACTTTCTTACCCAAGGTAAGATGTACTCCAGAAGGAGAACAATGTAATGTCGCATGCAGTCTTTTCAGCAAATCCAAACCCAACAGATTCTCACCACAACCAGTCGTCAAAATAAGAGGAGCTTCCAATTCACAAGGACCAATAGAAAGGGGCAAAGGACTAGAAACTGGATTACGAACTGGGGCGCCTGAAAATCCTACGGAAACATTGGTCAAGCCAGACAAAGGTGCGCCAGGAAGTTTAGAGTGCATAATAGAACTCTTCGTCGCACCAGTATCCAAAAGAAAAGGTTCTGCCACACCTGATGTAATCACTTCAACATAAGGTCCACTCTGGTCTACTGGAACTGACACTACTCCCTCTCTTTGCCCATGGCTGTCCTAACTATCGTGTCCTAACTATCATTATAACCAGCACTCTCACTCTCGACATAATAATCATCAACATAGTACTGGGCAGACTGACCACTCGGAACATTCTGTCTGTCAAAATAATTCGCAGAATTCTGAAGGGAAGAGGAACGCTTATTCTGGGGTAACACACCACGTCCCCTACCCCTAGGAGCTTGCTGGAAACCACCACGACCTCTCTGACCAGATACACCATTCGCACGCTGTAACAAAGCCGGGCAACTATTCTTGAAATGACCTTCCTCTCTGCAATAAGCACACTGATTAGGACCTGGAAAGAATCGCGGAGCATAAGGCTCAGGCTTCTGTAACAATCTCTGAAACTGTGGAGGTTGCTGAAACTGAGGCTGATTCTGACGAGGCGGATAAGCTTGCTGCAAAAGAACTTTCGTCTTTAGATCTTTAGTTTTCTTCTCTGCTTTATCCTTCTCATCTTTATCCCTATTCTCATAATATTGTGCAGTAGCCAATATCTGGGCCGACGAAGAAACAGCCCATGAACTCTCAGAGTCTTTTAATTTATTAGAAAGTTCGGGAAGTAAATTAAAGACAAATTTGTCCACGAACAACCGTTGACCACCTTCAGTGCTCATGTCCTGACCACTATGATCGATAAACGTCTCTTCAAATCTAGTGAAGAAATCAGACACACTCTCGTATTTCTTCCGTTTGCATGCTGCTAACTTATCCCAATTCACTCGTAAAGGAGGCATCATAGTTTTCATTAAATTAATAATCCTACCAGGTAATTCTGCAACTAAGGGCTCAGGTTTGGCACCTCCTACCTGCCGACCATCTGCAGCAACAATATTAGCCCACGTATCTCCTAATTCTTGCGCATGATTCTCATGACGGATCTTCACCCACAAAGGTTGAGGAACTACATTACCCATCAACATATCTATATCAGCTAAATTCATAATACACGCATCAACTGTCTGAGACAACTCCTTGTAATAACCAGCAGGATTTTTACGGGGATCAGGCAAGGTCTGCTTAAGAGCCAAGACCTCTGCTCTCTTCCAAGGAACATGTACCCATACTCGCTGAAAATGTGCCGGTGCACCCTGAATAGCCTGATTAACATTAGCAACAACTTCCTCTCTCCATACAGGGGGAACCTCTCTCATGGGATACTGCTTCACTTTCCTCCTAACAGAGGAATCAGGTTCGTACAATGTCTGAGGCGGTAATCTAGACCTAAAAACAAGTATCGTCTCCACGGCATCTGTAACATCAGATTCCACTATCGCCCTTTAGCAAATTCGGACTGAACATCAAGCACTTCCTGTGGAATCGGACCCAACTCATTATCTTCCCATTCCTGATGGAGAAAAGTACACATTACATCAAAAACATACCTTTGCTTAGGCGGCTCCCACTGAAAGAAAAACATCCATAACCACTGGCAAATCATACCTAGAAGCATTTAAAATCCATCTACGAGCCAACAAATCCAACACTGTCCGTTCCTCGGAACTAGGAAGCTGACTACGACTCTGCTTACGTTCCGAAACAGGGGTCATATTCAGTGACCCAAACAACGGAGACAACAGATTAACAACAGTCTCAGTCATTCGTTTTTGAGCAGAAGGAGAAGAAGCAGACATAAGAACAGGAGAATAAGTGTTTTGAGGCAAAAGAGGTGTAGGGACAAGAACAGTAGGAGTCGAAGATACAGAAGTAGAAAGCAAAGGAGTTTGAGGCAAAGCTGGTAACAAAGCTTGCGACCCTAGAGTGGGTTGCGCAGTAGGAGGCAAAACCATCTGTGGAGCACTGGGTGGCTGAACAACAGCAGGAGGTTGAACAACAAAGGGTGGAACAACCGGGGGTAATGGAGGCGCAGTAGCACCCTGAACATAAGGGGGTGGCAATCTCAGTAAATGAGAGATCAAAGGATCTTTTTCAAGATCTTCAATTACTTTCGGAGGAGAAGACGGCAAGGCCGGATAACATTTATCTATGGCCATGCAACGCTGTCTATCTGAAACTTCACTCGCACGCTCTTCTCCATCTTCCCTAAACTGCCTAGCAGCTTGTAGTACTGACATATTCTTATCTTTCCTATCTCTCTTTGCTTGCTTAATTTCTCGCTGTTTGGCTTCCTTACGCCAAAGGCGGAAAGAGTCAAACATTGCCGGCCGGGCTTTCTTCCTAAATAGCACAACTTCCAGATTATCTAAAATATTTAATTTGAAACTACCATGTTGGGGCCATCGTAAAACACCATCTTTCTTCGTATAGCGAACCCATACTTCATTATAAGTAATAGGACCCACTCCGTGTTTTGAATAGAGCTCATAAGTCGGAGTTCCAACCGGAGGTATCGGACACGAATCCTCCAATCGGGAATCCTTGTTGCAACCACAACTAAACCATTTCCTAATTTTGCTAAGACCAGGCATCTTATAGCTCACTAATCTAGCTTTAAACTTCAAGGGGTTATCAACTATCGATACACTCGTAAATATACAAGCCCCTCGGCTTCGGCTATTGCAACAACCGATTCAAAACCAAGAACCAAAACAAAGTCGTGGGAGCGACCCACTTATACTTAACCAAAATGTCTGTCACGCCACCAGAAGACCGTCTATCGTCTCGCTTTTCAAAGGATCAATCAAGGGTCCAAGACAGGGCGACAGTCAGGGCAGCAGTCCTACGTAGCCGTCGGAAAGCGGGAAGCCTCGCAGAAAAGACCTTCGGTCCACGTCGACATGCAGGGGTCGATGAAGTGGCGGCCTTCCACCAGAATTTCCTCACGTGGCTCCTCACGATCCTCGGGCTTGGACCGGTACCGCTTAAGTCGCCCCACCGTTGGGCGCCAACTGAAGAACCGGATTTTCTTACAACCCAGCGGTGCCAGAGACACACCCGAAGTCTTCGGATTCTCCTGTCTTGGAATACAGAGACACGGAATACTTCTGGATGTTGTCAAAGATCAAATCTATTAGCTGCATCTAGTAACAGTAAACCAAGCAATACAACACGGTGTACAACTCAGGAAACTGCTCAATTTTCGTAGAGCAAGACATCACTTTTTATACACCATATTCTCATTACAAATGTACACCCACTGCGCAAAATTCTGACCAATAGGACACATTTTCTAACTGAGTATCACATTAACAAAAACCCAATTTACAGTAACCCAACCCAAAAGTTAATTATTAGGACTGTCCCAAATTCAATTTCCACAAGCCGGACAAACCCATAATTGAAAGCACTACCCATGTAATGAAAAGTCGTAAGGAAAGAAACAATTCAGATGTTGAGTAGGATAAGATATGTGCAAGAAACTAAAAGTTAACGATATCCTGAACATTGATTGGCAATTTTAGACAACGATCAGCCTGAGAAATTGGCTTCTTGAAAGGGTCAGTTTCAGGTGACGGGGTCAGCGTCCTGCAGTTCACTCACAAGTCAGAAAAGGGCCTGTTAATGCATACATGAACAATGAGGCCCATGCAACTTTGTTCGTTCGGTTACCTCCACGGCCTACGTGAGGGCAACACAAAATGGAGTCAGGCTCGAGAATTACAGAACCTCACTACAAAATCAAGAATAAATAAACATAAAGACACCGCAATACGAGGGTGTAGAAATACATCGGAATTAGCATGAAGCCAAATCTGCGTATCCAATTAAGCCGATGTAGCATACATAATACAATTAGTTCAAGAAGTAGAATGCAGAAGATCAGAAGGCATGAGTCCAAATTTCCCTGCATTGAGGGTTAATGAGTAAAAAGCATTTCTCTATCCCTACACTAAAACTAAGGTGACATCACTACTTAAGCATCTTCAGAAAGATGGGTAAACGATTTTAGCATGTGTAGTCTTCCTAAGAAGTCTCTCCATCATCAATGGGTCATGTAGTAGATGCTACCAAGACAGAGCTCGCTCTCAGATGCTCTCTCTCCTAAGGCAAAGAAGAAGTGTGCGCTGTCCCTATTTCCAACACCTCATTATTTGTAGGTAACTTTCCAAAGATCCATTGCGGGTCACGCCATCTGCTCTGGGCATGACCCTGTTTTTCCATGGTGTAGCAGTGTTCTTTTCTTGCAACATTTTGTCCTTGGTTCCCAGGCCTCCTCCTGTGTGAAGCACTAACTTCTTCTCTCCTTGCTTGACTAGTAAAACAAATACTTCTTTCACCTGCAACACAAAATGTAAGAGCAAATTCCACACCACTCATGAAATTCAACTTGTTAATTCTAAAGCGAGAGTCTCCAGGGAACTGCATCTCATGCTTACAAAATTCAGCTAACATAAGGAAACAGCATATGAACTTTTACGAATTGCATGGAAAATAAGGCACATTCAATGTATTCAATGTATGCAATTGCCTACAAATAAAACGACATAAAAAACACATTTAATACATGAATAATTGTCAGTTTCACTACACGAGTTCATCACAATAATATTTCTGCTAGTAACATTCACTTTCTTCGTTAATCCTCCATGTTACTTTTCAATGGCCTAAACACATCACGTTTCAGATGAATACATTTTGCAATTCTAACATTTCATGTTTCATGTTAATATAACAAAGGATTATATGCTGGTGTGCTCTACATGTGTGATTATGATGCACACCTACAAATAAAATGTGATTTCTGCTACATCAAATTCTACTGTAGTAAATGCAGGGTGTAATGGCAAGTGATAGTGAGGCAGAGCGTAGTCTTCTCAACAATTGGTGGAAGTTCTGACGTTGGTTAATGTAGGTAGGTCCTTGGTTGTGTAGAGCATTGTGTTCATGGGTTGACATCTCTGCTGTATGGGGAGCCAGTGGAGTTGCGTGAGGTGGCATGTGATGTGGGTTCATCAAGGAAGGTAGAGGATGAGTCTGGCTGTGGCATTCTGTATGGTCTTAATTCTCTGTAGGAGGTGTATGGCGATTCCTACGTAGAGAGAGTTACCGTAGTCCACTAATTCCATATGTCACTTTTCTGGAAAAGTCATTCAATGCCTCTGTGAGTTTCACTCACATTTCTAAATATGATAGTATAATTTTATGTGGTACAAATACATCTGTCACTGCAACATTTGTGAATTACAAGCCTGAATGTGCACTTGTAAATTATGCTATTTGCTTACCTAATCAAGAACTATGTGGTCACGGATATGCCATATAGCTGAGAGGAAATTTTAATTATACAGGTGTCATTTGCATCATTTTTCATTATACTTTCTGAAATTATGCCATTGTATTATGTTGTGTAACTACACCTCCATTATCAGCAACATTCTACTGAAGGTACAATGCAAACAATCCGAAGGCAAGCAGCTGTTGTTTGTGGCAATTGTGTTTATTGTGCTATTTATTTAAATGCAAAATGCAACCCTGTGTTAATTTTTGACATGAGGGCGCTTTTGTGCTAAATATAGTGGTAAAATACTGATTTGCCAAATTACTAGTAATTTACCCAAATGTTTGCATATATAAGAGAAAGCAAATTATGCAAACTTTACACACCCCTCATACCATATCACTTTTCCGAAAAATGAAAGTTCACTGCTGTGAATCACAGGATATGATCAATTATATAGGGGATAATGCCACATTAAACAAAATTGCTGTAGGCATTGGTGACCTATTGTCAATTGCACTGACTGCGTGAATAAATGTCATAACTGTTAGAGATTCTTATATATATGATTTGTTTTTTCTAGTATAATTTGGGCCACTTTATAATTCAGCATTTATCACTGGTACTATGTTGTCAAATCTACATAGCTAATGATAGTCTGAACTGAACTATAGCAATGTGTAACATATCATTAGGTCAAGGGACCAGCATATGGAGTTATTGAATAACATATTATAGTCAAATTATTGATGAGCAAAATGTAATTGAGGTAAGTATATGTGTATGTAAATATAGATGTATTATTTTTTATGATATTCATCATGGCCTGCGGAAAGCTAGCAGAGTTCAGTTTCCAAAAACTCAATAATAAAGCGCTCCGAACTATATATTGTAACAGCGATATTGTTTGAGAAAAATACTGTACTTCCATTTATCTTTTTTATAACATGAATTTTAACAAGCAAACTAAAAAGAAAATAAACCTTCCATGGAATGCATGTACTACCTATAGGATCTTTAACACTTTATTCTGCATTGTGAATTCATAGGGTGTACACTAAAGATTTTCTCTAGCTAATACATTAGAGGCCTAATGCCACAGAGGTACGTTGGTCATGATATATTCTAACTTCTATCTTTTTCTTTGCTATAGATCATTGAGGTGGCTCACTACTGTAATGGTTCTTCTGATAGGGGAATATGGTTAAGCGGTAAATTTGGTTGGAGTGTCATACAGATTGTTATTTCTAAGGTGGTGCTTTGGTATGATGGCTTAACTATACCCCACATGTGTAGGCCCCGCTCCCGGGCCCCTCAAAAGACAAACTATTCACTCGGTCTGCCAGAGTTGGACAGAGACCCAGATTGAACTATTCCCTTTCATTTAAAGCCTCTGGCTACGCCTGGCCTGACCATGTGGTGTATGTGCATCTGTGTCTACAGGTAGCAGAACCGCTAACCTGCTACATCCCTCCCCAACTTGGTTTTGTAACTCAGAGTTCCTTCATTTGACATGCAAAGTCTTTGAGTCATTGGCTGGGCTGAGGATTGGCTCGAAGGTTGTACCAATGGGGTTGACTACCAGTGGGCTGATCTCAGGCAGTAGGGCCTGCTTGCATGTCTTCATGCCGACTTTCTGTGGGATCCGCCATACCCTGATCCATGGGCTTGTTACCCAGACCAGTCAGTATTCTCTTCATTATTGCCTTGAAGGGGCTGTCGGGTGAGGTTTCAACCCTTTTGAACTATGACATGTTCCTTGAGACTACTTCTTGTCCCTTGCCGACTGTCACCATAGTCCCCTCACATCTGATGACGGTCAAGATCCCAGGCTTGAATGGTGTCCGAAACTTCCACCCAGGCTTGCAGTCCTTGATGACTACATTATCAGCCGGTATGAGTGATCGGGCCCTAGCTCACCGGGTCTGGGTGGCCGAGGCTTTGTGTCGCTTGCGACGTACTTGGGTCCCTTGAACATTATGAGGTAGCAGTGTCCACTCTGAGCATGTGGGAACCATGTCTCGACAGTGTCCATTACATCAGAGTCCTGGGTGCCTGTTGGGTTGTGCAATGGGGAGTACTCTGATATTCTCTAAGGAATTATTGTAGGTGGCATTCGGGTCTGTCTGCTCAGTGGTGGCGATTCAAAGTGATTTGTTCATCGTGTACATAAACATTTCAACCTCACCATTTGTTTGTGGCCATTGGGGAGTGATGCGACAGTGATGTATCCCAAGTCGATTGACAAAGTCTCCAAATTTTGAGCCATGAAAGAGTGGTCCGTTGTCACTATTTATCTCAGTGGGTAGACCAAAAATCGCAAACACCTTCTCGAGTACCGGGGCGACATGGACAAACGCTGGTGAGTCAATCATTTCTACAATTGGATATTTCGAATATGAGTCCACCAGGACCAAGGTAGTCCATCATTCGAGAAACTCCTAAAATACATACTTATCTTGACCCAAGGGGTCACCTAGGGCTCGGCGACAATTACCAGTGCCAGCCTCTCTGGAGCATCCGTCAGTTGGCACACTGAGGTCTTCGGCCATCTCTTCTAAACCAAGAAACCTTACCTTCTCCCGCATCCTTGTCTTCATTTTTGTGGCGCCCTGGTAACCTCTGTGCACCAGTAGCGTGACATGGTGCCTCAGTGCCTTCAGGATCACGATGCGAGACCCGCATAGCAGGAGATCGTCTGGGGTGGTGCTGAATACGCCCCGCTCTCTCCACATCTTTTTCAGGCTTTCTCTTTCTTTGCTTGGCCAGTCATTGGCATCCTGTAGGAAGTCTCGACAAGTACTGCTTTGAACTGCTGTTCATACTCGAATTATGACAGGGTCTGTCCCAGCGCTTCCTTGATGTCTGCCAGCTGTAGAGTGCAAGGGCAAGCTGCATCTGAAACCATCCTGACGTAGTCCTCCACTCTCTCATGGCTGTCCTGGATGTTGGAAGGCACTGCATTCCCTGAGAATGCAGATGGTTAATTTCTTCAAATGGCGCAGCCAACGCGGGGCTCATCAGAGAAGTGGCTTTCTGTGGGAGTGATCTTGTCAGGAGACTGAAATCTACTGAGGAGGACAGAACAGGATTCTACTAAGAAGGTACTCTGTGCACAGGGATTCTGGAGATTCTTTGATTCTGCAGCCCAGTATATTTCTGATCTTCCTGATTTTGATCCTCCACATGATGTTACTCCTGACTGAGAACCTTTTTGGCGTGAGTATTCTAAAAAGACCGTTAGGTCATGTAGAACTTGACAGTTAGAATTTGGATAACCTTTTGATTAGTAAAAGTAAGAGTTAAGTATAAGTGGGTCGCTCCCAGTCCTTTGTTCTTTGGTTCCTTAGTCTGGTTCTTAGTTTGATTTGTCCTTAGTTTTTATTTGAAGATTGCAATTTTCAAAAACCGAGGGTCTTGTATATTTACGAGTGTATCGATAGAGATAGCCCCTTGAAGTTTGAAGCTAGATTAGTGAGCTGTAAGATGCCTGATCTTAGCAAATTTGGAGCTTTGTGTTGGCCAACTTTGTATACGTTTGGATTAGCCGGTTTCCCCTAAATAGAATATCTAAATAGGTTTAGATTTAAAAACATATTTCTTCCTTGGTGATTTTGTATCCCCAGGGAATTAAAATATGACATAATACAAAACAAGGATCCTTTGTTCTGCGCAGTTTTGTGAATGAAGATATGCAGAACGATTTTTGGTGTTCTGCTAGCCAAAGCTAGTGAATTTAGTGTATTTTCGCTTCTTGGACATACATCAGTCTGTTGGGCTGTTATTGCAGTCTTTTGAAACACAATTGAGAAGCGTTTCTTGTAAATATGACTTACAACTAGTATTTGCAAATGGCTTGGTTTAAGTACAGTCTGTGGGCTGACCTTTGTTTCTGTCCTAAGTATTGATATGTGGGTTAAATGTGTGTTTAAATGTCTATGTGGTTTTCTCATTAGTGCAACTTTTGTAAGTGAATAGCGATGGCGCTATTCACGAAATGCATGGCGCGCAAAATGTATAAATGTTTAAAATAATAAAATTAAAAATTCACATACACTAGGAATAAAAGAAGCCTCAAAAACGAAAATGGTGTGTTTTGTAGGAAAACAAGCTTATAGTATTTTTTGCTTACAAATATTGCATCAGATATTAACAGGCAAACACTCTTCAGCTGAAGTAAAGTCTTGCTGAACTCAGAAGTATGTTATAGAACATGCATTTATGTGTTTTCGTTTGAAAAAGACTGCCATTTGTGCTCATGTTACAATGCTGAGAGACAAGCTAAATAAACAGGAGTATTTACTTAGACACGGGTGAATACTTGCATTTCAGAATTAAAAGGTTCCAAAACTAAGGTTAAGGCATTCCAATTAAGTTTTTTTTCTCTTTAAGCATTTTTGTAAGCATATTCTGGGGTCTGTTGCTAAATAAAATTGTCCTTTTTTAAAAAAGATAAAAAGTGGCGCAAACATTTTGTCATGTTTCAAGTTAGGCGTCTGTGCTTAGGCTTGTAAATGAATGCGTCTAAAATGATAGGCAAGGGATGCAGCTCGCTTTTATAGGTGGAATTATTTAAAAAAAATGGGTTTATTAAAAATTATTATTAAATTATGAAAAATAATTATTAAAAATAAGTGCTACAAAATTAGTTTTTTACTATTCATGAAGCTTAATGCTCATACTATGACATCCTAGCATTAAAATGTAATTTAAGTTGTGCTATACCGCATAATGAGAACATTAGCATATGAAATTTCACTTAGCGCAGGCGAAAAAAACTCATTTTTCTAAGGATTTACATGAGATATGACTAATGTCTAATCTCTGTAATGTGTAAAGAACATTCTGAGGATGATTAATATGTAAAACAATTATAGGATATTTATTTTTAAGCGCCCCTAATATTAAAGTCGAATTTGGGTAAAATAGACCATTTAAAACAGCATTCTTGCCATTTACAATAGCTTTAAAGTGCTTTAGGCTTCAGTAAATGCATACATTTAGGTATAATACAAATTTGCAGGTTGTCCCCATTTGGGTTTACTTTTAAATGGCCCAGTGAGATCCAATTAAAGTTGCTGAAATGAGTACCATTGCAACAAGCATTTGTTCTAAAAACTGGTATGTGTGTTATTAGGTTCTGTGAATCATTCACAATAAACGCAGTAGGCCTTCTGTCTTTGTCAGCCTCAGAATGAGCAGAGACTGTGGGCTAGGAGAACAGGCTGCTCAAGTTGCGCTAAGATGCTATCTTTAGTTTTCCTGTAAACAATGGAGGAGGCTGTCATGTTGACATTTGTGACCTTTTAAATTTGAGCCTTGTCTCTGTGAAATGCAGAATGACCTTGCTAAACAGGCCTCTGAAAGGTGGGATTTCTGGTTTCTCCATAAGAACATCAATAAAATTAAAGAACTTAATTCAAAAGGGAAATATAAAAAAGGTTTCTTTAAAAGTCCCAACATCATGACATTTGTATTTCTGCTCTAAAAAATAATGTCTGCTAGTCGCTTTTATTTGACAGAAAACGAAGTGTTGCATTAAGTCTTAGACAAAAAAATAAGATGCAGCCTTTTACTAAAATTTTGAAGCCTACATGAATAAGTAAGAACGATTTGCCAATTGAGAAGTATTTTTCAAAGTGAAAATTGTGGCACAAAGCTAACATGGAGTGTCAGTGAAACAATTGTACTTTTGGAAAGTTAAAAGGGCTTCATGTTGCAAGGTGACTGACAAGATGGTAACAGTTAAGTAATGGAAATTTATTTATTGTGTTTGTTAATGTGTATCATGTTTTGTCTTCTGCTTAAAAGTTATAATTGATGTCTGTTTATTATGAGAAATGTCTCTCTTTTGTGTGCTGTGTATTTTTTCTTTTTGCTTCTGCTCACAGATCATTCATGGATTGCTCTGGGGGATTTTAAGCCTAACAAGACACGTGAGTTTGGTTGGTTGAAATGAGATGTTTTTTTTTGCGTAACTCCTTTTGAAAGAAATGTCCATGCGTTTTTCATATTTGTGTATTTGGTTCTATCATAAATTGTTCTTGCTGGTTCTGTGTGTCTGAAAGTTGTATTTGACAGCAGATATCCACTAATTGGTGATCTACTGTCAAAAAGGAGGGTAAGGATTTTAAACCTGACACGGTATTGTGCGTCACCGCTGATTTATATATGCTATTGTTTTACAGCGAGTATATCTGATGGCTTGACATGTTCGTTTTGTGCGTTTTTTGCATGTTTTATGTTTTATGTTGCTGCTTATGATACTATTACAAGTTTACCTGTGTTGTCAAGGGATATAAATGACGATGTGTATCCTGAAAACAGTTGGGTAGATTTGCTTTCACACTAAATTTCACAGAAAGACAGACAACACTTCATCAGTGTATGTCAAATTTGGCTTTAATGGTATTTGAAGGAAAATAAAAAGATATACAGGAAACAAGGTTTCACCTACAGTCACATTACTGCCCCCTTTCCTGTAAGGAACAGGCAGCCCTAAAATTATGTATCCTGATTGGACGTAAGGATAAATTATAGATTTGTGATTCTTGTACATGGTGACCTAATTTCTATATTATATTCGTCAGTTTTATTCTGCTTCCTAAGTAGTATATGGCTCTGTACCGTAAAGGAAACCAGGTTTCATTTTTCCCTGAAGAAGAAACTGGAACATTAGATGAGATTACCGTATATGGTGTAGCGGCCAGCGGTAGAGTTAAATTTGTATACTATTGTGATTTTTTTGTGTATCACCCATACTCTTGGTATTGTGTCACATGCCTGACTATCACCCAAGCGCATCGTGCCTAGTCATTGGGGATTTTAGCTGTGTCCTAGTCCCATTTCTCTTTTCCGTATTCCTTTCACCAGTCAGCTTTTATTATTATTAGTGTATTGTTCAGGTTCACACTTTCAGATTGCAGTAATGTACCATGGACCCCCATCTTATGTATAATTCCCTTTTGCATAACCAGACTGTTTTCCCCGATAGTCTGCATTATGCGATTTTTCTTTTGAGATGTTCTAGATGAGGAATTTAGGAACACCTATATGTAATCATTGAGATAAAATGTGTTTGCCTCATTAGACGATGCCACTATGTGTGAGGACATCCATTCAGATAGAATTCCCATGTCGCTATCTACCCTTAGATGATGGAGGATATGCTCTCACACGGACACCCAATTGAAAAGCCTAGAGGCACTGT
The DNA here is from genome assembly GCF_964261635.1 of Lissotriton helveticus. NCBI lineage: Eukaryota > Metazoa > Chordata > Amphibia > Caudata > Salamandridae > Lissotriton > Lissotriton helveticus. The sequence goes on along the minus strand of NC_136067.1, from coordinate 591,174,013 downwards.
TTTGCCTACTGCCTTTATATTTGTATTGCTTTTTGAGAATGACAGTGTATTCTAGACCAAAATTGTCCCATGGCGTATGGCCACTCCTTTGAAGATTGCAGGCCACCTGTTTTCAGTCCTTTTGTTATACAATGAACTGTTTAAAGCATCGCACTTGCTTCATCAGAAGGCGTTCAACATCAGAAAAGAAGGAGGAGCTGGTTTTGCCACAGAACCAGAATTTCAGTGCAAAAGAGCGCTGGTTAACCTCTGACTGTGTGCAGTCCCTTGAGCCCCTTGGCCTGAGTTTTGGCCACGCACCGAGCGCCTGTCATGTGCTGGTTAACCTCTGACAGTGTGCAGTCCCTTGAGCCCCTTGGCCTGAGTTTTGGCCACGCACCCCCTTTTTCCTTTGCTCCAACGGAAGTGCAGTGCACCGGAGGATCCAAGATTGGCAAAAGGCACTACATTCTGGTGCCCATGAAAGAGCAGCCTGAGCGTCCTCTGACACTGAATGATGAGTGTTGGAGCCTGAGAATGGTCCCGGGTCTGCACGAGATGATCTGTGCCCATGACCAATGAAGAGCACAATATCTGTAGTGTCTGCCGCAGAGGAGAGATACTGGTGCACTGCATTGAGACATTGAGACTTTTTAGTGAGCATTGAGTGTTTGCCAGGAGGGCACTCCAACGGATACTGAGAAGCACCATTTACATGAAAGGCTTGAATGAAGAGGCCCATGCGGAAGAAAACAACAAAAGAAGATTTGATGGACAATAGAAGCCTGCCAGAGAGGCTTTTTGAATGGACTCTGGGCATAGTTGGTTTCACAAGTGGTTTCCGTGCGATTGCATATAATAGATGTTAAGAGACGAGTTTTTGATTGTTTTGCTGGCATTGTTTTAAAGTACTATTCTGTTTAGTAAAAGCAGAATAAAGTCCATTCTCTGTGGAAGAGTATCCCCTTTTCACCTCAGAGCATTAATGAGGGTCACCACTGTTTCACTTGAACATACAATAAATTACTGAAATGCATAGGAAGCCCTAAAAATTTTACTAGATAATTTAAGGATTTGCTTTTTTTTTGCTTAAGGTTGTGAAAAATTATAATTTTGTTTGTAATAGTGGTCACTACTTTCTCCTGTTGTCTCTATGTTCTTAATAACGTGTTTTCTAGTGTTTTTTTAAACATGACGTTGTCTTTTATGGGTGGGATTGTTTTTTTCTACTCAACTGACATCTGTACCCACCTCCCAACCTATGTCTCTTCCTACTACTACTTCTTTGCATTCTTTCCATATTTTACCTGAACATGGACTAGTTAGGAGGTCAGAGTTTACTGATAATTCCTTTTGTATAGTTTCTACATCAACACCAGTTAGTAGTGAACATCACTGATTGTTGGGTGTGGTCTTATGCCATATACTACAGATAGAGGTATTCCCTATTTGGTCCTGCCATATATGGCCTTTGTGCTACTATGTGTGTAAGGAGACCTGTCCCGAGAGAGTTGCTAAGTAATAGGATTATGCTCCAGCAACATCTTGATGATCTGATGAATATAGACCTGGATTCAGATTGACGTGAGTTTAGGTTATTGCCTATGTAAGGGCAAAAGGACGGTCTGAGGTTACGTGAATTCTGAACCTGGGCCATAAAGGTCGTGGTTCTGTTACGATTTTGGTAACAGCGAACCGTAAACAGTGAGCTCAGCAAGTATGAGTGTTTTTGTCATGTTACACCGATTGGTTCACTGTGTATTTGAAGATTTCGTTCTGAACCCTTGGGTTCCATTTTGTGCATGGCAGCCATTTTGTGGTTGCCCTCACATAGGCCGATGACTTTAGCTGACTCCTGTTTGACCTGAAATGAACTGACCCTGCTGCCTGAAGCTGACCTTGCCAAACCAGTTCTTGCCCTTTAGCTGATCGAGATAGAGATCAAAGAGCAGGACATTGCTGAGTTTATGATACACGCACACACCTTTCTATCTTGCGTCTCATCTGTTTCTGTTCCTTCTTAATGGCCTATTTACGATGGGGATGTGCCCGTTTTTATTATGGGTCCGATCGACCTGTCTGATGAAAAATGTTAAGTTTAACCAATGATTGATTATGGGCTGGACAAACTGAAAAATGGGCTTGTCATCATGATCCTGCTTTTGCCGTGAAAAACATGTGAGTGGTCAAACTGTAAAGAAGGAATGTTGGATTTTTTGCATGTTTGCAAAAGCTAGGACTGCCCCTTTATTTTGTGCTGAGTCATGTAACCCTAAAACATATAAAAGGCCTCTGTCCTCTGTATTCCTCAGACTACCTCATTCAGTTGCTACGGCTTCTGTGTGACGTGGCCTCACTTAATTAAGTTTAATAAAGATGTCTTTTCATATTCAGCTTCTGTGCCAAGTTCTTTGTCATATTAGTAAGTATTCCCTGAGAATGCAGATGGTTAATTTCTTCACACTGTGTGACGAGATAGGAAGTTGGCAGGGTTCTTTGATCCTGGATGGTAAATGGCCTCCATCTGGTAGTGCTGCAGTTGGATGACACACCTCTCGATCCACATCAGAGGGTGTATGAGGAGCTAAGCTTCGGAAGAGGGTGACAAGAGGCTGATGATCGGTGATGACTTTAAAGGGTTGGCCACTTGAGTACAGGTGGAAATGCCCGCAGGTCTACTTGATGGCAATGGCCTCCCGCTCGATATGGGCCGGCTCAGTACTCACTGCGGAGTTCTTCCTTTCTGTGCCCCTGTCTTCTGCGTGCCTGCCTGGGGGTCAGCCCGGCTGCCTCACTCAATCTCCGTTTGACTACTAGGGAGATGACAACAGTCGCTTGTGCGGTACTTCGGCCTTGAGACGGCCTTGGAATTCACTCAGCTGCTGCTGCACTTCACGCAGTGACATAGGAGTCCACTGGTTTGGATCCACGCAGCTGCTGAACACCGTCTTTGTAGGTAATCAGTGGTTGAGGATGCGGGGGCGCTCATCCCACCCTTGTCGCCAGTGAAGTGCTAGGGTATGATGGCCTACCAATGCCCCACATGTGTAGGCCTCACTCAGTATGCCTGTGTCGAAGTGAGACCCCAAGCAGTCTACTCCCATTTAAGTAAAGCCTCTGGCCACGCATGGCCAGAGGATGTGGTATATGTACATCTGGGTTTACGGGTAGCAGGACCACTAACCTGGCCCAGAGTTCCTAGTTTCACCAGGCCCAGTATGATAAAACCTTCCTTTCGCCATTCGCTTCGTTTAGCACACCTTGGGAGTGTGACTAGCCTGTAAGTGACAACCTTCTGACCATCTAGTTTTCCCACCTGCTCTGGTGTAGATGGGCCTCGGGGTGGGGGTGGCATTCCCCCTGTCTGAGAGGAAGCCATTGTCGCATGTGCAAGTTGGCAGAGGATTTGAGGTCTCTGGCCTTGGCATGCTAGTTCACTGGTCATCCTGCTGGTGGAGACATTGACAACTTTCTCCGGTGCAGGTATTATTTCTGGCCACTTGGGGCACGGGCTCTCATCTGCAAGGGTTCAGGGACTGGTCTGTGCTGCCGGGCTGAACGGTGCCAGTCGGCCAGCTCACTGGAGGACTGATGGGTTTATCAGGGGGCACCTCTGGGGTGCCGCCTGGGTGTGTGTCGTGGTAGGTTTAGTACTGGCATAGGTGACAAATAATGCGGAGCAGGTGAAGCCAGAAAACGCCCCAGGCTACAAAAGTACTCCTACTGGTAAGTAACCATTTAGTTGTCAGATGATACCTATCCCCTCACTGATATAGGAAAAGTAGAAAAGCCTGGAAGGCCCAATGTCAGAGACGGTGATCGCAATGGCTATAATAAAGTCCCAGGGGATAACTGCTTCCCAGAAGAATTATATAAATGTTCCAAATCACAGTTGATACTTATATGTGTCCTCTGGGTTCCAAGAAATTCTTGAGGACGATTATCTTGGGGAAGACTTCACCAAAGCCGGACTCTACCTGCTCCCTATACCTTTTAGGGACCTCCTAGACTGCCCACTACAGGCCCATATTGGTCATTAATACGGGTGTTAAAATGACAGCAATGATTCTGACCAATCGTCTTAAAACGGTCATCTACCTGTTAATATCTACCACTCAAATAGGGTCTGTACTAGGTAATTCGTTGATAAATCATCTTTGTACTCTCTCCCCCAAACTCTAGAAAGAACGTGATGGCCTTGATGGGCGAGTCATTCTTTCATTGGATGATGAAAAGGACTTTGACAGAGTGGAATGGGGGTATAGGTTTAGAACTCTGGAACAGATGGGACATTTTCTAAGATTCTTTAAAAGTATATGCCACATTACCTCTGCATTGGTTACTTGTGGAGATCAAAACTACCCCTACATTGCAGTTCATTGTGGCATGAGACAGGGCTGTCCCTCCTCCCCTCTGCTTTTCATTCTAGTCTTGGAACCTCTGGCCATAGCCATAAACCATAATGTGTAGATTAAAGGGATACTGGCACCTGTGGAAGCACTTAAAGCATTCTATTATGTTGAGGACATCTTCCTCACATTATTTCACCCATCAGAATTGCTACTGCGCTGATGAATCAGACTGATGTCTTCTTGAGTTTCTCTGGGTATAAAATAAAGCGCTTCAAATGTGAGGGTCTGCCACTTACCGCCTCCACCACTAGGGCTTCCCAGAATTCCCCAAAATATTTTTGGGAAAACTGAGAATCTTAAATATTCAGTCATATTCATTAACAGAGGCCGGCACAACATGGTCCCTGACAACATCCTCATGCTGCTAGACACAGGAGATTTTCAGAAATGGCCTGCTTTAAACCTTTTGTTATGGAATGGAGTGCCAATCATTGAAATGAATATTTCTCCCCAATTTAATTAGATCTTTGGGATGCTCTCACTGCTAATCTCTCATCCACTACTTAAAGATATTGTCAAACAGCTTCTCCGATTCATATGAGACTTCATGGAACCAAGACTACAGAGTTCTAAACTATAAGTTGCCACTACTAAAAGGGGGTTCCTCCAGCCCCATATGGAAAGCTACCAGTTAGCCCATCAACTGTATCGGTCGATTTGCACAATTAATACGCACTGTTAAACACCAGACTGGGTAGCTATGGAGAACCATGCATTAGTAGTT